>NC_140069.1:53797123-56510575 GCF_964194135.1 Talpa europaea | reverse complement strand
TTTACTGACTCTTTGTTTGGTTTCTCTATCTTTCACATATAAGTGAAACCATCCGATATTTATCTTTTTCCTTCTGACTTATTTCACTGAGCATAATCTCTTCTAGAAGAGATTATGGATTTATCTTTTTGATTGCTGAGTAGTATTCCATTGTGTATATATACCACATCCTCTTGGTTCATTCCTCTGCAGAAAAGATTTTCTTATGCTGAAATCAAGAAAACCTGGAATACAGATTCCAAGCATGCAGAGTCACACTAAACCACTGCCACTGCCAGGGTGTCAAATTTTGTCTTTTTCTTTTCTTTCTCTCCTACTAGGTGATCTCATTCAGACTCATGATGTTAAATGCCTTCTATATGCTCAAAGTTATGGCTCTAAACTGGAACTTTCCCTGAGCTCTAAACATATATCCGATCAAAATTTTAAAGCTATCACTTGGTTGTCTTATTAACATTAGCAAATTGATACAGCTTATCTAATTTCCTCTCAAACCCACTTCTCACCAAGTCATATTTGTGTCAGCTGATGCAGAACCAACAGCTCAGGCCAAAATCATAGGAACCCTGCAAGATGGACCCTGCACTGGAGTTCACAGGATTCAAATGCCAATGCTGCTGCTTATTAGATCTGTGATTGTAGATAAGCCAGCTAATCTTTCTGTGTCTCAGTTTCCTTATTTCTAAAGTAGAGACAATATAGTGCTTGTTTTATATATATATATATATATATATATATATATGAAATGTTTTTTGGTGAAAATTAAATCTGTTAGTATGTGTTAAGCTCAGCACTCTAGGTTCTATGTATGGTTTGCTATTTTTATTTCCTCATGCCTCATCTAAATTTCTTTAGCAAATATTGTCAGCTCTACTTCTTAAGCACTCCTTGAATTAGATTACTTCTCACCATCCCAGTACCACAACCCCAGTCCAGACCATCATCCTACGTGTGGAATTTCTGGGCTTTGCCTAACTTGCAACAATCCCCCTTCCCTCTCCTTGTCTTCACTTTTCTCTGCTACTGTCCATCCTGTGCAGAGCAGCCAGTCCAGATACCTGAACTGCAAGATTCACCTGTCCTCTTGTTTCTTTCTCAGCCTCATGGCTGCACTCAGCCTCATTCAGGATGGTCTAGTCATGACCGTGACCATGACAGCTCTTTTGCATAATTGATTTCTCAGTTTTAATGGCCCCTCATCTCCATAGCCAAGAAGCCTCCTCTGCCACTCACTGCTTGCCATTGTCCTATCCTCTTATTTTATGTGCAGAAATGAACAGAATATGATGGGACTGCATTAATGGACAAATCTAAGGCTTCTTGTTCATTTCTTCTTATGGAATGTCAGGTTGTTAAAAGTGGGGGCCCACTTTGTCAACTTTGCTGCTATGTCCTGGTAATGTAGATTTTTACCTGATATCTGATCCTGGAAAAGAGTAAAGGTTAGGAATCTCCTTTCCTCTGTGTGCTGAGAAATGGCTTGCTTGCCAAAGACCCCTTCCCCCTCAGCTCCCTTGTTTGCTTATAGCAAGGCCACACACAAACCCTCCATATTCTCATTATTTGCCTCATACATATTTCACTGAAATACTTTTCATCTCTGATCAATTGGAACAAAATGCTTGTGAACCAAACTCCTCTCCGTCCCAGTCCACTGAATTTTGGAGCACCCTCAGCCTGAGTCAGCAGGGAGGTAAGGACAGGATACCTGCAGGGCACGACACCCTCTGCTCTACTGCACACACGGTCCAATCTAATATTTGACTTCTTCCTATAAAAATCAGGCCCTTTTTGCTGAACCCCTGAGCTGCTTACAGACCTTATGGCCTCAGGTTGCTTCCTGTTGCAACGTTCCTCCTCCCCCAGAGCAATAATCCCTTTCTCCCCAGAAACTCCTTTCAAATAAAGTCTCTCTTTAATAAATCTAGTTTTTTTTTGTTTTGGTTTGGTTTGGTTGGCAGTTTCCATTTTCTAAAAGGTACCTTGCACAAAATAAATGTCTAATGGATATTTGTCCAGAAGTAAAAATAGATCGCTGTTTGGGATTCTAATCAAAATATTGTGGCTATAATATGGCAAAGGCATGCATGGCAAATTCCAGTGCTCACTGCTGAAAAGCCTGCTGTGGAGCACACACAGGCAGGTTCACTCTGTGCTGACTCCTGGGCACAGAGATAGAACATTAGGATGGACGAGACCTTCAGTATAGGTGACAGAGGGTAGGGATGGAATTACCATTGACTCCTTAACTCATTTCATTCTTACCCACTTGCAGTTCAAATGCATGCTCTTGTCCTTGTGAGATTTAGTTTCCTTACTTCCTATCCAATCCTTTATGCATAAATCTAGGGTGGTATGATGAGTAAAGAGGAAAGTGCTGTGAGGGTGTGTCTTTCTATCTGCAGGAGGCTAAATATTCATGTAATCAAAGGGTATTATTAAAAATAAAATCTCCCATTTCTCAAGCACATTTTTGCTTCTTATAAACACTGTATCTAATTGTTTGCTGTATTCCTAGTTGTATTTAAAAATTAAAACCAACAGAAACAAAATAGGATCAAATAGAGTAAACCAAACCATAGATACACCCTCTCCAACACACACACACACACACACACACACACAAACTTTTACTATTTTTAAAAGTATTTGTTGTTTTAGTTCACCCATACTTAGTCATTCATCATTTTCCATGAAGTATATAGTTGACTACAATTTTATTAAAAAAATGATATTTATCCTTGAAAGATAAAGCAACTGCTATATTTTCTATATACTGTGTAAACAGCTGTGATTAAAAAAATAACTTTCCACACCAATTTAATTTTTTCTCTCCTTGTGACTAATCTAAGCATCCTTCTCAATTGCAAATATATTAAATGATAATCATGACTGAAGTACATAGAGCTAATTTGGGTTTATTGCCTTTTTTTATGTATAACAAATATGAGCTTTCCAAGTTAGCATAATTATGACCCATAAAATATGCTTCATTTTAATGTAACTATATTGTCATTTTGAGTTAATTTATTTAAGAAAATTCTGCTTGCTGCTATTAGGGAATCTATTTTAGTACTGGGCAAGAAAAAGGCCATTAATTAACTCTTCGTTAATGGATTGATCAGGGAAGATTACCATTCATGACCCTAGTGGTTACTCAGCACCATAGAAAAGTCCTGATACCAGCTGTTTGGCAATGGAGATTCTTTTTGAGCTTGTAAGAATTAGAACTGCCGAATTATTCTTGATAAAAATTCTTAATTTTAAAAAATCTTTCACAAGATGTCGGATAATCAATGGTAATTTATTGAGTATTTTCATTGTGTCCAGCACTATACTAGGAGCCAGAATGATTTAAAATGATACAATATTCTTTCTTTCAAAGCTGTTTTAGGCCATCTATTTTGTTGCCATTTTCTTGGATTAAACATTGTCGAATTTTTTCTCTTGTATTACTGCTAGATGTACTCACTTATTCCAGCTGAAGTTAGCTTCATTTCCCTGAGTTTAAATCTTCTTGACAGTTATTGATAACACATTTCTCTCCCCCCATTAAATCACTTAATCAAGGACATACTTTTTTTTTTTTAAATAAATTTTATTGTTATATTCCCCATACAATTGCAGCCCCCCCCATTCTGACCACAATCCCTCCCCTCCCGCCCCCCTAAAAGTGTCTCTGGTTCATAGTTTTTTGTTGATTTTGATTTTCACTATCTTATAGTTATTCATTTTCCTGGTCCCTTATTTAAGTTTTCTAGATTCCTGCTATGAGTGAGACCATCCGGTATTTTTCTTTTTCTTTTTGGCTTATTTCGCTGAGCATGATCCCTTCCAGCGCCATCCATGTTGCTGCAAATTGCATGTGTTTATCTTTTTTGAATGCTGAGTAATATTCCATGGTATATATGTACCACATCTTCTTGATCCAGTCATCTATTTTTGGGCATTTGGGTTGTTTCCAAAGCTTAGCTATTGTAAACAGTGCTGCTATAAACATAGGGGTGCAGGTGTTCTTTGGAATTGATGTTTCTGTGTCCTTTGGGTAAATACCTAGGAGTGGAATTGCTGGATCATATGGAAGCTCTATGTTTAGTAGGTCCAGAAATCTCCACACAGCTTTCCACAGTGGTTGGACCAGTTTGCACTCCCACCAACAGTGCAGAAGAGTTCCTTTTTCTCCACACCCTCGCCAACATTTGTTGTTGCTAGTTTTTTTAATATGTGCCATTCTCACTGGTGTAAGATGGTATCTCATGGTAGTTTTGATTTGCATTTCCCTGATGACAAGTGATGTTGAACATTTTTTCATATGCCTGTTGGCCATTTGCATTTCCTCTTCAGAGAAGTTTCTTTTAAGCTCTTCTGCCCATTTTTTGACTGGATTATTTTCTTTGTTGTTGTTGAGTCTCATCAGCTCTTTGCAGATTTTTGTGATCAGTCCTTTATCATTAGTGTTGGGTGCAAAAATGTTCTCCCAGTTGGTGGGGTTTCTCTTTGTTTTTGTTATTGTCTCTTTTGCTGTGCAAAAGCTCTTTAATTTGATGTAGTCCCAGCTGTTTATCTTTGCCTTCACTATCACTGCTTTGGGTGATGTGTCTGTAAAGATGTCTTTGATGTGCAAATCACGTAGTGTTTCGCCTATATTTCCTTCTATATATTTTATGGTTTCAGGTCTTATGTCTAGTTCTTTAATCCATTTTGAGTTGATTTTTGTGTATGGTGTGAGGTGGTGGTCAAGCTTCATTCTTTTGCATGTAGCGACCCAGTTTTCCCAGCACCATTTATTGAACAAACTTTCTTTGCTCCAATGCATATTCTTTGCTCCTTTGTCAAAGATTAGTTGACCATAAATCTGTGGGTTTATTTCTGGATTTTCTATTCTATTCCATTGGTCTGTATGTCTGTTCTTGTTCCAATACCATGCAGTTTTGATGATTATGGCTTTGTAGTATAGTTTGAAGTCTGGGAGTCTGATGCCTCCATTCCCTTCTTTTTTTTTCAGGAGAGCTTTGGCTATTTGGGGTTTTTTGTGATTCCATATGAATTTCATCAATAATTGTTCTATTTCTTTGAAGAATGACATTGAAATTTTGATTGGAATAGCATTGAATCTGTATATTGCTTTTGGAAGGATGGCCATTTTAATAATGTTTATTCTTCCAATCCATGAGCAGGGGATGTCTCTCCATTTCTTTGTGTCTTCTTCTATTTCTTTTAACAGTGTTTTATAGTTTTCTTTGTATAGGTCCTTTACCTCTTTTGTTAGATTTATTCCCAAATATTTGATTTTTTTTGTTTCAATAACAAAAGGGATGGTCTTTTTGATTTCTTCTTCTTCAGATTTATTGTTTGTGTATAGGAAGGCTACTGACTTTTGCGTGTTGATTTTGTATCCTGCCACTTTACTGAACTGATTGATGAGTTGAATTAGCTTTTCTGTGGAGTTTTTGGGGTTCTCTATGTATAATATCATATCGTCTGCAAATAGTGATAGTTTGACTTCTTCTTTTCCTATTTGGATTCCTTGGATGTCTTTCTCTTGTCTTATTGCCCTGGCTAGGACTTCCAGTATTATATTGAAAAGCAATGGTGAGAGTGGACATCCTTGTCTTGTTCCAGATCTTAATGGAATTGCTTTCAGCTTTTCACCATTGAGAATGATACTGGCTGTTGGCTTGTCATAGATGGCCTTTATGATGTTGAGGTATGTTCCTTGTATCCCAAGAATTTCAAGGGCTTTTATCATGAATGGGTGTTGCACTTTGTTGAAAGCTTTCTCAGCATCTATTGATATTATCATATGGTTTTTATATTTCTTTTTGTTGATGTGTTGGATAACGTTGATTGATTTTCGGATGTTAAACCATCCTAATCAAGGACATACTTAATTGTTGCGTCAGGCAACACCACACTGACAAAGACACAGGAGTTGTGGAGCAGGCTACATAGTGCAGGATGCTGCTGAGAGCAAGATCCTGGCTGATTTTATTGATAGAATAATCATACAGCATCATGCTCATTAGGAGGACAGGGAGAAAAAGATGGGTGAAACTCAGGAATGTTATCTAGGGCTTGGGAGGACATGAGGCTGCTGACCATGTGATCAGCTTGATGACCAAGTGTTGTAATCAAAACTGGACCCCAGATCCCTGGCAACGGTCCTAATCTTATCAACAAGGCATTCCCCATCAGCTTCTGGGGTCCCTTGTCATACATAGATCCTCGGCCCCCTGGGCATTCCCGGTCATACCTCTTGATGCATACCCTTTCCAGGGTGATCGAGCTTTCTGCTTTTGATTGATATGAAAGACACCTTGTAAGGTTTGGCTCCTATGGCTGATTGACCAGTTCTGAAGGGCAGTTTTGATCTTGCATAGGAATGCAGAGCTGCAGGTAACCATAATGGTGGCAGACCTCATGTCCCCCTTTTTTATTTTATTTAAAGAAAGGAAAAATGAAAGTAAGGGAATATCATTAATAGGATATTTTCATTAAGAAGAAATGGGAACGTTATATGGCAATGGATACATAGCATAGTCTGTACTGGACATAAAGCAAAGTGGGTAATTTTAGTTTTTATTGGAAAAAGTTTAAAGAGTCCATTAGCACATTTTACAACAATAACTGTGGGGCTATAGGAATACCAATGAATGTCACGTGGGTTAAAGCGTGAAAGAAAAGTCGGGCCGGAAACTTGACAAATAGCACAAGCGAGAACAATATCCCATGTCGGTATAAGGGGAATGCCACAAATTTTTTCAGATTGTGAGTTACTTGATTGAAAAAAGGAATGACAAGTCATAGTATCTCCAAACACATTAAACACCCTAAGGGCCATATCAGCTTGTTTGTTGCCTTTAGATAGAGGATCTGGAAGACCGGAATGACTATGAATGTGAGCAATAAAAAATGGGATGAACACGTTTTTGTTTTTGTTTTTAAAGATTTATTTATACATGCACTGGGTACAGTCAGAGCGCCGGAGGGTGAGAGAATTCATCAGAGCCCGAGCGGAGAGCAGAACAGGCAGACTGACGAGGTTCACTGCTGAGGGGAGCAGCGGCTGGCAGGAGAGGTCTGCGCGCCATGTGGGACCCTCGCCCGGCGGCCAGGGATCGAACCGGCACTGCAGAGGCTGCGGGCAGCTTCGCAACCCAGTGATCAACCACTGCATCACCAAGGAGGCCTGGGAGGAACACGTTTTAAGAAGCATAATTTGTAAAGAAATGAAAGTTGATAGTAGGGCTTTATCAGTATTAGTGTTAAGGGCAGAGATGTGTTGACCTAGGTGTTAACATATAATGAGTCAGAAATGATATTAAGTGTCTGTGAAGGAAGTGAGGAAAGAGTCAAAATAACAGCTGCTAATTTAGTGTGTTGGGTTGAAGGTGAAGTCACAGTATAGGCAGTTTGTCAAGGGGCATTTTAGTCTGTGCCAGACCACGACTCTTTTACTTGTAGGGAAGGAACCATCTAGGAAGACAGTAAACTGTAGGGATTGAATGTGTTTATTAGGAGGGATAGAATAAAAGAAATATCTGATGTAATCCTGGAAAATAATTTGAAATTGCTGTAATTGAGCGAGGAGCCATTTTGTTTCCTGTTCGGAGAGGCCTGTGTTAATAGAGCCAGGATCATAGCAGGATAATGACTGACAACGAAAACAACCTTTGTGTAACTAGGAACATCTTTGAGAAAAATAAGTAGATAGACTATTTTTAGACTGGGAAGGAAGAAAAGGTCATTTAATAATGTGAAAAGGTGAGGTTAATTGTCCATTAATTACTGTAAGTGAATGGGGGATGTTTAAAATAATGGAGAAATCATATACATTTTTTGTATACTTGTAAGAGACTCATTATGGCTGAGTAGTTTATCTACATGGTTTTGATGTAATCTTGAATTCCTTTGCTAGAGGAGGAAAGAAGTTAGGGTATTTACTGAAGAGGAAAAATAACCTTTTTTTTTAAAGGAGAAAAGATAAGTTTTTCTGTAAAGGAACTTTATCAAGAGAAGTTTTGACATAAACAATAAAGGGCAAATCTACCAGGTGAATTAGTCCTTTTGTGTTGAATATCATGAGCTTTGTTGTTTTTTTTTTTTAAGATTTATTTATTTATACAAGCACTGGGTACAGTCAGAAGTGCAGGAGGGTGAGAGAATTCACCAGAGCCAGAGCAGGGAACAGAACAGGCAGACGGACCGAAGTACACTGCTGAGGGGAGCAGCGGGCAGGCAGGAGAGGTCTGTGAGCCATGTGGGACCTTCACCCGTGGCTTGGGATCAAACCGGTGCTGCAGAGGCTGCGGACAGCTTCGCAGCCCAGCGCTCAACCGCTGCGCCACCAGGGAAGACTCGTGCTTTGTTTTTTTAAGTAAATACATTTAAACATAAAAAAAAATATTAATACCCAAATTTATATCCATAAGGCATGAATGAATATAGCCATTGAATTTTGAACTAGTTTTTGTTTACCAAAATTTTAGTGATCTCAAAATTTGGGTTTTTTTATTAGAATTTATATAGGTGCCATTTATAGTTAGTCCTCTGGAGGAAAAGTGATCTCTTGATTTTTGTTTAAAAATTTGGCCATGTGTATTATTAAGAAGTTGAGTTTATATTTTTAGGAAATGATCCTTTGGCTTAAGTTGCTTTGGCTTTATTTCACTGAGACCAAGTACATTTTTAAGACAAAAACCACTTTCCCTTGAGGACAGAAGAAAAGGTAGATTAAGTTTTTTTTTTCTTTTTTTTTTTCTTTTTTTTTTAACAGTTTGCCCATTTCTAGACTTTTATCAAAATTTGAGGTTTGGAATTTAGCTCCAAAAAGTGTTTTTACTTTATGTTTTTACCAAGTTAGCAAGAAACTCAACCTTTTACAGGCCCAATAAGCAATTTAAAAGTTTTTGCTCAACCAATAAGCATTTTATAGGAAACACAGGGAAATACAATTTTTTACCTATAGAACAGACTAGAACAGTATCTCAAGGTAGACAAAAGCAGAGTCCAATTGCCCACATTTGGAAGGCAGAAGAGACCTATCAATGATCTCAATATTGGAGCAAAAGGTCCAGGCAGCTGCTTGCTGAGATCAGGGGCAGCCCTCCATCAGCCAGCTGCAGTGGGTTGGTACTCTTTTGATAAGAACCTTACAGTCCCTTGAAGTCATATTATACCCATTTTTAATAACTTTTAACAATTTTTTTAGTAAATGAATTTTGATTACCATTTTTGGAAACAGTTTTTTTAAATTCCTTAAAAACAGCAAATGGGTGCTATAAACATAGGGGTGCAGGTGTTCTTTGGAATTGATGTTTCTGTGTCCTTTGGGTAAATACCTAAGAGTGGAATTGCTGGATCATATGGAAGCTCTATGTTTAGTAGGTCAAGAAATCTCCACACAGCTCTCCATAGTGGTTGGACCTCCCACCAGCAGTGCAGTTTGCACTCCCACCAGCAGTGCAGGAGAGTTCCTTTTTCTCCACAACCTCGCCAACATTTGTTGTTGCTAGTTTTTTTAATATGTACCATATGGAAACAACCCAAATGCCTAAAAATAGATGACTGGATCAAGAAGATGTGGTACATATACACAATGAAATATTACTCAGCTATCAACAGTTTGCAGCAACATGGATGGAGCTAGAAGGGATCATGCTCAGCGAAATAAGTCAGAAAGAAAAAGAAAAATACCGGATGGTCTCATTCATAGCAGGAATTTAGAAAACCTAAATAAGAGACCAGGAAAAAGACTAATCAATACAAAGTAAAAATCAAAACGAACAAGCAACTATAAACCATAGACACACTTGTGGGTGGGGGGAGGGAGCGGCAGGGAAAGAAAGGATTAGGGTCAAAATAACGGGGGAGGTGCAATTGTACGGGGAATATAACCAAAATGAAAATGCATACATTGTGCAAAGATGAAAAAAGATGTAAGAATTATATAAAATGAAATATTTAAATTAAAAAAAAAAACAAATGGCAAATTCCTCGGCAGAACCCACACTATAGTGGTGGCACAGAAGAGGGAGGAGGACCATCACTGACTAAGTTATGGCATGGCCTTTTTTACAGCCTTTTTAAAGCATTTTTTTTCAAACTAATATTAATTGGCAAGGATATTAAGAAATCCGTGGGCTGTAAGAAACAGAAGAGCTTTAAGAATTTGTTGAAATTTATCAGATATTTCAGTGGAGGGCGGCGTAGCACACCCTCTACTCATGATTAAAAAATTCCCCAACACTATCCTCCAGAGAGGAGTCATTATCAGAGTCAGACTCGGAAGAGTCCAGTAAAGTTTTTTTTTTTTTTTTTAAGATTTCTTTATTGATTTATACAAGCACTAGGTACAGTGAGAAGCGCGGGAGGGTGAGAGAATTCACCAGAGCCAGAGAGGGGAGCAGAGCAGGCAGAAGGACCGAAGTACACTGCTGAGGGGAGCAGCGGGCGCAGCAGGAGAGGTCTGCGCACCATGTGGGACCCTCCTTTGGTGGCCGGGGAGCAGCCGGTTTTCGAACCGGCGCTGCAGAGGCTGCTGGGCAGCTTCGCAACCCAGCGCTCAACCGAAAAACATCACAGATTCTGGGTCTGTGGGCCTATTTCTAGTCTGATTATCGTCACAGACGCTGGATCTGTGGGCCTATTATCAGGCTGATTTTGAAGAAAAAGAAGATAAGAAAGACATGACTGAAAACACTTTCTTACTGCCTCTTTGCAGACTCTGGGTCTGTGAAGCCTTTTGGCCAGGCTTGAGAGGACGTCCAGTTCCCGTCTCTGGGCTGTGAGCAGCAGGGTTCAGGCGCCATTTATTGCCATTTATTGTTCAGGCGCCATTTATTGCGTTGTGACTTAATTCCTTTAAACGTCTCTCTGTTGCTTTCTTCTTCTCCTCCATCTTAACCAAATTCTGATTAGTAAGCTCATTATTATTTGTACCTGGGTATCTTTTAACATGAACCAAATTTGAGATGTTATCATCGAAGCAGGGAAATTGCTACTTCCCTCTTTCATCACTTTGTAATTGATTTTCAAGTTCTGTGAATTTATCTCCGTTTTGAAGATACATCATGGCAAAGGAGCTCACAATTACTTTTTTTTTTTAATGTGTCGGTGCTTGAAACTGACTTTCTCCAGATGAAACTGCTTAAGATTTGGTGCAACTGTCTTAAAATGATTAACACTTGTAGTCTCTTGCATCCTCATAATTCATATTGTAGACTCTGTTCACATCTCCTAGTACAAATAGGGCTGTCAGACAGCTCTAAAGACTGCAGTCATTGAGTAATACATAGTGTGCAGCCAAATAAGTAATTTATGGAAGAGCTCTCTAGTGGTGCAAAGAATTAATGAAGTTTTCAAAGGTGCTCCATTTACAATCAGAGAATAGCTCAGATGCTGAGAGATTTTGATTTGAAATGAAAGAAACAAAGACTACAAGATTCTAATATCTGGTTAAAGAGAGAAATATTATCCAACCCAGATTGTTTTTAATTCTTTCATTTTGATTTTGAATGCCTTTAAGAAACATAAGCGGAACTTTTACCCATCATTATCACCTCCCTGACCCCTGAGCCCGTTCAATTATTTATATTATCTGCTTGGTACCTCAATGCATTTCAATCTGTGGCTCAGTTTTTACAGATAAGAAAATGAGAAAACTGAGGTAAGTGACGAACAATGTGTATCATATGTGGTTTCCTTGAAAAATTCACAGATTACCATCTAGAGTCTTTCATGCATGGCTCTGAAAAGCTTGTCAGAACCAACTAAAACTTGGGTCATTAATATAATATTTCATACATTTCTGAAATCATGAAAGTATTTTAGAATCAGGAGTTATAAGAAGAAAGCTTAATTCAGGAGGTTGAATAATTTGACCAAACTGAAATAGAATGCAGGGTTGAATCATAATTTCAACCTCCCCCTGCCAAAGCTGGATTTATGCTGATTTTTTTTTATAATTTTATTTATTTATTTTTAAAGATTTATTTATTTTTATACAAGGGCTGGGGTATAGGCCAGAGGCGCAGGAGGTGAGAGGATTCACCAGAGACAGAGCGGGGAGCAGAACAGGCAGACAGACTGAAATACACTGCGACAGGAGAGGTCTGCCGCACCATGTGGGTTTCTCTCTGGCCGGCTGGGAATTGAACCCGTGCTGCAGAGGCTGTGGGCAGCTTCACAGCACTGTTCTCAAACTGCTGCGCCACTAGGGAGGCCCTATTGCTGATTTTGCACAATGAAGGAAACAGTCATTAAAAAGTGATTAAATTATGGCTTTTCTTTCTATAAACTTAAAGTCAAAATTAAACTTATACGAGGTATTTGCTTAAAAAATGCCATTGAGCACTCAAAAGAACAACAGACTAAATTAAACTAAATATGTAAAAACCTATAGTATGCTCCAAAATTATTTTCTATTTTACTATCATGTTACTCAATCAATATTTGTATGTATCAGTGTGACTTTATTTCAAAAAGATCATTTGGGTTAGCATAAATGGCAGTGGTATTCCTTAATTTAAGTTGCCATTAATGTGGTAACCAAGACCCACAACTGTATCTTAGAAACATAAAAGGGAACAAAGAAAGGTTTAGTTTGGGGAATTGTGGATTCCTTGAACTTTTTTTTAAAGATTTATTTTATTTATACAAGAACCGGGGTACAGGCCAGATGTGCAGTAGGGTGAGAGGAATCACCAGAGACAGACGGGGAACGGAACAGGCAGACTGAGGAAATGCACTGCTGAGGGGAGCAGCAGGCGAGACAGGAGAGGTCTGCTCTCCACGTGGGTTGCTCTGAGGCCGGCAGGGATCGAACTGGCACTGCAGAGGTCGCAGACAGCCTCACAGCGCTGCACTCAACTGCCTGCACAACCAGGAAGGCCCTCCTTGAACTTTCTATATCAGATCTAAACATTTCATTAAGAGAACAATGCTTCTTGTGGTTCTAAAGTATTTGGAATAAGCCATTAGAAATCAGGGAAGGTGTGTACAGAATGAAAGACAAAGTTCAGACTGGAAATTAAAAATACACTCTCCTGTCATTCTTGGTTCAATCAGTACCATCACTATGCACCTACATTTGCATACACTCTATTTCCTGTCTCTTCCTTTCCTATTTCTTAGTCACCATGTGATCAGTGAACTTGGAATGCCTTTACCCTCTCTTTATTTATTCCTTTCTTCTATTCTCCAGGGTGATCCCAGTCTCAGCAGGAGATTTACATGAGCTAGAAGGACTGCTGGAGAATCACTTGCATTTATGTACCAATATGTTGTCTTTCTGGCAATATTATGTTGCTTGCTTTTAGGTCTTAATTAAACCAGACTCTTAGTTTCTATACCTCCTGTGTGCTCCACAGCATTTCTTCATGCTTGTATCCAACTCTTATTGGGTTGTACTATAATATTTGCTCACATATTCAGCTCTCTTATTTGACTTTATGCACCTCAAGGACAAGGGATTTTGTCTTAATCAGTTTTCTGTTCTGAGCACCTAACATAGCGTGTGTGATATTATGAAGGAAAAAAAATGAATGAATAAATCATACAAGATAATAGATGTCTGTGAAGGACCTGCTTTTTATAAAAACTAAAGTTCAGAAAAAAAAGAAAAAAATGGTTGAGCTAATAGAATTATGAAGGACAATTTTTGTAGATGATGCACCAAGGAAGGAAAATTGACTTCAGTTCAATGTCCCCAGTAGATCAGAGGCAGAGTGGCTGTCATTGACCTTTGATACTCTCTCTGTTTCTTATCAAGTCCTCGCTTTCCTCTCCTGATGTCTTGCTCCTTGCCCTTGGCCACCTCTTGGATGAGCTGTGACTATATTGAGCTATCCCCAGAGCTTCCTTTTTCAGTCACACCACAGCAGACCAAACTCTTCTCTGTTCATAACTTTTTACTTTGTATATATTGATATAGCACCACCCGTGTGCCAGGCATGTTCTAAATACCAACAAACACCACCCTCAGGGCTGGTAACAAGAACGTTCAGCTGTGGTCATCTGCATACTGTCTCCATAGGACAAGGAGCTCACAGGTGCCTAGAGAGATGCCCATTAGGAGTCTGCACCACCTTTCATATTCCACGTACCCAGGACACAATAATCTATCCCTGACTGTTTCCCAAACCTGCATCTGGGGCTTGTGTGCAACTCATGCAAAGAGACAGCTTTTATTTCCTAAGAATGCCTTCACTGCTGATTGGAGGCCTATTTGGATGAGCTTCGTTGTGTGGAATGTCCACATAGATGTCCTCATGTTGCAGGCAGAGCCAAGGGTGAATGCAGAAGGGATGAGTCTGTGGCTGGGATGGGAGAGGCCTCTCCTTTTACTCTACTGCCTGCAAATGCCAGAGTCTGGTAAATGCTTTACATATTGCCTCATTTGTTCTTGACAACAATTCCATATGGGGGAAATCAAGGTCTTATGGGGAAGAATAACTAAGGCCTCAAACTCATTCATTCAACAAATATTTATTGAAAGAAATATTGAGCAAAAACAGATGGTCTCTTCTCTTTTTACATTCACTAGACAAAATAATAAAGACAACCCAGTCAGCAATGACAATATTCTGTTATTGCACACTTTATTAGTGATCACATGAACTGCGACACTGATTTCTATTTACCAGTTTTGAGTCAAGAAATTTTTGGTTCATCCCTTCCAATTACCAGTTCATCTCTTTCTGTGTATCTGCTGTACTTCCTACCCAGCCCACTCAATATTCAAGGTCTTTTTACTGCATCCTGGCTCTTCAAGGCATCCACTGATATCCTCTATCCCAACCAGCCCTCCTGATCATTTCTGACATTCCACCCACAAAAATATACTGATCCTGCATCTAAAACCCTAGGGAACTTGTCAAGTGGCTGGCTTACCTATTTCAGTCCCTAAAACCTACAAAGATGTTCACGAACATGAATCAAATAACTAAAAGCCATGAAGTATTGATTCTATTGTCAACCCACATTCAACTCTGCCACCACTATTAGAACAGAGCTGGTCCTGTGCAAAATACAACTGGCAATGGGACAGCCTCTTTTACTGCTTGTGAAAGAAATTTACCCGAGAGGCCTCTCCTCCATAATGACTAAATGGGTCAATCAAAGTTTGAATGCAACACACACCAAGAATCTAAATAGGTAAAGACACAAAGAGAGGCAGTCGGCTTCAGACATGCATAGCAGAAGTCATAAAGTAAAAAGGAAAAGAAAGAAAGAAGCAGGTGTAGATGCAGAGGGAGTCGAGGGAGAAGCAAAGACCGAACCGGATGACAAGATCACAGGAACAACACTGAACTATATGACACCTTTTAGTTCTCCAAGAAGTCTAATTTTTCTGGGATTCAAAAAGTATAGTTGAGGGGCCTCCCTGGTGGTGCAAGGGGTTAAGTCTTAGCACTGTCAAGCTATCACCAGCCACTGCAGCCTGAGTTCCATCCCCCAGCCAGGGAGCTACCCACATGGTGCCGCAAACCTCTCCTGTCTCGCCCACTGCTCCCCTCAGCAGTGCATTTCAGTAGATCTGTTTGTTCTGCTCCCCACTCTGCCTCTGGTGAATCATCTCACTCCCTTCTCACCCCATGCACTTCTGACCTACACCCTAGTTCTTGTATGCATAAATAAGTAAAAAATAATAAATCCAAATGTATAGTTGAACAGTCATTGCGAGTTTTGACCTTGGGAACAGAATAGGCTATGATCTGTTAAAATTAAAAAAAAAAAAAAAGAAAAAAAGAAAAAAAACAGAGACCAGACTTGAAAATTCCCTGAGCAGACAAAACCAATTTGGTTATACAAACAAAGTTTAATTTAGCTTATTTTACAAGACTTAACTTGACCTAGGTGATTTCTTCTTTATGTCTTAGGAAGTCATAAGCAAAACATAAACTGCTTTCCAAACCATTGAAAATTCTAATATCATAACCAGTCACTATGAAGAATAAATAAATCATTGCCTTGTCACTATTTAAACTGCATTACAATATACCCTGAACTTAATTTCATGTTTTTATTTAAATGATCCCCCTTTGAAAACTGTCTTTTTTGTGTGTGAGCACAATAAACCTTTTCTATTTACTACTTTGGTAATGTATTGGTTATACTTTGGTATTTCTGAACTTTTGACAGCTCCCAGTCACCCAACTAATTCTGGCAAGTACTTACCCTCTCTCTGTTTCATTTCCCTGGTCAAATGGAGGCAATAAATGTCTCTCCTTCATTGGATTGCTCAGAGATTCAGTGACATATTGCTTGTAAACTTCTCACTATAAAAGCTTTAAAAACATAGCTACTTTCATTATATTACTATAAGCTGTGTATACTTATGATAAGTTCTCATATGATGAAGTAAATGAAGTGTGAATCGTTCTTTGCAATCTGAAGGACATTAACATAGTTATTATAACATAGTGAATAATTCTCAAAAATATACTTACATTTTTGAGTGATTTAGTGGGAATTAAGGTGTGTCTAGCTTAACAAGGGGCAGACTTGTATGGAAAACCTTGGGATTCCTCTAAAGTAATCTGGCTAGTGGCAAGAATGCTCCCATGTAAACGAGCCCTGAACCTCCAGCATGAGGAATAAAATTTTGTAGTATTAAGACTCTGGAAGCTCTAGGTTTATTTATTATTTGAAGCATTACTCTATAATCTCCTAAAAGTGAAGTGTTATGTTAAAAAGTAAATTGTGTTGGGTAGGAAGCTGATACTGAAGTCAGGAAAGATAACAATCATATTAAGCAGTGGTAAGATATTGGTAAAACTGTCACCTGCAATAACTTAGGACTAATATTGTATACACAAAGAACTAGTATTTCTAGCAGAAAGTGGATGAAAAATGAAATGTTACTAGGATGCCTTGGTGATTATTTGCTGCATTTTGCAAGGTAGGAAAAAAAGGAAGGAAGTAAGTAAAGAAGGAAAGAAGGAAGGTAGGAAGGAAGGAAAATTTTGTATGTAAAATAAAAGGACAGAAAGACTTCCAGAATCAAGACCTTGCCCCCCAAAATCCAATTAATTGGACTTTTATAAAATTGGAGCGAAAAGCCTGTTTGCCTTGTAAAGTTGAAATAACCTGTGGACGGCCGACAGCCTATGTTGACAAATTGCATCTCCTAAGGAAATTGAGGTATGCATGTTTCAAAGAATTGTAAAAGATGCCACATCCTATTTGTAAACACTTGCTTGCATTTGCCTTATAAGGGAAGTTGGTTTTATGTGAACCCATATTGATTTTAAACTTTTTATATTAGTCCAAAGGAAATGGGTTTTGTGGATAAGCATATGGCCACCTTGCCCAAGACAGATAAAAATACCGTGATCTAGGAACATTCCAGCTTAACAATGCAGCTTTGAATTTCATTGCTTCAAACCAATAGAATGTGAAGTCTATCAATAACATCCAGGTCCCAGCTGGGAGAAATACTGACCTTCACAAATGCAATGAAAAAACCCATGACTTGGGCTCCCTGATGTCTCTAAGATACCTTGAATTGTCAATAAGCAGAAGTTATCTGGCAGTGGTTAAGTCAGAGCAAGACCAATTAATTCAGAAATTTTGGTTTGTCCACCACTTTCCCTTGCCCATTTCTAAATTTTCTACCCTGCTTAATCTTTTGAGGTAATAATTCTGGAATTCATAAATGTTTAACTATGAGGTTGTGCTGTTTCTTGAGTCCATATTGCCCCTCAAAGAACTGGCTGTCTGCTGTGACCCAAGTAAAACTGAAACTGAAATTGGAAACTCAAGTTCAACTGAGGGCATATGCTCTAATTCCCATTTTCGATGTTGCCAAGGAGTATAGTGGAAAAAACAAGACCCTTTCAGAGTGTGGTACCAGAGGTCATGGAGAACAAAGGGACAGAAAGCTTTTCTGGAGAACAGAGTAAGGCTCTTATCAAAAATACCCTCTTACCCTTCCTCCTCCCCGCCCACTCCTGCTGGGTCGGGGCTTTTGTCCCAGTTGCTGTCCAGTGTGATTTCAGAATTACTGAGCTCAGTGACTGCCAAGTGCCTTTCCACCCTTCCCTTTCAGAGTAGGAGGGTTTATTGGAGTTACCCTGACCTTCAAAATGTTGTGAATCATTTGTGAGTTTTGGTTATACATTTCTGAAATAAGGGCATCACATCTGAATATGATGTAATGACAAGACAACAAAATAAAACTGAGAGATCTTGAACTTGAAACTAGATATAGTGACTGAAGGAATGTTCCAAAATGAGTTGAATATGTCTATGTATTAAGAAGGGAGCTAAGATATTTCCAGGCAACTAAAAAAGTAGACTTGTGCTACCAAATGTACCATAGGAATTTTAAACATTGACTGTTCACCAAATAGCCCTCTGTTGGCCCAGATTTCCCAGACCCCTAACATATGGTGGTGGGGGCAGAAGGGGAGCATGATTTATTTTAGCCAATATGCTATGAACATAAATGATGTATTTTACTTCCAGGCTGAAGCACAAGGGGAAGCCCAAGCTTTCCACACATTATCCTTCCTTACTGTGATGATTCCTTACCTGGTCTCTAGGTACTAAATAGAACAGATTCCACCTTTCCCGTTACTCCTTTTATAAGAAGAAAAAAAAATCATTATTATCAGAAACCACTGGGACTGCAGAGTCAATTTCTTCTTTCAACATTATGTCACCTACCCTGACTCATACAACCTGGAAAACTTCAAAATTGGCCTACACATTACATAACAGAAATATTAGTGACAACCTCTTAGGATGATATATTAAGATGTACATTACAAAACTACGGGAAGAACAAAATATCATTTCGACTAACTGAATTTTCTTACTTTTGCACTTTGACCTTATTCTTCATACATTACTCCAGTCCTTAAACATCAAGTCTAGGTACTTCTGTAGAAATAGGTTTTTTTGCCCTTGCAATGTCATCCCAACATCTCATAAATACCAAGGTTTCTGTGGATGTTACCCATTCTACCAGGACCCTCAGCTTTCAGTGCATCTTTCTGTCGATAGACCCTTCATCTGTCAATAGTAAACCCACAGAACGTACACTTCCTCATCTAAACCTAGATGAACAAACCCAATATTTACAGTCCTTTAAGGTGGTACTGAAATGAGTAACTGACTTCAGAATGTCAGGCATAAGGTAAGGGAGCGTGAAAGATGACCATGAGCCAGCCATACTTGCAACCTGAGAATTGGTTGGTTATAGAAAAAGGGATACATGGAGGAATCCTGCAAACAAATATGTAGGCAGCTGTAGTGTGAAGTGCTGAAATGGAGGTTGAGCACAGTGTACAGAATATCAACATAATGTCAATCAGGGTGAGTAAAGCAAAGAAACCACCAGGCCTAGGCGTTAAGTCTCAGCGCTATCACAACTTCTGCCCAAGTTCCACCCCCTGGCCAGGGAGCTACCCACATGGCACAGCAGACCTCTCTTATCTTGCCTGTTGCTCCCTTCAGCAGTGTTCTTCAGTCAATCCACCTATTCTGCTCCCTGCTCTGTCTCTGGTGAGTCATCTCACCCCCTGCACTTCTGGCCTACACCCCATTTCTTTTATGCAAAAATAAATTTAAAAAAAAGTGAAAAGAAAAGAAACCATCAGAGATGCCTTGGTTTATTTATCAGGCCAAAACTTTGAGCATAAATATCCGAGTCCAGGAAACAAAATGAGAAATTCAACCCAATGAAGACTTAGGTACTCAGAAAAGGCAGTTGCTGTTATGTAAGCATTTTAAACAATATAGAAAAGTAGGTGTTACCATAGACAGTACAAGAAGAATACCCATGAATGGAAAGGGAAATAGCATACTTCCACTGGCACTTTGGGAAGAAGTAATCTTTCAATATATCAAGCACATCTGTTTTAAAAGTGATTTATTTTTAAATAAAACTAATCATTTTACTATGATATTTGCAAGGAAATTTTAAAACTATTTTTTCAAATGTGCAGAATATAAGACTATATTCTGGCAGTCAATAACTTTTGCTGTTACACTGCCAGTTTCAGAGAGCCTTATCACATGATCACTCAGGAGTATGATCTTGGATATGTTTGTCTTATATAAAGTGGGGATAAAGAGAGCTAGAGCACATAGCATTGAGTGAGTGAGAGTGAGACAGACAGAGAAAGTGAGAGAGAGAGAGAGAGAGAGAGAGAGAGAGAAAGATTTTCCTATCTCACAAGTTAAAAAATACAGACAAAACCTGGTTAGGTTATCATTGATGTCATTCAAAATTATCATTGATAGTGATGAAAAACTGAGAAGGAACATCAACTGAGCAAAGGTATCTGAATTTGTTTTAGATTCAGAAAAAATATTTATTTACTTTTGCATGGAAAAACTGGGGTGTAGGGCAGAGGTACAGAGGGTGAGATGACTCACCAGAGACAGAGTAGGGAGCAGAATAGGTGGAATTTTCTTTTTTTTTTGAAAGACTGACTTCTTTTTTTTTAAATTATTAAAAAAAATTTTTATATCATTGTTCATTTTTAAACAATATTTGCTTCCCCCCCACCCCCACAGGTTTAGTCCCCATAGAGTTTCCTTCACCAGTGAATAGGTGGATTTGGGGAGCAGTGCATGAGACGAGAGGTGTGCTGGGCCATATATGGGTCAGCTTCCTTGTTGGGGATTAAACTTAGGTGGTAGCAGTGATAGTGCTGAAACTTAACGCCTAGGCCACCAGGGAAGATCAGAAAAAATAATTTTTAATCACAGGCTTCTTAATGAAACACTTAGATACTGGTCTTGGTTTATATTTCTGTTGGTGGTTATGGAAAAAGAAAGGAGGAAAAGAAATAAAATAATTAATAAAAGCTTCCTACCAAAAGAAAAAAACCTACCCTTCTTTTCTTTTTCTTTTTTACATTTTTACATCATTTTTCATTTTTGCACAATGTATACATTTTCATCTTGGTGATAGTTCCCATATAATTCCTACCCACCCTGGTTTTGATCCTATTCCCTCCTTCCCCGCCTGTAGTTCTTTCAAAGGAATCAAGATCAAGAAGAAATGCAGAGTATTAGAGTGGAGATTAATTGTAATTTTTTTCCTTAAAAAACTCACATTTGGTGCCTTTTTGCAAATTATGTTCATGAGTAACTCTATCTTTGAAGATGCGACTTTCAGTGAGTTTATATGTGATCAAAACTCATCAGCAAATTTATATAATTTTGGTGTGCTATGTTTTTTTTGATAACTTTGTTTATAAAATTTACAACTTTAAAATATATTTAATTACATCTACATGTATGAAGGTACCTCATTCATTCATTTAATAAATATGTATTGAATTCCTGTGATATTCCAGGCACACTTCTCTGTGCTTGGGAAACAGAAGTAAACTAAACAGACAAGTTCTTAACCACATGATGCTTACATTCGATTGGAGAGAGAGAGAATAAAAAGGTAAATAAATAGATGTGTAATACTACATCATAGAAGAATTCTAACCTTAATCCTCTGTGGAATATATGATAAAAAGATTGCTGTAAAATATTTCATATTTTCTAATTTTTATTAAGTATGCAAACTCTAAATAAATGCAAGCAATAAAATCAAGTTTTCCGATTACCTTTATTTTATTAGCCTTTCTCTTCATTTAGCATTTTGTGAGCATTGTTGTTTGTCTTTAGTAGTCTTCAAAAATATGCAGTTATTGAGATGGAAGTATTAGACTATATAAAATTGACTTTATAAATTGTAATGTTTTCATTATTTTTGACAATTTTATTTTTCATAAATAAAATTTAAATGAATAAATCTTCATCTGCTTATCTAATTATATCCCAGCATTAGTACATAAAGTGAAGTTATTGGGTTTAAATGCATAAATATTTCATATTTGGTGAATGCTATAATATATATTTATAGAAAAGTTGCACTTTTCAAACTATATAGCAAGTAGATTTAGAGCCTTGGCTGTAACGGCAGCTAGGAGATTTTTCAAATTACATATCTGTGTTTACTAGTGAGGTCGATTTTTAAAAATATGTTGATTATGCATTCACCTCTCCTTCGTGGGTTCTTTGTCCTGTGATATTCCTCCGTTTTTACTTTGAGATGTTAGCGATTTTCTTTTTATATACGAAATATTTCATGTATGAAACATATCTACTATATTTTTGCAAGTGATCATTTATATTTACATATTTATGACATTTTTACATTCAAAAATATTTTTGTGCACTGAAAATTTTGGTCTTTCCTTCTTGTAATTCCTTCTATTCCTCTTGTGGGTCGCCTATCCTGAAATCAGTAAAATATTTCCCAAGTTTCTCCTACTTCAAAAATAATACTTTTTATTCGGTTTCTTAACCTATGTGGAGTTAATTTTGTTTTAATTTGAGCCTTTCCAAAGTTCTCATTTTTCTTTCCATCATTTGTTAATAAAACAATCCATCCTTTCCTCTATATGTTTGTAATACTTTTTTTTTATCTGCTATATTCTTTCTCTGTCTCTCTCTCTCACACACACACTCACACACACACACACACACACGTGTCTGTTTCAGAGCTAGCATTAATCGGTTTGAAAGAACATGTTTTTAAGTTTGTGCGTGGTTGGGCGGGTGGTAGATCAGGTACTTGTGGTCCTAGATGTTACAAAATTGTAATTCTTGGTATTGTCTTGATGGCAAGCGGAGAGCGACAACGGAGAGGAGGTATTTAGGACCCAGGGGAAAGCCAAGCTCGGTATGAAGAACTGAGTCTCAAGCGCACACGCCTCCTACCAAAATCGCAGCCCTGTGAAGCCGGGGCTCTCATTCAGAGCTTTCTAGAGAAATCTGATCCCGAGCCTGGCAGAATAGGGGATTTCACCCACTCAGCTCAGCAGCGAGGACACCTGCAGAAACACATTCCCAAAGCAAGGCTGAGCGGCCGTGTGAAGGTATTTATTGCCTTTTTTCACCCTTCTGTATTTGCTGCGCCTCCCCACCTATCCCCATCTCTCGCAATGCCATGGCTGCGGCGTTTCAGCACTTCGGTGCGTGGATAGCTCCCATCTGCAATCCCTGCGCACTCCATTCCTCCCGCACCCCACTTTCCACCGCCTCTGTGGTCCATCCTCCTCCTCCCCGCGCTCGCTCAGCCTGCGCCTCCTTACACCATCGGCACCCCCATCTCCACCATCGCCGTCATGATCTCCACCATCACCAGCGTCGCAACTACAGTCAACACAACTGTCTTGTCACTTAGACAAAGCCCGAGGTCCGCAGGGTAGAGGAAATGAGCCCAAGTTTTCAAGCATAGGGAGGAAAGTTCAGGTGGACGACACCCCTGAAAACAAAGAGAGACGCCTGCTTGAGAGAAAGGAAAGTGAAGACAGGAGAGAGACTCCGGGTCGGGGGACAGATGGGGCACTTGCCAGACACCAGCAGTTAGCCAGCTGCCTTTGAGCAGATCAGGGACTGTTTAGTTCAGGAAATTAACATGGCCTGGGGTATAGTGTTATTCGGGTAAAATAGATACACAAGCTCAATCCTTGGTTTTCCAATGGAGAATCACCAGGAAGCAGGGTGGGGGTGACTGATGACTCATATTCACCCACACGCCCGTTTTCTTTCTTAAGCGTTTATTGCAGAAAACTCTGGGATTAAGTTTTTTTTTTTTTTACTAATTTTTGTTTTGTAAAATGGAAACCCCAAAGGTTAACTCTGAGGTGAGAGTGAGTGTTTAGATGATGGTGATGATGATAAGCAAACGAATGTGGTTTTCATCAGAAAATACTATTTGTTCAAATGTCTCTTGTCTACTAATTTGATTTCAATTTTCATTTCAATCTTAAACCTCTGAAGGAAGCAGAGAAGATAAACGCCTTGCCCAATGACCAAAGTAGTAATGATATTCAGAGCAGATGGTCTGGCTTTGTTCAACACTAGTCAAGGACTGACTCGCATTTGGAAGGCAAGATTTTTGTGTGCTTTCCCAGTAATCAGGCGATAACACCATTTTCCAATAATAGTAAAGGGTAATAGAGTGCAAAAATTGAAAAGGCATTTTATATAACTGTTTTCTGCCAGGCACTGCTTTTAGAGCGCTAATGTTTTTCTATTTCAGCTGAGGGGAAGTTAGACTATCTTTCAAATATCTTGAAGGTCCAAACGCAAGTCATGCCACCTCTTTGCTGCTATAGCCAGGATCATCTTTTAAAAAGAACAAAAATTTAAAAAAAACTGAATGCCTCTTTAAATAAAATTTTTGATGGGCACCCACCCATTTAATCAATCATTATACAGCATAGTGTTGGGTATTATTTGTCAAATTATTTTTCATAAAATCAACATCTTAATTAGAAATATACGGATCATATTTTCATACGAGAATAATGTCAGGTCACATGTAATAGCCAAGTTTAAATCAGAGCACAAAAAGGTTCATTTAAAAACCTTTGTACATTTATTCTACCTCTTTATAAAGAAAAAGTCAGTGAAGCAAGTTTCATCTAAACCAGCTTGCTCATAATTAGAGGCATTTTCAAAATGAATAGTAACAACTATCTTCTGGGAGAAGCTTTGAGGAAAAATTCTCATCTTGAATGAGTAATAGCAGTACTGTGTCAAAAGTTACCTGTGAATGACAAACATTGGCAGAATTCTGTCTGCCATTAAAATGCACTTCTTTTGAACTCAAACCAACAAAACTGTGAAAATTCTTGAATTTTAGAGAAGAAAATTTGATCATCTATATATTGTCCTTAGCTTATTAATGTCCATAGTAAGCAAGACCTCTCAAACAACAAGATTCTTAAAACTCTCTTATCTGTCTGTAAGGAATGGTTCAGCCCAGATAATTTTTAAAAGTGTACATGTTGCCATTGCTGACTGCTTTGAACCAGAAACTCAGGCCTGGAATCCAGTGCCTGCGATACTTCTGTCTTCCTGTGCTTAATATAATTTCCTGACACTGGGGAAATTTCAAAACAATGCTGCTTCAGTGAGATTTACAGGCATCTGTCTCAGAAGCAGTGCCTGTCTCTGACTGAAATAATATGCTGAGCTTATTAATTTTTATAGAGTACCACTTTCCTGGTTTCCTTTTCTCTATTAAGTGCTGTTTCACTTTTTTCATATTTTCAATAACAGAACTTTCCCATTTTTATAGTGGTTTTAGCAGAAAACAGAGACTATATATTTTAGCAGAGTGGCATCACATACTTTTGTAAACATGCTCTAGAGTGATGTATTCTCCCAGAAACATGAAGTATAAACCTGGAAGGTCACTCATTTCCCAAAAGAGGGACCCTGGACCTCCTCAGAACTAGTGGTGTGTGCTCACTTAGGCAGCTTTATAAAGGTACAACTTATCAGACCTGAGATGTCTGTGACTTTGCTTATTCCTCAGAGCAGAGCCATCCTTAGCCAATGGATTCAGTCTTACTTGCATCATCTCTGCTTCCTTGTTACATAGTGACTCAGAGAGAAATCACAGCAGAATGTGTTTACAAAATATGAAGTTTGACCACATGCAATTAACCCAGAAGTATCCCTCAATATTGCAGAAAGATCTTGACTCCCACGACATCTTCTCTCCAATTATGTTTTTTTAAATAATTCATTATTTTATCCAGATTCACTGGAATAAAGTTGTTATAGGAAAGGATCTACAATGTGAATTACTGTAAGTCTGCAACCCTATCATCACCACTGAGTGATATATCTCACCAGAGAAAATTGTGCTTAACTTCCAGTTAAAGTTTTTTTCTTGGCTTAAGAGAGATTTGTCTTTGATTTGATTCCTCATGGATGTAGAAATTAACTGGTCACTCTCCTCCCATGAAAAAAGAATTATTCAGTTGGTAAGTTCATTAGTCTTCACTACTTCTGCTCCCTCCCACAGCCCCTTTACATATCATCTGTGATCAGGTCACCCTATTCTTTCCCTCTTTACATACCTACTATCATGTGACAGGGAGTAGCAGGGAAAACTTTGTATGTGGAAAACTGATTTTTCTATGAGCTCTTCTTCTTGAGTTTTTGCCAACAAGAATTTTCCCATACATGGTTGAGATTATCCATTCTTGTATCCTGGATCTTTTTAGCCAAATTTCCAATTTGTGGATATTATGCAGATCATTTCCTCCAGCTCTTCTCCCTAAACTAACATCATATCAATTAAGCTTCTGACATAGTTCAATCATCATGCTTACATATATTTCTATATCTTTATGTATGACAAGTACATGCTGCATTCAGTATTCACTATTTTGTAGTTTGGAGGGAGTGGGATGCAAGTTTTGGGCTGGGAATGACAATTGCTGGCTCAAATCATAAGCTTTATCCAATGTGTAGTCAAAATAAAGCATTATAAACAACATATATGAGGATTTTCTTTCCTTCTTCCCCTCCCTCTTCTTCCTTTGTTTCTTCTCTCCTTCCTTTCTTCATTGCTTTTGCTTCATATAGAGAGTATTTTAAACATGTGTGCAAATAATTAATGGGAAAATCTGGTAAGTAATTATGAGTGTCAATGAACACTTCGGGGGGGTTTGATTCTCCTGCTGGGCGAGGTAGCAGTGCTGTCTACAGGCCATGTGAGCTCTGACATTAGGGGCAACTAATCAAACTTCTCAACCCCTTTGCTTTATTATAAATCCTCTAGACCGGTGTTTCCCAAACACTAATAGACATACAAATTGCCTGGAAATTCTGGACCCATTCAGCATATCTGGGCTGGTCCTGACAGTCTACATGTTCCTTACAGACTTCTAGAATCAGCTTATGCTGCAAATCCATGGACCACACTTAGAGAAGCAAAGACAAATAATTTCCTTTACAAAAATTCCCCTTTATGTCTCACTATTAACCACACTTAAACAAAAATGACTCCAATTTCTGAAACAGTAAGAACTCAGAATCCATAGCTCTTGTTAAGGAGAAAGTTATACATATAACCCTTTTCCTTATGTCTCACCCACATGCACCTTGCTGTATCTCCCTTTTAACAGTTGCTTTTCTTAATTCTGATTGCTGCTGCTGCTGTCATCTGCCTGATCACATCCAGCAAGGGACCCACTCCCATAGATGTGTTGAGTAAAATACTCAGTGGGAAGGGGCAAGTGGATTTAATACCCATCTTTATATGAACCCTGCCTTTTTACATTCCTTGACATCTTCTTTCTCTTAAAAGTCTATTAGAGAAATAACCTCTTTCCTCGATGGAAAAAAAGTCAATTGCTTTTTGTTCTTCTTCCTCTCTATTGTCACTCATAAGAAATACAACTAATGTTTTGTAAAGTTGGGACATTAACTCCCAATGATTTGCTATGGTGATTGTTTAATAGCATAGAAAAACATTGCAGTTTAATATTGTGTCTCTTAATAATTTTGTCTCCATAGGTTTTTAATACAGTAAGGTGTAAGGTAAATACAACTTCAATTAAAATTTTTTCTACATAACACAATGAAGAGGCAGAAAATTCCCATCTAAATTCCTCTTAGATCCATCATTATTTGGCACAAAACATTTTTTAAAAGGTTTGTAGATTGTTCTAGAACTCATGACATATTCCTCCAGCTGATAGGTCCACTGCTTCTGAGTTCCAATCTTTTCTAATTCTGACCTGATATCTATTTTGGGAAGAAGATCTCAGTGTCTCTACTGTGATGGAACTCAATCCAATTTACTTTTAATCTTTCTTAAAAGCAAGAGCAAATGACTGTGTCTTTGTTGCTATTTTAAAGGGAGCCAAGGGAGTCTACACAATGAATATTTATGTGGCAAGGGCAAGCCCTGGACTAGGACTGAGCTAAAGGTGAAGGAAAGTTGACTCCCAGCCAGGGGCTAAATTCTGGTCATGCTACACTTTTAGATGATTAAAGGTCTCTCTTTTGTCCTTCTCTCTCCTTGGCTCTGATAGTTTATTCCTGCAAATTGGCTAACGTTTGATAGAAAGTCAATGGATTGGGGGTCACTTTGTTATCTAAGGGCTTGCATGCCCTTGCCTGTACTTACACAGAGAAGTCCTTATAAGCCTTAATGGTCCATCTTAAATTCATCATTTGGGGAAAAGATTCCTTTTTCATCAATACCAAAGAATGTCATCAACCAATCTTTGAGATTTAAATGTAGGTTCCACTGGCAGTAAGGGAGCATATCATCTTTCAGGAGATATCTCAAATAGAGTTGAACTTTAAAAAAGATTTTTGCTCACTGTGATTTTCAATTTTGTTCTAGATGTATCAGCAGCATCTATTTTTATTTCATTCAGTATAAAATTTCTTTTGGTGTTCCTAGGGGAAAATACATATATTCTGTTTAAAAAAAGTTGAAGTGAGATTTTTGAAAAGTGAAGAGTAGCAGGATTAATCTAACTCAAGATACATTTAAAATTTGGAAATATAACTTCCATACTTTCTGATGGCTAGGTACTCAATTACACTTTCCTATGAAGAGCTTTATCATTGAGATTCATTTTTCACTCATTTTCATCATTGTCACAGATATTCATTTTTCATGCCACAAAATAAATACGGATAGAGTTTATCACTTTAATTTTTCATTAATGTAAACATATGTGTACTTAAAGGCTTTCTTTGAATTATTAACATTGTTAATTAGTAATTGATTCTTATACTACAAACAATATCTAGGCTTTATAAATTTTGCCTTTCTTGTCAACGTAAAAATATATTCTTTTCTTCTTAAGTTTAGACAATTTTGCAACATTCCTTAAGTGACTGTCATTAGAAGTGGCAGGATGTGTACGTGTGCCTGCTGTGTGAGTGTTTGTGAGGGTACGAGTAGCCAGCGAGTGTGGAGAAAGCACCTGCTCTAAGATGCAGGTTATGGCCAGAACATAAACTTTGGGTGTGGACTTTGGTTCTTCCAGCTATACGTAACTTAATTAAATCTCAAATCTATCCTTTCATCTAATATGTAATAACTAGCTGATAGGGTGGAGAGCAATCATATACTATCAAAGTCCTAGGCACATAACAAGTACTCAGCAAATACCTATTTATTTTCTTTTCCCAACTTTGAACACTAGCTGATTACCTTTCAGTTCCTTGATGTTCAAGTCTTTGATATTCTTCTATTTTCCTAGAGATAGCTAAATTAAGATATCAGAAATAATATTACAGTAAATGTAAAATGGAATTTCTTCATTCCAAAGCACTTTTATCTACATTATTTCACAAGATCTTGAACATCTGCAGGAAATTATTTCTTCTACGATTACAGAATCATTGTAACAATGAATAAAGATAATTGATGTAAAATGCTATGAAATAATACATATACACATGTATATTTATAGATAAGACTTGGCTATTATTATTATGCTTTTATCCCACTATATTCAATATGTTTTTAAAGAAAGCTAAACAAATGAGAATAATAGATTATAAAATAATCAAATAGATTTAATTTGAATTGCTATAATTTCTGGATGAATTTTCTACCTACAAGCCTTGATTCATAAAGACTGGGGGCGGGGGTGCATGTGTGTGTGCACGCAATTATACTTTCTTAAGACTGATTTCTGTATAAGGAAATAAACAAATAGTTTTTTTCTGATGGAAACTTGAAATGCAAATCTGGTGTCTATAGATGCTATGATTTGAAACATCACATTATAGGAGAGACTTTTCTTTCTTCCTTATACAAAAATGTCATGATCTAAATTTCTAGTTCATTATGAAAAGGAAAGATTAAAGAAGTTAGCTTCTAACTTGGTATTCCCAGAGGGTAGACCAACCAAATACTTCTCCAAGTTTTTGTAATTATCACTAAATTAACTAGAGGAATGGATTCTGAGGCCATAAGAATCTGCCCAAAGTGCCCTTTTTGGTTATTAAGCCCATTTCAATGATCAAGTCATGCATGGAACTCTGATAGGCATGGAAAATATCAGGCATTCAAATGGAATGCAGGGTCTTTGATCTGGTATTTTAGTGAAAGGAAAATACATAGAGGGAGAATAAAAATTTATGATAGCTGGGGAAAGACATAGCAGGATTTTTAATAGCTTTAGTCTTCTTCTTCTTTATATACCAGGTGGTATATAAAGTATGGCATTGGGCTACCAAAGAATGTCTATTAACCACTTACACATAACTAGGTTTATAGAATGGTGAATCTGGAAAAGATTTAGAGAAGGATAGTGACATTCAGAGAGGAAAGGTGACTTGTTAAAGGTCACATCGGTCTTAAATTGCAAATGTTGGAACTTCACCCACACAAGAGGAAGGTCAGCATAATAGTAAAGAACATGAGATTGGAGAAAGATTATATGAGCTTAAATAGTTTCAAGTCTTGGGAAAGTCATTTAATCTCTCTATGCCTCTATTCCCTCATCTGAAATATGGGGGATAATAATATACCCATTTCATTGTAGTTGTTCTAAGGATAAAATAATAGATTTTTATATATATGAGCATATATATAGATTATATATAGATTTTTTTAGCGCATATATATATATAGATTTTTTTTTTGAGCATTCCCTGGCCCAAGAAGTAACCTCCAAGTCATGCCAAACAACACATAAAAACAAAAGCCCACTACCATATAGTAAAATCAGAAATGATAAGATACTTACACAGCCTGTATAAAGTAATTCTGAGGAAAGAACTTAGCAGGGCCACTTTTGTTGCTTGGGCCCCCACTATTTCTGAAATGACTGCTGCAAAACAAATGCTGCATGTGCACTTCATTTTATTCCTTTTGTTGTAAAATCAAAATCCTCCTCAGATTTCTTTTGCCTAGCAAGAACAGGTATTATACAGGTCTTTCATCAAAACCAAGTGGGAAAACACAAATTTTTGTAAAACATGGGATACCTGGAGAGCATAACATTTTTAGTGCCTTAAATATTATTAGTTGAAGTTATTATTATTTAAGTGGCAGTCTATGCCGATTTTGAAATAAAGGATTTCCCCCTAATGGAAAATGTCTACTTCATCCTAAATATGTAACCCAGTGACCCCGGCTTGGGTATTCTCCCCAGAAGCCTTTACTGTATTCCAAGAACAGAAAAAAAGTTATGGATTGAGGCCAGTGTATTTCAGGTATTATGAATTGGAGGTATAGTGATGTGTAGAAATGGGTTATAAAAAATGCAACTTTAACTTTCCCTTTAAGCCCATAATAATTTATCTTGGAAACATTGTGAGTTCTTTGAACAATAAAGGGAGTAACTCGCTCCTAGAAGCTTTAAATCTTCTAGGAATTAAGACATTGCTATGCCTTGTGTTCCAAGTGCTTAGTGCTAGGGTAGAACTATGAACATCACCAAGCATGCTTCAAGGAAGTGATAATCTGAAGCACAACATACCTAGGTTATTTTTCTAGGGAAAAAATACTGTGCAAATGTGAGAGGGGATTAAAAGTCAGGTGCAATACGTACATTTAAGGAAAATAGTCCTGGAGGTACCCAAACAGAAGGGGAAACCACTTGCCCACTGAAACAACATTTGACTACTGTATTTATTCACCTATCCTATATATATTTCCTGAGCTCCTCCTATCTGGCAGCCCCTTTTCTGGGCACTTGAGATAGACAATGAATATCACAGTGTTGCTCTGCTCATGGAACTGATGCTCTTAGTGCAGGCACTATCTTGGGCTCACAAAGATGGAATGAGAGCACCCCCCCACTTTTTGCAAGAATATCAAAGTAAAGAGGGAAAGAGAGGAAAATGGCAATAAAATGTTGTGTGGTTGGGGCTGTGGGACTACCTATGGCCTGTGGAAGTTTCCTACAGAAAACAATCTCCAGGATGACTCCTAATGGCAAAGAGGATTTGATTAGTGGTTGTGCTAGGCATTGTTCATGAAGGCCTACTGAGATGAGAAGAAATTGCAATTGCTCAGCATAAGTGCAGGGGTGGATGGTGAAACTGGAGAGGTAGATAGGGACCAATGATGAAGGGTCTTGGACATAATGTTAAATAGTTTTATACTTTATCTTAGGGCAATTTGAAGCCATTGATCAATGTCAATCAAGTAATGATATGGGCAGATTTCAATTGCAATATACATAATGATCTGGAAAACCCATTCCAGTACTCATTCAAGCAGGCTGGCAGCAAGGATGCTGTTGGGAAGAGATCATAGGGCAAAACAGAATAGCAGAGATGTGACCTAAACATATACAGTGAAAAACAGATGGGAAAAAATGGGAAATATTATATTATGTAAGCAATTGCTTGGAAGTGGGTTGCAAGGGTGAAGGTGGAATATAGTTGACTCCCGTGTTTCCAGCATGGGGAACAGCAGAGAATGAGGTCAGCTGCTAAGAGATGGAGGTGGAAGAGCAAATGCAGGATGAGGATGTAAGATTAGTTCAGTTTTGAATGTATTGGGTTTGTGGTGTCGTGGGAACAGTTAAAAGGAAGTGTTCAGCAGGTAGTAGGGTACGTAACCTGAAGATCTGGAGAGAGCCAAGGACTGAAGTTATTCACATGTAGGTGGTCAAGTGATGGAGCAGGAAACCTGGGAAACCACACTGAAGTGGTGAGCACAGAAGGAAAATGTTGAGCAGGGATGGACAGATGATCAGGAGAAAAAGCATGGTGTCTGGAGTCACAGAAAAGATGGGAGAATGGGAGAGATATTTTAAGAAGGATGAAGTCATCAGTTACAAATAATGATAGAGGACACATAAACTAGACAATAAAATTTGTTTATTGGATGTAGTAACAGAAAGGTCATTCACTAATAGGATGATCATCTGTTTGGGTTTTCTTGTCTTGGAACTATTCCAGTTACGTTCCAGCATTATTATTATTACTACTACTGCCTCCTAGTGTCTACATTTGGATAATAAATTATATGATCATCTGCTCATTGATAAAAGAGAGCAGTCAAAACTAGATTGCAGTGGGTGTAGAGTGAATTAGAAGGCACAGATACTAAACAAAGGAACTTTTTGAAGTGATGGGTGAGACTTTTAGAGAGGGAATTTTAACATTGGATGGGCATTGAACTAGCTGGTTTTGAAGTTCCTTCCAATCCTAGAAATAGTTCATAGCACTATTTTCCTTTATTATTCTAAGTCCCTAAGAATCTGTGAGAAGTAAGATTCCATTCTATTTCTTGTTTTCACATATTACAGAGCTAAATGATATTGTCTTACAAATTATTTTATGAAGTTTTTATTTAAAAATATTTCCAGATATTTACTGATCTTATAAATAAAATTATTCTCATTATTCTGCTATCTGGAAAATGAACATGTTACTGGAACTGTCTTTTGTCTTTCCATATTACAAAACAAATAAAACAGAGAAATATGTGAGCTAATTGCCACCATTAACAAATTACTACTACTTCAAAATTAAGCCAAGGAATCTTTTGTTTTTTTAATTATATTGTATGATAAAAATTACCAATAATAATTATATTTGGGGGTAAATATTCTACCTCTCAGTGCAAATGGAGAAAATGCATGCCTCCAAATTTATTTACAGCTTGTCTGCTTTTGAAACTTCCAAGTTCAACAAAACAAAGGTCTAAGAGAGTTAAAACATTTATATTTAAAATGAGAAAGTTCGAAATAGTATGAGTGTTTCTCTGTATAACACTGAGATGGAGAAATTATAAGGGATGCAGTTAAGGGGATTAAAACAACTATCATAAGTAAAATGATATCTTGGGACAACAGCAAATTGATATAAATAAAATGGAAGGATTTTTAAGCCTGAATGGATATTGAGTTAGGTGGGAAGACAACAAAGGGTTTTAATACCCTTTGCCTTCCCTAAATAGGGTAAAAAAGGCAAACAATAAAACCTCTTGTAAAGATCCATACAGGAGCACCCAGTCTCATTCCTGTTGAATTGGATTACTGTGAGTCAAGTTCCTAGCCCCGCTCAGTCCTCCCCAGCTAGCCCATGGTTGATATGATAGTCCAGTTTTGAATAATTAGGTGCCTTGGGGGTAAGGTTAAGGCAAACTTTAACAGTCCCTTTTTATTGTTAAGATACAAACAGCTGCCTTTTAAAAAGGCAGGATGGATTTCTGTGAAAGATACTTCTATTTGAGAGAAGAGGCTAATGGGAAGTAATAAATTGTGCAGGAGCCATAAGTTGTCCATCATATCTAGGCCTATGAATAGCCCTATAAAGCATGCTATAACAGAGAAGTGTCTTCTCACTGTTTCTTAGGGTAATTAATAAAAGAGAAATCTACTACTAATCTGATAATATGCTACTATGTTCACTAGTCAATGTAACTAAATTTTTCCCAAACGTATTTTATATAATTGTATATTATGCATACAAGTTGTCAATAATAAAAATTATGCTGAGTGTCCAATATTTTTAAAGATTCATTTTATTTATTTATGCATACAAGAGCTGGGGTGTAGGCCAGAGGTGTGGGAGAGTGAGATGATTTACCAGAAACAGAGTGGGGAGCAGAACAGACAGATTGAAATACACTGCTGAGGGGAGCAGCAAGAGAGACAGGAGAGGTCTGGTACCATGTGGGTCAGCTCCCTGGCAGGGGATTGAACTGATGCTGCACTGGCTGCTGATAGCTTCATAGTGCTGATCCTTAACCCCATGAGCCACCAGGGAGGCCCTGAGTGTCCAATTTTTAAGATAACTTCTCCTTTATTCTTTGGATACCTAATGTAATTAGACCCATAGCATAATATACTGCTTTTATAAGTTTCAATTAAGTGGCTAAGATTTTCTTTGTATCATCTGTTTTGTTTCTCTTGTGTGCATTTATTTTGCAGTTAGCAATGGCCTCAGTTTTGCTTCTCTTTTGGATGGCTACTACCAAATAGGACCTGAAGGTCCTGCTGCGTTCCGAGCACAGAAAGAAGACCTATTTGTCTGTTTCAGTGGCAGTTTGGTAGTAAAAAAACCGTTGAATGGGCCACAATTCCAGAAGATCATCAGGTGAATGGGACCAGCTTTTCTGCTTCCCAAATATCAGAAATTAAGCAGTTGGAAAGGAGATTTGGCCAAGATGACCCATTTACAAGCTGGACTCAGTCCAGAGACTATAGAAAAAGCTCGCCTGGAACTGAATGAAAACCCAGATGTTTTACATCAGGATATTCAGCAAGTCAGGGACATGATCATCACCAGGCCTGACATTGGATTTTTACGTACAGATGATGCCTTCATCCTGAGATTTCTCCGAGCCAGGAAGTTTCACCAAGCAGATGCCTTTAGACTCCTGGCTCAGTACTTCCAGTACCGCCAGCTAAACCTGGACATGTTCAAAAACTTCAAGGCCGATGATCCCGGCATTAAGAGGGCTCTCATCGATGGCTTCCCTGGAGTGCTGGAAAACCGAGATCACTATGGCAGGAAGATTCTCCTACTGTTTGCAGCCAATTGGGATCAGAGTAGGTAAATGTAGATAGTGTCTTTATTTGGTTTTTCTTTTTCAAAAACATAGTAACTGCATGTTTGGGGCTATGTGGCTTTGTGGAGAGTGGACTGTCATCTGAAAAATATATTTCACATACCAACAAAGGAAGTTTTAAGGCCGCAGGTTTATCGCCCTCAAAAGGCAATTGCAGATTCACAGCAGTTTTTCAGAACAATAGGATCATAGCTTAGACTTGCAAGAGAATTTAGGAGTCTTTCTCTTCATTAAGATGGGTTGTTATTTTAATAAAATTGAAAGCGGTCTTCTAAAAGAACAATATATTCTGATTGTAGTGTTCTCATTGCTAACAACAAAAGTGGATTCCATACAGGGTTTCTAACATAATTTCTTGGATCCACGCCAAGACTTTAATGTCCTATATTTCTTTAAAGTGCAAGACCTTTCTATTAAAGAAATGCTGGACTTTCCTCCCTGAAAGTTCTATAAAGAACCAGGAACTCAACACATCCCAAACAGAATGCATCAGTTTCCTGCCAACATGCTCTTCCATCCATCCAGATTTTCAAACCAGGAATCCTCATGGCATCCTGGATCACCCTTTCCCCTTGCTATTCACATTCAATTAATTTGCCAACTCCCACCCCTTTCTTCTTAAAAACCTCTCTTATGTCTTCACTTCTTTGTTCCCATAGCTACTGCCTTACTTTGGTTCTCATCATTTTGTGCCCACATTGCTGCAGCAACTTCCTAATGGGCATTCTTGCCTCCTGCCCAGTCCCTTCTGAGCCCTACTCGTCAGCACCATAGTCAGAGCAGCCCTGCCAAAATTCCATGTCACTTTGTTAATTAAAATTCTTCTATGACCGGCAAGACCTTCAATGTAAAGTAAGGTCCTTTATGATCTACCTTCTCCGTCTCCTGTTCTGCTTCCTCCTCTGCCCTGCCTGCGTTCCCTGGTCCAGTTGGTTGGAAGTATAAACCTTACCTTGACGAGCTGAGGTTTTTATTTGCCACCAGGCCTTTGATCCATCAGACACCTAAAGAAGAGACCAAACACTTTCTTTTTTAAAATTTATATGTATTTTACATCATTGTTCATTTTTGTACAATGTTTGCTTTATTTTCTCAGGTACAATACCCATAAAATTTCCACCACCAATTCACCCGTGCTCCATCACCATAGTCCCTTGTGCTCTTTCCACCCTCATTTTGATCCCTCTCCCTCCGCCACCTTGCACAATGTCTCTAATTTATATTGCCTGTTTTTTTTTGTTGTGTTTTTTATTGTTATTATTTTTCCCCTGATCCCTTATTTGGCTCCCCTATACTCCTCCTATAGGTGAAACCATCCGATATTTTTCTTTTTCCTTCTGACTTATTTCACTGAGCATAATCCCTTCTAGCTCCATTCATGTTGCTGGCATGAGTTTATCTTTTCTGATTGCTGAATAGTATTCCATTGTGTATCTATACCACCTCTTCTTGATCCAGTCTCCTATTTTTGAGACTACTTTCTATCCAAATTCCAACTGTCTGTGTACTGATTCATACACATCTTTACTGTTCTTCAGGAGATTAATCATCTAGCCCCCAACCCAACGCTGTTTTCATGAGGTACCCTCCTCTGCTCATAGTCCCATTAAAGTATTTACTATCGCAACATAAGAACTACTGTTATCAAAACTAATATTTTAAATAACTTATCCCCCACCCTGCTAAGTACATGTATATATGTACTCTGCTAAGTACATATATGGATGTAAAACTTATTTAATCCACCTGAAAACTTTGCAAGATAGGTATTGTATTTATAATTATGTTATAATATTACAATCTGTATTTTACATATGATGGCATAAGGCTTTGAGAAGTTAAGTAACTCACTCAATGTCAGCTAGTCTGCTAGTGGGAGTCAGGAGTCAGGCCCTAATGATCTAACTTGAGAGCGTGATGTAAGCCTCTTTATTGTAAAAGCATGTTTACCTGTGTGCTTGTTCTCATTCTTCCTCCCAAGACTGCAAGTTCCTTGAGGTCAGGAGACTGTGTCTTTTCTCTGTTTATCTCTTTGATACATGACTTAATATCCAGGAAATGTTGAATGAGAAGGAATGCATGGGTCAATCTCCAAAGCTTCCCTGGTGGCTTAATGATACCCCTCCACGGGGGGTATCATTAAAATATTTGTTACTTAGGAGAAACAAGTTTAACTTTAAAAATATGTCAAAGACTCCTCCTCCAATAAGATTGCAAGGAATTTATGGGGTGCCTCTTCACTGCCTTATGTCACTATCCCTCAGAAAAATGTTCATAGTGTAGGAAACCTTGGTGACCACTGGCTAATTTCTGGTTGCTACAATAGGATAGGGAAACCATACCTGGAAAAGGTATTTGTTTTGTTTTGTTTTGTTTTAAGATTTATTTGTTTATGGATACAAGAGCTGGGGTACAAGCCAGAGGTGTGGGGGGTGAGAGGATTCACCAGAGACAGTGGGGAACAGAACAGGCAGAGTGACCAAAATACACTGCTGAGGGGAGCAGCGGGCGAGTCAGGAGAGGTCTGCTGTGCCATGTGGGAAACTCCCTGGCCAGGGATCGAATTTGAGCTGTAGTAGCTGCAGATAGCTTCATAGGTTGCGTCTTAAGCCCCTGTGCCAACAGGGAGGCCCCTGGAAGGGGTATTTTAATGATTTAATATTACCAGTCTAGAGTTTGGTCAGGTTTGCACCTGAACCAGTCTTCCTTTCTGCTTTGTTATTCCAGAAGCATTAATGATGAACTCTCATTACAATGCTCTACTGATGAAAAATAAAATTCAGGTTGTACATTTAATCACCTATCATTCAGTCAACTTTGTGCCAGTTCTCATACTAAGACACTAAAGACAATGATAAAAAAACATGATTTCTGCCAGCAACCCACTGTCCATCTGTGGTGCAAACGTATGAACAACTGACTCCCATCTACTATAGGATAACTCTTTCTGAGACACACAAACCATCAAGACAGGAAATTAGTCTTCAACTAGAGGGAATAGTTATCCTCAGAAATGGTAAAATTTTGATGCCTGGAGAGTGATCATGCTGCCTTCATTTGTGCTTAGTTATAAATGTTCAAGAATTTCCATTTGCTAAGACAGATGATGCCTATAATACCAGCAAGTAGTAATCTACATACAAAGAAACAAATCATAGTAGCATGTCTTACTTTCTATTAGTATTATGCAATAATGAGATACATATATATATAACTAAAATGAGTTCTTTTTAAAAAAGTTTATTATTATTATTTTTTCTTATGTCATTGTAGTCCCCATAGTAATCCCATCACTATATTACCCCTGAACCATCACCATATTCCCTTGTGTTCTTCCCTCCCCTGGTTTGACAACCCCACTTCCTTTCTGTATGCCTCAGATTTATGGTCATCATGCTAATTTTGACTTTTTCTTGACCTTTGATTTGGTTTCTCTATAGTCCACATATAATTGAGACTATTTGGCATTTATCTTTTTCTTCTGATCTATTTCGGCTAGCATAAGACTTTCCAGGTCTATTCATGTTGCCACAAATGGAATATTTGTCTTTTTTGATGACTGAGTAATATTCTGTTGTGTAAATATAACACAGCTTTTTGATCCATTAATCTATTTTGGGACATTTGGGGTGTTTCTATATCTTGGCTATTGTGTAAATAATGTAGCAATAAACATACGAGTGCAGGTTTCCTTTCAAATTGGTGTTTTTGTGTCATTTGGGTAGATTCCTAGGAGTGAAATCACTAGATTATATGATAGATCCATCAAAATCTGTTCCTAAGAAGTAAGAAGAAACAACTCTGAGGGAATACTGCAAATACTTATCATTAGGATAAACTTGAATGAGTTACTTCACTCCTTTGTTCATGAATGTGAATCTCATTTCACCTAATCTTATGGGTGAAAAGGTATTTTAAAATATACTTTATAGGCTCCTAACTCACAAGGTTTTGTGTTTTGTTTTGTCTTTTGTTTTTTTTGTTTTGAGGGAATTCTCTTCTCTCTCTCCTTTTCTTCCTCCCATGCTCTCACCCTCTCAAACTACCTCAAGGCTGGTCTATTTGAGCTACTTGAGGATTTTTTTTCCCACAAATTATACTTTTTTTCACAAAGTATAAAATATTTTTTGTTCCAAGCCACTTTGGTTTTAACAATAAGGTGAATGGCAAGCTATCTCATTGACATCACTGATCATGAGAGACAAACTTCAGTCTGAAAATGAATACTTTCATGTGATTTACTGGTTATTTCTGGGAACTTAGACCAAACCTCAGACAAATCTCTCTGAACCTCAGTTTTCTCATCTGTAAGGTGGGGATGAAAATGAAGCCCATTCATAGGTTAGTGGAAAGACTGAATGAAATAATACATTTAAGGAACACAGCTCATTGCTTGACACCTAGTAAGCAACCGATAAATATTAGCTTCTCCTATTATCATTAATATAAAATATCCCGCTGTAAAAGCACAGATGGTAAACAAATTAAAAATAAGACAGGAACATAATATTTGAACTTGAAAGGGGGTGATGAGTGTTAACCGCCCACCTATCTGTCCCAAGCACTTGTTTGTTTTCTCCCCAAATATGTTCCTTTGTCACGCAGACCAAGCCTAAATGGGGCCTGGAAGGCCTGGGAGAGTAGACACAGCTTTGCAAAATGATTCCTTCACTCACTTTGGGAGTCTGAGATGACTGGAAAGTGATTTGAATGTCTCCTATGAAAGGTTTACTGAGATTAAAATGGTTATTAATATTTATTAAAACTATGTAAATCTCATTCATCTAGATCCAGACACCATGAACAGAGCATAGAGCTGAGAGCGATGGGCTTCACTGTCCTCCAGGGGACCTGCAGGCTCTGTTGGCCTGGGTTAAGCAGGCCAACCGAGGCACAGTAGTATCTTGGGCTTTGGCCTCCTTCAGAAATTAGTCCTTACCAGAAGCTGTCTGATTCTGTATTTTCTGAGGTGCCAGGATGAACCAAACTGAGTTAGATTAAATCAGCCCCGACATATTCATCCAGAAAATGAAGCTGGTACTTTCAGGGTCAGCAGAATTTATATTTTAGTTCAGCAATTTGGTCGGTAATGGAGACCTAAGGGCACTATTCCTCAATGAACCCTTTCATCTTTCCCACCTAAACTTCTATCGGCATTGACTTCACAATTTGCCCCTTTAGATCTAATAAAAAAATTCTACTTCTTGATCTTTCTGAGTTATGCACTCCTACCTGGTTATTTAGTCTGCTTTGCCCATGAATGCCTTGGTGCTTGACAGGGAAATGTGTGCCTAGAGGGGAATGTCTATTTTTTTTCGGATTTCATTCAGCTGAAAAAGGAGTTAAACTTAGTCAAATGATTTTCCTTCCTAGAATCTCATATCATCAATTGGAAATAGGCGTCATATCTGGCAGGTGGGGCTATGCAAAGATTAACCCCAATTATCCTCCTTGATGGTGTCCAAGAGGCAGAACAGAACAGTGATTAAAAGACAAAGTCTGAAGCCAGATGGCCAGCTTCAGATCCCAGATGCTTCCTTACCACACATGTGTCCTGAGCAAGCTGCTTAAATTCTTAATATCCTCAGTTGCTCACCTGTAAAGTGGGAGTGACAGTCATAGATTAGCACTAGTTGGTGTTTTATAAATAGTAGTTAATTATTAAGGAAAAAATCAAATCAGGCAAATATCTAGGATCCTGGGGCACAAGATGTTCTTTCTAAGCGGTATTTGATGCCATATCAACTTCCTTCACCCAGAAGAATATAAAATATACAACTGAATCCCCAAGCCATCGTGCTCCAAGTTTCTCTACAATAGCTCAATTGTGGTTGGGAGGCTCAGAGGAGTTTCCTGGTTTCAGTGGCCCTACCTATTGTGTTAATTGTATTCTCAGGATATAAGAAAAACTTTTGAAGTTTCCAGATAATACAAGTCCTACAAAAGACTACAATAGTATCCATTAGTGCTATATGTAATTCATCTATGTAGCGCCAGGATGGCACAGAGCAGGTTTTCTATGATCCAGGCAGATGAGTAAAAGGAGTGTCCTGGATACCTTGGTGGCTTTTTCAGGCTATTATTGAGCTTTTTACAAGGGGGGGGGGAGGGGGCGCTGGCAGGCCTCCCAGCCCCCAGCGAGTCTTCACTCTTTCTGGGTTCTCTGGCATTATCTTGTAGGCTCTGCTTCTCTGCTTCTCCTTTGCTGCTCTGCTGGTCTGGCTCTCGTTCTCACTCTCCTTCTCCTTCTCTCTGGCATCCCCATGACGTGGCCCTTAGAAGCCTAGTCTCCCAGCCCAGGTGTGCCCACCTATGCATGCCCACACCCTACTCCAGGTGCCTGCCATCAGGTGTGTATGTAGGACTGCAAGGATCCATCATTAATGCTAATGGCGGGAGGGCAGAAAAGCCTGGTAATTTTTTATGTAACCTACAACCTAGTTCATAAGTACTTTAATGGAGGAAAAACAATTAAAAATGCTTTGCAAATAATATATAAAACTTTGCTGGACATTTTTTTTTTTTTTTTTTTTGGTCAGTGAATTGTTTGTTTCCCATAACTAGAAACTCAGCAATCAGCATTGATGTTGAATATTAGTTGAAAAGTTGATCCTTTGGGGCTTCCCCTGTGGTGCAGTGGGTTGAGCGCAGCACTGTGAAGCTGTCTACAGCCTTTGCAGCACCGGTTCGATTCCTGGCCGGCCAGGGAGATTCCCTCATGGTGTGGCAGACCTCTCTTGTCTCGCCCACTGCTCCCCTCAGCAGTGTATATCAGTCGTCTGCCTGTTCTGATCCCCACTCTGTCTCTGGTGAATCCTCTCACCTTCCCGCGCCTCTGGCCTGTACCCCAGCTCTTGTATAAAAATAAATAAATCTTAGAAAAAAGAAAAGAGAAAGTTGATCCTTTAAGGAAGCTGTGGCCCTTGAAGGAAGAGTTAAGTTAGGGTAATTTAGTAAAAAGAAAGGAGGCTGATGAACCACTGATTACTACCTTCAAGTATTTAGAGTTATTAAAGGGAATGAATTCAGTAGGCTCTCTTTCTTCACAATACAAAGGGACAAAAAGGTCAGAACTGAAGCCCAGGCAACTGGATTGAAGTTCAAGGAGCTTGGCCTCAGACCAGGGCCAGGACAAGGGTGAGAGAATAGGGCATTTGCCTGGGGTGCAAAATTTCAAGGTGACACCAAACTACTCAGTAATCAAAGTAAATAATTTTGTCATAAAATATTTTTAAATAAAAATTTATACCAAAAAATCCCTATAAACAAAATATCAAAATTTTAAAGAAAGTGTAATAACAATTATTGATTTCTCTTTGTGGCTCAGGTTCCAGGATGGCTCAGCATTGTGTTGTTCAGGCCAATCATATTTCTCAAGGGCAGAGCCTTAAGTTGGTTCCTAGTCAATTATATTACAGCATACATTACTGCACATCTATATACTATACAGTTGCATAGGACCTTATGGCTCCCAAGTATTTCCATGTGCATTTTCTGATTAAATGCTCATTGCCATTTGGATAGTTTCAGTAGCAATATGTAAGAGATGACAAAGGAGTGGATTGCAAAGGAGATTATACTTTCAAGTCAAGGACCGCTATGACTCATCAATCGAAAAACTTAAACTCAGGCTTGGGACTTCCAATTCTAAGCTCATTCCAAAGACATCTGGAGCCTATTGTTCAGTCTCTGGGTGGTTAGTTATATCTAAATACCCATGCAGCTTCTGAAAGACTGTAAGTGGATTTCTTGGTGATAGATGAGTGTTTGGATAAGTGCAATGAATCACCATGGAGAGGATTTGAGGTTTAGGAGCAGTGATTCTCAAAGGGAACACAGTTGTCATTTGGAACTGCTCCATTCTTTATGTGTGGGATGTGTTGAACATAGTGGAATGTTTAACATCCCATCTGAGGCACTGTGACAAGCAAAACGACCACCTCCATATTTCCAAAGCCCATAGGGGAGCTGGAGCCCACTTTGAGAACCATTGACAGGAATTGTCCACAAACATCCTAACATTGTCAAGAACTACCCTTTGTTAAGCACTCTTTGTCGTGGCAGGAGGCATAGAGCAGGTTTTCTATGACCTGAGCAGATGGTTTAAAAGAGAGTCCTGGAGCCCTCGGTGGCTTTTCAGGCTTTTATTGTCATTTTACCAGATACATGGCAGGCAGGGGTGCCAGGGGTCGGCAGAGGGGGAAGCTGGCAGGCTTCCAGCCCCTGGTAAGTCTTCACTCTTCCTGGGCTCTCTGGTGTTCACTCAGGGTCTCTGCTTCTCTACTGGTGCTGTTCTCTTGTTTGTTCTCCGGTGGTTCTGTTCCACTCTCTTGCTTCTTCTTCTTCTGGTCTTGTTCTGTTCCATTCCCTGTGACGCCACCCTTATAAGCCTAGTCTCTCAGCCCAGGTGAACCCACCTACATGTTCCCACACCCCATTCCAGGTGCCCGCCATCAGGCATGCATTCAGGACCACAGGACTCCATCATCAATGCTAATGGCAGGAGGGCAGAAAAACCTGATAATCATTTACCCCACACTTTTACACCAAGTGTTGACATATATGATTTCTAATGTCTACCGTAATCTCAAGTGTGCGTGTTATGCGTACGGATAAAACAGAGATGGTATTCTTCCCTAGTCTGTTTGAATGTAAAAACTGCCTTTCCACTGAGCCTATCTATAATCTCATTTTTATCCTGAACTCAGAGGTTAAAACTCAGAATCTGAATCACTCAGAATCTGAAAAGAAGAAAAATGACCCCAGAATCAAATTCAAGGTTTCCTCACGCCCTGCCCTTAGCTTTCTCTCCTGGTGAAGAGGCACAGGGTGGTCCAGTGTAAACAATAGGGACATAACTTGTGCATCCCAATGTGGCCCAGACCATGATTAATGTGCATGAAAAGCTGGGTACACCAGAGGTTGAGATGATTCTGGAGGCTCAGTGCTGTGGTCTTGTCTAGTCTCTAATATGAGTGGGAAGATATAAAATGGAGACTCATCACTCAGTTCTAGCAAACAAGAAAGTGTATGGGGTGTTTGTAGAGGGCAGGACAGGCCACTGAGCAGGTTTTCTGATCCAGCAGATGGGGTAAAGGAGGAGTCCAGTCCTGGAGCCCTCAGTGGCTTTGGCAGGCTTTTATTGGGATTTATCAAGCATACAGCAGGCAGGGGTGCTGTCATCAGCAAGTCATCACTCTTTCTGGGCTCTCCAGCATTCTCTCTGCTTCTCTGCTCTCAGCTTCTGCTGGCATCCCCGTGATGCCGCCCTTAAAAACCCTGTCCTAGCCCAGGCGAATCCCATCTACCTATGCCCACACCCTACTCCAGGTGCCCGCCATCATGCATGCATTCAGGACCGAAGGGTTCCGTCATCTATCCTAATGGCGGGAGGGCAGAAAAGCCTGATACTTTCTTACCTTACCCTATAGTGTTGATAATATACAAGGCTTGTTACTCTTTTAATTTTTAATTGAACAGGACCTTATTATTACTTTTTGTTGTGATGACATTGGTTTACATCATTATTTGTGTCCTTATTAGAATCTCCCCTGTTGTTACTCTTTATTGAGATAAATTGAACTTTTCTACAATTGCTCTTGCCTTGAATAAAGATACTGAATGGCTATAGTCTCTGACCTTGGTGTGAGTTCCTCATGGTCCAAAAGCAGCATTCCTGTTCTGAGTTCATGGTCCTAGAATGATATCTCACTTGAATCCATGCATCCTCATCCCTCCAGGCATTATGATGAGAAGATGAATGTTACTAAAGTACTTGACCTTCTTGCATTCACAATTCTGAAAGCAAGGACACCAACATAGATAGTTTATAAAATAATAAACAACCTGGAATCTGTACTTAGGAACAGGTGCTTTTCAGCTCACTTTTTTTTCCCCCAGAAGGCATTCAGCTGCTTCTTGTCCCCTAAATGCCATGTAGTAATTTATTTGATGGATATGCTGGAGATAGCAGCTCCTTCAAACATCACCGGTTATTGCTGACCTGTGGCAATCTCTAAAGGGCTGACGTAGCAAATGTCTTGACAGCTCTGTGGTGTGATTTGGCAGTGGGAGATGAGCATTAAGCAGGTTCTTTCTTCAGATTTAAATCCCAAGGAAGTAGGTAAGATATAACTTTTCAAATTTTAAATCAGTCAACTGATTGAGGTTCACCGTTAGCTTTTGCAGGAGTGTAGAAAATCCTTTTACAAGTAGGTTGGGGTCTGCACCTCATTCTGCTTGTCTGTCCGTAGCGTAAGAACTTGTGGCATGGTGGGGAACAGATTTCTAGTGTCTCAATGCCCAATATTGGTGAGACAAGCAGAGATAAAGCAAGCTAAATGGATCTTCCCTAGAGCCAAGAAACTCCCAGAATCACTCTGGAAGTGATCAGTTTTCCAATTGTAAAGTACTTGAGCATGAGCAAAAATGAACTGAAGTGAAGAAGAATTATTACACCACACAAACGAAGTTGAGTGCTTACTAGGTGTTTACCATGGGACAAACAGTAATGATCTTAGACATTGTTAATATCCATATTTTGCAGATGTTGAAACTGAAACCCATAGAGGTTAAGTAAGCTATCCAAGCTCACACAGTTGTTAAGTAGCTAAAATAGGCTGCATTTCAGGCCTAACTGCATTGTTAAAATACCATGCTGCACCGGTCATCACTAGAATTCATTTGCCAAGTTGGGGACCACTACATCAGACTTCTAGGATGCCTTTCAGTGATGTTTCAGTAAGGAAATCTGAACGAATCAAAAGACTTGAGCAGGACCTCATCTCTCCTTGTGGCCCATCCCCCATCCTGACAAATCAAAGATTGAAAAGTTTATACAGTCTCTGCCCTAATTACTTGAAAATACTAATATTGAGACTAATGACTTTGTTTTAAGAATCTCAACCCAAACAAAGATCAGAATAATGCCTTGAATATGATACAAAGTATAGTCCTACTATGTGCCTGATTTAAAATAGTGATCAAAGGTGTCAGCTTTGCCTATCCATTCCTTATATTAAAATGAGTGTTCACTTGCAGACTTTTAACTGGCAAACAGATGCCCAGCTCTGCAGCGTATTAGGCAAGATATGTTACTGCTCTAACCCTCAGTTTCCTCACCATTTGTAATAATAACATACTGTGTGGAACTGTGAGGATTAAATGAAGTATGTTAAAATGGGAGTCTGACACTTAGCCATTTCTATTCTTCCATAATTCAGGTGGTTTTCTCACTTCTATCTAATTCAGATTCTAAAAGCCCAAGGCATGATTTCTCATTCAGGAGAAAGACCTTATAAAATAGAATACATCCCTGCTATGCGCTCCTAAGAAGCTGCTGATTGATGATGGAATGAATCTAGAAGAGCTTATAGCCCTCCTCAAGCTACTGGACATGTCTTGTCACATGGGTCAGTTGACTATTTCTTTTAAATCCCCTTCTTCCTCCACAAAAACTCCTTATCTGACATTCTTCACCACTCATACTCTAATCCACTTAGTTCAGGGCTCAGCTGCTTTCTGTTCACTGTCAATATAAATTTTCGATTGACCTCAGATCCTTGCAAACCCTTTAGAAACTATCCCATGAATGGATTGAATGACAGCGAGAGCAGTGGGGTCTCAGCTCTGAGATAACATGGAAATCTATGTCCCTGCCTAACTGGGTGACTGCTCTTCAGGAAGATGTCAAATGTCACGCAGCACAGACAACATCTTGTAAAGACAGGATGGGTTGGGCGGGTTTACAAGGAGGGGGCCCTAAGGACCTGCAGGTTATTATTGACAGTGTATCTTTGCAGATCGGCTGCTTCTCCCAAATGCTCCCTTACAAATGCCGTAGTTTAAAAGGCATGATACTCATACTCGTTTTCCTTATAAAGAAACAAAACAAACAAGCAAAAAAACAACTCCTCTGATGGCTAGAAATTCCACCTTCTAAGAATAACTTCCTCCTCAAAGCAATGCATGGATAAAGCACGATAAACTTGTTCTCAATTACTCCAGTTTGCGCTACAGTAGGGGTATAACCTGTGCCTGCTCCTTAAAATGCCAGTGTCAGTTAAAAAAAGGGAATGTAGAAAGAGCAATTTTAATCATTCTTGCCTGTACACTGGGTTCATGTTCTAGTTTCTCAGGGGCATAGATGATTTTCTGAATGTGTGCACTGCCAGCTCTGGGCCTGTTCCTGTGTGACCTAGAGCACTTCTGGGCTACTCATTGCTTTCCCCAGTTCTCAATAAACTGGGAAGCATCTTTTGATCCCTTTACAATGAGGATATTGTAGAACTGAAGAGGAAACCCCCCAGTCCCTGAGCCCCAAACCTCAGATCTATAACCATTTACCAGCTCTCCTGCCCTTTAAATATGGTTCTCAGATAATCGCTCCTCAATGGTGATAGAGAGAACTTTAAACAGCTGCTGGGAATGATTAAATGCCTGCACTTTGCTGAGGTTGTAAATCAGGCTCAGAAGCCATTTATTGGGAGTGTACTATAAAGCAGTAGAAGTTATTGCTACTATACTGCAAAATGTAACATCAGACAGGAAAATAAAGAAAGAGTAAATTTTGTTGTGAAGGTTTTAAAGTGATGTGGGTTTTGTTGTTGTTGTACATTCTCACTGTGTTTCACATCATTTTTCTCTTTGCCTTTATCTGTTCCCTATCTCCAACACTCCCCACTAAGTGTCTCTGGATCTCATTTCAAATATGGCACTGCTACAAATAATACCCAGTATCTTTCTGGATTACAGAATGTTAACATTTCTTTTGTTACCAGGTATTAGGCATCTCCTTGTGCTGTGTTGTTTAATAGCTGATAATTTATGAAGGAGCTATTACTATCCTCATTTTAAATAGAGGATATTTAATCTGGAAAAAAATCACAAGCCAGGTTGGTGGTTTGAGCCTGGACATTTTTTTCTCCTACTTATTGCATGATTATGTTTGGGGTCTGCTGTTGGGGCTTGTGCTCAGAATCTGTTACAAAATCCCATTTCAGGAATCTTTAATGATTCCCTAATAAATTTGATTTAGTCTTTGCATATATTTTGTCATATAAAACCTTAAGAATCCAAAGAGCATCTCCCATTGAGTCCAATGAGTCTTCTCCCCTCTCCCTCCCTTTCATCCCAGCTCTCCCTACTTTGCACATGGAAGCCATAGGAGTGCAGATAAGAGGCAGCAATCCTGCTGGGAAGCTGGGGCCTCAGAGAAATTTTACTGACATTTTCTCACTTGAAGGAGAAGATTGAGCAGTTGGAGGGCAGGGAATGAGAGGGAGCCCGTTTGAACTGTGCAGTGATCCAGGGGAGAAGGCGCTGCCCCACTGAGAGAGCCTTGGGTGGTTACACTGAATATAGAATGTAAGAGCACATGTAGGAGTGATGAGGCTGAGGAAGTAAGCTGAGAGCAGGAGGGAAAGGCCTTGCTTGCCATAAAGGATTCGGACTTTATTTTTGGGGTAAATCAAGTCCTATTCATCTTTCATAGCTCACAACCAGACTAAGAAGCTCTGCCCGTGGCCGGGGCAACACAGATCTCTCCTTTGTTCTTCCTGAATGCCTGTCACACTAATCTTCTTTACTGTACACTTTTTCATGCTCCAAGGATGCCATGTCTTTTTCTCCTTGGTATACAAAATACAGAGCAGGGCTCGGTGTTAGCCTCTTGACTGGCTGCTGTGGGGAGAAGTTTGCAACAATGGAAAACCTAAATGAGAGAGGCTTTATTTAGACTCTTCCAATGACCATGTTCTTGTTAGGGGGACTGGAGTTATGTGTCACTGAACTTGGAACAAAGAGAGGAAAAGTGTAGGATGCTCTGTATACCCCTTGCCCAGCGACTATCAGCTTGACATAGAAGGCTGAAGAGCGTGAGAGGCAGCAGGGAGGATTGTGGGTCAGTCTCCACCTGCTGTGTGACTTAAACTCAGGTATCAACTTCCTCATGCAATAATGCTGTGGGAGTATCTCTCAACTCTTCATCGTTTTCTCTCACCTCTTCAATTCTATATTCTGTGTCATTGTGTCCCAGATGGAGTGAAAAAAGTGTTTCTCGTCATCAGTAGTTCCATTTTTCAAGGTACCACCTTCTGTGTGGAGCCCAGGAAATGGAAATTTGACTCCCACCTGCTTCTCTGTAAATAACTTCTCATTTTTACTCCGTGTTCTCCCCCTGACAGGTTTGTGTGGATTTTGTTGATCACGCAGTTCCTCATGAGTGTATGAGTTAATCCATCATCTAATGTTATAGAATGCATATTGATCATCACACCACCATAGGGAGAGAATTTCAGTTTGATATTTGATCTGTGAAATCTCCCAGAATAATACTTCAATGCCTCATTTACCTAATAGTTTTGTAAGGGAAGAGGGCATTGAGGAGGAATTAAATCTTAAAATAGTGGAGAGTTGCCTTTAAAGGGCCAATTTTTACATTTTATTTTATTCAAATCTGGTTAACAATATCTTAGAATGCATTATGTGTTCCATCCCTTGTTAAATATAATTCAATACTTTCTTTATGACAAATGGTGACTATGATGAATATAAATTACACTACCCTGGGCTGTGAAGTAACTACAATGACGGGGATTCTTGAGGCATATGGGCTTTGTCCTCATGCTACAAGGCCCATACTGCCTTACCATATGTGCTTTTTAATTTATTTTTTTAGTATCTCTTTCAGCTCTTCGTTGTTAATTGGTTACTGTTAATGGGCCTGCTTCAAGTTCGTCACTCCTATTTCTGCAGATTATGAAACGAAAAAACAAAGCTTGTTGAATTATATGCTTTGGGTGAGGACCTATGGGGAATCCCAAGACATAAAGCAAATGAGCTGTAGCAGTGCATGAATTTTATAACAACTCATCTGTATGCTCAGAAATATAGTCCTGTCTAGTGCACCAGCAAGCAGGGGCAAAGGCCTTCCACTGCAGCTTCCATTTGGAACAGTGCACAACTGAAAAACTGGGCAGATCTCCCAAGGTTTCTCCAACCTTGGATTCAAGTATTACCACCCCCCCCACCGACTTATGCATCTTTCTTCTCTTTCATTCTTTCCCCAGCAGAAAAGAAATTATATCTTCATTTACATGTGGACTGAAGCATGTTTTTACCAAAATGATGACTATCCTTTGTATTTTCATGTTTAGCCTTTTTAAACTATTCATTATAAGCCTTTGTTTCACATCAAGAATATATTGCGTAAAATAGTTTATCTGTTTATCTTTTTACTGTATCATTTGTCTCCTCTCTGCACCTACTCAAAGGCAATAGAGATGTGAATAGCATTGTCACGGACCCATTCTCCTTGGTCCCCTCACCTGAACTACAACTCCCATCTTCCATGTTTTTTTTTTGTCCATGGCCCTACAACCATGGCCACAATTTTCATATTTACGGATTAAAAATTCTACTGCTTTGGTTCCTCCGGTACTCAGACGAACAGGAACACAAATAAGAGTAGGGGTACTGGCAAGCATTCCAAAGTAATAATGCGATAGTTGGGAAGAGGAACATGGAACCTGCTTTCTTCCTTGTTTTCTGTTTATTCTCAAGCTGCTGAATGCGTGAGGCACCGTAAGCTGGGTCATGCTTAGCCTAAAGGTAGAGACTTTTGTCTACAATTGGCTATTGGGAATGTGAATCTCTAGAAATTGTACCCACATGTGCATTTGGTGGAGAAAAAGCCACCAGCTCCCACCAGAGTCTCAAGACTTTTCACAATTCAAAGGAAGTAAAGGACAATCACATTAGATTATCCTCCCACTTATTTACCCAGGACTATAACTCCTCCGCATACTGGGAAGGCAAACATCTCATTGGGATGAAATTACAAAAGGGTTGCCAGAAAGATTGACTGGTCTCTCTGAATCATCAAGTGATTGTAAGGTGTGTGATTATACCAGCATTCTCATTGAAGAAAATCATGGAAATATGTTAGGGCTTTGGAAATCACCCATAATTCCCGCACTTAGTTATACCCATTGTTTCATCAAGAATTGAGATCTAGGGCCTCCCCGGTGGTGCAATGAACATCTTTCTACGTAAATATTTCTCCAAACTTTTTGTTTTCCCTCCCTAAGATAAATTCCAAGAAGTTGAATTAAATAGCAGTGAAAATGTTGATGGCTCTTGGTGCATGTGGTTAAGGTGCTTTCTAGCAGCGCTGTCCTCTCCACTCCCACCAGAGATCTGAGCAGCCAGAGAGAGCAGCATTTGTCTTTCTCTGACAAATTTCAAAATTCTGCTTGAACTTGATATAATTCTTGCCTCCTTCATTTTATTATGTTCCTTCAATAAATATTTGTTGAGTACCTACTACCTGCCACATGTTTTTGTGATTTCAGGAGCACAGATTTGAACAAAGAAGAATCTTTGCTTTTACTGAACTTAAGTGCCAGTGGTGGACTTTATAGTCTTCTGCTCACATTTTCAAAGGACTCAAAAGTCCCTCCTTCCCTCTTTCCTTCCTCCCCTCTATATATTACCCAAGTATAAATTATGAAAGGATTCCCACAAGCAAGTTAATAAAAATATCCATCTTGTCACATTTTACCTTGTTTTTATTTTTATTTTATTTTTTTTAGACTTATTTATTTATTCATACAAGCACTGGGTACAGTCAGAAGCACGGGAGGGTGAGAGAATTCACCAGAGCCAGAGTGGGGAACAGAAGAGGCAGAGGGGCCGAAGTACACTGCTGAGGGAAGCAGCGGGAGTCAGGGGAGGTCTGCGCGCCATGTGGGACCCTCGCTGGAGGCCGGGGATGGAACCGGCGCTGCAGAGGCTGCGGGCAGCTTCGAAACCCAGCGCTCAACCGCTGCGCCACCAGGGGAGGCCCATTTTACCTTGTTTTTAAAGTGAAAATGCTTAAGCGTATTCTCTTGGCAAATTTCACTCATACACGACAGTATTATCAACTATGTGTTGACACGTTCTATATTAGATAGTCAGCCCTTATTCTTGTTATAACAGGCTCTTCCCTTTTACCAATTTCTTCCCTCTTGCCCCACCCCAGTCCTCAGTCCCTGGTAACCCACCATCTTACCTTGTTTCTATGAGCTTGTCCTTTCCTTTTAGATTTCACATGTAAGTGACTCCATAAAGCATTTGTCTTTCTTTGATTTTATTTCATTTAGTATAATATCCTCCAGGTTGATTCAAATTCATTGCTGGATCATATGACAGTTCTGTTTAATTTCTTGAGGATCTTCTGTGCTGTTTTCCACATCACTGTACCAGTTTCTATCCCTCCAACAGTGTACAAGAGTTCATTTTCTTCACAGCCTCACAAGTGTCTGTTATTGTTTTTTTTTTTTTTCTTTACAATAGGTAGTCTAACAAGTGTGAGGTGATAGCTCATTGTGGTTTTGATTTGAATTTCCCTGATGACTAGTGATGCTGAGTATCTTTTCATGTGTCCGTTATTTATTGTATGTCTTCTTGGAAAAATCTCCATTCAGGTTCTTTGCCCATTGTTTAATTTGGGCTATTTGTTTTTTCCCTCTTAAATGGGTAAGTTCCATGTATATTTTGGGTACTAATCCCTTATCTGATATGTAGCTTGCTGATATTTTCTCCCATTCTATATTGTCTTTTTATTTTTTTGATGGCTTCCTTTGCTATACAGAAGATTGTTAGTTGATGTAATCCCACTTGTTTATTATCTGTTGTTATTGTTGCTTTTGCCTTCACTGTCAGCTCCAAAAAATCATCAAGATTTCTCAAGATTGCTTCTGCTATTTGGGGTCTTTTTGTGTGCCATGTGAATTTTAAGATTTTTTTTTTTTTTCTGTTTCTGTGGAAAATGCCATTGGAATTTTGATAGGATTGCATTGACTCTGTAAATTGGTTTGGGTAATACGGACATTTCCACAATATTAATTCTTCCAGAGGATAAGCACAAACTACTTTTTCTTGTAGTCTTCAGTGCACAAATCTTTTACCACCTTGGTTAAATTTATTTCTAGGTATTTTATTCTGTTTGATGTGATTTTTCAATGGGATTGTTTCCTTAATTTCTCTCTCTGATAGTCATGTGAGTATACAGAATTACAGAAGATTTTTATATATTGATTTTGAATCCTGCAACGTTACTAAATTCACATGTTAATTCTAAAGTTTCTTTGGTGGAGTCATTAGGGTTTCCCTCTATAATATCGCATAATTTGTAAATAGTGACAACTTTAATTCTTTCTTTTCAATTTGCATGCATTTCTTTTCTCCTGCCTGATTGCTCTGGTTAGGACTTTCTATACTATGTTGAGTAAATGTAATGACAGTGGATTTCCTTGTCATGTTCCTAATCTGATAGGAGAAACCTTCTAGATTTTTATCATTGAGTAGGTTAGCTGTGGGTTTTATTATTTTGATGTAAATTTCCTCTTTAGTCATTATTAGAGAGTGTTTTTTGTAAATAGATGCTTAATTTCGGCAAATGTTTTTTTCTGCATTTGTTGAGATGGTCATATAATTTTTATCCTCTATTGTGTTAACCATTTATTTGCTATTTTTTGGCAATAACTTGAAAAGATAAGCCTCGTGCTTATATTGTGCACAATTTTAATAGTGATTAACATGGATTTTTAAAACGGTAATAGATAATAATTTCCTGTTATAGTCCACCACTCCTATTCTAGGTATTCCTCATAACTCTGGTTATAGGGAACATAATTTGCTTTCCATTATCCTAGAAATAAGTGATAATTTTATAACCACTTAAAATACATTTAATATCAGCATTTAAATTAATCTGAATCTTACTCATTTTTCTCCTCAATGCCTGTCCTTCCACCAATATTTCTCTATCCTAGACATGTTTTAAAAGGTGTTTCATTTTCTGGCATGGATTTTGTTTTTTAAAGATTTATTTATTTATTTATTTACACAAGAACTGGCATACAGGTCAGATGCACGGGAGGGTGAGAGGATTCACCAGAGACAGAGCGGGGAACAGAACAGGCAGACTGACGAAATACACTGCTGAGGGGAGCAGTGGGCACAACAGGAGAGGTCTGCTGTGCCATGGGGGACCCTCGCCAGCCGGGATCCAAATGGCGCTGCAGAGGCTGCAGACAAGCTTCACAGTGCTGTGCTGTGGAAGTGCTGTGGAAAGCCCCTGGCATGGATTTTTTGATAGAGCGTATTCACTTGGTATTATAGTTATTCATGTTCAAGTAGCTGAGGACATGTATTTGTTGTTCTCAGATATGAAGAATGACCTGACAGGGTACAAACTCACAGTGGTTTATTAGCTTGTCTTCCAGCATTTTGATTTGCTGTGTAGTCTGAAAACAAACTGATTTTGGTATGGGTACATTTTCTGGATGATTTTTTTTTCTTCTGGATGCTTATAAGATTCCCCCTTATTTTCACCCTTCCTTCTCCTCCTTCAGATACTGAGAAATTCTTTCTTGTGATGTTTAAGATCAGTTGTTATCCTGAAACTTTGTTCTCTTAGAACATAACATTCATTCTTCCTTTCCTAACTGGAGTATTTGTGTTAGGAAATATTTCCCTTATTGCTGTGGTTGACTGATTACTCTCTTGATGTTTCTTATTCAGTGATTATGTTGCACAAATCTGTGAAATTCCTCCTATCAGAGTGACCCCTCTTCAAATTAGCTTCTTAAAGTTGCACACATGCAATAGTCTTTGAAGTGCATTTTAAAAATGATAAATGACAATTTCCCAAGTATTTTCTGTTGCTTCTTTAAAAAAATCTACTGAAGCAGGGCAAATATCTCTTATACTTTCATTCCTCTTCAAGTCTTGCCCAAATGACACATTATTTTGTTTTTTGTTTTTTTAACTATTTATTTATTTATTTATTCATTCATTCATTCATTCATTCATTCATTTATTACAACATTGTTCATTTTTAAACAATATTTGCTTCCCCCACCCCCTTAGGTGTAGTCCCCAGAGAGTTTCCTTCACCAATACACCATCACCTCAGTCCCCTGTGCTCCTCTCTCCCTCCCTCTGATCCCTCTCCCTTCTCCTCCCCTGCAGGATGTCTCTGATTTATAATTGTCTGTTTTTGCTTTGTTGTGTTTTGTACTGTTATTATTTTTTTACACTGATGTCTTATTTGGTTTCCCTGTATTCCTGCTGTAAGTACAACCATCCGATATTTTTCTTTTTCCTTCTGGCTTATTTCACTGAGCATAATTCCTTCTTGCTCTATCCATGTTTCTGCGAAAGGCATAGTTTTATCTTTTTCGAATGCTGAATAATATTCCATTGTGTATATATGCCACATCTTCTTGATCCAGTCATCTATTTTTGGGCATTTGGGTTGTTTCCAGGTTTTGCCTATTGTAAATAGTGCTGCAATAAACATAGGGGTACAAGTGGTCTCCAAATGACATATTATTTTGTTCAAATAAAACTAGTGCAAAGTTATGTGCTAATTTCATCTCAATTTTTAATATTTTATTTTATTTTTAAATTTTATTTTTATATTCCCCATATAATTGCAACCCCCTTATTTTGACCCTAATCCTTACTTTCCCTGCCCCCACCCCCCATAGTGTGTCTCTGGTTCATAGTTGTTTGTTGATTTTGATTTTTTCTTTCTTATAGCTATTCTTTTTCCTGGTCCCTTATTTAGGTTTTCTAGATTCCTGCTATGAGTGAGACCATCCGGTATTTTTCTTTTTCTTTCTGGCTTATTTTGCTGAGCATGATCCCTTCCAGCGCCATCCATGTTGCTGCAAATTGCATGTGTTTATCTTTTTTGAATGCTGAGTAATATTCCATGGTGTATATGTACCACATCTTCTTGATCCAGTCATCTATTTTTGGGCATTTGGGTTGATTCCAAAGCTTAGCTATTGTAAACAGTGCTGCTATAAACATAGGGGTGCAGGTGCTCTTTGGAAGTAATGTTTCTGTGTCCTTTGGGTAAATACCTAGGAGTGGAATTGCTGGATCATATGGAAGTTCTATCTTTAGTAGGTTGAGGAATCTCCACACAGCTCTCCATAGTGGTTGGACCAGTTTGCACTCCCGCCAGCAATGTAGGAGAGTTCCTTTTTCTCCACATCCTTGCCAACATTTGTTGTTGCTAGTTTTTTTTAATATGTGCCATTCTCACTGGTGTGAGATGGCATCATCTCAATTTTTAAAATGTCATATTCTCAATGAGCCTAACCTGATCATCTAAGTCACCACTGCACTGCCACCAGAGCTTGTACTCCAGAGTCTCCTGTTTTTTTTTTCATTCTTTCCCTTCTTTTATCCCCACACAGTCTTACTAGAAAATACTCTTTTTGAAAAAGATTTATTTATTTATGCATACAAGAACTGAGGTGCAGGCCAGGGGTGTGGGGGTTTGTTGAGAGGATTCACCAGAGACAGAGTAGGGAACAAAACAGGCAGACTGACTTAAATGCACTGCTGAGGGGAGCGGTGGGCGAGACAGGAAAGGTCTGCTGTGCCATGTGGGTAACTCCCTGTCCGGCCAGGGATCGAACTCATGCTTCAGAGGCTGTGGATGGCTTTGCAGTGTTGTGCTTAACCCCTATTGCCACCAAGGAGGCCCTAGAAAATAAACTCTTTGAATGAGATATATGTCATTCTCTGGTATATCTCAAACATCCATAACCGTCCCTGGCACTTATAAGTACTCATTGAATAAATATATTTCGACTCAACAATCAGACTCATCAGTTGACTAAATATCTTGTGCTTTCTTTTCTACGTGTTCATATTCTTCTCTCATATGTAGAGAACCAGCTGTGTTCTTGTCTAACATGTAGAATGTACATAATGGTCTAAGAGAACCAAATTTCAGGATGACAACTATTCTTAAACATAACAAGGGAGAATTTCTCAGTTTCTGAAGGAGAAAAAGGAAGAGTGAAAATAAGCGGGGATCTTATATAGTTATTAAAAGTAGATAGAACTGAAATATAGCAGATCCATGTAGAGGCAATTGTGTCTTCTTGGTAAGCTCTCGCATGTCCTGATGGAACCAAGGGAAATACACATTTGCTGCAAATTGGAATCATCACTCTAAGTATTCTCAGCCTGAGGTGAGGGATGAGAGAGAGAATAAGTAAGAAAGAGTGCCTTCTCTCTCCTGCAGGACTTCTGTGGGTTTGATTTAGATGCCTAGGAGTGTATCTTAGAGACTCCAGTGCCACTGGTATTGCGAAAATTCAGCCAGTCCACTCAAAGAGGGTTTTACCCACCCTGTCTTATCAAGTAATCAAGGTAAGTTAGTTACTAACTGAAATATAAAGGCAGGAATAGTTCATATTTTTTTCTGGAGGCAGAGGAATGGATTGTCAGTAAGTTAAAATGGTTCTTTCCCTCTTTCTTAGCCCACTTTTGCCTTTTTGGGAAGCAATATTCTTCTCACCTCAATATCAATAAGGGAAGTTAGTGACGCTCCTTTCCAAGAAAACCCCAGAATTTCTGTTTATTGTTTCCTCTAACTCCTCAAGGTTCAGTTTAAAAACGATCTTGTCTATAGATATTCACCAGTCTTTCCAAACAAAGTTGTCTCTCCCTAGCTTTAAACTCTGCCAATTTTACCACTGAATCTCTTATGATATTTAGCACACTCATTCTGAAATAAAATACTAAGCGAGTGTGCATATTTCTGCTTTCTTACTATTTTACAAGCATCCAAAAGCTGAGACAGGAATGGTCTCAGCTATCAAATGCTGCATAAAACTTAGTGATTATTACAGAGACATCCTGCAGGGGAGGAGGAGGGAGAGGGAGCAGAGGGAGGGAGGGAGGAGCACAGGGGACTGAGGTGATGGTGCACGGGTGCATTGGTGGAGGAAACTCTCTGGGGACTTCATCTGAGGGGGTGGGGGAAGCAAATATTGTTTTAAAATGAACAAGTGTAAACATATATAAATAAAAAGAAAATTTAACAAAAACTTAGTGATTTTTTAAAAAAAATATATTGTTTCTTACAATTCTGTCAGTTGACTGGTGTTTTTTTCCTGTCTAGTTTTATCTGAGTCCATGTTTGTGGCAGCATTTAACTGAGGGAGGATGGTGTCATTTGAACCCAGCATCAAGTTCAGCTGGCAGAGTTGGGATGTGTAGGCTTTTCTTTCATCCCTGGTTTTTTCCAAGAGGAAAAAGGAAGGAGCTGAAAAGCTCATTGAAATTGAGGCTCCGGGTGAGAAAGTCAAGGCCAGTGTAGACACAAGGGGCAAGGAAGGGCACTCTATATCTTCATGGGAGAAGCGGTAAAGTAATGTTGCACAAGAATATGCAGGCTGAAAGGAATTGCTTAGATTTTAATTGTTTGCAAAGATCCACAGTCTGGCCCAAATAATTCTCATCCCTCTGAAATACAAAATATACTCACACCCTCCCCCAGAATTCTCATCTCAGTTTTTGAGATTTAGCTCCAAGACCATGATCCCAACATGTCCATCAGCTTTAGATATGTATGTAGCTCCTCTGGTGCATTGCCCTGGGGATAGCATATCTTCTTAAAAAAAAAAAATTATTTACTATGCATACAAGAGCTGTGGTACAGGCCAGAGTTGTGGGGGGTGAGAGGAGCGAGACAGAGTGGGGAGCAGAACAGGCGGATCTACTGAAATACACTGCTGAGGGGAGCAGTGGGCGAGACAGAAGAGGTCTGCTGCACCATGTGGGTCACCTCTCTGGCCAGGGATCAAACTTATGCTGTAGTGGCTATGGATAGCTTCATAAAGCTGTGTCTTAGTCCCTTGTACCACCAGGGAGGCACTCTTCTTTTTTTTAAGATTTATCATTTTATGCAGAGAAGAACTGGGGTGTAGGCCAGAGGTACGGGGCGAGGGTGGTGAGAGGATTCAGGCGAGACAATGAAAGGAGTGGAACAGGCGGATATACTGAACTACACTGCTAAAGGGAGCAGTGGGCAAGACAGGAGAGGTCTGCTACACCATATGGGGGTTAACTCCCCAGCTGGGGATTGAACTCAGGCTGTCCAGGTGATAGCACTGAGACACCCTATGCCACCAGGGAGACACCGAGACAGCAACTCTTGATTTACAGATCTGTGAATTAAAGTGTCAGGTAAACTGATTGTACACACCCCACAATCCATAGTGTGGATACCACCATAGGCACTCTTCTTTCAAACAGAGTAGATGGGAAGATTAGTTGCTTCCTGTGTTGAAATCTGGCTGAGCCATATTGCCAGTTCCCCCTCCTCTAGAAACAGAGTGGTAATCAATTAGAGCTTGCTTCTTCTTCTTTGAAGTGGTTTCCTGATTTTTCATTCTCTGACTCTCAGCACTTCCCTATGGGCTGCTGACTCTGTCCTTTGAGATGTCTTACCCATTTTTAAAGAAAGGACCTAAGTTTGCAGCTGAGTAGATTTCTCAACCTGCTTTTTACCTATAGAATATTGGGTGCCAGAGGCCTCTTAATTTTTGAACTATCTCAGTCTATTTCAGTTCAAGATATCAGGGTTTTTACCAATACAACTCTCTTTAAAATGCTGTAAGTTGACTATGAATCTTATGTAAGATTACTATAAATCAGCCTATGTCTCTAAGCTGGGTCTATTCTTTAGTTGAGGCAGACCTCTGTATTTTAGGTGGTAGCTGCCATGTGACAACATGTTGTGTCTCCTAGATACCCTTTTCTCTATTTGAAGGTGTTTATTAGGCACCATCTTAAATCTTTCTGAGGTTTAACAAAGATCTAACAATCACAGCCTTGACTTGATCTTTACTTAGTGGCTGTTTAGTATGTTGGGAATGATTAGTTAATGGGAGAGACTGAGCATATAAAACAATTTTATTTTTCAACTGAACAATTCCTGGGCCTTTTATCTCTCCTGTAAGTGTTGCTCATACACTGAAGATTGATTCTTTATTTCATCTCTCTCTTGACATGATTTATCATACACAGTCAATCAACACTTTCAACTTTCTGTTAGAGTTAGAAATTCCCATACATTTTCTAAGGTCTGTATTATATCAGAAAACAGGCTTGCCAAAGTCCCATCACTCCATAATTGCCTTTCTCCAACCTTTAATAGCAATTCCTTACTGCTCTTGCAGCCTTTACAAAGAGACATTTCAATGCCTTATATTTCACTTGCAGCTCAGAAATAAAACGAGCATCTCATGTTTTTGCAGAACTCCATTCACTTTCAGGTTCAATTTGGGTCTGTTGTCTATTATTGTATAGTACATTATGTCAAAATGTGACTTAAAACAAGAGTGATTTATTATTTCTCAAGATTCTGTGACTTCACCGGGTGGTTTTTTATTGGATTTACCTGGGTTCACTGATGTGACTGCATTCACCTGTATGCTCATTTGAACTATGCTCACTTGTGCTAGCTGGGGTACTTTATCTATCTCTCCACACAAGTAGTCTTTCAATCTTGCGCTTCTCTACAATATAGTGGTCACTGGGTTAACCTGGGCGAGAAGGGACAAGAGCTAAAGGTCTTGAAACAGTCTCTTGTGCTTACATGCTCCAAATTCTATTTGTCAAAGAAAATCACATACCCAGTTGGTTTGGAGGTACCAAAAAAGGCTATCTCTGCATGATACTCACCTTACAAAGGGAGTGTTGCCTGTTACTTTTTGTTTTCCTTACCACAGCAAGCAGATTACTACATAAATAAGTGCTGTAATAGATATTTGTAGAAGTGAAGGAGAAAGAATTGAGGTCAGTAATTCCAAATCTGACGTTCTTATAAAATACACTTGGGGGCCTCCCCTAGTGCCTCAGGCAGTTGTGCACCGCACTGTGAAGCTGTCCGCAGCCTCTGCAGCACCAGTTCGATCCCAGCCGGAGGGGAGGGTCCCAATGGTGTGGCAGACCTCTCCTGTCTCACCCACTGCTCCCCTCAGCAGTGTATTTCATCAGTCTGCCTGTTCTGTTCCCTGCTGTCTCTGGTGAATCCTCTCACCCTCCACGCATCTGATAATTTAGGAGGACTTTATTCCACATAATAAATATGAACAGGGCCTCCCCCTGTGGCACAGAGGTTGAGTGCTGGGCTGAGAAGCTGCCCGCAGCCTCTTCAGCATCAGTTCGATCCCCGGCTGCTGGCAGGGGTCCCACATGGCGTGCAGTCCTCTCCAGTCATGCCCGCTGCTTCCCTCAGCAGTGTATTTCATCAGTCTGCCTGTTCTGTTCCCCGCTCTGGCTCTGGTGAATTCTCTCACCCTCCTGTGCTTCTGACTGTACCCAGTGCTTATATGAATAAATAAATAAATCTTAAAAAAAAGTGAACATAAAAATGTTGATTTTATCTTTTAATATTTGAAAACCCCCAAAACATGATTCAGTTCAGTTAAAGGATTTCCCATGTGACAACTCTCATGAGTACAATATCGGACTATCATTAAAAGTTAGCTCAAGTAGATCTCTTTATACTGGAGGCATGGAAAATTCTGTATGATTTTATTCCAATGTGCACGTGGAAGTAAGTATTTTCTGAATCCTTTCAAGGTGTTTCTTTTAAAGGGCTCTCACAACACAGTAGGGCCACTGAACCTATGTAGGGATTGGATTCAGTGCCTCCCCCTACCAAGTATCATCATTTAAAATCACTTAAAATCATTTAATATCAAGATTCTCCTCAAAGCAGTGCACTATGCAGTAGTCATCTCTGCAGGTAGGGAAACTGGCTCAGGGAATTTTGTAAACTTGGTACCACTACCATACTAAGTGAATGAAGCAGGAATTTTAACTCATATTCAATGTCAAAGGCTATACATTTTTTGTGTGTACTTCAAGGAATAGCTGGATTGGGACATGGGGCAGAAATTCCTCAGAGTGAAGGACCCCAACTAAGAGTGAGAAGGAGAGAGAAATAATAGTTGTCTGTCCTAATTGCACAAATTTTGTGACTAAGGTGATGGTGTTTCCTCCTAATGATTTTTTTGAATTTTTTGTTTGATCAAGGTAATAATGTAGTTTCCACAGTCAAGTACCAATAGCCTGTGATCTGCAGGCAGCTTCTCTTTCCCACCCCTGTCTCTAATTCCCTTGTTCCGAGGCAACACATTTCAACCATTTAACTATATTTTCCAGTTCTTACTGGCCTATTTTGAACTAGCATGATAGATTGCTATTTGTTGGTTATTTTAGTTTAAGTTACTATTTAATTAGTCTGTTATAAAATTTAACCCTGACTTGCCCATAAATTGTTGATCTTCCCAACTTCTCAAAATAGTTAAAATATGATTTAGCTATAGACCAATATATTGATTTTAAAATAACTGTAACTATACACATATTATCCATACTTCAGCCACAAAAAGCTTATACTTTTAATGTTTTTTTGAAAGTCAAAATCTATGAAGGCATTTCCTTTCTTAGACATTATTTTGCTATCCCTTAAGTTAGAAATTGCTTTTCTAACAGTTTACTTGTCATTCTATGCATCTAGTTCTTCCCTTAGGTCCATACAGCAAGGACCCTTTGCCTTTGGCCATGAGCTCCAGACTGACTTTCTTTCAGCCTCATTTCTCTATGGCAAAGAATCCATGGGAGCCCCGCAGGGACATACCCACCTGCAGCCTGTGCCACTCTGCCTTCCTCTGAAACCCTGGACTCCAGAATTCCCTGCCCATGTGGTCCCAAGTTCCCTTTCATGTTCCTCTTCAAAAGGCAGATGGTGCTCCTGCAGGCATACTCCAAGGTCAAGGACTAATTATGAAGCAGCTTTTGTAGCAAGGTCTGCAGGCTGACACAAAAACCCTCCTAGTAAAGGAAATAACCAGAAGCAGGAGGCATGGGCTGTGGAGATCTTCATTCTCTTGACCTGCTCTGCAAATGTGAGGGGACAGCGTGTGTGTGTAACTGTGAGTAATTCTTGCCCAACAGATGATGGGATCTAATCGCCTCTCAGATGCTTCAACCACTTCTGCCAACATCTTTGTTATGTTAGAGAAGTTGCTCTTTGCAAGTTATCCAAATCCACTAGCCCTGCTTTATAGTAGTGATCCATCGCTGCTCAACTCCATCCTTTTTGGAACCCCTTTTGCTTCTTTATGCTGTTGCTATTTTCTGGGTTTCATGTCTTTTTCTTTCCTGGTTTGTTTTGTTGAGAAGGTAAATAGAAGATACACCACAGGTTGAAAACTGTTTTATTTCATACACTAAAATTGGTATCAAACCTGTACATTGTTTTTAATTTTCAAATTCGGAAATCATTTTTCTTTATAAATTTGAAGGTATTGCTTTAAATTATTGCTTTAAATTATCTCATATTGCTGCTAAATCCAATGACATTTTAATCCTTGGTCCTTCATATTGAATCCTTTTCTACTCTCCTGGAGCCTCTTTGAGGAGACATTTTTTAGAGTTCTGCGATTTCATAATGATGTGTTGGGTTTGGGGCTTTTTTATTTACTCAATTAAACATACTGTGAATCCATTCAATCAAAAATTCATATGCCTAAACACAGAAACATTAATTCAAAAGGGCACCTGCACCCCTGTGTTTATTGCAACACTATTTACAATAGGTAAGCTATGGAAACAACCCAGATGCCCAAAAATGGATGACTGGATCAAGAAGTTGTGGTACATATGCACCATGGAATATTACTCACCTATCAAAAAAGATAAACTCATGCAATTTGCAGCAACATGGATGGAGCAGGAAGGGATCATGCTCAGTGAAATAAGGCAGAAAGAGAAAGAAAAATACTGGATGTTCTCACTGTAGAAGCAGGATGGCCACAGTACTGGTTATCTAGGATCCCAGCAGAGAGGTAAAAGAAGAGTCCTGGAGCCCTCGGTGGATTTCTCAGGCTTTTACTGAGCTTTACATATAGTTCAGCAACCAGGTACATGGCAGGCAGGGATGCCGGGAAGCCTCCAAACCCTCGCCAAGTCTTCACTCTCAGCTTCTCTGCCTTCTTTCAACCCTTCTCTCTCCTCCTTCTCTTGGTGACCATCTCAATACTCCTCCCATGGCCCACAGAAGTAAACAAGATAGTTAGCAACAATGTAACAACTGCAGGGACCCAATCAGGCAGGGCAATCCTAATGGTGGGAGGGCAGAAAAGCCTGAAAAACCATTTATCCTACACTCTATCATAGCAGGAATTTAGAAAACCTAAATAAGGACCAAGAAATAGACTAATTATAATAAAGTAAAAATCAAAATCAACAAGCAACTATAAACCAGGGACACACTAGTGGGGGGGGAGGGAGTAGGATCAAAACAAGGGGGGTGCAAACTGTATGGGGACTATAACCAAGATGAAAATGCATATATTGTGCAGAAATGAAAAATGATGTAAGAAATATATAAAATAAAAAAATAAAAATTATAGAATACCAAAAAAATTCGTATGCCTAAGTCCAAGGAAACTATTATTAATTGCTTTTATTAAATCCCCTCTGCCAGTCTGTTTTTACTTTTATTACTCCTGTTTTTTTTAATATTTAATTCACAGGAATTAACTTCTCTTTTTATGTTTTCCTCCATTTTTAAAATTTGTCTTTTTTCCCTAACTAATTACGTTGAGATTTCTTTGATGTGAGTGTCTCATTCTTCTCTGAATATATCATACTTTCTTTCCTAAGCATCTTCTTGCTTGCTATTATTAATAGATACAATATTTTTATTATCTCTCTGAGGATAATGTTTCTATTTATCTTTCTTGCATTTTCTCATTTTCTACAAGTGAAAATTGTTTCCCATTTGTCACTGATCCTTGGCCAAGTCATCCTTAAGAATGGGAGCACTGGAAACCTATTACGAAGTTTTATATGCACGGGATGTATATTAGTTTGGTGAACTTCCTGGTGACATGACAAGGAAACAAACTGTCTTTTTTTTCCTTGGAGAACTCTCAAATGTAATTGACTGCAGGTCTTTTTTTCCTGATCAGGCCAACAACTCCAGCGAGAAGTCCCCCAAATCTCCTGAGGGCAGGAGGGGTGACTGGCAACTATCAGAGAAAACTATGTGGAGAAAGAGGGTAGGCATCTTTGCAACTTTAGAAATAACTTTCATGCAACCCGTTTGGCCTTTAGACCTGGTCTTAGTTGGGCTCAGTTGAGTCCTGACACCCTCTCTGTTCCAGTCCCCAGAGAATACATTACTCCTCTTCTGCTGCATGAGCCTCTAATTGCTCCTTTAAACATACTTCACAAACTCCTCTGGTTCCTCTCCTGCTCGTCTCCTGCCCATGCCTTCAGAGGAGACTTTATCTTTTGAGCATTTCCAAGGGTTTGTGTAGAAATTGATTTGCTTCTTGCAGCTTCCTTTCTCTGGTGTGTTACAATGTCTGCAGCTACCTGCCCATCTGCTTGTCAGCTTCTAAAATTTGTTGAAAGCTATTATTTGTTACTGTCTCTTGCTATGCCATCATTTTTCCCTAGATTTATGCATTAAAATATTGCTTTATTCTTATGTGAATGGGGATTTAAGTGAAGAAATGAACTCATATGTTAAAATGTCATGTTTAACTGGAAGCTCTAATGGTTATTTAGCTTTGTTCATTATTTTCTTTATAGTGTCCTATGACTCTGTCTTTGATATTGTGAGTTAACATTTTAAATTCCTTTGAATTGTTTGTAATGCCATTTAAGCTTCTTGGTCCATTTATGTCATAAGTAATTATTAATTATATTTTTATTACATTGCTTTGGAAGCAGAGAAGCTTTAAAATAACCTTTAAATTACTGAAAGAAAAAAGACAGATGTGGGAACATTTGAAAATTTAATACATAATCAACATGTTCAGTGATAGATGGGTAAATATCATACTAAGAAGTAACTGTAATCAGAAAACACTTTTAAAAATCAAAGCCCAATCATCTAATTGTGACACTTGGCGCAAGTCTTATAGAGATTGCAATGATAAGAGAAAATATTGACTTAAAAGTACACTACTAACTGGAGCCTGCAAGAAAAAAATATAGGAAACCTTGGAATTAATTATTAATTAGAAATATTGAGTTTCAAAATGAACCAAAGCAATCACAGCTTGAAATTTTTACCAAGTGTTTATTGTGTGATAATATATTGTCAAGAAAATTGGACTTAGTAAGGAGAAACTTTATTCAAAAAGGTTATGATAAGAGGAAGAAATAGTGTTTTTGTTTTTACAATTCAAGATTTATACGTTTAAGTTACTTGAATTACTTATTTTAAATTGAACAGTGCTGAAGCTAGTCTAACAGGACTCAAACACACACCATGGCAAGGTAATTTGATGAGTTACTTTTAAAAACATTTCTACAGCATATAAAATGCATCCCTCAAATAATACTCCGCACCATGACATCATCCTGCCCAGTATGAAGAAACCATCCTTACAGGAGGCGCTGGGAGTAGCAGTTGTACCAGGCAGGAGTGACTTCTCCTTAAAGTACCTGTGGGTGGAAAAGCTGGAGTCTCTTGAGTTCCCCTATTGTAGTGGGGGAGGCGACCCATTGCAATAGGTCCAACATTCTGAATGTACTATCCGCAAATGTCTCAAGAGAGAGGCAGAGGGTTTTCTTTTTTTATTAAACATATAAATATTTTTATTAAATATATATTTATTTAAAAATATATATATAAACATCATTCTTCATTTTTGTATGATGCATGCTTTCTCCTCTCAGGTGTACCCCCATCAAGTTCCCACCACCAGTTCACCTGTGCCCCATCACCATAGTCCCTTGTGCTCTTCCCTTCCCTGTTTTGATCTTTCTCCCTCGTCCTCTCCTGCAGAATGTCTCTGGTTTATAGTTGCCTGTTGATTGTGATTTTTTTTTAAAACATTAACATTTTTTATTTTTATTTTTTTAAAGAGTTTTTTATTTATTTATACAAGAACCAGGGTACAGGCCAGATGCACGGGAGGGTAAAAGGATTCACCAGAGACAGAGAGGGAAACAGAACAGGCAGACTGACGAAATACACTGCTGAGGGGAGCAGCGGGCGAGACAGGAGAGGTCTGCTTCGCCATGTGGGATTCTCGCCCACTGGCTGGGATCGAACCCGTGCTGCAGAGGCTGCAGACAGCTTCACAGCGTGGCGCTCAACCGCCTGCGCCACCAGGAGGCCCTGTTGATTGTGATTTTTAATTTATTATACTTTTTTTTTCCCTGCTCCCTTATTTGGTTCCTCTATATTCCTCCTATAAGTGAAACCATCTGATATTTTTCTTTTTCTTTTAGAGGGAGGAATAAGCAAGGCTAGAAAGAATAGGGTGCAGGGAGTAGAACTCAAGGATGGCAACGTCTATAGTAGATCATAGAATGTTTTACCCTAAGACCAGGTAAGGATGGGTCAAAATTCAGCGCCTCAGGGAAGGAGAGTTTCCTAATAGCATTTCACTCTGACTGATCAGTGAAGACCAGCAGCTTACTAATCATTTACAAGGTAAAGAGTGGGCCTTGTCACAGGTAAACAGGGTGGGGGCATCTGTGTGAGCCTTATTTGTGTCATATGGGAAAAGTGGTTCTTTGCAGTCAGCCCTTATTTTCTGGATTATAAAAAATGGGGCAGGGCCTCCCCTGATGAGGGTCCCACATGGCGCTGCAGACCTCTCCTGTCTCGCCCACTGCTCCCCTCAGCAGAGTATTTCGTCAGTCTACCTATTCTATTTCCTGCTCAGTCTCTGAATTCTCTCACCCTCCCTCACATCTGGCCTATATCCCAGTTCTTATATAAATAAATAAATCTTTAAAAAAATAAACAAAAGATGGGGCAATTTTTTTAACCTTGGCTGTTTTCTAGGATCACAGGAATCTGGTAAGTTTTAAGATTGGCAAATGAATAAGCAAAATGGCTACCCTTAAAAAATGTGGTGGTTAATGAAGGCAATAACTAAGTAAAATATTCAGGACCTTGAATAAGGCTGTGATAATTAAATAAACAGGTTGCTGTGGCAATGCAAAGAAATAGCATTATGTATGGGGAGGGGCTTGCAGCAATTGCCCTGTTGGGTCTTCAAGGACACCAGGATTATCCAGGTGGAGAGCAGGGCAGGGGCTCTAAATCAGGAAATACGGGTGAAGATCATAAAGGGAAATGTGTTTTGTAGACTTTATGCAGCAAAGCTTATGTTCAAGTAGACTAAGAAAACATAGTCTTTTTGGCTAATGAAAGATTTTTCTCCTTCTTAGAACTATTATGTCAGTTTTCTTTAGACTAGGAGTAAAATATGCAGTAAAAATCTAAGCACTACACAAGGATTTATCTAGAGTTATTTTCCAACTGAAGCCTTTTGTTGTCTTCCAGTTTCAAACTTCATATCCTAAAATTGTCACACTCCTACTTTATTCTTTTTGAGAAACAGATGGTAGCAAAATCAAATTTAATCTCTTGCACACCAAACAGTGCAGGGCCTTCAGGAGATCAGATAGCAAAGATCGGAATAGCATGTCTTGGTCCAGCTTGTGTTAATGTCCATCTGGCTGGCTGGAGAGAAACCTACTTATGCATCAGAACTCAACTAGCTGGCATACAATGTGTGGTGCATTTTGGGATAGGGATTCAAGGGGTCAGGTACTAGGGTCATGGCACAAATGCATGCTGACCGAGAGGAGGGCACAGCCTTCTGAGTAGGTTCAGTGAGGACACACAGGGAGCTCCTGGCTTCCACATGCCCCCTGGACCCCTTTTCGCACTCTGAGTTGCCAACTTGTGTGCAGGACCTCAGCCAGACCCAGAGTCATCCCAGCAATTGCTATGGCACCACTCTAGCTTCTCTTGAGAGTATAAAGTCTCATCTTCCATCTAGCCTTGAGAATTTTCAGGACTAAACCCAATTTGAGATTCATATTTTTCTCTGTGTGTGATAGAGTTCTGTTTTGTGGCTATTTGATTTTTGTTGCTGTTATTGTAACTTTTAAAATCCTGTAGCTCCTGTAACAAGAAGGAAATGATGTTTTTTAAAATAGAGAAGATAGTAAAACACAACTGGGGCTAAATTCAGAAGCAGGCACCAGTCTTGAAGTGTTTCAGTGGCTAGGAGTTTGGCATCAGGTCTTTCCCTGCAGCAAGAGGCCTCCGCACCAGCAGATCCTCTGCTCAGCTTCTTGGCTGGTGCCGTGGAAGTGAAGGTGGCCCTCACTGCCATGTCATGTTGGTCCCTGTGGAAGGTGTGCATGAAAGGAGGTGAGCAAGGAGGACACTTGGAGTTAATAACAGTCTAACAAGTGAAAAGGAAACAAGTCTCATGCCTTAAAAATGAAAAAAATTGCCTAGAAAAATATAAGGTAGGATACAGGAAGGAAGATTTTTAAAAATCCTCATGAACTTGAAAATTCATAGAGATTCACCTAAGGAAAGAGTAAAATGTGGATTTGATTTACCAGTAGTGAAATTAAAAGGAAAAAAAGTTAAAGCTAAGCAAAACTTCTGTATCTAAAAATATAGAAGGAATAGAATATGGTAGAAAAAACAAATTGGGAAACATAAGGTGAATTCACTATTGGCTTTTTGGATAAGTCAAGGTTCTAGGATGAAATTATATGACTTTTTCAGCTTCCACTTCCTAAATTGTGAAGTCAATTAGGAATTCAGATGCTGACTCTTGGCCAGGGTAACTAGCAAAGGAGATCATCCATACTACCCAGATGTCCACCTTGACGACAAGTTCAAGGAAACTGAAGATCAGACCTCATGGTTCTTCACCCTTTTCTGCTCCTGCTTCTTCCAGCCCAAAGTAGTGAATTTTTTTTTTGAGTGGGTCTGCACTGCATCTGCGCACACATGTGTGTCTCATTTTTTAATTATTTTAATGTCTTACATTTATTTTATTTTATATATTTTTTTACATCATTTTTCATTTTTGTACAATGTATGCATTTTCATCTTGGTTATAGTCCCCGTAAAATTCCCACCCCCACTTGTTTTGATCCTACTCGCTCCCCCACCCCACCCCCCACCATGGTAGTATGTCTCTGGTTTATAGTTGCTTGTTGATTTCGGGCAGACTTGGCCTTATTTCTATCCTGGAGCAATCCCATGCAAGTCTGCTGGCATTTCAGGTATCTCAAGCCACAAAGGGGTATGTTATGGAATAATTTCCCCTTGTTACAGGATTCCTCATTTTGCCCTCATACCAAAAGGCTTACAGGATACATCCAGTTCCAATTACCTTGCAATTGTTTTCTGCACTTGAGTCCCATTTGCTGGCTCTCACCCTGCCCAGCCTGGACAGTCCCTGCCCTCTTGTTCACCCAGCTGCTGGATGGCTACCTTCAAATGAACCGCCCTCTCCATTCTCCTGCCACTCCAAACACGCAACGGAGATGCCTGCCATGTTTTAGAAATTTTTGCAGCCATATCCTGCCTTCCAGATCTGTCTATGTGACGTGATCGGTTGTGCTATTGTGATCTATAATGTGGGCAGCTGCTTAACTGTCTTCACAGTTATTTAATCTGCGAAACAGATGTGTGTAGTGACCTGTTGTGATCTTTCTTTTCAGATGAGGGAACAAAGACCAGAATGGTTGAAAAACTCACCCAAGGTCAAATAGCTAAGAGAATGGCAGGGCTGGCATCTAGATCCTGCTTTGGGTGACAGCTACCGTTTACTGGCCCTGCCTCCTCACACATATGACTTGAGAATGTTTACCCTAATTCTTTAATTAGTAACTAACTTTTTTATCTCTAGTGTGTACTGGTTCTTGCCCAGATCTCTCAGCTTTCATTTGAACTCCTGAATTTTTATTCCTTGGCCTCGGTTTACAAAATAAGCTTTACTGTCCTTATTAGTCCTTTATCATTATCTCCTTAAATTATTTGTCAAGAGCATTTTAAAAGCCTCATTATTTTACACATGTGAAATAAAAGTAGACATCTTCCAATGGACCATGTGGTCACCAAATTTTTATCTTAGCCAAGTCTCACTCTGACAAGATTTGGTATTTGAAGAAACCTGAACTTGAATTTGAACTTTTGGAGACAAATGGAAAAGACAGAGGGGAAAGTGTTCTCAAGAGTCCTGGACACTGGCCTGCTATTCAGAGTTGAGGTTCAAATGGGAGGAGGCCTGCCTGGTTAATTTCCATTAGCTTTCATAGGAGGTACACGTGACCGCGGTGCAAGACCCTGGCACCTGGTCCTCCTGCTCTTGTGGACTGAGATCAGATTCCTGCTCGTTTCTCAGCATTGCTCTTCAACCAAGCCCCTTATGATTCCAGCGGTGCCTCCAGCTTCAGCAGGGCTTTCACACAAAGCCTGTTGACTCCAAGTAGGACTAGAGTGAGGACTGCAAGAGTGATATTTATCTGACAGCGTTTGCAGACTCCTCCAGGGCACCAAGGTTTGACTGATGGCTCTCCTGTGTCAACAGGAGACAGTGTTTTGCATTTTGTTTCATAGGGAGTGAATGTCTCTAGAATAATCAGAAGATTGACTTGTCATGTAATACACAGTCTAAATTTATCCTCCCCAAATAATGAATAAAATGGGGATTGTGTTAAATTTGTATACCGTTTTAGGTAAGATAATCATTTTGATGATAATGATTCTCCCCATCATGTGCACAGGAAACTTTCCTTCTCTTTATGTTACTATATAGAGATCCCATAGTAACCATTGGCAGTTCTCCTTGACTAGGTCTTTTGCCTCCTTTAGTAGGTTGACCCTGAGGTATTTTGTTCTTTTTGAAACAATTGCAAATGCAGTTTTCTTAATTTATTTTGCTTCTTGCTCATTGTGTATAAAAAGGTTATGGATTTTTGTATGTTGATATTATAGCCCGCCACTGTGCTGTAATCATTTGTTGTTTTTCAAGACTTTTTGATTAGAAACTACTGTTTCTAATAACTTTTTAAGAGTCTTCTATATACAATGTCATATTACCTGTGAATAATGATAGTCTCACTTCTTTTCCTTCTTACCCATATTTCCTGTATTTATCAATAAGTATTCCCCTTATTTCCAAAACATAGCTCTGACTAAAACCTCTAGTGCTAAGCAAAATAGAAGGGGTGACAATGGGCATCCTGTCTTGTGTTGGATCTTAAAGGGAGAGATTTCATGTTTTCACCATTGAATATTATATTGACTGTTGGTTTGTGACACACAGCCTGTATTATACTGAAGTAGTTTCCTTCTATTCTAGGTTTGTTTAGAGTTTTTATCATAAGTGGCTGCTGAATCTTATCAAATGCTTTCTCTGCATCTATTAGTACTATTATATGGTTTTTAATCTTTACTTTTGCTGATATGTTACATTAATTGATCTATGTATGTGTTAAATGAGCCTTGCATCCCTGGGGTGAATTTTATTTGATCACGGTGTATAATCCTTATGGTGTAATGTTGGATTTGATTTGTTAGTATTGTGTTGAAAACTTTTGCATCCATATTCATTATAAATACTGGCCTATAATTTTCTTTTCTTGTTATGGCTTTGCCTGGTTTCAGGATTAAGGTAATGTTGGCATCATAAACAATATTAGGGGACATTTTGTCTTCTTGTATTTTAAAATACAATTTGAACAAATTGGGCATTAGTTTTTCTTTAAAAGTTTGATAAAGTTTTTATTACTATTTCAGTTTCCATATTTGTGATTCGTTTGTTTAATTATTCTATTTCTTCTGGGTTGGTCTTGGTAGACAAGGTTGATCTAGAAATTTATCTGCTCTTTAAAGTTGTCAAATTTGTTGGCATATATTTGTGTACAGTAATTTCTGTGATCTTTTGTATTTCTATGCTACCTGTAGTGATTTTACCTTTCATTTGTGATTCTATTTATTGATGCTTTTTCTTCTTTTTTTTTTGTTAGCCTAACTAAAAGTTCCTCTATTTTGTTTATCTTCTCAAAGAACCAGTTTTTAGTCTCATTGATTTTTTTGTGTAGTCTTTATCTCTCACTTATTTTCATTATTTCCTTCTTTCTACTAACATTGTTGAATAATAATTGTTCCCCTTTTTCAAGCTGTTTCTAAAGCCATTATTTGAAAAATGACAACAAAAATTATGGAAATTGATTTTCCTAAAATTATATAAGTGGTTAGTGGTGGAATTGACTTTCAAAAAATCTCTTTCTTAGTCAAATAACCACCAACAGGAGACCCTGAGACTTGGCACTATAAAACGGGGCAGTTTCAACAATTTTCATTCTCTCTGTATTTCCTCAGGAAAAGGTCCAGACCATTAGCATTACACGTGGAGTGCAGTGCTACCCAACTTCTCTCACTTCCTTTGTATCCCTACAATGCCAGGCACGGAGACTTCGTTTCTACAAATATTTCCCTAAGCCCGAAGGCTTAGGGCTAAATTTTAAGACTCTATGCATCTTAATTTCTTTTTTTTAATTAAAATTTTATTTTTATATTCCCCATACAATTACAACCCCCTTATTTTGACCCCAATCCTTACTTTCCCCGTCCCCACCCCCCCCCATATAGTGTCTCTGGTTCATAGTTGTTTGTTGATTTTGATATTTTCTTTCTTATAGTTATTCTTTTTCCTGGTCCCTTATTTAAGTTTTCTAGATTCCTGCTATGAGTGAGACCATCCGGTATTTTTCTTTTTCTTTCTGGCTTATTTCTCTGAGCATGATCCCTTCCAGCTCCACCCATGTTGCTTCAAATTGCATGTGTTTATCTTTTTTGAATGCTGAGTAATATTCCATGGTGTATATGTACCACATCTTCTTGATCCAGTCATCTATTTTTGGGCATTTGGGTTGTTTCCAAAGCTTAGCTATTGTAAACAGTGCTGCTATAAATATAGGGGTGCAGGTGCTCTTTGGAATTGATGTTTCTGTGTCCTTTGGGTAAATACCTAGGAGTGGAATTGCTGGATCATATGGAAGCTCTATGTTTTGTTTAGTAGGTCAAGAAATGTCCACACAGCTTTCCATAGTGGTTAGACCAGTTTGCACTCTCACCAACAGTGCAGGAGAGTTCCTTTTTCTCCACAACCTCGGGGTTGGGGAGACTCTATCATTTGCTAAACATTTACCATCCCAGACACTGCAGTGGGTACCTTTAGAGGGATGAGTAATCTTCAAACTTGAGGGAGCATGAGGATTACCTTTCCAAGTGAAAACCCAATATTGCTGTGTCTCATCCTGGAGATTTTGCCTTAGTAAACCTAGGGTGGAATCCAAGAACCTGAATTTCTGATAAACTCATAGGTAATGTGCAGATGCTGCTGCTAAAGAGACCACACTTGACAACCACTCCTATAAATATGTATCTTAACCCTTTCAATGAACCTAGAAGGGTTTATCATCCTCTTCATGTTACAGAAGAGTAAATTAGGCTTAGAAATGTTGGGTAAATCCTAAGATTATCCATCTAGATAAGGGTACAGATTTTATCACAGAACATTCTAGTTCCCAAGTCATGTCTTTACTCTTAAAAAAACCAAAACATACTTATCCAATATGGAGCAATGGAATTAGTGCCTTTGCTGCCTTGTCTGGGAGCTGTCCTTAGTTCCCACAAGCCAAGATGGGTTATGGGAAAAAGGAAGAAGGGACACTGCTCTGATGCCATGTTTCTGCTTCCTGCAACATAGATTCAGTCAAGGTGTAACTTACAGTCAGCTCACCCTTCCTATTTTCCCAGGTCAGAGAATGCTCTGAGGATAGGGAGGAGAGGGTGGTAGAGAGGCTCCCTTGGCACAGTTCATAAACACTCTTCAAATTGTGTCGGGACATGTGCCTGCTGCTCCTTGTAGAGTCAGGGGTGCCAGTCTTAGCTGCTCTTGGAGTCCCTTCTACCCTTCCTTAGTTCTCTTTAAGTGGAAACTGTGGTGTCCCAGTGAAAATGAGCATTGGATTTCTGTCCCCATGGCAATCTGAGCACTCTGCATGGCAAACAGAGCCGAATGGACAGACCTGAAGGCAGATGACTGTCACATTGGTGCTAAGGCACTAAAATTTTACATAAGATGCAATAAATCCTCTTGTCAAGCAATTAAGCACCAGGTCAGTGCCTGACTACCTATGGGCAGTACTCAACCCTGAGTGAGGTCTGAGGTCACCCAGGCAGAGTTGGGTCTGTGACCTGTGCCCTTTGTCCCAGGAATTTCACCAGGCTGTGTGTCTTTCACAGGATGTCAACTGAGGGGTTTAGAACTTGTGGACAGAATTAAGAGGTAATTCACCAAATTGAAATGTTTGGTCTTTATTTCATCAACAAACAGGTATTTAGAGACATAAACATCAGGCAAGGTGACTGACCTGAAAATAAACAACAGGCAAACAAACAAACAAAATCAACAAATAAGCCCATCTACTAATTTTCTAGCAGGGTCAGAGCCATTTCTAATTTTGGTGATTTTAGTATCAAAATATTTAAAAGCAAATGTAAATTTTGACCCTGCTAGAAAATTAGGAGATGAACATATTTGTTGATTTTTTTGTTTGCCTATTTCTCTATTTGTCTATTTGCCTATTTGCAGGTTAATTGGTGGAGGAAATTCTATAGGGACTACACCTGAGAGGGGAAAAAAAGCAAACATTGTTTAAAAATGAACAATGATGTAAAAGATAAATAAATAAGTAAATAAAATCCATTCAGTTACTTTTAAACTCATGTGGAATATTTTCACATATCAGTTTGGTGCATGTGAAGACAATTTGCATTTCCTGCTTTTTTGCTTTGTTGTGCTTTGTAAACTAGGTGTCCAATGCGTCAGCTCAGTGCAAACATCACAGACAGGATAGAGGCAGGGAAGAAAATAGCCTTCTCTTAAAAGTTATTGTTGATAAAAACATATACTCTGAAAATGCCCTGAAAAGAATAAATTTTGCCTGGTAGGTAAACAATAGAAAATATATTTTTTTCTGCTTCTTGATCATTGTAGTGCTTGTCATTTCTAGCCCCCAAGACAGAATGAATTCTATTCCACAAGTGATAAGTCCATCATTCTGTTTAAAGGGAACCAGGTCTGGAAATTTTCCTGGTACTAAAATTGGACAGAAGTGATACGCTGTTATAGATAATAGACCTGTGTTAAAATTCACAAGTGGATGGGAGCAGTCTTCTGACCGGCTGCCCTCTGCTCATTGTCCTCCTCAGCCATTTTCCACACATACAATGTGTTCACAGCTGGCTGTCCATTCTCTTTGGGCCTTTCTTGAATATGCATGCCCCAAATCACAGGCCTGGCTTTCTGGCCAGGAACTCACATCCATGTCCATTACCTCCAACATCTATCAGGAGGTCTCGAACCAATTCCACACCCGCCATCTGGTATTGTTCTGGTGGCCAGCTCTTCCCGGCCACCTGCCTGGAAGCAGCAGCTCAAGCTGATTTGTTTTGAGCTTCACTAAGTTGGACTTTCTCTTGGGTTTCAAAATTTTGCTTCAGGCAACCAAAGTATACACAAGAGACAATCTGGTGGTATTTTCCACCTTTTAAGACTAGAAGCAAAAAACCAAGTTTGTACTAGCAATTTGGAGAAAGCTACCAGACTGAAATTGATGGTTTTGAAGGGAATTTTGAGAAGATTTGGGTGTGAATGTCCCTGAGTAAAAACAGCTACTTTCTCTTTTCTTTGAAATCACTGCTGTTTCCTGGAGGGCTTTTAGTCCTCAGCATCTTAAGACTGACAGATTCAAAGAGTCATGAAAAAATTTTAGTGGACTTTTTGATCCAAAGAGAAATAATTTTCAGCCTACTGCTGACCACCTCTGAACACCCCAGATTCCTGAGGGGTGTTGGCAAAGAAAATACTAGTTGGCAACTTGCCCCCAAATCTCTTAGTATCAACATGGTGGAGTGGCTGCCTTTGTTCTTCTTTCCCCCTTGGAACAACCTGCAGGGATCTATTTATCAGCACCCTCTCTTCTGATTCAGCTCCCCACCCTGGAGAGAGAGAGGAAGAGTTTCTCTTTTTTAAAATATTTTTTGGATTAATTAATTTGTTTTCTTATATCTTTGTTAATTTTTAAAAAGATTTATCTATTCATGATACAAGAACCAGGGTACAGGCCAGATGTGTGGGAGAGTGAGAGCACTCACCAGAGACAGAGCGGGTCACAGAACAGGCAAACTGACTGAAACACACTATTAAGGGGAACAGCAAGTGAGACAGGAGAGGTCTGCCATACCATGTGGGTATCTCCCTGGATGGCAGGGATCAAGCTGCGCTGCAGAGGCTGCAGACAGCTTCACAGTGCTGTGCTCAACCGCCTGCGCCACCAGGGAGGCCTGGGAGGAAGAGTTTCTAACCAGGGGGGCCTATGGCCCTTCTAGTTGCATCATTGTCATGGGGGGGGAGGGCAGGGCAGAATCTCTAGAAGGAGACAGTGATGAGCAGGAAGGAGGACTGCCTTCCCCTCCTTCCAAGATGGCTCAGGGGGGAGGTAGAGGTCTTAATTCCTTTACAGCTTAGACAGTGAAATTTGCCTTTAGCATTTAGAGCTTATATCCTCTGTACAGATAACTCCCTCAAAACCTTGGCTCCATGGGCTGTCTTGTTCTTCATCCCATTTACCCAACACAGTGAGCAGCACACAGAACTCAGTTTTTCAACCTTTGTTGAAAAACATGAGTGACATTCATTGTATCTTTTCAAAGTTCAATATAACAAATTGTAATTATGAAGTGAGCTGGGAAAGTCTCTCCCCATGTCAAAGAGAGGTTTGTTAAGAAATCACTCTGACACAGAGGGGAGCAGATACTGAATTAGGGCTTTCTTTTATTTATTTATTTATTATTTTTTATTTTTATATTCCCCATACAATTGCAACCTCCTTTATTTTGATCCCAATCCCTCCTTCCCCCCCCCCATAGTGTGTCTCTGGTTTATAGTTGTTTGTTGATTTTGATTTTTTCTTTCTTATAGTTATTCTTTTTCCTGGTCCCTTATTTAGGTTTTCTAGATTCCTGCAATGAGTGAGACCATCCGGTATTTTTCTTTTTCTTTCTGGCTTATTTCTCTGAGCATGATCCCTTCCAGCTCCATCCATGTTGCTGCAAATTGCATGAATTTATCTTTTTTGATTGCTGAGTAATATAAAAGAGACAATAACCAAAACAAAGAGAAACCCCACTGACTGGGAGAACATTTTTGCACACAACACTAATGATAAAGGACTGATCACAAAAATCTACAAAGAGCTGATGACTCAACAAAAACAAAGAAAATAATCCAGTCAAAAAATGGGCAGAAGAGCTAAAAAGAAACTTCTCCAAAGAGGAAATGCAAATGGCCAACAGGCATATGAAAAAATGTTCAGCATCATTTGTAATCAGGGAAATGCAAATCAAAACTACCATGAGATACCATCTTACACCAGTGAGAATGGCACATATTAAAAAAACTAGCAACAACAAATGTTGGTGAGGATGTGGAGAAAAAGGAACTCTCCTGCACTGCTGGTGGGAGTGCAAACTTGTCCAATCACTATGGAAAGCTGTGTGGAGATTCCTCAAACTATTAAAGATAGAGCTTCCATAGGATCCAGCTATTCAACTCCTAGATATTTACCCAAAGGACACAGAAACATTAATTCCAAAGGGCACCTGCACCCCTATGTTTATAGCAGCACTATTTACGATAGCTAAGCTTTGGAAATAACCCAAATGCCCAAAAATAGATGACTAGATCAAGAATATGTGGTGCATATGCACGATGAATTAGGGCTTTCTAAGGGGATCAATGGCAAGTAGGGAGGAGATTTTTTAAACCACCACATATTTATGTGCTATAATTAATCTTTGAAATAGTGGAATAATGTCCAAAAGATGAGATAGGTAGGACTATTAAATGATCAAAGGAAATTACAGTTGGGAGAAGGGCAAAACATAGAGAAAGAAGTGTATGCACAATATTTAAAAAAAATCTGAATTTTTTAACCATCTGGTTTCAGGTATTAACTCAGTTTCTCTACACTAGAGCAAGACAGAGAGCTCCTTAATCCAAGTGAATCAAACAAATATCACTTCAAAGTAACCTTAGACATATTTTGTTTAGCATTACCTGCTACAGAGTAATTCCCTTGAAATAGCCAATCCTGGTTTCTTCAGATTGACCAGTCTTTGCCCGTTCTGATCTTTGATCATCTTTAGAATTTTAGCAAAATATTTGTATTCCAAAACATACATATAATAAAAACAAACATATATATGTTTATGTATTTTATCTTTTATATATGTATATTTATTTTAATATATATTATTAGCAGACATTCAGTTAAGTACTAAAATGCAAGTTTTACTAGGGCCTTGGGTGGCTGGTGGCAAGGCAGAGCCACCTTCATAACTAGTGTAAAGCACAGAGGGGAGATTATTATACATTGTCAGAGTAGCCATGTAACATCTGATGGAAACTGTGTTCAGTGGTCTGTATTGTAAAGGTGTCCCAAGCATTTTCAGGGTATCATCTCCAGACCTGAAGAAATGTACGTAGGCTGCATATTGTTGTATCACGTTTTCAGGAAGTATGAGTAGTGAGCAGAAACATCCATAAATAGAGAGAAGGATTAGAAATCTAAGACCCAGAAATGCGAAACTTAAGTCAACAATCTGGGCAGCTGCAAGCAATTGGGGGACAGGAACAGGTCTTGGGGCTGATTGAAAAGTTGGGACTGAGGGCCTCCCTGGTGGTGCAAGGGGTTAAGCACCACACTATGAAGCAATCCACAGCCTCTGCAGCACAAGTTCGATCCCCAGCCAGGGAGAAACCTACATGGCACAGCAGACCTCTCCTGTCTTGCCTGCTGCTCCCCTCAGCAGTGTATTTCAGTCAGCCTGCCAGTTCTGCTCTGTCTCTGGTGATTCCTCTCACCCCCCACCCCTCTGGCCTGTACCCCAACTCTTGTATGCATAAATAAATAAATCTTTAAAAAAAATTGGGACTGAATAAAGGATCTCATCTCGTTCTGAATTTCTTTGATTCGCAAAGCAAACTCCTCAGGGGAAACCTCTTAGAGATAAAGTTTTTCATTTTGGAGATAAGTTTGAGAAAATATCGACACTTTGATATCGTTGTAAAAAGAAAATGATGTACAAAATAAAATAAGGCACATTCTAGGAAGAAAATGATGCATAAAGTAAAACTATTATCTTCTTTAATTCACTTCAAATCTTAATGCTAGGATCTAGGAGTCAAAGAAAAATAGACCATTTTCTCTCTGAAAGGGCTTATTTAATAAGATTAATAAAAATAGAATAATATTAATGTAAAATAGAATGTGAGCCAAAGAACTAATAAATATAGCAATGTTTGCTATTTTTTTTTTGTGAACTCAGTATGCTAGGCCCAATTTTAATGGTCTTTAATTATATTAGTTCTTTCCAAAAATCCTGACAATTTGGTGCTGTCATTTCAATTACAAAAAGAACGAACTTGAGTTACAGGGAAAATAAAGAATAACAGTAAATTTAACCAAGTCAGAGCTAATACATTCAGACAGCATTCAAACTGGGGGTCTGACCTCAGAGAACCCACATTTAACCACTATGCCCTTCTTAATCATCCCTTAATTCAGTAAGACCAGACTGGACATGGCACTCAGCACATTATTTCAGGGTTAGACATCACCAGGGAATGGAACAATCTAGTGTGGCTATATAACTTCCATTTCCTCCATGACCCTATTGTAATTTGCTCACCCCTCAATCTGGTTTATTGAAGAGAGTACCAGATCTGTCCAGAATGAACTAAGGGTATTTTTCTCTTGGTTCCAATACTTTCAACCACCAGGTTTGCTTCTTTGCTAAGCAGTGATTCCTCCTTTCTTCCCACCCCAGCCCTGCCACCACCATTTTGTTTTATTGCAGTATCATTGGTTTATAATATGATAAAGGTTTTATGTTAGTCTTTATGTAGTATACTATCTATGCATACTATATTATATTCATCACCAGAATTCTAGCTTCTACCAATCACCATACCAAAATCCCCTTCTTGAGATTTCACAAAATGCATATTATTGGGGGAATGAACTACCCAAGGAACACTATTCTAAAGAGAGTGAGAAGGTAACCTATGGAATGGATAATATGGAAAATTCTATCTGGGTGTCCCACTGTGTCTCCAGGGGCAGATGTGTAGTTACTTGGCCGAGGATTGCTCATCTGTTGTGATACCACTCTCCCAGTGTCTCTTAGTGGTAATTTCTGAAACTACCCTTATGTTCAATGATTTTAATAAAAACAAATCCCTTTATTATAATTAGTCTTTTTCCTGGTCCCTTATTTAGGTTTTCTAAATTCCTGCTATGACTGAAACCATCCGGTATTTTTTTTTTTCTTTCTGGCTAATTTCACTGAGCATGATATAATCAAAATCAACAAGCAACTATAAACCAGGGACACACTATAAGGGAGAGAGATGGGAGTAGGATCAAAACAAGGGGGGTGGGAATTGTACAGGGACTATAACCAAGATGAAAATGCATATATTGTACAAAAATGAAAAATGATGTAAGAAATGTATAAAATATAAAAAGAAAAAAACAAATCCCTTTATTAACCTATATTTAAGGGTATATTGCTACAGAAAAACTAGATGAAACAAGTTCAACTGTGTCTGTAATGGTCCTATGCCCCGTACACTATCCCTCACATTTTCCATTACTATTCTTCTTCTAATTATGAATTACAATGAAGACAATAAAAAGATACACATTTTCTATTACTGACAATAATCTTAATGAGACTTATTTTGAGATCCCATTGATTTATTTTTAGCCTCAAACCAAGAATGAGGTTGACATTTGCTATATTCAAAAACTCTCATGCGAATGTACTGCATTAGGATGCTGTGACAGTTGAGAGCTCACTGAGGAAGGTCACAGAGCACACAGAGGACACCCTTCTCCAAAATCAGGGGTTCTCAGGCACAGAACTCCATGCACAAGTCCAGGGGAAGAAAAATATTGTGGTTGTTCCTTTCTTTCTTGGTCAGTGGTTTCTAGATGTGTGTGTGACTTGATGGTACATGTGGAAATTTGTCAGCTGTTGTGGGGAAAGAACAGGTCTTTGTATGGCACGTTGCTGACTAAGACAGATTGGCAGTGGGAAAGGAGAAAAAAAGAGAAATGGGGAAAGAGGTGCAGAAGAGGAAAAGTGGGTGAATGAGTTTTCTTTGCAGGGACGGGTGGGCAACAGGTGTCAGAAATTAGATCTGGAGGCCCGCAGGTCCCCTGGGCTCAGCTAGCAAGGGGCCTGAGCTTGGGCTGTAGGGCAGGGATTTCAGGGAACTCAGCCAAAATCAGCTTGAGTCCCCTGCTTTAAACCCTAGCCCTTCTTTGTGATTTGAGACAATGAGGAAAGAGTACATCTAACCCTGCTGTGACTGACTGAAAAAAATAAAAGCATATTGCTCCAGTTACCTAAGGTAAAATTATGCCCATCCATTCTAAAATAACATGTATTTGTAAATGAAAGAACTCCTAATTTTTTAGGACATTTCACTGAAGAGTTATTTACAACTGGTTTGGAAACTCAGCTAGTGTTCTTAACCCAGGCTGCCAACCTTCTCCAAGTTATTACATCAGAATATGTAAGATGGGACAAAGGTATTAGTTTATTGAGAAAATCTCCCCAGATGTGAAGCCAGGGCCAAAACCTCTGCCTTAAGCAGAATTTGCAGAGAGCAGTAGAGGTCACACATGAAGAAACTAAGTTATAAGAGGGAAAAAAAAAATAGATGGGATCTTTCAGAGATGCCTGAAATCTATGCCTGTGCTCACTAAAATATAAGAACACCAACCAAACATGAATGATAACCTCTTGCATCTCTGATTAGTTTAAAGGAAGCCTGCAACCTGTAATTTCCATTTGTTACCACTTTTTCACTAGCAAACCTTGAAGATTGTGTTCCCTGAAGGTCTCCTTATGAACAGATTGATTTTTTTTCAGATAATTTATTCATTTGACCAACCTTGAGCACCTGTCCTGGGTGAGACTCAGCACCAGGTGCACGGGCATGGCAGATGGAGGTCCTGCACTCATGGGACTTCTGTTCTAATGGGTGAGACAGTGGCGAAACAATTTGTCACACAAATAATGTGCCATCTGATTTTTTAATCACAATGTGCTCAGTGTTTAGAGGAGAATGGGATGATAAGAATAGAAAGAGGGGGTGCCTTATCTGCTCAGGAGCAGATATTTAAGACAACATCTTAAAAGAACAGGGTTAACCTCCCAGACAACCAAGACAACCTGGGCAAATGTTCTCAGGTGTTTAGCATCATGACCTATTCAGGGAACTGAAGAAATCTCATGAGCCTGAAGAGTTGGAGTATGGGTAGAGAGTGGTACACTCCTCTTGTGTTTCCTCTAACTCCTGTTAAATGTATATGCACGAGTTGTTTGTCCCGCTAACTCCACAGAAGCACTGATCACAAGAGTGGGCTACTGCAGTATCAAGAATTGGCCACAAGTTGCATGAAATGAGGTTAAGAAGGGCAAGGCAAAACCATGCAGAGCTTGGTAGCCATCCTAAGAAAGAGCAGTAGGAAGCCATTGAAAGTTTTAAGGAAACACTGTTGGCGGGAATGTCCAGCCCCTATGGAAAGAAGTGTGGAGGTTCTTCAAATGACTCTGAAATGGATCTGCCAGGTGACACAGCAATTCCACTTCTAGGCATCTACCCAAAGATCACAAAAACACTAATTTGAAAGGAAACCTTCACTCCTATGTTTATTGCAGCACTACTTACAATAACTAAGATATGAAAATAGCCCAAGTGCCTAAAACAAATGAGTGGATCAAGAAGATGTGGTATATATACACACACTGGTATACTACTGAGCCATCAAAAAAAGATAAATTCATTCCATTTGTGGCAACATGGTTGTAACTGAAAGGAATCATGCTAAGTGGGAAAAAAAAAAACAGGAGAAAGATAATTATTGCATGGTGTCATTTGTATGTGGAATATAGAGAAACCAAACAAAGGGTCAGACAGAGACAAATATTAAAACCAGCCCTTGAGAGCTGACCATAGATCCACGGCATCTAGAACGGGAGAGGGAGGGAAAAATTCTCTCTACCTATTGGGCTGAGCATGAATTAGAAGAATGCAGGAGTGAAAACAGCAGAGAGCAGTTCCAAGGCTATCCCTGCAGAGATGAGGGGAGCGGGAGGGATGAGATGGTGGTGGAGATAGGTGGCCTAGTTAGACTGAGAAGTTACCAAGAGGTAAAACCAAAATTTTCCATGACTGACTGGATGTAAGAGGAAGGAAAGGAAGATCAGGGTTAGGATACTCCTCAAGACTCCTGCAAGAGAACCTGTGTTTGGGGTAACTTCATCTCCTGAAATGGGGAATGATGCCAGGGCCAGGTCTGGGGGATCAGATGGTTCAGAACACATACCAAGAAGTTTTGTTTTCCCTGTTTGAGCTTCCATCTAAATGCTCAGTACCTGCTTGATTTGCCTCTTGGAGTCAGTAACAAACAGTTTGAAGTGATTTGTAATTCTAATATACTGGATTCCAAGTTCCCAAAGTCTAGGTTTGAAAATTCCAATGAGAAAAAATATCTAAATACAAAGTAAGCCTACACAAATTAAGGTTTCACTGAGAAGGAATCACCAGGTGGTGGAGGCCACTCTAAACAGTTACGTCAATCACCTGCTGGCTCTCTAGCATTTTCCAAGACAACATAGATGTACTCCACCCTACCTGCATCTTTTAAGCCCCATCCAGCTAATCTCTGATGCACATGTAAGGAACTTTTTCAGAAAGGTTAACTTTATCTCCTGCATGGACTAATACACATTTGGAATGGTCCATTAACTAAAACTCAGTTAAAGGTAGTTCTGGTTTACTCACTGTAGTGGCAGGAAGGCACAGGGCAGGTTCTCTATGGATCCTGGCAGATGGGTAAAGGGGAGTCCTGAGCCCTCAATGGCTTTTTCAGGTTTTAATGCTCTTTCTACACCATTTGTAGTGAGGCAGCCAGGTGCAGGGCAGCATGGGGTGGGAGGGCGGGAGGCTGTTAGGCCTCACAGATCCTGACTAATATTATCTTTCTGGTCTCTCAGCTGCACTCTACCATGTAGTCCTCTGCCACTCACTGTCCTCTGCCATGCTGCCCTTATAGGCGCGGTTTCTTGGCTCAGGTGTGCCCACTTATGCATGCCCACACCACTCTCCAGGTGTCCACCATCATGCGTGCCCCGAGCCCACACTCCCAAACACCTCCTGAAGTCAAAGCTGCAGGTGATAGTCACAGAGGTCAATAGCACAAAAGCCTGAGGAATTTTCATTTACCCTACACTCATCCTCCTCTTGAGTGTATTTAACCACGAAGAGGATCAGGCATCCCAAACACATCACTGTTTACTTCCCTTATGTAGGGTAAGGTAAAAAGTATCAGGCTTTTCTGCCCTCCCGCCATTAGGATTGATGACAGAACCCTGTGGTCCCGAATGCGTGCCTGATGGCGGGCACCTGGCGTAGGGTGTGGGCATGAGTAAGTGGGTACACCTGGGCTAAGACTGGGCTTTTAAGGGCAGCGTCATGCGGACGCCAGGAGAAGCAGAGAGAACGAGAATGAAAGAAAAGCGAAAGAGAAGCAGAGGCCACCAGAGAACGCCGGAGAGCCCAGAAAGAGTGAAGCAGGCACCCCTGCCTGCTGTGTACCCAGTAAAATCCCAATAAAATCCTGAAAAAGACGTTGAGGGCTCCAGGACTTCTCCTTCACCCATCTGCTTGGATCATAGAGATCCTGTTCCGTGTCCTCCTGCCACTACACCTTACTAGACTAGTTTAAGATCTAGTTTGCATCTCTCACTTAATATATTTTCTTCACTTCTATTTCTGATGTGAGCTATTTCTTTTCTAAATTTGTGTGTTTAGCATTTTATGATATTTATCCAAACATGCTTTTCTCCTTATCCTATAGCATGGTGAGAATCTGTTACTAGAGGGAGTCATTTCTATAAACCTCTAGAAGAGTCTGGGTTCCTGCATGTTATTTTTTATTACTCTGAATATAGGCTAGTGGTGGACACTGCTAACTTGTTAAATGTATAAACACATTGAATCATCAGACTCCAGGCAGCTTAGAAAGTGCATGGTCTCTTTCCCCTCCTTTATTTCATGTTTTTGCTCATGTGCACAGAGATAAAAATTAAAGTAAAAACGAGCAAAGCAATTTCCTCATGGAGTAGAGAAAATGCTACTGAGTGGAAGTCTTTAACTATGTGATTTACAGTCGCTGTACTATAGCCACGGTAGCAGAGACCTGCAGGGGTACCTGGATCTTTCCTGAGAAGTCTTGTTCTTCTGGCTTTGGAGTTGGATAGAGGTAGCATACTGCCTGCCTGGTAGGATGGTGGGCTGATGGCAGTTTCTAGAGAAGTGTAGGGTGGATGCAGAGTGGTGGTGATAAGATTTATTGCATGTCCTCATCTGTCCCGGGAAGATTTTGTTGCTACCATCACTGGTTCTTGTAAGCCATTTTGTGGAGCAGGCCCTGCATCTGGCCCCTCCTCTATAATTGATTAGGTTTGGATTCCACTTAGGAATCTCATAGGTGTATCCCAGGAAGGTTTAATTTAAATAGGGTCTTCTCCGTGGGACACTCACTTTATGTTGAACACTCTCTCTTCCCCATAAAGGATTGTAAGTGAGCAACTCTGGACTCAGAAGGAGGTTCTGGGACTGCAGGGTGTTCTCAGGTTGCATTTCACACAGATGTTTACTGTGTTACTTCTCTAATCCAGGTCATCTTTTGGCACCTAGGATAGAGTGATGAAAAAATGCATGGAGATGCTGCGTTTAGAGAACTATCAGTCTAGGAGTACCTAAGTTCAGGGTGGTGATGAATAAATAGCCCCTGTGTCTGGGTAAGGAGAAAACAAGGGTGGCCAGGAATCCCTCAACCCTTTTGTGGAAACTCTTCCTTGGTATGGCTGGGGTGACTATAGTGTCTCCTGAGATGAATCCACTCTGGCTACTCTTGACTCTTTTTATCATAGTCTCCTTTGATATGCATACTGAATTTCCAGGGATTCAGAGAAAGGCAGATTAGCACAAAGGCACCAATTACAATTTCGTATTAAGAAAGTTTGCTCTGGAAACAAATAGCATTAAAAATCCAGTCCTTCTAAAGTTCTTTCCAGAGAAGATGGGATAGATGGGCTTTTTACGTTCTTCTTTCTCCCTAACCATAGCTATGAATCCTGGAAATAATATCAGAGACAACGAGAGGAGAATTCTGAATGGGGGAAATAGTTGAACTTGTTTGGGATCCCAGGACTGGGAAGTGACACATGACGGGTTTCTTATATCCCCACATCCAATAGAAAAAAGAGACCCTGGCCTCGTGTTTTCTGACATCCTATCTAGCAGCAGAAATCAGTCTACAGAGGCTCATTTCTCCCCTTGGGATCTGACAATATTCTCTCTAACAGCATGATGACTGAAGTGCACCATGAAAATATAGACAATATCAGCAACCGAATGGAAATCATAAAAGATGAATTGTGAAAATTATGGAATGGAAAAATAATAAAAGAAATTAAAAATATGTCATTGGATAGTCTCAATAGTGGAGTTCAGAAGAAAAAAAAGATAAAGTAAACTTAGGCTAGAGAATCAAATTTACTTAATTTGAAAAGAAACAGCTGAAAAATTAAACAGAACTGTGTGACAATATCAGCTGATCAAATAGTCATACTATCAGAGTTCCAGAGGGAGAAGAGAGAATGGGCAAAAGAATTTTTGAAGGAAAGGTAACTGAAAACTCCCCAAATTTGGTTAAAAATTGCAAGCCTACAGATACAAGAAGCTGAATAAATTCTAAACAGAATAAAACAAATTAAGACCTATCATAATTAAACATTTTGTAAACTAAAAACAATGAAAAAAATCTTGAAGTAACCAGAGACAGCATATATAGAGAGAAACATCATCCAAATGACAGTGGATGTTTTATCTTGAAAACATGCATGCAGACAGAGAAGGCACATTTTTCCAGTGCTGAATGTAAAGGCTATTAACCGTGAATATCATATCTATTAAACTATCCTTTAATAATGAAGAAGAAATAAAAGTTATTTCTGAAAAAAGCCAAAAGAATTTGTTCTTAGCAAATCTATCCTTAAAAAATTGACTATTAAAATTTCTTCATAAAGAAAGTAACAGAGAAAGAATGAATCTCGGAGCAACAGGAAGAAGGAACTAGAAGAGCAGAAATATGGGTACATGTAATAGATCACACTGATACTCAAAACAATGACTCAAAGTGAGGAAAATAAAGGGCCTTAAATGGGAGTGAGGTCTCCACACTTCACTGAAAATAGTGCAATGTTGATAGACATGTAATTATGTCACTTTTGTACATTGTAATACCCAGAGCAACCACTTTGAAAACTGTGCACTAAAAACATTTCAAATAAATCAAGATGAACTCTTAAAAATGTTCAAGAAATCCACAGGAAAGTAATACATAAGAAACATAATGATGAAAGTCGGGGAAAATAAAATAAAACAATTGATAAAATGGCAAACTTAAGTACTAACATCAATAATTATGTTGGAGATTCTACCTACAACATGGCACAATAGGAAGGTTTGGAAATATTGCTCCCCTATGTACAGCTAAAAGGTAAACTAAGTTAAAATCTGCTCAGAGAAACTTCCCAATGTTCATTGTCAGAGATGGGGGTCTTTCCTGTAGAGATACCACACTGAAGTTGGTCATTTGATAGGGAAGCAAAGCAGGGAGAAGCATGGGTAGTGTGGCCATTTCAGTCAGAGGGACATGATGGAGATCTAACTAACACTGGGGAACCATACACAGATCATGAATCTTTCCAGTTATACTTTTTCCATTAGGATCTAGTGCAAAATTGGCAGGTATGTGCCTGGGAAGTATTGGTTTGGTCACAGAGAGCTGGCTATGTGCAGTGGAAGTGGCTGAACCACAAAAGGCCCTAAATAGCCAAAGTAATGCTGAGAGAAAAGAAGAAAATGGGAGGAAAACTACTTCCTGGCTTTAAACTATATTATACAGCAACAGTAACTAAAAGAATATGTCATTGGAACAAAAATAGAAACACAGGTCACTGGAATAGAGAACTCAGAAATAAACTCACACAAATATGGACAATTTATCTTTGACAAAGGAGTCATGACCATACAATGGATAAAGAAAATCCCCTGTAACAAAAAGTGCTGAATGATCACAGTAAAAAAAAAAAAAAAAAAAAAAAAAAACCTAGATCCTTACTTAATTCCATACACAAAAGGGAATCAATGTGAATTAAGAATTTGAATACAAGGCTCAAAATCATAAAATATTTAAAAGAAAACATAGTTGATACACCTCTGGGCATCAACTACAGAGAAAAATTTGGGAATATAACCCCAACAGCAAAGGAAATGAAAGGAAAAATAAACAAATGGACTACATCCAACCAAAAAGTTTTTGTACCTCAAAGGAAGCTATTGCAAAAACAAAAAGGCAACCTACATACTGGGAGAATATATTTGCATATCACATATCTGACAAAAGGTTAATTTCCAAAATATTTAAAGTACTCCTACATCTCAACAATGACAGCAACAACAACAAAAACAACCCAATTAAAAATAGACAAAAGACCTAAATAGACACTTCTCTAAAGCAGGTATTCAAATAGCCTGCAGACAAATGAAAAATTGTTCAACATCACTTACATAAGTGAAATGCAAATTGAAACCTCAATGAGATAGCACCTGACCCCTGTAAGAATGGCCTATATAAAAGATAATGGAAATAGCAAATTAAGCCAAAGATGTGGAAAAAAAGGAACACTCATTCACTCATTGAGGGGATGTAATTTAGTCCAACCTCTATGAAAAATGCTATAGAGAGATCTTATAAAAATAAAAATGGAAAAATACCATATGATCCAACAATACGCTGCTAAATAAGAATATGAAAATTCTCATACAAAAAGATTTATGTACCCCTATGCTCATAGAGCATCGTTCACAAATTGTGGAACTGACCTAGATGTGTCCAACCACAGGCGACTGGATAAAGAAATTGTGGCATATGTTTACTCATGGAATACTACTCAGATATTTTAAAAGATGAGATACTGTCTTTTGGGACACAATGGATGGACCTTGAGGTGGTTATGCTAAGTGAAATAAGTCAGAAAGTGAAGGACAGAGACCAGATGATTTCATTTATTTGTGGGATATAAACCAAAGAATGCAAACAAGCAAAGCATAACAAAAATATTCTTGGAGTCTGTGAAAATTATACTACTTGCCAGAGGGAGAGGAAGGAGGTTTGGAGGAGATTGAGTGAAACATGTGTACATATGGTAGTATGAAACTAACAAATTAATAAAATTTGATAGGAAAAAGCAATTAAAAAATATGTTACATGTAAGTGTTTTTGCAATACAAATCAAAAGACAGAGACTTCTTTGGATAAAATAACAAACTCCAACATTATTTTGCTTATAAGAAAATTGCTTTAAAGTCAATAACATACAGATATTGAAAGGACAAAGCTATGCCCTGTAGATTGATCAAAAAAACTAAAAGTGACCATAATAGTATAAGATAGAGTTCAGAGCAAAGGATATTACTAATATTATTATCATTACACAATAAGTAAAGAATCAATTCACCAGGAAGACATAAAGATTCCAAAAGCATGCACACTAAATAAGGGTCTTGAATTATTTAAAGCAAAAATTGATGGAGCAGAAAGGAGAAACTGACAAATCTACAATTATACTAAGGGATACTCTTTTTCTCAGCAACTAATAGAACTACTAGACAGAAAATCAGCAAGGATATAGAACATGTGAACAACATAATCAATCAAAAAGACCTAAATAACACTTAAAGAGCATTCCACCCAACAACAGAATAATACATATTATTTCAAGCATCCATGGACCATTCATCAAGGTAGACCACATCTGAAGTCATAAAGTAAACCTTGACAAATGACAAATTATGGTTCTCTGACCATAATGGTGTCAAATTAGAGATCAAAGACAACAAGAAAATCATCAAAGAAATGAAAATTGAACAACACACTTCTAAATAATTCATGGATCAAAAAAGAAGTCTAAAAAGAAATCTAAAAAAAATTACAAACAACTAAATGAAAATGAAATCGTAATATATCCACTACAGATAAAAGAGCATTGAGAGAGTTAACTTGTAATATGAGATACTGATAATAGAAATGAAGAAAAAAATCTGAAATTTCAAACCTAAATTTCAACTCTACAAACTAGAATGGAGAAAAATGAGTCCAAAATTATCAAAAGAAAGAAATAATAAGAAACATAAATTCATAAAATTGTAAAGAAATTAAAGAGCATGCCAAAAGCCTGGTTCTTAAAAACAACCAATTAAATGATAAACCTCTATCAAAACTGACAAAGAGAGAAAAGACACAATCACCAACATCAGGAATGAATGGTAATATCTCTACAGAAACTACAATAATGAAAGAGAAAATAAGGAATACTATGAACAATTTTATCCTCATCAAATTCAACAACTTTGAAAATATGGAGCAATTCCTTGAAAACTACAAAGTCACAAAACTCAATGTGAAAGAAATAGATTATCTGAATAATTATAGTCATTAAAGTAGTTGAGTTCATAGTTTAAAATCTGCTGATATAGAATCTTCCAGATTTAGTTGTTTCTATTGGAGAATTTTGCTAAACATTTAAAGAAAATTTAACAACAAATTTACACACTCTCTTCTGGGGCAGGGGGTGGGGGAAGAGGGAACATTTCTCAGTCCCTTTTATGAGGCCAGTATTATCTTGATATAAAACCAGACAGTAAGGGAAAACTACAGATGAATATTTTTCATGAAATTAGATTTAAAAAATAATCAAAAAATATTAACAAACTGAATTCCACAAAATGTAGACATAATTATACACAATGATCATTCCATCAAGGATTCAATATTCAGTCAATATAATCCATATATCAACAATCTAAAAAAGAAAAATCATTTGATTACATCAACGGACACAGAGACAGCTTTGAAAAAGTTTAATACTCATCTATGGTTAGAAGAAAAACCTCAGCAACTTAGAAATTAAGGGTAATTACCTCAATTGGTAAAGAAAACCCTACGACCATGAAAAACTTATGAAAAACCTACAACTAATTTTATACTTAAACAGAAAAGACTTAATTCTTTCACCCTAGGGTTGGAAATAGGACAATTTTCCACTTGCACTGTTTTTATTTAACATAAGAATAAAAGTTCTAACAACTACAATAAATCAAGTAAAAGAAATAAAAGGTGTACAGTTTGGAAAGGAAGAAATAAAACTACCTTTATGGCTTATTTTGCTGAGCAGGATCCCTTCCAGCTCCATCCATGTTGCTGCAAATTGCATGGTCTCGCTCATAGCAGGAATTTGGAAAACCTAAATAAGGGACCAGGAGAAAGACTAATTATAAGAAATTAAAAATCAAAATCAACAAGCAACTCTAAGCCAGAGACACACTATGGCAGGTGGGGGGTGGTTTCGGGGGTGTTAGGAGGGATTACGGTCAAAATAAGGGGGTGGGAATTGTATGGGGACTATAACCAAGATGAAAAAGCATACATTGTGCAAAAATGAAAAATGATATAAAAATATAGAAAATAAAATATGAAAAAAACCCTGCCTTTATTTGTAGGTTAAATGATGGGATATGTTGAAAATTCCAAGGAATTCATAAATATTCCCAGAATTACCATAAGAGCAGGAAATTACATTGTTAGGCTTTTATTTCAGAGAAATGAAAACACCTTATATTATTTATATGAAAGCCTGTACACAAATACTTATAGCAACTTTATTTGTAATGGTCAAAACATGGAATCAGCTTAAATATTCTTTTTTAGGTAAATGGATAAACTAATGTCGCATATCCATAACACTGCATAATACTCAACAATAAAACAGAACAAATTATATATTCAGTAACTTAGATGAAACTCCAGGTAGTTATTCAGAATGAAAAAAGTTCATCCAAAAATGTTATATAACATAGTATTTCATTTCTGTAATTTCTTGAAATGTAAAAACTTTAGAAATGGAGGACAGATTAATGATTGCCAGGTTTTAGGAAAAGGAGGGGGTTATAAAAAGGCAACATATAGGATCCAGGAAACTACACATCTGATAAAATTGTATAGAACTAAATACACACACACACGTATTCAACTGCATGTGAATCTACAATTATCTCATCTTCAAAAATATTCCATTCTTTCCTCTTCCTCATTAATATGTTGTTTTCACTCCCACCTATACCAAGTACAAATCCATCTTGGCACCAGTTTCTGCTGAATTTTGATATAGCCTCAACTTTTTATGAACAAGAGCTCTTGTAAAGGCCGTCATTTTTCAGAGCTGGCAATAAATCCAAGTTTATTGGTACATGATCATATAAAATAATCTCTCCAGATATATTTAATCTGAATCTAACCCAGATGGTGGAACTACTCCAATTTAAAAGGAGCAAATAAGATGGTTAAACAGAAATCAAAAACATAGGACATTCTACAGGTCAAGTCCATAGAAATCACTAAGAAAAGTGATGTATGGAACTATCTTTCAACCACTTTTAACTGTCTACACACGTATAAGTATTCATATGATAGATAAAGCAATTATGCAAAATGTTGACAATAGTTTAATCAAATGATGGGTATATAGTTGTAAGTATTCTTTTAACTTTTCTGTTGTCTGGACATTTTCCTAATAAAAAGTTGGCAGAGAACACACTCAGTGAATGGCTGGGGTTTGAATGATCTTTCAGTTCCCTTTCTACTTGATGTTCAGACATTGAAGTTCAATTCTTGGCTCTGATATTTATTAGCTGTGTCCTCTGGACCTCATTTTCTCTCATGTATAAAGATGAAGACTTTGGAACAGTTTGAAAATGCTGTATATTTTAAGGTCAACAGAGAAGTTGGTTCTAAATCATTTAGTAATTCATTCACATCATGAACAGTCTCTACCACCAGCACATTTTTTCTTCCAAGTTGAATCCTTCAAACAGAAATTTAAGAACTTTCCTCTTATGAATCCAATAGAGAGGAAGGAAGGAAAGTATTCTTCATATAGCTAAAAACAAACAAACAAACAAAAAACCTCTTTGTCCCTCATCTACCTACCTCATCAATATATAATTATATACTGCATGTAAGCTTCTTTAACCTTTCTTTTATCAATAATTAGTTTATACTTGACTTTTCTTTGTATCCTTTCCAAGGGTTCTGTCAGTCCAATTTCCTGCCAGTTTGGTCCTGATACTCTGAGCTGATCAACCAGGGTATCTTATCTAAGGATAAGTCTCAAATTTGATCAGAATGTTATGCATGGCACTATCATTCTCCTTCCAAGATTTAAAACTGAACATGATGGTAAAGATTTGGGTGAAGAGATAAATTTGTCCTTAATATAAAACAGAGCTTCAGAAACAGAGAAACCATCTCCACTCTCAAGGTCTGAATGTACTCAGGGAGAAGCTGTCTCAGTAGAATATTGCAGGAGAAGCAGTTGAATAGAAGTGACTCTCAGCTATGAGATGAGGCAGAGTATATCAGTCACATGGATTTTAAGTTGTTCATTCTAACAAATAGAGTACCTTATGAGGCTTTTTTTCTTTTGTATTTGCTCTTAATAGAATGCACATTTCTACTTCTTTAGGACTTTTAGATAAGTTTTAGGTTCACAGCAAAATTGAGAGAGAGGTTCAGAGAGTTCTGATATATTTGTTGTCCTCTCACATGTAAAGCTTCCTTCATTACCAGCATCCCCCACCAGAATGGCAAATTTGTTATAATTGATGGCCCCACATTGACACCTCATAATCATACAAAGTTCTTAGTCTACACCACAGTTCATTGTGGTTCAATGGTATCATCATACCATTTTCATTTTCAAAAATATTCTATTCTCCTTTCTTCACCTCTGCCTCCCAGCAACACTGATATTTTTTTACTGTCTCCAGTAAAAAATGTCATACAGTTGGACTCAGAAAATATGTTGCCTTTTCAGATTGGCTTTTTTCACTTAGCTATATGCATTTAATGTTCTCCATGTCTTGTTATGCTTGATAGCTCATTTCTTTTCAGTGCCGAATAATTTTTCATTGCATGGACATACCACAGTTTATTCATCCATTAACCTACTAAAGACATTTTAGATGCTTCCAAGTTTTGGTAATATGAATGAAACTGTTATAAATACCCATATGCAGAATTTTGTGTGGACATAATTTTCAACTCCTTTGGGTAAATTGATGGATCATATGATAAAAGTTTTGTCAGAAACCACCAAACTATCTTCCAAAGTGGCTGTACTGTTTTCCATTCCCACAGGAGATGAATGAGAATTCTTAATATATATCCTTTTCAGTATTCGATATTATCAGTATTCTGGATTTTGGCCATTCTAATATATTTGTGGATTTTTTTTTTTTTTTTTTAGTTATGTAAGTGTTCAGTTAGCTAAATATTTTTTCAGGCAACTTTAAAAATTTGTACTATTATTATTATTTAAAAGTTGAAGTTCTTATTTATGTTCTTGATTATAGGCATTTCTCTTCCTCAGATTTCTGTTTCCCAAAGTTTTCTTGCTAATATAAAGGAAATGGCCTTAATTTGCTTTAAGAAACATTTTATTTATTGATTATCATTTACTACAATTGTTATTTAAAAATCAAAAGACTAACATAGAGAGAATATTTTGTTCTTGTAAATTTATGTCTGTAGCATATGATGAGGTTTATGGGCCATTAAAAGTTCCATCTGCTGAAGAACTGAAATAGAGAGAAATAGCTTATTTCTGTAATGTAAAGGTGTATCCCTGTTTATTGACACTAGAAAAGATTGTTGTAATCAAATTAGATGTAAGAATTATGGACCCAGAAAAAAAAAGACCCTTCCTTTCACCATTGATCAACTTGAATATTGAAGAAGCTACATAATTTAAGTATAATTGGTCCTTGGCAAAGCTGCTTCCTCATTTCAAATTCAATGTTTGTCTTGACCAGTGCTAACACACCTGGTGGTCCTCAGGTGTAGTCCCCATAGAATTTCCTCCACCAATTCACCCATGCACCATCATCACAGTCCCCTGTGCTCCTCCTTCCTTCCCTCCGATCCCTCTCCCTCCCGGTCCCCTGAAGGATGTCTCTGGTTTATAATTGTCTCGTTTTGTTTTGTTTTATATTGTTATTATTTCTTCCCCCTGATATCTTATTTGGTTCCCCTAAATTCCTCCTATAAGTGAAACCATCCTGTAATTTTCTTTTTCCTTCTGACTTTTTTTACTGAGCATAATTCCTTTTAGCTCCATCAAAAGCATATATTTTCATAGAGAATTAATAAGAGTCAGATACACAGAGAGAACATACTGTGGACTCTGCCATTAGATACCTGGGGTCTAGCCTCTGGGTTTCACTTTCCTGCCAGAGGGTTGCTCTGAAGGTAATGCGATGGGGTATGGTACCTGTGGAATATGCTCCCTTGCACATGCTAGTTGATCATTAAAAGTAAACTCCATTTCTTTCTTCTAAGAGAGGTCAACACAAACGAAATTAAAATGGTAAGCTCTGTGTTCTTCTAAGGTGGCTGTCCAAATTCCCAGTCTTACAAGTTGAGAAGTTTCTGTTGTATTGCTTCAATATTAGTCTAAGGGGATAAAAAAAAGGTATAACATTTTTTTCTTGACAACTTTACATTAGGACAAAATGAAGAATATGCGAGTTGTCATTTTGTAGTGTCTGGTGTGGTATGACAAATGTAAGTTCTTCCAATGATTCTCAAAGAGTTTGTGATTTATTGCCCTAAATAATAAACAACAAATAGTACAGGTTTCTTGGTCTTTCAATGTTGACAAATGTTTCAGTGAAGAATGTGTGAATTATTGCAAATGAATATGTGCATTCAATATGGGATAATAACTGAGTCTGCCCTACTTGCAACTGTGCTCGCCCTGAATTTCAGTCTGTGTAACCCCAGGGTGGTGGAATGTGCCCTTTGTAAACTGAATTCCCCAAAGGATATTCTCCAAGCCTCATACAGTTCTACCTTTTCCTGTTCTGTAAATTGGCACAACTTGCTGCCCTGACTGCAGAGAAACCTCATTAGTGTAAATGGATTGAACAAGTCTTCCCTGCTCCAGGGAGTATGGAGAGGATTCTCCAGGATCTGATTATAGAAGGACAGCCCAATATATACAGCAGTCACTAAGAGTGCAGCCTTAGGAGTTTGGGCCTCTCATTCACCAGATTTCTCTCCCTGCTTTCAGTCTGACTTTCCCATGTGGGGACCCTTATCTGGACAGCACCCCATGTGAAGATTTATATTTCTGACCTGTGTTGATCAATACTCTAAGAGAAAAATTAGTCATTGGATACTTGTTAAGATCTGGCACATTTGGGCCTCCCCTGGTGGCACAGTGGTTGATCACTGGGCTATGAAGCTTCCCGCAGCCTCTGCAGCGCTGGTTCAATCCCTGGCCACCAGCGAGGGTCCCACATGGCACACAGACCTCTCCTACTGCGCCCGCTGCTCCCCTCAGCAGTGTATTTCATCAGTCTGCCTGTTCTTGTTCCCTGCTCTGGGTCTGGTAAATTCTCTCACCCTCCCGCGCTTCTGACCGTACCCTCCCGCGCTTCTGACTGCTTGAATAAATAAATAAATAAATCTTCAAAAAAATATTTGACATCCAAGAGGGGTGGGGGATAGGGAGTGAGAAGGGGAAGGGTGAAAACAAGAGGGGAAGAGCACACTGGACAAAGACTAAGGCTACCAGAGGGGGATGTGGTGGGGTAGGTGCAAAGGGCAGAGGGTTGTCCAATGGAGGATTACCAGGGCCTTGGGGGTGGGTGAGATGCAATAACATACAATTGTAGAAGTACAAAGCTATACCCCTAAAACACATACTATGACATAAATCAGCATTACCTCTATAAATATAACTAAAAATACATAAAATAAAATTGAGCACTAAAAAAAGAATAGTAAGGAAAACTTTATTCAAGATGATAGGGGTCAAGGCTATTGTATATAGTAAGAGACAGTTCACTTCAACTCCATAACAGCAAGGACAAGGGAGGATATCACTGGCAGGCAGGGTTAGGCAGTGGAGAGAAAACTTAGAGGAACTTGACTAACATCAAGAGTCAGGGCATTCAGTTTACTGACTTAGCAGGATTCTTCGGTAAAACTGAACTCTGCAGGTCAGTGATATAGACCAAGGAGGAGACCTCATGTAAAAAGGCTCAGAGGAGTATGACTAATATTTCCTGAAGGTGGAAACCTTGTCTCTGCTACTTCTTGTGGTAGGAAAGCCTCTCTGAGAAAGTGACATTTGGCTCAAGACTTACAGAATAAGAAAGAATTAGCTGGTGAAAAGATGGGAAAGAATATGTTACCAAGGCTGAGTAAGGAAGTGCAAGACAGAGGCAGCAAGAAGTATTCCTGATTCTACACATTACCTGAGCTCCCATTTGAATCAGTATTTCTTCCTTTGAATGTTCTGAGTCTCAAAACTATAACAGGAATACTAAATCTAAGCATCAGGAACCTTGTTAATACTGTGCATCTAATCGCTCATGTGATTTATCTGGATATGAGTTTCATTATTGAAGATGAAGAAGTCACTGACATTTTGGAAGGGGTCTTACTGTGCCACACTGAAGAATATTGAGCATTGCTGGACTCTGCTTAATCAGTACTTGTAGCATTCTGCAAATATTGTGAAACCATAAATGATGCTCCTTCTATACACCCATTAGCAAATGTTACCCAAGTGGGAAAGGAGTGATCCTACCTCCAGATGTAATCACAAAGATTCAGGCTAACTTTGAATGGTCTCATTCTGTTTGAATTGTAACTCCATTCTGGAAGACCTAGTTCCATCTTAATCTATTCTCCCTCTAAACCTCCCCAGTCTTCATATTGCTGCAGTTAGCATTATTTGCAGTATTTACATGTTGCTGCAGGTCCAGAGAATTACACAAATCCATACGTAAGTACAGCCAACTCCTGATGTGGGTGAAGAAGACAAAAAGTCCCAGCTCTTCCTTTAGAAATGTTCTGCAGGTACTAGAATTAGGAAACCACACTTTGTGCTTGGTTAATAGAAAAGGGATGGTTAATAGTTACCCATTTGTAGCAGCCAAGAATTAGAGCAGTAGAAAATTTTGAAATTTCCAGAGCTTACATATGTAAATTTCCTCCTCCTTGGAAATTAAACTGCTATTCATTCTAATCAGTCCCTTACAATCTGAGATTTTTGTTAGATTAAATAGAACCATTGAAACCTCCTCAGAAAATCCCAAATTCTAAAATGTTATGTTTTCTCTTTATGTGCTAAAAATATGTAATATATGTCTATATGCATATGTAATCCATTCTGCTATTGAGAGTAGGATATTGGTATTTTGGACCTATGTTAAAGATAAATGTATGTTGACATTTTACAGTATTTCCAGCGGTATAGCTATTGTTAAGTAGCAACAATAAATAATAACCACTAGCTCTAATTGCTTAGATAATTGCCAAGTGATCATCTATGATATAATAAACTAAAAGAAATCAATGTTGTCTTTAACCACCTTCATAAAATAATTCTCCAGAGAGACATCAGCTCTTCCATGAGGAAGTTGGTAGGGCAAAATTCGCTCTATAAGCACACCGTACCTCAGGTAGGAAAAGCCAGCCAATCCTTTCTTTGTTGTTGTTCAATGAATTATGTCAAGCCTATGTGTATGTTTTATGAATACATTAAACATTTTTAATTTCGTTTCTGATACTTTGAATTATTGTTCATACATCTGTGGGGTTAGGTAGAGCTTATTTAGACAGGATTCAACTGTGTGGCTTTGCTTCTTTTGAAGAGACTGATTGACCAAAGAGTTCTCTTCAGTCCAGCTGGTTAGCTATGGCATGTTTTCACCATGGCAGTGGCAGAAGGCAAGAGAACAAGTAGCAACACCTGAGATATTTAAGAGCTAGGCTCAGAGCTGACATACTCTCATTTCTCTCTCTCTCTCTCTCTCTCTCTCTCTCTATATATATATATATATATATATATATATATATATATATATATATATATATATTTTGTGGGATCCTCGCCGGCGACCAGGGAACAAACCGGTGCTGCAGAGGCTGCTTGCAGCCTCGCAGCCCAGTGCTCAACCACTGTGCCACCAGGGGAGCCCCTCTCTCACACACTATTAAAGCAGAGCTTCCATATGATCCAGCAATTCCACTCCTAGGTATTTACCCAAAGGACACAGAAACATCAATTCCAAAGAACACCTGCACCCCTATGTTTATAGCAGCACTATTTACAATAGCTAAGCTTTAGAAACAGCCCAAATGCCCAAAAATAGATGACTGGATCAAGAAGATGTGGTACATACATACCATGGAATATTACTCAGCATTCAAAAAAGATAAACACATGCAATTTGCAGCAACATGGATGGTGCTGGAAGGGATCATGCTCAGGGAAATAAGCCAAAAAGAAAAAGAAAAATACCGGATGGTCTCACTCATAGCAGGAATCTAGAAAACTTAAATAAGGGACCAGGAAAATGAATAACTATAAGAAAGTGAAAATCAAAATCAACAAAAAACTATGAACCAGAGACACTTTTAGGGGGGCGGGGGCGGGAGGGGAGGGATTGGGGTCAGAATGGGGGGACTGCAATTGTATGGGGAATATAACAATAAAATTTATAAAAAAAAAAGAATTAAGCTAGGGGTAGGAGTTGGGGTTCAGTTTGACCCACTCTTCTCTGTCAATAAAAAGGAAAAAAAAAATAAAGCAGAACTTCCATATGATCCAGCAATTCCACTCCTAGGTATTTACCCAAAGGACACAGAAACATCAATTCCAAAGAACACCTGCACCCCTATGTTTATAGCAGCACTATTTACAATAGCTAAGCTTTAGAAACAGCCCAAATGCCCAAAAATAGATGACTGGATCAAGAAGATGTGGTACATATATACCATGGAATATTACTCAGCATTCAAAAAAGATAAACACATGCAATTTGCAGCAACATGGATGGCGCTGGAAGGGATCATGCTCAGCGAAATAAGCCAGAAAGAAAAAGAAAAATACCGGATGGTCTCACTCATAGCAGGAATCTAGAAAACTTAAATAAGGGACCAGGAAAATGAATAACTATAAGAAAGTGAAAATCAAAATCAACAAAAAACTATGAACCAGAGACACTTTTAGGGGGGCGGGGGCGGGAGGGGAGGGATTGGGGTCAGAATGGGGGGGCTGCAATTGTATGGGGAATATAACAATAAAATTTATAAAAAAAAAAGAATTAAGCTAGGGGTAGGAGTTGGGGTTCAGTTTGACCCACTCTTCTCTGTCAATAAAAAGGAAAAAAAAATAAAGCAGAACTTCCATATGATCCAGCAATTCCACTCCTAGGTATTTACCCAAAGGACACAGAAACATCAATTCCAAAGAACACCTGCACCCCTATGTTTATAGCAGCACTATTTACAATAGCTAAGCTTTAGAAACAGCCCAAATGCCCAAAAATAGATGACTGGATCAAGAAGATGTGGTACATATATACCATGGAATATTACTCAGCATTCAAAAAAGATAAACACATGCAATTTGCAGCAACATGGATGGCGCTGGAAGGGATCATGCTCAGCGAAATAAGCCAGAAAGAAAAAGAAAAATACCGGATGGTCTCACTCACAGCAGGAATCTAGAAAACTTAAATAAGGGACCAGGAAAATGAATATAAGAAAGTGAAAATCAAAATCAACTAAAAACTATGAACCAGAGACACTTTTTGGGGGGTGGGGTGTGGGAGGCGAGGGATTGGGGTCAGAATGGGGGGGTTGCAATTGTATGGGGAATATAAAAATAAAATTTATTATTTAAAAAAAAATAAAAAGAAAAAAAAAGAAAAAGAAAAAAAAAATAAAGCAAGTCACATGATCAGTGGGTGGGAAATGCACCCTATCATCAATGATGCTATAGCTATTCTTTGGATGCCCAGATAAGTGAAGAATTAGAGTCAGTGATCAATAAATCAATCTATTACACCTTTACTTCCTGAAATGTTCTATCTTTTTTAAATGACATGATACTACCTCAATCTTTTCATCTTTCATTTCCTCAATTCTTCTTTCAAACTCAATGCTGTGCGTAGGTTTTACCTCAGCCTTTGTCTTTCAGTCCTAATTTTCCCTGTGTGTACTTTTCCTAAGATTTTCCAGAATCAGACTAATTCCCCAATGGTTGCCTCCAGTGTACTATTAGGCATATCAATTTCTACTTGCAATTGCCTGAACTCATAATTTTTGCTCCACTTACATCAATGTTTCTTCCCAATACAAATGTGTCTCTTGAAGAAAGATTATGTCTTTAGATCACATTTCAATGTGAATGCAGAAACAAAGCAAGATAAAGCTCTGAAAATTTCCCTTCGTAAGAATCTGATATCTTTTAAAATTTAAACAGTCAGTATATATGAAAGAAATCAATGAGAATGGTATTTAAAACCCATTTCATATGAGAACAATTATTAAGGTTTTTCTTTTTTTTAGTCTGGCGACTAGATAGGACATCAGGACCACCATGTTTACATCAATGAAAGTGTGGATCACAGAAAGGATCAGAAGTTATTCTATTTGTAACAGAACTACACCCAGTGAGTGGACTAAAAGGAGGACCATTTTAACTTGATAAAAGAAATACATTTTTAATTAGAAGGGCTAGAAGTGGGGGGGTGCATAGTTTTAATTTTCATGGTGTTACTCCTCTCTCCTAGAATTTCTTACTCTGCTCTCCATTATGTATCAAAATCTTATTCATTCTTCAAGAGTGATCTCTAGCCTTTATTCATTCATAAATTCTTCCTTGATGATTCAAATGTTGTTGATAACCTTTCAACTCATTTTGTTAATCTCATACCCCTCCTCAATTAAATTAAGGGCTCTTTGAAAGTAGAATAGGACATACTGTTTAGTAATTTTGAGTCTGAAACAACAGTGAGCTAATAATAGGCATTCGATAAATTCTTACATTCTATTCAAATTTGATGAGTTTTAAGATAGAATTATCATTCTTGGTTGGACAAGATTGAATTTGAACCAGATTGAAATGCTTGGAATTTGAACCAGATTGAAATGCTCAAAAATCTGATCATTTCACACTGACTTATGATTGATTCGGGAAATACCTTCTTATTTTAATGATATCTCAAGTGAAATAACAAAGAATACCTTCCCTGGTCGGACCTGCTTATATTTTTCTACTTATGAAAAACAGACTGGATTTAGAGATGTCAGACCTTAGAATTATAGCTCAGATAATTCTGGCAAGAATTAGCAGAAGGAATATGCCATCATTTCTTCATGTCTGAAAATTATTTAAAAGAAAAACCCACTGGTAGTGGGAATATATAATGTGGAGGAAAGAATGCATGTAACCCTGGAGAACTGTTGCTCTAGTTTGTATTCAGGTCTGCCTGTTGTCATAGTTACTGATGTACTAAAGTGATTTCCGTCTGAATCACACTCTGTAGACCTTCAGTGAAAATAAGCTATTCTTCCTGCTTTATTTTTCTCTATCCATGAATTGGAACTAAAAAATAGCATCAATTGCAGGGATATTTTTACACTTTTAGCAGGATTTTAAACACACAAAAGGAATAAGAGATTTAATCAAAATAAGGACCTCTGTTTGAGATCTCACATCATTCGTTTAGCAATGATTCATTGAGTAGGGAGTACAGGTGCCCCCACCACCTGAAAGTTGAGTGTTCCTAGGATGCAAGTCAACTGTTCTATTAAACAAATAGTGTAGAGTGAAGAAGCAGTTACCATTAATTTTTTTTAAGATTTATTTATTTATTTATGCATACAAGAGCTGGGGTACATGCCAGAGGTGTGGGGGCTGAGAGGATTCACCAGAGACAGAGTGGGGAACAGAACAAGCAGACTGACTGAAGTACACTGCTGAGGGGAGTAGTGGGTGAGACAGGAGAGGTCTGCTGCACCATGTGGGTAGCTCCCTGGCTGCCAGGGATCGAATTCATGCTGCAGAGGCTGCAGATAGCTTCATAGGTTGCAGCTTAACCCCTTGTGCCACCAGGGAGGCCCAGCAGTTACCATTAATTTATATGGAAAAACTTTTCAATGTTCTCAAACCTAAAAATTAACCTACCAAATAACACATACCACTGTAAATAGCACTAGCATATAGTAAAAGCAAGAATCATGTGATACTCAGCTTTTAGAAAGTATTTTCCAGGGAGGGCATTTGGCACTTGCATGGTTTGGGTCGCCACCGCCTCTAGGACAGCCGCCACCAAAAAAGGCTAAACATATTTGTGTTTTTCAACTTTTGTCGTAAGAACATAAATCCTTTTTGAATTTATTTCAGTTAGTGAAAACAGGTTCTAAGGTAGGCCGTTCATAAAAGTAAACTATTGTAACCCTGGTTCTGCCCTAAAAAATATTAGAGCTCTGTGCGGGAGAAAGGCAAATAAACATATTTGTGTTTCTTTAATGTATTGTGTTTCTTTAATGTATTTAATGAAATCTAATCAGTGTTGTGATAGAAGCAGAGTATAGAGACCCACAGAAGCACAAAGGAGTGATACCTCATCAAGATCGGTGTGCTGGTATGGTCAGATCACAAGGAGGCTTCCATCCTGGGAGTCTCACCTCTTTCTTCCCATGAAGTTTGTCAGATGTATTTTTGGTCATGCTGGGTGCAGGACACCAAAGTACCCTGCAGGCTGGGCTCACAGAGCAGAACAAGGACAGGCCACGGCTGTTGCAGATAAAGTCTATCACCTGGTGATACTCACATCAGCTTTCCCTTTGTGCTCTGGCTGCAGGAATTCCTTCACAGACATCCTCCGTGCCATTCTGCTGTCCTTGGAAGTCCTTATTGAAGATCCAGAGCTTCAGATCAATGGTTTCATTTTAATTATAGACTGGAGTAATTTTTCCTTCAAGCAAGCCTCCAAACTGACACCTTCAATCCTCAAACTGGCTATTGAAGGTTTGCAGGTATGTTCAATGAATGAGACTTTGTGCGACAATCTAGTTTTTTTCTCATTGTAACCAAAGTATTTGTCTTTTAGAATGGAAATAGCAAATTTAGATAAAAGATACCCTTGAACACTTCATATTTTTATCTCAGCCTGAATTTAGAATTTGTTTTTTAATTAGCTTTATTTTCATTAATAATTCTAAATTACTGTTACCAGAGACACAAATTACCCACTGTAGCAATTATGACTAAAACTCAGAGATATTTAGCATAATCCATCTGGGAGATCCAAAAATTAAAACTAGAAAACATCTGCTTTATGAGCATGTCCTACATAAATGTGGCATGGGGACTTTCCAAGTTTTTTAGAAACATCTTTACATCCCAGAAATGCACCCTGTGGATTCTCACTTCTCAGAATACAATGTGCCCAAGTGTTTGTACTAAAGATCATGCCAGTGATCAAAGGAAGTGAACAAAGAAGTGAGCCAGTGAACAAAGGAAGCAGAGAAAACTACTTTTTGCTGTATGATAGTTATCAGAATCATAGGAAGGGATTTTTGTGATGTATTGAGGTTTAGGATAGGCCTTCCGTAGGCCCTCTCTACATTGAAGGACCAGCAAACCCATGAAAATACCATGCATTATTATAAAGTTGAAGGCATCATTCAGGGAGATTCAGAACCATGATAGGTAAAACTCATGTCTCTCCATTTTGTTGGAAGAGTGAAAGAATTGGGTGACACCACACAATAGATGGCAGTTTATATGTAATCATGTAAGTAGCAAAATACTTGTTACTTCTCATATCAAGCAGCCATACTCATGCTTTTCAGGATGCAAGAGTGGGCAACCCATTTCAGTGATCCCTGTGTAATGAGTAATAGGTGGATCTTTTTCTTAAACTATGATTTATTCATACTTAGCTCCCAGCAGATGAATAGCACATAGTGAGCCTCTGACAAACATGTTTATTGAATGGATCTTATTTTATTGAGAAAGTTGCCTGTTAGGGAGAATTGTCATATTATCTTTGTGTTGGGATACATGGTTTGGCATTTCAGCTGTTTACAGAGTTATCGAATATTACCTACTGTTCGACACCTAGAGAATTTGGGGCCCTGGTATATGTCAGCCCCCTTCTCCCACACATAGCAAATATAACACCTCCTGCAGGGAGATGGGAGTGAGGCTCACTATTCAGGCATTGAGAATTTAGGGTCATTTTCTGTTAATACCACAACTTATATTACAACCTTGTCCTAGAAACTTGAGTTTCAGTTCTACACCCACCACTCTTAATTCTCCATATAGACAGTCATTCAATGAGACCTTGGGTTACTAACTGTTACAAATTGGGTTCTCCAAAAAGCAAATTCTGACAGGGAGAGTAACATGCAAGAGATTTATTAGGGCATGTTAACAATTGTAGAAAGAAAACTAAGAAAGAAAATGGCAGCAGAAGTTAACCTGGGATTCAGTCATTTCCAATGAAAGCCTCATTTTCCCTGAGGCTTAAATGACCTTTTAGAGTCAACCCTGATTGGGACTAAGGACCTGCACCTTAATACTCCCACATTGTTCAGTCATTGGTGTTGGCTGCCCTGGGACGTTGGTTGTGAGCTTGAGCAAAGTATCTCTCTTAATTCTGAGGCAATGTCATCTGAGGAACTTTCTCCTGGCAGCAACCCTAGCTGCTGGAGAATTAAACACTCAGCCCTGATGGAAGCATGGCAGCATGTCAGAATCTCTGCAGTCATGAGTCCTTAGATGGTTTTCAGTCAACAGTGGACTGAATCACATATATGACTATGGTGGTCCCAATGGGCTATATCATATAACCTAGTAGTCAATTATATGCCATTTAGTTTTATGTGCTTAATCTCTATGTTATGCATACAATGACAAGATCACCTAGTTACACATTTCTCAGAATGTGTCCCATAATCAAACAACATGTATCTGTGCTGCAATGACCAGTACTTGGCATATTCTGTAATGTAATGTTAAGCTTTCTTTGTTCTAAGTGTGCAGTTCTTACTGTTTTCTTCATGGCTATATACAGTCCCAGTTAGCCCCAAAGTGGAGGTAATGCCAGATAATATAGAGGTGATGGTCACTGGGCTAGTAACTGGCTGACAGTCTTCTTAGTTGGATCTACCAGTTGTATTTCTAAGCTCACAAGTCAATTAGTGAATTCTATTTATTCATTGACCTTGACAAAGGAACCAATACAATACAATGGAGCAAAGATAATCTTTTCAACAAATGGTGCTAGAATAAGTGGACATCCACATGAAAAAAAAAATCTAGACACAGATACTACAACACCCTTCACAAAAATTAAGTCAAAATGGATAACAAGCTAAAAGTAAAACACAAAACCATAAAACCCTTAGGAGACAATATAGGTGAAAACCTGTTACTTTTCATGTGGTGATGACTTTTTAGCTCCAATACCAAAAGTCCAAATTAGTTAAAGAAATAGTTGATAAATTGTATTATTAAAATGTCACAAAAATAAGAAGAGAGGTCACAGATTGGGAGAAAATCTTGCAAAAGACACATCTGAATAAAGAACTGCATAAAATAACTCTTAAAATTCAACAATAAGAAAACAAATAATCTAATTTTAGAATAGGCCAAATGCCTTACCAGACACCTCACCAAAGAAGCTATCTAGATGGCAAACAGGATATGAAAAGATGTCTCATATCATATGTACTCAGAGAAATACAAGTTAAAACAAAAATGAATGCCACTACACACTTTTTAGAATGACCAAAATCAGGAACACTAACAATACCAGAAGCTGACAAGAGTATGGACCAGCAGTAACTCTCATACATTACTGGAAGGAATGCAAAAGGTACAGCCATTTTGAAAGGCAGTTTGGTGCTTTCTTACAAAGCTAAACATTATCTTTTCATATAATCTCATAATTGTGTGCCTTGGTGTTTACTCAAAGAGTTGAAAACTTATGTGCTCACAAATGTTTATGACAGCTTTGTTCATGTTTGTCAAAATTTGGAAGCAACAAAGGTCTCCTTCAGTATGTTAATAGGGAAACTGGTACATCCATAAAGTTGAATGTTTTATAGTGCTAGAAAGAAATGAATTATAAATGGAATATAGAAAAACCAAACAAAGGGTCAGACAAAGACAGTCTTTAAAACCAATCCTTGAGGGCCTCCCCATTGGCGCAGTGGTTGAGCGCTGGGCTGCGAAGCTGCCCGCAGCCTCTGCAGCACTGGTTCAATCACAGGCGAGGGTCCCACATGGCACGCAGACCTCTCCTGCCGCACCTGCTGCTCCCCTCAGCAGTGTATTTCATCGGTCTGCCTGTTCTGTTCCCCACTCTGGTGAATTCTCTCACCTTCCTGCGCTTCTGACTGTACCCAGTGCTTGTATAAATAAATTTTAAAAAAATTGTCCTTGAAAGCTGACCATAGATCTCTGTGGCTTTCATAGGATGAGGGTGAAGGGTAAGCATGGATGGTGGTGGGGTGGGAGGGTAAGTTGTGGGATAGAGGAGAGAGCAGAGTGGACTTTGATGGAGAACTATGGGTGCTTCAGTGGTAGGAGTGCTATGGTTACTATAATTGAGGAGGGATATTTTAAACTATAAAAACACTGGCAAGGATATACTTCAATAACAATACATCTTTTTAAAAAAAGAAATAGCTCATCAAAGTACAAGAAGACATGGAGGAATCTTAAAAGCATATTACTCGGTGAAAGAATCTTGAAAGTTACCATGCTGTATAATTCCAACTGTGTAACATTGTGGAAAAGGTAAGACCATGAAGACAGCAAAAAAGTCAGTGGTTGCTAGGGATGGGGGACAAACGTGGGGATAAATACGTGATAAATAGGATAAATAGGGATAAGTATGTGTAGCACAGAGATGTATGATACCATAATGATGGGTACTTGTCATTATACATTTGTCCAAACTTATAGAATATACAATATCAAGAGTGAACTATAATGTAAACTATGGATTTTGAGTTATTATAATGTGCCCATGTAGTTTTATCAACTATAACAAATGTACCACTTTGGGGGAGATGTTGATAATGGGGGAAGTACATTTGTATAGGAGCAGGAGTATATGGGAAATATCTGCACCTTCCCTTCAATTTTTCTATGAATCAAAATTTGCTCTAAAATTAAAGTCAGTAAAAGGGTCATTATGCAGATTCTGATAAAAGTAATGAAAAAAGTGGTAGTATGCGCATAGAACTTTGGTTATGCACTTCATAGACTGTATCTATGAGTCATAATAATCATGCAGAAGACTGTTCATTAAAGGATCATCAGATTTTTACTTCAAATTTGCCCTGATCAACCAACCAGTCATGAAATTCTAATACATGCATGTTATATATTCCTCCTTTTAGAGTAAAGCCTTGAAGATATTTCATTGTTTAAAATGCTCTGTTGTCCCAGTTACATAAATGTTCTATGAATATTAGTTCAAAGCATTTTAAAGTAGTAATTTTGAGAATGCCTGAAAGTCATTTTTCTCTCATACCATTGCTCGATCTCTTAAATGTGATCAATAATGTCTGAAAGAACTGTTGTATCTGTTCATTACAACTTGTTTAAATTTTAATCAAACTTTAAGTAATATTTATATCACCATTTAAACACAGCACAGCATTATTCTCAATTCTGCTGGAGAATTCTAGCAGAACAACCAACATGCTGAAGTCCTGCTCTTGGGTTTTGTAATGTTTCCAAAATCAATTTTTGGAATTATTTCCTGTAAATCACTGCAGCCTGACCATTGAAATCAATGTATCACATTTATCAATATTCAGTCAACCCAGATACCTAAAGAGCTTACTGTGCCCAAGTGTTTTACTTAGGAAGAGATAGAGCCTTGTGTTCCACAGGCTATTTATGAAGTATTTGATTTCTTTAAGAACCTGACATTTGTTAAGGGTTTAGAGAAAATTACTTCCCTTTTACTCACCTACAAGCTACATCTAAGCAGCTTTGTACATCGTTCTCATTTCTGTGCTCATGTCAGTCTTCTGGTCAATCAAACACTTCATCAATTAATTAACTCTTCATTCAAGGTTGATTATGACTTTTCATTGTTAAAAAGAGTTTTATAATATTAATATCAATGTAGATTGGAATTCCCCTATGAATTTTGAGCCAGTCTAGCAGAAAAGGAGGCTCGTTACTTTCCCAGCTCTTAACCATAGGGTGGGAGGGAATTTGAACTATGTTCAGAGGCACTGCCAACTACAACTGATCTATCTCTTGGGTGTCCCTTTTTGTTACACATTTCAGACTTTGATGTATTCTCTCCAGTTTCCTTCCCACATTCTACTGTTTGACTCCTTCTCCAGAACATGTTCTATATTCACTTGCCCTTGAGAAATCAAAGTGCCACATTCACTCAACTGTTGAGACAGTGGGACATGTGCCAATTCCTGAGGGTGAATGAATGGATAGTGTGATTAGAACTTTGAAAAGGCAGGTTAAGCAGAAACATTTCAAGTCTGTAGTAGATTCACACCGAATCAACAGTCCAAAGCTCAGGCATGCAAACTGACACACAATGTGTGTGTTCATTCACCACTAAATGTGTGTCCAGTGCTCTTTTACACAGAATTACAGCAGAGCAAAGCTGCCTTGGTTTCTTGAAACTTATATTCTAGGGCTATATTACACAAAGTGCTGTCCATTTCCCAACAATATTAGCATCTCTGGGAGCTAGTTGTAAATGCAGAAGCATGGCTTGAACATGTAATATTACCATATAATACAAGTGCTCTCAATTTTAAGTGTATTCATCATCCCTGGAGGAATTGTCAGCAACCATTGCTAGTTTTGTAGATGTAGAGCAGAGCCCGTGAGTCTGCTTTTTGAAAAGTGCTCCCAGGTGATGCTGATGCTGCAAGTACAACCACACTTTGGCATCGGTGAGAGGAGAATCCAACCATCTGAACTTCAATTTGGGATCTCCCTCTTATACACTTCAGGCAAGTCATCTATCTCCCTAGGTTTTAGTTTCATCATCTGTGAAATGTGGCCTCCTGACAGTCCTACTTCATAGGCTCCTGGTAGAGACTAAATAGTATATGAAAAGCACCTGGGCCCCGAATACTCACCGAATGACAGTGTTTTGATAGAATAAAGAGGCCAGGTCTTAGCAGTGGGCTGTGGCTCTACTGCACAGATATAAATGCAATTGTTCTTCTTTCACCCAGCTCGGTATGCTTGCATCCCTGAAAACTAGGCCTTACCAATCTGTTCACAAACTATGAAATGAAAAAGGTTACTCCCTCTCCCTGCTCAGTTTTGTTAATGACCTAAGTCTGGATTAGTGTCACTAGCCCCAGCTGTGGCACTTGGGGTGTTCTTTCTTTCTATTCCCGTGGTGTGACCCTTTTCATTATCACCCAACAGTTCACTTCGAACACCTTTTGCAGTTGGGTGATTGATGGGTCCTAATTCACCTCCTCCTGCAGGGTTCTTTTTAGCAGTAACATTTATAGTGTCTTTTATTGATCCTTATAGCTTTCATGTATTAAAGAATATTAGATAGGAACAAATTGAAGGAAATATTATATTTTGCCAAGAAGATTCTTAATTTGTTTTTTAAACACTCGGTGTGTCTGAAAACACTTCCCTCTAGACAAATTACTTTTTACCTTCTTAGGCCACAATGCTGTAATTATGAATTTGCAACAGTGTGGGATGCTATTATGGAAATAGTAGAGGAAAAAATACTTCCTTTAATGCTCTACTTTGATTAATATCAATTAAACTCAGGAAGATAATTAGGACTAATGACACTCTGGTGATCCTGGTGGCAGACGTGACGGCCCATTTAAACAGCTCCAAGTAAATAGGTCTATCACTGGCATACTTTTGATAAATGGTTATTCTGAACTTGCATGCATTAAAGACCTAACCAATGCTCTGATTCATCCATTCAAGAAACACTCTCTAAGCTTTTACTCTGAATCAGTTACAAAGGTGAATAGCTGCAGTTCCTGCTCTCAGGAGTCTACAGATCAAAGCAGAAGCAGACCTATAAACACATGATGAATGCAGTGGAGCATACACAGAAAGGGAGACATGTACCAGCTTAATAAAATCCCAGTGCAAGTGGGAGGAGTTAGGAATGGCATCCTGGGCCTGTCCACACCTCTGCTGATTCTTAACAAATGAGGGCAGAAGAACCAACTGACAGTAGGGTAGGAGAGATCTCAGGGCAAATACAATCCAGACATTACTCAATACAAGCAAGAAACAGAATTCTGTTCAGATTCCTCGAGTGCTCAAGGGCCAAGCAAGGCATTTATGTACTCTGTGCCCTTGGTCTCTTCCAGCAGACAGTGGGAATGACTGAACCTATTGAAGCAGAAAGGCATGGCAGATTTATATTTCACAGGGGATCAATTTGATGGCTATGGGCAGGGAAGATTTAAAGACAGGAGAACCAATTAAAAGGCAACTGAAATAATTTTAGTAAGAAAAATGATAGAAAGGATTCAATAACTACAAGGAAATGTAATAAGGCAGAGCTTGGTGCTTGGATGCTGGGGAGTGGAAGTGCTGGAGGAGGACTCCAGGGTGAAGTTCAGGTGTGCAGCTAGGGTGAAGGGTGGGTGGTGGTGCCAACTAAAGAGATGGTACAGATGGAAGGGGCAGGTGTGGAGAGAGAATGATCATCATTGGAGTATTGGACATGTTGAATTTAAGATCCTGGGACTCCCCGGTGGCGCAGCAGTTGAGTGCTGGGTTGCAAAGCTGCCCGCAGCCTTTGCAGTGCTGGTTCGATCCCCGGCCACCAGGCGAGGGTCCCACATGGAACGCAGACCTCTCCTGCTGCCAGCTGCTCCCTTCAGCAGTGTACTTTGGTCCTTCTGCCTGCTCTGCTCCCCGCTCTGGCTCTGGTGAATTCTCTCACCCTCCCATGCTTCTGACTGTACCCGGTGCTTGTATAAATAAAGAAATCTCAAAAAAAATTTTTTTTTTAAATCCTGTGGGATATTTTAATTGTTTACATTTAGTTTGAGACAAAAAGAGAGGTCCAGACTAGAACTGTAGAGTTGGTGGTATTTGAATTCATAGGAAGGGTCCACAAAGGGAAAGGGGAGGTGGAGATGGGGGACTATGAGGAATCAGGAGCTCATCCTGGCAGAAACTAAGTTAGTGTGGTTTCAAGGAAGGAGCTCTTTTCAGTGTAGCAGTGGGGGTAGGGTTTAGAGATCCCTGGCTTCAGGAAGGAGATGACACTGTCAAGTGTTATCAGACCCCAGGGTGTCAGAGGATAAAGGAAATTGGAAGAGAGGGAGTAAGCACATGGTGGTGAAGGGAGTATTCCATCTTACTTTTCCACTCAACAAGATTTTCAGCAGAGGGAGAGAGTAAGGATCTTTACACAGCTGTGGAAATCAGTCTTGACAAAGAACTGACCTCTCTGAATTGTTAAATTCCATGTTAATATGTTTTAATCCACATACAAAAAGAAATCTCCATTGTTCTGAAATGAAGAGAGATATGGCTACCCAGGAACTCTGTTCTGAATGTATTATATATATATATAATTTTATAGAGGCATGTTTTATTTATTTGTTTTGTTTGTTTTGTTTTTGTTTATACATGCACTGGGTACAGTCAGAAGCGCGGGAGGGTGAGAGAATTCACCAGAGCCAGAGCGGGGAGCAGAGCAGGCAGAAGGACCGAAGTACACTGCTGAGGGGAGCAGCGGGCGACAGGAGAGGTCTGCGCGCCATGTGGGACCCTCCTCTGGTGGCCGGGAGCAGCTGGAGAGCGAACCGGCACCACAGAGGCTGCGGGCAGCTTTGCAACCCAGCGTTCAACCGCTGCGCCACTGGGGAGGCCCCCTGAATGTATTATATATTTGCAGCAGTATGGACTACAATGTATTCCTAGTCACGTCAGTGTCCTCGGGGACCTTGTGTCACAGGGTTAAGCAGTATTGAGCATTGTAAAGGGCCATCACAATCCACATTTTTCTATGATTAACCATGTTATCGAAATAATACATGTGGCCAATGAACCAATCAGAGCTCTTTGGTTTTAAGGAAAAGAAAACCAAATCAAATCTGGCTCAGGTGAAACAAAAAGATGGGGGTGGAGGAGAGGTGGGGTATTGAAAACTTACTCTATTTTCCAGCTTCATCTTGGTCTGGAGTTGAAGTTGAAACAACGCCATGAAAACTTGTTCTGTCTTCTCTGTCCATCTCTCAGTCCATTTTTCTCTGTACTAACATCATTTTCAGACAAGCTTTTCCCACAGGCTGATAATGAAGACTGACAGTTTTAGGTACAAAGGACTCTGGTCTCTGCATTCTTGACTGAAGTGAGGGGATCATGGGGAGATCTGGTGTAGGGGCAGGAATGGACACAGTGCAGGTTTTCTGATCCAGCAGACCCAGTAAAGGAGAAGTCAGAGTCTTCAGTGGCTTTTGTGGGTCTTTTATTTAGATTTACCAGGCATATGGCAGGCAGCGGTGCTGGGGGGGCCGGGAGGCTGGCAGTCCTCCCGGCCCCCAACAAATCCTCACTCTGTCTGGGCTCTCTGGCATTTTCTCTGCTTCTCGTCTTCTTCTCTCGGCTTCTGCTGGCGTCGTCCCCGCGACACCGCCCTTATAAACTCAGTCTCTCAGCCCAGGTGTTCCCACTTCAGGTGCCCGCCATCAGGCATGCATTCAGGACCACAGGGTTCCCTCATCTATCCTGATGGCAGGAGGGCAGAAAAGCCTGATACTTTTACCATACCCTACATCTGACTTGACCAGATTATGAGCCCACTCAGGGTTCTATACCGGAACCACATAGACTAAGAATTTTGGAAGAGCAGCCCCCAAAAGATGACAAAAATTTCCACAAGATATTTCAGGCAGCCAATTGGAGGGAAGTTTTCTTACAATTTTCTGCTTGCTATCCACTGTAGAAACTAGGAATAAGAAATTTGGGTTTTGTTTCTATTTAGCAACTAATTTCTTTTTTTAAAAAAAAGATTTTTATTTATTTATTCATATAAGAACCGGGGTACAGGCCAGATTCACGGGAGGGTGAGAGGATTCACCAGAGACAGCAAGGGGAGCAGAACAGGAAGACTGACTGAAATATGCTGCTGAGGGGAGCAGTGGGCGAGACAGGAGAGGTCTGCCACACCATGTGGGACTCTTGCCAGCCACCCGGGATCGAACCGGCGCTGCAGAGGCTGCGGACAGCATCACAGCACTGCGCTCAATTGCCTGCGCCACCAGGGGAGGCCCTAGCAACTAATTTCATGGATAACCTTTGCGAATTGCTAACAAAATTCTTTACCAGTTGTAGGGTAAGGAAAAATGTCAGGCTTTTCTGCCCTCCCACCATCAGGATAGATGATGGATCCTTGTGGTTCTGAATGCATGCCTGATGGTGGGCACCTGGAATAGGGTGTGGGCACAGGAAGATGGGATTCACCTGGGCTAAGACTGTGCTTTTTTAAGGGCGGTGTCACAGGGACGCCAGAAGAAGCTGAAAAGAAGCCAAGAGAAGCAAGAGAAGCAGAAGCCAAGAGAAGGTCGGAGAACCCAGAGTGAAGACCTGCTGGGGGCTGGGAGGCTGGCAGGCCTCCCAGCCCCCAGCCTCCCAGCCCCCCAGCACCCCTGCCTGCCGTGTACCTAGTAATCCCAATAAAAACCTGCAAAACCACTGAGGGATCCAGGAGTCCTCCTTTACCCAGTCTGCTGGATCAGAAAACCTGCACTGTGGTCATTCCTGCCCTTACACCAGCAAAAACTTATGGGACTCAACTAGAGCAATGGTTCTCAAACATCACCCACCACAATCACAGGAAGGCTTGTTCAAATCCTCATTACTGGCTCCCAAACTTGTAGTATCCAATTTGGGGAGGTTAGAGAGGCTAGTGAAATTTTGCATTTGCAACAAGCTCCCCAGTGATCCCAATATGCTGCTACCATAAAAGCAATGCTGGAGCAGATAATTCCTTCCAGCTCTTTTATCACCTAATACTCCAAACCTGTAATTTAACCTCCATGGAAATAGCCTTAGTGCCTTCACCCAGAGATGGGTAATACGTTTGTCCTCACATATCAACTCTAAATAATTAGAATGCAGTACTGGAAATCCTGAGGCAAACGCCATGCTTAGGCAATAAAGAACGCTGGCATTGATTAGTAATGTCTTCCTTCACCATGCATGAGAAATGAGCAAGTCTCCCATGGGTAAGATTGGCCGTCCCTGACCTGAGTATTTCCAGCTAAACTACTTGGGGCATAGTCTTATATTTATGATAAAATAAATGAGAATAAACACAGTATGAAACAAACATCCCAAGTTCATTTTTAATTCTATGTTAAAAATAAGAGAACATGATGATGGTGGTGATGGTGATGACATCTATTGTTAGTCTGACATTTAAAATACTTTTACACGATATGTTACTGGACCTATCCCTTTCCCCAACAACCCCTGTAAGAAGCAAAGCAAGGGAATGACAGATCATCACTTCAAAATAAAAACTTAAAAAACTGATTGAAACTATCAGTGGAACATTTATTGTGAATAAGGTTTTAGGTTGTTTTTTTTTAAGATTTATTTATTTATGCATACAAGAGCTGGGGTACAGGCCAGATGTGTGGGGAGTGAGAGGATTCACCAGAGACAGAGTGGGAAACAGAAAAGGCAGACTGACTGAAATAAACTGCTGAGGAGGAAGCAGGCGAGTCAGGAGAAGTCTGTCGCGCCATGTGTGTTGCTCCCTGGGTGGGGATGGAACTCGTACTGCAGTGGCTGCAGATAGCTCCATTGGTTGCATTTTAACCCCTTGCACCACCAGGGAGGCCCCTAAGATTTTAGTTTTAACCTCCTAAACTTTCCAGACTTTTTGTTAAATCCCTCCATGAGAGTAGATGACCTTTGTGAAGATAATAGGTGGTAAAGTGCAGTCTCCATTTTCACCAAAGGAAAGGATTTGCTGCTAAGAAATCAATATCAATTGTTAATTGTTGACTTTTTTAACCCAAAGGCAAAATTTGAAGTGCAGTTATAAATACAAAAATATTTAGAAAGACCTAATTTTTGTGCAATAAACTCTTTATTGATGTGCACTATACATTCAAAGATCTTCCCAAATTATAAGTGTGTGGCCAAGTGAATTTTCAGAGAATGAAAACATTGAAGCAACCAACCACTGATCAAGAGAGAGGGCACTACTAGTTACTTAGAAGTCTCTCCATTCCCTTCCCACTAATTGGCCTCCAAAGATAGCTATTATTCTGACCTTCCAATGCCTTAGATTAGTTTTGCCAGAGTAATGTTTGATTTACAGAAAAAGAGGAGTTACCTCTCACATGTCCAGGTATTCTTGAGTCAGTCATTCTTTTGTGGTGTGACAGTACTTGCTATGCTATCATCTTGTACTTTCCTCATCAAGGACCTAAAACTAATAGTGACTATATTTGGAATTTAAAATAGTTATTTTTAAGTAGCACATAGTCTTTGTAAAATTTAATTATATGGCAATTGTGTCTGATAGAATATACATCAAATAAGTGTTACAAAATTGCTGCATTAAAGTTATACAATTTATTCTTAAGATAATTCCTCAGACTTTTCCCAGAGCCTATTTATTCTCATTTTACACATGATTCTTACTGAGCTAGTCATGCGGTTTTTAAGCTCATTACTTAGTAGAAATCTCTAACAAGAATTTAGCTATGGGACTAACCCACATGAGCATACAGACTGTATCAAGAAATAGCTATCAGTCATGAAAACACAAATAAAATAAAATTTTACTACTGAAGCTAGAAAGTCCATGAATAAGTCCATTTAACATAGATTTTAATGTGCCCTGAGCATCAGAATACCACATGACCAGATATAATGTGTACAGCTGTGATCTTGAGCTCTCTGGAAGATTCTCAGTTATAGTCAATAAGTATTATTAAAGTAGTCATGGATTTTTGTAAAGATGTTCATCCAAAATCTTTACAATGTGAAATAGAAAATTTTACAACATAACAGACAAATCCTTAGTCATTTGTATAACTCAGGAACCTCAGAATCTATTATTTGACATATTTTGGAGAAGTTTTACTATATAGTGAAAATAGTTTCCACATTGCCTTTAAAGGTTTCTCTTTTAGATTCCCTAAAATTGAAGAATAATACGTATGCCATACACCTACAGGTATTGAAATTGGTAGCATTTTCTAAACTCAACTTCAACTGCACAGATCCCACTCTTAGGGGTTCATTATATATGATAGTTATAAGAATTTTTTTTTTAGATACTGGTAATACTAGTAAACAGTCATAAAATGCAAATTACACATAACCCTTCTCAGAGATAAAGGTTTTAAACCTAAGTATCTGCTCTTTTTACTTTACGGTATAGAGTGAGCAACATTCTCGTTCTTTCAATATTAACCGCAACATAATTTACAATGACTACATAGTATTCCTTTTCCTAATTAAAGTCATGCCTCCATTAATGATCTTTTGGTCAAAACAGAATTCACTCTACATGGGTGGTCCTGTTGAGGTTCAGTGAGTGGGGTCCTCGGTTACTTCTGGGAAAGATTTTTGGTAGTTACCCTTTCAGCCGCACAGAGTGAGTTTATTAAGGAAAAAGACACTTGCATAGACACAAGCAGGCAAAGGCTGTATTTTAAATGCTTACTAGGAAAAGGCCATGCCTGCGTAGACACAGGTGGGCAGAGAGCTGCATTTTGCCAGAGCAAGGAATATCTTTATAGAGTGTTCTTTGGGAGATTCATTCCTTTTTAGAATTTTATCACTTTGGGATCTGGTTGGGTTGGTTCTCTGTAACAGATAATCCTTTCTAACCCCCGCTTCAGATTCATGAATTTATTGTTTGGGGGTCAGGTTGGACTGGTTTTCTGTAACTGATAATTCTTTCTGCCCCTGCCTCAGATTCCTGGAAATTTCCATAGCCAGTTTAAGGACTGGTTCATCATCCCTACCCCATCCCTGCTTCTTATTCTTGTGAGAACTTCCATCTAAATTTCTCTACTCAAACTTCTGTCAGTCCCACCAGGCTGTACATATAACCTAGATTATATAATCTATCATATAATGATCTAGGTTTGCATAATTACACTCCATGGAATTTATACAAAAATAAAACTACCTAAGGATGCATTTCTCTGAACATGTCCTGGTCTTTAAGAGATGCATGATTACAGAAGGATAACATATCAACCATTTTCCAAACTCTTGAATATTTAAGTGATTGACAATTCTTATGCATTATGTAAAATGCTTACGTGACTATCCTTTATCTAATATTTTGGCCACATGAATTACTTCCTTTGGATAATTTCCAGAGGTGACATGCATCTTTTAGATGCTCTATAAAAGGATATTTTAATATTCACCATTAAAATGAGAAAGGTTCTGCCTTGAAGCAAAATCAACCTGGGATAGTGAAAATAAGTCTCTGTCTATTTGTAACCTCCCCATGATGCCTCCACAACACAGTCCCTTTTTAATTCACTTTTATTGTTGTGATTGTTGGTGAGGTGGAACATTTTTCCATATGTTTATTAGACATTTGAATTCTCTTTTCTATGTATTGCCTGTTAATGCGCTTCATTCATTTTTCACTTGAGGTCTTAAAATCTTGTTTTATTTCAAATTTAAAAGAGATTTTCATTACTTACAGAAATAAGCCTTTTAGTACATCACAAATATTTTTCGACAATTTGCATCTACGATGCATACAGTTTACTCTTGAAGATTTTGTTTAAACCAATTAAGAAGGTTTATATGATAAAGTCTGTCAAGCTGCCTTTGTTAGAAAGCCTATTTTACATCACAAATATTACATAAAATTCACTAATTGTTCCTTTAGACTTAGTTTCTTTTTAATTTAGCATTCTTGTGTATCAGAATTTTTATTTAAAAGGTGTAAAGAAGTGATTTAATTATCTATGTTTTTTGATTATTCTTTTTTTTAAAGATTTATTTATTTATTTATACAAGCACTGGGTACAGTCAGAACTGCAGGAGGGTGAGAGAATTCACCAGAGCCAGAGCGGGGAGCAGAGCAGGCAGAAGGACCGAAGCACACTGCTGAGGGGAGCAGCGGGCGGTAGGAGAGGTCTGCGCGCCACGTGGAACCCTCCTCTGGTGGCCGGGGAGCAGCCGGGGATGGAACCAGTGCTGCAGAGGCTGTGGGCAGCTTTGCAACCCAGCGCTCAACCGCTGCGCCACCGGGGACGCCCTGTTTTTTTTATTATTCTTAACACCAGTTATTGGGTAACATATCCTGAAATACATTTTAGAATATGGATAAATCAATGAATGCTTAGGGAACATTAAGAAGGAGAGTAAGGACAGAACTACTTATTTACTGACTGTTTTCTATAAGAAATTTGAATCAATTTTAGATCAGTATGAAGAATGTGACATGGCAAAGGATGGGGACATGAAATTCACTTAAGCTCAGCAAGGATTTTTTTCAACATCCTATGTGCCAGAACTCAAATAGGAATAAGAGAAGTCTCAGACCAACTGGCCATATCCCAGGACAGGATCAAGATTTGCTTGATATTTCTTTGGGGCCATGTGGGTGAAGGAAAAGCAAGATGGTATGACAAGGCACAGGGCAATTGTTGGACAACAGCTGGATTAAAAAATTTGCAAAATACCTTTCTCTGCTAAGAAGTTCTAAATATATAGACATAAAAGTTATTTCTCCGCTGCAATACTAATAAAGTGGAGTTTTGTAATTTAAACATGTTTAATGGAGAGTGTTAACAATGTGAAGAAAAGTAAAAGATTAAGCTAATGCCAGCTCAACTGGAATGTCATTAATTGAGAAGAATAATCCCTAATACCTTAATCCACAGACTAGTTAAGGATTTTGAAGAAATTACAAATAGCTTGTTTCATTAACTGAAAGAGGTTTTAATTAAGACATTCTTGGAAAAACAAGAATACAGAGCAATGTTAAAATGGATTTTAAGACTCATTTCCATAAGAGATCTGGAGAGACGCCCTGCCTGTCTCAAAAGCTATGAAAGGAATGACATCTGATAGATCTGAAGCCCGAGAACATTCTGAAATACTTCCCTTAGGACAAAGTATGCTATTGCTGAGTACTTTAATACAAAGTTCTGCTTCTTGATTATTCTTGTGGTGCTTTTTCTGTAGTATTCACCATTCTTTACATATATAGAAATTGAGAATCTTCTTACAATGTGGGGGGCTTAGGAGCAGATCAATGCAAGCTTGAAACAAGGCAGAAGAACAAGGAGGAAACTGTTTTCTGAAAGACAACTGAGGAGGTCATTTGTCTAAGCTGGTTGCTTATCTTAAAAGGATAAAAGAACTAAAGTGTTCATCGAATGTTAGGCAATATGAACATTGGTGTCTGATACATATCTTTCCAGAGACCTGCTCAGTCTTCCCACTAGAGCTCCCAACATGACCATTATCCTTAATAAGGGAAGAGATTCACCGTCAAGCTCACTCCCCAGCCCTGGCAAAAAGCTTAGGGCAGGCTAACGTGTGATTTAAGCCAGCCAGTTACACTAATCTAGGGATTGGTCAGAACCAAATCAGGGCTCTGCTCATCACCATAAACTCAAGTTGTTTATACAAATTAAGAATTTATTTTAAAACATAAAAAATAACATGAAATTATGATAAGCTACCTAAAGAAATATTGCATTTCTGATGTCAAATAATTTTATGCAATTGATTTTTAAATCCATTATTGGAGGAAAAATAGATTATGTATAGTGCAAGTTCTATTGATTCTCAAGAAAGAAATTATATGGATAAAAAAATAAGCCCTCTGATAATCCAATTTAGTTGATTAATTTATTAACTTATATTGGCCCTTCTTAAATACTAAACTTATAAAAGAAAGTTGTTTTCTTCTTCTTCAGAATTTCAGAAATCTCAGTGATTATCCTAAGTATGATAGAAAAGGGAGATCACTGAGCAAGTAAGGTCAAGTCAGTCCTTCTTTGCCATAGTAGGTATTTTCAAAGGCAATGTCAATAACTAATGGAAAGTGAATTGGAATTTATTTATTCACTGAATGAGTATTTGGTACATGTTTTTCACTTGCTAGCCTTGCATACAAAACTCAATTAGACATGGAGCAAAATCTCCCACTTATTCATGCAGCAAATTTTTATTAATATTTACTTTTTATTAAAAGTCAGACAATGACCTAGGCACTGAGAATATGTGGGAGGGCAAGACAGACCAGTTCCTAGCTCTTCTGAAGTCTATAGTCTATCAGTTGGTGGGAGAAAAGGAATAATAAGTGATAAAATATAAATAAATGAAGGAATAAGACTACTTAGTGCTATTAATGCTATCAAGACTATGGGTGTCTTGGTGATAGCTGTGGTGTAATACACCTGAAGAGGTGAGATCCTATATTTCTGAATTACACACAGAGTAATAAACTAATGTTATCTTAATTTAAAAAAATTATTATAGAAAAGGAAGATAAAACAAGGAGATGTGTTAGTGTGATGGTGGGTGTGGGGAAGCAATAGAAATATATTTCAAGAGGCAAAATTTGAACTTAGACTTAAATATAAGGGAAACAAGAGTCATTCACAGATCGGGACAACAACTTTTAGGGAGAAGAGATAGCAAATTGAAAGGCCTTTAGGAGATGGGTTAAAAGAAATCATATTGGAAATATAGGCAAGTAGAAACTTCCTCCCTCCTCCAACTCCCAACTTCACCTACCCCAGGTTTGCTTCACCTGATATTAAAACCTCTCCCAACTCTCTCCTTCAAAACTAGAAATTGACCCATCAGGCCAGAACCCTAGCTGGGTTCCATATGCCTACAGCAAGTTACAGACTTTATTTTATTCCATCTGCATAGCTGTATTTAAGAATTCTTATATTTTGCTCGGACAAATTATATAATAGAGTAATATATAAAATAGTTTTAAATTGTAAATGGGATAATTTTCTGATTTATCTTTCTGCTGTAGAAACAGCAAATCTTTGTATTTTAATTTTGTAGCCTGCTAATTTATTGTACTTGTTTATTGCTTAAATAACTTTTTACTGGAGTCTAGAATTTTCAATGAATATTGCCATGTCATCTACAAATACTTCCACTTCTTCCTTTCCAGTTTGGATATCTTTTATATTCTTTTTTTTTTTTTTAAACATTTATTTATTTATTTATTTATTTATACAAGCACTGGGTACAGTTGGAAGCGCGGGAGGGTGAGAGAAATCACCAGAGCCAGAGCGGGGAGCAGAACAGGCAGAAGGACCGAAGTACACTGCTGAGGGGAGCAGCGGGCGGGAGGAGAGGTCTGCGCGCCATGTGGGACCCTCCTCCGGTGGCCGGGGAGCAGCCGGGGATGGAACCGGCACTGCAGAGGCTGCCGGGCAGCTTTGCAACCCAGCGCTCAACCGCTGCGCCACCGGGGAGGCCCTCTTTTATATTCTTTTCTTGTTTAATCAGTCTTGCTAGGACTTCTACCATTATACTTAATAGTAGCTGTGAGAATGAAGATACCCGTTATCTTCCTGATCTTTGATGAAAGAATTTCAGTTTTTTGATATTGAATATGATGTTGGCTATGGATTTGTTATACCTGAATTTTATTATGTTGAGGTACATTCCTCCTATACCTGTTCTATTTAGAGCTTATCATAAAAGGATTTTGAGTCTTCTCAAATTATTTTGTGTGTGTGTGTCTATGGGGATGATCATATTATATTTGTCCTTTGTTTTGTTGATATGGTATATCATACTTTTTATTTGTATATGTTGAACATACTTGCATCCAAAGAATTAAATATTTTGGAATAAACTTAACAAAAAGGTGAAAGATCTGTATACCAATACTCTAAGACACTATTGAAAGTAATAGAAAACAAAAAGTTTGAAAAATATGCGGAGTGAATGGATTATAAAAATTAGCATATTTAAGATGGTTATATTACCTAAAGGAACTTACAGTCAATGCAATCCCTGTCAGCCCCAAAGTCTGTCTTCTTGGATATAAAACAAAAGATTATGACATTTATTTGGTACTTTAAAAGTCCCAAAGTAGGGCCTCCCCTGGTGGCGCAGCGGTTCAGTGCTGGGTTGCAAAGCTGCCCGCAGCCTCTGCAATGCTGGTTCAATCCCCAGCCGCCAGCAAGGGTCCCACATGGCGCGCAGACCTCTCCTGCCATGCCCGCTGCTCCCCTCAGCAGTGTATTTCTTCAGTCTGCCTGTTCTGTTCCCAGCTCTGGCTCTGGTGAATTCTCTCACTCTCCCGTGCTTCTGACTATACCCAGTGCTTGTATGAATAAATAAATAAATCTTTGAAGAAAAAAAAAAGCCCCAAAGCAGTAATAGTACTCCTAAGAATAAAGAACAAAAATGGAAGAATGACACTTTCCAACTCAAACTATTCTACAAAATGACAATAATTAAAACACCCTGGTATAGAATAAAAACAGACAAATACACAGATCATTGGAACAGAATTGAGAGCCCAGAAATATAGCCACACATATAAGGACAGTTAATCTGTGACAAAGAAACCAAGAACTTACAATGGAGGAAGACAAGTCTCTTCAATAGATGGTGTTGGGGAAAGTGGAGAAACATATGCAAAATAATGAAATTCTGTCAGTATCTAATATCATATACAAAAATTAATTTAAAATGTATTAAGGACTTGAATGTAAGACCTAAAACCATAAAACACATACACGAATATATAGGCAATACATTTCTTAATATCAGATGTAAAAAAGTATTTGGGAAGGGAAACAAAGTGAAAATATAACCAAATGGGATGACATCCAATTAAAAAGCTTTTGCACAGGGGTCTCCCTGGTGGCACAAGGGTTAAAGTCTCAGTGCTATCAAGCTATCACCAGTCACTGTGGCATGAGTTTGATCCGCAGCCAGGGAGCTAACCCACATGGTGCAGCAGACCTCTCCTGTCTCACCCACTGCTCCCCTCAGCAGTGTATTTCAGTAGATCCACCTGTTCTGCCCTCTACTCTCCCACTTTGTCTCTGGTGAAATCTCTCACCCCCCACCCCTACACCTCTGGCCTACACCCCAGTTCTTAAATGCATGTATATATATATATATATATATATATATATATATATATATATATTAAGCTTCTGCACAGTGAAAGAAACTTGCATCAAAACAAAAAGATGTTCTTCTGAATGGGAGAAAATATTTGTAAATCATTCACCCAACAATGGATTATATCCAAAATACACAAAGAACTCATAAAACTCAACAATGAAAATCAAATAATTTGATTTTCCAAAGGACAGAGGATATGAATAGATACTTCTCCAAAGAAATCATACAGGTAGCCAATAAATGTTCATCATTTATTATTAGGGAAATGCAAATCAAAACAAGGAAATGATACCTTACACCTGTGAAGATAGCTATTACCTAAAAGACAAGAAACAACAACTGTTGGAGAGGAGGTGGAGAGAGAAGACTACCCTCAGACACTGTTGATAGGAATGTAAATTATTGTAGCCATTATGGAAAATCAACATGGAGATTCGTCAAAAAATTCAAAACAGAAATTCCATATGATCCTGTTATCCCCTTCTGTGTGTTTACCCCCAAAATACAAACCACTAATTTGAAGAGATATAGGCATCCCCATGTATATGACAACACAATTTCTAATAGTCATGAAGTGGAAATAACCAGTGTCCATCAATTGATAAAGAAAATGTGGTATATATGCACAATTGAACTCTATTTAGCTATTAAAATAGATGAAATCCTGCAATTTTTAACCACAGAGATGGACCTAGAGGAAATGTTTAGTGAAATAAGTTAGACAGAGAGGGCCTCCCCAGTGGCGCAGTGGGTTGAGCACAGCGCTGTGAAGCTGTGCACAGCCTCTGCAGTGTGGGTTCGATTCCAAGCTGGCCAGGAAGATTCCCACGTGGCGTGGTAGACCTCTCCTGTTGCACCCACTGCTCCCCTCAGCAGTGTATTTCAGTCATCTACCTGTTCTGCTCCCTGCTCTGTCTCAGGTGAATCCTCTCACCCTCCTGCACCTCTGGCCTATACCCCAGCTCTAGTATAAAAATAAATAAATCTTTGAAAAAAATAAGTTAGACAGAGAAAGACAAATGCCATATAATTTCGTTTGTGTGGAATGTAGAGAAAATAAACAAACTAAACTCAAGCAAACAAACAAAAAAAAACCGTTTGGACTGTAAGACCAATTAGTGGTTACAAAGCAAAGAGGGGAAGGGAGGAGAATAATTCAGGAAAAAGGACAATAAAGGTGAAAGACAGATTTGGATTTTTAACTGTGAACTTAATGCAATAAACACATGTTGATTTTCAACAATGTACACCTGAAACTTGTATAATGCTATGATGCAGTGTTGCTGAATTTTAAAAATTAAGCAAATGTTCTAAGAAAAAAATTAAAAGCAAACAAAGTGTTTATAATTGAGGAAAATAAGCTCTTAACATATACAAGCAATTTATTGTTGAGACCAGAGTTTCCATAACTGGAATCCTGAAGCTATTCGAATCAATGAGCGATATTGCTGCTACATTTAGTCACTCTGGGGCTGAGGCACGACAGCTGCTGTTTTACTCGGATGCTGTCAGCAGGCTGAGAACAGTGATCTATAGAATAAAACACTCAGTGCATTAAGAAAATCTGGCATCTCCGCGACAGATATCCAGAGTTAATGGGGAAATAGTGGTCTCCATGTTGTTGACAGAACACCCCGAATCCTCAGGCCTATCATCAACACAGTTATTTATCTTCTTCCCCAAGTCAAAGGAAGAAATATGTCAGACTTAAAAGCCCTAATGGGAACAGGAAAAAAAAGAGACAGGATAATTTGTAAGAAGCAGTTTTGAGTTTTGTTTTAGTGTCTTTAGAGGCTGTTTTTTTTGTGATACTATTAAAATCAAACATATTTCAATATGACTGACATACACACTATATATAAATGTTTGAATAAGCTGTCCATTCACATAATGCATAAATCAAAACAATATAAAAATCAAACAATTTTTAAAAAATCAGCAAAATGTTCTACTGCATTCCTATTCATTTTTACAAGAGTAACTTCTTTTAGTTTCTTATGCCTTTGTTTTTTGTGTAACAGAAACAAGTAAATATTCTTATTTTCTCTTTTTACAGAGATCCATACTCTATATATCTTACTTTACTATTTAAACAATGTCTTGAGGATTTCAGTATATCATTTAATAGAGAGGAAATCTTTTCATATGAGCACACAGAAAACTTCCCCTTTATTTTGTCTTGTATATACATAATATTTCATTGTGTGAGTGCCCTACAGTTTGCTAAAGACAGTCCTCTATAAATGGATGTTTCGTCTAATTCCAGCCTTTGCTATTATAACCAATGTAGAAGCAATCAAGTTTATACAAACATCATTTTGCACATGTACAATTATATCTGCAAGATAAATTCCCAGAAGTAGAATTTTTGTGTAAATTAAAAATCATCCATTTGTAATCTAGATACATATTCAGAAATATCCTTCCGTGGGGGATGTACTACAATATCCACGGCAATTAATAATGTATGAGATGCTTAATAACATCTTGCCAACAGAATGTATCCTCAAACTTTTGGATTTTTGACAGCCTGATAGATTGGAAAAATGTGTCTCAGTGAAATTTTCATTTGCATGTCTCTAAATTATGATTGAGGGGGAGCAATTTTTCTATGTTTAAGTGGAATTTGTATTCCCTTTTCTGTTAATTTCCTTTCCCCAATTTTATTTTGTTATTGATCTTATCAATTCATATCAGGAAGTGTAACTATGATATGAAATCATATCATATCACATGCAAATGTTTCTCATCATTTTCTTTCAATTGTCTTAATTTTACCTGCAGAAATTTTTTGCTTTGTTTTGTTTTTGTTTGCTAGAGAATTTTTACTGAAGTATTATTCAATCTTGTATAGTTTCTGGATTTTTTCCCTAAAATTTTATGAATTGATTTTTACTTTTAAATTTTTCATTCATTTGCAGTGTACAGTGAGGCTTTTTTATTTTTTCCTAGAATGCTACCAGGTTGTGCCAACATAATTTATGGAAACATTTGTTTCCCCTCCCCTTCTAATTGTTCTTGCCATCATCATTTGCCATATATGCTAGAGTTTTTTCATGCATAAATACCACAATGTTTAAATTATTGATGCTTAACAATAACATTTTAATATATAGTAGTCTTAGTTCCCTAAAGTAAATCTACCCAATATAAATTCATTTGCTGGGCCTCCCCAGTGGCGCAGCAGGTTGAGCGCAACACCGTGAAGCTGTCCACAGCCTCTGCAGTGCTGGTTCGTTTCCCAGCCAGCCAGGGAGAAACCCACATGGCGCAGCAGACCTCTCCTTTCTCACCTGCTGTTCCCCTCAGCAGTATTTTCCACCCGTCTTGCCTGTTCTGCTCCCTGCTCTGTCTCTGGTGAATCCTCTCACCCTCCCATGTCTCTGGCCTATACCCCAGCTCTTGTATAAATAAAATAAAAAAATCTTTAAAAAAAAAGTCATTTGTGGCACATATTAAAAAAACTAGCAACAACAATTGTTGGTGAGGTTGTGGAGAAAAAGGAACTCTCCTGCACTGCTGCAAGCTGGTCCAACCACTATGGAGAGCTGTGTGGAGATGTCTTGACCTACTAAACATAGAGCTTCCATATGATCCAGCAATTCCACTCCTAGGTATTTACCCAAAGGACACAGAAACAGTAATTGCAAAGGGCACCTGCACCCCTATGTTTATAGCAGCACTATTTACAATAGCTAAGCTTTGGAAACAACCCAAATGCCCAAAAACAGATGACTGGATCAAGATGTGGTACATATACACAATGGAATATTACTCAGCAATCAAAAACGATAAACATATGCAGTTTGCAGCAACATGGATGGAGCTAGAAGGGATCATGCTCAGCGAAATAAGTCAGAAAGAAAAAGAAAAATACAGATGGTCTCACTCATAGCAGGAATTTAGAAAACCTAAATAAGAGACCAAGAAAAAGACTAATCAATACAAAGTAAAAATCAAAATCAATAAGCAACTATAAACCGGAGACACACTATGGGAGGGAGAGGAATGTGGAGGGGAAAGGAAGGACTAGAGTCAAAATAAGGGGGGGGTGCAATTGTACGGGGAATGTAACCAAAATGAAAATGCATACATTGTGCAAAGATGAAAAAAGATGTAAGAATTATATAAAATGAAATATTTAAATAAAAAAAAGTCATTTGCTGTGAATAGAGAGGGAGCTGATTATCCAAAGATGATTGTATGATTTCTTAAGTCAAAAGCCACATGACCTGCATCAGAGATCTCCTTCACTCTTCTTCTAAGCGTTGCAGACCTCTCTCCCTCTCCACCCCATCATATTTCACTACTAAGGTTGATATTTGTGGACACCCAGAACTGTTTTCTCCTCCACCCCTGTGTTCTTTCCCTTTGTCATATGGTCAAGTGCTGTGCTTTTTAAAGCTTCCAGATTGAGGGTGGGGACAGCTATGTTTGTATTTTAGGCCATTGGAGCCAGATCCTCAAACTTGTTCTAGGGAGCAGGTAATCATTAAATTTTTATAGATTGGGTATAGAAATGTAGGCTTTCAATAATATATTTTAGAGAAGTAGACATAAAGTGGGTAAGGCAAGAAAAGAAAAAAAATGGTGTCTTTCGGGATTTAGAGTTTCCCGTTTGACTAAGAGCAGATCATTAAATTCCTCCAAATACAAAAAGCAGCTTTGGTCCTCTGCCCCTACCCCTAATCCCTCCACCCCAGGCCTGTGAAGTGACAGCGGAAGCCCAAGGACAGCCTGGAGAGTTGAAGGAAGTGCTCTGGCTCTGCGTCTCATCCTCTTTCTCAGCAATGGGAACAGAGGCAGAGACACAGAAATATAAGAGACAAAGAGACCGAGGGACATAGAGACATATCTGGTCAAAGGTCACGAGAGTGGAGACATCTATGAAAACACCCTTCGTCATGAGCCCCTCCCCGCTCCCATCCCTGTGAAGGGGCTCCTCATTTCTCTCACCATCTTGCACCTACTGCCAAAGGCTGGCCTGGCCCCAGGGTGTCAGGGTCCCAAGGTGGGAATCCAGTGCCCACAGTGCACCACAGCGGTGGCCATATTGCTGGATGCTGGGGACTCCTCCTCCCTGCCTCCTATGGTCTCCTTGGAGCCTCCTCCCACCACTGTCAGTAGGAGGTGGCCTGCCAAGTACTCTGCAAACTACAAAAAAAAGGAGATCCACTGAGGAACAACCAGAGGGTGACACAGTCCCTGCTGAAGGCTGAGGTGCTGGGGATCCACAAGCATCAGAGGTCACCATCAATCCCCATCGCCTTGGGTAAGACACCCACCGGCCTGGCATCAGGGCAGGACCATGTTTCCATCTTCTTTCTGACATATCCTGCCACTTGCAATGATTTCAGTCTTTCATCTTTCACCTTCAGGACACACCACAACTGGGTATTGCCTGCCATTTCACTTGACACACTCACACTCATTGCCTCTCACACACACTCCCTCATCCTCTTACTGATGCACATGCACTCACTCACACACTCACTCACAGACATACTCACACTTTCACTTGATCTCACTCACACCCTTCTCACTCATTCTTCCTTGTTCTCTCTCATCTTCATTTACTCTCCCCACACTCACTTTTATCCACTCTCTTTTTCCCTTCCAAATCTTTTCCACTTACTTCAACATGATAGCCCTTTGGGGTTTGGGGGGAGAAATTAAAATGAAGCTTTTATTAATCACAGCTATAGGCAACTATTTTAGTGTTCCATCTTTATCAAAGAAAAGGAAATCCATTTGTTTTCACTCAGTTCAACCAATGTTTCCATAGCCCCTGTGCTCAGCACTGAAGGAAATATGTGGGTGAAGAGGAAGCCCCCAAAGGCAAGGGCCAGCCAGGTGAATGCTCAACGACATCACTCATTCCATAACACTTGTTAGCAAGTATTTACCCAACACTCACTATGGCCTGACCCCACACTAGGTCCTGGTACAAAATGATGGGAAATGCAAACTTCTATCCTTAAAGAAAGTAACAGTTTGGGGGAGCTAGTTACATGTAAGCAAATAATTAAAAGAATGCAAACTTAACTTCCTTCTAAATAAAAATTTAAATTATAAAAGAATAAACACACTCTGAGCACTCTGAGAGGTAAGGTGAAAGCTGGGGAAACACAGAGGAAGGACCAACTCAAAGAGAAAACAAAGTAAGATCAAGATTAGGAAAAAACAAGCGACCATCTGTGATCAGGTCTTGCTGGAGGCCTTGTGAGAAGGGCGATTTGCCTCAGACCTCAGAAATTAAGTAGGGTTGGACTAGGTGCTCTGACTTGGTAATGACGTGGCTATAAGAAAGAATTACCAGTAAGGATGAGCCTGAGAGACACTCGTGGTTTTCAACTCTAAGGAGTTGAACCTGTGCAAAGTCAAGTGCTCCCACATATGAGTTTCAGTTCTCAACTACCAGGGGACTCAGTTGCTGCTGCCCCCCGCCTGGGGATTACACACCATGGGGTAGGCATAGCCCGTGCTCAAGGGACCAGTTTGGCTAAGACTGGCTGCACATAAATGGAGGCAGTGTGAACTAAGGCTAGCACTTGGGTTTGAGTTACTTTCTTAGAAGGCCTTGAACGTCAGCAAAGGCGTTAAGAGTATTAGGTAGTGTATTATGAAGTTTTAAATTCTCTAGACCTTCCTGTCAGTATCATCATAGCAGTCTCTAAATTACAAATCTTTATTCTCCTTAATTATATCTATTTTTCCCCACTAATAATGGATACCTATTATTTCCTTTTCAATTTTTTGCCCTCCTGATTTATACTCAGAAGTTTTTGTGCATCTTTGCAATTAACATTTTGATTTAATCTGTGAGACAATGATCCTTAAAGGTCATGTTAAACAATTTGTCATTTTGTTGAGGACCTTGTGTTCAGTGCCCTGAGAGACTGAAGAGCATGTCGCTTAGCTACGGAGCAGCCTCACTCAGCCCTGGGCTACATCTCAGCCTGTTTCAGTTCTGTTTGAAAGTCCTGGTCAAAGATTTTTTTTTTGGGGGGGACAAATCACATATTCAATATGTAGTCATATTCACAAAATACCAAGGATATAATCCATTAATATTGCAAGAGAATTGCTTTTAGTTATTCATAGAGGGAACTCCTTGCTCACGATTACTTGCTTAGAGGGAGTTATTAATAATTCCAGGAATATAAATGCCATTCTGCACATGGAGCTTCTAGGAAGGTTCATTTCTAGTTTCAACAACTGACTCATAAATTAGCCCAGAGGATCTAGTCGATCAGCCAACACTGAGCACTGTGTAGGCCATTGAATAATAATAGTAATAACAACAACAACATAAGATAGAAATTAGAAAGCAGAAGAAAAATAAATAAGGGTTCCTGCCCCAAAGTGATTTGTTTCTACCCACAGATTATTAAAATCCATAGATATATTAACTAATACTTACAAAGAAAAATGAGAAATATGAAAATGTAGGTGTGCCTGAGGCAGTAAGAAGCTCTAGGAAAGAAATGGGTAACTTGGGATTTGATGTGATGAAACAAGAAATGTTCCATGACAAATAAGATCTGCAGGGGACTTTGAGCATTAAATAGGTGATAAAAAGATGAAAAAGTAAAACAGGCCACTGAAGCCTAATTTGAAATATCAGAAACCCTTTCTCCTCCATGTTTTCCATTCTTTTGTTTTTTTCTACTGTGGGCCTGGGATATTTTTATGACGCTACATGGGGACAGGGTGAAGCATCTTTAATAAAGACTTAATGTGACCTTCTGGAGTTGTTTTCCAAGAGATGGAGAAATGTCTGGGGCTGTGGGTCAGATCAAAGGATTCCAGTTTAGTTATCAGGAGCCTGTTCTTACCACCACCTTCACCAGCCTGTAATCAACCAAGAAAAGCTGTGGGATAAAGTGAGGTCCACAGAGGAAAAGAAAGAGAAATGCTGATAGGTGCTAAAATTTAATATGATTGAAATGAGCCCAGCTGTGCAGGTCAAAACCCTCCTGCCCGTGTCAGGCAGGTTGCTTCCCAGCCAGGGAGGAGTCTGGTGCAGCTCACCATGCCTGTCTCTGCTCTAGGTCTCCCAGCCAGGGATAATCCACCTGCTTATCAGACAATTTATTAACATATCTTACAGATTCATGAGGTTTAACTTATTCTCTATACACCACTGTAAGCCACAAAGGCACAGTTTGGGGGATGGGAAATGAAAATAGTCTCTTGTGACAAGAAAACAGGACATTGAAATGCTGCTCTGGGTGATGGTCCAAGGCTTTTGGCTTAATTATCCTCACTGGCTCCTTTCTCATCTATATTCTAAGGCTTTTCCCCCACCCCCCATCACTTTGCTCTCACAGGCTTTGTCACTTCACATCAGGCCCACTTTTTATGTGATTCATTTTGCCTGTTAACACTTTCCTGAGGGCAGGAGCAAAAGGGGTGGCCTCCTGAATGGCCCAGGTGGTCCCCAAAGAAGCACAGCCTCATGCTGGGCACCTGCTCCAGAAGCTGAGTTTAGGCCTGTGCTGCTGCCAGCATCCCAATCATTGTATTTCACAACCATAGATGTGTGCTGAAATTGTATCTGGTAAAAAAATGGGTAAAATCTGTAAGAAGAAAAACGTATGCTAGAAGGTTTTTTAATCTTTCAAATAGTGATGGTGAAATCATTTCAAGATATAGAACTATTCAAGAATATTCAAAAAACCAGCTGTTTAATAGATTCCCCTTTTCTGTTCATCAGAAATGTCTGGGTGACAATATGAGCAGGTTATTTTAGCTGCTGGAATGCCAGGGGACTTGGGGGAGCATCAGCCCTCACAGTGCCTTTCTTGAGTAGTTAATATACGCTCCAGGCTGTTTGCTCTCCAGAAATGGAAAGTATTGCCAGTGAGTAGCCGCCTGCCCTCTTCCTCAAGGAGATGAAACATATATGTTGTAATTAAGAAGGGGACAGACCAGCAGTGCCCCGATGGTGCATAAGATGACTCACGGTATACATTCAATTCATACTTAAGCATACACTATCAAAACATCTGAAAGTCTAGAGACTCCTGAGATGAGGCTTGATCAGCATAAAACCAAGCCTGGTGAGTCCCATGTACCACTCATCCAAAGCATGCATGGGGATGCTTCATTGGTGCATGTGACCTGACTGGAGGTTCCCAGACAGTTTTGCTCTGGAGCTAAGAGGAACCCCAGCAGTTCCACGATATTGAGATGTGCCCTTAAGTAACAAGGTAATATAACTTGTAACCAAACAAAGGAAAGAAAGAAATAACAATATTCGTGTTCTGCAAAATTTCTGGGATTAGAAATTATTGTGCTAATATTTTGGAGCTATCCCTAAAAAACCAAATTTGAGAATTATACATATATTTAATATAATGGTATTTCTCTTTTGTGATTTTTCTAGAGTTTCGCACTGGTTTCCTAAAAAGCTCTACTTGAATAAAATGTTAACAGAGATAAAGGAGGGGGTGGGGAGAAAGAGAGAGAATACTATTTATTATGAAACAAAGAATAAATATTAGAAATAATAGTTGGGAAAATACTAAAATACTAAATTTTGCATTGGTTCATGCCAAGGTGATATGTCATATTTTTAAGATCTTCATTCTTTTCTATTTTTTCTATCTTGAAAAATATGAAATATTTATGGGAAACATAGGTTGAACCCCTCATCTCTGTATATTGAGCATTATCTTCAAAAGAATGGACCTGAGAAAGGTAAACAAATGATCATGTTTCTACCTAAGAATGCAAGAATGTAAAGGAGCAACTCAACCCATCATGAAACCTTCCTTGACAGGGTTTCCATCTCAAGCAGTTCCACCTGTCTCGGTTTATTCACTGTGATCTACCAAATTACCAAATTATTGTTCTATACATTGGACTTTCAGGTGAGATTCAGCCTTATGAGGTGGAGCACCCTAACAGCCACAATTCTGGATGATGTGGGTAGCTGGAGGGGGCTTGTGCCCCCTCCAGTTGGGATGGAGTTGAGTCTTAGGAGTCCAGCAATCAAAATGGAAGCTATTCCTCACTGTGTGGAAGGAAAGGTTGCTTGTCAAGAGTGTTTCCACAGGACAGGGAAGGAAGGAGCGATCTGGAAGCAGACATGTGCCAGGAGACTGAAGAACTAGGCAAGGAGAGTGTCACAGATTAGCACTGGAGAGAGAAAGGAGGCCTTATCTGGGAGTAGCTGCAGGAATTGGAGTGAGGTGGAGTGTAAGAGTGATATCTAAAGAAAAAATACACAAATCTATCTCCTCTTCCCCATTCATGTGCCTGTGTACATATGTGTTTGGAGAAATACTCATTATATCTGAATTATTAAGGCATTCCTTTTTCCACCAGACATTTATTTCTTTAAATGTTGTGCCAAGCAGAAATCAAACATGTAAAGTTCTTGTTTTAAATTTGGCTATACCTGTTGTATATATAGGTGTGCTAGGAAACCTGCTTTCCTTGTGTGCCAGAATTCTTCTGGTTTTACACCTGCTCAATTCTGATGACCAATTTTTGATCACCATGGATGTCATCACTATAATACATCTCTCCTCTTAACTAATGCTTTTCTATAGGAGAGGTGAAAATGGTTCGGGATGTAAACTAACTTTCACTGGCATCAACTATTAAACACTATATTATAAACAGAAAAACAGGTTAAAAAAATCCTAAGCATTTCCCAACTAATTAGTCACAATTCACATAATTGTTTATACCTACAAATTAGGCTCATCCTTTAACTACTCCTTATGCCAGAGACTGGGCACACGGGTCCTAGAGCCATTTGATGATAGTGGAGATTTTCAGTTTTTGTGACCTTGTAAGATGAAAACTTAACCAAATTATGAAGAAGTTGTAGTAGTCAACCTGTTGCCTGACATCACACCCAGGACCAACTGGTCTATGAGTGATCCCTTCAGTCAAGATGTCCTATTCCTCAGTACTAGAACCTTCAACTTGGCTTTTGTATACTGCCTCAAATCCTAACACGTTGTGAATGTGTGTTCTATGACAAGGAAACAGTTGCTGTGGGAAGGAATCTCATTGTCCTCCCAATAGAATGAGTGGTGCCTGGCTCTGCCTGCTGCTGCCTCATCACCAGGGAAGACCCTTGATTTCCTCACAGATTCAATTTCTTCAGCCATGAAAATGAAGAATTCCTAGGCTCAGCCTCATAGCCTCTGTTATTTTAAGTGTATCATTTTTATTTGATACTTTTCAAACTACAAAAGTAGTACATGCTTATTTTACCTAATGAAAAAGGAGCTAAGAAAACAAAACCATCTAAAGGAAAAGATGATTTTCTCCCTTTTCTGCCTCCACTCCCACTAGATATAGGCAACACACTCAGACTAGTACATATACTTCTCGCTCCCTCTCCAGGCTCACATAAACATGAATAAATATGTGTGTGTGTGTGTATAATATAGACATCTCTCTGCCACTACCCACACACTCTCTCTACATTTCCTTTGAGAAGCAAATGAAATAAGACTCATGAAAGAGTTTGGTAAACTATAACCCCCACTCAACTTCCTCGCTGTAACATCAATAAGAGAGCATATCAGGAATAGATGAGTTTACTGAACTCATTAGTAAATGTTGTTTAGAATGCAGAGTTGTCCCATTGGGAGCATTATGAGGTCCTGGGGATGGGGAAGAAAAGCTACAGGGTCTCCTTGTCCACCTTTGCCCCTGAACCAAGTACATCACAGAGTTACTGACAAACATGCGATGAGACAGGAGAGGTGCAAGAAGAATTACTAAATAAATCAATGAAAAAATTTTTTTAAAATGCAGCTATGAACAAAACCACAAATAAGTATCATTGCTTTAATAACTGTGAAAATAGGAAAAGAAATAATGAGGGGAAATAGAGAATTTTCATTAAGAGTTTTGGGGATGCATTTGAATAAACTGAGGGAAAAAAATGCTGACACACTGAGGCTGATGGCAAGGGACCTGTAATTGTTTCACCAGCCAAGGGAACTCCAAAGCTGAATTGAAAAACAGCCTTCTCTTTTACCGTCTTACATTAATATGGTTTAGCATAATTCTTTGGTGCTTCCTCAGAGAATACTGCTTCTGGAAGCAGCTGACTCATGGAATTGAATGCCTTAGTTATATTCTTTATCTTTCTTTATATCTCTATTGGTGCTCAGGATTTTATGCTATAACTTCCTGATTTTAGAAGCTTCTGGGGTCCGCATGTTCAACTTAACTGCAAAACTGCAAGTCATCTTTAAGATGTAATGTTCAAAGGGCCCAAGGCAAACTTCTAGGTTTTCTAAGAATAATTTACTAACCCCTTGACACTTGTCATTTACTTATTTGTCATTTATTTATCAGTCACTTACTTATTACTAGCTTGGTAAGTCTAGTACAATGAGGGAACAACCAAATAGCCTATCCATTATCTATACAAGTCTGAAAACTTTCAGTCTGATTATTATAATGTAAAATCTTTGAGTAACTTTCCTCCCCTTATTTCATAGACTTCATCGTCAATATAGGCACTCTGGAGTCAGATTACCTAGATTCAAATCCCAACTCCAAAACATCTTTTTTATGGGTCAGGGGATAAATTAGCTGAACTTTCTGGGCCTTGATATGCTCAGCCTTAGAATGGATCTAATATTGTTATCTCTCATAGGATTGTTTAAATTTAACTTAAATTTAAATATAATTGATATTGTTAGAAAGCACATAGCAGAGGGTAAACACTCAAAAAGGTTTGGGGAAAGTACTTTTAAAAAATCATTGTTAGAGACTGGGTGCACACGGGAGTGCACCTCTGCATCGCCATTTTAGAACAGGGAACTTTCTTCAATAAAGACTGCTTGAAACTGGCAGAAGGCCCCCAGTAGAGGCAGAGGTGAGCTGGGAAGTTCGCCCACGCCAGGCCCCTTCTGGCCAGCAGTCCAAGACCAGAGGGGGAGCGGCACCCAAGGCCAGGGCAGACCGGACGCACAGGAGAGTGCCTTTCTGCATAGCCATTTTAGAACAGGGAACTTTCTTCAATAAGACTGCTTGAAACTGGCAGAAGGCTCCCCCTCAGAGCCAGAGGGAGAAGGTTCCCTGTGCAGTCAGAGTTGAGCTGAAGGCCCCTACAAGCCTGGTCCTGCCTGGCAGGAAGTTGGAGCCCAGAGGGGGATCCAGTGATTTGGAACCCAGAGTGCAATCCAGCTGCCCCACCTCCAGGGAAGTTTGTGGGACTTCAAGACACACCTTTGTAATTAAACACAGAAGGAGGAGATATTCTGTGACAGCCATCATTAACACTCAAAGTACCACTTCCTCACTAGATAACAGTATTTGACTCATTTGGACCACCAGTTTCCAAAACCCCACAAAGAGCACACCAAAAAGATGCTGGCCAGAACCAGCAACACAGTGTCCCAATGCATACGGCAAATTAGAAAACAGGCATCAGGGAGAAGAAAAACTACACGCAACCTATCAACTCCTCAGGAAAAAGACACACAACAAAAAGAAAACCACTCACCAGATTGCAACGACAGTGACTTGGAAGAACTTCTGAGCTTTCCAGAAAGAGAATTTAAAATTGCCATGATTAAAAATCTGAAGGAAGTCAAAAATGACATGGGAAAAATAATCAACGATCAGAAGAAGGAAATTGAGTCCCTAAAGAGCGAAGTAAAAGAAATGCAGGAGATCAAAGAATTAATGGAGGCGCTAAAGAACTCTGGGTAAAGCAGTGAAAGCAGGATAGATGAAATGGAAGAATGAATAAGTACTCTTGAAGACACAGAAATAAAAAGAACCAAAACAGAAAAGGAAAGAGAAGTACGAAGGAAAAAGACCAAAGAAAGACTTCAGGAACTATCTGACTCCATTAGAAAAGGAAATATAAGAGTTATAGGAATCCCAGAAGGAGAGGAGAGAGATGTAAGAACAGAGAAAATATTCAAGGAAATAATTGAAGAGAACTTCCCAAACATGAAGGAGCTGAAAATAGACCTACAAGAAGCAAGGAGAACACCAAATTTCCATGATGAAAGGAAAAAATACAGCAAGACACACAACAGTAAAACACCCAAGAACCCAAGACAAGGAAAAAATAATGAAGCTGAAAAGAGGGAAGAAACATAACATTCAAAGGAAAACCAATCATACTGATATCAGACTTCTCGGAAGAAACACTACGGACAAGGAGAGAGTGGAGGGACATAGTCAACAGACTCCAAGACAACAAATGCCAACCAAGAATACTCTATCCCACAAAGCTTTCCCTCCTCTATGAAGAAAGAATAAGGACCTTCCCAGACAAACAGAAACTCTGGAATTTCATTACAACTAAACCCCCACTCCAAAAAATACTACAAGGAGTCCTAAAGCCATAACCAACAGAGGGATGAAAAACAACGAAAGAAGGCCAAAAAAAAAAGTTATTAAAAGAATAAATGAATAAAACCAGAGGAAAGACAAACACAATGGCAAATACAGATGCTAACATATCAATATTAACTCTAAATGTAAATGGACTAAACTCTTCAATAAAAAGACACAGAGTCGCAGGCTGCATTAAGAAACAAAACCCAACCTTTTCCTGTCTCCAGGAAACACATTTAGCTACAAAAGATAAAAATAGACTCAAAGTTAAAGGATGGAAAATAATCCTATAAGCAAATGGACCAAAAAAGAAAACAGGAACAGCTATACTTATATCAGATAAAACAGATTTCAAACTCAAAAAGGTAAAAAGAGAACCCAGAAGCCACTACATTATGATCAAGGGGACAATACTTCAAGAAGAAATAACACTCATTAACATATACTCACCAAATGAAGGAGCACCAAAATATATCAGATAACTATTATCATCTTTGAAAACAGACATCAGCGAAAACATATGTAGTAGGAGACTTCAACACACCACTATCAACAATGGATAGATCAACAAGACAAAAAATAAGTAAAGACACTAAAGCTCTAAATAAGGATCTAGAGCAGTTGTGCTTAACAGACATCTATAGAACACTAAACCCCAAAAAAATCTGAGTACATATTTTTCTCAAGCGCACACAGATCATTCTCCAGGATCAATCACATACTGGGATACAAGACATCAACAGTTACACCAAGATTGAAATCATACCAACTATCTTCCCTGACCATGAAGGCATCAAGCTAGAAATAAACCATAAAAAGAAGGCAAGGAACTCTCCTATCTCATGGAGATTGAAACCCACATTACTGGAAGACCACTGGACTAATGAAGAGATCAAAGAATAAATTAAAAAATTCTTTGAATGTCTTAGAGGGGCAGAGCAACATGGCGGCGAGGAGACGCTGCGAGTAAGATCTCCCATTAAAAAAAGTTAATAGGGAGGAAAAGCAGCAGGTCCCAGTGAGAACTGGGACACGGAAGAAAACGGACGACTCCAGCAAACTGCCCGAAGAAGAAAGTTGCCATAAAAGAGGACCAGAAGGGAGGAAAGCGCAGAACCCTGCTCCCCTCCCCCGCCCACAAAGTCGGCACTCTCCCACCGGCAGAGAGGAGGGAAACAACAAACCAAAACGGCCAACAAGAACAAAGGACGCAGCAAGCGGGACTGTGAGTAGAAAGGAACTATTGCAGCCACCACACCCCGTGAACGGGAGCTGTGGAGAACCCTGCAGGATCCGCCGCGGAGGTGAGCTCCAGGCGCCATTAAAGAGAGACCCCGCCCCCCAGGAGGAGGCCAGCACCAGCACACAGCCCCTGGCCGCCCGCCCAGTAAGCTTGCACGGAAAAGCGGCGCGCTGGAAAAGCAGACGCGGCTCGGGATCGGGATTGCGCAGAAAAGCGGCACGGATCTCGCTTAAAAGCAGTGCAGTTGAAAAGCAAACGCGGATCCGGATCAGATCACAGCTGCCCAGGCCCCCACGCCTGCGACCTAGGCTTGCGGGGAGACGCGCAGAGGCCCTCCCTGAGTGAGCAGGAACCAGGTGCCCAGGCAGGGGAGCGGGATTCAAAAGGCGCCATTCCCGCGCCACTGATCTGGGCTACAGCCCACGTCCTGGAACTGAGGGCTTTGGAACTGAGACCCGGGGCACGAAATTAGGGGTGTGGGTTCCTCACGACGGTGGGGCACAAGGCAGACACAGCACCCCAAAGCCGTTGAGGTGTACCCTACCATCCCCGCTCTGTTCCCTGTCCCACGGGGTGGAAAATCAGCTCCCCAAGGGCTCTAGGAGAGATCTCTGGCGCCACCTAGCGACTTGAAGCCAGCAGAGGCTCCTGAAGGAGCCAGTGGCCAGCTGGGGAGTTAGCCCACGCCGGGCCCCTTCCGACCAGTAGTCTGAGCCCACAGGGAGAGCGAGCACCCACGGCCGGGGCAGACCAGGCGTGCAGAAGAGTGTGCCTGAGACTGGACGCACAGGGAGTGTGTCCCACATCACCATTTTAGAACAGGGACATTTCTTCAGTAAAGACTACCTGCAGAAGGCTTCCTCAGGAGCCAGAGGTGAGCGGGGGAAGTTCGCCCACGCCACACCCCCTCTGGCCTGCAGTCCAAGCCCAGAGGGGGAGCAGGAACCCACCACCAGGGCAGAACAGGCGCACAGGGGAGTGTGTCCCCACATCGGCATTTTAGAACAGGGACCTTTCTCCAGTAAAGACTGCTTGAAACTGACAGATGACTCCTGGAGGAACCAGAGGGGAGCAGAGAAGCCCACCCAAGATGCCGGCCAGTCCCAACAACACAGTGTCCCAATGCATACGGCAAATTAGAAAACAGACAGTAGGGAGGAGAAGAACCACACGCAACCTAGCAACTCTCCAGAGAAAAATCACACCACAAAAAGAAAACCAGCCCCCAGATTGCAACGACAGTAACTTGGAAGAACTTCTGAGCCTTCCAGAAAGAGAATTTAAAATTGCCGTGATTAAAAAACTGACAGAAGTCATAAAGGAAAACAATGATAAGGGAAAAATAATCAACGATCAGAAGAATGAAATTGAGTCCCTAAAGAGGGAAGTAAAAGAAATGCAGGAGATCAAAGAATTAATGGACGAACTAAAGAATTCTGGGAAAAGCAATGAAAGCAGAATTGATGAAATGGAAGAACGAATAAGTACTCTTGAAGACACAGAAATAAAAAGAACCAAAACAGAAAAGGAAAGAGAAGTACGAAGGAAAAAGAATGAAGAAAGACTTCGGGAACTATCTGACTCCATGAGGAAAGGAAATATAAGAGTTATAGGAATACCAGAAGGAGAGGAGAGAGAAGTAGGAACAGAGAAAATATTCAAAGAGATAATTGAAGAGAACTTCCCAAATGTGAAGAAGGAGCTGAAAATTGATATACAAGAAGCAAGAAGAACACCAAACTTCCACAACGAAAGGAAAAATACAGCAAGACACATAATAGTAAAGCTCCCAAGAATCCAGGACAAGGAAAAAATAATGAAGCTGGCAAGAGGGAAGAAACAGATAACATTCAAAGGAAAGCCAATCAGGCTGACATCAGACTTCTCCGAAGAAACACTACGGGCAAGGAGAGAGTGGAGGGACATAGTCAACAGACTCCAAGAAAACAGATGCCAACCAAGAATACTCTATCCCGCAAAGCTCTCCTTCCTCTTTGAAGAAAGAATATGGACCTTCCCAGACAAACAGAAACTCCGGAATTTCATTACAACTAAACCCCCACTCCAAAAAATACTACAAGGAGTCCTAAAGCCAGAACCTCAGAGGGACGAATTACAATGAAAGAAGGCCAAAAAAAAAAAAGTTATTAAAAGAATAAATAAATAAAATCAAAGGAAAGACAAACACAATGGCAAATACAGATGTTAACATATCAATATTAACTCTAAATGTAAATGGACTAAACTCTTCAATAAAAAGACACAGAGTTGCAGCCTGGATTAAGAAACAAAACCCAACCTTTTGCTGTCTCCAGGAAACACATTTAGCTACAAAAGATAAAAATAGGCTCAAAGTTAAAGGATGGAAAACAATCTTACAAGCAAATGGACCAAAAAAGAAAGCAGGAACAGCTATACTTACATCAGATAAAACAGATTTCAAACTCAAAAAGATAAAAAGAGACCCCAATGGTCACTACATTATGATCAAGGGGACAATACTTCAAGAAGAAATAACACTCATTAACATATACTCACCAAAGGAAGGAGCACCAAAATATATCAGACAACTGTTGTCCTCTCTGAAAACAGACATCAGAGAAAACACATACGTAGTGGGAGACTTCAACACACCACTATCAACAATGGATAGATCAACAAGACAAAAAATAAGTAAAGAAACCAAAGCTCTAAATAAGGACCTAGAGCAATTGGGCTTAACAGACATCTATAGAACACTAAACCCCAAAAAAATGGAGTACACATTTTTCTCAAGCGCACACGGATCATTCTCCAGGATCGATCACATACTGGGGCACAAGACAAACATCAACAGATACACCAAGATTGAAATCATATCAACCATCTTTTCTGACCATGAAGGCATCAAACTAGAAATAAACCATAAAAAGAAGGCAAGGAACTTTCCTACCTCATGGAGATTAAAAACCACACTACTGGAAGACCACTGGACTAATGAGGAGATCAAAGAAGAAATTAAAAAATTTTTTGAATTGAACGACAAGGAGGACACCAATATCCTAAATGTATGGGATGCAGCAAAAGCAGTTATAAGAGGAAAATATATAGCAATAGAAGCTCACATCAAGAAACAAGAAAGAACTCAAAGAAACAACCTAATCTTGAAGCTCAAAGATCTAGAAAAAGAACAACAAAAAACCCCCAAAACCAGTAGAAGAAAAGAAATAATAAAAACCAAAGCAGAAATAAATGAAATTGAAACTAAAAAAACAATCCAAAAGATCAATGAAACCAAGAGCTGGTTCTTTGAAAAAAATCAATAAAATAGACAAACCCCTAGCCAGGCTCACAAAGGAAAAAAGGGAGAAAGCACAAATAAACAGGATCATCAATGAAAGAGGAGAAATCACAACGGACACAGCAGAAATCAAAAGAATAATCAGTAACTACTATGAACAGTTATATGGAAACAAGTTTAACAATCTAGAGGAGATGGACAAATTCCTACAACTCTACAATCACCCAAAGCTAGATAAAGAAGAAATAGAACACCTAAACAGCAAAATTGAAATGGTAATCAAAAACCTCCCCAAAAACAAAAGCCCAGGACTTGATGGATTTACAAATGAATTCTACCAAACATTCAGAGAGGAATTAGTGCCTATCCATCACAATTCTCCAAAAAAATTGAGAAGGAAGGGATAATACCAGACATGTTCTATGACGCCAACATTACACTAATACCAAAACCAAGCAAGGACAACACAAAAAAAGAAAACTACAGGCCAATCTCTCTAATGAACACTGATGCAAAAATCCTCAATAAAATTTTAGCTATCAGAATCCAACAATGTATCCATAAGATAATTCACCATGATCAAGTAGGATTCATTCCAGGGACAAAAGGATGGTTCAACACCCGAAAATCAATCAACGTCATCCAACACATCAACAAAAGAAATATAAAAACCATATGATAATATCAATAGATGCTGAGAAAGCTTTCGACAAAGTACAACGCCCATTCATGATAACAGCCCTTGAAATTCTTGGGATAAAAGGACCATACCTCAACATCATAAAGGCCATAGATGACAAGCCAACAGCCAGTATCATTCTCAATGGCGAAAAGCTGAAAGCATTCCCATTAAGATCCAGAACAAGACAAGGATGTCCACTCTCACCACTGCTTTTCAATATAATACTGGAAGTCCTAGCCAGAGCAATAAGACAAAAGAAAGACATACAAAGAATCCAAATAGGAAAAGAAGAAGTCAAACTATCACTATTTGCAGATATGATAATGTACATAGAGAACCCCAAAAACTCCACAGAAAAACTAATTCAACTTATCAATCAGTTCAGTAAAGTGGCAGGATACAAAATCCACACGCAAAAATCAGTAGCCTTCCTATACACTAACAATAAATCTGAAGAAGAAGAAATCAAGAAAACCATCCCTTTTATTATCAAAACAAAAAAAAATCAAATACTTGGGAATAAATCTAACAAAAGAGGTAAAGGACCTATACAAAGAAAACTATAAAACACTGTTAAAAGAAATAGAAGACACAAAGAAATGGAAAGACATCCCCTGCTCGTGGATTGGAAGAATTAACATTATCAAAATGGCCATCCTACCAAAAGCAATATACAGATTCAATGCTATTCCAATAAAAATTTCAATGACATTCTTCAAAGAAATAGATCAATTATTGATGAAATTCATATGGAGTCACCAAAACCCCCAAATAGCCATAGAGCTTCTGAAAAAAAAAAAAAAAAAAAAGAAGGGAATGGAGGCATCACACTCCCAGACTTCAAACTATACTACAAAGCCATAATCATCAAAACTGCATGGTATTGGAACAAGAACAGACATACAGACCAATTGAACCCAATAGAAAATCCAGAAATAAACCCACAGATTTATGGTCAACTAATCTTTGACAAAGGAGCAAAGAATATGCACTGGAGCAAAGAATGTTTGTTCAATAAATGATGCTGGGAAAACTGGGTTGCTACATGCAAAAGAATGAAGCTTGACCACTACCTCACACCATGCACAAAAACCAACTCAAAATGGATTGAAGAACTAGACATAAGAACTGAAACCATAAAATACATAGAAGAAAATATAGGTGAAGCACTATATGACATGCACTTCAAAGACATCTTTACAGACACGTCACCCAAAGCAGTGATAGTGAAGGCAAAGATAAACAGCTGTGACTACATCAAATTAAAGAGCTTCTGCACAGCAAAAGAGACAATAACAAAAACAAAGAGAAACCCCACCAACTGGGAGAACATTTTTGCACCCAACACTAATGATAAAGGACTGATCACAAAAATCTACAAAGAGCTGATGAAACTCAACAAAAACAAACAAAATAATCCAGTCAAAAAATGGGCAGAAAAGCTAAAAAGAAACTTCTCTGAAGAGGAAATGAAAATGGCCAACAGGCATATGAAAAAATGTTAAACATCACTTGTAATCAGGGAAATGCAAATCAAAACTACAATGAGATGCCATCTGACACCAGTGAGAATAGCACATATTAAATAAACTAGCAACAACAAATATTGGTGAGGTTGTAGAGAAAAAGGAACTCTCCTGCATTGCTGGTGGGAGTGCAAACTGGTCCAGGCACTGTGGAAATCTGTGTGGACATTTCTTGACCTACTAAACATAGAGCTTCCATATGATCTAGCAATTCCACTCCTAGGTATTTACCCAAAGGACACAGAAACATTAATTCCAAAAGTCACCTGCACGCCTATGTTTATAGCAGCACTATTTACAATAGCTAAGCTATGGAAACAACCCAAATGCCCAAAAATAGATGACTGGATCAAGAAGATGTGGTACATATACACCATGGAATATTACTCAGCATTCAAAAAAGATAAACACATGCAATTTGCAGCAACATGGATGGAGCTAGAAGGGATCATGCTCAGTGAAATAAGCCAGAAAGAAAAAGAAAAATACCGGATGGTCTCACTCATAGCAGGAATTTAGAAAACCTAAATAAGAGACCAGGAAAAAGACTAATCAATACAAAGTAAAAATCAAAATCAACAAGCAACTTGTGTTGCTTGCATCCCCGAAGGTGGTGGGTGGGGCGGGGCGGGGAAAGGAAGGACTAGAGTCAAAATAAGGGGGGGGTGTGCAATTGTATGGTGAATATGAAAATGCATACATTGTGCAAAGATGAAAAAAGATGTAAGAATTATATAAAATAAAATATTTAAATTAAAAAATCATTGTTATTATAATGAATTGTATTTACTAATCATTCATTTATTTATATACTTAATACTAAAGACAAATGCAACTCTAAATGCAAGTTGATAAAAATAGAATCTAAAATTAGCATCAGATATAGGGTCGATTTTTCTTGTTTGCCTGCGGTGCTTGGTGTTTTGGTCAGGATGCGGATTTCATTGTGAGGCAGATAGTTTGAAATGAAAATGACTGGAAGGACACCTAGGAAGAATGCTTAGGAATGACATCCTCCATGGACCCCAGCTAATTGTCATTCTCCAAGCCACAGACTGTTAAGCACACAGCTATGTCATCGCAAACATCACTCTTTCACATCAGGAGCTGGTAACGGGGCTGATAAGGCAAAGTATAACGCTGGTATGAAGGAATGCTTGTGCTGTGGAATAAGGAAGTTGATGATGCAATATATTCTGGGGCTGTCTGCTGAGACATTGCAGGAAATATTTGGGGTGTTTCTTCCAGGCCTAGAATCATCCTTTCTAGAGCCACTGGTGGGTGATTTTGATGAAAGTCATTCTAACCAACGCTGAATTGAATTGGGTTGCATGAAGCTAACAACAACAGCCTAGGAATGCAAAAATCCTAAACTCTGCTGATCTCCAATGAGAAAACTATAACCATTCCTAGGCACTGAGCAGGCAGAACCAACTCTAAAGGACATGATGTCCAGTAGAAAAAGCTGCCAGATGAGCTTTGTCCATTATAGGACCAACTTCCAATCCTCATTTCTGTTTCTTTCTCTGGAAACAAAACAATAGTTGCTATTGTTGGTTCTTCATAGGAGCAGCAAATCTTTGTAGTTAAAGATGAAGAGACCATCAAATATTTCCTTATCCTTTGTGGTTATGCCTTCATTCTGGTGTGAAAAGGTAGGATGCAACTTAGGCAGAGTCTCACAAGGCCAGGATCTTACAGTGATACTTCCTGCCGTGAAAAATACAGATTGAAACACCAGACCCATAAATGAATATATTTGGTTTTAGTCAAGGAATAGGTTTCAAATAGTGAAAGAAGATTTTCTTACTTGAGAAACAGTGTGAATCAGGCAACTCTCCTTCCAACCTAACTGTGTAGATCTCTTTATCGTCTTCATTTTTTCCCCTTAGGAAGAGTATTTCATGTCAGCCTTTTCAATAGAGTAGAATGTGCTCAATTTTATAATCAGAAATAAGGAATTGAAAGCCTAAAGGATTTTCCATAATCTAAACTAAGGCCAATGGAAATACACATATGTATGTGATAAGGAACATTACATATTTACTAACATAACTTCAGTTCACGCATTCAACCACTACCCACCAAGTCCCTTCTGTATACCAGACATTGAGCTGGGTGCTGGATTGCAGAGTGCAAAGCAATATGATCATCAAGACTCGAGTCCAGGGGTGAAGAAAATAAAGAACAACCAAAAAGAAAATATAGAAAAAATAAATATGTAATTAAATATTATGTTCAGTGCTATAAAGAGAAATTAAATCAATGTAAATTGGCATGATAACAGAAAGATTCTTCTTTAGTGAACTTTCCCGTTACCTTAGTTGCTTTTGTGATTTTTCAGTTTCTCTTTTTAAAATTTGACTTATGCCCAGTACCTCATTTTCAAACTGCTGAAGTTCCAGTGAAGACCAATCTATAACTTAAAGAGTTAGCTAGACCATGGAGAAAAGCAAGGGATGGAATAAAAGGAAAATCTGGGAAAATTATATAGTCAATCTTCATACCTGAAAACCACCTTTAAAACTCATAAGCAGCTATGTGTGCTCTGGAAGAATAAATAAAAGAATAAAAACAAAGTAAACCTGTTTATCAACAAAACTCTTTAAGCTGCTCTCAAGAGTTAGTTGTAACAGGACTTATTTACATGGTCAGAGGTCAAAGGTGACAGGGAGAAGGGGCCACACCACTCATCACCTTGTACTGGCACCCCTGCCCCCCAGGAAATCCATCCTCTGCAAATGCCCCCTTAGGAGAGTTGGCGATGAATGGGTGACCAGGCGTGAGCTCTCGGACACTGAACTGGCTGCTATTGACCTTTAGTATCCACTGATTGTTTTTAATGGAAAACTGGGGGAATCACAGTGCATCTCAAAGCATTACAAGAAGGAGCAAAACGTGTCCTTTACCATGCAGTTTCCTCCTCCCCAGCCAGCTCTGCAGATGAGGGCATCTCTCCCTGGTATAGATCCCTCACTCCGCTCCCTCCCACCACCACCCCAAGTTGTGCAACAGCGCTATTTCTTTATTAGCTCATGCAATTCTGAAATGTTTGTGACTAAGGGTCTAACTGCTTTAACAGCAGAGATCTGTAATACTAAAAATGGAAATCTTCTTGAAGCTAGGTCATATAGAAAAGTATTTAATTTATAGCACACTTTAAACGATGATGCTCATTAGCTTGTTCAAAACAATTCATTATGATTTTTACAACCTTTCTAGGCCAGGACAAGCATAGAAAATATCCTATAGGGATTTCTCCCTGTAGGGAACACCTGCTTTTCCTTTCTCACCTAATTATAAATATCCTCCAAAGTGTAATTTGTGTGGTATTATATAATTGTGCTTAAAGTGTTTTTCAGTAAGGGAATGACTAGTAACCGGGAGTGTATTCTTACTCTTACCAAAGATATATCAATGTTTTGTGTAATTATGGAGAAAACTGACAACATATATTTGCTCCAAGTTCTAACCACTAGTAGAGGCATTCCAAATAATTTTACCGACCATACAAAAATTTCCAAAAATTAACAGGAGTTTTTCCTTTCTGTCACTTAATAGCAAACAATGTTTAACCAAAGTGTCTATCGGGTAACAGCAGGCTAACCTGAGATAAAACGTGTTTGAATAATACCAATGGATTAAAAAGGTTAATTTCTAAATATGAGAACATTAATTTTCTGTATATAGAAAAAGTATCTAATTAACAAGTCAAGAGTAATCTGCAGAGACTCGAAAACATTTATCAAAGATTTATAAGATTACTATGTGAGATTCCAGAACACAGAGCCTCTCTCCATCTAGCCTCATCTCCCCTCCCTTGTGCACATGTGCACATGTGCACACATACACACACACACCCTATAAAGTCACTCTGTACTATATACACAGATATACCTGTATCACAGATATACCTCTGTATCACAATACAGAGGACAAATCAGAAAATCCATTAATTGGCTCCTGTTTATTTCCCCAAAGTTGTCAGCTCTATTTGTCTTCCCAAATTGCCATCATTATCATCATTAGTGCTTCTCAGTGAGCACTTGGACGTCACAAAGGTCTTACTTTTCCTGGAGAGCAAAGCCTCCAATGTGCTAAGAGTTTAGTGCAAAGCATAGAATTTTCCTTGGCAAATGGCTGTTCTTTGGCACAGAATACCAAAACAAGACTAATTTCTAATTTGTTTGTTCTGCATCCCCAACAGCAAAGAACCATAGATGCAAATATAGCCACCAAAATAGTTTGTACTAACTTCCTTAAATAAAATAATTAGGAGATTATTTATTGTCATGCAACAGCAGAAAGTTTGCTAACCAAATAATAGCCTATGTAGACTTGCCTTAAATTATTTATAACACACTATATATTCTACTACATCCACTAGTAATCAAATACCATAATTATGGTGATAATATAGTAGAATAGTATTTTAGTTCTCTGTTTTTATGTGTCCTTCCTCACAAAAGTTTCTCAAAAGAGGCTGCCATGTCACTTCATCCTTGTATCTCCAATACTCTCCCCTGACACAGTGGGTCTCACTAGATAATTGGTAGTTACAAGCTTGAAGCATACAGGAGTTATTCTGGAAGATTTGGATTTTCTTCATCAGGACTATTTTCAGGAAGAAGTGCACATAGAATGCATGCTGAAGATTATATCACAAAAATGTTACATTTTATGCAGTGCAAATGCACTTATCTCTTTCTCCTTGCTATGAGCTCTTTATCCACATGGATATTAAGAATATAGTTTGAAAATGACTACTTATATCTGGGCAAAAGGCTTTAGCAGTTTTAATCCTCCCTGTGAAACTCGATCAACTCCCAAAACATCCAATTTTGACTGTAGATAGAGGCAGCAATTACATTGCCTCTAAATATGATTTAGCTCTTGATGGCTAGCTATGCAATCTGCCTGTGGTCAGCTGGGCTTCCCCTTCAAGAAAGAAGTCTTAAGTTTAAAATGGTGTTAAACTTTCAGGACAGGGCCTCCCTAGTGGTGCAAGGGTCTAGCACGTAAACTGTGAATCTATCCACAGCCACTGCAGCATGAGTTAAATCCCCGGCTGGCCAGGGATCTACCCACAGGGTGCAGCAGACCTCTTCTGACTTGCCCACTGCTCCCTTCAGCAGTGTATTTCAGTCAATCTGCCTGTTCTGTTACCCACTCTATCTCTGGTGAATCCTCTCATCCCCACACCTCTGGCCTGTACCCCAGTTCTTGTATGCAGAAATAAATCTTTTAAAAAAAACCTTTTAGGACAATTGAAGGGCTAAACCAGCTTTTTGACTATATATTGCACCTGATTCTCCTAATTCTCCCCCATCCACATTATGACACCAGTTTTCTAAAAAGTTAATAAGAAGAGAAGCTTGCCATGACTCTCTTCAAACTCTCTTTTTTGATTTCTTTCTTTGGCCTCTTCATAAGGTCCAGTTTCTTTAACTGATTTCCTTCGTTGTTCAGTCTCAGGGAAGGAATAGCTACATGTGGGAGGGAGTAAAACATTTTATATCACCCAGCAAGTTAAAAAATATTGCCATGGAGTAAAGACTTTAAATAGTAAGGAGATATTTAAATTTTTTGCACTGTCCAGCATTTGGTGGGTATTTCATACTGATAGCATGTCCCAATTTGGACAAGACACACTTCAAGTGCTCGAAAACCACTTGTGTCTAGTGGCACTGCATTGGGCAGTTCAAGGCTAAGAGAACTGACTGCCGGTTAACTAGTGTCTATTGAACCTCACAGAGGATACCAGATAGAGAACTGGTGGTATTTCTGGGCCTTAAATGTTAGAGGAAAATCCCTCTATCCAAGAAAGAACTTCCATCTTTCTGTTGTAGAGAAGCATTAAGAATTGTAGTCAAGATGACCCCAATTCTGTTATAGTGTGTAACTCTCTCCCAATTTTCTTCTGAGAGAGTCCCAGATTCTTACAGCAGCAGGAGATGGATCTACAAAGCCCAGGATGTTGTATGTTCAAGTGCAAGTGGTCTTTAAGAATGTCAAACCTTTCCAGTGCTCAATAATTCAGCCCATAATGAGACAGTTCTTCTGTATCTTAGAATAAACACTGCAGCTCAGATTTATCAATAAGTGTTTGATGGATAAACAACCAAATGAACTAATAGCTCATCTACAGTTTTCTGACACACAAACACAATATTTTCAGTTTTAGGTTAATAAATCCATGATTATTTGCATTCTGGTGTTCTGTTTAAAGTGCTTTCATATTTCCACAGAATACTTTTTTCTGTTGTAAAGTAATACTTTTCATTGGTTTATAATGTAAACCCCTTTATTTTCAAGCATAAAACTGAATTACTACACAACACACAAAGAGCAGTATTTGGTTTCTCAAGTTATAATGTGTCTCATTAAGACTGAATCTCAACTTTGATTTTTCTGAAACAAAAACAGCTTTATTGAAATATAACTCATCTAGCACAAAGTTCACCCTTTTAAATGGTACAATTCAATGGGGGTTTTTATATTCACAGAGTTGTACCACATAGCTGCTATTTAACTTCAGAACACTTTCTTTTCAAAATGAAACCATGGCCATTAGCTGCCATTCCTCAGTATCTTTGCCCTCAGTCCTGTGTAACTACATATCAACTGGAAAAATCATCTTACAAGCTGAGTTTAAAGCTCTTGTAATGAGAATAGGCGTGGATTTTTGCGTGGTGGTTGTGTCTCTTTTTCGCTTATTCATCTGCTCTATAAATATTAATTAAATAGTGTCTGGTAGATAGGAATCGAAGAGAGTAGATGTGCATGTGAAATATGATTGTTATTTTTTTCTTTGAGATAACTTCAGAGTACACAGACTGGATCTCATTTCTGGTTGTGACTGCTGTAAGATCAAATACAACATTTTGTTTGAAGTTAGAGTTTCAAGCTGCTAGAATACCATTATTTGACATTTCTGACCCTCTAAAGCAGTGAATACATTTTTACAAATTTATATTTAGAAGTAGAACCTGGCTCCCTCCCAATCAGGAGGACATGGGTGTATAAGTGAAGTTTAGCTCCATTCCATCCCACACTCTGCCTCTATTCTATTCTATTTCAGGGGAAATTCAACCAGAGGACAGCCCATAAACCCCAGTCACTTCTACACACATGTGTCTTCTCCCAGGAGTCTATAATGTCACCTTAGACGCAGAACATTCTTGCGGGTATTTAACTCTATTGCATGAATTGGTTGATTTAGGAAAGATTTATGTGATAGTTTCCATACTATGTAGCCACTTGATTTTGTGCTTCACTATGTATGGATGTTCATATTTTGCTAATTGCATTCTGTGTTTGTCTTATCTTCCTAAATGGAGTGAGGTTGCCTTAAGAAAAACCAGTGTTACCCTGTCCCACCTCACCTGTGACATGGTGGTGTGTCTTTGTGTCATTAATACATGATGATGGCTGTATTTATGTTGTTCTCAGTAGAAAGCTATAGGCTGGACCACTTTTTCCGCCGACTCCCATTTTAAAATTGTTCAGTAGAGAATTGACCCCTGCCAGCGGGTGTGACTCTAGACCTGCAGCTCCAATACCTGTTACTAGGTTAGCCTTATGTTTCATTGGGGACCATGACGCCAGGCCATTGGAGTTTGTGGAGGAAGCACCAGAATAAAGCTAGCATCAAAGTTTATTAGGACTCAACAGAACACTGCAAGAGGCATGGGCAGTTCCAGAAAAGCAAAACTACCCTGAGCAGCAAAGCAGGAGGGTTTTCAACGTTTTTTTCCTTTCCGGGTGAGGAGGGATTCCTCTTAAACTTGCAGACTTTGCTCCCATCACTCCTTGCAACTCCAGGACAGCTGGAACCCTCCTCTCTCCTTCTTTTTGAGTTGGGGGAAACTACAGTTAAAAGACTGCTCAGGCCTCCAAGACCTGCCGGATCTTAGCTGGCCCTTGAAACACAGTGATAACCTCAGCTGGCCTGGGGAATGGCAGAAATGCAGCTGTGCTCCTTGGTTGGGGGTGGGGAGAGGGTGGAGCTCCTTTTAAGTCTTTAACAACATGAGCACCCACTGTGTGCCTGGCTCTGTGGGATGTATTTGAAGGTAGCTCCCTCTTCAGTGTTCACTGTGTGTCCTCATGTCAATCACCACATGTACCCACGGAATCATGCATATTTATGTTCTATCTCCCTCCCTGGAGAGTGAGTTCCTTGCTGACAAAATGGAATTTCACCCAGAGCCTAGCACACAGCTGACCTGCAATCCCTGTTTATCATGTGAATAAATAAAGAAAACAAGCAGCTTCCTGCATAACTGAAAGATAGCACACACATATATCTCATATAAGAAAGTACCATTTAAGGTACTAAATATATAGTACAGACAACATGTAAACCAAGTAAACTTCAGGAATCCATATGCTTCGTGTAAACAAAGCCATTTTTTTTATAAAGTACAATCCAACCACTGTCAGCTGAAATAAATAGGTACAAGCAAAATTAACTAAGTTATCAAAGAATCAAGAGTGAGGATTCAAACTCAGGAAACTGTTCTGACAGATTTTACTCTGCGAGAATGCTACAATGTGTGCAAACAATCTTATTTTACTTAGGTAGGAACACTGAGTCATTGACATTCAGATGTAAATGTTCTTGATTGGGGAGCAGGGCTTCTGGTTCTAAGTGGTTTTGCCCTAAAGGCATGTCCATACTATTTATGTGCAGAGGAAAGCTAGCACTTCCTTCATTTCTAAGCAATACACCTGGGTACTGGTGCTTAAATTTTTTTTTAAGTTTTATTTATTTTTTTATACATACTAGAATTGGGGTACAGGTCAGAGTTGCAGGGGATGAGAGGACTCACCAGAAGCAGAGTGGGGAACAGAACCAGCAGATTGACTGAAATACACTGCTGAGGGGAGCAATTGGTGTGCCAGGAGAATTCTGCTGCGCCATGTGGGCAGCTTCTTGGCAGGGGATCGAACTCATGCTGCAGTGGCTGTGGCTATCTTCATAGGTTGCGTTTTAACACCTTGCGCCACCAGGTAGGCTCTCCTTGACAGTCTTAGTGAGAGCTGCAAGGCTGACTTACCTGTCAGCAGCAGATCACTGCATAGGATGGAGACTGTTCTAACTTTAAATCTATGCAGATGGCTTTGGGCTCTTGCTTGCTGGACCAGGGAGGATGATGGCAGAAAGTTCTACAATACATTCTTACCACTAAAATGCATATTAAAACATAATAGATTGTTATTGTATTTTTTAAAAACTTTAAAGGAGAGATAAGGTGATCCTATACACATGATGAAGGGATCCTATACTTCCAAAATGAATGTACTAACAATGATGCAAAACAATATTATTTCAATAAAAAAATTTTAATTAAAAATAAAGATTCTCTGGCCAGGGTAAACAGAGGTCCTATTGGATGTCTTCTATGTCTTCTATGCCTGCATGTGAAGCTTTAATCACCAGGCTTCTTAAGCTAATTTGGCTTAAGTGTGAGTTTCCAAGTCAGAAGCAGAAATTTAGTAAAATCCGTATCATAGCATCCATTTATGAGTCAGAAGGAAAACAGAAACCACCTGTATGTATGTACGTACATATGTCTGTATGATAAATCTATTTACTTATTCTTTAATTTTTGTATAGAAGAACCTGAGTCTAGGCCAGAGATGCAGGGTGGGGGGTGGTAGTGAAATTATTCACCAGAGACAGAGTGGGGAGCACAACAGGTGGATCCACTGAATCACGCTGCTGAGGGAAACAGCGGGCAAGGCAGGAGAGGTCTGCTGCACCATGTGGGAGATATCCCTTGCTGGGGATCCAACTCGGGCGTTGGTGGTGATAGCGCTGAGACTTAACCACCAGGCCACAGAGAGGCCCCAATCTGTTTATTTTTTTAATAGAGGCAAACTACAGTTTTGATGAGGGGTGTTCTAATGTCATCACTCTGTATTCAAAACGGAGGTAACTTAGCTTAAGATACAGAACTCTACACCACAGAGGTGATGGAAAATCTGAGAAGCAAAGCAGGGATGATAATGAGGCTGGCAAGAAGTGCACAAGAATGGGAATCAGAGACCAACCTAAGGTGATGGGAAAAAGGGCTCCTGGGGGACTGGACCCCACACATGCCTGTCCTGAGGGAAGCTGGAAGGAGGAGCCCCCTAAGGTGGAGCCACATGGGGAGAAATGTCCATTTCTTTATGCCCACTTACCACAGAGTTTCGACCAACAGCTTCTTTGGAATGAAAGGCACCTGGAAGATGTGGCCAGGGCAGGCGTGGATCTCTGCACTAATCCAAGAGCAGGGAAGGAGGGTGTGTGATGGAATGAAGCTGGGCTGTGTAGACCCCAGGTGTCCACAATCCAGGTGAGATATCCTGGCAAACATGAGGAAAATATACAGAAGATTGACACAGTAAAGCAGAAACAGCCTCATCAAGGGACACGCCCAGATAGACTTCCATGCAGGGAAAATGTGAGTCTCCAAAGAGGGGCTTGTGAGGCATGTTCAAGTCATCAGTTTCTGTGGATTACATGCACTGATCCATGGAAGCCTCACAAACCCTGCAGGATAGTACAAGGAGCAATGCTGGCCCAGGAAGATGAAGTGACTTGCCCCTGCCACACCAGGCATCCAAAGCAGAACTCCCCCACCAAAAAGGTTCCCTTAATGCACCTTGCACCTGATACATTATGTCTCGTCTTCAAAAGTATTTAGAAATAGCAGGAATCTAGAAAACTTAAATAAGGGAACAGGAAAAAGAATAACTATAAGAAAGAAAATATCAAAATCAACAAACAACTATGAACCAGAGACACTCTATGGGGGGGTGGGGGGTGGGGAAAGGAGGGATTGGGGTCAAAATAGGGGAGTTGTAATTGTATGGGGAATATAAAAATAAAATTTAAATTAAAAAAAATAAAAAAGAAAGAAATGTGTCCCATTTGGTAACATAGTTAGAATGACAGAGCTGCAGAGAGAGCTTGCAGTTGCTGTTTTTCCTTTCTGTTTAAATTAATTTTTTATTAACTTACAACAGTGTTCATTTTTGTACAGTATTTGATTTCTCCCCTCAGGTGTAGTCCCTGTTAGTTCTCCCACCACCACATCACCCATGTGTGATCCATGACCACAGTTCCTTGTGTCCTTCCCTCCCCTGTTTGTATCCCCCTCTCTCTCTCTCCTGCTGTATGCCTCAGGTCTATGCTCAGATTGCAAGTTTTGTCTTTTTCCTAATTCTTTGTTTGGTCTCTCTATATTCCACCTGTAAGTGAAACCATCCCATGTTTGTCTTTTTCTTTCTGACATTTCATTTAGCATAATTTTCTCTAGTTCCATTCATGTTGCTGCAAATGGCGTGCGTTTATCTTTTTGATTGCTGAGTAGTATTCCACTGCTGCTTTTCTACCTTCCAGTATAGGCCTCCTTTTCAACCTTACAAATACTGTCTCTCACCAACAGCCTTCTTTCTTTACCAGCACATGGATACACACAAAAGACATACCAACAACAATTCCAAATCTGCTGAAAATAATGAGAACTCCTATTTATATAACAGTGGTGTCTTTAATTTAGCAGAAGATACAGCTCTATGGCAAAGGAGTGATTTTGTAATGATGAATTGGCTGGTTTCAGAAGGGAGAGAAAATTGCTTTTACACCTTGGTTAAAACCCGTAAGTTGTAGCTGACTTTCTTTGAGAAGGCTGACTTTTGAATTATTTTCTTTTATAAACTTGAATGCCTTTAATCCTATTTCAGGATACCTCATTAATAAGCAAGGAAAAGAAAAGTTATTAGGCAGAAATGAAATGCCTACTGGGGTCTGTGATCTGTGTTTAAGGGGTAAAGAATATAGAAAATAAAAACTTTTCTCCTGAGTAAGTATTCAATCACGGAACTATAGCAAATGGATAAAATGTTATGTAAAATGAAGTTGGAAAAGAAGATAACATTATCACATCCTGGATAAGATCCTAGAAGTGTTCTATACCCTTTGAGAGTCTTTTCCCTCAAGTACTTCATTTTTCATTTCTTAGGTAAAAACTCGATGGAGGGCATGTGCCCAGGACAGTACATATGAATTGTGCTGATATAAAAAGATGTATTCTTCTCCTTAGAGCTAATTTCTGTTTCCTGATCATTAGAGATGAGACAGCCCCTGCTACTGTTATCCACCAGAGTTGTGTGTGTGTGCATATGCACAGATGAATCGTTATATCTAAAAGTATTTTTTTAATATTGGCTGATTTTGAAAGCCTGTAATCATAAATAGAATACTTTAATAGTGTAATTTTCAATAAATATAGTGCTTTCTGTTGACATAAAATATAAAATACTTATGAGAATTTATATTATTACTAATAAAAAAAGACAAGAAAGTAGCCTTCCCAAGTTATAATGGTAGTGGTAAATGTTCTCTAATAGAAAATAACTAATTTTATTAGTAATAACTTTCTTCCTCTCGGTCTTTAAATCCTCAAAGATTTTCATAGCTGAGTTAAAAACACAAATAATAGAATTTACAATTCAACAAATCCTACTGGCTTAGCTGTTACTTTTTCTGCGACCATTTCTAGCATTTCTTAAAAACTATCACCGTAAACTGTTCTTTCCATGAAAAAATTACTCAAATATTTGTAATGGTCAACATTGATTAAGAAGTTTATCGTGCTTTTTAAGTCATGCCCTCAAAGCAATACTCAGGTCAATGCAACACATAAATAGTTGTGTAAAGACTGCAATAAAGTCTACATACCTGTCAAAACTCTTTTGTGATGACTTCATGAATCAAAAATATTTGAATGCATCAGATCTCTTGGTATACTTAAATCAAATGTTAAATTTTGTGGAACCTGTGGGGCAATTGTTGTGTGATTTGGCAAGAGAATTTTCTTAGGATAACGGAGTAGGTGGCTACAAGGCAATATAGTTCCCATTCATCATGGCACACAGATGAATGGAAAGAGATGATGAATGAGATAGTTTTCAAAGAAGTTATAAAATTCCTCTGAGGGCACTTATTACCTTCCACATTTAAGGCAATATTTTTTTTCCACCCAACAAAGCAGAAAATTCATAAACTGGCAGTTAAGAAGCACTGTTTTCTGCATGCATGAAATGAGTCTTAGACTCAATAGAGCGCTTTGTTCAGGTCTATCCTGGCTTTTCTCTGGGGTCCTGGGTCACAGAAACCTGCTAGCCATATCTATGACAGGCTCAGCCACTGTCACTGTCCTGCTCTCAAGTGACATGAAATCAGTGTTCCATGTGTTTCCATTTAAATGAAAAATTATACTCTCCCTTAACTGCAGATGCCTATGGGTGCCATTTAAACCCTACTGTGGATGTGGTTGTTACCCAAGGTCTGAGATCAAAGAATGGAACTGAAAAAATTGCATTGGAGGAGATCCAGTTCTCTTTTCTTATTTGATTTATGCAAGAAATCAGTGGACTTCTTGACCATGGGCAAGCTGGGTGAAATGTGAATAATGAAGATTTATAAATAACTAAGACATAGTCCTAACTTTAAAATGAGATAAAATTGCTTGAAATTGTTTGCTCCCTATAACTGTATGACTTTCATAATAGATTTGTTTAAAACAGTGCCTGAAAATATTTAAACTATCACATTGCCAACTCAAACAGGATCAATTTGATACCTAGAAATGTTGTTTTCTGGTTTACAGAGAGAGGTAAATCCCAAATTTGCATTTGTGGATTTTCTAAAATATTACTTTTTACTAATAAATATTTATGAGATACCACTGAGATTTTGCTCCTTATTTTCTTTGCCTGAAGTACTATCCCAGACAGACATGTGACCGGCCTCCCACATAGCCTTCCGTCTTTCCTCAGAGGTTACTTTCTCAGTGAATTCTTCCTTGACCAACTTCTAAAATTCTAGTTCTTTCCCCCAAATCCCCTAGCCTTCTTCCCTGTTCATTTTTCAATGGTGCATCTTCTAGCTTTTTCTGAGCTTTTTAAACCTTCATTTATTCTCCCTCTCCCTCCCTCCCTCTCAATAAAAGGTGGGCTGATTGAAGGCAGTGACCTTCACTTTGTCACATTCAGGGGACATTTCTCAGTCTGCATCTTACTCAAGATCTGCAGAAAAAACTTACACTCTAGCATTATCTGATCTGAACTGCATAAGAGACCTAAGTCCTTCAAGACAACACTGGGAGTTATTGCCCAGCTTTCTCGCTCATAGGCACATTCTTCCCTCCAAGTGCTTGCTAGTGACATAGATAAACCATTCAGTGTGGAACAGCACTTGTGTGAGCTTTCCATTTCCTTGCAAATAGGTGGATATGTGACTTCCACACTAATAACTACCACGTGGTGTACTAGAAACCCATCACCATGAAATATAACATTTTTAGAAGGTGCTCTTGCATCAGTGGAGCCCATTAATGTTGCTGAAAATGTTTTCATCTGTCTGCTTTGGTGTGGGAAATGGGTGTCATTAGTAGGACATGCATGAACTGAATAGATAAAACCCAGCTTCTTGCTTGTGTCTTACACTGGCTGCACCTCTACATGCAGGCATTTATAAGAATGAGTGAATGCCTTCTCCCAAGGCTTTAGACACTCCAGGCTACTAGGGAAAGAAGCAGAAGGTCTAAAAGACAGCTCTGTGCTCGTCCATTCCCTTGACTTCTTTGCATTTGGTTTCTAGAGGACTCTTAGTAGATGGGAGGAATTCACAATATTTGTGAAATTTAGTGGTGCTATTGTATTTCACATAATAATGGTAGAGAAAGAATGAGAGTTAGAGAAGGAAGTTAGTGTTAGCAATGCTCCCCAAGCTTTCCAGGACAATATGATTTAGCAGTCAGGTGTTTTGGACTCTCTGGTGAATGATGTTAGTCTGCAGGTATTACAAATCTTAGAAAATAATGCCAGTCATTATTCCACTATCCAGCAGGCAGCTCAGATACTGCCACCCATAACATCTGTATCTGATCGTCAAAGAAACAAAGAGGAGATAGTTTTGCCTCTATCACGGAGCTCCTAAATCCTGATCAAGCACAAGGAAAGGCAACTGGGTAATGCTTGAATAGTGCCAGTGTGGAAATGAAGTGCAGTCTAAGTGTCCATTAGAAAATAAAGTGCATTTGTAAAGGACTGCAAGAATCATTTAACATTGCCCCAGACTCCCAAAGAAAATAAAGAGACCCTTAGGATGTCCTTCAGTGTATCTTGCGATTTACCATGGCTTTTTGTGTTTGTTCTATATTCTACATAAGGCAGGAAAGACAATCTTAGAAATGATTTTACTGTACTTAAGAAATTTTTACTTCCCTTTTAGGGAGTTTTGAAATATTATAATAACTTCATTTTTTTTTTTTATTTTGAAATAATTGTAGATTCACCTGCAGTTTTAAGAGATGGTGTAGGGTTAGGAATGGACACAGTGCAGGTTTTCTAATGCAGCAGACCGGGTAAAGGAGGAGTCAGAGTCCTCAGTGGCTTTTTGCAGGTCTTTTATTGGGATTACCAGGTACACAGCAGGCAAGGGTGCTGGGAGGCCGGGAGGCTGGCAGGCCTCCCAACCCCCAGCAAATCCTCACTCTATCTGGGCTCTCTTGTGATCTCTGCTTCTGCTTCTGCTTCTCTTGCTTCTCTCTCAGCTTCTGCTCGGCTTCTACTACTTCTTTCTCGGCTTCTCTTTCAGCTTCTCCTGGTGTCCCCTTGACACTGCCCCCAAAAAACACCATCTCAGCCCAGATGAATCCCATCTACCTATGCCCACACCCTATTCCAGGTGCCCGCCATCAGGCATGCATTCAGGACCACAAGGATCCATCATCTATCCTGATGGCAGGAGGGCAGAAAAGCCTGATACCTTTTACCTTACCGTACAGACTTCCCCCTCGGGGTTTTCTGCCATAAAATCTACATATATACAATTTTCTTAGAAAACACAAACAATGCAGCCATGGCCCACAAAAGCAAATACATCACAATATAACAACGAAATACAACAGAACACAAATAAGTCCAGGGAGGGCCCCAACCTAGTGGCAAAAGACAATTATTGGTACCAGCAGATGAGCCACCAAATATGCTGCCGAAGGCACTGCTCATACAAGGGAGGGGAACCACTCACGGCATCTACTGTCACACACCAGGAGCCGTCAGGCTTCCTGGCCTTCTCTGGCTGTAGTCTCGGCTACAAGCCACACACAGCATACACCCTCAGGATGCACTCACTCTGGGATTGGCGATTCTATTCTGTTGGGGGTAATCGCCAGCCCTCAGGGTTTCTGTCCATAGTCGCTCCAACACTCGGCCTTCATAGCCACCCATGCGACTCGCAGACCCCTGCACTTAGGCCAACCCACTGCACAAGCACATGGGCTGGGGATCCAAACTCTACATTGGGCTTGGGCTCCACCCCAAGCCACGTTCCCCACCCGTCCCCCAAGGACAGGTTCCTCAGCTCCTCACCCTCACTTGACAATGAGCAGGCCATCACCCACAGGTGATTTTACGAGACTCACTGTCCTTCCTCAGCTTACTTAGTGATTAGCAGCCACTCAGGGCTTCCCAAACTTAGCATCAGCACCAGCTTTTGCCTTCTCAGTTGGCTTTTCTCCTCTGACTGGCTGCTGGGCATACACAGGCTGCTTTTGGCCATCAAGGCCCACTGGCCACCCCCAGATTCCCATCTCCTGGGGTGTACAAACAAAAGCATCCTCCCCCAGGGTCCCAAAAACAACTTGCCAAAGTTCCTCCACCTTCTGGCAGGATTGTCAGTCCAAGTTCATCAGTCCAAGTCCATTAGGCCTTTCCATCAGCACTGGTGAGCTCCGAATCGCGGTCCTCTCTTGCCCAACGATTCTTGCTGCCTTGGGGGTTGTTGGCTGGTCCTGTCAGGGGTCATTGGCTGGTCCTCTCGGGCATTTCCTTCACGCCAGGTCTCGTCCTGTAGCTCCTGGAACCTTGTCCATCTCCGGTGCTGCCATGATGCCTCCAGCGTCGTCACAGGCAAACACAGTCTGATACTCCTTAGTCTCTCCAGGTCTTCGGAGGGCTCCATACCTGTCTTCATGGATCATCTTGCCAACTTACGCCAATTGTAGGGTCAGGAATGGACACAGTGCAGGTTTTCTAATGCAGCAGACCGGGTAAAAGAGGAGTCAGAGTCCTCAGTGGTTTTTTGCAGGTCTTTTATTGGGATTACCAGGTACACGGCAGGCAGGGGTGCTGGGGAGGCCAGGAGGCTGGCAGTCCTCCCAACCTCCAGCAAATCTTCACTCTATCTGGGCTCTCCTGTGATCTCTGCTTCTGCTTCTGCTTCTCTTGCTTCTCTCTCAGCTTCTGCTCGGCTTCTACTAATTCTTTCTCGGCTTCTCTTTTGGCTTCTCCTGGTGTCCCCGTGACACTGCCCCCAAAAGCACCATCTCAGCCCAGGTGAATCCCATCTACCTATGCCGACACCCTACTCCAGGTGCCTGCCATCAGGCATGCATTCAGGACCGCAAGGATCCATCATCTATCCTGATGGCAGGAGGGCAGAAAAGCCTGACACCTTTTACTTTACCCTGCAGATGGCATAGGGAGATTCCACATAACATTTACTGAATTTTCCCCAATGGTAACACATTACAAAACTTTAGAGCAGTATCACAATGAGGATATTGATATTGGTACAATCAAAATACAGAACATTTATTTTTATCACCATAAGGATATGCTCACATGCCCTGTTAGTTTTTATATTCACACATATTTCTCTCAAGTCCCAACCACTGCTTAACCCCTGGAAAACAATACTATATTCTGTGTCTATAATTTTGTCATTTTGATAACCTTTTGGGATTGATTTTCTCACTCAGTAAAATTTATAAGATCCGTCAAGATTGTTGTGTATATCAGTAATTGTTACTTTTAATTGCTGAGTAGTATTGATATGTTTGCTGTATGGATGTAGCAACTTGTTTAACCCTCATTGAAGAATATCTAGATTATTTCCTTTTTATGACTATTACCAAAAAATCTACTATGTACATCTGTGTATCCATTTTGTGTGGACAAAAAAAATTCATTTTTCTGGGATACGTGCTCTGGAATGCAATTGTAGGGCTTCTGGTGGTATGTTTAGTGCTTTTAGAAAACTGCCAAATTGCTTTCTAGAGTGAGTGTACAATTATATATTCCCACCAGCAGCATATGAGCTGCTAGTTTCTCCACATTATTACCAGCATTTGGTGTTGTCATTCTGGTAGGATGATACCATTGTGACTTTAAGTTGCATTTCAATAGCAGTAAATGACATGGAACATTTTTTCATGTACTTATTTGACATCCATGTATTTTCTTTGGTAAAATATCCCTTTTGCTTATGTTCAAGTTGGGTTTGAGTTTGGGAGATTGTTATATATCCTATATATTAATTATTTGTTAGATGTATGGTTTACAAATATTTTCTCCCAGTCTGCCTAGCTTCTCTTTGCAACTGTTTCATGAGCCATCACAGAATAAGATTTTAAATTTGACAATATTCATTTATTAATTTTTTCCTCATTTTATGAATCAAAGTCTAAAAACCACCTAGTCTGGTACCTTAAAGATTGTCTTTTTTTCCCACTCTTAGAATATTTTTAGTTTTGATGTTTTATATTGATACTTTAGTCCATGATCCATTCTGAGTTAATGTTTGTTTGAGGTGTGTGTTTTAAGTCAAGTTTTTTGGGGGGCCTATGGAAGTCAATTGCTCTAGCAGTTGGTCATGGTGTCTGAACCTTTTTAAGGTATTGTTGAATTTGGTTTGTATTTTGTATTTTGTTGAGAATTTTTGTATCTATGCTCATCAGAAATATTTATCTATAGTTTTATTTTTTTCTGATATCCATGTCTACTTTTGGTCTCATAAAAAGTAATTTGGAAGCATTTACTCGTCTTCAGTATTTGGGAAAACTTTGAGAAGGATAGATACTTTGGTTTTGAAGTCTTGGTAGAATTCATTAATAAAATCACCTGTCCTGAGCTTTTGTTTTCTGGGAAGCTATTGATTAGTATTAAAATTGTCTAGCTCTTTATTGGTTTATTCTTTCTGATTCAATTTCTTTCTGATTCAGTCATGAGAAGTTCTATGATTCTATGAAGTTATACATTTTTTCTAAATTTTCCAATTTGTTTCCATAAGAAGTCTCTTATGATCCTCTGTAATTCTCTGACTTCTGTTGTAACTTCTCTTTCATTTCTTATTCTATTGTTGGAGCTTTCTTTTTTTTCCTAAATGAGCCTAGCTAGTAGCTTTGTGTATTTTATCATTTCAAAGAAATTCTTTAGTTTCAACAATCTTTTCTATTATCCTTTTGATTTCTGTTTATTTCTGCTCTTATTTCTATATTCCCTTCCTTCTATTGGCTTTGGTTTCATTTGCTCTTTTTCATTAAGGTGTGAACCTACCTATTCATTTTATATCTTTCTTATTTCTAGGTATAGCCCTAAATTGCTATATATTTCTCTCTCAGCACTGGTTATGCTCTGTCCCATATGTTCTTGTTACTGTGTCTTCATTTTCAGTCATCTCCAGGTACTTTTTAATTCCTCTTTTGATTTCCTTAATGCAGGAATCAGTCATTACTTTGATATTCTGTTTTCACATATTAGGAGTTTTTCTTACTTTCCTTCTGTGGTTGATGTATAGTTTGATACTGCTGTGATCAGAGATGATACTTGCTATGATTTCAGTTTTCTGAACTTATTGGCTCTCATTTTGTGATCCACAATGTGATTTATCCTGGAGAATATTCCACATGCACTTGAGAAGAAAGTGCCCTGACAAGAATGTGCCCTTGGGTTTCGGGGGTTGGAATAACCTAAATGTCTATTGTGCCCAGGTGGTCTAACTTCTCATTTAAGGCTATTGTTTCCTCGTTGCTTTTCTGACTAGTTAATCTGTCCACTGATATAAGTGAGATGCTGAAGCGTGATACTACTATTGTGCTGCTGTCATTGTCTTTTTAGGTTTGTTAATAGTTGCTGTATATATTTTGATGCTCCTTCACTTGATATGTATATATTAAGTATTGATATGTATATATTTACATATATACCAAATCTATATGTGTGTATCTATAGGCATGTGTTATTTATTCTATAAATTCTGCATTTGTACTAATTAATACTGTGCTATTCAGCATCAAGGAGGCCAGAGTGAAATTGGAGTCCAATTTAAAAAAAGACCCCATTTAGAAAGAGGAAAGGGAAGAAAATGAAGTGAAGAAAAGGAAGAGGAAAGGAGAGTTGGGTTGTTCCTTACTGTCATTCACCCATACTTTGGGTCCTTCCACTGTCTGATGCCCTGAAAGTCAGGCATGTGTTTGGCCAGTAAAATGTGACAGATGAAGCATGTCACCTTCCAGCAGCCAATGTCAAGATCTGAGGCAATTCCCCTTGCAGTTTGCCTCAGTAATGGCAAGCAGCCTCTTCCAGATGGGAGAGGCCACATCCCTGACAGAGAGCAAATCCAACATGGCTCCTGCCAACTCAACAAGGATATTTCATGTGTACATGACATAAATCTTTATAGTTTTAAATGTTAAATAGAGACAACTGTGTTAATTTTATATAAAACAAACTATTTTGAATAGAGAATTTCATGGTGGTGGAATGATAGTTGATTTTTCTTCTTTCTTGTATTTTCTAATTTTTCAAATATTTTTAATCTGTTTTTTACTTTTCTAGAATGGGCACTATTTTTGTGATAAGGAAGTAAAATTAAATTGGGAGAAAGACACATTTTATATTTTGAGTGTGTTTATAATTTGAAATGATGTTATATTTTTACTGATAAATGCATAAAATATACAAAAGTTAACATCATTTTCTTAACCTATGGTATGTTTGGCACATACTCCTTACCAAAAGGTCCGTGTTAACACTGTCATTGAATCGAGTGTAATTAATCTGCCATCTTGAACTAGGTCTGCTTGTGCATGAAGGGGGTGAGCCCCCTTGGTGTCCTGGAGACATTTATGACAGATTCCTTGCCCATTGAACTACAGTTTGTTAATGAGACCAGGAAATATATCCAATAACTATGGGCATTGCTCACAAGAGGGCTGTATTTGCTAATTTTCCTTTTCTTTTGAGCAAATGTACACACATTGTTATTAATAACACAGTTAAGTTTATTCAAGAATAGCCAGAATATTTACACATTGTCTTTATTACACAGGAGGATCTTTCATTTGAGTGTTATAAAAGGAGATGTGAAGAAAAATCATTCTCTTTTTTTTTTTCTGGTCCCAAGCCAGAACCAAGGCACAGAATTTTATGTGTATGTGTGTGCCCAGAGATGCTGGCTGACCTGAATGACGGTGACACTCTAGACCTTGATGCTGCAGACTCAAATGCAGGGCCAACCCAGAGGGAACAGACAGGGAGTCACCCTCATTGTTTTTCTTTCAACCTCGACTGAAACAGAAAATAGTTTCGATGTCTTTGATGATTGAGATTCCAAATACTAAAGTAAGAGACTTTGGCTATTTGTAAAAGGTTAATATTTCCTTTGAGATTTTTGTCTACGTCCTCTGGAGTTTCATTCATAGAATTATTTTTGCCTATTTCAATAACCTAAAAAGGTCTACCACAATAGACTCTCAAAAGAATAAAAACCCTCTTATTGGTCTGTTTTAAAAAGAGTAAAGCCCTGGGTTTATAAATAAACTCTTTATTCTTGTTCTTCTTTAGGCCCTAGTGCTCACCTTTAGAGGGTGAAATAATGAATTACATTTCTATATAAGAAGCTCAAAGATACCAAAATGATAAGCTGGTGCTTAGTACGTACTGCAAAAACTTTCAGGAATGGTCTTTTTTTTTTAAGAAACAAAGAATTTTTGAGAACTGCACATAAAAGAGAAAAGACAACCTTTAAGAAATTTTACATTTCTAAAATCATATTTGGAAAGGTGAAAGACTATAACAAAAGCATAAATTAACATAAATGGTCTCTTCCCCATTACCTGGTGATTTCACTTAGTTTTTTAAAAATAAGATAAACAAAAACAGTATAAGCAAACTCTGCAAAGCAAAGACCTTTTACTGAAATTGTCTAGTTCACAAAATATTTGATTCCTTTGTACTCTGTAAAATGTCCAGATAGCAGCAAAAATTGTTTTTAAGTTTTTCAAATGTCAACCCTTAGCCACAGTTACATGTATTTACATCGGAAAGTGGGTCTTGGTGTGGAGGTGCTCAGAGATTCTACGGAATCAGAGGATTCAGAAAAAAGTTAATAACATTGTTTTCATCACCGAAAAAAAAGACCCAGGCAAGGCATTTCATACACAGACAGGGAGCAGCAAGTGTCAGAACTGTTACCTCAAACAGCTAGTCCTTCTGTTTTCATCTTACTTTGCTACCATTTTACATAAAAGTTTGTTGCCATGAAATTGATTGCCAAACACACTTGCCAACTTTATTGCATTAGATGTTCCTTCTTTTATAACTCCATCAAGGAAGAAGAGCACAATGCAATCTGTGGAAGTTTTTCAATATAAACTCCGTATTTGGAGATCCAGGAGCTGTTCAGTCTTTCTCATGAAGGTTCCTATTCTGTGGATCTAATTAGCAAGAGTAGTGTCTTAAGCTTCTAAAACAAAAGATTGTGCCAAGATCTGGATTCTAAAATTGGAAGCATTTTTAAAATGCTCTTATAACCTGATAGTTACAAAATGTGTTGATCTTCAGAAAAGGCCTGTATTCCCTCCATTACTGAACTCAACTAGCCCATCAACCAACAGGAATCTTTACCTAAGAACCTATTGTGTGGGTCTCAGCATGAAGTAAGGAATTGGTTCTGGAATCTGAAGAATTTGCCAATAAATGTTGTCAGATTTTAGTGGGTTCCAGACAGCCCCATCTCTTTGAAGTCACATGCTTATCCCTTCCTACTCACAGCTCACTCACCCAGAATGTCCAGCCCTTGTCATGATAATGCCATTGGAAAGGCAGAAAACCAGGGTAAAAAATGCTTAGGTCAAGAAATCTCCACAGCTTTCCATAGTGGTTGAACCAGTTTGCACTCCCACCAGCAGTGCAGGAGAGTTCCTTTTTCTCCACATCCTCACCAACATTTATTGTTGCTAGTTTTTTTAATATGTGCCATTCTTACTGGTGTAAGATGGTATCTCATTGTAGTTTTGATTTACATTTCCCTGATTACAAGTGATGTTGAACATTTTTTCATATGCCTGTTGGCCATTTGCATTTCTTCTTCAGGGAAGTTTCTTTTTAGCTCTTCTGCCCATTTTTTGACTGGATTATTTTCTTTGTTTTTGTTGAGTCTCATCAGGTCTTTGTAGATTTTTGTGATCAACGTTGTGTGCAAAAAAACCCGAGTCAGTGGGGTTTCTGTTTGTTTTGGTTATTGTCTCTTTTGCTGTGAAGAAGCTCTTTAATTTGATGTAGTCACAGCTATTTATCTTTGCCTTCACTATCACTTCTTTGGGTGATGTGTCTGTAAAAATGTCTTTGAGGTGCATGTCTTGTAGTGTTTCGCCTATATTTCCTTCTGTATATTTTATGGTTTCAGGTCTTATATCTAGTTCTTTAATCCATTTTGAGTTGGTTTTTGTGCATGGTGTGAGGAGAGTCAAGCTTCATTCTTTCGCATGTAGCAACCCAGTTTTCCCAGCACCATTTATTGAACAAACATTCTTTGCTCCAGTGCATATTCTTTGCTCCTTTGTCAAAGATTAGTTGAGCATAAATCTGTGGGTTTATTTCTGGATTTTCTATTGGGTTCAATTGGTCTGTGTGTCTGTTCTTGTTCCAATACCATGCAGTTTTGACTACAGCTTCCACATGATCCAGCAATTCCACCCCTAGGTATTTACCCAAAGGACACAGAAACATTAATTCAAAAGGGCACCTGCACCCCAAGTTTATAGCAGCACTATTTACAATAGCTAAGCTATCGAAACAACCCAAATACCCCAAAATAGATGACTGGATCAAGAAGATATGGTATATATACACAATGGAATATTACTCAGCAATCAATAAAGATAAACTCATGCAATTTGCAACAACATGGATGGATTTGGAAGGGATCATGCTCAGCGAAATAAGCAGAAAGAGAAAAAAATACCAGATGGTCTCACTCATAGCAGGAATTTGGAAAACCTAAATAAGGGTCCAGGAAAAGGACTAATTGCAATAAAGTAAAAATCAAAATCAACAAGCAACTATAGACCAGAGACACACTGGGCCGGGGGTAGGAAAAGAGGGATTAGGGTCAGAAAAAGGGGGTGGGAATTATATGGGGAATATTACCGAAATGAAAATGCATATATTATGCAAAAATGAAAAATGATATAAGAATTATAGAAAATAAAATAATTCATAAAATAAAGAATGCTTAGGGCTTGTGGAAACCAAAGTCTTGGTCCCTAAGGCAACAAAGAATTCCCTCCTCACTGCTAGCCAGGTTGTGTGCATTCCTGAGCCACATAAGCAGTCAGATAATTGTGATTTGGAAAAAGGCTCAGCACCCATGCATAATTTTTAAGTTTTGGAGTAAAAGGGGAAGGCAGGAGTCAACGAGCATAGAGAAAGCCTTAAAAAAAAAGAAAGTAGGGCCTCCTTGGTGGCACATGGGGTTAAGCACCCCACTGTGGAGCAGTCCACAGCCTCTGCAGCACGAGTTTGATCCTCGGCCAGCCAGGGAGAAACCCATATAGCACAGCGAACCTCTTCTGTCTCGCCCGCTGCTCCCCTCAGCAGTGTGTTTCAGTCAGTCTGCCTGTTCTGTTCCCCACTCTGTCTCTGGTGAATCCTCTCACCGACCACCCCCACCCATCTCTGGCCTGTACCCCAGCTCTTGTATGAATAAATAAATCTTTAAAAAAAAAACCTAGAAAGTAAATGTTTTATCCTTCTTTCCCTATCATTAGATAGCACAGTGAGAGAAAAAAAAAAATTGTTCTGAAGGTTGTAGTGCTGCTGGTCCAGTCTCAGCTGGAATGTGTATTCATTTGTGTTTCTCTCTTTCCACCCAGGACAGCTTTCCTGCCCGCTTTGGAGGAGTCCATTTTGTCAACCAGCCCTGGTACATTCATGCCCTGTACACGCTCATCAAGCCATTCCTCAAAGACAAGACCAGGAAGCGGGTAATGAGAACAAACACCGAACAGAGACACATGGAAAGACTATTACTTGCCTCTCTCTCACTCTCGCTCAATCACTCTCTCTCTCTTTTCTCTCTCCCCTTTTCACTCTGGTTTTCTGCTTTACTGCAGTCACCTTTGAGTCTCAGCTGGAGCTTGCAAATGGCCTGAGTTTAATCAATAATTTAGTAGAACTGGGTTGTTTTCAGAGTCCCAGTGTCAAACCAAAGGAAACTTTGAAGACATGCAAATGCCAGATGCCTATTTTACTGTAAATGCTTGTGGGAGACATGGGGTCAATCAGCATCCTGTTCATGGAATATTTTAACAGCTAGCATTCTGTCCTTTAATGTATTATGATGATGAAGAATGTTGTTATTGCTATTTTTCCCCCATGGCTTTTGGGTCACAGCTACCAGCTCCATCACCTTTCAGGTTGGGAAAACATTGTTCATTGGGAATAATAGTGCTCTTTAAAAGAAGGCTTTTAAATTCTTGATTGCATCAGTTGATGACATTTGGGAAGCCAGCATCTTCCATCAGAGCTCGACTTTTTTGTGGCATTTTGATTAGTTGAGAAACCCAAGATTCCTTAACCACTCTGTTTCTGTTTCTTCATTTATAAAATGGAGACACTAAAAGCCACCATACAAAGTTATTGGGGTAATTTGATAAGACAATGTAAGAAAGCAGGCAGCTTCATGCCATTCATCTAGTAGAAACTCAAATGACTTTTAGTTATTTTTTTTTTAGCATTTTACTCCCCTTTCTAACTTTATGATTTCCCTGGATCCCTGGGAAATGCCATCCCTCAAGGGAATCTGGCCAGGGTCATTCTAACAACACCTTAATATGCTCCTAAATTTAGGGGACCAATTTTACGGAAGCCCTTTCAGTATTCAGAGGAGTAACAATGTACGTGGACACCCCTGTGTTCATACCCTGCAGTGTTCTTAATTCTCTCAGATATTTCCAGTCCTTAGGGAACATTGCAGGAGGATTATGGGTTGAGCAATTTCCCTGCCCAAACAAGTGCAGATCTAGGAATAAGAACTTACCAATGTCAGGAAGCAGAGACAATCTGAGATATTTTGCAGTCTCTCTGGGGTTCAGGACAGTGTTAGAGATAGAGACATGCTCTAGACTGTTCCCAGTATGGCTTCAGGCTCCCACTGGCTTTAGCTTTTGCTCAGGAAGGAGCCAGTGGGAAGGTCTCCTGCAAAGCAACCAGCGCTTATTTCATGCAGGGGAGAAGGGAGTTACTGGAGTCTGGGCACAGAGCAGAATCTACAGGTGGACAGTCCAGTTTTCTGACCTGCTGAGCACTTCTATTCCACAGAACCCCCAGGAGAAAAGGCCAATTTCAATAACACCCTTCTACTTTAACAGCTCGAAGTGTTAGATGGATGGGTACAGATGTTTGCCCTAAATATCAGGCCAGTATTTAGGTTCAGCTTTTCCATATTTCAAATATCAGTTTCTACTGGGAAGCATTTTGCCAAATCCAGACTATAGGAATTTCTTCAAAGGAAATGATTCTTATTTAAATTTGGTGAGACCCAATCCAATGCCTGAAAATATGCATGGTTTTCTGAAGTGCTAGCATAGTCTGAAGAATTTCAATACTTATTATCTTATCCCTTTCATCTTTAAATGGTGCCAGCACATCATAAGTTAAAAACAATACTATAGAACAAAGTTGTATTTATTATATAGTGTGTTACAATATGGCATATAATATATAGCCTACTATAATACTTAAATGTTCTATTATTATATTTTACTTCAGTATTTTAAAAATCACATTTATATTTCATCATGCTTAACTGTGGTGTGTATGTATAATTGATGATGCTGTACTGAGATATAACTTATCTGCACTGAGCCTGCAGCATGAAGAAGTGTGGTAATGGATGCCTTTACGCAGATGTACTTGAAGTAAACTTTGAAGGGTCCACTCAGCAGCCAAGTAGACAATGGTTATCACCTATTCATGGTTTATCCACAGAATTGTCTGAAAATAATTTTCATTTGGGGGTGATTTCTGCTCTGCTTGACTAATTTCTACCACCATCATTATATGGTTAGAAGACACAGACTTGTTAGGGCATTAGCCCTCAATCCAGACACAGATGGAAAATGACTACAAAAATACCTCACATTAAGTAGTTCTCAGGCCCCAGCCTTCAATTCTATTGACTAGAATTGATGGAATTTACCTTGTGCCCACTGCACTCTGGGAGCAAACAGCCTATTCAAAGAGAAAGGAAACACCATTCCTTTTTCTTAGTGTTCTTCCCTTCCTATTGGGAGGCAAAATATAAATGATCAAATCAGAAAAAAATCTAAGTCAGCAAATCATAAAGCACTAATGGGGTGAGGAAGGAGAACCAGAGTGGGAGGATGTCCTTGGGGCAGATTGAGGAAGAGGCTGCCACTTGGTGTAGGTCTGGGAAGATGGGGGGAACTGGGACAGTTCCCCAGGGCAGGGAGAACTCTGGAGGGAGAACAGAGCGAAGTGAAGCTGCAGGTGAAGCATGATGGGAGTTTGGAAGGTCTGCATCCAACTCTTTTCATCAGCAGTGATAATTAGAAGAAGATTGTATGTGCAAATTTGGGCCATGGCCAAATAATAAGCAATTTGTTCATACACTTCAGTTTTAAGGGTTACAGATTCAATCCCTTTTCCCAAGCAATAAACTAACATTTTATGGAACTGAGCCACAGACACAAAATTGAATCCCTCTCTAAACACCATGATCACCAGCAACACTTCCAATTTGTCACTACTCAATGGTGTATTAAATAGTCAGCCGCCTATTTTAAAGTTTTAGTACTATTTTGATTTTTTTTTTTTTTTTTTAGATTTTCCTGCATGGAAATAATTTAAACAGCCTGCACCAGCTAATACACCCTGAATTTTTGCCCTCTGAATTTGGAGGCACCCTTCCTCCTTATGACATGGGAACATGGGCCCGGACATTACTTGGTCCTGACTACAGCGATGAAAATGACTATACTCACACTTCCTATAATGCGATGCATGTGAAACATACGTCCTCCAATCTGGAAAGAGAGTGTTCGCCCAAGCCGATGAAGAGGTAAGGCCTGGGTTATCAGAGCCTCCTGTCAGAGGTCAAGAGGCTTTTTTGATTTAGGCCAATTGTAGGTTAAGTAGTTGAAGATCTTTAGGGGCACAAGACTCAAATAAAATAAATTGCAATACATTCTCAGCTGATTTCATAAAAATTGAAAGTAAATGGGGTTTGGCTGGCCCAAAGCATAGTTGTTACTTTTGTATCTAAGGGACAGTTAAGGTTAGGACCCCACTCATGTTATGATTGCAGTCCTTGTCTCTTGGGAGTCTGTTAATACAGACAGAATAAATGTGGGCCTTTGGGATACACTAGATGGAAAAACAACATGCTAGAAAACATTCCAACCGTCCGTCTTTGGAACTATTTATTGAGTATTTACTTGACCACAGGCACTGATTAGGCACTGGGAGTACAAATGTGAATAAGACATCAAAAGAACAGAGAAATAAATGTGCCTTGGGAAAACCTGCCAAGTAAGACTCCTATTTGTGAAGTGGGTGACATTCATGCTGGGCTCTGGAGGATGAAAATCAGCAACCAAGGCTTAAGGAAAGTGAAAAGATGTTTCAGGCAGAGGGGACAGACACATATAGAGGCATTAAAGGTATGGGATGTTCTGCTGTAGCAAGAAAGGTTGGGAGATGAGAGTGGACATGGAATAAAATTCCAAAAATTTCTGAATTTAGGTGGTGAAGGACATTACATACTGTATTCTGGGGAGGCTATGGGAGAGGGTTTTTAAAACCTGACATACAAATAATCTGCGAGTGTTTTCTCATTGCAAAAATTAAAGCCTTATTTTTAAGTCTGAAATCCCTTCATCTACTATTTCTGGCATGGAAATTCCCAATCCCATTCCCTTTTCAAGGCAACCGCTATAATCAGACTTGGGGGACCCTTCCGTTCTGCTTTACATGTGTTAAATGCATCTATACACACACATAAAAAATACCTAATGCCATGCAGTAGTTTGCTAGATCTGCTGTAGCTATGTACCACAGACTGGATGTCTTAAACAATGGAAATTCGTTTTCTAGAAGTTCTGGTTCTAGAAGTCTGAGATCAAGGTTCTGGCAGGAATGGTGTCTTGTGAGGCCTCTCAACTTGAAGATGGCTATTCTCTCCCAGAATCTTCATGTGGTCTTCCGTCCATATGTGTCTTTATCCTAATCTCGTCTTTTATGAGGACACTCATAGTGGAATAGGGCCTACTTTTATCACTTAATGTTCCCTTAATTACTGTTCAAAAATCTTACCTCCAATATGGTCACATTCTGAGGGACTGGGGATTAGAGTTTCAGCACATGAATTTGGGGAGCCGTAGTATTCCAAAACATGAATATATCACAGTTGAGTCATTTCCCTATTGATGAGCATTTAGGTTACATTCTAAACAGGGCTCAATGATATCTTTCACATATTCACTTCATTCCCAAAAGGAATTCCTCTGGATGGACTGAGAGCACTATATCTGCTATGTCATAGCTGTGTGCATATTTAATTTTATTCCACACTTCCTAGGGGCTCAGTTAATGACCATATTAATTGATAGTCATGCCAGCAACAGGTGGGAATCTCCTTCCCAAGACCCTTGAAAAGTTCTTGACATTATTAGACTTTACTTTTAATCATAACCCTGAAGGTGGGACAATTCTATGCCATGTTTGTTTTCATTTGTATTTCCTCACCAGACATAGTTGAGCTGAGAAATGGCAGGATAAGCTTTGGTTTTTACAAGAACCAAGGTATTAGCTTGGGTATGGAGACTAAAGGCCATTAGAAAACTGATGCACAGCTCAGGTGGGGCGATTAGAGCCAGGCTTGTCCTGAACGCATGGAGTCAGCGTGAATTCTGGACTTGTTTGGGACAGAGGTGGGCCACTGGTGCATTCTCCTCTGACTAAATGGGCTCGCAGTGATAGCCTGAACCAAGACAGAGTGTCTAGAAAGAGGACATTTCCTGCTTAACTGGGAATATTATACCCAAATTTCTGGGAGGCCTCTCTGCTGGGACTGGAGGTTTTTGGAAATTTGTTTACTCCCCAGCTGAAGAGTTGACATTCTCTGAGAAGTGTTGGTCCTGTTGACCAAGCACTTGACTTTGTGTTTTTGGAGGGTAGGGCCTGACCTGTCTGGTATGGATGAGATTATCCCACCTGAGTCCTGTCCTACTCTCCGTCCAAAGACAACATAATAATCACATTAAGTAACAACTCACACCACGGACACCAGTCTCGAGCCCACCCTTATTCACTCTTTCACTCCTTATCACAACTATTTGAGAAAGTTATTATTATTTGCATTTTACAAGTCAGTAAATTGAAAAGCAGAGAGGTTAAGACACTGTCCAAGTCTAACAACTAGTAAGTGGCCCAACTGGGATTCCAACCTAGACAGGCTGGCTCTAGGTCCCTGTCCTCTGTAAGAGTCTCTAATTCTAGAGACTTTTGGATAAGATAGTTATAGCCTCAGTATATAACTGAATTTCCCAAATCAAGTGGCATGAAATAGGAATTTGTCACTTTCCCCAGATGATCAGTTGCAAAGTTACATCTATCTTGGATAATCAGACATATCCTATCTTCAAGTTCTGCCTCTGAATTCATGTTGGAGGATCAGAGGAAGTGACACCCTCTATTTTGGGGTGGTAAATTTGAAAGGTAAAGACTTTGTCTAACTTTTGTTCACTTTACATTTCCCGCACCAAGAAGCCAATTCAATGACCAGCTCACCTTGGCCATACAGCAGACACCATATTCATGCTCACCATATATGAGGAAATTAATATGGGATAGAAATTACTACCTCCTTGGTATATTTGCCCAATTGCTTCAGCCAAATCATTAGCTCCCATAGGGTAAGAGCTCATTTGCCCTGGCTTTCCCATAGTTCTCATAGATCCTGCCTTCTAGAATCGTATTGCCTAGTAGGGAAGATAAGACATGCCCACAAATAACTACCGTGCAGCACAGAATGGGAGGTACTATAACAGGAGTTAGGAACCTGTCCCATGTTGCTACAAATTGCATGAGTTTATCTTTTTTGATTGCTGAGTAATATTCCATTGGAAGGGAACATGCTCAGCAAAATAAGCCAGAAAGAAAAAGAAAAATACCAGATAGTCTCACTCATAGCAGGAATTTAGAAAGCCTAAATATGGGACCAGGAAAAAACCTAATTGTAATAAAGTGAAAATCAAAATCAACGAACAACTATAAACCAGAGACATACTACAGGGGAGAGGAGGGAGTAGGATTTAAAAAAGGGGGTGGGAATTGTATGGGGACTATAACCAAGATGAAAATGCATACATTGTACAAAAATGAAAAATGATGTAAAAAATGTACAAAATTGAAAAAAAAAAAAATCTGTTCCAGAGTTCTGAGGAAGCACTCACCAACTTCTACCAGGAAGACTCAGGATGTCATGGAGGAAGGCATAGCTCATTTGGTTTTGGATATTAGCAAGATAACAGAGTCAAAATCCAAGAGACACTGGAGAAGTTTACAATTACACGCACATTACATTTCCCTACCAGGACCACCAGGGTCCTGCCCTCCCCTGTTGCCCATGGTTGCAGTGACTTTGAGTCTTTTTGTGGGGCAGCAGCTGGATGGGTAACGAGACCAGTACCAGCAGCATCACAGCCAGCAGAAGCCCCCTGTTATTGGACTGTACCTGCCGTCAGGCGATTCACTTATGGAGGTCGGTGATGACTGAGGAAATTGTGGGTACGAAACAGCCACCATATCTTTGACTCCTGGGAATGCATAGGAATGTGGAAAAGTTGAAAAAAGAATTGGAGGAGATTAAGATCTCTTCCAGTTCCCTACCCAATGTGATGGTCTGTTCTCCAGCACAGGCTGGAGCCAGCTACGGTTTGCACATCCAGAGACAGGCAGATGGCTTCTGGGGCAGTGTGTTCCCTGGGGCATGGCTTTGGGAGGTAGCTCCTATGCTGAGCCAGGTGAACTGGGTCTATCCTCTGGGACAGCGCTGTCACCTCCAGTGGGTAGACACTGCCAGAGCTCCCAAGAAGCTGCAGATCCATTTGGAGTGGAGCTGCTTTTGTGGACTGTCCGTGGGACTTGATCACCTTTTATAATGTAGCTTCTGAGCACAAATGATCTCCAAGTTCCCAGGGCCTCAGAAGAATGCATTTGGCACACAAATAGAGAAAAATCCAAGATGCATCAAATTGTCAGTGAATGAATGATTCTAATAAGCTCCCCATCCCCTGACAGATAATTTTGCTTCAACTCTTAAAAATTAAGTTTATATGAAAATTTCTCTACGCTGATTATTTCAGTATTGATCTGATCTTTCATATAATGATGCTTTTGTGGGCTTTGCAGTGTGTGGCATTCCCTGCTCTGATACTAGATAACACTGAATTTTGTATTTTTAAGTACCTATTTCTGATTTTTATTTTAATTTTTAGAGTGTTTACTGCTCCCAGGCTATGGGCTGCCAGTTTCTGTTCCTAAGACAATGAGTGACTGGAGTTCATTTCCTTCTCTCTAACTTACTACTGGAATATGTTAGAAAGTAGGTAACTAAACAATTAAAATGCCCAACAAATAACAGTAAAAAGACTTTGTATTTGTTATGATTATTTTGGTGGGGAAAACTTCAACTGAACTGCTTTAGACAATACATTTATCATTTCACATAGTGAGAAGCAAAAGTAAAATAGCTTCAGGAATGTACTGTGATATGGTGGCAACAAGAACACAGGTTGTACCACTGTACCCCTGCATACTACATGATTGAAGGTTTCTCAGGCCCAGTCACCCTTGATTCACCGGGGGAGGATGACACCTATTCTGAATGAGGAGGGAATGGCCTGGGATTGGGAACTCACAACCCTGTTTCAGGTTTAGGAATGCTGGTGTGAAATTTTTACCTCATTAAATTTGTGCTTGGTTTTGAGCTCAGCATGTAGGTTTGGGACATCTCTTTCAATCATCAGGCATTGTTGATTTACTGTTTTTGGATTCCAGCTTTTTTCATGACAAAATTATTAAAATGTCTATATTATTTAAAAGGTGCACAGACACACAAAGAAACACACCATGTTAAAGTTACTATTTGTGGATTATTCATCTTTTTGGAGAGGTTATAACTACAAAGACAGGTCTGTGTTACATATGCATACATCTACACCAGTACTTGTTCCTATATGCACACTACACATTGTAGATACAGTTACCCTTTGAACAACATGGAATTTAAGTGCATGGGTCCACTTAGACACAAATTTCTTTCACCTCTGGATTCTGCATTTGTGTATTCAGCTGTAGGTTGGTTGGGTCCATGGGTGTGGAAGCCTCATATATGGAGGACTGACTGTCAGTTACATGTGGTTTTGTGACTGAGCAGGGATCCATTCTCCTAATCCCTGAGTGACTCAAGGTCAAGTATGTATTTACATATAAATGTATGCATATATTGTCTATGTATAAATAAGTATATATTACACACATATGTGTACATATATGTACATATTGAAATATGTACATAAATGCACACATATAAGATTATTTTTAAGATTACTGGTTATAAACTTGACATAAATTTTTCCTAAGACCTTGCTTCCAAGTCAGGAGCTGGAGCCTTTCCTGGAACTGGAGCTGTCTCAGTGCCTCTTGAGCAGAGGTAGGGTGGTTGGAAGAGCACTGCTTAGCTTGTAGTCAGAAGGTAATAATATATGACCAGCAATCCTGCAGCCTGGGAGAGCACAAATTGCTTTCAGATGCATTATTTCATTACCATTGATGTCTCCTAATCTTAGTTGGCCTTGACAGTGGCTATTGACAATGGAACTAATGATCTCCAAAAAAAATAAAAAGCATCTTTTCTGATGTTTCAAGTTAAAAATAAAAGAAAGTGAAAAAGCCAGGCTTTTTGTTGTCTGGGAAGCCTCACCATGACAGGCAAAGGTGCACCTGATTTGAAACCTGGGGCAGTAGTCACTCGAGGGGAGGGCCAGGAGGCAATCCCTGGACTAGGCAGGATTGTTTCAGAAAGGGGAACGAGTGGTGTTCTGAAAATGAAGAGCAGACCAGGTCAGAGCTGTATGTCTTCTCTCTACTGGATGGGTGCCAGGCTCTGTCAGGGTGACCAGGGAGAGAAAGCCATCTGTTCATTGATCATGAGTAGGTTCCTCATGGCTGTAACAGTGCAGAGAGCTTCTGTTTGCGGGATAATATGTCCCACAAAAACTGCATATAAAATGCAAAAATTGTATATAAAATTGTATGTAAGGCACATTTTATCTCATTATCAGGGGCTTAGTTGATCTGAGAGTCAGAGAAGGTCCTTAGAGGTCAACTAGGGATCATCAGACCTTCTACCACCAAGAATCTCTTCCGTTGTTCCTGACCTGGTTTTTAGATATTGACTACTGAGGACAATCTATTTATTAAGTAATCAAAAATTCTTGCTGCCATGATATAATCTTTTGTTTTACAGAATTATCCTAAGAGCTTCAATTTTAATAGTTATTTCATATTTAATAAATTTTAGTCTTATAGATTCTAAGTTTAGTCTTATAGATTCTAAGTCTTATAGATTCTAATTTTAGTCTTATAGATTCTAAGATTCTTAAAGTCTTATAGACTTTAAGTTTATGAAATATTAACAATAATATAAAAAATATCTGCCCATCTCCTTGCCCAGTTTGGCAAGTGAATAGCTGACCAAGCTTAGTTTTGTAACTTTGAGTTTGGGGATTTTGGTACCACCATGATGCTAGCTTCTACCAAAATCCTGGTATCTTTCATGTGGCAGATAGTTCATGTACATTTTTTTACTTGTTAGTCTAGAGATATAAGTACATGGTACAAGGGTTTGCCCTTTTTTTTAATTGGCACTAAGATTTAAAAAAATATTTTTATTAATTTAATTATTGTAATCAAGGTCCTAAGAAGTCCTGCAGGCAAAATAGCTGCATCTTCAAAACTATTTTAGCATAGGGCTCTATCTGGGCTGTATAGCTGTTATACTCTCACAGTACAATTGTTTCTCAAAGACTAGAACAGGGAAAACACTACTCAGGGTTTGAAACAGAAGTCAGAAAGCTGATTTAAGCTCATGGAAACCCAACTGTTTTGAACCTTGTCTGAAAATTTTTATCTCACTATTACATGGTCCTCTCACAGTGTGCTTGACACATGTTCGTTTTTATCTGGGCTCAACATGGTACCCCTACTATACAAGGAAAGGATTTTTTTTAAAGATACTATCTGATATTTCTGTCTTATTCAGCTCATTAATTTCCCAAATAAACATAAGCAAGATGTGGTGTTCTTGAAGTCAAAGAAATGAATGAGGCACCCGATTGCTACGCAATTGAATTTGTAATGCAAGACATCAGGTTCATCTGGTACTACCAGGGTTGCTCAGAAATTCTAGAAGCTACCCTCGACCTCATCACCCCAACCAGTCTTCAGGCACTTCCAGTAGTGGCCAGAATGCCTGAGGTTAGTTTTTGACTTATCTTGACCATAGACAAAGTTTTGTTAAATTGTATTCAATAAAACCTGTTTTTATTTATTGATTAAATCCTTAGCCTGTATCAGGGCTCTAGAAAATTACTTCCAGAGGAAGGGGTCTTATAAAAGCTTGATCTGCACCATCATTTGCACCAGTAAAATATGCCCCTGACTTTCAGAGAAACTATTAGGTCTACCCTAATAGACTAGGCAATTGGAGGGGTCAGTGCTTTGGAGTATTGGCCAGCTTGTACCCCGGTAGGACAATTTGGATAATTTTGAATAACACTTTCACTCGATATCCCCTAAGATCCTTCCTAGATCCTACATGAAGTAAGACAATGTCACAAAGACAGTGCAACCCACTTGGGGCGTGGTGAGGGAAGAGAGAGAAGGTGAGGAAACACAGGGCTTGAGTTCAGATTTCTGCATTAGAAGGAAATTTTATGCCTTGTTGCTCATTTTTGACTCCTGCTTAGGTGGTTAAAGTCACTTCAACTGTTTTCAGCTGTCAGTACAGGTGACCTTGACCTTGGTGATCTTTCACCATGTAGTCCCCATCTGGTAGGGTGAATGTATGCGTTTGCTGAGTACCTATTCATTTCCAGCAGAAGTAATATGCTGTCATGAAATGTGATCTACAGGAAGAGAAGGAGGGGTGACGAGCCCCTCATTGTCTTCTAGGCAGTCAAGGCAAAAAGGATCCATTTTACGGTGTGGCCCACAAACAGATATTTCATGTAGATGTCATGTTCAAGCAGCTTACATAATGCATCATTTCTTAATGAATGACCCATCATCTCTGCTGCCCTTTGAGTTGTCTCACTGTGGGTTTCTAGCTCAAAGAGGATTGAACTTAGTTTTGGGTGTCACCCTTACTCAGGCAGCTAAGTGATGTCGTCTCTTCTAGAAGCAAAGATTCCCTTGGGTCAACCATAAAAGCCCAGTGTTTTATGTCTGCTATTGGCTGATGAAGCGTTTCATGGATACTGACAGGAATTTGCTAACATTTCTTAAAGAACAAAGAAAAACAGCTGCATTGCCTCATTGTTACATGTGTATCCAGCTGAGACGGATACCCCACCTGTATACAGTTTTCTTTTCTGTGGCAGAAATGAAGGGGCCATTGTCTTACGAGTACAACCTACATGGCTATGTAACATTAACGTGAAAGAAAATCTATACCATGAATCTGGTCAATAAGGAAATGAATGGGGCTAGCTAAAATGTGGTATACAGGAACATGTTTTCTCTCTTTTTAAAGGAATGACTTGAAAAAAATGTGAGATAAAGAATTCTAAGCTCCTATCAAAGCACTGAAGGAGGGTGAAATTCCACATGAACATATGTGGAGGAACTGACTGGATAGTTTCAAATGCAGACTGTTTGATTCCTCACCGTGTATTTTCTGAAAAATATTCCTGTTTACTGAAGCACTGTGGTCAGATGTAATTACTTAGAAAGGCAGAAGTAGTCTAGGCAAGAAAAATGAAGAACATTTATTTCTTGTGAATATGTTACTGTTGGTAAACAAACATTTTGCTGAAGTCCAATAAAGCTGACGCTGTTTGAAGCCAAAATCTAGTCAAGCAATGAATCTCTCTTACAAGCTTTAAAGGTCTTACAATCATACAGATGAAAACAAATAATTGACATAATACATGGTAAAAGTCTCTTTGGAGTGTCATTCTTAAAAAGTGTGCTGTTTGTATACAGAATTACAGTTCCCTCTTGGTTTTAGGCAAACTTTGCTGTAGATAACATTTGTGCTTCAAGTATCCTAAGTGTGGGGTTTGACTTTTAATGTCAGGGTCATCAGTGAGTGTTGTTGAGATTCCAGTATTGCCCTGGGAACTCCTTCAGGGCTCCATTTTGCACGCAGCTGTTTGTATTTCTGTTGTGGTGGTGATTAGCTCCAGGGAGCCCTGCTGCACTTTGCACTACTACTCTTGCAGATGGGCTTAGCAATTCCACTCCTAGGTATTTACCTGAAGAATACGCTAATTTAAAGGGATATAAGTACTCCGATGTTCATTGTAGCACTATTTACAGTAGCCAAGTTACAGAAACAGCCTAAATATCCAAAGACAGAGGTGTGGGTTAGCATGATGTGATTTATCTACACAATGGAATACTACTCAGATATTAAAAAAAAAAAAAAAAACAACAGATGAACTCTCGCCATTTATGACAACATAAATGGAACTAGAGGGGTAATGCTCAGTGAAATGTCAGAAGGAGGAAGACAAATGCTGGATGATTTCATTTATTCGTAGAACACAGAGAAAACAAAGGATCAGACAAAATTGAACCAATAAAAAACATTTGAAATCTCCACCAGAGGTGGAGAAGAAGGGGGGAGAGCAAAGTGGAGAGGGGACACAATGGGCTATGGTAGAGGACTATGGGTGCCTTGATGGTGGGTAGTAGGTGACAGGCATCTGAGAAGTATGATCCTATGCCTCTAAATCACATAAACATGCACACAGTTTAAATGACTTACCCAAGTATAGCGGCAGGAATGGCACAGAGCAGGATCTCTATGATTCACGCAGACAGGAGTAAAGGAGAGTCCTGGAGCCCTCAATGGCTTTTTCAGGCTTTTATTCAGTTTACCAGGTACATGGCAGGCAGGGCTGTAGGCTAGCAGGACTCCCAGCCCCCGGCAAATCTTCACTCTATCTGGGCTCTCCTGCGTTCTCTCATGGCCACTGCTTCTCTGCTGGTTCTGCTTCTGGTCTCTCTTATGTTCTCTTTTGCTCTGCTGGTGCCCCTGTGATGCTGCCCTGATGAGCCCAGTCTCTCAGCCCAGGTGTACCCACCAACGTATGCCCACACCCTACTCCAGGTGCCCGCCATCAGGCATGCATTTAGGACCACAGGGATCCATCATCAACACTGATGGCAGAGGGCAGAAAAGCCTGACACTTACCCTACACCAAGGTCTCAGACCTAGTAGGGGGTTGTAGTGGGGCAACCAGGCACAGGGCAGGCAGGGGGACTGGGGACCTCAGGAGGCAATGGAGCCTCCCAGGGCCCTGCAAATGTCTATGCGCTTCTGTAGGCATGCTGTTCATCCTCTTGTAGCTGCCATCCATCTGCGATGCTGCTGCCCTTATCTACCTGGCCTCTAGGCTCAGGTGTGCACACTTACACATGCCCCACCCACGCTCCAGGTGTCCACAATCAGGTATGCACGGGCCTTGTGCCCACTCTCCCCAGAGCCTTCAGCATTAACATGGTCAAGACCGCAGGTGACAGACAAGCAGAGGCTAGTGGTGTCAAAAGCCTGATTAAATCCATTTACCCTACAGTGGTAAATATTTATTTTATATTTATTTTTTAAGATTTATTTATTTATGCATACAAGAACTGGGGTGTAGGCCAGAGGTGCAGGGGGTGAGAGGATTCAGCAGAGACGGAGTAGGGAGCAGAACAGGCAGATCTACTGAAATATACTGCTGAGGGGAGCAGCAGGAGGGACAGGAGAGGCCTGCTGAGTCATGTGGATCAGCTTCCTGGCCAGGGATTGAACTCATGTTGCAGTGACTGGCAATAGCTTGACAGCACTGTCTCTTTAACTCCTGAGCCACCAGGGAGGCCCTGGTAAATATTTTAAAATTCATTTCTCTTCGTTTCAATTCAATGCTATTTTTCCTATGTCACATCTGTTCTCACATTATTCGTGTATCCTTCCTTCTGCAGGGTTTATAGAGCACCTTCTTGGGCACTTGCCTTTGCTCAATTCACTGGAGCCGCCTTGGAAAGCTGTTCTAACTCCTACCAGCCCCTCTTTTACCCTGTCTGAGAGACACAATTGAGAAGCAACCTTCTCTCTCACATTTTTTAAGCACTGTGCTGTCCCCTAGCCCTGTTGTAAGTGGGGCAGAATTTCCAGATACCCAAATGATAGTCAGGCATATCTAGTAAATATCAAAAAATAAAATCCATCAGCTGTCATTTAGATCTATTAACATAATGTCATTTGACAAAAAATAGAACCATGAAAGGTAGTTTTTATCAAGAACACTAACCATACTTTCCAAAGGCAGATGGAATGAATCACCCTTATTATCTCAGCTATTAACAGCTTGTGGAATTTCTCTACCTGGATCAGAACATCATATTCTAATTCTAACAAAGTAACTCTACTAAGTGTGTGCAGCACTCATTTTAGAGTTAAAAGAATAATTAGAAATAATTAAGAATGCTCTGAAACTGGCAGTTCTTTGTGCCAGTCTAAATCTAAAGATGACATTTTTTCAAAGTAGGTGGTACAAACCCCTACGGCCATTTGATTTGCTTTTTCAAGTTATGATTGGTAGTAAGAAAAAACTCTCCAGGAATATCTGCCTGTTAAACACATATGATATATGCTCCTGATCATCTCAGGACACTCAGTGTAGTGCCAGCAAGGATCTCTATGACCCGGGCTAATGGGTAAAGGAGAGTCCTATAGCCCTTGGTGGCTTTTTCAGACTTTTATTGAGTTTTTACATCATTTATAGTGTGGCAACTAGGTCCACGGAAGGCAGGGAGACCACGGGGGGGGGGGTGGAGGAGTGGGAGGCATCCCAGCCCCCAGCGTATCTTCGGTCTTTCTGGGCTCTCCGGTGCTCTCTCGTGGTGTCCCCACTGTCTCTGCTTCTGCTACTGTGCCCTCTGCTCCTTTGCTGCTTCTACCACTGCTGGTGTCCCCATGATGCCACCCCTATAAGCCCAGTCTCTCAGCCCAGATACACCAACTTACACACGCCCACATCCTACTCTGGGTGTTCACCATCATGCATGCGTGCAAGCCCACAGGTGTCTGTCATTAATACTAATGGCGGGAGGGCACAACATCCTGACAATTTTCAATTACCCTACACTCAGGTCCACACTGAGGTATCTGTAACAATGCATTCCAACAGTGCATTCCAAACTTTGTAGACCTTCACACACAGAATGTGGAATGACTACAAGCATGGTTGACTGGTTCACATAGAGAATGGGCCCTAAAATATATATAGACCTCATGCTGTTACCCGTTCCTACAAAGGATTCAGACACAACACCCACTATATATAACCTGAATACTCTCATACATCAGATGCATTAGGACTGCTCTGCTCAAAGGAATTCTTTGATACATTGCATGATAAAATTAAGAATATTTTACCATTTAAGCAATCTATGGCCCCATACCTATTTTCTAAGTTTACAGTCTTTGTTTTCTTCAAGTGGGCAGATTTGGGTGATCTCTGCAACCAGACAAGGCAGAATGTCATTTGTTCATGTTCAAAAAATCATATACTCACAGAGGTGTTAGTACAATGACAAATATTTGCAATGTAAATAATTAATTCTCCAAAAACCTCCAAACACTTTATTATCTTTTGTGAATCCCATCCCATGGAGAATATGGTAATAATCTTCCCTCATTTTACACATGAAAACATGTGTGGGGCCTCCCTGGTGGCACAGCGGGTTGAATGCAGTGCTGTGACCCTGTCCACAGACTCTGCAGCACATGTTTGATTCCTGGCCAGCCAGGGAGATGCCCACATGGCATGGCAGACCTCTCCTGACTTGCCTGCAGTGTTTGCGGTTGCCTGCTTGTTCTGCTCGCCACTCTGTCTCTGGTGAATTCTCTCACCCTCCCGTGCCTCTGACCTGTACCCCAGTTCTTGTATAAATAAATAAATCTTTGAAAAAAAAAGAAAACTTGTGAGATAATATGTCAGGGATGCATAGTTTATGAAGAGCAATAAAACCGCTTTGTAAATAAATTAAGCAGAATTTCCTATTGCAGTTGCCAGTTTCTACCATGGTTTTCCTCAACTCCCCACTCCCATGCCTTCCTCCTGTTGCCATCTTCCTGCACTGATTTGTCTTCTGGAAGTTGAACTCTCTTCTCAGTCAAATCTAATCTCCTTTCTCCAACTCATTCCTCTTTCCATGTTGGTTGATTGCTCTAGAGGTGTTCCCAGACATTTGGGTGAATGCTATACATTTAGAAGAAAGGATCTGGCAATATCACTAAATGCTGTGCTGGCCATTCTATGTGAAGATATGATTGAATAACGTTTAATGCTTAGAACATTTTTTTCTAAATGAAGTCTTGCTATTTCTTTTCTGATTTTATTCACTATGTCTAAAATAAAGTTTTTATAAATGATAGGTGATTGTGTTAACTATTGGATTCATTAATACTAATAGGAGAAATGCTTCTTTGAGAACTCAAAAATGAACAATTCCTGGTATATATGTTTATGTACTTTGGTGTCTTACCAAGTTGCAGACATTTCTTGTAGAGAGCAGCATAGTATTTGAAAGTCAAATAATGGAGTCTTATTTAGTTTCATAGTCTAGTTCTACAACAATGGAAACTTGAGTGAATTAATTAATTACTCTAAGGCACAGTTTCCTGATCTGAAATGGAATTAACAATACCCACCTCAGAAGATTATTGTGAGAATTAAACAAAGACAATGCAGACCAAAGATTTTTTTTTAATAATAAATTTTATTTTTATATTCCCCATACAATTGCAACTCCCCCATTCTGACCCCAATCCCTCCTCTCCCGCCCCCCACCCCCCAAAAAGTGTCTCTGGTTCATAGTTTTTTGTTGATTTTGATTTTCACTTTCTTATAGTTATTCATTTTCCTGGTCCCTTATTTAAGTTTTCTAGATTCCTGCTATGAGTGAGACCATCCGGTATTTTTCTTTTTCTTTTTGGCTTATTTCGCTGAGCATGATCCCTTCCAGCGCCATCCATGTTGCTGCAAATTGCATGTGTTTATCTTTTTTGAATGCTGAGTAATATTCCATGGTATATATGTACCACATCTTCTTGATCCAGTCATCTATTTTTGGGCATTTGGGCTGTTTCCAAAGCTTAGCTATTGTAAATAGTGCTGCTATAATCATAGGGGTGCAGGTGCTCTTTGGAATTGATGTTTCTGTGTCCTTTGGGTAAATACCTAGGAGTGGAATTGCTAGATCATATGGAAGCTCTATGTTTAGTAGGTCCAGAAATGTCCACAAAGCTCTCCATAGTGCCTGGACCAGTTTGCACTCCCACCAACAGTGCAGGAGAGTTCCTTTTTCTCCACATCCTTGCCAACATTTGTTGTTGCTAGTATTTTTAATATGTGCCATTCTCACTGGTGTAAGATGGTATCTCATGGTAGTTTTGATTTGCATTTCCCTGATGACAAGTGATGTTGAACATTTTTTCATATGCCTGTTGGCCATTTGCATTTCCTCTTCAGAGAAGTTTCTTTTTAGCTCTTCTGCCCATTTTTTGACTGGATTATTTTCTTTGTTGTTGTTGAGCCTCATCAGCTCTTTGCAGATTTTTGTGATCAGTCCTTTATCATTAGTGTTGGGTGCAAAAATGTTCTCCCAGTTGGTGGGGTTTCTCTTTGTTTTTGTTACTGTCTCTTTTGCTGTGCAGAAGCTCTTTAATTTGATGTAGTCCCAACTGTTTATCTTTGCCTTCACTATCACTGCTTTGGGTGATGTGTCTGTAAAGATGTCTTTGATGTGCAAATCACATAGTGTTTCGCCTATATTTCCTTCTATATATTTTATGGTTTCAGGTCTTATGTCTAGTTCTTTAATCCATTTTGAGTTGATTTTTGTGTATGGTGTGAGGTAGTGGTCAAGCTTCATTCTTTTGCACGTAGCGACCCAGTTTTCCCAGCACCATTTATTGAACAAACTTTCTTTGCTCCAATGCATAGTCTTTGCTCCTTTGTCAAAGATTAGTTGACCATAAATCTGTGGGTTTATTTCTGGATTTTCTATTCGATTCCATTGGTCTGTGTGTCTGTTCTTGTTCCAATACCATGCAGTTTTGATGATTATGGCTTTGTAGTATAGTTTGAAGTCTGGGAGTGTGATGCCTCCATTCCCTTCTTTTTTTTTCAGGAGAGCTTTGGCTATTCGGGGTTTTTTGTGATTCCATATGAATTTCATCAATAATTCAGACCAAAGATTTTGTGCAGAACCTGGGGAATTGTAAGTGCTCAATAAATGGTTGTGGTTATTAGTGATGCTGATGATGATGCCATTCATTATAATAACCAGCCATGGAGATGGGAAACTCTATTGTAGGTTCTAATCATAAACAAAGTGTACTGAAATTTCTTTTCTAAAATGTCTTCAAACTAATATCAGATGTGACCAACAAGGTTTACTGAACACCACCTGGAATTTTTGTGCACACAGTAACTCCTCTGGTAGCTACAGCTTAGACGGGCTCCTGCAGCAGGAAACAGTGGCCCGAGGACTAACCTCTTGTGATAATAGGATACTTTAAACAAAAACACTGTAAAGGAACACAGGAAAATATTTATTAAGTAGTACTTGGCAGCTTTGAATTCAACATTTGGAAGCTTATGGAAGTAAAAAATAGTTTTAAGTGGTAAATATTTTTGACTCATTAACTTAAATGTATTTGGCAATAATTAATTGCAAGAAAATCTTTCTATGTATGGCTAGCTTTGATTATTTTTAGTATTTTTATGTTTTTCTAGATGGAGGTAAAAACAAATGCTGAGTGAGGTTCTTAGTCTGAATAGATTAATTTGAAGTCTGAATTGTAGGACTCTGAAAAATGAAATCTAATTATTTTCAAGAAGAGGTGGTGGTTAGTTTTGTGAACTAATAAGAGTTCATGAAATCTTGGGGATAAAACTACAGATTTGTCCAAGGTCATTGCTTTACAGTTGAAGAATGTATATCATTCAACTCCGTACAATCCACAGTGAGACGGAGATATGGATGATCAGGGAGGCCTGATCCCATCATACTAACGAATCTCCATTTTACATAGGACGAGAGGGAATTCAACTAAGATCACAGAGCCAGTGGTGGAGACATCATTCACCTCAAGATTGGAATTCTTAGGGCAATTTCCTTGATACTTTAAGTTGTAGGTAAAGGCTGAATATAATTACTTGGAATAACTTGTTAATGTTATCTTTGTGTTTAAAGTCCTTATATAGGCTCATTAGGATATTAAATAGTTATGTGATATTCCATACCACTATGTCCATCATTGACTTTAAAAAATAAAGTCAGGACCGTAGAATGTTCCTGTTGAAGGGATGAGGTTTGTCTCTGGAAAATAATTGGGTAGGACCTGAGTCAAGTGAGTGTTCACTGAGTTACCTCTGAGTCCTCATATTTCATGCCTTCTTGACTCTTGGTTATACTTGGGGTTGAAGAACAGAGTCTTGTGCTCTTATGTGGGGTCCACAAAGCTCAAGTCAGGCACTGGCAATCCTTTAGTAGAATATGTGCTGGCAGTTGTTGAGATCAGGTAGTTAAATAGATTTTTGGAAATAATCCTTTGGGAGGATAGCTCTCATTCCATTTGTAGATATGTACGGAGTGGCCTTGTTCATGGTGAACAGTTCAATTTTCACCTTGTTCTTCCTGGTATTTAATTGCATTTGGAGTAAATAAAAATTAAACCATAACTATAGATCTTGAATCATATGGAAATGGGAAGATGCAAATTTTAGAGAAGAAGTAATGCAAAGGAGAAGGAGTGGGGAGTGGGGGATGAGAGAGAAAACATATGTGCAGAAAAACAGAAGGCTACTGAAGAATTCGTTAGGGTTGTCTTCTATACCATGGAGATAATGATGACTGAAATAGGCTAGACTGAAGGCTAGACTGAAGAATTCGTTAGGGTTGTCTTCTATACCATGGAGATAATGATGACTGAAATAGGTCAAATTCACTTCCCTGTATATCCCTGGAGTTAAGCTGACTTTCAATGATGGGAGGAGGACCCAAGAGAAAAGTCTGAAATATTTAAGTTTAAGCTTCTTGTGAGAGGGCAAAAACGGGGAGATTACCAGGAGGAATGATTTGGAGTGATAAAGTTGCAAGGCAAGTGATCCCTCCATTGTTAGTGTACTAAATGAACAATCCCATAGAAGACTGTTTACAAGTGTTGGAGATGTTCTTAGCAGTGATCAGTTGGCCAGTTTTCCCCTGAGTACTTTGCTTCAGCTAAATGAACTGAGAGCAACATTTAAGATGGGTGTTTCTCTTGGTTTCATTTTTCACAATTGATTTTTTGAAAGCAAGATTTGTCTCCTATTTTTTCCAATGAGTTTTAAATATTTTACAATATAGTATGTTATTTCTATCAAATGTTTATTGTGTGATCAGGTAAATAGAATTGTGTCATGCTGAAGGTAAAGAGGCTATGGTCATCTTTTCCACTGAGGAAATGTAGACCAGAAAATATGTTATGTTTGGATTCTCATGATCAGTTCTTTAGAATTGTTCACTTGTTAATGGACACTCACCTAAGATACAGAGTTTATTTTCTGAGAGAAGGGAGTCTGCATTCTGAGCACCCCCCTTTTTTTGGTCTACATATTGAAAGAAATCAGAGATTCAACTTTGAGCTCATGTAGAGTATCACCTAAAATACTGAACTATGGCACTGTCAACCTCCTTTCTTTCCTTCTAGAACTAATACCTCCCCTTGCTCAATACCCTCTCCTTTTGGGTATCTATCATAGCAATCCCTCATCTGTTTGTGGATCTATGGCTGGGTAACTGAGACAGTATTTCCACAGAAGAATGAAGGTTTTTTTTACACTTGCTTGCAACCTGACTTAGGGTGGGAGCTATTCATAAACATTTCCTATTATGAATGAGTATAAATATTTTTTAATTCATAATTTGATTATTTGTAGATTTTTTGGTTCGTAGTGGGTCCCAAAATAGGCTAAGGGAAAGTTTGGAAACAAATCTAATATTCATTTCAAGATCCAGAAGGATGGGAATAGGGTGGAAATATGAGCCAACTTAAAATTAAAAGCCAAAAAGTTGGCTTTCAATACTCAACCACGCACTTTCAAGATCAGAGAGAAAAGGGTTAACAATGGCATGTGCAATTGCTGCTAAATATTCCCTCTGCTATGTTATGAGAGTGCCAGAAAGGCTAATGCAATTCTAGGTGCACTTTTTATGTTTCAACAGAAGCATAGAAATACAAAAAAGGAAGCAATAATTTCATTCTATTTTGAGGTGACACCAGGAGTCTTTTGTTCAATTGTGGGTAACCAATTGATGAAGACATGTAGGAGGGTGCTGCAGTGGTAAATTTTAGAAACCTTTGGACAAGAGGAATTTGTTAGCATTACTGGGGGTAGGGAGAGTTCTGGAAGGAACTAGGTAAATTCTTAAAAAGCTGTTATGTGGAGCAGATGGATTACATGAATTTTGGTGACTCTAACAGACAAAACCAGAAATAGTGTGTAGAAATTTCAAAAATATAGGTTTGAGCTCAGTGTAAGGAAGAACTTTCTAGCAGAGTTGCCTCCCCAAAGGCATGGGGGACTGGGTTTCTCAAGTCAGATATGTTCAAGAAAGGCTGCATAGCTCTTACGGAATATTTCCTATTGGGTTTTCTCAGTGAGTCACTAAGGTCCTTTTTAACCTTATGGCTGTAATGTTGTAAAACAGTCAGATTGCATGAGCGACAAGAAATGCAACTCAAGGTCTCTAAAGTGGAATGGCCATCAATAGTCTCCATTTTCACCAATGCAGGACATAGCATTGATGCAGCTGTCCAAGGTGCTGGCAGGAGGGGGCCTGTGTGGGCATTTGTTATTTTCTGGTTTTCTTCATGGTTGTATTATGTTTATGGATTTTCAGTTTTTATGTTTCATATATAAATCTATTTCCTCCCTACCCCAACATACACACACACACATCAGGCCCTTAAATAATGCAAAGAGAGAAATGCATATGAAATATGTACAACTACAATTAAATTCAACCTGGGACTTCCTCTCCACCATTTCAAGAATAAGTGAATCCATTTTACTTTCAAAGGTTAGGCCTAGTGCCAGATGTTGGACTGTTTGTCTGGATTGATATTTAAAATAGAAACCAATTGTTTTGAGATAACTGTACTGATTTTGTTTCTTGATTTCTTTATTTTATGCTTTCTATAATACATATATATCTTGAGTGGAGCTAGTAATCTTAGGCAGAAAATTACCTTTACAGTGAGGTGGAATGAACACTACATATTTCAGCTAAACAGCTCTGTAGCCTGTATTGGTGATAAATGGTGTTTCGCACCCTCTTTATGTTGCCTTTCTTATACTACTTGATTCTCTCATCCCTTAATTTTTAAAATGGAGACAATAATAGTACCATCCCTTAGGGTTGTGAAAATGTAGCAAGTTAATACATGAAAAATAACTTACAACAATATCAGGTGCATACATAACAAATATTAGTGTTAGTATATATTGTGTTTAGGGTTCTTCAGACCACCCTCAGGTTGAACAATTTGCTAGAAGATTCCACAAGATCCAAAATAGCTATTATACTCATGGTTGTGGATTGTTACAGCAAAAGAATACAAACTAAAATCAGCTTTTGAGAGAAGGTCATAGAGTGGAGTCCCAAAGTAGTTAACTAATTGCAAGTTTCTAGTTTTCAGTGGGGGCAGATAGAGCTTCATTCTCTCAGAAAGCATGTGTGATAGCACATGCAGTATCTCCAACTAAGGAAGCTCACCCATGCACCTTGGTTTCTGCATTTTTTTATTGGGGGGGGGGGTCTCAGGTGTCAGTAACGTAGGCATGCAGTGCCTGTGAAACTGACCTTAGCTCCTTGGTTTTTGCTTCCCTGCTGCCCTAGAAGAAGAGATCAAACTGACAGTGTGATCCAAATCTCAGGCCCACAAAGGCAGGCATTCACTATCACATTCTTATCATAAATTAGATGGCATGGCCCCAAATCTGAGGCACACAAAGACACTTTTATCAGGCAAGATACTCCAAAGGGTTCAGCGAGGTCTATTAAGGGACCATCTTGAAGGTCTCTGGAATGTAGAGAGCTCAGGACTACTGAGCTATTTACCACATGCATATGTAAATTTTGCTTATTTAAACAACCCAATTCAACAATTTTCTTAATGTTTTGAAAGTTTTATTTAGTATATGAACATTTATTGAATCTCTACTGCATATATATAGCACTTATAACATTTTCTCTTTAAGCTGGAAAATAATTTCAGTTTTAATCTATGTTATAAATCCAGAAAAAAAAAGTGTATCACCCCAATATGAAAGGATACAGAAGTTAAAGAACTATTCTGCAACTATTGTTGCAAATAATGGTGGTGATAGAGGGCTCTATACATTTTAACAACATTTACATGACAAATGATTAATGTACATAATTATTAGTTTTAGTTCTTAACAACTGTTGAGGTAGGTGATAGTTCTATTTTGCAGGTGAGAGAATAAAGGTCCAGAGATTTTAAAAACTCCCCAAGGCTCTTTGGTGAGTAAGGGTTAGAATCTACATTTACCATCTAATTCCAAATCTTTAGGTCTTAACAATCATTTGTGATATTTTCCTATAAAGGTTCAAAAAGAATTTTGAAACATTAAAAATGCAACATTTATTTTGGCTTTATATGGATCAAGATTTATAGTGTTTGGATACTAGGGCAGAGTTATGGCTAGAACTTATGTGTTTCTTTTACCAATAGAAGAGATTTCTGCAAAGAAGATTGCAGGATGCCTCTCCCCATAAAAAGGTGATATAGAAGACACAAAGGCAAGGAAGACACAGATACACAGATATCTGGTGGGGGGGTAGGGTGTGCAAATTCTATAGTTATTTTGCATCTTGACTAATACGGGGAACATAAAATCCAAATGCCTTCCAAGGTTACAAAGTTGTTGCCACCATGAATTGTGATTATATCTTTTTCCTTCCCCTATTATCTAGATCTCAGTCTGTGGTAGAAGCTGGGACCCTGAAACATGAGGAGAAAGGAGAGAATGAGAACACTCAGCCCCTCCTGGCTCTGGACTGAACCCTGACTCACCCCAATACTTCTGCACATCGCCAGCCTTCAGTGGTATCAGCCACCAGGAAGCACATGCGCAACTGACCCACACAGACATGCGTTCGGCTTGACACAAGGCCCTTCACTCCTGCCACCTAGTGATGACTGTCACCAGCCCATTGGTCTGAGCAGCCAAAGTTGAATAAAAACTTGAGAGACACTTTTTTTTTTTCTAAAGAGGATTAGAGGATGAAGCAAGGCCATTTATGTATACAAGACCCCCCCCCCCCTTCATATTTATGGTATTAAATGAATTTAAGAAAAAGAAAATTTGATGCATACAATGTATCAGGACAAGGATTTTTCTGAGGAATCACACAGAGATCCTCTTCAGTTTTTGCAGTTTAAGATTAAGTGCATTTTCAAGTAGATGTTTCAGAATTAAACCGTGCAAACAAGATTGTCAAGTTTAATGTAGTGCAAAGCCCCAAGATTAATATATCTCCAGTAATTTTTATTCTCATTCAGTTATTTTCTTTGACCTCATCACCAGCATCAAATTGTTCAGCCTAAGAGCATATTCTCGTAGTTCTGGCTATTTGCAGTTTGTTTATTTTAACATCCTGCAAAAATGATTTTTGTTGTCACATCTTTTCTCAGTCCTCCAGCTGACTATCATGAGCTGACTTGAAGAGACACATACAATTTGCAATATGATGAAATAATCTTAATGTGACTTCCCACATGCTGCATGTGTCTGCATAAGGGCTGGGGGTGTCATTAAAATTACTTGCCAGTGATTAATGAATCCATTCAAGTTGCCTCATATGGGTCACTACTACAAAGAATAGTGCTAAAGCAGCATTACCCACCCACCTGCTTGTGACACTTAAAGATGTGGAAAAAAAGGGCCGGGCTTTTGTTGAGAGGAAGATATTCGATCATGGAGGAAGACCCTTAAGGATAGCTAAATATGCAAGTGCTGAAGATAATAGAAGACTAGTAATACAGGATGAAATGCCAAAGATCATTTTATTTTGTTGTCTATTCTCCTTAGAAATGGAATCCCAACTAGACATTCAAAGGAAATTAAATAAAAATAAACAGATATCATAGGATATGATATGCCTACCTGTGCCATGTTTCCCAAAACCAGTTTTGATTTTTAGATTATTTTAGATATCCCTTATATTCCCAATCATCTGCATGACATGGGCATTTGTTAGTATGACCAGTTGGTGCTCAGTGTCAAAAAATATTTTAGTTGATAATGGACAGTAAAATATGATCTTACAGTTTAAGTATTTGGGAGGGATAATTTGTTAGCTAAAGTTATGAAAGAGGTGATTCAACTGTCCATAATCACCCTCAATAAATATTATTACTAATCATAACATTTACTACATCTCTATGAATGAATCTAGTGTTTTATTTTTTCTACTTGTAGAGAATAACAAGTAATTTTTTGTATTCCACCCTTAAAATAAAACTGAAATAGAATCAAAATTATTTCTCACCAATTACATCACAGTATAAATAAAGCCAATTCATTTTGCATAAACTTTCAAATAATAAAATAATAACACTGAAACAATTCTACCAATGTAGTGACTGAAACACTTTTCTGATATACCATGACGTGGGGAAGAAAGATGAAGAATTAAAATGTATTAGAAAATCCATTTTATTACTTGGGTTTATAAAATAGTTGTGGGATCCAAGTATTTAAAATGCTTTTGGAGTCGATCAATTCCAACACTTTGCAACAATAATAATGATTCTGGCTTTTCAATTGGCAATATTTAGAATCTTATTGTAGTGACCCAATTTTAAATGCCATATTACAATTACTAAGTTAAGAGCTAGTTTTTACTCTATGATTTCATTAAATGAATGTATGATGATGGTTTAACAATGACAAACTCATGCTTTGAATTTCTTTATGTGTATGCAATATACATACATAAACCAAATTCAATAAGTGACATGAATGTTACTACATGAGCATTGGATTGTATTGTCCTTTGTCAGTCATTTCCTTTGTTCAATAAATACTGAAGGACACAAATATCTTTTTTTTTATAAGTTTACTTTCTCTTCTGGATTTGGTGATTCATTTTGATGTTTCCTTGCATAATTCTCCATCGATTTAATGGGATTTTTGAATACTGGTAAAACATATAGGACTAGGATATTCTGCAAACTGGAAAGCTAGAAGCTAATGTCCTCAAGGACAAGCAAAAAGAGTCCATTTCAACTTTAAAAAACTGTATTTTAAATGAGATAAAGCATTCTCCTTTGTCCTTAGAAAAAAATAAGTGCAAGCACCTGAGAATGAAATTTGGTAATATATGTGTCATTTCTTAAGCATTTTTGTTCATACTGGCTTAAAATTCAGTGCATAAATACCGTAACATTCTCACAGCTAACATTTCTCATTAATTGATTTAGACAGTACAAAATTTAGTACATTAATACTCTACTAAATCAAAGACTTCATCACCTTTGGAATGAGTAGACAGGCCATCTTTCAATTATTGTTTCTACATTCTGGCATTCTTTCTCTTTCACTGGGCCATCTTTCCTATTTTGATAAAATTGTAATGGGAATCATCTCAAGAACTGAACATCACTCACATGGGTCTACAATAAAGGCAAAGCCATTCTGGATTCCGGAGAGCCAAGAGGCACACGCCATATGTCCTACCAGCTACCTATCCACTCAATGCTCAAAGAAAAATTTTACTTTGAAAATTCTACCCCCTCCACCAAAATTTCAATATTTGGCTTAAAAAATTTTACATGTGGCATTTTTATAACTCAATATAAAATGATTCCATTACCTTTGCATTGTGAAAAAATTTCCTCTGGGAAAAAACTATGATTTTGACACTATCTCTACCATTTGCATAGCAAGGAGGGAAATTAAGATTTGGTTGTCAGTGCAGATAAAAAAGCAAACAGACTCAATTAGTATGGTGTAGTAGAGCTCACAGGTCTTGCCATAATTATGACTTTGTCCTTTGTACGAGGAGAAGTCATTTCTCTTAATAAAAGAATTAGGAACTTCTTTTATTAGGAAAGTAAAATGCTTTCTTCATATGAGTCTTTTGCTAAAAATAATTAAAAGATGGAAGTCTGAGCTCACCAGGAAAGTTACCATTAATCAGGTACAAGTAAAGCATTTACAGGGCTTGTCATTAAAATCAACAAAAAAAGTAGTGGTAAATGATGAAAAAATCATCTAGCTACTCTAGAAAAATATAATTGCATAGAAAAATTACAAACTAAAGCAATACATTCACATTTCCTAAACGTTTTCTCATTTTACATTGATTTAGTCCTATGCTACGTGGGAAAAATATCTTTGGCTAGCAAAGTAGAAGCTATGACATATTCACCTGAAATACAGGCATCAAATAGGTGCTGTCATGGGCAAAAAGACAGCAGATATTTTCTAAATGCATTGCAGTGAGGCAAATATTCCCTTTAGTGTCTTCTCATCCTAGTAGGAAGTTTAGAATTTTGGGGGTTACAAGTCAAGGAAATTAAGGGTCTTGGAGTTCAAACTTGTATCCCCACTTGCAAGGTGGCAGAATCAGAAAGACCATCTCTCTCCAGTGTGTCCTGAGCCAGCATAACTTGCTAAATTGCAGGAAGGCTGTGTCTCTGCTGGGGAGTCAGTTCTGGGTGCCACACATCCACGATGAATATCAGCCGGAAGGATGTGGCCTCCTGCCACACCTCATGCTCAAAGGAGTCGTCAAAGATGAGTACCTTGCCTTCTTCCCAGGTCCTGGAAGAGAAAAACGTGGTGTCATGTGATTCACATGCCTGAGCATCAGTTCATGTCTGTGTGCAGGAAAGCATTTCCATGATGACCTGTGGAATAGGACCAGGTAACTGGAGCACCATGCTGGAATCTATTCTTTCCTTGGCAATTAAGAAAGAAGTTCTAGATTCTTAGCATGAGCATCAGTTTTCAATGCTCAGCCCTAAAGGTTTACAAAGGAATGGTACTAATGAGAGGGAATGCTGATCTCATCACAGGCCCCACAATTGTTCTTGGTCCAACCCCAGCTTGGCTTGCTGAGTCAGGCAAGCATTCAAACATGTGCCCCAGTGGACCATTACCAGGTGGCCATCAATGGCCCGGTGACTATCTTCCCTGGCCTATCTATCAGAGACTGGTTTAAGGTCTTGGGCAGCAAATAGGTCTCAGGCATTCCATCCTTATAGGAACCTAACATGGTGTCTGCAGATAAATCTTCAAATGATTCTCTTTTTCAATTCATTCCATTTGATAGTTCAATTTTATGGAAGAAAGCTTAGGAAACCGTAATTCATTATTTAACCCAGTAACCAGAAAGCCTATAACTAAATGAGGCGTTTCCTAGTTAGTATTTCAGCTCAGAAAAAGAGGTAGATTGAGAACAATTTTTTTTTTATTTTTAATGTTATTTAGTAAGTGGGTATTCCATGGAATATTTTAAATCTATACTGCAAAACGTACTCAAGGATTTCAGCAGTTCTTCCTAAGATACCTGTATAGGAGGTAAGTTCTAAATCTAGCCTTAGTCTGCATGAAATAATCAAGAGAGAGATAGGCGGGGACAATTACACAGTAATTTTCAAATTCAGAGAAAGTTTATTAACTATGCTGAAGTTCTCTCAATTTAAATGCCAACAGGTTAGGTGGCAAGTTATTTGTTTCAAATAAAGCTTTTACTAGAAAATTTTCCTTAGATATTAAAATTCCACTCAACCATTAGCAAATGATTAAAATTATAGGTTGGAAAATGCTAACTTGATTTTAAGTTACTGCAATATCATAAGGGATTTTTCTTTAGGAAAATGAATTGTATGTATTTATGTTCATTACGAGGTGATTAATCAGTATTAAATTACATATTATTACACATTGCATGGCTTATCAACCCTGGCACTTTTGATATTTTGGATCAGACAATTCTTTGTTGTGCAGGCTGCCTTGTGCTCTGCCCCTGCCCAGATGCTAGTCGCACTCCCTTACCAGTTAAGTCAATCAAAACTGTCTCCAGTCGCTGTCAAGTGTCCTGGAGGAATAGAGGCAAACTTGTCCCAGACATAGTGAATAAATCTGACAATTCATTTAATTATCTAAAGTAACCAGTATTTATTTAAAGTAATTAAAAATTTAAAATATTTAATTATTAATTATTTAATTACTTTAATTATTTAAAGTAACCAGTAAAGTGATGAATAGCTGCAAATTTAAAGCTTCTTGAAGTTGGGAACCGAACCTCTACTCTGCTACCCATTTCTCCAGCCCTCTACATTGTGTGCTATCTCATACACCTAGCCTAATGTCTTGCACTGATTTCACTTCAATATAATTCCTTTGAAGATCTGAAGAGTTCTCCTGGGTTCATGCAAGTCTAACCAAAGATAAAATAATAGAGGGACACATGGAAAATCAAACTTGAAAAGAAGGGCAAAGCTAGTAGACTAAGCAATGTCAATGAGTACCACTGATAAGCCAATGATATAGACAGAAGAGAAGGCAGTGGGGTTGGGGTGGGAGAAGGGAAAGGCAGTACAACTAAGTTCATTTCAGCATTGCAGCAACCAAAAGCAACCCAGGTATCCATGGATAAACAAAAGGTGGTATGTGGTCTATACATACAATAGAACACTACTCAGACTTAAAAAGGAAGGAAATACTGATTCATGCTACAACATAAATTAACCCTTAGGACATATGCTAAGTGAAATAAGTCAGTCATGAAAGGACAATTACCATGTGAATCCACATATATGAAGCACCTAGTGTAGTCAAACTTGTAGCAACAGAAGGTGGAATGATCGGGAGTCGTTGCTCAGAGGGTACAGAGTTTCAGTTTTACAAGATGCAGAGTTCTGTGGGTTGGTGCTGCTGACGGCAGCACAATACAAATGTATTTGTGCCACTAAACTATATACATTAAAATTCACCAAGATGGTAAATGTTATGTGTATTTTACCACAATTAAATGTGAATTAAAAAGGTTAAGACAAGTGTGGTAGAAGAGAAAGGGGAGAGAAGGACAGCACAATGGATTTCTGGTCGTTGAGTGCTTGCATCTTCATCTACACAGATGATCTGCGTGGAGGAGAGTATATGGTTGCCACATGGTAGATATTCAATTAATGGTGGAGAATATAAAACATAAATGGGAGTAAAATACAGAAGCAGGGAAAAAAAATAAAGATGAAGGTGATAATGTTGGAAGGTGGCATAATTTTATCAAAAATTGCCTTAGCATGGGCCTCCCCGGTGGCGCAGCGGTTGAGTGCTGGGTTGCGAAGCTGCCCGCGGCCTCTGCGGCGCCGGTTCGATCCCCGGCTGCTCCCCGGCCACCGGAGGAGGGTCCCACATGGCGCGCAGACCTCTCCTGCCGCCCGCTGCTCCCCTCAGCGTGTTTTCGGTCCTTCTGCCTGCTCTGCTCCCTGCTCTGGCTCTGGTGAATTCTCTCACCCTCCCGCACTTCTGACTGTACCCAGTGCTTGTATAAATATAAATAAACAAATAATTTAAAAAAAAAATTGCCTTAGCATCACTCCCCATTAATTAACCTTCATTTGTAAAAACTGCCATCTTTCAAGGGGGTAAAATAACAAGCCGGTAAGAGAGTCTATGAATATTCTTTTGCTGCAATGATAAGTGCTTCTCAATGTGTTCTGGTTGGTAGAGAATCTAGAATGTATTTAAATTACTAGCAGCAATTAAAACATCTAAGTACAAAATGCTAGGTTGGGCCTCCCCGGTGGTGCAGTGGGTTGAGCGCTGCACTGTGAAGCTGTCCGCAGCCTCTGCAGCGCGGGTTTGATTCCTGGCAGGCCAGGGAGAGTACCACATGGCGCAGCAGATCTCTCCTGTCGTGCCCGCTGCTCCCCTTAGCAGTGTTTTCGGTCCATCTCCTTGTTCTGCTTCCTGCTCTGTCTCTGGTAAATCCTCTCACCCTCCCACGCCTCTGACTGTACCCCAGTTCTTGTATAAATAAATAAATCTTAAAAAAAGGTTTCTTGAAAAAAAGAAAATGCTAGGTTGCATAAAATAACATTTTGCACTAGACTTGATAGGTATAAAAAAGTCAAAGGAACACTTCATGGGAGAAAATTCTTGAACATTCCATACATTAACTTAAATTCCCTGCACACTGGGTAAAGCTTCTAGCATTTCTACACCTCAAAGTAGGAAGTTTGGAAATGGGTCTAGGCAGTCAGTTAGGAACAGGGTGACCCAAGCTCCTAAACCTACTTATCAGCCTGATTGAGAAACACTCAGTTGGAGCCTGGAGGGTGTCCCCCAGCCCAAGTACTGGTGCCCTAGGTCCATTTACCAGTCTGACTGGAGAATAATCCCAATCAGGAGGGTGCCCCTGCAAACCCAGTAAAGAGTAGAATGTCTAGAACACCAAAAACAATAACACGATGCTACAGCAGCTGGCAAAGCTAGTTTTGGGAAGGGAGGCCAGGTAACATGGGCAAACTCAGTGGATCTTGGTAGCCTAGGAGAACCCAAAAACTCAGTGGGCCTTGGCGGAGGGTGGAACCTATTGCCACTAGTTGTGGCCTTTCAAACATTTTAAGTCAAATGAAGACTAGTGTAAAGGCACTGATTAAAAAACTTACTAAACAAGGAATCTGAGATGTATTCTAGGGGGTTAGATTCCTTTAATGCTATGAGGCTCTATGGGCTAGTGAGTTCTATTACACTCTTATTTGCCCTTTTGTTTTCTTTCACATATTTTCTCAGAAAACAGCAAAGATACTCAATTGCTAAATACAGAGTTTTAAATGCAGATTTCTTCTTTTAAGAATACTTAAAAGATGGTGTCTTTCAACCACTCTGAGAGCTAGAATGAGGAAAAAGTGCAACCCTAATTAATAAAAGGGGAGAAAGGAAGGACAATTAAGCCTCACCTAAACGATGTCCAGACCGAAGTAACTTGGCTTACACTAGAGCTAAATCACCTGCCTGGGAAATTAAGAGGGTTTTTCAACAAAAAGAGAAAGAGCATAAAATGTCAAAGATCTCTATCTCTCTTCTGAATAAAAAACAAAGGCTTACACTAGAAAGCAAAGCATTCACTTCCAGGCCACTTGCTTTGCAAGCAAAGTTCCACCAAGTATGATTAAGTTACACTCAAATTATGATGCAGGGGAAGCCTTTGGAACAAGATTTTTAGAGCAGCCTTTGGAAGATCTTCCTGAAGGGGCTCCACAGCCTTTCTAAGAGGGTGCAGAAAGGCAGCACCGAAGGTGGGGAAGGCATGCTACCCCTGATGGCCCCTTCAGCTTTTTTTTAGAATTTCTTTTCATGGGCCTCCCTGGTGGTGCAGCAGGTTGAGTACAGTGCTGTGAAGCTGTCCGCAGCCTCTGAAGTGTGGGTTCGATTCCCAGCTGGCAAGGGAGATACCCACATGGCGAGCAGACCTCTCTTGTCTCGCTCACTGCTCCCCTCAGCAGTGTATTTTAGTCCGTCTGCCTGTTCTGCTCCCCGCTCTGTCTCTGGTGAATTCTCTCACCCTCCCGTGCCTCTGGCCTGTACCCCAGATCTTGTATAAATAAATCTTTAAAAAAAATTCTTTTCATGAAGAGAAAAATACTTCTCCCCCCTTGACCAAAAGATACAAGAATATCAAGATAAGGCAATATCAAACAATTCCTCAATTTCTCAGATTATTATAATTGTAATGAATGATAATGATAAAATGGTGGTAATGCACACTTAATAACTATTATTTTGTCACAGAATTACCATGAATACTAATAATGCTAAGTAATGACACTAGGTGCTTATAGAGTCTTCCACCTACAAACTTTATAGTTCACATCTCAGAGATCTTTGTTAACGTGTTCTGAGGTAAGCAATGCTATGGTTCTCATTTTTCAGAAAAGTAATCACATGGAAGCAAGTTCGGAGGTTTGCGGTGATGCTGTGATTCTGCAGAAGAAGCAGAAAGTCACCAAACTTGTTTCATTCCAAGCCAAACTGCTAGTTCGAGATCACATTACTAGATCATTCTTAGCACCTGAAGATGCTATGCTCAGGTGGTCTGAAGGCATTTGAAGTGGTCAGGTGGAATGCAGAAAATGATCAAAAAGCTCAGGAATAGGACTACTTATCACAGCTCCTCTTATTAAATGATTCACTGAAATCCCTCAGTTCTGACTGCACTGTAATTCCTGGCACATACTGGAATTGAAATGTAAAACTGCATTATTGCCATTTCCTTGTCTCTCTCCTAATATTTGAAGACAGAAGGATCTATGCCCACATACCCTTGCTCACTCTCTGTCTGGACAAGCATTTTTCTGGGAAGTAGGACACCTGTGTTCTTGTTCTGATTGCTGCTAAACAGCCACAAGACTGTTGATGAAGCACTAAACCTATGGACTACAGTTTCCCCATTTATGTAATTATAGAGATGGACAAGATGACACTAAGTCTCCTTTCAGTACTAAAATGCTCTTAATTCTCTCATCCCTGGATTAGGCTTTTAGATTTCATACTACAATTCACAGAATATATATAATTTTAAGAAATCGATATAATATTTGCACTTTAATGACTGTATGGGCAGGAAGGGACAGTGCAGGATCTCTATGATCCGAGCAGAAAGGTGAAGGAGGAGTCCTGGAGCCCTCGGTGGCTTTTGCAGGCTTTTATTGGGATTTACCAGGTACACGGCTGGCAAGAGGTGCCAGGGGGCCGGGAGGCCTAGGGGGCTTGCCAGTCTTCACTCTTTTTGGGCTCTCCGGCCTTCTCTCGTGGCCTCTGCTTTTCTTTCGCTCTTTTTGCTCTGTTGTTCCGCTGGTGTCCCCGTGACGTCATCCTTATAAGCCCTGTCTCTCAGCCCAGGTGTATCCCATCTATGTATGCCCACACCCTACTCCAGGTGCCCGTCATCAGGCGTGCATTCAGGACCACAGGGATCCATCATCAATCCTAATGGCAGGAGGGCAGAAAAGCCTGATATTTTTACTTACCCTACAATGTCAAAATACAAATTTCAATAAAAGATGGTTAATTTCACAAAGAAACACTTTTCCAACAGTTTATATATATATATATATATATATATATATATATATATATATATACCCCTAGTACACCCCTCAACCCCTCATGGAAAGGGTTATTCCAGCCAGGCTGCTTCAGGGGCTCTCTCCCCTCCAACTAGGCCTAGGGATTCCAGACTCAGCCTGCTGTCCACTCCTGCGCTGCCTGTCGTCTTTGGACTTCCTTGTCTTGGTCCTGGATCACCCAGTAGCACAGGGCGCTGTGATATTGATAAGACAGCTGAGAAGGGAGATAGGAACGCCTACAAGGTCATAGAAGAGATGCCACTGCTGTTCCTTCCATTATCTCTAGTGCGGGGTAGGGGCATGAGGAAGAAGGGAGAAGTGAGGGTGGCAGGGGGAAGCTCTCAGCGGTTGTAGAGTAAGGTAAAAAAGTATCACGCTTTTCTGCCCTCCCGCCATTAGGAGAGATGATGGATCTGCGGCCCTGAATGCATGCCAGATGGCGGGCACCTGGAGTAGGGTGTGGGCACGCATAGGTGGGTACACCTGGGCTAAGACTGGGCTTATAAGGGTAGCATCATGAGGATGCCAGCGGAACAGTAGAGTGAAAAGAAGGGAAAGAGAGTGAAAGAACCACAAGAGAGCAAAAGGAGCAGGGAAGCAAAGGCCATGAGAGAACACCGAAGAGCCCAGAAAGAGTGACGACTTGCTGGGGGCTGGGAAGCCTGCCAGCCTCCCGGCCCCCTGCCCCCGCTGCCTGCCGTGTACCTGGTAAATCCCAATAAAAGCCTGCAAAAGCCACCGAGGGTTCCAGGACTCCTCCTTTACCCCATCTGCTAGAATCATAGCGATCCTGCTCTGTCTCTTCCTGCCACTGTAGTGGTGCTCCTGTGACACCTCTTATTTCTAGCACCACTCTGAGCCCCAGACTGATCTAATCACAGTCCCCATTTAGAGCAGTACCATTTCTTCCCTAGCCCTGGCCCCATACAGCCTCTTCTTCCTATTTTGCTCCTCTTTCCTAACTCTTAAAGCCCCCACCCTCATCCCTGTCAGAGTGGGAACTCCAGGTTATAACCAAGGTGGAGGTTACTGCACCCTCAGTGCTGGAGGAGTGCTTGGCTTCACTCCACGGAAAGCAAGGGACAGAATCTGATAGGACAATAAAAGCTTAAATACACTGGATGCATTTAACATACATACTTTGTAAATACATTTTTGAGTGCATTTACATGGATTACTTTAATACTCAAAACCAGACATTCTGCAGCTGGGGAGAAGGCAGTAGAATCAAAACAGGGTGGGAAGAGCACAGGGACCATGGTGATGTTTCATGGGTGAATGGGTGGTGGGAATTTCACGGGGACTATAACTGAGATGAAAATGCATACACTGTACAAAAATGAAAAATGATGTAAAAATATATGAAATAAAATAATAATAAAAACACACAAAACATAATTTTATTCTTCCTGTTTTACAGGTAAAGAAATTGAAGCCCTGTGAGGCTTTGCATGTTGTCTAAAGTCACACTTAATAAGCGGGAAAGCCAGGTCCTATTACCTCAGTGCCATAATCTGCTGCTGTGAAGATATTGTAATATTAATGTCTGAAGTGAAAATTCAGAATGCATTTTCCCATAGAAGTGTTATTACAGATGGTCCCTGGTTCTAGAGCCCCATTGATGAAAAGCATGAATTAAAAAGCTTTTTTGGGGGTGAGGGTATTCAGGAACTTCTCCACGTCATTTAGTCTTACCAAAACAATATGATCCCAACGTTCTGACTTCTCAACAATCACTTCAACAAACACATGTTTAGACATGATCCATTTTCAATGTAGTAACTACCATTTCCTGCAGATACAGGTTGGTATCTGTGTATGAATATCCTTAAATATCGCACTAACCAGAACAGGGGTTAGAAAGCTTAACCGATGCCTTTAATTCATCACGTTGCCCAAAGGAAAGAAGAAAGAGGACTAAACATTACGATTCAACGAAACATCTTGAAGAAAATAATGCACCCAGTTAAAAATGACACTTCAGTCCTTGAGACCCAGATGGACATGCCCGAGTGGCTCTATGTGGATAAGATGACATTGTATTTTGGGTGGCAGACAGGTATACTTTGTTAAACAAAAGAGCTATGATTTCAGGGACATTAAAAAAAAAAAGATGGAAGGAGAGTTAAAAAAAATGATTTCTAAATGATTTGATAATTCACAGCTTCTATAATTCAATTAGAAAAGTTCGAGACTATCTTTTTGGACACTATAAAGACAACATAAATATGATCTATGAATAAATTCATGGTAGATCTTTAAAAGTTTGCTCTCTAATTGTCAACTTTTTGTCATGCCTGCCATACAATTTTCATAATTAGAACCTGAAGAAATGAAGACATATGCCATGAGATACTTAAGGTAGGTGACAAATGGCCATTATTTCTGCAGCAATAGAGGGAGGAATTAAATGACCTGTTGCCAATTCATTTTTCAGTCTGTCTCTGAGACTAATGCCAAAGCAAGCTTTCCTGGCTATAAACAGATCTTGTCCAATATTCAGGCTGGCAATCCATAGGCAATTATGCTGAGTCTCCAAGACACTCCCTAGCATGGTTCCAGCATGTCTCAAAGGCCCGCTTGGAGACTCAGAAGAAAAAATTCATTTCTAGGCTTATCCAAACTTGGCTCACACAACTTGACCATTCCATGACCGTAACAATTAATTCTCACTTGCCGGTGGCATGTTTGTCCACTGACTCGAGTTCATTCAGCGCTGGACCAAGATCACTAATGAGATCATCTTACAGACTACAAAGCATGGCCTGTCAAGGGCAACACAAACAAACAGCCCAGAAATGCAGACTCCGCAGCTGCTTTCTCTGCTTGTTACCTTATTGTTTGGACATGAAAACTAGCATTCAAAGCAATCACCTTGTAAGTAGCGGGATCCTAGTTTTGTAAACAACAACAACAAAACCCTCAAAGTCCCATGAATTATATACAGTCCTGTGCTGCATAATAACATTTTGGTCAAGGACAGACTGCATACCAGATGATGGTCCTAATACTCCGATTGCCTAGTGACAGTGGGGCACACGCTGCTGGGGTACTGGGGAGCAGTAAGAACTCCTGGATGGCCCAGCAGTTCTTCCAAGATGCCCTTCTGAATTGCTATGCAGCAAAATGGAGAAATACCACTTAGAACTGTGCTTGGCTTACAGTAGGCACAAAATACATGATTTCCATCACTGTTATCATCAAGAGGAATATTCACATATAAGCACCGACAAACATCGGGCATCATCTCTGAGTACTGGGAGCAAAAGAACATTTATCCTTTTATTCATTGAACTGCTGTGTTTTACAAATGATGTACAAGGAACATGCATCCATTTTGTAATCAGAAAGCATTCGTTAATTTTAAATAATCATTTTACTGAATGATAAAAGGCTGCAAACCTGCAAATTCATCTTGAAATAAAAAGAGATGTGCTATGTTCGCCAGATGGAATATTTAAACAGCATGCACACTAGCAGCAGTCTCACTGCTCGGGAGAAAGAGCAATTTGATTACTAATACCTGAGAAGTAGGATGTACAATTGCTACTATTTAACTCTTTGGGAGTAGAGGAGTTCTGAAAAATTGCTTCTGGTTGCTCAACACAGGAAGCCTGATAGCTTGGTTTGTGTCCTCTCACACTAATGGCACATCCACAATAACAGTGTGGGATTTTGAGAGTTCATGTGCAGGGTAAGTGAAAATTGTCAGGATTTTCCACTCTTCCACCATTAGTATTAATGATAGACACCTGTGGTCTTGCATGCGTGCCCAATGGCAGCACCTGGAGTAGGGCGTGGGCCTGTGTAAGTGGGCGCACCTGGGCTGAGAGACTGAGCATATAAGGGTGGTGTCACAGGGACGCCAGCAGTGGTAAAAGAAGCAGAACCATAGCAGTAAAGAAACAGAGAACAAGGTAGCAGAAGCAGAGACAGCAGGGACACCATGAGAGAACACCAGAGAGCCCAGAAAGAGTGAAGCTTCATTGGGGGCTGGGAGGCCTGCCAGCCCACACTTCATTGCCACACTACAAATGATGTAAAAAGCACATAAAAGGCTCTTCCTGGTGGTGCAGTGGGTTGAGCGCAGTGCTATGAAGCTGTCAGTGGCCTCTGCAGTGCAGTTCGATTCCCGGCCGGCCAGGGAAATACCCACATGGCACAGCAGACTTCTCCTGTCTCGCCCGCTGCTCCCCTCAGCAGTATTTTCAGTCCGTCTGCCTGTTCGGTTCCCCGCTCAGTCTCTGGTGAATTCTCTCATCCTCCTGTGCCTCTGGCCTGTACCCCAGCTCTTGTTTAAAAAAAAACCTTAAAAAAAATAAGCTCATAAAAACCTGAAAAAGCCACCGAGGGCTCCAGGTGAAGAGTTAACTTAATCATGCTTTAAACTTGAGGGGCGATCTTGGCAGTCATTTCCTTAGTCAAACATGATTCCAGGGTGTTTGCTGGAGTCCAAGGTGGAGAATGCACTTTTACATGTGGTTCTGGGGTGGAGGTAGAAGGGGGGTGGAGGTAAGGGTCTCTGCTTCCCAGACTTCCCTCCTGGGCTTCTTGTTTAGATCGCCACATTGACCACCTGCTCCCCTTCCTGACTGCCATACCCACTCCTCCAGCCTGGGGTCTCATCACCTGGAGCCACTAATGCCTAGAATCAATTCTGTACCTTTGTTTCTCCCCACCTGTTCCAAAGCAGATTTTTTTTTTTTAAAGATTTATTTATTTGTTTATTTGTTTGTTTATTTATTTATACAAGCACTGGCTGGGTACAGTCAGAAGCGCGGGAGGGTGAGAGAATTCACCAGAGCCAGAGCGAGGAGCAGAGCAGGCAGAAGGACCGAAGTACACTGCTGAGGGGAGCAGCGGGCGGCAGGAGAGGTCTGCGCGCCATGTGGGACCCTCCTCCGGTGGCCGGGGAGCAGCCGGGGATCGAACCAGCGCTGCAGAGGCTGCGGGCAGCTTCGCAACCCAGTGCTCAACCGCTGCGCCACCGGGGAGGTCCCAAAGCAGATTTTTATCTAGTGATTTTTTTGGAAATAGCAGTTCCCCTCATCCATGGGGGATATGTTCCAAGACCCCCCAATGGATGATTGAAACTGCAGATAGAACCCAATATATATACTATGTTTTTTCTTATACACACATTCCTATAATAAAGTCTAATTTATAAATTAGGCACAGTAAGAGATAACAAGAGTGACTAATAGTAAAATAGAATAATTATAACATACAGTAATAAAAGGTGATTGTGGTCTGTCATTCAAAATATTGTACTAATATTTTCACACCGAGCTTCAATGAGGGTAAAAGGTAACTAGGCAAAATGGAGACTACTTTATCTACAAGAAGAACAGACAGGAAGCTTTACAAAGCAGAGAGAAGGAGGGAGGGAAAGAGAGAGACAGCAAAGAAATAAATTGAAAATCCTAAGATACACACTTAGGAGTAAGGTCTGCTGCTCACCCCCATTATCCCTGTGCCATGGCTATTATCTGATCTCCATGGAACTGGTTTTTTCCATCTCTGCCTTCCCCAGCATGCCCCAACCTGTATTCCCTGACATGCCCCTGCCACTTTTCCATTTGGCAGAAGACCTTGCAGATGAAAATCAACTTCCCAAAGTCTTGACAAGATCTATTCCATCTTGGAAGAAAATGATTCCCTATCCAGCCATTTCTGATTCTTCTTCCTAGTCCTTTCAGAAGACTGCTGTTTCCTGCCCCATCTCCTCAGGTCTTCTTTCTCTGTCTTAAGTTCCTCGCAAATCTTTATGCTTAGATTTGATTTCTCCTGGATATTTTCAGAATTGTGTTCCAAAAGCAACTTAACTATATACAAACACTGAACTCATTATCCATTCCACTGAATGCTCTGCATGCCTCCTAAGTTCTCAATATTTGCTAAAACATCAACACCCTCCTAAAACGGAAACCACTGAGTCATCTTCAACTCCCTCTCCCTTGTACCACATAAACACAAGATTCATTTGAGTCAATCTTCCCAATGCCTCTTCTATCTACACTCTCCATACCCCAATGCCAGCTCTGCTTGAGTGGGCCTCTGTGATGGTCTGTTCTTCTCATCTACCCCATGGGATGCACTCACAGCTCCGAGAATAACTTTTTCTTTAATTTTATGTATTTTTTACATCATTTTTCATTTTTGCACAATGTATGCATTTTCATCTTGGTTATAGTCCCCATACAATTCCCACCCCCCCTTGTTTTGATCCTACTCCCTCCTCCACCCCTCACCACTCCCACAGTGTGTCTCTGGTTTATAGTTGCTTGCTGATTTTGATTTTTACTTTATTATAATTATATTTTTCCTGGTCCCTTACTTAGGTTTTTGAATACTAATGGGATCAGACCTGTGTTAAGAAGTTATGCAGCAGTTGAGGGCTAGGTTGCAAAGCTGCCCGCAGCCTCTGCAGTGCTGGTTCAATCCCCGGCTGCTCCCCGGCCACCGGAGGAGGGTCCCACATGGCACGCAGACCTCTCCTGCCGCCCGCTGCTCCCCTCAGCAGTGTGCTTCGGTCCTTTTGCCTGCACTGCTCCCTGCTCTGGCTCTGGTGAATTCTGTCACCCTCCCTCGCTTCTGACTGTACCCAGTGCCTGTATAAATAAATAAATAAATAAATCTTTGAAAAAAAAAATAAATGAAAGATTATACCTTAAAAAAAAAAAAAAGAAATTATTCTGAATACCAGATGGTGTCACTTACAGCATTAATTCAGAATAACTTCTTAACACAGGTCTGATCCCATTAGTTAGTATTCAAAGCCCTCTGTACTTTAGTTTCCTTTGCATTTCAACCTTAGTATTCAAATAAGAAGGCCATTAGACTGGGGTGGCACTAAAGCCTTGGGGATGCCCATGTAAGAAAACCAAAACCTAAACCAGAATCAATGCACTTGAATCTGAGAACATGAAACTTAGAAACAGCAAATCACAAATAGTCAATTACTCTCTCCCAAATAAGGCAACTGCTTAAACTACAATCAATCAAATAATTTCTTTGCTTCAGGGTCTTCTCTAGAAAAATGTGGCCCTCAGCTCTTGTTGGTGAAGTGCTGCCTGAGTCAAATCAATGTATGCTCACATACACACTTAAAAATTTAACGTGCCTCAGTTTACTATTTTTTTTCAAAGATTTACTTATTTATGCATACAAGAACTAGAGTACAGGCCAGAGGTGTGGAGGGTGAGAGGATTCACCAGAGACAGAGTGGGGAACAGAACAGGCAGACTGAATGAAATACACTGCTGAGGGGAGCAGCAGGTGAGTCAGGAGAGGTCTGCTGCGCCATGTGGGTAGCTCGCTGGCCCAGCCAGGGATCAAACTTGTGCTGCAGTGGACAGCTCCACAGCACCATGCCCAACCCCTTGTGCCACTAGGGAGGCCCCTCAGTTTACTATTTAGCCTACATTCTTGGTTGCTGAAATCTCTCAAAACTGCTCATCTGTAGTCTGTAATTTTTGGCTTCTGTATCTTAGCAGATGCTGTTCCTTTCATTTCTCTCTCAAAGCTTACAATCCAAATCTTTCCTGTCTTTAAAAACCACTGCTATCAAGATTCCCAAGCCTCAGTGGCAAATCACCTACCTGCCCACTGACCCATCTGCAGCATTTTTATCTGTGCCACTTTTATAATTCATATGTCATTTAAGCTGTGTGATCTCCCATTGGGCACATCTGGAGGGGAGGCCCCATCTGGTTCATCAGTGAATCTGTCACAGCACTTACGCTGCTGTGCCATGCCCAGGGCAGGCAGGAACTTGCCAATAACAACTGAGAGACAGTCCACTCCTCAACATCCCGAACGTCAACCTCTGTTAAGAGCCACAAGAGGCTCGTAAGACCACTTTGCATCTGCCTTCCAGGAGCTTATGGCTCAATCATAGAGATCAGGCTGATTACATACAATTAATTGTTAATTAATTACATACAATTAACAAAAAGCAAGGGAAGATAGGGAACAGAATTACTGTGAAGATACACTGTCCATAGAAATTAAAAGAGAGGTTCCTTTTTATGAAACTAAACTGAATCTTAGTAATATAGGTTTATTTTGGATGGCTGAAAAGACAGGCTTCCAGGGGATTAGGAAAAGGCTTGAGAGAAAGGCCCTAACATTTACCATGTCATTGTTGGTGCCAAGACCTGGGTTAAGTACCTCATGTGCATGATTTCATCTTAACTATACAATAATCCTGCAAAGTAGATATCACTACCCATTTCCTAAGTAAGGAGGATGTGTCTTGAGGGGATTAAACAACTGGCCGAGGTTACACAGGACTAGTTGGTGGAGCTGGGATTTGAAAAAGGCAACCAGCTTCCATTTTACCACTTTGATTTCTCTAGAGCCAAATCTGTAAGTAACACCTGGGGTTTTCTTCAGGAAAAGGGAGCTCTTTGTATGTGTGACTAGTTCAAGTCATAAATCAATAAGCACAATGTGTAATATGTGCAAGACTCAACAAAAGTTAGCTGACTTTGAATGCAAGTCTGTTCGTCCAGAAAGAGAAGCAAGAAGGCTCATCAATCTGATGAAAGCGGGCTGGGGAGAAATGATTAAGGAAGGCAACCCTAGAATTGGGGATTATCCCAACAGAAAGCACAAAGGAGGGACAAAGACTAAAGTCCGGATGAGTATCACCTGTCCCAGTCTACTTCAGCTACAACAGAAGAGAAATTATCCAACTGAACATAGCTTTGTTGCAATGAACAGTTATGCTCAGAGGTGATGAATGAGAGAGAAAATGAGGTGAGGAAACATACTTGGTCTCGTTGGCACAGCGGATCTTGCAGCCTTCCTTGGGAATCACTAAGCCCAGGTGCATTCGGAGCCTGCAGTTTGTGGGCCCCGTGTGAGGCCACACGTGAGTTCCTGGATGCATGACAGAATATTTGATCTGCAAAGAAAATATAACACACCATTCATCCATTTATCAAGGTGTGGAGGAACTGCTAAATTAAAGTGACAATACAAAATTACTGTCAATTTGGATTAGAGTCTTGGTAAGACTCAGAATTTATATTCATCTTATTTCTTTGTGAAGGAGCTAAAAATAAGGATTTCCATTTTCCACCAAGTGATAAACACTGAACATTTTCCACCCTCAATTCTGACGTCAGCCACATGAAATTGTTTCATTAAAAAGGGGATAAAAAAAGAGACATTTGCTGAGCCAAAGGAAATAACCATTTCTTTATAAATGTTAGCATTAATCTCATTCTAATAACTAATTGTGCTCTTCCCAGCCCTGAAAATCTTCTTGGTACCTGTCCTCTTCTGCATCCTGTTGTCTCAGGGAATTTATCTAGTAAAGAACAGGTTTTAGGTGCTCCTTTGCAGGCATTTTCATTTTTTCTTCCTAGAACAATAAACAATAAAACTGTTAGAAACAATTCATGGTAAAGCTTTAAATCACCCCGTTTAGACCATATACAACCTAGATTGTCATCCCTACTCCATAGTAAGAAGGCTGAGTAAACACAGGAAGATATAGCATCTTGCTTCAATAGACAATGACTGGCAGAGCAAGGACAAGAATTCTGCACATAGTGTTAAATTATTTGACTAAGGATGCTGAATGCACAAGGTACCTGCTGAAAACTTATTTCCCCCCATGTGGCAGGAGAATAATGGCCACTTTCCAGAGGTCTACATCCTAAGCCCAGGAAGCTGTGAAGTTATATTACATGGTAAGGGGAAATTAAGGTTTCAGATAACATTGAGATTTGTAATCAGCTACTTTATATTTTTACTTATTTTTTTTTAAGATTTATTTATGCATACAAGAACTGGGGTACAGGCCAGCGATGTGAAAGGGGGGTGAGAGGATTCACCAGAGACAGAGTGCAGAACAGAACATGCAGATTGACTGAAATACACTGCTGAGGGGAGCAGTGAGCGAGACAGGAGATGTCTGCCGAGCCATGTGGGTAACTCTCTGGTCAGGGATCAAACTCGTGCTGCAGTGGCTGTGGACAGCTTCACAGACTGCATCTTAACCCCTTGCACCACCAGGGAGGCCCTCAGCTACTTTTTAAATTAGGAGAGTATCCTAAATTAACTGATGGGTCCAGTGTAATCACAGGCTCCTTAAATGTGCAAGAAAAAAGCAGAAGTGGGAACAAAGGGTGATACAGAGCGAGAAAGATTTGACGAGCCATTGCTGGCTTTGAAAATGGAAGGGGAACACAGCCAAGGGATGTGGACAGCACCTAGAAGCTGTCTCCAGAAGGATAGTGGTCTGATGACACTTTGATTTTAGTCCAAAATGAGACCCGCTGTAGACATCTGGCCTCTAGAACTGTACAGACGACAAATTTGTGTTATTTAAGCAAGTATGTTTGTGGTAATTTATTATAGCAGTCACAGTAAATTAATACATCTCTAATGAAGGTCTCCTCTAAAGAAGGAAATCAGCTTATCTTTTTAACCTGAAAATCTCTCTAGGACTGCATTAAAGAGTTTCCTATGCATTCTTTTTTAATTAGAATTTCAGTGTGTTATTTTTTCCCCCACCCTACAGATCATCCTTCATATATTGATAAAGGATAGGTTTTAAATGAAGCGGGGAAGAGGTCTTTGAGAGGTTTTTTTTTTTTTTTCTTTTTTTTGGTATGAGTAACTGTGTCAGGAACACATATTCTGGCACCTAGTTTATGGCCTCCTGGACTATGCATTTTCTTCATCATCTAGAACATCACTGTTTCCTAGGGAAGTTGTGCTCAGGAATGTATACAGCACCAATTTCGATAATTGAGTCTCACTGGGCTGAAATCAAAGTGTCACAGGTTACATTCCTTCTGGAGCTTCTAAGCATTGTCCACAGTCCTTGGCTTTGATTCCCTTCCATTTTTTTTAAGGATTTTTTTTTTAAATATAGAAATATTTTAATTCCCTAGTCAAAATTCCTAGAAGGGAATGCTACATCTAAAGCCAAACACAATAAGATAATCATATACCGAGATAATCATATACCGAGAATGAAATGAAATTCGTAAGAAAAGAAACTTACAGGTATTCTCAATCAAATGAAATATTTTATTCATTTAATAAAGTATTAAATACTTTATTAAATTAAATACTTAATACTTAAAGTAAATACTAAATTATTAAATTAAATATTTAAAATTAAATTAAAACATTAATTTAAATATTTAATTTAAATATTAAAATACTAAATTAAATACATAAAGTATTAATACTTAATACTTTATTCATTTTTTAAAGCAGTAGAGGTTTTTTTTTTTAATATAATCATCACTCAGTAAATGATGTCACAGGGCAGGGTCAAATCATGTTTTAATCTCCTTCTCATGAGAAAGGTTTTCTAAGGAAATGACACATTTATCAGATGCCTTTTCATCGTTCTTTTACACTTTTGAATTCTAAATCCAAATTGTATGGCCTGTTTCAAAAAAAAAGTAGAGGCTATTAAACCTACAAGTTCTATTGCTGAGAGGTACAAAGTTAGTTTTTCACCAATTCCATGGGGTAAAGTCAAGATTGCTTTTCCCTGGACTGATAGGGAATTTAGAAAGGAGACAATATTTTCACCCAGGAAAGGAAATTTTCTTTTCCATGATTGCCAATAACTTTGTCATCATGATCAAGCTTTCTAGAAGAAATTCAGCCTGGTTCCATCTCAATATACTGATTAAATTCTTCTAGCCCAAGTGTCTGAAGAGGACACAATAACAAGAATAACCTATAAATTGTTCATTTGCATCATTTGCAATAAGAATTACCTTTGTTTCACTTTATCCTAGATGTTACCCAACCAATTCCTTTAGAAAACCTGACTGTACAGCCACTGCTATCATTCCCAGCTATATCCAAGAGTTCTTTTTAATTAGTGCAGTTCTTCCAAAAAAACATCCATTTTAACAAAATACCAAATCCGGGAAGGGCAAGCAGCGTGTAGTTCCTTTAGTCCCGCTCTTCCCATGATTCGATCCAGTACACTGAATTGCTTATTCAGACTGTTAGCAGCAGCAGCATTTTTAGATTCTTTAGAAGGGGTTTCACAGTGATTTTTCTGTTTTTATCTTTTATTGTTAAAACTAGCTGATACGGTCCTTTCTTTAGTCATGAAAATCACATTAAGAACATCAACTATTGATAGTTCATTTAAAGTGATCTGACAGTCAGCAATGGTTGCACTAACCATGGAATCAATACTTCTAGAAAACAGGATTGCAATATTTACCTTCCTATCATGAGTTTTCAAAAGTTCATTTGCTATCAGGCTGTCATCCCTGGGTAAACACAAGAGGCATCTCTTAACTGCAAAACCCAGGACATCAATGAACTGCTTCCTTCATGTATCAATCAGTAAGAAATCCCTAAAATGTCCCGCTTGTAGGTGGGGCAGTGGGAATGATACCACAATGAATCTTGAACGGAGCTTGTGGTGGTAACATAGCTAAAGGAACAACATGTCTGAAGTGTTTCTTCATTTGCTGCCACCAGTACAAATGGTAGAAAGCCTGGAAATTTGAGTGAGGATATTAACAGATTCTTTGATAACATTCTCTCCAGAAATATATTTCCATGGATACAATTTTTAAACCCCAAATCTAGAAATGGAAGTGGACATGACATCAATTCTGAAAATTCCAGATGCAGGAATTTCCTGCCATTGATTGGACACCAACTGAAGAGATACAGAAACTCGTACTGAAATTACTAAAATGCCAAAGTAGGCTACAACAACCAAAAATATTCTTATCAAATGATGACAATGACTTGAAGCTTGATAGTATATAAAACATCAAGTACTTTGGACTTCTGGGATAAGTCACAAAATACCAGATTAACTCTTACAAGAGGAAAGACAAACATTATTTGGGTATTGTTCTCTTCAGTTTTAACTGTTAACTCTACAAAAGACTTCTCCATTCCACACAGAAATGGAGTCTCCAGGAACACACAGTTTCTTTCATCCTCCACAATCTGAATGGTCAAAACACCTCTCAAGTGAAGGAAATGACCAGAAAGTAAACACTGGTAGTTAACATTAAACTTTCACAACTGTTTACTACTATTGTATCCCTGTCCTTTAAGATTGCAGAGCAAATCATCTTTCAAATCTTTGCTAAAATGCTCAATAAAAAAGTTTACAGAACAACCACTACCACACATTGTTAAGTGAAATCAACTATTACTTGATTTTGGTTTTGTCTGAGTTTTCTATTTATTGGCATTTTTTCAATTCATTCAATATATTTGTTTTCAGAAAACATTTCTGTTCAGTCTGCAAGAAAGTTGTTGCTGTTCTTTCTGTTGCTGCCTTTATATTTTCTTGTTCTTCAGGTTAGGAAGCTCACCCACAATTTTTTGATCTTTAATTGTGCTGCTAATATCTCCTTGCGCAGGGTCAAACTGTCCCCGGGCACCCACCAGCTGGGCATCTCCAGGGAACACATGAGAGGTAGGCTGCACTACAGAACAAGTGCCAGCAGCTGCCATCCCCCAGCTGCAGAATGCATGGCTTCCAGAAGCTCACCTTTGCCATGACTCCTACTCATAGTATCTCTGGACCACAATACTTTAGCAAACAACCTCCACATGTATATTAGCTTTTTCTAGGTTATCTTTTTACCTTTCAATTGACTAAAATCTTAGTTGCTAATTTTAGTCACTAATACAGTACTCCAAATGAAATGAATGATAAATATCAGTTTGAACAAATAAATTCCTGTATAACTCATCCTAAAGCATTTTCCAGTACTACTTTCCATGTCTGTCCATATGCAGAATATGGGGATGGCTTGGCAAGAGTCCCCAATTCTGGGTTCTGTGCTATGTGCAGTGTTTAAATGAAGTCTGATGGCTTAAGGAGCAAGCAGAGGTGGCTGGATTTCCCATGGCTGCAGTAGTGAGGGCTGAGCATGTGTCACTGGAAGAGCAGGTATAACTTAATTGAAAGATAAGTAATGAATGGGTCAATATCCAAGTGATTGCCCCCTGGTCAGGACTGGACTAGAGAGCAACCAGTCCTTTACACTCATCGTTTCTGGTCCTTGGGAGAGGGGGAAGCTATATAATAGATGCCCAACATTCCTGATTGCCACTGGTACTTTTTACTAGTCACACATGATTGTGAGGGGGCAGGAATCCAATAACAGTCTCCTGGTGCTCACAATGGGCCATGACACTGGGCATCCTAGAATGATTCATCTGATGCCCACACACCTGTTTAAGGAGGTGCTAGTTGTGTCTTGTTTCACAGCGGAGGAATGGAGGCATCAGATGAAGTGCTGAACACTTAAGGCCAACAGACTTGACTCATTTTAGTGAGATGCCAACAGATAAAATTAGCAAGTTGTTCACCTGTTGTCCTTATAGCTACATTACAAAAATTTTGTTGGTGAAAATCTGACAGTCACTTGAGATGACATGATTTCTCTCCTGAAGTTTCCTTGAAAATATTACGGAACTAGTTTCCTCTCTTACATGCAAGCCATTCTGAAAGCATCATTGAGATAAACCGTGCTTTCTTGTCCTTTAATGTAAACCAACTGCTTATTCTCCTCTCAATTTATTTTGTGTAGCTAAAGATGTGCAGCACATCTGTTTAGTTCTCAAAATAGATTTATTTTTATGTAGCTCTTGTTAGCCAGGTTAACCTGATTTTTCAAGATCACTGGAAAGAGACTTTCAGATAAAATGCAATGGTCCTCATGTTAAGGATAGACTGACTATTAACTCACATCTGTGTGCCCAGGTTGGGTTCAGCTCAAAGGATATTAGGTTGAATATAAACCACTTCTTATTCTTGAAGAGCTCAGACAACAGTTACTGTTGTCTTGTTTTGTTTTATTTTTTAAGATTATTTATGTATACAAGAGCTATGGTGCAGGCCAGAGATGCGGGGGGTGAGAGGATTCACCAGGGACAGAGTGGGGAACAGAACAGGCAGATTTTCTGAAATACACTGCTGAGGGAAGCAGCAGATGAGACAGGAGAGGTCTGCTGTGCCATGTGTGTAGCTCCCTGGCTAGGGATTGAACTCGTGCTGCAGTGGCTGCGGATTACTTCATAGTGCTGCATTTTAACCCCTTGTACATTGTTACCTCATTTACCACGGAGGCCCCCGTTGTCTTGTTTTATCATCTCTAACAATCTTCTATGGTGATATCATTTTGGCATGCAATGTCACCTGCATTTTTCAGGAGTGAATGAGGCTCAGGGACTCTCTTTTCTAAGACACTGATAAGCACACAGTGAACTTCTCAGTATAGAAGAGTGTCATTTGTTGTGTGGGTTTTTTTTTTTAAAGATTTATTTATTAATACAAGCACTGGGTACAGTCAGAGGCACGGGAGGGTGAGAGAATTCACCAGAGCCAGAGCGGAGAGTAGAACAGGCAGAGTGACGAAGTACACTGCTGAGGGAAGAAGCGGGTGGCAGGAGAGGTCTGCGTGCCATGTGGGACCCTCGCCCAGCAGTCAGGCATTAAACTGGCGCTGCAGAGGCTGCGGGCAGCTTCACAACCCAGCACTCAACCGCTGCGCCACCGGGGAGGCCCTAGAAGAGTGTCATTTGTAACACACTGCTTAACAGGCAAGACCAGGGAAATCAAACCCTATTTATATATGTTTATCCAAATACATGTTTAAGTATACACACACACATCTAAATATACACATACCGAAGTGTTCATAAGTAGGTTTTTTAAAAAATGAATGGATTTTTGATAATCTAGGGTTTCTGGGCACTTTCCCTTAAAGTGAGGGAATCTGGGCTTTGGGGAATATCACCAGAAGATTCATGGCCAGTTTCTGTCAGGTTGTAGAGAACAATCTGGAGTCAGGAGCTCACCTTGCTGCCATAGAGTAAACTGGCTCCAATCGCCCTTCTCTCTCAGGTTCTCATCTTCAGGCAGGAAGAGGCCTTGGGCTTTATCCATGACTGCAAGACCTTCATCGCGGATTAACTTCCAATTTCTTTCTAAGGACTAGAGGGAAGATCTTGATTTTACTGGGATGAAAATATTCTTGGTAGAACACCTTATATTCTCAATTTTTTGTTTGCTTGATTAATAAAGTAATGAAATGTTTGTTCTCATCCAAATTGCTCATCTCGATTTTCTCTGTGAACTCTTGTGAAGAGTATAAAGGAAAAACAGCCTAATATTAATTTTCAGAAAATAATGCCTTTGGGGCATAATTCCTAGGAACCTCAGAGAATAATCCCCTCCACCATTTGTTTTTAGATTTGCCTAAAGGTTATTTCTTTTTTACAGACCATAACCTAACAAGCATATAGATCTTGCTGATCATATCACATCAATGCACTACATTGAGCATCATGGGACAACTGAACATCCAGACTAGAATACAAATCACCAAATTAATTTCACCTTTCAATAGAGGTCCTCATAAAGATGCCATTCAGCAGGGTAAATATTAATTAAACTTTCGAAGACATTGGAAAGGTGGTCATTGGAGCATGGATGTATTATAAAAGTAATAGCAGAACAAAGCAAATAAATGCCCTAGTGTTTAGAATTCAGCCAAACAAAAATATTCCTTGACTTCTCATTTGTGAGATTGCTTTAGCTCCTGTCAGAAAACAGGTTTACAACCAGTGGAGCTTGGAGTGGTGGCAAGACTAGTACATCCAGAGGTCTTCCAGGTAATTGTCAAGATCACACTGTGATGCTGATTACAGTGTGGGGGCAGAATGAGGTGGGGCAGAGCTGGTAGACAGGCAGGTTAGACCTTGGAGTAGCAAACCTAAAAGAACTTCTATCAGGAGAAAAGAACAAAAACTGTTTTCCTGTATGAAAAAGACACCGTAGAGATGAAACAAGATTTTGAAATGTTAATAATTTTAAACATTTCTGTGTTAAATAACAAGTGGATAGAATAGCTGAGTATATGGTGCGTGGATAGGGAGGAACACAATAGATGATTTCAATAAGAATGGGGCTCAAGAGCAAGGACCTAGAACTAATAAGTTACAAAGGGAAAGATTTTGACACAAAAAATGAAGACAATTAGTGCTGCCTCAAAATGGATTGAGGTGCCTTGTAAAACACAATTCTCTAGCTTTTGAATTAGTCAAGTGAAGCCCGAAAGACCAATTATTGGATAGAACAAAGCACAAGATAATGTGTAGTGATTTTACCAACTCATGCTTTATGAATTCATGATTCAAGGCAGGAAAAGCAAGAAGTCAGGCAACTGCATAGGCAGAAGCTCCAGGAAAGACAAATACCTCAGAGATCTGTGTGAAACCAGAAGCCAACTGCAGTCAGACCTAAGGACGTTTTTTTATACTGTGTGAAAGCAAATTGTTTATTAAAATATCCTAGGGCTATAGATTTTAAGGTTACATAATGATTTGATATTCATTCCCCCTTTATTGGTCTATTTTTTTCTCTAGTTTCAGCTTTACTGAGATGTAGTTACATATTAAATGGTAAGATATTTAAAGTGTATATTGCGGTGATTTGATACACATATACACTGCAAAAAGACCCCTCCCATCCGGTTAATTAACACACTCATCACTTCACATATTTATCTTTCTCTGTGTGTGTGAACAATTACGTTTTACTTTATTAGCAAATTTCAATTATATGATAGTGTTATTAATTGTAGTCACCATGTTTTACATTAGATCCCCAGACCTTATTCATGTTATAGCTGAAAGTAGCTTTTCACCAGCCTCTTCTATCTCGCCCACCCCCTAGGCTCTGGCAGCCACTTTTACACTGTTTCTATTCATTTAACATTTTGCTTTAATTCTACATGTAAGTGACATCCTGCAGTCCTTTTCTTTCTCTGCCTGACTCATTTCATTTAGTATAATGCCCTCAAAGTCCATCCACTTTGTTGCAATGGTGGGATTTCCTCTTTTCTCCTGACTGAAGGGTACGTGTCATACATACACACGCGTCTTCTTTATCCATTCACTAACTGATGGACACTTACGCGCGTCCATAGCTTGGATATTGTGAATAATGCTGCAGTGAAAATAGGTTTGTAGAAATCGCTTCAATGTGCTGCTCTTATTTCCTTTACACACATACCCAGAGTGGGACTGTTGGGTCATGTGATAATTCCAGTTATAATTTCTTAAGGAAATTATATTTATTTGCAATAGTATGTATACAAATTGACTAATTTTATTTTTTTGTTTCTATGAAATCTGCCTAGTGCAGCATGCCAAAATCCATGGCTGCCCCTATACCCTCCCCGCTTCCTGCCGGTGCTGGTCATCTATCCACCAACATTTCTGATATGACTTCATCCCAAGTGGATAATTTGTAAATAGCAAATCTAACTGCATTTGAATAAAGAGATACTCAAAAGGCCTCACGTGGGCAGGTCCCTGAAGTCAGAAAATAAGATGGTTCTGTCAAGAATCCTGAGATTACGGGAAGGAAAAAAATGAATCCCAGATATTCACCATCTCTCAAATGCACCTAAATTGCCAACACTCCCTGTGGTTATTGTAACTTGTTCAAGTAGCTAGATAAATCTGTTATAATCTTGTTAAAGTGCCACAAAGACAAGGGGAAAATTACCTCTCCGACACATGAAATTACTTTCCAGATGAGGTTATCGGTGTCTTACACAGACACGTTCTCCTCCTTTCCCCTCCTGGTATTTTAGAAGTTTCTTTTCTTTCTTTTGAAAGCTGATTTTAGGTACATAAATGGAAAGAGCTGATCTTTTTTTTACTAAAATAGGGTACAAGCCCTAGGGGAAATGCTTAAGTGATTGCGTCACTAAATACAATTTTTTTTTACCTTTTACTTGAGAGCATGCTGTTTCTTTTATGTGAAATGGTGACATCCCTGCCTCCCCTTTACCTCCTATCCTCAACAGTCCCCTGGGAATTGTTGAGGTACTTTTCCATGAGTAGAAATGACTTTTCAAAAATACTTTTCACTTCCTCTTGTCTTACATGGCACACAGGTGTCAGGTGGCTGACTGGCGCAAAAGGAGCAAAATGGTCCAGCGGGATCTCCTCAGGCCCAGCTGGAAACACCTGTACCGCATGCCACAGGCTTGCTCAATACTTAGAAGTCTGGTTTATTTTCATCACAAAACAAACATTTTCGAGTTTGATACTTTGTCATAGAATTTTACAACAGGAACAAGCCATACTATTAATCTAGTGAAAACTTTTCCACTTCATGGCGGACAGAATCACTCTTGGTGGTTAATGAGCCTAACATCTTCCAGGCCAGGGCAAGAGTTGGCTCTGCCATGTCCCCACTCCAGCACCTGTGGGAGAACAGGTCAGGCTATGCTGGCACCGGGAGGTACTTGAAGGTCTTTGGGGGTACCTTGGCACTGGCACTGTGTGTGTCTCAAAGCGAGTTCACCTTCCTAACAACTGGGAAAAGTGGGCTAAGCAAGCGATCACAGCCATTAAACCTGGTGACATAACAAATATCACAAAGCCAGAGGCAAACAAGGTCTATGTGTAAACATTCTTTCTAGCACAGTCATGACTGCACGTGGAGGTGTTTTTCAACTTTAGAAAGACACAGCATAGCAGGGTCTCTTTTATGGGCCTGAAGAAGAAAACTGGGATGAGACCTAGAAATATTGTTTTTAAGGACAAGCAAGGTACTACAATGAATAAAATTCACATGTTTATAGAAGATTAAAGACTAGCTGAATTAGTCAGGCTATGGGGAGGAGGGAGGGAGGGAGGGGGAGAAAGAGAGAGAGAGAGAGAGAGAATGGGAAATAATGTGATTTTCTTCTGTAATAATATGACTCAGTTGTCTGAGATGGCAAAGAATTCCATTTTTAAAGGAAATTCCAGTAGGAACTAGAAGGTTCACACAGAGCAAGCCATGCCTACATTTTTAAAGGACTTATCTGAAATATTATTTCCCAAATTCCTGTATTTCACAACTGAAAAGAAAACTGATAGGGTTGGGAATTGAACTGATTGCCCAGAAAACAGTCTCTAGTTCACGTTTCTTCTTGTGGCTACACAGACTTTAGAAAACTGAGATGTGATTGTTTTTTACAAATGCCGTACGCCTTCATAAATCCATCATTGACAACTACCTTCTGAGTTAAACTCAGTTGCACTTGACACTCTAGTTATTTATGAATGGCCTTCCCAGTTTTAATCCCACAGTATATTCAAATATACTGCTGAGGAGAGCAGTGGGTGAGTCAGGAGAGGTCTGCTGCACCCTGTGGGTAGCTCCCTGGCCAGCCTGGGGATCGAACTCATGCTACAGTGGCTGCAGATAGCTTCAGAGTGCTGAGACTTAACCCCTTGCAGCACCAGGGAGGCCCTCACATTCAGTTCTCTTTAATTTATATTCGCTTCCAGGCAATGGACCCCCTCCCAGATAGTATGCGCACTCCTCTTCACCATTAAATGAGATGTCCTGTTTTTAAAGTCTTCTCCTAAAACAAATTTGCAGAAAATCTTTAGAGAAGCAAGCAATAGCCAAACATTCTTATTTAACTTCCCTTAATATTTTCATTTAACCAAAAATATACACTTACTACAGGTCTTATAACCGGAGCAGCTGTCTCTTATTTAACTCTTTCTAAGTCCTAAGTCCAACCCCCAGATATTCTTTTAAACTTCTGATATATACCAATTTACATATTCTAAATAAAACATTTATAGTTATTTCTTAATTTATTAAATCTAAAATTATCACTCATCTTTCTATCGACAAAGGTAAAAAGGTAACACTTTGACAATACCTTTTTCTGTTCTCCATCTCACAAAACAGTTAATCTCACAAGTCTTTCACGTATCTGAATAAATTCACATTTGGGTTTATAATAGGATAATGCGGTATCACTCACACCTGAGCCACACTGTAATTATATACTTCATTTCACACATAGTACTTTTAAAAATTCTTTTTGGCATAATTTTAATCCATGAATCACTCTTTCTTCTTTATAGCTCTGAAAGAGCACTTTTTCCACCATATGCCCCAAACATAAGCTATCCCTTTCTTTTTCTCTCTGGGTAGTTGCTGCTGGGTTGGCTACACAATGGTCATCATGGAATTTCCCTTGGCCCCTGCCTGATACCAGGCTTGCCAATTATTAGATTCTAGTTGTTTCAGAGAAAGGACACGACACAGGTTAAAATGAGTTTTTGAGTATACCTGAAGGGACCCCTATACTTTAATGAAGACTGTGTATAGAGGTTTAGGTAGTAAATCATTTTTCCTTAGAATTTAGATTGTGCTGCTATTTTGCATGATAAACTTGCAGTGATGCTGCTGGGAAATCTGATGCCTTCTAGATTACTTTGTTTTTGATCCTCTAGGAATTTTATTAAAGTCAGTATAGTTGTGAGGGGTGTAAATTCTGACCCTGCCACTTATTAGCTGTGTGATATCTGTAAAGTTATTGAACTACTCTGTGGTGAAGTTTTCTCCTTTATAAAAAGAGTAAAATACTACTACTTCCCTTAAAAGTCTCTAAAAAGGTATGTGCTAAAAGTACTTGTCTTATACATACATACATGCATATATATGTGTGTGTATATATGTATGTGTGTATGTGGCAATGATAATGATGAGGATTTTAAGAGCTTCTCTTTATTTCTGGTCTCCTGATATCCTTTGGCAACATTCCTTAGTGTAAGTGCGGGATACTCCATGTTCTCGTTAATGTGGAAACTCGTACTTTTCAATTCTGGATCATCTTCTAGTATTTTGTTAATGCTATCTTCCCATTCCGCCCCCAACCCCCATTCTTTTTGTATCTTCTTTTGTTTGAAAGTTGAACATGTTAAAATGAGCCTCTAATTTCCTAACTTTTCTATTTTCTATCTTTAATTTTTTGTTTTTCTTCTGGAGGATTCCTTGATTATGCTTGCCACATTACTATTAAATTCTTATTTCTGCAAACTACATTTTTTTAGATTTTAGAGAGCCTTGTCTACATCTTTGATCATTTCTTTATATTGTATCTTACTCTTTTTTTCATGAATACGCTATCTTTTATTATTTAAGTTGGAATTTGTTCCCTGGATTTTGTGTTACCACCAAACTATAGCATTCTTTTAGTTTGTTTTGTTCATCTTCTGTCATCTTGAAAGGTCTCACCAGGTTTGGTGTTTCTCTGCTATTAGCCCTATAAAACCGAGGCGATGACTGGAAAGCTTTGTGCAAAGGGGCAGGGCCTGTAAATGATGGATAGGCAGGCCGCACTATAGGGTGCATAACCAGGCCAGTTTGCTCACTATGTATCCTAGAAATCAGCATACAGGCCTATTTTTTGAGACCATGCAGTTCCTCCAGTTGATGCAGTATACCAGGCGCCTTGTATTCCTCCTCTTTCAAGGGCCCTCTGCTACCGTTTATTTTCATTTCAGCTTTCTTGTACCTGCCAAGTCAGATACATCTCTTTTCCAATTTTTAACAAGCAAACAAAAAACCTGTTCCTCTGTTATTGTCGCCCTCATTTTTTTTTATTTGTACATTAACACTATTTTGATTCTTTTTTAATTTTTTAAAAAGATTTATTTATTTATTCAAGCACTGGGTACAGTCAGAAGCATGGGAGGGTGAGAGAATTCACCAGAGCCAGAGCGGGGAACAGAACAGACAGAATGACGAAACACACTGCTGAGAGGAGCAGCGGGCGCGGTAGGAGAGGTCTGTTGCGCCATGTGGGACTCTCGCCGGTGGCCAGGGATCGAACCGGCGTTGCAGAGGCTGAGGGCAGTTTCACAGCCTAGTGATCAACTGCTGCGCCACCAGGTGAGGCCCCATTTTGATTCTTTTATTATCATTTGCGATTTCACATTAAATGCATATGTTTAGTTTGCTTAATCCTTCACTCATTTGCTATATATCTCTAACAATTGATTACTTTTGACAGTTTACCTTTTCTTAGATTAGAAAGAACTTGTCAAATATAACTCAACTTTCCAGTGAAACAAACTTCATTAGCCTGCAAAGTCCTTTACTAGTCACTCAAATGCATCTTCAATGATCACTAAACAAGAGTAATGATGTTTCGTGCAACAGATAGTAGACAAACAGCAAAAGTCTCAGCATCACAGCTCACATTTTAAACCAAACTCTGTTCATCCATACACTGATTTATTGTCAACCTGATTTCTTTTCACCCCTTTCCTTGCATCATTCAGCTGGCAAACCCCCAAGTCCATGACGTGCTCATTTGATAAAAATGATTACGATACTTGAAGCTTGACATAAAAATCATTTTAAATTTGCTCTAATGAAACAAAATTCATCAAACTGAGCTTTAAATATCATCCTCTGTATAGGAAATTAGGATGTTTCAGAGAAATACTTTTGCTGAGGCAGCTAGTAAACATTGCAGATTGCTAAGCAAGGGGAGTTGCCACAGAAAGTCACCATTGATATTAGTCTGCAAGGGCTGCCACACAAAACACCAGAGACAATACGGCTTCACCGACAGAAATGTACTGTGTCTCAGTTCTGGAGGTTGAAAGCCAAAGATCAAAGTGTCGCATCAGCAGGCTTCATTTCTTTTAAGCTTTGTCATTCAGCGGACCTCCTCACCATGCTCTCACCTGGGCTTTTCTCTGTGTATGTCCACACCCCTCCCTATGTCCAAATTTCCTTATTTTATAAGAACACGCAACACATTAGATTAGGGTCCACCCTTATGGACTCATTTTAACTTAACTACCTTTCAAAGTAGTTACTCTTTGAAAAGACAGTTGGTTCTATCACCAAATACCTCACTATTCCAGTTTATTAGGGGTGTTGGGGCTTTAGACTATGCGTTTTGAGGGGATACACTAAACCCATAACATTAATACAGACTCAGGTAGGAACTAGCTCCAGTTAAGAAACCAAACAGCAGAGTGAAGGGAACAGGAATAAATACGAGTCAATAGATGAAAAAACAGATTTAATAAGAGCAAAATAAAACACAGCCATGGAAAAAGGCAGGAAGACGTACGCTTTCAACACATGGAACAAAACATATTACAAGAACTCTTAGAATTCAGATTAATGCAAACAAGTAACAGTGCATGGTTAGCTGCTAAGAAAGGGGGCATTAACAAAACATGGAAATCAACAGTTGAAAAGTCCCAGAGATAGGTTTGTACCTTGAAAAGTTCTGACCCTATAGTAAGTGGCTTGTGGCCAAAACTATTCTACTTAAAGTTTATGCATTAAATTGAAGAAAGAATGAGTGGATAACAATGGTACTTTAGTACAATGTATACCACATTGTACCTAATTATGGAAGAACATACATGCTATAGTTCATCATTTTAAAAACTTTGTAGTTGATATTTTAGAGATAAAGTCAGTTTATTTAAATTTAACCAAAACATACCCATGATAGACATGGGTAACAGAGTACTCAGCCTCAGAAGTAATACCCTGGGGTGGGGAATCCCCTTGAGTGCTGAGCCGAGGTTATGAAGTGAGGGCAAACACCATAGTGTGTCTCATGCTCTCACAGCAAATTCTCTTTGCAATAATTTTTAATAAAATCTCCAGGGAAATTAGTAGCATTAAACGAGCAATCTCTTGCTGGTCCTAGTGCATTTTAATTGCATCTCCTGTTTTTTGAATTTGGATATAAAGATATAGGAAAACATCTAACATTTCTTATTGTGGAAATGCAGAGACCAACCCAATGGAAAAACAAAGGCTGTTCTGAACTTGCTCTACCAAGGAGTCAGCCACCACCACTTCTGCTTCTGGCAGGGGCTCAAAGGCAGGCAGAGGTGAGGGAAAGCTCTACTGTGAAAGACGGGAAGGTTTCAGGTGTGTCCTATTTGGCAGCTGCAGGCAGGGGAGCTATAGGCAGGTTGAGTAGGAGTGGGCATCCTTCCTGATTGGCTGGGGGTGCCTATTTGACTTTCTCTGGTTGTTTCAAGGTTGGAATGGGACCAAAATTAGGGAAGCTGTCAGTTATTAATCAAATCCTGGCCATTTGCAACCAACTGTCACAGAAGGTATTGTTAAGTTTCCTAGGTTGTTACTAGAGATAGCAATCAGGCTTCCTGGGTTGTTTATTGTAGAAAATGAATTGTTTTCCAGGGCAGGATGCTGCAGATTGTAGGTCAAGGTTCTGTTTTTACATATGGCCTGGTCATTGTCAGTTTGAATGCACAGTCTCTCATTATCTCCACTGAAGGTAAAGGAGAACATAAGGCATCTATGTTCTCACAAGTCTTGGAGAACTGAAATTCTGTTCTCCCTAGAGAGTAAGAGAAGGTAATTTCTTCCAGAAGAAAGGAGAAAAGATAGTCTACGTTGCCAGAAGAAACATCCTATCTGAGGGTTTCAAGCATTCAGAGGGCAAAGGAGACACATATTCCTCATAGCCTAGCCCCGATCAGCAGGGACTCTGGCCAACATCCCCAATTAGAAGGCAAGAGGGAAATAATGAGTCTTCCCTCCCAGCTCTGCCTACTGGGAATGGAGTGCTAAGCTGTCCTGAGGGAGCTACAGCTACAAGCAAAACTCCCAAAGAACAGAGTCTCAAGGGGCTGAAAGCCGAACACAGAGGCTTTCTGTATATATATATATATATAAAATAAATCACTTGATTATCAGATAAACAAATTATGATCTGTACGTGCATATGTCTATTTGAGACATCAGTGTGGGTGTGTATAAAATAAGAAATAGATCATGGCCTACTAAGTTACAAATTTTAGAACTGCCAACCCCCAGGTCCAGCTGGGATTATCTGAAATATCAAACACATTGCAGTGAATCCTCTGAAAGGGTCACAGAAAGAGTCAATTCTTAGGCATTTTTTCCCCACACTAACAATGAAAACTCACCAAGTTTGCTTTGAGAAAGAAAATGATCTTGTAGTTTGAGATGATTCAAATAATATCAAATATTTTATTCATTTTTTATGTTACTGCAATTGACATCATCTATAACCTTAGCACAGTGTCGACTCTTACTATGGGTTCACATTTAAATACACACCAAAACAACTGTGATGGCAGGGTTTGTTTTAGTCTTGAGCCCAACCAAAACCAGGCAGAACTTTTCACCTGTAAATCACATGATCACCAATTCCATTAGTTCTCTGGACTCATGTCATCATTTTTGTAAGTACCACTGGAACCCAAAAAGTTTAAAGTTTGATTTAGGAAAATACGTTAATGCTAGAAATAATAGGAAAATAATATTAATCTGGAGGAATTGCTCCCACTACTTCTTTATACTATACTTTTAAATAAAATGGCTAATCCTCTTAAAGTATAGCTTAATTCCAACTGTAAAGCTGAAAAGATGTTTTGCTTCTTTCTCAATAATCCATTTAATTTCAAAAGCAGTTTAGTGAAAACATTCAAATATTTAATCACACCACTAATGTATTGCTGGACAAGTCTTTTTGTCCAGGAGACATTATTCATACACATTGGATTTCCTAATTAATAAAAGTCATAGTCTGAAGGAAAATCACAGAGAAAGTATCACCCTAATCCGTCATTCTTATTCACCAAGTCACACTATTGGCAAATTACTTGGCACTCCTCCAATTGCAAAAAAAACTGTAATATGAGGAAAGGAAAATATATCTGTGATGCTATTTATTTTGATGAGATCAGATGCTCTGTAAAAAGAATGCGAAAGATTTTCCTTTATTCCCAGCAATGAATGCAGGAAAAATAAATACAAAGGGGATATTTTAAACTATAGCTTTCTGTTGCTATTGCTTGTTGTGATTTTAGTGTTACTGTAGTGGTTTCTATGCATGTTTGTTTACATATAAATTAGCCCTAAAATAATGTGGATCACAAAGGGGAGAGCAAAGGTATAGATTATGGTGGCTTTTCTCTCAGCTAGAAGAGATTTTTTCTATTTGTAACCTAAAAAAGACTTTAATCCATTTTTCTTTCAATTTCTATGTTAAATACCCCCGAGGGCACTTAGAGCTTTGAAATTTTTGATATGGGCAGAAACCTACTAAATTTCAATGAAAATAAACCTAAAAAGGGGTAAAAATTTACCCTTTTTTCATTGAGTTACGTAGCTTTTTAACATGTCCAGCCCACTCCAAGTCCCACACACAGTTTCCAAAATGCAAACTACATAACAAGGGAAAACAATGACAATTCAACAAGAGGGAAAAACAATAAAAAGAGGAAAAGGGAAAATGAAGACTTTTACTGACGCTGCCCCAGGAAACTTCAAGAAAATTGCATGCTGCATCTTACTGGAACATAGAATAACTAAAATGAAAATATGCTATATATAGTAGTTAATTGACACAGAAGGGCCAGAATCTGGGGTATGATTCTAAAAGAATTTGTGACCAAACAGAACAGCTACTTGATCTAGAAGCTTCCAGTTTAAGAAGTTAATGACTGGATGATGATCCATGATCCATAATATTCAGATATAATTTGAAAATGGAAGAAAATCTTAATTTGCAAGTGTGTATCAACTAAATGTTCTGGGCCCCAGGTATCCTCACACAGTAGGTCCTTATCAGTTATTGGTGAGAGGTCACCTAGAAATTACTTTTGTTTTACAAAGTCATAATCAAATCAACATTTCTGACAATAAATGAGGTTACCATAATAAAGCACAGTCCAAAGTTTTAAACACAAGATAACAACATACTCTGAGATTCCATGTTGTTTAGGGACCCCAGGATTAACTTCTAGTTCCTGCCTTTCTCCTTATATAAAGCAGTTTAAAGCAGGCAGGACTAGAATCAGAAGCACACAGAAAGAGTAATTTTGAAATAAAACTTGACTGGCAAAAAGGAGAAGGATATGAAACGTAAGGGCAAACATCAGTACTTTCAGGGGGTATGGATGAGGGTACAGACTTTGAGGACAGAGACCTCAGTTCAAATTCTAGTCCTGTTAGGTCTCCCTGGTGGCACAAGGGGTTACGTTTCAGCACTATCAAGCTATCATCAGCCACTGCAACACGAATTTGATCCCCAGCCAGGGAATTAACCCACATGGCAAAGTGGACCTCTCCTGTCTCGCCCCTGCTCCCCTCAGCAGTGTATTTCAGATCTGCTTGTTCCGCTCCCCACTCTGTCTCTGATGAATACTCCCACCTCCACACCTCTGGCCTACCCTCCAGTTCTTGTAAGCATAAAAAAAAAAATAAATCTTAAAAAAAATTCTAATCCTGTCACCATTAGATATGGGATGCTGGGCAATTTTTCTTAACTTCTCTAATCTTAACTGATATAAACATGGCACAATAGCACATATCTTGATGGGCTTTGTAAAGATTATAAGAATCATATACAAAAGTGTCAGCATATTGATTATAAATACGAGATATTTAATACATTGTACCTACTACATTATTTAAATAATGCAAATATTTCAAATTTAGTTTTCCAAGTTATTTTTTGGAAACCAGGATGTATTTCTCTATGAAAAGGCAACACATAAATCCTTCACCAACCCCCAGAAACTTGCTTATTTTTAACATGCTTGAGCTCATACATATAAATTCCCATTTTTAACAGGCTTATTGAAATATAACTCATATATCATAAAATTTACTTGATGAACTTTCATATTTTAGTTTTTAGTACAGTCATAGAGTTGTGCAATTATTTTTTTAAAGATTTATTTATTTGTTTATACAAGAACCGGGGTACAGGCCAGATTTGCGGGAAGGTGAGAGGATTCACCAGAGGCAGAGCAGGGAACAGAACAGGCAGAATGACTGAAATACACTGCTGAGAGTTGTACAATTATTAATACATCTAATTGTAGAATATTTTCATCACACCAAAAAGTAACCCTTTATTCATTAGCGATCACTCTCCCTTATCCCATCTCTTTAGTAGTTGACTATCACCAACCTATTTCCTGTCTCTTAAGGATCTGCCTCATCTGGACAGTTTATATAAGTGGACTAATGTAATATGTGCTCTTTTGTGACTAGCTTCTTTCAATTATCATGACATTTTTAATGTTCACCTATATACCATTTATCAGTACTTCATTTCTTTCTTTCAAAAGGGGCTATACCATTTACATTCTCACCAGCAATGTGTAAAGGTTCCAATTTCTCCACATACTTGTTAATGATTTTCTTTAATGTTATAGCAGTTTCATCTTTGTTGAATATTACCACATTGTGGTTTTGATTTGCCTTTCTCTAAGGATGAATGGCATTATTCATTCTTCCATGTGCTTCTTGGCCTCACATATCTTCTTTAAATAAATGTTTGTTTGAATCCTTTCTCATTTTTTAAAGTGAGTTGTTTTTATATGAGTTAACAGATGTCTTCATATATTCTTATACAAGTCCCTTGACAGATAACTTGCAAATTTTAGGTCATTTCTGAATTTTATTTTCACTCTACTGATCATGTCCTCTGCAGAGCAAAAGTTTAAGATATGATGAAAAGCAATTTATCAACTACATTTACATTTAGATCTATTTCTACTCTGAGTTCACTTTTATATATAGTATGAAGTAACTTCATTCTTTCTATGTGGATGTCCAGTTGTCTCAGCACTCTTTGTGAAGACAATTCTTTTCCTGTTTCATACTGTTGGCACTCTTGTTGGAAAAACAGCTGATCATAAATGTAAGGGTTTATTTCTAGACTCTCAGTTGTATTCTGCTGATCTCTAAGTCTACCTCTGTGGCAGTGTTACGCTTTCTTGATTACTGCTGCTTTGTGGTAAGTTTGAATTGGAAGGTGTGAGTCCTCCAACTTCGTCTTTTGCAAAATTGTTTTAATGATTCTGAATGTAGGATCAATTTCTATTAAAAAAAAAAAGCCATGGAATTTTGAAGCTTTAGATCAATTTGGTAAGAATTGTTATTTTACCAATATTAAATTTTCTGAAACATAAACATAGGTGTGTTTTTATTTATTTAGATGCTTTCATATATTTTTTTTAAGATTTTATTTATTTATGCATTCAAGAGCTGGGGTACAGGCCAGAGATGTGCGGGGGATGAGAGGAGTCACCAGAAACAGAGTGGGGAACAGAACAAGCAGACTGACTGAAATACACTGTTGAGGGGAGCAGCGGGTGAGACAGGAGAGGTCTGCCCCACCAGATGGGTTTCTCTCTGGCTGGCTGGGGACTGAACTCATGCTGCAGAGGTTGCGGACCGCTCCATGGTGCGGCGCCCAACCCCTTGCGCCACCAGGGAGGCCCAATTTAGATGCTTTTAAATTTCCTCTAATAAGGTTTTGTAATTTTCACTGTACAAGTCCTGTGCTGCTTTATTCCACATTCTGTTACAGGTTGCCAAGGGAGCAAAAACCTGCCACCCTGAAATATATTTTTATGGCACAAGAGTAATTTCATAGAAAGGGCTTTTTGAGAGAGACATTTACATATGTGTAAAGGCTCTGTAAGTGCCCCTACCTCACAGTTTTAGGAAGACTTAATCTTCTAATCTTTTTTCAATGGAGAAGGAAGAATTTAAATCAGCATAATAATCATTCTCAACCACTTTAAATTAAAACAATCTGTAATAGTTCAGTTTAATAGTAATCTAATTTCAGTAGTATATAGAAATTCTACTCCCACTTTGTGCTATTATCACACAAATTATACCTTTAAATATTATAAAGTAATTAACACATGTTTTCTACACATTATATAGTTGTTTTTAAATCAGACATAAGAAGAAAGAGTAATTAAAAAATACATACAGTCTCTTTCTACCTTTACCCATGTAGTTATTTTATCATTTGCTTTTTCTTCATGTGGGTTTGTGTTTCCACTTCATTTCATTTTAGCCTGAAGAACAGTCTTATAGAGCAAATGCTTATTTTTTAATATTCAGGGGATATCTTTCAATTATCAGGAGATATCTTAATTTCTCCTTTATTTTTATTTTTATTTATTTTTATGTTTTATTATAATTTTTTTTAAGATTTTATTTATTCATGCATACAAGAACCAGGGTACAGGCCAGATGCACTGGAGGGTGAGAGGATTCACCAGAGACAAAGTGGGGAGCAGAACAGGAAGACTGACTAAAGTACACTGCTGAGGGGAGCAGCAGACGAAGCAGGAGAGGTCTGCTACGCCATGTGGGAATCGCCCTAGCCGCCTGGGATCGAACCAACGTGCAGAGGCTGCGGACAGCTTCACAGCGCTGTATTCAACCACCTGCCCCACCAGTGGAAGCCCAATTTCTTCTTTATTTTTGGAGGAGAGTTTTGCTAGATCAAGAATTCTTGGTTCACAGTCTCTCTTTCAGTATTCAGAGTCATCTTACTGCTTTCTGGCCTTTATGGTTTCTAATAAGAAGTTGGCTATTAATCACACTGAGGACAGCTTTTCTGTGATGAGCCATGTTCCCTCCCCTGCTTCCAAGAGCCTCACCTTGTCTTTGTCTTTTTACACACTCACTATGATGTATCTAGTTACGTTTCTTGAGTTTATGCTACTTGTAGTCTACTGAGCTTCTTGACTTTGTAGTGTTTTTTATTTCATTTGGGAGGTTTTGGACATTATTTCTTCAATAAATAATCTTTCTGCCTCTCTCGTTCTTCTCTTCTTCTGAAGATTCCATTACGCATATGTTGGTACACTTATCGGTACACCACAGCTTGTTTTCTTCATTTTCTTTTCTTTGTGTTCCTCAAAGAGCATAATCTCAATCATCTTCAAGCTTGCTGATTCTCTCTTCTATCAGCATGAATCTATTGTTTAGCCTCTCCAGTAACTTTTTCACTCTGGAGAACTGTAACTCTCTCCAGTGACTTTTAATTTTTTAAATTTTTTTAAAGATTTATTTATTTATGCATACAAAATCTGGGGTACAGGCCAGAGATGAGAGGGGTGAGAGGATTCACCAGACATAGAGTGGGGAACAGAACAGGCAAACTGATTGAAATACACTGCTGAGAGGATCAGTGGGCGAGACAGGAGAGGTCTGCTGCATCATGTGAGTAGCTCCCTGGCCAGCAGGGGATAGAACTCGTGCTGCAGAGGCTGTGGATTGCTTCATAGTGTGGTGCTTAACCCCTTGCACCACCAGGGAAGCCCTCCAGTGACTTTTTAAATTAAGGTGGTGTATGTTCTGAATCCAGATTTTCCATCTAGCTCTTTTCTATAATTTCTATCCCTTTATTGAAAGTCTTTATTTGGCGAGATATTGAGATCATGATTTCCTTTTAATTATTTACACATAGTTCCCTTTAATTATGTGAACATATCTATAATACCTTATTTAAAGGTTGGTTTTTTTTTTTTTTTTTTTTGTAATTTCAGGTTCTGGGATCCTCAAAAGCAGTTTCTAATGACTGAATTTTATTCCTGCTATATATGTTATTTTCCTAGGTTTTTTTTTTTTTGTGTGTCATTTGAGTTTTGCTGAAAACTGAAAATTTTAGATAATAAAATGTGGCAACTCTAGAAATCAGATCCACGCCTTCCCCAACACCTTATTTTTGGCTGATCTTTGTTACTGCTATCTGTTTAGTGGCTTTCTTGGATTAATTCTATAAAGCACTGATTACTCCACTGTAGTGTCCGATGACTAGTTTAATGGTCAGTTTAATGGTCAGTCAATGAATAGTCAAAGACTTTCTTAACTGCTTTGAACCAGTAACTCTTTTTCCCTTTGTTGAGAGGTTCTGTGTGAGAGGAAATGGAAAGACTGATAAATCTATTTAGGGATCATATGTTTAGTAGAAAATTTGATGGCATTTGAACCAGAGTGAGAAAGAGTTTATAGAAAATGAATGACATGAAAGGGAGAGCTAAAATCAAAGAACAATTTTGGAGCCAAGTGTACATCCACAATCAGCAAGGGCTCTGAATACTGTAAGTAGCCTTTCTAATACCCACTGGATCTCTTCCTCCTTCCTAACAAAACCTTGTTTAATTCAGGTGTCCACTGGGTTTAAAAATATCTGATCTTTTCATGGCTCCAAGGGTTGATCTGTGAACATAAGGAAAATCTTATATCTTTATGTCAGTAGGCATCAGACCCAACCAGAATGGCCTGCTAGGAGATTTCTAGAAGGTTATTGAGGGCTGATATGGAGGCTCAACAAAATTGTGAGGCCCTACCCTCCACTCTAGTGAGGACTGCTGGCAGTCATCTTGTGCAGTAAGCTAGCACAAGGGCAAAGTTGGCCATGAGGGAAGTATAGAGACAAGAAAATCTTCCCCCTGATTAACTTCCTTTGAAATCTACCCTGCTGCACCTCCCCCTGCAGTGACCTTTAGGGCTAAGCGTCCCTAGGTCTGGCTGGGCAACCAGAGCGCAGGGGGAGAACAGCAAAACTCTACCTGCTGCACCTCCCCCCGCAGTGATCTTTAGGAATGGCTTTCGCCAAGGTCCCTAGATCTGGCTGGGCAACCAGAGCGTGGGGGGGGGGGGGGGAACAGCCTGAAGCAGAGGAAGTTCAGTGGAAGTTCCCTGAAAAGGCAGAAGCTTATCAAAAGACAACGACCACCAAGAACCACTACAAGAATGCTAAAAATCTTATCCCTTCTTTCTAGAACTACAAACTTTAATCCCTTATTTGTCTTTCTAAACTTCCTTCTTTCTTTTATAATGGTCATTGCTTGTTATGTAGATCACCTCCCTGATGGTGATAGACTGAGCCCATGAGCAAGCTAATTTCTTTGATATTCATTCCTGTGCTTTTGGAAAACATATATATACTGGTCACAAACTCAAAGAAAATTACACTCAGATTTTCACTCTTGAAGTGTGTCTGTTTGTCATTTCTTTCGCCGAAGCCCTGACCACCCTGCACCCTTCTCTCAACCCTGAGGTGGCCTCAAAGTCTACTGCTGTGCTGGTCAGCAGCACTACCCCACTGCTTCTTTCACAGGAGTCAATCAAATTCATTGTTGTTTAAGCCAGGTTCAAGTTGCATTTGTGATACTTGAAGTTGAAAGCATATATATGTCCTAAAAGATACAGTAGGGAAATACACTCAAAAACAGAACAAGAAAAAGGATTAGATTAGATTAGAGGAGACTCAGAAGAGCTCAGTGTGATACAATCCAAGACAGGGAGGAATTTTACAAAGGAAATAATCACTGGTAATGCTAAATGTAGTAGACTTATTAAGGAAGATGTTTCTTTTGTACTATTTCTGCTTTCAACATATAACCTCTTTAAATCAATCTGCATTCATTGTCACTAAACCAAGGGATTCAGTCTATAAAATACTCAATGGTTAACTGATGGCAACTACTTTACAATTGGATTATGATGATTACAGAGTATGCTTTTACAATGAAATACAGAATAAATGTGGTCAACTATATTGGAACTTTTATTTGGCCCAGGTAAACCAAATTTATCAGTGATGTCTACATTTTATTTAAGATAGTCTTTAACAAAAGCATTATGAAAAATTTAAAACATAAAACTAAAGTAGAAATCCTTCATATGCCTATCACAGATTCTAAAATTATCTTGTTTTCCCCTTCTCACTTCTACCAGAAGAGTGAATGGAGCTATAATGCCTGGCCATGATAACAGCCCACTAGTTCTACACCTATATAAATTTACCTTACCTGAATGGAAGTGGATCAAGGGAGAGGTATTTGCTAGACTATTGCTACCTGCAATTTACACCAGAACAGTACACATAGTCAAATCTAATACCCTTTCCAAACGTGGAAAAGTTTGGGTATAAATGAAAAGAAGGAAGATAGTAGTTTAGGGTAAGGGAATAAATAAATAGGATATACAATGAGGGAAGACTAATATTACATCAATATATCAACATAGGCTTAAGCAAAAGATGATATCATCTCTTAGTTCAATTATATCATTTTAGATGCCTGAAACGGTGAAAGCATATACTTCTGCTTTTAGAACTAATTTGACACAATCTAATGAAGATCGGTATACATCACTGGCTGGCCTTACTCTGAGAGTCATTAATAACTCAATGAGACTTGAGTAATAAGCCTATATTATTAACTGTTATGATTCTTTTGTTATAAGGGATCTTGGCTAAAAACCAGGGAGATAACCTGTGGTACAATAAAAACTATATTTGGTGTTTGTCCCTGTCCCAGGCACAGAGCTCCTAAAATCCTTGGATTTTGTGGGTCATAGAAGTTGTTTTTTATTATTAATTGAGAATCCCTCCCTTTTGAGTACACTTGGGTATGTGCTAATTAGATAACTTACTCTGGGGTCCCAAGATAACCTCAGAATGAGACAGGTTACCAGGAAGACCAGTGATTAGAGATTGGAACTCTCAGCTCCATCTACTGACTACTGAGAAGGGGAGGTGGTGCTGCATTCTAAGCCCTATAACAAACTCTTTAACAAGGTTTTATGAGTTTCTGGGTTGGTCAATGGTTTACAGGCCAGGAAGAGGCTTAACCCAGTTCCATAAGGACAGAGTTCCTATGTTCAGGAACCTTCCAGGTCTCATTCCATGTAACTCTGCACCTGCCTGTTCATCTATGCCCTTTATAACATACCCTTTAATGGACTGGCACATGTAAGTTAATTCTTCTGAGTTCTTGAAGGTGAAATAATCGAAACAAATAATCAAAGCCAGGGAGAAGATCACAGCATCATTTGATTTCTATTCAGTTGATCCAAGAGGCACAGAAGGAAACCTGAACTTGGGATTGGCACTGACATGGGGGCATACTTGTGGGTCTGAGTCCCCAACCTGTGTATGGGAGGAGGGTGTATCTATCAATATAATGTCACCAGGGAGGTAGTGTCTAAACTGAGTTACATTTGTAGAACATGTAGTCAGTGTCCACTGAAAATTGGAGAATTGCTTGATGGTGTAGAAAACATACCTCAAAAAAGTAAAGTCAGTTGCTTGAAAATCAGAATATATTTTTTTTATAAACAAGGTATATATGGCAGATTCTCATACCACTGGAGCCTATTTAACCCTAACCCTATTTAAAATAGATGCTATAGTTTGTATTTTGAGTAAAACACAGTATCATTGAAACTATGAGTTAATCTTGCATTTTAATTGAATGTGTCTATGGAAGAGCTTACCAAAGCAATAGCAAACTTCTGACCAGTATCACCCAAATGACATAGTAAACATTTGCACAGTTTGGATTTAATCTACAAATACAAAAGTCTCCGTTTTTCATTTCTTTTTTAGTCACTTACTTCTCTATCCTAGGTATCTGTCACAGCATTTTCGAAAAATATTTTTATCACATTTTATCACAGACAGGATCAGTGGTTCTCAAAGTATGTATCAGGTATACCTGGAAGCTCATTAGACACATTAAAGAGAATTATAACACAGACAGGATCAGTGGTTCTCAAAGTATGTATCAGGTATACCTGGAAGCTCATTAGACACATTAAAGAGAATTATAACAATATAAAGCAACTCCAACTTTCTCACTTCATTTTTTGTTCTGAATATGTAATTACTTTTTAAAATTACTTAATATTAACATATGTAATGGAATTATCCCTTTTTTTTTAAAGAATTTACAAATAAATATTAACTTTTCCTTCAGTTATACAACTAATAATCCCATTGATAAATATACCCACTCTCCTCACCAAAACTCCTTGGGGTGCTTGGTAATGTTTAAGAGGTTCTAAAGGGAAATTCTATGTTTTTATTAATTAATTTTTTATTCACTGTTCATTTTTGTACAATATTTGATTTCTCTCCTCATGTGTAGTCCCTATAATTCTCCCACCACCATAGCACCTGTGACCATCACCATAGTAATCTTTTGTGCTCTTTCCTCCCCTGTTTTGTCCCCTCTCCCTCCTCCTCACCTGGCCTCAGATCTATGGTTTGCCTACAAGTTTTGTCTTTTTCCTGACATTTTGTTCAGTTCCCCAATAGCCCCCCAGTAAGTGAGACCATCTGATATTTATCTTTTCTTTTTTTAAAAAAAGATTTGTTTATTAATTAATTTATTTATGCATAGAAGAAGTGGGGTGCAGGTCAGAGGTACAGGGGATGGGGTGAGAGGATTCAACAGAGACAGAGGGGGGTGCAGAACAGGTGGATCTACTGAAATACATTGTTAAGGGGAGCAGCGGAAAAGACAGGAGAGGTCTGCTGTGTCCTATGTGGGTTGGCTCCCTTGCTGGGGATCAAACTCAGGCCTTAGTGGTGATAGGGCTGAGACTTAACCCCTAAACCACCAGGGAGGCCCAATTTTTCTTTTTCCTTCTGACCTATTTTGCTTAGTATAATCCCTTCCAGCTCTGTCCATGTTGTCACAAAAGGCCTGAGTTTTGGGCCTCCCCAGCGGCGCAGCAGTTAAGCGCTGGGTTGCGAAGTGCCTACAGCCTCTGCAGCACCAGTTTGATCCCCGGCCACCAGGTGAGGGTCCCACATGGCGCGCAGACCTCTCCTGCCGCCCGCTGCTCCTGTCAGCAGTGTACTTCAGTCCTTCTGCCTGCTCTGCTACCCGCTCTGGCTCTGGTGAATTCTCTCACCCTTCCGCACTTCTGACTGTACCCAGTGCTTCTATAAATAAATAAATAAATCTAAAAAAAAATCATTAAAAAAAATAAAAAGGCCTGAGTTTTATCTCTTTTGATCTCTGAGTAATATTCTAAAAGGAAATTCTTAAAGAGACCTAAAGTCAAAATATTTGAAACTGTTCTACAAGACAAATTCCTTTCTTCACCATTAAAATGAAACTTTGGGTTAATGGGATGAAAAAGATTCTTTTTGCAATAATTTTTGTAAATGTCACTGGAAATAAAATCTGTCTCTTCTTTGATATTCTTGTCCAAGAGATGCATTCTCTGATTTTAAGTAGGAAATAGACAAGATGTAGGTGAGGATAAAGCCTAAGTTAACACTCACCTTCACTAATTCTGTGTAGCCTGTTTCCTTTGGGGTCCACCATGGCTGGGCTTTCAGTCCCTGCACATTGTAGAGTGAGCGCTGCCAAACAGATGCAAAATGTCCCCTCTTGTGTCCAAGCTCATACCACTTATATGCCTAAAAGAACAGAGAAATTGAACTGTAAACAAAGTATTTTTATTTATTTAAAATTAATGTCACCAAAAGGAAGGTATTTTTTGTGACATTTAACTAAAGAGCTTGCTAGTCAAGTGTCAAAGGATGTTACATGGGTAAAAATATTTGACTGGGTTTCTAATTGTATTATTATAAATAAATGTGTGCATTTATTTTGACTGTTAGGTTGTAGGCTCTGTGAATACAGGATTCATGCTTCACTCACTTTGGTCCCCTGGAGTGTCTAGCACAGAACTAGACTTATTTGTTCAGTGGGCAAATAATTTAAGATACCAAAGTAGTATTTATATTTTAGCTTGCATTTCTTATGTTCCATTTCTGTTTCCTTTAAAAGGAAAGGGATATGATTTCATTATTATCTTCAACGATATTTACACACTGAATGGAATTCTAAAATGGAGAGTAGCTATTTTTCACAAGGAGATTTCCATATCCTGTGCATTTAAGGAGGGAGGCGACCCCAAAGTATTAGGATGCAAATCCTCCACTGAATTAAGTAGACAGAAAGGAAATAGTAGTCTGAGTTGGTAATAAATACAGTGATGAAGCATATTATACTTCTTGAAGGGAATTTATGTTCCTTTTTGTTTTCTTTTTCTGCCATAAGGGATAACATTTGTGACTTTAGGCTAGTTGTAATATGATACAACTTACCTCCAAGAAGACTAGTCATTTTGGGGACAGCTGGCTAGAGTATGCTATTCCATATGTCCCCTTCAAATGATGCCCTGACCATATGCTGTCCTTGTGGCCCTCCCCACATGCTTCCTGCACCAGGAATGCGCCATTGACTTTGGAAAGGAAGATGCATCTAGTGGTGTACGTAATGGAACCCTCTCCATGATTAGAAGCCTCATCTAAGCTTGTTTTTGAATGATCTCAAATACACATTCTGATCAATAAATAACAGCATTTAGTATTAAGCTGATTATGAAGATACTGAAGAATATCTTCAGGTATACTTCAGATGTAAAGTATATTATTAAGCTTTAAAAGTCTTTTAAAACTCATGTCATCATTTGTTCATTGGAAAGATCAAGTGTTAAAGTATAAAATAAAAATATTTCATATTTTTGTCAATGTTTTAGTTTACAACTTGCTTTACATGTACAATCTCAATTGATATTTCCATAAACCCGTAATATCTGCATTTAACAAATGTTGAAACTGGGATTTAAAAAGGATAAATATCTGGAATTATTTTGCAAGACTACTGGCAACTCCATTCCATTTTTCTTCCATCTTTGTATTATTAAAAAAATAATAAAGTCTCAAAAGTATTCTTATATAATTATCTTTGTTATTAATGTCCCAATTAAGAACTTAGATGCCAATCACTCTTATATGCTGTCCTTGAAATACATGTAAGTTGTAACAGTGAGGCAGTTTCTTCAAAAACCAGAAACTTAAAATGTTTAATTGTCTGATTTTTAAAAAATAACATTTTACCTTTGAAATTAATTTGGCTAGTTTACTTACTTTTGTCCAATTAAAGATTGTATTTCCTATACCATTCAGTGTTAAAGTAGACAACAATGTTAATTACAACAGATGTTGTTTTGAAACTCTTACAGTCCATTAATTTTTTAATTATCAACAATTCATTTTAAGGACTAGATATATTGCTAGAAGAGATAAAAATTATTAAAGAATACAAAAACAACAAAACTTATAGCCCTAATTCATGAGTTAGTAGTCTTAGATTTTAGTCCTAGCCTTAACACTACCATGTTGGATACCTGGACAAGTCACTTTACTTACAATGATATGTTTAAACTATTTATAGGGTCTTTTCTGACACTCAAACTTACACTATTACATCATATACGGGCTTTAATTTTGTAGCTCTCTGACAAAGCTCTCTGAGAAAGCTCTCTGTAGCTTTCTTTTAGAAAAATAAAACTTCACAATAATATATCAGGAATTCAAAAAACCTCATCTTCAATGATACAGGGCAACCAGTACATTTAGTACAATTTCTGTGTTGATTTTCACATTTAAACCATCTTACAATAAAAGTCAATGATCAAGTTAGAATCCTGTGAAAATTTTCTTTTCACTGTTTCCCTTTATATTTCCAATCAGAAACATTAAAAGAGGAGAGCTTCTAAAATGTGTTTTATAGCAATATCTGCTATATTTCAGATTATTGTCAGGTATAAACTACACACACACACACACACACACACACTTGCTCACTACATAGAAATGACATGTCTAAAAATCACAACTCAGATGTAAAGTATATTAAGCTTTAAAAGTCTTTTAAAAATCATGTTATCATTTTGTTCATTAGAAAGATCAAGTGTTCAAGTATGAAGTGCCAGGCCACATATTTGGAATAGCCTGTTACACTGGTCTTAGCTGCAGTCTGTTCTGCTCAGAGCTTGCTGCAAAGACAGGCACAATAATCACTGCAAATAAGAAGTAGAGGCTGCAACAGCATGCGGAGAAATGTGAGTGCATCACTCAGAAGTAGGACTTCATTTTTATGTTGCACTGTCAGGAGTTTGAGCATAGAAGGACCCAGAAGAAAGCAAGCAAGAAACAGGCAGCTTCTGCAGCCATCACTGAGGTGGAAGGTAACAGAAGCTGGGGTTACAACCCTGACTGAGCAGGAGGGAAGAAGAGATGCAAGCCAAAGACCCAAGGAAGCAACTTTCCAGTACGTGGCCCTGAACTGACCTAGGTCAGGAGGCCGCTGGAAGGAGAAGAGGGAGGAGCTAACACTGACTCAAATCTTGATCCTGGGAAGTGGCTAATTATCATCAGATGAGAGAAGGAACCCAGGAAGAATAAAGGGTTAGAGAAAAACAAGTGAATTGTCTCTGACACCACGTGGGGACACGAGCAGGCAGCAGACATAGGAATCTGGACTTTGAGAGACTGGGAAATACTTCGAACAGCTAAGGCTCAATTGTTAGAAGACTATCATGGTTTGTCTTCCTCTTTCTGTCCATACAAAAACAAACCCATTTTAAAGAAAAATATCCTCCTAAGTGATTTTATTTTTTTGCCTCTGCAGCACAGAAACAGGGTTTATTTCTCTTTCAGGACCTGGAATAGAGTTCCATGTACAAGAAAATGAAGGATGGTTGCATCCCCACAGAGAAACTCAGCATGACAGTCAATTCAGTTTCAACACCTAATAGCAAGAATATATTAACACGGGGCTTCTACAGACATGGCTTGTTCTCCTGAAAGGCTAAATCTTTGTGAACTTTTTAAATTCAAGAACTGTGCCATTGTTTGCATATTAATGATAACTAAGCTGATAGAACAGTCCCATAGGTTTAAATCTCAAGTCCTTAACAAGTGTTTAGTGAAATCCTTGTCCTTGAAGTTAGGGCTTTTTTCATCTAAGATGTGAGAATAAATCACAGACTTCTTTTATCTATTTTTGCCCTGGACCCTGAAGTGTTCAAAGGTAAATTAATTAGTGACAATTACATTCATAGCAATCAGACATGAACATTTATCCAGTGTTAGATACTGTAGAAAAACCTTTCTTATCCCTCTGATTCAAAGGAGGTACCAAGCATTTACATCTAAAACAATGAAGGGACACAGATATGATTACTAATCAGCAATTTCTTCTCCTTTCTTGTTACATCTTAACATCTCAATCTATTTCAATTGACTGGTAGGTTAAAAGAGGAAAGGTACAGATACGTGGAAACATACAAAGAAAATGTTGTCAATCACCCAAATCTCTATTATCCCAAATTGATGTATGTCTCTAGCTGGCAATTACCCCATCACAAAACCACCTTGCTTCTCTGATACTCCATGTCTTTAATAATTTTAGAAACCTGAAGCTGTGTTATCCCTAGACGTCACCTTATTACATAGAGGGAATGCAATGGTTACAAAGATTCAAGTCACAGCCACCCTCTCATCCCTGGACGATATGGGAGCTTAGTCCAGAGTCCTATGATGTTGTAGAATGTGAAAGGTAAAATTTGCTGTCCAGCAATTTCCTGCAAACCATGATGGATTGTGAGAGTTTGGGAATTTACAGTATATGATGTCATGATTAATGATCTAATGGTCACATTTAAAGAAGATGGCATTATAGACAGAAAAATGTAATCATCATAAAGAAAACAATTTATTTTAGTTACATTTTCTGTGTCAGCTGCTGTCATTACTATTGCAACAAGTATTCATCTTAAACTTGATATTAAATATTTCAGAAGGTACTTTACATAGCAACCATTGGGTTCAGTGTGTTTAGGGAACAGTTGGATAAAGACTTCATTCTAAAAATAATCACTTTTCAAAATTCCAAAATAAAAAATCTAGGCAAACCATTAAAATATTTCCAAAACATTGCCACAATTTGAGAGAACTCTCTTCATTTCATAGTTTAAAACTATTTTTAATATACACAGAGATATACACACATACATGCTGAGATGCACATTAAGTTATTGGCTACACTTATGATTACTCAGCTACTTTCTTGAAAGAAATTATAAAATTCAAATTCCAGAAATTATTTATAGGATTAAACAGAAGTTGTTGAAATGTTTCAAAACACAATTTATTTATTTTATTATTTTTTTAAAGATTTATTTATTTATTTATACATACAAGCACTGGGTACAGTCAGAAGCGCGGGAGGGTGAGAGAATTCACCAGAGCCAGAGCGGGGAGCGGAGCAGGCAGAAGGACCGAAGTACACTGCGGGCAGCAGGAGAGGTCTGCGCACCATGTGGGACCCTCCTCCTGTGGCTGGGGAGCAGCCGGGGATCGAACCGGCGCTGTGGCGCTGCAGAGGCTGAGGGCAGCTTCGCAACCCAGCACTCAACCGCTGCGCCACCAGGGAGGCCCTCAAAACACAATTTAAATAGCTAAATGGTCTTAATAGCCACCTTCAAAATCTTATGCCCCCCCAAATTTTTTCAATTGTAACCTCCTGGAAATAATTCTCTCCCTGTCCCGCACACACTCTATCCTTTGTGAGAAAGGACAAGTTCACAAACCCATTACCTCTTTGTTCCCAACTCTTTGCATGGCATCCCCCAGGTGGAAATAAAATCTCCCATCATCAGTGCCAGGATCTCCAGATTCTATTCCTTCCTATGGAAAGAAGAGCGTTAGTATTTATGAAAGAATTAAGTGCTGGATTTCATTCAATGATGTAATGTTTATATATATCATAGAAAAATCTGAGGACCAGAAATAATTCATCTCAGTATTAAAGTTTGGCAATTAGGTTACTGGTCAATATTTACAATGCAAAACCAAAAGGTAATAAAGTTAAATTTAACAATGCATTTATCATTAATTAACAAAATAAGAGCCCATAAAATTAGTGTGATGCTTTGTAAATTGTCTCTGTGGGAACGATTCATATTTCAATATCCCATAGAATTTCTTTGGCTGGGTATCAATTACATTTATTTTGCTCTCCAAATCTGCCCATATGTCATCTAGGAGGTTTATTCTTGAATCAAAATGTTTAGTTGCTTATAAGATGTTTGACATGATAAAGACCCAACTGCAAGTAACACTTTTTTCTACTCAAAACAAATAAATCCTCACCTTTTCATGATATCTTTATAAAACCTAGTAGGTTTAAAGCCGTGGAACCTTGGAAAATGTAACTGTTATTAAACAAATCCTATTTTGTACCTCGATCTCCCACATAACAACTAAAATAGAACTAAATAGTTCCCACATAGAACTAAAATATTTAAATGTTAAGGAATTGTTTCTAAAGAAATCTGTATCTTTAAGGCCTTTTAACAAGAAGTCCATTATCTTTCATTGAGAAGAAATTCTATTTGCCCACTTTTGGAAAGTAGCAGCAAGGAACAAGAGAAGCAGGAACATTCAAGAAAGTAGGAGAGATTTATCAGGGCTCGTGACTAACAGTCAAATGTTCTTTTTTTTTTTTTAAAGATTTATTTTTATTTATTTATACAAGCACTGGGTACAGTCAGAAGCGCGGGACGGTGAGAGAATTCACCAGAGCCAGAGCGGGAAGCAGAGCAGGCAGACTGAAGTACACTGCTGAGGGGAGCGGCAGGCAGCAGGAGAGGTCTGCGCGCCATGTGGGACCCTCCGGGGATTGAACCAGCGCTGCAGAGGCTGCGGGCAGCTTCGCAACCCAGCGCTCAACCGCTGCGCCTCCGGGGAGGCCCAACAGTCAAATGTTCTTGCTGGTAACTAAACAGGCCTCTGTTTTCCCATCTGAAGGGAGAAAGAGTACTATTAGGTCCTTCTTAAGTCCTTATTATGTTGAAGGAAATGTAAGGGGAACACTTTAGGTCAGAGTAACCCACATTCCCACAAGGTCTGGCAGGACATATACAGGGTTGCAGAGACCCAGCAACACTAAGTCTAAGGGATCACGCCCACCTCAAGTGGACACCATGGCTCAGCGCCTTGTTCTGGGATGTGGGTCAGATGTGATCTTTCAAGAAAAACCAGAAATTTGCATGATTATTTAAAATGTTGAGATTCTCTACTAATGCAAACAACTAAAATTGTCTTTAACAGAACTATGGTGCCCAAATGAAAGATGTAAGCTATTTGCAATAAACAGGTTGCTACTTGAACCTGTGGTTCAAGTGGTTTAAGAACTGGATAAGAAAGTGATCACAAAGTGTAATACATTGCAACTTTATTTATTTATTTTTTTTGTGGGACCCTCGCCGGTGGCTGGGGATCGATCTGGCGCTGCAGAGGCTGCGGGCAGCCTCGCAACCCAGCCCTCAACTGCTGCACCACCAGGGGAGGCCCCTACACAGCAACTTTAAACAAATTCACAGGTATTTAATCAGCTATCTGTCCAATATGGTGGCTGCAAGCTACATGTTACTATTTAAATTCAAATTAATTAAAATTAAAATTAAAGATTCAGTTCCTCAGTCATACTAGCTCCACATCAGGGGCTCAATGGCCACATTGGCTGCATATTGGAAAGTACAAATAAAGAACATTTCCACTGTGTAGAAATTTCTGTTGCATAGCCATAGCACTGAACAAATGTGATTTCAGGGAAGTGACAAGGATTTGACTAGATATGAGGGAAAAAAAAAAGATGGCACATCTTAATCTGAATTTTTTGAGATATCTGGCTTTTCAAGGTTTGACGTACTTAGTATACATTTGTTATCTTAACTTTGTAGGCTGGCTAGTCCTGGTGTGAAGTAGACTCAGTATATAATTAAATTGTAAAAGGAACATTTAATGTGTTGTCATATCTTAAAATAGTCTATCAGTATTCTTTGTCCACCTGTGTTATTAAATAAAAACTAATAACACCTGAAGTTTTAGGAATTCCTTCATAGTCTTTTTTCCAATAGTCTGCTCGAATGGTTGGTATTTCTACACCTGAGACTCAATTATGGGGAAGGCCACACTGCCTGTGAATGTCATGGTCAAAGGGTACACATTTAGATGATGAAAAGACTCAGCAGGACATGCCAATCAATCACAATGCATAACCAAGGGTATCCCGAATGACTCAGAGGACCCTAACTATGAAAAAAGAGAAAGGGCAGGGACAGTTACCTTTAAATAGGGAATGCTCTCGGCAATCTTGTTCTGTGCCTTCAGGATAAAGCCGTAATGCACTTTAGCAAAGCCATCATTAGGTGTCACATTTAGAACCTAAACCCAAAGAGAACAAAAGCTATTGTGATTGACTACAAAATCTACAAATGACTGTCAAAACAAATTTTAATTAGCTTTGCTGTACTTGGATTGAATGATGATGGTGCAACAGGGTGGTCCCCAGGAAAGGGGGAGGTTCCCTGCCCCACCCAAGGGAGGGTGGAGCTGAGCAGGAAGAGAAGAAGCTGCAGAAGAGACTGAGGAAGGAAGCAGGATGGAGCCAGGAGACCTGGAGGAGGCGCATGGAGCCTAGAGACACGTAAAGAAACTGTGCTTGTCTTTTTTTTTTTTTTTCATTCTTCTTTTTTTATTTACGTTATTCTTTTTTTTTTGTTTTTTTCTCTTTTTTCTTTTTTTTTCTTTTTTTTTGTTTTTTTTTTACTCTTTTGTTTTCTTCATATTTTTTTTTCGCTTTTTTTTATTTCCTTTTACATTTTTTTTCTCTTTTTTTTTTTCCTCTTTTTTTTTTTTTTTTTTTTTTTTGGGGAGAGGGGCAGCCCAAACCCCGCAAACCTGCCTATTCTAAATGGGTTCTGCCATCCGCCGCATCAACACAAAACACATGAGACTTTAATGGAAAGAAACTTTAATAAAACTAGAAAACAATACAAGTAAGGCAAAGAGTCTAGTTTCTAAATAAAGCACCCAAAATTACCCGTCCCCTCGTGGGTAAAACTCCATCCATATGGGATCGGCCCAAAACAAGGCCCCAAAGCCTGCTACAAGTCTAAAGCATCTTCCAGTGGGGACCCACAGAAAAGGGTCACAAACAACCGGACAAGCCCGAAAAGAAAAGAGCAAAATCAACATTAAGATAAAAGCTGCCATTGTCACCTCCCCACGGGTCTCACCCACATCTGTGTCACCCAGTCCACGACCAAAAGACAAGCACAGTTTCTTTACGTGTCTCTAGGCTCCATGCGCCTCCTCCAGGTCTCCTGGCTCCATCCTGCTTCCTTCCTCAGTCTCTTCTGCAGCTTCTTCTCTTCCTGCTCAGCTCCACCCTCCCTTGGGTGGGGCAGGGAACCTCCCCCTTTCCTGGGGACCACCCTGTTGCAATGCTTGTCCGGTTGTTTGTGACCCTTTTCTGTGGGTCCCCACTGGAAGATGCTTTAGACTTGTAGCAGGCTTTGGGGCCTTGTTCTGGGCCGATCCCATATGGATGGAGTTTTACCCCGAGGGGACGGGTAACTTTGGGTGCTTCATTTAGAAACTAGACTCTTTGCCTTACTTGTATTGTTTCCTAGTTTTATTAAAGTTCCTTCCCATTAAAGTCTCATGTGTTTTGTGTTGATGCGGCGGATGGCAGAACCCATTTAGAATAGGCAGGTTTGCGGGGTTTGGGCTGCCCCTCTCCCTGTCCTATAACAATGGTACAGTTTAAATCACTATAGTGTTTTATCTCATTGAAATATACTAGGCTTAAGTGACCCCTTCAACCCTTGACTCAAAGTGTTTTCATATCTACACTCTAATTCTTTTTTTTTTTTTACTACTTTTTAAAAAAAGATTTATTTATTTATTTATACAAGCACTGGGTACAGTCAGAAGCACAGGAGGGTGACAGAATTCACCAGAGCCAGAGCAGGTAGCAGAGCAGGCAGAAGGACCGAAGTACACTGCTGAGGGAGAGCAGCGGGCAGCAGGAGAGGTGGGACCCTCCTCCTGTGGCTGGGGAGCAGCCAGGGATCGAACCGGCGCTGCAGTGGCTGTGGGAAGCTTCGCAACCCAGCGCTCAACCTCTGCGCCACCGGGGAGGCCCTACACTCTAATTCTCTAATTCTTCAGGAATAAAGCAGTGAATGAAAAGGCAATGACCATTAAAACACCATTTTAACAATGCAATCAACAAAGCATCTGACAAATTAATAGAACTTCAATACATTTTTAGTAATCAGGGAAAAGGAGCTTTAAATATGCTATACTTTATGTCAACTGTGAATGTTACACATTATATATTTATCTTTTATAAATTATATAAGAGAAAATTTAGATTTGCATTTGTAATATATCACAATCCATTCATTCAACACAAATTTTTTGAGTGCCCAGACTGCTTTAAGGACTAAGAATAAAATGGTGAGTAAATCCAGTATTCTGTGATAAAACTTGGTAAATAGTTAAAATAAATCAAATCATTGTTTATTATCACATGCATTTATTATGACTATAGATACATTATGCAAATTTCCTGTAATTAAATATTAGCAGTGAGAAATCAAAACAAGATTCAACTTGTGAAACTGCTTAGAAAAACTAATTTACAAAACAAAAGAGAACAATGAAAGGGCTTTGAGTACAGGTAGGACTAAGGTGAACAAGCTGTAGCTTATCTTCATCCCTGATGTGAGAAAAAAAGGGGAATCACAGCCACTGTGGGTTCCTTATGATTCCTAGAGCAAGTTAGGGATAATTAGGCAGCCTCAAGGACAGTGCAGGGACTTCAGGAGAGTTAAGGAAGCCTCCAGAGATAAAGGCAACAAATTCCAAAGGGGACTAATCTTGTTGACCCCAGGGTCAACAAGACATTCCAAATAGAGGGCAATGAAGAAAAAAAGATAAGGGCTGGGACACAGAGACTTAGTTCTGGGCACAGAGGCATTTAGACAGCGAGTGAGACCACTGAGAACTAACCAATCACAAAGAGACTGGTGGAGCTTTAAAATAATTAGGGAAAGAAGGCACAACTCCACTTTGGCTTCCTTGCCCCTCCCTGGCCTGGTTCCATGGCCTGGGAGTCCCACTTTATTTCTGTTCCTTTTATCCTCACTAAATTTTTTCTTTCTCTAAACAAACCTGCCTCTTCTCGCTTGCTTGCCTGAGCATCTGCGAAGTTCCTGCTGCGGCTTCGTGAGACACCAATGGGTGGTGGTCTAGTGGCCCCTGCAGCCTGGAATCTGTTCCTGGCTGAGAGACTAGGCCTGAAAACCTATAATTCCAGTATGACTTATACAGAAAGGGCAAGTGTGCCAGGAGAAGAGACCCCTTGATCAGTCCATAGAACATCTGGATGATACTTCAGCATTTTCCAGCTTGCGTCCATTCCTGCATCTCACCCATTAGCAAATCCAGCCAACACTACCTTCAAAAGAGATTCTGAATCACACTTCCATCACTTCCTTCTCACTTGCCACCTGTCCAAGTCTTATCACCTCTTCCCTACCTTTTTACATGAACCCCTAATTGCCTGCCTTTTGCACCCATAGCCCATTCTCCACATGGGGACCTGAATGGACTCACTAAATCCTAGAGGAGAGGTCATAGCTCATCTCGCCTCTGCTCAAAATCCAAATGGGCTCCAGATCATTCAGAATGAAAAAGACCAGGTTCTTTACTCTTACACTGCTGGCGGGAATGCAAACTGTTCCATCCACTATGGAAAGCTGTGTGGAGGATCTGCAAAACACTAAAAATGGAGCTACCATGTGACCCGGTGATTCCACTCCTAGGACTCCACCCAAAGGACGAAAAAACACTAATCTGCAAGGAAACCTGCTCTCCTATGTTTATTGCAGCACTATTTAAAATAGCCAAGATATGGAAACAATCCAAATGCCCCAGAACAGATGACTGGATCAAGAAGAGGTGGTATGTCTATACAATGGAATACTGCTCAGCAATCACAAAAGAAAAACTCATGCCACTTGTGGCAACATGGATGGAGCTGGAAGGGATCATGCTCCATGAAATAAGTCAGAAGGAAAAAGATAAATATCAGATGATCTCACTTACATGCAGTATATAGAGAAACCAAAGAAAGGGTCAGGAAAAAGATAAAACCTGCAAGCTGACCATAGATGTAGGGTACATAGCAGAGGAGCAGGAGGGGAAGGAGCCAAAACGGTGAAGGGAAGAGTACTGTGGTGATGGGGCACAGGTGAGAGAGCGCTGAGGACTGTACCTGAAGGGAAGAATCAAAATACTGTACAAAAATGAACAATGATGTAAAAAAGAAAAAAAAAAAGGATCAACTAAACCAAACCAATAACAAACCCTAGAAATCTGACTGTAGAATTGAGGCTGCAAATGGGAGAGGGTGGAGAACAAAGTGAGGAGGGAGCACAGTGGATTGTGGTTGTGGACCCTGAATGTCTTGGTGGTGGGTGTGGTGCAGTGACGCCTGATGTGGTAATGCCTGGAGCGGGTGATACTATACCTCTGAATTGTATACAATGTTGTAAAACAATGTTAGCTCAACTAAAAAAAAAATGATCATGTTAAAAAAATAAAAACCAAGCTCTAGGAATAGCCTCAAAGTCTCCCTTGAGCTGGGCCTCTCTACCTCTCTACTCTCTCTCCAAACTGTCTCCCACCATCCTGGACTCACTGCTGCTGCACAGCAAGCTAAAAGCACTCCGTTCAGGACCTCTGCATGTACACTACTCCCTTAAGTCAAATACTTCACTTCCAGACATCCAAATGGCCTGACCTCCATGACTTCCTGGTTCAAAGGTCACCACCTCTTGAACACCAGCCTCCCTTGAACACCTGTTATAAAACACACCCCTCTGTCACTAGTCACCCTCTACCTTCTTTATCTGGATCCCCCTTTTCACTCATAGCACTCATCACCATTTGACTTACTATATTTTTGGGTACGCTCACTCTGATGTAAGCTCCACAGGGATTTTGTCTGTTGCACTGATCCCCAGAGTTAAGAACAGTGCCCAGCACATGACAGGTCTTCCAGAAATCTGCACTAACTGAAGACTCCAGTACATGTCAGAATTTTCTTCCTAACTAGATCTCTGAAAGCATCGACTCTAATTCCTCTGCATGTTCCACAGCACCTGTTACAGAATGAGAAACTGAGCCAGAGCTCAATAATACCTCTGGAGTTGAATTGAGACTGATCACGTCTCTGGCAATCTAACTATGAAGGGTTTATTATAATTATTGTAGCTACACAGATGACATTTCTGTCTTCTGCAACCACACACTACTGTTGGGGGAGGGGGTGCTGAGCACCTGGGGGAACCGAAGAAGCTGCCTTCCCTAATGGATTCCTCACCATCACCTACAGCGCTTACCACAGCTCACATGGGGATGCGCTACACATCTGCAGAGTCTCTACTAGTTGCAATCAACACACTCTCAGACAATTAGTGGCTTTATAAGATTTTGAAAATACCAGATTGAGATTGATACTAATGCTATTACACAGACTTTCTTTCTTAGCACCCGTGTGCCATGAGTACACACACACACACACACACACACACCTCTAAATAACTGGTATAGCTGACATTTCTCTCTCAGCACAAATTCCTTACATGACCCATTGCCAGATAAAATATATCATATATATTATAATATAATATTGCACATTGATATTACTCAAATATTAATTTTTCAATAAAAGTGAAAATATATTTTTGGCCATTTCAATGTATTCAACACATTTCATGTTAAAACTTAATATAGGCTAATGTACGTGCTGTATTGATACATCTACTTATATACACACGAATACATAAACATACATGTCACAGCCATTTGCACGAGCATGCTTTACCAAAAGGGCAGGCAATCAAACCTAACTAGAGACCACAGCTAAGGGCAATGGGAAGAAAAGCAGAACTGAAGCTGAGGGGGTGAGGGTCAGATTTGTGATTTGTGCTGATGAGGAGAACAAGCCTGCATGGGATTCCTGGTTTAGGCAAGAAATAATGAGTGCCTAGGTTTAGCTCGGAGTGGATGTGAGAGGCATTCAAACAGCAATTTAACAGAAATTAGGGATTTGGTAACAGACTGTAAGCTCCCCCAGGGCACACTCTGTGTTTGTTCCTTAACTACCATTTCTCAAGCTAGTGTGTGTGGGTTTTCAAAAATAAATTTTGACTAAGTGAAGGGGGAGATGTGAGGAGTGAATGGAGGGAAGAATAAGCACACGGGTGGGTGGCTGGGTAACGGGTGGTGCTGCTAGCATGGAGGGAAACTGAGGCACACCTCACAAAGCAGTGGAAGCACGCCGTCTATGTCAGATCATTTAAAAGTCAGTCTTTGTGGAAACTAAAAGCCGAAAAAAACATAAGGGAAATATCAATGGTTTTTATAAACTAAAATAAAAATCAACACGAAGAAAAATACAAAATGACACTATCAGTTTTCTGAAAGCTATTTTGACAGAGACACAAACACAGCAGGATAAACTCTGGTTAAGGAAAGAGAAGCTACTAACTACAGTTTATTAACTTAGAGGGGAGAGGAGGGAATACAGGGCACATCTCACACATATTTTCAGTCTGCTGATGTTTCTTTAAGAAGAAATCGACTCAGCTGCATAAAACAACTATCATTTGGAGGTTCTGCATCCTGTTATGCTTATTCAGATGAGAATATGATTTCAAATATATAAACAACAGCAGGCAAATTTATTTTCCAAAGTGAAGCAAAGCTTCCATGTAGCTGAAATTTAACATCAAGGAAAATGAGTGACTATATTTAAGGAAGGTTTTGCAAAGGCAGGAAGAACAAACTCACAGTGGGTAAGAAAAACCAGAAGGCTTTCAGATGCTTCCCTAAACTCAAATGTGCTTGGCACCCAGTCAGCAACTGACCACACAATCATGTGTTTTGGAATGAAGGGAAGAAGGAAGGAAGTGAGGAAGAAGGAAGGAGTCACACAATTCCATCTTGTGGTTTCTGACAGTGGTGGAGTAACAGGAATTCTGATATGCACGTATGTCTTATGACCACACGATCCTGAATTGCTGGTCCTGAATCAACCTGATTCAGGTTGGATGATTCCCTAAACAACCTTGGCAAGACAGGGAACTCGGTGATATGCTGAGGCCATTAGTAAATACAATGCCCCTGTGGATTCATTTTACGACCTGGAATAGGCACTTTAGTGGACAGCACACATTTCAACACTGTAGGACCCATCCACTCTGCACAGATATTAAAGACACTATAAAAACTAATGATCTTATTTCTGCTATTTTAGAAAATACGAAAATTATGACAAGGCTAAAAAGACAATAGCTCTAAAATTCAATAGCCTTCAATTAATCAACAGAAATAAATCAAGGAAAGCACCACTTTGTGATGGACCCAGTTCCTAGACTGAGTGTGGAAACACTACACTTGACTGCATTTTAAAAACAGAAGGAATGATACTGGCTGGCACTGAGAAGTAGTGTTTTATATAAAGTACACCAATTTGTAAACCATTGACCTAAGGGTCTAAGTGTAAGAATAACAAGTAAATGTGTTCATATTTCTTTTCCAGAGGCATTTACTTCTTCCACCTTCCAAGTTCATTTGGCATCCTGTTTATCCTGTACCAAATGAATTACCCCATTGCTCGAAGGAGTCACAGTTTTCTAGATTTTATAGCTACTTGTTACTTAAAAAGTATGTATTAAAACATCAATATGAGGTAGAAATCCTTTTTACAGGCTTTCTTGCCAGAGAATCGAAGCTTTGATGCCTGTAAAGGAGAGAGTTTACTCCACATGCCCAAAAGGCTTCTGTTCTACAGTCTCTCTTCAAACTGAACTTCTAGTGGAAAGAGGAAAAGATTGTGCATTTTCATGTCCATAGAATTCCTCTTTCAATTTCCAAGAACATTTTTTACTTCATTTTTTTTTTTTTTGGATGGAAGGAAATCATTTATTGCATTTGTTGTGTGTCATTTATTATAACAGAAGAAAAGATCATAAATGTATTAATATATTAACATTTGTTAAATCTTTTTAAAATTTATTTATTTTAAATTATTTTATATATTTTTTACATAGTTTTTTCATCTTTGTACAATGTATGCATTTTCATCTTGGTTATAGAAGAATATTTTTTAAAAGCCCATTTTCCATTGATAAATAGGAAGTTTTAAAAAAAATCACAACTGAAAATTGAAGGATTAAATGTAGCAAGTGTTACCTAAAATTTAAAATCTTCTGATCCAGGAGACGAAAAGGGATGTGAAAACAAAACTTAGACTATGTTAACTGTAGTGATATTTAAATTCTATTTAACTTAACTTAAAATAAAGTGACTGAGATTGAGTGTAGTGAATGCAATTTATAAATAACATTAGAACTTTGTATTGAAAACAATTTGACAAGGCTAGTAGAAGAGTGCTACTTGCTTACCTCTTCATAAACCTTCTTAGCACTGTCATTATCTCCTAGCAAGAGGTACCCCACTCCGAGGTCATTCTTTAAGGATGTATCATCAGGAAATAGTTGAACTAATCTCTGTAGGGTAAGCAGGGATCCTCTCATATGACCTGGTATGGTGAGAACAACAACAAAAACCAATAGCAATGAAAACTGATCCTGTATATTTCTGTATTAAGACTATATATCCCAAGAAATTATTCAACAGAGCATGAAAACCTGCTAAAATCTGCCTTTACAAATTGATGACTAAGGACCTCTAATAGGATTTCATTATGCAGTTGCAATGATATCAATGGTCCCTACAAGTAGATATTGAATATGAGTAATTGTAAATATTTTATTTATTTATTTTTAAAAGATTTACTTAATTTATATATACAAGAACTGGGGTGTAGGCCAGAGGTCAGGGGAAGAGGGGGTGAGAGGGTTCACCAGAGACAGAGTGGGGAGAAGAACAGGCAGACTGAAATACACTGCTGAGGGGAGCAGCGGGCGAGACAGGAGAGGTCTGCTGTGCCATGTGGGTAGCTTCCTGGCTGGGGATTGAATTTGTGCTGTAGTGGCTGCGGATAGTTTCATAGTGCTGCGTCTTAACCCCCTGTGCCACCATGGAGGCCCCATAAATATTTTAGAGACACTCTAACTTTCTAAATTCATCAATATTTATCTTTTTATGTCAAATTCCCTCAAGAAAGTTTTCCTTGCCAATTTCTCGTAAAAAAATGTTTTACAGAGACATTTTTGGTTTATTGTGTTTAACTTTAAAATTATTACTAGAAAATAAATAAAAAGTCTAATGGATTTCAGGGTTCAGCATCCTGTATGAACCGTGAAGAGGCACTGAGGGCCGCTGATGACACTATTTCCCATTATGCAAGTCCTATCTCTGCAATGACCCAGTCATGGAGCAAGTAAGGTATCATCCAGTATTAAGGCGCCCTCTGGTGGACGACTGTATACTCTGCACAACACGAATCAGGTATACCCTAGCTTCCAATAAGTTAAGAGTGTCAGACAGAAATCTTTAAATTTCTGGGGCATACTTACTGTCACTACTCCTCCCCACCACTGCAAAGACAAACTATATATTTGTAAATGTACAAAATAAGACTAGTATACATGGCAAAATGAATGAATTACCTAAAGAGTGTAGGTGCCCACAAACTGTATTAGCCAAAAGTGTGATAGAACCATCAACAATGTAACAGTTTTATGCTCCACAACAGATTATTTTGACATAAAACACCACCCACTAATCTCCTGGCCTGCTCCCCAGGACTGGCTGCTCTGAGGAGGTCTGCTTAGTCATTCATTCCCTCACTAACACATCTGGCTTATTTTTCTATACCCTTCCTTCTCCCAACTGCCCACACCAGGATCACACTTGTCTGCTTCTAAACTTCCCCTGTTGATTATAACCAGGGTCCTGCTGTTATCACCTCTTTCCTTTCTCTGCTGCCCCAGACCCCTGTCCTATTTTTGTGAGGGAACTTGGCACTGTCACTACCATATTCTGCATATAGTTCCCTCCTCACAGAGCCACCTCTAGTAATCTGGCCTCATTCTCATTCAGAGAAGACTATATTCAAATCCTGTTGAGGAAGAAGGTCAGATTTCCCATGGACAATTTTTCTCCTGGGCAGGGAATAGGGGGAGGCAATTGAGGCACTTGGTGCAAAGTTTAGGAGGCTGCCAAAAATTCAGTAATCAGATGAATGATGTTGTAGGGATTGTTTCAAAAAAGCCTTGACAAACAAAATATGAAAAAATTTAAAGACAGAATCAGTAAATAACCAAGGCTAAGCAGAACCAGACTGAAGGCCGAGGCATGAAAATCTCAATGATTCTGATTTTGCATCCCAGGTGCATATTGAGGGCCTTTCCCTGAGCCCCTGCCCTGCCTTTTCAGTGCTGTTCATGCACTCTGGGTTTTTCCTTCCCTGAACTGGCTGGCCCTTATGAACATAAGTTCAGTGGACAAATCTACCGAAGTGGAACAACTATCTTTAATTTCATCCCTTAGAAAATTTAAAAAGGGCCTACTGGCCATGAATATCATACTCATGTGAACCTCTCCTGGTGACAGTGTAACAGGTGGTCCCCAGGGAAAGGGGAGGTTCCAGGTGCCCTATCCCACGCCAAGGAAGGGTGGAGTTGGGCAGGGAAGTGAAGCTAGGAAAAAATGGGGACAGAAGGACTGAGAAAGACAAGACTGGCTGAGGAGAAGCAGAGAGAGGAGGAGATAAAGAAGACTTGGAGGAGGCACATGGGCAGAGAAATTTTGAACAAGCTGTGCTTGCTGACTGTTGGACTTGTATGAGGGACCTGGGACTTGGAAAGACACTTGAAAGAGACAGAGATGTGGGTGGGAAGCCCATGGGGAGGCTGACAGTGGCAGCCTTTATATTGACTTAGGTTTTGATTTTGCTCCTTTCCTTCCAGACTTGCCTGGCCCCTTCTGCCCCTTTCCTATGGGTCCCCACCAGAAGGTGCCTTAGACTTGTGGCAGGCTTTTGGGCCTCCATGGTACTGTTTTGGGCCAACCCTGTTTGGCTGGGCATTTACCCACAAGGAGATAGGTAACTTCGGGTGCTTGATTTGTTAACTTTATTCTTTCTCTTTATTGCGCATTAATTGCATTAAAATTCCTTTCCATTGAAGGTCTGAGTATGTTTGTCTTGTGGCAGGTGGCAGAACCCACTTAGAGCAGGCAGGTTTGGGGATCCTGGAGTACCTCTCACCCTGCCCAGTAACAGTATCAGTAATTTGCCTATTTAACTTATCTAGCCAAGCACCAACCTTAGCAATTACATGTGGCCTAGATGCTTCCCTCATAGTTTACTGATAATAAACTGGGGGCGGGGGAGGAGGGGACAGGCAAAGGGGCAGGGCAGAATCACAAATCTATAATGAAGTCAGGTTATGACTTGTCTTACTGCTTTTTGCACTGAGAATCAGAGTCAGTAAGAGAGGATGCTTTATGCTGCTCTAGTCAAAACATTTGTAAATTTACTTAGCGATTAAAAATTCTCTATCATTTTCCTTGGTCTAGAATCACAACTTACAGGTAAAATGTTTAGTACTTGGGACTCCCAACATTTCTCAATATAAAGTTGTCCCACAGATAATTTCCACCTCCATGAATCAGTTTGCTACAGTTAAGAGAGAAAGGAATCTACAGGAAGAATTTTTGGCTCCAGACCATTTAATTTAATTAGCTATGATACCTTAGGCAAACTCTCCAGTCTCTTAACAGTGGTTTATCTCACCTTTAAAATGGAGGAAGGAGGAGTAGGAAGGTAGTAAAAATACCATCTGCATCTTTGCAGTTGCTAAGGTTAGGATTGCTACTTCAGTCTAAGACAAAATCAGGTAAATGACCTGAAAGGAATCATAAAACTTGGATTAGGTCCTCCTTGGTGGTGCAGGGGTTAAGTCTCAGTTCTATCAAGGTATCTCCAGAGCTGAAGCATGAATTCGATCCCCAGCCAGGGAGGTGACCCACATGGAGCAGCAGACCTCTCCTGTCTCACCAGCTGCTCCCCTCAGCAGTGTATTTCAGTAAATCTGCCTGTTTCGCTCTGTCTCTGGTGAATCCTCTCCTGCCTGCCCCACCCCTCCCCAACCTGTACCTCTGGCCTGTTTTTCCAGTTCTTGTATGAATAAATGAAAATAAAATCTTTAAAAAAAAAAAAAACTTGGATTAACTTTCTTGTAACTAAATTTTTCTTGTAACTAAATTCTCCTAATAGTACACACAGCCCTCGGTCACCTTTTATAAGGGCATCACATCTGCTCTTGAATTCATCCTTATCCCATCCTACCTAGAAATTGCTGTCTTTCTGACCGCCGCTTCAAACTTAGCTTCATCAGGTCGGCGGGGACATCGGGCAGGCCGGCCACCTCTTGGTAGGTCTCGATGGCCTTGCGCAGGACCTCATTGCTCCTCCTCTTCTCAGCCAAGTCATCTTCACACTAGAGGAAGTCCCCACACTGGGTAAATATCCCATGACAGGCTCCACTTGTAATCTCCCAAAATATTTATGAAAAGTTTACTTTTGTACATGGTTTAAAATAAATTCAAGACATATTAAAAGTATCTCTTTATCAAGAAAAAAAAATCAAAGGAAAGGAACAGACCATGCTGTTTTAATAATATGACAGAAAGTTAGCTATTAAAGTGATAAAAAATATCATAAAAGCAAAACTAATATATGCCAGGACTGGTGGAGATTCATATCAGGTTATATATTGACATCATATAAACAGGAGCCTAGTCCATAATTCTTGATCTTTCAGTAGTTTATTCCCGGTTTCATTCATCTGTTCTATGCATATGGCAGACAAACTGAACACAACAAAGTCCCTTTTGCATTTTGTTTCATTCTAAGCAGAAATGAAGGACAACGCGCACATGAAAGATGGTGTGCGTGATGGTTATCAGCACCGTAGATAAATCAAAGCAGGCTCGGCAGTGCCGGGGCGGGGTGGCAGGAAGGATGCCAGCTGAATCAGGATGATCAGGGAGAGCCTGAAAGAAGTGAAGGGAGCAAGGCGGGAGGGTATCAGGGGGAAGAAGCTCCAGGCAGAGAGGACAGCAAGAGCAAGACCCTTTGAGATGGAATGAGGACTAGAGGAATGAGGTGGAGGGCGATGGGGGCATCAGGTAATGAGGAGCCTGGTAAGCTAGTTCACACTGTGTGAGCTGGGAAGAGACAGGGTTACTGACATCATCTGATATATGTGTGGAAAGGATCACACTGGAAGCTGTATGGAGAGCAGACCTGGGGGGAGGGAAGAAGCACAGAGCCCAATGAATGTTCCAGCAGGAATCCAGACAAGAGGTGATGGAGGTCTACATTAGGGTAGTAGTGATTAGGTGGTAAAAAATAGCTGGATTATAGATATATTTTGAAAGTGAGTGCTAAAAGATTTGTTAATGATCTGAGTGTGGGATATGAGAGGGAAGCAGGGAGCACAATAGGAGAGATCTGCCGCGCCATGAGGGACCCTCGCCGGCTGGCTGGATCGAACCAGCACTGCAGAGGCTTCAGACAGCTTCACAGCTCAGCGCTCAACTGCCTGTGCCACCAGGGGAGGCCCTAAGTGAGAAGTCAGGGATGAATTCAAATGTTCTGACTGAAGTAATTATCAGATAGAATCACCACTTCCTGCAAAAGTAGGTTTATAGGGATATGAAATTAGGAGTTTAGTTTTGGATATATTAAACCCCAATGCCATTTCCAGAAAGGTGCACACAGGTATCTGGTGTTCAGGAGAAAGGTAAGAGTTAGAGACACACATTGGAGAATTATCAAGGATAGAGATGGAGTTGAAAATGAGAAGCTATAAACAGTTGTAAGTGTAGATAGAAAAAAGAAGAGGTCCAAGAACACTAAAGAACTGAAAGTTTCTAGGTTATTAGCGGTCAGAAAGACAAGGCAGGATTAGCAAAACAAATGGAGTAGGAGGGAGAAGAGAAGAAAATAACAAGGAAGTGGTGTTTTGGAGGCCAGCTGGCAAAAGGGATGGAGAGAGAGCTCAGTGATGTTAGAGGGCTGTCAGGTTTGGCCGTCTGAGCTGAGATCATCCGGCTAGAGATGGGCAACATGGCCCTCTGCTGGAGCCAGCAAGACCCTGTCCGGCTGGCTGGGGACCTGGAAGTGAAAGAAGCAGTTGCAAGAGGAAACAAGAAGAAAGGAGGTGGAGACAACTATTTCAATGAGTTTCACTGTGAAAGGGAGCAGAGAAATGGACCAGGAAGGGGAATGCAGAGACAAGAGATGAAAATTATAGCATGTGACAGTAGACAGGGGAAATATGATGCAGAAGGGGACACAGACTCCTCTAGCAGGTGCGAGGGTACAGGAGAGTTCATCTGTGCTAGCAGGAGGGAGGGCAGACCAGAGGGGAGCAGACAAGGAGGCTGGGAGCAAGGGAGTGGGGTCATATCAAAGTTCTCTTTGGATATTTCTATTTTCTCAGTGAGAATTCTTAGTTAGAGACTGAGAATGAGGAGTGAAACCACAAGTAAAAGAAGATTTAGTAGACTGCAATTTGAGAATTATCATTTGAGGAAAAATGATACTAGTTAGATGCTGAAAGCAGCACATATAATGTTTTATCAGAATATCCTTGTTAAAACTGTTTACCTTGTTAAAACAGACTGTGTGCTGACATTAATATATAGGTGCCTGCAAAAGAAAGCAAACTCCACATATGAAGAGATGGTAGGAAAACGATCTCTTCTTCCACTACCCCAAAATGAAAATCTTAGAATCAGTACAAATTGATAAATTACCTGTGGGAAGCTTTTCAGAAAATAACACATGTGAAAAATAACTTGTTGATAGGTACAGATTCAGATAAGTTTCCCAGAGTGATGTGTTAGAACTGAAGCAGTGGTGACAGACAGAAGTGGACGGATTTATGAGGGAAAGGAAGCTGATGGGACAAAAACATCTAGATAAGAAAAGAGCAATTCTCCGGCGCTGTGTTGAAAAAAGTTTCAGGACATACAACTGCCTCTTCAAATCTGTAAATGTCCTTCAGAATAAAACATCTACCAGGAGAGAAAATCAGGGTCAGGACCCCTGTTATCGTGCCTGCACAGCCTTCCAGGTAGTCACAGGCTGGCTTTTCTGTGTAGGCATCAATTTCTGATGAGTTTGGCTGTGGTGAGTTAACTCCCCAAAACATGGTCTTCATAGATGACTTCACGGAATGACAGAGTTCCAAAACTGAGAATCTTTTTGAGACCAATAGTTCTGCTTGTTAATTTAGTAGCCTCTTCAAGCTACCACATCAATCCTGAAAGAGTCTCTTGTTAAAGCAAGGACAAATGCCTTCCATGATAATCCTCCTTTATACAGATAGGAATAAATATCTTTAAACTCAATCTGGAAGAAAAGATGTATAATCTATATGTCTTTTTCACTCTCCTCTGTCCCTGCTCCCAGGTATCTCATTTTAATGAAGTGTAAATGTCATACAACTTCCCCAGAACTGGGAAAACATCAGTATTAAAATGGCACATAAATTCTTTAATGATCTTTTGAATGAAACTGAACAGGTTTGTCTTGAAAATAAAAAATGTCTGGATTGATTTTTATCAGTTCAGCACATGTAGGTAAAGTATACTGAGCTAAAACTGAATATTGGTTATACGAAGTCAGCATCACAAAGTCTTTTCATGACTTGACCTAATTCACCCACCTGACCTTCCTAGGAGATGTGTCATTTTCTGCCTCAGACACATTAATGGTCTGTATAAGATAATAAAGTAAATGAATTTATAATTCAAGAGCTTGTGTCTGATGTTCAGGGAACTCAGTCAAAATTGATTTTTGCAGTGATCCAACAAATAAATATCAGTGTTACTTTAGAAATAACAGATACTATAGTTTGCATTTAACTTAATGTTGCTGAATTTTTCAATTTTGTAGGGATATTCCAAAGTAATTGTTTCATCTGTGAACAGAATTAAAAAGTCACCACTATTCCTCCCTATAAAATCCATCTTCTGTTCAGTTCTTATTTTTAAAATTATGAATTTAAAATTGCTCTATTAAAATTTAATTTATCATGGCTAAATTTTGGTTTATGCCACATTAACATTAATATCAACAACAACTTATGGCCTAACAGTTTAGAGATAAAATAGAATAATGACCAAGGCATAAATCTCAAATTCCTACTATTAAATAAGGATAATAAACACCGTGTGTGGGCCTCCCTGGTGGCACAGCGGGTTGAGGGCAGCGCTGAGAAGCTGTCCACAGCCTCTGCAGCATGGGTTTGATTCCCAGCTGGCCAGGGAGCTACCAGCTACCAGTCAGACCTCTTCTGACTCACCCACTGCTCCGCTCAGCAGAGTATTTCAGTCAATCCACCTGTTCTGCTCCCCGCTCTGCCTCTGGTGAATCCTCTTGCCCCCCAACCTCTCTGGCCTGTACCCCAGTTCTTGTATAAATAAAAATAAATCTTAAAAAAAAAAATAAAAAATAAACACCGTGTGCAATCACCATGTGCAAAAAGTAGTGTATTTCTTTCAACTTTGTTGCCCACAATTAATATCACACATAAAGTTCTAAAGCAGAAAACATGTTTGCCATAACCAAATTAGCATTTGCATCAAGCATTATTATCTCTAGTTAATATGCTTTCCTTAATTAAGTGACTGTCAATAGCAGCAGCAAAGTACATCACTTAGTCGGAACAGGGATGCCCTTTTGGTAACAAACACATTCTCTCTCATTTAAGGGCAGCAGAATTTAGCAGTCTAGGTAGACTACTGACAAAGATGATAAAGATATTGTCTGCTAATCCTGGTCTGTGCCATGCGTAAAAGGAATTTATTAGCATTAATTTTCCACAATTTAATTCATTAAAACTTAATAAAAATTTAATGATCAGGTTTTAATGGGGAGATAGGAAGAATGTGAGCATTTGCATCGCAAGTGATTGCATTTTGAGTTCAGAGCCAAACGCACTTGCTTTATTTATAGATGTGTGAGTGTCATACACCAGTGACTGTGCTGACCCCCTCAAAGGGGTGCTGTCAGCTTCTTCTTGGTCTGAAAATTCTCTGGAGCTGTGCATCTATTGTTTCCCAAAAGAGTTGACAATTTCATACCCATGGCCCCTCCCTAGGCAGGGCTGCAGGAGCTGTATCATACGTCATACTTGCAGATCAGCCCTGGCTTTGCTCTGAGGCCCAGACTCCATAAATCCAATGATCTACCTGACAATGTGCACTTGAACATCTAAAAGGCATCATTTAACATTTGGTCCTTTTTTCTTTTTTTTAAAGATTAATTTATCCATGCATACAAGAACTGGGGTACAGGCCAGAGGTGTGGAGGGTGACAGGATTCACCAGAGACAGAGTGGGGAGCAGAACAGGCAGACTGAAATACACTGCTGAGGGGAGCATCGGGCAAGACAGGAGAGGTCTGCTGCACCATGTGGGTTAGCTCCCTGACCAGGGATCGAACCTGAGCTGCAGTGGCTGTGGATAGCTTCACATGCTGTGTCCCAACACCTTGCACCACCAGGGAGGCCCCCGACATTTGGTTCTAATTAACAAAAAAAAAAAGCAAACTCTTGAATGTGCTCCTCCCCAAACCAGTTCCTCCAATAGTCTTCCCAGTCAGTAACTAGCACTATCCGCTCCTCAGCTGGCGAAACCAAAAGCCCAGGATCCTCTCTCTATGACATTTATATGTAATCCATCATTCAGGCCTTCAGTTCTACCTTCTGCCCACTTCTCTGTCCCCATGGGCCAGGACAACAGTCTGAGTCACCCTATCTGGAGTATACTTGCAAAAGCCTCTTATTCCTCGTTTCTTCTTTGGCTTTCACAATCGTGGCAACCAAAGCAATTTTTACCAAAATCAAACAAACAAACAAACAAACAAAAAACAACAACCAACCAGATGTTGTCACACCCATGCAAAAAGCCTCCCCTGGTTTCCCAGCACATAGTCTCAATCTGCGAGGACAAGCAATGGTCCCACTGCACCCTCCCTCTGCATACTCTCTTTCTGTACTGGAGCTTATTATGCCAAGGTTATTTCCATGCATCGTAGCCTTTGCCCCTGCTGTTCCCTCTGCCTGGACAGCTCCTTCCACAACCTTGCCACCTCCCTCAAGGGACCTTTCTGGTCACCTTGTCTAAAATGCTGTCTTCCCTGTCACTTTCCAACACATCACCTGAAGCCAAAAAATCTGAATAGGTCTGTTTCTTATTCCATTACCTTCTTTTCTTTATGGGATATATTATTATGTAAGATGATTTCACACAGTTATTTTTAACACTTTATAATATTCTTTAAAATATGTATTTATGTATAAAGACTTTGCACACTTTGCTCAGATGTCACCTCCTGGGTGAGACCTTTCCTTGCCACCCAATTCAACATTTCAGCTCCCTCACGTGGCTCTACTCTACTTCTTCTTTGCTCTCCTTGGCACATCTCATTAGCAAGCAGTTATATCTTCCTCATCTGTCTCCTCCACTGGCTTCACCATTGCAATAAAAGCACTGTATGTTTTGTTGATGATGGCACATGCAGAGCCTAGAATAGGGTCTGACATCTACCGCCATGCCCCACACAAGACACACTGGTTAACCATGGATGCATATATGACAGTGGTCCCCGATTCCTACTTATTAGTGACACTGAAGCACACATTGCCCATGTGCTACAGGAACAAAGAGAAGTCATGGAGGGCCCGGCTTCTCTTCCAAGCTGCCCTCCTGAATTGCTATGCCAGCAGAATGGAGAATTCTCTTTGACGAATACATGCACCTATATGATATTTGCACAACACCAAACTTGTCCCATCACTAAGTACCAGATGACTATAGTCGGCTCACTAAATAATTTCTGAGTAACTTTTAAAATAACTTCCAGTGGGATATAAGACAAAGACAGACCTTAGCGTGTTCATGATAAAGACCCCAGGGGTCTCCCTGGTGGGTTGCCTCAGTGCTATCACCTCTACTGCCTGAGTTTGATCCCCAGCCCGGGAGCTACCCACATGGCACAGCAGACCTCTCCTGTCTCTCCCGTATTTCAGTGAATCCTCTTGTTCAGCTCCCCACTCTGTCTCTGATGAATCTCTCACCCCCGGCACCTCTAGCCTGTACCCCAGTCTTTCTACACAAAAATAATAATTTAATAAAAGACCCCAGGGGCACATGAGGGTTTACAGTTACAGAGAAATGTGGAAAAGCTTCAGGAAAGGAAGAGCTGGAGCAGAGAAAGCCAGCGAGAAAGGAGGTGGTGCATGCGGAAAAGGAGAAGGTAGCTGGCAAGAATAAACCCAGTTGGAATAATTAACAGAGAAAACAAAGTACATTCAGTTTTATCTTTCAAAAAGTATTTCCTAAGCACAGCTGTAACCTCTAGTTATAAAACAGAATTATTAAAGCTCTGAGGAGCCTAAAGCGAAAACTACGTAGGGGATTAAACACAATGAGATGTGGGGGTGTTGGGAAATCAGTGACCAAAGTGGTAACCTCCACTTTCTTCTCAAAATAAGAGAGAAACTATAATGGGGAGGAAGCAGGAAAATACTACTAAATCAAATGGTATATAATAGCAATAATTGTTTAAGTAAAAATAGTATTTTTATGCTTATGCATGAGATATTGCATTTTATATAGATAGTGCATTATATAGATATTGCATTTTATATAGATGTTAGAAAGGAAAAAAAGAAAATGCAAAAAGTAGGCAGTGAAAAATCCAATCACACAGAACAAGGACATTAAAAAAGAGTATTCTAAGTAGAAGGATTTTAGAATACCTGAGCCTTCCCGTATCTCGCCCGTGGACTCTGTGGGTATTTGTGTACTAGTTCTTCAAATGCATTCACTGCTTCCTCAATTTTTCCCTGTTAGGAAGAGGAAATTGTGTAAATACTGCAAATTCAAATACTTTGTTCTCATTGATTATTATGCCAAGTTTATTTAAAATTCGCCAAATAATTTTGTCAAAATTTCCTGGCTGTACTCTGAGTTTAAGGTTTTAGCTAAAATTTTAAAAAACTGACTCTATTACAGCAAACATGAAAGTGAAAATGAACATAAATACACGTTATTTTTTTAAAGAAAGGTACCCGGCAAATGATGTAATACGAGTCTTTGCTGGAGAAACTGCATTTGCCCTCTCTAGGCATAGATCCTCCATGCATTCCAAAAGACAATATTTACATTTTAATTTTGGGGGGAAATATTGCTGGCAGCTATCCTGCCTTGGAGTTTGCAGTGAGAGATCTGAAGCACCTGTTAAAACAGTAGGGAATAAAACCAGCATGATGATGGTCATCTGGTCGGGCACCTGTCTGTCACCAAACATCAGGATGGATTTGGCTCATCTAGCTGACGAAGGGCCTCATGAATTCTGTGTCATGTGACCCTCCCTGAGCTCACATGGCCCCTCCTGCAGATGGTCCAAGCTCCTGTGTCTCTGACTACTACCAGGTAAAAAGAAAAGAAGGTCCCTTAGAAGGTGTACTTGGTGAGGGCACTGACTTGGGGTGAAGGACTCCTCCTGACCTCACCCATCTGTTGCCACTGTACAATGGAAACAACATCACCAGGTTTCTTGTAGTGGGGAGCAGCTCAAGTATACTGGGAACTATGGGGTCAACAGATTTTTTGAGTTGGACTTGCTCAAATATCCCAGCTCAAAGTAATTTGGTAAATCCATGCATTCCACATGTACATGCAAACTCTTTGTGCTTGTATGCTTTGACCTTCACTGAGTGAGACTTCATATATTGAAGTTAACATCGTATGTGTGGCTCTGCAGAGCAATCTGTGGGTTATCACCTTGCTGCTATTTATACCTACTTCTAAAAGCCTTGACTAAACAGCCAGGAGTCAGGTTCAAGTTCTGTATATCATATCCTTAGATAGGTGTCTTCAAAGAAGTAGACTTTCTTGTCCCTCTCACATGTCTGCAAGGGATGCTGAGGGGCTGCTGGAGAACATATGTGTAGAGGTGACCAGTGCAGATTGCCTGGTTAGTGCCGGCTCCCCTACTTGGGAGGTGTGTGACTTATAGGCCTTAAGGCTTTGTCTTTGGTGCCTTGTCTGAAAATGATGACAATGATGGTACTTGACCACCTTGTGGAGTGGCTGTGAAAATTAAGATCTCATACATAAAATGTTTATAGACACTGCAGAGTGTATGTTACTTATTATCACTGTGGTATATGTAGGGGCTGGAGTGGGGTTTGTGGGCACAAGATAATGGTGCCTGTTCCAGACAAGCCTCTTCCCTTATAGAAGAGGGAAGAGTTTCATAGAAAGAGAAAATCAAATCAGGAACACATTCTCTATCAGAAATAATTGTATCATCAATTAAAATATGCTGTTGCTCTCACAATATTACTTAAAAAAAGACTATTTTGAGGACAAGCTTAAGTTCACAGCAAAATTAAGAAGAAAGTAGAGATATCCAATATACCTCTGGCCCTGACACACGCACAGCCTTCCTTATTATCATATTCCCCCAAGTGTGATATATTTGTTACAATTGATAACATATTGACTGTCAAAATATCACCCAAAATCTATAGTTTAACTTTGGGTTGAGGGATTTGTCTATTCATTCCTTGTCTTTTACCCAACCCACACCTTGCCCACCACAACCACTAATCTATTTACAATCTCCACTGCTTTTGCCTTTTCCAGAATGCCATGTAGTCAAAAACATACAGTAGATAGCCTTTTCTTCTTGGCTTTTTTTTAACTTAATAAATGTTGTTCAGATTTCTCCATGTTTTTGCATGGTTTAAGAGGTCATTTATTTTTAGGGCTGAATAATATTCCATTATCTGTATGTACCACAGTTTATCTACTCATCTACTGAAGGAGATTTCGGTTGTTTCCAAGTGTAGGCAATTAATAGTAATGTTGCTTTAAACAACACACAGGTTTTTTTGTGAACATGTATTTCCAACTCCTCTGGTTAAGTACTTAGGAATGGGATTTCTCAATTATGTAATTATGAATGTATTATTCAGCTTTGTACGAAACCAACAAACTGTCTTTTAAGAGGCTATACCAATCTGTATTCCTATTAGTGAGGTGTAAGGGTCCCTGTTATTCCACATCCTCACCAGGATTTAGTATTGTCAATTGTCCAAATGTTGGCCTTTCTAATATGAAACATGTGATAGGAATCTCATTGTTCTGACTTGCACTTCCTCAGTGATGTAGGACATGGATCATCCTTCCTATGCCTCTGTGCCATGAGTATATCTTCTTTGGTAAGCGGTGGCTATTAAGGTATTTGGCTCATTTTTAAATTGAGTTGTTTACTTACTGTTGATATTTAAGAGTTCTTGGCATATTTTAGATAAGTTAATTTTCACATCCACTATCTTATTTCTTTTTTGAATGATTTTAAGGGATGAAGGGCTCATGCTCAATATCTTGTTCTGTATGCTTTTCTCAGTATTAGTTTCCTGCTGCTGCTGATTTTCACCAAAATAACAGAAATCTATTCTTTCACCGAAACTGAAGTCCAGAATCAGTTTCACTGGGCTGAAATGAGGGTCTTGGGAGGGACATGTTTCTTCCAGAGGCTGTGAGGGAGAATCTGTCTCTTGTCCCCTGATAGCCTTTCTTGACTTGGGAACACATCACTCCAATCTTCACAGTCATCTCTCTGTGTGCTCTTCTACTTTGCATCAAATTTTTCTCTACCTCGCTCTTAGGAAACGTGTGATCGCATTTAGAGATTAATTGGATCATGTAGGATAATCTTCTTGTCCCAAGATCCTTAACTTAATAACACCTGCAAAGATCTTTTTCCCCAAATACGGTAATATGTATTAGCTTCCAGCAATTAGGATTAGGGCATGGATATCTTTCCTAGGCTGCTGTTTGCTACCACGCCTTATGCAAATTAAACTGAAAATGTTGAGGCTATCATTGTGAAAATCACGCTAACCATACCATCATAGATTTAACACACAAAAATAACAATATCCATAACACACTTTTTAAAGAATTTTGTTCTGCTTGATGCTCCCTTAGTATCATGCAGGTTGTAATAATAATAACAGAATATTATGCACCGCCCCTGACACCCTCTGGATACCCTGAAGACAGAGTCTGTGTGACTTCCTAAGATGCCATTAGCTGCTCTCACCTCAGCAGCCTGACAAAGTAAATGTGTTTGTTTTTAGCCTGAATTTCTTTTCTCTGGGTACTTACTAGACAGTTTGGCACCTAACACTATTGTGTAATTCTTATTAAAAACTCAACTGTCAGATAGCATGTTGGTGAAGAACTGCCTGAAAACGATCTGTTCTTTAATATAGTTTATATTTTTTCCTGGAACCAAGACAGTTCATTGGGGAGGCACATACCTGAACCCTATTGTCTGGCAGGAAGCTGAGGGCAGCATTCCAGGACATGAAGCCCCACTCCCGCTTGTGTGTGGTGGACTCTGCACATGTGATGTCAGGGAGGAGGCGCTGACAGGTGGCTGTGCCCCCTTGAGGAAGAGATAAGCAGAGCTTTCTCTCCAGACTTGGTGCAGAAGAGCTATTCAGATGAGCAGTATTCATCTCATGCGTTGCTATGCCCCATGTTTTGCCCACAGTTCACTCCAATCCTCGCACAGGTTAGAGCTTCCGGTGTGAATTTCCATGTGATGACTTTACTCTGGTTTTATCAGATTTTCCCTTCTCTCTCTTTTTTTCCCACTTAAAATACAATCACGATATATGATTGCAACACATGAGCACATTTCAGTATGCTATTTTAAATCCCTTTTCCAGTCCCTATCAAAAGCAGTGTGGTTTATGAGAATACTAAAAATGGGTCTTCCGCATGACCCAGCAATTCCACTCCTAGGTACCAAAGAACACGAAAACACTAACTGGAAAAGAAAGCCGCACTCCTGTTCACTGCAGCACTATTTACATTAGCCAAGATATGGAAACAACCTCAGGGCGAAAAAACAGATGCGTGGATCAAGAGGTGGTATACGTACACAATGGGTAAGGAGTTGTTAAAACCACAGATAGTATTTTTTAAAAATAGATGATTGACATATGGTATGATCTACACATTTTTTTGGAAAGGAAAAAAAAAGTAAAAAATAGGAACTACTTCAATGTGGCAGCGCACTTGAAGCTGGATGTGATCTGAGGCCGGCCCTCCTCTGCCCTGCCTAGCAAGGCCTTCACTCTGGTACCAGGCAGTCGGCCGCAGCATTTGAAAATACCAGCTACAAAACAACCTTAAAAGACTTAATTGTGCTGACAATAACACAGTTCCCTTTGTTTCAGAAGCCACAATTGCTTATGTGGCTACTTTTCTCTCCTGTTATAGATTTAGGGTGCCCCTTGAGGAACACCATCACTACTCCTGATCAGCAGGAACCCCAGAACACCACAGGGATGGACCAGCACTTTTGCATCCCCCTGATCAAACTGCCCCTTGATAACTGAGCCCTTCTTTACCATTCACTGCAATTACATAAAACTCCCTAAAGCTGCTCAATTGCTCTTTATCCCAAAAGTCACCTGGGAAACAGGCACTCCACATTTTCACATACGACACTTAGGGCATAGAAAGTGAAGAATGCCACACAAGGTGATAGAAAAGGGTTTGTTTCATTTTTATTAACAAGTGAAAACTTATCACATACAGGAGATGACTTCATTTTATAAACAAAATTGACTCAGAAATCATCCCATGTGGTTAAATTCAGGGGCAGTGAATACTGAATTTGCTGTGGTAGCCTTTGAAATACTATTTTTTTTTAACTGACTAGTGAAGAAGAGGGTAAAGCCAACCTTGCCTTTGGAACCTTATCCACTGCTAGTGACAGAGCCTTCCTGTCTGTTGGTACATTTCCAATAAATGTGTGAAAAGTACATACTTATCCCACTTTAGTTCCTAACCTGGGTGTTTTTATTGCTATTGTTATTTGCATATAGTCCTCTTTTCCCTTTTTTGCAGTCAATGTTTATTTGATTTAAAAGAAAGTATATTGTAGGAAAACTAATGAGTATTACACATAGAATAACTTCATATACATAATAGAGGAAGAGAAATCGCCATTAAAAAATAGATGATTAAACAAAAATGTGATTAAATATATTATAATAAATATTTTTGGATTCAATTATTAGATGAACACACGACCAAATTAAGATAACAAGTAACTTTAACTGATAGGGTCAATTATTTGTTTTCAAGAACTATGTAATATTTACAAACACGCACAAATAATATTTAAAATTAACTGATGACAAAGCAAAGCATAAAACAGACACCCTGGAAATGTGGACACTCATGAAGTTAACCCCAGAGAGAAAAATGGGAAACCTTCAGAGCCAACCAACCTTTTTATTTTCTTTCCTTGAGCTGGTATACAATGAAAACCTCTAGTTACATGATACTTGACAGTGTTGACAGTTTTTTAAACTCTCATTTGCTATTTATAAAAACCCTTGTAGAAAGTAGGAGGAGTGCCTGTTATTCTCATTTTTTAAAATAAGGAAACAGAGGCTCAGACTGGTCACGTGATCTACCCAAAGACAAAGGACTAGAACTGATGACAGTGGGTTGACTCCCAGTTGGCTGGCCTGCAGGTAAATCCTGTTCTGTTTGGCCATTATAGCTGCAATTCTTTTCACAGGAAATGCTGATGTGCCTGAGGGAAAATCCACTCTATTCAAAGGTTGTTTCTCTTATGTTTCTTTTTTTTAACAAATCAAGAGTAATGTTTCTGAGTTCATTCAACAACTAAACCATTTGTACATTTTTCTGAAAAACAAAAACTTCAACTTACCCTTTTACGGAGTTTTTCTGCAGCATCAAGCTCAGCTTTAATAGTCTTATCAAATTTATTTAGTAACTTAGGCTTCTTTTTCTTAACTGAAAGAAAAAAAGAGGGCTTTATTTATTTTCTTGTCAAAAAGTAGTTATTAAGGATAGTGATTTAAAATAGTAAGTTAGTATCAGTCCAAACCTAGAACTGTGGGAGCAGGCACACTCCTGCCTCACCTTCTACATCCTAAGCCCCCCACTTCCCCATATGACAGTCTATAACTGTAATAGGGTGGTTCTCAGGGAAAGGGGAGGCAGGTTCCCTGCCCCACCTGAAGAAGGGTGGAGCTGAGCAGGGTGGAGGAGAGGTTGGAGAGGAGACTGGGGAAGGAAGGTAGAAAGATGGAGAGCCAGAAGGAGGCCTGAAGGAGACACATGGAGCAGAGAGACAAGTGAAGTTGAGATTGCTTCTTGGCCTTGGACTTGTACCAGGGACTTGGGGGACATGGAAGGCAACATCTGACACAGAGATTTGGGTGAGAGACTGGTTGGGAGGATGATGACAGCAGCTTTTATCTTGATTTTGATTTTTTTCTTTTCCTTCCAGACTCACCTGGCTCCTTCTGCCCCCTTTCTCTGGTTCCTCACCAGAAGATGTCTTAGACTTGTAGCAAGCTTTTGGGCCTCACTGGTCCTGCTTTGGGCCAACACTGTTTGGCTAGGCATTTACCCATTAGGGGATGGGTAAATTTGGGTGTTTTGTGTGAAAAATATTTTATCTACTCTTTCCCTTCTCTTCTCTTTTTTGCACATGAATTGTGTTAAAGTTCCTTTCCAATAAAGGTCTTATGCACCATAGAATGTTTTGTCTTGATGTGGTGGATGGCAGACCTATTTAGAGTGGGCAGATTTGTGGGTTCTGGGGTGCCCTTCACCCTGCCCTGTAACATGACTGCCAAGTCACAGGGAGACAACACAGCCCTTATAAGCTCTATGGTGAATTTAGTGTAACTCCCTTACCATGATTTTATTTTTCATGGTTATAGTAACCCATGGTAAAGTGCAATGCAAAAATATTATGGACAAGAAGACATTTTGAGGGAGAGAACATTCACAATACTTTAATTATAGTGTATCGTTATGATTGTTTTATTTTATTAATAGCTATTATTTTTAATACCTTACTAGGTCTAATTTATAAATTAAACCTAATTTTTTAAAGATTTATTTATTTATTTATACAAGAACTGAGGTACAGGCCAGAGGCATGGGAGGACAAGAGAATTCACCAGAGACAAAGCGGGGAGCAGACCAGGCAGACGGACCAAAAACACTAATGAGGGGAGCAGTGGGCAAGACAGGAGATGTCTGCTGCACCAGGTTGGTTGCTCCTTGGCTGGCCGGGAATCAAACCCACACTGCAGAGGCTGTGGACAGCTTCACAGCGCTGTGCTCAACCTGTTGCGCCACCGGGGAGGCCCTAAATTAAACCTTATTATAGGTATGTATGTACAGGGGAAATATAGGGAACATATAGGGTTTGGCGTACTGTCTGTGGTTTCAGGCAACTACTAGGGGTCTAGGAACTTACCCTTGTGGGTAAGGGGGGACTGCTGTTCTGGCATCTGGAAATACTCAGGACATTGACCTAGTTTCTGGAATGAAAACGGTAGATATGATTTCTAAATTCTTATGATACACTTCTTGTCTAAGTCCACAAGAGTATTTAAAATAACTTTTGAATATATATTATGTTTTCTGATTAGAGAAAGATAAAAAAATGAAACTATTCTCAAGGAAATCAAATAGAATAGAATTTCTCAGTCTGACATGAAAGTGTTTCTGTTGTGCCCAAGATTGGCGGACTCGGCGAGCATAGCCTCCAAGAACCGAAAGACAGCCAATGCAAACACAAAAGGGAGTTTATTACAGACTCGAGTCCAGGCTAAGGGCACCTACCGATGCAGCAACAGATATCGAGAGCCCCGAACAAAGGAAGCAGGGGTTTTTAATAGAGTTAAATCATGCTGGCAGTTACTCATTGACTACAAGGATGCGTTCTTCAACTTTGCCCGGCTATAATTCTAAGCTGACTGGCCCGGCCGAGATGCAGCTCCAGCCTGCAGCTCCAATTATGGCAAGTTCGCCCTCATTGGTGACTGGAGGGCGAGGGTAGAGTGAGGGTCAAAACTGTCAAAACTATCTCTGGAATGCAGTTGTCATTCCTGGGACAGCAAAAGCTAAAATTCTAAAATGGCTGTTACACACAAAATGACAAAGCAATGGCTAAGAATACTTATGCTTGGTTCCATATTTCCATGGCATCATGGACCTTATCCACTCCAGCTCCATTCCACACTTCCAATGGAGGTGCCATCTTTCCCTGAGAAGCTGTATGCCACTTCTAATGCAACTTTTTCTAAATAAAATGGCCTATTTCTTATCTTTGACAGTGGAAAATATGCCCATCTTTCAACAAGTAGCTGAAAACCATATTCCTTATAAAGTTTCTCCAGATATCACTCACACAAGTGCTCAGTTCCCTATCTCCTCCAGCCCCCTCTCACTTTCTTTCTCCTGCAGCCCACAGCAATCTGCAAAATATTTTTCTCTTGTGCTCCTTCCCCATATGACTCTCATTATAATCATGTGGCCACTCAGTCCCATTCCAAACCGTAAGCTCCTACAGAGTGGCACCTATCACATTTAAACTGAATGTACTCATGCTTACCCAGCATGAAGTGCCTGTGTGTGGGTGTGTGCACCTGCACGGGAGAGGGTGTTCTGCACACCTGGCAGTACCCGTGTAGTGGATAGATGCTCAGTGTTCTCTGGAAGCCTAAAATAAATAGTCCTGGTTAGGGCTCAGGAAAGTGTGGATGCAGCTCTGAAGGCTAAGTTGGAAGTTTCAGATAGAGAAGGAAACTAATGGTGGGGCAGGTAAAGAGGAATGAGAACTATCAGAAGAACACTTCCTCAATGTTCCGACAGTCAACTGACTAATTCAGTTGCTTCTGCTCTATCCTGTCACTAAGGAGGAAGGCTCCTCCTAAGTCACCCTGTCTGCCTTCTACCGTCCTCAAACCCATCTACATTTAACCACGCTGGGCACCTACCGACGCAGCAGTAGGTCACCTTAAAGCAAACACCTGTCATCTTAAAGCAAACAATCCGATAAACAAGACAAACCTCAGCCTGCCTACCTTCCTGTATTAGCCATTTCTCCTTCCCCTTCTCTTGTGCTCCTGCTCTACTCACAGAGCTCTGGCTTCCCCACTCACCACATGGGTAAAATCAAGACTTCTAGAAGGAAGGAGAGCTCAGTGGTTAGGAGTCAGGTGACATGGGTCTGAGTCCCAGCTCTATCCCATCCCAGTTCTGTGATCTTAGCCAAGCTGGTTCTAGGCTTTTCTTACTCTCACTTAGCTAATCTATAAAATGGAGGTAGCATTTTCAAGAACTGTTGGTATTATACAGCACAGTATCTGGCATCTAGTAAGATTTCCATAGTTGAGAGCTCTTAAGTCATAATGGTTTTAACTTTCTCTGCAAGTCCTTTTGCTCCTTTTCTGTCCACCTGACCTCTCTGTGACACCTGACACAGCTGACTTCTCCTTCCTCCTTCCTGAAATGACCCCTTTCCTGACTTCTGTGTCTCCTGTTCTCACAGTTATCCCCCTTATTCTCAGGCCTCTCCGCTTCCTCTCTGTTGCCTATGTGACCCAGCCTTCTGGGATTAGACCTTAACCATCTAAAGGGATTTAACACTTTAATTCCAAACCAAGCTATAGATCCACTAGAATTTTCTCCTTCTTTATAAATATAACACAGATGGTTCAAGTTTACTAGATCAGAGATGGAATTTATTATTCCTCACAAAACTATTCCTTTTCCTGTTTACCCTATTTCAGAGGATAGAGCCATATTTATTTGGTTTCCCAAATCACAAACCTGGTTAGAGAAGGCCAGTAAAACAGCAAAGAAGGTATTTGTGGAATTGGCCAGATATTGAACAAACCCACTACTTTTTTTTTTTAATTCACTCACTCCATGTCCATGTTGTATAAATATTCTCTTAACTTCCCAGACACTGGGGATTTAACTTCACAGATGGACCACTGAGGTTCCAGAAGGAACTTGTACTTTTCTCTCCCCCACACAAAGGAAGGGGGCGCCTATTTTTCACTTCTATGGTTTCCAAAAGGAGGGAAGTTTCCTGTAAGTCCCTAGGCCCCTGCCTTTTCCCACAGGGGAAGTGGTGTTACTTAGCCTCTGCCTCTTGGGAAAAGGGACAAGCAGAGTAGCTCAGTCCTGTCACTTCCTCCTCAAGGCAAATGTTCTCTCTCACGTGGGAGAATGAGGCTGTTCCACACTGCCTGAAGTGGGTGGGTATATCTAATTCTGGGGTTCAATATTAGGAAACTTATTATTCGTGCTCGTCTAAGTCCCATCCTTTAATTCAGTTCTCATCAGAAGCAGACTGACACTTTGATCATCCTTCCTTTGTCTCACTCCTTGTGCATTTTTTAGATCACTGCTCTTTCATTTGTTCCACCTACCTCTCCTCTCCTCCCAGGACCCTCAGACCTTCTCTTGTTGAAAAATATGAATGTCTAAAGCAGAGACTGAGAAAATGGTGGAGAAGAGGCATTTTCAACTGCGTATCATTATACATTAGATACATGCTGAGGATATGGGAAATGACTGACACTTGACTGAGATGCGAGTCGATAGTGGTGGGAGTTAAGTCTTGTCATCTCAGGACTGATTTAAGTATCTCAATTGTTCATTTTGGTTTTTAGAAGAGTCTGTGAGGAATGAAAGCAGACCAGGGCAGACTGGTGAGTCCAAGAGTAGACGGTTTTCCAGCTAGCTTTATCAGCCTGTCCCAATATGTCTTCTGGGATATAAAGTTAACATGAGATTAATTTATAAGGGAAAAAAACAAACCACCATTGGCAATTGAAGACATCTAAAACAGTCGACAGTGAGGTAATACACTTGTTAAGCAGCAATACTATAAATAACTTAGTGTCAAAATATTTCAATATCACAAAAATAGGCAAAATTTTAATAAAAAAACGCATAGTATCAGTTATAAAGAAATTGCTATGTCCCATCTTTTCATATATCCTAATATTTACTAGTTCCCACTATTGCTCTCCTTTTTGAAATTCAAGTTTTGTCCTATCATGACTATTTTTATTTTCAAATATATAAAAAGCCTACGGCTATTTTTCCGACTGTGAAAAAAACACAGACAGATGTCTTCCTTCTTGCTCTAAGGCAGCATAGCTCTAGTGGGAAGAATAATGGTTTCTCTCGACAGTTAGTAAAGGGACATGGTGAACAATCTCAGGCTTTTTGGGCCTTTGTTTCCCTATGTTCATTGAATGACTCAGGCTGGACTCTTAAGGTCTCTGCAGTTGGAAATCCTGTGCTTTTAGTTTTCAGCTATTTCGACCATATTAATAATTTTTCAAAGTAGATCAAGAAGGTACTGGAATTTTGCTGATTTTTAAAGTGGTTACTGTCTACACTCTACTAAATGTTTTATAGAAATCATTGTTTCTTTTCCAAAATCCTAAAGAAGGCCAGCTGCATTTCACATCTTTAGTCTCTTGCTATGCCATGGCTGAAACATTACAAACAAATAAAATGGGAAAGAAAGAAAGAAAATGAAGGAATAAATAAAGGCAAAAAAAATCCATTTGCATGAAAGGTATATTTAGGTTATATAAAAATTAATGTTAACTCCCTTTCATTTCCATTTAAATCAACAGAGTTTTCATATTATGGTAAATGGGAAGAAACTGACCATCAATAAAAACAGACATAGGATCTTTGCATTACTCTATGTCCTAGATCGTTTCTAGTAAAGAGAATAATGAAAGTAGCAATGTTGACTATAAGAGAGATAGAAAAGCAACCATTTTTAACCAATCTCTCTGCTTCCAGTCAGTTCCCACATTCTATACTGTCCTGAGGATTTTTCTGAAACACAATCCATCCGTGTCTTCTCACTACTTAAAATACACCCTGGCATTCCTGGGACATATAAAATAAAACCAGATGCCTATAGTGCATCCTAGAATCCTGTCCCTAGTTACCTACACAGGAGGCCTGGAAACACATCCACACAGACTGGCGCATGCATATTCATTGCAGAATTGTTGACAACAGCCAAGAAGTAGAAAACCCCAAATATCCATCCATTGGTGACTAGATAGCCAATGCGTGGTGCAGTAGTACAATGGAATACTATTCAGCGATATATAAATATTAGCAGCAGCATGGAAGGAGCTGAGATCCATTAAGTGAAGTGAACAAGGTCGACTTCAGAAAGACTATGACTAGATCACTCCATTTACACAGCATGTTAGAAAGGGGAAAACTAGAAGAAGAAAATAGGTAAGGGGTTTCAGAAGCTGGGAATGGGGAAAAGGTAAAAGGGAATTTGGGGGTTACAAAGTTCTACTTCCTATTTGTAAGGAAGCTGCCTACTAGGGTACAAGAAAATTTGGAAGTTCCAAAGTTTTAGTTCTTAATTGTGGTGGATGAACTGCATCTGGATGTCTACCCATATATTAAACTCGGACTTACACACTGCGAAAAGGGCATTTCACCAGACATAAATTATACCTCAATAACTGACTTAACAAAGAAATTATAAGGGATAGACAAGTCAAATAATTTTCAGTAAAGACTCTTCTTATAGGTGGAACAGTATGAAAAACATTTGGGCAGAGAAATATCATACTTTCAAAAATAAAATTAAATCTGATTTTGAGCTCATCCTCCCCTCCTTGGCCTCCCAAACCTATATCGAGGTAATTCAAACTCCACCATGCATAAGGTTTCTTCCTGTACAGAAAAGAAGAGAGAAAATAATATTCTTCTAAATCTAACTAGGCTCTCAATGACATCTGTGTGTTTTTCTTATTTAATACCCCATGTGCCTTCTTTGCTCCCGACTGTCCGCTTTCTTACATTCACTCCACCCTGCAAGCACTTTACTTTGTTGTCTTTTCAAATTTTTTTCTACCCTTGATCTACACCAAAGTATTGTTGTTCTTCAGTGTGTGAGTCTGTACACAGTGGAAAGAGCCTTGGGGCTTCACATTGAGACCAACCTTGTTCACCTGCTCCTGCATTCTTGCAAGTATTTGCTAGAATGCCACTGTGTTTCAAGGATTGCACTAGGTGCTATGAATTCAACAGAACCTTCTGCAAGGAGGTTACAGTCTTGGGCAAATTGGGGAGAAAGTTGTAAATGGAAAATTAACCTTCAGAGGAATGAAGGTAACTATAAGGGTGGACTAGGAGTTGCAGTGATCTACTTGGAGAGAGGAAGGAATGCTTCTTTGGGAAACTGAGAGCTTACTGTACTCCGAGGCAGCATTCTGTGCACAGAGAAGAGTAATTACTTTGTAACTCAATCAAAATTGGGAACTTGCACTTTCATCATTAGTTATCTGCCTTGTAAGCAAAGGCTAAAACTCTCTTCTGCTTGGATGCTAGGGTTTGGTGTAGTACATGTGAATATGATGGGAACCAGACTTAGAATTTTGGAAAGCTGAAGGTTGAGATGTTGTTCAGGATCCCTGGGCACTTAAATGCTTTCTCCTCACATCAGCAGACATGGCCTTACTAATGCTGAGCTTGCTTCAAAAACCAGAAGTTCAACATGAGAAGTGGATGTTAAGGGAGTATAAGTTTTGTTCAGAGAGGACATACACCTATCTATAAAAGGATACAATATATAGCAAGAATAGACTTTTGAAAACATGCAAGAAAAAGAGTGGACAGATGGCACCAGACAAGGGATCCTGGATGCCTGTGCTGACGGTCATCCCATTTGCTCCAGCCCAGAACTGCCATTTTGTTTTTGATAAACTTCTGTATAGCTAAGGACCTTAATTTAACTTTACTCTGAGGGCGTGAATTTCTCCCCCAACTCAGGTCCTACCTGAAATGCTATATATTTAAGAGGAAAAAAACATGTATGCACACACACACACATATCTTGAGATATTCACAGCTGTGTTTCCTTGAACCAGATTTGCTGCTTTTCACAAACTGACTCCTAGTCTCTACTTTCATCACATGTTAACTAACTTGTAAAGCATTTCTTCTATACAGTCTCTCATATGTGACATGAACTTTTACACTTCTGGAACTCATGTTATTTTTTGGGAAGGGTTTCTGGAAAACCCTTCCTTCCATTTCTACCAAAGAATACTCTATTTCAACACTCAAAATCCAATCTAAATGTCATTTCTTCTATCAAGTCATCAGAGACATATTCATGTCAAAAAATTCTACCTTTCTCTTTTTTTTAAAGATTTATTTATACAAGAATTGGGGTACAGGTCAGAGATGCGCGAGGGTGAGAGAATTCACCAGAGAGAGCAGGGAGCAGAACAGGCAGACAGACTGAAGACACTGCTGAGGGGAGCAGCGGGCAAGGCAGGAGAGGCCTGCCATGCCATGTGGGTTTCTCCCTTGCCGGCCGGTAATTGAACCCACACAGCAGAGGCTGTAGACTGCTTCACAGCGCAACGCTCAACCCGCTGCGCCACTAGGGAGGCCCTCTACCTTTCTCTTCTGTGCTCATGTAACATTTTGTTTCTAGAAAGAGTAGACTCCGGCAGCGTTTAGTTGGTTGTATGTACAGTATGTACTCATTCCCCCTACCGACTTACAGGACTATTAATGTCTATGAGGAAAGAACTGTGTGTCACTCATAATTTACTTCCAGCATTGGGCACATAGGCCCCTGATGAAAAGCCCTCAACAAATATTTCTGAACATATGAACACATGAAAGAATAAATGAATGGAGGCATTCTTGAAGGGCACAGGGCAATGCCAATGTGTAATTTAGGCATATCAGCTGTCTAAAAAAATCATACAATTATAAGCAACAAAGATTGAGAATGAACTAAGATTAGCTTGCTTTATTAAGAAGATTTAATCCTAAAGTGTCAATGGACAAGAGAGGAATCAGAGGAGAGAAATAAGGAAAATAAACAAGGTATGTGGCAACACAAACCCCAACGAAGATTTTATAGAGAAGATTAATACTTATTTCATGTGTCTTATTGCATTTATGTTTTTCAGTATATTTAGGCATTTCAAACACAAATAGCAGAGTACTAGATTTAACCAACGGTAAACTCTAGGACTGCAAAGTTCAGCTGATTTAGAACATTAAAACTTTACAAAGAAGCTTGGTTTTATGTTCTGAGTCACTGCTTCATGCCTTAACAAATTATTTGTTGATAATAATAGTTGACATTTATTGAGCACATACTCTGTGAGACGTGTGACTCACCCGAGTTATGAAAACCATAAACAGTAGGAGCCAAGACTGGCACTCGGGGTTGTTTTGACTGCAGATGCCGACATCTATGCTTTTGGGAATTTTGCTGTATGCCTGGCATTTGGTTCAATATGTATGCTTTTGGGCAAATTGCTGTATGCCTGGTATTAGGTTTACAAGTTGAGAAGTTGAGTTTTGCTAAGGGTTTTAGGACTGAAAAGTAGAACTAAATTTAGGTTGTAGAATCAGGTTATATACAGATAGTAAGCTTTCATACTTCTTGTCTCAAAGGATGAAGGTAGTTAAATAACCATAGTAATTTTCCCTCATTTTGTGTCTCAAAATGCATGTTGCCCAGAGACACCCTGGCTTAGTAGGAAGACCCCAAGACATGGAATGTGGAGGCCAGGATGCGAACCTCAGTTCGGCCCTTCTTAGGCAACCTCCTTAATTTTGATAACATGAAATGGCGATATATGACCCCTACCTACCAACCTAAAACATCATATAAGGATTAAGCATGACTTTCATCTATAATACTCTGTCTTCGCTTATTTACTCTTTAAATGTCTATCACACCTTATTAGTAAATATTTGAGTAATTTTTTAAAAAATATATCTGATTTGCTGTACAAACATTTCCACAGTGGAGAGTTTAAGCAACCAACAATTTTGCTCCATAATACCTGACACTCAGTTTGTAATTCTTGAGTCAACAAAGGAACAATGAGGCCCCACGATACTTCCCTGGCTTCCCAAACCCTACATAGATTTTCAAGACAGACCATTCAAATTATTAGAGAATACTCTTCGTTACAGATATCCATAGATGGAGTCTGATAAAAAATAATCTAAAAATCAAAATGATTAACAGAAGGAAAAAACAAAATAAGATATAGGGAAAAAAAGTGCTTTACATCCAAGATGCAGCCTGAAGCTGAAATGGTGTAATATTTTATTACAATATTATTCATGTTAATTAAGTTAACCCAAGGCAAACCCCACTACATATTTTAATTTTTAGAACTAGAAGTTGTTTTTGCTTTTTTTTTTTAAAAAAAAAATCAATGCTAGATTTCAGTATTAACAAAATTTCTGAATGTGTCAGGAAGTGAGGAAAACCTCAAAATTAAGGCAAATGATAAAAAAGAGCAAAGCAACAGACCAAAGCATTCACACTTCAAGCATCGAGGACTAGGATTTTTGATGAAGTTCTTTCTGCTGGGCCCCAGAAAGCAAGCCTGTAACTACCAGGGGTCCCCCAGGGCACAGGAGGGGATGTCAGTAGGAGCCCTCAATTCTCTTCTCTTCCATTTAAAAGTGAGAATTGTGCAGGGTATGCTATTGCTATGTGCCACAGTGGGGTCGGAAATAAATCTCTGCTATCACATACAGAGAGAATCGTGTTATTTGGTGTTGAGAAACCCAATCATCAGACAGCTGTGGAAGTACTTCTAGCAGGAGTCTTTGTGTTAACACTGAGAAAGGAAAAATGAATGCATTTGATCCAAAAAGAACCCCTTTCGAGGCTACTCATTCTAATGCTACAGACCTCACAGGGACATATTACTCGGAGAAGAGGGAAATTGGGGCAACTCTGGAGAGATTTTCTTACCCACCAGCCTTTACTGCAGATTGGGGGGAAGAAAGGTGCTGTGAGCCCCTTCCCTTGTTTTGCCTCCTACAGCTGAGGAATAATGGACTTCTGTTCTCCTCAGAATTAAATATCAACTACATACCAGCAGGAGTTCAATATTCAAAGGCTCAGACCAAACCGTTAACATAAATATTTTTCAGCTGAGAGACACTAACTAATACAACACAGTAAACATTATATAAAGGGCAATTGTTTCATCTGGCCCTTCTATTGAAATAATGGGAGATTCAGTTGGGAGCATTCGATGGCGCCAGCAAGTATTTCAGTTTATTAAATGTAGTTGGCTGTCTCCCCGTAGGGTTATTTTAATAAATTATACATCACTTCCCTTCTAGAGTAATAATCCTTTAACAGATGTGACCCCATATGTTAAATTAGAAATTTCACTGACGCTAAATGATGTGTTTTCTATACATAACAGAAACCCCTTCAGTGCCAAGGCAGCCCACAGGCTTAGCAACAGCTGCTTCAGACATTGTGAATGTCATCTGCATGTGCAGTTCCATGAGAGAAAAGCCACCTCTCCCAATTTTATTTTAAATAAAATTCTAACACTCTTGGTCTTTTGGTTCTTTAGCCCTTACTACAAATTAGGAGTAGAGAATGAGGGTGTGACTTGAATTAGTTATACAAAAAGCTGCAAGAAATAGAACCTGACAGACTGGAAGGAATACAGAAAAAAAAAATTCTTGTCAAAAAGTGAACTCTGATCAAAAAGTGTTGCAATATAGATGGCAAATTCTGAAGAGGTGAACAGAGTTTTGTGTACTTATACGGCTTCAAAAGGCATCACTGCCCATATAAAAAATGATTTCCATTAAGAGGGACCTTACAGTCTCCAAACACCGAGGAAAGTTAACATATGTGCAGTGAACAATTTCTAGAAAAGATGCCAAAAAAAATTTTAGAAGAGTATCTACTAAATATTGTTACTTTTGTTTAAATGGTGCCTAAAGGTATTTAAAGTAATCTTTAAATGTGTTTCTATGAAATGTTGATTTCCCAGTAGTGTCAAATAAAACAATAATTTCCATGTCTGGCTGGATATCAGTATCATCAGGGGTACCTGAAAGAAAGCAGACATCCCCAAGTACCATGAAATAAAAATCATGGGGGTGAGGCACTGGAGGGTGGGAGGTACCTGGGGTGGGGGGGGAGGCAGAACAAGAAGATATACTAAAACAAAATAGCTACTGTTAATTTAGCTCTGCAACATCTATCTATCTAAAGATTATATATGATTTGAACGAATAATTCAGGTATAGTCTAATGTTATTTTATAATTGCTCGAATAGCAACAGGGTCTATGTATTTGATTAGTATTTGTCTGTATTGATGCTGATTTTAACAATTTTTTTATTATTTTAATTTTGGGGTTGCATTTTTACTCTTCCACATGTGTACGTGTTCTATTCTCTCTCCACCAAACCACCTGTGTCAATACCCCATCTACCTCCCTTGCCCACTGCCTTCTCCCTCTCCCCTCCCTTGTTCCTCTGGGAACTGGAAAATTCTTTCATTAAGCACAGGATATGTCCCTGCTATATTTTGCCCATGTATGGTTTTGATTATTTATATTCCACAAATGCAAAACTGTCTGCTACCTCTTTCACTTTCTAACATATTTCACTTGACATAATCACCTCGAGGTTCATGTATTTTGTCCCAAAGACACCATTTCATCTTTTTTAATAGCTGTGTAGTTTCCCATTGAGTATATATTCCCAATCTCTTCATCCATTCATCTGTCAATGAGTACTTAGGTTGGTTCCATGAATAGGGAATATGGGCAGTGCTGCTATGAACACAGATGTACATAAGTCTTTTCATATTAGTTTTCAAATTTGGAGGGTAAATATCTAGAAGATGTATTGCTGGATCATATGGAATTTCCATTTTTATTTTCTTAAGAAATCTCCATACTGTTTGCCACTGAGGCTGCACCAACTTGCATTTCCACTAACAATGGATAAATGTTCCTTTCCCTCCACATCCTTACCAGCTGTCCTACTCCAAGTAGTCTCCAAAGTGCCCAGCAGTCTAAGCCAAAAGCTGCTTGTGCAAGATAGTGCTCTGATGAGAGCCTGGAACTGGTGCCACGCCAGTTAGTGGTAAACCAGGATCCACATAAACTGTGGCAGCTGGGGTAGACACAGGTGCTGCTGAGGCCACACAACAACATAGCAACAATCAGAAAACCTGGCTGGTCAGTGCCAGACACTGGACTGGACAGCTCTTTAGAGGTGCCAGGCATAGGCCACTAGCGCTCCAGATGAAAGCAGTTGAAGGAAAGGAAAACCTGTGAAGGTTTCTCCTGAAGCCAAAATCTCCTGAAGCTTCTTCCAAGCTGAATCAAGTATCCCTCTCCAGTTGACTCAGACCTCTCTGAAGCAATGCTGTATATCCCTCGCCAGGGGAACCGCCTTTCAAACCTGACTGGTCCATTTTCCAAACCAGATGTTTCCAAGACTTGATAGGTGCCAGTGGTCTATTTTCAAAACCAGGTGCCTGGTCTGTTTTCAAAACCAACTCAGGGTTCAAAACCAAAAGTCTGGTAGTGCATCCAGTATTTCCTGCACCATTACCCATCTAAAACTATAATACTTCTAGAAAAAATCATAACAAAACATATCTTTGTGACCTTGAGTAGGCAAAATTTTCTTCGGTGTGACTTTTATGGAGCAGCATCCACAACAGAACAAATTCATAAATGGGACTTAGTTAAATGAAAATACCTTCAAAACATACTATTAAGAAAATAAAATGACAGGCTAGAGGCTGGAAGAAAATATTTACAACTCATATCCATGAATTTGTTTTGTATGGTTTTAGTTGTCTATGATCAACCATGGTCCAAAAATATTATATACAATAAGATATTTTGAGAGAAAAGGTGAGAAAAGTTTAGGTAATATCTTGTGAGGCATTTATGCCATATAATATAGGGAAATCAAAAATGAATAGAATATTAACACACTAGAAATTGAATTGTCTGTGTAGTCCCCTCTCCCCCTCTAACACACACAACCATCAAACTCCTGTGTTGAAATCCTAACCCCCAAGGTAATGATATAACTCAGTGGGATGTGATTAGGTCATGAGGGCAGAGACCTAATGAATGGGATTCATGCTTCATTAAAAAAAAAAAAAAAAAAAAAGAAGTGCACAGAGGTCCCTAGTCCTATTACCCTGCGAGAACACAGGAAGAAGGTGCCATCCATGAACCAGATACCCAACACAACAGCTCTCTGATGCTGGGCTCTGCAGCCTCCGCATTTGTGAAAAACACACTTCCACTGGGCCACCTAGTTATGGTATTCTTGTTATAGCAGATTAAAGGGACTTGACAAATCTCTTTCCTCAAATAAGTTAGACATTAGAAAGCAAAAATAGACTACATTTATGACTATAATAAAAGGCTGAAAATTGGGTCTCCCCGGTGGCGCAGCGGTTGAGCGCTGGGTTGTGAAGCTGCCCGCAGCCTTTGCGGCGCCGGTTCAATCCCCGGCTGCTCCCCGGCCACCCGAGGAGGGTCCCGCATGGCGCGCAGACCTCTCCTGCCGCCCGCTGCTCCCCTCACCAGTGTACTTCGGTCCCTCTGCCTGCTCTGCTCCCCGCTCCGGCTCTGGTGAATTTTCTCACCCTCACGCCCTTCTGACTGTACCCAGTGCTCGCATAAATAAATAAATAAATAAATAAATAAATAAATAAATAAATACATCTTAAAGGGAAAAAAAAAAGACTCTGCTACACTCTTTAAAAAAAAGGCTGAAAATTATCAGGCAAAATAAGGATTACAAAATACTTTGGGTACATAAAGAAGTAAGACATCACTTCTGATTGAATAATATGTAATAATTAATGAGAAATATGGTATTTGAGATGAGTCTTGAAGCAGAAATCTAATCTGGGATCAGAAGAAATGGTAAATTCTTCAAAATAAAGGGAAGTGTGGAAACAGAAATATGAGAGAGGCAAGGTCAGAGAAAAGTTTGGTGGGATTTCATAGGGTTTTGGGTCAGGAACAGTGAGAGTCAGTGCTACAAAGTTGCCAGATTATGGCATTCTTTGAACAATTTTTACTTTGTTCTAAGGTTATATGGTATTACTGATGATTTTATGAATGACCCCAAAGAACCTGTTTAGGAAGGCTCTCGTCATGAGTATACATGAGTGGAAAGGCTGAGTAGGAAGTGATTTCCTGTCAGAGGAGAGGCTGCCTCAGGGCTGAGGGTACAGAAATCCAGGGAGAGAGTTAAATTCCTGCCAACTTGAAAATAAAACTCTTAGAAATAATTAAGTTTGAAAATATCAGGGACAATGTAAATTACAATTTCCCAACAGTAAAATTTACATTCAGACAAATCTATTTTCACTTGAATGACAATACATATATTATCTCATTACATTTATAGATTATGATTTTTTAACATAATGCATTATAAGAGAAGGTAGCAACATTTTAAAACATCACAGATTATTGTCAGTCCAAAAGAGATGATATATATTCTGATTATTTTTATGAATAATGTGCAGTTTATTTTTATGCAACAGCACACCACATGTTTTGGTTTTTAACAGATGGCAAATTCTTTTTACCAGGGTTTAAAACTTGCACACTGGGAATGAAAACTATTTATATAGTAAACACTTTAGCTGATCCTATCCTTGGATAAGTTTAATTAAAGAATGAGATACCAATAGCACAATCAAGCAGACTCATGGGAGGAAGCAGAAACTTGCTTCTTTGCTGAATACATTATATTACCCCAGCAATTTAAACCATACATGAAAATTAATGGCACTATTGAGTTTTGTAATAAATCCCTTAAGCATTTAGTCTTTTTTGTTAGCTGTTTTTAAACTCAATGTTAATAAAGCTTTCACACCCAAGGTAGAAGGAAAGCATAACTTACTTTTTAATGAGATGCCACTACAAGCATTTCTCAAATAGCTCTCCATTATACTCACATCTTATTTAGCTTGTAAACATTCATTTTCCACATATATACACTTTCCAGAGAAATATCCCTGAAGAATAAGTATTCTCCACTTGCACTTAAGACATTAAATATATTGGAATGTTGTAAAGATTAAGTTTATAAAATTTATCATGAGCCTCATAGAAAAGGAAAATACACAAATAAGTAAGTCTGGATTTGGGAATAACATATATTTTACACAAAATAATAAAAGGAGGGTGAATAATGATAATAGTTGTTGATATCTATCTGTATCACACTAGTGTCAAAGCGAAATGGTTATCCATTTCTACATAAAAACTGCAGAATGACAGATAGTCATCTCTATATTTTACACAAAGAAAAAGAGGAGCTCCAAGAGATTTATTCAAGATTTATTCAACATAGCAAGTAAGAAGTTTAAAATTAAATAGCAAATGAGAATTGGTAAAAGAAAGACTAAAATTCCTGGTAATGGACCTCTTTTACTGAATTGCAACCTTGTTCCTAGTTTTGATCAAGTGGCTTCACATGAGTAAGAAGAGTATAGAAAAAAATAGAATAAAAAATAGAAAAAATATAGAGAAAGAAGAAAAAGAAAATATTCATGGAAGGAAAGAAAAAAAAATAACAATGGCCTTCCAGGGCTGATATAGGATGAATGATACTCATATCTCCAAATTTACTGGCATGTTATTATGGGCCTCAAACTCAAACATCATCTTCAGTCATACATTTTCATCTCGAAACAAACCAGCAACTCAGTCTAAGATGCATGAGCAAGAACAGAAACACCATGTGACTATTTCCTCCATTCCAGGGCCAATGTACTTACTATTAGTAGATTTGATACTATTAATTGAAAAGGCAATTTTAGAGGATTCCTCAATTTTTTCATTCTTTCTAACAAGTCTCTTCACTTGTGTTTTATTATCACAGGGAAACATTCCAGGAAGTGTACTGGCGAGCTATTACCATACTTCTCAGGGGGCAAATGACTCTCTGCCTCTGGCCTCCCTCCTCACCAGCACAGAGGTATGCAATTAATGGCAGGACAACACATGCCCTGCTGGGTTCTATACTGCTTGACTGTGACTGTCTGTAAGTGCCACGAAAGAAAATACTGCAGAGAGATGCACATGGGGTTCATGGCAGCAGTTAAAAAGCAAGATGCAATATGAATCACAGTGACAAGGTACAGAAATAAAAAGCTCACCCAAGTTCATTGGTTTTATGTTGAAGCTGTAATTTGCAATTAATGCTCCTTCCACCCTATGACTAGCTGAATGACATTAGTAATAACATCACTAATATGGTGGTATAAATGCACAAAGAAGTCAGTGATCCTTGGGGGAGAGGAGTCAAATTTCAATGAAGCATAGAAATCAAGGTTATTACCTGAAATACACCTTTATCAAACCTTGACTTTTATGTAAAGGATATCAATTAACAGCATCATGCTGTATAAATAGATTTCATCCATCTTTATTTCCAGTATAGTTGTGAATGTGTTCTGAACAACCTGAGCACATTTGGTATTATAATCATGGCTGCTAACTAGATCCAAAGGCTCCAAATAAATTATCCACAGAGTCCTAGAGACTGTCTCATGTTAAATATATTATGTGAAACAGGAAAGGAATAAACAGCTATAGGTTCCATCAGTGGTACTGATTAATCAGAGAGAACTGGGCCTCCCTGGTGGCGCAAGGGGTTAAGCACAGCACTATGAAACTATCCGCAGCCTCTGTAGCCCTAGTTCGACCCCCGGCTGGTCAGGGAGCTACCCACAAGGTGCAGCAGACCTCTCCTGTCTCACCCACAGCTCCCCTCAGCAGTGTATTTCAGTAGATCTGCTTTTTCTGCTCCCCATTCTGCCTCTGGTGAATCCTCTCACTCCCCATACCTCTGGCCTATACCCCAGTTCTTGTATGCATAAATAAATAAATCTTTTAAAAAAATAAACAAATTAGAACGTTTCCCCAAAAGGATGGTTTCATGAATTTCAGACAAGATAAGATTAATTTAAACTCTTTATAGAGAGCATGTTCCATGAAGCCCTAGTAGTATGCTCTTGGAGTAGAGATGAGCTGGCTGTATGTAGAAATTCCTATGAACTGTTTTTCATATCATCCCATCACCACCACCATTGCTCTCCATTTCCTTCTAGCAGTGAGTTAATATCTCCTGATGCTCCCACAGCATTTTGCTTCTACCCTCTGCCTCCTTATAATGTAGATTTTATTTGCCTTGATGTCAGGGCCTTCACAGAGCACAGCAAACAAAGGGGAGATATGTTAAATGAATGAATCATCCCTCTTAGCCAGAAGGCACTGTCCCTTTCCCCAGTTTCCACCTCCATTCTTTAAGAATCAACATACAGAGGGGAAGCTGAAGTCCCAACACTTGGCTCAAGAGCCTACAACGGGGCCTCCCCAGTGGCGCAGCAGTTGAACACTGAGTTGCGAAGCTGCCCGCAGCCTCTGCGGCACCAGTTTAATCCCTGACTGCAGGGCGAGGGTCCCACATGGCGTGCAGACCTCTCCTACCGCCTGCTGCTCCCCTCAGCAATGTACTTCATCACTCTGCCTGCTCTGCTCTCCACTCTGACTCTGGTGAATTCTCTCACCCTTCCGTGCTTCTGACTGTACCCAGTGCTTGTACAAATAAATAAATAAATCTTAAAAAAAAAAAAAGAGGCTACAACATCACTTAATACAGACGAATCCCTTGTGAAAGAAACTGTGTTAGGATATATGTAATTCTTTCTCTTACTCCCTTCACTCACTTGTGCTGATTTCTTAAAAGTTGACCCAAAGGCAAAAAATCCCAGTATTTTCTGATTCTACCATAATCAAACACTTAGCATGTGAAATGAGTTCAGAACGTGCACTATAAGTTGTTGCATAGTTACCTTCAGTAATTGACATCTCCAGTAGAGAATGATTTGGAGGAAGTATGAAATAGATGTCGTTAGCCACATCAGTGTTTTCTTATTACTTTAATGAAAAGAATTCTTATAAAAAGTTCTCCCTGGCAACCAAAGAAAGAGTCTATGGTAATGATCAATTAACGGGTCACATCAGAAGCAGGCAAAAAGTGAATCAATGAAATGCAATGCAATTAGGTTTCTATTTTTCCCCAAACATCTTCATCCCATATAAGAATATATCTTCAAAAAATAATGTCTAAGATCATCAGATACTTTGTAATCCACACATGGTATTAAATGTACAAACTAGTTGTCTCTAATAGTTAAACAGCAAAAATCGCAGGGAGGGCAGTTTTTGCCCACTTTGCAGGAAGGCTGACAAAACAGGACAGCAGGAAGAAGAGGGCACAGGAGTAGATTTCTCCAAGTTAAAGACTGGAACAGCAGTCACAGTCCATCTCTAAGGCAGCTCTTCCTGGGCAGCAGGTATATCTGCAGGGTTGGAAAAGATTCACCTTGCTCCCACCATTTGCTGGCATCAATGCAGTAACTAATAGTAACAGAAAAGGCTTGACCTATGGAAATACTGATGACACTGATATTATCATGTTCTTTAACACCTGGAGTTTAAGAATTTGTTACTGTTATTATTAGTTCTCATTCAAATATTTGAGGTTTGGCAAAGAAATAGACCCATGCAAGGTGATAACAGTCTGCAGATGAGACAGAAATTGGGCTGTGAAAAGAATAAATGGGTCCCCAGCCAGATTCAGAACTGGACAGTTCCCTACCTCTGCTCAGGGTCCTACCCATACCAGACGGTGGTCAAGTTTCCTTAGGTGTACAATGTAGCTAGGTCGTCTTAACCTTTGGGGCTTATGTACTTTAAAACAGAAGTTTTAATAAATTGACAAGGGTTCTTTGCACACTATAGTTTCAGTTAGTCTCAATCATTCTGTTGTTTGTATTTTATTATAGAGCCCCTTTCATTGGGATTCAAATATTTTCAAGCAATGATATTTGAATGAGGTGGAACCAGTGAAAAACTCTTATTTTAAGATGATCCTAATAATAAATCCTCAGAAAATGCTAATAGGCTCTTTAAACTGGGACTTTAAGCTAAATGACCTACAAATAAAACAGGTCCTTAGATAATGTCATTTCTTTTAAAATGAGCAGAGATTTTTCATCAACAATATAATAAAATGTCATTATTCAGTGACCTGCTGTACACACAGAACAGACTGTATTCAGCAATCACACATTACGCAACACTTCCCCACCATCACTGCATATTAGAATCACTGTGCCAAGACATGAAGTCAGAATAGTTGGCGTTACGATGCAGGGTATTTTCTGAGAGCTCCCACAAGTGATTACTACACACTGTTGCCTGAGTCAAATCTAATTTATTTGGATGTTATCACTGGTTCCAATAATAGTTAAGTTTCATGGATTAGCGCCACAAGTTTTAGATGGAGGATGAGGAAAAGAAGTGGAAGGTTAAATAAAAGTATCATAGCAGTTGATAGAGCATGAATGAATGTTGCTGCCAATCCACCACTGACCTCATGCCCTGCCTCTAGCATCCTGGTCCTACCTCCTCCGCGCACATAGCGGGGCTGGTGATGGGGTATGGTGGTGTGCAGAGCGCTGGATGAACCCACTCTGCTCTGTGGAAATATTTCTGTCAGAAAATGACCTCCTGCTTCTAGCTTTACTTGTGGTCTGTTCCTCAATGCCTGGGACAATGGCTTCTCTGAGTTTCTGAGATATATGTGTCTGTTGTCTACCTCCTGGACACTGGGATGCCACCTGCTGTTGGTGCCTAGTTTTTCTGTCCCATCCTAGAGTGTCTGTCTGACCTTGTGCTCCAGCCACTCTGACCCCGCATGGTGTCACTGCTGACCAGGCTCAGTAATAGCAAAGGGCGCTAGGGTCTGAGTACATGAAAGGAAAAAAGGACATATTAATAAGCAAAGAAGAAAACCATGACTGACATTCCATGGTGGAATGTCACAGCAAATACAGTAAACTGGTTTCCTGGGTAGAATGTCATGAAACCACCCAACTGAACACAGAGAGGATTTGATTTATTTTCATTATAACTAATGCTTTATATTGTCAACACATTTCTGATTTTTAAGTAAAAAGCATATAAACATATGGCAAGAATTATTGCTGTAAATGCCAGTACAATCTACCATAATAGCAGAAAAATTGAAAAATGCTGTGGGGAAGAGCTCTGTAATCAGATTAAGGTAATTTTCAGTAATGCACTTTCAAACTAATGGATTCTCCAATTGAAGTCTTAACTTTAAGTAAATGAATATATTCAACTACCAATAACATTGTCCTTTTATGGCACATTTTTTGAAGGCTTGGGCATATGTAGCTAATATGTTCGTCTTTAATTTGCTTTACTATACCAATAAGCAGTGTGTTAACACACAATAAAGGGAACTATTCTGATTAGAAGACAAGGTCACAGTGTCCACCAATTAAAAAAAAATGTTTAGATCTTAACACTAATTTTAAAAAGCACTAATATCTGAGGCTTTTTCCTTAAGAAACCAATTTTACTTTCCAGCTCATGTTGTCACAATCATTACAGAAATTGGCTTTGTAAAATGTTGAGTGCTCAATGGGAAGCATTAGAATGGGATTTTAATGATAACAAAGAATTTGCTATTATTGTCCTGTGGTGTATTTGACTGAAGATTCACTCTGGTGGAAACAGGTGTTCTGAATTATCACTTGTACTACAGTATGGTTAAAATCATGAAATGAAAAATAAAAACAAAGCGAATGTGTATTTCAACATAGCTAAAAACCTCTACTACACTTGCTGAGACTGGTAATATATGCTGAGCTTATTTAAATCACTAAAATTGCTGTAATTAAACTTCTCTCTAAATCAGACTTGTATAAGAGTCAGAAATCTCCTATAATTAACTTATCTGTAGAAGTAATCAGACAATAACTGCTGGTGTATTTTAGGAACCACTAAAACTACTGTAGCTGTTGAGTGTAATGACTATAATAAATCTTGAACAGCAGTTATCTCATAACCTCTTTTCACAGCTGCAAGGATGGGAGGGAGATTGTTTTTTCTAAGCTCTTCCATGAGTTGGGCTAAGTGTGCTAGTGCTGCATTGCTCTTCTACAATAGGGGGGAATTACTAAAGCATAGCAGTGTGGCCTGGACTGCATCACTAGCATGGCCTACTTTTAAATGGGCTGCTGGTCCCAATAATGAGGAATACATAGCATTATAGAGATTGCTAAGACATGAGTCAACATATCTCCAATAGACAGCTAAAGGACAAAAGGTCCAACCATGCGGACCATGCAGCAGTTAAATTTAAGGCAGTGGGATTTGATTGAACACATGTGTATTAATGGGAAGGACGCTAAGAGACCAAATGATTAAACTGGATACAGATGTCTTCACAGCTGTCCTGCAGTTAGTATCTCAGTAAGATAAATAAATGAATTATTTGAGGGAAGGATTATGCTTCTAAGACAAAGCCATCTGAATCAAGGCTATCCAAGGGTTTTGTATGTATTTTACTTTTATAAAATAGAGAAATATGTGAAAGCAAGGAGGTAATGTTGGACTTATTCAAAGTACTACAACAGACCAGATAATACCATTCTTCAATGTACTCACTTATACACTCATTTATTCTAACCATTATGCATTTATAAGGTACTATACATGAAATTATAAAGAACCAATTAAAAATGAAATTTGCAATATAAAAATTAATAAGGGATTAATGTCAGTAACATAAATGAAACCACTAAAATTCAATACAAAGAAAAAGATATGAATAGGCAGTTTACAGCAGGAGAATTCAGAATGGCGTACACATTTGAGATATTCAGCTTCTCCAACATTAAGACTATTTGTAATTCATGAAATCAATGACATATCACTAAACCATGAAAGCAACTACTTAAAGGCACTGAAAACGGCCAAAGACATGTAGAAACTTACAAGCAATCTTGAAAGACACACTGGACAAGAATGATAAGTTAGTGGTCTTCTTGTGTGAGGTGCTTCCCAACCACCCAAAGTCAAAGACAACTGTGTCATTCCCCACTGATGGGGGCCAGTGACAGCATGCAGAACAGAAGGAAATTTAAGAGGGGGCATTAGGGAAGAGATCCACATAGGCTTGAGATTCAAAATTTGAGCATAAACACTGTTCAAATCCCTGGCTAGCTGATAGCTTTCTATCTTCATGGTTAGCCCCAGGGAGCTTATTGAAAAAGCACACAGAAACTCAAGGAGGATGAAGTGCTTATACATGACTGTCAGAAAACTACTCCTAACTTAGCAGCTTACAACCACTCCCAGCATTTATTATCTTACACAGTTCTTTGCTACAAAGGCCTGTCCACAGTGCTGCTTACCATGTTCTCATAGTAGGCAACTGGTTTCCTTCAGAAAGAGTGATCCAAAGGACAGCAAGGTAGAAGCTACAGTGTGTTTTATGATAGTCATTTCTGCAATGCCCTACTGGTGACAAAAGCCAGACCTACTTGTTGGAGATAGGACTACAAAGATACATTGGGGACCACCTCAGAAGGCAACTTAATCACTGGGCCTTCTCAGAAGGTAACTACTATGGAAATTTACCTGAAGGACATACTGTACATTTCTCAATAGATACCCATTTTTGTGTAACAGTAAGTAGAAGTCCTACTTGCTTGAGGTATAAGACAGCAGAATGTGGGGCTATCAAAGCAACTGGAAATGTAGCTGGTAAACTCAGAAGCAAGTACCAAGGTTTGAGTATGAATTCTTTCCAAATCATCAGTGCACCAGCAAACAGGCAGGCAGCAAGCAACCAGCCACTTTATCTCAATCCTCCAAAGAGCTAGACTTAAAAAACAGCAGCTGGCAAAAAGAAAAAGAAAAATACCGGATGGTCTAACTCATAGCAGGAATCTAGAAAACTTAAATAAGGGACCAGGAAGATGAATAACTATAAGAAAGTGAAAATCAAAATCAACAAAAAACTATGAACCAGAGACACTTTTTGGGGGGTGGGGGGCGGGAGGGGAGGGATTGGGGTCAGAATGGGGGGCTTGCAATTGTATGGGGAATATAAAAATAAAATTTATTATTAAAAAAAAGTATATGGAAATTGATCTATATAAATTGTTCAAGGAATATCTTTGCTTTTTTGTTCATTTGCATGTTTGGTTTTTAGTATCATACAAAAATAAATAAAACCTTGTACTGAAAAAAAAAAACAGCAGCTGGAAGCAAAAAAGAAAACAAAAAACAAAACAAAATAGAACACACAAGTAACAACAATGGAAGAGAAGCAATTGCTGCTTCACACTGCAGGGGCAACAAATTTTTCAGTTTGGGTGCAGGCAAGTTAACTATATAACAACAATCCTTAGAAATAAATTCTAGGGCCTCTCTGGTGGTGCAAGGGGTTAAGACGCAACCTATGAAGCTAACCACAGCCACTGCAGCACGAGTTCGATCTCCGCCCAGGGAGAACCCACATGGTTCTACAGACCTCTCATGACTCCCCTCTGCAGGGTATTTCAGTCAATCCACCTGTTCTGTTCCCCACTCTGTCTCTGGTGAATCCTCTCACCTCCTGTACCTCTGACTGTACCCCCATTCTTGTATGCATAAATAAATAAATCTTTAAAGAAAAAAAGAAAGAAATTCTAGAATGCTACAATGTATTATATATACAATCAAACTTTTCACCCACAATTACTAGATCTACAAAGAAAAGGAATATCCTGACCCACACTCAGGAAAAAAATGTAGTCAATAGCAACTGCCTCTGAGTGTGCTCAGGTATTGCAGTTTTATTAGAAAAATACTTCAAATGAGTGATTGTAATAAGAAGAAAGAATGAAAGAAAAACATGGTACTAAAGGGTACATATATATGGAATCTCAATGGTGAAATAGAAAGTATAAAAAAAAGAAACTTAGAGCTGATAAGAGTAACTAGAATAAAAATTTTACTTACTATATGGGCTTACTTGCATATTATGGCAAAAAAAAAAACTGAATTTGAAGAAAAGATAATGTTACTTATGCAAACCAAAGGAAAAAAGTACCAAGTTTTCAAAGACCTGTCAGACATTATCAATCAATGTGATACATAACTGGAATACCATAAGCAGTGGCAGAAGAAGAAAAATTGAAGAAATCATGGCTAAAAACACTTAATGCATAAGATTTTTGTTAAGAATTAAATGAGAATCTACATTAAATAATTTGAAATGTAGTACACTATAAATTTAACTCATTCATACTTATTATTTTATAAGATCTTCCACTCACCATTGATTTGCATCTCATATTATCACGATCAGATTAAGAGATAATTACAGAGAAAAGAATCATTGTTTTCTTACTACAAATATTCAACTCCTACTTATTTAATTCAGCATTATTAGAGGGATGTGATGGTTAATTTTACGTCTCCTTAGTTATACCATGATAGCCTGGCATTTGGTCAAGCATGTTGGGATATCGCTAAAGGTACCTTTTTACATTAGATTGACATTTAAATCAGTAGACTGAGCAGATTATCTTTCATAAGGTGTGTAGGCCTCAAACAATCAGTTCAAGGTGTAAAGAAAACGAAAGGCCCCACCTCCCCTCACAAGGGAGGAAATTCTGCTCCAATGTCCTGTGTCTCTTTCTCTACACACAAAGACAGACAGACATACAGACACACCCCAGACATTTTGTTTGCCTGATGAATCTTTTTTTTTAATAGTCTCCTCTTTTTTTAAAGATTTATTTATTTATTTATTTATTTATTTATTTATTTATTTATTTATACAAGCACTGGGGTACAGTCAGAAGCCGGGAGGGTGAGAGAATTCACCAGAGCCACAGTGGGGAACAGAACAGGCAGACTGACGAAATACACTGCTGAGGGAGCAGTGGGCACAGCAGGAGAGATTTGCGCGCCATGTGGTACCCTTGCCGGTGGCCAGGGATGGAACCAGCACTGCAGAGGCTGCGGGTAGCTTCACAGCCCAGCGCTCAAGTGCTGTGCCACCACAGGAGGCCCTTGTCTGATGAATCTTGACAAATATAAGGTGGGGATAGTCAAGGTTCCTATCCTTAAGTGACAAAAAATTAAGGGAAAAACTCAAAATATGTACTAGAAATCTGTAAGAACAGGGTGTCTTAGGAGCGCAGAGAAGAAAGTGTATTTTCCATCAGGGAAGATTTCCTAGCAGAGTTAACCTCTAAGGTTTAAGGAGTAGGCGTTTCCTAGGTGCATATGAAGTGGGGAGGCAAGAAAGAACACTCTAAAAACTATTAGCAGGAGTCCTGAGAAGTTTTATGTACTATGCTAAGGAGTTTATTTTTTACCCTCAGGGCACTGGAGGTATAACAAGTTTGCTTAAATATGTTACATTTGGTTCAAAGAATACCAGAGTTAACTTCACAAGGGTAGTTTTTTTTTTTTTAAATAACAAGAAAATTCTTAATGAGGTTTGATTATTCCCTGTGTTGATTCTATCTCTATTTTTCTTATGATCACAGAAATCTCAGTAGTATCCACATGAGGTACTCCTACCAAGTTAATATATGTACTTGCTATAAAATAACCATCTAGCCTTTTAAGTTGCATTACAAATGTGGTTTCTGTTAGTGTAAATGTGACTTGTTTTCTAATGCCACCTAGTGTTATGTTAGTGCACTGATTATGACTTTTTAAAAGAATACAAACAGTAACCAGGAGCTCTTTAAATGCCTTCTGAAAGAGAGTCATAAAATATACTATTTCAGCATATCCTTAATTGTAATGTATAATATTATAAGATTTCAAATACCAGTAGAAATCAAAGAAAATTTTCAGGAAAAGTACCAGATCCAAATGCAACTTTATCTATTGATAATACACTCACAAACAAGCAAAACCATATTTAATTTTGTGGGCATGGGTATTTGTGGGTGTACAAGGCTCCTTTCAAGTTAGACAAGAGCAGGATGCCTGATCACCCTGGGGCAATAGGTATACATCCCATGGAATGTCTAGGGGTGGGGGAGGGGCGCTGACTGATGTACTTTGCACCCCAGTAACTGATCAGTGGAACCCCTTGTTAATATGATTGGAGCCATTGGTGGGGATCAGGAGTGTGTCAGCGGACTCAGCCTCCCTATAGCCCTAAATCCAGTATTCAATTTGACCAACCCTTTTCTCTGTCCATAAAAAGGCCAGCATTTTACTCTTGAGCAGCATCCTGCATCCTACAGCCTGCTCCACCACTTCTGTTTTTTTTTTTCCTTTATCAGTGTGGTATTGCTGACGCAACAGGTATTTTTTTGCTCCTCATTTTTTTTTTTCTATTTTGTACAGATTTATTTATTTATGCATACAGGAGCTAGGGTGTAGACCAGAGGTTTCAGGGGTGGGGTGGGGGTGAGAGGATTCACCAGACAGAGACAGAGTGGAGAGCAGAACAGGCAGATCTACTGAAATACACTGCTGAGGGGAACAGGGGGTGAGACAGGAGAGGTCTGCTGTGCCAAATGGGTTAGCTCCCTGGCTGGGGATTGAACTCATGCTAAAGTGGCTGCAGGTAGCTTGATAGTGCTGAGATTTACCCCTTGCACCATCAGGGAGGCCCTCCTCAAAAATTTTTAAAGGCTCACAAATCTACAAGTAATAACTGACATTTGACATATATTAAATCAGTAACATACTGCATACTTTCAGTTCAATGAATTTGTTAAAGCACACGTTTTCAGCAGTTTCAAGCCTTTTAGACCCTCTTTTTTAGACTCCCCAGATATTACTCATTAGAAGATCCTATGACTCCACATGATCTACAGATCTAAGCACCACTCATCACCTCAACCCGATGTCCTAGTCCCAGCATCATCATCTCCTCTCCACTGAGCAACTGTCATTGTCATCTAAGTGGTCTCCCTGCTTCCATCTTAACATGTCTAGAGACAAAATAAGCCTTTTGAAACATAAGGCAGATCACATCAGATCAGAAGGTCCCAGTGGCTTTTCATCTCACGCAGGATACTATTCAAAACCCTTATGTTCAATGGGCTTCAAAGCCCTATGTGATGTGGGTCTTACAAGCCCTCTGAGACCTCACCTGCACCATCACTGTTCCCTCGCTCACACCTCACCAGCTGCAATGGCCCCCTCACTAATCCTAACACAAGCTAAGCGCACCGTAGGGATGATGGAAAAGCCAAGCCTCCCCATATTTGTTTTTCCTACTCAGCAAACTCCCGGCATCTTCAGATGTCACTGTCCAGAGGCCTATCTAAAGAACAGCATGTCCTATCCACTGTTATTCTCTGTACTCTTGTCCTTTCTTACATTCCTTCTCACTTTTATCACTGCATATTATAATTTTTTTTGAATTATATCTCTACACACACACACACACACACACACACAGAGTAAAAGATACATCTCATGAGAATAGGGATTTTTTTTTTTTTTCCTTGACTGTTTCAGCCCTGTCTAAAACAAGGTCTGGCACACAGTAGGTTCTCATATGTATTGAATAAATGGATGAATAATTGTCTGAATTTGACATCTAATAAGCCACATTTGTATCACATTATTCTAGTTCGCACTCATGTTGTGGTTGTGGAATATGGAACACATGGTAAAAGATGACATCCAGTGGGGAAAAACTGATATAGCAACTTTATCTAAAACATAAATAATGCAATTCAATAAAGAATCTGGCATCTCCACATGAGCATCTATTGATTTATTGAAATGAGCTGTACCCTAAACCTGTGACTCTTTCAAAAATAAACTAAATCTGACTCTCTAGAAGAAAGGGATCATATAATTATTAATTCTAAATAAAAAAATCTTCCCACTCTCACCAGTATTTCCTCATCAAACACTGAGCAAGATAATACAAATAGAAAATTAGGCAACCTAATAATTCATCCTGAATCAAATTTATAATTACTATGAAAAACTCTGTATCTATTATCATGACACCAATTTCTATATTAGAGCACATTCAATGTTTTTACTACATATTCCAAATCCAAAATACTCCCTTCCTGCTTCCCTATTAGTTAACAGCATCATAGGAATCTGCCTGTGTAAAAAAAATAGATGAAATTTCAGAGCTGAAAATGTGCTAGAATTGGGTTTTTAATCCATCTATGATCATTGTATTCACTATATCTTTTAATTCTAAGACTTATTTTCACACTCAATAAAATACTTTAGTTACATACATCTTTGGTTTATGTGGATTTAAACAGCCAATTTTACATGTTGGAGAGTTAGGAAGCAATCAGGCAAGGTCGTTGCACTGGGTCCACAGTTTCCATGAAGAAAACAAACAAGAGAATCCAGTCTCCATTTCACTGGAAAATTCCCTTAGGATCAGAACCCCAAGAGGAAGAAGCTGTGAGGTGTATAGGCACAGCACAAAGAGAGGTACAGCCCCTGATGGAGCAGCTGGAGCCTCTGGAAAGCGAGGAACAATGTGACTCACAAAGACATGAACAGTGGTCTAGACAGGGTTTACATGAGTTCACCATGTGCCATAAATGCCACCCCAATCCTCTCTCCCCTCCTCTACCTTTGCAAGAAGCACTGAGGTGGACCTTGCAGAAGCGAGCCAGCCAACGTGTGAGTGACACAGACATGCTGCAGGGGCAGGGTGTGCCCAGACTCCCTGCCCAGGTCTGTTCCTTGGTTCTGACTACTTCACACACACTCAACTTGTTCAGGCAGCTCTAGCTTCTCAGGCCTCTTTCCTGCCTGAAGAACTTTGGGCAGACTGTTCCTTTGCTCAGGGGCCTCCTAGCTGTCTTCGCACATACAGCTACCTAGAAGGCATTGCTAACCTCCCTAGAGACCATCTCCCCTCATTCAATCCCCCTTTTCCCACCAGCATGCTCTGCTACCTTGATGCCTTCAGAACACTCTCACTATTTCAGCTTTCCCATGTGCTGCTGCACTACCTACTGGGCATGAGCTCCAGGAAAGCAAAAAGCTGTACATCTTACTCTTACCAGCGTCCATTTGCTTAGAACAGTGCCTGGCATGTACCAGGCATGCAAATAGTTAGGTGCATGAATACAACAGCACACTGTTTTATGAATAATGAAGGGCTAATAGTTTTTGAAAAACATATTCTGACATCAAACTTAGAATGGAACAGTGGTGATATTCCTAAAATTCTGTAATATGTGTAACAGCTAACACTGCATGCCCAATCTGCTAGCTACACTGCTCCTCAAAATTCAATGTCCCCTTATTCCTTAGAAATAGAAGCCTGAATTTTAGCTCTGGTAGAAAGTCTATCAATTAAATGTAACTCTTTCAAAAAGCCTATTTTTCTCTCTTTTATTTTTCCTCCCTCTGTCTGGATTTGGCTATAATGGCTGGTGCTTGAACAGCTTTTTGGAACATGAGGTTATGAAATACAAAAATGCAGAATGGAAAAAGAAGCTGCAACTCTGGTGAGCCTCTAAAATGGTCCTAGGTTATTTATAATGGTAAGAAATGAAACTCCTGTTAAAGCCACTGTATAAAATTATATGTAACTGAATATAAAATTTCAGTTTTAAAGATTATATGTGAATGAATTTAATATAATGAGAATGTGGTGGTATGAAGGGAAGGGTTGAATCTGATATGTAACAATTCGTGAAGACATGGTAGGAGGATGATAAAAGCAGGGGTTGTTTAAAAAAACTAGTATTTTCCTTAAAGCAGTTATTTCCTCCATGTTTTTGTGTTTCACACAGACTGTGTATGGTGACTTCATAGGATCACTGAGCTTATACATATTAAGTCACAGAGGAGACTACATAGCTGCTATGGTTTCTTGAGAGATGACAGAGTGGCTGGAGTCTTCTTAACCCAGTATCACTAAAGTTTTGGATTTCCCATAGTTTTGGGTTTCCATTCGCGTTTTGGTTATTCCATAAATTTCCATTTTTGTGAGTCCTATCTGGGTCTGGTTCTTACTGCTACAGTTTGGGCTTTGGATAGCCTTTATTATGTGTTCATATTAATCTTTACTGGTTAAATAGTAACATTTATTCAACAAATACTAACTTAGTGACTATTTTGTGCCTGGCACAGCTCTAGGCACAGGAAATGCAGCAGTGAACAAGATAGATAAAACTGTATCTTCATGGAAACTTGATACCAATGGGAGGGTTAAACAATAAACACTAGAGAACTGAACTATCATATATAACCACATGGTGATAGGGCTAGGATAAAATAAAGCAAGGAAACAGGCTATGGAGTGTAAGGGGGTTGCCAAAGGAAATAAGTAGTAAGTCTCATAGAGAGAGCAAATGGTTGAGCAAAGACTAAAGGTATAAACCATATGGACATCTGGGAGAAGACTATCTGGTCTGCAAGGAACAGTCAGTGCAAAGTCCCTGGATCTTTGGTGTTCTTGGCAGGGAGGTCAATGAAGCTGGGGTAGAGTGAACAAAGGAGAGAGACATAGGATGTGAGGTTGGGGAAGAAAACAAAAGAAAAGGGATAAGGGAGAACAGATTGTGTGAGGCCTTATAAACCACCATGAAAGACTTTGTTTTTACTCTGAGGAAGTTATGAAGATGATGGAGGCATCATCTTCTTAGGAACAACTTAGGTCTTTTTAAAAAAAAAAACGTTGGGGAATCATTTATTTATTTATTTATGCATGCAAGAACCAGGGTACAGGCCAGCGGTTTGGGGGGTGAGAGGATTCACCAGAGACAGAGTGGAGAGCAGAACAGACAGATTGGCTGAAATACACTGCTGAGTGGAGCAGTGGGCAAGTCAGGAGAGGTCTGCTGCACCATGTGAGTAGCTCCCTGGCTGGCAATCAAACTCGTGCTGCAGTGGCTGCAGATAGCTTATTAAGTTGTGTCTTAACCCCTTGTACCACCAGGGAGGCCCCACAACTTAGGTCTTAAAAGGGTGACTGTGGCTACCATATTGAGAAAGATTACAGAGACAAAGGTGGAAGCAGGACCTGTTGGGAGGCAATGGAATAATCCAGGCAAGCACTGGCAGTGGTGGCTGGGACCTGGATGGTAGTGGTGAAGGTGGCAGAAGTACCTGAATTCTGAATATGATCTACTGATGGGGTGATGGGGAGTAAATGAAAGAAAAGATTCACATTAGGAGTGGGTTGTAAGGGGAGAAAGTCTCCAGTTTTGAGGTAATTATTAGACATCCAGTTGAGGTTATTAGGTAAGACAACTGAACACACCAGTCCAGGCAAGGGAGCCAGGCTGCATGTAAATTTGGTAATCTTTGCACTTGGAAATATTTAAGGCCCCGAGATTAAAGCAAAGCATCAAAAGAGTGTGTGTTGATAAACACTCTGAGAACTGACTCTTGGGGCACTCTAAAACTTGAAGGTCAGGGAAGTGAGGTGAGGGGCATCCATACAAAGAGGCTGAGAAAAAGCAAACAGTAGAGAGTAGGGGTAAAGCCACGAGAATGTGGTAACTAGCAAGACAGCTGAAGGAAGTGTTTAGAGTGGAGGAAGTAATCAATTCTATAAAAAGCTACTGATCTCCTCCATGCTTTGTTTTTTCTCCACAGTAGTTATTATTGTCTAACAGAGAATGTCACAAATATATGTAAGGCTTGGCAGGTAAGGCTGCAATGGAGAGCTTGTATAACAATTAAACTAAATCCCAGTCATCTATGTACAAATTCAATGGACAGTTTCTAATATGAAGGGGGAAAAGGGAGAACTGACAAGTTACTTCAATATAGGTAAAATCTTAGAAGGAACAAAGTTACACTCAGAGGTAATTCTACTTGCTTAGTGTTATTTCTACACAGAATAAGATACAGTACATTATGTGTACTATACCTTTCCAAATGCAGACTCTGCTTTCATCAGAATACATTAAAAGCATTCCTGAAATTGCAATGTTTAATCATAGAAAATTTAATCCTTCAACTGATACTTCAAGTACAGTCTCTATCCTATGATCATCCATATGATTATTCAACTTTCAAAACAGCTCTTCACTCTTAGTAAGTTTAGGAACCTTTGAGAAAGCTAAAATTCTACTGGGTTATTACATTTATTAAAATACCTTTCTAATAAACTCTTCAAAAGCAGAGAAATTCATTTTATATGTCATCACTTTGCTTGCAGGTCTTTCTTTCAAACAACTAGTTTCTTGGAAAATGTTAGCACCTACTAGTAATCTTTGTAACTCTTTACCTAGAGCAGTTTTCAACAATAGCAACAATTAATAGTTAATACTTCCTAAGTGCTCACTCTGTGCTAGTCTTTGTGCTTTAAGCACATTACATAAATTACTCGATTATTATTATGGAAACAATATGCATGTGTTACTGTGAAGCACTATTTTTCTTATATTACAGAAGAGGAAACTGAGGCACAGAGCTAAGTAGTACTCAAGGGCACACATGTAGTAAATGGTAAAACTAGGACTGGAAGCCAAACTCTCTCTCTCCAGAGCCTTAGGTCTTCATGTTTATGTGGAATATTAAATGTTTATTGAAAAAAATCATCAAAATTAATAAACACAGTAACCATTTAATTAGTACTATAAAATAATGTTATTCAGGGATTGTACGATTTTTCCCACGTGTATTTGAAAGGCTGTTTAGTGGATTAACCTCACCTTTTACTTTTTGTTCTCCATCATCTGTTTTTCTATTTGTTTCTGAAAATTAAAGACAAAAATAATTATTATGAAACTCACCATGTAATATCTCAAAATACAGGAGTATGTTTAAATCAATTAAAATATATGTAATTTAAGAAAAATATTTTGGGACATATGATTCAATTTGCCTAGACCCTAACTTTTTAACACTGGAAATCTGTTAGAAAATGATAAGATCAGGAGCATTTGAAATACTCATCAAGGTTACTGGGCAGTAACTAGGTATCAGGCACCAAGTTAAGTATTCATCTTCTGTAAGAGTCAATATGGATTATTCCACCAGCTCTAAATACTTCTATGGCTACAGAAGCAAACTGGAGGGGGGAGAAGCCCCCATCAAGCTTGTTTAATATTGGAATTGTTTCCTAAAACTACAAGACTACTTTATAATAGGCACCATTTGCTTTAAATGGGGGGCCACATGTCACACTATTGGGTAGAGGAGCTCACTCCTCTAAGAACTTCACAGATACACTGGTGACCACCGGGGGGCGCCTGTGCTGAGTCTAGGTGTGCACCATCACTCACTGGCTGAGGAGCCAGATGAGCCTGAAAGCTCACATACATCAGCCTCTCACCAAGTGAGTCACAGTTAGTGCCTCTCCCACAAATGGGGATAGTGAGACCCATCAAGAACCAGAGCTTGCCAAGCAAAATATACCCCCACATGGAAAACAACAGCATATGATCTAACCATGTGCTTTGAAGCTCATTTTTTGCATTTATAACCTCATCTCCGGCTTATTGTTTAATACAAATTAGGATCTAGTTAATAATCTTCAAAGTAAATGAGTCCATTATAATCCCGGGGATGAAAGAGGGGAAGGGAGTGGTGTGCACTGGTCACATTTTAGGTGTGGAAGAGCCCTAGCCAGGCCTGCCCCCAGGAAAAGGGGACACTATCTTCCTCTTGCAAAACAATACCCACAATGGTGCAACAAACCTGGCCCAAGAAGGCCTAGACCAGCTATCCCCAACCCTCAGCATGCCATGTCTCCTTCTGCCCCTCACCTCATTTCAACACACTAACACTAAGATCTAAGACACATGTTTGGGCATGGGGAAATCCTCAGCTTAAACTTAGATAAAGGCATTTTTTAAGTGATCCAGCTTATCTCACAAGCATTCTGCACAGCCGATAATAAAGAGTTCGCTTTTCTTTACCCTGTGTACATATGCTACCCTACTTATGCATCATATGGACCTTGCAGTGCCAAAGAGCAGAATGACTTATTGAGCATTACTTTATACCCGATATTGTGCTAAGCACTTAATGCTGATTATCCTATTTCACTCTTAAACCTTGTGAGACAGTTTTAATTTTACCAATAAGGAACTAAGGCTTAAAGAGGCTAAGGAATCTTGTCAATGGCTACTTTAATCATCCTCATATTCCAATAAAGTATAGCCCATAATTTAAAGGAAGTTGTATTTTCAGCCCAACCCTCCAAATTACACAAGTTCACTTGTAACACATATCTAGTACTTAAACACACAAATCCAACAAAATAAATTTACACACGCTCTAACTGTACTGACATTGTTACTTCTCCCAATGCTATTTTATCAGCATAAGGAATATCCTACTAAAAATAGGATCTTATTCTTTTAAAAATTATCCTATATTCAACCATTAAAAAAAATCACTGTGGATTCAAATATCCTGAGATCTACAACATTCCAGTTACTGAGGGTAATCTGCCTATCAGGCAGTTTTAGTTGTACCCAACATATGCCCAACGCTAATTTCCATCCACGCCAATTTATCCTGCACTGTTTATCAGTTCACTCCCCAAGACCCAAGGGCTCTGCCGTGTCCCTGACTGTCCACATACCCAGTCTTCCCGCCACAGCTGTCCTGTTCCCTGCTCACTCTCTCCATCATCAACCCCTGAACTAGTTTCCTAATTGCTCTCTTGCACATTCCTTAGCCTCCTCCATGTGGCTCCACTTTCTACCTGCTGCCCAGATGTTCATTTTAGAATATTGTTAATGCCCACTGTATGGCAGGTGTGTCAGCATAAATGGCCCTCAGTTTCCTTGTCTCAGGAGGGATAACACCCATCTGCTGGGAAAATTTAACTCCCTAACACATATGAAGCACTTAGCAAAATGAGTGCAGTCAATAAATGTACACCTGCTTACCCTGACATTCTTTATTGGTTTTTTTTGGGCATACTGAAGACGACAGCAACACATCCTGACATGAAGTTTCTTCTCTACTGATCTAGTTTTCCTTTTCTGTCCAGAGAATAGAGAATGGAAGAAAAAGAACTCTATATGCTTTTCTACCTTTTGATCCATTCAGAATTTTCAGTCTTTTGAACTAGAATGAAGTTAATCCCCTCATAGTATAATGATTATAATGATTATGGAGGATGAAAAGGTTAGGCGTGTGGGGAATTATTAGGGAATTATCAAAATTTCTTGGTGCTGGATGAAAACCTACAACAGATATATACAGGGCTATTTCATTTCAATCCTGCCTCCAGCAATGTAGTGTAAGAGTAAATGTAAAACAAATTAAGTAACTGTTGCTTAATGGAAACAATTTAAGAGAGAAGGTAAGGAACTCTTTTGTGAATTCTGGTCATCAAAAATAGTATAATATTCTAAAAATGCTACTTAAGTATAAAATAAACTGATTTTGATATATAACAAATTAAAAATATACTTCAAAATAATGACAATATAGAGAATTCTTCTGCATTTTATTGCACTCAGTATTAAACAGAAGACATAAACATTATTTTAGAAAATCCATTGATGTACCCCAGCATCACATATATTTGTAAAGACAAGGCTCATTAATTCAGATAGTTTGAGTTAAAAAGTATTTAAAGTTGCCACAGCATAATGAAGCTTTAATTTCCAGAGTTCTAGAGATGATTACATACAAAAACCCAGTAAATTTTATTTTACTCATTTATCAATTTTATGTCACTCTTAAGTTTTCCTAAAAAAAAAAAAAGCTTTGTAAAAAAGCAGTGTTCTATAATTCACAATATGAATTAAGAGCTTTATTAGAATCTGAGTAATAACTCAGTATTACCCCATGTCACAGCTTTAGAAAATTATTGCTTTTCTCATTTATTTGGGTTTCACTACCCAGTGGATCAGCATGCGTAGGAAGGATAAGTATGTTCTATATTGATAAAAATACAAAATCTTATTGACTATAACCCTAACAGCAAGAAAAGAGTAATCTTATCTTAAAACAATATTAACATAATCAAGAGCTAACCCTGACTGGTAAATACAACTAGTTCTCATAGCTTTCTTATAGCTCATTGTCCTTTCAACATGATGTAGCTACCTTCTTTTCTAGCAAATGAATGTTTTCATCACAGCAACTATTTCCATGCCCTTTAAAACAAATCACATTAAAATGAAACTTCAGTGTAGAAAGGAGGCGGTTCCTATGCTGTGAAACAGCAGCAGGTTTCTGGCTCTGTGAATGCTTTTCATACATCCTAATTCAACCTGCTTGGAAGGCATTATTGACAGTATTTAGTGTTATGAGGGTATGACTACATGAGACAGAGGAAGAACAATCTTTCAGTTATGCACAGTTACTCATACAGATTTTCTAAAATTTAAATACTAAACGGACTATGGTTATTATATGATCATTCTGAGCTGTCAAAAAGTATTTCTGCAAGATATCACAGATCATTTCTCTTCCCTATGTCCTAACAAAGATTTATTTCTTCTCCCCTTTCTTTTGAAAAATAAATTAACAACAATAATTTAAAACTTTCTTTGAACTATTACATTTTTTCTAATTAACAAGTTAAATGCACAGGAATCTCAAAACTTGAGATGTGCCCTGAATACTAGAAGCTAATGGAGAATTTTTTTATAAGGATATCAGTGCAATATATACAACTCAAACCTTCACATGGAATGATGACCACTAGTAGTATTTTTAAGAATGCTAATATAAAGCTCACTTAATGGCTTTTAAATGATGTTAAAAGCAATTTACACAGTCAGTAAGTATGAATTAATAATAATATATATGTAAACTCTGCCAAGGCAATTATTGTACATCAATTAGTAATCATTGTCTGAAAACTACACATAAGTGCAGGTACAACTAAATTCTGTATAATAAAATAAAAAAGAAATTCAATGGAACTGCTAATGCTATCAAAAGGACATGCAGGAATGTGACATTACATATAATTTTTGTTTCTAAAAAAAAAAAAAAAAACTAAAAATGCCAGTGGACTATGATTCATTCAAAACATCTTTAGTGTTCATTCCCAAAGATCTTGATCTGGTCAGTAATTACTTCACAAGATCTATCACAGTCATCTTTTGGAGCGTATGGTTAGGCTGGTCTTCCTGGTAGTGGGGGCAGTCTTTTTGAAGCTTTAAGTATCTGCAAAAATAAGGGGAAATCTAAATTAAAGGACCAACCAGACACAGACTGTGAAAATGCTCAATTTTCATTCTTATTTTAAAAATCGACCAACAGAAGTAAATGTTTTGTGTTTTCGGTGGTGGTGTTTTTAAGGACAACTTGATAAAAGAATGAGTAACTACCTAATTACCTTCCTGGGGATTACGTGCAAAGCTGCTGATGCAGATATGGGTCTTTAGACTATCTGACAATTACAACTGAAGTTAAGAATTTCAATATTCTGAGAAATGTAAGCATTAGATTTCTTCCATCAGTGTTTTCACTGTATTAAAGAGATGTTTAATCCAGGGAAAAAAATGAGCTTGGTATTTGAAAAACAAAGGAAGGATTTTCAAGGAGCGACTAAACACTCAAGTTGCAGTTAAACTATACTTTAATATGTCAATTTTTAATGTTATTGCCAATACAGTTAGAAAAAAGTATGACAGTATTTAAAAAGAAGCAAGAATTAAATTCATTCTTGTTTAGCTTTTTAAAAAATTTTCTTATTCCAAGCTTTAGTATTTCTTTCATTTTACCGCCATAGCATTGGATCTGTGTTATAACAGAGTAGAAAAGCAACTGGAGCACAGAAAAGTCCAGGCAAATTTTGATATAATTTCTAAAATGAATTATGATTAATCCTTCCTATTTACTTCCTTATATGTTTTCTTTCTCCTATCTTTCCTTCCCTCCCTCTTTACTTCCCTGTCTTTTTATGTATGTATGTGTATTTGTGTATAACCAGAAATTCTTATACAAGCAGGATCATTTGATGCTAAATGAAGTAACTATAAACAATATGTGTACTTTTATACATATCCAACAGAAATGTCTAAATGTCTATGTCCATCAAAAGATATGTACAAGAAATTTCTTAGCAGCTTTCTTCATAATTGTCAAAAACTAAAAACATTCATTGCAGCCATCAATGCAGAATGGGTTTTTAAAATGTAGCTATTTATGGTAAGTAGCAATGAATAAGACCAAATTACTATATATAACAAATGGGTGAAACGGGCACATGAATAATGAGCAATGGAAACTAGTCACAAAGTAAGTATATAGGTATTTGTGCTTTTTACTTAACGTTCCATTTAATTAATTTTGAAAGCAGGGAGCCCAATCTGTGATGACACAGGTAAGAACGTAGTTGCCTTTGGTGGTGGGGAGATGGAGAGAATGTTACTTAGAGAGGGAAAGGCAGAAATTTCCAGGGTGCTGAAAGCATTGAGTAGTGGGTACAAGAATATATCACATTCCCAAGTTCATTAAACTGTACATTCAACATTTGAGCATGTCCCTGTGTGCTCATTATATATCATAGAAAAAAAGTTTTTTTAAATGAGTTTGACTGTAGGATCTCTTTGATTTTTTTCAATTAGTTGGAACTTGAGAGTAATAAGCTTTTCTGCACATGCAATCAAAAGTATCCTGAGACTATGGGAAGTTGCTCAAAGTATAATGATGAGTATTGATAAAAAGACAAACTAAAAGCTCAGTTACAATTTTTAAATGAGTCAAATATTTTTCTAAATATTTATAGTCAACGTCAGTCAGAAGTGATTCACCATGTTGCAAACCCAACGTCTCCAAAATAAGGTTGGTTATCTCTGCTATCCATTTCCTCCTGCCTTCTATAGCTCCACTAAGGTTCCACCATTCATTCATCCATTCATTCATTCATTCAAAGTCAGACACATAGGAACCATCCTGGACTCTTACAGCAAAATCAACCCTCTCTCATACCAAGCAATTTCCAACTCAGTTTCCATGAAATTGATGTCTCTATGACATTTTTTCTACCACGGTTCAGTTCCCACTATTTCTGGCTTAGAGAAATACAGTTGCTCCTTACTAGTCTCTACCTCCTTGCCAGACTGCTCTTTTCACATCTGGCTTTGATTCTATGATTGCTCCACTTGGAATTTTTCAGCAACTTCCTATTACCTTTAGGCCCAGATTCAAATTTTTAAACATACCCCAAATAAGGGAACACCTGCCTACCCTTCCACCTTGTCTTCTCACACCTTTAGATAGCACAGTGTTTGGTCACTTTTTTATTCTGCTCCCACCTGCTGACTCCTGTCACTTCTATCAGTACCTTACTCTTTTATTCTAACACAAGGCGTTACCTCACTTTCCTCAACACTTTACCTCACTTTACCCCCCCACCCTGCAACACTGGGTTAGTTATCCACCCTTCTACATGCTGCACTATGTCTTAATCTGAGAAGCTAAGACCAGCATACAGGTTGTTGTACAAAGATGTATACTCCCAGTACTGTGAAATATAAATAAAGTGGTGACTACAGTGTTGACCATGGATTTCCACTGTCCAGTGCAGAGTCTACATGTTACCAACTACTCAATATGTAGTTCTTGAATGAATAAATGAGCAGATCAATAAAAACAATGTGCATGTGATACACTTACTGAGATAGGTTAGACCTCTACTGCTGCCTGCCTAATGCTGGCTTTGGGCCTTAATCATCAGCATTATAAAATGACAGGGGAGGCATAAGTTAAAGTTCCAGACAGATGCAGCAAAAAGAAACCATCGTCACTGTTAAAATATTCTACAATAGAATGAGCAACAGATTTTACCTCCATTTTTGGAGAGGCAAGAGCAACTTAATCACTTAGAAACCTTGACTCTCATATATCTCCATATTGAATAACATAAATGTCATAAAATTAACTTTTATTTTCTGAAGCCATGGTGTGAAAGAACTGTTAATGTAACTAATTAAATGATTTTAAGGCTTTGTTGGGGAGGAAATTTTCTCTGATGAATTTCCTAAGTGATTTTTTCATAACTAATTCAAATGTGCTATGAATACTCAAATTTTATATTGTAGAAATATGCTGCATGAGTTCAATAAAAACATGAGTTTGAGGAGATAGATAGAACCCACTAAAGGGGCAGTGATTCAAGTTTTTTTTTGTTAATCTGGTATTCAAAATGACTGACTTCTAGTATCAGAATGATCAATTCTTAGGTTTAATTTTTTGCATCCTCACCAAGAGTACACTGGCAAAGCTTATTAATTTACAAATATAAACACAGGAGATGGCAACATTCAGACTACTGGACTACTCTTTTATGATTAATTATAATTAATCTTCAACACTTCTGAATTCTAACTGACATACCAATGGATATTAAGAGAAAGATATCAAAGAATACAACATATCTAGTCTTATCACAGAAACAGCTCTCAAAACTCATCAGCTCTTAAGCCTTCATTTATTTAAGCTCCTCTAGAGCAGTGTCTGAGGGTGAAATCTGGAGCCAGAAGGCAAGGATCAATCTTAGCTCTACAACTTGTTAGCTCTGTGACCGCATGCAGGTCACCCCACTTGCTGTTTCAGTTTTCTCATCTGTAGAGTGAAAATAACAGCACATCTATCTCTTGGGCAATAGGAAACATTAAATGAGTTAATCTATGTAATGTGCTTACTAAGAGTTAGCATTTGCTGCTCTCTAGTGTGGCTGGATATAGTGGTGAATAAAGACAGTTCCTGCCCTGTGGGATTGTCACACCAGTAAGTTATGTATTCATAAATCTTAAGCGATAGTAGGCCTCAAAGTGATCAGCAATTAGATTTTGAGGGCCAGGAAAAAGTAAACTAATATTCAGCATTTTGCAGAGTAATATGAGTTTTCTACTAAATAAATTTAAAAAATGGAAAGGTATTAAGAGTGGGCCCTCCTGATCATAAATATAAACACTATTACAAAAGCAGTGAACTTACTGTACCAAAAGATCATAAATACAAATTCATGATTATTTGTAAGACTGAATAAAAAACTGTGATGTAATGAAGATAACAGGAATGCAAACCAAGTGCAATCATTGAAAATGACTATTGCAAACTCTAGGCCTTACATTCTTTGGCAAGGTCAAATTACAACTGTGCAGTGGGGTCAATTAAATTTTTATGATACCTAATTATAGGTTACAACTTCTTGAGGAGGTCTCTCAGAATTTAGCTTCTCTTTATTCACCTCAAAGAACAGCCTAATTAATTACTAAAACAATAATAACCATTTACTGGGAGGTTATTATGTGTCATGAAGTACACATTATTAATCAAACCTTCACTTAAGTGTGTTTCAGTTGTTAAATCTCTCATTTAAAAAGGACCTTATTCCAGCAGCTCAACCACTTGGTATTTTATATTTATGCTGCAAGGAAATTTTTGGACTTAGCTTATAAAAACATCAAAATAAAAGCACGTAATTTTTTGGTCAGAAAATAATAATACCTTTGATACCTTCACTAATGTCAGTCAATTTTAAGTAAATATAAATTATAATTAAACAAAATCAATGTTGTAGAAATTCATTATTTTAAGAAATACGTATAAGCATTTTCTTAAAGGAATGGATAATAATCATAATGCTACTTCAGTAACCTGCTCTGCCTGTAGAAGCAGGGACTCTATGAAGCAACAGTCAACAACAAAGTAGCAACTATCAATAGTATAACCAAAATATCAACTTCCCTTGCCCTGTGAACCTTCTTAAACACAAAATACGCTTAGGACCAGTAGTCATCATGCAAAAGATGAATTCTCCCTGGATTTCTTTTCCTATTCACATTATGATATCAAGAATTCAGGTCTCTTATGTATTATAAATATACATGGTCTGATAACTATCAAAACCTAAAACAGCTCAATCATTAAAAAAGCAAAGATGAGTTGAGGTATAATTAAAAATATTCTTTGATGATAAAAGATATTTCTTTCACAAAATTTAGTGTTTCCAGTGTATCTTGGCATGTACAATTCTATCTACCATCAATAGTACTAATGCACATAATGCTACATGATAAAATACACAGTAAGCACAATGTGAAAAATAAAGAGCAAAAGATGAAACAATAAACATGAAACAGAGGAAAGAAAATAAAAATAAAGCACAGAACTGAGAAGAAATACACTGGGGGAAGAAGTAAGATATGCAAAACTCTCTTATTATAACATTCTTTCCCACTATGAGAACAGAAAGCTTAAATATTAATTTCTGACTGCAAGTTTTAGTTTAAGTCATCTATAAAATGCATTTTAAAGCACAAAGCTTAGCTGAAATACTGTTCCTATTATTTAAATTTGCTGATAATGAGAGGGGGCATGTGAGGGAAGGCAGGCGAAACAGAGGCGGACTTCACACAGTGGGCAGAACAGGAAGACTGTGGGGTCCTGACAAGTCCTAGCAGCCCTGGGGCACCTAATGAGGCTCTCAAAGAAGATGGGTGGGGAGGGAAAGGAAAAATGTCACAAGTTCACATACTATTAAACCCTCATCTTAAGGCAATTCTCATTCCATATCCTCCATCAAATAGCCTATGTACCAAAAAAAAAGGAAAACTGAAACCCAAAAACCCTAACAACTACTACCACCATCTGTAATGACAAAAATCATATAATATTTTGATTATTAGTACTTGAAAATCATAGCTCAAAAACATGTACTAGGACTAAGACTGGTTTATTTTCTACTACTTTGGCTCGACTGATCAAGACACAAAAATTTATTTTTAAATTTAGATACAATTAATCCTTTCAGGATTTTTAATCTTCATAGGTTTATTTCACATAGCCAGTATGAATATCAACAGCAAATTTAGATTAAACAAAAATAGGAAAAGGCAACCTATCTAACAAAATGTCATACCTGGAGGTACTTCCTGTTCTTCTGCATGGGACACAGGTACATCTAAAATAGATAAACAAGTTACAACCCATTATATACTGCTGAATGGTATTTAAAGGTATTTAAGATAAACTCAAGCTTGCTGGTATTTAAGTCACAGTGATTCTTTTTCATGATTTTTTTGGTATACCATTGCAACTATAAAAATATTAAGTTTATATGCCATTTCAATAAAGAAATATCAATAACTTTGCAAAAGGTTATATATTTCTCAACTATTCTGCGCAACAGGTTTTACAACGTTATCTGTCTAACTGACCTCAAAATTTACTGCCTGGCAAAAGAGATATGAAGTAAAACCTAGGTTTTCACCACAATTTTGCATCATATTTGATTAGATAGTTGAGGAAAGAAATTTAAAATGTGTTTCTTCTTAATTTTTTACCCTATTACTCTAGTTTTTTAAAATTATTTTTATTTATTTATTTATTTATACAAGCACTGGGGTACAGTCAGAAGCGCGGGAGGGTGAGAGAATTCACCAGAGCCAGAGCGGGGAGCAGAGCAGGCAGAAGGACTGAAGCACACTGCTGAGGGGAGCAGCGGGCAGCAGGGGAGGTCTGCGTGCCATGTGGGACCCTCCTCCGGTGGCCGGGGAGCAGCTGGGGATCGCACAGACCGGCGCTGCAGAGGCTGCGGGCAGCTTCGCAACCCAGCGCTCAACTGCTGCGCCACTGGGGAGGCCCTATTACTCTAGTTTTAATGTGAATGAAACAAGAAGTTAACTTGAAATACTTAAAAAAAATCACTATTCTAAATATTCTGAATATTTACTTAAAAAGGAAAGCTATCTTAGAATACTAAGAACAGCCAAAAGATGTGGAAATGAACTTTTAACAACTTACCTATTTCCTTGGCTGTTTCAACCCACTACAACTGGAGATTGCAGACCTCACCACCATTAACCACATATTCATCTGGTTTGCACAAACTATACCATCTACTGTTATCTTCATACCTAACAATCCTTTTAGCATTGCCTTAATCCAGAGATAAGATTTTATCAGCTTTCCTCTTGCATCTTAAGATTTGTAACAGACATCGGTAAAAAGAAGGAATTTAAACAACATTTTCTAAAACTCAAAATATGTAAGTGCTATTTTAATCATTTTTCTTTTGTATTAAATTGTTTCTAGTTATAAGAATGATACGATGCTCAAAATAGAGCATTTGGGAATATTTTGCATAAAAGTAAAATTACACATACTCCCAATGATTACTGTTAGTATGCTGGCATATTTCCTTCTGTTATTAGCAACACAGTGTTTACTAGTTTTCTGTTTTGTAACTGGCTTGTTACTAGTAATTGGCTTGTTACTAGTTTGCCTATTGGTTATTAATAATTTGGAGACATGTCAACACTCTACTAATATTTGTCTCAGGATTTCTTTTACTTTTTCATTTTCGGTACATTTGAAAAAATTACTTGCATCATTTAATGACTTCCCATTATTATTTCCATAATTGATGTTATACTAAGAAGCCTTATTATTGCAAGATAAATGTTCATTATTTCTATTCTGGAAAAATTTCATTTAACAAACCCATCTAAAACTTACTTCAGTAACGATGTAACAAAAAGATTTTTAAAAAGGAAGTAATACTAATTAAACATTATCAGTGCAACTTGAAAGGGCTGCCTGTTGACATAGCACATTTTTCTTACTCCAAGACTACTTAAAACCACTAGGCTTTCATGCCAATCAATTTAATCACATAGTTTTTGCTAAGATCGCCAACAATCTCCACAAGGCCAAATACAATATTTATCATTCCTTAAATTCCAAAGGCAGTAGCACAAAACACATTCTCTCTTTCCTCCTGCTCTTTCACATTCTTCTCTGCTGGTTTTCTTCCTGCCTTCCAGGTTGTTCATGTTCACAGGAGCTCACAAAGTTGGGAATCCTCAGAGCTCAGTTCTGGGATGCTGGAATACTTTTTCTGTACTCACCTCCAAAATGATTTTATCCATTTCCATGAAGTTAATGCCATTCTCATGAGGATAGCTCCTGAACATTTATATCCATCTTAGATCTTGCTCAGCTAGTTCCGTCTGACATGTCCACCTGGGTATCTCACACAACTCCCAAAGTGAAAGTATCTAATACAAAGGCCTTTTATTTTCTTCCCTAAACCAGCTTCTCCTTCATGTTACTTGTTCTTCTCTATATATGGCACCATCATCAAATCAAAGGCCCACTCTGTTCTTCGCAATAACCAGAAAGTTCCATGAGTTGTAATTCTAGAGTATATCTTGAGCCAAAATTGTCCCCTCTCTATTCACTGCCATCTATATTCACAGCCACCATTCCCTCAGGTCACCATTATCTCTTCCCTGAATTAGTACGCAATAATTCCCTAACGGAGTGGCCTCTGCTTCTATTTTTACTCCATCCAATCTATTCTCTTAACCAGTCGGTCATGAAGAAATTCAAAGAGTAATTCTATGAGCAAAATTCCCAGTTACAGGTCCCTCTAGCAAACTGCTGCTGGTAAAGCACATGGAACACCGTGTCAACAGCAGGTGCCAAGCCAGGACTGAATACCAGTTTAGGCACTTCTAGCCACATAATCAGGGACCAGCCACTTGCTCTAACTCCATTTGCAAGTACACAGAAATTTGCCCTACCTCCCATTCAGTGTCTATTTTGAGGAACAACTGATATAACAAATTATGAAAGGACTTTGCAAACTGTTAGGACTATAAAAATCCAAGTTGTGTCAAAGCACCAGTATTAAGTATAGGCCACAGCTTTTACTTTTCAAACCATCTCTTTACTTTCAAAATTTTTTTTCAGTTGACCACCGACCTAACCTTCAACCCATCTCTGACCAAGGCTTACACCTTCTCACAAAATCACCTCTTCCAATTTAGGGTAGCCCACCTCATATAATCAGTTCTTTTCTATTTGTTTTTATCTCCATCATTGCACTTTTCATAATTCTTAATCACTTTATCATTCATTTGACCACCAGAATGCCATCCCCAATGAAAACAGAAATTCCATCTGTCTTATTTACTCCTGTTTTCCAAGCCTTTGAGCATCATAGAGAAAGCAGAGTGCTAAATAAATATTTGTTGATTAAATGGAAATTAAAATTTCCTCTATAAAATTAACTCACCTTCTAAAATTATGTTTGAATCTTCTACAGCATTATCTAAAAAGAAAAAAAAAAGGCAAAAATCTTTACAACCAACTCAAATGCCTATTTGGCTCTTCCTACAGAGACAAGTATTTCAAATAGAAGACCCACTTTAATTTCTAAATTACATTATAAGACTCTAAGATAGGTTGGTAATATCCGTGCAACATAGGTAGGGAATAAATAAACTGACAATATCCAATTATTTTCTAGGTAACTTGAAAATGTCTGATAATTCTCAGACCATCTATCTTTTTGGGACAAGTTAATGTCTTCTAACAAATACAGGAGGGGATGACTTACAGGAAACGTGCTAAGGAAAAAAAAAAAAAACTCACCTGAATTTTCTCTTCCTTCATTTTCTGGCTCATATACTATAAAATACACAGAAAAAAAAAGTCCTTTACCATTGCATAACTCTCATTATCACACATTGGCTTAACAGTTCAAGAGCAGAGACAATGTCAAATTTATCCATGAACTGACCAGCAGGGTGGGGAAGGGTTTGGTCTTCAGTCAAACAACTCTGAATTCACATTTCAGGTTAGCCACTTTCTAGTCACAGAGATGGGTGATTACATATACTTCTTTCCCATAAAATGGGGAAAATTAAAACTTCTCCTCTATCATGTGTTACTAGGATCCAACTGCAGGTAGCAATGGATTTCCACTGTTTGTTTTCTTCATGTCTGCGGTAGAAGTTCAGAGTTACCCAGGGTCTACCTGATTGTTACTCTGAATTCAAGTTTTCACCAAGCCAATTCTCTGGTTCATCTGCAACATTTTCAGGTCTCTAACCTGGGGGCAAATACTCCTGCTGTTAGTACCTTACAACAAAGAGTCAGACTCTTAATTCACTCCTCTAATAACACTTCACTGCCCATTTCTTTCATTACCAGCCCTGGACTTAATGTTCCCCTGCTCCTGTCTCTGCAGCAGTTCTCTCACACCTAGTTTGGTTACAGCATTATTTTGAAGAGCAGTGGTGAGAGAGGACATCCTTGTCTTGTTCCTGATCTTAAAGGAAAGGCCTTCAGCTTTTCACCATTGAAAATAATATTAGCTGTGGGTTTGCTATATATGGCTTTTATCATGTTAAGGTATGTTCCTTCTATCCCAAGAATTTCAAGGGCCTTCATCATAAATGGATGCTGGACTTTGTCAAATACTTTCTCAGCATCTATTGATATGATCATATGGTTTTTCTTTTTCTTTTTGTTGATGTGTTGGATTACACTGATCGATTTTTGTATGTTGAACCATCCTTGTGCCCCTGGGATAAATCCCACTTGATCGTGATGTAGTATCCCTTTGATGCATTGTTGGATGCTGTTGGCAAGGATTTTGTATTTTGTTCTTCTACTGAAAAATGATTGTTTTACCCTACATCCAGCTCCAGTTGCCCTTATCTGATAGTAACTTGGTTTCTCTATTTTGGTTCCTGAACTTCTGAACAGTTTTTTTGTTTATGTGTTTTAGCACATAGAATAATCTACTAGAAAAATTAGCTAGAATAATTCTATTATTAGATCTCCTTTGAAAATGTTTATGTTCTATAGCAAGGTAATCCAAAGAATCTCACCAAATCTTGATCCCTTAGGTTATAATTATTATTCTTTAATTAGCACTTTAAATTATTATTTATCAGGAATATATGATATTCCACCTATAAAAACACATTAATTTTTACAACATCTTGTCTTAATCGTGCCATCTAATTCCATACGTCTTTCAAATTTGATTTTAATGTTATCGAGACCTAAGTCAGCAAATTGCATTACAAATATGTTCTTTTCAGTACATTTAGGAAAATGTTATAACTACTAGCAGAAATTAGATCAGTATCTGCAACTTTAAATCACCAAATTCCTATTTTTCTCCTTCAAATTCAATATTGAAAGAGAAAATCTAAATGCAAAAATAGTGGCCAAGTTCTTTAATTTATTATAAAAAATGTTAGTCCCTAAATATATAATCCAAATTTCTTCAATGGTGGTATTCATTTTCCACTAAAAATAGCCACTGTGAATACGGATCACAGTGAGGTATCAAATCTTAAATATACACAATTAATAAGTTAACATAGCAGCTCTATACACAGCCATTCCTACTACTCCTCAACTGCGATTCATCAACTATCATATGACTACAAACTTCTTAAAGACGGGACTGTATATTCCTCATGTCTGAATGCCAAGTCATCCAATACATAGAAAGCCCTCCATATTTAACTCAATCATTATAATTTTTTCATCTTTCTTGCCTCACACACACAGTTATAACCAACTGCTGTTTCCTTCCAGAGTCATCTTTGAAGACAGTGGGATTAAAAGGAAACTCCATTAGCTCAATCATTTCCTACTCTTACAGAAATTAATTATATTCTTTGAACCTTATTCCTCTCATCTGAGCAGCAGGGGAAATAAAATCTGCTTCATGAAGTTTAATAAAACAGCAAAGTAGTGTTTGGGCAACAAAAGGATCTAGAGTTGCCTAAGATTGTGCTAATATTCATGACCCAAATTTGGCAGAATTATTTTCTCCATGCTGCTTTTAAGCCTAGAATTAAATTTTTCTGTACCTTTCGCCAAACTGGTAGAACAGTATTTAAGACTGGGATTAATTGTAGACACAGAGTAAACTCTGACTAACATAGTATTTTTAAGCACAAGACGTATTTTAGTCAAGAGAGATGACCATAAAGTAATGAAAGAAGTTTTTTTGAATTGCCTCCTAAGGCAACTTGTAAAGAGTTTAATAATATTTGGGCAATGGCAAAAACCACTGAAATAGGGAAACAATCCCCTATAAATTATTTGAAAACCTACATTCATTTGGATGTTGTAAGTTATGGTATTTGTTGCTTAAAATACCATTCTCCACACTTTAGAGTTGAACTATGAGTAGACCTTAAAAGGTGGCGTTAAATTAAAAAGCATTTTCAAACCTTGTTCATCATAATCTTGGTATGTTACATCATCTGCAAAAGAGAGAATAAAATCAAAATCAGTATGTAATGAGTCATTCCATGAAATTACTTAGCTGAAAATCACAACTTAATCTCAAATACAGAATTCTTTTTCTTAAAAAATCAATGTCTATACAATCAGTGATAAATGCCTCTGCTCAAAAGCAGCAAGAGGAAAGGGTAGGTAAATTAGTCCCATAAAATTCCACAAACTGGCATAAAGCAAGTTATGCAAAAGTAGTGCTAGGAATTAATATCTGGTTCTCTTGCGCAGTCAGTGGTAGATGAGGTACAATATGAAAGCCTGACATTTTTTACAAAATCTAATTTTACTGCAAAGCAAAATATCTTCTATTAGGTGTGAAAATTACTTCTTTGACTCCTTTGAAAGAAAAATCACCACAACAGAGAAATGCAACTTTCAAGCCTTAAGTGATATTTAAAATCTAATGATATTGTTCATTTAATACCTGCGTGGTGGTACATTCTCTCATCATCTACTGCTGGTTCAATGGAATCTAAAAAAGAACAGAGAGACCCCTTTACTAGACATGAACAAACAAAACGTTATCACCAGACACCATTTAAAAAAATTTAAAGTTAATTCTGATCTTCACACTCATATACATAGAAACTGTCATTATCATTTAATAACATTTAAAATTACTAAGGTTTCATAATTTGTTAAATCAGAAAGACAGGAAGGAACAGAACTAGGAATTGCATCCAGTCTCACTCTATTATATACACTGTCTCACTGATTTCCAAATGTTCTCTCAAAGACAAAAACTCCTCTTTTGTACTTCATTTCTTCATGTAATATTAAACTATAATCAAATATTTCTGTAAATACCAGGAAACTAAAAATGATTGAATATTATAAAGAGATATCTGTGTTGAATCAGAGTGAATCAATAAACCTAGGCAAAAATTTCCTTGCAACTGCTTCAAACAGAAACACAAATCACAAACCTGGATTTTCCTGTTCATATATCATCTCTTCCATATCCTGATTATAGTCCTGTGCAGCTATAAATAAGGAAATAATTAACAAATTACAACATGTCTCAAATAAGGAGGTTTACACTTGATATTCAAAACAGGAAAGCACGGTTTCTCGTAATGATGGGAGTATAAAATCAAATCATATGAGCACTCAAACTTTCATTTGCTCTTGGAACAAACCAGTACTAGCTGTACCAAATGCAAACTACAAGAATGAGTAAGACATTCCCCCCATCATCAGTGGGTTTAAAACTGAAACACAAAATTGTGAAACTTATTCTCTTTTTATCTTATGCTAATTCAACTGTATTCAGCAAGACAAAAATGAGACAGAAACAGAGAAAGCGAACTGTACAGATAACCCCCCTCCTATTCACTCAACACCTGCTACAGTGTGAGAGAGGACATACACATTTCCCAATCTCTCACTTGTACTCAATACCTGAGTACCTCCAGACTGCAATGTAATTCTAGTGTTTACAGCTACATAGTATTGAAAAAATACAGAATCTAAATGCCAGCCAACAAAATCCCATAGCATGCAAGCACAGAAAGAGAGGGATCTTTTCTAACACTGGAAGATAAACTGGACATAGGTTTCCGGAAAGATGATGTGTCTATCTCCAATGTGGTCATACTTCTAGAGATGGGTGACACGTGACAATACACAATTCTGACCTTTCAATGACTTGGTAATTTGTAATAAAACATACAAATCTACTGTATATTTTGATCTAGTGATCCCATACTGGGAATTTATCTTCAGGAAGTGGACTTCAATACCACATGAACTATAGTCATGAAAATATATACATATACAGGTAAATAATAACATATATACATATACAGTATATGTATACATATACTGTATATATACATATACGGTATATAATAACATAATTATTAGCTATATATTATATATATTTGATGCATTATAAAACATAACATTATTAATAAATAATCATAGAAAATGTTCTCTCGTGATGCTATTTTGTAGGAAAAGATACTTCAACTTGAAAAATAATTAAAATCTCACCTGTGTCTTCTGCATGATTACTATCTTCAGCTTCTGGAACAAAATTAAATCAGAATTACTACTTTCATAACTTGGTATGTATATACATAATCTGTTTATCCTGATTTTATTTTGAAAGCACAATTTAAAACGCAAATAAGCCAAAAAGAAAAAGAAAAATACCGGATGGTCTCACTCATAGCAGGAATCTAGAAAACTTAAATAAGGGACCAGGAAAATGAATATAAGAAAGTGAAAATCAAAATCAACAAAAAACTGTGAACCAGAGACACTTTTTGGGGGGTGGGGGCGGGAGGGGAAGGATTGGGGTCAGAATGGGGCGTTTGCAATTGTATGGGGGAATATAAAAATAAAATTTATTATTTAAAAAAAATAAAAATAAACATAGGGGTGCAGGTGCCCTTTTGAATTAAAAAAAAATAAAACGCAAAAATATTAAATAACTGCTAAATACTCTAATCTCCCACTAGAGCTATACTTAGAAGTGTCTGATGTATTTTCTTTTTCTTTTTTTTTTTTAAAGATTTATTTATTTATTTATACAAGCACTGGGTACAGTCAGAAGCGTGGGAGGGTGAGAGAATTCACCAGAGCCAGAGCGGGGAGCAGAGCAGGCAGAAGGACCGAAGTACACTGCTGAGGGGAGCAGCGGGCGGCAGGAGAGGTCTGCGTGCCATGTGGGACCCTCCTCCGGTGGCCAGGGAGCAGCCGGGGATCGAACTGGCGCTGCAGAGGCTGCGGGCAGCATCGCAACCCAGCACTCAACCGCTGCGCCACCGGGGAGGCCCTGATGTATTTTCTTATTTGATCTACTCAATAACTCTAGACGATTGACAAACACCATGCCCTTGGCTAGAGAGATGGTGATTTATAAAGAGAAAAAGTCATAAAGGCTGAACTCAGCAAAGGTGAGTTTCTAGTTCGATCCCCATTCTACAATACTGTTTTGTTTTGAAGACATATTCTGCCCATTTTTTAGAACAGCAGAATGTTGTCTACAAATGGGAACAGATGTAAAAACCGAGGAGATTTTACAAGTCTGGGGAGCTGACAGGTAAATGTTTGCTATCTTCCCCACTCACATGACCCTTGTTAATTTAACAGCTGTAAGTATAAATATTTTTATTTTCTTTAGATTTTTTAAAATTATTAGAATTTCTTTTATGTATTAATTAAAAATTAGGTCAGAAAATACGTTTTCTTGAATTAATGAACTATTTAAAATTTTTTCTACTTATCCCTGCTCTAAGCCTCAAAAATATCAAATTCTGTATTTCCATTTATGTGTCTTAACAGAAATTTGTTGTATAAGCAACAGCATCCAAGATACCAAAATTATGAGCAACTGTCAAACTTTTGAATCTTCATGGCCCAAAATGGGAAGGAACATCACAGATACCAGGGGAATGTGGAAATTATTTTATCATCATCCCTACTGAGAAATTAGAACTTTTTTCCCAATGGAAATCATGACATATATGTAAGTCTCAAGTACTAAAGTTGTCTATAAATACCTGTTTTCAAAGTACAATGCAACTGAAATCAGATACATGTTCAAAAGCATTTCAAAATTAATTTTCCACATAAAATTATACATTATATGTAATTCTGTGGGTTGGCATGGACATCAAACCATAATTTAAAACATTATTTCTATGGAAATGTTTTTTCTACTTTAAACATTAGGAAGAGTATCAGCTTTTGAAAATATATTCTTTGTGGCTGGTGGTACCATGTTGTCGCATGGGTCCTAGGGAAACTCAACCATAGACTCCAGTGATTATTAAATGACATGCAATAAGGTTAATTTTGTTTCGGTGCCATCAATTTTTCCCCCTAGTTTCAGTGTAGGTTTGTTTTCTTTTGTTACTATTTAGAAATAATTTATTTTAAGGAAACAATGTTTCATCAGTTCTCATTTTAAATAAAAATTATATCATTTATATATTTATATCTTTTGAACAAAATTACACATCACAGAGTATAAAACTTGTGGTTTAAAATCTTTTAAAAATTCATTTAGGTAAGGATGAACAAGAAAGGACAGTGAATAGATTGCACAAGAACAAAGCATGTGTATTTAGCAGGACTTCAAAGAAGCATGGTAGCCTCACATCAAAACATGATAAAGCACAAAATATATGAAGAAGTTTACATCACAGAAATTATTTCTCAGTAAGTCAGCAGTGAATATTAACTTTTAACTATTATGATTTTACATGTTGTGTGTTATAACAACAATTACCTTTTACCAATGATTCTAACTTAACTACTACAATTGATATTTAAATAGCCAGCATTTTAAATATATTTTGTTCACTCTAGACACACAGCACCTAGGGCTATGCTTAGGCATAGAAGTGCTCAATAAATATTTAATGACTGAATGAATTTATAATTATTAATATATTTCCCTTTTCAGTTATCACTAGATAGAGAAAAGATGTCAGCAAACTATGTTCCACAGTCCAGATGAAGCCTGACTCATGATTTTGTAAATATGGGAAATAGCCATGCTTACCCAATTAGGTGCTATACAAGGCTGCTTTTGCACTATAATAGCAGAGTTAAGTAGTTGTGACAGAAGTGGTATGTATTGCTAAGCCTAAATTATTGAGCGTCTAGCCATTTGCGAAAGTAGCTTGCCAATGCCTAGCATACAAAGCTAAGAATTATGTTCTACCTTAGTTATAGAGTTCATATTAGATAAACATCTGCCATATTTTATCTGTTATTTGCATTTAAGAAATGACACTATAGAAAGGAGAAAGTACAGTAAGCTTAATGAGCTGAAGTATTTTAAGAGCACTTCCTTTAAACTGTTTTTGTTTTTGTTCTTTTAAAGTTTTATTTATTGATTTATACAAGAACCGGGGTACAGGCCAGATGCGTGCGAGGGTAAGAGGATTCACCAGAGACAGAGTGGGGAAAAGAACAGGCAGACTGATGAAATACACTGCTGAGGGGAGCAGCGGGCGAGAAAGGAGAGGTCTGCTGTGCCATGTGGGACCCTTTCCAGCCGGACAGGATCGAACCGGCACTACAGAGGCTGGGGACAGCTTCACAGCGCGGCACTCAACCACCTGCACCACCAGGGGTGGCCCCTCCCTTAAACTATTTTGAAATAGAATCACAATATCTATTTTTAGGAAAAAATAATTTGGGGGAAAAAAAAACACCTGTAGCCCAAAGTTAAATATGGTTTTGGAAAAATTTTAATAATTATAATTACAAATTTCCTATTGTACTTTATGTTGAAGCCATAGTATGTGTTCTACCTTCATGAAATCTTCTAGCTTCCAAGGTCTCAAATCTATCCTCTATATTACTTCCTACAAGGAACTGGTCATCTGGTTGCAGATCTGCTGCTGGCCCATCCTCTTCTTGCTGCAGGCCTCCTTAAACAAAAATAATCAACAAAGTAGGGCTATAACCAAGGGCCCAGAGCCAACAGCCAACAGACACCTCAGCCCCTTTTGAGGGACCACCACAAAAACTCTCCTACTTCTGAGCTTCCCTGCCCCCCTCTGGCCTCTTCACATGTTGATGACCCCTCTGAAGCTCTCACTCTGGCCAAGTACCAGCGTACCAGCGTACCTGATGGGGGTCTGCTCTCACTCACCAAGGGCAGGAACCTCATTTATTTTGTTCACTCTAGACACTCAGCACCTAGGGCTATGCTTAGGCATAGAAGTGCTCAATAAATATTTAATGACTGAATGAATTTATAATTAATATATTTCTCTTTTCAATTATCACTAGATCAAAGTAAAGGTCACCATATGACATTTCATTGAGTATTAATATGAAATTCCACATTACAATCTTAAAGACTCTATATAAATTTTCTATTTTTTAAAGATTTTATTTTATTTATGCATACAAGTACTGGGGCACAGGCCCGAGGTGTGGGAGGGGGGTGAGAGGATTTACCAGAGATAGAGTGGGGAGCAGAACAGTAAGATCTACTGAAATACACTGCTGAGGGGAACAGCAGGCAAGACAGGAGAGGTCTGCTGCGCCCTGTGGGTCACCTTCCTGGCTGGGGATCAAACTTGTGCTGCAATGGCTGCGGATTGCTTCATAGTGCTGCGTCTTAACCACTGCGCGACCAGGGAGGCCCCTATAAATGTTCTAATGGGAAAAATAGCCGGACCTATCTGAACATTATGCTCAGTCATCTGCATTAGGTTACCATATCATACTTTGCATATAAACGTTCCTATATTTAGCCTTAAAGCTTTACAAAGATGCCCATTTTCTGTTATGATATATTGAACTGTCGTGCTTCTTTTGTGTAGATGTTGAACAGTATGACTTATCTTGTTATTGTGCTGTAAATAATTCTTCCAATAGTAAGTTGACATGGCTCTAAACAGACTATACCAGTAACACTCTAACAAAAGAACTCCATTGAAGTGAATTTAGCTGGGCAGTGCAGCAGAATGATTAGGAGAATAAGGTCTGTTGTACTATCGTAAGTACATAGTACTATTGTAAAGATTAAAGCACTTAGAAAGATGTCTAGCCCATAGTAAGTATTTAGGTGTTATTATCATTATCATTTCCATATTACTATTTCTACCACTATTGAACTCCCCCCAAAAGTGCAGGAAGGTCCCCATAGTTACTTTATTTTTAGGGTGGTATAGCGATGCTGTCAGATGTTACTGAATTATCATTGTAGCCTGCTATATTATTTCTCCTCATATTAGATTTTTAGCTAGTAAGCAAACCAATCATCACTTATAATTCCTGTCACTAATTTCATGATTCTTTTTCTCCTTACTATCAATATATTCCTTTTCCCTAACTCATTTTATCCAGTGCAGTTTTGTAGGTTTTACATGAGCAGCATTTAGATCTCTCAGTTCTTACTATTCACTGGAACATCCCTGTTTTCAACAGGAAAGCTAACCAGACTTTGTACACTACCTTTAGTCTCCTTTGTCAGTGACAGCCTGGGATGAAGAAAATAGTCTTCTGAGGGTTCACTGGACTGTTCGCATTATAAGCAACGTGCAGCCATTATACCAATCCTATTATGCAGGTATTATTACCCCACTTTGAAGGATAGGAATTCGAGAAACTTTTTAAAAGCCAACTAGCTAATCGATAACAGCTGCTGGACCTGAACCAGTAATGCAATACAGAATGATGGTGGAGAAAGACTGCCTTTGGTGTGGTGGCCAGGGAGGCCATGTTTGGTGTGATGAGATGAAGAGAACACACACATGCCAGCAGAGGGCGTGAGTAGTGCAAAGGTCCCAAGGGCAGGATACGCTTGGCAATAAGGAAAGGAGAAGGCCAGTTGAGCTAAAGAGTGACTAAAGTAGAAAGACATGGGAACAGAAAAAGCACAGCTGGTCAGGCCATATCGAACATGGGGAGCAGAGCAACAAGAATGGAAACAGGGGGCCTCCCTGGTGGTGCAGGGGTTGAGCACTGGGTTGCAAAGCTGCCCGCAGCCTCTGCAGTGCCAGTTCGATCCCCGGCTGCTCCCCAGCCACTGGAGGTGGGTCCCACATGGCACGCAGACCTCTCCTGCCGCCCGCTGCTCCCCTCAGCAGTGTACTTCGGCCCTTCTGCCTGCTCTGCTCCCCGTTCTGGCTCTGGTGAATTCTCTCACTCTCCGCGCTTCTGACTGTACCCAGTGCTTGTATAAATTAATTAAAAAAAAAAATCTTTAAAAAAAAAAATGGAAACGGGGACCCAAGTGGATATTACTGCAATGGTCACAGTAAGAGGCGATGGTAACAGCTGACACACTGCAGTCAAGATATATGTTGGAAGCAAAAATGGGGGGGCCTGATGATGTATCGTTATATGTGGGAGGAAAAGCAGAGAGAAATCGAAGGAACCTAGCAAAACCTAGGGAATCACGGAGAACTCCTAGGTTTCCACTTAAGCAATTAAGCAGACAAGACCACTAACCAAAATGAAAAGACTGGAATAAGAGTTAAAAAAAAAATGCTGAGGGTGGGGCGGGTGGCAGAGCAATGAGATTGGAAGAAAATCAAGAGTTCTGTTCTATGTACATCTAAGTCTGAGATAGCCGGAAAACATGCAAATGTAGATAAACATACAGTTGAATAAACCAGAAGTGCAGATAAAGTGATGAAGTATCAGGGCTGCAGATATATATGTTCAGAAGCAATATAAGTAAATGCAAAGCCATGATCTATATATAGGATTTCTAAGGAGAAAGGCTCCATAGAGTGAACAAGCCCAATTTGAAGAAGTGTATGGCTTCACACTCAGCCTCCTAAATCTGTACCAAGCGTATTCACTTCTCTCCTCTCCAACTTCTGGCTAAACTTACTTTGACTAATCACGTCAATTCATTTAGGGTTACCAGTACCCCATGGCATCTGATCTCCCCACTCTACACAACCTTCAACTCATTTTTCACACTCACTCAGAATGCATAGCAATCTGTAATGTCCTTCAATGGCTTCAAATACTCTTACAACATGTAAACAAACCCTTCCTTTCACACTCCCCGCCTACGTATTTTATGTGCCAGTCATCCTGAACTACTTTCACATCCTCTTTTGTTTCTGAACTTTCACATACACCATGGCCTCTGCTTAAGACGCTGTACTTAGGGCCTCCCTGGTGGCCTAGGGGTTAAGTCTCCATGCTATCTCCGCTAAGGCCTGAGTTCGATCCCCAGCCAAGGATCTGACCCACATGGCACAGCAGACCTCTCCTCTATCTTGCCCGCTGCTCCCCTCAGCAGTGTATTTCAGTCAATCTGACTGTTCTGCTCCCCACTGCATCTCTGGTGAATGCTCTCACAACCACCCCCAACCCCACACCTCTGACCTATACGCTAGCTCTTCTAAAAATTAAAAAAACAAAAAAACTGCACTTAATGACATTTGCCTGGCAAAGCTCTACATCATCTTTCAGCCCACTCAGAATCATTTTTCATTCAGAAATCAAAATGTCATTTCCTCCAGGAAATAACTGCTAACTTTTAAGTATGGTTAACCTTCACATAGCACTTACCTCATTATATAGACATCATAAATTTATTTAGACTACATCTTTCTTGTGTTAGGCTGAAATTTAGAAAAAGGACACAGGAAGAAGAAACCTGTACTTGCTCATACAGGAAAACATATACTCGGGTGAAGCAGCTTTCTTTGCTGAGGAGGCTAGAAATGAAAGAACACAGGTTCCTATACCTCTAGCAGACACTGTCTACAGCCTACGGCTCAGCCAATGCTGGGCTCTCCAACACAGGTAGAACTGGATGGGATGCTTGACACTTAACCCCAAACACCTAAGACTAAATAAAAGAACAATTTAAATTGTAGGGAATTGTTAGTTTTAAGAAGCATAATTTTTCTTTTAGAACTAGCTTTGGCTCACACCAAACTAGGAGTATCAGGACACTGTTCTGCCTCCATCACAAATTCCTTTGGGAGTTGCATTTTGGTGACATATTCTCTGCTTTTATCAAGGGATGCTTCCAGAAATAGTCTTATAAAATCTGAAAATACTGATTTCTTGAATATCAATAATTAAAGTATAGACATTCACATAAAAAATTATTCAGACATAAGAGCTAGAAAAATGTTTTATAGTCTTTAAGTAGATAGCATGTTTCTTTCCTTCCTGGTAATATAATTCATGTTTCTCCTTTTTGTTTTGTCAAGCACCCAAGTATGTCATAAAATCTGAGAGTTGATATGATATAGCAGCTGGGTAGCACACTAAAGCTTGCTTGGTTGTGTTTTATTTTCCTCCTCCTTGTTCTCACCACCTATACTTTTTTTTTAAAATAGCATGATACTCTCTCTCTATATATATATATTTTTTGTGGGGCCCTCACCGACGGCCAGGGAATGAACCAGCGCTGCAGAGGCTACGGGCATCCTCGCAGGCCAGCGCTCAACCGCTGCGCCACCAGGGGTGGCCCTCACCACCTATTCTTGTTTATTTTCATATATTCCTACCCATTTCTTTATTAGATGTGTACAATAAGTTCCTTATCAGGGCAAAATAGAGCAAATCTAGTGTTATTTCAGAAATACCTGTTCTCTAGTAACTTTGAATTAGTTTAAAAAAAACCTTCAATTACGATTTTAATTTTTAAATAATGTCATTTTGTGAGGTTAACCATTATTTTAGTAGTGCATGACAAAATAGCAGATTTTAATTCATACCATGTTCTGTGTGTACTGTTTCATGGAGAAGGGACTCAATTTGTTCTTGTACTTCATCTTCAATATTCTGAGGTTCTAAAATAATTACAAAGCATAATTAAGTAGAAAAAGTCTAGACATCAATGTAGAACATAACTCTAGCATCCATGTGTACACATTCACATCAACATATTTGGCTTACCAACTATGCATCTTTGTCATATCAGTTTACCACTTTATTCTATGTTTGCAAGTATGGTAGATATTTCAAATTGGTTTATACTGACAGCAGATATAAACGACAAAAAAATTCTCCACTAAGATTTAATAAAGAGGGAACTAATTCAGACTGAGATTTTTCTTTTAGGAAAAAAGCCTCCTTGGCAAAATGACTTCAGCATGAAATTCATATTAATGACAGAATAAAGTGGGAAGAGCAACACTTTCAGAAAGGAAGTACTGGGAAATAAAGATTAAAATGCGGTAGCCATGGTCAATGTACATTAATGTATTAGGTCACTGTCCTCCCTGGCATTCAGAAAAAAGGGCCCCTTGGCTATTCTAAGGGTAGGGATGGTTGGCATTGGCTGAACATTTCCACAAATTGTCAGGATGCATGAAGGGAAGACCTTACATTCTAACTGACAATACTTTTAGCTCGAAGAACCCCATCTTACAGTCAGCTCCACAGATTCAAATAGACGCAATTAGAAAAGTGAACAACATCAGTAATGACATTCTGACAACACATCAGGCTTATTACAACATCAAACAACAAGCAGTTACAATTATATTGACATGGTCATAAGTTTTCTAACAAACCGTCTATGTTTCATGTCATGAATTTTGTGATACTAAACAATGCCCAAGACATCAGTTATATTGACATAATAATCTTCAATGACAAAAACAGAATAGGTTAATTTGAACTTCAGGTAGGAAAATAGTCTAAGAATCTATTATGTTAATACTACAAAACAATTTCAAAGGCACAAAAAGTGCCTCTTATTTTTTTTAAATGTTTATTTTACAAACCATACACACACACACACACACATTCTAGTGTAATTATAGAGGATCATGTCAACCTTTTACTCTTCCCTCATATTTTCTCATAATGTGTGTGTTTTGTACCTGCTCACAGCACCGTGCACAGAATGTAATGTGAGTCAGAGTGGAGAGTGGTGCAGTCTGCCCTTTACTTAGTCCTTTAGTGGCTTCCTTTGCTTGAACAGGTGATTATCTCAGTCCCTCAGAAGAGAACACAAACCCTCCACAATCTAGCCTTCATATGCCTCTCCAGAATCATCTGCTATCAGCATTGGCTTTGAACTGCACCATGGTGACTGCACCATGTTAATTTCACCTTTTCATGATTTTGTGATGCTTCTCTTTCCCCAGGAGAGGGCTGGTAAGGGCAAAAATCTAGATTGTAATGACTTAAAGATGGAAATAAGACAAGAAAGCAATTATAGACTGTTTTTTCAAAAGTCTGGCTAGTGCAGCAAGAGGGACTGGATGTATCAAGTAAGGTATTATTTTGTTTTTTAATGGGAGGCATGTTCCTATGTTTATAGAACAGATGTGTAGTTAGAGAGAAAAGCTAAAGACCTAGATAAGAGAAAGGCTTGGAAAGAAACATTTACATTAATACAAATATTGCCAAGAAGTTATAAAAGGTTATGAGCTGATAATACACTAATGGAATAGGAGAATACATTATTGGCAATATACCAAAAGTAATATTAATAAAAACTTAAAAAGGAAGAGTGGAAAAATTTCAGAGTAGGAACTAGCTTTGAAAAACAAGTTTAAGTTGCAATTTAGCACAAAGTAAAATCTGAGGTGATTAATCAAATACACATTTGAATTACAAAGGTTTAGCAACAATCTCTCCTGTTATTGAATCATAGTATGATTATAGCAATCCTACAGGAATAGCAAGGAGAAATTCTTCTGAGATTATGGTTTGAACAAATTTTAAAAATTAGAGCAACATACAATCTTAAAAGGAAGGAAAGAAAGTAATATTCATAAGGACATAATAATAAAGTAAGCCAAAGTACTATTTGAAACCAGGACTTAGTTGACAGCAAATATGTAGCGTAATACCTACCACTTCCACTAGGTGGCAAAAGAAACCAAATTTCTGAGAACTACTGAGTAAATTAAAATGTGTAGAAATTAAAGAGCACTTTGTAGTAAAAATCATAGCATTAAGTTCGAAATGGCAGTAATGAGTTTAAGTTTACCCATTTATTAAGAGATTTCAGGGTTTTTCATTCTATGAGTCATGGAGACCTTAGGTAGAACTAGGATTCATGTAGAACTAAAACAGTCCAGTCGTCAGAATAGATCACATGGAGGTTTGGAAGTCTTCTGGTGTAGAAAGGAGAGTCTCACATTAAAAAGACAGGAACCCAGTAGACCTACTCTATTCAATAATGTGTAAACAGTGGCAAGTCGAGTGCACAATGTGTATCTAATTTCACTTTCATTGTAAAATGGCACAGTAATCCTGGAACTGGAATCAAGAAACTGCATTAGGTCACAATGCTCCTAACTGTGTGATCACGGCAAGGAGGAGCCATCTGCCTTTAATTTATAGTCTCAAAAATTAAATTACTCTGTGTAAAATTTTACTAAGAAAACTTAAATTTACTCTAAAATTTCAGAAGGGCAGAAGAGAAAGTATTTCATTCTTCCGTAAATACTGTGAAGCTAATTATGAGAAAATATGGTTCTGAAAATTGCAAGAGGGGATACTGGGAGGCGGAGGTGCATCCGGCCAGTGCTAGAAGGAAGCTTACCTCTATTCTCCAGAACAGGCTCCTCCAACCATGGCTCAGCCTCTTCTAGTGGGACTTTTGGCTCTGAAGCAGCTCTTTCTTTAAGGCCTGCATTTTTTATTCACAAAGTAAACTTAAGTTTTTTTTTCTTTTTGATATATTAAGCCAGGAAAAATAAAATTCTTAGACATTTCATTAACAGTGCAAGTAATTCAAATTTGCAAAACTATATACTTCATGAAAACATTGATAAACATTAAACGCTGTATAACTTCATATGAGCCTTTAATAGTTCGTTACCTAAGTCAACTTCTCATTAAAAATTAAAACAAAAACAGATGTTTACAAATCTCTGAAATATTCATATCTGAGCTTGTCAAAGGAAATTCATTATGACTTCCCGCTTCTCACATTTAAAAGACTACCTCCTAAGGCTTGAACTCTGAATTCAGTAATAAGATGACTAAGATGCACTTTAAATTTCTATTGTTAGTTGTGTGTACTTCGTTCGTATTGTATTTATTCTTCTTGGGATTATAATTTTAAATGAGTATTAGTCACACGTAACTCATTATTTACACTTTTTTAAAGGTAACACTTATAATCATATTATCCATTAAGCACCAAAAGATGGGGAAAAAAAAATTATGTTGTAGGGAAACAAAGACCTCTGGGTAAATGTACAAGAAAGCAGCCTTTAAAAGTCAAAATTAATTAAAATCTACTCTACTAAGTTAGTTACTAGATTTTATATGTAAGGCATTAAAATATATCCTCAATTTACTATAGCTATTTAGAAAGCTCAACTACTTCAAGAGAGTGTCAATTCCATTTGCCAAATCCTGGGCTCTTCACTACCCTATTAAGACTCCAATATCAAGAGTTGTTACTAAGGGATGTGTGTTGTGAATGTCAATAGCCTAGAGTAAATAGGTCAAGATTATAGAGTGTTTTTCTAATCCTGAGCTTCTTATACAAAACTTAACGTGCATATGATTATAGTTTGGGAAATTCTCTTGTACCTTCTTTGTGATTCTGTATATCTTTCCTTGTCATTCCCATCTGTATCGCTTCATTTTTCTCTCACTGACTAAAACATATGCCCACCTTTCTCTCATAAATTTAAAAAGGCTCTGAGACAGATGCAGATACACAAGACCCCACCTCATCATTTTATTTCCTCCAGTTACTTATTTCAATTTTAGAGAGTGAGGAATAGAGATGAAGGTCGATTAAAACATATCACATTCCAAATACCAAATTCTGAGCTAAAAACTCCCACATCCTTTTGATTTAAGTAACCCATTCCTACATCTCCCAGCTGTTAAAGGAACAGGTATAGAACCATTAAAATTGCCAGGCTGCAAAAAAGAATAAGGTAAATCTTAAGACTCTTTACAATCAGTAATTTATCTTTGCATTGCCAACACCTTAGAAAACACCTGGCACACAGCAGGACTTATGGTCTGAACACACCCAGTGCTGTGACTACTACCTTAGTTTGAATGACTATAGATTATCTGTAGCACCAAGTCTTCTTAGTTGTGCTGCAACAGCTTTGGGCTGTAACATGGGAAAAAACTTAACATCAGTTTCTCTACTACCATTTTCCAAAGAAATTCCTATCTGCCATTACAACACCACAGAACCAGTTTGCTGGGGACATTCCCAGTTTATGTCTGTTGTCCTGTATAATTATTTCATCCTCACAAAGTATCTCAATTTGGATAAGATATTACAGGGTCATTCTTCACTAATCTTACATGTAGCAGGTGCTCAAATTGTGTTCCATGGGTTCTATTAAGCAGTAAAATATTTTCCCACCAGACAATAAATGGTTAAAGTGCATGTAAACCTCCTTCTTAATGGATTTTGAGAAAACTTTCATTTGAAAAAAAAATTCTGTTGCAAAAAGTATTCAAAAACTACTATTGATAGTATGTTAAAATTCATACACAATATCCCTAATTGTCAATTTTCTCTACATCAGCTGGGAGTTATTTGTCTCTAAATCATGTGAAAACAGGAGAAAGCAAAAGTATGTAATGAGAAAATACTGAGCATTTTTCTGTCCAAAGTGGCATTTGGATTATGAATTTATTGATAACTAATCACAGATATTTTCCATAGGTAAAATCAGTTCAAATATGAAACAATATTGCAAACATCAAATGAGTTGAGGAAAAAAAGTTCTTAGACCTCTTGGAACTTTAAAATTTAACAAAAAAACTTTCTAGGCTAATTTATAACCCACATGGAAGAATTAGCCCAATAAACTTTCCTTCTGGTATTTTCCAAAAAAATTTTACTACTCATATCCAATTTAGTCTACAAATAAGTGTTCCTCAGAGAATAGAGGTACATTCATGTCTCATGTAAGATTTTAGGGGGAAAGGGAAGGAAATAAAACAAGCTAAATACATATATAGCCAAGTCACAATCAAAGGAAAAGCTTTCATACTGAACTTACTGTGAGGTACAAGTGGCAAGGATTAAGCACTGAAAAGAATACTCAAAATTACATGATAACGTGATCATCTCAGTTTTGATGTTCTTGGCCTCATGTAATAAAACACCAACTCATACTGGACCCCCCCCCCCACCAAACCAAAAAAGGAATTGTGTTATTTACATTAGGAGGTGAGAGACCTGGGTGGCTTGCTTTTAGCACTGGCTTTACCCTCATGCTGGTAATCAGGCTTTCCCAGATCCAAAATCCTCCTTCAGACAAGACACAAAAGGCCCACCTTTGATATGCTTCTTTCTTAGGCATCAGGAAATCTTTCCCAGATGCTCCCAAGCAGTGTTCCCTTTCAGTTTCAATAGTCAAAACTGGAAACCACTCCTATCCTAAACTGGCAAGAGTATAGGATGACCACAATTGTCGGAGAGTAATTATCTAGAGTTGAATGAAAATTTGAGTAAATCACATGACCCTACATTATTTGAAAAATAAATTAATACTCTTAAAACATACCTTAAAATAATTAAGTACATCAAGATAAATTAAGAAGTTTCAAAAAAACCACATTTGCATTTAATAAATGTTCCTTCAATTTTAAGTAAAATTGACAACCTAACTTAACGTGCTTTTATTCATTCGACAAATATTTACACCTTCTAAGGTAAGACGGTGTTCTACAGACATTGAACACATAAAACGCCAACTTCCCATAAGGAGCGAAGAATTTAAAAATTAAGAAACATGAAATACTTAGTGCAGCAGATGAGAAAAGATGGTATGGGGAAGGTGTGGGACAGGGTATGCCAGGCCAGCCTTTAGGGAAAGCGTCACTGATGAGGAAGATATGGAGTAGCAAGTTCAGACTTCCTCAGCTGGGAGGCACTGAAAGGGAGGAAGAACCAGGTGCCAGCACAGTTAGACAAAGTGAACAAGGGCATGAGCGTCAGAAAGGCCCTGGAGAAAAGATCATAGAGGCCTTTACTCTGAGTGAAAATAAAAGATTCACTTTTCAGAGTGATTTTATACAAAATGCTTCCCCCCAAAAATTTAAGAAAGTGAGAATTATAAATAGTATTTTGCTTTGTAGGATTTCATATACTTAGCCAATAAAGCCTAAGAAAATGGTTCTTTAATTAGCTGACTGATTTCTAGTTTACTCGTTCAGTGGTATACAGAATAATGAAAATTTTATCTTTGCAGGTTTCTCCAGCTGCTGTTATTCATGTAGGAGATGTGCTCAGGACTGCTACTGCTTCTAATGCAAATCACCTAACAGTATAACTCAATGTGACCCAAGAATAACCCTAACAGGTACATGGCACTTGGGAAGTATTCTGGCAATCAAGAAACCAGAAAAGCACACATATGCTAACTGGGCACACTAATCCTCATGTTGTTCTTGGGTTGTGTGCAGACCTTAGCAGGTACCCCAATAGCAGCTCTATGACTTATCAAAATTCTGAGACTGCCAGTAACTTAATGAGCTGCTCCATGATGTCATAATAGAGCCATTCCAGACTCAACGCGTCGTCAAATGACCAATGATGGACAGATTTCGGGAAGAGCACGACATAAATCTCCAAAGAATTAAACATTCTCAAAAAGGTTTCAAGACCAGTGACATGACTCCACAAAGACTGGAATAGAGTACATTCACTTTACTATCTTGTAACATGAAATGGTGTGGAGATGCCAGCACTTGAACCAATTTATTTTTTGCCTTTACATCTACGTAAGAAACAAATTATTCTACAGTCTCAGAATTTATTACTGGCAGGCTCAGTATTTTGATGAGTCATAGAGCTGCTATTGGGATACTTGCTAAAGTCTGCGCACAACCCAGCATATACATATACATATGCATATACATATACACAGCAACATGAGCATAGCTACAGACAACTTCCAAGCTGGTTAAAACATACTATTACTGAAGGAACATCTAAGTTTTTATTTAAAATATTTTTCTTCAAATATTTTACAGTATATACAGATCTAAAATATTTTTAAGTTATCTGTGTTTTCTATTTTCACTTTTCAATAAACATACATTGAATACCAATCACTGCCAATTACTGTGACAGGTACTGGACATAAGTCATAGTCTGGTAGCAAATCAAAGTTCAGGAATGAAGCAAAGTGATGAGCATGACAACTGGAAGGCAGGACAAGAGTGCAGAGATGACTCGCTGGACCCTGCAGGAGACAGAGAGGTGGCCAGCCACACACAGTGGGAGAGCATTCTAGGCAAGGGAGGGAGTGGGCAGTAGTAGCAACAGATACTAAGATCTGTTGAGTGAATTAATAAATACAAACTAGAAATGACATAAGTAACAATTATATTTATATAATTATTGAAGTTGGCACAAAAGTTTTAATTACATGTTTTTGCGTCTTAGGAAAAAGTAATGCTTGATGGGAAGAAGCATGTCTGATGTACATATGCTAACAGTGATTAACACATACATAAAGTGAAATGAGAACAAAAGAAAATAGATGACTTTCTGCTCTGTGGAACTTACAAAATCTAACCTTTGGTGGAAACTGATTTCTATAAAAATGATATCCAAGCCAGTGATAAGTGATAAATCCAGTTCATGGAGTTTTACCTTTAGCCAAATGGTAGGATAAAACTGAAGATTGTTACTGAGGAATTTTTCAGATTACCCCAATAAAAGATTTTCATGAAAATAGCCCTTCAGCCCTTCATGTAATGCTGACATTTCAGTTTCCTAACAACAAAAACTTTCTCAAGGGAAAACTGAAAGAGCTAACAAAATAAACTTAAGTCACCTGTAACGATAGTACTTACATGACAATAGACTTACACACTTCATCAATTGTCTAGTTATTGCTGACCAAGGCTTGAGGAGGTATCTCTAGTGCCCCTGGCTTCTATCTCTACAATGCCCCTTTTGGGTTATCCCCTTCAACTCCTCACATTTGGGCACTGGCAGGAGTAAAGAGGTGAACACAAAATGCCTGCATCTGGTGCAGATGAAACGTAGTGTGTAAAATTCACTGTGGCCTGCCCTGTACCTATTCCCCTTAAAAGAAAAGCACACTAATTCCCTGAAGAGCAACTGATTTTCCTTCATCCCACAGTGCAGGGATGGCACTCACATGCCCCAGGTTTTGTCAATCACAGCTCTGGTACCCCCACTTCCCCACTCCATGAGAATTAGAGTGGAACATGAGCATCTGTGCCTAATGTAAGCAGGCTGCCTGAGAAAGAAACCAGCACTCAGAGACAGTTCAGACATGGAGAGGTCCAGACAGGAAGCACCTAGATTCAGCACAAGAGGGGCAAAAAAACATAGCCACCCCTGGACCTTAGAGTCGCATGACCTAACCCATGTTTTTACTTCACATAAATAATTTGAATGGATTCACACATGTACATAAAAGAATTCTGGAGAATACTTAGATATAAAACTAAATATGTTCCTATATTCTGAGGAAGAATAATAAAGGCTTTTTCCACAGAAACAGATCCACTGAAACATATGAAGAACTGGATATTAGGGATCAAACAGGTTTTTATGGACTGACATAGGAAACCTCTGAAGATCATAAAATGGATTCAATGGAAAAAAGCATGTCCTGAGTATAAAACAAGTTTTTCACATTTAGGTTAACGGTTACAATTTTCAATTATACCATTATTTTTAAGTCTACTTAAGTAGTTCATTACTTGCTAATTTTTTCTAACTTTTACATTTCATATCTTGTGGTTTCATGTTGTAGCTATACTTTAAATAACTAAACATTCTTATAGCTTTACATTCATGTACCATTTATAATTACCTTTATTTGCCCTCTCAATTACCACAGTAGAACAAATAAGAATCCTGCATACCCATTTCAAAATATGCATTAGTTTCAAAAGACAAAGGAGTAATGTATTTGTTTTAAAATCTGCTGACAAAGAATAGGAATTATAGCCCCAGTGCATCCAAATTTTAGCAACTGACTGAAAACACCTTGTTGGAATTATGACCATTGTTCTACTAAAGGAAAGGGAAACACCAGAGCCAACAATGTGTCAGCTGCTTCTGTGTATCAGAACCAAGCTGGTTTTCACAATCACCTTGAGGGAAAGGTATTATCTTCTTTTGAAGGGCATCTTTACAAATGAGAAAAGTGAGCATATTTTCCAGATGCATTTTATGGTAAAACAGTCCAAGTAATCAATGGGCACTAGCAGGGGAAGTAGGAGAGGACACAAGAGAAAAGAATCAAAGATAGGAGATATAACCTAAGCCACCAGACCTATGTCAGGAAAACTTAAAACATTTAAAATTAAGCAGCACACTTGTTTACTGTGTTCTTTAATGGAAGTATCTAGAGGGAGTCCTTTACCCAAGCACTCATGAAAACCTCTCAAGTCACAAAGTTCTATCACTAAGCAGGCCATGACACCATAAAATAGTCTCTATGAACCAATCATTTATAAAATTAATCCTCCTAGACTGATGTAAAGTGTTTCTGCTGACTGATTTATGTTTAACAATTCCTTCACATTGTGTGCAAAATACTGAGGGGCATCTATACAGCAATGCAAATCACCCATAAAGTAAAACTAAAAATCCTTATAAAAAGATTTTAGAGCCACCAACATAGAAATTACACAAGACAACAAAAGAAGAATGACAATCAGTGATGTTAAAGTTCTTCCAAAGAAAGGACCCTAAATTAAAAAAGAAAAAGAGGGCCCCCCTGGTGGCACAAAGGGTTAAGACACAACCTAACCTATCGAGCTGTCTACAGCCTCTGCAGCACCAGTTCGATCCCAGGTCAACCAGGGAGCTGCCCACATAGCACAGCAGACCTTTGCTGACTCGCCCACTGCTCCCCTCAGCAGTGTATTTCAGTCAATCTGCCTGTTCTGATCCCCACTCTGTCTCTGGTGAACCCTCTCACCCCCGTACCTCTGGCCTGTACCCCAGCTCTTGTATGCATAAATAAATAAATCTTTTTTTTTTTTTTGAGTCTGCCTTTTTTCTTTTTTTTTGAAGATTTATTTATTTTTATTTATACAAGCACTGGGTATAGTCAGAAGCGCGGGAGGGTGAGAAAATTCACCAGAGCCAGAGCCAGGAGCAGAGCAGGCAGAAGGACCGAAGTACATTGCTGAGGGGAGCAGCGGGCGGCAGGGGAGGTCAGGCCGCCATGTGGGACCCTCCTCGGTGGCCGGGGAGCAGCCAGGGATCAAACGGGCCCTGCAGAGGCTGCGGGCAGCTTCGCAACCCAGCACTCAACCGCTGCGCCACCAGGGAGGCCCAATAAATCTTTTTAAAAAAAGAAAAAGAAAGTGATCTGAGATTTGAATATAAGATAAAAAGGATTCTTGAAAATAAAAATCAATAGGCTCTCAAATATTTTTTGCAAAATTGCCCGAACTGTGCTATTCACATATGACACATTATTCATAGAAAGCTAAGAAAAAACTATGTCAATAATATTTTTTTTAGAATTCTAAGTGTTATCTCACAGTGCAATTGGAAAAAAAAATGTTAGTGATATAGCAAAATAAACTTACACTCAGCTTTTAATTTTCACTTTTCAGGAATCTACATTCTAACCAAATAATTCCTATTACAAAATTTCTGACGCAGTGACTTATTTAAAAAGGCTGACATTTCCGGTTTTAATTATCCTTAGATAACAATATGAAACAATATAAAAACAACTACACAGTAAGTAAAAAAGTAAAACTTAGAATACAAACATAACCATAATCCACTAATCACAACCAAAAATTTGTCTTGCACTAAATTTTTTAGTTGAATGTAAGTGTTGATGCAAACAGATAAAGTGTAACCTCAACATCGACAAGAGGTCAGTTGAAGCTTTCACTGAAGAAATACGGAAACAACAAAACTACCCATTTTCAGTTCACAACAGCTCTTGAGATATTTCTAAATGTTTTAGTAAAAATATTGGGTTGTCAGAAAAGTCACATTATTTTTTTCTATGTTTTTTTCAAGCAAAAACGCATCATGACTTTTCCAGCAACTCAATAATTCACTTCTTGAGCTGCAATCAGGATTAAAAAAACCTCAGTGATAGTACTTACATGTTTCTAAGTGCTTTATTAAATAACAGCAAATGTTTGTACACCATGCTGGGTATTCTAAAATATTTTTTACTCTTTTTCTCAGAATGTAGAATTTATACTTCAGCGCAACTGTCCTTCAAAAACCAAGGTAAGAACCAGAATACCTTCAGTAAATGTAATTGTAGTTCTATGCCCTTCTGCATGGTAGGGGAAACAAGTCATCTGCAGAGAAATTAACACTTAAAATTTGGTACATAAATTTTTAAAAATCAATTCATTTATCTTAGCAAGAAAATCTGACTTCAGGATATATTTTTAAAATCTTGTAATGTTCATGTGTGGTAGATATATCTGTTTAGCTTCTTGTTCTGTCCAGTTCTGTCAGAGCTCCATCTTCTCCCAGAAGGTCTCCTTCCTGAAGTAAATATTTCACATGGGGCCTCCCTGGTGGCGTAGGGGGTTGAGTGCAGCACTGTGAAGCTGTCCGCAGCCTCTGCAGTGCTGGTTCGATCCCCGCCGGATGCAGAGCAACCCACATGGCGCAGTAGACCTCTCCTGTCTTGCCCGCTGCTCCTCTCAGCAGTTTATTTCAGTCAGTCTGCCTGTTCTGTTCCCCACTCTGTCTTTATTGGGTACTCTTACCCTCCCACACATCTGGCCTGTACCCCAGTTCTTGTATAAATAATCTTTAAAAAAAATTTGACATGGTTTACATGAGACCCACTCAAGCCCCATTCAAAGTTTGGTACACAGGAACCAGCCTAGGGAAGACTAACCCACCTGAAATTACAGGAAAGTTCAATCACCAAATCAAACAAGGTCAGTGGAAATCCTCCCAGAAAAATGCTTCTTTGCACACAGATTACTAAAACAGAAGGATGCATTGGTGTGGGGCCGTTCAGAGCCATCTTCTTCACCAGTGGCTTCCATATAGAAAAGTCAAATAGAAATCAGCAAAGGCAAGATTTGAGAAGAGAGTTAGGAGAAACATTCCAGATCTGATCTGTAGTTGGAATCTATTCACCTTAAGCCTGTGCTCCTGTATCAGTCAACCCAAATAAGCCATAAATTACCTTTATCACATTAAAAAAAAAAAAAAACCTTACTAGTCAGCATAAAAAATCCCAATTAAACAACGCACAAATTCTTTGAGTCTCAGCTTTTAAATAAAATAATAGGACAGAATTAGAGATATTAGATATTCCCAATAATTTCCACTTTGCTATAAAATTCTATTACATTAGTTGGAAGTTTTGTCAACTAAATGTCTATTTGATCATAAACAATAAAGGATGCTAGTAAGTAAAAGGTACATAATTCTTTTAAAATATTTACACTTAATGTTTATTCATTTCTGATTTGAAATATCTTTAATTAGGCAAAAATCTGTTTTTAAGCACTTCAGCTAAAAGCTGAGAAATTACATTAAAAAAATAACACCTTTCAGATAGCACCTTTGATTCTGTTATAAATCAGCTTGCTCTTCTCAAACTCAATAAAAGCCCTGCCCAGCAGTCATAGAGATTTAAAACTTTATGCACAGAATAGTACACTTTGTAGGAAACTTCATTTTATTAAATGTTTTCTGATGAACTAAATTCTTCTCTCTAGTGAGATCTCAAATTTGCGACAATTATGACACAATGAAATATGAAAAATATATGCCATTAAACCAAAAGAATTGGAAAAAACTGTAATATAAAACAAAGGTATATCCTAAATTTGATAAAACCTTTTTATAACTTGAGTCTGTAAAGACATCATAAATGAAAGTGCTCTAAAATTGTTGTAAATAAAATTCTTTTATTCATGACTATTACCCAGAGTCCTCAGAACACATCTGGCACACAGTTAACAGTAGGTCCTGAGTGAATGAGAGAAGGGGGAAGAAGGATACAGGAGAGGTAAGGTGTGAGGAAGCATGGAAGGGTGAGGAGGCAGGGAAAGGAGGCAGGGAAAGGCTGTGAGGAGAAATTCCAAAATAGATGAGAAGAGCCTGAGAGTGGTCGGGCCCTGACAGCGGGAGGCGCAGGAACCAGATTTGCCCAGGGAGGAATGCACACAGGAGCTGAGGCAGGGAAAAGAGAGGAGGGGATGACAGGTGCTGGGATAGGGAAGTGGAAGTGGAGAAAAGACAGGGCAGGTTAAACAAGGAAGCAAAAAAAGAGGAGGAAAGAAAATCAAGAGTAAACAGATCCTGAGTATCATACCTGAAAGCTGTGAGTCACTGTGCATGTAAATACTATTTAAAATCTTCAGATTCTTATTTAACTCTACTGAAAATAGTCACTGTATTAAGAGATTCATTATAATTTGTATTATACAAATACATGTATCTGGATATGCAATCAACAAATTAATAAAAATAGAAATTATTACATCACATTTTCATGACATTTTTTAAAGCCTCATCTGTAACTTAGAAACATGAGACAATGTATTTAAGTTTCAAATGACTTCCTTGCTGAGCACCAGTAAATACATGAGTGGCAAATTGACACATCTTCTCCAACCAGAGCAATATTTAATTTTCCATGTCCTTTAGCAGCAAGTCATGATAAAGAATATTACCATTTCCTGGGATGATGGTGTTAAAGCTTTAGTTCTTTCTCTTCTGGTTATTTCCCTTTGCTAAGTGGGGTTGTTTTGTAGAACTTCTACTTTCCTTTCTGTCCTCTTTGTCTCCAGAAGTCATTTTACTAGAAAGGTCCTTTGTATTTGGCTTTTTCCTATTTTCCTTGGTTTTAGCACCTTTATCTAGGCCCACTTTTTCCTTTTCTTTGTCCTTTTTACCCTTAGGAGATTCTTTCCTGGATATATCTGAATCAGCAATTTTCTTATCCTTCCGGTTATCCTCTTTTTCTTTCTTCCCCTTTTTTCTCTCTTCATTCTTACTCTCCTTCCTTGACTCAGGTTTCTCTTTTATTTTCTTGAGTTCTTCTTTAGTAAGTTCTTTAACTTTCAGGTTTTTCAATCAAAGGAAAAGACGTTTATTGAAAGCAGCTCTTAAATTATTGAACAGCAACCTAGTACAAAGCTATAAGCTATTTATATCTCCCCACACAGAAGAAACGCTCATTCAGAAAGTAACTTTAAGCGGCTTAGTTTTTAACTGACTAAAGAGCTATATAAAGCATCAGCTTTAAAAGAAATGATAGAAACCTGCCATTTTCCCATCTAGAAATAATGTATGATTTGTCTTTAAAATAAGCATGCAATATTATTAATTTATCCTCATAAAGGCAATATATTACACAAAATGTTAGTTAGCAACACACATTTCACACTAACCATCTGATTAAAGGATATTCTGGCAACATCGAAACTTTCTCATAAAGAAGGAAACAATTTCCATATGAGTAAGAAATTCTCATTTTATTTAAAATGACAAGCAGATTTTCTTTCTATTAGCATTCAGCATTATTAAAGCAGCAGTCCTCAAAGTATATCCCCTGGTAATTTATGTAGAGTCACTCAAGCCAATATATATTGTCCATGCTTACAGGGAAAAAAAGCAATTAAATGAAATGTACATGTAAATCTAAATCTACTCTCAACAACTTTACATAAAATTTAATAGAGCTGCTAGCAAAAACTCTTAATTTTATCCTCTTGCTCTCTCATTAGGAAATCATAAGAGAAGCAAAGTGGTTACTGTATAATGTAGCATTTACTCAGAAACACAGAAAATGTAAGATTTCTTTAATATGTGTAAGATGTTTGCCCACAGAAATCATATAGCATAAAACATTTATTTCTTCCTGAAAACCTTGTTAAAATGTAAAACTATAGTGGAATGCTTGTGTGTGTGATGCTGTCAGGTCTAAAATTTACTAAATTTTTATCTCTAGATCATGAAGAAAATTGTACTTGTGATTTATTTCATTATATATATATAATAAAAAATAGTGAAAATTCTGTTTTCTTTCCATGAGATACAAAGTTAAAACATTAAAATATTCTAATCTTAAAATACAAACCATAAAACCTTGCAAACCACATACTGATGGTCTCAATCTGTTAATGTTTCACCAAAATACAAATAAACAACTATACTATGATATGCCAAGCACTTGAACAAAAAAGAGTATTACAAGTTTATAAAGAAAAACATGCACTTCCCCCATGCCCCTCTCCCCTAAAGGATATAAACATTTATATGTGAACAAGAACAAGCATAGGGTTAGCAAATACAGTGTAATAATAAGCTATAAGTCTACTGCTTGGTTGACAAGTACAGAAAAAGAACATACTATACTAATTTAATATTAAATCAATTGAATGTTAAATTATTTAATATTAAGTTTTTCTATTTTTAAGAGAATATAAAATTTAAAGAATGCAAAATTCATTTAATATTATTTAATATTGAATATTACTATCTTTAAAGAATTAAAATATCAAACAGCAAATTCCATGCCAACATAACATAGTACAGCAGATTATAAATCTAAGTTTTCATTTTATTGAAAAGTACAAGTTGGATGACACAAGTTTTTATGGTGCTTTAAGTCAACATCATCTGAGATTTAGACAAATGAAATCTATCACTGATGAATTATCTGTTTTTCTAACACTAATAACAAAATTCAAACTGAAAAGTGTTTTAGGTAGAAAATAGGATACAATTGTGTAAATTTACATATCATGATATTGTTATTATATATGTTCTTAATTCAAAAACTTGCAGGTGTTGATGGCATAGAAATTATTTAAAACTATTGGCTTGAGGCAAAATTTTTTAATGAAATCTTGATAAAACTACTTATGACCAAAGGTGCACCCCAAACCAATAAAGCAATAATGTTTAGCATTAGTAGCTGCATTTATAACATAACATATCTAGGAACTATCATGCATTTTGAAGTGTTAAATTCGGTTTGCTCAAGGCCAATTTGAAAAAATAGAAAATACCTTTAGCCTTAGTTTTTCTCTTGGCTACCCCACCAGGTCCTTCTGTTGGTATTTACAAGATGAAAATAGGTTATAAAGAGAAAATATCAAGGGAATTAAAAAAAATTAAAAATGGCTACAAATCAATACCTCTATTAAACAAATTAAGTTATTTTTAAAGTCACCTTTTAAAAAAGTCTTTTACCATATGAATACCAGGTGTATGTCATTTTTTTAAACTGTATTTTCACTATTTATGACAGAGGAATGCATTATCCACAGTTCCAGATTCAGTGAGCTATACAAACTGAGAGAATCAATGGTTTAGCTATACAAACTGAGAGAATCAATGGTTCAGATAAAATCAATGGTTTTATCAATTATACTTGAGAGAATCAATGGTTTAGGATACCTTATTGCCACAGTGAATGTGCTTGGCTCTCAGCAGAGGCAGTGCAATTTTGCCGGGCACAGACAACCAATTCTACACACCACAGGTTAAAAGGACCTAGAGATTCGACTTCCCTACTCAACCATCATTGTCATTCAAAAAAAGGGGAGCATATTTTGGTAGAATTTTAATCCTTACCATTGAACAATCATTGTCACCCCCCCAACAGTTTCAAACTTTATTTAAAAAAAATTATGATTATTTAGGTATATATAATTTTCCTTATTCTTCATCCAAGAACTTTTCAATGTCTTTCTTTGTACTTCCTCTCCTGGCAAATGAAGTTCTAATAATGGGTTTATTTTAAACTCTCTAACAAATGTCACTGTACTATATCTTTCTCAGTATACTTTTATTCCAACCAGGCTGGATTTTTTACACCAGTCAACCAATCCTTCCAATTCTATCTCTAGTCACATAACCAGTGTGTGTGTGAGACAATTATTTTTCACAGACAAAATTTCTTCCCTAAATGCTATCAAACACAGCATTGCCAAGTTGTAATACTGAATGACTTTGGACCATGCCCTACCAAAGTTTATTTAAGAATAAAAAATTAAACTTAATTTTATAACACCAACTTTTAAATATTCAGTTGTTTTCTAACCTGTAAAATTATTAGTGTAAGGCATTAAAAGGAAATTTTAGTGATACAAATGTCCCCTTCCTGACTCCAGCATGTCCTAGATTTTCCCACTCCACACACCCACTATTAAGATATAGCCAGGGCCTCCCCTGGTGGTACAGCAGTTGAGCGCTGGGCTACAGAGCTGCCCGCAGCCTCTGCAATGCCGGTTTGATCGCGGGCCACCAGCGAGGGTCCCACATGATGCACAGACCTCTCCTGCCACCCGCTGCTCCCCTCAGCAGTGTGTTTCATCAGTCTGCCTGTTCTGTTTCCCATTCTGGCTCTGGTGAATTCTCTCACCCTCCCGCACTTCTGACTGTACCTAGTGCTTATATAAATAAGTAAATATTAAAAAAGAAAAAAAAAGATATAGCCAAAAGAGCTACAATGATGAAAACACTAGAGTTAATTTTTGTCACTAACGTCAAAATATTAGGTGGACATCAGATTAGCATAACAGTAAAAAATAATGGGAACTTTGTTTAAAGCTTGCCAAATTTGGCCTCCCTGGTAGCCTAGGGGTTAAGTCTCAGTGCTGTCACCACTGCAGCCTGAGTCTGATCCCGGCCAGGGAGCTAACCAACATATGGTGCAGCAGACCAATTCTGTCTCCCCCACTGCTCCCCTCAGCAGTGTATTTCAGTTAACCCACCTGTTCTGCTCCCCACTCTGTCTCTAGCGAATCCTCTCGCCGCCACCCTGGCACCTCTAGCCTGCACCCCAGTTCTTGTATGCATAATAAAAATAAATCCTTAAAAAAAATCTTGCCAAATTTGGTTGTAAATCCTTAAAGTAACAGACACTAATCATGTGCAATGTACTACATAGAAATTCCAAATGAGCAGCATAAACTATCTTTTCTGAATGTAGATATATAGTCAATAATTTCTCATGTTTTACATGATAAAGACTGAGCAAACAAATTAAACCACAACTGTCATACTAAGTCTCTGACGGAAGGACTACAGACATGAAAAAAGCCCTCGGCTTGGGAAACAGGATGTTAAGTAATGAAGAAAGGCAAGGACTGAGTCAAGAAAATGCAACCTTCTACCAGACAGAAAGCAATTTTTGGAAGAAAGGTGGGAACAAAGATTTAGGATGGGACATTTTGGATTACAGTTTTACAAGCAAGAGAAGCAGTGGTCACATTACAATAATAAGAAAACGTAGAAATAAAGGTGACCAAACCCAGTGTTCTGGAGGGCTTCTTTTACCTCCTCAGAAGAAAACTAATGTAATGCAATTTCCCTGGATTCCGCAGGAGCAGAAAGCAACAGAGTTTTGAAACAAACATGCAGACTTGATCAATATGTTTTGAAGGTCACAGGAATTACAGGCATGTGTGTAGGGAAAAAAAGTGAATTAGCAACAGAGGGGAGAGTGGTAAGGACAGAAGAGGTACAGACACAAGAAAGGGTTCGCTTTAGATGCCAGAAGATGCAATGCCTGAAAAAATGATCAACACGAGAGGAAGGAAATAATGATTCAACAAAATTCTGAGTAAAGAAATGTTGTAAAGCATAGAAAGAGGAAGGGAATAGAACCCAAACCAGAGGTGGCTATCTTGGTAAAGCAGAAAGCAAAATCACCTCTACAGAAGAGTAAAAGATCCTAAAAGATGGCAAAGAATTTGAATGCCTACTACAAGGAGTATGTCACAGCACAGTGAGGACTTCACAGAGGTTTGAGTCAGATAAATTTAGTAGAGGTCTTTTTTCAACTATGTGAAGCCTAGTGGTGGAGAAAAGACTGCTAATCCTCCAGGATTGGTGCTAGCATATACAAGAAAAAAAAAAAAAGATACAAATATGGGTTATTCAAGAAGTGACCCCAGAATAGGTTTAAGACTCTGAGATTATATAATTCCTAAATTTAGAAAGAAGTGAACTTAACATTTGGAACTATATTCGATATGAACTCTCCCTACACTGTTAAAAATCAACAAGGTTGCCCTATTTGTTTCCTTGCTACTTTAACTAAATCAGGGATGCGAAAGGGACAATTCAAACAATACCATTCATAACTCCTTAAAAGTAGTTTCCCAACTGTATGGAGAATTATATCAATAAGCCTAAAAGGAAGATCTTGGTATGTTATCCATTTAGATAAAATTTGTATGCATGTATGATAAAAGGAAGGCAATTATCAAAGAAGCATTATAAGATGTGGTGAAAATCAGAGAATGGCGAAACAGTAAGTAATCCCTTGCAAAATATTTACTTCATTTTGCAAAATAGATTTATTCTAATTGCTTTTAAGGTGACTATTGTTAATAGCTGTGTTAACCATTAATTTGTATAAATGGGAATTTGGTGAAAAAAATCTCACATTCTTCCCTTGGAATATGAGGGAGTTGTCTAAAAGTGATTATTGTTATTTTGGTAACTGCCTTGGAGTAACTGTCCCACAAATATACCCTATATGAAATTAAAAAGCTAATCATCAAGCCAATGACTGGACTTCAGATTCCACCACAGGCAATGATATATTTTAAAAAATGGATTCCTTTACAGAAACCCACAGAGCCACTATGGAGTAGCTGTAATAGAATTGGTGGGCTGGATGTCACTTTAAATCATTTCAATTACTCTCATGGTCCTGGTGAGTCCTATGAGTCACTCTGAGCATCATTTTATCTCCTTCTCATACTGAAACATCATGATTCATTTCAATATTGATGCAAATAGCAAATAGAGGTCCCAAAGGCCTAGGTGAAGGTTCTGCAAACACAGCCAACTATTACTCTAGAAAAGATGATTAATTTTAGTAAAATGCATATCAGGACATTATGTGAGTTACCTTTTGATTTTTAAATAGATGATGTAACAATAATAGCAGACACACTTTTGAAAAAAGAAAGCTACAAAGTCACCAACTCTGTGATAAATGGGGGAAGGAGGATTAGAACATAAGAGAATAGAAACAGTAAAGATGAGTAAGGATTTACATGCAGAAGACAAAATGTAGATTCAAATAACAATGAGACAGATCACCTGAAGACCTTTATTAGCATCTGTCAGTTCATGAATTTCAAATATCATTTCTCTTGAAAAAAATCTGTTCAATAATCTTTTCACTTATTAAAACTGATTTTAAAAAACTCAGTGTTTTATTTTGCAATGGGTAGTAACTCTTGAGTTCTCACTGATCAAGACTAACTCCAACAAATAACTAATGAAAACAATCTTGGGCTCAGCTTTGAAGCAGGCTTCAAATGAACGGCAAAGCTCTGGTTCCTAACTTCAAGAAGTTCATATCTACTTAATATCTATTCCCATATTTATACAAGCAACTCCATGGTTACTTCAACAAATAACAGAGGAAGAGAATTTGACTTACTTTTTCATTATTAACTTGTGATACTAAGGTCTGCATCTCTGAGTTTCATAATAGTACTCTATATATGAAATGTGCATGTGATCCAAAAAAAAAAAATCCACAACCCAAATTATCTCTTGCTCGCTAGCTCGTTCTCTCTCACTCTCTCTCACACACACACCCCCCAACAAGTGATCAAATTAAGAATTGTTTCTGTATATATTTACTTTTGATAATTCCCCAAAGTTATTAATATCAAGGGAGGCAAGGACATACTTTGTTCAGTCTAGCCAGGTATAAGTAAAAAGACTAGAAAAATTGAAACAGAAAAAATGGTTTGCTTACATGTCTGGATACAAGGAGGAAACTTCTAAATAGAGAGAATCAAGTACTAGATGAAGAAGCAGGATTCCCCCCAGCATTTCCATTACGGTCAAGGCATGTGCATGATACCTAAGGCAGGATGCTGGCAGCTAGGCCATAGGGATTTAGTAAGATCAGAATAGAGACGACACTTCTCCAACTGACTTATGTCCCACCACTCATGTCCCAGGAAAAAACAGGGCCAAACAAAGCTACAGTGCAGGAAAGAAATCCCCAGAGTGCCACTTAGTCAGTTTTGTGCCAAACTCCAGAGAACCCATTGCCATGTCAATTGGACAAATGGCAGTGCAGCTGAAGAAGCAAAAGAGCAGCTCTGAGGAGACAACACAACATGTGAACAGGTGCCACAAAGCTCCTTCGGCTGTTCAAAACTAGAAAAGCAGAGTGAATATACTGCAACTTAAAATTCAGGAACTTACAAATAAATACTCAAACGTATAGCATACAATTTTGCCTTTTTATGCAAGTTTATAACCTTAAACAAGCTAAGAAAACACACTTATGAAACAGAAAATTACATAATAAATTCTTAGAAAATTAAGAATTATAACAAACATAAGTAAAACAAGTGAAATAATTTTTATCAACTTCAAAGTATTCTGTGAATACTTTTTATGAATTCTGTTTTGTAAACAACTTTCTTTCACCAAAACAGCCTTAGGCACAAGTTGAAGGAAGTCACAGAAGTCAGGGGTTCACAGCTACCTAGATTTTACCTTCATCAGAAACTCTCAAAAGGGTTAATTTAAGGGGATACTAAGTAAATGTAAAGTATCTCACATTATTTTTCACATACAAAAATAAGCATAATTAATTTCTGTACATAAAATGTTCATTAGTATCACAAAAAAAGATCCTGATGAAAAATTAAGATTTCAAACATTTTAACAACAAATTTAATTATCTACTTCTTGTAAACTGACCAAACATCTTCCAGTTAGTAACAATGAAGTATTAAGAAAAAGAATACTTTAAAAATAACATCTCTGACATTTAGCTAGGAGAACTGCATTGAGAGCGAGGCCTAAGAGTGCCTTTAAATTTAAACTAATAAATTTTAATATTTCACAGTACTCAAATTCAGTGTAGAAGACACAATAAAGATGGAAAAATTAGTATATATGTTTTAAGAACATCGTTAAATTATAGTAATTTCTTCCAGAATACGAACATTTCAAAATAAGGAGCTTTTACACTTGATCTTAGCCAAAAGGCAGAGAAGCAATCAAAATCAGGAGCTTTCACTATCAGAAACATTAACAGAGTAAAACATACCCCCAAATAATTAGGGAAAGACAAAGTAAAGTTTTAATAGCTATTTAAATTTCACATCACTGTCCAACACAAAATGTATACTTATTTCCAAAAGTACCTTTCAAATAATGCTTTTTAAAAAAATAAGATGAACAAACTGGACAGCTTTCTGTGATACCTGAAAATGGTGAATAGAGTGGGAGGCAGCTCAAGTCCTGTGTTCTGAGTTAGGACTTTTAATTTTAGGTAAGGGAACGAAATTTGTCATATTTCACTCTGGGGGAAAAAAAACAACACTTACTGGAAGCAATTTCATTAACTATAAATAAAGCATACTACTATTTGAGAAATAGATATGAATAGTTAAATGTTAAAAATGGAAACATTTTTTGAATTTTAATCTCTATGAAGAACCAAAAGTAAGTTTCACAGGAGCTCAAACAGATTTAGCATGAAACACTACTCCTTCATAGAGTAACAGGAAACACAGGTTTTTCAAGCTCTAAGATATTAGATTGAAGGAGAAAACGAACTCTCATTTTAAGATATGTCGGCTATATGTTTACTGATACAGTTGCTCTTGCCATTACTGAAGAAAACTCACTTTAAATGAATTGATTCAAAGATGTTTTTAAGGTTTTCTAATGGCAAAAATTTATTTTCCTAAAAAGAAGGACCACTTTAAAAATTTAATTTACAAAGCTAAAAATCATACCTATGACAAAGATGATAGCCAATTGATAAGGCAATACATGAAAAAATGGAAAAAGACTGCAATTTAGGATGAATAATTTTAATATGTACAACATTATTTAAGATACATATCCACATTTTCCCTCTGTGTAATATGCCTACTTTAAAAAAAATACAAATTACTTTCTCTGGATGTATATTTGGAAATAAAATTAAAAATAAATTTTGCTTTCATAAACATAATCTGATTACAGTAATTTCACTACCCTAAGGCAAAAACATGGGGTTATTTTCAAATTATTTTAAAAGCACCATTAATACAGAAGTTTACATTGAAATATGTAGTAACCTATCCAACAAACCAGTTAATCTAAACAAATTACAATAAAAAATATCAGTTTTAAGAACAATCATCTTACACATCAGTCATGTTAAAGGTCAGTAGAGAAGTATTTAATTTATGAGTCATGCTAAAAATATTTTATAATCCAGTCCATTATAATCATCTCAATTAATAGTGTGTTAGAAAGACAAGCATTAAGGGTTAATCACAAAACAATCTGCTATTATTACGTTTCTAACTTTAGGTCAGGAAATACATAAGTTAAAACAAAATACAGAAACCAATTATACCACCAAGAACATCATTGTCAATATATTTTGTAGACTACTACAAGAATGACGAATACCACTTTTTTTCACTAGACTTAGGGGGCCTGAGCAGGAGACAAGCTAGGAGCTGTACTAGAGGGAAAGACTGCATGGCTGCCTCTTACTGTAAGACCATAGCTGCCCCACTCACATCAAGGCCTGGGTGAAAAGGGGAAGAAAGAAAAGGAGGCTACTTCAGGTTTTCATAAGTCAATGACGTCAGTCCCTGAATCAAAGTTACTGGTTATGTAAATCCAAAATGACACAAGTCTTTCCCTGAACCCCTTCATTCTGTGACGTACCATCAACACCATCTGCAGTTTCGCTTTCTTCTTCTTCTTCTTCTAGCATTTCAAAAGGAGTCATTATATCATAGAGAAATGAGAGGAAACCATAAAACCAATCTGAACTTTCCTCTGCTAAAATATTAAGGACTTCCTCAAGAGAATCAATATTTTCATTACTGCCATCTTTGGTCAGGCCTACATAAGAATAAAGGAAGAGAGAAAGAGAAAATAAGGAGAGCAGTTAGGTGGAAAAAGGTGGTGAGAAAGAGTGAGCTCAAAAAGGAATATATCATGGACACAGAAGTTTATAGAAAAGGTATTTTGGAAAATAAAGAAACTGATCAAGATGTACAACTTAAAATCAACTCTCAATCATATGTATGAGAAGAAAGGACAATTTGTCCAATCCTCACCAGTCCTGTTAGCCTCTAAACGTGGTTTGCCTTTCGTTCAATAGAGAATCTGAAGTTGAAAAACTGACAAAAATCTATCAGCCAAAATTGACTGACTAACATCACTGGGAAAATTGAATGAAAGTATTTTCAGGGTTACAAAATAAGTAATTTTAACAACTTCTGGATCTGCTCATCAGATATTATCGAGAGTTGATTATATATATAAACATTTACACATGTCAATAAATTCTTGATTGAGAATTTCCTCAAATTTTCCCCTTAAGACCTGGAGTTAACAAGAAACTCTGGAATTAATATGACTGGCAGGATTAATGTTTATATCCTTTTTAAATGGGCATAAATGTAATCAAATAGTGTAACTCAGACAACTGACTTAAATTTTAACACTATGAAATGAAATGTGTTAGCTCTATAATGCCATAGTTACTAACTCATGACCCTACAATTCTGGTTAGTAGCAAGAGTCAACTATTAATAAGTCACACTGCTTACCAATATAGTATCTAATCAAGGTTGTTGCCAGTTATCTGAAAAAGGCATATTCCAAAGTTCTTTCCCCATCAGCCTATAAAATTAGCTTCTACTGCAAAGATCCCTGATGTCTGTGGATTCTAAGGATTGATCCTAAAACAGGTCACTATAATGAAAAGTAAACAGTGTATATATTTGTTTTTATCATTTTTTTTTTTTTCTGTTGAGAACTAGCTTTAGGTAGGAAAGGTCTCTTCTCTTTGCTATAGCCTACAAGCTTTATGTTGCAAGGTCCATAATTTGTAGTAAAGAAAAAAATAGGTTAGATGGTTCTGACTCTAAGAAATGTAAACATTCAAGATTCTAGAATTTTTCAGTTACAACCACCTAATTCAAAATTTCAGGCCTTGGAAACACAGAACATAACTATCAGCAATCAAGACTGGCAGGTAAGAGAAAATGTTAATAACACAAATATAAATATTAAAGATTACAGTCCATTTTGTTCACCTGATGTAGTAGGGGAGGGGAAGATACAAACTGCAGTTGGTATCTAAATTGTTTTTTAAGAAACCCAGAATATTTTTTCACTGAATTTAGCAGTTGATAAGTGCTATGAACAGAAATCTGTATTCCCACCCAAATCTCTGTAGGAATAGCATTGTCTCTTCCTGCCTTAAAACATGAGAGTTGTTTATTTACCATAAACATTTTTCTTTTTCTCCATTTTTCCATTATCAAACATAAAATATAAATTTACCACCCTTGAGTATGGCAAGCTACAGTGTACGGAAAATATGTATGTGTTTGAGCAAAACTATCCACCCAACTACGCAATCTTTCTGTGGTTCTGAAGACAAAAGCACTAATCCAAAGAGAAAAGGGGGCCTCCCTGGTGGCACAAGGGGTTAAGACGCAACCTATGAAGCTATCTGCAGCCACTGCAGCAAGAGTTCGATCGCCAGCCAGGAAGCTACCCACATGGTGTAGCAGACCTCCCCTAACCTGCCCACTGCTGCCCTCAGCAGTGTACTTCAGTCAATTCTGCCTGTTCTGTTCCCCACTCTGTCTCTGGTGAATCCTCTCACCCCCCACACCTCTGGCCTGTACCCCAGTTCTTGTGTGCATAAATAAATGAATCTTTAAAAAAAAAAAAAAGGGAGAGGGAAAAGGAAAATATTAGGGAATATAACTCCTTAATTAGGGAATATAACTCCTTAATCTACAAAAGTAGGCCTGAAAACCAACGAGCCTGGTATAATAATCCTGTGGCCAGACAAGGTTCATGTTTCTTATCTCTTCTGCTCACGCATGCATCCATCCAGTCTACAAGTAATTATCAAGACCCCAGGAATTGTTGACTAGCTTCCCATTGTGATCCAGACATACTAAATATGGTGCCAACTAGATGCTCATTATAGGACAAAGGTTGACCACATAATCCTTAGATGCTCATTATAGGACAAAGGTTGACCACATAATCCTTGACCACATATTCCTTTGTTCAAAACAAAGGAATATCCACCAACATCTCTAAGATGTTACTCTTGACAATTAGTCCTCAGATCATTTTCGTCTTGATTTTATTTTGGAAACTAGTTTCAACCAATATAGCTTTCAAAAGTCCAAACCAAAATCAATGATACTTTTATGTTCAATAATTTGGACACAAAAGCAGGATGTGATATAAATCAGAACAGACTACGAATATTTTCAAAGTATAAGGGCCAGGGCCGGAAATGAAACAATAAATTTAATGATGACCACTGATTTGATTTACCCACGAATTTCATTCTATTTCACAAGAAAAGCAAAAACCTTAAAAGAAATACAATCATGAATGTGTCCATTTACACAAATTTCTAAGACTTTAGATATATGCAGACTTAAGAATCCAAAAAAAAAAAGTACTTATGAAATAAATATCTAACCTATGAAAGTTCCACACATCTCAACTATTACTATATATACAAGGACAAGCTCTCCCCTGAATCTCAGACTTCCCATATTCGTTCCTCCATTTACAGACCCTTTGTCCCTAATCCAAAGACCCTATTCTTGAGCTGCCTCTCCAATGAGAATGGATCAGGGAAGTCTCTTTTGGGGTGGGGGGAGACACTCCTAAAACAATGCCCCTGTAACTTCTCCCGAATGTACAGAGTCTAAGAACGTCATTAGATTCTCTGTTTGCAACCACCGGTCAGTAAGAGAGGCAAAACTAAGCTACCTCATAAACTAGAAAAGGAATTTAGTCATAAAGTTCAATTACAGCTAAGGTTGTACTTCATGCAGAAAACTGAAAAACTTCTGAAATAAGATAGAAAACCTAAGAGAGCTAACAGTTCACTTTTGATTTCTTTCATGTTTACTACAGACACGAGTCAAATGTGTATGTATAATAGCAAAAGAGTTTATCTTAGCCTTTGTGCATTTACAGTCAAATAACCAAAGTGAAATCTGAGTTTAACCAAATTTGGCTCTATCTCCAAGTATACAGGCCTTATGAAAGGAAAACACTTTGACTTGCCCACATACTTATGCGTCTATTGGTAATAGTTCTAAGTTCCAATTTATCTCTTAATGGCTGCTTAAGAATTGTGAAAGGAATCAATTTCTGAAATCTAAAATATAATGCCATAAATCAAGTTAGTAATGTAAGTTTGCTCTAGAAATCATGTCCTAGAGAACAAACATTTTCATTTTTAATAGTGGAAATTTCCTATCACAACAAAATAAAGTAGATGAGAAGTAATACTACCTTCAAAATGAGAGCTAACATGAAGTTTTTGTTAACACAAAAAGCTTTACTATTCAGAATCCATCATTTAAAGTAACTGAATAAAGTTAAAAAAAACATAATTTGATGCGAGGAAATTAGCATCATTCTGATGTTATAATCTATGTAAATTTCTTTTGCATGCCTAGGATTTTTGCCTTTTGAGGATTTACTGTATTTTTAAAAACTCAAATTTAGATACATAATAAAAGAATTACATAAAAAATTCCATTATGGTTAAGGTAGAAAAGAAATTTCATGAACTTAGTAAACACGTACTGTTAAGTAGCAAACATAATTCCCACTTAGCAGTAATACGAAAACATAAGTTATAGTCAAAATTAAAAAGTTGTATTACATTTAATCACAACAAAAACCCTTTTCTCGTATTTAGAACTTACTGTTTTATAATCAGTTAAGACTAACCTGCTGAAAACAGTTTTATTGGTCACAGATGTGTTATCCTCTCATTATTTTATGTCCATAAAATGTATACAGAATTGTATGGAAGGAAGAATTTCTTTGTGTCATTAATTTTTTAAGTTTAGCATATAAAAACCATGCTTGAATTATTATATTTCTAAAGACTTTGGTATAAAACATTTTAATACATATTAAGCCAATACTAAAGCAAAGGAAATGTGTTGTTTAATAAATTGAAGTACTTACCGCACACTAGGCCAGATTATATAAAATTTTGCATATTAAATTTAGCATCTCCTTTCTAGTAAAACATTTTAAAACAAATGAGGGAATATCACATCTTTATTTATTGTAAGATACATCTTAATGATAAAAACAAGTATTTGGTGATTAAAAAGGGTCCACTACTTCCAAAATAAAGAAACCTCGCCAAAGATTAACAGTTCATATTTTAATGTTACCTTAAATAAACACACAGGACATCTTAAGATGTTTGCTATCACTATTTTATCTCAAAATGACATTATGTAAGTCTTTAGAAAGTTACATTTTTCAGATGTAAGTAAATTATGTTAAATTTTGCTGTAATTATTACATTTGAAAAACAGATTAGGACATATCTTTATGTTATAATGTTAAATTGAGGATATGGAGTACTTTAAATCTGAAAACACACATGAAATTATGTTTATTAAAATTATGTGCTAGAAAAACACACTTATTCACTTATAAAAGCAAATTGAAATATGAAAGCCTATGGAAAAACAATAAACTATTATCTCAAGAATAAAACATGATTTAAGTGGGAAATATCTCCCATAAAGGATATACAATATAGATATTTTTAAAACAAGTAAAGGCAAATACATTCTTTTACTTCCATCATTCTGCAACAAAAAACAAAATGTGTACTTGCCTAATAATACTTTGGCATCATCCACATCAAAATCTCCATCACCATCAGCATCATAAACGCCAAGTTTTCCTATAAGAGGAAAAGAAAGATGGATATGGGAACAAAATGGAAAATACATTTAATAAGGTATCATTACTTACTGCAGTTCTGCACATCATTCAAAAATATAATAAAGTGCAATTGTTTGCTTTTTTAATCCTGAAAAACAGTGCTCAATAAATATCTTACCTAAAAGTGATGGGCAATTCACTATTAAAATCTGGAAATGTTCACCTAACAAATCTAAGGAAAAAAACTGACATACTACTTTCCTTAAAGGTTTATTTAACAACACCTTGCTTTAATAATTTCAGAATAAATGTTTTCCTAGTACTGCTAAAGATATTTTTGGTAAGATTGTCAACATATGTAAGAAACATTATTGATTTATTTCTAACAGTTACATGACATTTATTGTTTCTCAAGTATGAAAGTTCTTTATACCATCAATGTTCAAAACAAAGGAATATCCACCAAATATCAACATTAATATAAATAATTTACATCAAGTGGGAATACTTAAAAATAAGAGTGATATTAATTCTATATTGTAGCATGATTTACAATAGAAACTTAATGAATCAACCTCAAAAAAAAAATGTCTTGGAAATAAAGTACACAAAACTGATATCCTGAAATTACAAAGAGAAACTTACTTATTCTACTTGAAAACTTAATAAGAACTGCCCACCTATTACTGAGAAAACAAGATTTAAAACAGATAAGCTGAGGAGATAATCCTACCACATCCTTTCTTTTCAAGAATTGTGAATATGTATCTTAAAGCTTGAATGCTTTAACATCAGGGAACACTGCTATGTTTAGCATTTCAAATAAGTCAAGTACATTAAAGTCCCTAAAATCTATATGTTTATAATTCACCATTTGAAAATGACTTTGAAAAAAATTCGGAACATACAGCCATATTTTAAACAATCACAAACATAGAGTTAGTACTACAAAACAAATTAGCAGCACTATTACCATTTATTTAAAAAAATGAAAATTAAAACAATGTATAAGAATAGGCAGAATTTTTGGAGTAGTGAAGCCATGATAACCAATCTTAGCCTTTCCCTTGTTCAACTCAGAAAATGGCTAACTTAGTATATGGAAGTCTGGCTTAGAAAATGCAGACATGATAATAACAACAGATAAGGAAGTTATGATTTCTATTGCTATGAAAACCACTGATCTGCAGGTAGAGGCTACCTACAGAAGAGAGCTCTGGTGATGTTAAAAATACAGAAAGTATTATACTTTCTGATAAACTTAAAAGGGAAAATTGGTCCTACCACTTATATTCTCTGATGCAGGTGATAATTAGCTTAGAAACTAATACAAGTAGACTTGAAAGGCATTTCCAACAGCCTACCTTGAAGTACCTCTGATAAGTTATAACGGAAGTCCTTTGCTTTGGCTGCATGCATGTAAAAACATGAAAATTGTTACTCGAACTTAAACATACAGAAATTTTAAATTTCTTCTTTTGTTTAACAGATGTTCTCTAGGAACATATCACTAAGACTCAGAAGTTCATCTCCAAACTAAAATTCTTCCTCTTCCAGTCTATGGATCTGTCCAGAGATACTTTCTTAAAGTAATTAAAAACTTCAATGAAGAGGGATTACACATATGTTTATTTTGTTATTATTTACTACCCCCCACAAACACACACCTCCCAATCCAGCAACACAGCTATAATTTAACAAATTGCCAGAGGTTTTATGGAAGGGAAGAGTTTTCTATGCAACAGTACACATAGGGACCTGTGCATTTTTTCTACTAACAGGGTCCCCATCTTTCACTATATTATTAAAAAAGAAGGACATTTATTCCCAACAGGCAAAAGTAGAAGCAAGCTAAATGTTCATCAATGATGAAGAGATAAGCAAAACGGGTGTATCCATAAATGGAATTTAGTAATAAGATGGATACATAATTAAACATTGAAAACATTATACTAACTACAAAAAGAGACAAAAGGCCACATATTATGATTCCATTTATATGAAATGCCCAGAACAAGCAAAACCATAAACACAGGAAATATATTAGTGTTTACCAGAAAAGGGAAAGGGGGGGAAGATAAGGTATGGAGGTGAGGGTGATGGACATATTCTAGAACTGACTGATGAGTACAGCTCAAATGAACATACTTAAAGCTATTAAATTCTGGGCCTCCTGGCCGGTGGAGCAATGGGTTGAGCACCCTGCTGTGAAGCTGTCCACAGCCTCTGCAGTGTGTGTTTGATTTCCAGCCGGCCAGAAAGAAACCCACATTGCACGGCAGACCTCTCCTGCCTCACCCGCTGCTCTTCTCAGCAGTGTCTTCGGTCCATCTACCTGTTCTGCTCCCCACTCTGTCTCTGGTGAATTCTCTCACCCTCCCATGCCTTTTACTGTACCCCAATACTTGTATAAATAAATAAATCTTTAAAAAAAATACTAGATTCTACATTTTCATATATTTACAATATTGAATTCCACATCAACATTTTTTTTTTAAGATTTATTTATTTATACAAGCATTAGGTACAGTTAGAAGCGTGGGAGGGTGAGAGAATTCACCAGAGCCAGAGCAGGGAGCAGAACAGGCAGACTGACGAAATACACTGCTGAGGGGAGCAGCTGGCAGCAGAAGAGGTCTGCGCGCCATGTGGGACCCTTGCCGACCACCAGGGATCAAACCGGCGCTGCAGAGGCTGCAGGCACCTCTGCAGCCCAGCGCTTAACCGCTGTGCCACCAGGGAGGCCCCCACATCAACTTTTTAAAAAGACTTTTGGCAAGGTAGGAAATAAGTGTTATGACTGAAAAACAGTAAAAAACCATTAATGCAAAAAATCATGAAAAATTACAGTGATTATAAAGAGAAAAAATAAAAAAATATATAAAGGATAGCTATCACAAGTACCATAGTAAGTTCCTTAGAGGAGCACACAGACACACACACATAGACACAGGAGGACATGATTTGAAAACACTTTAAGACAGGGTCTTCTGAATAATGTGTTTATGATTCATTGATTCCCTGAATAATCTCAATGGCTCATGATCATTAATTTTAAAATTCATAATACAACAAAATGCAACAGATATTATAGAGTACTGCATGTAGTGAGAGAAGGCATTATTTGTTTAAACTTCTCTATGCGATATATATATAGTATAAAGCCTTTTTTTCTATTACAGGTCATGTTCAAGGTAGCCCTGAACATCTCTTTTTGTTCCCACCCTACTGAGAACCATTGAAACACCAAAAAATATCAGTAGTACTAAGAAGATAATGGTAAAATCTTTGAATTACTAAGGGCTTTTACTCACCCTCTTACATATGCACATGAGAAATGATACCAATATTCTTACCTAAAACTTCCTCATAATCAACAAGATCAAACCAAACAACAGCTACCGATGTCCAGACTCCCAGCAATGCAATGACCATAAACCATGTGAAGAATGAACTTCCAGAAAGGCCTCCTTTCCTCCCATTCTTGTGTCCTCCATGCTTTGTGTCTGTTTAAAAATAAAACATACAAAGCTATTACATAAGAAAATGCTGTACTGAATATTTTTTGTTGAATTATTTCTCCAGCAATTAACTTGAAAATATTTATAATGGTAGATGATTCAGAGAAGAATTTTCACTTAAATTCTGACAACATATTACACAAAATAAAAATTATGAAAAAAGACAGGATTCTGCTTAGGCTCAACACCATTTATATAATGTGATGAGAGAAACTACTGATTTTTTTTTAAGTTTTATATTATATATATAATATGTACATATATACTACATATTATATATACTGTATGTACTATATATTGTACATGATAAAAAATCACACTACATATTGAAACTATTGATGGGTTAATGATTTTTTAAAGTTTGATATATATAACACATACATATACACAATACAGATAAATATTATATATTCCTTCCTGCTAAGTTCTTCATCCAAACTACTTAAGCTTCACCTCCTTCAAAGCTTAGAAGACAGCAACAACTTAAAGAAATCATAAAGAAATGTAGCCAATACTTTTCTTTGTTCCACTTAGTTTCTATAGACTCTAAAACACTCTTTTATTTTTATTTTTATTTTTTTTTAAATAATAAATTTTATTTTTATATTCCCCATACAATTGCAAATGCCCCATTCTGACCCCAATCCCTCCCCTCCTGGCCCCCACCCCCCAAAAAGTGTCTCTGGTTCATAGTTTTTTGTTGATTTTGATTTTCACTTTCTTATAGTTATTCATTTTCCTGGTCCCTTATTTAAGTTTTCTAGATTCCTGCTATGAGTGAGACCATCCTGTATTTTTCCTTTTTCTTTTTGGCTTATTTCGCTGAGCATGATCCCATTCAGCGCCATCCATGTTGCTGCAAATTGCATGTGTTTATCTTTTTTGATTGCTGAGTAATATTCCATGGTATATATGTACCACATCTTCTTGATCCAGTCATCTATTTTTGGGCATTTGGGTTGTTTCCAAAGCTTAGCTATTGTAAATAGTGCTGCTATAAACATAGGGGTGCAGGTGCTCTTTGGAATTGATGTTTCTGTGTCCTTTGGGTAAATACCTAGGAGTGGAATTGCTGGATCATATGGAAGCTCTATGTTTAGTAGGTCAAGAAATCTCCACACAGCTCTCCATAGTGGGTGGACCAGTTTGCACTCCCACCAACAGTGTAGAAGAGTTCCTTTTTCTCCACAACCTCGCCAACATTTGTTGTTGCTAGTTTTTTTAATATGTGCCATTCTCACTGGTAAAACACTCTTTTAAATGCCATAGAAAAATATCTCCCAAAAACCCACTCTATGTTCTTAGGTAGAGAGAGAAAGAAGAAACTATTTATAGAAAATAAGAGGTCAGGGAAGAAGAGAAACAAAACAGTGAGCAATTCAGTCCTGCTCCTTCATAATTGGTGTCAGTGGAAAAAAAATAGCTTTCTAAATTGCTGTCCACCAAATGCATCACCCATCACATTTGATATAATTAATATCACTTCTTTTAAAAATAAAGATTAAATGATTCACCCAAAGTCACCAGCCCAGTTTGGGAAATTTGAGGAAGTAAACCCTGACTTCTATGGTCCAGAGTTCCTTGTTCCATAAGTGAGCAAAATTATCTAATTCCAAATCTGCTTTCTGACTACCACATAAAGCTCTAATTATACAATACTGGTAGTTTCCCAGTGGGTAAAATCAAATATAATGTTAATATTGTTGGAACAAAAAGAAAAAAATGAAAGGAATTATTCTTGTGGAAAAAATACACACACACAGACATACACACACACACAGACACACACACACCTTTTTAAACCAACCATTCTTATCAACTTTTTAAAAGGGGCTATAAAATTAAATCAGGGTCTCCCCGGTGGTGCAGCGGCGGGTTGAGCGCAGCGCTGTGGAGCTGTCTGCATCCTCTGCAGCACTGGTTCCATTTTCGGCTGGCCAGGGAGAAACCCACTGGCACTGCAGACCTCTCCTCCCTTGCCCACTGCTCCCCTCAGCAGTGTGTTTTGGTCAGTATGCCTGTTCTGCTTCCCACTCTGTCTCTGGTGAATTCTCTCACCCTCCCGTGCCTCTGGCCTGTATCTCAGTACTCGTATAAATAAATAAATCTTTAAAAAAATAATAAAATTAAATCATCCTGAGGAGGGGGGAATATATACAAACATATATATATATATCCATATTTATAATTCTTACATAGATAAACTATATTTAGATTTCTAAAATTGATATGACTAAATAATTAGTGATTGTGATGACTAGTCAACAGTTCCATATTTAGTCTTAATGAAAAAGTCAATTCCCTTTTCTAATGTTCTAAAAATATTAATCGCCCCATCAAAAAAGGAAAAAACTTATATTCATATGGTAAATTCACAAAATAATACTAAGCAAATAACATATGATCATCCAATTTGTTTCTAACGCGATCTACTAAATGTCTCCGAAGATCTAGCTATATAAATAAATAAGGGGTGTGTGCATATATATGTATTTTTTTAAAGGTTCCTGATTTTTTTTTAAAGATTCATTTATTTATGCATACAAACACTGGGGTACAGGCCAGAGGCGTAGGGGGTGAGAGGATTCACCAGAGACAGAGTGGGAAACAGAACAGGCAGAATGACCGAAGTACACTGCTGAGGGGAGCAGAGAGCGAGTCAGGAAAGGTCTGCTGCACCATGTGGGTAGCTCCCTGGCCAGCTGGGAATCCAACTCGAGCTGCAAAGGCAGCAGACAGCGTCACAGGTTGCATCTTAACCCACTGCGCCACCAGGGAGGACCTATAATTTATATATTTAAAAATAAACACTCTTCCTGGGCCTAAATCACACTACTTTTATAAACTTGGATAGCTACTTGTAAAAACCACCAATTATAATAAAAATAATGCACTCAAGAATATCCATTTACTTCCAAATTGCTGATGACTAAGAATTTTTCTTCCATGACTCCTACTTAGGCAGCCTCTAAGAATCATATTTAAAATGTGTATTTAAAATGAGGGATAAAATTGCAGGAAAACTAGGTTCTCGTCTTATCTCCTCTTGGACATTGTCTAACTGACACCAGTCTCCTATATTTTTCTTTTGAACCAGAAAACAGTAAGGTTAAATACAGTTTACTTTTTATTCATTTAACATATTTGTCCTGCATGTATGTGCAAACAGGACACAATTTTTATTCAATAATTAAGTATTCAAAATGTGTACATCTCTGAAACTATATTCAAGATGATTCTAGTTAAAATAAAGAACTAACAAAATAATTTAAATTCACGGTTCAATCCTTTCTCCATTTTTCTCTTTCTTAAAGTAGAAATTGAGGAAAATGCTGAGTTTCTCAAAAGGAAAGAATCATTCATCCACATTAATTCAGCAATACTCACCTCAGTTACTAATCTGAAACATCAAATATAATACATATACCAACACAGAGGCAAGAGATCGGGAGTAGGAGGAGAAAGCCAAACAAATAAAGACTACACCTTTAACTAGAATCTATTTACATTTATTTTTAGACATGTTTCAAACAACTGCAATCAAATTTCCTAACTCACTGCACAAAACTAAAGAATAGATGTTAAAAACAATCTCATCTAAAGGATTTAAAGCAACAAATGCTGATAGAGGGGAGGTCTATAAAAGGCAAGAATGGGGCAGCAAGAGTTGACACAGAACTTGGGAAGAGTAGGCCATTTATGGTTGATGATTGTAGGCAAACCCTGACCAGTCCTTAAAATAAACTCTAGTACAAAGCAATGACTGCTATTCATATTGATTCTGTCACTGAAATATTATTTTAATCTGTTTGAGAATGCAAGAAATGTATACTAAATCTTAGGAAGATTTTTATTCAAAATATTTTTATTAAAGATTTATCATTTAAAAAGGTAAATGTCAGAAAACAGTAAATGTTAGATTATTAAATCATTAACACTTTCTCCATCCCTTTATAATGTCAAATAAACAATGTGTTACACTAATATATCAATCTTATTACTGTTAATAGCTACTAATTCCATAAGGGAACAAAACAGTAAATTACAAAAAGAAGTCATTCCTAAGACTTTTTTTTTTTAAGGAGAAGGTTTCTTATCAACACCAAATAACACTTTTGATGTATCACTTTCATAAATTTGGTATCTGCCCAATTAAATTCAAAAAGAACATAGTAAGATAAACCCTTCATGAGGGTTTAAAACTCCATAAACAAAGCAGTACTTTGTTCCAAAGGTATTCTGGAAGAATCCAGTAGTTGTCCTCATTTTCTAAGATCAGAATAAATCCAGATACTTCATTTCATTTTTTGGCTCCATATTTGACATCTGGACCCCAAGGACTGGTCAAAAAGACCTTTTTAAATAGGGTTAAGAATATGGGGGGGGAAAAAAACAAGCTGGCAAAACACAACAAAAAATAACTCTCATACTGCAAAAAAAAATATGGTGGTTACCAGAGTGGAAGTGGTGGAGTACAGGGCCAACACTGGAGCTCCGGTGGTGGGCAAGTGAAGGATATACCCACAGGCAGGTGTGAAGTTTTACTTTCAAAATCAGTTTCCTAAATGAATAGTACCTCAATAAAATTTGATTAAGGCAAAAAAGAAAATGTAAGAACTATGTCACTCATTTTTTCCACTGACCCATCAAATGCACATGACCTCCAAATCAGAAAACATTGTTCTTACATGCCACCAAACACAGAAAATTACCATGGTGAGAAATGGAATGTGCCTCTCTCCAAAATGACTGGGCTAGGGACAGCAGGTATTTATTTATATGAGGAAAGGGAAAATAGAAGATACCCCAGCACCTGAACAGCAGTCAGATGACCTAACTAGACTACTACTGAGTTATAAATCAACCATGTATGAGTTTTCCCTGTGGGAAAAAAACAACTATTTAAAGTAAGTCAGAAGGAGTTGATTTTACCTCACTCTGGAGATCATGGGATCTACGGAGAAGGGGAGAAATGTCCTCTGCAAGCACTAGAAGTAGATACATGCCTCTTATTTTTCCTCTTGGCCACATGGGGCACTTAATCAGAATAGTCAAGTGACCCATTCCAACCAATTACTCAACAGTGTTCAAGTAGAGAGACTCATATTCTGTATACTAATAATAGAATCCTTCCAGTCCCTACTGAGGCAGCTCAAAGTTGGAAGCTGTTTAATACACCTATTTTTTTTTTCTTAAACAAGTGTTCTACTTAATGAGTCAATGCAATGAGCTTTCATGTAAATGAAAAGATAATCTAAATGTATAAAGTAAAGCAAAAACAAACACAAAAATATAAATTCAACACATTATTAAAGAACAGTAGAAAGTTTTGATTTAAAAAAACAAAAGCCTAGTGTCCAGTGCATTTATCACATGCTTCACAAAAATTAGGGCAGTTTCCACATATGGTAAGTCTTTGCTTGAACCGATTAAGGGTGCTCATTTATACAAGACAGACTTATATATCCCTTAAACTTCCTATAATTTTACATGGTATCTGGATACACAAAATTCTTTGAATTCACTTTAATTTACTTATACGATTAAGAGAGACTTCTTGAACATTTTTCTGAAAATCTGTAAAACATGGTGTCTAGTAGTACAATATACGAAAAGATATTCTAAGCCAAGACACTAAAACATTCCAAATAAAAGCAGATTATTCCATGAAAAATTAAACTACTATGAAAAGTAGGTATCTCCAGGAGTTAGTTCAAAATAGAAAATGCAGAAGATGTAGTCAAAGCACTTAGGCAAAAACAGTTTAAAAGAACACAACTAAAAATAAAGCTAAAATTGATCAGCTAGATCTCAACCCACTTTAAACCCAAACAATAAAAATATACCTCTACCTTCAATCATTTTGATTTCTTCACTCCATGAATAATATATGTTGAAGAAAAAAAGTCAAAGCCCTCTCAGCAGGTATCGGGCACGCCACATGCCCTTCCCTACTAGAGCGTTAGATTGGCTGTGGCTATCTCCGCAAGGTCTCTAGATCTGAAATAGGACCTGACTGCAAACTCTGCTCAGCAGTTATTTTTAGGGCCCTCTTCCTCATGGCCAAAAACTGCTAATCACTCAGGCTGAATGCACTCCTAACAATCCAACAACAGCCTTTTTCCCACTCATGGGATTCCTTTCCCAGTTAGTCCCATCTCCCAGCTCCAATCCCATCTACTCTCAAAATCAAGCATATTTTGAAACAGAAAAAAAAAAAAAGAAACAGAACAAATTGTGCTGCCAGTTTTATTTTCTTGGAATCAGTCTTCAATGGTTTAGCCTAAGTACCAAATCATTCAAAAATGAAACAAGTCATGCTATAAAATGTGGCCCCATGCCCAGAAACAGCTTGATTTGGCCCTTCAGAATCTAATCAAATGCCTCCATGAAAAGATCATTACTTAGTTTGTTTGAATGAAACAGAACCCTAAATAGCAAATTAATTATTGTTCTAGAGTTCTGATACATTGGCATTATCAACCCAAGTCTAATTCTTTTCACAGCAAAAGTAAAGCAACAATAACAAAAAAAAAGTCTTTCTAGAGAAGGCTGGGGAGGAAGGATGGAGGGAAGGAAGAGAGGAAGAGCAGAGGAGGAGAGGAACAGAAGAAGTAAGGCTGGAAGGAGCATCCTCCTTAGTAAGCCTAGACAGCACTATCTCAGGGAATCAGAAAGAGAAGCGTTCCTTTTTTTTCATACTTTCCTCAACCCCATCTCCAAATATCCTGTACTAAGAAATAAAATCAGTCCAATGTTTGTACAATTTGTTCACTGATTTAAGACTAGCAGTATTCGTCAGAGCTCTGTCAAGTCTGGTAAATTAATGTAGCACAAATAGTATCCAGAGAGAGCAGCAACCTTTCAGGAGTTGTTGATAAGCAATTTTTTTTTTCCACTCAAAGGGAACACTTGATGTACACATTAAAACATGAAATGTTCTGAAAAGGAGCGACCAACCTGCTGTACCTGTTTAATATTTGACAGCCTAGAGCTGGGACAAAGTGAGCAAGGTTTTGGGGCCAACTAAATAAGTATTAGGTGCCCTCTGACCATGAGTTAGTCCCCCACTCCCAAATTTATTTCCTCAAGGGACTATCCCACTCAAGATAATGCTTGTTAAAATGTTAAATGATCATGAATCATTGTTGGCAAGAGTTTAAGATAGATATTATCATACAAATGAATTAAATATTTTGCAATTTTTCTTTTGTTTTTCTTCTTTTTATGTTTTTCTTTTTTTGAAGAAGAATGACAGTGTCAGAGACTCTTCTTAGAACCACTGGAAATCAAGCCACTACACAAGTATGGCAGGCAGTCCATTTCAGACTTTAGAGACCTGGATTCAACTCCCAGCTTCTTCATTAACTTTGATATGGGGAAAGTCATCAAATTTCCAGGGCTTTATTTCCTTGCCTATAAAATTTGTCTTGGCATGAATTAAGCATGCAAAGATTTGCTCAAGTCATCCATGCTACTCATTTTTACAGTCAAGTATCCTCATCTCCAATTTAGTTCTTTTTAGGATCCTAGTCAGCCACCAAGTCTTCCAGAGCTGCGAAGCATTCTTCTCTCCATTTATGGAGCTGTTCAAGGCCAGCTGCATTCTGAATTACAGATCTGTGGCCAAACAGTATACCAAGACAAAAATCACTACTATTAAATTTGTGTATACCTCACCCCTGAGGCTTCTTCAACACTGCTCCAATTATTCCTCCTCAGCAAATCTTAAGCAAATATATTCATAAATCCTATCGTTAACCCTTTTCATTGTCTTTTACAAAAGTTTTACAGTTACTTCAATAAATGTCTTCCTTCCTCAGTTTCATAGTAACAGTAAATCTGGTATTCTAGGTAAGGTGATCAGGATAAGCCTCTCTGAAATAATATTCATCTATCACAACATTTTTCAGCAAAAAAGAAATTTGAATTCCAAATAACTGTAGCTTAAAATAACTCATTTTTATGAGGGGAAAGTTTACACAAAGTTTACTACTATGTTTAATTTACATATAGAAAATACGTTTTTAAAAACCATAGAAAAATAAAAAAATAAAATAAAAACCATAGGAAAGACAAATGAAGTCATATTAAATTGACTATTCCTTGTAAAAATTGTTCAGACTAACAGCAACTGCTATGTTCAAGCAAAGACCAAACTTATAACACGTGCTTTGAGGCTAATATTAACACCCTGACACCACTGGAGACCAAGAGCCAAGACACTATGTTCACTGATTCTGGGGCTCTACATTCCTCCAAAATCTACCAGGTGAAAATCCGTCAGACCTTTCATTGGTCAGCACAGAACATTACCTTTCCCTTACCCAATTGCCTATTGCTTAAAGCAGCCTTCTCAAACTTAGAGGACTTCAGAATCACCTAACAGGCTTGTCAAAACAGATATCTGGGTCCACTCCCAGAATTTGCATTTCTAACAAGTACCCAAGTAATCTGATGCTACCAATCTAGGGAACCAAATAAAAAGAATCACTGCACTACTATATTAATCAGCCTTAATTCTTAGGGTCTAGAAGAGGGAGGAAAGGAGGTCTTGCTTTTAAAATTTTCAGATCATCAGTTCATTACCTCCTTGGAAAAAAAAAAAAAAAAAACCCAAAGCAACAGAATACACATTCTTCTCAAACACATATAGAATATTCTCAAAACACATTAGCCCACAAAATAAGTCTTAGTAAACTTAAGAGTGAAATCTTATCAAGCATCTTTTCTGACCACAGTTGTATGAAATTAGAAATTAAAAATCCATTACAAGAAGAAAACTGAAAAATTCACAATTAAGAGATTAAACAACATGCTACTGAATAGTCATTGGAGCAAAGAAGAAATTAAAAGAAAGAAAAAATAACCTCACTAGTGAAACACGGAAACATAACATCCCAAAACTTATAGGATAAACTCAAAGCAGTTCTAAAATGAAGTTCTTGGTGATACCTACCTACCATAGGCAATAATGAAAAGCTCAAATAAACCACCTAACTTTGCAACTTAAAGAATGAGAAAAAGAATGACAGAGCCCAAAATTAGAAGGAAGGAACTAAAGATTAGCATGGAAATACATGGAATAAAGACTAAAAAGAAAATAAAAAGAGATGAACAAGATGTAGAGCTGGTCCTTCTAAAAGATAAACAAAACTGACACATCTTAAGAGCTACACTCACCAAGGGAAAAAAAAAGAGATGACTCAAAATCAGAAATGAAAGAGGAGACGTAATACAAGATCATAAAAGACTACTATGAACAATTATACAGCAACAAACTGGAACGTGGAAGAAATAGATAAATTTCTAGAAACGTATAATCTACCAAACTTGGTAACAAAAAAATCAAAAATCTGAACAGATCCACTCCTAGTAAGGAGATTAAATCAATAATCAAAATCTTTCTAACAAACTAAAGTCCTGGATCAGAAAGTTTCACTGAAGAATTCTACCATTCAAGGAAGACACATTCAATCTTCCTCAAAATCTCCCCCTCTCACAAAACACACAAAACGAGGAAGTGGCACATCAAAATTCAGTTCACAAGGCCAACATTATCCTGATACCAAAAGCAGACAAGAACACTATCACAAGAAAAGAAAATCGCAGGCCAAATCACTGATGTACTTAGATGCTAATTCAATATAGTATTGAAATCCTAACCACAACAATAAGACAAAAAGAAATAAAGGGCCTCCAAATTGGAGAGAAAGAAGCACTATTTGCAGATGACAAGACATTTTGCATACATGTATACACAGATATGTAAAACCAAAAGATTTCACCAAAAACAGAAGTTATAACAAATTCAGTAAAGTTGAAGGACACAAAATACACAAAAACCTGTTGTTTATATACACTAGAAACAAACTAGCAAAAACAAATTAAGAAAGTACACTTACAATTGCACCAAAAAGGAGTAAAATAGGAATAAATTTAATCAAGGAGGTGAAAGACCTATACAGTGAAAACTGTAAGACATTGATGAAAGAAATCAATGATGGCACAAATAAATGGAAAGATATTCTATGCTTATAGAGTGGAAGATTATTGTTAAAATGTCCATACTATCCAAAGTAATCTACAGAGTCAAAGCAAGTACTACCAAAATTCCAACGGCATTTTTCATAGAAAACAATCCTAAAGTCTATATGGAACCACAAAAGACCCTAAACAGCAAAAGTAACCTTGAGAAAAAGAACAAAGCAAATTGCAAATTATAGTTGGAACAACTATAAATTACCTATAAACAACATAGGTTTTTAATCCTGCAGGTCCATTTATATGTATATTTTAAGAACCAACATAAATTTACATTATTGGTAGATACAATATAGTTTTATAAATATATATTCTATGATTTTCTTTAATAACTTCTTTTTCTAGCTTACTCCATTGTAAGAATATAGTATATATCGATCTATCATACAAAATATATAGTGATTGTTTATGTTATAAAATATATATTGTCAATAAATAAATAAATAAAATATATATTGTTTATGTTATCAGTAAAGTAGACAAGAAAAAGTCATCAGGGGGATGTTAAGTTTTCAGAAAGTCAAAAGTCATACACAAATGTTCATAATTCTTGAAATATCTCTGCAGGATTCTACAGGATTCTGTAATCCTATTATGAATATCTGTTAGGATTCTGTAATCCTACCACGAAAGCTCCATCATAAGGACTGCAGAATATCAAGAGACAACAAAAATATAATTCTTTAAAAATAAAAACTTTCCATCTATTTACAGTTGCCAAAGCAAGTATGTCCATGCTGTACCATTCTAAATCTAATATTAAATAGTATTGCAAAAGTAACAAAAGAGTTTTCAGACATTGAGTAAAACTTACTTAAACACAATACTCCCAACTTAGAGAACACCTGTTCTTTGCTGCAAAGGATTAGTTCTATCACATGTATGCACAGAATAAAAACATTCACTCTGAGGAGAAAGCACCTATTTGTCCAGTTTGTTTACTCAGCAATTTCCTCTTGTATACTCCAATTCTTTCTCAATTAACCCCTCTTCACCTTCCCAGTCCCACAGACAGCTATGATTCAAACTTTATCATATGACCAACATTTTCCATCTTAGGCACAGGGGGATTTTCAGAAACATAGTTAAATACCTTGATGCAGTGAAGAAAACTTACAAAATTGTGCCATGATCACTTACTTAATCTGCAAAGTTTAATGAAATGCAAAATTAGTTTTTATTTTTTTAATTACCTGTACTTATAGTAAATGTGAAGTGTCCCTTAGTGTTCTGTCTTCTTTTCTAAGCACTCAAAAATAATTTTTATTCTAGATTTTGCCTAGAATTGTCATATCAGTTTACAGTTGTCTTGAATCTTACCTTTCTTTCCTCTAGTAAAAAAAGGTCATTTGTCGCTTGAGGGTCTTTTTCATCATCTCTTCTAATTTTCATGATTCCCCAAAGATTACCTAGAAAACTTTAGTTAGGCTGTAGTTTTGAGATTTCAAAAGTTATCAGTTCATTCTCCTTTTAGTCTTTCTTTCCCCTTTTCTCCATCATGCACAATTCATTCATTCAACAGTATTTGCTACTCTATAGCCCATATGATGGTCACTTTGTCCAGAAGCTGGTACGAGATTTCGCTGGGCACAAGGCCTGGAACACAGTAAGTACTCACCACGTGGACAACTTATATGCTATTGCCACAACAATCTAAAATGTAAACATAAATTGTTTTTGGCTCCTCTTGAAGCAAATCTAACATCCATTGAGTATATTTTTAAAACAAAACCAAAAAAACCACAGCAGAGGACAGGCTGAGAAACAAGAAAGGTCAGACCAGGCCCAGCTAGAACACCATGGGCAGCTTCATCTACCAGATTGCCCCATCCCACACACCAAGCCTGTTCTTTCCATCCCAATCCTGCCCCAATTCAAAATCAAAGTGATGATCAAGGTTATTTACCCTAAGAAGACATGCCCCCTACTCTATTCTCATTGACTCATTTTGCTCTAAGCTCCCTCCACAACCCCTCCCTCAGCTCCAGCCTCACTCACTTTCCCTTGCTAAGATCACCATAAATGAAAGTCACCATGCACCGTGTTGTGCTCACAGGCTGTAGTGCAGCCAGCAGGTTCAAATGCTGGTCTCTTGGCAATGTTCCAGAATAACCTAGTCTGCTGCAGAAAGTTCCCAGGAGTATTAACCCCACAAAAATCTGAGGAACTAAAAAGGCTAAGTCTCCAGCTTTCTGCAATCGACACAGAAGCTAATATTCAGGCACTGGTCTGTTTTACAAATGCTGTTCTTCTGATTTGGTGAGGCCTCCCCCACAGAAGTGATAGTATTTTATTTTTTTTTAATATTTTATATAATTCTTACATCATTTTTCATTTTTGCACAATGTATGCATTTTCATTTTGGTTATATTCTCCATACAATCGAACCCCTCCCTTATTTTGACCCCAATCCTTCCTCTTCCTGTTCTCCCCCCATAGTGTGTCTCTGATTTATAGTTTGTTGATTTTGATTTTTATTTGTATTATTTAGTCTTTTTCCTGGTCCCTTATTTAGGTTTTCTAAATTCCTGCTATGAGTGAGACCATCTGGTATTTTTCTTTTTCTTTCTGACTTATTTTGCTGAGCATGATCCCTTCTAGCTCCATCCATGTTGCTGCAAACTGCATGTGTTTATCTTTTTTGATTGCTGAGTAATATTCCATGGTGTATATACACCACATCTTCTTGATCGAGTCATCAATTTTTGGGCATTTGGGTTGTTTCCATAGCTTAGCTATTGTAAATAGTGCTGCGATAAACACAGGGGTGCAGGTGCCCTTTGGAATTAATGTTTCTGTGTCATTTGGGTAAATACCTAGGAGTGGAATTGCTGGATCATATGGAAGCTCTATCTTTAGTAGGTCAAGAAATCTCCACACAGCTCTCCATAGTGGTTGGGCCAGTCTGCACTCCCACCAGCAATGCAGGAGAGTTCCTTTTTCTCCACAACCTTCCCAACGAAATGATAGTATTTTAAATACCATCGTGTATAAAAGTTTTGCTCTAAAGAAAACAGTTCTAGTCCATATATCTTTCAGATCAGGAAAATAAAGTGTCTACAAGAAGCTCTATAAGTGAATACAGATTTAAAGACACAAAATAATAAAAATCATGAGCTGGCAAATTTTAAATGGCTTCCACATTTTCTTCATGCACCTGAATATGCATTCATTCAAAAAATACTCTTGAAATCCCTCCTCCTGTGCTAAAGCAATTAATAAGGGAGACCACTTAGCTTACATTCCAGTGCAGAAGGAACACAAATAAAAATAAAATATTCTTTTTTGGTAAGTTTTTTATTAGGATAAAAAGGTATATGGGACAACATCTTTGAAAATGATCATTTGGGAAAAGTCATAATCGTGAATTTGAAAGATATAGCGTTCTAAGGTACAATCTGTTCCAAATTCTTTTTTAATAAATTTAAGCATTGCTCACATCATATTTTCTTTTTTTAAATCAAAATAGACAAAGTTCAGTCTTCAGTCAAGGAAGAAATATTTACAATTCTTACAAAAGAATTTCAAAAGCTAAAAACAAAAAAAAAAGGGAAGAAAAATTTAGCAATGCTTAGGTATTTACATAAATAATTTTAGCCTATTTTTGAGTCATACTTAAAAATAAAGTGAGGGGGGAAAATCAGAGTCTTGCAAAGTAAGCAGCGTTTCTAATTTCAAAAAATGCAGAACAAAATAAAATGCCTACTTCTGCTCAAACATCTTCCCATCAGAAAAAGTTAACTACAGATGCTGAGGAACACCACAGTTAGCACTCCTAAGTGGCAGCCACATTTTTCCCTCTGTCACCACTGTTAATTGAAGTCTATAAAGATCAGGAGCACTGCAGAGCCAGCAAGAGATAGCAGGTAAAGCTACAGAGTTTGTAGGACCAGGTAAGAACAAGGACAAGGAAACAATTCTGAGGAAATAGAGCCGATAAAGCACAGAAACAAAACCTCAGTAGATTTGGATTAAGATTATCTCTACTGATTCAGGCTGGATTCAGGCTGGACAGACGTGAAGAAGAGAAGAAAAGAAGCCTCTACTTGTAATATTTATAATATTTACTTGGGTAGACTAGACAGAGGAGGAGGGTCTGCAAGTGTGTGGGGAGGGTGTATATGGAAAGGGGAAGATCCCTTTAAATGAGAAGAATTAAAGAAAGGAGTATATTCTGTGGAAGGGGGTGGAAAAGAATTCTCAGGGAGAAGAGATGAGAGATGACTCAAGGCCCCGAGAAAGTGGTGTCCACTAAGGAACTGTTCCTTAAGGAGATCCACGACTTCTTTCCCAGCCTTTAATTTTCTCTTATAGACCCAAAGGCCCACATTAGCTGTGAATGCCAAGATTTTAAATTCTAACTGGATACTGTCTTATCTTTACTTGCCCATCACCCTACTAAAATTCCTCCTCAATGTAAAAAAAAAATTGGGGAGCGGGGAGCTTACTGAACCACACATTAAAGATAATCTTTACCAGCTCACCAGCTCAGCTTTTGAATGCTTTCAGGTCCAAATTAGAGCAAGCTCTCTACAAGATTTGCAACTTTTGGGCCTCCCCAGTGGCGCAGCGGTTGAGCGCTGGGTTGCGAAACTGCGCGCGGCCTCTGCGGCGCCGGTTCGATCCCCGGCTGCTCCCCGGCCACTGGAGGAGGGTCCCACATGGCGCGCAGACCTCTCCTGCCGCCCGCTGCTCCTCTCAGCAGTGTATTTCGGTCCTTCTGCCTGCTCTGCTCCCCGCTCTGGCTCTGGTGAATTCTCTCACCCTCCCGCACTTCTGACTGTACCCAGTGCATGTATAAACAAAACAAACAAACAAACCAGCAAACAATAAATAAAGCATGCCTCTATTAAAAAAAAAAAAAAAAAAAGATTTGCAACTTTTTTTTTTACTTTTTTTTTGTTTGTTTGTTTTGCCATCCTAGGTCCTAGGCCCTGTCTACCCACTAGGGAGATAATCAGCCTAACAACTCGGCGGTCAACCCCACCCATCAGGCAAAAGAAGACTGAACTCTTAGAAGAGGTCCCTTATTTCTACACAATGGGAGGTGGGAAGGTATTTAACTCAAGGAGTTGAAGAATAAATAGCTGGAGTTGAAAACATGGGTAAACATCAACTAAGAACACACAGAAAGACTACAAGAAAAGTTATTGTTGAGAAGCAAATTGAGGGGAAAGATCTTAAATGTATGTGGTTTATTCCAAATCAGTACTTACTTAAGCCAGTGAATAGTCTTACTTTGTCTTTATTCATCCATCTTAAATGTCTGACTGATCACAAGAGAACTGCAAAAATAGGCTTAAGGACTAAACACAAATACAAGAAAAAAAAATAAACACAATGAACTCTGCAAGTTCACATACAGTAATTTTACCTTTAAAATGACCTACCTCTATGAGCTTAGAGAACAAAAAGTATAATTAAAACATTGGGCTAGGTCTGGCATATAAATCTACTGTACCTCCATATGAGTCACCAAGTCCATGAGTTTTTGTTTCTAGGCATCCAAGTGTATTTACTGGTTATAACTAAGTATACCACGCAGCTAAAAATCCATGAAATAATCTAATAATTCTGAAAATTCCAGAAAATAAGCATTGCTTTGCTCATGAAGAGAGTAAGTTAAATCTCAAACAAGGTAATATACCCAGTACTAGTTATCATCATTTAGGAGAAAAGTAGGTTTAACATACCAACTCAATCCAACCAAATTACAATTATTAAATGGCTTACTTTCTCACAGATATTAGAATATCAAGTGTATTTTATAAAGAGTTTTCACTTTTTACAAACATTCTTTGTATCTAAAAAATAGATACAACTTTAAAAAGCTTAGTATCTAGCAATTAAAACCATAAAACCTGTAGAATACAGAACAGCTTTGTGCTGTGAGAAAATGTTTCAGGCCAAAAAAAAATTCTTTAAACAACAAAACCTTTTGTAAAAGGTAAATATAGTTTTGAATAGTTGCTATTCAAAAAATACCATTAAGAAAATAAAGGTAAGTTACAGACTGAGGAAGTATCTGCAATATTACATATATCACTTCTGATATCTGATAAAACTATCAAAAGATATAAAAATTATGACTCAAAAAGGCACAAAGGCATTAAAAATAGTCAAAAAAGTTAAACAGAAATGTAACAAAATTAGATAATGCAATGTGCATGGTCAATAAGCACAAGAAAAATTGCACGACATCATTAGCCATCAGGGAAATGAAATTTTAAACTACAATGAGAAGCCACTGAACACCCGTGAGAATGGCTAAAATTAAGTAGACTGACACCACCAAATGTTGGTACAGATGTAGAACTAGCATTCCCACACACTGTCAGTGGGAGTGTAAAATATATTGTACAACCCTTCTGAAAAAGAGTTTGGCAGACTTTTTTTTTTAACAAAACTAAACAAACACCTACTACCTTGTAAGCTTCAACAATGTTACAATATTCATAGAATTTTCTTCATAATAGTCTAAAACAGGAATAGCCCAAGTATCTACAAATGGAAGGATGTATAAACTACTTTGTTATGGTCATACAACGCACTACTTGGCAATAAGAAGGAACAAGGTACTCACATGTGCAACATGGGTGAACCTCAATGGTGAGTCAAAGAAGCCTCACACAAAAAAAGTACTTACAAAATAAAGTTCTAAAACAGGCAACAGCAATATAAAGTGAGAAGACTCAGTACTACAGTTGCCTCTGCTGGCAGAGGTCATAACAAAGAAGGAATTTGAAATGGATGATGGATGATGAAAATATTCTCTATCTTAGTAGGTTGTTGGGTTACACAAGTGTAGACATTTATAAGTATTCCAAAAATAGTATGCTAAGATTTATATTATTTATCCCATGAAAACACTATTTCAGGGTGGGTGGGGAAAAACCATAAGCAAAAGTTGAGCTCTAAATAAAGACAGCATGCATAAATATGTAGGAGTGAGGTTTACTGACATCTATAACTTACACTAACATGCATAAAAGAATAAGATTAATTGCTGGGTAGGATGTAAAACAAATATAGTAAATGCTATATTTGGTGGGACATAGCTAATTCTTTTAATTCGGTCATATACTTTAATTTTTTCATAATAAAATGTTATTTTAAAAATAAAGTTCCTGGGGTCTCCCTGGTGGCGCAGCAGGTTAAGCACAGTGCTGTGAAGCTGTAGCCTCTGCAGTGCAGGTTTGATTCCTGGCCTGCCAGGGAGATTTCCGCATGGCGTGGCAGACCTCTCCTGTCCTGCCCGATGTTTCCCTCAGCAATGCTTTCGGTCTGTCTGCCTGTTCTGCTCCCCACTCTGTCTCTGGTGAATAATCTCACCCTCCCGCATCTCTGGCCTATACCCCAGCTATTGTATGAATCAATCAATCAATCAATCAATCATTAAAAAATAATAATAAAAGTAAATAAATATAAAGTTCCCAGATAATCTAATAAAAGAAGTGGATGACTTTTAGAATAAATTTTAATAACAGAAGATTTTTTAAAATAATTATTCTAAGGTCACATATGTGAAGACATTATAAATGTACATTTGCCCAAAATTGTTCTACAAATACAGTCCCAGTCAAAATCCAGAAATGTTTTTCATGATGCTTACTTGATAAGCAGATTCAAAATGTATAGAGATGGATGAGGAAATGTTCCAAAACAGTCAGGGTGATGGTGGAAAAGACTATTGAGAAGGGCTTGCCCTATTAAATATGCCATGGACAGCAACTCAGTGACGTAATGTTCCTATACACATGGAGTAAAAAACATTCAAGCACAATAGGTAATACTGCATATTAGTGTAGAAATACAATTAATAGCATGGTAAATTGTCATTCTTTTAAAATATGTTGAGTTAGATACCACACTAAATGAGAAAAGGCAGTTTAAGATATTTAAGAAAAACAGAATGTCTTATGGTCTCTATATTAGGAAGAATGTCTTACATAAAACTCAGAAAGCACAAATCATAAGTAGAAAATGGAAAAATTCCATAAATACATTAGAATCTTAATATTCTGCTCAACAGATTAGACCACACAAAATGACATGAATAACCATAAACCGTGAGAAGTTCTTTACGACACAAATCATCAATAAAAGGTTCAAGATATAGAAATTCTACATCAAAACTAAAATTACAAAACAAACCCAAAAAATGGGCAAATTTATATAAAAAGACTATTCACAGGAAAGGCAACACAATGGGCTAGTCTCATTAGCAAGCTTACTGGTGATCAGGAAACTGAAAGATTAAACCACAAAACACTACTCCATATACACTAAAGGTGCCAATATTAAACCTTACCATTGGTAATGTAGTTTCAACACAAAAGGAGCTGTATTCACTGTGGGTGCAAGTGAAAATTGAGACAACTACTTGAGACTTAAAAAAATGGCATTATCTTGTAAAGTTTAGTATGTGTAAATTGCTATAATCCAATAATTCCAATTCTAAATGCTCTGGAAAAATGCTTACACGTAAGGAGATAAATAGATACAGGAGTGTTCGGGGCATCATTCAGCATTATTTGAAAAAAATAAAATAAAACTAAGCGGTCTTCGACAGCAGGATGGCTAAACAAAAAAATGGCACATTCATACAATGAAAAACCATATGCATGGAAACAGAGTCAGATTTTGATAGAATGTGTCAGACTATTATGCCAAGTACAAAACTATTCAAAAAACTTTTAACAAGTGGTAAATGAGTTTATACACATGTTTCTATATGCAAGGATCTAGATACATATACTTCCTTATTACCTTACATGTATATTTGGCTTTTAATAATAGAGCTTACATGAATGGATACACAGTATATAATATGCAACATAGTGTTATACCTGTTATTTGTGTGTCTATATGTTACACATTTGTAAAGAAATGCATGAAAATGATTATTACAAATATATAAGAATGGCTAAGAGGACCTCCCTGGTGTTCCAGGAGTTAAAGTCTCAGCCCTATCAAGCTATCACCAGCCACTACCACCTGAGTTCAATCTCTGGCCAGGAAGATAACCCACATAGCAGACTTCTCCTGTCTCGCCCCTGTTCCCCTCAGCAATGTATTTCAGTAGATCTGCCTGTTCTGCTCCCCACTCTGTCTCAGGTGAATACTATCACCCCCCACATCTCTGGCCTACACCCCAGTTCTTGTATGCATAAATAAAAAAATAATTTTTTTAAAAAAGCGGTTGGGAGGGGACAACACAGAAGATGAAGAAGACAAACTTGGGTAACATTTTATTATTTTATCTGTGAGGGGTATAAGAGTATTCACAGCATCAGTGTACACAGACACACACACACATATCAACAGGTCTTAAATATGTAATATCTCAACTAGATACTGCTATAAAGAATAGCCACAGAAATATCTGTATTCTAGAAGCTAGACAGATGATGCTCTGCCAAATAGCAAAAATCATGATTTATAAATATCTAAAATTCAGTGATAACCATCTTATTCAAATGAATTTCCATCAAAGTATAGAAAAGTTAAATGCCAGTATTTTTTTACCATTTACAATGCAGATTTTTATTTTCATGTTAAAAAAAATTTAACTGCCCCTAAAGAAAATTTACATGTGACCCTAAGAACAAAGAAGCTTTCAGTATTACAGAAAAATTGAACTGGAAAAGCAGAGTGTGAAAAATAAGGAGGAAAAGTATGACTACTAATGGCATAATTGAGGAAAAAAACAGAAATGATAAAGACAGAATAAAACAACAAAGTAGCAATGAGGCCCTGCAGAAAAGTTGTCAAAACTATATGAAATACAAGAAAAGGCATTACACAACATTCTAACTTATTACAGAATATGATTATTTGGTCAAACAATATTCTCTCACGTTAAAGTGAAGACTAAGGCTTGCTGGCTTCCATACAGAATGAGTCACTGGGTTAAATCTGTAGGTACACAAGTGGGAGAGAAGTGCTGGCATTTCTCCATGTACAGCAACAGTGATTTTCACTCCAAGGGCTGTCCCTGGGAACTGCTATCACTAGACACCCCTCCACCACCACTACTGGCCCCACTTAATTCCCTAACCTCTTCCATGTTAGAGCAGAAAGTATTTATCACAGATGACACTCAAGGTACTGCCAGAAGGACTAGGTAAGCCACCTGGAGCTCACATGTGGATCCTCCAAAAGACTTTATGTAACAATTATAAAAAATATTCATTGACCAAGTGAGAGCAAAATTTCTTTTGAGTCTACAGCTTATCTACAGCAAATTTGTTCTCAACTGGCATCAATCTGATCAGAACTAAATTATACTCAGTGATCTGCCAGTAAAAGATAATAACCAGATCAGCCAAATCAAGACTATGCCCTGAAAAATAGGTATCAAGTGAAGACCAAATAAATGGCTGAAGCAACCTCATTTCAGGAGAATAAAAAAAAAAAATTAAATAACAATAACCAAAAAATATATATCTCAGCTCACAGCACTACTAGAAAAAAAGTTAGCACTGGATTCCAGAATATACTCCAGAATATATGGTAAAGAAATGAACATCCTAAACTGTAGTCCTCTAGTACCAATGACCAGAATTGTAGTACCTGACCAGACATGTGTGAACCCTGACAGGCTTATACTCAGGCATGCTATACTAGCAAACACGGAGTTACAGATACTAAAATATCTGAGAGTATAAGCACCCCTATTTCCCAACAGATGATTAAGGCTTTCCCCCAAAATTGGGGTAAATTGTATCAACAGATGGGTTCTCTGCACATACACATATTAAGAAAGGGAAGTTAATTTTTTTTTTTAATTTTGTATCTTGATAGGGAGTAAAATCAAACCACTTGGGAGATGCAGAAGTATCCAAGACACAAACTAAGTTGCATAATTTCACAATATTAAAACTTTGTGCTGGAATAGATCAAAAGATTAAAATTTACCTACACTGTAAGAAGATAAAATGTTACAGACCTCTGAGGAATTAAAGAACAAATTAGCAACTTGAAAGTTGATCGGCAAATGGCCTTAGGCCCCCAGATAAACACTACCTCTACAATATCCATTTTACTGAAAATACAAATGCTACAGATTACATCAGAAAATGGTTTTTCATGATAAAACATCAAAAAAGTTCAAGCATACAAAGGCCTGCTTAAGCTCTACACCCTTATATTCTATTAACAGTATATTCATGAAAACATCTGAGAATCACACAGCAAGTAAAATCAAGTTTTTAGGACTACCGCAATTCTGAAAGGAAAGGAGAAAATAAGTCTTCCCATTTGAAGACACCCAGATTTACAAATTTTGAGTGACCTGTACCATAAGTCCTAAATGGATGTGAATCCAGGTCATCGGACTCTTTCAAACTCCACTGGCTTTCTGGAGAGAAAAAAAAAAAAAAAAGATTTTATTCTATTGGGACCACAGAGCTCAGGGTCAAACTTGGGATACTAACTAAAAATAGGGTGGAAGAGCCCAAAGGAGCCTTTTTCTAAGTTACTCTGTTGGTAATTAGCTGAAAATGAAAGCTTTTCATCTTCCAGCAATCTGAGACATGATTTTAAGTTAAGACTAAAATACAGGTCTTTCACTTCCTAAGCTCAAATGAGGTTAACGTATTTGGGCTCCTAAAAATGTGTTCAGAAACATCTTAGAACAGTTCTTATTGTGGAATATGGCCACGCGATCCTTTTATCCTAGAGTGACTAATGGCGATTAAGCAACAGGCCCTGATAGTTTCCAGCTAAAAAGAATGTCAGCAAGGTTTCTTTATTCAAGGGAGTCAGAATGCAATCAGCAATGTGTTGTATCTTTAGTTACTAAGTAGCCTAAGAGAGTGACAGTAGAAAGAAAAAAAAATGATTCTAAATGATTAATATCAAATACCCAAGGACCTGCCAATATGTAAGTTTTACAGAACGTATACAAAGGCATTCAATTCTAAATATAATAAGCCTAAATAAATAAAGGGGCTAGAGACAAACTCTTACTACTAAATTTCAACTTCTGCTGTTGGAGACTTTCAGAAAATTAAACAGTAGCAGCCAAAAGTTTAGGTAGCTGCCCATCAATAGTTTTGAGTATGTATATACAGGACTAATTAAATTTAAAAACTAATTGGTGTTACATAATCTGAAGATTCGAATTAGAGGAAAAAATGTTCCACAGTGACACCTACCGGTGAAGGGTAAAGGAGCAGCACGACAGACAAAATAAGCAGATATTTTCATCTTTGTAGCATATTAAAGCTACAGGGAAAAACTGAATGGTGTACAAATGGGAAAAACTAAAGCAAAAGCACTATACATCCCTGTTCAGGTACACTAGACTAAACAAGCCCAAAAGAAGATCATGAACCTTCTCAAATCACTAAATCTGAAAGCAGTTTCCAGGCCCCAATTCACCATGCAAGTCCAATTTTTATGTGCAAGTTAAATATGTTCAAGTTAGTCATGTTTCTTTCATATATTAAAAAGTGAAATTAAGAAAGTAAAAAGGAGTTCTGTAGGAAATGATATAGTTGATTGTTTCAATTTAAGTTGAAGAGTTAAATGAAAAGCAAATACTTAAAAAATCTAAGTGTGCTATAGATCTCCAAAGTTCCAGCATCCAGTTATCAGTTTTCAACAAAAGGACCACCAAGAGAAACAGAAGAGGACATAATCACCTTTCCCCTAAATTGCATGCTTCAGAAGATTGTGTCATTTCCCCACTACTATATATTCTTACACAAAAATTTAAGAAATAATCATGTTTAATGTGAGCAAAGCACATTAATTTCAGACTCTCTACACACATCAAGAGCTTATTATGTGAACCCATGTACTCCTCAAACTAAGATTTTCAAATGTAGTTTCAAACATTTTCAGTCAAAGGAAATGTAATTGTTGCTAAGATAAGAACACACTCTTCTTAACTAGGTACAGTATGCTACAGAGAGAAGCAGAAGAAAATTTAAGAGATCAACTATAACTCCAAGAATTCCATAAAATCTTACAAATTAGAGAACCTAAAAGTCTACTAGGATGGTAAAATGAAAAAAAATACCAGGAAACCTGGATTCTAGTCTTGGTTCCTTCAGTAACTTGTTGGGTTTCCAAGAACTACACAGCCTTTAATGAAGCAGACAATCTTTCTAGGTATTAAGATTAGAGAAGGGAAAGGAAGAGGCCTCACAAAATTAGCGTTGCTAAAATTCTTCCGCTTCTATGATTTTCCTTGCAGATGGGGATGGTTTAGGCATTAATCTCTATAACTCAATTCCTCCCAAAAGAGAGCAATAAAAGAGAAGTTGTCCTTATTTTTCAGGTATAGCCTGCTATACGCAAACAATATAAATAGAATCACACTTTCACATTGCAATATAACTGTTTAGGACTAAAAGAATCTTCAGGTTCCATCTCCAGTGCCTTCTGGCATATAGTCAGAATCTCACTGTTTACTGAAAAAAGAAAAATGCCTGCAAAAAAAGAACACTCATTATGTAACAAACAAGACTCCCATACCAAATCATTAAATGTGGGGGGTTTTGTGGTGATACAGCAACTTTTTTCTTGTACCAATTCTCTTTTACACACTACATCGGCTTCATGAAAATTATGGAATCGATGTATAAAATCATTGTAAAGCATTAAGGCTTACATGCTTTAAGGTACTTTAGGATCCCTTAAAAGGCATCTGTCCAAACATGGATAAAGTCTGCTGTAAAATGACTGAATATGAAAGTCAGAATATATTCAATTTAAGTGATAACATTTTCTAAATTCACTACCTGTTAAAACTGGGTCTGTCGCTGAATACACGTTTCCTAATACTAATTCTTACCAATAACAGATCACATAAAGTGAGTTCCTGAGATGCTACCAGTTCTATCCATGAACTGCAAAGGATATAATGGAATAAAGATGTGCTTCACTTGTAAACAGTTACAGAAAACTTTCTAAAACAGTAACATTAAATCTTCTTCAACAGTTTCTCTGCTGATGCTTAAGTGGCGCAAGGACTCTTCTCCTTAAGAAACTAAAAAGTGTAGTCACAGCTTTCTGAGACAGTTTATTTTTTTGCCTGTATAAGTAACTGACTAGCATTTAAGGACAACTAAGAAAGGAACACAAAGTTTTAGTTTATGTCAAAGGTGAATTAACATGCTTGCTCTGCTCTTCAACCTGTATCTTATTCCATTCACAACTCAAATATTAGTTCTTAGGCTGTAATCTGTGCGATGATTTTAACTGAACCACTTTCACAATTTACATTAATTCATTCACTAATCAAATATTTATTGAGCATCGCGCCTCCCCGGTGGCGCAGCGGTTGAGCGCTGGGTTGCGAAGCTGCGCGCGGCCTCTGCGGCGCCGGTTCGATCCCCGGCTGCTCCCCGGCCACCAGAGGAGGGTCCCACATGGCGCGCAGACCTCTCCTGCCGCCCGCTGCTCCCCTCAGCAGTGTATTTCGGTCCTTCTGCCTGCTCTGCTCCCCGCTCTGGCTCTGGTGAATTCTCTCACCCTCCCACGCTTCTGACTGTACCCAGTGCATGTATAAACAAAACAAACAAACAAACCAGCAAACAAATAAATAAAGCATGCCTCTATAAAAAAAAAAATATTTATTGAGCATCTATTAAAGGCCAAGAACATTCGAAGAGCTGAAGATAGGGATGAATAAAAGGGAGTAGGTCAAAAAAGACAACAACATGAAAACAAAGACAATGTCAAACAATATTAAGTGCTACAAAGAAAACAGTTCTTTTAAGAATGACTACAGTTATCTGATTTATGTTCTTGATACATATAAACAAATGTTGATATATCTAATCTCAGCTAGTGAAAACAAATTTCAAAAAGGAACGTTTACAGCTCATATTTAATACACATGTGTATTGCAGTTTTACTATTCTGAATATGAGTCAAAGAAAGTATAAAAGGAACCCAGAACCACTGAAATGTGAGACGAAACAGATTTAAAACATCTGTTTCCTCTCTTTGCTGAGTAAGTACATGGAGGAGAAAGGTGAATATACAATAGGTTTTTAAAGAAAAGACAAAGGAAATAACAGAGAAAACTGCCAAGGATTCTATGGTATGGTTATACCTTAAAGGTAACCACACACGAGTTAAGAAAACTATATCCAAAACAAAATATTTTAAATAATTTCTAAAAACATTCCAATCACTCCTAATTTCCTCCCCAACACCCTTCCCATAGATTCTTCTTCTTTAAGTTGCTCTTCAAAGCTGCGGGTTTGGCAGGAACTTATTTTCTCTGACTTTGGCTCATACTCAAACTCCCAAAATTCTGCGAGGCAAAGGTAAATGGTTTTCTGACTCCCATATTCAATTCCACTGGAAGCCAAAAGCCCATCAATAACCTCCATCTCTGATGCGCCCTGCAGGTGAAGGATCAGCGGGTAGGGGCACCCCATTGACCAACCCAGACCACTGAGTCCCATTCACGTGGCCCCTCCAACCTGCCCGCCAGGCCCACCGAGCGCGGCCTCCGCCAGGAGCACAAAAACCCGACGCCGAGGATGGAGGAGCAGCGCGGCGGGACCTGGGAGATGAAGCCCCGCGCCAGTTGCCCGGCCCCACCCCCAAGGGCCGGCCCTGGACCACGGGCCCGGTCCCCCGCCCCCGCCCCCGAGCGCCTCTGACCTCTCCGGGTCCCCGGGCTGCTGCTGCTGCTGCTGCTGCTGCTGCTGCTGCTGCTGCCGCCGCTGGTGCCCGATCCCTGGCTGCCGCTGCTGCTGCTGTTGCCACCGCCGCCCTTGGCATTCTTGCGTGGGGCCATCGCAAGCACAGCCCGGCGGGCAGGAGAAAGGTGGGGGGCTCGCACAGGGCGCGGGGGGCGCGGGGGGCGCTGACGACAGCGGGGACTGCGGCGTTCGCGGTCCGGGGTCCCGCAACAGCGCCTGTGCTTCTGCAGCGCCCGCCGCGCCTCCGAAGACTTCCACCAGCGCGCGTGCCGCGCGCGCCCAGCCCGCTCGTGCGCCGGACCTGCGACGCCCTCCCGAGGCGAGAGCGCGCGGTCTGCCAGCCCCCTCGGCCACGCCCCTTCCCGGCCGAGCCCCGCCCTCTCCCCGCCCCCGAGAAGGCTGAGTGACGGTAGATGGGAGCCAATCGCAAGGGCGTGTAGGAGAGGGCGGAACCTTGCAGTGCTCCCCCGCCCGCTGCAGACTTGGAAGCTTTCTGGCGCGCCGCAGGAGCCCGAGAGCGCGAGCTGCTTTCGGCTCTCCAGTCGGTCGCGGTATTTTGGAACGTGGCAAACGTGGAAACCGGGAGGGCTCTCGCGAGCGTTCAGGACCCTTCAAGCTCAGGACGGGGCGGGGCACGCAGAATCGTGTGCAGCTTCCGAGGGATCGTGCCGCGACTTGGCCTTCCCTGGGATCTTGTGCCAGGCTGCTTTTCCTATACACAAACACCAAGGACTGCAGTCCCGCTCCTTATGAAAGTGGTTTGTTTCTTGTCAGTAGTAATATGAAGACATTTCTCAAATGGAAATACTAGGGCTAGTTCAATGAATAAGGCCATGCGTTTCGGTTCCCTTTAAAGCAGAACTTCATTTCGTGTGTGCCATCTATATTTGCAGACTCTTAGTTAATGGGTGCAGGTGTAAATTTAAAGAAAATCTTCATTTTCTTGCTTTAAATGGCACTTTGTTTCTGAAATCTCCCTGCATGGGCTGACGCCTACACTCACATATTTCCTTGATATTTCCAACTGGTTCCCCTTTGGAAGAGCAGAGTGGCTCGGTCTGTGCTACCTCTGAATTTGCGCTCATCTGGGCTGATGCATTAAACCAGATAGGCACTTTAGGTGGCTACGTCATCATCATCTTTGTGTCGCCAATTGTCTGCACAATTCTTGGTGCGTAACAACCCAGAAGTGTCCGGTGATTTGATACATTTACGACAACTTTTTAAGATCTCCCAATTCTTGCCCATGTTTCAGATCACCTCCTGGGAGTGTCTCCAGGGCTCAGAAATGAGAGAGTGTTTGCAGCAAGGTATCTGGTTTTGTAACTCCTCCAGCCCTGCCACTCAACATTCGCTGGTACCCGAGCCCACCGACCTCTGCTGAGAGTGACCATGTGCCCCTGGGAACTGCCTAGTGAAGTGATACACAGAAGCCCACCGAAGGTCTTGGACCTTTCTTTCCTTTTCGTGAAAGGAAGTTACCAAGATACAGTAGGACAGGGGAGCTCACGAAAGTCTTTACAGCTCCTTCAGCTTTAATCTTATAGCTTCCCTTTATGTCACTATGCATCCTTTTCTCATCCTGGATCCCTTACATCTTTTTCAGTGGGCTAAGGGACAAATGTAAGTAGCACTACATAATATAATAATGAGAGCTAAACTGAAAAGGCCTGTAGGTCCAAAAGATATTTGAACTCTTAAATATTCACAAAGCCCTGTTACTGTGTTCACTTTTCAGGGATTAGATAACTGAAGGCCACAGAATTAAACAAAAAAGAAACAGAGATCATAGAGCTAGTAAGTGACAAAGCAACTATATGAAAGCGGTCCATCTGGCAGCAGAGTCTATGTTCCAAAGTTCCCTTCCAGGTCAAAGATTAATTTTGAGTAGAAAACAGCTCACCTGTTTCCCTTATTTCTTAGCAGCTGTCTCCCTTAAGTTCTACCTGCAAAGATCTGAAATGCTTGGCAGAGTACACCTCTTGGTGAAAATCAGGTTTCTTTGAAAAACTGACTCTCAAAACACCATGAAGTGATGCTTTGCTTCTACACTTCCTGAAGCCAAATCTGGCATCATTCACAGAATATCTGGATGTATTTCTTAAGCAGTAACAGGACAAAGCAGAGACTTTGTAACATATAATACAGGAAGTTAGAAGTTACCTGACATCCTCCTTTTACCATAAGGAACCACAGAAGCATTTTTAAACTCATTTATTATAAACTAAAACGCATAACAACATTCACAACTTTAGAAAATGTCAGATATATAGATACAAAGATAGATAAAGATCTATAGATAGATATGCTTTAGTTTCAGGGATAAAATTCCCCATGGTAAGTAACAGCTTTATACATTTGTATCTATTAATACTTCCCACTGTATTGACATTTAAAACCATAAAGCTTAGCCTGAATCCCTGAATTTCCTTGCATTTTCTCAGCATTGCGATGGGAGTAGGTATTAGGGAGTCAGGGTCTCCTTGAAATTGAATAAAAGGTCAAGTATCCCTTGATAGTCTAGTCTCATTTCTGTGATTTCCGAGTAAGCTATGAATGAACCTGGGGTGAAGTAGTGTTACAAGAACCATAAAGACTTAACTAGGACAATGTTTTATAATAATAATTTAATAGAGCTTTTGAACTAGGACACATGTGCCTTTCAGATATTTTCATAAGTTTTCCGTTGGCTTCACTAGGACAAGTGAGAACTTGAGGACCTGATTTGTCCTACTTTATTTTTTTCCCCCTTGTGTTGACCATTTACAACTGCTAGTCATGCTTTCCAAATTAGTTATTTCTCAACTTACTTTGATCTCAGGGAACACTTTTAACTTTGCATTTTAACCTGCTTCCTAGAAAGTGGTTCTCATTTGTATGTGATGTGAAATTAGAATCCTCCTAATGTAAAATTTTATCATTACAAGCTACAAATGAGTATTTCCTCATCTTTATTTACCACAGTAAGTACTGCCTTGGTGGGGAAAAATAAAATGAACTGCAACCAGTCATTATTCAATTGGATATTTGCTTTTACATTAGTAGAATTTGCTGCAATGAATGCTATGTTGATACATAAAAGAGCACTTTTTGGATGTTCTGTACTCACATTGTTCTCAAAGCAACTATTACCAAATTAGTTATATCTTGGGAAGTAAATGTGTCTGTTGTCCTTTCCATCAACCAGGTGAACTTTATATTACCATAGTAAAAATAATCCCAGCTAGCTAGTATCTATATTATAAACATATAGATGAATTTATATGTGCAACAGTCATTTTAAACCTAGTCAAAAACAAATTTGAATTGGAAATATTGTGTGGTTGTCTGAAAGTGAAGAAATCTGTCATTTTTTTTTTTAATTTCAATTTTTTAATTTTTTTTTACTTTTTATATCATTGTTCATTTTTAAACAATATGTGCTTCTCCCACCCTCTCAGGTGTTTTTATTTCAATTCTTTACATCTGGTATTTCTTTGTGACAAATTCCCTTTCTAATAAATAGCACTTAAGAAATGGCTATTATTAGTTCTTCAGTTTCCTTCTAGGTCATTGATAGGGCTGATTCTTAAGTCTCAAACTTATTGCCAGAAAGAACCTTAAGCATGGAGAAAAAAACTCAAATAATTAGAGAACAAGTATTTATAGGCATCACAATTCTGTGATATACCAAAGGAAAAATTAACATGACTTAGGAGTCTTTAGAAAGTAAAGAGAAAAATAAAAATATGGATTAGTCTCAAGGATTCAGTTATTTGCAAGATAACAATTTTACTGAAACAACTTGTTTCAAGTATCTAAAGTGTGTGTGTGTATAACTAATTATTTCTATATCTTTTGTGAAAATACCCATTCTCTTCATGTAGAAACAGATTCCTGATTAATGAAAATCCCCTGACACTGGTTTCTAGGATCCTCCAATTCCACCAAGTCTAAATACATAAATTCCACCAAGTCCAATTCCACCAAGTCTAAATGTATTTGCCTTACAACAAAGTGTTGTTACATTATGCAAAATTGAACTGATTGGTCAACTTGAATTCTTTTTTTTTTTAAAGATTTATTTTATTTATACAAGGCCAGATGCACGGGAGGTGAGAGGAGTCACCAGAGACGGAACAGGGAACAGAACAGGCAGACCAACTGAAATACACTGCTGAGAGCAGCGGGCAAGACAGGAGAGGTCTGCTTGCCTTGCCGTGTGGGCTGCTCCAAGGACTGCAGGGATCGAACCAGCACTGCAGAGGCTGCCGACAGCTTCACAGTGCTGTGCTCAACTGCCTGAGCCACCAGGGAGGCCCACAACTTAAATTCTTGATAATTGATGGGATATCATGCACATTCAACATAAAATTAGTATTGACTCAGCCCATTTTACACTGTCATCATTCTGACTTGAATCCCATCTGCAATTTCATAAGCACTGAACAAATAGTACTGAGACAATGCAAAAGAAATTCCTATCAGATTTTGTCAAAGAATTTACAAGCATGGAAAATAAGGAGAGTCTCCTTATATCACTGCATCAAGATTTTATTAACCTAAATACCACAGAATTGGATTTAATAATTGAAGTACCACTGCTAATAATTGAAATAAATTTTAAATTCTACAGTATTTCTGAAGTATAATGTCCATTATCTTTAAAATTGCTTAGCAGTATATTATAGCTACAAACTGGTAGTCCTGAATATTCTGTAATTCTTCATGGAACTATCACCATGCTGACTTCATCTTGATGAATTAATTTCTCTGTTGGCAGATCTCTTTTGAGTTACAGACAGACACCAATACTGTAGTTGTTCACTGCAGCTACACCTCTCAGCCCCAGAAACCATATTAGTCTAGTAAAACTTAGTACAAATCATTTCCAAGCAGCTGTCACACAAATTATGATTCTATTTTCTCTACATATTTGACTATATATATCCCCAGAGATTTTTTTTAAAATTTCTCTCCCAAATTTGAAAAAAAATGAAATAAAATATGATGTTTGATATAATGCTTGGGCTTATATGAAAATAACTCACAAATAATAATTAGAAAACTCTGTGCAGATATAAACCAGGGTGAGAAATGCTGACCTCATCTGTGTGTCTCCTGGTGAATTCAGCAGTGAGCAGGGATTACATAAACATTTCACCTCAGGCTCTGCACTTGCAATGTTCCTCTGCCTGGGAGAGCTTCTGCCAAATGGGCAAGACTCTTCACTTTGTTTAGCCCCACACCCTACAGTATGAATTGTTTTTGGAGAGCACTTTGTTATGTAGGTGTCAAATGACTAATCATTAAAATACTAAGAAGCTATTTATATATGTAAGGTAAGGGCTCATATTTGATAGTAATGCAAAAGAAGACAAATAAAATCAATGTTTTTTGACAGAGGAGAAATTTTTTCAACTAATATACATCCTAAAATGTTATTTTTTAAAAAAAGGTAGGTAGCCCATTTCATATTTATCCTTTCACATACTGTAGTCGGACATGAGTAGCTGAAATGAGAAATTAAAAAGCCAGTATTGGGAGAGAAGGAACTATTGTAAGAAGCCATGTGTGTGTGTGTATGTGTGTGTACACATGTGTGCAACAGTCACTTAAGAAATAGAGTAACCTGAAATAACTACATTTAATAAATACCTACTTCAACTGTGCAATCTGACCAATTATAAACAGAAAAACTGACAGTTCTTTACGATTAGAACCATACCCTCAATATAATGATGTAACTTACCAATCAGATCAGTATGACACAGAGAGGAGAATCTGTGAATGATACAAAACTAGCATAGAAATAAAGACGTACCCCATTAGATAGCTTTACCTGGATCTTTTTTTTTTTTTCTCCTTTTTCCAAGTCAAAAGATGTTGGCTGTCACATAAGAATTATGTTCAACATTATTTATAGTCAGTTGGATGTGTGTGCTTACACTAACAACTTGGGAAGTTTCATCCTTTTTTTAAGATTTATTTATTTATGCATGCAAGAACTGGGGTGTAGGCCAGAGGGACGGGGTGGGGGGGGGTGAAAGGATTCATCAGAGGGTGGGGAACTTAACAGGCAGACTGACTGAAATACACTGCTGAGGGGAGCAGCAAGTGAGACAGGAGAGGTCTGCTGTGACTTATAGGTTGCTTCCTGGCCGGGGATAGAACTCATGCTGCAGTGGCTGGTGATAGCTTGACAGCACTGTGTCTTTAACCTCTGCGCCACTGGGGAGGCCCGAAATTTCATCTGTTATTATATATCACCCGTTAAGATTTCCATCACCCTGAAAAAAATAGAAGGTCAAGGCTCAAGATAAAAGGATCACTTCAGATATTAGAGGCACATAGTTAGACTAAATACATGATAAACCTACAGACAGAAAGTTAGCTGTCTTTAGAAACAAATGCTAGTTCTTGGAAGGAACAGTTAACACTCAATGAGTTAGAGCTATTCCAGTTTAAGTCCTGCTGTGTCTACAGCAATAGAGGAAGTGTGACCCCACCAAGCTCTGCGTGCTCATTCATCTGTCACCTCTGCTCCAAAGTGTCAAAAAAAGACTTGTGAGCTATCTCTGCCCTTTCCGCCTTCTGCTAATCTCTAATGATGTTCCCCCAGCAAAACCGCCTGTCACAGTTAGCACTCTTCACTTGGGTACACATGTTGTACACAGAGGAAAAGAGAGCATGCCAAAGTGTGCAGTTGTCTGCAGGGCCTCGCCCCCGGGCCGGGGCCCTTCTCCCTGAACTATCAACAATGCAGATGGGCCTGGATATTTTCAACCTGGGAAATACTGCAGAGAAGAGTGAAAATGCTATCTATGTCTGAGTTTTAGAAAGCAGGTGAAAAGTCCTAAAATTATGGGGAAGAATTTCCACCAATCCACAGAAAGTCCTCTTTCCTCCTACCCCTGCACTTGGGAATCACAGTAAAAATGCTAGTTGGGAGGGTGGAAGGATGGCCAGCTCAGCATGACTGGCAAAACCTTGGCCTCCTCTGGCTCAGATCCGACACAATAGCAACTCTGCAAATAAGTAAGGCATCACGCCAGAGAGACTAGCAAAAAAACTTTACTCTGGAGAATGGGTAGTGGGGAGGGCCTTCAAGGGAAGTATGACTGGCACAGCCCTTATCTCTGGAGCCCACTGTTCTCCACAAGGCAAACACTACAATCATCAAAAGCCTTCACTCCACTCCAGCTATCTCTCTTCCCAGTTATCCCACCAGGAGCATGTGTTTGTGCATATTGGGGGGAAGAGGTGTCCTTTTAATTGCTGTCATCAGCGGGTTGTAATCAGATTTTAAGTTAGGTTGGGGAAGAGCTCCACGTCTCCGTTTCTGTTCCCCACTTGGCACTCACCACAGGGCCCACATAGTGTCTTTGGCGGGTAATGGAACAGCCCTTTGTGAGAACTTCTCTAATATTCCCTGCTCCAGAAGGATTACCGTCCCCAAAGTCACACTTTCTTAGCTTCCCTGAACTCTCTTTAACTGTTTTCTGGAGGACCATTGTTTTGTGGATGAGCAATACCCGAGCAAAGGAAGAGGCATTTCCCACGCTTCGTGTCAGTCCCGTGACGCTGACTGATGAGTGGTTTCCCCACTCTTCATTTGACCCTTTCTCCCACATTGCTTACTTCCTTATCTCCAACTCATCCCACTCAGAAAGCCCTGATATGGTTAGAAGACTTGTAAAGAAGGTGTCCAGAGGTCCATGCCCTCGCCTGTGGATCTTTGGGCCACTATCCCTATTAACCCTTTTTCCCCCTAAACTAACAGGGAGCAGAGTCTGCTGCTTGCTCCACCTCTGCATCCCCCAGTGCTCTCAACCACAGCTAGGAATCTGGGTGACCAAGGCCTCTCTCTTCTCCACCTCCCTCTAGCCACTTTTTGCTCACAGGTGATCTGGAAGGCTTTGGAAGAATGGAAGCAGTGCTTCCTACAACACTTAGGGGAATGTTATTGGCTGCCTGTAACTTGAGATTGCACCCATTACATACTCCTTTTGAAGCTGATGCCTTCTTTTCTCAAATCCACATTGTCCTATTTTCAGAATCATGCTTTATCAGAAAATATTTGGACATTGGCTTGTTTGCCACCTGGGTAGCACATGATTTTTTCCCCTGCAGTTTTTGAGATTTTAGCAGTGTTTGCCATGTGGACTTGACAATGTCATGGCTTTGTCTTTTAGTATCATGATTGATTATTTTCTTGAAAGCTACTTTTACTGGAGGAATCATATAAGACACCTGAAGATCTGAGTGGAGGAAGGAACCCAAATGAAGAGTGAGAACAGAAGAACTGTGAAGGCTATTTTTTAAAAAATAGTTTAAGCTGCTTCCCTATTCTTACATAAGGTAGACATCCAACTCTTTGCTTATCCTTAGGTTATGTTATTGCTGCTAAGATCACTATATAATTATATGTATTTTACAGGACTGTTCAGAAAATTGGAGCAAATTCCCACATATACAAACTAAAAGAAATATTATTTGCTGTCTTCCTACATATAACTCTGGCATTATTACCTTTAAAAATTTAGTCTTTGATATTTACATGATACAATAAGCTTTTTGAGCATTTTCACTATTGCTTTATTTAAGAGTTAAAGAAGGCTGTTCCAAGCTATGAACCACTATGAGAAACATTCTCATAGCCACAAAGTTTTCTAGTCAAATTTGGAAATTCATGTTGCTAATCCATAGTAAGAATGCCTGCCCCAGAAGATAAAAGTTCTCTCTATGCTGATGAATTTTACATTCTATGCTGATGAATTTTGGTGGCTGCTAATGGGAATGGCCTCTTAGATTTTCTTTGTCTTTTTCCAGGTTTGGTTGATGAGGATGAGAAATGGCAAATGGGTTCTATGCTATCTTGTATCCATAGCAACTTTGAGTATAGCAACTAGTCTACAAAGAGAATGTTTAAAACATCTACATAAGACATAATGTGATTAAAAAATGATTCTATTACTATTAAATTAAGTGGATTTACTTGGTTTGCTTGACATTTCGCGATATGAAACTTTTTTTTTTTTAAAAGATTTATATATTTATACATACAAGCACTGGGTACAGTCAGAAGTGCGGGAGGGTAAGAGAATTCACCAGAGCCAGAGCGGGGAGCAGAGCAGGCAGAGGGACCGAAGCACACTGCTGAGGGGAACAGCAGGCGGCAGGAGAGGTCTGCGCGCCTTGTGGGACCCTCCTCTTGTGGCCGGGGAGCAGCCGGGGATTGAACCGGCGCTGCAGAGGCTGCGGGCAGCTTCGCAACCCAGCGCTCAACCGCTGCGCCACCGGGGAGGCCCTATATGAAACTTTTTTTTGGCGTATAATGAGATTGTTAATGAGAAAGCCCCTTGGTACTAGAAAGTCTTTTTCTAACATAACAATTGTCTCCTTAATTTTTATAACAAAGATTCATGATGCAAAGGTCATAAGCATTTTCAGCAATCTGCTATAGCTAAAGGTCATGAGATATTTCTAAAGAAATATGAAATTAATAACAAAATGATTTCTGTATTTTCCCTCTCTTACTGTCAACTTTCTTACTTTCCTTAAACATTTCTTGATCTCATGATGTTACATTCAGCCCAGTGAGCTAGGAGACAGATGTCATTTAGTTCCATGGTGCCTCTGTATGTGTTAGCCCTCATATTTGCTGTCAAAAAGATTTAACATGGACAGTTTCACATGGTCAACCTACAAGTACATTCTGTTGCTAATTCTACAAATATCAACTAAATTTTTCATTCAGGTATAGTACCAGATGCATGTTGACTTTGCCTTTCAGGAAATCATGCTGTCTTGGAGGGAGATAGACACACAAACTAACAATCACAATGCCTATTTGAGCTTCTCTTTCTTCCTGCAAAGGTGGGTGGGCAAAGGAGCAGTGGGGGCCTGAGGAGTAATTACTGTGGGTTCCATACATGGGAAATAAAAATCCCAGGACTCCAGTGCTCTGAATGAATTTTCACAAGCAGGTTTTTCAACGTCTTCCTTTTGCAAATGAGAAATTGAATTTCAATGAGTTTGACTTTCAAAAGGTTAAACAATCAGTTAATGAAGAAATAAAAGACAAATGTCCTTACAGCATGTCTTCTTAGCAAGGGCAATCGCTCCAGTGGGGAGAAAATTGGTTCTTGGAGACAAAAATATTTCAGATATTACAATGACCACTTCCAAAAGGTCACAGTCCATAAATGGATACGTAGCATGCCGGTCATACTAAATTTTCAAGGGTAAAGGGATAATTAAAGAAAAAATAATATCTGAAGACTTACAGCTTGGGGGACAATAGGATTTTTAAGGTTTGACTTGACTGAGATGTTTTCACGTGTATAGGCATATGTCCAAACATCTAAGTGTGTACATTAGGTGTGTGCAATTTTTTATATATTAATTATACTTTCATAAACTTTTTAAAATGTTGAGAAACATTGCCTCATAACCAGCCATTCTTGCTTCTATTACTCTACTACATGAATTCAGAAATAAACGTCCATCTGTTTTGATACTTCATCTTTACGTCACAGACCTGAATGTCATTTTATTTATTGTTTAGCTTTTATTTCTTCCCCTCCCTTCTTCATTCTTTCTTGTTCTTTTATCTGCTCTTCCTTCCATCCCTCCCTTTCCACCTATAAAAGTGAAAGTAGTCAGGGGACGACTTCCAGTCAGGCACTATGATTGCTGCTGTGGCTTAACGGTTACTTTCGAAAGTGCATGAGTGCACAAAGGTAAAAAACATAATTCCTAATTTTAATTTTATTCTCTAAAACAATTATTCCATGTGCTGAGTCATTGTCCCATATTCAGAAACACTCATGAGATGAAACCAATTCTATTTCTTTTGGAAAAGAGGCCAAAAAAGAAAGTAACTGTCAATTCTGATGAAAGGCCTGAAAGAATCTTTAGTTAAAAAATTCAAAGGCTGGGCCTCCCTGGTGGCACAAGGGGTTAAGCACTGCACTATGAAGCAATCCATAGCCTCTACAGCACAAAGTTTGATCCCCGGCTGGCTAGGGAGAAACCCACATGGTGCAGCAGATCTCTCCTGTCTCGCCCGCTGCTCCCCTCAGCAGTGTATTTCAGTCAGTCTGCCTGTTCTGTTTCCTGCTCTGTCTCTGGTGAATCCTTTCACCACCACCCCTGCATCTCTGGCCTGTACCCCAGCACTTGTATGCATAAATAAATAAATCTTTTTTAAAAAATTAAAAAATAAACATCCCATTTAAAAAAAATTCAAAGGCTGGATAAACGAAAGTGAAATGTCAAATTTTTTTGTGGAACAGTCATACCCCAGGGAAGTACTCTCTGTGGGCCCTTAAGCAATGAGGAAAAAAAAATTGTGACATCATTTCAAGAGAGTGCTCTGACCTGAGCCATAATTATTCTCATGCAAGGGAAAGATCTTTAAGGAACCAAAAAGGAAGAGATCACATTATTGAATTTAATGGGAAATATTATATGTTATTTTGTGGTATTTATGGATTTGGTTGATACCTAAAGTTTCTATATTTATCTCAAAGAATATTAAAGTTAAGTATCCACTACACTGAGGTTTCTTGATTTCTCACCAGAGAACTGTTCTTCCTTCAGTGTCCCCAATCTCTGCAAAATGCTCTGCCTTTCTCCCAATAGCTCAGGCTCAAAATACTAAACCCCTTCCTCTCCCTTCTACCACCCTTGACACTTCTGTTTTTCTCACACTGCTCATTTAAGTTACCAGAAAATCCTTTTGGTTCTAGATCGAAAAAACATTCGATATCACAGTTCCTCTTTATTACCTCTGCCCCAATTAATTACTCCTTCCCAAACTATCATGAACCCCTAGAGAAAGTCCTTTGTACAGCCAACTGGGAAGATTGTTGGAATATATAAGCCAAATCTAGACAAACATCAAAAAGCCTTTAATAGCTTTCAGTCTGATTTAGAATGAATCAAAAATCTTGTTCATGGCCTCTAAAGCCACACCACATGACCTGATCCTTGGCTTCCTCTCTCACTTTATTTTCTCTCCTACTCACCCTCTTTGTAGAGCCATGCTAGTTTGTTGGCTTTTCCAAACATGACAGATGTGCTCCTACCTCAGGGCCTTTGCACTTGCTCAGGACTCTATTTTTCTACAACTCCATCCAGCCTCTTTCCTCTCTTCCTTAGGGCTCTACCCAGACAGCACCACCACAGAGAGGCCTTCCGTGACATATATGTGATCTTGTCACCCTATCACTTTTTGACTTTCTTATCCAGCTTTACTTTTTTAGCTAGTATTTATCAGTGTAGCATCACATTGTACATGTGTTTATCTTTATAATATGTATTTATCCATTACATCTCTCTCAACATGGATATAAGCTCTATGAGAGCAGAGAATTTATTTTGCTCACTACTAGCTATGTAATAAACCTTTGTGGAATAAATAATGAATGAGTGTCTACACATTGTGTGTCCTCCCTTTATCTAGGATAGGCAGACACTACAAAGGAGGTAGTGTCCCATGGAACAGCATGGTGGGCTTGGTTAAAGGGACCGGTCCCATTTCTTTCCCTTGAGTCAAACCAAATATTTCTGGAAGGAAAGGACCTTGGAAGGTACTGAATATGGCACTCTAGGCATTAGCCTACAAAACCCTGGGATGGGGTGGTTGGTGAGAACAGCTGGGAAAAGAAAGATAAAGGGAGAGAAAGGAAGAACTGACCTATGGCACAAAGCAGGTTCAGAGCAGGTATCACCTCCTATTATAAAATTGTTGAAACTGGTGGGTGGAATTTACATATTTCTCTGAAAGACTTGCTTTGTGTTTTACAAGTAAGCAGATTTTATTACTCCTGAAGATTTCCTTTTCTGTTAAGGTTTTGATTACTTTCAGAAAACATCTACAATTATTTATGTTTCCATTGCTTATTTTAAATGATGAAAACCATGTTTTACTTTCAGTGATACAAAATATTAGCAACTGAAAACAACACAGACTTAAATTATGTAAATGGTAACAAAGTCACCTTTTCCTGAGATAAAACTATTATAAACTAAGACATTAAAAGTCAATGAATATACTCTCTCTTCCTGTTTGTAATGTCTATTTCCTACCCATAATTGGGTAGGAAGCTACTGACAGTTGAAGAAAATACTACTTCATAGCTTAAAAGATGATTATGAAGCAAAATATTTATCTCAAATTCGAAATGAGTGTAACATAGGGTGACTATTTTGTTAATTCAGTCAACACTAATCACTAGCTATATTCATTTTGTTTATTGAATTTTGATCCCTCTTGAGTTCTTTTTCACTTAACTTCATTTAATTTTCTCAAATTTCATTTACAGTTAGGTGGTTTATGATCCACCGAGCCAACCAGATAATACTTTTAAAAATTTCTTCATTCTTATCACCAAAATACAAAGGGAGTTACGTGGCAATAAATCAGGCGGAAGTTTGTAGTGAGTGATGGGATCTACTTGTTCACTTTGAATATGAGAAGTCCTTGAACAGAAACTATTTTAATATTTAAAACATATTTAGTTTGGTATTCTGGGTCCAGTAATGGCTCAATTAATGTCGGGTGACGGCTAATCCTAAAAACATGTTCTGTCTTTCTAACCTATCCTTTTTTTTTCATCTTTTGGCCAAGGAGAAGACCGGATATGTCTACATGATGATTAAAAGAAATTGTGGTCAGGATTAAAAAAAGAAGAAGAAGACCGACTGCTAAAAATTAACAATACAATTGGTTATTTTTCTTCAAATGCTGTTGGCTTGGAGACTTCTTCTGGAAAGATAAAATATCAATAGATGCACTTTTCCTTAGAATTTACTTAAATAAATTGAAGACATATGAATAAATTAATAACTGCACACAAATGTTTATAGATGTTTTACTCATGATTACCTAAACTTGAAAGCAATAACCATGTCCTTCAAGGTGTGAATGGATAAACAAACTACGATACAGCCATATAATGGAATATTATTTCATGTTAAAAAGAAATGAACCACAAAAGAAGGATGTTTAAATGCATATTGCAAAGTAGAGAAAATCATGCATATTGCAAAGTAGAGAAAATCATTCTGAAAAGCTACATATTATATGACACTTTGGAATAGGTAATAGTACAGAGAGAGTAAAAATATCAGTGATTGTCCAGGATTTGGGGTTTAGGGAGGACAGCATTTAGATGCAGAGTGTGGCAGATTTTTAAAGCAGTGAAACTATTCTGCATGGCAATGGTGCATATATGGCCTTAGAGATTTGTTAAAACATATAAAAAGTACAACACATAGAGTGAACCACAATGTAAATTATTTTTTGTTAATATTGGTTCAATGATTGTAACCAATGCTTCACCCTAGCACAAGATGTTAAAAATAGGGAAATTGAGGGGGCAGGGATGGAGGAGATAATGGTATATGGAAGCTCTCTATGCTTGATTTTTCCATAGTCCTAAAATAGTTTAAACCAAAATTAAGTCTGTTAATCTTTTTAAAGTTTTTTTTTAAATGACACGATTACATGCTGTCTATAATATACTCAGTACAACTAGGTAGGTTGGAAATAAAGGAATGGAAAAGATACAGAAGAAATAAGATAAATTTAGACTTCAGAGCAGGGAAAATCACCAGGTATGGAAAGAAACATAAGGATTAAAAGAGCAACCCCTCAAGAATACCTGCCAATCACACTGGTGGCTATGTATCTGAGAAAAATAAAAAATGATGAAATTGTTCTAGATTTCAACTACAGAGCTGGTTACTTGACTCTACACATGTGATAAAAATAGCATAGACATATATCCATAACATATGAGTTTGATACTTATCATAAGACTGAACCATCATGGAAACTGATAAAGGAACATAAGAACTTTCTGGGTTATCTTTGCAATTTCCTGTAAGTTTAGTATTTTTTCAAATCTTCAAAAAAAAAAGATTATGCCATTGGAGCATGTGATTTTTTTTTTAAAGATTTATTTCTTTATTTATACAAGCACTGTGTACAGTCAGAAGCACGGGAGGGTGAGAGAATTCACCAGAGCCAGAGCAGGGAGCAGAACAGGCAGAAGGACTGAAGCACACTGCTGAGGGGAGCAGCGGGCGGCAGGAGAGGTCTGCTCACCATGTGGCACCCTCTCCCAGTGGCCAGGGATCGAACCGGCGCTGCAGAGAATGTGGGCAGCTTCGCAGCCCAGCGCTCAACCGCTGTGCCACCAGGGAGGCCCGAGAATGTGATATTTTTGAAGGATCCTTTATGTCATTTGAAGCACATCTTTATGCATTTTAACTGTAGTAACTCTGCCAGCTGCAGCTAAATGATTTTATTGAACTTCCTGAAGGTGTCCTTCTGTACACTCTGCCAACTGTCACCCCAGGTCCTGGTGAACCTCATTACAGCCTTCTTGCCAGCTGTGGCTCTATGCTTAGCACTAAACATTTTTAGCAAAGCCCTCTAAGTTGTTACGGGTGTGACCTTTGCATTGAGGTACCTAATAAGTGATTTGCAACTTAATTATTTTTCAAAGGCACTTAGGTGTCTATTTTCCTTACTTTAAGTTGATTTGTTTAGTTAAATTTGCCAAAGGAGAGGCGAAAATGTAGACAATGAGAAAAGTTTGCTGGTTCTACCAGTTGATGATGAGCTGGCAACTTAGTTAACAGCCAGGTACTCAGAAAGGCTGAAGCATCAAAGGTGACAGGGAGGTTAACAGCAACAGATATGTCTTGATATTCATGGAACAAGGGAGCAAGTCTCCAAAAATTCAGCTTTGAGTTATCTGACCTCAAAATATTGGCTGCTTCTGCAGTGTATTTCAGTCAGTCTGCCTGTTCTGTACCACACTCTGTCTCCGGTGAATCCTCTCACCCCCTACACCTCTGGCCTATACCCCAGTGCTTGCATAAATAAATAAATCTTTAAAAAAAATTGGCTGCTTCTAAGAATCACCTTGGGAGATTTTAAAGATTGCAATCCTCACAACCGTCACAAACCAGGCAAATCAGAACTTTTATTTAATATATCCAAAGACAAATCAATGTATATGTGTGTGTGTGTTAGATTTCACATATGCCAGTGGGATAGATAGTATGTTAATACGTAGTATAATGGAAAAATCATGTTGTAAGTATTGAAAATTCTGTGTTAGAGAGATCAGAAGTGAAAATAAAGTAGTCAGAGGAGGCCTTTGCTTCTTCCATTCTTTTCCTTCTTTATGAAGTTCTTTCAAGACAATACATAATCCTCACAAAAGGAAGTCTTGTAATATATCAGTGTCAACTTTCATTTATTAAGTCAACGTTATCAACATAAGGAACTTGTCTTGAGAGTAAATATTTACAATTCTAAATAATTAGACCTGATTGCCATCTCATAATTTAAAATGAACCGGAAAAAAAAGTGACTCATTCAGTGCTGTTTGCATTAGGGACTCTGGAATAACACACTGCAATATGTTCTGTAGTTCAGAATATTACTTCCTTCCAAGATTAAGGTATCCTGGAAGAGTAAAGTTCGTTTGGGGTAAACCTTTTTCTTTTTAAATATAAAATGTATTGCCTTTACAATTATAGAGGCACTGTTTGTTGTACAATTGGAAAACAAACATTTCAGTTTATCTTTATCTGGGTCTATTGATTAAAATATACATATGAGGGTTTACTCTTTTCCTTCCTTTTTTCTGTTTTCAAAACATGCTGGTCATGTCAGGCAAACTATAATTATACTTTATATAGCATACATATTCATACACGATTTATATTGTAAGTGGATATTATAGTTACAAATTACCAGTAAGACTTACTTGAACTATTTGGGAAAAGAGGTATTCTAGAAAGTGGAATATTTTGAGGTTTTTTTCTTCTATTTTTGCCTCAACTGTGCATGCCCTTGGCTATACCCAGACCTTGTCATCATTCAGCCTCTGACCATGTCTGAAAACTCAAATTCCAACATCCACTCTTAGATCACAGGGCTCTAATCCTGCCCTTTTATTATTCAGCTTCTCTTACTACATTGCTATTAATCTCATGGATCTTTTCAGTCTACTTTTTAATTTCCTTCCTTTAAGCCCCCTTCTATCTTTAATTCCTTCTCATTTTGCCCAGATAGGCAGACATTCCTTATATATATATGTCTTTCTGTCTGAAGTCCATTGTGTGCATCTCCCGATCATGAACCACTGTTATTCTAACGCTCCACCTTACCATTCTGAACAAATGTGGAATCCTAACAGTGCCAGGAAAAAGTCACCTAAGCACATAAAGACTGCTTCTGCCACAGCCTAGAAATTGTCCTGAAAAGTGTCAGACATCCTGTTTCTCAGGCTCCTATACTAACCACTCCAACCCTTCTTTGCTCCCTTAATCTCCTAACTTTTCTGCACGCTGGTCAGTAGACGGCTTTTCTATTTCACAGAGAAAACACAGCCTGTCAGCCAAGGGCCCTCCAATGCCTTCTACGTCTCAGGTATACACTTGCCTAGTTCTGCACACATTCTCTCCTCCCTTTCTCTTCTCCCAGTGGAAGAAAGATTTCTCTTGTTTAAGACTAAAACCTCTGCCCTTACTTGAGTACCTTTGATTCAAATAATTATCTTTTTTTTCTCTCCTCTGTTTTCTTTCTCCCTCTTCTGTTAGGTCTTTCTCTTAGAGCAATGGGTCTGACTCCGACTGTGCATTAGACTTACCTAAGAAATTCTCAGAAAAGTACCTGGGTCTCCAGTAATTAAGTCAGATTATCTGTGGGTAAGGTCTGGCCATAGGTATTGTTTTAAGTTTCCCAGGTGCCATTACTTGGTGGTGACAGTCCAGATCTCTAGCCTTAGTCATTTGAACATGTTTGGATCTTTAGTATACACGCCCCGCCCCCCATCTTCTCCACTTTATTTTTTTTTTAATTTATTTATTCATGCATACAAGAGCTGGGGTACAAGCCAGAGATACAGGGGGGTGAGAGGATCCACCAGAGACAGAGTGGGGACAGAACAGGCAGACTGACTGAAATATACTGCTAAATGGAGCAGCAGGCGAGACAGGAGAGGTCTGCTGTGCCATGTGAGTTTCTCCCTGGCCAGCTCCGGGGATCGAACTCATGCTGCAGAGGCTTCAGATTGCTTCATAGTGCGGTGCTTAACCCCTTGCACCACCAGGGAGGCCCTCTTCTCCACTTTAGAATCAAACTTTTTTGAAGTTACCCACAGTTTTTGCCACCCTTATTATCAATTCATCCCTAACTCAATTTGGTTTTTGCTTCTAGCACTTTGAATTTCACAACCTCCTAATTTGTAAAATCAAAATCAAGGACACGTCATTCCTGGCTGTACTTGAGCTGAGCCAGGCATTAGTCATATAGCTGTTCTTCCTCTGGAGACCCTTGAATTCCCTGGCTTCTCTAATCCATTTCCTCCCTTTATTATCATTGTTTTTAATGCTTACTTTTTTTTTACAGCTCCCTAATGCTTTTGGGGGGGTCCTCCTTGCCACCTCTTTTTAATGGTGGGTTCCACCATTGTTCAGCCTTTGGCCTGTTTTTCCTCCTACTCTGGTGGTTTCTCTCTTGAATTTAATCTGGTGCCATGGTTCAGATTGCCCGTCAAAATCTGAAGGTTGACCCAAGCACCCCTGAAACTTCAGACCTGCAGAGCTCAGTGATTTCTGATCATCTACATTGCTAAATAAAGAATTAGCTTTCCTTTCAATAGGCTCCTGAAATTAAGAAGATGCCCTTGATGAGTATTTACAGAATAAAGTTGAAAGGCTCAACACATCAACGGGCACTAAAGCTTTACTGGGCGAACACACACTCATTTCAAAGGTATGTTCTCATCCACCCCCTGCCCCAACAGTTCCTGAAAGTTTATGATCTTATAAATAAAGAGTATCACTGCCCTCCACTGTTGAGAATGTAGGCTAAGTAAAAATCACCTAGGGTTCTCTCTCCTACACATCCTACCCTCTTCTGTTGGTCCTAGAAAACTCCAGGGGTGTGAAAAAAAGCCTTTCATTGGATATGTGCAGGAGCCAAAGCTATCAGCTTGCATTTTCTACCAAATGTTAATTTCACCATATCCCCTGTAGGTCAACCCTGGAGGACTGATAGAAGGGAAAACACAAGGAAATAAAAAGATCTATAAAAATCCCAGGAGTAGGGGAAGAACTAGAGTAGTATGTGGGTGGCTTTGGTGAGTTGTAGGTAGTAGTGGTGATGCTATGAAGGGATATAAGGAGGATCCTTGCTGAACAGTTCTATTTAGTTCTGTTTTGCTTTTCTAGTTGTTGCCTTGGGCCATGGCTCGGGCCTGGATACTTGGAGGAACTTCAAGATCTGTTCAAGGACCCCCTGGAGGAAAGTCAGTACAGCACAGACTTGCTGTGGTTAGGAGAAGCTGAGAAAACAAGTAAAGCCTGATTTTGGCATTGCATTTCCTATCCCTGCCCTTCTAAGGCCCCCCGTCAGGGAATTATAATTTAGAGAGTATCCCAGGCCTCACATTGCTGGGAGTGACTGGAGTGGGCGAGGGTAGTAGGGGTGAAGTTCTGAGCTGACTTTTTATTTGAGGCTGTAGACAATGGTTGGCTGATGTGGTTTGGTGGTTGGTGATTTCCACTCAGGGCTCACACCCTCCTCCTCCTCTGAGCCCACTGTGCTCACACTCCCTGGGTTCTTTTCTGATACACAGTCCTATTAGTTCAAGGGAAAAGAAGCTCACAGAGAAAAATAGTATGTTTAAAAAACATTTCAAAGAACTCCCAGTGTGTTAAAGTTCTCATAAGAACTAGACTCTCAGGACAGATGGGCCAAGAATTTAAATGTAGCTGATAAGCACAAAAACAGGTAAGGAAAGTCTTCAACAACAAGGACAAGAAAAAGAATATAAGAACCAAGCTGAAAAGTAAATGGTATTTTCATATTTAAATAAAATACATATCAATGTGAAGAGTAACAGAATGGCTACACGTGAGGGAAAAAAAATAACAAACTAGGGCTACCCTGGTGGCTCAAGGGGTTAAGTCTCAGCATTATGAAGGCAGCCACTGCGGCAAGAGTTCGATCCCAGGCCAGGGCATAGCAGACCTCTTCTGTCTCGCCCACTGCTCCCCTCAGCAGTGTATTACAATAGATCCACCTGTTCTGCTCCCCGTTCTGTCTCTGGTGAATCCTTTCATCCCCACCCTGTAACTCTGGCCTGCACCCCAGTTCATGTATGCATAAATAAATATATAAAATAAATCTTAAAAAATATAAATAACAAACTAGAAGATCAGACTGGGAAAACCTCCGAAAAGAAAGGAAAGGGCAAATAAATAAGAAAAATTACAGAAAAATGAAGGGTAGAAGGCATATCTAAGTATCATGAGCCCAGAGAGAGATATGAAAATTAAAAATGAAAAGATAGCTACATTATAAGAAATATTTGAAGAAATCATTTCTTTTAATTATTAAATTATAATAATTATTTAATTTGTATATTTATAAATAAGAAACCAAATATGCAGAATTAATTACTAAAAAATTCTTAGATTGAAAAAACACATGAAGTACTAAAAAGAAGTGAAAAAAAAAACACATTTTTGGGTCTCCCTGGTGGCGCACGGGGTTAAGCACAGCACTATGAAGCTGTCTGCAGCTTCTGCAGCACAACTTCCATCCTCAGCCAGCCAGGGAGCAACCCACATGGCACAGCAGACCTCTCCTGTCTCACCTGCTGCTGACACCCTTTACTTTGGAATAGCCACAAAATATTCCAACAAGGGTTAATGCTCTTTGTGATTATGTCTACTCAAATATAATTTTGAATTAAAATCTATACTTATTAAATAACATAATAATTATTATTAATTTAATAATTAAAAGAAATGATTTCTTCAAATATTTCTTGTAATATAGATATGTCTTCATTTTTAATTTTCATATCTCTCAGCAGTGTATTTCACTACATTTGCCTGCTCTTCTCCCCACTCTGTCTCTGATGAATCTGCTCATCCCCACGCACCTCTGGCCTGTGCCCCAGTTCTTGTATGCATAAATAAAAAGATCTTTAAAAAAATCCACATTTTTTAGTGACACTCACACCGAGAACAAAGGAAATACTAAAATCTTACACACGGAGAGAAGAAAATACAAAAGAAAAAAGAACAGATTACGATAGAGGTTAGAGCAGTGTTTTAAAGGTACTGAAGAAAAAAAAATTAAATCACAAAATGTTATTTTCAGACCAACAGTCACTGAAATATGAAGGCATGAAAAAAAAATATTCTCATGCATCCAAGACCACCTTGAACACCTTGCCATGCAAAACTCCTCTTTGAAAAGATTATTTATGGCACATATCTTTTTTTTTCATTTCAAAATGTATATTTAATGGCCAGTCCATCAAAATCAACCAGAGTCATATATATATATATATATATATTTTTTTTTTTTCAAGGTGCATTTTCAAGTTTTATTTGAGCTTCATTTCTTCTTGGCTGCCTGGTTGTTCTTGCTGACAGAGTGAACAGAACATTCTCAACTTGGTAGCTTCTCAAGCACTGACAGGCAAGATCCTAACAACACTCCCTATCTTGGATACATTAAAAATTTCATAAGCCATGTTTAATTTCAGAAAACCTAATGCCAGTCATGAAAGACAGTTTCAACAGAAAATTTAGGCACCCTTTACTTTGGAATAGCTACAAAATATTCCAACAAGGGTTAATGCACTTTGTGATTATGTCTACTCAAAGATAATTCTGAATTAAAATCTATACTTATTAAATAACATTTTAAGTTAGCATCTATTACATTTTGATGACTTCTATGAACCATTTCCACCATTGTGTTTTAGTTAAGTAATGCTGAACTATTTCTACCACTAATCCTGGTGCTCATTCTTCATGGCACATTCTATTTAGAGAAGAAGCTATAGCATTTACTGATAAGGCTCTCCTTTTCCTGCTAATCCCTAACCAATGCAAAAGTCTTGCAGTAATTTCTGCTGTAGCTGCTGTGTTACTGTATGGCACATATCTTAAGGAAAGAACATTTAAGACACATCTTGGAAATGGTACAAAAGATAGAGTGATGATCAAATGTTTTGATTCCATTTGTTTCTTTACAAATAGCTATATAGATGTCCAAAGGTTTGCATGGTATTAACCTGATGAGTATATCTGGGAGAGTAGATTGAGGGTTGTGAAAACTGGTGAAAATGCTTGTTTTGGGGGATGACTATAATGAATCATAGAAATAGGGCACACTGGGCCTCCCTGGTGGTGCAAGGGGTTAAGATGCAACCTATGAAGCTATCAGCAAGCACTGCAGCACGAGTTTGATCCCTGGCCAGGGAGAAACCCACATGGCGCAGGAGACCTCTCCTAGCCTGCCTGCTGCTCCCCTCAGCAGCGTATTTCAGTCAATCCACCTGTTCTGTTCCTCACTCTGTCTCTGGCAAGTCCTCTCACCGCCTCATGTCTGTACCTCAGTTCTTGCATGCATAAATAAACAAATCTTTAAAAAAAAGAAAAGAAAGAGGGCACTGAAATAATACACATAGAAAGATATATATATATATATATAAATACATAACAGCAAAAAAATGTCAGCTAAAAAACAAATATTAATAGATATACGCTATTTATAAAAGACACAGTTAAATATTGCATACAAAGTTTTAAAGGGAAAGGATATTAAAAGCCTGTCAGAAAGATACTAACTAAAAGAGAGTTGTATTAACAGATTTTAAGATAAAGATTGTGACTGCAGAATGAGTAAATGTTCAAGTCATTGAACACCTAAAAATACCTTCAAAATAAGTGAGGTCAAAATTGACATAACAGTAGGAAGATATTGGTATATTTACCATTCTAAAGGGAAGTTTTAAGTCACCTCTTTTAAGTTTTGGAGGCTAAGCAGACCAAAATGAGCAAGTAAATAGAGGACCTAAACAACATGAAAAATTAATTTTGACTTAGAGTTCTGCTTCTAACAAGTATAGAAAACATATATTTCCTAAGCAAACATAAAACATTTATAAACATTGATTTTATATAAATACCTAGTCATAAAGAAAGTCTCAAAAAATTCAATATATGGATTTTTGCTATTTCTTTGATTACAATGCAAATAAAGCAGTATTTAGTGACATTAAAGATAAATTCAAAAAAATCAAACATTTGGAAATTAAAAATAATACCATTGAATAACACCTGAGTTAAAGAGGAAATCATAATAAAAAAGTAAAACATTTACAGCCAACAGCTTATACACACACAATTTTATACATATATATGCACATATATATACACATATAATTGTTTTTAATTACTGTTCTTTAAGAACATTCTAATGATTAATGTGTTAACTTGGCTTGACTAAAGAATGCACAGATATCTGATAAATTATTATTTTTGGATGTTCTGTGAGGATTCTTCCAGAAGAAATTAGCATTTAAGTAGGTACACTAACTAAAGAAGATCTGCCTTTAATTTTGTTGGGAGCATAAACCAATCCAAACCATGGGTCTGAATAGAACAAGAAGGTGAAGGGAGGGCAATTCTCTCTCATCTGAGAAACATTCTGAGATATCCATCTTCTCCTGTCCTTGGACATCAGAGCTCCTGATTCTCAAGTCTTGGGACTTCCAGGTTTACAGAGACTTAATACTGGGTGTGTCCCCCATTCTTAGCCCATGCAGGTTTTACTGGTTCTTCTGATTGAGACAGTTGATAATGGGATTTCTTGGCCTCCATAACTGCGAGCCAATTCCTACAGTAAATCTCTCTCTCTCTCTCTCTCTCTCTCTCTCTCTCTCTCTCTCTTTCTCTCAATGTAACTACTATCATATCAATGCAACTACTATCAACATGATTTACTACTGCTAAGGATTACCTTGATAACCTGACTGAGGTAAGGTTTTTCAGGTTTGCCACTGTAAAGCTCTATTTTTCCCTCTTTCTACAGATAAGGCATGAAAACACCACATAGAAATGACACTTGGGAGAAAATTCATAGCTTTAAATACTTCTATTAAAGATGTTAACTGTCAGAATTAGTGAGTCAAGTGCCCATCTTTAGAAGTGAAACAATAGAATCAACCCAAAAGGTAGAATAAAACGGAACAATTAGAAAGGAAACCAATGCAATAGTAAACAAAGATATGAATCTTATCAACAAACATGAAGCTAGTTCTCTGCAAAACTAACTAATATAGACTAATATCTGGAAACAATGATCAAGAGAAGAAAGAAAACTCCAAATATTATCATGAATAAACTAGAAAATTATGATCTGTGTGGTGGTTCAGTTTCTACGGCTTAAATCCTTTCTTTTCTCCCAGCATTTATATTATTAGTAACAAAGCCACATTTTATATTCTGAGTTTGTGGGCTTTTGACCACAGTGCTCATGACTCATTTCCTTTTACCCCACTAAGCAGACAGACACTTCTAGTCAAGGATTTCCTTTTCAGTTCTTAACATTGAAAGTAGGAGAGCACCAAAAGTTAGAGAGTTTTCGTGTCTTACTAGTGGGGGTCTTTTGAAGCAGATGCCTAATTTAGACATCGGGAAACAAGATATTTATTAGATAGCAACATCTGTAAAATGATGGGTAAATTGAGATGTAAATTTTTCAAAGACTCAACCATCCTCGTAGGGAGCTCTGGAATGAGCACTGCCCCTTAAGATGCCCTGAAATGGCCACATCTTTCTATGTTTGCATTCCACAGTCACAGGATGCAAGCTACTTCTGGAGGACCATGACTTGGACAAAGACGTTCTCTACAGTTGAAGAAAACCTTATCAAAGCTGTCAGCTAGGTACTCTTAATATTTAATCTTGAGATTAAATGAACAAGATGAGAAGATTAACATTACTAGGTATCAAGAGTTATCATAAAGCCTAAGTAACAAAGATAGTGAAATTAGCATAAAGATGGACAAACATACCAAGGAACAAAAATTGACCATCCACATAGGACAGTTTGATATGTGCAAAATGGTTTTGCAGTACATTGGATGAAAGAATAGTGTTGTTGTTGTTGTTGTTTTTAAGATTGATTTATGTATTTATACAAGCACTGGGTACAGTCAGAAGCTAGGGAGGGTGAGAGAATTCACCAGAGCCAGAGCGGGGAGCAGAGCAGGCAGCCTGATGAAATACACTGCTGAGGGGAGCAACGGGCAGCAGGTGAGGTCTGTGCGCCATGGGGGACCCTTGCTCTGAGCCATGGGGGACCCTCACTTGCAGCGGAGGATCTAACCGGCGCTGCAGAGGCTGCAGGCAGCTTTGCAGCCCAGCACTCAACCGCTGCGCCACAGAGGAGGCCCGAAAGAATAGTGTTGTAAGTAATACCGTGTCGTTGGATATTGTATCAGCCAAAGTCCAGTGAAAAAAAAAGAGAAATCACAATGTTTCAACAGAGAAAATTGAATGTAGGAAATGTGATAAGTGAGTGTTGAAGAATTGTAATTAGGGTACAAAAAGGTAACATAGATAGTGTGATGGAAGCAGCTACCACTGCTAGAGTTTAGTCCAAAAGGAAGCTTGTGATTATTAGAAAGTGGAAGCTTGGAGGAGAGGCTAATCAGGAAGACCCAATACTCAGAGGAGGGGCTACCAGCTACCTGGTGCTTTCTGATCTGAAGGGGCACAATGAGGCCAGTTCTGGGGCATGGAGGAGCTGCTGCTGAAACAAGTCCTTTGCTGGGCTGAAGGGTCATTACTGAGTGACCCAAAAAATCTAAGAGGAAGCACCACAATCCTGGTCTGTCTCAAATCTCTAGTATCCCTCTTTGCTCCCACTCTTAGTGGGATATAATAGGGAGAAGGGCGGCAAAGGAGACATAGGTTTACTGAGTGTACCCCAACATCACAAAGCAGAGGTAAGGAGGGCTGATAACTGAGAAAATAGCTTAATGTATAGCCCTGATAGCCACATTAAAAGATGAATCTTGATCCCTATCATTACATACAATCTATACCAGATAAAATTTTTACTTAATTATGTAGGGCAAAACATAACCCTGTAGAAGAAAGCATAGTCAATACAAGGAAAATTCTTCCAAAGAGGAAAAGAACAAACAAAATGTCAACAGAGGATGAATCTAGGTGAAAGGTGTATTAATGTTTAGTGTATGATTTTGCTATTCTTTGTAGGTTTGAAATTTTTCGGAATAAAAAATATAAAGCAAAACAAACTAAAGAATAGTGATCAGTGACAACTGAAATATCTAGTAGCACCCCCTGTATCCTAAATTACTTCCCAGTCTGATACACTTCATGAGATATTTGCAAATATGCTTGTTTGATACCAATATTACTATAATTTGCCCTATAAGTAGCATGAAAGTATTCCTTGCCAGTAAAAAAACATGTAAAATTCAAAAGCATTTAATGGTAGCAGTTCCAATGGTGAAGCAATATCCATCCAATTCTTACGGAAATACACATATAGATGATTTAATATAACTGTTACAAAGGTCGGTCTATTTACTAATCTCACATTTAAATTAATACAAGAATGGTGGTCAAGAATGATTTTTAAATACTTTATCCATAGTCTCATAGAAAGCTCAAAAGTAAATGTAAGCAAAACCAGCAAGTACTTTAAATTCTCCTTTTCCACTTATCTCTGTTGCCTACACATGCAACAAATGCTAGGTTTCTATCATTCACCATCAAAAGGGTCCCAAAATAATTCAGTAATAGAATCTACATTAGGCATAATATTTTTTGAGTAGAATTTCTCTACAATGTAGTATTTTTTAACTTTTAAAGTAAATGAAAATAAGATATTTTAAAAACAAATGAAATGGGAGCCCTATAGCTCTGCTGGTCAAAGTGTCTGTATAACAAAAATGAAAAAGAAGGAAAAAGAATGAGTGTAGATGACATAGTAAGGTAAAAGGCAGAGCTTCAGAATTTAAATATAGTCTATCTAAAAACCTGAAATTTCTCCAAAAACCTATACAAGAAAACAAGAAATGTAAATTAGTTTTTAGACTTTAAAAGTGGGAATTTTATTTTAAGTCAAGTTTGGGTCTTACTACTCTTGTCTCCAAGTACTAGATTCTATTTTTATGGTGTTAAAAAAATTATTCAGTTCTAAATGTTGATCCTATTTTAAAAATACTATTATTATGATAGCCGAAATAAAACAGATGTGAAAGAGGACATTTTAAACTTGCAGTCATGCAGCCTGTATTAATTGCACCAGCTGTGTTAAATATAGTACTGTGTTAAAATTAAAAGTGGAACTGAATTTTGGTCCATATGCTTTATAGCAGCAGATGAAAGGATAAATGTTACCCAGCTGCTGTAGCTTTTATTTGCTCTTCTGCTCTCCACTGGCATTGTCTTTTTTGTTCACACCCAGATTTAGATGTTCTCCTTGGCTCTTATTTCTAGAATGACCAGTAGTTCTACAGGCATCTTTCAATTCTGCCTTCAAAATACTTTTAGTTCTTTCCCCAGAGGCCTAACCTATGTGAGTTTGCTTGATCATCTTCCACTAGACTATGGATGTCCACACATTAAAAATTCCAGGTCAAGAGCAATTTTACAGAGCTCTATACCTTGCCCTGTAGTGATATTTAGGAAGGTTATCAAATTGAAAGTTCTCATCACTCCATAGAAAGTGGTTTTACTAATGTGAAATGGATTTGCCTGACTCACCTGTAGACGTAAAAGGGACTTATAATGAGACTCAACTGCAGTCACACACAATAATAAAGAGTTTATTTACAAAAAGGAGAAATGAAGAAATGAATACTTCAGGGAGACAAAGAGATAAATTGTTTGTCCTACCAGTTCCATTGAACTGGAACCTCAATATCACGCTGAAAGCCAGCAAAAAAACAAGGATCCTCCTAAGGCCCACATGGCTGGTTATATACCAAACCTGGCTGCTTAACTCCACCCTTAGTTTCCAGCAATCCTCCCTTTGGTGGTGATGACAGTATGGGATTTGTAGTCCTTGGAGTCTTGGATCTCTTTGGTCTGGGGTGGGGGTGGGGTCCATAAAACCTGTTTGTGGAGTTTGTTCAGGACATCCTTTCCCCACAACAGTTTTCAAATAAAATCTAGAATCCATAGCATAGCTTTTAAATTCTTCTAAACCTGCTTCCTGCCTGTCTCTGATTTCATCTCTTACTGAGTCTCCTTGTTACACATGTCTCCCTCACCAGTTATTTTGTGGTTCTTACTGTTTCTTTGGTTGGTTTGTCTTAGGACCCACTGTTTCTCTTCTTTGCTTAGCCAATCTTCAGATGTCAGATTAACAATTGCTTCTTCAGTGTGGTCTCATCACCCAGACCAAATGTGGTGATTCTGTTTAGAAAATTTGCATCTGGCAGATATCACATCTGCCTTTTTTTCACTGTAGTTCCAGTGCCACATGGGTCCTGGCCTAAGAAATACATATAATACGTATGAATTAATGTTCCCATAGACCAAGCAGTTATGAAAGGGATTCAATTAAAAAAGGGAATCTGAAAATTTATTCCATACAGCACAATAATGTAATAGGAATTCTTCCTTATAATAATTCCTAGCTGAAAATTTCCTATTCTAATTATTTAGCAAACACACTTCCATGGAACTGTAACCAGGGGCTGAAGTCAAAGGCTGTTACAGGTGGCACCTGGAGGTGAGGATGAATAGCCCCCAGACAAATTATCTGTGTGGGTGGAGACTCATAGGAAATATAAGGGTGTGCAGAAGCAGCCCCCGGATTCAGAGTTTGGGATTTCAACGTTTTCAGATCTTCATTAATTCCAGGTTCAGCCATTTTTGCCCCCCACCATGTTGTTCTTCCCTGTAAGCTGTTGCGGGCCTCTGAAGAACATGGAGAGGCTTCCAGCAGCCAATCTCAGAGGAGAAAAGTTCAGAAGTGGAGTGACTGAACCAGCAGCTTTGCTGCTGTTATAGCCTAGCAGGGAAGGAAAAGACCTGGGCCAGGTGCCTCACTAAGCTGTGTGAGTGTGAGCTGTTTGCCAGGTCTTTGCAGCTGCTGTTTTGAGAGTCCATTGTCTGGTGCTGTGCTGGGGCATCTGGACAGCTCTGGTGAGCATCTTCTGTTGTGTCTTCGCTGTCTTTGTGAGTTGTCTGGCTACCACATGCTCCAGGCCCTCATTGGTGGGAAGACACCATCTTGAGAGCCTTTTGTTTAGGACTTTAGAACACTGGACACTGCTTTGGGTGAGGTAAATGGCCATTTGTGGCCTCAGTGACTCTTTGTCCTAATTTGTTAAATAAATCCCAGTATTACTGTTTTCTGAACCTGAGTGGTCTTGAGCTTGTGCATGTGGGTGAACAACTCAGTGACTAGTGAACGATTTGGGCACTGTCCTTGCCCAGTTTTAGTACCCCTTATTGCTGGAACAAGGTGAATTTGCAATTTACAGCTAAATGACTGGATGGTAAAGCAAAAACAATTGACATAGGTACACTAGCTAGTGTTTGCTTTTACAGGAGAAATAAGTAAAATGCATCATATGAGCTGAAGTATTTTCAGATAATTTAAAATGTTTCAAATAACTTCATATATTGCTGAAGTCCTAATGGTACCAATACTAAAAAGGAAATATAGGTAACACTGTCTCACATGAGATCTTAAAAATATCTGAACTGTTATCTGTCCATCTGGGGCACTGACTAAATATTTTTAACCTTATAGGTCCACTTGATCCTTAAAAGATATATTTTGCATTCAGATAGATAGGGGTTGTCTATGTGTGTGTGTGTGTGTGTGTGTATAAAATAGACTATATCTACCATATGCTATATATCTATAGCTTTATGTCTGAAGAAAAAATTAAGAAAATAATTTATAATATATACTCAATTTTGTATTCCATTCCATCCCTTCTATTCTGTTAGACATTTGTGAAGTCCTGAACTCTGGGAAGGGAAGGTGTCTGGATATCCAGAGGGCAAAGATTTAATCTATTGTGCCTACTTAATGAAATCCTAATACCAATTCTGAACACTGAGACTCATGACACTTCTTAATTGATGAACTTATTGATGTGCTGTGAGGTCATGTGCCTTGATTCCACGAGGAGAGGTTACCAATCTTTATTTGGGGGGCCTTCCCAGACCTTGCTCTATGTCTAATTTCTTTTTTGCTATTTCTGTGTTGGGTCTTTTAAATAAAACTATGAACTCTGCACACTATTTTAGTAAATGGCTGAAACTAAGAGGGGCTGTGGGAACCTGAAAATTTGTAACCAGTCAACATGAAGTGTGGGTGGCTTGGCAATCCATTGAAATTTGAGTGTTGTCTGAAGTGGGGAGCAGTCGTGTAGAGGACTAGGGCTTTAACTTTTAGATTCTTCGTTAAATCCAATGATTCCAGTCAGACTGAATTGCAGTGTGTCAGTTAATATTGAAACATGATGCTCTTCTATTCTTCTCAAATACTCCTTGACACAGACACTTTCAGGCTGCATATGGCTCTACATAATTCCTCTGGAAGCCATTTTAAGTAGAGTAAAATGCTGTCATTTTCCCAAGTTCAGCAGTTGAGAATATTTGCTAATGGGTATAATGATACCTCAATTACATTTTTTTTACTTTCCCATTTTTTTTTATGTCTCTTAGTCATTTGGACTTGGTTTTTGATGAACTTTATTGCCTAACATTTTCCAATTTTTCTAATAGGTCACTGATACTTCCTCATAAATTTTTAAGCACTCATGGTATTTCCTTGTAAAACTTTAAGCACTGAATATTACTTATAGATATTGAACCTTTATTTTCTTTCTATATTAAATCTATTTTCTCTGGTTCTATCTGGATAGCTTGCATTTGCAGAAGCAGTGTCTAGTATCTCTGAATCTGCTTCACATAATCATCTGATTTTGGTGAATCTGACATGAACCTCTGCCCAGCCTAGTACTATGTGATCACCAACACTTTAATGTTTAATTTTTCCTCTAATTTAGGGTTACCAGGTAAAATACAGAAACCCTTGATTAAATTTGCACTTCAGAACATAAGAATTCTGTGTTTTTCATATGCTAAATCTGACAACCCTACTGGAATTATTGTAATAATAAAAGAGAACAGCTAGCTTTCAGAAATTTTCATGTACAGTTTCTGCACACAAAAACATCAATCGTGCTTCATTTTACTCTAAGTACAGTATTAAACTAGAAATGCTGAATTTAATACCAAGGTAGGAATCTGAAAGTAGATTAGGTAACATTTAAGATTTGATTCATCTTTGGTATAATTGTGTCAGAATTCTGAATTTTGAAAAAATTGTTTTTAAGTCCCTGAAGGATTTTTATAAATACTGATATATGAAAGCATGTCCTATCACCACTACTGGTTACCAATGTAAAAATCTGTCCAGCTCATGCAATTGCCACACACAATTGCCAAAAGGTTTATTGAACAGAAGTTTCTACTCTACCTGAAAACTTCTATAACCACCTAATATTAAAATACTTAGATCCATCTTAGTGAGTTAAGGAAAAATCTCCCTCAAAATGTTCAGATTTTCCAAAATGTCCACAGCAGGCTTTCCCCCCAACATGTGTCCATATTTCTAGAGTGTGGAGCTAAGGTCAATTAAGGCTCATGAACTTCAAGAAAAACTTACTGTAGTGGCAGGAGGGGCCACTGAGCAAGTTATCTATGCCCGGCAAACCCGGTAAAGGAGAGTCCTGAAGCCCTGGGTGGCTTTAACAGGCTTTTATTGAGCTTTACATGCAGTGTGGTGAACAGGTACACAGCAGGCAGGGATGCTGAGGTCCAGGAGGCCACTAGGCCTCCAAGCCCCTGGCAAGTCTTCACTCTGGGCTTTTCTGGCTTTTTTCCCCCCCTTCTTTCTCCTGCCTCTTCTTCTCTTAGTGACTACCTGAATACTCTTCCCATGGCCCACAGAAGTAAACAAGTCAGCTTATAACAATGTAACAACTGCAGGTGCCCCATCAGGCAGGGCAATCCCAATGGTGGGAGGGCAGAAAAGCCTGAAAACAGTTTACCCTACAATTTACCACCTGAGGGTTTTTTGCTATACAGTCTACATATACACAAATTTTTTAAACAAACATAAACACTGCAGCCATAGCCCACAAAAGAAAATGGAATACATATCTATGAAACAATACAACAGAACACAAATAATTCCAGGCAGGGCTCCAACCAAGTGGCAAAAGACAATTATTGGCACGAGCAGATGAGCCACCACTTCTGTTGCCAAAAGCAGTGTTCATGCAAGGGGGGAACCACTCAGGCATCTGCCCTCACACACCAAGAGCCGTCAGGCTTCCTGGCCTTCTTGGCTATAGCCTCGGCCACGGGCCTCACACAGCACCCACCTCTAGGATGTGCTCACTCTTGGATTGGGGATTCTGTACTTTGGGGGTAATCACCCAATCCTCAGGGTTTTCTGTCTGCAGTCATCCCAACACTGGGCTTTCAGAGCCACCAACGCGACATGCAGACCCCTGCACTCAGGCCAACCCACTGCACAAAAACATAGATCGGGATCCGTGGATACAAGCTCCACATGCGCGCTCTCTTGGGTTCCCTCTTTGACCGTGGGCTCCACCACAAGCTTCGTTTTCCCACCCGTCCCCCAAGGCCGGGCTCCTGAGCTCCTCACCCTTACTCAACAGTGAGCAGGGCATCACCCACAGATGATTTTAATAGACTCACCGGCCTTCTTTAGCATACTTAGGCTGCTTAACAGCTGCTCAGGGTTTCCCAATCTCAGCACCAGCTTTTGCCTTTCTAAGTTGGCTATTTCCTCTGCCTAGCTGCTGGGCAGTACACAGGCTGCTTTTGGCCATCGCAACCCACTGGCCACCCCCAGATTCCCATCTCCTGGGGTGTACAAACAATACCATCCTCCCCCAGGGTCCCCAAAACAGAGCATTACCCTGCCAAAGTTTCTCCGCCCTCTGGCAGGATTATAAGTCCAAGTCCATTAGTCTTTTCCTGCATCAGCACTGGCGAGCTCCGAATCGTGGTCCTTTTTTTCCTGAAGATTCTGCTGCCTCAGGAGTCTCGGGCTGGTCCTCATGGGCTATCTTCTTCTCCATTCACGGTCTCGTCCCACAGCTCTTGGACCTTGCCCACCTCTTGTGTTCCTGCAGTCTCTCTAGCTCTTCCCACAGCTCCTGGCCTCTGGTCACCACCTGTGCTGCCATGGCACATCCAGCCTTGTCACAGGCAAACACAGTCTGCTACTCCTCAATCCCTCCTGAGGTCTTCAGAGGGCTCCATACCCGTCTGCATGGATCATCCTGCTGACTTATGCCAATTGTAGTGGCAGGATGGGCCACTGTGCAGGTTTTCTATGATCCAGCAGACCAGGTAAAGGAGAGTCCTAGAGCCATGGGTGGCTTTAACAGGCTTTTATTGAGCTTTACATGTAGTGTGGCGAACAGGTACATGGCAGGCAGGGATGCCGGGGTCCAAGCACCTGGCAAGTCTTCACTCAGGGATTCTCTGACTTCTTTTCTCCTCTTCTCTCTCTCCCGTCTCTCTCCTCCTGCTGCTTCTTCTTTTAGTGACTAGCTCAATACTCCTCCCATGGCCCACTGAAGTAAACAACTCAGTTTACAACAATATAACAAATGCAGGTGCTCAATCAGGCAGGGCAATTCTAATGGTGGGAGAGCAGAAAAGCCTGAAAACCATTTCCCCTACACTTACCAAAACAAAAATCTTTTAAAAAAAGGCAAAGATTACCAGGTTTAGAGTCATCTCTAAAAATAACCCTTTAATCAGAGAAATACATCTTTAAGCAGAGTAGACACTTAAAGCAACCAGTTTTGTCATATAAGTCACCTCATGTGAGACCTTCCTCTTGCTATGGTGACAAAGACCACTACTCCATTCCTTTGCTCAGGATAAAAAGTCTCAGTTTGTCTTATTTACTCTAGAAAACAGTCATGCAAATTCTCCATAAGTATGAATTAAATTTGTTTTGTTTCTCCTACTAATCTGTCTGATGTTAATTTGTTTTCTCTACCAGTCTGAGGATAATCCAGAGGGGTGGGAGAATTTTGCTCCTGAGCCCCTGCAGGGTCCTATTGTCCCAACCAAATCCAGACTCATCTTCATGTGAACCGCCTTCCAGGAGTTGCATGCTCCCTGTAGAACTGTGCAGTGGTTCTGCCATTTGGCTGCTTTTCGGAGGCAAGAACCACATGTATCTCTATTTTTTTAAACAAACAAATATTGTACAATATTTTAAAAGGAACCTAGAAGTTTGGTACTTTTTTTTAAAGCAGACTTTCGAAGGTAAAGCAAAGGTGAGAAAAGGACTGAGCTCATAAATTTCCTTCAGTGCTCCAAAAATGGTAGAGAAGGACATGTTAGGGGGAGGTCAGTAGGTGTGGTGTACTCCTTGGAAAACAGGGTGCAGAAATGGCTGTTTATGGTCTGTCAGTTTGTATCAAATTTCAGAAAGGAAAATAAAGGCTCTTTTGATCGCTTCCTGGTCATGCATGATAATAGGGCTTAAAATCTTTGTCCCAGTTCAGAGACATGCCAGCTCTCAGATCAAATGAATCATATGCATAAGGAATTAAGGATTTTTTAGAAGCTTTGATACTGTCCAAAGTTCATATATGTATTTAAGTGACAAGCCAAAGGTAAAAAAATTTGACTTACAAATATCTGTTAATATTTCATAAGGCCAGCCTGTGTAGTAACATATTAAGGCAGTTATCTCATTTAATCTTCATGACAGTAATGAGGAACACATTATTATCCTCATTTTATAGCTAGTGACTGAGGCTCAAGAGAAGTTCAGTGACTTGCTCAATGTCACACAGCTTTTAGTGGCAAGTCAGGGTTTCAAACCTATACCTTTAACGGTTCCATATTTCCTATAATGTCTGTGTTTCCTTTATACTAATTAGCTGTTACACAATTAGTGATAATGCTTTTTTAAAAAAAATTTTTCATTTTTGTACAATATTTGCTTTCTCCTCTCATGTGTAGTCCCTGTAAAATTCCCACCACCGATTTTCCATACCACTTTTATTTATTTATTTTTTTGTACTGGGAAATGCCAGTTTGGTGTTGCTTTTGAGAATTAGTGGAACTTGGCCGTCTATAACACCTCTGCAAGTAAATGTAATCTTAAAATAAGATTGTTTCTTAGCAATGCAATGAGTATAGGGACAAAAGAAAAGTTTCAAAATAAGTTGGGAAAGCTTTTGTTTTCCTGAAAGCTTTCTAGCAAAGGTAATTCACAATAAAAAGTCATTCAAACTAAGTTTAATTTGTTTGAATTTGGCAGTGGTGGGGAAGTAAGATAAAGAAAGGGAAGTGAATGTGAGTGGATAGAGAAATATAAAGGAATTACAACTCATAGAAACTAGGAACAAGGAATTATCATTTGTGTAATAAATTATTTATGCATAAAGTCCATGCACACACACACGCACACACACACACACACTCCATATTTGACTGAGGTGCACACACAGTCAAAAATGGCTAGAAAGAATAGCAGGAGTGGTTCACCAGAAACTCCTAAAACTTTACAGCTTGGAAAGTGTGTACATCTGGCTTAACAGCAGCAGCCGCAGCAGGAGCAGCAGCAATAACAAAATAATAATAGCACCAATAATAAAGCTTACTAACCTTCAATGATCCCTTTATATGCCAGGATACCTCTTGTGCCTGTAAATTTACTTAATATTAGAAACTTACTGTGCCTATTACAGATAAGAAAACCAAGGTAGGAGTGAACATTATTTGTTCAAAACTTTGTAGGAGTGACTGGGAAATATTTCTGTACTCCTCTGGGTTTTTCTCAGACTGGCAGAACAAACAAATAAACTCAGATCATTATGGGGGAAAAACCAAATTTCATTACAGATACATGGACAATTTATATATGTAAATTCTAGAGTAAATGGGGACAAACCAAAGGTTTTTATCCTGAGCTAAGACATGGGATAGGGGTTTGGGGCATGAGAGTGAGAGGGGGTATCCCACATGACAAGGACAGAATGACTTCATATGACAAAATCAAATGTTTTGCATACCTGCCCTGCCTTAAGATACATTTCTTATTAAAAGTTTATTTCTTGAGATGACCCTAAGTCTGGTTAATCTTTACTACTTAAAGTAATGATAACAGTTTCTTTTGAGACCCTGGAGGCCTTGAGTGATTTCAACTTCACAAGTCAAGATGACACATTTTGGGAAGTGTCTACTCTAGCTATCATGGAGAAAAGACTTTCTGAATGTTTTGGGGGAGATCATTCCTACAGTTTTACAGCTGGTAAGGACAGGTATCCCTGCTTTCTAATATAGAATGTTTTTCATCCCAAACAGAAAAAGGGTTGAAGTGGAGATGGCTTTAGTATTAAGTCTTCTTAGTATGGGTTCTTGCTCTTTATATAGTTTTATAATAATATACTTGGTGCCTTTAAAACACCTAAATATTAATTTTCTTACGGTTCTGATGTATAGAAACTCCTTGTATTTATTACCACATTTAGTCTCACCAACACTGTGAACAAATGCATTATTATCTCTCCCTTGTTAAATAACAAAAATCCATTTAAAGATCTAGTTGCTTTTTTCAAAAATCATTCATGATTTGGGTTTCATCCTGTGTAGCAAGTTAAAGGCACTGCAAGGAGTTGTACAAAATATAAGTTTATTATAATCAGAAAAGAGAGTAAGACAAATTATTTTAGCAAAACCTCCTTCATTTACAGGAAGGCTGTAGGGATCTTTACATGCAAATTAACTAATGCTAAGTAGGAAATTCTAAGTTGATTGGTTAAAAATTTCAGTTTTGGGAATTATTAAGTCTTGGTGGGATGCTTAGCATAAGTGACTCTATTTGGGCCTTTAATATTTTAACACCCCTTTTGAAATGGAGAGGTCAATGAAGTGAAATACTCATTTTGTCATCTAGTATTAGAAAACTTGTCTTCAAATCTACTCTTTGTAGGTAAGGAAGGAATCTTTCCTCCTGCGCGTCTTAGGTTCTCCATCTGGCATCGATTAATTAGAATGGCCAGAGAGTTGACATTGGTCAAGTCCCAGGAAATGTACAATAGGAAGACTGCACCATAATGGACTTTGGGTGATAATGTATCAATGTAGGATCACTGATTGTAACAAATGCATCACTCTGATGTGGGATGGCCATAGTGGAAGAGGTTGTATATTTTGGGGTGGCAGGGGCTATATGAGAAATCACTGTACTTTCTGTCTACTTTTGCTCTGAATATAAAACTGCTCTAAAAAATATCTCCCAGACAACAGAACAACAACTAGGCCTCCTAGTAGTAAATCTAGTTATTTTTCTGACCAGACCTCCTGCCTTAAACTTTAGACTGGCCTGGGGCCTCATGTCCTCTGGGAGAAGTCTGCTTCAGCTCTCAGGGGCCCATGCCTCACTTTGGCCACTGTGCTTAGACTTGTGGTTTTCTCAGTTAGCCACTCCCAGTGACCTGGCTGCAACTTTCCCCTACTTCCTCAGATATGGGGGAGCTGTTCTGCAGCCTGGCCTTCTTGCATGTTTCTAAACCTGGGACAGTTTCTCAACTCTTGGCTCTGACTCTTCACACTTAGCCTGCTGTGCAAGTATGGCCTGAGAGTTATGCTTGAGGCTGACATTCAGAGCCAAGGAAAAAGCAGAAAAACACACTTTTTTTTTTTTTTTTGTAAATATAAACCTCATTGTCTACCTAAATAAGAGCTGCTTGAAGGGGGAGATGATGTCTCCATTTTATGAAAACAGGACTTCTTGAAAGTTAAGAGCAGAAACTATGGAGTCAGAAAGACCTGGATTTGAATCCTCTGTTATAAATGCAGTTGTTACAAACACTCTTCCACAAGTCTTTTGAATGACATATGTTTTCATTTTCTTGGCAAAGAATTTCTTGAGTGAATTGATTTCTCAAGTTTTATATAAAACTGTCAAACTGTTTCCAAAGTGGTTATATCATTTTACATTCTGCCATTTGATTTTAAAAAATTCACTTAACATCTGGTTGTTAGTTTCTCTTCTCAGAATAAAGTGGGTGGTAATATCTACCCCTGGGGATTCTGAGAGGATTAATAAAATAATATATTAAAGCATCATGAGAAATATTGGCACAAAATAACTTCTCAATAAAAGCAGCTATTATTTTTTGGTTGCAAATTCTGATTTTTTTTAGAAAATTATAATATGAAAAATTTCAAAGCTACAAAATAGATGAAAGACAATGAAAACCCATGTAGCGACTCCTGGAGCCTACAATTCACAGTTGGCACACTTACTTTATCTTTCTATTCACACATTAATCCACTTTTAATAATTTTCATAGTAAATTATGGACATGAGTACATTTCCCACTGAACACTTCAGCATATGTATCATTAATTAGAATTTAATATTTGTTTTTATTTCCTTTGAGGGAAAATTTACATAGAGTGAAATATACAAATCTTAAGCACACCATTCTATGGGGTTTGACAGGGAGGTGATTTCAAGCAGGATGAGGGATTAGGACTGTGCGTGACAAAAGAGGAAAAAAATCAAATAGCCTATTATCAAGGTCATTGCTGCAGAGTGCAAAGCTCCAAGCTGGCAGGGCTCCTGTGAGACATATGGAGTGCCTTCAATGACATTCAGCTCTGGCCCACAAAACTACAAATTTCCCTGCATTTCCAGGCTCTGTGCTGGCTGCGGAGTCCACCACAGAGCTTCTGTGATCCTTGGAGCTCCGGCATTTGGCTTGAGCACCGGAAGTGTCTCCAGGTATGCACTGATTCTTTCTGAAGCTTTCTCATGGGAGATGATGAGGGAATGACTCCAAGGTCCCCAAATACCACTGATACTCTTGGGAAAAGTTACCTGCTGACTTTTCCCACCAGGACCCCCTTCTGCTTCCTCCTTCAGTTCTTCCTTGATACCTCCCTCCTGCCCTCTGAATGCAAAGTCAAGTTTTTCTCCATGATTTGGGTGTAGTAACTTCCTTCTGCCCTAAAGCCTGGGTTCTAACTGGCACTAAGGCCCTGGGTCTCAGCTTCTACCCCAAAGAAGGTTTATTCAAACATCTCATAATAGGCAGTGACGGATAACATTTCTCCGCATTATTACATCAGATTCCCACAAACCTGTCCTGCCCAATCTTAGACAGCTTCTTCAGCCCACTGGGGCTTTTACTTCTGCCAGTCACAGCCTTCTCTACTCTATGCTCCACTGAAAAATATCCATCACTCTGTTGGGGACAGGACTCTTGTTTTTCTTTCAGAGTCAATTAAGTCATTTGATGATGTAAGTCCTGCTAAGAGCAATGGCTTAATGCCACTCACTATCAATCAGCTCCTGTTTATCACCAGTCAGCTCTGAGCTAGTGCCCTGCCTTTTTTGTTCTCATCTGTCTTTACTTATACCTTTACCTCCACAGGGTCAAATATTTGCCTTTTTAATTTTCCCAAATCTTTTAAAATCTACCTTGATCCCTACCTTCACTTTTTCTTCTTAGCCAAATTCCTCTATATTTAACTGAATATATACTATTTAAGAAGCATCACCAAGTATAATTATGATGGTGCCTCTTCCTTTTTTTTTCCCCCCTGCTAGCATCTGTTTCAAATCCTTGTCATTTTCAACTATAGACTTGTAGGATATTCTGGTTATCCTATTCTGGAACAAAGAAAATAGAACTCATTGCTCTTTTGGCTGATGTAGAACAAGCTGGCAGGATCTCAGCTTATTCAGAAGTAGAATCGCAGGACCATCTTGACTGATGGTGGTGGGGAGTGAGGGTAGCTGACACCAGGTGCCCAAAGCAGCCCTGCACACATGCTATGAGCACTAATTTGGGAACCAAACTGCCTTGGCCCAGAGTTTGGATCTATTGCTTACTTGGCTGTGTCATCAGGGCCCGTATCTTAACCTTGCATTACTTCAATTTATCCATATTAATCACAACAATAGTAACTGTCTGACAGGTGAGTGAATGGTGAGTGACTTAATAGAGATAGAGAACACCAGAAAGCATTTAATATGCCAAACACTCAACCTATGTTTGTTATTACTGTTATGCTGCTCCTGCAGGGAGGTTCAGGCACCATCTACAAGACCATTTGGTTCCTATGCTAAGAATTTTGCATCTTGAGGTAGAGTTGCCTGTAGCTGGCGGGATTTTCAGACTGCCCATAGGATGTGCTTCATAACCAAGAGTTAAAGATGAAAAGAAAATGCTATTGCTGATAAGTCCCATGGAGATGTGTTATCAACCAATCCAACGAAGAAAAATAGCACTTTCTTCGACTCTCAGGTGGGGGTAGGGGGGTGGTGTATAATGTGGAGTTTCTGCCAGCCTTGTAATCTTTGACCATTTGGCTCAACGAGAAAGGAATAAGGTATTGTATGCTACCAGCTTTTATTTTATAAGTTAATATTTTCTTCTTACTGGGGCCTTCCTGGTGGCACAGCGGTTGAACGCTGGGTTGCAAAGCTGCCCACAGCCTCTGCAGTACCGGTTGGATCCCTGCCCACCGGGCGAGGGTCCTACATGGCGCGCAGACCTCTCTTGCCGCCCGCTGCTCCCCTCAGCAGTGTATTTCGTCAGTCTGCCTGTTCTGCTCCCCGCTCTGGCTCTGGTGAATTCTCTCACCCTCCCATGCTTCTGACTGTATTCAGTGCTTGCATAAATAAATAAATCTTAAAAAAAAAAAGATTTTCTTCTTACTTTACAAAATGTCTTAACTGTTTTTTTTTAAAGTAACAACAGAATTTTTTTTTTTAAAGATTTATTTATTTATTTATACAAGCACTGGGTACAGTCAGAAGAGTGGGAGGGTGAAAGAACTCACCAGAGCCAGAGCGGGGAACAGAACAGGCAGAAGGACCACGAAGTACACTGCTGAGGGGAGGGGAACAGTGGGCACAGCAGGAGAGGTCTGCGTGCCATGTGGGACCTTCACCAACAGCCAGGGATGGAACTGGCACTGCAGAGGCTGTGGGCAGCTTTGCAGCCCAGCACTCAACTGCTGTGCCACCAGGGAGGCCCAGAATTTTTTTTTAAAGATTTATTTATTTATACAAGAACTGAGTTACAGGCCAGATGTGCAGGAGGGTGAGAGGATTCACCAGAGACAGCAGGGAAAAGAACAGGCAGACTGAGGAAATACACTGCTGAGGGGAGCAGCAGGCGAGACAGGAGAAATCTGCCCTGCCATGTGGGTCTCTCCCCATCTGGCCAGGATCGAAACCTGCACTACAGAGGCTGCGGATGGCTTCACAGTGTGGCGCTCAACCGCCTGCACCACTAGTAAGGCCCACAAAACGTCTTAACTTTTATACATAGAAACATTTTCAAAGTCAATGACAAATTAATGTCTACTTCCTTTTTTTCCTCTTAACTCCACAATTTCACTGAGTTTTCCTTGAAGAGTTTAATAACAAACTCTTAATAGTGCTTTAAAAACAAACTCTTTAATAGCTAACATTTAGTGATCATTTGTCACATGAGAAGGTCTGTTTTGTGTTTATTATGTCATTCAACCCTCCCAACAAACCTATAGGAGGCAGTATAGCATAGCAATGAACAGTAACATTTCTGAGGTTGGACACAGGACAATCAATGGCTCCCTTACTTTCTTGAGACATGATAGGAAAGTTATTACATCCTTCTGTTTTCATCATCTGGTAAAAGATGAAAAGTTATCTTTAGTGGAAAAAAAATGGCCTTTATTTGTTAATTATGCATAATAAGAAACATCAATATGATGCAGTAATTATATGCTACTCAGTAATAAAAATTTTTCTATGTAAAAAGAGATAAAATAACTGCTTACAAAAATATTGCGTTTCTTTTTTTTTTTTAAAGACTTAATTATTTATGCATACAGAAGAGAACAGGTAGACTGACTGAGGTACAGAACAAGTAAACTGACTGAAGTACACTGCTAAGGGGAGCAGTGGGAGAGACAGGAGAGGTCTGCTCCGCCATTTGGGTAGCTGCGTGGCCCGCCAGGGATTGAACTCATGCTGCAGAGGCTGCTGATAGCCTTACAGTGCTGTGCTTAATCCCATGCGCCCCCAAGGAGGTCCAATATTGTGTTTCTAAGACACCATGTTTCAATATCCTGTCAACCAGAGACTATGAGTACATTTTATAGTACAGATCTGTTTTAAATGTGCTCTTTTTCTCCGGGTAATCACTGATTAAACCGCTTTGAACAGGACCTCCTCAGAAACTAGGAATGATGAACACAAAGCCTGAAGTTAAAGGTGATGATCTGTAGGCCACGACTCCCAGTTAAAGTGACACAAACAGTCCTTGAACCACTGAAAAACTTCAATCGCTACCCCACATCTGGTTAGTTAGACTCTTCGGATAGAGTTTGAAAGCTGTTCTCTTACTTCATTTGAACTCTCTCTATGCCTGATTTCACATGACTATAAACTCTCGTTCTCAACCTCCTCTCTTTATTCTCATGCTTTAGGATTCAAAACTGGTCGCTGGTCTTAAACGCTGCTGTGCAGCTACTGGCTTATCAAGGGGATTATAAAACATTTTCCACCAACAGGAAGAAAACTTATTACAGATACACAATTTATACTTGGTTAGGACACCTCAACCAGTGGTGCAGGTCTGGCATGATGACATTTCAGCTTACGCTGGAACATTTTATCTTCCCTTTTAACAGTTCTCTGCTCTAGGCGCTCATCGTTAGGACCTATGTCCTCTGACCCTCTGATCCGTTCTCAGCTGCAGATCCGTTTTTAAATAAATAGAATGTTTCTGGCTATACTATGACTTCTCATGCTTTGGACAGTTTCCAAGGTGACCACTATTTTACCTGATAAATGAATAGTCACAGAGGTAAGTGGGTCTTCTTCCCTTTGAGGTAAAACCTTCATTTGATCAGTGGCCTTCTGTATACTGCATTTTTTCTTTACTTGCTAAGGATGGAATTTTCCTGGAGTATATGCAAGGGAATAAATATTATCTTAGCAGATTGGTGGGGATGGTAATTCTGGATAAGTATTTCAAAACACACCTCCTAGTGTAATGTCTTGTCTTTCCTGTGAGAGTTTGCCTGTGTTTGTTTTGAGCTCTGAGAAATACTGAAGTTACATTTAATTGTCCAGCATGAGATTTACAACTAAGGCATTTCAGCTATCTCTCATTGATACCTCTGCAATATCTTAGGACATGGAAAAGTCCTTGAAACTGCTTAATAGTAAGGACAGGAATAAAACTCATCTGAGGGTTCATGTTCTTCCTCTGACTTGGGAAACTAAAATTCTTATTCATACTTGAGAACAATGAAACTCGAATTCTTGGCAAACATTTAAAATAATACCTTGGGCCTCCCCGGTGGTGCGGTGGGTTGAGCGCAGAGCTGTAAAGCTGTCTGCAGCCTCTGCAGGGCCGGTTTTCCTGGCCAACTAGGGAGATTCCCACATGGCCCTGCTCCCCTCAGCAGTGCTTTCTGTCTGTCTGCCTGTTCCGCTCCCTGCTCTGTCTCTGGTGAATCCTCTCACCCTCCTGTGCCTCTGCCCTGTACCCCAGTTCTTGTATAAAAATAAATCAATCTAAAAAAAAATAAAATGATACCTTTAAAGGGAAGGAATCTAAATCAGGCTGACTATATTGTCTATGATGGAGTCATATAGCAACTAGATTTCTTAGATTACTGGAAATTTTACTTTCTGTTACTCTACCTTTATGCCTTTAGATTTTATAAACCCAGAGAAATAAACAATGGAGCCACTGCTTATTAAATTTTAGCTGGACATTTTAAAATTCCATTTGAAATTCTTAGAAGAAATATTTGGACAATTCCATTAGTATTCAATTTTAGCTCCAAAATAGTGAATTATTCAACCAAATGTCTTCCATTTTTAGCATATCATATCAAATTATTCTTAAAATGGTCATAAAGAAACATATTAGCAGTCTATGATTTTTTGTGGATATTGTTTCATTTTGAAATGTTTTAAAATTAAGAATTATATGACATTAGCACCACAGAGCATGTTATTGATGTTGTACTAAATCCATTCTTATTGATGACAAATAGGATCAGGCTAAAAGGCGCTCCTGTAGACTCACTAGTGAATAAAAGTTGGAGATATGTTCATCTGCAGGCTTTACATCAAATCTGGGCTTCTTTCCATTACATCAGAGCCTATGAGCTAACCTAATTCAAACTACTCTTATTTAATTCCCTATGGCATTAGTTGTGATCTGTTTATTTTAAGTGCATATAGTCCAACAAAAATGTTTATTCTGAATAAAATGGCTTGGAAATGTTGTTTTTATCTATGTTAGCAAGTGGCTTCTGGGCATTCTCTGGCCTCTGGATACACAAAATAAAATCTATTGGCCTGAGAAGATGGAGGATCCTGAAACTCACATATTCTGTGACTATGACATACCTGAAACTTCTCAGTCAGCTAAGATTCTGTCAATTCCTGCACACTCGACTCAGATATTTGTGCATAAGGGTTCAGTGTTGCTGGAGTAACCTAAAAACCACATTGGGCTGGGCTGTTGGGTGGTGTTGTGATGCTGACTAATGCAGTCAGTTTTTCTAATTCTTTAAAAATAACATCAGTGTAGAAAATACTTGGAGATACTAGCAATGGAAAGATACATACATGTTAATTTCAAAGCAAATAAAATGCACGTAGCAGTACAACAAATGTGTATTTTGAAACACACAGAAATAACTTATTATATACTCAGGTGAAGCTTAGTATTGATGGTTTGTGTGGTTTTTAAACACATCAAGTAATCAGTCTTGTGAGTATTTAGTGCATTCTTAGTTGGCTATTATCTTCTATAATAACCTAGTAAGAGATTAGGAAGTGGAGTCTAGTGAGAAGATGTTTGCCTTGGTTTACACATTAAATACCAATAATCAAAAAAAATTTCCCCTGGGCCTCCCCGGTGGCACAGTGGTTGAGCGCTGGGTTGCGAAGCTGCCCGCAGCATCTGCAGTGCCCGTTCTATCCCCGGCTGCTCCCCCGCCACCGGAGGAGGGTCCCACATGGCACGCAGACCTCTCCTGCCGCCTGCTGCTCCCCTCAGCAGTGTACTTTGGTCCCTCTGCCTGCTCTGCTCCCCGCTCTGGCTCTGGTGAATTCTATCACCCTCCCGCACTTCTGACTGTACCCAGTGCTTGTATAAATAAATAAAAAAATAGATATTTAAAAAAAAAATTCCCCTAAGCATCAGCAGGAGGGAAGAAGTAGATGGATCAAAGTTCATATGTCTGCTTCTCTTCATACTGCCTCTGCACCTTTATGAATGGTATTAAGTATTTCAAGGCTCAATTTTCATATGTAAAATGAAAAGTAGTTTGTGATGGCCACATATTTTTTAAAATAAAATTTGTATAAAAGTTGTTCAGAAAATTGAAGACAGTTTTCACCATTAGTTTCCATAAAATCAAGGTGGGAGCATTTTTATCTTCCTAAAGGAAACTGGGTAAATATAACATAACCTATCTTTTTGCTCAGTTAAGGAGTTTTTAAAGCTTTGTTTTATATTTCTTCTTAACTATTATAATTGGTTGATGGTGGAGTGGAGAAGTAAATGAGATCTTTGGCTAGATACTTAAAAATTATGGTGCAGATGACTTCATAATTTTGAAAATGATTCATAATTTTGAAAATATCCTCAAAAAAGCCGGCCAGGCATAACTCCCAGATAATGCAAGGTCCAGAGGAAATGTTACTAGGGAATTACAACTCTTCAACTCTTTCTTTCTCTTCTTTAACATGAAGCATGAGATCTATAGGTGCTTGGTGGTAGGTATGGTGTGGTTTCATACATCTAAATGGGAGTAAGCGATACATCTGAATCACACAGTGTTGTAAATCATAAAAAATAAAATAATATAAAGTGGGAAGAGTATGAGTAGCCACCATTAAGAATGGACCTGATGAAATATTTAGTCAGAGGTGTTCTGATTTTCACAGTGGGTCGAAAGAAACAGAATAGCTTCCTCCCTCCTTCCCTCTCTCCCTCCTTTCCTCTCTCCTTCCTTGTCTCCTACCTTCTTTTCTTTGTACCCCTTAGTATTTTTTAAAAAAATTATTTATTTATTATACATAGAATGGAAGAATTGGGGTGTAGGCTAGAGGTTGAAGGATTCACAAGAGACAGAGTAGGGAGCAAAACCGGTGGATTTATGGAAATAAACCCCCAAGGGGAACTGCCGGTGAGGCAGGAGAGGTCTGCTGTGCCACATGTGGGCCAGATCCCTGGCTGGGGGATCCATCTCAGGCCATAGGGGTGATAGCACTGAGGTTTAACCCCTAACCCACCAGGGAGGCCCCCTTACACCTGGTATTGGTCATCTACCCAGTGTAATGCTACAAAGGCCTGGGAATAATACAGAACAATTTTCATGGAACTAACATTCAACAAGACATTAGCCATTCATCCCACCAGTGGAACAGTGGGAGTACTCTTTTCTTTTAAAATATATTCCTATTATGCTACCTGTGATTAGAAAGATTTAGAGATAATTTATCTGAATAGGGCAAAAAGGTTCTTTATTGCCTCTTTCTATGCTGTCCAGAAAGCTGACCTATTAGACAATCCTTCTGATTTTTGGAGTGAGCATCATATTGTATATTTATATAACTCTACCCACACAGGGTAAGGCTAAATTCATAAAAGCTCTCATAGATTCTTCAGTATAATTATTATTGTTTTGTTTTGAATATTTATAGGGAAGTAAAGCTACCAAAATTGAATATCAAATCAGTCATCTGAAGTACTTAAATGCTTAATTAGCATGATATTTATAATTATTTTCCTCCATTAAAATATAGCATTGAATATTTAAATGTACTGCCTAATGACCCTAAATTTTAATAAGGTACTTTCAGTCCTATAAATTTGGCACATTAATGTTTTATATACTTTCCTTTTAGAGCCATAATTATGGTTTGCTTGTTTCTGAGCTAAGGAATCCATTTTCCTACTAGTGTTCACTGAATGCCACTGGAGAATGAATTGGAATGATATGGATTTTTGAGATGGAGTGTATTTGAAGGGAAGTCTTGAGGGCCATATATTAAGCAGAAGAAAAGTCTGGGAAGAGCACAGAAAATAACTTTTTAGTGTTTTGGTCTTGGGGAGTGTAACTGAGATAGGGAATGCTATTTACTGCTTATTTCATTTGGTGGGTTTATAGTTGATTTTTTAACCGTTTTTGGTGTAAGTAATGATTTTTGAGAAGTCTTCCACCTTCTTACCATTCCTTGCCCCTAAGTAATCACAGGTCTTTCCCTCATCTTCCTGCATCACCAGTTATCACAGGCACCAGGCTGTGTCACAGCTCCAACTCTGAACTCTGTACAGGTGCTCTTCTTACTTTCTATTTCTCCTGAGTCCAGTTCTGCATTCACACTGGACATTTATCCAGATAACCTATGGCTGCCTTCAATACACTAGATCCTTATGCTCCTCATCCCTTCCAATAGAACAAATTACTTCCCATACTTAATACTTTTTTGCTATTAGTGTCACCATGTGTTTATTCACCTGGATTTGAAATATAACTCTTACCCAAGTTATATTATGTCTTGATTGCTCTGGCCTACTAATCAAATGTCCAGTTAAGTTACTCCATTTCTGTTCCTTGTCTAGAAAATTCATGCTGCATTTCAGACCTTTTATGGAAGGCAGCTATGCTCACCACTACACCGCCAATGCTGGTGGATTTCTATTTGGAGGACTCATCTGCACTCTGTTCTCTGCACTACAACCTGATGAATCATCCTCAGCCTGTGGTTTGATTATTTAGTCTACTCCCTTCCTAGGCACCAGATAGGAAACTTCTAATGACTTTCCCTTATCTGCTGAATTTTTAAATTTTTAACTTGACAGACAGTTTTTCTAGGACCCTGCCTTAGCTGTCATGTCCTCTTTCCTTCCTCCCTCCCTGTACTTCAAAAGTGATAATTCCATATTGTAAAAACCTCTGTAGTAAGTGCTGGTATCTGATGAGCAAGACAAACTCAGTCCCTGCTTTTCTAGAGATAAAGAGAGAGAGAGAGAGAGAGAGAGAGAGAGAGAGAGAGAGAGAGACATATAAGCAATTCCAGTGAAGTGTGATAAGCCCTTTGATAGGGAAATATGGGGGTGATGAGAGGATGCATATGGAACCCTAACTAACTGAGTAGGTTGATTTCTCTGAAGAAATAGCCCTTAAATTTAAATGTGTGAAAATTAATCAGCTAAAGAAATAGTTTGATCTAATAGGTATATTAGAATGTGCACTCTGGTGGCAGTATAGAAAAATGATTTGAGGGAGTAGTTTTCAAAAGTCAGTGTGTGTCAGAATCTTTTGGAGGGCTTATTAGAACACTTCCAGCAGGATCCCACCTCTGACTAGACCTGGAGAGAAGTGAAGAATCTTCATTTCTACCAAGCTCCAGGAGATGCTGAAGGCCTGGTGCTTGAGAAGCTTTGCTGAGAGGAAGCAAGACTAGAGGCTGAGGGGCCACATTGAAGGCTGCCTATTAGCTCAGGTGAGCCATGGCAGTGCCTCGACCAAAGAGAGGGTAATGGAGAAATGCAGCAATATTGAAGGCTGTGTGTGAGCTGGGCAGACCAGGAATAGGCAATTGATAGGATGTAGAAGGGAGGAGGAAAGAGAAATCAATGATGGTGCCTGATTTCCACCTGGGTGTGGTGCTTATAAGATAAACTCTTTACCAGGAGGAGAAACTCAATTAGGACAGGGGTGCTGAGTTTAGTTTGGGGCAAGATAAGACTTCAGTTATGGCGCAGGCGTTAAAGACAGTGTTATCAAGCTATCACCAGGTACTGCAGCACGAGTGCAAGCCCCTGCCAGCCAGGGAGCAAACCCACATGGTGCAGCAGACCCCGCCCGTCTTGACTTCTGCTCCCCTCAGCAGTGTATTTCGGTCGATCTGCCTGTTCTGCTCCCCACTCTGTTTCTGGCGAATCCTCTCATGCCCACCATGTAACTCCAGCCTACACCCAATTTTTTTATGCATAAATAAGAATAAATCTTTGAAAAAAAAATAGTCTCTAAATTCAGAGTTTCTAGATATAAGCACCAGTTTTGTCTCTTCTCATGTAGGGAATCTCAAACAAGTTCTTAAATTTCCCCGCACTCTAGTTTCCTCATTTTAACAGTGATAAAAATAGTACAAACCTCCTAGGTTTGTGGTGAGGATTCTATGACATATTGTATATAAAATGCCTGCAACAGTGTCTGGCTTATAGTTCATACTAAATTTTTGCTCCCAATGAGTAATTTCCTTTTTATATACTGTTTTTTTTTTCCTAAACTGATTTCATTTTCCTGAACACCTTCCATCCGTTGCTTCTTAACCTTGCTAAATTGCTTATTCTAGTTTCTCTGTTTCTAGAATTTCTTTCTCTCATCCTTCCCTGTCTTTAAGATATCTAAGACATATCTCTTCTCAGGATTCAAATCAAATGTTGCTTCCTCACTGCTCTCTGGCCCAGTGATCTCTCTTTTCTCAATTCCCACCACTGTTCATTTTAGATCAAACATTTTCAACCCTGTATTCTGATTTGTTTTATACATGCCTCAAACTGGCAATAATAGTCCTGTCATGTTTTGTTCACCCATCCATTTCTTAAGTGAATTCTGAAGTTAGTCTATAAATATTTTAAGTAACTGCTGCTTTTAACTTTCACCTATGTTTAGATTTGGAATTAGGGATATTGTTTTGATTTCCTTGTGTTTACTGAGTCACACATGCATTCATGGAATTATGGGTTTATTGTGGTTATTATTCATTCAGTAGTAATTCATTGTATCAACAAACCCTCTATTGCTCTGTTTTCTTCTCCTGGGAGAAAATTATTTAGTGGTAAATGAAAATACATAAAATCAATATGCGCTTTTTAAAATTTGAGTAGGGTCATCTCTTTTTTTGCTACAGACATACACATTGTTTTTAATAATTCTCAATAATCAATTGCTTTGATTTTCTGCCCCAGTAGCATTTCAACATCTTCTACACATTAAATATTCTCTTATTAAGTAAACTTGTTCCTACCAAGCTTGCTTCATTTCTGGCAACTAATATATTTGAGAATTTTTCTTATTACAAAACAAGCTGGAATAAATTCAGAGCATTTACCAAGAACTATCCTTGATCATCTACCCCTAGGAGGATAGAAGTGGATTACAGCACCAAAAACAGGCAATACTTTAGAAATTGCTGGAAATCAGTGTTGGAAAATAATAACTCAAAATATTGCTATCCTTAAGTATTTTTCTGAAGGTCATAGTTTAGAGAAGGGAACAAGTAAAAATAGCTTTCATCTTAAATTTAATTTTTTATTTTTAGAATGATAAACATAAGCTAATAAATGAACTCTTCCCTTCCTTGTGATAAAAAAGGACCAGGTATAAAATGATATAATGTATGATTAAAGTCATATTTTCATTCTATACCTATGCCACACTAAGTATTTAAAATATACAAAAGCTTGATACCATTTAATTTTTTCCTTTTTTATTTTATTTTACATATTTTTTACATCATACTTCATTTTTATACAATGTATGCTTTATCGTCTCAGCTATAGTCCCCGTAAAATTCCCACCACCAATTCACCTGTGTACCATCACCATAGTCCCTTGTGCTCTTCCCACCACTGTTTTGATCCTACTCTCTCCTGCCCCTGCTGCAGAATGTCTCTGGTTATAGTTGCCTGTTGATTTTGATTTTTACTTTATTATAATGGCTTTTTTCCCCTGATCTCTTATTTGTATCTTCTACATTCCTCCTATAAGAAAAAAACATCCTTTTTATACTACTTAAAATTGTTCTTTCCTTTCACATCAAGGGGTATAGTCTGTGCTATCCTGGGCATAAAATATTATATTCCTCCCTTTATAATTTCCCATTCAATCCTTCTCTGGACCACATCACTCACCAACAAACTCCTTTCTCCTGAAGTTAGGCTTTGTCTGTTAAAAAGATTGTATGACAAGTCCCTGCAAAGCTTAAGAAAAGCCACGGACAGTTTGTTTCTTGGGGAATAATCACAAACATCAGTATCTCCAATTCCCAGTACTCACATACTGTTGTCATGAGTTCAGACATATTCACCTAGTAGCTCCAGGGCACATCTGTGGTCCATGGAATGTACCAGGTAGGTAACAACAAGGCTTACTACTTCAACCTTCTTGCCAGTGATCATAATGTGACATTGTACATGAGATGTTAGGTATATATTTCAAATGCATGGAACTATGTCATATCCTTTATAGTGAAAAAGATAGCCCTATAGTACTAGCTAAATATCAAGTGCCTATAGTGATCTGATTAGCACATTTTGGGGAACACTGATCACAGCGACAGCAAAGCCTCATTCTTCCAGACTTCCCATCTTCAGTGGGGCTGTGCAAAGTTCCTCATCCCTCCTGATCATGGCAACTCCAGTCCTCCACGACTTCCTTCTTGGCTAACTACTTCTGCCCTATCCTGCTCCTGATGCGGCTACTGAAGTCAGGTATCCCCCCCCCCCACTTTACTTTTCAACAATTTCCCTTCCTTTCCTGCCCCACCCCTTCCACGTTGGTGTCTCTGTGACTTATTTTTACTTGTTTCTCCAGAAGGCTGTGCACCATTTGGCTTTCTTTTTCTTGGTACACAGGACTTTTGAAACTGTGAACAATTGGTAACTCCTTTATCTTGTTCCTTTTTTTTTTTTAAGATTTATTTATTTATACAAGCACTGGGTATAGTCAGAAGCGAGGGAGGAGGAGAGAATTCACCAGAGCCAGAGCAGGGAACAGAACACTGTTCTGAAATACACTGAAATACACTCTTGAGGAGAGCAGCAGTAGAGACAGGAGAGGTCTGCTGTACCATATGGATAGCTCCCTGGCGGCCAGGAATCGAACCGGCGCTGCAGAGGCTGTGGGCAGCCTCGCAGTGCAACGCTCAACCACTGGGGGAGGCCCTATCTTGTTCTTAATTGAGTGGTTCACTTACTAAACTATTTTTTTTATTACTTAATTTTTTTTTCTTACATCATTGTAGTCTCCATAGTTCACACTTAAACTGTTTGGTCTATCTTATTCCACCCATTTGGGGAACTCTGAGGCCTATGTGTCACCTCCGATTGGTCAAAGAAGACTAGACAGATTTCCTGCTCCTCCCACGAGGACAAAATGGATTTTTCCACAGACTCTGTTGGAAAGCCTTGCTTTCAAAAGCGCATTTATTGCCATTGTATACATAATGGAAGTACTTTCCTCTGTAGTGATGGGCTACTTTCTGTTTATTATGCAGCAATTCTGTGTCACAGATCATTATTGCTACCTATTGCATGCAAGGCTTTGCCTTCCTACTGAAGTTTCTCTGAAGACAAACAAAAAACAATTCCTGTTCTCAAAAGTGGCTGGAGGTGGCAGAATTTCCCTCAGTTAGCTGGGAATCTGATTGGACACCACCGCCTCATTTCCATTCCATGTGAACTTTTGTTGAAGCTCTTGGTTTTTAATTTAATTTAAAGATTTATTTATGTATGCTTACAAAAACTGGGGTGTAGGCTGGAGTTACAGGGTGGGGGTGAGAGGATTCACCAGAGACAGAGTGGGGAACAGAACAGCAGACTGACTGAAATACACTGCTGGGGAGAGCAGAGGGTGAGACAGGAGAGGTCTGCTGTACCATATGGATAGCTCCCTGGCCTGCCTGGAATCGAAGTCGTGCTGCAGTGGCTATGGATAGCTTCACAGTGCTGTGCTTAACCCCTTGTGCCACCAGCTTTGCAAAGATATGATAGTATTTAAAGAAATGTAGCATAAATGAATATCAAATATATGGCTAATGATTTGCAAGGTGACTGGAAGATGCTGTGTTTAAAATATCCTATACTATCCCTGTGAGTTCATTGTGCTACCCTGGATGTTTTGAAACACATTTGGGGAGCTGCAAACATTTAAAATAAAATAAAATTATCACAAATACATGTTCTCGTCAGTCTTAAACATTATTTTATTTTTGTTGGTGTTACTGTTTAGTAATCCATACCAACTTTGCCATGCAATTTAAATGTATGTTTTAGTGTATACATGCTTTTCTTTATTTACAATACTCCTTTTTAAATGCATGATCCATGGAGGAAGACAATTGTTAACATTAAGTGTTAGATCAGAAAGCTAGTGCTTCATTTTATGCTGACAACTGTGAAACTATAAGTTTCTTTGTGGGAGATCACACTAAAGATAGTCTAGCTTGTTTTTGTTTGTTTTCTACAGTGAAGAACTATTTTTAGATTTTAATTAGATAAATTATAGAGGGTAGAGTTAAGGAATGAACACCCAATAGGTTTATAAGTGTTCTCAATGTCTCTCTCTCTTACACACACGCACACACACACACACACACACACACAGTCCTACAATCCTCTCTCCTTGTTGCCAGCCTCCATTTGTGATGGAGGTCCTGTTCTATCCAGAGCAGGGCAGGGCAGGGCAGGGTCCTAACCTCACAGATGTGAGGAAAGGAGCCATCACAGCAGAAGGGACTCAGGAGAAACTTTCTCTTCTCCCTTGATGCCCTCAACACCCAATTCCCTGGAATCCCTGCAGGTCAGTCCTGGAGTGCATGTCCTCCTCCAGCCTCTGCCCCAGTAGAACTTTTGGTTTACAAACACCACTGCTAGCTGGTGCAGTGATTTCAGGCTATCATTTCACATACAAGTGAAGAATGGGCATTTGTTCATTTTCTTACTTTTTTGAACACCTGCTCTCCCTAGTAAATGTAGAACCAGAATTTAATGAGGGTAGTATAATTCTTACACTCAACATTAATGCAATTCTCCTGTTTACAATCTCAATTGGCAGATGATAGCACATTATTTGGGGGCTGGGTGAAGGTGAAATTAGGGATTCACTCCACACTAGATCATAGTACTCCCTGTGCACTACTGATTAAGGGTAAGATAAAAACAGATACCAATATACACATGAATTTTTAATAAGTGTGAATTCTTTAAAATATCATTTCCTAGGACTTTTTAAAAAGGATGCAAACAGGGCCTCCCTGGTGGTGCAGCGGTTGAGCGCTGGGTTGCGAAGCTGCCTGCAGCCTCTGCAGCACCGGTTCGATCCCCGGCTGCTCCCCAGCCACCGGAGGAGGGTCCCACATGGCGCGCAGACCTCTCCTGCCGCCCGCTGCTCCCCTCAGCAGTGTACTTCGGTCCTTCTGCCTGCTCTGCTCCCCGCTCTGGCTCTGGTGAATTCTCTCACCCTCCTGCGCTTCTGACTGTACCCAGTGCTTGTATAAATAAATAAATAAATCTTTAAAAAAACAAAAAACAAAAAACAAAATACTTTAAAAAAAAAAAAAATAAAATAAAAAGGATGCAAACAGCATGACTTGTGTTAATGAATTCAAGAATAAAATAACTGCTTGGCCAAACAAAATCTAACAAATTTCTTCACTGCAGTAATTCTCAGAACCTTTAATATGCTCATATGAATGGCTAAGCTTCAAAAGCAGGATACAGTGTTCAATATTTTCAGGCTTAAATTATTCCGGAAACTTCTATTTACAAAAGCAAATCTGACTGATGGTCATAGAAGAGATGCTGGAAGCATGTTCTCTTGCAGTCAAGCTTTGGTGCTAAGAACCAGACATTTGGGCTATACTTTCTATTGCTGAATGGAGATAATTACACTACCTGTTAAGTACTGGGAAGGCATTTTGGGCCTCTTGGGTTTACACAAGCAGAAAAATGCATAAGTGTAAGACATAACATTATTTTTTAGCTATACATCTTCTTACACAGAATCCAGTTTTATGTGCTCTGCACAAAACTATAATCACAATTTTTATAAATTTTGCTTGCAGATAAAAGGCCAGGTTTTCAAGGCAGCTTTTTACCTGTATCCTGAAGGACGTGCCCTGGCAAATATTGCAAGGTTACATGTGCAAATTTTTGGATTAGCAATTCCCTACCAAGATCATCTCAGAATTGCTGTTTATGTCTAAGAAAGGAAGACTCTTTAGAAATGGTTTCCAGATACACAGTTTCTTTTAAATCTTGAAAAAGTTACCTATTAGTCAGATTTACATTCCTGATCATTTGGAATTCTTCATCAGAATGTCACATAAATATTTAGCAAATCCCATAAACAATAACCTGGGTGTTACTATAGGAGTCAGATTTGAGACACTAATTATATGAAAAATCTATAAGTTGAAAACACTCCATTTACAATGAAACATCCCATGCACAGGTTGTTGGGTAAACTATGCTACTGAGTAGAGAAAAAGATGGACTTAGGGTCTGAAACTTTTTACTGGGTGAGAATAATTAGACACAATTACATAAGGATTTCTCAAAGAGGAATTTTGAAACACATGAATTAAAACACTTTCATTTCATTTTTTAAGTTGTAAAATTTACATAACTTAAATCTACCATGTGGTGATTTATGTGTGTGGGTGTATACACACACACACACACACACACACACATATATATATAAATAATATGGGGCACTTTGGGTTTGGCTTCTTTCACTTAGTATAATGTTTTCAAGGATTATTGATATTGAAATGAATGCAATACTTCATTTCTTTTTATGACTGAATAATATTCCATCGTAGGTATATATCACATTTTCTTTTTACATTCATCTACTGATGAATGTTTGAGTTGCTTCAACATGTTGGCTATTGTGAGAAGTGCTGCTGTGAACATTATGTAAGTGTTTGTTTAAACACCTGTTTTCAGTTCTTTTGAGTATATATCTAGAATAGCTGAGTCATAGGGTAACACTATATCTAACTTGTTGAGTCATCATCAAACTGTTTTGCATAGAAGTTAACCATTGTACATATATAAAGGTTGCAATTTCAATTCTGCCACATCTTTGCAATACTTGTCATTTTGCATTTTTAAAAAGTCATCCTACTAGCTCAGCGATGGTATCTCATTGTGGCTTTGATTTGAATTTCCCTAATGACTACTGACACTGAGCATCTTTTTATAGGCTTGTCCACTATTTGAACATCTCCTTTGGAGAAATGTTTATTCAAATTCTTACCCATTTTTTAATTGTGTTGTTTATTTTATTTTTTGAGTCCACTTTTCAAAGAGATATTTGCCAAGTTTTTTGGGTACTGTGGTAGGTGAAAGTTCTCCCAAAGATGTTCATGTCCAAATTTCAAAAACTTGTGAGTATGCTACCTTACAAAAAAAAAAAAAAAGAAGAAGATTTTGCCATTGTGATTAAGTTAAGGGCCTTGAGTTGGGAAGATAATCCTGGATTATCTGAAAAGATCCACTGAAATCCTGTGGGTGCTTAGAAGAATGGGGTAGGGGTATAGAATTAGCAGAATCGGGGATGGAGATGGGACAAGGGAAGCAGACGTTAGCGTGATATGCTTTGAAGATATAGGAAGGTGGTCCACAGAAAGGTGGTCTCTAGAATTTGGAAAAAACTTCTAGAAAAAGAAAGAGATCATACCATAATGTCCACAAAGCAATATATGGCTTTGCCAAAATGTCGATGTTAGCCCAGTAAAACTCAATTCTGACCTCCCAAACTGTGCCATTATACCTTTCTGCTGTATGGAGCCATAAGTTTCTGGCATTTGTTATGACAAAAAAATTAATGGAGGTCCAGTATTTTTGAAGACAGGAGAGATATCTTAAAAGTATAACAAAAAAATGGGGCCTCCTTGGTGGTGCAGGCGGTTGAGCGCTGCACTGAGAAGCTGTCCGCAGCTTCTGCAGTGCAGGTTCGATCCCAGCCTGCCTTCGAGAATTCCACATGGCACAGCAGACCTCACCTCTCCTGTCTCATCCACTGCTCCTTTCAGCAGTGTATTTCGGTCGTCTGCCTGTTCTGCTCCCTGCTCTGTCTCTGGTGAATCCTCAAACCCTCCCGCGCGTCTGGCCTGTGCCCCGGTTCTTATATAAAAATAAATAAATCTTTAAAAAAAAAAGTATAAAAAGAATGTAAAGCTCTTTGGAGAAGGTGAGAGAATGATTTCAATAGACTACATCCAGGTCCACTAAGCACCTCTCATGGGCAAAGGTTATCCTGACCCTGCAGGTTGCTCTGTGGGCCAGTCTAATAGAAATGCATTATAACTTAGCTATAGCAGTTTTAATAAAAATATATAGGTGGAGAAACAGTAACTAGTAGGAAGGAAATCTATTAAGATAAGGACTTCTATATTTTCTTATAAAATCTACTTAATGCTCAGTAGAGGTCAGTAATGGAACATGACAGAAAAAGAGAAAGAAATGAAAACAATAAATATGAAGAATTTGGGACCATATTAAAGTCTTTATGTATGATTTTCAGTTAAATTAGGGATATACCTTGACTTAAAATATATTATATTTTTATTTACATATACATATATGTAGGGTAAAGAAAATGTCAGGCTTTTCTGCCCTTCCGCCATCAGGATAGATGATGGATCCTTGTCCTGAATGCATGCCTGATGGCGGGCACCTGGAATAGGGTGTGGGCATAGGTAGATGGGATTCAGCTGAATTAAGACTGCGCTTTTAAGGGCGGCGTCACGGGGGGACGCCAGCAGCAGCAGTAGCAGCAACAGCAGCAGAACCTGAAGGAGAAGCCGAAGCAGAAGCAGAGAACGCCAGAGAGCCCAGATAGAGTGAAGACTTGCTGGGGGCTGGGAGGTCTGCCAGCCTCCCAGCCCCCCAGCCAGCACCCCTGCCTGCCATATGCCTGGTGAACCCCAAATAAAAAACCTGCAAAACTACTGAGGACTCTGACTCCGCCTTTACCCGGTCTGCATGGGATCAGAAAACCTGCACTGTATCCAGTCCTGACCTTACAATATATTTAAATGTTGCACGTATCTTTATTTTACAGTTTTTTGTCATCTATGTGGAAAGATAATTTATATTAAATAAAGTGGACCCCTTTCAAGTGAATGTTCTGCCAGCAAGATGCAGTGCAGTTTCTCTATGGATCTGGGCAGAGGGGTAAAGGAGAGTCCTAGCGACCTCAGTGGCTTTTCAAGCTTTTAATGATCTTTCTAGGCCACTTGTACTGCAACAACCAGGCTCAGGACAAACAGGGAGGTAGGGGTGGGAGTGGGGTGGGTGGCTGGCAGGCCTCCTAGCCCCTGGCAAAACTTAACTCTTTCTGGGCTCTCTGGCATTATCTCCTGGTCTCCCTACCCCGCTCTCTGCTGCTCTCTCTTCTGCTGCACTGTCCTCTGTGATGTTGACCTTATAGCCTGTCTCTCCCCTCAGCCGAGTCCACTTACTCATGCCCACACCATACTCCAGGTGCCCATCATCAGGCACTTGTGCCCGGAGTCCAGGCTCCCAAGCGCCTCCTGCCTTCAAGGCCCAGGAGATAGCCACAGAGGCCAATGGCACAAAAGCCTGAGCAATCTTCATTTAACCTATAGTGAACAACCTAGAAGATTTTGACAAATATATGAAACTGTGAAGCTACCACCACAATCAAGCTATAAAATACATCCATCACTCCCCCAAAGTTTGCTTGGACCCCTCCTCAGTGATCTTCTACCCACTTTCTCCAGCCCAATTGCCAATCTGTTTGTGAACACAATAGATTAACTTCATTCTTTCTAGAGTTAATGTAGGTACAATTGTCTTTCACCTTCAATTTTTTATCTTGAATAATATTTTAAGTATGCTAGGCGAACCATCCATTAAATTATGGCAAAAATTGTAAGTGAAATTTTTTGGTAGGAATAATTTCCTCTGAATTCTTGCTGCAGGGTTCTATTAAATTTTAAAAATATAGATATATTGGAAAGACAAATATTAGATGATGTAGGGGCAGGATGAGCACAGAGCAGGTTATCTATGATCCGGCAGATGGGTAAAGGAGAGTCTTGGAGCCCTCGGTGGCTTTCTCAGGCTTTTATTGAGCTTCACATGCATGGCAGCAACCAAGTACACGGCACACAGGAGTGTCACGGGACCAGGAGGCTGACAGGCCTCCAAGCCCCCAGCAAGTCTTCACTCTGGGCTTCTCTGGCTTCTTTCTCGCCTTCTCTCTCCTGTCTCTCTTGTGCTTCTGCTTCTCCTGGTGACTATCTCAATACTCCTCCCATGGCCCACAGAAGTAAATAAGATAGTTTGCAACAATATAACAACTGCAGGTGCCCCACCAGGCAGGGCAATCCTAGTTGTGGGAGGGCAGAAAAGCCTGAAAACCATTTATCAAACCATTTTCCCTACAGATGGTTTCATACATATGTGGAATATAAGAAACAAAAGAAAGGAACTGACAAAACTGACAAACCAAAACAAACCTTTGAAATACGACTGTAGATTTGAGGCTGCTAGAGAGAGAGGGAGGGCAAAGGTGAGGGAGGGCAAGGGTGGTAACAAGGTGGGGAAGGGGCGCAGTGTTGATGGGAAAGTATTGTGGGTGATTTTATTGGTGGGTGTAAGGGCAGGAATGGCCACGGAGCAGGTTTTCTATGATCCCATGCACACCGGGTAAAGGAGGAGAGAGTCCTGGAGACTTCGGTGGGTTTTCAGGCTTTTATTGGGATTACCAGGTACACAGCAGGCAGGGGCGCTGGGGGGCCCGGAGGCTAGCAGGCCTCCCAGCCCCCAGCAAGTCTTCACTCTGGGTTCTCCGGCCTTCTCTCACATTCTCTCTTCTCATGACTCTGCTTCTCTCTCAGCTTCTCTGCTCCTCTGCTTCTTTCTCGGCTTCTGCTGGCATCCCCGTGGCGCCGCCCTTAAAAACACAGTCTTAGCCCAGGTGAATCCCATCTACCTATGCCCACACCCTACTCCAAGTGCCCTCCATTAGGCATGCATTCGGGACCATCTATCCTAATGGCAGGAGGGCAGAAAAACCTGACACTTTTACCTTACCCTACAGTGGGTATGGTGGGGTGCCCTATTCCCCCAATCATATGCAGTGCTGGAACCAATGTCACCTCAATAATAATAATAATAATAAAGATATATTTGTCTAGCTAAACAAATTTTATTTTAAAATAGCTAGCGGGGGGGCTTTTTGCCATAAGTAAAATATTTTAAAGGTTCTATTAACATTTTAATAGGTTTGGTATTTGCTTTTCATTTTGTTTCTTGAAAAAGAAACTACTTAGTTATATTTGAATCCAAGTTGGTGCCTATTTTTCATATGAACAGTCATGGCTGTTTACAGAGAGATGTAAATTACAGGTAAACAGAGAACATTTTGGAATGACTCCCAGATAGGATTCATGAAAAAGATTTTAAAACAAATCTTGACATTTCCCAAGAGATGTTGCTTAAAAGTGAAGAAAAATACTTAACTAATGGGCCAGATATGTGGTTTATCTTAGAAATGCACTATGTTGATAAAGAGACACAAATTTTAAATTTGTGCACCTTCTAGATGCACAGGTTTCTGCTCTACATCTTGCAGCTTTAATAAATCTGGAATATTGGCTATTAGTAGTTTCAGCAGTATCTGGGGAGTTGAAATCCATTGGATGGTTACAATATAGGTCTCATGTTGGGTAAAATTGTGAACTCATTATAAATTTCCTTTTAGGAAAAGTTGTAAATCTTTGTACGGATACGTTTAGGCCATCTTAAAGGCCTTAATTATTATGGGAAGAAATTTTTAAAAATATGCATGAACTATTAGATCTTGCACAATCTTATCATTATTTGCTAAAGAATGATTCATTGTTCAGGGTACATGGTGGAGGGTGGCAGCTTCTCTAAACTAAGAACTTCTAATACCAATGCAATTTAGAAAGTATCACCCAAATATATCTAATTAACAGACCATAGGGAATGGCCTTTCAATGTACCCATCAAATAAATGGAGTGAATGACACCCTGAGAAGGGAAATTCTATACCTCGAAAACCCTTAACAAGGAGGTAAAACAATGGTACTTCAATTTAAAATAACAAAAGAGTATAAACTTCAGCAAACTAACAGTTTTCAAAGTTAATCTGAAAATTTCAGCTTCTGAGAAAATGACCACTTCGCACATTAAATGTCAGATATGTTAAAGTTGAGAAAAGCAATGAAAATGGAAACAGATGTTAAATAGACCACTGAGGCCCACTGGTGACAGAAAATTCGAGTAAAAAGTTGGCAATGTCCAAATCAGCTGGTCTGAATAAAGATGGTGTTAGGTCAGGGGGACCCCATAGATCTGCAGTCATCCGGGTGTGGGACTGGGTGCACAGTTCCATGCTCAGAGTGGCTGCCCCAAGGGCAAATCATCCAGAACCTGTGTTGGGGTGGGGTGGAAGATGTGTGCGTGTGTTCGGATTGACTATGCCCAAACTTCTTTTCAGGAAAACGTCTTGCTCCTGATCCTCTTTCTGACAGTCTCTTTTCTGCAGCCCGGCTGCAGAGTGCAATCCTTTTTCTAGGTGGAAGCTGGGGAAAGCTGCCTTCTGCTCTCAGTAGAAGCGGAAGCGGGCAGGTACACACGCTGACAGAACTGACAGTGGGGAAACCTTTCGCATAACTGGGTCTTCCAACGTGGCAGTGCTTCCATTTCTGAACTTTACTTTTTCCCTTAGAAGTTTATGGCACTTGACCCACCTCAGAGCACTTTCATGCACACCATTTGGAGACAGTTTAGTGAGTAAGTGGTTTTCACTTTGTTTCACGGATCCCTGGACTGTATGGGGATTTCTTAGCATCATCCATGCCAACTGGGTTTATCAATTTTATTTATTAGGCATTTGAATGATGTTTGCCATAAGGACATCTGCCACTAAGAAGAAAGTTTGAAAAATGTAGATAAAGTGGGTTAAAAGCCTGGATTTGAATCCTGACTACCATTGTCTAGCCATGTGGCCTTGTGTAGTTTAACTCATCTTATCTTCAAATTATCAGCCTCTAAGTTAAAGGTAATAATACCTCCTATTGTTACTTTATGACAAGAGGTTTTATTATTTTTTAAATTGAGGTAACAGTGGTGTACAACAGTGTATATGATTTAAAAGCATAGGGTCACACCTTCTTAGATGCATGTCACTACACCACACCCACCATTGAGGCACCCATAGTCCTCTACCATAATCCACTGTGGCACCTTCCCTCTTGTATTTCTGATAGTTTCCCTCTGATAACCTCCATTCCACAGTCAAATTTCTAGGATTTGTCAGGTATGGTTTGATATTTTCTGACCCTCTGTTTTGTTTCTTTATATTCCACTTAAAATTGAAACCATCTAGGGCCTCCCTGGTGGCACAAGGGGTTAAGCACCACACTATGAAACAATCCACAACCTCTGCAGCAGTTCTCCCCTGGCCAGCCAGGGAGAAACCCACATGGCGAGGCAGACTCTCCTGTCTTGTTTGCTGCTCCCCTCAGCAGTGTATTTCAGTCAGTCTGCCTGTTCTGTTTCCCACTCTGTCTCTGGTGGATCCTCTTACCCCCTGCATCTCTGGCCTGTACTCCAGCTCTTGTATGCATAAATAAATAAATCTTATAAAAAAAGAACAGAAACCATCTAGCATTTGTCTATCTCCTTTTGACTTATTTCACATAGCATTATCCCCTCCAGTTCTATCCATATTGTTGCAAATGGCACATTCATCTTTTTTGTAGCTAAGTAGTGTTCCATCCACTTCTCTGTCCTAAGGCACTTAGATTATTTCTATTACTGTTTCTATTACTATTACTAGATTGTTTCTATTACTTGTTTCTATTAAGTAATGCTGCAATGAACATCAAAGTGCATATATCCCTTTGAATTAGTGTTTTTACATTCTTTGGGTAGATACCTAGTGAAAGGATTGGCGCAGTAAAGAGAAGGAGAGCCAGGCCAAGTTTCTGACAAGCAAGAAATTTATTGTGCTCCTGGGTGAGGTTCGCTGACCCCCATGGGGGTTGGAGAAGTTGCCCCATTGGGGGATGAGGGTAAGCTTTTATAGGGCAGGGTCTGGCCTTGGCAGGAGGTGGAGAATGAGAAGTCGAAGCTGCTTTTCAAAGAAATTGTTTTTCTCTAGGAACTGGTTGTTCTTTCATCGGGGCTTATCAGGCCCGGCTCTAGCCAGTCTCCAGGATGCAGGTGGCAGCAGTTTCAAGTTCCCCTTTTCTGTCCCATCCCTGCCCTGGCTTCGACCTTACACCTAGGAGTGGAATTGCTGGATTATATGGATCTATTTTAATAATTTGAGACACCTCCATACTATTTTCTATAGGGGTTAGACCAGTGGGGTTAGACCAGTCTTAGGAGGAGAAGAGTTATTATTAATATACAACATTGGCTCTAATACCTGGCACATAGTAATCACTAAAAATGCAATGGTGTTGCTAATATCATTATTATGATTTCAGATTTATAAATATAGGAATGCTCTGAAATGTTCTTCAACAGTTTGAGGATGGTAATCTATGGATATGGCTTTAGCATGGAACAGAATTTGGTCTTTAATATTCCCATAGGACAAATCTCAGACCCTTGTATACCTGGGGTCCATGGTGCAATGTCGTTGTCAAGGAAGTGTATTCATGAACAAGCAGGAGCTCAGGTTGGGATTTAGGAAGTGCGTTCTCATGAAAAGGGATTTAGGAAAACATAATGATATAGTTTATTTTAGATAGTTGTCTTTTAATAAACTAAGGTGGGTGAGCAAGTGTTTTAGAAAAATATCCCAGCAGTCCAAAAGAACTAAAACAACTATAGAGAAATCATTAGAGGGCGTATTTTAATTTTATGAATTCTATTTAGTGCATACTGATTAGCTCATAAAATCATTTATACATGCAATAACACCTACCATATGTCATCATTTTGCCTACATTTTTTGCCCTTATTCTCATAATAACAATTGTCAAGGCAACATTGGTAATTTGAAGACACTGCCCAAAAATCTGAAGCCAGCAAGTAGCAAGGCCTGGATTAGTACGCAAGTCTGCTGGATCCTAACATTCATATAATTTTTTATTTTGCTACATCCTTAGTTTCCAAGAAAAATGTCAAAATCCCAGAGAATGGGAGCCCTTCCAGTGGGGATAGGCACTCCATGTTTCCCTGCTTAAACGGGACATTTTGTTGCACTTTTCTCTACATAATTATTCATTTTTGTGCAATGTATGCTTTCTCCTCTCAGATGCCATCCCGGTGAAATTTCCACCACTAGTTCCTCTGTGAACCATCACCACAGTTCCTTGTGCTCTTCCCTTCCCTGTTTTGATCCCTCTGCCTCCCCCTCCCTTGCATAATGGCTCTGAGTTAGAGTTGCCTGCTAATTTTGTTTTATTTATTTATTATTATTGTTATTTTATTCCTGATCCCTTATTTGATTCCCCTATATTCCTCCTATAAGTGAACTCTGATGTTTTTCTTTTTCCTTCTGGCTTATTTCACTGAGCATAATTCTTTCTGTCTCCATCCACGTTGCTGCAAATGGCATGAGTTTTTCTATTTTGATTGCTGAGTAATATTCCATTTTGTGTATGTACCACATCTTCTTGATCCAACCATCTATTGTTGGGCATTTGGGTTGTTTCCTTATCTTACCTATTGTAAATAATGCCACAATAAACATAGGGGTGCAGGTATCCTTTTGAATTAATGTTTTTGTGTTCTTTGGGTAGATTCCAGGACTTTCTCTGGGGATACTTTCAGCCTCATTCTTATAAAAGGTCTGTTCAAATATGGGTGTCAGGTAGGTTATAGATCACAGCATCTTCCTCTGGTACTGTCTAGGGATGGTGACAGAGAAAGAAACTGCTACTTTCATTTTCTCACTTTGAATCTGTAAGTGTGATAGTTGAGACTGTGAAAGGTTTGAGTGGAAACAAAACTTTCTGTGACAGCTGCCAAAGGGCAGATTGGTGGTCACAAGAACTCCGGAAGTCTGTAAAGGTTTTGTTGTCATTTTTAGATGATCCCGCAATCTGATAATTAATGTTTCCACTAAATATAACTTGAAATGTCTATTATTTCCAAAGGAAGAAAATTAATGATCACCATGGAAGACTCTAGACTCAGATGAAAGGGCACTGGGCTTGTAAAGATCACCACAGAATTGAGTAAACAAAGAGGTTCCTGGTGTAATAAATAACAACCGTATCAATTGAGTAAGAGCTTCTTGAAAATCACCATTGAGCATTTGCAGATATTAAATAGAAAGTCTAGGAACTTAATATAAATAGCAGTAAAGGCCCTACCAGAACAGAGATTGAAGGCATAGCTTTGTATTCAAGATAATGTTTCATAGCTACTTTTCCATTAGATGAATTTTTATCCATACCTTTATTTTTTCTTTCTTAAAATATCCTGTGTTAAAGCATTGGTTTGAAGAACCCCTTTCTTAAAGGAGCAGGGTTCTGGGTAATGTGTGTCCCAGGAATTTGGTCATGCTCATTGGGAAGTGGGTGTATGTGAAGGGATCTGCCCTCCGAGGGCTGTACTGAGTGGGAGGTGACTCAAGCAGTAGGTTGTTGGGGGAGAATTTCAAATAAAAACCAAGTAGATGAATGCAGCCAATTTATTTATTGGAGACAACAGCCAGATTAAAAGAAAAGATTCAGGTATGAGACAAAGTTACAGAATCTTAGGAAAATGGAAGAAAGTAAGTGGATTCTCAGCAATAACTGGCTGGGGGAACAAGAGGAAAACCCTGAATCCAACAAACTGATGCAGGCTTGTTCTAGAAGACACTAGGTTTCATGCACTGGTGGTGGAAGGAGAAATACTGATGATCTGGACAGCATGGGGTGGTTCCATGCTCTATTACTGAACAATTGACCCCTACAAAGAAACTACAAGCGATTATTTTTCATGATTCTGCTGGTTAGCAATGTGGGTGTTTTGCCTTTTTTATATATATTTTTTTTTATTTTGCTGAAGGCTAGACTGAGGCTGAATGTCCATTCACACATCTGGCAGCTGGTGTTGGCTATTGCCTTAGGAAGCTTGTTCTCCATAGAGACTTCCACCTTCCACTAGGCTAGATCAAGCTTCTTCATGACATTCTGATTTCAGAGCACCAGGAGGGCAAGAGTATGGTCTGAAATATCTTTTGAGGATAAGGCTTTGTAATGAATAGAATGTGTCTTACATTCCACTCTTTTAGTCAAAGAAACTTATAAAGCCAGTCCACATTCAAGGAGGATTGAGAACCAGGCTCTGTCTTTTGAAGGGAAGCAGTGACAATACATTGCAAAGGAATATTGACATAAAGGGCACGTGTAAGTCATTGGGAACCATTACTGTAGTATTCAAATACATGGAGTTTTGTCTAAATATGGCGTATCATTTTGGAGGATTTTTAAAAAATCGATAATTGAGGGGTTTTTTTTTGAATCAGAAATAAAAAATCAGATACTTCTGATTTAAAAAAATTATCGAAATCAGATAAGCTTTTCAAAACATATTCAATATGTATCTATTATATTCTTAGCACTGTGCTAGATGCTAGAACATTGATGGTGACTAAAACAATTTACTGTCTTCAAGGAAATTTCTTCTCTTTTTCTTCCTCCCTTCCCCTTCTCTTTCTTACCTGTAAAATCAGCATATAGGTGGGGCAGGAAGTGGGAGAAAGAACAGGACAGAACATGGTAAGAGGGATGGCAGTAGAAAGCAACATGAGCAGGGGGCTGGAAGTTAAGCAACATTACATTCTTGGATTTTTCCAAAAACTTCTTGTAAGGGAGTATCCATTCTTTCATACATAAGCTTAAGATTTTTTTAAAGAATAATCTGACTTCAGAGAAAGGAAAAGTCAGTGCTAGGAGATCTTTGGTCTACTGGGAAGCAGTTTTAATGTTCTAGGGCTATTTTCTAGAGAAAGAAAATGACCAGTGATGACTCAGAACAGAGTTAAGCTAAATGTGGGTCATCTATGACCTTTTCAAGCTCAGTCCACCTAAGCTATTGTGCTGTAAGCCTGCACTCCTGGAGAAATCTTGCATGCATATTGAGTCATATGTATTTCCTAAGTATGGCAGTGAAGGAAGAGTCTCCTGAACTGGCAATTGTCATTGAGCAAACTGCCATATGTCATTAGTCTGGCCCATGACTACCCCTTCAAGTATGCCAGAATAGGATAAAATGCAGAAAACAGTATCAGCTCTGTTCTCTCCTTTGTTAAGCAGAAGTGGTTGGCAAGGTGCCACCCACTCAACTATGAACCACCAGGGCTTAAACAAGCAAAATCTCATGCCTTATGGTATATATAGTAGCCTTAGAAAATGTACTGTCAGCTGGCACAATGGAGATCTAAGCGGGTTTATTGCTTTCTGAATAACATTAAAACTCTGATGATAATAACGTAAATGACCTTCTGTTTCCATAACACTTAATTGTGCAAATATAGAAATTTGCAGGACTCCCTTTGTGAATTCTTGCAATATTTTCCTAAGGCAGACAGAGAATAAATACCTTCATTACAGGTGCTCAGATGATTCACTGCACTGAATTATATTGAGAAGCTCATGGTACATTTCTTGATCTACACGTACACTCACGTCCCCAGCTCTGATGTCAGGAGAGTCCTAAGTGGATGCCCATCTTCTATGAAACAACAACTGCCTTTTCCCCAGCCTTTCAAAACATCTGCCAGTGTAACCCAAACAAATCCTGATGTAATTAGGTAGTTCTAATGTAAATGTTTAATAGAGGCATGGGATTCTCATCTGATTACTTTGCTGCTGCAGAGAAACAAGACCTAATTTAAGATTAAGTCTGTAATTAGCAAATAGTGTTCTTTTGCTGGGATGAACTAAATCCCATGCATTCTGATAATGACTTGCATTCAGAATTTAAATTTATATAAGCTAGAAAATCATAAGTCTACCTTGGGGTAGCACACTAAGTCAATCCCATGTAGACTGTTTACAAAAAGTAAATCTGAACTACAAGTTACTTGAGTTCACTTTAATGGGGAAACTGTACCTATTTTGGTTTACATTAGGATTACCCACACCTTCTTGATTGCTTGCTTATTCATTCATTTATATATGCATGTATGTATACAAATGGCTTATTTATGTGTGCTGATGGGGAATGTAAGTGGAAACTAGACTGTCTCTGTATTTTATTTATGTGAGAAAGAAATGGTGTTATTAATACAGGCAATGTTCCTCTTCATATGGGCTACTCCATGTAAAAATAAAAGACCCTCCTTTTATTTTTTAAGGACAAGAAGTGGGTTTCACCAGATTTGTGTCTCAAAGCTCTTGGACAATTATTCCAGGTGGTTGCTATGAGGGTTTTGCTTGATGACCCAGGCAGCGATCGTCTCATCTGTCCAGGACTGCAGGCTGAGGGCTGAACAGAGGCTGCTGTCATGCTCTGCGTTGCTGGTGGACAGACCTGGAATATTGCTGTGGGAGGGAGTGGCTGAGGTAGACAATGCCATTGTTAAGAGCACAACAAGGAACTGAGACTTCAGGGAGCTGTAAATTGAAATTTCTGAGAATTAAGTCAGAAGAGAAAGTCAGTCTGCATGGAGAAGGATGATGATGGTCCAGGAGCTAGGGTCACTGAGAAAAGTAGAACAATAGACTAGAAGTCTAGGTGTGGCAGGACATATACGATGTTACAAGTGGCATTATTTTATGATGTGATCTGTAATTCCGAAAGGTGTGGTAAAAAAGACAGGGAGGATGCTCTAAAAGTGGGAAAGAGCAAAAAAAAAAAAAATGCTACCCATTCTACCTCTGAGAGGAACAGTACAAGGCTGGTGGGAGAAAAGTAGCTTTTTCTTGAGTTGATTATAAGAGAATTGGAGTTTTCTAAAAAGAGCTAAGGTTTTGTTCATAAAGTAGCTGATCAAATCTCTCAGACTCGGAGTCTGATCAAAGAGGGAAATAATTTTTAAAAAAGATACCAGATCTCCCAAATAGTCATTGTGCCAAGTCTCCCATTAAGCTTTAGTCTCTCCCAAAAGTAGAATATTAAACTAATCAATCTAGAATTTCTTGGTCAGCACTGGTGAGCTGGTCTGTGCAGTGAGACTTCCTCTAAGGGAAGGTGGCTTTGCTGGAAATAATCTTTTCTTTCTTATCCTATTCTTTTTCTGTCTATAAAACCCTTCCATTTTGTACAACTCTTTGTGATGCCTTATTACTTTCTAGATGAGATGTTGCTCAATTCATGAATCATTTTAATAAAGCTAATTAGATCTCTAAATTTAAAAAAGTGAGAAGAACATTTTGGGATGAGGTTGAGGTTATGGAGGATTTTGCTTATGATGGAAGGTGAGTTCTGAAGGACACAGTATATGTTTCTGAAATTAAAGGTGAAGAGACACAAAAGAAGGGACAGTGCAAAGTCTCACAGGGGAGGATACTGAGGAATGAAAGAAGGGTGAGTCCATGGCTTCTAGTCCTGACTAGTAAGGAGGAAAAGAAAGACATAGTGAGTTTAGTTCCTACGGAAAATCAAGGCAGATATTGTTGATGGGGAATAGAAAAGTATTTTCTATTTTAGGAGTTGCGTTTTAGGAGTTCCCTCTTCATCCCTGATCAAGGGTACAAGGTCTAAAGTAGGAAAGCCCTGTTCCACTTCTAAGTCCTGCATGGAGGAAGAGGTGTATTCTTTACCTTGACCCCTATGGACAGAAGAGAAACTTCTGGGGGATTCTGATGTACTTCTCACAACCAGGCCTTTCTCCCCTGCACCCCTAGGGATTGTGCAAGTGTTTTTGTTACAGGAACACCTAAACCTTCCCTCTCTAAATAGGTTCTGCCATTCACTGCATCAAGACAAACCACACTCTAGTGCATAAGAACTTTAATGGAAAGGAACTTTCATACAATTGATGTGCAATACAGAAAAGGGGAACAATAAAGTTTCCAAATCAAGTACCCAAAGTTACCCATCCCCTTGTGGGTAAATGTCCAGTCAAAGAGGGTTGGCCCAAAGCAGGGCCACTGAGGCCCAAAAGCCTGCCAAAAGTCTAAGGCACCTTCTGGCAGGGAGCCATAGAAAAGGGTCAGAAATAGCAAGACAAGTCTGGAAAGAAAAGAGCAAAATAAAATTAAGATAAGCCTCTCATCCACATTTGTTTCAACTAATGCAGGACCAAAAAGCAAGAACAACTTTTTCACATGTCCCTCTTTTCCATGTACCTCCTCCAGGTCTCCTTATGGCTCTCCATCCTGCTTCCTTCCTTCTCCAGTCTCCTCTCCAGCTTCTTCTCCCTGCTCAGTTCCACCCTTCCTTAGGTGGGGCAGGGAACCTGAAACTTCCCCTTTTCCTGGGGACCACCTTGTTACACTCTAGATCACCTATGATCCTGGGTTACCATGGTCTACTACCAGAATTGTAAAAATTTGAGTTATTCTTTTATTTATAGTGGCAGAGAGGATTTAAGCTATAAAGCACCTAGGAAAATTTCAACAACTTAGTTTCACAATACAGGAAACAGAAGGATTTAATGCCTCAGTTAAGTTTCTTCTAATGAGGGTGAGGATGATAACTCATATATCCTGATTTCTAGACTATGACATCCAAATGTTACCTACTCTGTTGGCACTCAGATGTTCATAGTTTTAATTTAAAAAACTTTTCTAGTCACAAAGTAATATGGACTATTCATTATGCAAACTAAATTTTCTTTGAAAACTTATGTTTTGATAAGAGTAATAAAGACTTGGCTTGTGGTTCAAGCATTTTTTCCACAAAATATGAAAAACCATTCCAAAACTACATAACTGATCCCTGAAAGCAGATATAGATGTAGATTTGAAGCATCTAGGACAGGGGAAAAGGGTGGGAAGAAAATGGGGGGGGAGCAAAATGGACTATGGTGGAGGTTTATGGGTACTTTGGAGGTGGGAGAATTAAGGTGACCGCATCTGAAATGAAACATTTTATATTGTGAAAAAATTCACAAGGATGAGTACCTCACTAAAAAATATGTTAGAGCGAGAACAAACAAAAACTATTCCATGGACAATATTAGCTTGTGTTGGAGAGGATGTTTTTTCCTGGACAAAAAGACTGAGAGTGGAGTGCAAAGTTGAGGTTTCCATGGAGACTGTACCTTAAGAACATCTAAGTCATGTTAGGGCATGCATGCCTTCAAGGGTGGTTTTGAACTGTGCCTTTGTTTTCCTTTGTGCTTTCAGAGAGCCTCAAGGTCAGTCAGAGGGGAGATGTTGGTACTTTCTCATATCTTTCCTTGACTTGCACACAGCCTTACACATGCACATGGCTTTCCAGATTGCCATGAATATTCAGAGCCTTGGAAAGACCTCCGTGGACATTTTTCCTGGAGACTTCTTTTATGGTTTCTTCCCCACCTCTTTTAAGCTTATTTTTTTTGAACTGTGATTTTATTTTATTTTTTTAATTTTTAAAAAAGATTTATTTATTTATGCATTCAAGAACTGGGGTATAGGCCAGAAGGATGGGGGAGGGTGAGAGGATTCACCAGAGACAGAGTGGGGAACAGGCAGATTGAGTGAAATACACTGCTGAGGGGAGCAGCGGGAGACTCAGGAGAGGTCTGCTGCACCATGTGGGCAGCTCCCTGGCCAGTGATTGAACTCGTGCTGCAGTGGCTGCGGATAGCTTAATAGGTTGTGTCTTAACCCCTTGCGCCACCAGGGAGGCCCTGAACTATGATTTTAAAGAAATTTTGAAATAAAAAATGAAAAAATGTTTTTTTTGGGCGGGGTTTAGCTTCAGGTATAAGGTCTTAAAATGTGTGCTGAGGTTTTGGTAGACACATTTAACCATGATTTTTTATGTGTAATGTTTAGAATCATATAAACAGTACACTTTGTCTCTGTTAACAAGTCTGTGGAGGCAGAGGCCATATCTTATTTACCACTCCCAGTAAGGAGCACAGTGACTGGCACCTCATTCAGTCTATAAATACGTAGGCAAAGTGGAGGACAGAATTTATTCAAGGAAATATTATGATTGTCTTTTTAAGAAACATCTAAAAATTCTTAATACTTCCGTTACAGGGCAGCCCTGATATAAAATGGGTTGCCTGACTGTGGGTCCTCACCCACATGCTTAAAAGGGACTCAATACTCCACTGCAGGCACACACAAAAGGTTAATCAAAGATTTATTTCCAAGGGAAGGGGAAATAAGGAAATGTACAACTCAGGGAGAAAAGTGGGAGATAAAGTCTTAAATGCATCCTATCCAATCCGCCTATCTGGAATCCCAAATGGCACTCTGAGAGCTGGCCACAAGCCACGAGCCGTGAAGCTAAGAAGAGAGAGCACCCAAGGCCCACGTGTCTGGTTTTTATACCAAACCACCCTGGCTGTTTAACTCCACCCTCAGTTCCCAGCAACCTTCCCTTTGGTGGTGATGGGATTTGTCTTTCCCAGTGGCCTGATGGCTTTGGTCTGGGGTGGGGGTGGAGTCCACAAAGCCTGTATGGAATTAGCTCAGGACATCCTTTCCCCCTAATTTTTCCATGCTTGGCGGTAACTGTTATGAGAGAAAAAACAGCTTTTGTCATTTATATTAAAAAAAATGTCAGCTAAAACCCACAGTGTGTGCATGATATTTAACACCATATCCTACGTCAGTTCTCAAATTTGAGCATGCATTGTTTTCAAAAGATATTTCTGTATCTTGGAAGAAATCTGTCTGTGGCCAGCTTTTAGCAGCTCAGCAGGTCAGCTGGACATCGTCAACTGTCGGAGGGTGAAAAATGTTTATGACGCTAACCTGTCGCTAAATCTGTTATACAAAACTCTCCTGCTATCTTTGCCAAGGATGTTTATTATGTCTTCAAATATAAATGTTTTCAAATTTGCATTTTATGTATTGTCATTATTCAAATACAAACGCCTGTGTGGAAAATATCAATATATTTTATTGTAGTTATGTTGTACATGTCCAGCGATGCTCCAAATAAAATGAATATCTTTCATTCCAGCCACTATGGAAAGCTGTGTGGAGGTTCCTTCGAACACTAAAAGTGGACCTACCATATGACCCAGTAATTCCACTCCTAGGAATCTACCCAAAGGACACAATAACCCTAATTCAAAAAGAAACCTCACCCCTATGTTTATTGCAGTGCTTTTACGATAGCCAAGATATGGAAACACCCTAAATGCCCCCAAACAGATGAATGGATCAAAAAAATCTGGTATATATGATGTCAGTTTGGAGCGGTGTTGGGTTCAGAGAGCAAGGTCCTTTCTCAGGTTGCCTCTGAGGAAACCTCCATCAGAGCTTCTCTTTCAGTGGCACATGGTGAGTTTCCCCACAAGGCAGAGTCTTTTAGTTATATTCAAAAGGGCAGTTTTATGATAAAAAAAAAAGGAAGGGATAGAAAGGATGCTTGTATAAATACAAGCTGCCCCTGAAAGAGACATGTTGGCTAAAAGAGACATCTGTACAGGCACAGGAGGGCAGGGAAGCTGCATCATGCCAGGGCAGAAATTGCACAGATTTAACGTTCTTCTCTTTGGGAAAGACTCATTCCTCTGTGGGATTGTTAACTGCTGTTAAATGAATTGTTTCTAGAGTTGACACCTAAGGATTTTTTTCTATATTTGGTTAGACTGGGTCACTTTGAAAGGACCTGTGAGTTTTTACAATGGTCCTTAATCTCCATATTCCCATCTCGCCCCACCTCTTGGTTCTAGTCTTGTGGTGCCTATTTCTGTTTTTGTGATGCCTCCTTCCTGAATTTGTTACATTGAGCCTCCATCAGTATGTATACATAATGGACTACTCAGTGATCCAGAAAAATAAACTCATGCTGTTGTGCCTAAAGATCGAACAACGCGTTCCCCAAGAGATCAAGGACAACCACTGCAAGAACAAAAGGAAGTTTATTGCAGGCTCGAGTCTGGGCCCATGACACGCACCGACCCAGCGGGGATATCGAGAGCCCCGAACCAGGGAAACAGAGGATATTTATAGGTTTATAAGCAGGCTTAAATTTTGAAACAAGCTGGCAATTACTCATTGGCTACTAAAAGGCATCTTTGGCGTGGGCGCACTCCAAGTTCAAATTGATTGGACAAAGATATTAGTCTTTCCTTATTAGTTGCCTTTTTTTCATTGGTTGCTGGAGTGGTCCGAGGCTATCATCATTGGGTGTCCAGGATGAGGCGAGGATGAAACATAGTCCAAGAATGTTGCATCATTTTCCAGGACACCTAAACTTAGCTAAGAAAAATTCTAAAATGGCGGTCACACACAAAATGGCGATACAATGGTCAAGCGTGTAACAATTCAGTTCCACAATGCCATTTGTGGCAACATGGATGAAATTGATAGGGATGATGCTATGCAAAATTAGTCAGAAGGAAAAGACAAATATCCAACAGTTTTGATGGAGGCTAAGAGTAGAAAATTTAGGATGGAGATGTCACAACTAGAAACTAGAGGTGGGGGTAGAAATGATTAACATAGTTGTTAACCAGTAATAGAAATGAGAAACCCTTAGGTGTCAAAGACTGCATCACATGTCAGGCTGCTGTAGAGAGTATCCAGCAGGGGTAGACCAGAGGTGGGGATATGGAGATTGAGGGTCTTTTAGAGAAGTACCGGTCCTTACAAATCAATGTGGTCACACCCTAGAAGTAATTAATTTAACAACAGATAACCATTCCACAAAGGAAAGAACCCCTCCCAAAAGGAAGACTTGTCAGTAGAATTTGTGCACTGGCAAGAGGCAGCTCTCCTGCCCGTCTCGGACTATGCAGGTGTTTCATTCACCAATGTTTTCCCTTTGTAAAATAGTAGTGGAAGCAATTCCTGCCCGTTTGTGTCGGGGCAAGCATTTTCTCCCTTCCTATTTTATATAACAAACTTGCCCTTTTGAATATAACCAAAAGTCTTTGCCTCATGGGGAGACTTGCCATATCCCTCTGAAAGGGCAGCCCTGGTGAATTTTTTCCAAGAGGTAACCAAGGACCACATTGTCTGAACCCCACACCTCGTCAAAACCACATCAGTTTCACTTATATGTGGGATGTAAGGAAACCAAACAAAGGTCAGGAAACAGATCATCTTTTCTTTAACTCCCAAATTTACTTTCTACCTTGAGATGTATCTGTGTTATATTCACAATGGCTGCAGAGGAACTTACACATTAGCCTGTGCATTGACCTCAGAAATGTATAATGTAAAGCTTCTTATTTGTCTTTTTATCAAGTAACTGCTCTAACTTTAGGGGAAGTTTTAATTTTAGTTTTAGTGGCATTGTCATGAAAAAGTCCCCCCAGTCTTCTAGACTTCAAATTTCAAGTCATAGACTGTCTGTATAAAGACCAAAATTTAGATTAGTTTTATTTAATTTTGTGAGACATAGCCAGAATGTCCTCCTAATGTATGGAGGAGGGTGGTGCTTAGATATAAAAAGATGTAAAACAAGAAAAGAAATTCAATCATGGAACTGGTAACTTGCTCCATCAGAAGTAAAGCATATATCAATGAGCACATCATATTTTTCTCTAGATCAGATTTTACGCCTTTATCAAAGTAGGACCTGATTTAATAGTACTCAAAGTAAATGGTTATGTAATAAGGTGGTCCCCAGTGAGACACAGGGCAAGCTAGAAATTAGGCAGTTTTAGGGACAGTGCAGGAGGGGACCTCTGAAGAATTTAGGGAGGCTTCAGAGATAAGGACAACCAAGGAAATGCAACCAATTCCACTAGGAAAAACAAACATCTCAGGACCAAGGACAACATTGTTAAAGCTGGTCCTGGTTTCCTTCAGGTGGTAAAGAGAGGCAGAAATTGCAGAAATGGAGAGTGGTTTAATTTATGGACAACTTAGAAGGGCAGCTGTTTAACTTCAATGCAGGGATGCCCATCCAGAGGACTGGGCCATAAAGATAAAGATGCAACAAATGGGGAAAGAGAAAGCTGTTAGATAAGGGATGTGAAGATCCCCCACTCAGTAGCAAATTAAGTGAGACAGCGGAGAACTAACCAATCACAAAGAGACTGGTGGAGCTTTAGAATAATGAGGGAAAAAAGGTCTATATTCCCTGAGACACGACTCCACTTTGGCTTCCTTGCCCCTCCCAGGCCTGGTTCCCTGGCCTGGGAGTCCCACTTTATTTCTGCTCTTTTTCTCCTCAATAAACTTTTTTTCTTCTAAACAAACCTGCGCTTCTCGCTTACTTGCCTGAGCGTCTGCGAAGTTCCTGCTGTGGCTTCGTGAGACACCAACCCGTGGGGGTCTAGCAGCTGGGGCTCAGCGCTGCCCTGCAGCCTGGGATCTGTTCCTGGCTGGGAGACTAGGCCTGACAATTCCGGTATCAGTAGGAAAATGGGAGGTCCCAGGTTCTCTGCCCCACACAAGCAGGGGTAGAGCTGAGCAGGAAGAGGAGAAACTGGAGGGGAGAAGCTGGAAAGGACACTGGAAGAAGGAAGGAGAAGGGTGGAGAGCAAGGAGGAGGCCTGGAGGAGGCCCCTGAACAGAGATGAGTGAGGAAGCTGCACCTGCTTCTTGGCCTTGGGTTTGTTATCAGGGACTTGGGACTTGAGTGGAGACACTTGAAACTGACATGGGTGAGAGACCCAAGGAGAGGTTAACAGTGGCAGCCTTTATCTTGATTTTGATTTTGTTCCTTTTGTCCCAGACTTGTCTGACCCTCTCTGCCCCTTTTCTAGGGTTCCCCACCAGAAGGTGTCTAAGATTCGTAGCAAGCTTTTGTGTCTCAGCAGTTCTGCTTTGGGCCAACCCTGTTTGGTTGGGTATTAACCCATGAGGGGATGGGTAGCTTTGGGTGCTTCATTTGGAAACTATATTTTCTATGCTTTCCCTTCTCTTTTCTTTATTGCATAGTAATTATATTAAAGTTCCTTTCCATTAAAGGTCTTATGCACTAAAGTATGTTGTGTCTTGATGCAGTAGATGGCAGAACCAATTTTTGAGCAGGCAGGTTTGGGGTGGCCTGAGGTGTCCCTCACCATGCCCTGTAACAGTTATTTAAGTAGAAAAATAATAGTTCTTTAATATCATTAAATAACCAATTGGTTGGTGGTTTATTCAGTTGATAGTTATTGTTACAGGGCAGGGAGAGGGGCACCCCAGAACTCACAAACCTGCCTACTCTAAATGGGTTCTGCCATTCGCCACATCAACACAAAGCATATGAGACTTTAATGGGAAGGAACATTAATACAATTAGGAAACAATACAGGAAAGGCAAAGAATCTAGTTTCTAAATCAAGCATCCAAAGTTACCCGTCCCCTCGTGGGTAAAAGTCCACCCAAGCAGGATTGGCCCAGAACAAGGCCCCAAAGCCTGTCACAAGTCTAAAGCACCTTCCAGTGGAGACCCACAAAAAATGATCAGAAACAACCAGACAAGTCTGGAAGGAAAAGAGCAAAATCAAAATCAAGACAAAACCTGCCATTGTCACCTCCCCACAGGTCTCTCACCCACATCTGTGTCACCCAGTCCACGACCAAAAGGCAAGCGCAGTTTCTTTACATGTCTCTTGGCTCCATGTGCCTCCTTCAGGTCTCCTTCTGGCTCTCCATCCTGCTTCCTTCCTTCCTCAGTCTCCCCTGCAGCTTCTTCTCCTGCTACTCAGCTCCGCCCTCCCTTGGGTGGGGCAGGAAACCTGGAAACTTCCCCTTTCCTGGGGACCACCCTGTCACATTATGACACTAGATAATCCCAGACTGATTACCAAATGTTGTTGGGTAAATATCCTAGGAAAGACAAATTAGTGCTCAAAGCCCTAACTTATTAAATGATATAAATTTATATAAAAATGCCTTGGATAAAGCATTGCTTTGCACACCCGCCCCTTATCTTGTGCCCACAGTTTAATAGTTTTTGTCATAAAGATTAATCTTAAATTTCTTCCCAGGGAAGACAGCAATCACAGGGATTAGGCACTTAAACTTGGTGGCCACATTACCTGGATTTTAAATGCAGTTGAACCACTAACTAGCTATATAACCTTGCCTCTTTATTCTCAGTCTTCATCTGTAAAATTATGATAATAGTAGTTGCCTCATAGAGCTGATATGAAGGCAAATGAAATAGCATTTTATGCCAAACATGTTTGCCAATATTATTAGTAATAAATCATTTTGTGGGACACAACATATTAGAGATTTTAAGAATAATTTATTGTTATCATTACTAAAGAATATTCCTAAATACAGCTTTTACTTCAATGATCTGTTTACCATTAATTTAGAAAATAAATGTCTTTTTTTTTTTAACTTCTTCTGAACCATTTTCAGAATGAAAGCATCTGGGAGATTTTCACTAAATCACTCATCAGATGGTCCATTACCATTAGTTGAACTAATGGCTACTTGCACCATTAGCTTAAATCAACTAATGGGCAACAACATTTTCCTTGGCCTTTTTTTATGAGTGATTTTCCTGCTTGGACTTTTGTTTTGGTTTAGGCCTAGATGGATGGGTCACTGAGGATTTCTTTCTCTACTTACATATTTTTAAAAATCTTGACAAAAGCTTATACATTTCCTGCATTACATTCAGTGTATATCTTTTAAAAGCCATTAGCTGAAGAGCAGATAAGAGGAAAACCAGACTACTGGAGGTGGGAGCAGATGGGGAGTATGAATGACAGTGCTTCTTTGATGGACTTTGGTGAAGGTTCAGCTTTTGTTTCTTTTTAAATTTCCACCCTGTTGCCAGCCATATCTTTATAAAATACCATAAAATTGAACTCTTTGAAAAACGAGCATATAATTGGATGACATGCCATATCAAATTACTATAAAAACTCCTAGTCTTCTGCTTTTAAGTCTCATATGTGGCTAGCAGTGGAGTTCAAGGCAAGGAACACCTTGTGGGCTGGTATCATCACCAGGGGCACTGCTGCAGAGCATGTTCCTATCAGTATATTTCGGAGGGTTATTTTAGGACATCCTACCTGTTTTTTTATTTTTATTTATTTTTTTAAGATTTATTTATTTATGATTACAAGAACTGAGGTACAGGCCAGAGGTGTGGGAGGTGAGAGGATTCAACAGAGACAGACTAGGGAACAGAACAGGCAGATAGACTGAAGTATACTGCTGAGGGGAGCAGGGGGCAAGTCAGGAGAGGTCTGCTGCACCATGTGGGTAGTTCCCTGGCCGGGAGTCGAACTCGTGCTACAGAGGCTGCAAACAGCTGCAGAGCATTGTGCTCAAAACCTCGCGCCACCAGGGAGGCCCCTGACTTTGTTTTTTAAATGACTGAAAAAAACTTTCCATTAGCTTTCACAGACATGGCTTTATATAATCTACTTGAAATCTAGTTGATAGTAACAGAAAATAGATCAGTATTTGCCTTCTGCCTTGGGTAGGAGAGTATTAACTGCAAAGGGTCACAAGGACAATTTTGTGTGCTGGAAAGCACTTTTCTAAAGCTATGTGCACTTTTTTAAACTCTTAGTTGTATACTTAGAATGAGGATGTTTTAATAGTTTCAGCCAGGTTGCCCTTATACTCTGCGAGCGGGATTGTAAATGGTGCAGGAATGGAGTACCTCAAAAAACAAATTCCATATGATCCAATTATTCCACTTCTAGTTATTTAACCAAAGAATACAAAAACACTAATTTGAAGAGATATATGCATGTCTATGATCATTGCCACACCATATCCAGTAGTCAAGAGCTGGAAACAGATGAGTGAATAAAGAAGGAGTGTGTATTCACTGTGGAAACCTACTCATCTTGAAGAAGAGAAGAAATCCTGCCATTTGCAACAACATGGAGGGATGTAGAGGGTATTATGCTTAGTGAAATAAATCAGGTGGAGAAACCATGTAAGTGGCATATAGAGAAACCAAAAAGATAAATAAAATAGATAAAATGAAAGCAAACTTATAAATTATAAGACCAAATTAGTAGTTAGCCACCAGAAAGGAAGGGTCTTGGTTAAATGGTGTAAAAGGGATCAATTATAAAAAAGGTGAAGGATGGAATTGGAGTTTTAGTGCTGGACTTAATGTAATAAACATACATGTTAATTTAAAATGATGCATTGCTAAAACTGTTAAATGATGTTGAAATGTAATTTTACTTGAATACAAAAAAAAAGCAAAGAAATTTGCAAACACAGCTCTGGATTTCTGAAGCCAAAAAATGGGGGGATTATTGGTAGGCTAAAGGAGAAGGTTTGGTCTAAGAATAGGAGCCCTATTATCCCAGGGGACTAAAGCGCATGCCTGCAGCTTCACTCACACAGCAGGTGTTAACTTAATGAGTCAGACTCTCAGCCAGCCCCCTTCTAAAATATCACTTCAGCTGCACACACAGAACACCATTGGCCAACAACAGGAGAGATGGAGGATCAGCAACTCTGATATTCACAGTGAGAAATAGTTAATTCTTTCCCCAGAATCCCTCAGTAGAGGAGTCCATAGAGGAAAGTGGGGTGCTGGCAGACTTGGGTGGTTTGGTGCTAGGTATCCAAAAACTGACTGGTGTCCACCATGTGCTTCACGTTTGTCCATCCAATATACATGATCTATATATATCCGAATAAACATTGCCATCAGAGTGAAATGATTTCTCATACAACTAAAAGGAGATCATCCAAAATCTAGGCCTATGAGTGATTCTATCATAGGGCAGGGAGAGGGGCACCCCCGATCCCACAAACCTACCTGCTCTAAATAGTTTCTGCCATCCGCCACATCAACACAAAACATGTGAGACTTTAATGAAAAGGAACTTTAATGCAATTAGTAAACAATACAGGAAAGGCAAAGAATATAGTTTCTAAATCAAGAACCCAAAGTTACCCGTCCCCTCGTGGGTAAAAGTCCACCCAAGCAGGACTGGCCCAGAACAAGGCCCCAAAGTCTGTCACAAGTCTAAAGCATCTTCCAGTGGGGACTCACAGAAAAGGATCAGAAACAACCAGAAAAGGCTGGAAGGAAAAGAGCAAAATCAAGATCAAGACAAAACCCGCCATTGTTTTTTTTTTTTTTTTTTTTTTTATAAATTTTATTGTTATATTCCCCATACAATTGCAGCCCCCCATTCTGACCCCAATCCCTCCCCTCCCGCCCCCGCCCCCCTAAAAGTGTCTCTGGTTCATAGTTTTTTGTTGATTTTGATTTTCACTTTCTTATAGTTATTCATTTTCCTGGTCCCTTATTTAAGTTTTCTAGATTCCTGCTATGAGTGAGACCATCCGGTATTTTTCTTTTTCTTTTTGGCTTATTTCGCTGAGCATGATCCCTTCCAGCGCCATCCATGTTGCAGCAAATTGCATGTGTTTATCTTTTTTGAATGCTGAGTAATATTCCATGGTATATATGTACCACATCTTCTTGATCCAGTCATCTATTTTTGGGCATTTGGGTTGTTTCCAAAGCTTAGCTATTGTAAACAGTGCTGCTATAAACATAGGGGTGCAGGTGTTCTTTGGAATTGATGTTTCTGTGTCCTTTGGGTAAATACCTAGGAGTGGAATTGCTGGATCATATGGAAGCTCTATGTTTAGTAGGTCCAGAAATCTCCACACAGCTTTCCACAGTGGTTGGACCAGTTTGCACTCCCACCAACAGTGCAGAAGAGTTCCTTTTTCTCCACACCCTCGCCAACATTTGTTGTTGCTAGTTTTTTTAATATGTGCCATTCTCACTGGTGTAAGATGGTATCTCATGGTAGTTTTGATTTGCATTTCCCTGATGACAAGTGATGTTGAACATTTTTTCATATGCCTGTTGGCCATTTGCATTTCCTCTTCAGAGAAGTTTCTTTTAAGCTCTTCTGCCCATTTTTTGACTGGATTATTTTCTTTGTTGTTGTTGAGTCTCATCAGCTCTTTGCAGATTTTTGTGATCAGTCCTTTATCATTAGTGTTGGGTGCAAAAATGTTCTCCCAGTTGGTGGGGTTTCTCTTTGTTTTTGTTATTGTCTCTTTTGCTGTGCAAAAGCTCTTTAATTTGATATAGTCCCAGCTGTTTATCTTTGCCTTCACTATCACTGCTTTGGGTGATGTGTCTGTAAAGATGTCTTTGATGTGCAAATCACGTAGTGTTTCGCCTATATTTCCTTCTATATATTTTATGGTTTCAGGTCTTATGTCTAGTTCTTTAATCCATTTTGAGTTGATTTTTGTGTATGGTGTGAGGTAGTGGTCAAGCTTCATTCTTTTGCATGTAGCGACCCAGTTTTCCCAGCACCATTTATTGAACAAACTTTCTTTGCTCCAATGCATATTCTTTGCTCCTTTGTCAAAGATTAGTTGACCATAAATCTGTGGGTTTATTTCTGGATTTTCTATTCGATTCCATTGGTCTGTATGTCTGTTCTTGTTCCAATACCATGCAGTTTTGATGATTATGGCTTTGTAGTATAGTTTGAAGTCTGGGAGTCTGATGCCTCCATTCCCTTCTTTTTTTTTCAGGAGAGCTTTGGCTATTCGGGGTTTTTTGTGATTCCATATGAATTTCATCAATAATTGTTCTATTTCTTTGAAGAATGACATTGAAATTTTGATTGGAATAGCATTGAATCTGTATATTGCTTTTGGAAGGATGGCCATTTTAATAATGTTTATTCTTCCAATCCATGAGCAGGGGATGTCTCTCCATTTCTTTGTGTCTTCTTCTATTTCTTTTAACAGTGTTTTATAGTTTTCTTTGTATAGGTCCTTTACCTCTTTTGTTAGATTTATTCCCAAATATTTGATTTTTTTTGTTTCAATAACAAAAGGGATGGTCTTTTTGATTTCTTCTTCTTCAGATTTATTGTTTGTGTATAGGAAGGCTACTGACTTTTGCGTGTTGATTTTGTATCCTGCCACTTTACTGAACTGATTGATGAGTTGAATTAGCTTTTCTGTGGAGTTTTTGGGGTTCTCTATGTATAATATCATATCGTCTGCAAATAGTGATAGTTTGACTTCTTCTTTTCCTATTTGGATTCCTTGCATGTCTTTCTCTTGTCTTATTGCCCTGGCTAGGACTTCCAGTATTATATTGAAAAGCAGTGGTGAGAGTGGACATCCTTGTCTTGTTCCAGATCTTAATGGAATTGCTTTCAGCTTTTCACCATTGAGAATGATACTGGCTGTTGGCTTGTCATAGATGGCCTTTATGATGTTGAGGTATGTTCCTTGTATCCCAAGAATTTCAAGGGCTTTTATCATGAATGGGTGTTGCACTTTGTCGAAAGCTTTCTCAGCATCTATTGATATTATCATATGGTTTTTATATTTCTTTTTGTTGATGTGTTGGATAACGTTGATTGATTTTCGGATGTTAAACCATCCTTGTGCCCCTGGAATGAATCCAACTTGGTCGTGGTGAATTATCTTATGGATACATTGTTGGATTCTGATAGCTAAAATTTTATTGAGGATTTTTGCATCAGTGTTCATTAGGGAGATTGGCCTGTAGTTTTCCTTTTTTGTGTTGTCCTTGTTCGGTTTTGGTATTAGTGTAATGTTGGCTTCATAGAACGTGTTTGGTATTGTCCCTTCCTTCTCAATTTTTTGGAAGAGTTTGTGAAGGATAGGCACTAATTCGTCTCTGAATGTTTGGTAGAATTCATTTGTAAATCCATCAGGTCCTGGGCTTTTGTTTTTGGGGAGGTTTTTGATTACCATTTCAATTTCGCTAATTGTAATTGGTCTGTTTAGGTGTTCTATTTCTTCTTTATCTAGCTTTGGGTGATTGTAGAGTTGTAGGAATTTGTCCATCTCCTCTAGATTGTTAAACTTGTTTCCATATAACTGTTCATAGTAGTTACTGATTATTCTTTTGATTTCTGCTGTGTCCGTTGTGATTTCTCCTCTTTCATTGATGATCCTGTTTATTTGTGCTTTCTCCCTTTTTTCCTTTGTGAGCCTGGCTAGGGAAAACCCGCCATTGTTATTCTCCCCATACTTCTCTCACCCACATCTGTGTCACCCAATCTGCGACCAAAAGGTAAACACAGCTCCATGTGCCTCCTCCAGGTCTCCTGGCTCCATCCTGCTTCCTTCCTTCCTCAGTCTCCTCTGCAGCTTCTTCTCTCCCTGCTCAACTCCACCCTCCTTTTGGGTGGGGCAGGAAACCTGGAACCTCCCTCTTTCCTGGGGACCACCCTTTTACAATTCCACAGCCACTGTCCATTACAGGATAATCCCCAGAGGGAGGGCAGCTTCCAGGTTCCCTGCCCCACCCTGAGGGAAGGATGGAGCTGGGCAAGGAGGAGAAGCTACAGAAGACTGGGGGAAGGAAGAAGAAGATCAATAGGAGACTTGGAGGAGGCACATGGAACAGAGACAAGTGAAGAAGCTGCGCTTGGTTCTTGGCCTTAGTCTGGTACCAGGGACTTGGAAGGAGGCACCTGAGGCAGAAGTGTGGCTGAGAGACCTGTGGAGAGGCTGACAATGTAGCCTTTACTTTGACTTGTATTTTGATTTTGTTCCTTTTGTCCCAAACTTTCCTGACCCCTTCTGCCTCTTTCCTGTGGTTCCCTACCAGGAGGTGCCTTAGATTTGTGGCAAGCTTTTGGGCCTCAGGCTTCCTTCTTTGGGTCAACCCTGACAAGCTGGACCGTTACCCACAAGGGGATGGGTAACGTTGGGTGCTCGATTTGGTAACCATGTTCTCTTCTCTTTATTGCACACTAAATACATTAGAGTTATTTTCTATTGAAGGTCTTGTGCATTAGGACAAAATGGATCAGTTAATGTCTAGTTCATGGTGAGCCGGTTGGTGTTTACATAGTTATTTGAGATACACTGTTTGGTCATTCGGTATCAACCAAGGCAAATTTTCAAGCTATCACCTTCTTTCACAAGAACAATTATTTGGGGCCTCCCCAGTGGCACAGCATTTGAGCGCTGGGTTGCGAAGCTGGCCGAAGCCTCTGCAGCACCGGTTCGATCCCCGGCCGCTGGGCCAGGGTCCCACATGGCACGCAGACCTCTCCTGCCCCGCCCTCTGCTCCCCTCAGCAGTGTACTTCATCACTCTGCCTGTTCTACTCTCTGTCTGGCTCTGGTGAATTCTCTCACCTTCCCGTGCCTCTGACTGTACCCAGTGCTTGCATAAATAAATAAATAAATCTTAAAAAAGAACAATTATTTGCTGAAACTGTAAGCGTTTTGCAACATAATCTTGAGAACAATCCTAGTGGGACTTGTCATAGGCTCCCTGTAGTTTTTTGATTTTCTGCAGACAATTCACGTACAATTGAAACTGCTTTGGTAGAATGGAAAATTAGGATTACACATAAGAGGAAATTTCATGGCAGTTTAGAACATGATAATTTATCTTGCTCTTGACTTACTCAAAGTTTTACGTACACAATCAGAGACCCAGAGCAACACACAAATGGCTTATTGATGCCATAAGCCACTAAAGGTTTATAAAAACTCACATTTCCCTTAATGACAAAGGGTGAAATGCAGACTTACTCTCCTTTTTTAAAATATGCAGCTTTTTGAAGTATAATTTATATATTAAAATATTCACTCATTTTAAGTGTGAAATTCATTGTTTTTTAGTAAACTTGGAATTTCAGCTGATCACCATATTCTAATCTTAAAATAGCTTCATCATCCTGAAAAGAAACTTCATGTGCCTTTTCTTTTGTGTAGAAGCTATAGTTTGCATGCTAGATCAAGGTTATTAATTCAGCATTATTCACATTTTGGGTCAGATCATTCTTAGTTGTAGGGGCTGTCTGGTGCATTATATGCACGTCTGTTTTTGATCCCGGCAGATTTCTAAACATAGCAAATAAACTTAAATGTACATATATTCTGCAAACTATTGAAAGTAGTTTTTATTATAGCGAAAAAAGAGTTTTTATATTTCAAATGGTCCCTCTGGAACCAGGCATAAGGGGGCAGAGATTAATAGTTTTCCTATCTTCAAGTGTGACCTTCTTTAAGTCATTTAGTAATATTCCCAGTGAAAGAATTGAGTGTAATTGGAACATGAGTACATCAACTTCCGCTAAACAACCAACCTGAAAGGTCATGTCTTGTCTACAGTGTCTTAAAACACCTGAGGGACAATTAATTTCCAAGTTTAGAATTAAAGAAATTAATTAGGACAAATGTTCTTATTAATTTGGAAGCAAAGTTGAGCTACTTGAAAATCTAAAACTAGACAAAGACCTTTGGGAAAATGTCATGAACTGGCTGAGTGCAGTATCCAGTGAAGAGAATGAATATTTGAGTAAGGCACATTTTAAGAATGCAAGATGTATGGAATTAAATGGAGGATGGTTTGAAGGAGCGAAGAGTCCAAAAGTAATGGATGCCACGTGTCATGTGGAAACAAACGAGCAAACAAAAGCAACACAGTACATTCTCCCTTTCTGCTTTCTTTTTCTTTTCTTTAATTTTTTTTAAGATTTATTTGTGCAGGGCCTCCCCAGTGGTGCAGCGGTTGAGCACTGGGCTGTAAAGCTGCCCGCAGCCTCTGCAGCGCCGGTTCGATCCCCTGCCACGGGCGAGGGTACCACATGGCGCAGCAGACCTCTCCTGCCTCGCCCGCTGTTCCCCTCAGCAGTGTTCTTCCTCATTCTGCCTGTTCTGTTCCCCACTCTGGCTCTGATGAATTCTCTCACCCTCCCGTGCTTCTGACTGTACCCAGTGCTTGTATGTATAAATAAATCTTTTTTTTTTTTTTATTCATACAAGCACTGAGGTACAGGCCAGAGGTATGGGGGGTGAGAGGATTCACCAGAGACAGAATGGGGGACAGAACAGGCCGGTTGACTGAAATACACTGCTGAGGGAAGCAGTGGGCGAATCAGGAGAGGTCTGCTGCACCATGTGGGTATCTCCCTGGCCGGGGATTGAACTCGTGCTACAGAGGCTGCAGACAGTTTCATAGGTTGCATCTCAACCCCTTTCACAACCAGGGAGGCCCTTATGAAAGGGAACCACTAAGCAAATGAAATCTTTCCTGTTTCCTGCTAAAAGAGACATAGGTCTGGTGCAGTAAATAATGCAAAGTAAATGTAAACAACAAGTTTTGCTTCTCAAAAGCCTATATAGATGAGATTACCTAAGGCCTCCTTACATTTTAACAAGGCCAGACAGCCGCCAGGCTGATTGATCTCCCAGGGCATGCTTGAATACTTGTCTTTTGTCACAAACTTTTGTGCTTACTGACCCTATGTTATCAATGTGAGGTGGTTATGTATAAAAGAAACCTTTTGTCCCTAGGCGGGTGCTCAGACCTTATGGGGCTACCCAGGTCTGGGACCTCATACATGAGTCATAAACCTTCTCCTGACCTCACCATTCCTGAAGTACCACTTGTTCTTCCCGGCCTGGGTAAAAGGCTAGAATTTATTTGTGCAACACTTAGAAGCCATGGAGAAAAACATAAGACACTGGAGGATAATTTTATATGGTGTGACATTTTATGTAAACCCTCAAAGGGCTTTCAACTACAAGAACAGGTTCACAAACAGAGAAAAGGCTGAAGACAGTCCGATGAAGTGGAAGAAGCTCTATCTCAGAATGGAAAGGCACATTGACTGTGGTTGGGTGGTCAATGACCAAGGGATCACTTTGAGTTTGCTCTCAGGCAAGCAGAAAAATGTGAACTAACACTGGACTAAAAAGAGTTCAGTGCCTGTCTCTTTCACTTTGCTTGAATAACATCTATTTGTCCTCATAGTCTTGGGAGGGGAGAGTATCCATTGATTGAAAAAAGGGTGGTCGGGGCCTCCCTGGTGGCCTAGGGGTTAAGTCTCAGTACTAGCACTGCTGCGGCCTGAGTTCGATCCCCAGCCAGGGAGGTGACCCACATGGCAGAGCAGACCTCTCCTGTCTTTCCTGCTGTTCCCTTCAGCAGTGTATTTCAATGTGCCTTTTCTGTTCCCCACTCTGTCCCTGGTGAATCCTCTAACCCCCACACGTCTGGCCTGTACCCCAGCTCTTGTATGCATAAATTAAAAAATAAATCGTAAAAAAAAAAAAAAAAGAAAGAAAGAAAGAAAGAAAAAGGGTATGGTCATGGCAGATGTCATTTTTCTGCCTGGTTCTGGTGGTGATGCTGTTCGGATGAGGTTATTATGGAAGGACTTGAAAACTTAAAGTTTATCACGTTGCCCTTCTAAGTCAGTTTTGAGACCAGTGGACTGAGGAAGATGGAAGCACAAGTCATTTCAAGTGTTTCTCCAGGACTCTGAGAGGTTTTTCTTAGATTTCCCTTCTGTCAGGTATAGAGCCTGAATTTGAAAATATCTGTTTCCTTCAAGTTTCTAGTTTTCTTTTTTACTTTTTGTTTCTTTTAGAGGACTGCAGTTCTGTGCTAGATATATGTTTTAGTGAGGGTGAGTTACTTTTTCCTGAAACATATTTCTTTTTCTTGTTTTAAATGAAATAAAATGTCAAGTCTTGAACTGCAAAGTTTCCCTTTAGTATATTCAGACCCCACACTTACCTGCTGCAAACAGTAGGGGTCAGAAAAAGAATAGAAGTGTTTTTCCAGTGGCACACAAATTTCAATTGCCATTGATTTATCTGTGTAAATATTCTACAAAAATCCATATGATATGAACTGTGGGTATTTAGATACCAGTTTTATAAATGAAGTCTTTTGAATTCCCATTTTATATTATTTTAACATACATTTTCAATTTGTAATGAAAAATCTTTTTCAAAAGGTTAAAAACTAAAGTGGTAAAAATATACTTTTAATAATTATGCAAAGGGTTTTCTTGACAACATCACATATTACAAATGGTAGTTTGCAAAAGATTAGATATAAATCTTAGAATCAAATGAATAATAATTAGCAATCCTTATTCTCATTACCTAAATATGCAATGTACTTTTTCTCATCATAACAGCCACAATTCCTTTTCTTACCCCTTTCATATTACTTAGTGACTAAATCACAAGTGCAGCCAGAATAGAAAATATCATTTCCTACACTCTCAGAAAGTCCTTGGAAATCAAATAAAAATAGATCATAATATGGTAGACATAAACAAAAATCTTATTAAACTTACTTCCTAATTGATTTTAACATTGTGACTGGTGCATACTTAGTTGGGTATTTTTTATTTATTGAACTGTACTAATGAGGGAGGCTTGCTTACTTATTCCCAGGTACCATATACAATACCACACTCACATTCATGTATACACTGGAATAAGTAAACAATGCATTAAGTTCTTAAGTGTTCCATTGCTAGCTAGGGTAAATTTACCCACTGCAGGCTAAACTACCTAATCCAAAGTGTCAGCAGGGGAAGAATATTGAAAGAAAGTAAAAATGTATGGCAGAACATTTTTTTTTTAATGTAAGTTTGGGTTTATTCCAAAGAGCAAATGGAACAAGTGGAATATTCTTGTGATCCTTCATGAACAATGAGACTAACATGGGTTAAATTCAGGTAGAAAAGTTTTCTCTGCAGAGAAAATGTACCTATTATATGATAAAATTATCCAGATTAAACCAAAATAGTGAAGAATATCTTTTTCTCTTTCAAATATACGCCTCTCCATTCAGTTGAATTAGATTATCTATTTCTCGAGTACAATCACTAAGTCATTTTACATTTGCAGACACAAAAACATAGACATGTGACTGCATCCCTCTAAAAGAAAAGATTAATATTAATCAAGAAATTCGATTGGACATTTAATTTCTAGAGATATCAGCTCACCAATACAATCAACTGTCTCCAAATTAAAGGGTCTTCACCTGAAGAATTGTTTGTAGAAAAAAAAAAATGTCAAGGCACTGAGCAGAGGGAAGATTTTCCTAATGAGGTTCTTGGTGTTCAGACAGCATGAGCCAAGGTTGAACGATTTTCTCTGTCAGTCATGTCAAGGTCGCCTCACCAGACTCTTTGTAGCTGCAGTCATCTCTCCTCTCACCTGAGGGCCTCAGGCTGCGCTGCCAGACTGTTGGGATCAATTGACCTTTAATGTTTTTGTTGTTTACACTGGCTTTAAATTACCCATCACTTTTATTTATTTATTTATGTTTTAAGAAAGGAACGCTGGATTAGGGCTGCTTCTCTGTCCAGGAAAATGAAGACTCCCCTCAGAGTTCGGAGACAGGGATGAAGTTCCCCTCAGAGTTCTGCACTGGGCCAGGAGCTTCTAGCAGGGTGGACCTTCCCTCCCTTTTCCTCATGCTGCGGATGAGGAAGAAAATATGAGTTTTTGCATGGGGTAGATCTCTGTCTTTTTTAGCCTTATAGCTAAGTCTTAATTGTAAATTGAAAAAACAAAAAAGTATGTATACCAGCCAAGAATACGTATTTTAGTACATTTTCGACATTTGTTATCCCCTTCGCTGCCCCAAATAGGATAACAGCAAGGCGCTCAGATTTCCCTTTCTTCCTGAGCAGCCCCTCCACCTCAGCCCTTAAATCTTAGAGGGCTCATGTTCTTCCTCTAAATATCCAAGGAGCTTGTGGCATTGAACTCCAGCTCTCAGGGAACTGGGAACCAAAACAAAGAAGAATTTAAAAATTTTCATCACACTTGCACAGAAAAACCTTTAACAGTCCTGAAAAAATTCCCAGGTGGATTGTGGACTTCACTGCTATTTTAAATGTAAGCAAATATAGGCAAGGAGGAGAGAAAGGGTCATAAATCTTGGTCACATTGCTTTTCTCCACCCTCCCTGTCCCTCAAGGAAGGATGCACTCTTGTTAAGACAAATTTCTTCCTTTCTTTTTCTTTTTGGATTTGCTGTCCCTGCAAAGCAAAAACAAACAGCATTCAGAATGTAAGTCTTAGTGTTCTGGTTCATGAAGGAGCATATCACACCTTCTACTCATTTCATTGTGAGCCACGTTTCAGGGGAGAAAACGTCGCAAAAGTCATTTCTCTCAAATGTTCCTTTCCACTAGGAACACATTTTCCCAATTTATTCCCAGACCTAATTTCTCCTCTCCTGAGTTTTTAGTGACCCTTAGGTTATTTTCAGTGCTTTCTTCCTCTCAACTATGAGGGGAAAATGTGGTAGAGATAAGGGGATTTGATTGCTTGTAGTGGGTTGAATAATATTCTTCAAAAAGATATATCTAAACACTAATCCCCAGTAGCTATGAATGTGACTATATTTGAAAATACGGACCATGCAAGGTATAATTAATAATCTCAAGATGAGATCTGTCGGATTAGAGTTCGGTCCTAAATCTAATGACAGGAATCCTTATGAGAAGAGAGAAAAACATCAAAGTAGGGTAGAGGCAATGTGAGGACAGAGGCAGAAATTGGAATGATGCATTTCCAGGTCCTCCTCCTCTCTCCTTATAGCTCCTCTCTGCATATGGAGATACAAGGATATATACCTCCATATCCCTCTCTGGAGTCAAAATCCAAATCTCTATAGATGATCCAGATATGTATGATTAAACTTTTTCACTTCTCCTACTAATCCACCATTTTTGTTAATTTGATTTCTCAAGTCAGCCCGAGAAGACCCCAGAAGGATGGTGGAAATTTCCTCTTTTTCTCAACAGTGCCCTCCGGCCACTTCATAGCACCTGAGACACCAATATGCAGAAATTAGGTGCTGAGGTAGCTGTGAGAAGGCCAAGACCAGCCTCTCCACTGCTCAGGAGGAGAATGCTTTTAGTTTTGTTTTGTTTTGTTTATTGAGGTAATGTTCACTTACATCACATTATATGTCTTTGGGGTATAGGTTTACACTTCTGCAAATGTATGTTATTTCACCACATCCACCACCAAAATGCCAGTAATAGGTTCAAAGAAGCAGGAATAGGAAAGAAAGCAATTTAAATGACATGTTAAATTTCCCAGTGATGCCTTTAGGAAGTTGGAATGCAAGAAAAAAATCAAAATCCAAAGATGAGCATTGTCAGGCTGTGCTTTGCTTGTCTGGCCTGCCCGCCCCAGTTCCACAGACCTGTCTTCATGATGGTCTCAGGCGTGGCTCTGTGTCTCAATCTACTCTGAGCCTATACTGAACCCATTCTTTTGATTCTATTTTGTCCTTGCAGTACTCTCTTTCCTTCTTGCAGTCATCTCCAAGTTAAGATCAGAACCTGTTGGAGAAGTAGTTTTCCAGAACATGGACTCTTCCCTTTTTTATGAGCACTTGAGACTCAGTCCAGATGCAGCACTCCTGTCCTCCTGATGACCCTCCTATAGAGTCAGAGCACTGCTGTAGGAGGCCTTGTTGCCTCAGCCAGATAAGACACTGGCAAGCAGCGAAGGTAAAGGGCCTCACACCGTGGGGCCGAAGATTCCTTGTGCCTCACACCGTGGGGCTGAAGATCTAACATTCCTTCACTTTTTGTTCTTGGTCATAAAAGGAGAAAAATTTCCCAAAAAGTACATTAGGCACTACATTATATGCATCAGTATATTGCAAATAAACGGCATGGAAAATTATCTGTTAGAAATTAATTATTAAACAATTTGGCCCACTTGACAATGGGAGACAATTTATTGAACATGCCTGACAAGCATTACAGTACAATAGTTATAGTAGGTCCTTCTTTTGCCTTCCCTTGAAGTTTCTTGGGAAAGTTTTTAAATGTAGCTATTTGAGTTAGGAATTTCTAAATAGAAAAAGTTCTGATAGCTAAGCAGCACCTGGTCTCCGGCTGAAGGCCATGTGAATAGAATAGTCTCTTGATGCTTAGGTTTTAGCTGATAGGGATGCACTGGCAGCTACCCACTGTCTTAGGTAATTGTCTAGCTGAAATAATAAGTTTTAGTGTTAAGTCTGGTTTTTTATCTATTAACCTTGAAGGCTACTGTCTAGCTGGGACCTGTAGGAGCCAGTAGTCTATGGGAACATAATACACTAATTGTTTCTGCTTTACACATAATGTATTTTTTTTATTACTAATAATGAATAAATAAAGACCTGCTGAGTCTCTCGGTAGAAGATACCAGCACCTCACCAAGTGTCAGTGTCTCCTCATTCTACCTTGTCCCCTTCCCCTCAGTCCTTTCGTTTTTGCCGACGCCGTCTCATCCTTTCAGGAACCCCTGACACGACATTTTGCTGGAGTCTGGTCCCCGGCAGAGCAACTCCCAGTCTTCTGATCCATTTCTGGTTTAGAGCCTCATCCTGAACTCCCTTACTTTCACCTGCAGTCTTGCTACTTGTTCAGCTGCATAGTAGCCCTGCCTTCATCCTGCCTCTGCTTTCCTACCATCCTTAACAGCTAGAGTCCTGAAGCAACTACATTTGCTCTCCTGGGTCTCTGTCCAGTGGTGGCTACTTGGTTGGAAGTTTTAATTCTGACAGACACTGAGAAATTGAGCTGGGAATATCGGAGTCCTTTGTGCAGTTAGGAACTTGATCTTAACTACTCCATGGTCAGCTCCCCTCATATTCTATCCAGTTCTAGTAACAGGATCTCTCTGGAGACCTGGTCTACTCTGCCTCCCATACTAGGTTGACATTTCAATTTGGGTACCCTTCTGATGTGTCACTAACCATACTCAAATTATAACAACCACATGAATATTTAAGAAGACTGAATAGAGTGATGAAACATAGTTTTAAAAAGTGGTTCAGGGCCTCCCTGGTGGCACAGGCAGTTGAGCAATGCACTGTGAAGTTCTCCACAGCCTCTGCAGCGCGGGATCAATCCTGGCCGGCCGGCAAAAATCCCACATGGCAAAGCAGACCTCTCCTGTCTCGCCCGCTGCTCCCCTCAGCAGTGTATTTCTTCAGTCTGCCTTTTCTATTCCCCGCTCTGTCTATGGTGACTCCTCTCACCCTCCCGCACATCTGGCCTGTACCTTGGTTCTTGTATAAAAATAAATTAAAAAAAAAAAAAAAAGTGGGGCCTCCCCAGTGGCGCAGTGGTTGAGTGCTGGGCTGCGAAGCTGCCCACAGCCTCTGCAGCGCCAGTTCAATCCCCGGCCACCGGGCGAGGGTCCCACATGGCTCGCAGACCTCTCCTGTCACCCGCTGCTCCCCTCAGCAGTGCATCTCGGTCCTTCTGCCTGTTCTGCTGCCTGCTCTGGCTCTGGTGAATTCTCTCACCCACCTGCGCTTCTGACTGTACCCAGTACTTGTATAAATAAATAAATAAATAAATAAATCTTTAAAAAAAAAAAGAATTAAAAAAAAAAGTGATTCAGGGCCTCCCCGGTGGCGCAGCCGTTGAGCGCTGGGTTGCGAAGCTGCCTGCAGCCTCTGCACCGCCAGTTCGATCCCCGGCTGCTCCCCGGCCACCTGAGGAGGGTCCCACATGGCGCGCAGACCTCTCCTGCCGCCTGCTGCTCCCCTCAGCAGTGTACTTTGGTCCTTCTGCCTGCTCTGCTCCCTGCTCTGGCTCTGGTGAATTCTCTCACCCTCCCGCGCTTCTGACTGTACCCAGTGCATGTATAAACAAACAAACAAACAAATAAATAAAACATGCCTCTATTAAAAAAATTATATAAAAAAAGTGGTTCAGATACCAAATTTGTAATGTATACAGACTGGATGATGCTTAGTGTAATAATTCTGAATTCATAGTGAGTAAGGAAATTAATCATTTAATTCAGCACCAGTTAATACCCCATGGTGCTGAAAAAAAAAAGTAAGCCTTAATAGCTGTGGTCAAATATGTCTATTCAAAAAGAAATGTTAAAATAATATGAATAGTGTGGTTTTAATATGTAAAAACTGAGTATGAATTATTTTTGGCTGGGCCTCCCAGGTGGCGCAAGGGGTTAAGATGCAACCTATAAAGCTGTTCATAGCCACTGTAGCAGAAGTTCGATCCCTGGCCAGGGAGCTACCCACATGGCGCAGCAGCTATCTTGCCCGCTGCTCCCCTTAGCAGTGTGTTTTGGTCAATCTGCCTGTTTTGGTCAATCTGTTCCCCGCTCTGTCTCTGGTGAATCCTCTTGCCCTCTCACACCTCTGGCCTGTACCCCAGTACCTGTGTGCATAAATAAATAAATCTTAAAAAATATTTTTGGCTTATTCGCCCCTTGTATAAATGCTAAATTAATGTCAAAGGGGAAATGGAGAAATAAAACATCACAAGGTATACTCTGTTTATCCACATGAAAACTCCAAAATAACATAATCATATCAGGAAGGCAAGTTTCCTACCGTGTTCAAGGGGAGAACTCAGTATTAGAAATATTTGGAGTTAGGAGATAAGTGAGCAAAGAATGCTATAAATTGATTTATATTAAAGAATATGAAAGATAGTTCAAGAAGGTAGAAAAAGAAAATCTTTCTCCACATCCACCATTCTTAGTTTAAGAGCCAAACAATTGTGTGAGAAAGAAGGCTGAAGGCCTTTGGACTAAAGGAGAGGATTTTCTGTAAGGCAGAGAAAAACCTTAACAATGGAGATGTGCCTCAACAGGGTTAGTAACTATTCACTCAAATATAAACTCGTTTATATTGAGAATTGTGTGGTTTACCTTCATCAATACCATCTTCAGATATTTATGAAATTCTTGCTATGTCATGGGAATATAATAATGGAAATTTGCTTGGGAGACTAAAACCCAGTGAAAGACAATAATACTTGAGATGGGAAATTAGCATGGAAAGTATAGGATTAAAGAGCAAGAAGGTAAATAAGGATGAAAGAAACTAATCTAAAAAAATCAATAAAAATTAGAGTGAGACAGACTTTTTCCCAAAATATTGGTAGCAGGGGAGATAGGTAAAATGCTTTCTGGTAATTGATTTTGCAAGATGTATAGGAACTAATAATATTAAAATTAATTGTATTTTAAAATGCAAACATGTTTATCACTATATTACTTAAAAAGTTGCTAAGAATAAGATGTATGGAGGGCATAATAAATATTCATGGTATCAAAATTGTTTAGAGAACAAACCTTTGGAAATGTTTAGACATTTTGGTTGTAATCCTTAAGAGGGGACTTGAAACTTTTATACTTGACTCATTGTTCTAATCCTGACTAACACATCAACCAGCTAGTCAAGAATATAGAAGAATTTACATTGCCCAGCTCCCAATGTTCCCATTCACAATGTCAGTGGTACTATTATCAATTAGGGTTTAATTAGAGAAAAAAATACCAGTAGGAGATGTATATTTACAGACTTACTGTAATAAATCGGTTGACACAGATCATCTAGAATAATTTTCTTTGTTTAAAGTTTATTGACTATGGACTTTTATCAGGTTACCAAATACCATCATAGAAACGAGCAAAATAGCATTTGATTGACTACTTAGGGCTTTAGCCCAGCCAAGTTACAAGTAAAATGGACCATCCTGATGTTCATTAGGAATGGGGCCCCTTGGGCTTAAGTGTAAGGTGGCTTCCCCAACTTCTGTCATATCCTTGGGAGAAAATTGGAAACCTGAGAGATTATAAAGGATAGTGTTTGAGTTGCAGCACACCAGCCAACCCTAAGATGATCCTAAATGATTCCTGCCCCTTGCAGTCCTGCTATTTATAATCCCTTCCTCCTCAGTGTGGGCAGGATCCATGACTTGCCTCCAGCCAGGAGAATAGGACAAATGTAATAAGATGTCATCCAGTAATTATGTTATATAAGACTGTGTCTTTCTAGCCAACTTGCTTTAGAGCCTTGCTCTCCTTGAAGAGCAAGCTACAGTGACTCTCAGGGCTTCAAGGTTATGAAGTCTGCTAACAATCTTGGAAGCTGACCTCCTGCCATTGAGCATCTAGATAAGACTCCATCCCCAATCAACACCTGGATTAAAGTTTACAGAGACCCAGCTCAAGCCCATATCTGAACATCTGATCCATAGGGAGAGTGAGATAGCAAATGTGTCTTGCTTTAAGCTATTAAATTGTGATAATTTGTTACACAACAATAGAAAACGAACTAAGTGGTATTTGACTTCTGTTCTGTCCGGTCCTAGGACTTGTTCTTTCTCTCTTAAACTATACTGTACCAAATAGTGCAGAGAACAGCTTTAGATAAAGGTGCTCAGGGTCACATGCCAAGGACACAGAGCCCGTAGCAGTGAATTGCTGAATTGGAAATATTCTTCCATTGAACATTTGAACAAACTAACTGAGGGGTTTGTGACAAACCTGAAAGCTGGGGAGAAATGATTCTGCAGAAGCATTTGTGTTAATGGTATTAAAGATGACTAGAAGGCAGAGAAAGATCAAGATAAATGATCTTGCTTTCACTGCATAGGGACCTTTGGAAAATGAGAAAAGGATAGTTTCTGTGGACTAGCGGGAGATAAGTTAGATTAAATCAGGGAGAGAATGATAAGGTGCTCAATTTAATGTTTATCAGTATAAGAATGCAGACATTTGAAGTTTCAGGGAATTGACATTTGACACTTAATGTGACTTTTATTTGCAAATTGTTCCTTTTTATGAAATAATGTATTGGAAAATACAATGGCAATTGTGATTATATGAATTGTTTTCATTTAACCTAAATCAATGGGCTATCACACAATTTTGAAAAGGAAGTGACCTGTTCATGATAAGAAATTGCCTATAAACCAGAGCAAAACTTATTTTTTCTCATTTGTAAGTGTCTTGTATTCAACGGGAACTGTGACAATAGAAATACTGGGTTAGGGAGCTAGAAACTCATGACAAATGGCTCCAGATCCCCCAGAGTCCTTTTTTTTTTTCCATTTAGCATAAACACACTGGCATTGTTTCTGGAGGGTGGTAAGAAGGATTCTGAAGTGCAGAACCCTGCAGCGGGGTATGAAGCCACAGTTCTCAAATGCCAGAAAATAGGTGTGAGTCACCAATTAAATCATTGATGCAAACTTAGGACCACTGTGAGGACTTTTTAAACTTTATTATCTTGATGTCAATGGCAAAACAGTGAGGATACTTATCTTTGAAGCTCTTTTCTAATAGGTAAATTCCAATTTCTTTTTGAAAGGGGCTAAAACTTACCCACTGAACATTTTATTGAAAGTGGGCTGTTTGTTCATTGTGTTTCCAAAATGGGTAGAGTTGTCTCATCAATAGAAAATCTTTAAAGGATTTAAAAGAACATGAGTAAATCTTTTTTTCTGTCAGTGAGGCCAAGGACGGTTAATTGTGCATTCAGGGGGAATGTGTGACCATGGTGAGAAAGGGAACTCTGTATCTCTACTGCATCAGAGTTAGCTTGATCCCAAATTCCCACCTAAGGACCAGTTTGGGGGTGAATAATGATAGCAGTCAAGCACTTTCGATGGCATCTCTGTGGAGACCTCAGGGTGTGTGGGGAGGTTTGGCACAAGAAAGACTGTTCTAGGTGAACACTCCCGAGTACACGCTGAGCTCTTCACAGGTGTGCGCTCATGCTGTGGTCAATGTGTGAAACTCACTTTCTATTGACAGAAGATATAATCTGTCATTGCGATTTTCATATTTGAAAAAAAAAATCACTGAGCTGTGAGGTTCAGACCAAGCCCTGTGGTGTGCAGGCCAAGCTGTGGAGCTACTTCAAAGGACAAAAATGGATAAATTATATTTACCCTGATATCAAAGGGAAATTGAGCTTTATCTGTTTCTTATATATTAAAGTCACACAAAGTTATGAAAGTATTGGAACAAATGCACAGTACATGAAGGTCTGTATGTGGAAAATGTGGCAACCATTTTTTTTTTTTTTCAGTTTTAAGAAACATGGTAAGTCTCAGCTTGACACTTGGGATCCAACTCCAAACACATCCTAGTTTTTCATGAATATTTCTATCAAATGAATCTTCCCACTATATAAGAATCATGTTGTTGTTATCAAGTAGACCCTAAATCAGTCCCTTAGGGGTAGTCATAAAGTCCATCATTAAGAATATTTGGAATCAAATGATTTGAGTATAAGTTATGCCATATTTTTTCTGTAGGGCCTTAGAAAAGTCCCTAATTTTGCTGAGTTTTCATTTCCTCATCTATAAATGTGGATAATAATATATACTCTAGGATTCATATTGGGTTTTCAGATAATGTATACAGGGTTTGTTTTTGGAGTAGCAGACATATAACATTTTCCATTGACTCCAAGGCATATCTTTTTACTTGTAACATCTCTGATATTGAGTCTTGAAATCCACTTGATGAGTGACAGCTCCACAGAGTTGCCACTGCACACATCAAAAAGGTTGAGGCAAAGCTTGCAGAATGGATAAGAACCCAGGAATCAATGTTGAAATGATTGCTGGCTGCTAGTAACCTATGGATATTTGTTTATTTTTAGAATTGCTTTAAGTGCAACACCAGTAATAAATGTTGTCAACATGGTACATGGAGAATTGAGCACTGATAACTATGTTGAAATTTGATTTAGAGCCGTTGGATGGGAAATGTGACGTCTTTGAAATATTTTAACCAAATTAATTTGGCTACATTTTTCTTTTAATCTATACATAAATGTAGTATATAATAAAGGTTCATGCCCAATTAATTCTAAAAAAAATTTTCAAAAAATAAAATTTTAAAATAAAAATGCATATATCATAATTTAATGCACAACACATTTTTTCCCTTTCTAAGTAGTTCAGAAAGTAATGTTACACCTTAGATTTGAAGAACTCAAAATTAACTATCTTTGATGATTTTCTCAGCACTATGTAACAAAAATTTTGTTCAGTAGTGTCCTAAACACTCAGAGTATTTATGATGTCAATTATAGAATATTTTTCATATGTAGCTTGGAAGCTCAACAATGCCATCAATAACCTGATCTTTTGTTCATTTTTCTTTGCCATTGGTGGTGTCTTTGACTTGCATACTTAAGTTTGTCATTTGGCTGATCCAGCTTCAGGTATTCTAACTAAATTCAAGGAAAGAAGAAGAGAAAAACCTAAGTTCAATAAATTTTATTTGCAGAAAACAAACTGCTTGACTTTCCTAACAAGTGTTTAGATTTGCTTACGTCACTTTAGAGAGAGAACTACTTTATATGGGTAATCACAGTTTTAAGAGTGGTTTGGGAAGTATCGATTAGGACTTCTTATCCTCAAGCAAAAAAGTTGTGTTTTTAGATTTGTATATGATTCCACAGTTTAAACAATGACACATGACATTTCTTTGATTGAACAGAATGGTCAAAGAAATGATTTGTTTCTGGGAAGAGAGGGTTTGGATGAGGACAAAAGAGTGGGAGTGAGAGCAAGTGGGGCATTATCTCTAAGGTTTCCATTGTAAGGTCAAAGACAAATTCTATCCAACTCACTGGCCAAAATTCTATTCCAACTGGGATTCTACTGAAACTTTGGGCAGTGACAGTGTCACGGAATTACCAGTGTCTCACCTGATACTATCGTCTCTCATTACAAATAGCCCTCTAATTCTCTCAGGTGGATCATTTGGTACACACTCACAGTTCCTTCCAAACGTAGACTCAGGTACCTATATGGCTCAGCATGCTCAATATAGTCTCTAGGGTTTAGATAGAATCTGTCCTCTGCCAATTCCATATAGATGTTGATGTAACTATTGTTTTTGCTTCTTACTCCATTTCTTGCTTCTGAAATCCCAGGGCTTCCTGAGATTTTACTTGAGCTTCCTGAGACCAGAGGACCATCTTTTCTATCTATCACATACTGTTTGCAAATATTTTCTTGCAGTTTGTCATCACTGGCATATTTTGGCAAGGCAAGAGTTATTTTAAAATAGTTTTGCATAATTATGCATAAAATAAAATACATATAAAATATTTTAAAATATAGATATTTATATAGCCAAATTTATTTATATTTTATTGCATCTGGATTTGATTCATGAACAGAACCTTTACTTATTTCTGGATTGTGGAAGAGTAATGTGCTTTAACAATGTGTCCTTTAGTACTTGATTTCATTTTTGACATTGCTTGCTCAGACCAACTGGAATTTATTATTGTGCATAGTGAGTTAAGGATTCACTTTTACCTTCTTTCAATTGTCTTTTTAGTTTAGATTATTTTTTAAGATTTATTTATTCATGCATACAAGAACCAGGGTACAGGCCAGATGTGGGAGGGTGAAAGGATTCACCAGAGACAGACTGGGGAACAGAACAGGCAGACTGACTGAAATACACTGGGGAGCAGTGGGTGAGACAGGAGTGGTCTGCCACACCATGTGGGTATCTTACCCCAGGATCAAACCTGTACTGCAGAGGCTGCACATAGCTTCACGGCGTTGCGTTCAACCGCCTGAGCCACCAGGGAGGCCCAGTTTATTTTTTTGTTTTGTTTTGTTTTTTTGCCTAAGTGGTTTGAGGCAAAACTATCTTTACCATTTATTAAATATCCATGTGGGGCCTCCCAGGTGGCGCAGGGGTTAAAGACAGCGCTGTCAGGCTGTTGTCAGCCACTGCAGCACGAGTTTGGCCCCCAGTCAGCCAGGAAGCAGCCCATGTGGCACAGCACACCTTTCCTGCCTGGTCCGCTGCTCCCCTCAGCAGTGTGCTTCAGTAGATCTTCCTGTTCTGCTCCCGCTCTCTCTGGTGAATCCTCCACCTCCTCTCCTCCCTCTTACCGCCGCTGCAACCTCTGGCTTGCACCCCAGTTCTTATATGTATAAATATTTTTTTTAAGATTTATTTATTTTTTTATACAAGCACTGGGTACACTCAGAAGTGCAGGAAGGTGAGAGAATTCACCAGAGCAAGAGCAGGGAACAGAACAGGCAGACCGAGGAAATAAATTGCTGAGGGGAGCAGAGGTTGGCAGGAGAGGTCTGCGCGCAATGTGGGACCCTCGCCAGGCAGCCGGGGATCAAACAAGCGCTGCAGAGGCTGCGGGCAGCTCGCAACCCAGCGCTCAACCGCTGTGCCACCAGGGGAGGCCCTAAATAAATAAATCTTTAAAAAAATAAAAGATAAAAAATTAAATTTCCATTTGTTCTTTGGTCAATTTTTGTGCTCTATTCTATCCCACTGGCCTGCAATCTATCCAGGTGACAATGTTATACTGTTTTCATTATAGGGGCTTCAAGGTATGTTTTCATATTTAGTAGGGTTACATTTTCTTTCTCTTTTCCCTTTCAATGTCATCAGAGACAGTCTTGCATTTTATTTTTTATTATGAACTGTTATATACATGTTTCACTCCAGAAAAATGTCTGTTAGTGATATATTTTTTGATCACCTTAAATTTGTAAATCAACTGAGGGAGAAAAGACATTCTAATAATGTATTAAATTGTCCTGTCTCAAGAACAAAAGATGTTATTCTCTTTGTTCAAGGCTTCTTTTGTCTTCCTCAGGAGCATTTTAAAATTTTCTTTATGTGGGTTATTCAAATTTTTAAGTTTATTCCTAAATCTTTTGTATTTTATTTTGCTATTAAAAATGGGGTCCTCTCCCACGAACAAATGGAAATTTAATAAAAGATAAAGATAGTATACCTCAAACCACTGAGGCAAAAAAATCCTAAAACAACATCTCTTAATGATTAATTTGTGTATCATAGACTATTGAGTCCTTTATTTAATTTGAACTCTGATTTATCACTGAATTATTTTACTGTCAAATTGAATTTTATTTAAAAATAAGATTAAAGTAATTCTTTCATTGCAAATGTACTATCTTTCTATATTATTATGAGTTACAAAACTATTGGAGAGTAGTCTGATCACAAAACACCATTTTTTCTTAAGAAAAATGCATTTTTTACTAATTCTCAAGTTACAAAGAAACTTTTAGAATGCAATCCATGCATAAATGACAACTGCTTAAATACTTTGTCTATGAATATAAAGAAATTAAAATGTTAGATGTAATTTAAAAATATGGCATGACATTTTTAAGTCAACTATATATTCCTTCATAGTATAAATTAACATTCCTTTGAATGTTTTTTTAAAAAACTATAGTTTTGCTGTTAAACAAAGTCAAGATTAGAATTACACTTGGAATTTGATTTGATAACCTGTAAGGAAAGCTCTTCCCCATCTTTACCACGTTCAATGATATACTGAGTGCTCTGTGTACTTAAACTGTTTTTCACGTGTGTTGCATTTCTGCAATCTTTGCAATCAAAGAAACTGGGTAAATCTCTTTGCTAAGGCAGCAGCACTTGTTTAGTGCACAATAAATGCTTATCTAGAATATTTTAGATTCATTTTCTTCACAAACTGGTAAGATGTAATTTTCCTCAACTCAGTATATTGATTTTATAGCCTCTATCATAAAATCCCAGACTTGTGAAGCACCTTGAGAAGCAACTATTCATACTCCTGCTCCACAAAGAGCCAGGGAACTTGGCAAGAAGAGATTCTGCGTTTTTTTTCAAAAGCACATTTTTAGTGTTTAATAACCCATAAGTCTCTCAGAAATTTTCTCCTATCTCCATATTAAATTACTAATGGTGTGAGATTTTGGGTTTCAATCTGTAATGACTCGAATAAATCACCTTCTCTAAAAAAACAGACTTCCACACAGATCTGAAGAAGTGCTGTCTCTGAAATAAACTAGAAATATCACCTTTCTGGGCTGCAGCAAGAGATTTTCAATCAAGTGCCTACAACGTGTTTGTGCTACAGTAAGCTAAACGATTGTCATCAAAGATCTTAGACACAACCCTCTTGGACTCTAATGAGTAATATTAGCACCAGGAGAGCTGGTGCTGAGAGTGCAAGATGAACTGTGACACAGAGGCAGATGAACTGTAGCTGTGCTGTCTGGATGGGGTGTTATGTGCAGACGCCGTGCCGGGCTGTTCCCAGCAGGAACAGTGCACCTGAGTTGGACTTCCTACTGGTGTTTCCTCCACCAGAACAAAGATACCCTCACCACCAGTGGCTGCCCTGGTATCACTGCGAGTCATTGCAAGGCAGCAATGACTTCCTTCTTTCTGCTTTTCTTCTAAATGCTGGTTTGTGTGATGTTTGATCTTGCAGAGACTGAAGATTTCTGATTGCAAATAACAATTTGTCTATAGGAACAAGAAGAAACTAGTGATCAAACAGCATGTTGGTTCAGGAGGAGGTGTCATTCATCCCCTGCCTCAACAAAGTAGTCAGAACCATGCACAACACCCAGGACAGGAGCTAAGAGAACCCCAAACATGCAGCACTGAACAAACGCCTGTGTCCTAGACTACTGAGATTACTAGTTTGCTCTTTACTGCTCAAGTCAACCTCTGTTGACCAACACAATTTTTTTTAAAAAGATTTATTTATTTATGAATACAAAAACTGGGGTACAGGCCAGAGGTGCAGAGAGGATGAGAAGATTCACCAGAGACAGAGTGGAGAACAGAACAGGCAGATTGACTGAAATACACTGCTGAGGAGAGCAGCGGGTGAGTCAGGAGAGGTCTGCTGTACCATGTGGGTAGTTTCCTGGCCTGCTGGGGATCGAACTCGTGCTGTAGAGGCTGCGGATAGCTTCATAGTTTGCATCTTAACCCCTTGCGCCACCAAGGAGGCCCACCAACACAATTTTGAATCACTTTTGGAAGTGTTGCACTCTGCTTTTCAAGTTTAACATTATGTCCATGGCATGTCCCTTTTTCCCACAACATTTAAGTCATCGTCATTGACTTAACTCATTCTTTATGGTCAATTATTTGTTTTGAATCCCTTCCTTCCCTTTTTTAAAACCATAATGTTGAAAACATTAATTTATAGACTTCTTCGGATTAATTTCCAGAAGCAGGTTATTGATTTCTTCATTTAACTATAAATTAACATATTGCTCCATGATCTCAAACCATATAAATGCTGGAACATTTATGAGAGGCGGTGGCACTGAAGACAGCACAGGAGACAAAGCACAAAGCACTGTGCTCAGATGGGGGCTCTAATGGGAGCGCCAAGGCGACTGCAGAATCTTTGCTTCCTGAGGGAGGGTCCTGGGCAGAGGTCACGGAGATGACTTTGTTGTTCTGTAGCCACCATCATCTCTTCAAACCCCAGGGTGTTGCTGGAAGCTGCTTGTAACAGCACAAACACACATTCTCAGGTGCCAGGTACCAGGATGGGGCAGCCTCCTGGATCCCTGAGGCTGTTGACCTGAAAGATCCAATTAGATGGGGGATTCAGAACAGTTACTGGCCCCCAAGAGTGCAACCATTGGGAGAAATGGAGGCAGCGGGGATTCAGTCTTCTGACTCTTCTCTTGTGGCATTGAAAACATATAGTGTCGGGCCTCCCGGTAGCGCAAGTGGTTAAGATGCAGCCTATGAAGCTGTCTGCTGCAGTTGCAGCTCAAGTTCAATACCCGGCATTATGGTGCAGCAGACCTCTCCTAACTTGCCCGCTGCTCCCCCCCGCAGTGTTTTTTAGTCAGTCTGCCTGTTCTGTTCCCTGCTCTGTCTCTGGTGAATCCTCTCACCTCCCACCACCACCTCTGGCCTGTGCCCCAGTTCTTGTATGCTTAAATAAATAAATATTTAAAAAATAGTGTCTCTGAGGACACTAAATTACTGGAATAAGTTACCTCTTCTAAGGTAAAGGCAAACACTCAGCATGCCACTATGCTGTCATTCAGTATTGTACTCTGTTTGCCCTCCTTCCCTGTCTTCCGGTGGTTTTTTCTTTGCTTTTGCTTCCGGGAGATTGAGTTCCTCTCAAAACAAATTAGCATGTGAAGTTCTGTCATCAGCATTGTTTTCCAGGGCAACTTGGCCATCAAGATTACTACTGCTTGTGGACACTGGGAAAAAAAATGCATGGAAAAAATTAAATTACTCTTCTCTATAGTCAGGCTTTGATGCTATTCTCACTATTTTAACATGCTTAAACATGTTGCAAAGTTGACCAAAGTTCCTAATTCAAACTAATGTTAATTTACAGCCTCAAAATGCTTTGGAGTTGGTACAGCTAGGCTAACAGAGGCTTTTTAGTTTTCCACAGCAATCGGGATACACATTGTGTATGCAACCAGGGAAACTTGAGTAGCCGCACAAGGGGATAACTAAAACTTTCCTGGAGAAGAAAGGACGAAAGCATGGAAGGAAGGAAGGAGAAAGGGAAAGAGGAAACTTATTCGATAATATTTAGTGCTAGGGTAAACTATACCCTGCATCTGAAATTCTAAATTACAACATACGTAATTACAAATAGAAATCAGGAGTGGTATATTATGCTACACTAATAAAGAAAAATATGGTAAATAAAAAAATGAAATGCAATATACTTTGTTAATGTTTTTTTTTTGTTCCCTGAACACCTACTTCGTTTATTTAGGTCTGTAGTTGAAAAGCAAACCCGGGAAGAAAGGAAAGTCCATTCTAGTGCTTATTCTGCAAATTTAACACTTTTAAATTATGTGTTCAATTAAAGCAACAAGCAGAATGATTATGTCATGACTTTAGATGGCTCTTGCTCACCACCATTTAAATTGTGTGGCTTTAACAATGATCTTTGTCATTTTAGATTAGGAGGAGATTGTGTAACATTCTCATCCAAAGGGGCTGGTGTAGAACATGCTTCACAATGATGCCAAAGAGCAGGTGAGGAACTGGGTACTTATTTTCCAACTGGCCATCTGTCAATGGCTGAACACTGTTTCCAGAATCATTAACTCTTTTGCTTTGCACAGGGCCAGAGTGCTTACACCTGGCAACAAGTTGTGTAACAGATACCCATATTCCTCATAGCCTATCATCCTATCACTCAGATATGCTCTACCTTTTTGTGTGCCTGAGGGTTTTTTAAGGAAATTGGATTACCTGTAAAGACACAGCAGGCTATAAGGGCTGGGAAATTAACATCATCACATCCCCCTTTTCTCTCTATAAGTGGTCATTCTTGGTAGCCATCAGTAAATACCCCAGCTACCTCTGTCTTTTGTTGAAAACAGCCCAGAGCCTACTTCTTCCTTGTAGCTGCTCATCTACCTCAACTTTCTTTTTTTTTTTTTTAAATATATAAAATAAAATATATTTATTTATTTATTTTTTTTTTTTTTTTAATAAATTTTATTGTTATATTCCCCATACAATTGCAGCCCCCCATTCTGACCCCAATCCCTCCCCTCCCGCCCCCGCCCCCCTAAAAGTGTCTCTGGTTCATAGTTTTTTGTTGATTTTGATTTTCACTTTCTTATAGTTATTCATTTTCCTGGTCCCTTATTTAAGTTTTCTAGATTCCTGCTATGAGTGAGACCATCCAGTATTTTTCTTTTTCTTTTTGGCTTATTTCGCTGAGCATGATCCCTTCCAGCGCCATCCATGTTGCTGCAAATTGCATGTGTTTATCTTTTTTGAATGCTGAGTAATATTCCATGGTATATATGTACCACATCTTCTTGATCCAGTCATCTATTTTTGGGCATTTGGGTTGTTTCCAAAGCTTAGCTATTGTAAACAGTGCTGCTATAAACATAAGGGTGCAGGTGTTCTTTGGAATTGATGTTTCTGTGTCCTTTGGGTAAATACCTAGGAGTGGAATTGCTGGGTCATATGGAAGCTCTATGTTTAGTAGGTCCAGAAATCTCCACACAGCTTTCCACAGTGGTTGGACCAGTTTGCACTCCCACCAACAGTGCAGAAGAGTTCCTTTTTCTCCACACCCTCGCCAACATTTGTTGTTGCTAGTTTTTTTAATATGTGCCATTCTCACTGGTGTAAGATGGTATCTCATGGTAGTTTTGATTTGCAGTTCCCTGATGACAAGTGATGTTGAACATTTTTTCATATGCCTGTTGGCCATTTGCATTTCCTCTTCAGAGAAGTTTCTTTTAAGCTCTTCTGCCCATTTTTTGACTGGATTATTTTCTTTGTTGTTGTTGAGACTCATCAGCTCTTTGCAGATTTTTGTGATCAGTCCTTTATCATTAGTGTTGGGTGCAAAAATGTTCTCCCAGTTGGTGGGGTTTCTCTTTGTTTTTGTTATTGTCTCTTTTGCTGTGCAAAAGCTCTTTAATTTGATATAGTCCCAGCTGTTTATCTTTGCCTTCACTATCACTGTTTTGGGTGATGTGTCTGTAAAGATGTCTTTGATGTGCAAATCACGTAGTGTTTCGCCTATATTTCCTTCTATATATTTTATGGTTTCAGGTCTTATGTCTAGTTCTTTAATCCATTTTGAGTTGATTTTTGTGTATGGTGTGAGGTGGTGGTCAAGCTTCATTCTTTTGCATGTAGCGACCCAGTTTTCCCAGCACCATTTATTGAACAAACTTTCTTTGCTCCAATGCATATTCTTTGCTCCTTTGTCAAAGATTAGTTGACCATAAACCTGTGGGTTTATTTCTGGATTTTCTATTCGATTCCATTGGTCTGTATGTCTGTTCTTGTTCCAATACCATGCGGTTTTGATGATTATGGCTTTGTAGTATAGTTTGAAGTCTGGGAGTCTGATGCCTCCATTCCCTTCTTTTTTTTTCAGGAGAGCTTTGGCTATTTGGGGTTTTTGGTGATTCCATATGAATTTCATCAATAATTGTTCTATTTCTTTGAAGAATGACATTGCAATTTTTATTGGAATAGCATTGTATCTGTATATTGCTTTTGGTAGGATGGCCATTTTGATAATGTTAATTCTTCCAATCCACGAGCAGGGGATGTCTTTCCATTTCTTTGTGTCTTCTTCTATTTCTTTTAACAGTGTTTTATAGTTTTCTTTGTATAGGTCCTTTACCTCTTTTGTTAGATTTATTCCCAAATATTTGATTTTTTTTGTTTCAATAACAAAAGGGATGGTCTTTTTGATTTCTTCTTCTTCAGATTTATTGTTTGTGTATAGGAAGGCTACTGACTTTTGCGTGTTGATTTTGTATCCTGCCACTTTACTGAACTGATTGATGAGTTGAATTAGCTTTTCTGTGGAGTTTTTGGGGTTCTCTATGTATAATATCATATCGTCTGCAAATAGTGATAGTTTGACTTCTTCTTTTCCTATTTGGATTCCTTGGATGTCTTTCTCTTGTCTTATTGCCCTGGCTAGGACTTCCAGTATTATATTGAAAAGCAATGGTGAGAGTGGACATCCTTGTCTTGTTCCAGATCTTAATGGAATTGCTTTCAGCTTTTCACCATTGAGAATGATACTGGCTGTTGGCTTATCATAGATGGCCTTTATGATGTTGAGGTATGTTCCTTGTATCCCCAGAATTTTAAGGGCTTTTATCATGAATGGGTGTTGCACTTTGTCGAAAGCTTTCTCAGCATCTATTGATATTATCATATGGTTTTTATATTTCTTTTTGTTGATGTGTTGGATAACGTTGATTGATTTTCGGATGTTAAACCATCCTTGTGCCCCTGGAATGAATCCAACTTGGTCGTGGTGAATTATCTTATGGATACATTGTTGGATTCTGATAGCTAAAATTTTATTGAGGATTTTTGCATCAGTGCTCATTAGGGAGATTGGCCTGTAGTTTTCCTTTTTTGTGTTGTCCTTGTTCGGTTTTGGTATTAGTGTAATGTTGGCTTCATAGAACGTGTTTGGTATTGTCCCTTCCTTCTCAATTTTTTGGAAGAGTTTGTGAAGGATAGGCACTAATTCGTCTCTGAATGTTTGGTAGAATTCATTTGTAAATCCATCAGGTCCTGGGCTTTTGTTTTTGGGGAGGTTTTTGATTACCATTTCAATTTCACTAATTGTAATTGGTCTGTTTAGGTGTTCTATTTCTTCTTTATCTAGCTTTGGGTGATTGTAGAGTTGTAGGAATTTGTCCATCTCCTCTAGATTGTTAAACTTGTTTCCATATAACTGTTCATAGTAGTTACTGATTATTCTTTTGATTTCTGCTGTGTCCGTTGTGATTTCTCCTCTTTCATTGATGATCCTGTTTATTTGTGCTTTCTCCCTTTTTTCCTTTGTGAGCCTGGCTAGGGGTTTGTCTATTTTATTGATTTTTTCAAAGAACCAGCTCTTGGTTTCATTGATCTTTTGGATTGTTTTTTTAGTTTCAATTTCATTTATTTCTGCTTTGGTTTTTATTATTTCTTTTCTTCTACTGGTTTTGGGGTTTTCTTGTTGTTCTTTTTCTAGATCTTTGAGCTTCGAGATTAGGTTGTTTCTTTGCGTTCTTTCTTGTTTCTTGATGTGAGCTTCTATTGCTATATATTTTCCTCTTATTACTGCTTTTGCTGCATCCCATACATTTAGGATATTGGTGTCCTCCTTGTCGTTCAATTCAAAAAATTTTTTAATTTCTTCTTTGATCTCCTCATTAGTCCAATGGTCTTCCAGTAGTGTGGTTTTTAATCTCCATGAGGTAGGAAAGTTCCTTGCCTTCTTTTTATGGTTTATTTCTAGTTTGATGCCTTCATGGTCAGAAAAGATGGTTGATATGATTTCAATCTTGGTGTATCTGTTGATGTTTGTCTTGTGCCCCAGTATGTGATCGATCCTGGAGAATGATCCGTGTGCGCTTGAGAAAAATGTGTACTCCGTTTTTTTGGGGTTTTGTGTTCTATAGATGTCTGTTAAGCCCAATTGCTCTAGGTCTTTATTTAGAGCTTTGGTTTCTTTACTTATTTTTTGTCTTGTTGATCTATCCATTGTTGATAGTGGTGTGTTGAAGTCTCCCACTACGTATGTGTTTTCTCTGATGTCTGTTTTCAGAGAGGACAACAGTTGTCTGATATATTTTGGTGCTCCTTCGTTTGGTGAGTATATGTTAATGAGTGTTATTTCTTCTTGAAGTATTGTCCCCTTGATCATAATGTAGTGACCATTGGGGTCTCTTTTTATCTTTTTGAGTTTGAAATCTGTTTTATCTGATATAAGTATAGCTGTTCCTGCTTTCTTTTTTGGTCCATTTGCTTGTAGGATTGTTTTCCATCCTTTAACTTTGAGCCTATTTTTATCTTTTGTAGCTAAATGTGTTTCCTGGAGACAGCAAAAGGTTGGGTTTTGTTTCTTAATCCAGGCTGCAACTCTGTGTCTTTTTATTGAAGAGTTTAGTCCATTTACATTTAGAGTTAATATTGATATGTTAACATCTGTATTTGCCATTGTGTTTGTCTTTCCTTTGATTTTATTTATTTATTCTTTTAATAACTTTTTTTTTTTTTTGGCCTTCTTTCATTGTTATTCGTCGCTCTGAGGTTCTGGCTTTAGGACTCCTTGTAGTATTTTTTGGAGTGGGGGTTTAGTTGCAATGAAATTCCGGAGTTTCTGTTTGTCTGGGAAGGTCCATATTCTTTCTTCAAAGAGGAAGGAGAGCTTTGCGGGATAGAGTATTCTTGGTTGGCATCTGTTTTCTTGGAGTCTGTTGACTATGTCCCTCCACTCTCTCCTTGCCCGTAGTGTTTCTTCGGAGAAGTCTGATGTCAGCCTGATTGGTTTTCCTTTGAATGTTATCTGTTTCTTCCCTCTTGCCAGCTTCATTATTTTTTCCTTGTCCTGGATTCTTGGGAGCTTTACTATTATGTGTCTTGCTGTATTTTTCCTTTCGTCGTGGAAGTTTGGTGTTCTTCTTGCTTCTTGTATATCAATTTTCAGCTACTTCTTCACATTTGGGAAGTTCTCTTCAATTATCTCTTTGAATATTTTCTCTGTTCCTACATCTCTCTCCTCTCCTTCTGGTATTCCTATAACTCTTATATTTCCTTTCCTCATGGAGTCAGATAGCTCCCGAAGTCTTTCTTCGTTCTTTTTCCTTCGTACTTCTCTTTCCTTTTCTGTTTTGGTTCTTTTTATTTCTGTGTCTTCAAGATTACTTATTCGTTCTTCCATTTCATCTATTCTGCTTTCATTGCTTTTCCCAGAATTCTTTAGTTCTTCCATTAATTCTTTGATCTCCTGCATTTCTTTTACTTCCCTCTTTAGGGACTCAATTTCTTTCTTCTGACCATTGTTTTCCCTCTCTATGGACTCAATTGCATTCTTCTGATCGTTGATTATTTTTCCCTTATCATTGTTTTCCTTTATGACTTCTGTCAGTTTTTTAATCACGGCAATTTTAAATTCTCTTTCTGGAAGGCTCAGAAATTCTTCCAAGTTATTGTCGTTGCAATCTGGGGGCTGGCTTTCTTTTTGTGGTGTGCTTTTTCTCTGGAGAGTTGCTAGGTTGCGTGTGGTTCTTCTCCTCCCTACTGTCTGTTTTCTAATTTGCCGTATGCGTTGGGACACTGTGTTGTTGGGACTTGCCGGCATCTTGGGTGGGCTTCTCTGTTCCCCTCTGGTTCTTCCAGGAGTCATCTGTCAGTTTCAAGCAGCCTTTACTGGAGAAAGGTCCCTGTTCTAAAATGCCGATGTGGGGACACACTCCCCTGTGCGCCTGGTCTGCCCCGGCGGTGGGTTCCTGCTCCCCTCTGGGCTTGGACTGCAGGCCAGAGGGGGTCTGGCGTGGGCGAACTTCCCCCGCTCACCTCTGGCTCCTGAGGAAGCCTTCTGCAGGTAGTCTTTACTGAAGAAATGTCCCTGTTCTAAAATGGTGATGTGGGACACACTCCCTGCGCTTCTGGTCTCAGGCACACTCTTCTGCGCGCCTGGTCTGCCCCGGCTGTGGGTGCTCGCTCTCCCTGTGGGCTCAGACTACTTGTTCCGAAGGGGCCCGGTGTGGGCTAACTCCCCAGCTGGCCACTAGCTCCTTCAGTAGCCTGTGCTGGGGTCAAGTCGCTAGGTGGCACCAGAGATCTCTCCTAGAGCCCTTGGGGAGCTGATTTTCCACCCCGTGGGACAGGGAGCAGAGCGGGGATGGTAGGGTACACCTCAACGGCTTTGGGGTGCTGTGTCTGCCTTGTGCCCCACCGTCGTGGGGAACCCACGCCCCTAATTTCGTGCCCCGGGTCTCAGTTCCAAAGCCCTCAGTTCCAGGACGCGGGCTGTAGCCCAGATCAGTGGCGCAGGAATGGCGCCTTTTGAATCCCGCTCCCCTGCCTGGGCGCCTTGTTCCTGCTCACTCAGGGAGGGCCTCCGCCCGGGTCTCAGTTCCAAAGCCCTCAGTTCCAGTACGTGGGCTGTAGCCCAGATCAGTGGTGCGGGAATGGCGCCTTTTGAATCCCGCTCCCCTGCCTGGGCACCTTGTTCCTGCTCACTCAGGGAGGGCCTCCGCCATCTCCCCGCAAGCCTAGGTCGCAGGTGCAGGGGCCTGGGCAGCTGCAATCCGAGCGCTGCTTTCGCGCAAGCTTACCAGGCGGCCGGGGCTGTGTGCTGGTGCTGGTCTCCTCCTGGGGGGCGGGGCTCTCTTTAATGGCTCGTGGAGCTCACCTCCGCGGTGGATCCTGCAGGGTTCGCCTCAGCTCCCGTTCACTGGGTGTGGTGGCTGCAATAGTTCCTTTCCACTCACAGTCCCACTTGCTGCGTCCGTTTTTCTTGTTGGCCGTTTTGGTTTGTTGTTTCCCTCCTCTCTGCCGGTCGGAGAGTGCCGCCTCTGTGGGCGGGGGAGGGGAGCAGGGTTCTGCGCTTCCCTCCCTTCTCGTCCTCTTTTATGGCAACTTTCTTCTTTGGGCAGTTTGCTGGAGTCGTCCGTTTATCTTCCGTGTCCCAGTTCTCACTGGGACCTGCCGCTTTTCCTCCCTATTAACTTTTTTTAATGGGAGATCTTACTCGCAGCGTCTCCTCGCCGCCATGTTGCTCCGCCCCTTTAGTCAAGGATGCTGAGTTTCCGAATGACCTCTGTTAAAGTTAACTTCTTCTGGGAAGGCTAATCCATTTAGTTCTGATTAGTCATTCATCACTTTGAATAAGGTGTTGACAGGTAGACATCGGGCGGCTGGGGCTGTGTGCTGGTGCTGGTCTCCTCCTGGGGGGTTGGGCTCTCTTTAATGGCGCCTGGAGCTCACCTCCGCGGCGGATCCTGCAGGGTTCGCCTCAGCTCCCGTTCACGGGGTGTGGTGGCTGAAATAGTTCCTTTCCACTCACAGTCCCACTTGCTGCATCCGTTTTTCTTGTTGGGCGTTTTTCTCATCTACCTCAACTTTCAATGGTGGCCCAGACTAAGCCTCTCTCAGGCCGTTATCACTTCCAGGAAGAGGACCTGGGTCACTTTCAAACTGAAATGATGGAGCAAACTGGCACTGGAGGTACAAATGAGGAGACCTTTCCAGGAAATATGCAGAGCATCAGGAGGCAAACAGAGCCAGTCCAGTCTCAGGCCTCCCTCCCTAAGACCCTGGCACCAGAATCATCACAGGAGGAATTGCCATCACACAAGCCCCTGTCAATTCTTGTTGATCAGGGCTAGTTCATGGAGCAAATAATCTCCAAAGAAATGGAAAATTGCACATGAAGACTGAGACATGAAGAGTGTGAGGCATGGTCTCCCCATCTCTCTTCTTTGCACCCCACTGCACTCCTCCACAGTGTGTTCTGCTATCCAGGAGCTGGAGCCTTTCCTGAACCTTAGAAGCACAATCCCCAGCTAAATATAGATAAATAAGGCAACTTCTAGGATATCCTGCAAAACTGATAACAGTCTAGAGCAAATAAACTGGGAATTGTGAAGGTTTTGCCAAGACCTGAGAGTCCTGTTTAGGGAAAATCTTCTTACACTTGGGGCAAGGGGAAAATTAAATATGGGGTGGTGCTTGGAAACCTTCAGCTCAACTCCTACATATATTTGGGGAAGAGGCTACTTATTGTACTGATGTGTTTGGAACTAGGTCTAGGTTACAGCTTTTGCACATTTCCTTTCAAATAATTTTTATTGTTTGTGATGAATGTATTCTACATAAAGTGAGAAAGGTAGACAGGGAGGTGGAAGAAATAGAAATTGCTACTGGTGGACTCATAGCACTAGAGTGATCCTTCTCTGCAATTATGCATGTGGGAGCTTGAGAAAAGCTTGTGTTTCCTCAGTGACAAGCTGTCCTTGAAGAGCAGAAGGCCTTCTTTTCAGTCAGCCTAAGAGAGTGCAATTGCCTGACTCTTGTTCAGTTTCTCAGTTCAGAAGAAGGGTGCTCTCACTCTGGCTACTGGAAGCTATAGTCTAGAAGACGGGTTGCCCAAATCTTGGGTTTAAGACAGAAGTGCCTTTCCTGATTTTGCCACTCGTCCTACCAGATAGTTGTAAACCATACCAGGGATTGTGGTGACTAGGGAGTTTTGCTTTTTAGAAGATAAAATGCATCGAGCGCTTCACATACCCACCAGGTCTGTGTTCTGGAAGGTATCGCACTAAGTCTTCTGCACTGAATCACATTTTGTGGAAATGACTACTCAGTTTGTATATATTAGTGTCAGTAAATAAGTTGCACAATTTTGAAAGGGAAATACAAATTTTTTTAATTAAAAATTTTCATTTTAATTGTGACTAAATACAGGATACTTAAAATTTCCAACTTAAAAATGTCTTTCAATAGTTCTTCTCACTTATATATAGAATTTTGAAATGCCGTCTTTAAGGATCTAAGTCTTATAAAGCCAGATTTCCTTCTTTTTTTTTTAAGATTTATTTATTTATACATACAAGAACTGAGGTACAGACCAGAGGTGTGTGGGGGGTGGGGGGAAGGGTGAGAGCATTCACCAGAGACAGAGTGGGAAACAGAACAGACAGACTGACTGAAATACACTGCTGAGGGGAGCAGTGGGTGAGACAAGAGAGGTCTGCTGTGCCATGTGGATCACCTCTCTGGCCGGGGATTGAATTCATGCTGCAGTGGCTGTGGACAGCTTCATAATCCCTTGCACCACCAGGGAGGCCCTAAAGCCAGATTTTTTGTTTCAAAGATTTATTTATTTATGCATACAAGAGCTGGGGTACAGGCCAGAGATGCAGGGGGTGAGAGGATTCACCAGAGACAGAGTGGGAAACAGAACAGGCTGACTGAGTGAAATACACTGAGGGGAGCAGCAGGCGAGACAGGAGGGGTCTGCTTTGCCATGTGGGTTGCTTCCTGGCTGGCCAGGGATCGAACTCGTGCTGCAGAGGCTGCAGATTTCTTCATAGCGTGGGGCTTAACCTCTTGCACCACCAGGGAGACCCTAAAGCCAGATTTCTTACCCAGAAAAATAATCTTTAAAAGATCAAAACATGGCCTCCCCAGTGGCACAGCGGTAGAGCGCTGGGTTGCGAAGCTGCCCGCAGCCTCTGCAGCTCCAGTTTGATCCCTGGCCGCCAGGTGAGGGTCCCATATGGAGCGCAGACCTCTCCTGAGCCCCCTGCTCCCTTCAGCAGTGTACCTCGGTCCTTCTGCCTGCTCTGCTCCCCACTCTGGCTCTGGTGAATTCTCTCACCCTCCCACGTCTCTGACTGTACTGAGTGCTTGTATTAACAAATAAATAAGTCTTTAAAAAAATAAAACTAGCCAATTAAAAAAAATATATATATAATATGAACCTGGATACAAACTTCTTAGATCACAAGTCAAGAAAATATTTGAAGAATAATGAAGGAAAATTACTCAGAAATTAATCCCCCTCCCTTTTTTTCTTTCAGAAAGTGAAATGGCAGGGGGAACATTGTAATCTGACGTGATCTTTATCTAATAATTACAGTGTATTTCCTAGAGATGTGCTAGTCTTCACTAACACTAAAATTACACATACTGATTTTAAGGAGTGTGCATTTTGCCCATGTTTATATTTACATATAAGACCAAGTACAGTTTTCTTAGAGAATGTTTACTGTTATTAACGACCAGCAAGGATAGTTAGAGTGTGGTACAATGGTAAGAAGGACATGGGTTAAATTGACACTAATGAAGTCTATATTCCTTTTAAAAAATTTAAAGAAGATTTATTTATTTATGCATACAAGAGCTGGGATGTAGGCTAGCGGTGCAGAGGGGTGAGATGATTCACCAGCGATAGAGTGGGGAGCAGAACAGGTGGATGTACTGAAATACACTGCCAAGGGGAGCAGCAAGTGAGAGAGGAGAGATCTGCTGTGCTTGTGGGTTAGCTCTCTGGCCCGGGATTGAACTCCCTGTGATTTCTTCCCTTCGGTATAGTCTCTACAGTTCTCCCACCACCATAGCACCTGTGATCCATGACCACAGTCCTTTGTGCTCTTACCTCCCATATTTTGACCCTCTTTTTCCCCCTCCCCTGCTGTATGCCTCAGATCTATGGTGAGATTGCAAGTTTTTGAAATCTATATTCTTTATTGAGGGAAATCTAATTTTAAGTTTATATTTGAAAAATGAAAATTAAGATATTACTCTCTGACTCAAAGAAAATGGGGGAATTTCTAAATTTTAATTCTTTAAAAATTCACTTTTCTATACAGATTTCTTCAAACCTCAATTAATGAGTAGAGATACAATCAGTACAATTAATTATACTACATGGAATTGAAAAAGAATATACTATAAAATTTTCTTTATAATTTACCTGCTTTAGAGCTGTATTAAATTTTTGAAATTAGATTCTGAATTAGTGCCACAGAGAAAGCAAGAACAAAACTCAGCTCTACATTAATCCACAACAATTTCCAATTCCACATAAAATGTAGAGTCAAAAAGCATTACCTCTGGAGAAAGGACAGTAGGTTTGTTGGGGCCAGTGTCATACACTAATACAAAGTAGATGTCTGCTCCTACCTGGGTTGGAACAGTAAACATTTCTGTCCAAAAATCCCCTTGGATATAAGAGAGTGGTTAAATACAGACCAACAAAACAAAAATGCAATAGGCTTCTTTTCAGAAATCTTGTAAGCCAGAAGACAATGAAGTGGCATCTTTAAGGATTTAAATCTTATAAGACCAGATTTCTTACCCAGAAAAAAAAAATCTTTAAAAGATCAAAGCAAATAAATATATTTTTAAAGAAGTAAATAAAGTTGATACAAATTTATAGGCAGCAAGGTTAAAGAAGTTTTTTTAGTGAAAAGTAAGAAAGCAACTAGAAATTTAAATATCCACACATAAAAGAAGAAATGGAAAAAATGAGAATAAATTTAAAAGAAAAATTGACTACCTAATGCAAAAGAAGTAACACTGTACTGTGGGATTCATAGCATATATAGAAAAAAATGTATGAGAACAATAACACAAACTATGGAATTCAGGAAATGTAAGTCCTTATTTATAGATAACAAATAAGCCATAAAAATACCCAACATCATTAATCGTTGAGAAAATGCAAATTAAAACCACAGAGAGATTCTACTACACACCTCCTAGAATATATACAATTCAAAACACTGATATTAAAAGTGGTGAAAATGTGAAATAATTGCAAATTACATATTGCTAATGAAATCTATAATGATACAGCATCTTTGCAAACCAGGTGGCATTCCTTATAAAGCTAAGCATAGACTTAGCATATAATCCAGCAATTTCATTTCTAGGTATTTATCCAAGAGAAATAAAAACATCTACACAAAGCATCCTATGTGAACACTTATAGCACCTCTACACATAATCAAAAACGACTGAAAACCACGTATTTGCTCTCAACTAGTAAATGAAAAATTGTGGTACATCCATTCATTGGAATAGTACTTGGCAATACAAAGTAACAAATTATGGATACATTCAACAATATAGCTGGGTTAAACATACTGAGGAAAAGAAGTCAGACCAAACAGAAAAGGCTACATGCTTTTCTGTCATCTCATTTATTTAAACTTCTGGAAACAGCAAAACAATGTTGTCAGAAATAAAATCAACCTATGACTATCGGGGCTGGAGACCTTAGAACAAGAAAAATGCTGTATATTTTGATTGCAGTGATTGCCTAACTAAATTCATTTGTTAAAAGTTAGGAGTTACGGGCCTCTCCGGTGGAGCAGCGGTTGAGCGCTGGGTTGCGAAGCTGCCCGCGGCCTCTGCAGTGCCGGTTCGATCCCCAGCTGCTCCCTGGCCACCAGAGGAGGGTCCCACATGTCGCGCAGACCTTTCCTGCCGCCCGCTGCTCCCCTCAGCAGTGTACTTTGGTCCTTCTGCCTGCTCTGCTCCCTGTTCTGGCTCTGGTGAATTCTCTCACCCTTCCGCGCTTCTGACTGTACCCAATGCTTGTATAAACAAAACAAACAAACAAATAAATAAATAAATAAAACATGTCTCTATTAAAAAAAAAAAAGTTAGGACTTACTTAGAAAGGGTCAAGTTTGCAAATTATACCTTAATAATCTGAATCTGATAAAATAAAACTTCCAAATAATTTAGCCTACAATTTGGCACAAGGTATTACAAGATCAAAATTTGCTCTTTTTTAGTCAGCTTTCTTTTTACTTCTCCCATCTCTACCAAGTAATCCTAAATAACAACAACAAAACCATAGTTAAAATCTTCAAGTAATCTTTTCTTATCAGATAGCTTATATTAATGTTTGCAATTCCAAAAACTTGTACTGGCCCACTTTGACCCATTTTCTCAGATAAGGATATTCAATAACTCCCTAGTAAGATCCCCACTCCACAGCTACCCATGCATGACTCCATGGCTCCAAATGTTTTTATTCTGCACGTGAAACTGTATACTATGTCCATGTCTGAAAGAAGAGATGACCCCAGCACAGAAGAAAGAAAGGGAGATCAACTCTTTTGGCTTTGAAAAAACGTCAAACCTGATTGGGAGAAAAATTATGGAAAGATATGTGATGAGTAAGGGAAACCTCCCCATAATGATCACCCAAATCCCCAATCCCAAGACTAGATAATGGCTTTCTGAGTGAAGGAAAAGGTGAAATAAGAGAAAAGTAAAGAAACTTTAGATGTAGTTTTCCCAGGAAAGGATACTGTACTTGGACACCCCTTCCTCCATCAGTAGACTGTAAGACACAGATATGCATGTCCCCTCTCCTAGATAGGACTCTGAAATCTAGCAAAACTAACCAGTCAACAAAATGCAGGAAGAGAAAAATACTTGCACAATACATTTAGGGAGATTGGCATCAAATGAATATAGGAGCAGGAGAATAACTCCTTTGGACCCTGGAGTGACACAAGCTTACAGTGAGTCTCAGCATGAGCTAATAGCAAAAGGGAGATAAAGGAATGAAATACATCAATGGATGACATAGACATCAACAGATACCACATATTCCCACCCTTTCCAACCTGAGATCATGAGGTCACCTAAATTTACATTAGATAGTCTCCATTTTGGATAATGATGGACCAGGAACTCAATTTAAGTCATGTATGGGTAGCTGTGGAGTGGGGATCTTATTAGGGAGTTATTAAAAATCCTTATCTGAGAAAATAGGTCAAAGTGAGTCAGTATAAGTTTTTGGAAATGCAAATGAGTTCCCTAAAATGCAAATTTTGTATCTGGAGAAAAACAATTAAAAAATACCCTTAAACATTAAATGGATTTGTAAACTTAGACTTTTATCTCATTAAATTCTTAATTTAATGCTAAGAATCAGAATTACAATCTGAGAGCATATGTTTACTTCTTTTAATTCAAATAATTTCAAAATAACTGAAAATCTCTCTGCAATTTATATTTTGTCTTCTTAAAGAGATCTTAAAACTTTTATAGAGAATTTGTGTGATTGATTAAAACAAAAAATTAATAAAATTTCTCTAACTTTTTGAAGACTCCAAATTTAGTTTGAGACAATGAGTCATTTCTAGTTGCTTTACTGGACCTCAAGTTTTGATCAGCATAATTACAGGCACATTTTATGTGCTTTAGAAACATAATTTAAATGAGCAAAAATTATTTAAGCATCTCCTCCACATATTTTTTCCATGCCAAAATTTATTTCATCAAACTGATCATTACTTTCTGGGAAGTTTATAATGTGGAAATATTATTTAGAATTTACATAGAGAAGCATTAAGAGATACAAAATATAATCACATTGTAATTCAAATTATCATTATGTTTCACTTCATTTATTTTCAATATTGAGGAAATGGAAATTCCTACCACAAAATTTCACTTTATCTTTCTCCCAGTTTTGGGTAAGATAAAATTTATAGGATTATAAAATCTTTCCAAGTTTTTTTTTTCTTAAATGAAAAAGGAATAAAAGGGCATCAGCCAGCTGCCTCAACAGGTCTTCTAGGTCTCTTGACAATTCTAAGGGGTCAGTTCCTGTTTGTGGAGGGTAATCTCTATGGAGTTGACCTTATGTCAATCTTCTCATCATTGCTGCTCTTAAATGTACCCTCTCACAATCAATGATGACTAGAATATGTCTCCTCTGAGACATGGCCCCAGCATCTTTGCTCCCATTCTTCCTGGCCAGTTTCAAACATCCCTTCAGTTATGGTAGATGATCTATCCAACTGTCTATCTGGATTAGAGTATCTGGTTATTTGTTCTTGCCCAGTTCTGGTTGGTCAGCTTCTGTACCTGTCGATCCTATCCTGGGCTCTCCCAATATCTCTTTAAGGAAGTTCTCCCTGATGGTATCTCACTCCTTCCTTAAGTTTTAACTTAGTTTCTCTGGACCTGCCCCCCTGTCTTCCACCCTTTACCAGTATTATCAAACAAAATTTTGATACATATTAAAATAGTTTAAGTAAGCATTCATTAATTAGTATCATATGACAATGCAAACTCTCAAATATTTTCTACAATTCTCATGTCTGAATTAATAGTAGAAAAACAAATCAGAGCTATTTGGGTCAATTATATTATTTGGGTCATACAAATAATCACTACTAACATGTTAGAACTGACTGGTCTATAAAATATTCTGTCTAGTTAGCTAGGTGATTTTAACAAACTGGTTGGATTAACAATATAATAATTTGATTAGTTATTTGGTGAGTGGTTATTATGGGTAAGTGGATAGAGAATAGACCTTGATAAAGATTTCTTAAAGGATGATGTTAAAAAACAAAACAAAGGGCCTCCCCTGGTGGTGCAGCGGTTGAGTGCTGGGCTGCGAAGCTGGCAGCAGCCTCTGCAGCACCAGTTTGATCCCCAGCCTCCAGAGAGGGTCCCACATGGCATGACAGACCTCTCCTGCTGTGCCTGCTGCTCCCCTCAGCAGTGTATTTCATCAGTCTGCCTGTTCTGTTCTCCAGTCTGGCTCTGGTGAATTCTCTCACCCTCTGCGCTTCTGACTGTACCCAGTATTTGTATAAATAAAGAAAGAAATCTTAAGAAAACAAACAAACAAAAAAAACAACAAACCTTTGAATTCTGATGACAGAACTGTCAGTACCAGAGATGAAAGGTTGGGAATAGGCAAGGAGTAGAGGGGGTCCAATGGACTGGGGAGAAATTTACTGGTGAGAGTGGTGTGGTACCCTACTTTTAAAGAAGTATGAGCCTGTATTCCTAAAACACATATAGTGTTGTGAGCCAATGTTACATTCATTTAAAAAAAAATGATGTCAAATATTATATCTCTATTTAGTTTACAAAATTCATCATATATCCATCCTATAATGTACACTATAAATGAGCTGATAAGTATTCTAACTTCACAGGTTTTTAACCTACTTAAGAGGTTGACCAATTAACTATCTGTTTTTATGAATAAAGTTTTATTGGAAACAACCATACCTATTCATGCGTGGTCTATAACTGCTTTCATGTTATGATGACAGAGTTGGGTAATTGTGACAGAAACATATGACCTGTAAGTATGACCTAAAACATATACAGATAAATCTTACCTTTTAGAAAATTTTGTTGATCTGTGGTCTATTATAATGTCACAGGTATCACATCAATTTCAAAGATAAGTAATTAAAGGAACTGGGGAAAAATAGGAGACCGACATTCCAGGCATTAAGAAAGATGCCCAGATTAGGTACATAGTAAAAGCTGAATATATTGACGTTATCATTATATTTGAATCTTGAAATACTTCAACTTGGGAGAAAAAGTTTATACTGGCAATCCAGTCAAGTGGGACAATGCAGAAAATATTTCAAAATGTCTTTCATAGTCACTCGCTATCCCCACTATCTCCAGTTGCTCCCTATATTTCACCTAAAATGACTTTTCACTCTTCTCCTCATACTTCTCCTCTGTGGCTTGGTTCACATACATTAATTTGATTGAATGTGTCTTCTTATTCCCTTATCACTAGCTATTGAATCTCAACCACACTTTAAGTTTCACATAAATATCATTTTATTTCCATAAAGCTTTCTTTCCTTGGCCTCATTTTGGGAAATAATTTCTCTGACACTTTTCTTCTCTAAAGTTTATCCACTTTTTTTTTGTGTGTGTGTAATATTTCACACTCTTCCATTTTATGTAGAAAGTAAACTACTCAACTATAAGCTTTGAGGAGGGAACATTTATGGTTTAAGTTCATAAAGATAGTCAAAAGAGTAAGAATACAACAAATAATGTCTGTTTCCTGACCCTCTTCCTGTTTTAACTCTGTAGAACATCTATTATAATCTGTATATTTTTTAAAGATTTATTTATTTATGCATACAAGAACTGGGGTACAGGCCAGAGATGCAGGAGTGAGAGGATTCACCAGTGAGCATGGGGAGCAGAACAGGCAGATCTACTGAAATACACTGCTGAGGGGAGCAGTGGGTGAGGCAGGAGAAGTCTGCTGTGCCATGTGGGTTTCTCCCTGGCCTGGGATCAAACTCATGCTGCAGTGGATGGTGAGAGATTGATAGCATTGTCTTTAACCCCTGCATCATTAGGGAGGCCCCCTCTATTTTGTTTACTGATTGTTTTGTTGCAGACTGTGTCCTACTACCAGAATGTCGACACCATTTTAGGAGGGGCCTTGCCTGTCTTTTTCATCTCTGTGTCCCATTGCCCAGGATATCCTAACTTCTCAATCAAAATGGGTTAAATGAATTAATGATTTAATGAATGAAGGAATGAAACCCTATTCCTATAGTTTTGCGAATTACTAAAGTAACGGTAGTTCCTTCAAACACTAAAATGAATTTATTTGTTGTTTAATGACCTTAATAAATAAGTTTCCCAAATTACTTGTGTTCTAGCATTCTTGTATTTACAGGTTCCTAAGTAATTTTATGGGAAATAGTAGGTAAAGTCAAAGCCATTAATTCTTCAAATGTAAATAGCAATTTGTCTGTAGGAGGTGTAGCATTCTTCAACTGTAATTATTATAAAATATGGGCATTTTCAAAGGTTTTGTACTAGTGCTGAAGTTCAGGAGATTGGTGAACTTGATAATTATCTGCTAATGCTTCCTACTGCCTGATAAATTCTAACAAGATAATTACTAATATGCTCCATTATTATTCTTAAGGATAAGACATGATGGGCAAGAAATTTCTAGGCAATTATTCTTCTCTGTTCTGGTTAGTAGGTACAGGCAGATAAAGGAACAATTTAATCATGCAAGAAAAGCACCCACTTAATGAAAAAGGTCTGCTAGGCTTTTATCATGACCCTAAAAATACAAAAAGACACTTTAAATGGGGGAAATGCAGCTACTGCACATAATTGACACGGCTACAGAGATGACAAAGTAAAGAGATTTCTGGTCAGTCATTTGATATAAAAGAAAGAAAAACAGAAGTTTCTACTTAAAAATTTCCCTTTATTGCTCACTCATTTTCTTTGGCTTGCTAAATTCACATTTAAATCACATCCATATGTCTTCAGTTTTCAAACTACAACCATATTTCCAACTTCACCCATTTCCCAGCTAGGAAAATTACTCCACATCACTTTCAATTCCTCCTTTTATGTTCACGTTTGATAGACATACACACTTAGAATCCATGTTAAGTGGGGAAAATTTAAATTGGGAAGGCGCATTTCACAATTACTTTCCATGGGCAGATGGAAATGACGCCATTCTCAGGCTCTCAGCCTCTCGTTTCAGACAGACCTGGCCTTGAATTCTGACTCAGCACAGGAACTATGTGCTACTGTGCAACTGACTCCAGCTTTGGTCTTTAATTGTGCCATCTTTAAAGGATGGTAGAGGAGATGAAATGAGTAATACATACAGGTACCAACAACTCATGTGTCATGCACTGTGCTAAGCATTTTAAATGTTTTACCTCATCTAATCCTCCCAATAGCCATGGAAGATCAGTACTTCTATCATCCCCACTCTCAGAAGAGAAGCTGAGGTACGGCTGATTGAGACATAGAAAAGGTCTAAAAGCTACTGTTATTTTCATTGGTAAGCATGTGTAATATATTAATATATATGTATATATATTTATATTACTTGAGCAAAAATATACTAACACTATGAGTTTACATCTACCCTGGAACTCGGCTGAACACTTTACATGACTTTCTAAATTGATCCTCATGTCATCCCTCTGCATATTACTGCCACTTCCAGTTTGCAAAAAAGAAAATTGAGGTTTTATGAAGGCAAGTTATATATCTGAGATAACAGTGCTGGAAAGCAAAAAAAAAAAAAAAAAAAAAGACAAGATAAAAACCCCACTGGATGCTAAACTTGTTTGCAGGTGAGAGTCTGCCTTTTTTTTTTTTTTAAGATTTATTTATATATGCACACAAGAACTAGGGACAGGCCAGAGGTGCAGGGGGTGAGAAGATTCACCAGAGACAGAGTGGGGAACAGAACAGGCAGACTGACTGAAACACATTGCTGAGGGGAGCAGCGGGTGAGACAGGAGAGGTCTGCTGTGTCATGTGGCTGGCAAGGAGGGAACTTGTTGCGGATAGCTTCATAGTGCTGTGTTTAACCCCTTGACCACCAGGGAGGCCCCTCTGCCTTGTTTTATATTGTTACTCTGGCTCCTATCACTATCACCATGCCTGGCAGAGAGTATATCCATTTTTATTTTTCCTCACCATTATCCCTTATATTCTCTTGTCCCTTTCCCTCTGCCCACCTCATAACCTCAGAGCCCTCAGCATATTTATTAATATTCACTGGTTTTTGTAAGTGCTTTATATTACCAAATTGTCTGCTATGTGAATGTATTTGATTTTATCATTCTGACATGCTTTGTTGCACATTTTCCCCCAAATTCCTTTGATTTTGTTGAAAATATTTTTATTGTTGAAGTGTATGAGTTATTTTATATATGTTGAATATCAATATTTTATTAGCTATATATTGTGTAAATATTTTCTCCCAGTTAAGAGGGTGTCTATTTAACTGACTGGTGGTTTCTTTTGCTGTGTAGAGCTTTTTAACTTGAGGTAATCCTGAATGCTTATTTTTAATTCCCTCGCCATAGAGGTTGAGCTTGGATGACTATCTGTTAACTCTATCATTCTACCTAATATACAAGTTTTAATTAAGTAAATGAAAATGGCTTTGGCAAAGAGATAGATTATAGAATTAAGAGGAAAAGAATATCCGGAATGACTTTAACTCAACTTAGTATGTGCATGTTAATCTTGTAATAACACTGAGACAATCAGTTGAGGAATACAAAATAATATGGTGTTTAACTTACTCCAAGAAATCACAATTTGTAATATGGATCATTATTTTTTTCAGTTAAAGAAAAGAATGTCCAAGATGGGGAGGTGTACTAGGAGACCCTGTTTTAAGTTAAGACAAGGACTATATATTTGGTTTAAGAGTAACCAAGAAATAAACAAAGTATAAGACTCAGAAGAAAAGTACAAGGGAATTACATGAGTCAGTCTCACCATTGGTGAGGGAGGGTAAATAAATCTCCCCTGAAAATTTAAATCTGGTATTCACTCATCTTTGTAGTGGAAATATACACAATAAATTTAATCTAAAATGATTTCAGATTGGTAATTTCTGACAGAATCAAAATCAAATACTCTCTACAAGAACTTACTGCAATTCAATTGCATGGTGGTTTGAATTGCCATTGATTTTAAAATGCATTCTGATTTCAGAGATGTGAAAATGTAAAAAAAAAAAAAATGCGTCTCAGATTAGATGAAAGGGTATATTGGCTGTACTTCCTGCCTAAAAAGAACATTGAAATATCTGCTCTCATTATGACTAATAAAAAACACAAACAATACAAGTTATATAAAAGTGAAAAATGAGGGTTTCATATGTGTGGGAAGTGAGAATTCAAATTTAGCAAACTTTAGTAATAACACCAAGGCAGGGACCTAGTCCAGCCATATTAGGGAAGCACAGGCGGGCACCATAGGCCATGTCAGCAAGGGTCACGCTGGGAAAAATCTCTAAAGCAGGTTTTAGGAACCCAGTCTGGCATAATGGTAGAGAGATTAAGAACCAAAGGGCCCCTTCCATAAAAATCCTATCTGAACAGACTGAAGCTGACATAAAAGAGGCAATTTTAAATATAAATATAAATTTTAACATTAATAAATGTTGGCATCTTATTTCTGTCCTTATGTGGACATCTGAGGAGCTCCTTGATTGCTTGGGAACTTTCCTCAGAGTATAATTTTTACAAAGGAGATGGAAAAAGTATTTAAGTATTTTTTGTTTGTCAGTGCTTTCACACAAATAAAGCTATTACAGAGGCATGAGGAAAAAATGTCAAATAAATTGTCTCCTTTCTAATTTAAAAACAAAACTAAAATAACAGGGTCCAGATGTATGTTTAAATGTAACCAAGGAAAAACAAAATGTGCTCCACATTATCACCTGTCAACTCAGCTCATGGTGCACAGAGGAAAAAGGGATAAAAACTGCCATTAGTGTCACTGCATCTGCACTGTGAGACCTGGGAGACACGGGAAATGCATTAGGCACAAAATGTGTTCATTTGAGCACATTTCTTAAGATGTCATGAGGTTTTTTCATATTAGTGTTTTAGGCTCACAGCCTTCTGAGGTTTCTTGAACAGAATCACCCAGCACCAAATGGACGATGGTAAAGACCTAACGGATGTCATCTCTGCTGTGAATTGATTCCAAGTTTCGAATTATGCCAGCGTCTGAGAGAGGGAAAGTGGCTATGGCATTGACTTAAAGTGTCCAGTAAAAGGATTTCTGATGTGCATTGGCTTTCCTTCTCCCTGCTCTCGAATTACAGCATCTTTCACTCTCTGATGCATCCCACCTTTGTGATGTTTATGGCCACCATCTAATAGTCTGAAACACTTTACCCTGAGGGGCTGAGTGAGGTGTTTTTTTTTTTTTTTTAAATTTAATTTAATTTTCTGTACTACCTTCCATAGCAAATACTTATTTATTTATTTATTTTTAAAGATTTGTTTATGTATACAACAACTGGGGTACAGTCCAGAGGTGCAGGGGTGAGAGGATTCACCAGAGACTGAGTGGGGAACACAACAGGCAGACTGACGAAACACACTGCTGAGGGGAGCAGCAGGCATGACAGGAGAGGTCTGCTGCACTATGTGGGTAGCTCCCTGGCTGGGGCTTGAACTCATGCTGCAGTGGATGCAGATAGCTTCATAGGTTGTGTCTTAACCCCTTACGCCACCAGGGAATAAAAGAAAATCACCTAAGAGGAAAATGCTTATTGAGTAAAAGAAAATCACCTAAGAGGGAACAGCAGAAAATAATATAAATAATTGCTAAAAGACTAGGTTGGCCTGACAGGTGGATTTGATGAGACTGAAATGGTATGTACCCCCTGCATCTGAGACAGCCTAGGCCAAAAAAATTGCGAACTGAGCCAGTAGGATGAGTTGGCCCAAATCCTATTTGAACAGGTGGGGTAGAAAACTCTCTTCTAACAATTTGGCCCACCACACTGCCCATAAGGTGCCATGTTAAACAAAAGCATCAGATCGTGACTGTTGATTATATTGTGACTACCTGGAGGGAGAAGGCAGGGAACTCCCATGTGCATCTGGAGTGTAATCTGTCTGAACATGCCCAGGTGTAGCCCAACCCAAAACAAGCTATTATGCTGCTCTTCTTAGCCCCATCTGGTAGATCTACCCTTTAAATATCTCCTCCTAACCTCTTTGGAAAAGCCAACTAAATTCTCTTTTCCTGCACTGGTTCCTTCATGTATGAGTCTCTAATAAAGGCTTGCCTGGTTCAACTACATCTGGTGTACTCTGGTGAATTCTTTCACTAGAGGGTAAAAGATGCACTATTTTGTTTTTTAATTTAATTTTTTTTAATTTTATTTTTATATTCCCCAAACGATTGCAACCCCTTTATTTTGACCCCAATCCCTCCCCCCCGCCCCCCTCCCCTCATAAAGTGTCTCTGGTTCATAGTTGTTTGTTGATTATGATTTTCACTTTCTTATAGATATTCATTTTCCTGGTCCCTTATTTAAGTTTTCTAGATTCCTGCTATGAGTGAGACCATCCGATGTTTTTCTTTTTCTTTCTGGCTTATTTCGCTGAGCATGATCCCTTCCAGCGCCGTCCATGTTGCTGCAAATTGCATGTGTTTATCTTTTTTGAATGCTGAGTAATATTCCATGGTGTATATGTACCACATCTTCTTGATCCAGTCATCTATTTTTGGGCATTTGGGTTGATTCCAAAGCTTAGCTATTGTAAACAGTGCTGCTATAAACATAGGGGTGCAGGTGCTCTTTGGAGTTGATGTTTCTGTGTCATTTGGGTAAATACCTAGGAGTGGAATTGCTGGATCATATGGAAGCTCTATGTTTAGTAGGTCAAGAAATCTCCACACAGCTCTCCATAGTGGTTGGACCAGTTTGCACTTCCACCAACAGAAGATGTACTATTTTGAATCAGGCCTGTGACACATCCATAGGTAACTTCTTACCAAGCCACTGTCACCTCTACCCCATAAAACTTGTCTGTATAAATAGACAAGTTTCCAGGCCAAAAGTTTTGATAAAAACCTTTAAAAGAGAATGAGCCATTCAGTGAAATGATATTAATTGGCCACAAGAAAATAGAAGAATCACTGAGGAACACATGAACTGTGCCCACTCAAGCTTTTTCCTAGACAAAAGGCAATTGAACCCAAGAACATACTAAGGAGATATGGGCATCTAACTTCAATAGCTGAGGCTCTAAATACCTAAATCATGAAACGAATCGCTCTGCTCTAAAGTCGTATGTACAAAACAATGTTTGGCTCTCGTTGTAGCCAGCTTATAAGGGGCAGAATGTACTGTTTGAAGGATGCAAGTGTTTTACCCTTGTGGTCAATAATCTTTTTTACTTTTTTTGTTTAAATGCACTGGATTTTTGAGGAATGCATATGGTACATGAACTCAGTGAGCATGGATTAGTGGATAAATATCTCCTGTTTGAATTGTGTTGGGGCATACATGAGACCAACAATCTCAGATTATAAGAGAAAGAGACTAGAACAAATTCAATGCCAGCTGATATCACCAGATAATGTTCAGTCTTGAGAATATAACTTGTTCTACTCAACACTGTATGTCTCTGAGTGAAGGAAAATAAATATCTATAAATCAAGTTCCATATAATAGAGTTTAGAATGTACTCTACAAGTATTATAATACAACTGAGAGGATGAGAAAAGCAGAGGAGAAGGGAATTGTAACAGTGGATATTAAAATTTAATTCCTATCACGAAGTAACTTCAATCATTAGTTATCCTTATCAGCTGATAGAACAGAGTCAATTTGTTGTGCATTTTTGACAGTGTAAAATTGGATACTCCCATTTCAGGAACACTTTCAAGTGTCCCAACTACACATGTGTCTTAGTGGGGAGGAAAACAAGGGGAGATAAAAGTTTCTGCTGAGTGCTTCATGGCTCTGAATGTGTTGACCTTGACATTGACTAAAAGTAAATGAAATGTCCTGGAAATATTAAAAAGTTAGGTCCTTGTCATATTGAGAATCTGCCAATCTACTGTATTTAAGTACCCTTTTATTGGTTCACATCACAATTCCTGTTTACAAAGTGATGAATGGTAAGGATAAACTTTACATGCAACATGTGCGTGTCATACATTGTTCTCTTGTAATAGAAAAATTTATGGGCCCTCCCCAGTGGCACAGTGGTTGAGTGCTGGGCTGCGAAGCGCCAGTTCGATCTCCAGCCGCCAGTTCGATCGCCAGCCAACGGCGAGGGTCCCACATGGCGTGCAGACCTCTCCTGTCTTACTCGCTGCCGCCCTCAGCAGTGTATTTCGGTCCTTCTGCCTGTTCTGCTCCTCGCTCTGGCTCTGGTGAATTCTCTCACCCTCCCGTGCTTCTGACTGTACCCAGTGCTTGTATAAATAAATAAATAAATCTTTAAAAAAAATTATGGAAGAGGTCTGTCCTTGTTGGTGACCTGTAAAGTACATTGGTGTTACATTTTTTCCTCCCCTTTTTCAACAGACCCTAATTTTTTTTTCGGGGGGATTCATGTGTTTCTGAGGAAGCTGTACTTACGCACCATTGCTATGTGGGGGGAAGAAATGATGTAGAATTAGCTAAGCAGTACATCTCATTACTCTGTCTACACTGATTGATTCAGGGGAGTTCATGTGATTTCATGCAGTTAAATTGGAATGGATTTCTGAAGTTTTGCTCAGATCATTTATGACTCAAGTGATATTAGGTACAAATATGAGGTCTGGATCTGTTGCAATCTCTTGGTAACACCAATAGAACAAAAGTAAGAACCAAAAAAAAAAAAAAAAAATTAGAAAGACACAGAGGCAAAACCCAGTGACATAATCCTAAGACTCATACCTTGTCTACTGATGGATTTATTTATCAAAACACAGATATATAAACAAATATATTTTATTTATTATTTAGGTAGTGAGATAATTTTTATTTGACTGAAAAATGTTATCTGTGTTAATACAGAAAGACACTGTACATTGTGCTTAAAAGTACTTTATTATGACTAGATATTTGTTTTCTCTAATTTTTTATTAAGAACACTCAGAGGTGAATAGAAATTTCTAAACCCACATCAATTTTCAGTGTTATAATTTTATTGAAAACAGTGTTTTTAGAAAAGATCATTTACACAGTCTAAATAATCTTCAATGTCATAAGTGCTTACTTATTTGTACCATCAAGTCAATATAATCTTAGCACTGAAGTTTTTGTTTCACATAGTTAAATCTTACACCTCTGTGAAGAGCACCTGAAACAACAATGCTCTTGGGTATAAACAGATTTAAAATCAAAGTTGCCAGATCAGCTTTCAAGAAAGAAAGAAAAGAAAAACTAAATCTCAAAATCACAGTTCATCAGGGAAAGCATGATGAGAGGAAAACTAATTGCATTTGGTCTTAGGCAATTTTGGTTGCACCGCCTCTACACTTCCCACATAGATTTAGCTTTTCAAACTTTTGAGAATGAAGTTGGCACACTAAAACATTTCTTATAAAGTGTTCATGAAAACATAATTGTGTTCTAAGAGTCTACATGTACTTTTAACATCTACAGCACAGCCACGCCGTACTTTCTCTATTCCCAAGCTGAATTGGTCAAATTTTGAGAACTGGGTCAAATACATACCTCTAGGTATATATTTTGGTTGCCTCCTTTTCTACAGGGCATAGCATCTTGGTACCATTATACAATTTAGGTCCTTTTACAAGCATCATACATTAATTCCAACTCATGCACAAGCGATTTGTTTGAAAGAAAGGCTATTAAGGGTGTGTGTGTGTGTGTGTGTGTGTGTGTGTGAGAGAGAGAGAGTGTGTGTGTGTGAGAGAGAGTGTGTGTGAGAGAGAGAGAGAGAGAGAGAGAAATCGCGTGTATGAGATATCACAGAATGGTTGGGAGGCTAACGTAGTTAAGTTTGGAGAAAACAAAGACAGAAACAAAGGGACACACACCTGCATACAACAGGAAACATGATAATCATCTCTAACCACTAACATCCTGGGGTGGTATCTCTGCTCCCTACATAGGGAAGAAATCCCTCCAGCCTTTTCCTCTCACCACACACTTGGTCAAGTTGAAAATTCCTAGAAGACAGGGATCATATGGCCAAATGCTGGCAGTCTGCAGGGACAGAAAAGAGCTGGGTCTCTGGTCTGTCTTCTGCAGTGAGAAGTGGACATATGATGTGATTCTCCTCAAGAGAAATCAGAGTAACTCTTAGGAAGTACCATAAATACTGTAAGAGCAAAACAGCACAAGTGACAACTGCAGTATCTATAGTGGGGGATCCAAATTAATTCTTAGCTCATCTGAGATCCAGAATACTGAATGGGTAAACAGTATGGTTATTTTTTGTTATTCTAAGCTGATCAGAAAATTTAAATATTTTTAGAAATGTACGTTTGAAAGATAATGGCAGTAATGGCATTAGGATAATTTGGGAGAAGAAAATACTTAGAGATAATATTTGTGATTCTGCTGTGAGTCTTTAAAATGCAATAGAAAGAAAAAAAATCCCTGGTTTGTGAGTTAGGTTCTGCAGCTTAGAGAGGTAGTTACACTGAATAATGGAATAGAACCGAGAGCTCAGAAATAAGCCCACAATTATATGGACAGTTAATTTGCAACAAAGGAGTGAAAAACATACAATGGAGAAAGGAGCAATTCTTCAACAAATGGTGCTGGGAAAACTAGACAGTCACAAGCGAAATAATGCATTAGACCACTACCTCATACCATACACAAAAATTAATTCAAAATGGATTAAAGACTGGGATATGATACCTGAAACAAATTACAGAGAAGTACACATGGGCAAAACGCTCCATGACATTGGTTTTGGTGATGTTTCTGGGGATTCAACTTCACCAACAAAGGAAATAAAAGCAAAAATAAACAAAAGTGACAACATCAAACTAAAACACTGCACAGTGAAAGAAATTATCAACAAAATGAAAAGTTACACTACTGAATGAGAAAAGATGTTTGCACATCATACATCCGATAAGGGGCTGGTATCCAAGATCTACAATGAACTCACACAACCAAATGAAAAGAAAAATAATCCTATGCAGAAATGGGCAGAAGAGCTATATAGAGAATATTCTAAAGAAGACACCCCGGTGGCCATCAGGCACCTGAAAAAATGCTTATCATCATTATAATTATGGAACTGCAAATCAAAACCACAATGAGATATAACTTCACACCTGTGATAAATGGCACATAGCAAAAGAAATCCAGAAACAAAGCTTTAGTGAGAGTGTGGTGAAAAGGAATACGAACACACCATTGGTGGGAATATAGATTGGTCTGTAACTATGGAAAACAATATGGGGTTTTCTCAAAATATTAAAAATAGATTAACCATAAGATGCAATAGTTACACTTGCAGTTATCTACCCAAAGAATACAAAAGCACTAATTCATAGGGAAACTGCACTCCTAAGTTCATTGCAGAACTATTTACAATAGCTAAGTTATGGAAACAATAATAAGTGCCCAACAACAGATGAATGGAATAGGAAGAAGGGGGATATACACAATGGAATACTATTCAGTCATAAATATAGACGAAATCGTTGCCATTTGTAATGACTTGCGTAGAACTGGAGGGGGTTAAATGAAGTGAAATAAGTTAGGGGAAAAACAAATATTAAATGGTTTCACTTATATGTGGAATATAAAGAAACAAAAGAAAGAAACAGAAAAAAGGCTAATTATAATAAAGTAAAAGTCAAAATCAACAAGCAACTATAAGCCAGAGACACACTACTGGGGGGAGGGGAGGAGAGATTAGGGTCAAAATCAGGGGGGTGGGAATTGTATGGGGAATATAACCAAGATAAAAATGCATACATTGTACAAAAATGAAAAATTATGTAAAAATATATAAAATAAAATAAAGTAAAAAAAAATTAAAATAGCATGAAAACAAATTTTTTTTTTTTAGAACCTTTTTTTTATACAAGCACTGGGTACAGTCAGAAGTGCGGGAGGGTGAGGGAATTCACCAGAGCCAGAGCGGGGAGCAGAACAGACAGACTGATGAAGTACACTGCTGAGGGGAGAAGCTGGCATGGCAGGAGAGGTCTGCGTGCCATGTGGAACCTTCCCCAGCAGGCGGGGATCGAACTGATGCTGCAGAGGCTGCGGGCAGCTTCGTAGCCCAGCGCTCAACCGCTGCGCCACCAGGGGAGGCCCGAAAACAAAAATTAAAAAAAAACTATCCAAAACAAATCCTTGGATTCTGACTATATAATTGAGGCTACCAGTGTGGGAAGTAGGGGGTATGGTGCAAAGTGTGGAGGGAGCAAAAGGTTGAGGCTTATTGGCATTTTGGTGGTGGGCTTTGTAAGGTGACATACTTTTGAAGCGCTGTAAAGATACATTGCTAAAACACATTCAGTGTTATAAGCCAACAGCACCTCAATTAAATACTTCATTAATTAAAAAGACCTATGCAAAAACAAAGAGCTACTGTCCCAAAAGCAAAAAATTGATCTCGTGAATGCACTCTTAAGGAGGGAATAGTTGATGTAGCCAGTTAACTCATGAAAGATGTTTTTATTGGAAATATCACACTGACCAAGAAAATAAGACGGTTGTTTATTTCAAATCTTTGTCCTGTAAGTTTCTAGTAAGTAATGTGGTTGATTCTTCTCATCTATAGAACTGACATGATGAACTAGATTTTCAAGTGCCTTGGCTTTGCTATATTGGATTATTTGAAACTAGCTGAAGAAGAGAGTTCATCTTTAGACTAAAAGCCTTTGGACAAAAGCCTTGGGGGTGGATTCGATTGTAGCTAAGCAACATGAAAGAGATGGTAGGGTGTGGAGAGAGAAAATGCATCATTGTTCTTTAACTACCAGCCCATTTCCTTAACACTCAGAAGAATAGTCATAGAAGTACAATTGCACTTTCCTATAATGCAACCCTTTGTAAATGAAATTCATTGGACATTCTCTAAATACTCAGTGGGTCCTGACAGTTCTATCCATCACAATACAGCCTTCCCCATGTCCCTGCCTCAGAGGGATGTATACAGAATGACAGTCATTCAAACAGCCGAATGGGAGACAGGGACAATGTAATGTGAAGTCACTTAACCCCTTTGATAGAGCTTTGCAATGTGTAGCTTTTTCTCGCTCCTGTCCATCCTGTGTGTGTGCGCAAGTCAGCATGATTTCACACTTTGCACAATTTTTTACAACAGAACTTATTTCCCTAACACAGAATTATAAATTAGAAAAGGCTATAGTTATACTACATTTGATTCAGATTCTTTTATGTCCTAAGCCAGATTAAAGATTCTGTTTAGAAATGAAGTGTCACATCTCATTTTGTCTTTTTAAGTGGCTATTCAGGAGCATAGTCTGAAATTTGTAGGCAGGTAGAGTATAAAAGTAAAATTCAATTATAAGACTTACTCTAATTTATAATGAAACTGTTCTAAAATATATTGTAGGGTAAAGAAAATGTCAGGCTTTTCTGCCCTTCTGCCATCAGGATAGATGATGGATCCTTGTCCTGAATGCATGCCTGATGGCGGGCACCTGGAATAGGGTGTGGGCATAGGTAGATGGGATGCAGCTGAGCTAAGACTGTGCTTTTTAAGGGCGGCGTCACAGGGGGACACCAGCAGCAGCAGCAGCAGCAGCAGCAGCAGCAGCAGCAGCAGCAGCAGCAGCAGCAGCAGCAGCCGCCAAAGCCGAGAAGCAGCAGAATGAACGCTAGAGAACCCAGATAGAGTGAAGACTTGCTGGGGGCTGAGGGGCCTGCCAGCCTCCCAGCCCCCCAGCCAGCACCCCTGCCTGCCATATGCCTGGTGAACCCCAAATAAAAAACCTGCAAAACTACTGAGGACTCTGACTCCTCCTTTAGCCGGTCTGCATGGGATCAGAAAACCTGCCCCGTGTCCGGTCCTGACTTTACAATTGGAGTAAGTCAGCAAGATCCATGCAGACGGATATTGGCGCCCTCCGAAGACCTGGAGGGACTAAGGAGTAAAAGACTGCCTGTGACGACGCTGGAGGCGCCATGGCGGTATAGAAGATGGATAAGTCCACGAGCTACAGGATGAGACCTGGTGTGAAGGAGACGCCCGAAAGGACCAGCCAACGACACCGGAAAGGACCAGCCAATGACCCCTGAGGCAGCAGGCCATTGCTGAAGCAGGGAGAGGCCAATGGACTTGAACTGATGGACTGATGATCTTGGACTGACAATCCCGCCAGAAGGCGGAGGACCTTGGCAGGTTATGTTTTTTTTTTTTTTTTTTGAGAATCTGGGGGTGGCCAGTGGGCCTTGATGGCCAAAAGCAGCCTGTTATGCCCAGCAGCCAGGTGGAGGAGAAAAGCCAACTAAGAAGGCAAAAGCTGGTACTGATGCTAAGCTGAGAAGCCCTAAGCAGCTGTTAAGCAGCCTGGGTATGCTGAAGCCCTGTGAGTCTCGTAAAATCACCTGTGGGTGATGCCCTGCTCATTCTTGAGTGAGGGTGAGGAGCTGAGGAACCCGTCCTTGGGGGATGGGTGGGGAATGTGGCTTGGGGTGGAGCCCAAGCCGAATGCAGAGTTTGGATCCCCGACCCATGTGCTTGTGCAGTGGGTTGGCTTGAGTGCAGGGGTCTGTGAGTCGCACTGGTGGCTGTGAAGGTCGAGTGTTGGAGCGACTGCAGACAGAAACCCTGAGGGTTGGCGATTACCCCCAACAGAATAAAATTGCCAATCCCAGAGCTAGTGCATCCTGGGGGTGGATGCTGTGTGTGCCTTGTAGCCGAGACTACAGCCAGAGAAGGCCAGGAAGCCTGACGGCTCCTGGTGCCATATAGTAGATGCCGTGAGTGATTCCCCTCCCTCGTATGAGCAGTGCCTTCGGCAGCAGATTTGGTGGCTTATCTGCTGGTGCCAATGGTTGTCTTTTGCACTGCGTTGGTGCCCTGCCTGGACTTGTTTGTGTTCTATTGTATTTTGTTGTATTGTATTTTGTTATATTTGATATATTTGCTTTTGTGGGCCATGGCTGCATTGTTTGTTTGCTTAGAAAATTGTATATATATATGTATATAGACTGTATGGCAGAAAACCCTGAAGGGGTGGACTGTAGGGTAAAGAAAATGTCAGGCTTTTCTGCCCTTCCGCCATCAGGATAGATGATGGATCCTTGTCCTGAATGCATGCCTGATGGCGGGCACCTGGAATAGGGTGTGGGCATAGGTAGATGGGATACAGCTGAGCTAAGACTGTGCTTTTTAAGGGCGGCGTCACGGGGGGATGCCAGCAGTAGCAGCAGCAGTAGCAGCAGCAGCAGCAGCAGCAGCAGCAGCAGCAGCAGTAGCAGTAGAAGCCGAAGCAGAAGCCGAGAAGCAGCAGAATGAATGCTAGAGAGCCCAGATAAAGTGAAGACTTGCTGGGGCTGGGAGGCCTGCCAGCCCCCCAGCCCCCCAGCCAGCACCCCTGCCTGCCATATGCCTGGTGAACCCCAAATAAAAAACCTGCAAAACTACTGAGGACTCTGACTCCTCCTTTACCCGGTCTGCATGGGATCAGAAAACCTGCCCCGTGTCCGGTCCTGACTTTACAAATATTAACTACATTTGTTAGTGTACAAACAAAGGGTAACCAGGAGCCCCAAATTTGCATGATCTAAAGGGGTCCAGCATGTGCACCAAGGCAAAGCAGAATCTTAGTGTGAAAGAACATTAACAGAATTAATGTGCGTAGAGAGAAAGAATAGTTTCCCAACAAAACACCCCAAACTACCCATCCCCTCACAGCAAATGCCCAGGCAAACAGGGTTGACCTTAAACAGGGTGGCTGATGCCCCAAAAAACTTACAAGTCTAAGGAAACTTCTGGGGGGAACCAAAAAAAGGAGAAGGGGCCAGGTAAGTCTGGGACAAATGGATCAAAATCAAAGAACAAATCAAACAAAACTTGCCACTGTCAGCCTCCCCACATGTCTCTCACACCTGCGTCTCTACTGAGTGTCTCCACTTGTCTCCTCCATGTGTCTCCTTCCCACAGTACCAGGGTGCAAGTTGGCCACAGGAGCATGAACTCCCTTCTTCTTTTCTCTGAGCCCACCTGCTTTCTGTGTTACACAGCTTTCACCTGGCTGCTCAGTGCTGCCTGCCATTAAGTGAAGCAGAGAACATGTTATCTCCTCTCTTTATGGAGATGTTTCTGTAGCACATGTATAAGTACATTAAAAGAGGGCCTCCCTGGTGGGGCAAGGGTTTAACCATAGCACTGTGAAGCTATCCACAGCCTCTGTAGTATGAGTTCGATCCCCTGGCTGGCCAGGGAGCTACCCACATGGTGCAGCAAACCTCTCCTGTCACACCTGCTGCTCCCCTCAGCAGTGTATTTCAGTCAGTCTGCCTGTTCTGTTCCCCACTCTGTCTCTGGTGAATGCTCTCACCCCCCCCCACACACACCTCTGGCCTGTACCCCAGTTCTTGTATGCATAAATAAATAAATCTTTAAAAAAAAGTTCATTAAAAGAAAGTGTTTGTAAATTCACTGTATAAAAGGGGAAATTTGATGCCCAGAGGGTTACAATGTAAAATTTCTAAGCAAAGATAATGTTGAACAGGCTAAACTTGGCTCTTGCAAGGACACCAGCCTCCTTCTTACTAGGATTGAGGAATGTAAACCTGAGGTATATGGGAGGTTTAAGGAAAGGGCTTCTGTAGGAGTTTTTGAAAGCTTTAGTTTGTTTTTTCCCTATAAGATCCCCATATCCAGAATTTGGTTAAGATCCCAAGTCTTTCCTTGCTTTCTTTTCTTTGTGAGTTAAAATTTATTCATTTAGGGGCTCCCTGGTGGCACAGAGTTAAAATCTCAGTGCTATCAAGCTATTACCAGCCACTGAGGCATGAGTACAATCCCCGGCCCGGGAGATGACCCACATGGCACAGCAGACCTCTCCTGTCTCACCCGCTGCTCCCCTTAGCAATGTACTCAGTAGATCTGCCTGTTCTGCTCTCCACTCTGCCTCTGGTGAATCCTCTCACCCCCAGAACCTCTGGCCTATACACCAGTTCTTCTGTGCATAAATAACTAAAAATAAATCTTTAAAAAAAGCAAAAAACAAAAAACAAACTTCCATTATAAAGGTTATCACACTTAAGAAAGGAGATGACATTACTGAGCTACAGGGAGTATGTGAAAATTGTGATAAAATATTCATTCAAACCTTCCACAAGGAAGACTGTTGTCTGTCATTGCTAATTAATGCTGAATATTGTGGTATTAGGGAAGATGATCCAATGTGAGATTTAAAAATCCTCACTCTTTTTTTTTAATCCCTTAGTTCTCTTCCTTCAGCAACTCAGATGATAAAGAGGTGTTTAAAAATGACATAGTAGCTCTTTATCGTGCAAATATGAATGAAAATTAAATTACAAGTTATAATTTAAAGAAAAATATAAAAAACATTAAAGTTGTTCTGAAAACCCCACTTTCCCAGAGGAAATTAACCTTGCAAATGTGTTCCCTTTTCCTTTCAGAAAATGATTTATTTTTGCAGGTGCAGAAGAGAAATCAAAAAATACATTTGAATGAATTTTAATTTTAAATGTAAACATCTTATTGTTTACCATAGAGATTCTGTGCGTTTAAAGAAGAGCATCAAGTCTCAATCAAGAATTTGCAAAAATACAAAACAAAAAGGGACATGGCAAGAAAGAATTTTTCATTCAAAGAAAATGTTTCAGTTGATGATCATTGTTACTTATGTTTACAGCAATTTTTCATTATCTAAACACATGGTCATTAAATTGATTATAACATATAGAATCAGCCTGTCACTGTGTTCCTTTTTGACCAGGTCCATGAAATAAGATAATAAGTAAAACAATGTCAATTTTCAGACTACACTCCAAATAGCTAATTTGAATCAATAATAACTACCTACCATATGCCAATATTCAGGAAATCTCTCCATCCATTTAATTGCCTCATGGATTTATACAGGACTTGAGGTCCATGGAATCATCTGTCAGTTTAAAAAAATGTATAATACTTTATGAAAGGCTGACAGGTAAACAGAAAGACACGAACGTCTACAACTAATTGTAATAAAAGGCTGCCTGTCATCAGTGCCATAACAGAAGTAGAAATGCTCTGCAATTATAGTATTACTCAATGCCTCTGCATTAACAAAGGCTAAGACATTTGATGAAATTATTAATTGACAATGGAGGTATAATGATGAATAAGAGCAAAGAGTGACTGCAGACACAAAGATCACCTAGGATGTTACTACTCTATTCTAGGCCAGAGATAATGAGCACCAGAATCTGTGAATATAACTTTCTTACTTGAGTAAGAAAGGAGTGGAGAAATACAGTGAGAGAAAACTGAGGTTTGAGTGACAGATTTGTTACTATTCTAAGGAAGAGAATTGTGATGAAGGAAGGAATCATGAAATTAATCTAAAAAATCCTCTAATAACATGCAATCTTAGGGCCTCCCTGGTGGCACAAGGGGTTAAGTTTCAGCACTATAAAGCTATCCACTATAAAGCAGCATGAGTTCGATTCCCAGCCAGGGAGGTAACCCACATGGCACAGCAGACCCCTCCTGACTCACTTGCTGCTCCCCTCAGCAGTGTATTTCCGTAGATCTGCCTGTTCTGCTTCCCACTCTGTCTCTGGTGAATCCTCTCACCCTCCACATCTCTGGCCTGTACCCCAGCTCTTATATGCATAAATAAATAAATCTTTTTTAAAAAAAAAACATGCAATCTTGTTCAGTTCTAAGAAGACACGCTTCTGTGCAAACTCCAAATTGAGTGACTCATGTTGGCTGTTTCTTCTCAGGTCAGCCAATGCCTCAAACATACTTAGTAAAAGTCTACTATGTTGTTGGCAAAAGATCAGGTACTTGGGGGAAATCCAAATTATGATAAAACTTATTCATTGTCATGGTGTCCCTGTAATCTTTTAAAACTATAGGGAGTATGCTGTGTTTTGGTGCTTTAAGCCCTGCAAAAGCTACACCCTGGCTCCCAACTGAGGTCCAGAGCAAAGGGCTCAAAGATGCCAAGCTGATTTCACTGTTCATTTCTGCTTCCTCCTACAGATGCTCTAATTTTAAATGTAAACATCTAGGAGGAGCTGCCATGTTCCCTACCCCCATTTATATGAAACAACTTTGGACTAAGACTGGGAACTAGGGGGTGGAACTGACTGGACTGGGTGAAGCTACTTAACACAGAAGGCAGGTGCAAGGGGGATTCCTCTTGCTTCTGTGACCCACTGGTACTGCTAGGAAGGAGATACATGGAGCAGAGACATGGAAAAACATTTGGAAAAGATACATGGGTGAGACACATGGGGAGATTGACAATGGCAACTTCATGATTTGTACTTTGATTTTGCTCCTTTTATCCCAGCTTTCTGGGACTTACTTCAGAACCTCATTCCCATGGTTCTGTGCCAAAAAGTGCCTTAGACTTGTGGCAAACTTTCTGGCCTCAGGCTCCATTCAGGCCAACTCTGTGTGGTTGGGCATTTGCCCATGAGGGGATGAGTAATTGGGGGTATTTGATTTGGAAACTTATATTGTCTTTTTTTCTCTCTCTATGCATGTTAATTCTATTAAAGTTCTTTTACACGAAGATTCTCCTTTGCCTTTAAGCACATAAATGGCTGGATCCTTTAAGAGTGTGTATGTTTGGGGGTCCCCCCAGGACCTTGGGCTAATAGGTTCAGCATTTAAGTGTTGAGGAAAGAGAATGAAGAAATGGTGACAGTCATTCCCAACTTCTGCCAGTGCTGCTCCTCCAAACCCATCCTTGCTGAGGCCACATGGTCTCTGTAATTAAATCCAATGGACGCTTTTTTGCCACCCTCTGTAGCAACCAGAAATGGTTACCTGAGAGAAAAATTAACTGGCTTGAGCAAGGAAAAGGCATGCATAAATTCACAAAATTTAAGTCTCAGCCTTCTAACTCTTCACCGTGGTTCCAGTGAAAGGGCTGCCATAGAGTCCCATTGGCCTGGCTGGCAAATGCCCATGTATGTGCTCAGGGTAGCCGTGTGCTGACAGTTTGCTCTTGGACTACTACTAAGCCTGGAATCCATGGGTGGGGTTCACTCAAGCCAAGCCAAAAGAACCAAAGAGGCATGCTTCCCATAGAACACTCAAGTACATTACCAGAAGTAGAGGGAATCCATCCATATATAGCATATATTTTATTTGACTGAGACATACTCTTCATTTGCCATCTTTGATACCAATCTTCTGACCAGTCTTTAACTTTCAGCCTTCCTCTTAGGAAGACCCACTTTTACTTTTCACTTCCAAAATGTATTCTGTACTTAAAATTTATTTATGCCTTTTAGCCGCTCACCTTGATTCCTAGCTATTGAGACCTCAATGAGACTCACATCACATCATCATTTGCAAAACTCCAGCCTCAGCCACCAGAACTGTGTCTCCTGACATATGTCTCAACAGTCTCTCACAAGTTGGACTTTGACAAAGTTCCCACTATGTCCACTTTTTAGGGAGAACATGAAGGTGTAGTACTCACACTCAGATAGACCCACACCAGTGCTTGCTTCATCAGTGCCTGCCTGGAGTTTCTGGTTACTACAACCAAGAAGTGGAGAGAATTGGGAAGCTGAGTAATTGATGTGAGACAGGAAATGAGAAGGAGCTAGAGGAAAAATTGCATCCCCTTCCCTGCTTGACAGACTATTTGGAAGAAAACCTTTACCCAGGGTCTCTCTGAAGATGGCATGACTGAACACCAGGTTGTTTTCTTGTGAGGCGGTGACAAAGTACAGTAGATAATTGACCACTCTGTATTTGCCTTCCTGTCTTTTCTGCCTCTTTCCTAGTTTTCTCTTGTTTTTATGGCCTGTAAAAGTGTCCACACACTTCTTCAATAAAGTGTCAGCCTGTAACTTGCCTTTGACTTTGCTTTTTAGGGAACCTAGTCTAAGACACAGGACTGTCTGTTTACTAAGGATTTCTCCTAGGCCACTGGTCTCCTCACAATACATATTCTAGGGAGACACAGTTTTCTGTAATGTATATATAGTATTATATATATATATATTTTATATTTTATTTTTTAAAAATTGGAGAGAATCCAGTTCTTTTTTGGACATCTTTCTTTGGAAGGATGACAATCATCTCCAACTCAACATGCCCCAGATTTATCCAATTGTCAAACTCAAATTGCTTTCTCCTTATTGTTTCCTTTCTTAATGGTTAACATTACTCAACTTCTTAAATCAGTAACTTGGAATCACGTTCATACTTCTCACTCTTCACTGCTAGTCTCTCTCTAGGTCTTGAAAAGTCTATCTCTATATACATACCAGCCTCATCTGCATTATTCCTTGTCTACTACCATAACCTCTCCAAGCCATCCTCTTACCTCTATTATACCGCTCTAACCAATTCTTCACAGAGTGATCCTTTTAAAACACACACATCAATGGCTTTTTTCCTCATCTTTCTATCAATAGTCCTTATTGTTATGAAGCCTGAATTTTATGTCCTATTTTTCACTTATAGTTTTAAATTCATTTCTTTTTTTTCAAATTTTTTAAATATTATTTTTTTAATTTTTTACATCATTGTTCATTTTTAAACAATATTTGCTTCCCTCAACCCCCTCAGGTGTAGTCCCCACAGAATTTCCTTCACCAGTGCACCCGTGCACCATCACCTCAGTCCCCTGTGCTCCTCCCTTCCTCCCTCTGATCCCTCTCCCTCCTCCTCCCCTGCAGTACGTCTCTGATTTATAATTGTCTGTTTTTGCTTTGTTGTGTTTTGTACTTTTATTATTTTTTTACACTGATGTCTCATTGGGTTTCCCTATATTCCTGCCATAAGTGAAACCTTCCGATATTAAATTCATTTTTTACCTCTCCATAATCTAAAGGGTCTGGGTTCCAGCTGTATTGAGATTATATGATCTTTCATGCTGCTGACTCTTCACAAAACTACTTCCTTACTTAAAACAGTCCTCTTCTTCACCTTGCAAAATTCTACTGATCTTTCTTGTTTCAGTGTAGATATCCTTTCTTCCAGAAGCCCTTTTGGATCTCCACTTTTTCCCCTAGTTCAGGTTCCTGCTATGGCCCTGTTCTCATTGTAAGAGAGTACTTAATCAAAGTAGCTATCTAATTGTCCTTCTTTCTATAGATGGGTGGAGCCTCTGTCTATCTTGCTTTCCTGAAAACTTGAAACAATGATTGGTGTAAAAATACTTAATGTATGAACACATTTGTAAATGTTTTTGTCGTCTCATATTTTTCAAGTCTAGAATATCCAATTTTCTTTCCCAATTCAGAAAACTGGTTTGCATTATCGTGGTTTTGCAGATTCTTTCATCAGCTTTCCTTACAGAATTATATGAAATAGTATTATAATGACTTTTATGACATTGAGCTTCTAGCTATATTATATAATCAACCACTAAGAAATATTGCCACAAAGATGTGAATGGAATCACTATCATGTATTTCCAAGCTTATTAGCTTTCTGTTTTACATTCTGCTTTTACTGAAATATTAAGCTTAAAACTTATAGTCTTTAAGAATTGATTTCACTACAAGTAAATAAATGAAAGATTCATCCTTATTTCCTACCAGGGTCTGTCAATTATGTACAGAGAGAACAGGAGACAAGTCATATTTCTGTTTATTTTATACTGCAGATCATTTTATCCATGTCTCTCTTGGACTTTTAAATTTGTGTTTGAGTTTGTTTTCTTGAATTTTTTTTATTTCTAGTTGTGATAAAGTACATGTAAGATAAAAATTAACTTCATAACATTTTAAAGTTACAGTTCAAGGGTGTTAAGCACACTTTCATTGTTGTACATCTTACCCAATCTCCAGAATTCCTTTCATCTTGCAAAACTAAAACTTGAAATCCACAAAACAACAATTGTCCATTTCTCCCTACGTCAATCCCTAGTGTGGGATAAATTTTAACTACTCAAGCAGTATAGGTGAAATCATAGCGTATTTGTACTTGTTGTGATTCACTTAAATTACTTAGCATGGTATCCTTGTTTCGTTCATATTGTAGCATGTGCTAGAATTTCCTTACTTTTTAAGGTTGAGTAACATTCAAATTTAAGACTAAATATATATACCACATTTTGTTTATTCAGTCATTCGTGACGGGTACGTGGGTTGCTTCCATTTTTTTGGCTGTTGTGAATATTAGAACGAGTATAGGCATACAATTATCTCTTCAAAATGTCATATTCAATTCTTTTGGATATATATCCAGAACTGGAATTAGTAGATCATTTAGTAATCTTGATTTTAAATTTTTTGAATTCCCACCATACTCTTTCCATAGCAGCCGCACCACTTAAAGTTATCAGAGGGGACAATTTGGGAAGATAAGAGAAGGGACGAGGGCCCCAGTGGACTATGGAGGATTACGTGTTTTGGTGGTGGATGTGGTGCTGTAACTTACAACTTCAGAGATGTGAACCTTTGCCTTCAAACGTGAACCTTTGCCTTGGAAATCATTGTTATCCCAGTAAAAATAGCAAGAAAATATTTTTTATGTGTATCTTTTTAGCATGATAGACAATTATTTTATGCAGTAAAGTGCTGCTTCAAAGTGGCCAAACATCATTTAAAATATTTCTAAAAGATATTTTTACACTTAAAATAAGCAAGTCACTAGAATTTAGAAATATTAACAACTCTATTATTATACATACTAAAAATATTCCCACACATAAATATCTACTGTGTCAATTAACACACTGTTTGCAGTAAGATTAATTTCCACCTAATATATATAAAGTTAACATACATGATAAATTTGCAGGATCCTAGAAAGTCATAAACTGAATACTAGAAGTAAGAGATTGAAGTGGCACATAATTCAACTCTAAAACTGGTTTTAGATTTGGATTTCCTAGGGGAAAGCTGTAGACTTTCTTATACCAAATGATGCTAAAATTTCTATTTCAACTTTGAGATAGCAAAATTAGGAGTAGCTAGAAAATGGAACTCAATTATGAAGGAAACTAAAGTTCTATAGACAAGACAGTTTAAATTGTCAAAGAAATAAATGATCTACTGAACCAAGAACCCAGAGAAAAAATGTTAGCTTGAAAAAGTCTAATCAATCAAATGATTTTTTTCCCTAATTTACAATAGTGCCTAAATTTGGTATTAATAAAGCTTGGTAGGCTCATGGAAGTGAAAAAATAGTACTGAAACAACTATGCAATCACCACTTAGGGAATGTAATGCTGCAGTTTAATCATCATGTTTTAATAATATTAAATATTGACCACTGATTTACTTCTAAATATTTTTATAGTAACAAAATTTCTTCTAGAATTTAGGGTATTTGATAGTAATTAAAGAGGATTTGGGGGAGCAGAGAATCTAATCAAGTTGCTTAAAGCTGTTGATCATTGTTCATTTCTTGAGTGTAAATTTTAAGGTTTCTTAGATATTTGCCCAAGGCTATGAACACCTACAGTAAATAACAGCATAAATAAATTGGTATAGCCAATGAGAATTGAAATTTAGTTTTTTTCCAGTAATTTTAAGTGAGGTTCATTAACATTAGAATGAAACATCTCTGAATTATTATTGAGGACTATTTTAAATGAGAATTCAACATTGTTATTCACTAGCAAAATTTAATATTCAAAGACAGTGAAAACCAGCACACTTCAGTTGATCCTTCATAGGTTATTTGGCCTTTTGTGTTCTGATTTTTTAAAGTTTATATTAGCATTCAACATTTTCTATTGTTTTTCCATTATTTTCCTCAAAATACTGCCCAAACTATTTTGTTAGTGTAAATAATGACCACATCGGATACTAAAAAGGAAGGTTTTCAAATTACATTATCCAAATGATAAACTAAGTTCTCACTTCTCAACATAATGAGAATAAAAAAAACTATAAAGTTGGAAAAAGTTCTACTTAATCGACTATAAATGTCATTTAGAAATTTCTGAGTGGCACTAATATAAGTAGCACTGATATAAGAAAAGCATTAAAATGACACTGACATAAGAAATAGCATTAAATTTCTATTTAATTTACGATTTGCTAGTTACTCATAGTTAAGAATGAGCAAATTTGGGACAAAACATTTTAAGAGGCATGTTCATGTTCATATTAGTATTTGATTAAAATATTAATTGTGAAGAATGGAACTCAAGAAGTGTTAAATATATTTTGAAAAAAAGAACACAAGGCCTAAGTGAATGTCATTCATTCCAGTAAAAGAGTGACTTCTAGTTAGAGAAAGTATGTAACATAGGAAAGATTCATGATAATACACAATGTGATTTTATTAGTACATTTTAGGACAAAAAGCACACTTATTTTAACTTTTCCATAAAGAAATACTACCAATTATTAAAAATCACAATGAAATTTTCATTAGATGAAATGGTGTGTGGAGGGAAGAGTTTCATTCATTTATGTCAAATTGCAATTCAAACTCACCTTCTGAATTTAAAAGCACACTTATGATCAAGGTTTCCTTCATTCAAGGTTTTTTTTCAAATTTACTTTTTGATCTTTGTTTTTGTTAGCTTTGCTTTAGCTTTTTCCTTTAGTAGATTCTCATCTAAGGCAGGTTGATATCTATGTAAATAACCATATGGTTGAAGATGATAAATGGGCTATTTTACCACACAGTTGTAACCTTAGCATAGCAAAAAGAAACTACAGATTCAGAGCAGCAACTAAGATCATTTATAGGAGGATGAGAGTTTATTTCATATACCAAAGTGTTCTGGATTAAATGGTATTTTGGCAAAAAAAAATGGAAAAAAATTTCCAATGAAACCTCTGGAATCCCTGCTTCTATGCTTAGGATTCCTAAGCATCTCCCCAGTATTACGTCTTCAGAAGTGGCTACGGAATATATTTGTTCCTTTTAAACAAATCTCAAGGATTGTTTGCATAGTAAGTAATCTGCTCCTCCACTCTGCTAGCCCTGCTTTGCATAATGTTTCAATCTTCACCCCAAGTAAATGGCTTCTTCAACATCTCAGTTTATGAGCAGCCATCTCGACTTGTCTAGTATGATGTATGTTTGTCATATGCCTTCATAAATCAGTCAGTATATTCATCATAATGGTCATGACTAAGCTGAAAGGTTTCAACTGTTTTCCAGTACAACTGGCCTGTTATTTCCTTGGTCTTTAATCCCACAGTCTAGATGTGTTTGTGTTCTTCTTGATTTATAAACAATGTTTCATTATGGTGCTGGGTTCATGTAGCGCTGCTATATTAGATCACTTCTGGATTTTGAGATCCTGTTATAATCCAGCAAAGAATTTTCTCTTTTCTGATGAAAGTTTTCTAGCAATATCCATGTTCTCATATTTATAATAGGTAGCATCTGCATCCTATTTTATCTGCCCTTCTAGATGATTCTGTCCAGTGTCATCTAGATGCCTTGTATGATGATGCAATTATTTAGAATACTAGGCTGGATGTCACTCTGTTCTTCCAATGCAATACTAAGGTGAGAACCTAAAAAAATTTCAATTGTTGATGCAAACAGGATGGATAAATAAGGAAACCAAGTATCCGAAGTGATTTCCTGAAGTGTATTTCAGACATTAGTTGCGGGTCCCTCTAGTTCCTTCAAGGGAGGTGGGGTGACCACACAATGGCCATTCCACACCCACCCTAGCACACTGATCCTCATGTCAGTGAGATGACCCAGTGGCTCCAGCCTGTGCATCCCGCCCCCGCCCCCGGCATTATTTTTAATGATCTGTTTTTGTGTGCATACATATATGTGTGGGGCTTTGTGTTTGTTTCGTTTTGTTGTAATATGGGCATGCACATTATTTCCATTACGTTTATTACTCAGTAACAACAATGAAAGCTGTCAAGTTTATTATCTGCCCTAGCGAAGTTGCTGATGACAATTTTTAGGGTTATTAAATGTAATATGGTCCCAGATCATAAATGAAAAATTAAAACATTGAATAGACATCTCCCAATACCAACAAACCAAGGAATGTTAATGGATATGACAATGACTTTTCATAAACACTAGAAATAGGTAAACTAACTTCACTTTACACTTTTATGTTCAGAAAAAGCTATTGCAGTCTTAATAAGGGCATCTTTATGTGACGTATATTTCTTCTAAACTGATTATTTTGGATAAGTCTCTAAAAATCATTTCTAAGACTGTGTGAGTTGATTATGGGGGTGGGAGAAGGGTGACAAAAGTTAAAGACTTTTCTACAAGTAGTTTGAGCTATATAGTCTCTCTCTGGGTATTATTCTAATCCATCTGGTGAGACAATGTGAAAAAAGAGTCCCCTTTTTTTTTCAGAGGTAAAAAAGGCAAAGATGGCCTTCATGCTTATTCAATTACAAAACTAACTACAGACAACAATGAACAAAGAATTAGGTCAGCAAGTCAATCAGTGAGCAGTTATTAGTCACCTGTCTGTACCCAGCAGCGTGCTAGGTGGTGTGAATGATGCAGAATAATTGTCTTTCAAATTTGTATTCATTTCTAAAGAACTATTTTTTTATTTTGGGGGGATGAACACATCAAAATCCATTCAGACTAAAAGATGAATTGCTATTATGAATCAACATGCAGTCATTATTTAGTTTTCAGCCCCGGCTGTTCACTGACGTTTTTAGGTAAACATCTGGATTCACTTAGCGTCCAACATTTGAGATGATTTATTCCCAAATGTCTTGGGATTCATTCTAATGTAACAATTTTCAAAAATTAATTATAAAACAAGGAATTAAGATCAATTATAAAACAAATCTTAAGACTCTAAAATGGAAGTAGAGAGTGAAAATCCCAAGAGCCCCCGACCAGCCCAAACTTGAGCTCTGCAGTTAGACTCCAGGGAGGTCTACTTAGGAAAAGGAGATCCCTGAGCTTCCAGAAAATCAAGTTCTTAATATCACATCTGTATTTGACAACTACTTGTCACAAGCAAGAAGCAGACTTCAGCTGGGGTTTGTCTTCTAAAAAAGAGTTTTATTTATGCTGTCACTCTAACACTTAAATCTAATGGGAAAGACAAACCAAAGTACCCAAAGTACCTCCAACCAAAGTTGCAGCATGACGTTAGTCTGGTATTCCACCGTAGCAGCTCACTAGGACGCAGAAGTCTCTAGGTCAGAGCGCCAGCCAACCGATGGTCAACGCAGGATGTTCTGCAGAAAGAGTCAGACTGGAGAGAAGGTGAAGTCCAAAGGGAGCAGCGAGGTAGCCTCCAGAAGAATCGCCACCGGTGAGGTTAGGCTGGAGCCAGTCTCCTACAACTGCTGAGTTCGGTTCGGAAATTTGCTGTATTTATACATCCTTATTGGGCTTGGATTCAGGCAACATCCGCTTTATCAGTCCAGGGCACTCAGGGTGTGGGCACAGCCACCTTATTACACTTCACACACTGTGCTTGGTGCTCGAAGGCACCTTAATTTAGTTAGTTTCATTTTTGGTCAGTTTGTTTATATTGCATATATTATACTCGTTATGCTACTAAAAATCAGTATTTTTCTATTTTTAATTGGAACTTACTGTATTTGAAAAATTGTTATCTAAAAGTGTGGACATGTATATGCATTCATGTATGTGTGTGTATGTGTTTAGATAATATTTTTACCTTTTTATTAATTTAAGTATAGTTATCTTTCATATTTAAGATTCCATTCAGCAAAAAAAAGTGTTCTTTCTACTATTGTTAAGAAAAACAAAATGAACAAATAAAGTGATCTAATTTGCTTTATTAAATGATTATGATCAAGCAGCATCCTAGCTTGATACTGCAAAGGGTTATGAAAAAAATGGAGTACGGCCTTCCCTGGTGGCACAGCGGTTTCAGGCTGGGCTGTGAAGCTGCCCGCAGCCTCTGCAGCACCGGTTTGATCCCTGGCCACCAGGCGAGGGTCCCACATGGCGCGCAGACCTCTCCTGCCGCACCCGCTGCTCCCCTCAGCAGTGTATTTCGTCAGACTGCCTGTTCTGTTCCCCGCTCTTGCTCTGGTGAATTCTCTCACCCACCTGTGCTTCTGACTGTACCCAGTATTTGTATAAATAAATAATTAAATCTTTAAAAAAAAAAAAGGAGTATATTTAGGAACAAAAAGAGGGTGGGTCCAGTATTTAGCAAAATAAAAGATTATTTCTAATGCTACCTTCCCTCGGGGCAAGGTGTGGGGGAAACAATCATTCAGATTATCTCACTGGTGTTGATTAGGAAATTCTATATTGATTGGTTTAGGATTATACTTGTGAGAGTGGTCCAAACTGCAGTGAGAGTAGGTTTTCTGTCTTGGTGGGGCCCACTATGAATGACTCCATTTTGAACCTTTATTTATTTATTTTTTATTTTTAACGCTGTTATCACCTTGTCATAAAAAATTTACATGATTTCATTATGTGTCACAAGCATTAATGAATAAGCAGTGTTGTAGGGTAAATGATTTTGAGGCTTTTTTGCCCTTTTTCCTGCCATTAGGATTGCCCTGCCTGATGGTGGCACCTGCATTTTGTTACATTGTTATATTTAGTTGTGTTGTTTACTTCTGTGGGCCATGGCTGCAGTATTGATATATTATCCAAGAGCTGCAGTATTGATACATTAGGAAGAGCAGCAGAGGCAAGAGAGAGAACAGGAGAAAGAATGCCAGAGAGCCCAGAGTGAAGACTTGCCACCTGCTTGGAGGCCTCCTGGCCTCCTGTCCACCCCCTCCTCTGCCCTCTGTCTGCCCTGTACCTGGTTGCTGCACCACATGTAAGAGCTCAGTAAAAGCCTGAGAAACCCACTGATGGCCCGAGGACTCTCCTTTACCCGTCTGCTCGGATCAGAGAAAACCTGCACTATGCCATTCTGCCCCTACATATGTCATTCACATATTGTCTGATAGAATTTAGCTTGATTTTCCTTTCCCTAAAAGTTATAAGATATGAAGTAATGATTTTGAGTATTAAAATTTGAGTAAAAAAGTACAGATATTCAGGTCAAGTTCTGGGTAAGTATGAGCAAGCAACATACTCACAGTTGCTACTTTTCCCTGGCATTACCTTTGATCTTGAGATCCCCAACTTTGTGAATAAAAATGATTAAAAGAGGAATTGATATTAGTAATAGTTGTTCAATTTCTATTCTTTTACTGATCATCTTCTCCTGTTAATGTGTTCCTACTTAGCATTGGGAGTAATCAGGATTCTGTTATGATTTGATTTAGTGAATATATTAAACAAAAAATATAAATAAGCAAACTCTTTGGATATAATTTTAATGTATTTGGTGAGACTTTTTTTAAAAATCAGAATTTTAAAGATAGCACAGCTGTGACTGGCCACCTGTATGTGCAACTGTGCAGTTGTGTGCACATGACTTGGTGGGTAATTGTAGAAACAAATTATCTACCTTCTGTCCAACTCTATGCTAGGTGCTCTGGACAAAGCTGAACAAAGACCTTTAAAGTGCATATTGATTTCTTGGAAAGTATTATAAATAAACATCATAAAATCATTCAGAAAAAAAAGGAAGATCAATATTTAAAATCAATACATAGCCATTATTTTGCTTTTAGGAATGACCGACACTGCTATGTCATAGTTTGTTTTTCCAATACCCTGACGATTAGGTGAATGTCTGATTCATGTAATGGTTCAAAGACCCTAAGAGCCAGAAGTCTGAATAGTAAATGGGACTGAGTTACAGAGACAGAACCGCCATTTTGAAGAACCTGCCTCTTTCCAAATAAGGAAAAAAAAAAACAAAATATTTTTGTATCCTAATAGGCCTCAGTGTTCCCTATTAAAGATAATGATATAAAATTTTGACATTTGTTTCAATGAGGCTTTCAAGAGGAAAATGGATGACAAGATGAAATGAGAATATGTTGAGGTTTCATTACAAAAGTAAGGTTAATGTGATAGCAGCTAGCAGGAGAATAAATCCTCCATCTTCATGCTCCTCATCTTTACATCCTCTTATTGGTTAGATCTAACCTGAAGCTGAGAACAAGTAAGTTCCTTTGTATCTATAAAATTTGAGTATGCATTTATAGATGGAGAAAAATGGAGAGTTGGCCTTCAGGGGTAAATGGAGGCTATCTAGTACAATGTCAAAAGAAATTGTTTTTAACTTAACTGTAACTATTTCATTAGAAGGAGTTGAGATCTAGTGGCTTTATACCTTTAAGACAGGAATAGTTCTCAATAAATGGAGTCTATAGTATAAATGTTTGGAGTATTGAATGGCAAAATTCCCACTGGTGGATACTGAATATATAGTAATGACCTAACAGAGAAGACATGGGCTTTATTGGTGAAGCTGGTTTACAGGATACTCTGTCCCCTGTTTTCTGGACTGTCCAGGGAAATCGAACAAGGACAGACATCAGACTCTAGGTTGGAACCTCAGCTCTTGGGTCATGGAACTTTAAGACTGGTACAATCAGGGACTGGGCCCTGTCTCACTGCTTCAGTTGACATCACTTAGTCGTGTGGGCCTGTACACCATCTTGTATACTCTATGGCTTCATTGTAAAGAAGACTTGGATCTGGACAGCTTTCTTGGAATCAAGTCACAGAGAATTGACATTAGACAACTGAAGGCTTACTTGTGTAGATAAGGTTTTGTGAGGTAACTTTCCAGGTGATTAGTATATTCTATTTCTACCAGTAATTCTTTAAGCAGTGTTGAAGATCTAATCTCAGGAATGACTCTAATGAGATGTTCTTACTCAAGTGGTTTCATCAATCTGGTTTTAAGTTCTGTTAAAATAAAAATTAGGTAAAAAAGTGGGTGCTGGGTTAGGTTTTGTTCTAATATCTGTGGTTGTACCCTCTATAATTCTTAGCAGTGTCTACTCTTTACCTCTTGACCATAGTATACCCCTAAAATTAGAGCTTGAAAAAACTTCTGAATAACAAGATAGTCAGAAGGGGAGCATTTCAAATGTATTATATATTGTAAGAAATTTATACTTCTTCTTGTGTTCATCAATGAAGTTTGGTGTTTAGTATTTTGAACTACTTAAGAAAAATCACAATAACATGACTTATAAATCAATTTGATTCATAAATTAGTTCCATATATGGCATTGCATAAATGGGAGGGATGTAAATGTTTAGAGAAAACTCGATTCTGGTTGACATGAATTAACATGATTCTTGATTAAACAATTTGTCTATTTCATCTGTATTTAAAGAGAATAAGGCAGAAAGAAGCTAAAAAACAAAGTGAAATAACAAAATTCCTTTAGATTTTTTAAAGTTTATAAATTATGTATTGAATTTATTTTGATTAATCCAAATGATAAAATTTCTATATGAATTATGTTAATAATGATAACTAGTTTCTTTATCAATTACATATTTCTCGCTGAGGGATCATATTTTGCATGATCTTTATAATTTTCTGAATTTTCTTTTTTTAAGATTTATTTTTTTTACAAGCACTGGGTATGGTCAGAAATGCAGGAGGGTGAGAGAATTCACCAGAGCCAGAAAGGGGAACAGAACAGGCAGACTGATGAAATACACTGCTGAGGGGTGTAGCGGGTGCCATGTGGGACCCTCGCCGGGCAGCTGGGGATCGAACCGGCGCTGCAGAGGCTGCGGGCAGCTTCACAGACCAGCGCTCAACCACTGTGCCACCGGGGAGGCCCTGAACTTCTGAACTTTCAGCATACTTGAGTTATTTTTATTTTAAAAAGCTATCATTTTAGGCCTCCCTGGTAGTGCAGGGGTTAAAGGCCAGCCACTGCAACACAAGTTTTTTTTTTTTTTTTTTTTTTTTTTTTCAGTATGAGTTTGATCCCTAGCCCAGACAGGGAGCAACCCACATGGCACAGCAGACCTCTCCTGTCTCATCCGCTGCTCCCCTCAGCAGTGTATTCAGTAGATCTGCCTGTTCTGCTCCCCACTCTGCCTCTGGTAAATCCTGTCAAGCCCAGCACCTCTGTCCTACACCCAAGTTCTTGTAGGCATAAATAAATAAATCCTTTTTTTTTTTTAAAGATTTATTTATTTTTTTCCTCCCAGTACTGCATAGTTGTATGTATATGGTGAACACAACGGGCTTCTTCTCAGAGCTAGAGTCTGTTCTGTGACTGCCAGCCATTTTCACATATGCATTTAGAAACATAAAGAGCATTACTTTTCCATTGCCTTGAAAAGATGTCCTAAAATTCACTGGTAAACAGTTGGTAAAGAAAGTTCTCAAGGAATTTATGAGTCATGTGGCATTAACCAATGCTGCATCTAAAGGCTTTTCATTTCTGGCCCTCCTAGGATATTTGTGGAAATAATTCTGTGATTTCCATGTATAAAAGTGATCTCTTCTTGAAATTACACCTTCCATTGCCTGGAAACACTTCCCATTTGCTTAGGAATTTCTATCAGGATTATTCTTTAAAGACACTGATGCTGTTTTCTTGAATGTCAGCTATCTTCAGAAGAGACTGATTTCTCACAAACCTATAAAGAGTAAATGTGGCACAAAGCATTAATAGGCTTCTGAGAACCTTGCTGTTATTGTAATTGGGTATTTTTCGGCTAATCTCTTACCTACAAAGCGCCATTAATATGCAATGGTGACACTTCTTTTAACTAAAGTTGCAGTTTGACAATTGCTATAGGAAACTTAAAGTATTAAAGTAAATGAGTAACTTTCCTACTTTGTAGGGCAGATAGCTTTGGCTCTTTGAGGTCTTTTCTTTTAAGTGTTTTTGTGGTTGCATACAAATTTTATAATTGTTCTATTTTCTTAAAAAAAAGTCATTGGTATTTTGATAGGTATTGCATTGAATCTATACATTGCTTTATGTCATTAAAATGTCCTTTTCATAATATTTAGTCTTCTATTTCATGATCGCATATCTTTCCATCTGTTTTTTCTGTATTTTATTTCTTTTGATGTTGCAATTAATTTTCAGTGTATAGGTCCTTCACTTCCTCTGTTAAAGTTACTCCCAGGTTGTTTGTTTTTTTTGCAATTGTAAATGGGATTTTAAAAAATTTTCTTTTTTCTAATTCATTGTTTGTTTATAGAAATGCCACCAATTTTTGTGTAATGAATTTGTATCCAGCCACATTTCTGTATTGATTTATTATTTCTATTAGATTTTTGGTAGAGTCATTTGGAATATGTGTGTGTGTGTGTGTAATCATTTCATCAGCAGATGTAGTTTAATTTCTTTTCCAATTTGGATTCCTTTTGCCTTTTTCTTGCCTAATTGCTCTGACTAGGACTTCCTGTACTATATGGAACAGTAGTGGTGGACGTAGACATCCTTGTCTTGTTTAATGGTTTCAGTTTTTCACCACTGAATATGATGTTGGTTGTGGATTTCTTATCTTATATGTGGCCTTTATTATGTTGAGATAAATTTCTTTCATTCCCATTTTATTGAGAGCTTTTATCATAAATGAGTGTTGAATATTGCTGACTGCTTTTTCAGCATATACTGAAATGATTGTGTGAACTTTATCCTTCTATTATTGATATGGCAAATGACATTGACTAATTTGTCTTTATTGAAACAATCTTGCATCCCATTTGGTCATGAGCGATAATACTCTTAATACATTTCTGGATTCAGTTTGCCAAGATTTTGTTGAGGGTTTTTGCATCTGTGTTCATCATGGATGTCAGTTTATAGTTTTCTTTCTTTTTTTGGACTATTCTTGTTGGTTTTGTGATCAAGGTAATATTGGTCTCATAAAATGGACTTGGGAGCTTTATCTTTGAGGGTTTTTTTGAAGGACTTGAGAAGGATAGTATTAGATCTTCTTGAAGGTTTGGTAGTATTCAGTAGTGAAGCCATCTGGTTGTGGGCTTTTGTTCTCAGGGAGACCTTTATTAATATTTCAATTTCCTGGGCATGCATTTGGTCTGTTCAAATTGTCTATTTCATTCTAGTTCAGAAGTAGATGATTTCATGATTCTAAAAATCTGTCCATTTCATCTAAGTTGTCCAAATTGTTTGTATATAGATGTTCATAGTCATCTCTAGAATGCCTTTGTATGTCTGCAGTATTCATTGAAATTTTCATCTTTAATTTCTAATATTTTTTATTTCCGTTTCATCTTGTCTTTTCTTAGTGAGTCTAACTATGGGCTTATCAATTTTTTTATCCTTTGAAGGAATCAGCTTTTGATTTCATAGATCTTTAATATTGTCCTTTTAATTTCTATTTCAATTATTCCCATTCTGTTTTTTATTATTTCCTTTCATCTACTGATTTTGGCTGTGTTTATTCTTTTTCTAAAGTTAGATTGTTTATTTGAGTTTTCTCATTCATTGATGTGGGCATGTATTACTATGACTTCCATTTTAATGCCACTTTTCGTGTATCCATAGGATCTGGAAACTTGCTTTATTCTTTATTCTCCCTCCTTACCTTATTTGAATTCTTAGAGCATATTGCCTGGTTCACCATGACTCTCCTTGAAGTATTTTCTTCTCTTCCAGGACATCATCCTCCTGTTTTTTCTCCTGCTTTATCAAACTCTTGGAGATCCTTTCATAGCACCCTTCCCTCTGATCCGTTAGAATTCTGTGGGTCTGGCCTTGGTTTCCTTCCCTTTTTTTCTCCACCCTTAAAGCCCAGGTGATCTCAACCAATCCACTTATCTTAAATGCCATCTTAAATAAGATTGTGGTGAAGCCTGAGATTTTTCCCCAGTCTCTGGTGACAGAAAATAATGCAGAGATTTCAGCTGAGAGATCACACTGATGCAAACACAGAGCACAAAGTCACTAACTTCTTCCTGGCAAATTTTTAAGCAAGCCACTTTGTGGAGTGACTGTTCTTGCTACAAGGGCAAGATCATTTCAGTCACTTTAAGCAATTCTTTACCAACAAAGGAGAACTAAAAATCAGAAAGAAAGAAGTTGACTTTCAAGGGAATAGAGGGATTATGGGATATCTAAACTCTTTTATATAAATTTATAGGAATCCAAATTATGGATGATTGTCTCTGTCTGAAAAATGGCTTACTTTAGGTGAAGGGGCCGGATGGCCTTTGATGATGGAGAGAGGGTAGAATTAGTAGCATTTGATGAGCAGCCTAGTGTTGAACAAGTAGAATTGGGTTGCTTTTTATTGCATTTATTACCTTGGGGAAAACTTGAGAAAGGAAAAAGTGCCAGAAACATTAACAGACCTTACCTTTTTGACAGAGTCTGGCCCCCCAAACACTCTATTTCCCTACTCTATCTAATAAATCTACTGGTCTGGGGTTTAGCCTGGTACTCTTACCTATAGATCAGAGGGTCCTCTCAAGCTACTTAAAGGATGACTGCTATACTAAGGAAGTCTCTAGGTGAGATATAATTGACTTGTTGATGCCTCATCTCGTATCATATCTCAGCTTTAACTATCTGTATGTCTTTCATTTCCAGTTACCCTTCCCTTCAGCCCTAGAACACATGTGTGGGAGAACTAAGTATATAACATGGATTCATAAGGACAATAGAGAAGAAAATCACTTCATGTAATCATAAATTTGAGAAAATATTTCATATGGGGTTTTTTAGTTCCTTAAATATTTTTTGTTTTAGTAAAATCAAGCCATCTCCCCATCCATTACAACTTTGACAACTTAATGTGCTACTTTGTTTTTGCCTAAGGTTTCAAATTCTTTTAGGAGCTATCACTCAAGGCTTTTCTAGACTTCTTAACAAATACTGTAGCTAGCACTATCACTGTACTCTTCTCTGGTGGAAATACATATTTCTAAGTTATTACATAATTTTGAAAGGGTGTCTTACTATTTAAAAAGTTTTATGGTGTCACCAGAAGTTAGTGCAGTGTGCTTAGAAATTGCTTTTGGGCTGAATGATACCAGTTGTGAGTACATTTCTGTGTTATTCTAGGTTGAGATTTGTCATGGACTGAATGGCCACCATAGCAGGCTTGAGTTACGTTAGCCCACAGAAACCTGACCCTTAGATTCCACTGCACATTCTTGCTCCTCAACACTCCTTTCTGGTTCTCAAAATCTTCACCAAGAAAGAAAGGCCTTGATCCTGATCTTCAGTGTGACTTAGGACACTGAGTTAAAATCTCAGAAACTCTTCCTTTCCTATTATTTTCACTGTCAATAGTCATCTTTAGTGAATATTAAGAATTCATGAAAAAATTTCAAGAACCTCTAGAATGAATTCATCATGAACTACCCAGGAATTAAAGTATTTGCCCTTTGTAGGAATAGGAAGGCCTGGAAGTGCATTTAGAATCAAATAACCTGAACTCATGTAACAAGAAGGGAAGACATGGAAAACTCTTGTTGGGTCATTAAATGCAGTTCTGAAGAACACTTCTTGTGAGGCCTTCTATTGATTGATAACTTTATTTCCTTTCTAGGCAGGAAAATCCTGACTTCATTTCCATTGCTCAGCAGTGATATTATTAGTGTCTTCTTACTGAAGCTTTCCTGTGGAGCAGAAATTGGCAAAAATCATCTGGACAAGTGGGGTTGGAAGCTCATTTGCATGCTCATCCTACCACATAAAATGTCAGGCATTTCTCTAAAGCTTGCTTGTCACATATAGTAAAGAGATGACAATTACTTGAAACCTTTGAGCTGACTCAATGGCGAAAAGGGAAATATTTGTTTTATGTCTGGTTTTATTTGTTATAGATTCTTGTCATTAGCTTTACTACCAAAATACTGAAATTAATTTAATTTTTAAAAGAACTTGACTTCTGTTGGTTTGTGTAAAACAGGAAATTATAGTTTTTAATCAAAAATAAAAATGTACCTCATACAAATACATCAAATTTTCTAAAAAAAACTAGTGCCAGTGTAGTTTATCTTTCAATTATTCTAGTGCAGCAATGAGATTTGCTAACAGTGTGCAATTTTCCAACAAAAATTATTATGCACGAATTTAAGTTTAATTGAATGTATGTACTTAGTTACCTCCTGCAGTCTTTTGTCACAGAATTTACACCATGGCATAGTTTCCTCTTATTTAGAAAATCAATGCATTAGGAATAGGTATAAATAATTTATTTCTCTAGCACTTGTCAACCACACTTTTCTAAGGGCTATCTAATGTATGAGAAAGGTCCTGGAGAACATAAAGGTTTCAGTCAGTGTCAATGAAGTTTCTGAAGGACACTGCCCAAATTTCTATTGCATAGGTAGCTCTGATCTACATATACTCAAATTAGTCTTAAATTTACATCTATGGGGCCTCCCCGGTGGCGCAGCGGTTGAGCACTGGATTGCGAAGCTGCCCGCAGCCTCTGCAGCGCTGGTTCGATTCCCGGCTGCTCCCAGGCCACAGGAGGAGGGTCCCACATGGCGCGCAGACCTCTCCTGCTGCACCCACTGCTCCCCTCAGCAGTGTACTTTGGTCCTTCTGCCTGCTCTGCTCCCTGCTCTGGCTCTGGTGAATTCTCTCACCCTCCCGCACTTCTGACTGTACCCAGTGCTTATATAAATAAATCTGGGAAAAAAAAAAACAGTTAGCATAAAAAAATTTATATCTATGTACTTAGTATTTACATATATTCAATTTGCATATACTTAAATTTAGTCCCAAAGAAAATTTTATATCCAAACTGAGACATTTTCCTTTGAACTAGTAATATATGACTTTTCAAAATTTCTGAGAGGTTCATATTTTGGATGCTGTTTTTTGCTACTGCATATTTCATCTGTGAGGGTAGCACCTTTGGCCTGCACTCCAGTTGTTGTATGCATAAATAAATAAATCTTTTTTTAAAAAAGAAAGCTATTTACTCTAGAATCACTTGACAGGTTAAGGAACACATCATAATAGATAAGAATATAGTTGCACATGTGTATATCAGTGTGTAAATGTGTGTTTTGTGTCACTTTAGATGCTTGTTATTTGAGTGTTTGGAATTATTGAAATATGTAAGGCAAATATTTCTATTTCTTAAAGTTATCTCAAGAAACCCTAATGATAATACATAGATATAAATATCTGGGGGACAGTTATATTATAGATTGAGAAATGGGCTTTGCAGGTAAGTTAATTATTACTATAATTGAAAACATGGCATTCTCAACCACAATTTCCTAGTTGTAAAGAGGAAAAAAATAAGGGAATCTTTTTATTTCCCATCTCTTTACATTATAGTTATCCTTTCCAATCTAAGAAAAATCCCTCATTCTTCAATCAGTTATTTGCTCCTTTATTAACTATTATTTGACCACCTGTTCCTTGTCACGCACTGTGCTCAGGTTGTACATACAACAACAGAATGCATGATTCAAACTGTCCAAAGACAAAAGGTGGCTGGAAAATAGCAAAGCTGGGTATGAGGCAAATGTCCACTTTCATTGATGACAAGAAATTTAATTATTATTTTGCTCATTGAAGGAAATATAAGGCCTCAGAGAAAGTTGGGACTATAGATGTAGATTTGATATTTATATATTTGGAACCATAGCCCTTGAAATGGTAAGAAGTAGGATTAGAAGTAGAAGCACAGAAAAATAACCACCAAAGAGATAATACAAGAATAAGAATAAGAGAGTAGGACTATATAGCCTCAGAAATGACTTTGTTTTTAGTTTTTAAAATATTGTAAAATAAGAACAAAGTTTTACTATGTAATACATTTTAGCCTTCCAATAATGCCAACAACAGCCCTGTAACATTGGAACTACATTTCACAAAAGTAGAACTTGAAGCTTAGAGAAGTTAGTAACAGACTCAGTCTCCCAACTGTAACATGGCAGAATGACTGAAAGTCAGGAGGGGCAGACTGTGTGCTCTTACCAAGCCTCCCTGCATATCATCTGAGACTCTTCCGGGTGCTGCCTTTCTTTCCCTCAGATCATTGAACTCCCACTGCAGAATTTCATACCGCTTTGGTAGAGAAAAAAACTGAAAAGGATGTGCTTGTCAGTAAAAGAGTAAGTCAAATTTGCTCTTCAATAAATGTTCTGAATTTAATCCTTCTTTCATAAGCCATAATCCTTATTATATCCTAGTTACAGATTTTGCACTGAAATTACATTAGTGAATAATTTGCCTTCAAATTCATTTCAACCTAGCAGAATATATTTTCAAGCCTACAAAACTGAACACAAAAAAATCGCTTTAAAAATTATGTTCATTAAAAAAAAAATTATGTTCATGTATCCAAGCTTGGTTTCATTTTGAACCCTGACTCAGCATTTCGCAATGTATTTGGGGGCAACACTAGTATTTCCTGAGTTAGTTAGTAATAGGAATTTTATTAAGGAAAAAAATATTCTAACAACTTATTACGATAATTTGTGAATTTACACAGATAAATTTATTTATATAAAAATGCAAACTTCTATGATGGCTTGTTTTGAAGAAAAGAGGTGTCTGAGAAAAAGAGTGCCAACTGAAAGACCATCTGATGAAGAAGATGCCCATGTGTATCAGCAGGCTTTCTAGCATGTTCTAAGAGTGACACTGTCCTGTTCATCACTCTATGCTTCCATCGCCATGATTCTTTAACTGTGTTATAAACTCAAGATGCCATTGTAATTTTATTTGATGTCTTTCTGTGTCAAGCCCTGTTCCAGCATTAACAAGCCAAATAGCATGTTGAGTCTGCCTGTAGAGCCTGGGAGCTGGTCTTAGACAGAAACCTATCTGCACTAGTATAGAGCATCATCCCTGTTCCTGCAAATGTAGACATAGGAAAAGTGATACTGAGCAGAAAGTAAGCATGGACGAGTGCAGATTATATCTTCTTTATGGCCACTCTAAGTTTTTAGGGCAAAAGTAAATGATAAAGCCATTTAATTTAACCAGTTAACTCAAAGTCAAGTTTGTAGAAATAATTTTCTATTTATAATAGTTTTGAATTTATTTTTATTTTTAGAGACTAAAAGGTCTTCATGGAATGAAGCTATGTTAGTTGTTATCGTAGATTGCCAGTTGCTAATCCAAAACCATGCTGAGTTTTTACCTAATGTAACATGAATATTTCAGTAACTTACAACCTGAAACCTGTGCTGAAAAGCCCTGTATGGAAAAATCAAAACAACAGCTGGGACAGTTTACAGCTGAATTAGTGGAGTTTTCAAAATGGTGTTTTAAAGCAGACTAGGGATCCCCAGTTCCATCTTGCATTTTTTTAATTTCTGTCCACTTCTCTGGGTTTATAATCTGTTTTCTATAGTAAAATGTCAATTCTTGATTATTTATTTGAAACAAACAATTATAGCTATTTGAAATATGAAATATGAGTAGAGTCAGGATAATGGTCAATTAATAATTTCTATGCTCAATCCATATCAGCGTTTTACTTCTACCATCAAATCTACCATTTTACATTTTGCCCTTGAAAATTGAGATCGAAGAGGAAAAGTGATTTATTAAACAGTCTGCATTATTTTCCCTTTTGGGAAAAAATTTAGGGGAAAGGTGATTGAAATAAATCATTTGTTGACATTATATAAGACATAAAAATACTATAAAATCACTGTTCAAGTATGTTTTACTACTATACAAAAAGGACATTGTAGGGTAAATGGAAGTGATCAGGTTTTTCCACCCTCCCTCCATGAGCATCAATGAACCACACCTGTGGGCTTATGCGTGTGCCTGGCTCCTGCACCTGATGTGTGGTGTGGGCTGTGTGAGTGCACACCTGAGCCAAGAGACTGGGCATATCAGGGGGCAGCAGAGGACTGAGTGGTGGAGAGCAGTGAAGACCAGGAAAGAGACCACAGGAGAACACCAGAGAGCCCAAAGAGAGTGAAGATTCGCTGGGGGCTGGGAGACCTGACAGCCTCTGGCCCCCCCAGCACCCCTGCCTGCCCAGCACCTGGTTGCCTCACTACAAATGCTGCAGAAACATCATTAAAAGCCTGGAAAATCCACTGAGGGCTCTAGGACTCCTTTTGCCATCTGCCTGGGTCCATAGAGAACCTGCTCTGTGCCTTCCTGGCACTACAGACATGGTGCTTGGTTTCTCGTGTGGAAAAAAAAAAACACTTCAATTTGTATTTTAGATGATGACTATTGACATCTGCTATTTCAACACAGATATTAAAACAAACACTGTAGTGTACAGGGTTTAAACTCCCTGGGAGAAATTGAAGAATTTAATGAATTAATGTAAACAGTGGGAATTAATTTAGAAGTAGACACCAAATATTATCTCAGTTAAAAATAAAATAAAAAACTGCATTAATTTTTGATATACATTGAAATGATCAAATATTGCATTCCAATAATAAATTATAAAATATTTGTCCTCAAAATGCTCAAGTAGCCACCACCCTTCAGGATATTTTGGAGTCTTTTTTACTGGAAATGTAAATATATGTAGCTTTTTTAAAATATGAGGAAAAACAATTTTTGTTCCTAATTTTAATACCAATGTAAAGAGTATCCAACTAGTGCATTGTAGGGTAAAGGAGTAAATCAGGCTTTTGCCAGCCCTCCCACCACTGGCATGGATGCTGGGGGCCCACAGTCAAGGGCACAGGCTAGCATGCCTATGATTGTGATCACCTGGGCCCAGGGCTATGGGCGGACCATTCTGAGGTGAGACCAGGAGACTACATGAGACTGGGAATGCCAGAGACAATGCCAGACAAAGAGCAGAAAGATTCGTGGGGGACTGGTAGGCTCAGTTGCCTGCCTGCTTCCCAGCCCCCCTGCCCAGCCCTGGGCCTCTCTCTTTGCACACCAGCCTCTCTGCCTGGTGTTCCTTTGTAAGGACAGGAAGGACACAGTGCAGGTTTTCTATGATCCAGCAGACCCGGTAAAGGAGGAGTCAGAGCCCTCAGTGGCTTTTGCAGGCTTTTATTGGGGTTTACCAGGTACATGCCAGGCAGGGGTACTGGGGGGCCAGGAGGCTGGCAGGCCTCCCAGCCCCCAGCAAGTCTTCACTCTAACTGGGCTCTCTGGCATTCTCTCTCTCTCTCCTGCTGCTGGCATCCCCGTGACACCACCCTTAAAAGTCCAGTCTCAAAAAAAAAAAAGAAAAAAAGTCCAGTCTCTCAGCGGAGGTGTACCCACTTCAGGTGCCCGCCATCAGGCATGCAGTCAGGACCACAGGGTTCCCTTATCTTTTCTAATGGCGGGAGGGCAGAAAAGCCTGATACCTTTTCCTTACCATACAAGGCCTATGAAATCTTTTGAGGTCTCTGGGACTGTCCTTTCCATCTGCCTGGATTGACAGTGAGCTTGCCCTGTGCATGCTTGCACTGCACGCATAACTAATAAAAAATGTGGATAGAAATCTACTGTAAGGTGTCAATCACATTTGTTTCCTAATGTAACAAAATATACACTGCATGGCTTAGAACAATCAAAAATAGGTTTGTAATTCTGGAGATGAGGAAGTCCCAAATCACACTACCTGTAGCTATGTTCCACTGCAATGTGTAAGCGAGAGACTGTCTTGCCTCCTCCCGCTCCCCGCTGAAAGTGGGCTGTCCCTCTGCTTACTTGACCTGCAACCACAGCAACCTGGTCTCTGTCTCCACCACTGCGTGTTGTTCCCTGGGGTGTCTTCTCAGGAGACCAGTGATATTGGTTTAAGGGCCCATCATACTCCAGTTTGGTTTTATCTTTTTACATGGTTTTACTAATTACATCTGTGTCATGCCAGGAAGGCACACAGTGGGTCCTGTATGACCTGGGTGGGGTAAAGGAGTCCTGGAGCCCTCAGTGGATTTTTTCAGGCTTTTAATGATGTTTCTACAGCATTTGTATTGAGGCAATCAGGTGCAGGGCAGGCAGGGAGGCTGACAGGACGCCTAGCCCAAGTGAATCTTCACTCTCTCTAGGCTCTCTGGCATACTGCTGTGGTCTCTGTTCTGGTCTCTTCTGCACTCCCCTGCATGGTCCTTGACGCTGCCCCTTATACCCTCAGTCTTTCGGCTTAGGTGCACCCACACACACACACCCACACCACACTCCAGGTGCCACCACCAGGCACCCGTGTAAGACCATAGGTGTGGATCATTGATACTAGTTGCTGGAAGGCAGAAAAAAAACCTGGTAACTTCCATTTACCCTACAATCTGCAATGACCCTAATTACAAATAAGGTCACTTTACAGAGTTAGGACTTGATTATATATTTTTGGGGAACAAAATGTAATCCATATCATCCAATGATCATTTTTTTCTTTTAACCTTTTTTTTTTAACTTTTTGTATTGAAATAGATTTATAAATGCATAAAGATTTGTTGCAGGTCCCCTGGAATCCAGTTCACATTTGTTTATTAACTTAACTGGTTTCTTGTTTGTTGCCTTGCCTTCCTGTTACTGATTTAAGCTGGTAAAACTGGGTCATTAAATGCCCTGCCTCCCCTCACCCTGCCCTGGTCATTAACCCCATAGATCTGGGTCACCTGCTGCTCTCAGGTCAGGAGACTGTGGCTGTCCCTTTTCTACTGCCAAATAAATGATGCATAATAAATGTTGCTGGCTTGAAACCTTGATTGGGTCTCTCACCGAATTCTTTTTGTCAGATTAACGAAGTCAGGCAAGAACTCTCAAAGACTGGTAGTGATTTCAGAGACAGCACAGATGATTCTTGTGCGCCATCAGTGTCTAGTAATATGAATAACTTTCACAGCCATGGCACCTTTATCAAAACTAAAAAAAACATTGCTAAAGTCTCTTATTTAACTAGAGACTATTTGTATTTCATTAATTTTTTTATCAGAGGTGTATGGTACCAATATGATTTATTTCTTGGCTGTGCCAACCTTGATCATTTGGTTGTCAGACGCTGCCTGACAGACTTTCTCCATGGTTACCACGTTCCCCTTTCCTAGTCTGTTTCTTAGAAGCAAGTCACTAAACCCAATCCACTCTGAAAGGAAGGGAAATGAAGTTTCACCTCCTGGAGGGGAGGGACTATCAAAGAATTTGTGGACATAGATTAAAACCAGCATGGTAATTAGCAAATATTTAGGAGTAGATTGTAAAGGGCAGGAATGGACCACAGCGCAGGTTTTCTTTGATCCCATGCAGACCCGGTAAAGGAGGAGTCAAAGTCCTCAGTGGCTTTTTGCAGGGTTTTTATTGGGGTTCACCAGGCATATGGCAGGCAGGGGTGCTGGGGGACCGGGAGGCTGGCAGTCCTCCCAGCCCCCAGCAAATCCTCACTCTATCTGGGCCCTCCCTGCTTCTCTTCTTCTCTTGGCTTCTGCTGCTTCTTTCTTGGCTTCTCGGTGGTCCCCGTGACACCACCCTTAAAAGCCCAGTCTTAGCCCAGGTGAATCCCATCTACCTATGCCCACACCCTACTCCAGGTGTCCGCCATCAGGCATGCATTCAGGACCGCAAGGATCCATCATCTGTCCTGATGACGGGAGGGCAGAAAAGCCTGACATTTTCTTTACCCTACATAGATACTCAAGGATATGCAGATAATTATTTATCTCCTCAAAGTTTGCTTACTAATTTTATCATTCATCATAGGATGTTGCTTGCAGCAATTATTACTGTGGTATCCAAAGGTCATTTTTTACTTTATTCATACCATATGCTTTTGAAAAGTAATTAAATGATAAGAATTCTGATTATACAGGATTAAAATAATATTTTCTCTTAGGATGACTTAGGACAAAATAAAAAGTATTCATAATGTTTTATTTGATATAACAACAACTCTAAGACATAACATTCCATCACCATGCTTTTTCATGGACAAGTGCATTGGAACACTCAGTAACGCAAAGGTGCTTAATGGTTCCGGGAGAAGGTGTAACACCTTTCCTGACAGTGCTCATTTGCATGCACACATTTAATGCTAGCAGGAGGTATGCATTTGCACCCCCCCCAAAGCAGAAATACAGACATTTTCTGTCTATAGCAGTTCTTCATAAACTTTATAGCCTCATTCCAAACTCTGGTTGTCAGTTTACAACTTTCAAGATTGACAACTTAAATCAAGAAAATGTCACACGTGTACAGTAACTGGCCTAATCTTTTCTGTAAATTGTTGCCTGTGGTTTTCAAAAACACAGTAAATTGCTGGCAATTGACAATGTGTCTCCCTACTCAACTAACTTCACTTCTGCAGTTAACAAATAGGTCATAAATTATTCATCAGATCACCCATGTCTAGGCTTTGATTGACAGTCATTGATTTTAGGGACCAGTAATTCTATCTTTATATGGAAGTAAAATTTGCTACCTGATTGTCTCCATTCTCTTCAAATGGAAAATTAAAACTGTAAGCAGAAAAAATAATGACACCCTATGTTTCAGTATTTTGGTTAACAGTGTGCACAATTCTGACATCCTAGCTGTGTCCTGAAGTAGGAGAGTCTGTTTTCTCAGGCTGATTGCCTTAATGTCTCCTCATATTTCAAATACAGAAGAGTGTTTTCCTTTAATAATTCTACAATTATAGGACTAGGACAACAATAAAATGATTAATTATATGTGCAAGCTAAAACATCAGAGGACCCATTAGAAATGGTACTTTCATATTACTGCATATTGTTTTAGAAACAAGGCGAGATCATCTAATGGCTCAAACAAAATTTTGTTCCTAAAATAGGTATAGATCTGAGGCATCCAACAGGGAAGGATGAGAATGAGTGTGGAGAGAGGGGAGCACAATGTACTGTGGTGGGGGACTATGTTTGGGTGCCTTGGTGGTGGGAGAGCTATTATGGCCACACGTGAGGGGAGAAATCCTACACTGTCAAAATATTAACAAAGATATAAAACAATGTTCATTAATAATTACAAAAACAAAACAACAACAAAAAATATTGTAAAACAAAATAAAGTACACTTGGGATTATAGTTCTTTATTCTGCTTATAGTTACTTTGTTCTGAAAAGACTTCTAAACACCATTTCTCTCCCAGCAGCACACTCTGTTAAGGGGATTGTTCCAGGATTTTCCCTTCCCTGAAACATTTTTTAATCAGTAATGATTCTAAGCTAAATAATACACTTGGGTCATGAGCAAGTCATGTTTGAGATGCACAATTTGTACATAGTTGCTGAGGAAAATTCACTTCAGAACACCTTAAAAGGAACCCAGCAAGAAGACATGTCATAGTTCTCTGGTATACAGCATTCTACGCAGATGTTTTATTTAGAGCATGTCTCTACAACATCTCTTACTAAAGGCAGGGATCCACAATGGTGGATAACTGCAAACATAAACTACAGGTGAAAGAAGAGTCTAGAAAAATTGTGGGATGGAGATGGATAAACCAACACAGATTCATTGCAGGGAGTAGGAAAACAAATTGTCTTACATGATGTGATTCATAAACATTGCTCTCACATAGTGATATTCCACAAAAAATATTTAGTATTTAGGTATATTTTGCTGGAACTTAATTATAAATTTAAAACATTTTAAAAAACAGTAATGAATAAATTCATCACATTTCTCTGCGAAAGAACTTTACTCATTTTGTTTGTGTTTGACACTCTGCAACCTCAGACTTCTAAGAAAAATCCCTGATTGTAGCACTGTCAAATCCTATCATTATTATTGTTAAAATTGTCTTCTATATTTCCTATTATGTAGAAAATTTCATGAAAACAGAAACTGACTCTCTGGTATATTCTTATGTTACCATTGCCTTGCTCATGAGTTCTAAATTAACCTTTGTGTTTATTGGTTTGTATTAGGTTGGATTGTATAGTTTAGAAAAATCCCAAAATAATGGCTTAACTAATATTCTCTCATATAAATGAAATCCAATTTTAGGCAGCCTAGAGAAGATATAATAGCTCCACAAAGATAGAAAGCCCTGGGCTCTCCTTCTATTTTTCTGTGCTATTATCTTCATCAATGACTTATCTGCTCAAGGTTACTGTGGTCAATGTGGGGTGTTCAGGCTCTTGTGAATCCTTTCTTCCTTCTCTCCCCATGTAATTGGTTTGAATTTTCTCATCATTCTGCTTAACCTGCATTCTCAGCCTTAGTGTTTTAGAATGTGGAATCTATGTATCCATACCATGCCAGTCAACTCATGAATCAAATGCAGTTATTCTAGTGTCTCCCATGTTCAAGGCCACTCCAATCCATGATTTCTTATGTACCAACAGTAAACTTTCCCTGTGTAAAAAGAGAATTGTTAGATAGGCCTATAAGATAAATGTGTTTTGTCAAAAGAGTTATAGAGGTAAATTTGTATAGCAATTCAATTACTTTTTCCTTTTTAATATCTCAGAATGTAGTGTTGCATAATTATATTGTTAAGTTCTTCTGTTCCTGCAAGGCTTTTCAGTTAAATGTTCATCAGTTATTTAATTTTGTGGTAGTGTTCCTTGTCATTGTGTAAAACCACTTGAAGGCATAAGCCATTATTGTGTTAAGAAAAAACAATAAAGGACTTGCAAATAAACAGGTTTATCAAGCTTTCTTTTATAATTTTATGAACCATTACAAATGTCACCTAAGATTCTTTATTTGGATTTTCCTCTTAATTGAAGTTTCTCAGCCATGAGATTGCATTCATTAAATACACGAATTAACATCACAGCAAGAGAATCCACAATCTTAATAGCATTTACCAATGTTCTATTTGTTCTACACGTTGTTACTACAGAATGACCTTCTGTTCAATATGCTCTGTCATGGATTCACCCGCATGTCTGAATTTCCTTTAAAAAGGCCCAGCAGCACATCACACCACACACTTGTTTTCTCTGGAGCAAAATACTCTCCCACCTAAGGTTAGCTGCCAGACCCTACTTTCAATGGTTTACTTTTTTTGCAAGTGGTAGCCTCTAGCATATTGCCGTGGTTATAAATTCAGTAGGAAAGAAATGTTTTTATTGATGTATGTGAGAGATGTGGATAAATTTAGACACTATCACATCAGCAGAGCCCCAGAGACATCACAGAAGTTAAATGAGAACCGAATTACCTCCCAACTTTCCTCCAGCTTTTGGCGGGCTCTGTAAGACCACCACCACCCCTGCTCTATCTTGTCCACTGTCCAAGTGGCAGAGTCTGAAAGAGGAAGTATGGGGAATGGAGGGAACCCTCAAGCTAGAAGTCATAAGTCACAAGTGTGGTGTGTTTGACCACAGCAGGAGCCATGAAACCAAGTTTTAACAACTAAGCTTTAATAGATAAAGTTGGTACCAAATCTATGGATGACATGTTTAGGAATTGGAAAGGGGAGTTTGACACAGAAGAGTCAGGGAGAGAGTTATTGGAGAAAATGTAATCCTTTCATATTTATACTCCAAAATTCAAACTATGAAACAAGCTAATTGCACAGATAAAACATTTTATTTAAAAATTGAGTCACATGTTGAATGGAGGTTGAAAATAATATAAAATAAAAATTACAGAGACAATATATTTTAGTGTAATTATTCAGTCACATCTGCATGACTCAACTCAGTGACTTTAACATAGAGCAAATAAGTGCAGTCCATGTTGAGAGAACCACTAAGGAGAGGTGTGTTGCTAGAGCTTGAGTTTTTCGATTAAGAGCATCTAAAGCAACACAGGAACAGTGATTAAAATCTTAAAACTAAAAAGTTTACTTACTGTGTAACTTAGTAGTAAAATGAATTTCCTAATTGTCTCCTGAGAAGATTCCTCACATCTTTGTGTTCATATTATCTGCCAATACAGATTTCAACTTGCATATAACTTTCCTTTACTGTGGAAAAGCTATAGAGGGAAAATTAGGTCACCAGATCAATGAAAAAATATTAGAACCAGATTTTTCAGAAATTATGTTCACTTTGAATTTTAATATTTTTGGAATAAGAAACAACTCTATTTAAACTGTCTTACTCCATTTTCTCAAAGGTAATTGTATCCTATAACATAGGACCTAGCAGAATTATTTATAATTAAAGTCCAAAGAAAGGCTTAACTATAAAGATCTGGAAAGATTGGCCTCCTATCAGCTTCCTTCTTTATCCCCCTTTTCCAAAACTGTTTGAAAATAAAAACAGAAGTGTATATAATAATATACATTAGACCTACAATTTAAAGTTCTAGTGATGTAAATGTATATACATTAAAAAAGTGCCTACATGGCACTATAGTAGAATATGAAAGAGGACACTGTTCTTGAAGGCATAGCCTATGCTGCGTTTCAAAATTCTGTTTAATTCTTCTAGATTATTTCCTTGAGATATTGTTCTTGAAAGGAATTGGTTTAAGCAACATCCGGACTTCCATAAGTGTCATATTTCAATATTTCTTTAGATAGTTGCCCAGGTAGGAAGAAATCATCCAAAGGAAAAGCTAAAACAAAAATTTTAACTTGTTACTAGATTAAATAAGTTGGATTTATTTAAATAAAATGAAATATACAAAGCAGAATGGCCTAGGTTTAGTGGACTGAATATAAAATGGGCTTATGAGGCATAAAAATAGTTAGAAACTTTACAAAATACAGTAGATGGCTTGCAGCCACTTGGAGCCAATAGGGACTTGGGATTCCTATGTTTAGAACTCTTATTTGATGCTCTAAAATATTTTCATTTCAAATCTGAGATCCTAACATAAGGGACCAGTACATATAATTAAAATGCCACTTAGGCCTATAATTTCCCCTTTTATAGTAACATAGTAATGAATATGTATCTCAACATATTGAATGTATGCTGTGATGGCTGTCAATAATAAGAGTAACAGTGAACATGATGACAGCTACCATTCATTAACTACTTAAATAACCTGGGCCCTGCTTTCCTAAGCATTTTATATATATCACCTCATTTAATTCTCTCAACAATCAAATTAAAATGATAATTATCTTTATTTTGGCAAAAAAGAAACTAGAACTTTAGTAGTTTGAGTAATCTTCTATACAGGATATCTGTGGTTAAATAACCAGTTTTGATTTCACGCTGTATTTCACAAGCTTATTCCTTGCCAAAGTTCCATTTTTTTTAAGCCTAGAAAAGTCTTCATAGGTTGGTTACTTCTCTGGAGACTGACAATAGAGCAATCTTATTCCAGCATCGTCTGTCCATCCCTCTTTGGATTGACTAAGTTGTCAGTTTAGACATATAACTTCAAGAGAACTCTATTAGTTAATTTTGTTGCATAACTTGTGGAAATTTTTCTTATTAAAAATAAATAAACAAAGCAAAGTTCTATTTTTTTAAGATTTTAAGACTTAGATCTGCCATCAGCATCTTGATACTACAAGTTGGATAAATTTGAAGTCCTCACACCACTTCCCTGCCACTGTCAATTACTCTTACTTTCTTTTATTATATTCATTGTTTATACATGCTATTATGTATTATTAGAGTCCTTGTTAATGTTATCATTGATCACATACATATCATTTATCATATACATTATATACACTTTGTTATGTATTATATACATTGCATACAAAATATCCTCTATCATATATGTGTTATATATAATTTACTACATATGTTGCAGATATTTTATACATTGTGTATCATATATCATTCTTTCAATATATTATATGCATGTATTTTATGCTTTAAATATACAATATGATACCCAAAATAGGTCACCCTAACTTTCTGACCAAAGACACTTTCTGTTATGGTCCAGTATTTTTATTGAATGGAGTAAGAAGATCAGTTATTTTGATTGTAGAATACTGGAAAATTATGTGACCTTATTTGATGAAAGTGAAGGGTGACATGGCAATAGAGAAAGCACAAGTTTTCATGAGTTCTCTGCAGGTCAGGAGCCAAGAGTTACAATGCACATATGCAGGCATTTGTGCACCTTCAAATCTGGGGATAGGTGAAGACATTAAGTGCTACTGAAGGACATGAGGGACTGAGAGATTTAAGGCTCCATTTAGCAGGGATTGAGAGACTTAATTGAGTATCTTGAAACACTCATTTGAATCTCCAGAAAGGGCATATTTTAGAAGTAGGCAGTGTGGACCAAAGTAAAAGAATATTCCACCTTTTTCTCTGTTGGAAAATGTCTCCCTCTTCCCTGCCAGGGCCACTTCAAGAAGCTGGAGTCAGTAACAATGGCTTGCGTTTGTTGTGGAAAACAACTGTGATGAGAAACAAAGGAAACATGAGGAAAGTCCACAGATCAACCCTTGTTGTGTTTGCAAGTTGTAGGAAGAAGGATCGTGACCTTCTTAACTATGAACAGGTTGCTAGCCAGTATTACTCAGTAAAATAAATAAATAAGTAAATAAGTAAATAAATATAAATAATAAAGGAGAATCATGAGACAATGGGATGTCTGCGCCTCATATCTATAGGGGTACATTTAGAATAAGAAGTTCAAATAGTCTTTGGTCCTTATATCTTCCCAAACACAGATAGCTCTGTCTAAATTATCTCTCTTAGACCAAGGGATTGGTTTGAAGCAATGAACAGTGGTTCCTCAATATCAATTAACTGAATTTATTAAAGACCAAACAGCTTTAGTTAAGTGAGAACATTAGAAATTAACTATATATCTTCTTTCCTTTAGTAAGAAAATATCATTATGTATTCCTTCTGTATATGCAACACCTCTATAAGCCAATGCCCAAAACTCCAAGGGCAGTGACCAGTCACTGAGAAATCTGCTATTGGTCTCCAGTGCCTAGGTCCTCAATTTGACTCTGAATAATTTCTTTAATAGTTTTCTCTTTTGCTAAACTTCAATATATTTCCAATCAGCAGCAGCATGCCCTAGAAGAAGGGCCATGCCCCAAGACTAAGTTGGAAATTGAAATAGATCTGCTCTAGCCAGTAATTAAACCAAGCTTTATAGGACAAGGCAAAAAGGATTTTCTAGCAACTGCCTGCCTATACAAAACTTAACTCCATGTCAGGAAGAAAACAAAATCTAAACTCCTTGCAGTGTGCCACAATAAATTGTAACAATAGACATAAATTAGTGGGAAAAAAGCAGACTGAAGATGACTCAGATGATAATATTAGCACAACAGGACTTTATAAAGTTCTATTATCAATATAAAGTCAGGGACACATAGAGAAATGGTGAAGGGAGAGACATGAAAGACTCATATGTGGCAGTTTCTGAGGAAAAAATGACCAGTGACCAGTTTCCTATGAAGACTGTCCGTGGACACTGATGTTGAATGTTCAGTCAAGTTCTTATGCATGATGAGTTATTCTGTCATCTCTTTTTTATCACAAGTTTTTAATAAATGTTTGTTATGCACAACAACCTTGAATTAGTGGTGTTTAAGAGAACAGAGGATGAGCAAAAAGACGGACATCTCAGGAAACTGGACATGATGTCAGGGACTTAAATCACAGCAGAAGAATGGGTACATGTTATCAGTTTCATAGGACATACCTTTCCTAGTCTAAATGACAATTTATTTTATATCAGGTTAAATAGATGTAAATAAAGCAAATTCAAATTATAAGATATGAATTGGGTTGAAATACAACATAAGGCTTAGTGTACATATACCATTCATAAAATTTGAAAATATTTAAAAATTTGCATATGATGAAAAACAATTTTTGAAATAAAAGCATGTTATTAAGAGAAAAATATTAGTTTATAGGTATTGAACTTGTGTGGGGAATGTACTCATTAACTCATTCATCCAGGTGAGAAATGGTAACAGCTTCTAACTATAGGGTAGAACAAACAGAAACCACTTCCGGAGTTTCTAGAAGAAATCCTCTGGGGATTTCTTACTGTTTGACCAAATCAAAAGCCCTTCATTGCAAAATGGGCCACACTGGAGCTTTTGTAGAAAGATTCTAAAAGAATCTGTGTAGTTAAGGTAGATTTGATACAACCCAAAACAACAAAGGCAAGCGATGGCCCTTCTGGATAATAAGAAAGCTTTGGGAGCAACTTAAAACAGCATGCACATGAAAATTATGCTTGTAAATGAAAAGTTTAGAAGTTGATATGGCAATCAACTTTTGCTTCTACAGGGTTCTGGAAAACCCTGTGCTCCTGTGCTGTGCTGGCTTTTGTGCCAGACACACTGAAGGCAGCAATATCAGGTGCATTCAGCAATTCTCTGCTATCTGATCAGGAATTGGAAATAGGACTCACCACCACAAACCATTCAGTTGTTTGTAAATTGCTCCATTTTTTGACATGTAGCGATTGCATCTTTTATAATATATTTATATTTCAGAATTGCTATTTAAACTGTGATACCAATTTGTCTGCCATGCCTTTTGTTGCATTTGTTCCTTCTCAATCTCCCTGCCTTAATAATAAGAATGTTTTCAGGAGGATTTTGTTTACCCTTTGGAGTTGTGGTCATGCTGATATTATTCATTTAAAAATGTACATGGCGGGCCTCCCCGGTGGCGCAGCGGTTGAGCGCTGGGTTGCGAAGCTGCCCGCGGCCTCTGCAGCGCTGGTTCCATCCCCGGCTGCTCCCCGGCCACCAGAGGAGGGTCCCACATGGCGCGCAGACCTCTCCTGCCGCCCGCTGCTCCCCTCAGCAGTGTACTTCGATCCTTCTGCCTGCTCTGCTCCCCGCTCTGGCTCTGGTGAATTCTCTCACCCTCCCATGCTTCTGACTGTACCCAGTGCATGTATAAACAAAAAAGAAACAAACAAATAAATAAATAAATAACATGCCTCTATAAAAAAAAAATTAAAAAAAATAAAAATGTACATGGCTCCTCCCTAGTGGTGCAAGGGATTAAGATTCATTCTATGAGGCTGTCCGCAGCCACTGCAGCACGAGTTCAATCCCCAGTCAGCCAGGGAGCCATTCACATGAAGCAGCAGATCTCTCCTGGCTCACCCGCTGCTCCCCTCGGCAGTGTATTTGGTCAATCTGCCTGTTCTGCTCCCCACTCTCTCTGGTGAATCCTCTAACCCCCCCACCCTGCCCACACCTCTGGCCTGTACCCTAATTCTTATATGCATAAATAAATAAATCTTTAAAAAATAAAAATGAAAATGTACATGAAGATACACTGGAAGACAAGTTCCACTTCAGCATGAAAAACTAAAATATAGGCTATTATTTTAAGTTTTGTTATATTTACAAAATTTCCATCATTATTTACTATTTAAAACCACCATTTCCTTCACCATATTATCTTGCATGAAACACTAATAATAATAATAATATTTTAGTTATTTATAAGAGCCTATTTTCAGATCAATAACATGATAAACAGCACTATAAACTAACAATAGGGAATCTATCCACTTCCAGATCAAATAGACAATAAAAATATTCCCAGGTGACTTAAAGGGCAATTTACACTATATATGAGGCAAAAAAAAAAAATAAAATAAAAGAGAGAGAATAAAAATGTGAGGATAAAAGCCAAATATACAGGTCAACAATAAAAATGTCATTAAGTTTAAATCTTCTAGGGAGGGAGAGGGAGTCCTCAGAAAAGTGTGCTCCATTAGAAGTTCTGCTAAGATCTTTTAAATGTCAAATTCCAATTATTTCTAGTACTTTCAGTATCTGCCAGGAAAGTTGGTTTATTTTTAAAGTGTATTGCTTCCTGAAGATATAACTTTATACTGAATGCTAACTTCATTACTGTTTTCTGAGTGTTCTCATTTTATAACAAATAACATTATGCAAATATGCTATAAGGCAACGCCATTATCAAAATGAGTTATACCGAAAAACTGCTGGGAGGAGAGATGGTAAATGACAGCACTTCCATCGTCCTGACAAAAATCTAGTCCTAGAAACAGGTATTGGAGCTAAGTAAGTAAAGTTTATCTTTTTGACCCATTTTTTAAAAGTAGAAAATGTGCTTTCTGTGGGTCATATGTAAAAAATAGTAACTAAAAAAGGTCATGGAACTTCAGTGAGTAGAATTAGGATGAACAAATGTAATAGCAGATTTCCACACTAAAGGAAAATCTTTCCATCGATTCTAACAACCTGTAAATCTGGTGACATCCACAGATTAATTAGATTTTATTAATGATTCTTTATATTAGAACTTACTCTAATTATTACAGCGCATTGGTTTCCCTTAATTTAATTGGTTAGATGAAGTTCTTAGAGCTCACAAGTTACTTTCAGGTTCTGATAAAGTAGGCACTAGAGACTTAATTATAAAGCATCTTGGATGACCAAAAGGATAATTTCCTCGGAAAAAGTTAACACCTTAAATACAATTTTTTTCCTATTCATTTTGCTTTATCAAAAAAGTCCATGAATGAACTGTTTCTTTAATATTCATTATATAGTCGCACTAGCTATTTTATTAGTTTCAGTTATGTTAAAATAACTGGTAAATGATGTAAAATCATTAAGATTATAATTGTTTTATTGTTTCTTTAAGTTATTTCATACTCTATCATTAAAAATGTGCATGTGGGCAGTGCCTATAGTTACAATAATTATTAGGAGTCTTCCAAGTATAATCAGAAAATTTATTTTACATTCTGCATGCTTTTTGTCATTCATGATTTTTAAAATAAGAATAGTTTCTTGTTTGGTTAACATTGATGTTATAACACCTATTTAGCCTTTGAGGTGGAAGTTTTTCCTGATATAACATATTTTTAAAGAAGCAAAAATCTTTAAAAATGACCTAGGTGCCTGACTCTGGAGATTTGCAGACTTGGCTAATATAAATAGAAAGTTAAAATAGGTTAAGGAGACTCCTAGTTCAACTTCCACATGTATAATAAAATAAAAATTGGGTGAAATGAAAATAAAAAACTTTCATTGGAGTCATCTTATTATTGCAGAAGTGAGCTTTCAGGTCAAATTGTCACCCTGAAATGTGGAGAGACATCCAAATCCAGGGAGATCAGGCCCAGACCTGCCTGTCAACAGCAGGAACTGTTAAAAACATAGCCTGGTAGGAACATAGGAACAAATAAATAGTAATTTTGATGATTCATGGGAGGCTGAGTATAGACTACAATGATGGTGAGAAACTACACAGGCTTCTACAGTTTTGTGTGTCTCTCACATTTCAAAGACTTGTCTCCTAGGAAACTCACCAGGTTCTCATATACAAATCTGAGAATGAAGCTGCTAGGGCTTTACTGGAGGGTGGGGAGTGGGAGGAGCCACTATAAAGTATGCTCACATCCTCTTCATAGAAAACCTACTCTAAGGGCAAGTACTTGGAGAGAGCCTTATCCCAGCTTGCAGAACAGTATTCTCTCCCTGTTTAGTCTCAACTAAGGGGAAAAACATTGCAGGGATTAGAGCTTCAGAAATTAGATCACGGTTAGTGCTGCAGGAGCAGGGAGTAGATTGTGAGGGTCTTGGGGAGGAGTCTATACAATTGGAGAAAGATTTGCAAATTCACAGTCCTAAGCCACAGTCTCACTAAAAGACAGATTTAACTGGAAGATTATAAAACACTTTCCCCACAACTTGCCATCACACTAATTGATCTCTAGTATAAGAAGTGGATTACAATTGAAAGATGCAAAGTCATATGTACTCTCAGAACAGCATTACAAAGGAGAGGGACACAAAATCAAGACAGGAGAAACAAGAGATTAAAGAAATTTGAAGCCTCTGGTAGCTATAGCTACTACAAATTTTAAATATAGTCCAACTCTTAACATATCGTCCAACTCCAGAATAATAAATATTCTCAGAAGAAAGTCCTATTTGTATTTTCTAATAACAGGGCTACATTTCAAAACAAAAATTGCATGGCAGGCAAGAGCCAAGAACAAGTACTTTCTGAAGAGACACAGGAATCACCAGAACCAAAATGAACATGCTATTTTTAAATAGTTCTATTAAGAGTTTTATTTACATTTACTTGTAGCACTTGCTGTTTTGCACATTTTTTTGCACAAGTAATTTCATGTACCATCTTTATAGAAAAGGAAAATAAAGACAAATAACTTATTAGATAGTAGCTCATTATATACACCCTTAATATCTGCATATTAAACACATTTGGTAGAGTTAGAATTTAGTTTTTGTATTCTCTCCCCCCCATTAGTTTAATATTTGGAAAAATGTTGAAAAATATACAGATGGAATTTATTATAGATGTGTCAAAATAAAACCAGTACATGTATTTGTAATTTATGAAATAAAATTTGAATTAAATTCTTATTTTCAATCTTCAAATAGGAATGCTTTTAAAAGGGTTTTCAGGGTCTTTATATTTATAATTAACATTCTCATCAACACTGTGTTTCCTTCTTTTGCACACCTGAACCTGTCTTCTGATTCTGGTCTGACCTCATTTTAATTCCCTGGGCAACTCGAATTCAGATACGTTGTGAGACAAACTGGGCCACCTGAGCTTCTGTCATGTTGTTTTGTTCTCACTGAAAAATACTCAATAGGTGAACGCTATTGTCATCTTTACAGACAATCCTTTCATAATATGATTTAATATTTGAGTTATGGAACAATAATTAATAATAACATGTAAGATTAAATAAAATTCAATCATACCCTTGTAACAATTTGGTAGTGTTTTAATGGAACAACATAATGAAAATAAGACACTCCACTATGTGTTAAGCACTGAACTGCCTGAGGCCTCCCTGGTGGCACAAGGGGTTAAGCACAGCACTATGAAACTATCTGCAGCTGGCCAGCCAGGGAGCTACCCACATAGCGCAGCAGAGCTCTCCTGTCTCACCTGCTGCTCCCCTCAGCAGTGTATTTCAGTCACTGTGCCTGCTCTGCTCCCCACTCTGTCTCTGGTGAATCCTCTCACCCCCCCACCTCTGTACCCCAGTTCTTGTATGCATAAATAAATAAGTTGTAAAAAAAAAATAGGACTGTACTGCCTGGCATTTCATAAACCCTTAGAGCACATATTATATGTAGAAAATTACCAATAATAAGAGTATAGTGGTAGTCAAGGAAATCAAAGATACATATGCCTCTTAAAGAGAGAGAAAGTTCTATTAAAAATAGCAAAGTAGCAATTCTGTAGTGTTTATGTACACCAGTGCTATTTTGATATTACTTTTGTCATTAGCATGTCTGATTATATAGAGTTTTTCTTGTCCCACATACTCTTTCAGAGCTTGCCTTGCCCCCATCTAGAGATAAAGTCAGTTTCCTCTTCCCTTGAAATTAAACAGAGGTGTGACTGCCTTGAAAAGGAAAATATGACAGAATTGGTGCTTCAGAGTTAAAGTATGCTGAGTTATAGTAGATGGCATGACCTACTCGGCTCCTCCCAACGTTTAGATGCTTTTCCCCTTATATTCAGTTCACAATGTTGTGAAGAAGTTAAAGCTACATGGAGAGGCCTATTATAAGTCTTCTCACTGAAAGCACCACTCTGATCTCAGAGAATAACCTACATCAACTGCCAGACTGTGTAGGGGCCTCAGATACCCTGTTTTCCAGACTCTGTCTTCCAGCTGATGCCCTAGACACTTGGGAACAGAGGCAAGCCATCCCCTTAGAGTGCTGATTAAATGTCTAGCAACCATATTGTGAGCATAATAACAGTTGCTTAAGCCACTAAATTTCTCAATTATAATAACTGGAACACTAAGTGAGGACTTCATATTCACCTTCTTATTACAGCTATAACTGTAGACGTTTGTCACTATTTTGTGCAACTTCACTCAGAATGTGCCAAGAATCTTGTGAAGATTGTGATTATAAGTCAAAATAGATATTGAAGTTACATGTAGATATATATCTATATATACTCAAGTATATATAGATATATAGATATATCTATATATCTATTTATATATAGAGAGATAGCTAGCTACCTAAGTTGTTTATCATATAACAAAGTCTGAGAATAGTTATCATTTAAATTTACTACTATGCTTGATAAAAATGATTGGATTATTATACTTTCTGAATAATAATTTCAGGCATATAATAACAGAGCTAATGCTATGTGCTGGTAATTACGTCATATTTTTTGTCTCACTTATGTGCAAAGACACTTTTTTTCATTAGAAGAATAGTCATTTTGATAACAACTAATAACTCATTAAAAACAAAGCTTCCCTATTACTGTGTCTTCAACCTTGAGTGCAAACTGGAGAATTAACCCTTACAAGAAAATTTTCTTATATTGATTAAAACTATTTCAGAAGTCAAATGAAATTCATAGAACCATTTGAGTTTTCAGCTATGTTTATGTTATTCCATTTTCATTATACATGTAACATTATTAATAAATTATGAAATGTGCTAAATATGCATTTATATAATTTTTATGAGGAAAATGAATTTCATCAAGTTTATGACTATTAAGATTATTATCATGTATAAATGAGTTTCACATTCTATAATTTCTACAACCTGAACTACTATATTAGGATACTCTCTGACATATTTCAGGCATTTCCCTCACATATCTACACTGATGAAGTAATAACTCCAACAAAACCAATCCATGATTAGTGATACTGATGGCACCAGAAACCACAGAGAGGCAAAATGGCACCTGGTGTGTTGCTAGATAAGTGTGGTGGATACTTGGATTGAATAGCTGTAACCTCCCTTGACAAAAAGAAATGTCCTTCATGCAGTCAGTTTTATCTCTCTTGGTTAAGATTTACCTTCAACAAACTGTGGAGGGACAAAGAGCAAATGCCTAAACAAACACACTAAAACCACATTCATTTTATGGGTTTTCCCTACTTATTAAAAGACTTGTCACCATTTCCTGCATCTACGTATTGACAATATGCATAGAAATGACACAAAATACCATATGACTCAGAAATTCCACTTGTAGGAATCTACACAAAGGACAAAAACAAACAAACAAACAAACACTAACTTGAAAGGAAACCTGCATTCCTATGTTTATTGCATAGCTAAACTTACAATAGCTAAGATATGGAAACAAAGTAAATGACCCAAAACAGATGAATGGATAATGAACATGTGATATAGATACACAATGGAATACTACTCAGCAGTAAAAAAAGATCAACTATGCCACTTGTGGCAACACGGATGGAGCTGGAAGGGATTATGCTAAGCAAAATAAGTCAGAAGGAAAAAGAAAAATGTCAGATTGTTTCACTTATAGGTGAAATAGGACAAAAGGTTAGGAAAAAGATGAAACTCACAGGCAAACCATAGATCTACAGGATAGATCAGGGAAGGGGGAGGGAGAAGGGTCAAAACGGGGAGGGGGGAATAAGGGGAGGAGCACCCAGGACTATGATGATGGCTCATGGGTGATGTGGGGGTGGGAGAATTATGGGGACTACACCTGAGGGCAGAAATCACATATTGTACAAAATGAACAACAATGTAAGAAAAATAATTTTTAAAAATTAGCAACAAAATCTGACAGCATATTAAAAAGATCATACACTATGATCAAGTAAGATTTGTGCTTCTAAGGAAAGAATGATTCAACATGTTCAAATCGGCAAAACAGGGACAGAATGAAGGACCAAAAAAAAAAAAAAAAAAAAGACCAAAAAGCAAAATGATCAGGGTAATGTAAGTACATGAAGGGGCAATGTTCCAATTCCCACTTTGTCTCTGCTTGTAGCTTTAATTAGTTCCCAGGAATAAGCCACTAAACATGTAGCCATTTGTTTCTCCACCCATAGCATAAACACAAGTGCTGTGCTCAGAAAAAGACCCCTGAAGAGCAGCTGCAGGCAATACAGTCTCCCAAGCAGTATTATTTTAAAGCTGTCATGTTGGACAAAACATTCAAGGTAAAGTTTCCAAACGGATAAAAGCATAATTTCCTCTCTGTTAGGAAATGCATGAGTAACATTCCATTTTATGGAATTACACAAAAAGTCTAATGAAAGAGACTCTAAATAATGACATCCATTAGATGATCTGTAGTCCTTCCTGAGGAAGAATCCATCCATCCATCCATTCATCCATTTATCGTCTTTCTGTCATCCCCTTTCATCCATCAATTCATTTCATAGTTACCTCAAAAATACATTTGAAACAGCTTGAAATAAAAGGTCACATAAGATAATTCATGCATATTAAAAGTCCAAATAGGGCCTCCCCAGTGGTGCAGCGGGTTGAGCGCAGCACTGTGAAGCTGTCCACAGCCTCTAAAGCACAGGTTCGATCCCCAGCCAGGGAGATACTCACATGGTGGGGCAGACCTCTCCTGTCTCTCCTGTCTCTCCTGCCGGCTGGCTGCTCCCCTCAGCAGTGCTTTCGGTCTGTCTGCCTGTTCTGCTCCCCACTCTGTCTCTGGTGAATCCTCTCATCCTCCCGTGCCTCTGGCCTGTACCCCTGCTCTTGTATAAATAAATAAATAATTTAAAAAAGTCAAAATAATATGAAGGGAGCAAATCATATCAAGCAGCATCCCTGTTGAGGAAAACTTATGACATACATGCTTCAAAATCTATTAAAATTATATTTGGGTACCTTACTTGAAGAAGCAAGTTAACACAAAAAGGAAACAAGCAAAAATTTTAAAATCTTTTGGACCATTTAGTCATATAATTTCCCAGTAAAGATAGCTTTATGCTCCATAACGAGTCTAAAGACATACTTTTTTCATTGGAATAAAAAATATTCCTGTTGTTCTGCTGTTATCTCAGAAAGAATTCAAAATATATATTGGAAATATTTATGTCAAAATGGTTACAGTAAAAAGGAGGTTTAATGTGTAAGCTTAACTTACTGTCCACAAACTCTGGGGAAAAGTTTGAAAAAAAATGTAGATAAATTGTGTCAATAAATGCTAAAATAAAATGAAAACATTTATATTATTTGCAGACAAACCATTTCCCAGATTTGTGTATGTATGTGTATGTGTATATATATATATATATATATATGTATGTATATATGTATATGTCAAAACCATTTTTCCTGATCCTACTTAGTACTACTTGGAAGCTAACTCACAGTTAAACTGTTATAAGCATAGTACCAATTGCTACAAAAAAAAAAAATACTACCCAGACTTTATCTATTAGTCTACTAATTAATTATCTACTAACTAGTAACTTTCGTTGCTTCACCTCTTGAATCTTGATATTTGATTCTACTGGAACCCACAGTAAAGAAGTTGATATTTGGATGTCATTTGGTACCTTGATCACTGTTGCATATTGATACAAAATTAGTGAGTTTGTTAGAGTTTTATGATTTGGGAATCTTATTGAAAGTGGTGATGCATTTGGAGAACAAAATAGGTTTTGTGGTTTATCACAGTCAAATCCTTGCCTTGGTCTGATGTGGCTGTGCTGCCCGCTGAGTCTCTCTTCGGGACAGGTCACTTCATCCCTGCTGCCACAGAATGACCCTCAAGCAAATCTTCTACTCAATGGTGCTGGTATATTATGTCACCCAGAGAACTTTCCAAAAAAGTACTCCAAACCCATGTTAGGAGGGAAAGAGACTTGGTGTCCAACAGGGTCTAGGCTGATTCATGTCATAATTCATGAGCTAGAACAACAGATTCTTTTCTTCAGAAGCCCTTCCAAAATATCAACAAAAATTATGTATATCTGAGGATCATCTTTCAGATTTAATGTATGTGTCTATAAGGTAGTATTCAGTGACTGAAAATGTACAAATAGTCCTTCCATACCTGTGCACAAGCTATATTCATCACAGCAATAGAACTCCGTTAAATGTAATTGTAGGTATTTATTGTCAGATGTTTAGAATAAAACTCCTTGTAGTCATTTGCATATTTGACTTTATTACTTTTACTAAGTAAAGTTTGTATGTTGCATTACAAAAATAGATTTTGTAACATATAGGTACTCATAAGATATCATTATTTTACCTTTTATGTTGGTAATGATTGCAAGGATATCTTATAAAAAGTGTGGGAAACAAGCAATTTAAAATACTGATTATAAAATAAAGAACTGGTAAGAAACTTCTTTAATCCCAGAAATGTTAATCTGGGCTTCCGGGTCAATACTCAAATTGAGAATGGGATTTATAATCTATTCTTCCATGACACTCTTCAGAAACCAGTGTAGAATTTGGAAATGTAAAATCTGGTAGCAATAAAAAGAATGAGAGGGGTGCCCATTTGATCATTTGACCATGAGAAATTTCACCACATAACAGGAAAACAGAAAGCAGACAGAGTTAACTAATAGCTAATAGGAACTGATCAGAGGGACCCCTAAGAGTCAAAGATTCAAAACAGCAAGAACCACGGAGTCTGGTCATAAAAACCTTAATGCCTACACAAGATAACAATCTCCCCATCCTTCGTAAGAGTGGGATGGCGCTCTTTCGAAACATATCGGGTAGGCTTTGTCAAGTAACAACCTCTGAGTTTCGATTCTTTTGATAAATATTAATAACAGTGACTTTTTCTCTTTTTATTAGCAATTGAATAACTTAGATGGCAGTGTGCAAGTAGATGTTATCTGCTGCCTACTCAATCTGGACCTCCCTCTTGAATGGTACCAATGGAGAAGTAATTATGACCAGAGTAAAGCACAGAAAACATTTTTCCCTTAGTGGGTCCACACCAACCTATGCAAAACCCGCTATAGCATTGTGATTTATAGGAAATATATATATATGAAATATATATAGGATATATATATATATTATGATTTATAGGAAGAGTGTGAGTGTGTGTGTGTGTGTGTAGCGCACGCAGAAGAATATGTATGAGAATTTTGTTTGGTCGTCTGAATAACCAAATATCTGTCAAAAAAATTCTCATACATATTTGGTCTTCCTCTACAGTTCCTGTCTCAGAGAGCCTCCAAAAGCCTTAGAATTTCCTAAGTATTTTGAGTGATAAATATCTCTCGTGTTATGTTAATAAAGGTAACCGGCTGGAAAGCACCTGTGAATAGGGACTGGTAACTTCCAGTTCTAACTCCCTGGTCTGGGAGTTCAGTTCAAACTCAATGAGTTCAGTATTAACTCAATGAGTTAATAAACCACATCATAAAAATCCAAAAGAAGGAGGCTTTAGAGAGCTTCCAGGTTGGTGAACACCTAAGAACTTGGGGGAGAATGGAACACCTGGATAGGGTGTGGAAGCTCAGTGCCTTTTCCCCATTCCTTAACCTGTGCGTTTCTTCTGCCCAAATATTGATTCATATCCTTTAGTATCCTGTGTAATGGATTGCTGATCTAATGAACAAAGGTTTTGGGGGGTTCTGAATGCCATTCTAGCAAATTAATTGAATCTGAGAAAGGTATGCTGAGAACCTCTGTCAATCAGAAGTAGAGTTAATAACTTGTGCTTGCAATGGGCACCTGAAGTCTAGGGAGGAGGTTGTGGGAACCTCCAATCTACAGCCAGTTGGTCAAAAGCCCCAGTGGGATTTTGATTGTAGGTATATAAAGTGGAGGATGGTCTTGGGAGAGTGAGTCCTTAACCTGTGGGGTCAAGCTCTCTCTCTGGGAAGATAGTGTCAAAATTTACTGAATAATCAAACAATCTGGTGGCATCTGAGGATTTCATGTTTGTGTAGGAAACCTCAGCATCTACATAACCTTTGGAAAGTGAGGTGCAGGACAAACTGCTTACCTTCCCTACTCTTTCGTCAGCCCCCTATACCTGTGTTTGAATTAGTATCATTCTCTTTTCCAGGTATGACTCTCGTCAATCCAATACTAGAGAAGAACTTCACCATTTTTGTTAGGAGGAATAACTGCCTCCTGAAAATTTTATTGATATAGCACTTTCCTATAAAATTTAGAATATAGCAATGTTAACATCTAGCATACAAGATTCCTCCCCAAAATAGGTAACAATAGGTAAGTGTTCCAGCACAATGTCTTTAATTAATACATTTTTAATTTATTATTTTGCACTATAGTCACTTCTTGGTGATTTTTAAAGTCTGTTGACATTTACAAAAGTTTATTCTAATGGTTTGTATTTAGAGGAATTCACAAGAAAGTTAATTGACAAATAATCTCGAATACAGGTTCATCATGCAATTAAGGATAAGAAACTGAAGAATACTGGTATCAACTGGCAGGCCCAATTTTATGAATAAGATTTTACCCTTTGCCTGGAGAAAACTTTCATGCCAGTAATGAAGAGAATCACTTGTGCTATATTGAGTGATTCTTAATGATCAATAACAATTCTTAGCACTTATGTAGTAATTTTCTTTTTCAAACCACTTTACTGGCATTAAACGAATTGAAGATGCTGTCCTTTTTTCACAAGAAAATCTATGGGATGAAAAAATTTTAGTTTGCTTGTCATTTATGATGCCAGGATGTGAATAGTAGACGGCTATATGTCACACAAATCATGTGGTGCCAGGTCATTTTTGGCAGTTAGCAATGATTATATTAATTCCAAACTTTAGTATTTATAAAACTTACATTTTTACTGTCAAAATGGGAAAATACACAAAAATATTAAGAAAATTTAAATAGGGCCTCCCCTGGTGGCACAGGTGGTTGAGCGCCATGCTGTGAAGCTGTCTGCAGCCTCTGCAGCGTCGGTTCGATTCTAGCCAGCCGGCGAGTGTCCCACATGGCCCAGCAGACCTCTCCTGTGGCGCCTACTGCTGTCCTCAGCAGTGTGTTTCGTCAGTCTGCCTATTCTGTTCCCTGCTCTGGCTCTGGTGAATCCTCTCACCCTCCTGCACATCTGGCCTAAACCCCAGCTCTTGTATAAATAATTAAATAAATCTTTAAAAAAAAGAAAATTAAAATAATATAAATTATTGTGAATTTCAACATATATAATAGACAATCCTAATGAATTAGTAGGTCCTTTCCATTCAAAAATATGGGAGTTTTTGCATATTTTTAATGACTTATAGATAGAAGGATTTAGGAATTCCTTAGTCCACCATTGTTACTGATACATTTTTGTACTATTATTTTAATAATGAGTAAGGTCATTTAAATAAACATTTAAATAAATAAGAAGCAGAAATATGAAACATAACAACTTATCTTGATTTGTAAATGTCTACGTAATATATTTTGTATTAACAAGGCCCTTGATTTGTATTTTCCAATTGTGTTGTAATACAATATATTTTATCATTAATAAATATATTGTAGCTATTTTGAAAATGGCAACAGGGTTTAAAAATCACCAAAATTAATGATGATAATATATTATCATCAATATGCAAATATATCCTCTCAGTGGAAAGAAAAAATGTGTTCATTTATAGCTATATACCAACATTACTTATTGACCTATGTTAAGCATTTTGAATATGCACCTCTAAGGAAATCTGACCTAAAAATATTTTTTTCTATCTAAGTAAGTAACTTAATAAAAAATTTCCAGGCATATTTATTAAACTCAATACGCAAACAATAAAAATGTTCTTGGCCAGATATATCTCTAAGAGCAAAATTTTTGCCTGATTTTAGGGAACAAATTTTTTTTGTCTGACTTTAGGATCTCGAAATGTTTTCCTGAAACTACTTGCAAGGTGACTGCTTGTGTTGCTTGTTTTGTGATGATAGAACCCTGTTTCCTGTGAATCAAGTTATAAACACATTTCACAAATGTCAAAAAACAACTCTTCAAAGAAAATAGCTCCTAGTCCTATCTAACATGTGTGAAACTGGATGAAAATTTTACAAGTAACACTTTATCCTATTCTAGTAACACATCTTGAAAATAGCTTTTTACTGATTTTATACATTTAAGACAAATTTTTGTTCTTCCTTTCAATAATAATTTCTAACACGTAGATCATTCTTATGTACAAAACTCTGTATTGCGGTTTAATTGCATTAGATATTTCAAAATGAACCTTTTAAACCCAAGGGACTATCACCAATACTTTCACCTTTACACAAAGGTGATAAGTCAGACAAATTGCTACAAATTTAATTCAATTCTTTAATCCTTCTTTGCTTAGCATCCTCAGGCATTTGAGATATATAAGTATGGTTTGTATGACCTATTAATTGAAACCTATCTCAGATTGGGTAAATTAATTGCTTAAAAAAATGTAACTTAAACTTTGGAACAAGCTGGGTCTCAGAAATTAAACACATGTGAAGATAAATTAAACACTTGAACTGAAGTAAAGTGAAGAAAGCCTGGAGCCCTCCACATTTCCACTTCTTCTCCACCCCCATCCCCTTCCATATTTCCTAGTCAGTTGCAAAGAATATCAGTTGGATAAACTCATGCCATTTGCAGCAACATGGATGGAGTTGGAAGGGTTTGTGCTCAGTGAAATAAGCCAGAAGGAAAAGGAAAAATATTGGATGATTTCACTTATAGGAAACCAAATAAGGGTCCAGGAAAAAGAAATAATTATAATAAATTAAAAATCAGAGACACACTGGTGGGGAGGGGAGGAAGAGGGATGAAAACAGGGGAGGGAACCTGTTCTTACACAAGGGACTATGGTGATGTTGCATGGGTGAATTGGTGGTGGGAATTTTGTGGGGACTACACCTGAAAGGAGAAAGCATGCATTGTACAAAAAGGAAGAACTATGTAAAATTTAAATAAATAAATAAAATGTTAAAAAAAATATCAGTTGGTAACACATGAGGTAGATTAAATAGACTTCTTTTATAAGTCTTTTCATTGATGCATCTTTTACAAAAAGTAACAATGCATTATTCATTGCCTCTATTCCAGTGGGACCAGCATTTACCTGGAGCTCATGGTAAAGGAGCTCATCAAGCCTCCTTCACAACACTGTGCTTCGGAAAAGGCTGAGGGCGACAGGGGCGTTAAGAATATCGCTGGGACCGCCTGGAAGGTGACTGATAGTGTTAACATCTTCTATGTTATTGGAGACAGTACAGTAGATTCTCATTTTCCCCCAAATCAATAACAACTCTCATTGAATCTTAAAGATAGATCACAAATAGTTGAGAGGAATCATCCTTTGTCATCCTGTTTCTGTAGCTGGGCAACTTAGCTCTTATTCATCAGCTTGCCAAACTATTCCTTTTTCAGTAACATAGACACCAGTCCCAAATTTTCTTTCACTCTTGTTTTTAACTGTTATGGCTTGCTAAGTTAAAGCAGTTCGATTTAATATACATTCAATGTCTTTTCCTTCAAGAATTATCTTACCTTTCGGGGCTTGAGATACTGAACAAACAACATCTAGCTTTATCCAAACCCTGTGAATATATTTTTCACACAAGGAAATTTGGATTCCAACAAAAGACCCACTCTCCTGAGTAACAAAGTGAATGGGGAAGAGACATACACAGCCCTCATCTTGTAATCGAAACACAGTTTAGCACGATGAGCAAAACTGTAACCCATTCCTTTCTATTTCACCACCATTTGTCAATCTAAATCCTTTTTCTTTGCAAGGAGATTGAGTTGACATCGATGTGCTTGAAGCCCCTCTGCAGGTGCCTTGGAAACCCTTCACTATAACTATGGGACCCTTCAGGGAAATGTTGACATTTTCTGAAAGGTTGACAGTCTGATTGCTTCATCCTTGAAGTAGATACTCCTTGCTTTTGGATTTCACAGCTCTGAATATGTCTACTTGCTAAATTTTATTTCTAACCCCAAAATTAATTACTCCAACTGATATTGTGGTCATATATGGATATGTGCTGAATGACAATTTGAGTCTCCCAAATTGCATGTACAGTAAACCAGAGTCCTTTTAGTGGTCTATTTGGTATAAGACATTTTTCACCTTTTTGTGATTTTTGTTGGTGATTATTATGTTGAAAATGACTCCCCATATTAATGCTGAAGTGCTGTTTACATTTTCCAAGAACAAGAAATTTGTGATGTGCCTTATGGAGAAATACGTGTATTAGATAAATTTTGTTTAGGGCAGTTATATTGCTGATGGCCATGAGTTCAATGTTAATAAATTAGCAATCTATATGTTTTTAAGTAGAAACATTCATGAAATAGGGTTCTGTACTGATTGGCAAAAATGTTGTGACCAGAGTGTCTCAGGAACCTAACACTGTATTTCCATTAATATCAAAGTCTCAATATTCATTAATTTAGTGTTTATATACTTTATAGAGTATAACTACTGAGAATAATGAGAATTGACTGTATTTAATATTATTAAAGAAATTTGCATTATTTTCTTTTTGCCTGCCAAAACATTTTTGACCTGTTTTCCTGCATACCTTTCTCCTTTCCTCATCTCCTCTTCAGAGAAGCTTTTCTAAAATATCTTATAGTGTAGATACATATAAATTTATAGCAGCTGATCCAATATACTATTTTTTTGTATATATATATATATACAATATTCATTTTTTATCTCTAAAGTTTAATAAATATTACCTTTCTGGAAAAAAATGTAATAAAAGCAAGTTTTGCTGTATGTGTAACATATTTACAGTAATATAAATATTTTAGCCCACTTATCTCACTATAAACTAGAGACTGAATGTTCTAGAGGCTAATCTAGCTATTGCCAGACATTTAAAAAAAGAAACATCATCATTTCCTAATTGGGCTTAGAAATCTAATAATAAAGAGTTAAGTTCCTCAATAATACAAATTAAGGAAATAACTGACTTTAATGTACTGTAAACCAAGTGTTTTATGGCCAAATGAAAAAGATGAAATGAAAATTTCTCTATTTTTGTCTATATTTTTCAAATGAAGAGGTGAACTGAGAGGAAAATAAATGCAGATTTGTTGTTAAATGCCAAGTTCTCATAAGAAACAGCATAACTGAGGAAAAAGAAATTCCTACCAGTTAAGAATGAGGAGATGAAGAAAATAGTAAAGGGTCTGTCAAACTAAATTGTGAATGATACTTGGAAGAGTTTTCAAATACTTCATCCATTCATAATTTCATTCATTTATTCAGTTAATGTTTTTTGAGTCCCTGTTCGGTGTATTCAAGCTAATAGAGGTATCCAAACAACTAAAAGAGACTTGCCCTTTGTTCTCACGAAACAAGTATATCTTCAATGTTCTTCAATTTATCTAAATATTAGCAGAAAGATAACATCATGGATGTTCAATTATATGTATTTTAAATGTACATGTAATTTCTCCAGATTTTTAAAGAAACTTAATTCTAATACATTTTACTTTAACCACATATTACATAAATGAGGTGAGAAAGTGACAGGCATGAGGAGATAAAGCTCCTAGAGCCTGGTAAAAAAATCAAATCAAATCTAGGAGACAGATGATCTTCTATCAGTGGGTGTTTATTAATTAAGCTACTTCAACAAATATTCATTATATCAACTACCTGAGGAGAAATAGCTTAGTGAAATTGTAAAAGTAATTGTTAATATTTTAAACAATAATATCACTTTTTATCTATTCATTTGTATTTTGTTAATTTATTGTTTAAATTATATTTTTTATTGAGGTAACATTAGTTTTCAACATTGTGTGTATAAATATATATATGATTATATATATATAATTATACATATGATTTAGAGGTGTAGGTTCATCCCTCTTTGGATGTACATTGCCACACCCACTACCACCATTACAGCACCCATGACCTTCCAAAACAGTCCATTGGGTTCCTTGCCACCTTTGCTCCCCACTTTCATCATCTCTTCCAGCATGATAGTCAGATTCCAGAGTTTTCTTTGTTTCTCTGTATTCCACAAATGAGTGATCTGTGAAAGATACTTGATTTCAATTCCATCAGTTTAACACTTGTTTGGTGACCCAACATGTGTTCTGTCCTTAAGAATTTTCATGTCACTTGAGAAGGATGCTCAGCTTACTTGATGTACAGCACCCTTTAAAGGTCTACTAAATCCATGTGGTCTAATTCCTTGCTTAAGGCTATTGTACTTGTTGATTTTCTGTCTGGTTGATCCATCCATTGGTGTTAAAGTCCTTTACTGCTGTTGTGTTATAATCAATGTCTGTTATTAGGTTTTTAAATAGTCACTTTATACAGGTTGATGTTCCTTCACTTGGTGTGTGTATGTATATATATATATATTCATGAAGCCTGACCTGTGGTAAGTGATTTACAAATATTTGTGGGAATAAGTGACTGAATATGAAAACTGAAAATGTTATTATTTCTTTCATATTTCACTCATTTAAATTCAAATATTGGCTCATATCATTTGTCTCATAATTATAATAAATTTGGGAATATAATTTATATAATTACTTATAGCTATATAAATTCTATTAATATAATCTATAATTTAATAGAATATAATTTAATAGATTGTAATAAATTTACTTAAAAATCATAGCTAAGGCAAAAGACAAATGTTTTAACTTTTTAAGAGTGAGGTATAAGCAAAATAATGGAAAAAAGACACTCTAAAGAATTATAAGATTACATATGACCTGATAGAATAACCTAGCCTATCACATTTCTTTTACTAATTCCATATTTACAAACTCTAGAAACTTAAATAACCTTCCTGAGAAAATGATACAGTTACCTATACATCTGCAAAATCTGTTTCAAAGAGACATACATACACAAAACACATAGACTTACATATAAACGCTAGATAACAGTCATAGCAAATGCCTAGGTTGGCATATTTATTTTGCTCTTCTTATAACAAGTTTTTCTTCAAAACCAAGAAAATGGTTCTAATTTTGGAGGCTTCCATAAGAGATCTCTGGGTAATTCACAAAGCACAAGAAGGCACTATTTTCCTGGATTGTTGGTTCCAAATATCTTTGCAACACTAATTGTGGTTCGTAGCCCAGCAACACAAGCATCACCTGGGAGCTTATTAAAATTGCAGAATTCTGGACTCTATCTCAGACTCACTGAATGAGAATCTGCATTTTCACATTGCTCCAGGTGATTTGCATACATATTAAAATTCAAAAAGCACTATCTTAGAGAACTCCTTCATTTCCATTCCATACCATACTGTATATCAATTAATGAAGCAACTCTTGACTTGCTCTGTAGCCTGAAGCCCAGTAGAAGTGACAACTGAGTTCAGCACAGGACTTTATTTGTTGGTAATTGAGTTGCAATTTTATTTCATTTTAGATCATTATTGAACTAGTTTTCAGGGACCATTTAAGTGATGTTCATGGAATTTCTTCAAATCTTTTAAATCAAAGGCTACAACGTTTCTAGTTCCTAAGGTCAAGGAGTCTAGACTGGCATTTCTCCTCAGGGTCGGAGCACCAGGTTCTGAATTCTACCTTTTGACCATATATAGGTCACATGTTTGGCCAGGAATGAGTGAGCAGGTATGGCAAAAAAAAGTCTTGACAGTCCATTGAAGCTACTGTAACTTGAAACTATGTTTATGAAATAATTTTGCTAATTTTGTTTGAACAATATTTCTTTTAATTAAATTGAAATTTTTATTTTGCTTTTGGGAAACTCATAAAGGAGAAATGTGTGTGTGCATGTATCTATCAGCATAGGCATATTAACATATATTTTACAAATTATATAAAATATAAATGATATAATATGTCAATTGTTTGTCCCATCTGGGGGCACAGTTGTAACTTACTAGCAGCCTTATGCTTGTTTGCCTCTCTCAAGTGGATCCTTCAATCCATCTTTAGACTTGCACACCAACAGTACAAAAAAGCTTGTCTGTGACATACACTCGATTGCTCCAGGCTCCACAAACTGACTGACTTCTCAAAATCACACTTCAGATAATAGAATATTCATTGTTCACATAAAACCATATGCTGCACTGGCACTAATCCCATTGTTCAACATTTATGGTTGTTCTGGCTCCCATAACACTTCTTGTCAAAATTCTGGGGATGGAATGCAAAATATACAGCAGTCTTAAGCATCTGAAATGATATTTTCCTCTCTTATTTCTCAATTTTCTTAAAATTTACACCTGAATGGAAGGAAAATGGCCAATATTTTACTTTCATAAACAACCCAGAGAATCTTGGTTTCTAATGGTCACTGACCTGAAATTATGTAAGTATAAAAAAACACAGTGGGAAGCTCCTGTGGAGCTTGATGTTCAGAGATAAAGCAAGCATGAAAGTGTGAAAGTGGTTTGCAGAGAGCCCACCTCCCACACCGTTTCAGTGGCTGTTACTGAGTTCAGACATGAATTCAACTAGTAAACTGACTGTGGATTTTGGAAGCAACCGATGTTCTGTATCAGTTTCTTCCAGACCACCTCCATTACAATCACAATGCCCAGAAAAGGCTGGGGTGGTGCGTGTACTGAGAAAATTCTCTTAAATTCATATAAGGTCTCAAGACTCATGCATTAATGAGGAAGGTATGATCAAGACAAGTCCAAGAAGTAATACATATCTGGAAATGTGATTTTCACATACTATGCACAATATCAGACAGCCAGGCATTGGGTTTATAATAGAGGTCAGCAAAATATGGCTTAGGGACCAGATCCAGTTCACCACCCATTTTTGGAAATACTGTTTTCAATGAGCACACCAAATGCCTATTCATTTATATAGTAACTGTAGCTGCTTTGAGCTACAATACAGAGTACTTGAAACAAAGACTGATGTATGTGTATGCAAATAAAACAGTTTCTGTTAAAGAAAATGATTGAACACACTGGTTTATATAAGTTCCTGTTTGAAACTTCAACATACTTTTGAGAGTAATAAAGGTATAGCTCTACCAAAACAAAGATATTAGTAGAGATGATGACAACCAAATTTCCCAAGCTGGAAAGCAGTAGGACAAGAAAGAACTAGAATCAAAGGTGCCAGTGAATTAAGAAGTAAACTGATTTGTATTGCAGAAATTCAGGAAGTGGCATAACCAGGGACCCTGGGGCAGGTGTGGTGTGGTGGGAATATCAGGATAGATATAAAGAAGCAACAACATTGTCAAAGATTTGAAGCAAAGGGGGTTTCCCTGGTGGTGCAGGAGTTAAAGTCAGCACTATGAAGCTATCAGCAGCCACTGTAGCATGAGTTCAATCCCCTGGCCAGGGAGCTGACGCACATGGTGCAGCAGACCTCTCCTGTCTTGCCCACTGCTCCCCTCAGCAGTGTATTTCAGTAGATCCACCTGTTCTGCTCCCCACTCTGTCTCTGCTGAATCTTCTTACCCTCCACCCCCCACACCTCTGGTGTACACCCCGGTTCTTGTATACATAAATAAAAACAAATCTCTAAAAAAAAAAAAAACATTAAAGCAAAAAAGTAAAGGAGTCTGTTTATACTGCTAATGGAGAGTCCATCGATACAGCTACTTTGAAAAACAGTTGGTGATCATTGAATAAAGGTGATGATACATACAGTTTTCACCAGCAATTCCATTCTTAAGTATATAATCCAAAAGAAATGTTAAATATACACAACAGAAGAACTGAATAGGAATATTTACGTCTGTGCTGTTTGTGAAGAAATTAGTAATGGAGCCAAAAGGACGATCAAGAGAAAAAAAAAATGGATAAATACATTGGATATTATACAGAAGCGCAGTACAAATTAACTAGAGTCATGTATATAAATTATTCTCAAAACTAATGTTAAACAGAATTCTGTGTTTAAAGAACAAGCAGTCACTTCTGTGGTGCAAGCAGACACACAACAAAAGTATGAAGCTGAGCCATCTGAAATTGCCAGTTTGTAGATAAAAATGATGAATTATCAGAAATTTCATAAATTGTTTCTTCCAAAGAGCAAGAATTAGTAATAGATGTGGGTAATGGATTATGATTTGTCAAAAACATTGTTCAGGTGGTTACTTTTTAATGTATGTAAAGTTGTTTTGTTGATACATTTTTAAAACTCGGGCCTTCCTGGTGGCGAAGCGGGTTCAGTGCCGTGCTGTGAAGCTGTCCACAGCCTCTGCAGCGCCGGTTTGATTCCCGGCTGGCCAGGGAGAAACCCACATGGTGTGACAGACCTCTCCTGCCTCACCCGCTGCTCCCTTCAGCAGTGTCTTCGGTCCATCTGCCTGTTCTGCTCCCCACTCTGTGTCTGGTGAATTCTCTCACCTTCCCACGCCTCTGATCTGTACCCCAGTTCTTGTATAAATAAAAATAAAAAAAAAATTAAACTCAATTAAATACTAGAAACACCTCAAAAGTATATTATTGCTCTTAATAGTTTAAACAGATGTGATGTTGATGAACAGAAAATAAAGCAATTCACAGATTTTGAATTGTCTTATTTTGAATGGGACCGATTGACTAGACAGTGCACATTGGAAAGTGTCCTCCTGAGAGAAGTGGAAAGAAAGACAGCTCACTCTGACATCTTATGACTCAGCCTGAAGTCATTTTTTTCATTTGTTATCTTGGATAGCATGTGTCTTAGATCTCGGTGATTTTTCCTGCGTCTATGATAGATAGCCAATTTGCTATTGCAGGGAAAATGGAACAAATCACTACCCTTGTTTCTGCCAATTTTACAGTGACCTTTCAGATGTTTAAAGTAAAATGTAAAATTTTAACTTCCCTGCTTTGATCCTAAGTCAAGTAATTAGTGTTTATATTTTATAGGTCCTGTAAAATTCTCCATGATGATTCAGTTATTCAAGCAAATAATTAATCTTTACAATGGTGTTTTGTTGTGTAGTATTGCTAATTTTTCTTCCTTTATAAAAGGAGTTCATGATCAGTTAGGAAGATTCAAACACCATTTTGAGAAAACACACAAATGATGACAGTGTAATTAGTGTGTAGAGTGTGTAAATTTAAAAACTAGGAGAAATAAAGCCACATCAATCTTGGTTATTCCTTCAAAAAATATTTAAATGCCTTCTCAGTCCCTGGAATTGCTTTAGGTGCTAGGGAAGGGTGTAAAGATACTCACTTTGGATGTAACATGTAACGTACTGTACATAGCTAGCATTGCTGCATGATATATAGGAAATTTGTTAGGAGTAAATCTAAAGAGTCCTCTCACAGAAAGAACATTTATTTCCTCTTTTTGTCTTTTTTTCTTATTATTATATCTATATGAGAATATGGATGTTAGCTGAACCTATTGTGATAATTAATAATATGTATATCAAGCCATCATGCTGTGGCATGAGCATAAATTTATACAGTGATATATGTCAATTATTTCTCAATAAAAGTAGAAAAAAAATCCCTACTTTAATGGTGGTCAGAATTAGTGTGTTGTCTGTCAGATGGAATAAAGTATAATATGGGGGGAGGAAGTTCATTTTGTTATTCATTAACTTCTTAAATACATTCAAATGAGTCTTTTTCCTCTCCTTTTAGCTCAAAGTCTAAAAATTGATAATATAATTTCACTAGATAAGAAGGCACTGAGTATGTACAAAAAATATGAATGACAAAAAATAGATAAATAAATCACCATTAACTTTAACTGAACGCCCAGCGTTGGTCTCATATTCAGCTCTATTAACAATTTGAAAATCATAGTGGAAAAACCTGATAACATGACAATGCAGAAATCCAACAAGAATTACTTTGGTGATTGAAACCAATGTGAATTTTATGGCGATACCATTCCATCTGAAATTACTTTGTTTTTTAACATCCATGCTCAATTTGTTTGGGGGGAAACAAAACAAGGAGGAAAGGGAAAAAATCAATCTGTTGGGCAGCAGACACTATTATTGCAAAGCACATGTTTATACATCAAGTCAGAAGAACTGTTTTCTGAAGTTCCAAGGGGCTATTTCCTGCCCTTCTCCGTGAGCTCAGTCACCTGCTTTCTGTCAGGGGAAGTAACTCCGGGCAGAGACGCTGGACTCTGGGGAGGCTCCCTTGTGGCAGTTGCCATCACTGTGAGAGGCAGCACAGATAGCACAGCCCTGTCTTGAACTAAGCTTTGCTGAGATTGGGTCAAGAAGTGAAGAACAGGCTCTAGCCTGCACAAGATTATGAAAAGTCCAATATTGAGTGAGTATTTTCAACATGCAATTGGATCGAGAAAGTAAGTCAACTTTTCAATTTGCCAGCTCCATCTTTCCTTGATGAAGCACATATCTTTTTTTCACCAGAATTACTTTTTTTTTTTTTGAGATTTCAGAAGAATTTATAATGGCCTCTGTGTTACTACACATAGTTCAAAGGGATTGAACTTTTGAGGATTGTTTTAGTGAAGATATAAATATAAAAAGTGAGAACATGAATGAGACATTGTTAAACATGAGATTCAATTAGGGATCGGTGAAGTTAAAGAATCCTCCAGAGAAATAAGAATAGAGAAGTATTTTTTTCATATTGGAATGATTCTTTCATCTGCTAGATTTAACAAGTCTGGATAAAATGATCAGGTACAGTGTGTAGACTTTCACTCACACTAGCAATACCAAAGGGTAGTTTTGGGGAATTCTTTATACTTCCAATATATTCCATCAATATCCCCAATCGCCTCACACAAGAAAAGTAACATATGTGTAACATATTATTTTATATACTATTATGCTACATATGTTATATACAAATATATATTTTTTGTCTAAATAATACTCTATAAAATATTTTTAGAAAAAATTGCTTGCATACCCTAAGTTAAAAAAAGAAGCACATTTATTTCAAAAAACACTCATCATCTCCTTTCAAATACATTGTTCTTTCTATGCTTTGTCCATATAGAAATTCTGGAGTGACCTCAACGACTGCTAAGTCACTAAGTGCTAGTTCTTCCTAACTGCTAGGATGTATTACTATTTTGCCATCACTGGAAATGTGCCCTTACCCAGAATTCATTCCAAAGAAAAGTCAGAGTAAAAGCTTTCCTTTCTCTTTTCTGAATTACTGTTTCACTTACCATAAAGATCGGACACTAAATAAAGCAGTGCCAACCCTATCAACAATTTTTTGTCTTTTTGCTTCCTTTCTTTGAATTTAACATAAAGAAAAGAGTTTCGCCGTGATGCCAAATGGCATGAACAGATCATTGTCATCACAATATGAGATTCTGGTATCTGAATTTCAGCTGCAAGGATTTTGTTTGCATTTAAGGAACAAGACTCTTGAACTGGGGTCTAATGCCATCAGGCTAACATTAATTTAAAAGGAAGGTGGGCAAGTTGCCTGACTGAAATTTAACAGCATTCTTTGTCAAATGAATTCAGTTCAGATGACAAAAAGAAGTGGGAAATGCTTCCAAAAAGCTTGATGTATTGTTCTGGAAAGATCTTTGTGGCCACAGGAACTTTTTCTTTTTCTTTTTAAAGATTTTATTTATTTATTTATACAAGAACTGGGTACAGGCCAGATGTGCGGGAGGGTGAGAGGATTCACCAGAGACAGAGCAGGAAACAGAACAGGCAGACTGACTAAAATACACTGTTGAGGGGAGCAGCAGGCGCGACAGGAGAGGTCTGCAGCGCCATGTGGGACCCTTGCCGGCCAGCCGGGATGGAACAAGTGCTGCAGAGGCTGGGGACAGCTTCACAGAGCGGCGTCAACCGCCTGCGCCACAAGGGGAGGCCCTACAGGAACTTTTTCTTGATACATATTTTTCTAAGCCTCCTTGGGATTATGACCAGAACTCCTTTGAAGTCAGAAAACTAGGAAGAAAATTCAAGGTAATATCTCTTACTGTTTTACTATTCCCATATCCAATTTTTTAAAAGCTATATAGCCAATGTGAATCTTAGTCTATGTTTTCTTTACTAAATTCTATCCCTGGTCACATGGAGATAACTGTTTGTGAGAAAGAACTGTATATCACCATTGATTTTAAGTCAATACATAGTAGGCATCTTCCACACAGTGTTAAATGAATACGGTTGATGATTTTGTTATTGATAGAGCTTTCCAAAACCAAGAAGGAAAGTAGTATGGGTAATACTAGACCTCTTTATATGGGCTAATGGCCTGCCTTTATGAGGGCTTGTCAGCTCTAGTTTTTGTAGATAATGAAACAAAATTTAGTTTTAAATATATTCTTACACTGCACTGTAAGAGATATAAATGTGCATAAAACAAATGTTGGTGTAATAAAACGGAAACAATTAAAGGTATCTTAGTCTCAAGGAAGAAATTAAGTAATTTTTTAAAAGGAGTTGATGCTGAATTATTTTCAGGTAAAATACTATCTTGATAGATAAACTAGAAGAGGAACACATTTCAAGCTGTCAAGTACAGAGAAAAGCAAAATGGCATATGGGTGAGAACTGGCTGGTGATGGGAACAATGGCAGGAATTGAAGTGGGAAAGTTATAAGCATAGCCACAAACCACAGTAAGGAAAATATTCAATTTAATAAATATTTTGTGAGCACAAACTCTATGTCAGGTTGGGAATTTGTGCTTGTTCACTGCCCCACAATGTTCTGTACTCTCCTGTGGTAGCCCTAAATGATGGATCAATCATCACCTGAAATTAAAAGTGTATAAACAAAGTAGATAACCAACAATTCCTACTACCATTTACCAATATTCTGAAAGTTGAGGCCAGCACAATAGGGAATGTAAAAAAGATATAAATAATAGGATAGAAGAGATAATTCATTTGTAATAATAATAATATTACAAATGAAGATGGCAATATTCATCCGTAGGGGAATCAGAAAGAAAATAATGAAAAAAATATAATAAAAGAATACATAGGTATTAAAATACCTAAAAAATACACAAATTAAACAAAATTAAAATACCTAAAAAATACACAAAAACGAAATGGAGGAGCTGAGACACAAGAGACTTCACATATAGAAAATGTAGAACAAATAAAACAGAAGTTATTCTTATATGCTCATAATTGCTTTAAATGTACATTTATCAAATCCTTTGTCAAAGGTAGAGATTGGCAGAACAGATTTTTTTAAAGCTTTTATTTTATTTTTTAAAGATTTATTTATTCATGTATACAAGAGCTGGGGTACAGGCCAAAGGTGCGGGGGTTGAGAGTACTCACCAGAGACAGAGTGGGGAACAGAACAGGAAGACTGACCAATGTAAACTGCTGAGGGGAGCAGCGGGTGAGTCAGGAGAGGTCTGCTGCACCATGTGGGTTGCTCCCTGGCAGGCCAGGGATCTAAACTGTGCATCCAGGGACTGCGGATTGCTTCACAGTGTGATGCCCAAACCCTTGCGCCACTAAGGAGGCCAGAACAGATTTTAAAACAATATCTGACTATATGCTATCTTAAGAGTCTCACTTTATATTCAAAGACACAAAGTTTTTGTTTTTTTTTTTAAGATTTATTTATTTATACAAGAACCAGGGTACAGCCCAGATGTGCGGTAGAGTAAGAGGATTTACCAGAGACAGAGCAGGGAACAGAATAGGCAGACTGATGAAATACACTGCTGAGGGGAGCAGCGGGCAAGACAGGAGAGGTCTGCTGCGCCATGTGGGGTTCTCACTGGCCAGCCAGGATCGAACACATGCTGCAGAGGCTGGGGACAGCTTCACAGTGTGGTGCTCAACCACCTGCGCCACCAAGGAGGCCCAGACACAAAGATGGTACAGCAAAAGGATGGAAAATGGAATTCCATGCAAATTGAAATCAAAAGAGAGATGAAGTTACTGTGAGTACCAGACAAAATAAACTTTAAGACGAAAATTGTGGTGAAAGACAGGGGAAATGATTATGTAACAATAATGTCAATTCACCAAGAAGGATTGCAACTGTAAACACATATTCACTTAACATCAGTGTCCCCAAATACATGAAACAAAACTGACCTCATTGAAGGAAGAAATAACAATTCAACATGCTACTTGGGAATTTTAATTCACCATTTTCATTACTATATAACAACTAGATAGAAGATCAGCAAGAAATCAGAATTCTGTCTGACACTATCACTGCCTAGATCTACATGTCTACATATCACTTCAGACAAGAGTCAAATTCACATACTTATAAGGCACAAAAGGAACTTCTCGAGGATAAACCATACATTAGGCCACCAAACAAGTTTTGATAAACTTAAAAAGTAAATCATTCAAAATATATTCTATAATCACAAAGGGATGAAATTAGAAGTCAATAGCAGAGTAAAATTTGGGAAGTTTACAAAAATGTGGAAATTAAACTCTACATTACTAAATAAACAATAGGATAAAGAAAAAAACCACAGGGAAATTATAAAATATTCTGAGACAAGTCAAAATGATAACATAACACACAAAATTTATGAATCACTAAAAAAGCAGTGCTTGACTGAAAAATAATAGTGTAAAAACCTACATTAAAAAGAAGAAAGATTTCAGACAATAACCTAACCTGCCTCATTAAGAAAGTAGAAAAAAAGAGCAAACTAAATTCAAAGCAAGGATGGAAATAAAAATGATTTGAGGAAAAATTTACAGATTAAGAATAGACAATCAATTGCATCAGCAAAACCAAAGGTAGTTCTTTGAAAAATAAGCGACCTATAAGTGTCCACTTTTTCATTCCTGAATTTAAATTTGTGTTTGCCCTCTATCTCTCTCTCTTTGCTAGTCTGGCTAATGGATTGTGCATTTCATTTTTATACTGAGATAGTGATATCTTTGTTATTTTAGGAAATACATTTCTACCAAATAAAACCTGACTCAGGAGATCTAGTGATACTGCCTAGAATAATGAAGGACATTTTCTATGAACATTTTCTCCCAAATTAGTTGTGAATCAGTACTTTGGTAAAATAAAATAAAATAATTAGAAAAATGAAAGATAAAAGTATTTGGAATACTACCTAATATCTTTATTATTATGTTCCATAGCTAAAAATACTCTTTGAAATTGATGTAAAACTTCCTAAACACTTTCAATTTCTTCATCTCAATGTAGCCCAGCACACACACAGTCCATGACTGACATTTTAGAGTTTCCTACTTTTGAGCTGGCCTAGAAGCATTCTAATTTTTTTCCACAGAGCCACCCCTTATTCTGATCCAATCAGAGAGATGGTATTACCTTTCAGATTAATGCAGAACACCAATTTTGAGAGAATGATCCTATTTTTTTCTTATCTGGAACAAGGGAAGAGTTGAGGATTTTGCTTCTAAACCTGAATATAGGGTAGCAGTAAATTAAAATAAGGGCTGTATAAATATCTAAAAAACAGAATTGGGGCCTCCCCTGGTGGCACAGCGGTTGAGCCCTGGGTTGCAAGGCTGCCCGCCGCCTATGCAGCGCCAGTTCAATCCCCAGCCACTGGTGAGGGTCCCACAAAAAAAAAAATAAATAAAATAAAAACCAGAATTGGTAGCAATGTCAATTTAATGAAAAAATTTCATTTGTTTTACCCTGGGTATATAATTAAAGTTTACTGCCAACAATATTACCTTATAATATAATTGATTTAAAGTGTTTCCTATAGCACTAACACCTGAATTTCCTTAAGGATGGATTCTATCCATTTCTTTTTTTTTTTAAACTTGTCACTGCACATTGCATTCCTGTATTTTTCTACATTGTTATTTTATTGAAAACTTGACATTTTGAATATTATTATGTGCTAACTCTAGAAATGGGGTTCTCCTCCCACCCCAAGTTTATTGTTGTTTATCATTGAGGGCTGAAGACTTCTGTTTAGTGATTTTTTCCAAACTATTTTGCAAACACTGTATTTGTAGTTATATGTAGTCACTGAAGTATGTATTCTGTTACTGCAGCAACAGTCAGTCAGTATACTGACAGATGGCAGAGATTTTCTTATATACCTGGAGTAAAAAATACTTCCAAACAAAAATAAATACACACCAAGACCTGTCTTTGTAGTTTGGTTCTAAGCTGGGATATGCCTTCAACACTGTCAGGCTGCATGCAGTTCTACCTATTGCTTCATCTCTTGTTTACATGGAGCCCAGAGATTAACCAGAGATCCATTCCTCTAGTCCTCTCAAATATTTTCTGAGCATACTTGTGGCCCTAAGCATACACATCACACGCTGGTTTCACTGGTATTCTTCTAAGCTTTTATTCTCCTAAGAAACTTCCTTCTCAATCTCTGTCCCACACCTCTGAGTCTGTCTGCTACTTGCTTTGTCTGCTGTTTATTGCTGTAGATTATATATGTCTTCAAATGCTCTTGACAGATGATACCACTGCCAGAAAGTTGTTCCTGCCTGAGAAAGGAGAAAAGAAAATTTAGCCACTGTGATGGTCCTTCAGGAAATTGCCAGACAGGTCAAACTTCACAACCACACTTTTCAGAAATCAAGGTCTGTATTGCCCCTTGGAGTGAGCATGCCTTGCTGGTAATGTTGGCCACTCTCCAGATAGCCACCACTGAGTGGAGAATGAAGGATGGTAAGCAGGTAAGCAAAAATACCATAATGCTTCTTACTGAAACTTATCAGCTGTTTTCCTCATTTACACACTTGGTTTCTATAAACTTTGAAATTGCAGAGTTACCAAAAACTTGATTCTATCCATTTTTTTTCTAGCTAATTGTTGGTTCAGTTGAAGTACTGATACTATAAGTTCTCAACTCTTTCATTCTTCATATCACAGATAAATCCAGTGGGGGAATAAACTTTTCAGTAAATGGTGATTTGACAGTTGGTTGTCCACATGCAAAAGAATAAACTTGGGCCATATTTCACACCATACCAAAAAAATGAGCTCAAAATTGAACAAAGACCTAAAGTAGTCACTAAAACTGTAAAAATCATAAAGAATATATAAAAATAAATCTTTGTGACCTTGGAGTCTTAGATGTGGCACAAAAAGTGAAAGCAATGAAAGAAAAAAAGACAAATGTGCTTCAAAACAATCAAACATTTCTATTTTTTAAAGGATGCTATCAAAAAAGATAACCTACTAATTGGAAAAAGGCATTTGTAAATCTTTTATCTGATAAAGTACTTGTGAGTAGAATAAAGAACTCTTACAACTGATAAAAAGAAGAAAAAAAAGGGGGGAGGCAAAGGATCTGAATGGACAGTTCTCCAAGGAAGTACATACAAATAACCAACATGCACATGAAAGACGCTCATTATATCAATCATTAGGGAAACACAAATCAAAGCCACAGTGAGATTGAGCATCATATCCAATAAATGACTAAAATCAAACCCAAAATAGCATATGATGGCAAGGGAGAAACTGGAACCCTTGTATATTGCTAGTAGAATACAAAATGGTGAAGCCACTTTAGAGAATCGTCAGCTAGTTCTTTAAAAAGTTAAACACAGAGACACATTTGATTCACCAATTTCTACCCAGGAGAACTGAAGACATATATTCACACAAAAACTCATAAATGATTTTTGTGGCGTTACTAATGATAGCTAAAAGGTGAAAACAATCTAAATTTCTGAAGAATGGATAAACACAATGTGGTATTTTACAAAATGGACTATTATCTGACCATAAACAGGAAAGGCACACTGATAGATGGTGCAGCATGGATCAACCTGTGAACATTATGCCAAGTGAAAGGAGCCAGCCCCAAAGGATTACTCATTAAATTATTCCATTTATATGACATATCTAGAATAGCCAAATCTCTAGAGACAGAAAGTAGATTAAAGCCTTCCAAATTAGGATAAGATGAGGAGTTTGGGAAGCAATAGCTGGAGTGTATAAGTATTCATTTTGGGGTGAAGAAAATATTCAAAAATTAATTGTGGTGATAGTTGCACATACTGTAAAGATACTGAATTGAATTTTGTACTTTAAATGGGTGAATTATATGCTATGTGAATATTTCCCAAAAAAAGTTGCTTTAAAATATATTATAAACTTTTGATTGAATTAGGAAGTCCATACTGATGTAAATGAAGGAATGGATAAATTGACAGTTTGATGAGGAACAAAATATTTCATAATCTCAAAGCAACAATAACAGGATCAATTCCTAAATATATAGTATATATTTTTCTTAATAATTACCAACATATTATATAAATATAGTAAGCTTTATTTCAACATTTATTTATTTTTATTTCAATAAATACATAATTGTTTATTTATATAAATATAATAAGATTCATGACTCACGAGATTATGGGAATTGGCAAATCTAAAAAATATAAGGCAGACCAGTAGGCAAGAATCTCAGGCAGGAGTTGCTGATTTTCTTCCTCCTCCTTTTGTGTTTTAAGGTCTTTTTACTGATTATGTAAGGCTCATTCATGCATTATCTAGGTTAATATCCTTTAATTAAAGTCACTGCTTTTAGATATTAGCCATACCTATAAAATACTTTCACAATCATGCCTAAATTAGTGTTCAATTAAATTAACTGAGTACTATGGCCTAGAAAGGTTGACACATGAAAATATCTCCTTACAAAAGTCTTACAGATAAACGGAATAATTTCTGAGTGGGGATTTGGCAGATATCAACTCAATGAAATAATTAAGGTGAACATCATCAGTAATGGTACACATAAAAATAATGTGTGCCATCTGCTGGAAAACAATGAGAAAAAACTTCATATAATTTCTGCAATATCACTGCAATATCAGGTAAATAAACTGAAAATAATTGGGAAAATGTCAGCAAAACTCCTTTGAGGGAAATTTTTCAAAAAGAAATGATCTTTATCTTTCAAAGTGTCAAGATCATGGAAGTGAAGTAATATGGTCTGGCAAAACTGTATCTTCAGTCCTTGGCAAGTAGAAAGGTTCCACTATATTAGGTAAGTCATTTAAGTAACTTATAAGGAATGTTATTCTTTCATGACAACAGTTCAGATTTCTATTTGTGAAGGGAACATAGATGACTGGCCATTATAATTTGACTCTTAAAATGGTAGTGAATTCCATTAACCAAATGCCATTCTGTAGGAAGTACTCTGGGTCACCAACACACACTTTGAAATGAAGGCTTTCCATTCCCATGCAACTCATGGATGTCTCCATAACTTTTATTCTCATGTTCTGTCCTGTTAGTTGTAAAATGTACTTTATCAACTATAAAATGTATCTTATTTCTAATATTATTGAAATGAGCAAATGCATGGTTTATCACTCAAGTTACAAAGGACACAGCATGAAGCTCCTGTTGGCATACCAGGGGCTGATTAGGACATGGACAGCCAAAAGTATTAGGGTGTTGTATGTGAAAATCATCTTCGATAGATAATGCTGTGGAGAAAATGCTGAGATCAGACTTAACTTACAAAAGATTGGTTTACCTAAGGGATTTTGAAATTGGATACTCATCAAGGTTAAACTGATTGATTAGAAAGATTAAAATTATTATTGGAAAAAATATAAGGTGAATAAAGGAAACATGAAGCATTTGCAATGATTTATATGATAATAGTTAAAGAAACACTATCAAATTTTTAAAACATCTGATGTAAATAACTCAGAGTAGCTCCAGAACCTACTACATTTTCAAGAGAGAAAGAAGCTGGTGTACAAAACAGAAGAAAAAGGACTGCAAGCCCCATGGAATGTTTCATAGGTTTACTGGAGGAAGGATTCCTTCTGATGTTATCCTTTTAGTTATGAAACTGCCTCTTCTATTGTATCCTACTCTACCTCCTCCTACTGCTCAATTATTTTCTAATTTCAATTTTTGAAAGGTTGCAATTCACCATTAAGTATGCTTCCCTGAATAAGCATTTGAAAAAAATGTAATCATCTCTCATTAGGAGGTAGTATGGTAAGACTCTTGGTACATAACTCCCCATTAAAGCTAATCTGAGAATAGTTGATGGTTCACAGCAGGAGTAATAAAGTTGTTTCTGATTTTTAAAAAATGTATATGAGTTTATTTACCCTTTATAGGTTGATGCCCTCCCTCATCTCCCAAGAGGAGACTCTGCAAAAGGATAAGGTGAAAGAGCAATAAATAATTATGTGTGGGCTCTTTTACACAGACTCTTCAGTTACAGTTAATTCTGAAGTACAATTAATACATCCTTAATATGACCATACATATCACTCAAGGAGAGCAGCTGTTCAATCTGAGTAAATTGCACCTTCTCTTGAGACCTGTAGCCATTCTCAAAATGTCAAGATGTACTCAGTTGTGAGCACAGAGTAACTAAGCTTCAAATGAATTGTACACAATGCTCTTAAGAGTAAAGAATTGAAATATATAAAAAGGTTAAATATCACAGCTGTCCTGATTAAAATTTTAACAAAGAAAGGAAAACAAACATGAATGATCTGGACAACTATCTAAGTGTCAACTGTTATTAACTGAATGGTACCACTAAAAATTATTAACATCCAGGGCCTCCCTGGTAGCATAGGGGTTAAGTCTCAGCACTATCATGCTTTTGCCACTGCAGTCTGAGCTTGATCCCTGGCCTGGTTGATAACCTACAGATGGCTTGGCAGACCTTTCCTGTCTCACCCACCGCTCCCCTCAGCAGTGTATTTCAGTAAATCTGCCTGTTCTGCTCCCCACTCTGTTTCTGGTGAATCCTCTCACTCTCTATACCTCTGGCCTACACCCCAGTCTTTTTATGCATAAATAAATAAATCTTTAAAAATATTAAAGCTAAAAATAAATAAATAAATAAATAAATGAAGCTAAAATAGGATAAAGCTAAAGGTGAATTCAAAGCAAATTCAAAGCAAACTATTGGAGTGAAAGGAGGCAGTGGTGAGAAAGATATCAAAAATATGCATGCACTAGAGAGAGAGAGAAAGAGAGAGAGAGAGAGAGAGAGAAATGATGATGTTTCCCTGTGGTCTAGCAACATGGTCTCTGACATGGTAGATTACAAGTGGTCTAAGTGGCAACTGAACAACAAACTCAAATTGGAACAACATTGTACCCTCCTTAAATTGAACATCATTTCTAACTAAGTTTTTCTAGCATGCAAGGTACCAGGAAAAAGACTAATTATAATACAGTAAAAATCAAAATCAACAAGCAACTATAAACCAGAGACACACTGGGGGGGGGGGTAGTCGGCGGGGAGAAGGGAGTAGGATCAAAACAAGGTTGGTGGGAATTGCATGGGGACTATAACCAAGATGAAAATGCGTACACTGTGCAAAAATGAAAAATGATGTAAAAATATATAAAATTAAAAAAAAATACATCCACTCTGAGAAATGATGTATCTCAGACATGATTTGTTGGTTAGCATATTTATATTGTGAAGAAATATTAAAGATGCATCCTCAAGCAGATTAGATAATGAACACATATAATAGTATTTATTTAGATATCAAAGAGTGAAAATAATAGCATATGTTTGTTACAGAAATATCAACATTGCACTTTTTAAATAAATGATCATAAAACAAACACTTTGGGGTGAAAAAAGAATTAAGGATCATGACCATAAGAAGTCTATCTTTGAGACTGGATCAAGATCGCAAGAGAGGAGGTTCCTTGCTTCCCTCCAAGGAGAATAATCTGAAATTTAACCAAACAGGCACTTCACCCAGAGCATACCATGTTATGGAGGGAAACTGGAGCACTTCTGGACATTGGAGATCAGCATTGATTGCATCAAGGGATATTAAGGAAATTCATGTTTTATTCAACAAGTAGGTAGAGAGAAACAAGAGGCTGTGGTCTGGGACAGGGAGGTTGAAACACACTCTTGACTGAGGGGAAATAAGAACAGAGTAGGTGGGCTACCTCAGTAGGCTGAGTTCCCAGTGAAAAAGTAGATGATGTCCTGGGCTATACTCTACATAGTGGCCCCAACCTCAAGCCTGTGCTGACTGGTACTGACATTATAAAGCAAACAGAAAGCAGAGACTTGGTTTTGCAGCCATAAAGAGGAAGATATGGCAGTACCACAAACAAGAACCTGCCACATACCCTAAGCACATTTCAACTAATGACTGCACACCTAAAGGCCCTTACCCCAATTGCTGAGCCCTCAGTGTGAAGGAGCAGGTCTTGAACCTCATGAGAGAAACCACACTGCCACCTGCTGGAAAAGTAGCAGTAGTGCAAATATCTGTTACTGGTAAAGACACTTAAAAAAAAAAAAACATTCGGGAGCCCTCCCTGGTGACGCAAGGGGTTAAGCAACGCACTTTGAAGCAACCACAGCCTTTGCAGCATGAGTTCGATTCCCAGCCGGCCAGGGAGCAACCCACATGGCACAGCAGACCTCTCCTATCTGCCTCACCCTTGAGACCTCAAGGGACTATGACATCACATGATAGGAAAAAAACTCTCTAGAATCCAAACACAATGTAGCGGCAGGAAGACCACAGGGCAGGATCTTTATGACCCGAGCAGACAGGGTAAGGGAGAGAGTGAGTCCTGGAGCCCTCTGGGCCTTTTGCAGGCTTTTATTGGGATTTGCCAGGTATACAGTAGGCAGGGGTGCCCCAGCAGGTCTTCACTCTTTCTGGGCTCTCTGACGTTCTCTCATGGCCTCTTTTTCTCTGCTCCTTTCACTCTCTTTCGCTCTGCTGGTGTCCCCGTGAAGCCACCCATATAAGCCCAGTCTTAGCCCTGGTGTATCCATTTATGTATGCCCACATCCTACTCCAGATGCCAGCCATCAGGCGTGCATTCAGGACTGCAGATCCATCATCAATCCTAATGACAGAAGGGCAGAAAAGCCTGATACTTTTTTATCTTATCCTACACACAAACACATGGAAAATTTTATATTTTTATCAGATACAGAATATTAAATGATCATGAAAAAAAATTCTAAGAAATCAAAGAAAATGTAGAAAAAAAGCCAAAGTGATATATGAGAACCCTGAAAAGCTAATCAAAGAGATGCAAAATTCAGAAAAATCAATGAATGGGATGAGAAATAAAATTAGTGAGTAGAAAACAGAAATAGGCATTTTACATAAGAAAAACATAGTTACAGAATGTAAAAAGACCAATAGAGGAGATGAAAAATTGTGGGGAAAGTTTTGGAAGCAGAAATGGACAAATGGAAGATCAAATCAGTGACCTTAAAGTGTAATAATGCACAAAGGACTGAAAGAAGAAAAAAATGAAGAAACACTTTGAAAACAACCTGACTCATTAGAAGGGGCAACATAAAGATACTGGGTATTTCAGGAGGAAGAGAGAAAAATAAGAACAGAGGCTTAAAAAGAAAAAAAAATAGAGGAAAAACTGGCAAAACTTGGAAATGGAACAAATGTATGTCATGAAGCCAAAGAAAAAATAGTTATATAAATATAATGAGGCCTACAAGATACATAGTCATGAAACATCCAAGGAAAGAATATTAAAGGTGACTAAGGGGGGAAAATCAGGCAATCTATACATCAGACTTCTCTAAGGAAACCCTGAAGCAAGAAGAGAGTGGAATGCTGTAGTCAAGATACTTAAAGATAAAAATGGCCAGCTAGGGAAACTATATCTGTAAGACTCTTCTTCAGATATAAGTGAGAAATAAAGATCTTCCCTGACAAACAGAAGCCCACCCTGGGCCCTCCAGCGTAAACAGGCAACCCAGAGAGGTTGCAAAAAGGAGGAATGTTCATGACAGCCCATTTTTAGGATAAGAAATTAAGTGCAATAAACCAAAATGCTTAGTAATAAGAGACTGCCTGAACACCTTGCATAATTAGTAGAATTAGCTAACCTTAACTGAGCTCACAATTGAGTTCTACATGATAAATATGTGACAACTACAACAGACCTGAAGTTACTTGAGCTCCCAAGTGAGTTCTGCAAAAGCACCTTGTTAATAATGATAAGAGAGCTGAGGTACTAGAACTCAGAATTGAGTTCTGCAGGAGCACTGTGAGTAATAGCTGTAACAGCTGACATCAATTGAGTTAAAATAGAGTTCTACATGAGCACCTTGTGTAAGAACAATAACACAGCTGACCATAATTGAACAACAATAGTTCTACATGCGCACAGAGTAGAATAACTGCACAGAGGTGACGTCAATTGAGCTCACAGTAGAGGGCTGCCTGAGCACCATGAGTAATAACTAGAAAAGAACTGACGATAATTGAGATCCTGGAGTTGTACATGTTACCATGAATAATAACTAGAACAGGCAAACAGTACTTTAGTTCACAAAAGAGTTCTACATGAGCACCAAGTGTAATATCCAATAGAGCTAATTGATATTAATTGAGATGAAATAGAATTCTACATAAACCCTGCCCTAGGGCCTGGGTGGGGGCTCCCCTGGGCAATGTGAGGCCCCATGGGGCCCCCAGTTTGGGGTTCACTCCAGGGATTTACTCTTGAATTTGGTGCCCCACCCCGGTGCTTCTGGATTCAGCATTTCTTGTTATCAAGCTCCACCTTAAGACTGTTGTGGTGGGCTGCTTAGGATCTATTAGCACCTCAGGTTGTTGTTACCTGCTGTTTGCCATTTTATGATTGGGTTACCTGCTGTTTGCCATTTTATGATTCATGGAATGGTTCCTTTCATGACCATTCTCAGAGAGGTGAGGAGGTGTCTTAATGTGGTTAATTTGTGTTTCTCTTTTCATAAATTATGTTCAATATTTTTTCATGTATCTACAGGCTACTGGAATGTTTCTTTGGGAAGTGTCTATTGATGTCCTTTGCCCATTTTTATTTGGGTCAATTGTTACTTTGCTCTTGGATAGTGTAAGCACTTGTAAATTTTTGTGATTACCCCCTTGGCAGATGTATGCTATGACAATACTTTTTCCCGTTGTATAAGTTGCCCCTTTGATTTTTTTTTTTTGATGTCTTCTCTTGTGGTATGCAAGCTTTTAAGTTTAGATAGTCCCCACTTGCTTATTTTTGCTTTTATTTTCCTTGCTGCTTGTGTTGTATTCCCAAATACATCTTTGTAGTATGTGACATGTATTGGGTCATCTATATTTTTGTTCATGTACTTGTGTTTCTGCTGTGTCCAGTTCTTTAATCCATTTTGAGTGAACTTTCATATAAGGTGTTAGTCATTGATTTTTGACAGCATTTAGTTTATTTAGCAAATAAAATAATTCCATTTGCTAATGGGACAGATTTCTTTGTTTGAAATTGATATATTTATTATTTGAATGGATTATCAACATCAATTTAATTGCATCAATGAATATTTTAGTTATTTTACAACATAGTTATGTTTTTCTTTCAAATTGGGTGTTTTGATTTTGTGTATAATTTTAAACTCTTTTTAATTTGGTCTTTGGTTTCTCAACAAAATCACCTATAGTTAATGTTCTGCGCTTCATTATTTGAGGCACTTTATCTTTTTTAAGGACATCTTTTGGAAAAATGTAATTTTAATGCTTCTGACAACCAATATTATTATCATAATGACAAATATTCCAAATATCTTAATGTTATCCAATTTAACAATAAGAAAGTCAAGGGACAATATGATATAAATATCTACCAACATAAAATTAACAATTTCAGATATGTTTTATTCTCTTTTGTAGTCTCACATAACTTTTTAAAAATAGCACAGTACTAACTTCTAAATGCATTTAATACAAGAAATTTTCATATAAATGTAAACATAAATATAATCCAGGGAGTTTAAACCAAAACATCAGAATCTTTTCTTCTTAAGAATCCTTCTGATCCTACCTTTGATAGGAATATGGTGTGGAGGTCATGTATTGAAGTGCTAAGAACAGTACCAAGCAATTTAAACACTCTTTAGAGCTGTCAGCAATAACTGCCACTACTTTCATAATCCTCCTCCTCCTCCTCATCATCACCACATTATTATTACAAATAATTCATCAACCTTGACGAGTTTGTTGTCTAGAAAAATATTGACTTCATCAAAGATCAGAGAACTACATTAATAATTGGATATAAACTAGTGACAAGATAAAATTACTCCTACTCCCAAATAGCTTTAGTTGGCACAATGTGAATTTTTAAAGGAAATGGTACCTTGTAAATACCACCTAACATTTAAAAGTTACTGATAATAGCCTAGTTGATTTTATGAAATTATCATAAACTGCTACCAAAATCTTAAAACAATAACATAAAACAAACATTTTATTAGTTCCCTTTATAAGTAAAGTTGTAAAATTTCAAATAAAATGTTTACAAATCATGTGCATTAGTGTATAAAGTCTTTGAGTCATCACGGCAGAATAAAGTTAATTCTAGGAATATAAATAATATCACTATTAAGAAGCCCACAGATAAAAAAAATGACACACTAGATCTATGGAAAAGCATTTGTTTATGTGAACATACTTTAAAATTGGCTAAGTTTTTTAAACTTACCATGATCAAAATGTTAGAAAAGCTAGATTAGGAAGATGCTTCCTGAATCTTATAAAGACAGATTATTATGTTATAAATTTTATAAAGACAATATATCTTGATTCAAGAACCAAGCCAGAGTTGAATATTAAACCCTGGAAGCATTCAACTTAAAGGGTGGGGTGGGGTGGATAATGAGCCCCACATTTAGTTTGGGTTGATTCGGTACCTTCAGGGACAGTTCAGGCAGGGACTTCCGGAGAGCTAAAGAGGTACTAACCAAAACATATTTCAGAGATAAGGACAGTCAATTCTAAGAGGTGCTAACATACTCCAGAGATGAGGTCAGAAATCCAGAAGGGCTAATGGGGCCAGGAAATTTTAAGAGACCTGGGACAGGGGAGGTAAAGGTAAACTCGAAGATAAGAGCTGGGAAAATGGGCACATCTGACCGGGGGAGTACAGCCACAGGAGAAAGAGCCAACCACAGAGTAGAATGGGGACATTTTGGACTAGAGAAAAAAGATGTAAATATTCCCTAGACACAGGTCCATTGGGAGTCTTTTACCCCTCCTTGGCATCGCTGCCTTGGAGTCTGCTTTTTGTTCTCTTCCTCTAAATAAATTTTATTTTCTTGAATGAAGTTTGCTTCTCTGTACTTACTTACCTGCACAGTCTGAACATTCCTTTTTACAGCTTCGTGGGACAAGAACCCGTGGTGGTTTAAGGGTTACCAGAGTGAAAAACAGCAGCAGCAGCAGCAGCAGCAGCAGCAGCAGCAGCAGCAGCTGTAATCACGGTAACAGTGCACACAGCAGCTTCAGTGAGAGGACAATGAGACCTCTCTTTCAATGAGTTCTGGAAGTTCTGGATAATTTAATTAGATTTAAATAAGCTTTTAGTCTTTTCTTCAGTTGATACAATAGAATAGTTTCTATATGTTTTCATATAACACAGGTAGTTTCCTTTTCAGTATTTTCCTCTACTATTTAATTTCATCATTTTTTTTTCCATACAAAATTCATTTTTTTTTTATTCTGGCAATGTTACTGCATACAGAAATACAAATAGAGAGAAATTAATGAGGTACTAAGTTCGTGAGGTACAATTATATTAAATGACCTATTTTCCAAATACTAATTCTATAGCTCATGATTCAAATTTGAGATAGAGACATTACATGTAGCAATAGTTCCTCAATGTATGGTCTATTTCACAGACCATAAATATCAGGGATGTTAATTAAAGAATGCCAATACCCACTTTATTTCATTTGTGCTCATAAAATAGTAAATATTTTAAAATAAACATGTGGATATATTGTATATGTAATATGTATTTATATGTGGATTTTATTTTATTTTTTTAAAGGTTTATTTCTTTATACAGGCACTGGGTACAGTCAGAAGCGCAGGAGGGTGAGAGAACCCACCAGAGCCAGAGCGGAGAGCAGAACAGGCAGACTGATGAAGTACACTGCTGCAGGGAGCAGCAGGCGGCAGGAGAGGTCTGCACGCCATGTGGGACCCTCACCCGGTGGCCGGGGATCCAAGGGGTGTTGCAGAGGCCGCGGGTAGCCTCTCAACCCAGCGCTCAACCGCTGCGCCACCGGGGAGGCCCTATATGTGGATTTTTTTTTTTTTTAAAGATTTAGTTTTATTTATTTATGCAAGCACTGGGTACAGTCAGAAGCGCGGGAGGGCAAGAGAATTCACCAGAGCCAGAGCTGGGAGCAGAGCAGGCAGAAGGACCGAAGTACACTGCTGAGGGGAGAGCGGCTGGCAGGAGAGGTCTGTGCGCCATGTGGGACCCTCCTCAGGTGGCCAGGGAGCAGCTGGGGATTGAACCAGCGCTGCAGAGGCTGCAGGCAGCTTCACAACCCAGTGCTCAACCGCTGCGCCATATGTGGATTTTAAATGTATATATGTGTTGAAAAAAATTCTACAAGTCTTCAACAAATTTAAATCTATGGTCTATCCAGATTTCTCCCAAGAATATCAAGGACTAGTGTTTAATCAGATGTTTTTCTAGCTATCCAGAAGCAATTCCAATTATACTTCTGACATATAAAGTTATCTCCTAGTACATAGTTTTCTGAAAAACTGTATTTTAATTTTTTGGAAGTATTAGTATTTAAAGAACCAGAATAGTATTGGTAAAGCTAAAATTTTCTGCCAAATTCTTCCAAACTTCAGAGGAGATCAAATTATATAATGTAATTCTGCATTTCATTCTTGGCAAAATTCATTCTGGAGTCAACTGCTCACAGCAATTGTGACTTTGCTAAAGAAATCATGAAATAAAATTGCACACTATTACATCTCTATTTTCATGTATACATTTTCAATCTTCAAAAATATTAGCAAAGAAACTGATTCATTTAGTCAGAATTATTTATATGCGATCATTTGTTTATCATGCCCAAGATGTTCTTCTTTTCTGTGTAATCAGTTAAGTTTTCTCAGGTCAGAAGTTCAGCTTTTATTCACAAGGAAGAACTCTGAATAACATTATTGTTTGAGAGTGTCATATTAAAACATTACTCTATTTTAAAATATCATGAATCTGGAAAAAAAATATGGTCAATTTTAGAAGTTGTTCCAAGGATTATAATGAAAAAGCAACTCAATTGATTTCCATTTTTTAATATTATCCTTAATAATAGTTAACGTTTATTGAAGGTCACCATATATTAAGCATGGAATACCCAAAATGTCTGCATGTTCTTGTTCATTCCTAACAGACACACTTTTATCTTCAGTTTACAAAAATCTAGGCACAGCTAAATAATTGGCAAAAATAAGCTCTTGTTCTACAGTAACTATGTCTGGTTTCCACACAATAAACACAACACTGTGTTATGCCTGAGGCTAGTGAATCAATATTAGTATTGATGTGACTTAAACTGGGTTTGGGTTCTACATCTAAGCAGTATGTAAACTTTGACAAATCTCTTTTCTTTTTATTTTATTTTACCATATTTTCACCATCTAAACTTATGATCTTGGTCTCTCCTTTTTTTAAAAAAAATATTTATTTATGCATACAAGAGCTGGGGTACAAGCCAGAGATGTGGAGGATAAGAGGATCCACCAGAGACAGAGTGGGGAACAGAACAGGCAGATTGACTGAAATACACTGCTGAGGGGAGCAGTGAGCAAGAAAAGAGAGGTCTGCCTTGCCATTTGGGTTTTTCCCTGGCCAGCCGGGGATCGAACTTGTACCGGAGAGGCTGATGGATTGCTTTATAGTGCGGTGCTTAACCCCCTGCGCCATCAGGGAGGCCCGGTCTCCTTGCCTTTGTATAGGGCCAAATGAGAGATAGTGACTCCTTTGACAACCTTAAATGGGACCTCAGGAATGTTACCAAAGCATGAACTTTGCAGCCAAATCCAGCAACTAGAATAGCATCATTTTCCTCAGTAAAATTCAAACAACCATCAATGGGTACGAAGGCTGTGATATTTTTCCTGACCTTGATTAGCTGGAATCTGACACACTTCCGGATGGCAGAATTTGGCTGTTTGGCTTCAACTCCCACTTTTTCCTGCATAGTTCCCTTTTGCATGGGAAGCGCCTCCAAAAGGATTGGCTTTTAGGGCAGTGCTTAGATGGGCTTTCTCATACTGTTTATCATGCCACTGCTGTTATCATCAGTGGCTTCTGGGCTTCCTGGCAGTACGAAGACCATGGCCCCTCTGGCAAATCTCTATCACTATATACTCTTCATCTGCACTAGTTTATTGGAGACATAAAATCCACAATCCTTTAAATATCTTAGATAAAACATTTTAAATTAAAAAATGGTAAATTATTAAACCAATTTAATCAAATCATAGCAGTGCTTACTTTATTTTAAATATTGATTGCTGTTTAAACATTTGAAATGGTAGCAAAAGTGAAATAAAAGCCAAATAACTTTATGTTTGACAGAAAGAAAAAATAAATGACTTAATTGTCTTTCAAAAGTAGGAAAAAATATGATACTTCCTTCTTTGTAAATAAAACATACATGATTCAGTTTAAGTTTCTATGAGTTTTTTTTTTAAATCTCATTGGGAAAAAAGAACTGGCATAAATATTGAAAAAAAATGAGAGTAATGAAACAATCTGAACACTACCTGTTATTAAATGTACAAGTTGAATAATCTATGGCGAACATTTTTGTTTGTTTGTTTTTTGTATATTATTTAATTTTTTTACATCATTGTTCATTTTTAAACAGTATTTGCTTCCCCTCACCTTTTCAGGTACAGTTCCCATAGACTTTCCTTCACCATTGTACCCATGCACCATCACCTCAGTCCCCTATGCTCCTCCTTGCCTCCCTCTGATCCCTCTCCCACCACCTCCCCTGCAATGTGTCTCTGATTTATAATTGTCAGTTTTTGCTTTGTTGTGTTTTGTACTGTTATTTTTTTTTACACTGATGTCTTATGTGGTTCCCCTATATTTCTGCTATAAGTGAAACCATCTGATATTTTTCTTTTTCCTTTTGGCTTATTTCACTGAGCATAATTCCTTCTAGTTCCATCTACGGTGCTGCGAATGGCATGAGTTTATTTATTTATTTATTTAAAGATTTATTTAAAGATTTATTTATTTATTTATACAAGAACTGGGGTATAGGCCAGATTTGCAGAAGGGTGAGAGGATTCACCAGAGACAGAGTGGGGAACAGAACAGGCAGACTGACAAAATACACTGCTGAGGGGAGCAGCCGGCAAGACAGGAGAGGTCTGCCGCACCATGTGGGACCCTAGCTGTCGGCTGGGATCAAATCCGCGCTGCAGAGTCTGCGGACAGCTTCACAGCACAGAGCTCAACCGCCTGAGCCACCAGGGGAGGCCCAAGTTTATCTTTTTTGATTGCTGAATAATATTCCATTGTGTATATATGTATCGTGAACATTTTGAAAGGGATGTCCCAGAATCAAATCAAAATTAATTTATATAAGAAATTAATAAGCAATAAAAATGCATTATAAAACATAAGGAAAGTGTGGATATTCGTTGTGTAACCGTGGTGCTTTTAATTTAGAGTCTGGAGGAAGAAAAGATATATTTTGACCCAAATCACTTACCTGAATTTCTTCTGAGTAGATTCTTTTACTTAATTACTTTAAAAAGATAGAATTTTAAAAATCCAAATAAAAATTAAAGTACTGTCCAACTTCCAAACTATTAAATATAAATTCACAAAAGCCAGTAATAAGCTAGGATTTAGTCAATATTATAAAAAGTTTAATGCTTCTAATGTATTAAGAGGTCATACATGTGAAAATTTAAAAACTGAGGTCTTCTAATGTGGCATATATACACAATGGAATATTATTCAGCAATCAAAAAAGACAATCTCACAGCAACATGTATGGACCTAGAAGGATTTATGCTCGGTGAAATAAGCCAAAAGGAAAAAGAAAAATATCGGATGGTTTCACTTATAGCAGGAATATAGGGGAACCACATAAGACATCAGTGTAAAAAAAAATAACAGTGCAAAACACAACAAAGCAAAACCAGACAATTATAAATCAGAGACATCCTGCAGGGGAGGAGGAGGGAGAGGGATCAGAGGGAGGAAAGGAGGAGCATAGGGGACTGAGGTGATGGTGCATGGGTGCATTGGTAAAGGAAACTCTATGGGGACTACACCTGAGGGGGTGGGGGGAAACAAATACTGTTTAAAAATGAACAATGATGTAAAAAAATAAATAAAAATAAAAATAAAAAAACAACTAAGACTCTTCTAGAAAGGGAAATGGTAAGAATCATTAATCTCCTCCAGCATCAACAGGAAACCCAGAGAGGTTGCCAAAAAGGAGGAATGTTCACAACAGCATTTTTAGGATAATCAAATAAGTGCTAATAACCAATAATGTTTAGTAATAAAAAATTATTTGAACTTTACCTGGCATAATTAGTAGAACAGAGCTAGCCCTAATTGAGCTCACAATTGAGATCTATGTGAGGAAAATATGTAACAACTATAAACAGAGCTGATGTCATTTGAGCTCACAAATGAGTTCTACATGACCACCATGTGTAATAACTAGAACAAAATTGATGATAATCGGGCTACAGTAGATTTCTACATGAGCACCTAGCTGACGATAATTGAGCTACAACAGAGTTCTATATGAGACCTTGAGCATTAGTAATAAGAGGGCTGACAGTACTGGAACTCAGAGTTGAGCTCTACAGGCACCCCATGATTAATAGCTATAACAGAGCTGATGATAATGAGCAACAATAAAGCTCTACATGAGCACACAGTGTAATAACCAGAGCAGAGGTGAATTGAGCTCACAACTGAGTTCTACCTGAGAACCACAAGTAATAACTAGAATAGAACCATGAGTAAGTAGTAATGATAACAGAAGTGACAGTATTTGAGTTCACAATTGAGTTCTACATAAGCAGTATGTGTAATAACTAGAATAAAGCTGAATGAGTTCAGATGCAACAGAGTTCTTCATGAACCCTGGCTGGGCCCCAGTGGGGAATCTCCTGTGCAAATCTGACAAGAAGTGTTGAAAGGAACTTTCATAACTAAACATAAGAGAAGACAATACACACACCAAAAACAAACAAAAAAATAAAACTGAACAAGGAAATACATAGAACCAGAAAACTAATGATAAATTGCAGAAGCAAATTCTCATGTACCAATAATCACTCTAGATAAAAATTGTCTGGACTTACCAATCAAAAGACACAGAATGGCTGGTTAGATTCAAATATAAAAGCCAACTTCCTGCTGCCTCCAGGAGACCCATCTGAGTTCTAATGATAAATCCAGGCTCAAAATAAATTGTTGTAAAGCTTTTCTATAAGCAAAGGGGACCCTCAAAAACATAGAAAGAGACATACTTATAAGATAAAATAGACTTCCAGTTTAAAAAGTTACCAAGAGACAAGGATGCATATTATGTAATGATTAAGGGATCATTAAAACAAGAAGATTCATTAACATAACATTCATTAACATAAATACACTCAATGAGAGAGCATCAAAATAGCTAAGGAAACTATTAACAAGCCTGAAAACAGGCATAGGCAGCAACACAACAGTGATAGGGGACATATCACTGCCAATAGCATCCCATTTATAAAAATGAACAGATCAACCAGATTAAAAAAATCAACAAGATACAATAGTCTTAAATGAGGAAGTAGGTCATATGGGAACATATAAAGAAATTTATAGGGCACTGCACCACCCCAAAAAACTGAGTGTACATTTTTCTCAAGTGCACATAGAACAATGAGCAGGCTAGGTCTCATGTGGAGTTACTAAACAAGTACCAGTAAATTCATGAAGACTAAAATTATAATCAAGTATTTTCTCTGATCACAATGGTATCCAGCTAGAAATCAACCACAAAAAGTAAACAGGAAAAACTTCTAGTCTTGTGAACACTCCACAACAAACAACTGAATGACTTAGATTAATATGACTATCAAATAAAAAATTAAAAAAAATATCTGGAGACAAATAAAAAAGGAAGACATAAGCTACCACAACCTCTAGGATACAGCAAAAGCAATACTGAGAGAAGTATATAGCAATATGGGAGCACATTTAGAAACCAGAAAAAGCTCAAATAAATAATCTCCTTATAAGGAACTAGAAATAGAAGAATTAACAAATCGAAAGCTAGTAAAAAAGGAAGGGAAAAATATAAGTTAAAGAGAAAATAAAGAAAAAAAATTAAAAAGACAGTACAAAAGATCAATGAAATGAAAACTGGTTCAATGAAAAACAAAACAGACAAAAACAAAACCTCTAGCTAGTCTTACAAAGATAAAAGGTCTAGTTGATGACAAACCACACACACAATAGCAATAAGCACATTCCGCATAATGAGTAGATATAACAGGGTATAGGCTAGTTTGACACTGAAAGAATAGCTATCATGACAGCTTTGCAGTCAATAACATTGAAAGCATGTGAAATGAGAAGAGAATGAGACATGAATATATAAAAAGCCTAGTAATTTGGGGAAAATTGAAGAGCAAATATAAGATAGCCAAATAAACATGGCATCCCCAAAAAGAAGCCCCAAATGAAAAAAAAAAAAAAAACTATTGTTGCATCTTAGCATCCTATATATAAAATATAGCAAATTATTCCTCTGAGTGGGTTCGCTGTTTTTTTTTTTTTTCCAATATGTTTTTTACTTTTCAAGAAATTGCAAACTTTTCCAAAGTGGTTGAACCACCAGCAATGTAGGAGCATTCCATTCACACTGTAACATTGCCAATCTTGACATAAATGTTGTTTTAAAATGTTAGCCATTGTACTACGTATTACGATTTTTAATATTTTTGTCATTCTTGATGACGTAGGGAAAATAAAACATAAAACAGAAATGATTTGCTTTTCACAGTTTCATAATTAAAATCTAATTGAAATAAAAGAAAAGTGATGCTACTTTTTTCATTGGTATTAATTAACAACATAAAAGAACACCTCAAAATTTTATTTGAAAGATTACTGTTAGATTTTCAATTTTTCTCAAATTAAATGCAATGTTTACCTTCCTCTTTATCATTCATTTGGGCAGAGCAAATATGACTCTTTGTGAATGTATATGAATTACATCTAGCATGCACATTCTACTCCTGCCATGTTCTCTGAATGCATTTTTGTTTATAACTGCAATTCTCAGTACTCAGAAATAGTAGATGACAACAAATGTAGGCTGGAAAATGTATCCATTATCTCATCACTAGTGGTAGATAAAGTTATTGAAACACATTCTTCACCCCTCCCTGTAGCTAAATTTTGCCATATAATTTTGCAGTTCTGTCCATAAATATCAGAGTGTACTTTCCTATCTCTTCTTTGGCTGGGTCATGTCACTTTGGACAATGTGTGGTTTTCAGATGTGACACAAGCAGAGACTCATGATGAGATGATGGCACTTGCCCTCTTATAATTTTGCTATTTTTATGAGAAAACTATGTCAGCTGGTCTTATGGTCCCAGGGCCAGGATTGGCGGCGTGGGGAAATATCCCACTCCAGCGATTCCAGTCTGAAGTTCAGTCATCTCAGCCAATCCTCAATCTCAGGAGAGAAAAATTAATGCTTATCCTTGTATGTTAATCAACTATGAGGTTATTTGTTAATAACAATAACTGACAGAATCCAAACATGTATAAGATAAAGAATAGATTATAAAAATTGATGAGACATTTCAGAGAAGGAATGAAATGGAGCTTTGATACTGTGTGTGCATGTATGTGTATGTGTGTGTTGGTGAGTTCAATGGGGCAAGAATAGAACAATTGAGAATATCGATTTCAAAAGTTTATATTTCGAGGGGGTAATCTGCAGATGAGAAAAATGCAATGACAGAATGTTGTGCTTATAATGGAGTTGAGTAAAATGATGTTAGAAACTACAGACTGCAGAAATAAAATATTTTTAAAGGAATATTTCAATGGTCAAGAAAAATGATTATAACATTATTTTTCTTGGGCAAAATCCAGAGATCCAACATTAGGGCATGTATTCTATATATTATTCTAACAATGTCCCTGGTTAAATGTTATACTCATTCAATTGAATCCAAAATCTTAATGACTGCCCAAAATCCCTTAGCAATGATAGTAGTTACAACTGTAATCAGTACATATTTATTAAAAAACATACTGATTGTCTGGCTCCATTCTAAAGACTAAATAACAGTAACCAAGCAACAGTAACCAACCAATAATATAAAATTTGGTTGACCATGCCAAAGAAAAGGCATTAGCTATTTATCATGTTAATCACACAACTGCTTCAACAAATGTGTGCCAAAAGAGTTACCAACATTAATACTAAGTCGTTGTAGATAACAAACCTAAGCTGTGAACCTGGACAGAACAGAAGTCCAAGGTTTTCAGAAAAATCCTGAGTCCAGTGTGGAGCGGGGTTAGGCAAACTTAAACTCAAATGCACATACCAGAATATTTGACAGGAATGTTGTTTTGCTTGCACTAGATATCTAGGATAGTTCATAAATTAGAATAGCTGTTTCATAATAGGAATACAATTTCAGGCAAAGGAGTCCCCATTGAAAACAAGTGTAAGGTAGGAAGATAATCCAGGAGTGACAGACAGGATTTTTCCAACGTGAGTTGCAGAAACAGAGCTGAGGCCTCTAGAGATACTTGGGAAGAACATTCAGAGTCTGCTCCCATAAGAACCCATCTCACTGAGCACAATTTTGAAGGATTTCTTCAATTTTTTATTGCTTTAACAAAAAAAATGATAAAGTTTCAGTTTACCAATCTTCTAGTTTACACTGAAAACAGAGCTCTTATGTGTATTTGCACATTTAAAATTGTGATTTTTTTCTCTCAATTTATTTTTCTTTTTCTATTTTCTTTAAAGATTTATTTATGCACATGAGACAGGTACAGGCCAGAGATGCGGGGGTGAGAGGATTCACCAGAGACAGAGTGGGGAACAAAACAGGCAGACTGAAATACACTACTGAGGGTAACACTGGGCAAGACAGGAGAGGTCTGCCGCGCTATGTGGGTATCTTCGCAGCTGTCCGGGATCAAACCCACACTGCAGAGGCTGCAGACAGCTTCACAGTGCTGCATGCAGCCACCTATGCCACCAGGGAGGCCCCTCAATTTATTTTTCATTAATAATTAAAAGATGAATATGAATATAAATGTGTATATGTACATATATGAGTACGTATCTATACGTACTTGGATATATATTATACATCATAATAGATATAAGTGCTATGCTGTATAGAGAGTATAGTAGATACAGACATATTATCTTATCACTGTTAATTTAATATGGAAAATAGCTGTTGGCCAACCATCACACAAACTACCATATATGGATTGATAGATAAAGATATCTATAGTTCATTTATCTATGAACTATATATAGTTCATTCCATCTATATCTTATGTGTTAGGCTATATTATATTTAGATTACACACACAGATATAGTTGTTTTCATAATATAGTCAAATAGCATGTCACACTTTGAATTATATCAGGGTCAGGAAGAAATAGGAATAACTAAATGTCTTTGATATTTTTTTAAAAATATTTATTTATTTTATAGAAGAAATGGGGTGTAGGCCAGAGGTATGGAAGGAAGAGAGAAGTGAGAGGATTCACCAGAGACAGAGTAGGGAGCAGAACAGGTGGATCTAATGAAATGCACTGCTGAGGGGAGTAGCAGGTGAGAAAGGAGTGGGCTGTTGCCCCATATGTGGGTTAAGTCCCTGACCAGGGATTGAACTCATGCCTTAATGGTGACACTGCTGAGACTTACCCTATACCACCTGGGAGGCCAGTCTTTGATGCTTAAATTAGATTAAGAAGACAACTTGGATTACTAACTGAGATGGCAAGGTTATGAATAGGAAATGTCAATTTTTTACAAAAGACCATGAACTTCAATGCCTTCTTCTTTTTTTTTTTTAAAGATTTATTTTTATTTATTTATACAAGCACTGGGTACAGTCAGAAGCGCGGGAGGGTGAGAGGATTCACCAGAGCCAGAGCGGGGAGCAGAGCAGGCAGAAGGACCGAAGTACACTGCTGAGGGGAGCAGCGGGCGGCAGGAGAGGTCTGCGCACCATGTGGGACCCTCCTCAGTGGCCGGGGAGCAGCCGGGGATCGAACCAGCACTGCAGAGGCTGCAGGCAGCTTCGCAACCCAGCGCTCAACCGCTGTGCCACCAGGGGAGGCCCAACTTCAATGCCTTCTTAATTATAAAATGTATTCAGTGTTCAGAGATGACATTATTTTCTAAAGGCCATGACCATTACCATAACATAGCCATTCCATTATAGTTATTTAGATACTAGGAAATGTTGTTCTGGAAAAGAGGGCAGTAAATGATAGACTATTAAACAAAAATAAAACATTTATGACTAGGAAACTAATTACATAAAATGATACAGAAAAATGAAGCTTCTACCTCTAGAAAGAGAAGACTAAAGTTAATCAATCTATTCTTGTTAAGTTACCCAATATATTTTAATTCTGCTTCTTTGACAGGGAATCTGAAGTAGACTTTCAGAACTCTTCTCATTTCCTGTTATAATTGCAACCTACCAATCATGAGTTCAGTCATGAAGACAACTGAATAATTGCGTGCACAATTTAATTAATGAGTAGTCCTAGCTTTGAACATGGAAAGCTAAAGGTTTCCAGCTGAACTCTTTGGAGACTTTTATGTATTAACTAATATTAAATGGTAAGATGGCAGCAAATATCACTGTTTCCTATACAGTTTCTGCTCTTTTTGCAGAATTCTCTCAGTTTCACATGAGCTTGTAAGGATAGTCTGGACATGTCTCCATTCTCTGTGCTCTCAACATCATGTATATAGAACTTATTTCATAGAATTTTGAGAGCAGTAAGTAAAGATAGCGTGTGTAAGTGATTTAAGACAATATAGAATTAGTGGCTAATAGGTGCTATTAAAACAATATGGGTTACTTGAATTTCTGCATATTTCAATCTCTTCATTTATAAAATGAACAAGCTAGACTGAAAAATAAATTAAGGTCCTTCTAATACTACTTGTTTATACATTTTTATACTTCCTAATAGATTGTACACCTCAGGGAGAGAGTTTCTATTTTGTATTCTTATGAGGGATATAGTTGACTAAATAATTTTTATAATGAACAAAAACATACCAGAAAATGTTCGCTGTCAACAATATGTGCCTGAGTCATTCACTCAACTCTCAGAGCCAAATCTTATAAAGCCCAAGGCAATGGTATTTTTAATTAATAGCTCATATTATGCTGCTCCTCATCATTCTAAATTTCAGCTATACATTTCATTTGGTGGGAACCATGTCCATGTTGTTTTACTTATAGTTACATTCTTTCATGCTTGTATCGTAGTAATTGCTTTTCCTCACTTAATCTAATTTCAATTATTAGATCAACAAACATTTAATGAAGCCCCTTATATCTTAGACATGAGTGGAAAGTAAAAAAGAAAAAAAGAAAGTAAAAAAGAAAAATCCCAGTGCTGCATCAAGCACTTTTATCTTCAGCTGCGGTTGCTGGAGGGGATTTCTCATAGAGGGAAACGTACAGTAAGATAGAATAAGGTGTTTCTGAGTAGTGAAGAAAGGATGCTTTTCTCTTCCCTCCAAAATTGCTATCAACAATGTCCTTGAAAATATCTCAGGTACAATTTCAAAAGGCATAATTGCAAAGTAGTAGAATATTGCATTTAGAATATTTTCACAGATATGTGAAGCAATACATCAGAATATTTGAAAATCCAAAGCAGTGTAATTAGCGTTGCTGTTTACTTATTTACTTAGTTACATGGCCCATATTACTGGCACCGCTGCTGCAGAGGTGAGCTGTCTAGCTGAGCGTGATCAAGTTGACCCTCTACAGAATCACATTGCCTTGTGAGACCTGGAGCCAAACAGCCATTTTGGGAACATGGGAGGAGGCCACTAAAGTTGAGTCTATACCCTGTTAATGTAGAGATAAAATGGAAAGATCTTTGGTACTAAATTACTTAGTCAAGCTATTGCACACTGACCATTACAAGGATTAACTATGGGTTTTTTTTTTTTTTCTATGTTGAGGTGATTTTATTCATGTTTCAAAGACACAGGAGACAAAGTTCAGTTGATTGGCCTCAGACCACATAGTCATACCTACGCAGGCTATCTCAGTGATACCACCACAGAGAATTACTATTTTTTGTCTGTAGAAAAGGTAATTCCTCAAAAAATAAAAATGGCACTGGAGATGCCTTAGCACAATTCAGGAGAAAAACTGCTTAGTAGTCACAAAACTAAGCACTTATTATATGAAGAGGAAAATCTAGTTTTTTTTCCTCCAAATAGGCTTCATATAAAACTGGACATTCTGTATTAACCTTTGTAAATTTAATTTTTAATATATTGAATTTATTTTTCTAAGGATTTTTGTATGCAATGTAATATGCCCCCCAAAACTATTTAGTTTCTGTCTAGCTTGTTTTCCCACGTAAGTTATTATCTTCACACAAATCTCGATTCAAAATGAGAGAATTTTTTTCACAAGTTATATAAGTTGAGGAAACTCTTTACTATCCACATTAAAGAATGATGCTTTGGGATGGAATTCTTAATGATTTCATAAATACATTCTATTAAGGTAAACCCATAATGTAGTCTGCTATAACTCATAAAAGCAAAGTTTTCAGATTTTAAGTGGTTAGTTTGAAAGAAAAGGGGAGGTTTGGCAGCTTTTCTTCTATCATTTCTAATACACTTTACTAATAATTGATAGTGATTGATGGGCCTCCCTGGTGGCTCAGGCGGTTGAGCGCAGTGCTGTGAAGCTGTCTGCAGCCTCTGCAGTACCAGTTCCATCCCCGCCAGCCTCGGAGCAACCCGCATGGTGCAGCAGACCTCTCCTGTCTCTCCTGCTGCTCCCCTCAGCAGTGTATTTCATCAGTCTGCCTGTTTTCTGTTCCTCGCTCTGTCTCTGGTGAATCCTCTCACCCTCCTGCGCATCTGGACTGTACCCCTGCTCTTGTATAAATAAAATAAAAAATAAATCTTTAAAAAAATAATTGATAGTGATTGAAAAGCAGTGAAAGACACAAACTATGATAATGGTGAATCTACATGGCTAGGTATTATGTCAATGGATCTAAAATACATTGTTCTACCAATTTGAGGAATTGAACCTGAAATAGTACTCCTTGGACATTTAACATATCTCCCTTTTGTGGCAAAACAGGAGGGAATAGGTGACTGATGATAACAGAACATGATGAGCTCTTCTAACAGATCTGCTCAGTAATCTGAGCTGTCTCCTAATAAGAAGCACAATCAGCGAGGAAAAGGGTGGTGCATGAGGAGTCCCCAACTCCGAGAGATGTACAAATTAGCTGTGCTTAGTGAGTGCTTACCTTTTGTTAAGCACACTATTCATTCATTATCTCCTTTGATTCTCACTGCCTCACTTAAGTGTTATTACCCTCAATTTACTTATAATATTGCTAAGACTCATCAAAGACTGATAACCATTATTTACCTGAATAGGAATCTTCCCCAGCCCTGCCTGCCTTCAAGCCCTCCCTCTTGCCACAGCAATGTGCTGCCTTGACCTTTACACCAGTCCTGTGACTTGATTGGCTGACCACCTGCCTTTGGTTACTAGGACGCCCCTCAAAAACATTTATGAACATCTGTTATTGAGTGATTGAACCCCACACCATGTAACTGCTGGTTGTTGCTTGTTTTTCTCATCTCTTGCAGCCTCTCTGTAACTTCTTGGTAGGTTTCTATTGGTCTGATCCTATTTTCTATCACTGCTTTCAAAAGATAAGTATAAAAAATTCTATTATTATTGATCTTATTATTACATTTTAATGCTGAAATCAACTCAGAGATTATTAGAAGAAGTTTGAGTACCTCCGACTTACAAAAGAAGACATGGGATATGATGGCACATAATTTAGTTTCTTTGAGTTAAACAACAGGCTTGGTGTTTGATCTGTGTCTGTCTTGCTGCCACCTATTGATGGAAGTCACTGTGTGAATTGTTTACTGAAGGAACTGTTGGGCAATACTCACAAAAGGGTGATATTAAAGCTTCCATTTGCAATTTTCCTCAGACCATATTTTCAGATTGATTTTAAATTCAGTGATTATGGCCTTAAGTATTGATTTTTTTTTTGCTATACTTTTGTAAAAGGAACAGAATTAAAATGTGATATACCTTGGAATGCTTTAAAGAACACTAAGTGCTTCATTATTATTTTTCCTACTTGCTCTTACTGTAATTAAATTTGGATTTTGTAATTCTCTATTTCCCAGGTAACAAAAACAAAGCAACATTTCTCCACAGTAACTTAGAGCTTTAGTCTACTCCAGCATTGATGCTCATCTTGTTATAGGGCAGCCCTGATACAAAACAGGTTGCCTGACTGTGGGTCCTCACCCACATGCTTAAAATGACTTATCAATACTCAACTGCAGGCACACACAAAAGGTTAATAAAAGGTTTATTTACAAGGGAAGGGCAAATGAGGAAATGTACAACTCAGGGAGAAAAGTGGGAGACAAAGTTTTAAATGCGTCCTACCCGATCTGCCGATCTGGAATCCCAAATGGCACTCTGAGAGCTGGCCGCAAGCCAGGAGCCGTGAAGCCAGGAGGCGAGCAACAGAGCGAGAGAGCCCAAGGCCCATGTGTCTGGTTTTTATACCAAACCTGGCTGCTTAACTCCACCCTCAGGTCCCAGCCACCTTCCCTTTGGTGGTGACGGGATTTGTCATTCCCAATGTCTTGATGGCTTTGGTCTGGCGTGGGGGTGGAGTCCACAAAGCCTGCATGGAATTAGCTCAGGACATCATTTTCCCCTAACAATCTCTCTTCAATATTATATGTGAGATGTTGTTGATATGTTACTATACTTTATAAACTTTCATATTCAAACTTTTCAGAATATATTTTAAATTGAGTAGTCATGGATATACAAATTAAGCTTTAGACATGCATGTTTAACTTGAAAACTCAAAAAGGTAGAAATAGAATGAAAGGAATAATGATAATAACTATATGTTGACAAATGCATCATATGATAGTTAATGTTTTAGTCATCCACTACTATTGCCTGAATGTTAATATCTCCTCTTCACCCTAACTCATGTGTTGGAATTCTCATGCCCAATGTGATGGTGTAAGAAGATAAGCCTTTGGAAAGGCATTTAACCATGAGGGTGGAGCCTTCCTGAATGGGATTAGTGCTTTTAGGAAGGAGATCCCAAGAATCTGGCGAGATGGCAGCAGAGTGAAAACTGCTAGCTACCCCACTCCAAACATGCATAAACAAACTGATGTAAAATAAAGTTAAAAATGATGCATCAGATCCAACAATGTATCCATAAGATAACTCACCACGACCAAGTAGGATTCATTCCAGGGACACAAGGATGGTTCAACATCCAAAAATCAATCAATGTCATCCAACACATCAACAAAAAGAAATATAAAAACCATATGATAATATCAATAGATGCCGAGAAAGCTTTCGACAAAGTGCAACACCCATTCATGATAAAAGCCCTTGAAATTCTTGGGATACAAGGAACATACCTCAACATCATAAAGACCATATATGACAAGCCAACAGCCAGTATCATTCTCAATGGTGAAAAGTTGAAAGCATTTCCATTAAGATCTGGAACAAGACAAGGATGTCCACTCTCACCATTGCTGTTCAATATAATACTGGAAGTCCTAGCCAGAGCAATAAGACAAGAGAAAGACATACAAGGAATCCAAATAGGAAAAGAAGAAGTCAAACTATCACATATCATCTGTTTTGCAGATGATATGATAGTATACATAGAGAACCCCAAAAACTCCACAGAAAAACTAATTCAACTAATCAATCAGTTCAGTAAAGTGGCAGGATACAAAATCAACACGCAAAAGTCAGTAGCCTTCCTATACACAAACAATAAATCTGAAGAAGAAGAAATTAAAAAAAAATCCCTTTTATTATCAAAACAAAAAAATCAAATACTTGGGAATAAATCTAACAAAAGAGGTAAAGGGCCTATACAAAGAAAACTATAAAATACTGTTAAAAATGCCTCAGGGAAAAAGTGACAACTGCAATGCATAATAAGAACTGAAAGGGTTAGGAAAAACTCTAAGTGATTTTTGTTAAAGTAATACAAGCAGAACAGTCCATGAGATAGAGAAGCAGCTGCAATTCGGAGTCCCTTATAGCCATCAACTTCAGGCTCTGTTTTGCTCTAGGTAGCCGACTTTTCTGGCATTGCCACTATTAGCAGTCCTTCTAGCTATTCTTGTATATTTTTATCTATTCAATTTCTTCCATCTTAAGATATGTCAATATTCTAAGAACTTCTCCCAAAGGTTCTCCATGAAATTTCAAAGAGAAGAGAACTCCCAGTAGATAGCACTCCTGAATCATTAACTCACATATTTATTTATTTATAGCAAACATTATTGACTTAGTGTGAGACAAAAAGATGAGTAAGAAGGAATCTTCACTCTCAAAGAACTGGCTATGCAGTGCTGGGGAGAAGACAGTTATGTAAAAGGATAAACAAGTGTCATAATAAAAGACACACACACAAACACTATAGGAGATTGGAGGCAGGTGCTAGGGAATAATAATCTAGAGGAAATAAAAAATGACTTCTTTTCTGGGTGGTTTCTTTTGAGCTTATCCTTGAAGAATAGAGTAGAATTAGATAGCACATAAAAGAATATGTGTTCTGAACAGTAGATATGCTCTGTGTATGAATGAAAGAAGTAAGAGTACATGATGATGTTTTTGGATGACTTAGAGATGAGGTCTTTGAATTCTGAGAGGATGGGTTTACACATGGTTGGGTTATTGCCAAATAATGACATCACTGTATTTTATTCCAACTAAAATATTTCACGTTTTATAAAGTTCCAATTTGAAGAGATGATGTGTAGTCATAAAAATAAAAGATTATCTTAAAACATTGTTAGGAATGAAGTGGATCAATAAATTTTTCAGTGATCCGGTTGTCTTGCCAGTAGTCCACAAATCTAGATGTAAAAGTGAAATTCTAACATTTATTAATATTAACAAGAAACTTCAAGAGATTTCCTGTTAGTTTGTTTTATCAACTTCCTGGTTGCTGTGGGTAGTTCATGGCTGGTGATCAACAGCTGTGTATGGGTGAGGTACAGCTTTTATAGAGTCATGTGTTGTGTGAATGAAGAGAATGTGACTGGTTTAAGAATGTTACACATATTAATAATTTTAGAATATGGGCCTCCCTTGTTGCACAGGAGGTTGAGCGCAGTGCTGTGAAGCTGTCTGCAGCATCTGCAGTGCCGGTTCGATCCCCCCGGCCTCGGAGCAACCCATATGGCGAGTAGACCTCTCCTGTCTCACCCGCTGCTCCCCTCAGCAGTGTATTTTGTCAGTCTGCCTGTTCTGTTCCTTGCTCTGTCTATGGTGAATCCTCTCCCCCTCCTGCGCATCTGGCCTGTACCCAGGTTCTTATATAAATAAAATAAATCTTTAAAAAAAATTGGAATAAACTACATCTCCCTAGTTCTTTGTAAATTAGTATGTTATATAGGTATTTGTCATCACATTTGAAAATGTAGATATTCTATCTTTGTGGGGAAAAATAACTTAATGAGGCTAGTAGCAAAACATTAAAGTAATGTAGTGACTAAGCACATGCAAACCTTATCATGATTGCAAATTTTGCATTTTGAATGACAACAGAAAATGCTTTTGGAACCTCTACAAGTATATCATCTTATAATTTTTGTAAAAGATGAATGTGCCATGTAGAAATGTTCTTCAAATAAATTAATAGAAACATTGTACATCAGATATGATGCCTCAATATATAATACTTCATCAAGCCTTTTCCCAATTTGTCATCCATTATTATCCTTAACTCTTCTTGTCCCCCATAGTTCTGAGTTTGTGCTGTTTATAAAGGAAGCATAGAGCTTTTCAATTCCTTAGCATTTTCTGAGTCACCTTAGAAACTTAACTACTTGCATCAGAAATACTGTTCTACAATCTCAAGTTCATTAAATTCTGTAGTCCTGCCATAATCACAGCTCCCACCACCAAGTGTTTGTCTGAAATGTATCTCAGTATATTGGAGATAATTATTACCTTTTCAGATATTTTAAATGGTTAGGCTTTTATTAAAATTACTTACAGATAATTCTTTCTCTAACAGGGCTAAGGAATGATATATTCTGGTTAACCTAACGAATGAAAGAAAGAGAAATAAATGTTAGATTTCCTGTGATTCTGGCTGGGTCTGTAGGACTTGATTGAATTTTGCCAGAGTGCTCTCCCTCATCCAGACCATTACATTGCCTATCAGATATCCAAACAGCAGCAAAAGAACTATCAGAATTCTTATCAACCCTGGTTTAAACGATCTTGCATATTCTTTCATTCTTCCAATTTACAGCCTTCCCTCAGAGAAAGGATGAGGGAATGGAGTTGTTGCAAGTCACCGTTTACTGAGCCTTGAGATAATGCGAAACAGTAATAGGAAGAGCAGTTGAACTATCCTGGGCAGATTAACAATGCCTCTCTCACTTTTCTATTCATGCAGACTAGGAAGGTTTCTCTTTGTGTCTAGGTCAAGTAGTAATAAGGAATATTACTTTTCTCATTGGTTTAGGTCAAGGATTCTACATCAAAGATCAAATGAAAGTTATCCACATACCTCATTCTGGTTAGCTGTGCAAGAGGCAAAGCATACTCTTAAGTTTAATTTGAACATTTCATGTATTCCTGATAACCTGTTCCCAATATCTAAATATTGATTGAGCCTCATTTTTCAAAAGTATCCTCAAGATTTTTTTTTAATACAGTTTAAAAAAAACTGGACCCCTGAGCTAAGAGTGCAATGAATGGCCTCCCACACCGAGCAAGGTGCCAACACAGTGCAGTCTGCTTTCCTCTCAAACCTGCTGACTACTTCCTTCTAAAACTCCTGTCATAGCCTCTGCTGTACCACTGTCACCCACTTGTCTGCTTGCTCTTTTTCTTCATCTTGCCCCTTACGCATTGTTGTGTCCAGGACTCCATCCTCAGCTCTTTTCTGTTTCTATTCTGCTTTCTGACATAACATTTTCATATTACTTCAAATATGCACCAAGAAAAAAATTCTCAAATGTAATTTGATCTTCATTTCTTACCACTTTCCTTAGTGCGAGTCCCAAATGCAATCACACACTTCAGCTAAGTAGCACAGAACACTAGGTTATTGCCTCCTTCAAACTTGCTCCTAACAACTTACATTTTATTTCTTTTAATGTTATTTATTTATTTATTTATTTTAAAGATTTATTTATTTATTATTTATACAAGCACTGGCTACAGAAGCGTGGGAGGGTGAGAGAATTCACCAGAGCCAGAGCGGGGAGCAGAGCAGGCAGAAGGACCGAAGTACACTGCTGAGGGGAGCAGCGGGCAGCAGGAGAGGTCTGCGCGCCATGTGGGACCCTCCTCCGGTGGCCGGGGAGCAGCCAGGGATCGAACCGGCGCTGCAGAGGCTGCGGGCAGCTTCGCAACCACAACCCAGCTCTCAACCGCTGTGCCACCAGGGAGGCCCACAACTTACATTTTATAAGTCAATTAATGTGTAACAATCACCTGGTCATTCCAGTCGGAAAATAGTACCAAACCAATTTGCTACTAAGTCTTTTCAAATCATTCTCTAAACTTTAGTTAAACCAATTCCTTTGTTTTATTTTCCAATGATCTTTGTCCCAGCTTGGGTTTTGGTTTCTTCACTCTGAGCTTATACTAAAAGCTAAAAAGTAAAGTATAAACTGATGTTCATGAGTCCTACCTGTTCTCCTTCTTACTCATCCTAAATGTTGCTTCTAAGATCATCTTTATAATACAAGGTAATATTGTCTGTCCCCTGAGAGACTGTCTCCTCTCTCACAGAATAAAGTCCAAACCTTTTGGTGTAATATGAAATCCTTTAAAAAATCTGAATCTAATATACTTAATCTTTGTCTTTCCTATGGTAAAAACAAATTGCAAGAATTTACCTATTTCACAATAAGTCATATCAGTAGACTCCATGCATTTTTTCCCAATTTCTCCTACAAAGAGTTTCCAGTCTGTGGTTTAGAGTTAATTCTGGAGTCCTCCCTACCACCATCATCAATATGCCTCTCATGGGGCTGGGGTATCATTACTACCAACAGAACAAGCAACAAGTTTCCTAAGCTGTCACACTCCTTGGACAATGGCTCCAACCCAGGGGTAGTCATGGCTTTGTTCCTATTCCCAGCTTGGATTTCTTTTTCTCTTTTTTTTTTTTTAATTTATATATTTTTTACATCATTGATCATTTTTAAACAATGTTTGCTTTCCCTCCCACCCCCAGGTTTAGTCCCCATAGAATTTTCACCACCAATGCACCCGTGCACCATCACCACAGCCCCCTGTGCTCCTCCCTCCCTCCCTCTGATCCCTCTCCCTCCTCCTCCCCTGCAGGATGTCTCTGGTTTAAAATTGTCTGTTTATTTTTGTTTTTCTGTGTTTTGTACTGTTATTATTTTTTCCCCTGATGTGTTATTTGGTTCCCCTCTATTCCTCCTAAAAGTGAAACCATCTGATATTTTTCTTTTTCCTACTGACTTACTTCTCTCCTTCAGCCACCAATTTAATAACCATCCGGAGGGGCCTCCCTGGTGGCACAAGGGGTTAAGATGCAACCTATGAGGCTGTCCACAGCCACTCCAGCATGAGTTTGATCCCTGGCCATGGAGCTACCCACACAGTGCAGCAAACCTCTCCTGGCTCGTCTGCTGCTCTCCTCAGCAGTGTATTTTAGTCAATCTGCCTATTCTGGTCCCCGTTTTGTCTCCGGTGAATACTTCCCCTGCCCCTGACACACACACACACAGCTCTGGCCTGTACCCAGCTCTTGTATGCATAAATAAATGAATTTTTAAGAAAAAATAACCCTATCGTGGTGTTAAAATCTTTATGAGATCTCTGGAATGCAAACGAGAGGTCACAGAGTACAGAAAGTAGGGACTATTAATTGAAAGAGGTAAAAAAGTTTTTACTTTACTGTATCATCTCTTCCAAACCAACTAAGCACTGAGACAGAACCTCTCTGCCAGAATCCTCCATGCCTTACAAGCAGGGAGAACTCCTTTTTCGACAGAGTGTTATTCCAGTATTGTCATCACAAAGATGGCAGCATAGATTGTTCTTGACTTGGCTCCCTGTCACAAAATGAATAATGACCATTCAAGAACAAAACCACTGAGAGAATCCTAGAACATGGGGGTGAAACCAAAGTACCATCCTATACCTTAGAGACCAAGGCAGACTGCATTAAAAGGCAAGAGAAACAGCTCCATGTTGACCCTGAGAAAAGGAACAAGGAACTGGACATTGAATATCAAAATAACTGAGTGGAAGTTTCAAGTGGCCCTAGACAAGCAATTTGTTGATTTTGATTTTTACTTTGTATTAATTAGTCTTTTTCCTGGTCCCTTATTTAGGTTTTCTAAATTCCTGCTATGAGTGAGACCATCCAGTGAAACGCCTATTTTGTGACTTTTTTCCATAGTTATTATTTAACATCCTGGTCTGAGATTGCTCTTTCACTTGCTATCTCTACTGTGATTTCATTTTGCATGGTTTTTCTCTCCAAAACACAATAACATGGGCACATATTTTGTGAGTTATTTCTTCCCTAATCTTTTTTCATGCGCAGTAATAGCTCTTACAGGTCACAAGAAAATCTCAAGTATAAGCTCTTATGTCCACAAAAGCCAAATTATTCTTCCTCTTTGAAACCATGTTTCCCACAAGTTACAATAAAACATAGACTCTGTTATTGCCATTTCTTCTTCCAAGAGTTTGTGTTCCTTCAGCGTGGTACTTGCTGCACGATGCTAGTATTTTATGATTTTTCTCTTTTGATCTTTCTATTAAAACAAAAAGAATTATGTTTTTTCTTTTTAGTTAGTTCATTTCCCTAGACTGAATTCATGTTGGGCAAGAAAAACTAATAGCTTTTTTTTGGTAGTTGCTCAATTCCTGATCAACTCGTGTGGTTTTCTCCTTCCCTGCTTCCCACATGCCATTTCTCTTCTTCCTTATATTTGCATTACCCTCAACTCATTCTATAATTTCCCCCTTCATACTCATTACATCAGCACCCACAACTATTCTCCATGCTTCACCAGTGAGTTCCTGCGTTCCATTCATTCAGCTCCAGTTCTTACTTTGTCTGTTTCTCTGTGGTACTTCTTGTAACCACCAAGAAACAGGGTGCCCTTGTGCAGTTTCACAGTTGCATATGAAGCCTACATCCTTGTCTGGAGGTAATGCTGCTTCAAAATCCCTAAATTGGGCCTCCCTGGTGGTACAAGGGGTTAAGACGCAACTATGAAGCTATCCACAGCCACTGCAGCATGAGTTCAATCCCCGGCCAGGGAGATACCCACATAGTACAACGGACCCCTCCTGACTTGCCCGCTGCTCTCCTCAGCAGTGTATTTCAGTCAACCTGCCTGTTCTGTTCCCTGTTCTGTCTCTGGTGAGTCCTCTCACCCCCCCCCCACAACTCTGGACTGTACCCTAGTTCTTATATGCATAAATAAATACATCTTTAAAAAAATCCCCAAATACAAAGTGTTGAGAGTGTGACAGTAGTCTTAAAATACCCTCCACATAGAAATTGTTTCCTAGGCTTGTGGTCAGTATGTGAACAGCTGTGCCTTAGAGAACAAAGAAGTCAGTCGAGTGCTGGCGGCAGGAGCCTCTCTGAGGTTGCTCACCTCCAGAAGCCCTAGACAGGAAAGTCGCAGTACATAATGAGGCAGAGCCAAATGGAGTGCTGAGGACACATCCATCAGGGTCTAACTTATGCGTCCTGCGAAAACAGCCTACGCTGCCCTTTTCCTTGGCAGCCTCTGAGGTGGCTCACACCAAGACAGCCCACATCTGCCCATTTATCCCACAGAGTTAACAGAGGGACATGACCACACTGCTGACATTTCCTCAGAGGACCTCTAAAATAGGTGTGTTTGTGTGAAAGAGAACATGGATGTGCGTGAGTGTGGAAACCTCCATCCGAACTTGCCTTCTGCAACCCTGACAGGGGCTCTCACTGGACTCTGATCTGACTCAGCTTCTGTATATTTCCCTGCATGATTGACATTCTAACATTTAGCCTGCTGGCCCCTCCTTATTTCTCTGCAGGAACATTTCTTCCACCGAGTTTCCCTTCTGCCCAGGAGATCTGTAACAGTTTTCTCTGATTGTTCCTGGGCTTTTTCTGTGTTTCACCTCAATTAAAGCTGACTCCATATTTGTAGTCTAACCACATATCTTTCCATCCTAAAGTTACACTGTATTCCCTAGTCTCTCATTTCCTCCTTTATAGCTACATCAATTTAGTTTAAAGTCCCCATGAACTCTTCAGAATGACAGAGAAAAACTGTATATTATTTATGAAAGAGGAGAAAAGAGACAGGGACAAAGAGAAGAAAGCAATATAAATTACTAAAAAGAAAAAGTGGAGGAAGTAAGGGATTATTTCATGTTGTTTAGCACTACTAGAGAGACACAAACCTACTCTGCAAAGGTGCACACTCATAGCAATGTTTAAACAACAAAGATACAGGAGTTGTTTACGTCTTTCACCATTTAAGTTTTCAAATGTGCAGATTTCTGTATTAAGTCCCATCTGAAACAAAAAGTAACATTCATGATTTTTTCATAAATCTGTTTTTCAGTGGTCCAATATTCCTAGGAATTAAATATATTGTACTGTTTCTAGTAATTAAAATCTTCTCATTTTTGACCTGGGGCAGAATGGAAAAGTGCTTTAAATTGGTGTTAGTGCAAATTTCAACAATTTCATGACTGTTTTCTACAATGATAATAATCACAAAAGCTTATGGAGTCTTACCCTGTGCCAGACATAGGTCTAAGCACATTACTTACTTGGTTTTGTTTCAACCTTGTAAGTATGTATTGTCATAGTTTAATAAATTGAGGCACAAGAGTTTGAGCCATTTGTAAGACACAAACCATGATTTTCTCAGAGAATTAAAGCACAGATCTATTACTCTTACCAGCCATACCTTTGGGCAACTCCTTTAATAAGCTACACTATCTTTCAATACTCTTTAGTAGACAATCTGTATTTTTTTTTTAAGATTTATTTTTATTTATTTATACAAGCACTGGGTACAGTCAGAAGCGCAGGAGGGTGAGAGAATTCACCAGAGCCAGAGCGGGGAGCAGAGCAGGCAGAAGGACCGAAGCACACTGCTGAGGGGAGCAGCGGGCGGCAGGAGAGGTCTGCGCGCCATGCGGGACCCTCCTCCGGTGGCCGGGGAGCAGCCGGGGATTGAACCAGTGCTGCAGAGACTGCAGGCAGCTTCGCAACCTAGCGCTCAACTGCTGCGCCACCAGGGAGGCCCGACAATCTGTATTTTTAATCAACTTGAGATGACCCTGGACAAACATGTACAAACTAGGGGAAGCCCAATATATAAACGGAGTGAATTATGCACCGTGGTGATAGATGGTAATGGGACCTTGAGCAAACCATGAAATTCGAAGGACATGTTTTCATCATCATAATACTTCTGAACTTTTAATATTCTAATAAACACATAAAAGGAAATGCAAGTTTGGAGAGAAGAGTGTGTTCTTTCACCAACTCTAGTCAAATATGCAAATTGGCTCCACCCATATCATGGCAGAATACAAAGGTTGAGGGCATCTTCTTGTGCAAAAAAATTGTATTTGTTCAAAGGAAGACTCAGAATTTCCCTAACAGAGTTCCAGGGCTTTTCCACAGAGGACTAGAACTGAAGTCAGTGACTCCCTGAGAGAAGAGGAGGGAAGAAGTGAAGGGGACCATGCTGGGAAAGTAGATACCCCAGCAGCAAAACAGAGTTGGGGTTGACTAGCCCCTATGGAAAACAGTATGGAAATTTCTTAAGAAAATAAAAATGGTGGGCCTCCCCGGTGGCGCAGCGGTTGAGCGCTGGGTTGCGAAGCTGCCCGCGGCCTCTGCGGCGCCGGTTCGATTTTCGGCTGCTCCCCGGCCATCGGAGGAGGGTCCCACATGGCGCGCAGACCTCTCCTGCCGCCCGCTGCTCCCCTCAGCAGTGTACTTCGGTCCTTCTGCCTGCTCTGCTCCCCGCTCTGGCTCTGGTGAATTCTCTCACCCTCCCGCGCTTCTGACTGTACCCAGTGCATGTATAAACAAAAAACAAACAAACAAACCAACAAACAAATAAATAAAGCATGCCTCTATAAAAAAAAAAAAGAAAATAAAAATGGAAATCCTCATACTTAGCAATACCTGTGTTAAGCATTTGTCAAAAACATATGAAAAATCTAATATGAAAATGCTTATGTATGACTTTGTTCATAGCAGCACTGTCCACAATTGCCTAGTATTGGAACTAAACTTAGTGCCTATCAACAGACAAATGGATACAGAAATTGTGAGTATACATTTAATGAAATACTACACAGGAACTAAAAATATGAAATAGTTTCTTTTGGATAAAACTTGAGATTGTTAAACTTAATTAAGTCAGAAAGTGGAAGAGAGCTATCAAATGGTTTCACTTGTCTTTAGAATACAAATAATCAAGAAACATACATGAGTAAAATACAGCAGGAATAATCTTGAGCTTAGTGAAATAATTTACTGATTACCACAGGGGACAGGGGATGTAGGGGAGGTGGGGAGGGGAGGCAGATGGGGTATTGGCATGTTGGTTTGGTGGAGGATGAGTGTGCACATGTAAGGAGTAAAAATTTAACCAGCAAATTGAAAAAAAAAAAAAGGGGGATCAAACAAAAACAGACTTTGAAATCAGCCCCTTAAAATTGACCATAGATATGAGGCATCCAAGAGGGTAAGGGGAGAGGTAAAAAAAAAAGGGGAGGTTTGAGAAATGGGGTGGGAAGAACACAATGGACTATGGCAGAGAACTGTGGGTGCTTTGGTGGTGGGAGAGCTATGATGGCTACACATAACAAGGAGAAATCCTATATTTTCAAAAGATTAACAAGGATGCCGAAAAAAAGGTACTCATTAATTAAAAAAATGGCCTATACACCCCCAGATATGATGAAAAACAATAACTAGTAGTTTTAAGAATCTCAACAAAATCTAAGTAGGATAAATGCAAAATGAACCTCATCTGTACAAATACAGCAAAATGTTTGGTTAAAAGCAACCACTAAAGGCAATTTTAAATATGATGATTTATTTATTTTATTTATTTTTTTTAAAGGAAGGATATTTATTTATTTATTTATTTATACAAGCACTGGGTACAGTCAGAAGCGCGGGAGGGTGAGAGAATTCACCAGAGCCAGAGCGGGGAGCAAAACAGGCAGAAGGACCGAAGTACACTGCTGAGGGGAGCAGCGGGCGGCAGGAGAGGTCTGCGCGCCTTGTGGGACCCTCCTCTTGTGGCCGGGGAGCAGCCGGGGATTGAACTGGTGCTGCAGAGACTGTGGGCAGCTTTGCAACCCAGTGCTCAACTGCTGCGCCACCGGGGAGGCCCTTAAATATGATGCTTTAATGCCAAGTTCCTATGCTGAAATATCTCAGAGATCCAGGTATTTATAAGTGATTTCAAATAATTTCATAAAGTGCTTTAGACCAGTGGTTCTCAAATATGTAGCCTTAGAAGTGATGAGTTTTTACCCCTTTCTAACAAAATTATAAAATTAAGAGAAATGTAATGTTATTTGCATTTTGTTGATGTTCAATTAAAAGGTTTGTCCATTAAAAAAAAGGATGACACATAATAGAACATGTTTGCTGATGAAAACGAAACAATATATAGAGAGAAATTGATAATGAAAGAGAGAATGTATTGCCAGTGTATCAAAGTCTTCGAAAAAGAATATAGATTAAAAAGTGTAAATGGAAAAAGAAAAAAAAAACACAATTTAAAAAAATGCAGATTTCTGGGCCAACTCCCACTGTGCAGTGTCCATGGGAATGTTAACAAGGATTTGTAGTACACCTGACATTACTCCCCCTTCTTGTCAACTCCATCATCAAGTTTAAGATCCTTGCTCTCCCATAATCACTGGCTGCTACAGAATGAGCCCCACCAACTTGACTGCTAGCCAGCCTCCATGTTTAGTTGCATGTTTAGGTGAGTGTCAACTGTTTACATTATCTGCATGTTTTTGGGTTGGTTCATGTCAGTCCACAACGCGGGATTGTATTAATTCCCATAACAAGCACTCGTTTACATTATTCTACCACTTCTATTTTGGGTTTATGACACAAATTCTAGGCAACATGGTATCTTGGCCAGTTGCTGATGTTCTTGTTTCCTACCAGCTTCTTTGCTTTGCCATTTACTCCAAAAGACCTCCCTGACCTAGAGAATCTGCATTGATTCTGTTGTCATTTATGCTTTATCCAATATGTCTGACTCACTGTCTCTGCTGGACACCAACTCTCCCTCTGATCCCTGTGCCTTGACCTGGTTCCTCTAGAAGGTTACCAGTTTCTGGATCTAGTATTTCTACCACCCATTGTGACTAGAAGAGACTTAAACAGTACATATAAGTGAGATTTGTTTTATTTTACATAGTAATTTTTAATATTTTTTTCTATGGAGAATTGTAACAAATGTAAAAAATGCTCAAACATGTTTATAAGTGTAAATGTGATAAAGCCTGCCATTAAAAGACTAAAGTGCATCTCTAAGAGACTGCAACTTCTGTAAAGACTGGTAAAGCTGAAAGTGTGCCATATAGCTTATCCTGCACACAAGTGATAAGGACTCGAAAAGGTATAAAAGGACCAACATTTTGAGCCCTTGAGACAGCGGTTCCAAGAGACTGTCTTGAGCGTAACCTTGCTGCAAGTGACTCTTCGAAACTGCTAGCTCGCTGCTCCCTTTGGACTGCACCTGCTCTCCAACCTCCTCTCACTCCCTGATTTTGTTACAGGGCAGGGAGAGGGGCAGCCCACATCCCACAAACCTGCCTGCTTTAAATAGATTATACCATCTACTGCATCAACACAAAACATATGAGACTTTAATGAAAAGGAACTTTAATACAATTAGTGAACAATACAGGAAAGGCAAAGAATATAGTTTTTAAATTAAACATTCAAAGTTACCAATCCCCTCATGGGTAAAAGCAGGATTTGCCTAGAGCAAGGCCCCAAAGCCTGCCACAGTCTAAAGCATCTTCCAGTGGGGACTCACAGAAAAGGATCAGATATAGCCAGACAAGTCTAGGAGGAAAAGAACAAAATCAAAATCAAGACAAAAACCACCATTGTCACCTCCTCAAGAGTCTCACCCACATCTGTTTCAACCAGTCCACGACCACAAGACCAGTGCAGTTTCTTCACGTGTCTCTCCACTCCAGGTGCTTCCTCCGGGTCTCCTTCTAACTCTCCATCCTGCTTCCTTCCTTCCTCAGTCCCCTCTGCAGCTTCTTCGCTCCCTGCTCAGCTCTACCCTCCTTTGGGTTGGGTGGGGAACCTGGAAACTCCCCCTTTCCTGGGGACCACCCTGTTACAATTTGGCACACTGCAAACAGGCCTGACATTCTCTGTGACCATCGAGCCTGAAGCTGGCACTTCCTGTGACCCTCGCCCTGTGAGTCCTCCCCTCTGTCTTTATGGCTCTTCACCCAGCTTTGTTGGTGATTCGGCTAAGATGTGGTATGCAGCAACTTTGGTCGCAAGTTACTTTGGGTACTTTGGGTTGGTCTTCCTGTTTGATTTGAGTGTTTAGAGTGATGGCATAAATAAAATATCTTCTTGAGAAACAACCTCTGACTGAGATTCACTTACAGCTCCCAACAACAGTTGAGTTGGACTAATTATGTGTAGATAGAGAAACCAAGTAGGTATTAAGGCCTTGAGGAATAAAGATATTCAGGTGCCGTCTCTTTAAAAAGATCTTATCACTTTAAAGAGAAAGAAGGCTTTTAGAACAACAGGATTATTTTCTTACCTATGAAAAATAAAACACCATATCCTAAAGAGAAGACATGTTTTGTATTTTTCATAAGCTGCTAAGGTTGAGGATATAAAACTAAGCTTGTTTGAAAATAAAAGATAGCAAGTGACATGTTCAATTACTACACATCACAAGTTCTTAAAGAAGTTGGAAAAAAAAAAAAAAGTGGTGAGTCCAGAAAGGGCTCAGAAAGAAGATAATTGAGCTGAGCTATAAAGAATGAAAATAACTTGGAAAAAAATTCCCACCACGTATTATTTATTGTGATACAATGATATAATGTGAAGGTCAGAGGAAATATAATCAGAGAAATCTACCTGCCAAGTTCAAAAGCTACTGGGGCTTTTGAATGCCAGTCTAAGTATAAAAATAATAAACTTTATTTTACCTTCAAAAGACAATAAGAGCTTTTCAGATTCATTTTCAGTACTTGGTGGTCCCTTTAACAGTATCAGTAAAATGCAAATCAGTGCTATTCTATACACCTCCTTTAGAGAAGTCCTCTTCAGATTGTAAGGGCAGGATGAGCACGGACCAGGTTTTCTGATCTGGCAGACCCCTAAAGGAGAGTCCTCGAGCCCTCAGTGGGTTTCTCAGGCTTTTATTGATCTTTACATGCATTGCAGCAACCAGGTACATGGCACCCGGTGGTGTCCCGGGGCCAGGAGGCCTATAGGCCTCCAGGCCCCAGGGAACTTTTTTTTTTTTTTTTTTTTTTTTTTTTTTTTTTTTTTATAGAGGCATGCTTTATTTATTTGTTTGCTGGTTTGTTTGTTTGTTTTGTTTATACATGCACTGGGTACAGTCAGAAGCGCGGGAGGGTGAGAGAATTCACCAGAGCCAGAGCGGGGAGCAGAGCAGGCAGAAGGACCGAAGCACACTGCTGAGGGGAGCAGCGGGCGGCAGGAGAGGTCTGCACGCCATGTGGGACCCTCCTCTGGTGGCCGGGGAGCAGCCGGGGATCGAACCGGCGCCGCAGAGGCTGCGCGCAGCTTCGCAACCCAGCGCTCAACCGCTGCGCCACCGGGGAGGCCCACCCAGGGAACTTTTTCACTCTGGGCTTCTCTGCCCTCTTTTCTCTCCTTTTCTCTCCTGCCTCTTTGCGTGCTTCTCTTCTCTTGGTGACTCTCTGTCAATACTCCCCCCATGGCCCACAGATGTAAACAAGATATTTGCAACAATATAACAACTGCAGGTATCCCATCAGGCCGGGCAATCCTAATGGTGCGGGGGCAGAAAAGCCTGAAAAACCATTTACCCTACACGGATATTATAAAGATGCTTGCGCAAGTAAGATCTACTTTTTGTTTTCCTTTTACCAGTTAAAAGAATGCTGCTGCTACAAGCACCAGAAATGTGAAACAATTTTCTATTTCCTATCAGATAACTGAAAATCTAAATGGCAAAGAAATTTTAAATGCATTTAAGCAACTTGCTGTACATCAGTGTGTAATGAGAAATCCTCCCTGTAATCTTCTAAGATATTCAAACCTGCCAGAAGCTAATTAACTGCTTTGGCAAAGGGAGGATGTGGCAACAGGATTCAGCTTCTGAATGGCCGCAAGGTATTTAAAGTGAATAATAGAAGAATTAAAGGGCCACAGTTAGGAAACGTATCAGCAGATAGAGTTTGTGGCCTAAATGGTTCTTATTCAATTTCAAAACTGAATTGCCTGAAGATTTATAACTGGGATTTTTTTTTTTTTTTTTTTACATTAAGAGAGCCTTACATTTCAAATACCAGCAAGGGAAGCTGGCACTCTGTAATTCTGCATGGGAAAAGCTTGTCAGTTGCAACAAATGAAGGGGAGGGGGGCAGGGAGAGGAGGGGGATGATTTATAGCATCAGGTCTGAGCAACCAGATTTTGGCTAAACCTACATGACTGAGGCTAAAGACGATACCAGCCCACCTGCCAGCAGTTACCTTTAATAATTGAGGGATATATTCACGATCTATTAAGAACCCCTGCCTCTATTTGCCTCTGTCAAATCTGTACCTCATCCTCACCCCTTGGTCTCAGAGGAAGCAACTAACTTTGAGTTTTTCTGGATTCCTTATGTATTAGAGTTTTCCAAAAAAACAGAACCTACTTGGAAACATATATTCCTGGCAATTAGATGATGTAGAGTAGATTGTGTAATCCTGGAAATGAGATGCACTGCTGTACCAGGACCTGTGCCCATGGGGTTCACGGTTCCCTGGTCCTGGAGATGCCATATCCTGCTCCATTGCCAGTTCCACTACCAGAGAAGTGAAGTGGCAAGTGCTTGTTTTCATTTCCTGTGGCTGCTGTTAACAATGTATCCCGGAGTAGGTGGTTTAAAATGACAGTTCTTTATTCTCTACAGTTTTGGAAGCTAAAAAGCCAAAATCAAGGCAATGGCAGTAAAACCAGGGCCCTACAGTATATACTGGGGGGGGAGGGGCGGGGAATTGGCTCTTCTCCACTGCCACTGTAGGGTAAAGAAAATATCAGGCTTTTCTGCCCTTCTGCCATCAGGATAGATGATGGATCCTTGTCCTGAATGCATGCCTGATGGCGGGCACCTGGAATAGGGTGTGGGCATAGGTAGATGGGATGCAGCTGAGCTAAGACTGTGCTCGCCAGCAGCACTAGCAGCAGCTGCAGGAGTAGGAGCAGCAGGAGCAGCAGGAGCAGGAGCAGCAGGAGCAGCAGCAGCAGCAGCAGCAGCAGCAGCAGCAGCAGCAGCAGCAGCAGAAGTCGAAGCAGAAGCCGAGAAGCAGCCGAGAAGCAGCAGAACGAACGCCAGAGAGTCCAGATAGAGTGAAGACTTGCTGGGGGCTGGGAGGCTGGCAGGCCTCCCCCAGCCCCCCAGCCAGCACCCCTGCCTGCCATATGCCTGGTGAACCCCAAATAAAAAACCTGCAAAACTACTGAGGACTCAGACTCCTCCTTTACCCGGTCTGCATGGGATCAGAAAACCTGCCTTGTTCCCAGTTCCTGGCCCTTACAGCCACCTAAGCAACTAGAGCCTTGGAAAAACTTGCTAAGCCAGAAGCTGCAGCCTGTGGGCAGCCCTTCCTGCAGGCACCAGCAGGGTTTGTGCACCAAGCCCCAGGGGAGTTTCCCTGGAGCTGGCTGCGCAGAGCAGCAAAGCAGGCAGCACACAGGCTGTTCCGCAAATACTCCTGTAAGGCTGCAAGGAGGCTGGGTGCTGACCAGGCTTGATGAAGGACCTGCGCCAGCCTATTATATTTGGTGCCTGGATGGTAGAATGGACAATGAGGTGCAAGCAAAATGACCCGATGGTGTTTATCAGATCCTTAGTTAATTATTTGGCGCCAGATGGACTGATTGGCCCTAAAATGCTCCAATTGGGCACTTAGAATTGAAATGGTCCAACCACTAGGTATCAACTTAGATTGGGGGGGAGGAGCCCCTGAAAGAGGATACATGGCACGCCAGGAGCCAGCTTGGGACGCCCAGACTCCCATTCTATTCCTGGCCTCCAAAGAAAACAAAAGGAAAAAAAAGAGAAGAAAGTGGAAAGCATCCAGCAGCAGACCTCTGAAGAGAAACCGAAGAGCTTCACAGAGACCGGAGGCTCTACCTGCCTCTGGTCCTGCCGCTGCAATCCCTTGAAATGAGCACTAAAGCCCCCAGGCTTGGTGTCTGAAAGAGCTGCTTGTATTTGGCGTTGACCAACAACTCACAGAGATCACCTAGAGCTGCTTGCCTCTGTTGCTGTCTAGTCCAGTGTCCGGTGCTGTTCATGCGACCTTCTGACGGTTGCTACAGGCTACTGCCCAGTCATCTCAGTGGCCCTGCCTGTGAGCCCCTCCGGCTGCCGAGCTTGCCGGTGCGCCACCAGCTCCAGGCCATCCTTGGGGGAACTGCACCATATTGAATGAGCGGCCTTTTGTTTGGGACTTTTGGACACTGTGGACACTATCTGGGTGAGATAGCAGATCCCTTACAATGTTAGAAACTCTTTGTTTACCCTATTTGTTAAAATAACCCTATTGTTGTTCTCAGAGTCTGAGTAGTCTTGCAATTGTGTGTGCAGGTGAAGAACCCACAGACCTGTTCTCCACTGGGCACTGTCCTTTGACCTGCTACAGCCATTTAATCAGGACTCACTTTCCTGATTGGTGGGGGGCTTTCTGGTGATAGGAAACATCTGTGTTTGTTCCCTCATAGTGGCTGGGACAGCTGGATGGGAAGGAGCAGCAGGGAGACTTTCCTGGAAGCTCTCAAAGTCAGTCTGGGTATCTTGTGTAAGGAGGCAGCAGTGTGCCTGGGCTTGAACCATATCCTCATGGGCTGGGGACTTGAAGGTGCTGAGGAGGCCTGCAGGGAAGAATGGTATGTTTGATTGAAAGCAACCAGGAGTGGGTGGTGTTCTTTTTCCTATTAGGGAGAGGTGTTTTGAAAGTCTGAAAAGCAAATGTGAGTGCGATTCAAGTCTTGGTTTGGGAGTTACTATGAGGTGGGTCCACAGTCTCGAATCAATCATGAAGGTCAAGTAGAGAACTGATAGTATCAGGGCCAGCTCAATGGTATGCCTGTCAACAGAAGGGGGAAAAAATAGAATTAGTGAAGAATATTTCCTGGACTCTGTCTACCATCTGGTTGCTAGCAATCCTTGACTTTCCTTGACCTGTGCCTCATCACTCCAACTTTTGCCTCTATCTTGATGTGACTATAAGTGACTATCTTTCCTCTGTGTCTCTGTCTCTGTATGCCCTCTTTGCTCATAAGTACACCAGTCATTGAATATAGGTTTCATCCTGATCCAGTATGAGCTCACATTAATTTAGCTAGTTATATATTCAAACACTCTATTTCCAAATAAGATCATATTCTGAGGTTCTATGTAGACAAATTGGAGGGGGCACACTTCAATCCAATCCAGTGCTATTAATCCAACTCATACAGTTTTTTGTATCAGGTTCTGCAACTCTATATAGAGTGTCAACTACCCCAAAGCAGGAAGGTTTCACTCATAACTCAAGCCAAATGCATTTAACCACAATATGAATTTATTGGGGAAATCCACATTACAATAATATAAGCATAAAATTAAATTGACCACAAAAAGTGGGGAACCTCACCTGAGAGCTCATATAATCCATTTGTTTCCAAGGAGGAGGGGGTGCTACTTCCCAGGGAATGAGTCCCTGTGGTTCTTGCAAAATTCTGGAGAAGTCTTTACTGCTAAGGACATTGAGTCCATGATTATCTCAAATTGCCTCAACTTTGGTACCTGTATTTTTTGCTGCTTTCCAAAGGCATCTTATCAGGAACACCTGTTAATTTTTATTTCAGTGGGGTCTCTCCACAGTCAGGTTTTTATCTGCCTCTACCTTTCAGATGTCTGTTTATCAGTGTCTTCCTTAATAAGTGGTTGATAACTTAAGTCCCTCTATCAAAATTGTCCCTACTTTTTTATCAATCAGACTCATTACAAAATCCATAGATATAACCTCTTGATCAGTCAGGATCATTACAATAGCAGTATATATATGACATATATGTCCTTTTCACCCATGGTTAGTTTTCCTTTTGGGGAGTACAGCTAACTTATTTAAATGAGACAATTAGAGATGTGCATGCGATAGACCCTTTTATCTGTGACTAATGCACTTAGATTACAAATAGGATTTTCTTGTTTTAAAGAGATACTAAACCTATTCACAGAACTTAAGATTTTTTTAATTTATGAATTGTATCAATCACATAAAAAGTACAAGAGACAATAAAACAGATACCTCCTTCACTCCCCAACGGTAACTAATATCCTGAAACTAGAATAAGTCATTCCTGGCACTTTTGTGTTTCTCTTTAATCAAAACTGTATCTATAAAAATGTAGTATTATAAAATTTTATGTCATTACTATGCTATCATACCCATTCTTTTTGCAACTTTTGCAACTTTTCATTATTTGAAAAGAGTTTGTCATTGCAGAGTGAAAATTTATGCAAAAACAGTGAAGACATTTAAAACGATCCCAGAAAGCCATTGTCTCCGGCAGAAATAACCAATACAACTTTCTGTAGAAACTAGTTATGTACAATGTTTGCATAAGAATTTTTAGCATAGTTATATGTAAGAGTGGGAAAATATAAGCAATACATAATATGTGTATACATACACAAATATACAGTATTATCAATTAAATGAAATACTATGTAGCTACTGAAGTATGTGGATGAGATCTACAGAAATTAATATTTAAACGAAAAGTTAAAAAGTTTGACATATGTAAAATTATTTCTTCAAATTTCTATTTTTGAAAGAGCATTTCATTGATAATATAAATTTAAATAACTTCATTAAAATGATGAATATATGCAAACCCTTCCATTAATGTGCTAAATCTAGTATTAAAGTTCTCTGAAGGATGTGGGATTTCAACTTCACAGTAAGTCAACATATTAGCAAAACTTCATCCAGCCCTTGTTATTGACTTTACATAAATAAATAAATAAATAGGAACATTTCTTTTTAACTGTTAAGAATTGTTCCCATAATCTATAGCTGCAAGCAATAATCAGATCAGTGATGCTTTTTAGAAGCTTGGTCTCTCTCAGCATCTTGATTGATATGTCAACTTAGTTCTGCAAAGGCTTTTAAATAACTCATTGTGTGCACTTCTAAATTGAAAGCTATATTACAGCATCAAAACTACCACATACAGGCAACAGTACATTATTTTCAATTTTACCTTCAGACTATTAAAGCTATCGTGGTATGAGAATAATGCATATGTGCACATCCCACAATCAATAAAATGATATTGCTCAGTATTTCAATAGAGGTCTGATAAGATAATAGTAGCTGGAAATATGTTGATGACTAAATATTCAGTAAAACCTCACACAGGAAAAAGAGTACCTGAGTGAATCAGATAATGAGCAGTGTGCCCTCTAATTCAGGGGGTGAGGCAGCACAATTCTCAGAGCTGCCAACAACAGGCCAGGTGCATCTTATTGTGAGCTACACTCTTCCCTGATGAGCTCTTCATAGCAGCAATTATGTTGTCGTTTGGATCATTACTTAAGGTTTTTCCCACCTAGCAGACCTGCAACTGGATGAGGTCAGGGACTGTGCTCAGGAATTCCAAGAAATCAGAGAGGGAGATAAGGGAAATACATTTACTGATAAAATTCAAACCAGTGGGGTCAGTGAATATGCATAATGGATCAGATAATTTTTTATTATTTGCCAAGAGTCTGTCTCTGTAGTATGAGGAATTATGCAAAAACAGTGAAGACTTTTAAAACTGTCACTTTTGTCAACCATTATCACACCCATAAATGGCCAGTACAAGGCAAGTCTGCTGCCACTTTGCTCATTGCAACTTCTGCCGATTTCAAGAACATCTATATCACAGTGCAAGGCTCTTCCACTGAATCAGGCTTGTCACACAAGAGATTACCTTCTTGTTTTTCCCATTTTACATTACTCTGTGTTTAAATGAGAAAAGCAATACTGCTTTTGCCCGAGTTCTAGAACCAGCTCTCACATCTCAGCACACTTCCCTTCTCTTTTTTATGATCCTCCTTTCTATTTCTGTGTTTACTCAATTTATTGCTAGAAGCTACCTCAACTAAGAAAAATGCCAGTGTAAGACAATATCTAACTATAACAATATTTTCCTGACGTTACATAATTAGTTGTTTAGTAAGTTGACTCTAGTCAAACACTTATATTTATGATTTTGAATAAATTCACTCTGTAAGCAAGTATCAACAGGAAAATGAATTAGTTTTGATTTCAAAAAAATCATCTAAATGGGAGAAAAATACAACATTTGAAAATCTTACTAATTTTTGTTGATGCGAAGAAGACTGCCAAAAATGAAGACATAGGAAAACTACCATTAGTAGCTTTTATGAGTGATCTACACATGCCAAATCATTTTTACCTATCTCTTATAAATGTGAAACAATAAAAACCGTAGGTAATGTTAACAGTTGATTTTAGCTCCCTCTTTGGATTTGGATCAGATTTATTACAGAGAAAATTGTATTTTTGTGTGAGGTACTTAATTTATACATTGGTTCAACTAGGAGTTGCAACTTTGTAGTATTTTAGCATACATATAAATGCTTACGGGTATTTATACGGGATATGTCTTTGCTTTTATAACATTTTAAATCATGACTATGATTTATTTGCTATGAAATTCTTGGTCATAACAGCCTTAATGATATTCATATGAAAAAGTGTGAATTCTTTGTGATATAGTTTCTAGATTTATTTGAGGATTATGTAAACTGCAACTTAAATCTTTGACTTGTGTGAGGCTTGAGAATGAGGGAGCCAGAGCAGTCAGCCTTCCTGGCAGAGGTGAATAAGCAAGAGCAAAGGCCCCAAGGCAAAAAGGAGTTTGGCATTTTTTATAATAAATGATTTTCCTATGGCTATTGCAATAGACAGTGGAAAGGTGATGAACTGAGCAGTCTAACTGTTAGGGGGAAAAGGATGTCCCAAAGCAAATTCCATATAGGCTTTGTGGACTCCACCCCCACCCCAGGTCAAAGCCAAAGACACTGGGAACTCCAAATCCCATCACCACCAAAGGGAAGGTGGCTGGGACCTGAGGGTGGGGTTAAGCAGCCAGGTGGATACAAAAGGCAGACACGTGGGCTTTGGGGGCTCTCCATTTTGGGCTCTCGGCCAGCTTGCAGTGTCCGGTCAGCTCTGAGAGTGACTTTGAGTTTCCAGGTCGTCGGATCGGGTAGGACGCATTAAAGACTTTATTTCCCTATTTTCTCCCTGAGTTGTACCTTTTCCTTATTTTCTTTTTCTCTTGTAAATAAACCTTTTATTAACCCTTTTGTGTGTGTCTGTAGTAGAGTATTCATAAGTCCCTTTAAAGCGCGCGGGTGAGGACCCACAGCCAGGAACCCGTTTAATATCGGGGCTGCCCTATAACATAACTATGGAAAGTTGTTCAGACTAAGGTTAGAATTTGGATGTTAGTGTAAATCTATTGGGAAGCCTAGGTTGAGCTTTAAATGGTGAGGTGACAATCTTTGACTCCCTTCGAAGTAACTATATTCCTATTAACTTTGAATTGCTGTTATTTTATTTTTTTTTTTTTATAGAGGCATGTTTGTTTTTTTTTTTTTTTTTTTTTATTTAGTTTGTTTGTTCTGTTTACACATGCACTGGGTACAGTCAGAAGCGCGGGAGGGTGAGAGAATTCACCAGAACCAGAGCAGGGAGCAGAGCAGGCAGAAGGACCGAAGTACACTGCTGAGGGGAGCAGCGGGCGGCAGGAGAGGTCTGCGCGCCATGTGGGACCCTCCGCTGGTGGCCGGGGAGAAGCCGGGGATCGAACCGGCGCCGCAGCCGCGGGCAGCTTCGCAACCCAGCGCTCAACCGCTGCGCCACCTGGGAGGCCCGAATTGCTGTTATTTTAATAAAGAATTTGCTTGCAGACTAGCCAGTAAATTAGGAATGCGTTTTGATTAATCTCTGGTGTTTTCACTCATGACTACTTAAGATGGATAATTTTGTATGTCAACTTGACTGGGTCACTGTGTGCCTAGATAATTGGCCAAACATTATTTCTGGGTATATCTATGTTGGTGTTTCTGGATGAGATTAACATTTGAATCTGTGGACTGAGCAAAGTAGATTTCCCTCCGCAGTGTGGGTTGTACTCACCCAATCTATTGAAGGATTGGATAAACTAAAAGTTTGAATAGGAAAGAATTCTGTCTCCTAACTATCTCTGAAACGGGACATTGGTCTTTTCCTGCCTTTGCACTTGCACTAGAACTGGAACTCTACCATTATCTCTTCATGATTGCATCAATCAGTTCCTCAAAATATGTAAGTAAATAGATAAACAAAATATGTATGTTCTGTTTCTTTCAACAACCCTGACTAGTTCACTAGTCATAATTAAGACAAGGAGTAAACATTCATCTAAAGAATGAAATAATAAAGACTGAATGGATTATTGAATAAATATGTGAACTGAAGAATTAATGTGGGTAGGACTAAAAACACATTGGATCAATTCTGGTCACATCTACATTCTGAAAGGAAAGGATTAGGTGTTTACATTTGTTTGTACTTGTGATTTATTGTTGCAGATGTAATTAGTGCCTGTAATTATTCTTCTCCAGAAATTTGTTTATTTTCTTTTTCTTTTGTTAATTTTCTTGGTTTACTTAAGTAATCTCTGCTGATTAGTATGCATTCAAATAGCCAAGATAATTTGTTAAATTACACCTTCATAGAAACTTTAATTTATTGTAATTAAACATTATAGCATGGAATTATAATATATATGATGATGTTATATGAGTAGTAATATATAAGAGAGTGGTAGTTTACAAATTATAGTCTTGGGATATTAGATAGTATTGACCTGAGCTTAAATATTCACAAAAATAAAAGCTGCAGAGTATTAACTTCTCATTTAACTCTGAATATGCTGTATGTATGTAATTGTTTTCCAATAGGTATAACGTATTTTAGATTTTTAAAAAAGTCAAAAGTTCCCTTTAAATGATGAAATCAGTACAATAAAATATTCTCGTTGCATTTCTAAATGTGAATTGATAATCTCAGGTATAGTAGCAATTTTTTATGTTTATTGTTTAATGACAAATAATGATAAATAATAAATTATGATAATAATACATAATGATAATGATAAATATGATAAATAATTCACAAATTATCAATTACTGTTTGCCAATAATCTGTATATGTGGTGTGTAAACTGCAGTTCAGTGCATTTCCAAAGGTGACCTCCCACCATATGCTCCTCTGCGTGTACCCTGGCTACTCCTCATCAAGAAGTAGAACTTTTTGATCCTTCCTCTTGAACCTGGGCAGGCTATGAATGTCAGGACACATAGGATATGGAGGAAGTGGTACTAGAAGTGGGTATTGATCATTTCTAACCTGTGAACTTCTCCATCCTTCTTTTTGGAATTCTTACCCTTGGATTCTACTGTCTCACTCCAAATTAATTCCTCCAAAATTCTTAAGATAGCCCTAGAGGTAACAGTGTAAATCAATTATGTATTTAATGGTTGACTCCCTCCAAAAGGATGAAATATATTTTTAACTGCCAAATCCCTGGTACATGGTAACACTTAATAAATACTTGTTGAGTCAATAAAATAATGCATGGAAGGAAAAGAAAATCCCACCTACTCTGCTGGAATCATAGGTGTGAAGAACCAGAATCAGCGCTGGCTGCAGCCTCTATTGAGCTACAGTTGCCTGCAGCAAAGACCTCTAATCCTAGGGGAGACTAAGACTCTCAAAGACCAACTAATTTTGCAAGGGTGGAGTCAGAGCCCAATTTCTTTCCATTTACATTCAATAGAGAGGAGTAGCAAAGTGCCAGAGGAGTTTTTTGTTTTGTTTTGTTCCGTTTCTTTTCTCTTGGTCAGATTGCAGAAAGCCTGACAGATGTAAGGAAGTAGTTTTATAAAAATGCAAACTTAAGCTACATTGCTAAGTTAATAAGTTCATCAACATTAAGGTAACAAGCTTTATTTTTGTCATAGAGGACACATCGTAGAAATATATATATATACATTTTATATATATAAAAAGCCAATTAGCATTTATGCCATGAAGTAACTCAGATCAGACTCACCTTTCCACTGTAAGCAAATAAGGACCTTTACAAAATATATGAAGTAACTAGTCCAGTGCGTAGCACAGGACTGATCTGCGAGAGAAGGGAACCCACTAAGTGAGTGTTATATTTGCCTCGATTTCCTGCCTGGGAATGTGTGTGGATCCCACTGTCCAAAGATGAAAACCTGGAGAAAAATGCACTCCCAAGATTCAGGTTTAGGGGTACCCAGGAGACTGCCAAGTAGGTCTTGGGTCTGGGAAGGAGGAAATTGCACTCTTTTTATGACCTGGCTTGGGAGTCACTAAATGTCATTTCTGACTTAGTCAGAAGCCCACCCAGATTCTAGGGAAGGGAACCCAGGTCCCACCTCTTGGAGAAATGCTATTGATAAATTGTACAAAGAACTTGTGCGAGGAAGAGTTTGTTGTGACTTCATGGAAAATAAAATTTGCCATGATATTAGAAATTACATGGAAATGGGCTAAACATTTTGACTTAGGAAAAAGTTCCCTAGGAAATTTTACATAAAAATCAGCTAACACTTAATAAACCTTGGCTGCTTCTGGGCACTGATGTTGCTTTTAGAGTTCATAGAGTTCATTGAGAAAGGTGGAAAGTAACAGAAGGAAGGAAACTTCTGTTCTGTGGTTTAGGTTGCCTTATGAGTGGGACCAGCAGTGCACAAATGACACGTGAAGAGTTCTGGGTCATCATCTACATTAACAAGTGCTAACCTTCCCTCCTCTTGTTTTCCAGCGGCTCCTATGTTTCAAGATGAAACCAGGCATAGTCAAGGTTGCTGCTAACCTCATTACCACCTCAGCAAACCCTTCATTACTTTATAAACATTCAAAACTATCACATTCATTGTTTGTCATAAAGTTGCTTTACTTTATTCAAAAGTAAAACATTATCTGCTTCTTTCCTTGCCTTAGGCTTGTGATTATATTTAACCCTTAATGACAGTTCTCTGTAATAGTCATCCTTAAATGTGATCTTGAGTTCTCAAGATGCCATGTGCTGTATTTTGTCTGCCCAATATTCTGCTTTAGAGCTCCCTGTTTTTTTTTAAAAGATATCTGTAGCAGTACCTGAGAAAGTTGAAACACTTTTACTTTTCCACACTGGCAGATTGGTTTTGATTTTAGCTTTTTGGGATTCCTGGCTTCCATGGGTGCAGAGATTGAATGCTGCAGCTACTGAGTCAGGGTATGGGAAAGTGTCCTAGAGTTGTACAGCTACTGGTGAAAATGTGCTGGGGGGGTGACTCTTGTTTGTGGCACCAACAATAACCTTCCTTTCTGGGGTTCCAGATTGGAGACTGTATTCTATACACTGTTAGTGTACTTCATTAGGTCTGTACCAATCCCAAGGTAAGGTCGTGGGAATGCAGTCCTGTACTATACTTCTCACTGGGGAATTAAATGGACTTAGAGGTGGGGCACATGTGTGTAAAGGTCATTTTCTCCCTTAAGCTGAAAATATGTATTTTAAGTTTTTGGTACTTAAAAATTACTCCTGCAGAGAATATATTCTGCCACTGTAAATCATTTGCACATGACCTGAAGGGTAGACAGTAAAAATAAATTTAACATGTAGCAAAGTTTATTGGCACACTTAATGGTATAGCCAAATGAATATAAGAAAATACCACAGCTAAGGTAAATGGGCAATTCTGACCTAAAAGCCATAGCATAGCATAGGACTGTGTATGCAAAGTAGATCATTCTGACAGACCTAAGTGCTCCATGAACTTTAAATATTTTATTCTTCCCTATTTGTTCATGTTTCCAGTCAAACGCAGATATAAACTGGGGTACAGTGGTTGACTGGAACAGTGGTTTAGGGAAACAGGCATGTTTGATGGACTATGGATAAAGCAAGCTTCAATTTATAAACTTGATTGTCTTTCACTTACTTTTTAAACGTATCCTTTTTAAAAAATATAATACCTTTATTATTTTTTTCAAAATCTACCCTCATCATTTAAATTAAAACATGACAGAAAAATTTAAAATACATAAAGTAGAAAGTATAAGATCCCTTTGATAACACACCCCTCTCTCCCAACCAGAAAAACATTTTTTTATATTAGTTATATAGTGTTACATACTTTCAATAGGTATATACAATATATAAATATAAACATAAGCATATGTATATATGTGCACATATATACATATACACATATGCATATATGCATATATAAACACATGCATTTGTGTGTGTGTATAAATATATATATATATATATATATATATATATATATCAACATCCCTACTAGATGGTACAATTGTTGCAATTGATGAACTTGCACTGACACATCATTACCAATCAGAGTCCATCCTCTTATAAGACCCAGCTCACCCTTAGTGTTTGTTTTATAGATTTGGTAAATATTGCATGTACCCTCCATGGCATATCATCTAGAATAGTTTCACTGCCTCCCAAATCCTCTGTGCTCTGCCTTTTCATGCCCCCTTCCCTTCTAACTGCTGACAACCACTGATCTTTTTACTGTCTACACATTTTGTCGTTTCCAGAATGTCATGTTCTTGGACTCATACACTCTGAACCTTTTCAGATTGGCTTCTTTCATTTAGTAGTGTATCCTTGTCTTTGTTTTATTTTGTTTTTTTACTTATTTTGGTTGAAGTTGTATTTCATGATAATAGGTGTGCAGAGTTAAAAATCAATGTGTGTATACTACACCAATAGCTTCATAGCTCATTTCTTTCTAGAAATTAATAATTGTCTACCTTTACCATGGCTATATTTATGTTTTTGAAGCAATTGTATTAAAAATTCTATTTTAGAAATTGCTAATTTTCATTTATTTATATTTAAATGATTATATAGCTTTTATTAACTCAGTAGATAGCTTTTTACGTTAGGGCCAAAAGATCTCTAACATTTTCAAATTTTATTTTGAAATAATTTCAGTCTTACATCAAATTATAAGATAGCACATAAAATCTATGTATCTTCTTTATCCAGTTTCTTCTGGTGTTATCTATTTATATAACCATAGTCTAATTATCACGAAATTTTTCTTACAATGTCTTTTTTTTCTGTTCTGAAATCTGTGATCCCAGAATATATTAAATTGCTCTCTTTACTGTCATCTACCCTATTACTGTTCCTCATTCCTTTATGTCTTTCATAATCTTGGTTTTTTTTTATGTTACTGGACAGATATTTTGTAGAATTTCTCTCAATTTAGTTTTGTCTGATGTTTATGATATAACAGATGGTACGATGTTGATACTACCAGTGATGTTAGTCTTATTCTCTTGAATAAGTAGGAAATGCTAGGTTTCATCTCTGTAAAGTTACTACTTTTCCCTTTGCAACTAATACATATTTTGGGGAATTATTTTGAGATAATGCTAATCCTTTTTCTCTAAAAATTTTCTCTCACAAACTTTGGCACCGATTTGTGGATCTTGCTTGTAGAGATTATTATTACAGTATTTCCTTGATTTTGTATTTCCTTCATTTTTTTATTTTGTAATTTTATATTCTGCTCATTTCTTTTGCATGTATTAATTGGAATTCTTTTGTAAGGAAGAATTTTTATTTTCCTTTTTATGCATTCATTCATTCATCCATTTACACATGTAAATATATTAAATCATGAATATTCATTTAGTTCTGTGGGCTATAATCCAATACTATCTTTACCATTTTGTGATCACATTATTCCAGCTTTAGCATATGGTAGTTCCTTCCAAATGGCTTCCCTGTAGTTCTGACTTTTTGTTCTCAAACCACCTTCTGTCCAGCTCTGTGTGGCACAGGAGTTTATTGCATAATTTCTTGTCCTGGTCCCAATATTTAGCATGTTTCAGTATACTTGGAGCCCTGATGTAAGAAAATTGTGGATGTTTGAAGAATTTTGCCTGTAGGGTTTTTGGAATATCATCCATCTTCTTGCCACACCACATAGACCATTAGAAATTTGGATGGTTACTTCTTACCTGTTGAATACCTCTTGCCTATAGAAGGTTTTATCCTCTGTCCACTCTACACTTAGAACCACCAATTTCTTTTTTCCTAAGAATATTCATTTCTTGGGCCTCCCCTGGTTGAGCGCTGGGCTGCAAAGCTGCCTGCAGCCTCTGCAGCCTCTGCAGTGCCGGTTTGATCCCCGGCCACCGGCAAGGATCCCACATGGCACGCAGACCTCTCCTGCCACTCCCGCTGCTCCCTTCAGCAGTGTATTTCATCAGTCTGCCTGTTCTGTCCCCTGCTCTGGTGAATTCTCTCACCCTGCTGCGCTTCTGACTGTACTCAGTGTTTGTATAAATAAATAAATAAATCTTTTAAAATATAAATAAATATTTAAAAAAAAGATTCATTTCTTTTTTTTTTAAGATTTATTTTATTATACAAGAGCTAGGGTACAGGCCAGATGTGCGGGAGGGTGACAGGATTCACCAGACAGAGCGGGGAACAGAACAGGCAGACTGACAAAATACACTGCTGGGGGGAGCAGCAGGCAAGGCAGGAGAGGTCTGCTTCGCCATGTGGGGTTTTCGCTGGCCAGCTGGGATCGAACCTGCACTGCAGAGGCTGCGGACAGCTTCACAGCACTGCGCTCAACCACCTGCGCCATCAGTGAAGCCCGAAGATTCATTTCTTTATAGAGTTTATTTCATTTAAAGTTCTTTGCATTTTCAATTCTTAATGACTAAAAAGAAAACCTTTGACTTCTTAAAACTTATCTAGTTTGGTGTGTAACAAATATGTTTTTTTTTTTTTAAAGTCTATCTAAGGTGTGTTTTTTAAAAAAAAATCTATCTAAATATTTAATTGTTTTTCTTTAATTTTTTAAATTTATTTTTGCTTAGAAGAACTGGGGTGTAGAATAGAGGCACAGGGATGAGAAGACTCACCAGAGACAAACTGGGGAGCAGAACAGGCAGATCCACTAAAATACACTGCTAAGGGGGGCAATAGGGGAGACAGGAGAGGTCTGCTTCGCCATATATGGGTTAACACCCTGGCCAGGGGATGGAAACCAAGCCATACTGAAGCGAAAATATGTTACTGAGTAAATGACTGTAATAAAGAGTCCAGCAGAACTTCCAGCCCAGGTGCAGTGAACATTCCAATGCGGGCATAATTAACACATTTGCTTACTTACAGCTCTTTCCCTTTCAAGATTCATGGCCAGGGCCTCAGCACTCTTATCTACAAGGTCAGGCAGCCAATCAGCTGGTCTATCTTATCAAGGCCCTCCTCGAATGCCTGCATCTTCCCCCCCTTGTCTTGCCCTCCTTGTCAGGGACTTTGCCACAAATGGTTGTGTCTGATGAAAAATGATGTTATCAATGTAACAGATATGGACACAGTTGTGTATAAAAGAAACCCTTGGTCTTTAAACGGGTACTCAGACTTTACAGGGCTACCCAGGTCTGGGACCTCATGCATGAGTAATAAAGCTTCTCCTGACCTCACCATTCCTGAAGTACCACTTGTTCTTCCTCTGCTGGGGTCAAAGGCTAGAATTTATTTCTACAACAATACCAATGACAACCCTGAGACTTAACCCCTAAGCCAACTGGGAAACCCTAAATATTAGTTGTTATAATGAGAATTATGGCCTCTTGTAGTTCTTTAAATATTAATCAGAAGTAGAATTTGATCTCAGCTGTCTTGATGAGAAAAAGTAAGGGCAGAGTTAATATGCCATTTACAGAGAAACTGCGGTGGTATCAAAGGGAAATCAATATATGTACTTATTCTAATAAACTTAACTTTACATATTCATATATGTGTATGTGTATATACATACATATATACATACATATATACCCCTTGCATGTAATATACATAGATAGATACCAGACTATATGCAAAAACCATTATTGAAACAAGAATATATTTAATGTGGTTATGAAAGAATTTTCTTCAATACAGGTATACTCCCAGATCTCACCAACAAACACAAATTGGCTCTCGTTGATTGCATGTTATTTTCAGGGGCAATGTTTGTTCTATGCAAATTTACTGAGAAAACTCTGACAAGAAAATGATAACATCTGTGTACAAATGTTCAGAAATTCAACATTTGGATCAATGTGGGTAAGAACAATGTAAATGTTTCTGAGTTGTACTGAACGTGTATGGAGACTGCCAAGTCTGAGATACCATCTAGGGGGAAAGACAGTCTGCTAAGGAATGTTTTTCCCCTCAAATGAATGCTGCATGCAAAGACCTCTGAGGGAAATGTATTTGTTCATCATGCAGAGGTGTTTGTGCTTTAATTTGCACTTTTTATTTCATGCTCAAACACTGCCAAGCTTGCTCTTTTTATGAAATGAAGAGGAAGGCTGAAGTTAAAATAATATTAGAGAAGTAGGAGCTGTGTGGTAACTGTCCTAGTAGTCTTACAAAATGCCTCACCTTTGCTATTACTAGGTATGGAATAGTCCACTGCATGCATAAACATTGCACATAAATGAGAATTCATTGTGGAAAGAAAATCCATTTAAAAAAAAAACATTGTGCCTTGGATAAAAATTATATATTCTTGGCCAACTGGAGACTTTGACCATTGGCGCATGAAATGATCTCACCCTTTTTAAACTTAAAACATTTTCAGAGCTTCTTAATGAGATTTCCTAACATGTTCTACAAGATTGTGTATCTCTCTCCTTCCTAACTTGGGCTATAAAACCGCTTCATTTTTATAGCACAGAATTCTTTTAGTTCATCAAACCTCAGCACTTCTTTAACATTTTGTGGATAGAAAACCTTAGAAATAATGCGTAGCAACATTCTGAGGGCATTGGTCTTCTTACAATGGCCATGGTCATCTAGGACAGCAAAGGAATTCCTGACATTGACTTTGCAGCAAATTTAATTATTTTGAGATAGAGAAGGGGGACAAATAGGTGTCTTGAGGGCACTGTGACTGACATATCAATTTAGGAGCTCAGAAAATTTCAAATAACTATGTGTTTATGTACATGGAAGGTGTGGAAAAGGAATGATCATGGTACTGACATAAATATTAATATAACCCTAATTGATGTCATAGGAGCTATATAAGTATAATTATCATAAGATTTCAAGGATTGTTAAACGTTAAAGTAAAATAGACTATTATTCGCTGATTTACATGTTAAGACCTGGAAAGATCACTCCTGTCCATGTACAAGAAAAAAAAAAAAAAACAACAACAAAATGAAACAGGACAAACTGAAAATCAATGACTTGGAGCCATCATAAGACGTCAAAAGGTGATTCCCCACTCTCAAATTTGGGAGATACAGGTGAATACAGAGGGTGACCATGTGGATATGCCTACTTGAAATGGAAGCTGCTAGAGCCCTGAATTGGCAGATACACTTAAATGATAATGTTAATAAATTAATGGAGGCTGGTGAAGACTAGTTTAAGGGTGAGAAAATTCATAAGGGCATCATCACACATTTATGGGTTTAGATTTAAGAAACACAACAAGTTCTCACAGAGGGGAAAAAAAATTCTCTTGGCTCTGAGAGCAGGAGTAGAAGAATAATCATTGCAAAATATGGCTGGAACTACTTTCAGAATCTGAGTCTAAGACCTCTGTCTTTGATTTAGGATCTCAAAAGCATTTAAGATCATACTGTGGCAGAAGCAAAAGCCAAGTTGATTTAGCAAGAGTATACCTGGGAAGGGATCCAAGCTGGCAGAGATGCCTAGAGACCCCAGCCTTGAGCAAGGAGGGAGCCATGGCTTTTTATGACTCAGTCCCATTCTGCCCCTGGGTCAATTTCTCCCTGGTTCCATAGGGAGTGAGAGAGGGGGCAGGAAGAGCATTAATCAGTTGTGGCAGGAGTTGCTATGGTGACCTGAAATTTAGACACAGGCATATTCAAGTAGTTGTTTAATTGCCCTAGCAGTTGGCCACAATTGGGGGGGAATTGCCTCCCCACCCTCTCAGAGGTGGTGGTGCTTCTTGATCTCTCTGGGCAGTGTCAGGCTCTGCTTGTTTATTGGAGAGGGGGCTTGGGGACACTATCAAGCCTGCTCTCAGTGCAAGAGATTTTTTTCTACCTATATATGGGCAGATGCCCTCAGGACACTTTTTGATCATCAGCCCAGAGGACCTGTTCCTTGTGGTTACAGGATGTTGCGCACCTTCATCAATTTCAACCACAGACACCAGCCTAACTGCCTAAAATAACACAGTCCAAAACAAAGAACTTGTATATAAGCAGTCCAAAACTTTTAATTGGAAACTCCTTTTCTGGATTATTACCCCACCTGGGAGAAAAGTTTTCCTGTCTCACCTAAAGAGGGCAAAAAGCAAAACAACACTAGTGAAGGTTACACCCCTAGGACACACTGTCACTAAACACTGACAATGAATCCTAAGATTATAAAACACTTCCCTTTCTCCTACAACCACACCGGCAGGGCTTTAGTATAAATAATGGTGGATTATAGCAGGATGCAAATTCTACCTAAATGGAGTTAACAGGAAGACCCAAAGACAGCAAGGAAGATAAAAGTGAGGGCACTAGAGAAAATGAAGTCCCTGGCCCTACAGGCGACACTAAACATTAGACACATCCGACTTCAAGTCAAATTTGCATGCAATCTTACACTAATGACCTATTTATCTCAGTAAATACATAGTAAGTATGTAAGCAAGAATTACAGCAGATTTTTCATCAGAAGCCATGTAAGGAATATGAGAGTAGATTGAAATAACTAAAGTGCTGAAAGAAAAAGAAAAAAACACATAGTCTTTTATTGTTTCCAGGTTTGGGGAATTTCTAGATGTTTAGGGGCTTTGGGTTTTCTCAGTCCTGGACTGTGACCATGAAAGAATCCAAGACACATCTTAGCGAAGTTTGTTTAGAAACATAATGAAAGCAGATCCAGTTGTTAATGTGCAGACTTAGGGGTACCTCAAGACCCTCAGTTTGCACACGTTAAATATGCTCTGCCATCTGCCCCATGAAGACAAAGCATATTCTCAGGGTATAAGACCTTTCATAGAAAAGAACTTTAATGGAATTGTTATAGGACAGGGAGAGGGGCAGCCCAAAACTCCGCAAACCTGCCTATTCTACATGGGTTCTGCCATCCGCCGCATCAACACAAAACATAGGAGACTTTAATGGGAAGGAACTTTAATAAAACTAGGACACAATACAGGTAAGGCAAAGAGTCTAGTTTCTAAGTGAAGCACCCAAAGTTACCCGTCCCCTCGTGGGTAAAACTCCATCCATATGGGATCGGCCCAGAGCAAGGCCCCAAAGCCTGCCACAAGTCTAAAGCATCTTCCAGTGGGGACCCACAGAAAAGAGTCAGAAACAACCAGACAAGCCCGGAAGGAAAAGAGCAAAATCAACATCAAGATAAAAGCTGCCATGGTCACCTCTCCACGGGTCTCACCCACATCTGTGTCACCCAGTCCACGACCAAAAGACAAGCACAGTTTCTTTACGTGTCTCTAGGCTCCACACGCCTCCTCCAGGTCTCCTGGCTCCATCCTGCTTCCTTCCTCAGTCTCCTCTTCAGCTTCTCCTCTTCCTGCTCAGCTCCACCCTCTCTTGGGTGGGGCAGGGAACCTCCCCCTTTCCTGGGGACCACCCTGTTACAGAATTAGTCTGCATATAGAGAGAAAAAAAGGATAATAGTTCCCCAATGAAACACCCAAAGTTACCCATCCCGTCATGAGTAAATGTCCACCCAAACAGTGTTGACCCAAAGGGGTGCCACTGAGGCCCAAAAACTCCCCACAAGCGTAAGCCACCTTCTGGTGGGGAACCACAGAAAAGGGGGAGAAGGGTCCAAGCAAGTCTGGGATGAAAGGAGGAAAATCAAAGTACAAATCAAGGTGAAGGCTGTCACTGTCAGTGTCCCATGTGCCTCTCGCCCACATCTCTTCCAAGTACCTCTCCACATCTTAATTCCATGTTTCTCCTTCCATGTCCCTCAAGTTTCTGGTGCAATTACAAAGCCAAGAGGCAAGCAGGCCCTTCTTCACATGTCTTTGCTCCATGTGCCTTTTCCAGTTCTCCTCTGCAAGACTCCTAGTCTCTCTAGGCTTCCCTAGCCTCTTCTCGCTGCTCAGCTTAGCCTTCAGTGTATTGGACAGGGAACATGGTACTTCCCCCTTTCATGGAGATCACACTGTAACACAGGGAGAAGTCCCATGCAGGCAGAGTTCAGAGACGACCTCAAGCAAGGAAAATTGGATTACTCCTGGCTTAAATGGGGTGCACAAGGCTGCTCACGCCATCCTTTCCTGGGGTTTACTGCACAGCTACTTCAGGGGTGTTGGTTCATTGTTCCAGGCAGCAATATCTAAGTCACTCCCCCTTGTACTATGCACCCAGAGTGTAGTTTTATCAGCCCCAGCAGCAGATTGGGCCAGGGGATATGTCTTCCCTGCTGTGCTGCTGCTTGCTATCCTCAGGGTTTATCAGCCTGCCTGTAAATTAGGGAGGGGGCCTGACTTTTTCCCCTCTGGGTGTTTCTTGGCTCTCTTCAGGCTTTATCACTCTGGCAGGTGTCTCCTGAGGTGCTGGGTATAGTTGATCATTTATTTTTGTTTTAGGTATCGCCCTACCTGTCATGTCTAACACTGTGTGCAGAGAAATATGCTTAACACTGAAGGAGAGCCTAAGGCTTTCTTAAACAAAAAACAAACACAAACAACCCAAGGAAATTCAATGCCAAAGGAGCTGTTCTACAAAAGGTGATGAAAATCAAGTCTTCTGGAACAAAGAAAACAACATAGGTCAGAAACTCAGATAATCATAATAAAGCATTTTTAAACATTTTACTTCAACATATAAACTCAAAATTTTATTGTTACTTTCTTTTAAGCACTAAATTATCTGTTAAAGGACCTAATAAGTGAAAAAAGTTTTATAAGTATCTATAATTTTACCATTTATAGTATTCCTATAAATGTAGCTCTTAGATATCTTAGTTTTCTTAGGCCTCAATATTTAAATAGCTTGAGTAGTTATTTAACTGTCCTCTGGTGATAAATTCACTCAGATTTTTCCATTGTTTGTTTGAAGATATCTATATTTGATCTTCATTGCTGAAGAATATTTTTTGCTACACAGAATTCTGGGTTGATTTTTTTTTTTTCTTTCATCATTTTAAAGATGTCATCTCTCTGTCTCCTGGTTTGCTTTGTTCCTGGTTATAATGTTAGGTCACTTCTTATCCTTGTGTCCTCGTGGTTGCATTTAAGATTTTCATTTCCGCAAATTTTGAAACATACAAACATTATTTTCTCAAATATGTTTTAACTTTCCTCCACTTGGGAAACTTTAATTAAACATATGTTAGACTTCTTTATATTTTCTCTGAGGTTATTAAGGTGTTTCATATTTAAAGTTGTTTTTCTCTCTGTGCTTATCTGTTTAACTATCATTATCATCATCAATCTAATCTGTCTGTCTATCTAGGTCTATCCATCATCTACCTATCTAATTTTTGCTGTGGCCTCATGTTTTGGGAAATTTTTTATAAGTATCTACAAACCTGAGAAGCCTTCAAAGGATTTTTCAATTCCCATATTGAATTTTTCTTGTACAGAAGTAATATTTACTTCATTCTTATAAATTCCTTCTTTTACCCCTAGGCTGACATTTTCTTTAAATTTTAATTATGTTTGTAACTGCTGTACTTTTCTACTAACCGCTGTACTTTTCTACTAATTCCGTCATCTCTGTACTATCTGGTTCTTTCTATCGTCCTTGTTTTCTTCTGATTTTGGGTTGACCCAAAGCCTTATCACTGAAACACACGGTCCTTCTGGCTTGTATACTGAATGCCCTGATTGTCCAATGAGGCATTTCCACGATGGTAGGTTGTAACCTAACATCCTATAGCTCTGGGTGATCTCTGGGGAGTGTAAATTATTTTATAACCCAGTGTATATCTTTGGCTTCAGGCACATGAACAAATTAGTGTTCATCAACAAAGTAACATTCTATATAATTCCTGGAGTTCCTGCTCTGCATAGCTTCCTCTCCTCTAGTGCTTTGAAAAGTTGAGCATTTTGATGGCTAGGACCTCATCGAAATATAATGTGTATCTCTTTAATTCAGCAAAATCTCCATGGTCATCTTTCTACTCTGATTTTGAAAGCGCTTCCATAAAAAGTCTAAGGTGACGTAAATTCCTGTGTAACTTAATTTCCTCTGGGACCATGGTCCTTCACTCTGTAGTCCAAAGCATAAAACCAACTCTTTCTTAAGGTGTGTCCAGTATTTTTTTCTTTCTTTACAATTATTCTTATTGGGGTAAGGCTGGTGTACATATTTGTTTTATGGGTTATAGGTTTAAACCTCTATAACTGTATCTTTCCACATCATGCCCAGCACCAAGCCCCCAGTAATCCTCCACAAACTCCATCGGGTTCCATAACATAGGGGTGGACCAGTGTACATTTCCACCAACAGTGTATGAGGGTTCCTTTTCCTCCACAGCCTCACCAACACGTGTTTCATTTCTGATTCTCTTTATTAGATTCCCCACCCCCTTTTTTTTCTTAGTAAGTCTAGCAAGTATTTTCTCTATTTTGTTGATTTTTTTCAAAGAATCAACTTTTGGTTTCATTGATCCTTTAGAGTGACATTTTGTTTTCTCTTTTATTTCTTTATGCTCTTTTTTTTTTTTTAATCTCCTTCCTTCTACTGGCATTTGTTTTTGTTTGTTCTTTTTCTAATGCCTTGTGGTGACCCAGATAAGGTGGTTTCTTCCAGCTCTTTCTTATTTCTTGATGTGCCTATATGCCATATATTTTCAGAGACTTGTTGGGGAAGTGTTGGTATCCCTACTGGTGAACTGACACCATTCCTGACTTACTATGTTTTAGTCTTTTCTATCCTTTCTGATCCTTTCTGACTCTCCTTCTTGCTAATATGCTGGTCCTTACTTCCTCAGCTCTACTAAAGATGTGGCTGCTCCTTTGTATGCTTATCCTTGGCATCCCTGAGGGGAGTGATTAACCAATGATCCTGTATGTCTGCCATCTTGATCATCTTCTGTATTTTCTTCCAGTTATTTTTCTAGTTAAAACTGGTTACTACAACATGTTTAACTGTGATTTTACAGCTTTTTTTTTTTTACTTGTTGTCATTGTTATAATCAAAAGAGAAGTCTCCTGAGTCTTTTTACCTTCTAGCTAAATGTAGAAATCTGGATACAGTATTTGTTACAATGTTTGCAAATACACATGTTTCTATGAGATTGAAAATTGTTATTCTACTTAGTGCTGTACCACTCAGTTTTAAGAGTATTGAATAATCTCTTGCATGCCTCTGTGTGAGAGGGATTTAATTCCCTAGTTTGACATGTACCAACTCATCACTGGAGACTTAGGGCATAAAGTAATGTGTGTGTGTGTCTGTGTCTGTGTCTCTTCTAGAGAGCAACGTTAAGGTACAAAGTACTCATTTTTAGATTCACTGCTTCATGCTTAAGTGGAGACAATCAAATCTTTGGAGCTGATATAAAATTCATATATAAATGGATAATCCAGGACAAGTATATGAGTTTAAAAGTGCTGTTAACTTCATTTATTGTATAAAAAGGTTGGAAATAGCATGCCAAATATATAATGTGCAATATCACAAGGATTTCAAAATATGCAAATTACCCTGTGTATACATAAAATAATCCATAGGAATATACACAAAAGGTCTTTGACTTTAGAAAGGAGCTAAGGGAAAACATGATAACTATGATTATTTAAAAATATGAAATCATCAGAAATGACTGGGTAAACATCTCTTTAAATATTTTAGTTTCTCAAAACAATTCTTGCCTTTTTAGTAGAGGAAAAAATCAGCTTAGGTCCTCTTCAATCATTTTGAGATCATTAATCAAGAAATTTGGGAGTATTTTATCTCCCTTACCCAAAAAAGTAATTACCCAATACTGTAGATTTATTTTAGTGAACTACTTTATAGTACTTTATAGTGAACTACTTTATATTTTGCCACACAAAATACTCTCGGTGGCACTGATGTGTTAGAGGAATACTTTTTTGAGTAATTTGGGAAAGACATGATACATTTGTGTATTTTTTTTAATCCTGTGATAGTACACATTATATACTTGGCATACCATTTCCAATCTTCTTATACAATAAACAAAGTTAATAGCATTTATAAACTTGCCTACTGTATATACCTTTTGTGTCTTTTCCTTTTAAGGAGGAAGATTTTAAAAAAAGGAAAATTATCAAGATAGAGTACATACATTTTTAAGGGAAGCAGGTGTGAGAAGGTGACTGGTTCTAAAATGTTTTATGTTGTTTATCTCTTTTCTTGCATAAATTATCTTTCATATGTCAAATAGTCTGTGACAAGTTAACAATATTTTATTTATATTTTAATTGGATGAGTATAGTCCTTATGTTAATTAACTTTGCTTTTTATAAAGCTCTATTTCAGTTCTCAGAGGATCTCAAAAAAGATAATTAAGCATTCTCTAAGGCACTTTCGCAGTCTTTATTACCACTGATTTGCTAATAAGACAGAAGAAAATATTTTACTTTTTTCAGGTTAATAGAATTTTTTTCATAAGTATGTTATTTTGGGGTATTATAAAATTACTATAGCAATGATGCTTTTGAGGTGCAAGCTGAAGTTTGCACAAACACAGAGGTGCCATTTGTTTCATTTTGTTATAGTTGAATCTGTTAATAGTCTTATATGCATGAAATTAAAAGCATTTTCCCAAACTTCACATTTAAGAACTTTCAAGTTCAAACACAGTACTGGTTTATGTCAGTTTTATGTTTCCACTACTTCAGTACAGTAAGTTAATTCTGTCCTCCAAACATAGAAAACAAAATGGTTATCATGGAAAAAAAGTAGTTAATATTTTTGAATCATGTACAAACTACTTTTAACTATAAAAGTCAACTATTTAATCATTGATATTAATTCATGATCTTGTTTTTAATAAATATGCTAGCTGATTGAATTAAAATGTCTGCATAATTAAAAGGAATTATTATAATCAGGAGCCACAAAATCATTTAAAGAAAGCAGAATGTGTCCCTTTAGCTGTTTCCAAAGCAAATCAAGAATCAACCTTTTAATTTCCCATTATTTTCTTGTTTAACCTCGAAGTTTCTATACTCAAATGTAATTGTTCATTCATTCACTAGACACTTGATTAATGTAATTTGACACTCTCTGGGAAATTGAAATTTTTATACAAAAACTAACATGTGTGACGGAATCCCAGCCTTTAAATTTTAGTCATAGGAAGCAGACGTTGCATTTTCAACCTGAAGGAGAGAAATAAAGTAAACAGCTAGAAAAATTATTACCCATAAAGTAAGTGTTGTAGCCCTGCTATTATGGTAGGTGCAACTTGCTTTTGACTTACTGTTCCTCCACTTGGCATACCTTTGTTGATGTCTCTGTACTACATTACATCTCCCTGGTGAGACCATTCACTGCTTAGGGTTGAGTTCAAGCTCATCTCACTCATTAAGTCTTTCTTTTTTTCTTATAGTTGATGTATTAATAATTGCGACTAAATGAAAGAAGGACCATGTATAATATGTTGCCTGAAAAAAAACCTTGAATTATAGTTAAGCATATGGAAACATACCTATGATTTTTAATTTTTTTTATTGCCTCCATCAAACCACCCATGTCCTGGCCTCTTCTGCCTCTGTGATTCATCTACTCCACCTTTTCCCCTATTCCCTCTGGTGACTGTTGTCTTCTTTTTTGCCAAGTTAAATTTTTGTTTCGTCTATTGTTTGTGTGTAATGGTTTTTGGAACTTATATTCCACAGATAAGTGAAACCACCAGATATCTGTCTTTCACCTTTTGGCTGATTTCATTGAACATAATCACCTCGCGGTTCATTCACTTTATGCCAAATGCCACCCTTCATCTTTCTTCACAGCTGTGTAACATTCTATTGAATATATGCTCCCCAGTTTCTCTATCCATTCATCTGTTGAGGGCCACTTGGGTTGTTTCCATGATTTGACAATTGTGAATAGTGCTGCTATTCATATGGGTGTAGATAGATCTTTTTCTGTTAAAGTTTTCATGTTATTTGGATAGACTACTAGCAGTATTGCTGGGCCAAAAGGGATTTCCATTTTCATTTATTTGAGACATCTCCATACCATTTTCAACAGGGGCTTTACGAGCTTACATTCCCACCAACAGTGGATAAGAGTTCCTTTTTCACTGCAACCTTGCCAACATTTGTTAGTCCTGTTATTTTTCATATGAGCTGTTCTCACAAGGGAGAGATGGTATCTCAATGTGGTTTTAATTTGCATTTCTCTTATAATAAGTGGTGGTGAGCATTGTTTTCATTAATTCTTTCATGAACATTTCCTAATCTCTATCCAACTAGACATTCTCTCTCTGTCCCTCTCCCAACTTACATAGTAGAGGTATGGCAAATGCCTTTGACAAGTCAAATACATTCATATATATTATGTAAATATACAAGTCAGATGGAAATGCAAGTTCCCACTCATTATCACTTTTTTCTGCAACCCATATTACACATTAAAGGATAGATTTGGGTTGAGCTAGTTTTTTTGAATGTTAATTTCATCACTTAACTATAATAGTTGCAGAACATATAAGTAATAATTTATTTGGCTTCATTGTGTATCAGTTTCCTTTTTTAGAATATTGGAGATATCAGCTATTTTATAAGGTAATTATAAACATTGAATTATATATGCACAAAACATGTTGTAGTCATTCAGTATGCATTAGTTATTAAGCAGATAACTTCTGAAGATTCATATGCACAAGCAAATTCAGACAGAGGAAAATATAACCACGAGGAAACATTCCCTCATGGGTTTGTCAGTTGCTCCAGAAAATTAAACTCTGTTCTAGAGCAGATGGACTAGTGTTACCCAAATGGGCTACTTTTCCAAAGACTAAAGTCATAGAACATAAAATTTTTCTCTGGCACCAATGTGGAACAACATAATTACAATGTAAGTAATTTGTGTTTGAGAAAGCGCCATGATCCTTTCAACACACTAATAAGAGCATAAATTGCTACAAACACTTCCGATGATGGTTTGGCACTGTGTGTCAGTATCCTTGAAGATTTGTATAAACATTACAAACATATTACACTTTTGTAAATATATCTTTATAAAATTATCAGTCATGTATGTGTTTGTGTGTGTATGTATGTATGTATGTATGTATGTGTATTTGTAGAATCCTGAAGTTTTAGATTCATTAAGAAAAAAGAAAAACTATACAAAATTCAACATATCTGACAATAGTTATTTTATTTCCATAAAATAAATTATTACCTAATAAAGTTAGGTGGTAGAGTAATATATAATAACATAAAGGATGTTCATAAAGTATTATGGTAAGTCATATTTTACATTTACTTCCTATACATAAAGTAAGAATGAACTAAAGATTTATCTATCTAGATCAAAAATTACATGCACACAGACACACATCTCAAAGGGATCTAGACAGATTTGTACCTAAAACCTCTATGGAAATTGACTATCAGCAGGTAACATCATTATACTTATATATGTTTTCTAAATTTCCTACAGTGAATTTCTATGACTTTTGTGAGTAAAATAATTGAAAACAGTTGGCACATGAATACTACTTGCTGTTTTCAGTAATGATGTTTATTTCAGCATCATAATATTTTAATGAGGCTCACATCATTTAGAATATGGACTAAGGGGGTGACAGAGGAGGTTACTTACTTTACTCTTGAGAGGATCATCTGACAGTTAACTAGAGGGACACTATACCCAGAGAGTCCTGTGGTTTCGGGCAAAACGGGACACTGGTTGTACTTTAAAGGTGAACAGATAGCAACACTGAAGAGGAGAAAGAAAAGAGAGCCATGCTTTTTTTTTTTTAAGATTTACTTATTCATGCATACAAGAACTGGGGTACAGGCCAAAGGTGTGGGGGGTGAGAGGATAGACAGAGCTGGGAACAGAACAGACCAATAGACTGAAGTACACTGCTGAGGGGAGCAGTGGGCGAGACAGGAGACATCTGCTGCGCCATGTGGGTACCTCCCTGGCCGGGGATTGAACTCGTGCTGCAGTGACTGTGGATAGCTACATAAGTTGCTTCTTAACCCCTTCAGCCACCAGGGAGGTCTCAGGAGAGTCATACTTTATTGAACAAGAGGTAGATGAAGAGAAATGCCTGGAGGCTATGACTGAGGCTAAAGATACGTGGGGCCGTCTCCCAGCTAGGTCAGAGAAACTGGAGAGGAAACCCAAAACTGTGCCAGCATACACTCTTGACAGAGGAAAAAATCTGTGGAGGAGCCAGGTGTTCCCCATACACTGGGCCTCTGTATGAAGAACAAAGCCTGTGTTCTGAATTGTACCCACCAACTCCAATTGTTTGAACAGAACTGCCCTCGTGAAATGCACCGATGTATAGCATACATCTGACAAGAAATTAATATCTAAGATCTACAAAGAACTCATACATATGAACAAAAAGAAAAATAATGCAAACCAAGAAATGGGCAGAAGAGGTAATAGATACTTCTCAAAATACCGAAAATAGATCTCCTGTATGATCCAGTTGTTTTGCTCCCAGCTATTTATTTGAAGAATACAAGAACACTAATTCAAATGGATGTATAGACTCCTATTTTCACTAAAGCACTATTTAAAATAACCAACTTATGGAAACAACCTAAGTGCCCAATGATAGATAATGGATTAAGGAGTACACAATGGAGTACTACTCAGCTACAAAAAAGATAAAATCTTGCCATTTACAATAATATGAGTGGAACTGGAGGAAATCTTGCCAATTACAATAATATGGAATTGGAGAGGATTTTGTTAAGCAAAATAAGTGAAAAGGAGATAGATAAATACAGGATCATATCCATCAAATGTGGAATATAGCACTAAACCAAAACAAACTCTTCAAATTTGACTGTAAATTTGATATTGCTAATTGGGGGCATGAGGCGTGGAGAACTAAAGTGGTATGTAGCCCATCTGACTATGGTGGAGGACTATGTATGCTCTGGTGATGGATGTTGTATGATCACATATATCTGGAGATGTGTGTACCTATATCTCTAAATCGTATACACTGTTTAAACCACTACCACAATAAAAAGTAAGATCAGGTCAGTTTGTATAAGCACAAAGAAATTAACAGTCACCTTTCTAGGACCAGAGGGCTGAAAGAATAGGTCTTATTTGGAAAGAAAAAAAGGAATGAAAGAAAGAAAGAAAAAAGGAAGATGGTTCTTGGCCACCTGGCTGTTTTGGGTTCTGACTTCCAGCTTTCAGTGCTAGCCATTTAGTGTGGGAAGACACCTGAAAGTGCTAAGTGGGTTATTTACCATGTTCTTATACTTGCACCTACCCTTAAAAAATGAATAGTTTTATAAAGCATTTTGATCTGACTGCAAACCAAAAAGAATCTCATCTTTTTTTTAGCATAGAAACAAAGGGAAAACTTTCTACTCTAAAGTCTCACATCCATAAAATGCAGGTAAATAAGACCCAGCATATTCATCTGATGAAGAGATAAAGTTTGCCCTTTGCTTTTTATGCTATAGTTTCCAATCTCTGTTGAACACAAAAAGGTCACTGCACAAGTAACATCATAGCAAATTTTATTAAAGGCTTCACTGTAAATTATGCCAATTACAAAAATAGTAATGATGAATATAGTATTAATTATCATTTATTGCTTATCTACTTGTGCCAGATGCTTTATATGATGTCCATTCATCCATCCTACAAGTATATATTGAGATGCTATTGAGAAAATGCCATTAACAATAATACAGAAATGACCCCTTGTAGGCACAAGCAGACTAATGAGGGGAAGAGACATTAAATAATAATCATCATTAATTAACTTCCATGTGGTCAAAACCATTAGAGATAAGTTCAAGAGATAAGAGAACATTTTGCTGAAGAAATGATATTAAAAAATAAGAGAACATTTTGCTGAAGAAATGATATTAAAACTGTGAACTAACCTGGTTCCAGTTGAGGTGATGAGGGGCATGGAATATGGCATGTGGTACATTGAAAGTTAGGTATTTATTCTCCTTTTCCAGGGAAAATCAAAAAAAATTTGGTGACTTAAATATAACATTTATATTCAGAGCCAGAATTGGAACCTAGATCTGCATTAAAATACTTTTGAGGGCCTCTGCAGCGCTGGTTTGATCCTGGCAGGCTGGCTGGCCAGCAAGGGTCGCATATGGCGCAGCAGACCTCTCCTGTCGTGCCCGCAGCTTCCCTCAGCTCCCCTCAGCAGTGTATTTCATCAGTCTGCTTGTTCTGTTACTGGCTCTGTCTCTGGTGACTCCTCTTACCCTCCACACATCTACCTGGGTTCTTGTGTGTGTATATGTATATGTATATATATATATATATATATATATATATGTATAAATAAATAAATAAATAAATAAAATCTTTTAAAAAATTCTTCTTTTGAAATTATTTTGAAATAATACTCGAATTAATTTGAAAAAATGATCCTTGAATTCCTATTCTGTATGTTCTTCATCATCCACAGATTTCCTTCAGGATACAAAGGAAGCAGAGATACTTTAAGAAAACATAGCAGATAATACATAAGATTTTCATAATTAATTTTCACCATCCCATTACATGAGTATCTTTTTTAGTACAATATTTGGCTTCTAAGGTGTCAGTCTATACCTCTAGCTATTTTCTGTTGCATAAGAGTAGAATATTTTGAAAATATATAAATTTTGGCAAAAAATAAATAAAGTCCTGGAACTTTGATTGCTAAGATTATACTGTTACATAGAGAAAAGTACTCATTCAGGAACTAGAAGTCTAACTTTGGGCCCAATTCTAAATTGATATAAACTGTGAGATGATGACAATTTTAGCTCCATTCACTGTGTAAGAATTAAATCTGCAGATATAAAGATTAAACTTTACTCATACAAAATGCCTCTTCTTTGAGTCCATTGTTCAATTTTTCATTCCTCCCTCTTTATAATGGCAGGAAAGTCTTTATATCAATATATTTAAAGGTAAGACTATTCTTGAATCCAAGTTTTAGTTAAATAATCAAATTTAGGTGCATTTAACACGTTGAACCCAAAATTTCTAGTAAGTGCAGCCACATCAATCTTTTTTTTTTCCTGATTCACTGTTATATTACATTCTTCTTTGTCTAATACTCTAGACTAATTTCCCAGGCATACTTTCCCAATGCTTTTTTTTGTATTATCTACTTCCTTCTGAATTAGACTCCATACTTATTCTCCTGGTGTATACTGACATAGACAAGAGTATCAGCCAACCACGATCTCCTCCTTAGTTGTTAGGGATCCCAAATATCCCCAAGCTTGAAAACATCAAAAACAACCAACAGAATCAACTCCCTTTTATAAATCTGCATTCCAGCTTATTGGAGAGCATTCCTAAACATGTAAGTCTTAATAATTCTTCCAACTTTCTCCTCAATTTACTTTTCCCCATGATAGTAGAGGCTTCCTTTATATAGGTATAAATATGTAATATAGTGAACATAAGATATATTACCATGATAATGTATTATTTTACATTTCATTACCTAATTAACAATTCTATATACCAAATTGACAGTTCTTCATATTAAATTTTTCATTAGAATAACTGTTATAATTTCTGTCTCCTGAGCAGATGCTGACTGACATAGAAGCTTTTATCAGGAGTCATTCCATAAACCATTCCCTCAAAGTTAGGAGGGAGTTGTCTTTCCTCAAAGTTTTTCACTAACAAGGGAATATGAAAGTGTCTCTAAGGGAGATGAGTTCCCTCAAAGTTTGGGAGTTGCCTTGCTCATATTTCAGAACATGAACACAGCCCAGGCTCCTTGCCAACAGGAAATGGGACGCTAGTTAACTGTAGGAGCTGCAGAGTTATGATTAATAGCCTGTGGTTCATTTTGATGAAGTGCCTTTTCAGGCAAGTGTCTTGGAAGCTGTGGAGTTTCTGCATTGAATATTATTATAGTATTGTTTACTACAAAAATTGTGACATGGAATTAGTGTTGGACTGCTAAATGTTTAAAATCTGCTTCTCAAAGAAAAATCTTTTCTGCTACTATGGCCACCTTCTTGGCATATATATTTTCATCATGGCCAATATCAAACTCTGATACAGTGTCACTGAACATGGACAGGCACACAGCACCTTCTGCCAGCATCAGCCAACTCCAACACATGACTGCATGGGATGGATTTTTTTTTTAATCTCACACATATATTTTATTAAAAAATAAAATATTCTCCCTTCCTTCCTTCCTTCCTTCCTTCCTTCCTTCCTTCCTTCCTTCCTTCCTTCCTTCCTTCCTTCCTTCCTTCCTTCCTTCCTTCCTTCCTTCCTTCCTCCCTCCCTCCCTCCCTCTCTTCCTCCCTCCCTCCCTCTCTCTCTCCCTCCCTCCCTCCCTTCCTTCTTACATCATTGTTCATTTTTTTATTAAACAAAACTTTTTTAAAAGATTTATTTATCCATGCATACAAGAACTGGGGTACAAGCCAGAGGTGCAGGTGGTGAGAAGATTCACCAGAGACAGAGAGGGGAACAGAACAGACAGATGTACCGAAATACACTGCTGAGGGGAGCAGTGGGTGAGTCAGGAGAGGTCTGCTGCGCCATGTGGGCAGCTCCCCCGGCTGGCCGGGGGATCGAACTCGTGTTAGAGTGGCTGCGGACAGCCTCATAGGTTGCGTGCCACCCCCCTGCACCACGGGGGAGGCCCCCCTCATGTGTAGTTCCCATAGAGTTACCTTCACCAATGCACCCGTGCACCATCACCACAGTCCCCTGTGCCCCTCCCTTCCTCCTTCTAATCTCTCTCCCTCCTCCTCCCCTGCAGTATGTCTCTGATTTATAATTGTCCATTTTTGCTTTGTTGTGTTTTGTACTGTTATAATTTTTTACACTGATGTCTTATGTGGTTCCCCAGTATTCCTCCTATATGTGAAGCCATCAGGTATTTTTCTTTTTCCTTCTGACTTATTTCACTGAGCATAATTCCTTCTAGCTGCATGCATAGGATGGATTTTTCTGACTATACTGGGGTTCTTCCAAAAACAATGACAAACTCAAATCTATAAACTTTCAGGTCAAGTTATGAACAGAGAATCAAAGAACTTTTAATAGTAGTCCTAGAAGAATCTCTTATCTATGAAGCCACAAGGAAACTTTCTGAAAAACAAGCACAGACTTTGGCTGTGAAGTACAACCAAAATTGGATTCACAAACTTGTCAATTTTTATTTTTTTTTTAATTTTTTTTTTTTATTAGAGGCATGCTTTATTTATTTATTTTATTTGTTTGTTTGTTTTGTTTATACATGCACTGGGTACAGTCAGAAGCGTGGGAGGGTGAGAGAATTCACCAGAGCCAGAGCGGGGAGCAGAGCAGGCAGAAGGACCGAAGTACACTGCTGAGGGGAGCAGCGGGCGGCAGGAGAGGTCTGCGCGCCATGTGGGACCCTCCTCCGGTGGCCTGGGAGCAGCCGGGGATCGAACCGGCGCTGCAGAGGCTGCGCACAGCTTCGTAACCCAGCACTCAACCGCCGCGCCACCGGGGAGGCCCAAACTTGTCAATTTTTAATATGAAAGTGAGGATTATCCCTGGGAGCGCATGGGACACTGAGATTTAGAGTGGGAACTTACAGACACTTTCGTATTCCCTTGTTAGTGAAAATGACCTGAACTCCTACTTCTGAGCAACTCTGTCTCCTCTTCTTTACCTACATTGTCTTTAACAAAATAGTCATGACTGTTTATCTCCTTAAACATTTTACTCTTCTCTAGCAAGCTGCTCCATGGTGTGACTATAGTAGCTAGGTTTTCTCTTTCGAAGAAAGAATGCTTTGCATACTGTTTTTAGAAACATCAGCATCTGCATCAGCAGAACATTTTTTAGAAATACAAATTATTGGCTTCCTCTCTGGTTCTATTGATTCAGAAACTTGGGGAATAGGCTCAGCAATTTGTTTAACATCTCCAGGAGATGGTGATTCATGTTAAAGTTTTAGAACCACTGCCTAAATCCCATCTTTAGAAACTTAAATTTTATTTCTCTATATTAGGAGATAAAAATTTAAATCAATTACATATAATTTATAAAATGTTATAGAGTTCTTCTTAAGAAGTCACATACACAGTTCATACATTACAGGTAAATGCACTCTTTAATGAGCCATATCATTCTCCCTTTAAGTTATTGGAAATACATGTAATGATGTTATAGATGTATTTGCCATATCAAGTCAACAGTATTTATTGAACACTTTGTATGTATCTGTTCAAGTGTCAGGCAATAGAGAGCAGAACAAAAGATAACATCTTTCCTAAGAAAGACATCCAAATGATATTTCATTTGTCATTTGTGGTGACTAAGATACATTTTCTTTGGTTATACTCTAGCAAGTTCCATTGACTGAAGATCTTATAATTCTTATTAAGGAAATGAGGCTTATAAAGTAGAAACAATGAATAATTAGTATAAAGTAATTTATAGTCAAGAGACATCTTTATAGTATAAATCATCAATGCTTCATTTGTGAGAATAGAGGAATCACGGTGATTTAAAGGTAGGAAAGCTTGATTGGAAACACTTAAAATGAGCTTTAAATATGAACAAATTGTGATAGAGAGGAAAGGATGGAAGAGTTTGCTAGGGAAGGGCACATGAGTATATGACATGAATGTGGTAAATGGGCATATGCGCAAGATAACACTAGGATATTTACAGTAATTGAAAAAATAGTTGAATTAAGAGTTCAATTATATTAAATATTAATATAATCTAGCATACTTTTATTAGAAGTTTGATCTGTATTAACACAGGGTAGCCCATACATCGATAAGAATTTGCAAATGTGACCCAAAATTAATGTACATATGCTAGGTAATTGGAGGGTGATGAAGGCAGTGAAGCCTGGTCAGGAACATAGAAACAGATAAGAGAAAGCCCTAGGATCATAGTGAACAAATGTACCATTTGATTCCTGATTTGACTAGTAAGAGGTAAAGATAAAACAGAATAACTTCAGGAAAGATGAAAACAGTGTGATGAAAGATGAAAACATTGTCATATGCTTCAGGGGTCACAAAATAGATCATTTTTTGCCATTTGTCCATCACTTAGCAAGTAGTCTAAGCCTTCCCTGCCCAATCACTACCTCCACCCTGTACCCTTATGTACCTTACCAGTTCCCTTGAGTTTATGTTGCAGATTGAATATGAGAAAGGGGTAGTATGGAAAAGTGATGGGGAGAGTAAGGGGAGCATTTGGTAGCTATAAGACATGAGTTATATGGGATTTATCTGAAAAAGGACAGGAAGAAGCCAGGTATTGTCATAGACCATACTCTATATACTGTTTATTACATATGAAAAATACAAAGAAAACAAGTTATTTTGTAGTTGCTTGCAATTGCTGCTCTGTGGAATTATTATTATTATTATTATTTTGCTCAGAAACTGATTATAATATTTACTTAAAATTTCCATAATAGAAATTATTATTACTTCCCTTGGTTAGTATAGCCCAATGCTTGTAATATTATTGCAAACAAAGCATTGTTTTATATATATATATGTATATATATTTTATATATATACATATACATATGTGTATATATATATATATTTTCCAGTGGTTCTCTATCAGGGAAGATTTTATCCTCTGGTGATATTTGGCAATGTCTGGCGACGCTGGTGGTTAAAATCACGGCTGCTATTGACATCAGTGTGTTGGGCCCAAGGACACTGGTAGACACTCTACAAAGCAGGGGAGAGTTGCAGCATCCCTCCTCCCCCAAAATTATCCAGGCCAAAAGATCAGTAGTGTTGAGTTTGAGAAATCATGATGCAATCTATAAATGTTTACTTTGCACCGTTCTTAAAATTAAATGAGATAATTTTTTTTCGGCTAGTTTTTACTGATTTCTCTTTTTTACCTTTTAACCTTTACATTTAAGTATAAGATGGCTTTAGGACTCTATTTCCCCAATTAGATCCTGACACCTGCCAATTATAACTCACACCTAAGGTCAAACCATTGTCATTTCTGCTCCCAGTCTTGTTTTGCCTACATTTCCTTAGCAGCAGTGTAAATTTTCTAATGCTAAATAAGAACATGGTTCTTCTCTACCAAATCCTCCAGTGGTTTCTTCTAAGATTTCAAATCAGACTGTGACCAGCAATAGGAATTGGCTGCTGCCTAAACTCAATTATTACCCATGATGCTTCATTTCTCAGCAATTTCCAGGCACGCTGGTCTTTCCTTTGCTCCATGGATATGCCAGGTCCACTCACATCTAAGGGCTGTCTACATTTACATTCCTTTGTCTAGAATTCTCTTTTTCCTGAGTTTGGCATGGCTTTTCTTTGTCAGTCTTGATGATCCAACTCAAGTGAATCTTCTTCCAAAAGGCCTTATCACTGACCAGCGATTGTCATTCCTCATATTATTTATCATTCGGACATGATCTTGTGTCTGTGTTTCAGTTGTCTGTATTAGTTATAAGAATGTAAGCCTCAAGCAGAGGAGACTTTGTCTTAAACTACTATTGAATCCCCTATGTGTAGAACAATGCCTGAGTTATAACAGATATTCAATATTTATTGAATAATGAGTAAATGATTGAAAGAGTGAATAAAGTCTAAAGGCTAGGAACTGGCTTAATGATATGGATGCCACAAGATAAACACAGTATTCACATTTCAAACTTTGGATATGGCCACTTTCTCCTCAGGAAAGTATATTGTAAAATGACTATCAAAGTACAGGAAGGAATAATGTAGGTGGAGAGTGAGGAGAAGAAATTTCCATGTAAATAGACTGTGAAAGCCTCAAGCTCAGTTTCTGGTGGTCAAAAACATGCTAGTCTCTGGCATGTCCCTGAGGACATGCTGAGGGACGAGTCATGGATCAGGTTTGCAAGTCAAGACTCTGCTGCTCAGTGAGCAGCCCTCTTGCTATTTTTTAGCAGTAATAAACAAACATGATTGATTATGTGACAATGGCAGGAGGAACAGGGTCCAGGGGAGACAAAGAGTAATCAATGTTATGGGGACTAGGAGGGGACATGTCAGCCACATATACAGGGAGGACTTCCTGTGCAGGTACATGATGTCATTTCTGAGCTACTCCCAGACTACCTCAGACCATGGCCACACAATCAAACAGCTATCTAGTTGTCCCCGGCTGCCACGTCATGTGAGCCATTGTCTTAAGATAGTCATGCAGGAGTGTCTTACCCAATTCTTTCACACATATATAGGTGCATAGAGAGGCCATACACACAGGTGCAGAAGCTGTAAGTGGTAGAGAGGCCATTAAGAGTTAAGAAACAGCTGGACCTGTTAAAGACATAGACAAGGGGTAGGTTGTTTGGAGATGTGCAGAGGCACTATTATGAGAGTAGAGAGTAGAAGGGAAGATGACAAGAGCCCTGTAGACTTTGTTAAGTGTGGACTCCATCATGAGTGAGTGGAGAACTCTTAAGGGGTGTTTTAATTAATAGGTAATGCTATTGTTTTGCATAGTGATCAAAGCATGAAACCTAAATTAATCAAGACTGCAACTGATTTATATTTGCATAAACTGTGAAATAAAAATTTGGGTAAAAACAAAGCTTAATGGTGGATGGAGAGTTCCTGCTAATGCTTATAATCCAATATTCCGGACTCACTGGGTGAAGGACTCACACTCAGTGCCAGTCGGGAGGTAAATCTTGTATCAAATGATACACTGTCTTCTGCAATATAGTAAACATTTCATCCATTTCAGAAGACATGCATTTTGACTAGGGAGAGACTTCAGTTGTGAGCTCTTCCAGAATTTTCCACTTTTAATTATTTGATTTTGTTTTTCTTCTATTCATGTGCAGATCTGCTAAGTTATATTTCGCAAAAAGTAAAGTGGCCAGATTCCATCAGACCATTCATTCATACTAGCCAGGGTTCTCAGTAATTACTTTTTAAACTGAGATAATATTCTATTTACATATGAAATAATTTTCTATTTCCCTACCTAGATATCAGGATGAATATTTCAAAATACCAATTTTCAGTATCCATTAATTGTTTATTTCATTTGTTTAATAATATTTACATAAATTCTTTGTGCAAGGTCTGTTGCTGTAGGTATATCAAGCAGAAAGATCATGATTATTTGTAATACACAGAACTAAACAGTGATTTGGGTGTCTATGAAAAATAATCCAGATAACTCAGGGCCTAATGAAAATTTTGGGGGAATGTGTAATCAGGCTTGACCACCTCCATAAGAATATTAATAAAAAACTTGATTCCTAATTTTTTATTTATATTACATCCTCCTTCATTTTTGTACAATGTATGATTTCCCTGTGAAATTCCCACCACTGATTTACCCGTGCAATATCGTCATAGTCCCTTGTGCTCTTCCCACCCCTTGTGCTCTTCCCACCCCTGTCCTGATCCTTCTCCCTCCTCTTCCCCTACAGAATATCTCTGGTCTATGGATTCCCATTTTTTAATTTATAGAGCAAAATTAGTGAAAACTTACTTGTGTTTGTGTGTTTATAAGAATAGTTTAAACATAGTCAATGAGTTCAAAAGCTGTCATTACTTTGTAACAGAAACTGATTTTTATATACCTTTATATTCTCCATATCTAGCACAGTGATAGCAGATGCAAAATACATATTTGTTGAATAAAATAGAATAGGAATAATTGTCTTTTTTACTGCAATTCATTTGGCTGTTACATTTGACATTGGTCAATTTTATAAATGTCTATGAAATCACATAATAGAAAATAGATTCCACATTAATTACATCCTCATTCCAGCTTAGAATATTTGGTATTTACAAAATCAAGCTTGCAGTCATTTTTCCTTTTGCATCTGTATCTTAGTCAGTCATTCTCATCGCGTAGACACTTATGATTCCCTAAAGATTAGCTTTTATAAAAACATGAATGCCCTGCTTGCAGTTATATAATTTGTATTCACATCTTGTTTCACCTATCAATTTTACTGACATTGAAATGTGGGCAATTTAAAGCATTTCATTATTAATATTAAAATAATGTGAAACTGAGATAGAAATTAGTTTTGCATTAATGAAGGTCTTATGCAAACTATTTTTCCATTGTCAAATTAGTAATGCAGAAATGAAAATATCATTCTCCAAGGATTCATGACCTTCAATACATGGTAATGTCAACATTTTAATAGCTGATTAAAAGAGAAGTTTGTTGAAAATATATACTTAAACTTTTAAATATTGAAATAATATTTAGATTTTAAGCTAAGCAGATGTGAGACATAGTCAGATTGAAGGAGAATAAAATGAAAACTCCCTAAATTGCAAACTTAGAAAAATGTCTGTATATTTACTTCATTATTTCTCCAGATAATTGAATAAGAATGAACTTATCTAAGGCTATATTTAAGAAATAATGGGAGTAGTAATAAGACAGTTTTTAGGATAGCTACTTAAGAGTTATTGGGTTTATGGGCCTCCCTGGCGGCACAAGGGGTTAAGAGGCAACCTATAAAGCTATCCGCAGCCACTGAAGCACGAGTTCAATCCCTGGCCAGGGAGATACCACATGGCGAAGCAGACCTCTCCTGCCTCATCAACTGCTCCCCTGAGCAGTGTATTTCAATACATCTGCCTGTTCTGTTCCCAACTCTGTCTCTGGTGAATCCTCTCACCCATCACACCTCTGGCCTGTACCCCAGTTCTTGTATGCATAAGTAAATAAATCTTTAAAAAAGATTTATTGGGTTTATTATAACATTATCTATTAGTTACTATTTAGCATTGTTACTGAATTTCATAGAGATTCAAAAAAATAATGAATTGTCAAGTCTGATTTTTCTCAGAATCCAGGGTAAATGTTTAAAATAATCCATTTATATAAAAAGACACATAAGGTTATGTTATATCTTATGATTGCATGAAATAAAAGTTTAGATATTCTTTCTGATTTGGTGGCAAAGTACTAACCCCTAAGAATGACAATTATCTGTAATCAACAAAAGCATCAGAACATATACTGGTAGATTGGGTTGAAGTGTTTTCATAATTTCATAATTGTCTAAATTCTTATTCCTGTATCACTGTTATGGAGGTTCCATTGGTTAATAATACTGTGCAAGTGCCAGGTATACAGCCTCCCACCATGACCTTGTGTATACCCTATCCTACCCACCACAAAAAGTCTAGTTGCCATTTACCACTATCCAATTCACCTCCTCTAACCATTCCACGCACCACCTCCTCAGGCTACCATTCAGGGTCTATAGTGAGTGCATCGGAAGGCAGAACTTAGAGAATCTGCCATGAGCTTTCTGTTCAGGCAGGACAGATATGACTACCTGAGCTGCCAGGTGATTGCACACAGAGGGAGCATATTGACACCTTTTATAGTCTTATAATCTTAAAGTGAAAAAAAAATTGGTCTGTGGTGGGACAATTTTTTTTTCCTTCAATGGACATTAATATCATTTTCACCAAAATCACGAAGGTAGCAAGTGCTCCATTCCATGTGGAAACCCACCAGATGTATCTAAACTAAGATGTCACAATTTAACTGATTTTTATTTATTTTTTAAAGATTTATTTATTTTTATATAAGAACCGGGGTACAGGCCAGATACGCAGGAGGGTGAGGATTCACCAGATACAGAGTGGGGAACAGAACAGGCAGACTGATGAAACACACTGCTGAAGGGAGTAGTGGGTGAGACAGGAGAGGTCTGCTGCGCCATGTGGGACCCTTGCCAGCTGGCTGGGATCTAACCAGTGCTGCAGAGGCTGCGGACAGCTTCACAGCACTGCACTCAACCGCCTGCGCCACTGGGGGAGGCCCTAAGTTAACCGATTTTTTTAAAAAAAACACTTTTGGACACGTGCACCCCTATGTTTATAGCAGCACTATTAACAATAGGCTATTGAAATAACCCAAATGCCCTGTAGGGTCAGGAATGGCCACTGAGCAGGTTTTCTAGGATCCCATGCAGACCAGGTAAAGGAGGAGTTCTGGAGCCCTCAGAAGTTTTGCAGGTTTTTATTGGGATTACCAAGTACACGGCAAGCAAGGGTGCTGGGGGGCTAAGGGGCTGGGAGGCTGGCAGGGTTCCCAGCCCCCAGCAGGTCTTCACTGTGGGTTCTCCGGCCTTCTCTCAGATTCTGCTTCTCTCTTGGCTTCTGCTGGTGTCCCTGTGATGCCGCCCTTAAAAGCCCAGTCTCAGCCCAGGTGAATCCCATCTACCTATGCACACACCCTACTCCAGGTGCCCACCATCAGGCATGCATTCAGGACAAAAGGATCCATCATCTATCCTGATGGCGGAGGGCAGAAAAGCCTGACATTTTTCCTTTCCCTACATGCCCTAAAATAGATGACTGGATCAAGAAGATGTGGTACATATACACAATGGAATATTACTCATCAATCAAAAAGGATAAACTCATGCCATTTGCAGCAGCATGGGTGGAGTTGGAAGGGATCATGCTCGGTGAAATAAGCCAGAAAGAAAAAGAAAAATACCAGATGGTCTCAATTATAGCAGAATGTAGAAGACCCAAATAAGGGATCAGGAAAAAAACTAATTATAATAAAGTAAAAATCAAAATCAACAGGCAACTATAAACCAGAGACATACTACAAGGGCAGAAAAGGGAGTAGGATCGAAACAAAGGTGGTGAGAATTTTACGGCGACTATAACCAAGATGAAAATGCATACATTGTACAAAAATTAAAAATATATAAAATAAAAAACCCACTTTTTATTGAGGTAACATTGGTTTATACCATTGTATTTTATTTTATTATTTTTTATAAAGATTTGTTTTTTTTTATATTTTATTTATTTATTTGTTTATTATTTATACAAGCACTGGGTACAGTCAGAAGCGCGGAAGGGTGAGAGAATTCACCAGAGCCAGAGCGGGGAGCAGAGCAGGCAGAAGGACCGAAGTACACTGCTGAGGGGAGCAGCGGGCGGCAGGAGAGGTCTGCGCGCCATGTGGGACCCTCCTCTGGTGGCCGAGGAGCAGCCGGGGATCAAACCGGCGCAGAGGCTGCGGGCAGCTTCGCAACCCAGCGCTTAACCGCTGCGCCACCGCGGAGGCCCTATACCATTGTGTTTTAGAAGTGTATGATCTGCTCCTTTGGGTGTTGGTACCAGGGAACACACATCACCAAAGCACACAGAGTGATTTTTTACTGCTGTTTGGAGTAGTTCCTCTCCTTTTGCTGCTTTTTCATAATTAAAATTACATCTTATTCTGAGTCTTATTATCTCACAAGAATTGAAAATATAAAATAATGAGAATTTGACTTTTGACCTATAAAATAGTCCATATCAGATAAAACTTAAAGAATCAACTCTAATAGCTTAAAAATTAGTCTTTTCTTAGAAGAAACATTCCTGAAGCCCCAAATTGCTAAGGTCATGAGGAAATAAGGACATATATTTGAAAGGAATGCATGATGATATAAGAACCAATGTTTCTGAAAATCAATGGAGGAAGAAATTGCGTTTTGGAGAAAAAGAGTTAGTGCTTCTCTGGACAAAGCCCCAGTGGGTGGATGTGAGAATAAAACAACACCTGGATATATTTTAGTAGTCCAAAAATAAATGGAACCCAGGTCCTATTTCTTCAGTGAAGTCTAAAGTTGCAGTGGAAAGGTGAAGTAGTAGACAAATGGAAAGGGTAGTCAGATATAGCCAGGCAGAAAAGGCATATGCCAGTCGCCTCAATCCTCTGGGGCCTGGGAAATTCTCCCATGACTGTAGGGATTTAGGTGTGGCATTGCCCTAGCAAATAGAGAAAAGATCAGCACATGGAAACCATGTCTTACTGTGGTGGTTCTCAAGTGTGATCCAAGACTAACTGAATCAGCATAATGTAGCTGCGGGAGGTCACAGAGCAGGATGTCTATGACCCTATGCAGACGGGTAAAGGAGGAGTCCTGGAGCCTTTGGTGGCTTTTCAGGCTTTTATTCAGCTTTTATCAGGTACGCAGCAGGCAGGGGTGCCTGGGGGCCGGGAGGCTGGCAGGCCTCCCAGCCCCCACCAACTGTTCACGCTTTCTGGGCTCTCTGGCTTTCTCCAGGTCTCTGCTTCCCCTTTGCTGCTCTGCCGGTTCTGCTGCTCTTATCTTCAGTTGCTCTCTTCTCGCTCTCCTTTCTCTGCTCTTGTTCTCTTTCTGCTACTTTTCTCCTGGTTCTCCGTGATGCCATCCTTATAAGCCCAGTCTCAGCCCAGGTGTGCCCACCTATGCATGCCCACACCCTGCTCCAGGTGCCTGCCATCATGCATGCATGCAGGACCTCAGGCATCCATCATTAATGCTAATGGTGGGAGGGCCAAAAAGCCTGATGCTTTTTTCACTTACCCTACTCATCAGCTGGTACCTTGTGAAGAAGAGAGGATCTCAGATTTTACTTCACAGCTACTAAATCAAAAACTCTAGGAGCAGGGGTGCCGGTCTTTAAGGTTACAAGCCTTGCAGGGGATAAATGAAGATGCAAGATTTAAGTTGAGTGATGCCTACAGAAGATAGTGGGTTACCATAAATTGTAGACCAGGAACCAAGCACACTCTAGGGAGCAAGGCAGGAGGTGAGGTTGTTGGGAAGGAGTTTAAATTGGTTGAGTTTAAAAATTAACTGAATAAGAAATAACTGAATTACTTGATTTGGGAAAGTCAACCTGTGATTGATTAGATTAAAATTTCTGCACTAGAAAAGGGAGGACTGGGCCTCCCTGGTGGCACAAGGAGTTAAGACACAACCTATGAAGCTGTCCCCAGCCTCTGCAGCACGAGGTTGAGCCCCCAGCCAGGGAGCTACCCACACGGTGCAGCAGACCTCTCCTGTCTCTCCCACTGCTCCCCTCAGCAGTGTACTTCGGTCAATCTCCCTGTTCTGTTCCCCACTCTGTCTCTGGTGAATCCTCTCACCCCCACATCTCTGGCTTGTACCCCAGCTCTTGTATGCATAAATAATCTTTAAAAAAAAAGAAAAGGGGGGACTTAGAGCTCTGGATAAAAAGACAGCATTTTATACTTCTTACACATCTTAAGGTGATATTCAGTGAAAGACACAAACACCAATGTTGTTACCTTGAGATTTTGAATTCTTTATTCTTTTCCATAATACATATAAACACACATATATACACATCCATCCCAAGCTGGGGAGATTCATTGTCACTTCTTACACACAAAAAGATAATTTTGGAGCCTTCAGTAGATTTGTATAGGCCTTTACTGCTGAATCAGGGAGCAGACCTGCTTTCTCTCTCAGGATTTGTCTGGCTGTCTCCTCTCCTCTGTCCTCCAGTCTTAGGGTGACTCTGGCCTTAGATCCCTTCACCACTGGTGTCCCTATTTACATATTTGCATGCTCATGCCCGAATACTCTGGTCCCAGGTATCCATAATTACAGGTGTGCATGCAAGATCACACAGGTGCTAGTCATAGAGGCTAATGGTGGGAGGGCATAAAAAAGTCTGATTTTTAATTCATTTGCCCTATATATGTATATCAGTATTATGAAAACTATGTATAATATATATGTGTGTGTATATATATATATGTACACCCACACACACACATGATATACATGAGTTTTTTACTGCTTAGGGTTCCTGGACCAAATTCCAAGATGATTGTGAGGAGCATCTAAGAATTCAATTTATTTCTGATATCAGCTACCCAGAAATAGCATTAGGTTAAGGGCTCAGCCTTCCAAAGCTGCCCTCCATTTCAGATAGTAGTCATAGGAGCAGGCCATTATGTTGCTTGTGCTTCCTACTCAAGTTGAATTGTGTAGGGGCCGGAACTGGCCACAGTGCAGGTTTTCTGATCCCATGGAGACCGGGTAAAGGAGGAGTCAGAGTCCTCAGTAGTTTTGCAGGTTTTTTATTTGGGGTTCACTAGGCATATGGCAGGCAGGGGTGCTGGCTGGGGGGCTGGGAGGCTGACAGGCTTCCCAGCCCCCAGCAAGTCTTCACTCTATCTGGGCTCTCTAGCGTTCGTTCTACTGCTTCTCGGCTTCTCTTTCAGCTTCTGCTTCTGCTGCTGCTGCTGCTGCTGCTGCTGCTGCTGCTATTGCTGTTGCTGGCGTCCCCGTGACACTGCCCTTAAAAGCAGTCTTAGCTCAGCTGAATCCCATCTACCTATGCCCACATCCTATTCCAGGTGCCCGCCATCAGGCATGCATTCAGGACAAGGATCCATCATCTATCCTGATGGCGGAAGGGCAGAAAAGCCTGATATTTTCTTTACCCTACAAATTGATTTGCTGGAGTGTCTTTTGGAACTCAGGAAACTGTTGGTGCCTTACCTCGTGGCATCAGGATACTCCCCCTTTCAGTGATTGGCTGTGCTTCTTTTGGCCCAGTGCGCATGACGGCTTTGGCCTGCTTCTTCCGCTTCCGGTCCCCAGCTATAAAGCCCCGCCGAAACCGAAAGTAAACGAGACCTGCGATAGCTGAATGGAGAGTGCACGTGTCTCCCTCCGGTGTACCCCTGTTCTTCAGGTCGCTGGTCTCCCCTCGAGAACCTCGTTGACCAGTCCGCGGGCTCGGATAGGTGGCGCCCAACGTGGCGCTCGAAGTACAAGAGATTTACAGTAGACCCAGACGCGGCGCGAGTTACTCAGGCCCCGACCCACCCGGCGGGACAGTCATTAGGTAAGTTTTGGCGTCTGATTTGTTTAAAAATGGGACAGGCACTTAGTGAGCACCAGCTTTATGTTTCCCAACTTAAAGAAGCTCTTAGGACACGCGGAGTTAGGGTTAAGTCTAAGGATCTCTTTTCATTTTTTGATTTCGTCCAAGAAACATGCCCGTGGTTCCCTAAAGAGGGAACCATTGATGAAAAACGTTGGAAAAGGGTCGGTGACGCTTTAAACGATTTCTACCGCGTCTTTGGACCTGAAAAAGTCCCTGTGACGGCCTTTTCCTATTGGGACCTCATTAATGATCTTATAGCCAAGCGAGGAAATGATCCTGGCTTACAACACACTATTTCCCATACTGAAAATATTCTTAAAAGTGCTCCCTCCAGTATTGCTGAGGCTTCTCCTCCCGAGGCTTGTTGCGAAGACCTAATCTCCTTTCATAGTGATGATGAGACTAATCCCCAAAATAATGCACCCCCAGTGCCAGATGGTGCCCCCCAACCTGCCGGCACCCCTGTAAAGGATCCCCGTCCAAATACACTTCCCCCATGCAAAAGCCTCTACCCTTCTCTGCCGCGACCCCGCCGTAGGTCTCCTTCAGCTCCCGAGGTGGACTGGGACGAGTTGGCAGAACAAGAGGGTCGCTACTGGCCTCCCCCCCGCCTCTATTGCCAAGGACCCCATAAAAAAGCCTGTTTTAATGCAAACACTTGAGACCTTGGGAAACCAAATTAATACTCTTGTTAACCATTTTGATAAATTGTGTGCTGCCTTCCCCGTGTCTGCTGACGGCCCTTCTGCTCCGCCCCCACAAGTTAATCCGCCGCCATTTTGTCCTTCTTTTGTTCCCACCTTGCCACCATTTTGCCCTCCTTCTTCCTCCCTTGTTGCCTTGCCGCCTTTTTCTTTGACTCCTCCCACTCAGCCGCCCTCTCCATCCCTCCCTCCTCCTTCGCGTCCTGCTCAATTTCATCTCTTTCCAGTGGTTGAAACCACCAACACCCAGGGCCTTGTTCAACGTCATCATGAGCCTCATAATTTCCACAACGTTAAAGAACTAAAAGAGGCGGTGTCCCTTTATGGAGCCACGGCGCCCTTCACCCTCACTGTTTTGGATACCTTAGCCCAATCCTCTCTCACTCCGTCGGATTGGTACTCCCTGGCAAAGGCCACCCTTTCTGGGGGCGATCATCTCCTTTGGAAGGCTGAGTTTATTGATAATTGTAAGGTTTTTGAAAGACAAAACCCCTCATTCCTCGGCCCAGCTTGTAGAGCTTGAGGCGGTGATCACTGTTCTTTCTTCCTTTGCCCATCAACCTCTTAATTTATATACGGATAGTGCTTACATCGCCCAGTCGGTCCCCCTACTTGAAACCGCCCCATTTATCAAAACATCCTCCATGGCTGCAACCCTTTTTCAACGCTGCCAGGAGGCCATACGAGACCGCACTGCCCCTTTCTTCCTCGGCCATCTTCGGGCCCATTCGGGTCTTCCGGGACCCTTGACACACGGAAACAACTTGGCCGATGCAGCCACTCAGACAATTCACGTTCTTTCGGTCACCCAGGCCCAACAAGCCCATGACCTCCATCATCTCGATGCCCAGTCCCCGCGTGTGTTGTTCCGTCTCACCCGAGACCAAGCCAGGCACATTGTTCGCTCCTGCCCAACGTGTGCTACTTCCCTTCCTGTCCCTCACTTGGGAGTCAACCCTCATGGTTTGGCCCCTCGAGACCTCTGGCCAATGGACGTCACCCATGTTTCTGAGTTTGGTAATCTCAAGTATGTCCATGTTTCCATTGATACCTTCAGTGGATTTTTAGTGGCTTCTCCCCATGCTGGGGAGGCCACCAAACATGTTATCTCCCATCTCCTTTATGCCTTCTCTGTTTTAGGCGTGCCTAAGGACCTTAAGACTGATAATGGACCGGGCTACACTTCCAAGGCATTTTCTGAATTCTGTGCCACCCTTTCCATTACTCATACTACTGGCATACCATATAATCCCCAGGGACAGGGCATCGTTGAAAGAGCCCACCAGACACTCAAAACCGTTATTCACAAAATCCGCCAATCTTCCTGGTACCCCTCCCGGTTGGCGCCCCACAATATCCTGTGTCATGCCTTGTTTATTTTAAATTTCCTCCGCCTGGATGATGCTGGTAAAAGTGCAGCCGACCGCTTTTGGCACTCCTCCACCTCCACTCAGTTTGCGTTGGTCAAATGGAAGGACCCACTTACCGGCTCTTGGAATGGTCCAGACCCTGTTTTAATTTGGGCTCGTGGAGCGGTTTGTGTCTACCCCCACGATGCTGACTCTCCTCGCTGGCTCCCAGAGCGCTTGGTTCGCGCTGTACCTGCGCCACCCAGCGCCACTACAAAACCTCCGGACGCCGCCGAGGCGCCCCGTCAACTCCTTCTGCCCAGGGTGGCTGAGTCCCTCTGAGGCGTCTCTTTTTGTTTCCTTTTCAGGATGCCTGTGGCCACCTGGATTCTCCTGGTTCTTCAACAGTACCCTGTCGCCCGTGTCTTAGCCGGCCTCGGACCACCCACCTCTCTCGCATCCGCGTCTTCTTCCTTGGATTCGCCCTGCAACTGCAAGGCATTACCTCTGCCCTGGCCACGGGTGCCTCCGGTTTGGCCATCTCCATTTCCAGGAACTTACAACAAACCCCTTATGGACTGGCCTTAATGGACTTTTGCTGTATTTACTTCCCCTGTTGGGTCCCCCCTGTTATCTCTTTTATTGTTACTTGCTATAGGTACTTGTGTTTTAAACAAAATTTTTGGATTTGTAAGGCAACAAATACAGCCCCTTCAGGCGAGACCTATCCAGGTGCACTATCACCGCCTGGAAATGCTGGAAAGCGGGGACGCATATATGGATCTCTGGTCGCCGTCTGTGCCTGGCCAGTAGGTAGCACAGCCTACATGCTATGGGAGTCCCACTGTCCTGACCTTTGGCAGCCTTTTAACTTCAGTCATTATCCAGCTTCCTGGCTGGGCCCCCTTGAGGATGCTGGAATGGATAGCCAATGACGGGTAAGATGGAATGCGGGACAAGACCAACCTAAGACAGCCCGCGCTCCCTTTCCATCTAGGACTGTCGGGTGATGACGGGTAAGGCTCGTCCCTGCAATTCACAACCTAAGACAGGCACATTCCTCCTCACTAATAAAGAGAAAAGGGGGATCTGTTGGCGCCTTACCTCGTGGCATCAGGATACTCCCCCTTTCCGTGATTGGCTGTGCTTCTTTTGGCCCAGTGCGCATGAAGACCTCCGGCGCACCAAATAAGGGCATGTGCCCTTCCGGGATTAGCCTCTTTTGGCCCAGTGTGCATGACGGCTTTGGCCTGCTTCTTCCGCTTCCGGTCCCCAGCTATAAAGCCCCGCCGAAACCGAAAGTAAGCGAGACCTGCGATAGCTGAACGAAGAGTGCACGTGTCTCCCTCCGGTTGTACCCCTGTTCTTCAGGTCGCTGCTCTCCCCTCGAGAACCTCGTTGACCAGTCCGCGGGCTCGGACAGGAAACTTATTTACTCACTGCATAACTGATTTATAACAACAGATATAACTCAGGGACAACCAGATGGAAGAAATACGAGGCCAAAGTACTGGGGCAAGGCATGGAGCTTCCATTTGGTTTTCAGGCATAATATCTCCCCCAAATCTCTGATTCTCTGGAGGCTCTTCTTTGGGTTTTTATGAAGATTTCATTACTGAAGCAAAATTGATTAACACTTTGGAGACTGGCAACTGAACTCAACCTTCAGTCCTGCTCCCCTCCCTGGAGCATGGGGGAAGCACTGGGAGTTCCAACTTGCTAGTCACAGGGTTGGTTCTCCTAGCAACCAGCTCCCATTCTTAGTTGCTTCCTCCAAATCACCTTTAATATAACAAGAGACACCTTTGTAAGTCACAGTACTTAAGAAATTTCACGATTTGGGGGAGCTGTGAGTCAGGAAATATAGATGAAGACCAAATGTATATGAGAAATATATTTTGGTTATCTGATTGTTCAAATATATGTGTTATAAATCACAGTATCACATACATACGTGAATATTTTACCACTCGGTACAATACCTGCATAAACTTAACATCTGCATCTCTCTATATTGGGGGAAAAGCATGTCCTGAATAAATTCTACTCACTAATGTTTTATGGACTCCACCCTCACCTCCATGCCAAAGAGATCCCAGGTGCCTAGGATTATAGCTCCCATCATGCCAGGAATCTGCCTCGACTTCTTGAAGGGGATTGCTGGGAATGAAGAGTGGAGTGAAGCAGCCATGCTTGATAGAAAAAGGAGGATTTGTGTCTTCCCTGGTGGCGCAGTGGTTGAGCACTGGTTTGTTCCCTGGCTGCTGGCGAGGGTCCCACATGGCATGACAGGCCTCTCCTGCTGCGCTCGCTGCTCCCCTCAGCAGTGTATTTTGTCAGTCTGCCTGTTCTGTTCCCTGCTCTGGCTCTGGTGAATTCTATTACCATCCCGCGCTTCTGACTGTACCCAGTGCTTGAATAAATAAATAAATTAAAAATAATAATAAAATACTCTCTGTATAGGGTCAGGACTGGCCACTGCACAGATTTTCTATGATCCAGCAGACCGGGTTAAGGAGGAGTCCTGGAGCCCTCAGTGGTTTTTGCAGGTCTTTTATTGGGATTTACCCGGTACACAGCAGGCAGGGGTGCTGGGGGGCCAGGAGGCTGGCAGTGCTCCCAGCCCCCAGCAAATCCTCACTCTATCTGGGCTCTCCCGTGATCTCTGCTTCTGCTTCTTGGCTTCTCTCTTGGCTTCTCTTTCGGCTTCTGCTGGCGTCCCCGTGATGCCGCCCTTAAAAGCCCAGTCTCAGCCCAGGTGAATCCCATCTCCCTATGCCCACACCCTACTCCAGGTGCCCGCCATCAGGCATGCATTCAGGACCGCAGGGCTCCGTCATCCATCCTGATGGCGGGAGGGCAGAAAAGCCTGACATTTTTCCTTACCCTACACTCTCATTTGGAAAAAAAAAAGAAAACGGAGGATTTGTGTGCTGGAGAAGATTTGTTTTTCCTGGCCTTCAGCATGCACCTGGAGCAGCTCAGGCAGCATTACTGGTAGAATGTATTGACAAATTAATCTCTATCTCTCCTCTCACTGTGCGTCCCCTCTTTTCATTTCCCTTGTAAAGAAACCTTTTATTAACATTTCTATGTGTGCCTCCCCTTGGGTCTTATTCTAAATTTTGTGGGTGAGCACTCACACCCACGTTATCCCATTTTCTTTAGGGTTGCCCTGTAACATCTATGCATTAGACATCTGCAGTATTTATCTAGGTGATGTTTATTTACATGCCTTTCATTCTCTCTCCCCTCCCTCCCCCTCCTTCCCCTTCTCTCCCCATTATCTTCCCAAGTTTCTACAGATTTATTAAAACTTAATATATCTTAGAGAAATCATAAAAAATTGCTGACTTTTCTTCTTCACTCTCAAGTTTGTCTGGTTCTGTCTAAGAGTATGTGAATATATTCATGTGTGCACTTTCTTGAACACACAGTGCACTGTCTGTTGAGATGGGGAAAGTAGCCCTGGTTATGGTCTCCAGTAATCACTAACTTTTTTTAATGTTATGTATTTTTTACATCATTTTTCATTTTTCGTTTTTGCACAATGTATGCATTTTCATCTTGGTTATAGTCCCTGTAGGGTAAGGAAAAAGTATCAGGCTTTTCTGCCCTCCCGCCATTAGGATAGATGAGGGAACCCTGTAGTTTTGACTGCATGCCTGATGGCAGGCACCTGAAGTGGGTACACCTGGGCTGAGAGACTGAGCTTATAAGGGCGGCATCACAGGGACGCCAGCAGAAGCCAGAACGAACAGAAGCAGGAAAGCAGAGAAGCAGAGACAACACAAGAGAAGGCCGGAGAGCCCAGGTAGAGTGAAGACTTGCTGGGGGCTGGGAGGCCAGCACCCCTATCTGCCATGTACCCGGTAAATCCCAATAAAAGCCTGAAAACCCACCGAGGTCTCCAGGACTCTCTCCTCCTTTACTGGGTCTGCATGGGATCATAGAGATCCTGCTCCGTGTCCCTTCCTGCCCCTACAGTCCCAATACAATTCCCATCCCCCTTTGTTTTGATCCTACCCCCTCCTCTCCACCCTGTAGTGTGTCTCTGGTTTATAGTTGCTTGTTGATTGTGATTTTTACTCCCACGTGCAGTGCAGGAGAGTTCCTTTTTCTCCACATCCTCCCCAACGTTTGTTGTAGCTAGTTTTTTTAAATATGTGCCATTCTCACTGGTGTAAAACTGTTTCTCGTTGTGGTTTTGATTTGCGTTTCCCTGATTACAAGTGACATTGAACATTTTTTCACATGCCAGTTGGCTATTCGCATTTTCTCTTTGGACAAGTTTCTTTTTAGCTCTTCTGCCCATTTTTTGACTGGGTTATTATTTACTTTGTTTTTGTTGAGTCTCATCAGCTCTTTGTAGATTTTTGTGATCAGTCCTTTATCATTATGGTCCAACCACTATGGAAAGTAGTGTGGAGTAGTCACTTATTTTTGAAGTCACAATAGGAAGGAAATTTCTAGCCAAAAAGTAGGGGGCAGGAAGAGAAGGGGGGGAGGGAAGAGGAGGAGAGGGAAGAGGAGGAGAGGGAGAAGAGGGGGAAAAATGAAAAGAAACAGTGACTAAAGAGGAGGGAAGATGATCCTAAACTCAGGTAACTCAAGGAGGTGAGATAACTTGCCTTAAATTCCATCTGTCGAGTACTGAATTGTAATTCAGACATTTTGGTCCCTCTGAAAATAGCGAGAGTGTATTACTGGGATGTCCTTCATTCACTTGGCATTTCATACACTCTCCATGAGAATGAAGATGAGTGTAACTTATATCTTAAAGGTGTTGCAGTTCAAGAGACCATAGGTCTGAATATAAAGTCAAATTTCATAATTTCAAGTCTTAGAATTTACTAGCACAGTTGTTGAAGAAGGCAGTTATAAAATTTTATTTAATTCTAAAGGGCACCTTTTAAAGAATACAGCCACACCTGAATTATAATGGATGTAATAGAAGGTGATTCAAGATACTGCTTTCCTTATTTCCATCACCAACTTAGTCTTAAGGACTATAAGTGAATTATCCTTTTATCTACAAGTATCTTTAATTTACCACAAGCACTCAGAATGTAAAGAACACCCAACCTAGCTTCCCTGGAACTGCCCAGGAGGGTTATCAGGATGCCAGGGCTCTCAGTGGCATTCCTAGAGGTAATAGCACTATTGTTCCTTGTCTGTTCCCCAAAGTAAAAAGTATATGCAACTGGGAAGATGACAATTACTCCCACAATGTTTATCCCTCCAGGAACTATAAAAGCAAATAGTCTTCTCAGACTGAATGTCCATTTTCTTCAGAGAAAAAGCATTTGAAAAAGAATGTTAATTCTCTAAGACAGTACATTACTACATTGCTTTAAATGATCCCCAAGGGGCCTGAAAACTTAATTGGATTCCCAGCAATTATGAAATTGTATCAGGAAGCAATTTAATAAACAAAATATTGTACTCTCTGGAAGAGCAAAGACACTGAATAATTTTCCTTCATTAGTCACATGTGTGCCTATATCCTCTCAATATAGAAATGATATAGAAGAGTATACATGATTCACATCTTTATAAAAATATCTATTCATGAAATCTTAAGCAAAAGAAAGGGCTAATTATTCAGCAATATTGAGCACTTCCTGAATGCCAAAATGAATACTAATTTAAAGTATGATTTATCTACTTTCTATGGCAGAGATTATTAAAATAATTATTTCTTTTTGAGAGTTAACTTGGAAATGGTATGAGAACCTATTGTTTTGCTTTTCCCATTTACTTTCTTCTTTTTTAAATTCTTCCATGCCATTTTTAATAGCTTTTATATTTAATATACACATATGGTAATCTTGCCACTTTTTAAAGTTTATAAATGAGATATTACAAGGTAAATACTATACTTACATCTTTTGCCATTCAGCATCATTTTGAGAAATACATGGTTTTATGTATGTTTAATTCATTACTTTAAAATATTTCATTGGTTTATCAATTTGTTTCTCTATCAAGGGCATTTATATTATTTACAATTTTTTGTTTTTGCATGTAAGATTGTACCTAGCTTTGTTGTATATATCTCCTATTGTATACACAATAGAATTTCTTTAGAGTAAATTACCAGATGTGGAATTGCTGGGTAATAATTGAATATGTGGGTATTCAGTTTATTAGATGATCAAATTGTTCTCCAAACAATTTACTTTCAGCAGATGTGAGAGTACCATATCCCATACATCCTCGCCAGTGCTTTATATTCCTAATTTTGGTCAATACAATGAAAGAAGTTATCATTGTTTTACTATGTCTACGCTCATATTAGTTTTGCATGTGAGCACCTTCTCTTTAGTTTCTTGGACATTGAAATTGTTTCTATTGCTTCTTATTCTGCATTATCCATTTACTGGGTTGTTTTATGTTTACCAATCCTTTGCCCATGACTTCTCTCGGTATATCACTTGAACTTTTAGTATCTTGTTCATGGAAACAGCTAAATCACTGATGCTTTCTAATTTCTGTATCTTTTCCTTTGTGGGTAACCATGGACTTCTGTATTTTATTTAAGATATCTATCTCTACATTATACTTGTTAACGTATTTGATTAAGTTTAATTTTAAAATTTCAGGTTTTTCTCATTTATAGCTATTGATTGATTGTTGTTTACATTGTTGTTAGTATTTTGGAAGAATAGAGTCCCTGCTTCCCTTGATGTTAGTATAGCACTCCCACCACCAAAGAACCCACAGTTCAACACCAGAATCTGTGGTGCTCCCTCCTCACTTTGTGATCATCCCTCCCTTGCTTTTCTCATTTTCCACCTGAATTTATTTCTAAAAGTTCTAATTTTCTTTTTCCTTTTTTTTAAAAGTTTATTCATTTATGCATACAAGAGCTGGGGTGTAGGCCAGAGGTGTGGGGTGGTGAGACAATTCACCAGAGACAGAGTTGGGAACAGATCAGGCAGACGAAATACACTGCTGAGGGGAGCAGCCGGCGAGACAGGAGAGGTCTGCTACACCATGTGGATTAGGTCCCTGGCGAGGGATCAAACTTGTGCTGCAGTGGCTTTAGATAGCTTCGTAGTCTGAGACTTAACCCCTTGTGCCACCAGGGAGACCCTCCACCTGAATTTATAATAGTTCCAAAGAGGGAAAACTTCCTTCTCTACTTTGCATCCTTATTCCTTCCCACAGGACAAGTCAATCATTATTGTTAGGTTGATGCAGACAAACCTTCTCTGGGTCCTTCTTCTCTGTTGGGTGGTGTCAAGGCATTAAAGCCCAGATCAGGTATCTAATGCCTTAGTGGCTCATTTTCCTGTGACCTGACTGGCATCTGGCTCCATAACTTTGTGTTTGCTGTCTCTTGGAGGAAACTTCTCTCCCTGTGTTGGGAAAAGCCCAGAGAACATGTCAGCCCTGTGGCAGATTCTCCACTTACCGTTAAGTGGACGAATTCAATTCAGGCATGTCTTCAGGAAGCCAACTGCGGCCTTTTTCCTTGCTTTGTCAGAGAGCCCTTTACTTTGTGCATTTGGGAACTTCTGTGGTCCATTCATATAGCTGAGAAGCTGGCTTTTCATTTGGCCACAGAATTCTGTCCTAGTAAATGTCTGGATCAGTTTAAATCCAACATGCTCGTGTGGCAGGTAAAAGCTCATACACTTTGGATACAGAGAGCTGAATTGAATCCAACTCAGAGACTACTGAATTGTGAGAAATTGAGTTTATTGAGGTCTACTCATTCCTGTTTTCTTAATTTCAAGTTAGAACAACTAATTTGTGTTATTGTTTGAAAAGTATAAGTAATGCAATTAAAATACCTAGACTAATACTTTACAATCAGTACAAAGAGCATTTGATAAAAACAATGGAATAGATGTGAATAAAATTTAATCTATTTGTATTAACTTATTTGTGATCATTTGCCATAGTCATTAGTATTTGAATCAGCAGGGAAGAAGCATTATGAACAAAGGTTTACTAGGAATGAGAAGATAAAATTTCAAAATCATTTAATCCAGGTTCCAAAAGAAATCAACTTTTAAAGATGGAGATGACATAAATGTCTAAAAACAAAACAAGAGAACTTAACGGCTTTTATATATCAAAGAATAAAAATTAGTATTCTAAAAAGTCACTTTGAATGTTCCAAAGTAACTCATAGGAAGAAACTTGAGTATTCCATTTGGAAAAATTGTTGAACCATAGCAAACAGACATTAAATTTTTTCTGGTACCAAATCAGTAAAAAATACTTTTGTTCTTAAAAAATACAGGAAGAAAAATAATATCTCAGAATTCAGTGCTAACAGGTTATAATTTCCTCTACTAAATAATAGGTTGCATAAGTTAAATATACCAATGATGAACAGTGTGGCCTTTGGAAAAATTTTTGAAAAATGATTTTTCATTTCTATAGAAAAAAAGAGAAATTGTTCTTCATCAGCTATTTACATAAGCAACAGAAACCTGAAGTTGTTAATCTTTGTCTCATACAAATCCACTTTCACTGGAGTTCAGAAAGCATTAGCACTGGCTATCTGGATTTTTAGGTATACTAGGCACCCCAGCAGGTGCACTTTCTGAGGAGCCAACTTCTAATATCCGCCTCCTCCTGGCCCTCTGGTCCTCTTAGGATGATGACAGCTGCCACCTGAGTCCATGCAAGGTGCCAAGCATGTGGCTAAGTTCTTTTCATGGGTTATGGTATTTAATCCTCTCATACACACTAGGATATTGGTTAATTGTTGCTTCATTGCATCACCCAGAAACTTGGAATTTAGAGTGGCTGTTTAACCCACCCACTCTGCAGCAGTACCAGAAGGCAGACCCAGATGGGACTGACCCCAGAGCTTTCCCTCTGGGCCACATGGCCAGTTGTTGTCTCCCATGCTGAGGACTCTGGGTTGGTCACTTCCACTCAACAGAATGATTAGCTTCAACTTCTTGACTAAAAGATTTCACAGGAGGTTTGCATGAGATTTTTTAAAGTGGAAGCTTAAATCATTGATTTGTTGCCTCTATTTTTCTTATTTAACTTTATTGTGATTTTTCTCCGATAAATTTTTGTTTAGTTGCATCCCACAAATTTTGACATGCTGTTTGTAATGAAAAATATTTTGTAATTTCCTTTTTCTGAACATGCATCCAATTTAAAAAAAAAAAAGTTTGGAAATTCATTCTTCATTGGACTGCTTTGGTGTTACAGGAAATTGGTAAGGTATAAAAATGTGAATATACTTCAGGGAACTCCAGTACATTTCCATTGACCTCTTTATGCTATTACCACACCTTCTTGATTATCTACTATGTTTTTCTAAAGAACATTTTTTTAATTTAGAATGTTCTAGGTAATTTGCATTCATTGTAAGTTTTAAATTTATCAATGTCAGAAGAAGAGGGAAGAGCCAGAGAAGCAGGGGAGGGAGAAAAAAGAGAAGAGGAGGAAAAGGATAATGCTGCACCTCCCCCTGCAGTGACCCTCAGGGCTAATGGCTGTTGCCATGGTCCCTGAGGTCCGGCGTGGGCAAGGAACCATGCGCGCAGGGGGAGAACAGCAAACTCCCTAAGATGCAGAGAAGCCGAATGCCTGTCAAGAAATAATGACCACCAGAAGCTGCCACAAAGATGATTAAAAGAAATGCTGACCACTTGGAACCTTATCTCGCTTTCTCAAGGCCCATAAACTTTATTCTGCTACAACTGTCTCTCTAAAAACTTTCCTTTTTCTGGTCATTGATTGCTAATTAAAAAACATACCTAATTTAATAATTAGGCTAATACAAATGAAACATTACTAAACACTGTGTTATAATAGAATTGTTAGTTTAATAATCTTTCTATTATATGCTTAACTTTAGTACCTTTTGATATTAACTGCATTATAAAATAAATTCACCCGTGACAATTAATTATGATAGTTAGTGCAACTAGAAAATAATTATATAGAATAGTAAAAAGAATTTATAGCCTATCCAATTAGGAATGAGGCTAGATGTAACTTCGGACATAAATCACTGCCCTGTCAATTAAGCTAAATTTATGAGCAAACTGATCTCTTTGATGCTTTTAGAAAAAACATATATATACTGACCACTAACTTAATAAAGACGCACTCAGATTTTCACTCTCTTGAAGTGTGTCTGTGTGTCATTTATTCATCGAATCCCTGACCACCCTGCGCAATCTCTCAACCCTGAGACGGTCTCATCGTCCATCGCTGTGCTGGTCCGCGGCAGGATAAGGTAAAAGAAATGTACCCAAAATCTTTGTCAATTTTATTGAATTTATTTACCAATTTGGAGAAAATTTACATAATGATGCTGACTGAGTCTTTAAATGCACAAACATGGCACCTCTCCATTTATTTAGATCTTTTAAAATTTCCCTTATCAATGTTTTGTACTTTACAGTATACATTACCTACAGGATTTCTGCTTTATAAGTATTTTTATGCTGTTATAAATTATTTTTTCTTGTTTCATTTTCTAAAACTTTGTTACAAAGATTCTCTCCTTGACCATGTTTTTTTTCAGGTTCCTCTGAAATTTTCAGGTAGGCCTTGACTTTTAGTTTTCTGTGAGAACTCAGCATTGTTCAATTGTTCAACTGATGCTTCTTTGATTATTTGCCGGTCTAGAAGAACCCAGGGGGGTGCAGATGATTTCCTTTGCACCTCAACAGTTATTAATTCAGTAATTTACTATATGAACAAATGTTATATTCCATTATCCTATGTGAGAAAAATGGTTTACTGGCAAAAGACATTTGAAAAATTATTTTTACTTATAAAAGATAATTCATACATCCTATATTCACAACTTGTTTTTTTTTCCTCTTTCAACCTCTCTCTCTCTCTGTCTGTCTCTCCATGCACGTGCGCGCACACATACAGAGTCACATAGAGTCTTATGTTTAATATTTATTTAATAAAAGTCAGTTTTTTTAATGCTCTTCTTCAGTAAAGCATTTCAGTGAATCCTAAATGTAATAAATGTCACTCATTTTGAGCCTACTATTCCATCTTCATTATAACTAATTATGGTATCAGGAATGTTTTTGATTACTTAAAAAAAAAAACCCTTAAGTAATTATAAATCATTTGCCAGGAAATATCCCTTGATCCTCTTTTTATGTTCTTTCTAAGGAAGTATTAAGTAAATTATAGCAGTGGAAACAGGGAAAATATAGTAAATTGCTGAAAATTGCTAGGAGTAAAACCATAACATTATAAAATAATGCTATTTTTATGTTACTTCTGAAGATGTTGTTTAGGGATTAGAATGAATACTAAAATTCTTTCCCAAATTGAATTTTTAAAATATATTTCATCACATTATTTCTTTGGAATAATAAAAGTGAACTAACAAATGCAAACAACTCTTGTGTGTGACAATGGGGAAAGGAAAGAAATACAAAATCATGCAATATTTTACAGCCTTTATGTAGATGCTTTTATTGAAAGCGCCTAGTAACTCCGGAGCATAAGCTGTTATTACTAATACAAAGAAGAGGAGAAAGAGACAGGCAAATAAAATAACTTTCCCAGATAAGGTAAATTTCACACATAAGGTAAATCTGAGTATTATTTCCTTAAAGCCAAAACATCTGACCCTGCCACTATAATATAGCAGTGATAAACTGCTATAATACAGCAGTTTATAATATACCCTTCCACTATAATATAGCAGTTTATCACTGCTATATTATTATATTTTTAATTGTCTTTAGTACTCAACAGAACAGTGACTCTATTATTTACCAGTTTGGTTTGAGCTTCTTTGCATCTTTTCACAAGGCTGGGTTTACTGAAACTTGTAAGTTGAGGATTCTTCCAGGATCTTCTGAGGCACATCAGAGAAAGTTGACAGTAGGAGTAGAATCAGGAGATCTACTGGAAACTTCCCACTTATTTTCAGGGACACAAAGATAGCATGGCAGGCTCCTGCTTATCCTTCCAGGTCTGGCCTATCCACTCCCTGAATGGAACTGTCCTTCTGTGTATTGTGCTTTCCTTATCTTCACAACTACAGGTTCACAACAGACCCCACATCTCTCTAGTCCAGATTATTTCTGCCTACATACCTTACCTAGTAAATCCCTGAAATTCCTGAAGTCACCCACATATCATTTATTTTTTATACTTTTTAAAAAAGATTTATGAATATAAGAACTGGGGTACAGGTCAGAGGTGCAGTGGTGAGAGGATTCACCAGAGACAGAACTGGGAGCAGAACAGGCAGATTGACTGAAATACACTCCTGAGGGGAGCAGCAGGCAAGACAGGAGAGGTCTGCTGCCCCATGTGGGTCAGCTCCTTGGCCAGCCTGATAGGGATCAGATGGAACTCATGCCATGCTGCAGTGGGTGTGGATATCTTCATAGTGGTGTGACTTAACCCTTGCACCACCAGGGAGGCCCCTATAAATTGTTTTATTTTTAAAGCCATTTCCCTTCTTCAGTCTCCCTCCTATGGTGAGGTCTCTGATCTTTATTTCCTACACCATTTGCAAGAGACTGCTCATCATCTGAATCTTTTTCTGGGATAGATGCTTCTTGACATTTGCAATATAGTGCCTCCTTTATTCTATTTTTTCAGTTGTTTATTTTGTGATGTCTCTCCCCTTTGGTTACTAAGCTTTCCCCCATACATTACAACTACCTGTTGAGAAAAGCTGCTCTCTGTATAGTTCATATTGTTCAGAAAAGACTAGATGGTTATTCACAATTTACACTATCTAGAGAAATCTGATTTCCCCATTGACTACTTAAGTAGACCCTACTTTGCATAAATATATTTAACACTTTTGTATACATAATGCCAACATTTTATTATATTAAACATTACAATGTAGTCTTTATAGTTACATTCATTACGTTGTTGAATTGCTACATTTTTCAATGATTTTAGGTGTAAAAAGCTGTCAGAACTCAGTGAAAGTACCATTGTACTTGAAGACAAAAAAGATTTTTCAGAAAAGGAGGAGTTGATATGACATTGACAGACAAAAGTGGAGGAAGATGTAAGGTAGGGAAGGTCAGGATTCTCAAGAAACATGGTGAGGAATTCATTATGTCTGCAGTAGAGAGAATAAGCCTCGGATGAGAGACAAAAATATGATAATTTAACAAAGGATATTTCATAGGGATTCTTTTATTTCATAAAAGGACTTATTTATATTATATGGAACTAAAGACTATCCTTGAAGTAAAAAGTGACTGATACTAAACAGCAAAACAGTGTTTGGGAAGCTGAAGTAATGAAACTTGCTCAGGATGTGACCATCTTAGCAATGAACTCTCCAACTCTTAGCAAAGCTGGATCTAACCCAGATGAAAAAGAAAACAGAAAATAAACAGAACTCTGAATTTTTATTTTTATTTTCTTTAATACATCAACATGTATTTATTGTGTCTATCTAATAGAAAATATTGGGCTGCTTTTAAGGACAAATAAAACAAAGTTGACTCAAACTCAGACCTATTTCATGTCTCCTGCTTATAAGGGAATTAAGTCATCTAGATGCATAAACATACTTCATGATTGAGAGTATTAAATGTAGTGAAAGAAAGACAGTAAAAAATTTATCAGAATGTAAATGATGAGAAACTTCCTTTAGACAAGGAAAGGAAGGAAAGCATCAAAGAATAAAGTGACATTGCAAATTCTCAGTCATTCTTGTCACTTTGACAGCTGTTCCATGGGGATGAATCATGAAAATTCTGTTATTCAATAATACAAATATATAGCAAATACAAAAATATCATTATCATAGTTTATTTTCAATATTAAAATGCAGATGGCTAAAACAATAAACATAATCATGAAAAAAGTAATGTGGGCCTTTAATTTTTATGAAGTAAAAACCATATAAAAATAAAGTATGAACTTTCAGTGAATATATCATATTTTTCTGATAATAGTCCTTCTGTGTTGAGGATTTTGGTTTAGTATCCTTCACAGAAAGTCACCTTCTTTAAATTTCGTTAAGTACAGTCTTCTAAAGTAAAAAAAAAAAAAAAACCTCCATGAATAAAAGAATAATTAAAAGACTTTTACCAGGCTTGCCGTTTCTTCATCTTATAACATTTTCTCATGAAAAATCATTTAGTTACTTTAGTATCCAGGTTGGTGCTTATTTTTCAAGTGAGCAGCCGTGATGGTTTATAGAGCAGATATGGATTATAAGTAAGTAGAGCAGAATATTTTGGAATAATACCCTCTCAAGGTACATGAAAATGATATGCAACTCTTGATATTTCTCAAGAGATTTAAAAGTGTAAAACTAATCAAGTAATGTTATAGCTCAAAAGCTGCTGAAAACAAACTTTTATTATGTTTTATTTACATCACTTTGGGGGGGCTCCACATGGTTTATAATATTTTAAGACATAACATTTTAAAATTTGGCCAAATTTTGAAAAATTTTAAAGAAGCATTTTGTCTGCAGGAGGTACAACAAGGGGGAGGTGTTTAAACAACCATTTAATCTTTTCATATTCTTTATCTGGAATTAAAATTAGATCTAAAGTAGAAAGGCCTAGAACCCTCTCATTTATTCAGTTTCAGATAGAGATCTTCAATGTCTCTCTAGTGCTTTTAGAAATGGGATCTAATTCCTTAGCTCTGTTTATTACTCAATTTCGTTACCTAAGACATTATCTAGCATAATGGGTAGGCATTATTTTTTATTAAATTACAGTTGACATATAACTTTACATTAGTTCCAGGTGTACAACATAATTGTTCTATAGTTGTATGTGTTGTAAAATAATTATCCTTGTAAGTCCAGTTAACTTGTTATCTTAGATACCAACTCTTTTCTTATTCATTTAACTTTTAAGATCTACTCTTTTTTTTAAGCAACTTTCACACTATACAATACGGTGTTATTTACTATAGTTAATATACTGTACATTGCATCCCCTTGACTCTGATATTTTATGACTGGAAATTTATACCTTTTGATAACCTCCTCCCATTTTGCCCACCTACCCACCATGGCAACTGTCATTTGTATTTGTCAACTTGAATTTTGTTAGACTCCACATGTGAGAGCGTTCTGTTTTTCTGACTGATTGTGTTTTTCTGACTGATTAATTTCGCTTAACATAACGCCCTCAAAGCTTATTCATGTTGTTACAGTCACAACTGGCAAAATTTCCTTCATTTTTAATTGACAAATGATAATGTATATTTATGTAGATATAGATACAGATATAGATATAGATATATACACACACACAAACACATGTTATATTGTCTTTACCCATTCATCCATGAAGGACACTTAGGTTGTTTCCATATCTTGACTACTGTATGTAATATTGCAATGACCATGGGAGCTAACATTTTCATATTCTCCAGAATACCACAATATCAGTAATAGAATTATAATTCTACTTTTTTTTAGAAACTTCCATACTGTTTTCAACAGTGACTGAACCACTTTCATTCCCTCCAATGATACACAAGTGTTCACTTTTCTCCACATGCTTGCCACCATTTGTTTTCTTTTTAATAACAGCCACTCTATTAGGTATGAAGTGATATCTCATTTTGATTACATCACATTAAATTAAACCAATTACAGAATAAAAGGTGAAGTGAATCAACATGTGTTAGGTTGACTCATTTGATATACTCTGCCACATATTGACATTCAGGATGGAGAACAGCAGTTTTGCAAAATTAAGGACTATGAACACCAATCCACTTCTAGAAAGTAATCACTAAAACAGCTATAATCATCAGATGGTAAAGAAGGACCTCATTATGTAATCACCAGAAAACTACTAGATCCTCTCTAGTCCTTACTGAGAATCTTAGTGTGAATGCATTGAACATAACTACTTTCAGTACACTCACAGTACTCAGGATAATCAGTAAATTCCAGGTTTAAAAAAAAAAAGACTCCTTTATAATCACATGTTAGCAAGGTTGTAATTGAATATAAATGGTGAAAATTAAAATGCCTGAGAAACAACACCATGAGAAAAAAATAATTACAAATCCTGGAAATGTGCAACTAGGTCATGCTAGGTAACATCAAGCCGAGGTCTTTTCTCTACAGGTACATTAGCACAGACAATTGGAAATGTATAGTTACCCATTGGCTGAGTGGGGAAACTCCCTCTGGACAGTGGCAATACCACCCAAATTATTTGTGGGATTCCATTGCATATGATAGTAGTGATGGGATTTCAGAAGAGAGTCTAACATTTATTTTTAAAAGCTTTGAACAACTCCTGTTCTCTGCATTCTGCTTCTACCAGTCTTTTCCCTGTGGGTTTGCCCAGTTGTAGAAAGTGATCCCCATTCACTTTCTCTGTTCAAACTAGGTGAAGAGGGCTTCTGTTGCCACTAAAAATGGCACTGTGAAGTCCTCTAAACTGACTAAACTCTGGGGTGGAAATAGTGCCCAGACCATGAGCAACCAACAGGACAATACTGCATTTCTATTTTGTTAACATCACAGGTTACATAAGTAAACTGTTTACACTTTTCAGAGCAGTTTCTGGGAAGCAGCTTCTTCTAAAGTAAGTTATTTATTTAATTAAATAGACCCTGGAGTTCTAAGCTTAATCTACATCAGTTAAATTCACCTGTACTGTTTATTAGCAATCTAAGTAACATTATGATAAGTAGGATTTGGGAAATATTGATAAAAAGAACTTAATAATAAGGGTCATGCTAATTAAAAAAAAGGAAAGGAACTTTAGAAAGACTAACATAGTGATTGAAACCTGAATGGGAGCTAGATTCAAGTGAATTAGAAGCTGGGTTCTACCATGTTCCGTGGGTATGTACTCGGGCAACCTAACCATGTGAATTTTATTGCCTAAAATAGGAATGATGATATTCCATGGGCTTGTTATGAGAACAAAACTGATTAACTTACAACTCAATGTAATGCTTATGCATAGTCTATACCAAATGGTAGTTGTTACTGTCATTACACTTTTATATAATATGAAAAAAAGAGCTAGAATGGTGCTCAATTTTCTAGACATAATTTTGACTCTAGTATTTTTCTTTAGCACAGTGTATAGTTAAATCTAAAGTAGCTCTCTGGCCACAAAACCAATCATGACCTGTAGAATATCAAGTGACATGTAGGTAGGTACCTTTGTAAAATGAATTATCAATAATTATGGAGATTGGGTGGCAGATATTTCAGAAGTTCCAGGCAGGCTGAGAAAAGCATTTAAACAAAGCTAGGAATCAGTGCTAATTGATGCATATGGTTTTGTGCCTTATAAATAACTTGAACTCTTTATGGTTACTGTAATAGCAATTTTATGTTATTTATTTGTATTTCTCTCCCAAATCCTATGAACACATTGTAATACAAAAGTTATTATATTTAAATAAAAAAGAAATAAATAAAGCCATAATAATTGAAAAAAAAAGAAAAAACAAAAGTTATTAATCACATTTCAAACATTAAGACGCTGAAGATCAGGGCCTCCCCTGGTGGCTCAGCGGTTGAGCGCTGGGCTGCGAGGCTGCCCGCGGCCTCTGTAGCGCTGGTTCGATCCCTGGCTGCCTGCGAGTGTCCCACATGGCACACAGACCTCTCCTGCCGCGCCCGCTGCTCCTTTCAGCAGTGTATTTCATCTGTCTGCCTGTTCTGTTCCAGGGTCTGCCTCTGGTGAATTCTCTCACCCTCCCGTGCTTCTGACTGTACCCAATGCTTGTATAAATAAATAAATAAGTCTTTTTTTTTTTTTTTTTAAAAAAAAGACACTGAAGACCAAACCAATTAGGAAATGTTCTGAAGGTCAAAAGCCAGAAATTTGCAGAAGCCAGATTAGAACCGAAACATGCCTGGCTCTAGAACATTGCTTTATTTTGTGTCCTCTGCCTTTGGATTTATAGCAAATACTAAATGTTATACTTGGGTGGTAGTCCCAGGATATGTGGCTGGTATTCTCAAGACTTTGCTGCAGGGTCCCTGGTGCTCTGCTCTGAGTGCTGCCTCCTTGAGATGCATCCATCACCACACACGGCAACAGCATTCGCACTGCCTTGGCTTTGGGAGTGGAAGATCAAATGTATGTTAGTTTCCCAGGACAGCCATAACTGGTGGACTTAAAACAACAGCAATTTTTGGTCTCACAGTTCTAGAGGCCAGACACCTTAGGTCAAGGTGTCAGAAGATTATATGCCCTCCGAAACCCATGAGGGAATTCCTCCTTGCCGCTTTCTGGTTTCCTATAGTTTACTGGCTACTGTGGGCAGCTTCATTACTTGAATCTCTGCCTTCATCTTTGCATGGTCCTCCCCTCATGTGTCCTGTCTTCACATGGCCATCTTCTCCTAAGGAAACCAGTTATATTGGATTAGGGTCCAACATACTTGTAGTATCACACACATTAACTTAACTAATTGTATTTCCAAATAAGGAAGTTATATTTTTTTTAGTAAAATGATTCAATTCATCTCGTAATAGAAGGAAACTTCTTTCGTTTTTGTTTTCCATAGCCCCTAAAATTTGATTAATCTATTGTCATGACACTTGTTTAGGACTTGCCCAGGAATATTGTCTTTACAGAATACAATAAGACACCCAAATCTGGGAAATATAATGTTTATATTTAAACCATCCATATGGAATGTCCCTGTTGACTACTTAAAAGTCATGGCATATATTGACAATAAATTGGGAAACTGATAAGGATTCAGTGTATCTGATACATTTAGACACAGAAGAAATTAAACCACACCTTTTCCATTCTTTCCTTTGTCATGGCTATGGAGGAGGCTGGTTTCATTAGAATTAAGTCACTGCCACATTCATTTTTATCCACAAAATTTCTAGACTTTGCCATTCATCAATAGAGTAACAATGGTCTTTGAAACCATGTGAAAATGTTAGCGGTTGGATTAGAAACTACATTGCAATCTCTTTTTATGATCAACCATTTAGGAGTGAGTCCATGGCATAGAACATGCCAATAGAATGAATGGTGGCCACACAGCCACCTGCAAAGTCACACTGCCAAGGGCACAGCAGCTCAGAATGCAGCCATGGTTATGAAATGGATGGGGCAGGAATCAGCCTCACTGCAGCTACCGTAAGGGCAGTGACTGGGAAAACGCATTCTTTTACCATAAAGGGAAAACAACTGTCCCTGCAAAAAACTTGAAATGGTTGTTAAACCCTTTTGACCATCTGAGCAAATTGTTTATTCAAAGGAGCTAGGCAGAGGGGCCAAAGGTACAGAATCACAAGAATGGATGAGAGCGAATATATTCTGAGAAAATTTTCAGAGAGTTTGGAGGTATGTCCTGAGCCAAAAAAAAAGCAGCTTATTATAGAGAAATGTTTTACCTTTGGCAGGTGGAACAGGAGAAATCATAGAGTAAACCTGGCCCAGAGCTTATTTCTTTGTGCATGTGCTGTGTTAAGTAGACAGTTCCGATTCTCCCTTCTTTGGCGAGTCTGACCTATAATCAGCATTCAAGCATAGCATCATGAAATAAAAGAAAGAAATAGGGTCAGCTGCACTCCTGTTATCAGTGGTAATGAATGACTGGCTATCATCTAGTCAACTCCAAACCACCAGGTTTTATAACAGTGAAATCTCATAGCATCACGGATATCATGTCTTTGTGGAGGTTTTTAAAAGGAGCTAAGGAAACATGTAGTCAGTGACACAAGGACACTTAGTGCACTTTTATTAACATTAAAATTGGGTTGATTTAAAATTGGGTTGACTTTCTGTTTTTCTAACACTGAATTTTGAAAAATTTAAAGTTCCTTTGTGAATCCTTGCAATATTTTCCTGAGGCAGATGGAGAACAAATATCTTCATTATAGGTGCTTAAACAATCTGTACTGAATTATATTGAGCTCCGAGGCTGGGGGAATCCTAAGTAGGTGCTCCTTTCCTATGAAACAGTGACTGCATTTTCCATAGCTTTTTGTAACATCTGCCATTGTTACCCAAACAAATCCTGGTGTGATTGGGCAATAGAATCAGGCTGTTCTAATGTAAATGTTTAATAGAGGCATGGGATTCTCATTTGATTGCTTTGTGGCTGCAAAGAAACAGGACCTAATTTAACATTAAGCCTGTAATTAGCAAGAAGTGCTATTTTGCTCCGGTAAACTAAATCCCTTGCATTTTGACAATAACTGGCATTCAACATTTAAATTTAAATAACTGAGATAATCATACTCCAATTTAAACATACTAACCCGGTCAATCTCATTTGAATTGCTTTCAAAGGTAAATTTAAATCAATATTTTCTTTATTGGATTTTATAAAGAGCTATTACTTTTTGTCTTTTATTTTTAAAAGTAAGAATTTTTCTAGTCCTTCCCTCACCCTTATTTTTATTTTCTTTTTTTATTCAGCGCTTACAGAGTGCATATCTGTGGATTAGAAAGTTTATGAATTTTATAGTTTCCATTAAACAGCATAGGCGTAAACAGACAAAGAATCTTAATCACATCTTTGATTTATTTCCTCTGTCAAGGGTAAAATATGCCTGGTAAGACCATCTTTTATGTTTCATTAGGGGGAGTAGTTAAATCCTCAGTGACTCAGAACACTTAGCCCTGACTATCGTCAAATAAGTTTCTGTTGGTGCCTGGAGCACCTGTATATTTAGTGCTGCAGACTAAGATATAAAGAGAGGATGCCATTTTCTTATAATAATTCTTGGTTAATACAATCTTAGGCATAGCTGTGAGAGTGTCTGAGAAGTGTGGATGGATAAGGTCATTGTGCAGAGGAGATCAAGCAAGAAGCCAGAGAGAGGATTAGCCACATGTATACTGAAATTGCCAAGATTTAAAGTAGGAGAAAGTCTCATGTGTTACATAAGGAATGATAGGATCTAGGATGTAAAATCAATAAAAAGAATGACGATAAGAAAACAAAAAAACTTAGAATTATCTGCTATATGAGACTCAAAGCTTGAGGGGCCTTTACAAGAAAGGGAAGGATAGTTTGAAAATAGCAAGAACAAGTGAATCACCTGTCCCCTGTTATCAGCTGTGTGGGGTGAGTCCTTGAGTGCCTGACTCAAGAATGCGATGAGGTCTTGAGAGGAGACAAGTGGACCAGAGTTTATTATAAGTGATAGAGCAGGAGACAGAGCTCTAGGGAGACTCATTTAAAAGAAGGCTCCCTGAGCAAGGTGTAGTTTCACTTTTTATTACCAAGCAGGGATGGTGGGGCCAGGTTTCAGCCAGAGGGTGGAGCTGGGAAGCATGTTCTGGGAGGTCCTATAAAGGCACAGGTGAACTTGCACAACATGCTTTCTCATATCACATGGTTAGAAAATGAAGGCCAAATCCCACCCAGAGGCAGGGATTTTATTTAGTTTTTTAATCAGTTCTTAGATACTGTGGATCACTTTTGGTCATTTTGTGCATGCTTTATAATCCAACAAATTTTGCCTCACAGGCCTGCAACTTCTTTCTGCCATCCATAAGTAGATGAGATAAGCTGTAGATAGCTCAATAACGCATTTAAAAAAAAAAGATTTTATTTTTGAGTAGAAGAACTGGAGTGTAGGCCAGAGGTGCAGGGGTAAGAAGATTCACCAGAGATACAGTGGGGAGCAGAACAGGTGGATTTACAGAAATACATTGCTAAGGGGAGCAGAGGGCCAGGCAGGAGAGGTCTGTTGCACCATATGTGGGGGATCAGAGGTAACTGGAGGGTAACTGATGATATCTTAGCTCTGAGTCTCCTCATGACTGAAAAATCAAACTTAGTAATTTAGTCCTTATTGATTCAAAACATGTAGTGCTAGAAAAGCTGAATGTTGGTTTGAGGAAAGGGGTGGTTTCCCGGGTCTCTCTGTTCACCTCTGATAAGAATATAGACTCTCTAGAGGCATCACATTTAATCCCAGTGTGCTGTCAACTCATGATTCCTACTGGGAGTCATGAGGAGGAAATGTTCCACCTGGATGCTTTGGTTGCACACTCACTAGAGAAACAGGTTATTTTCAGGAAACCTGGTGTTAATGCCAAATGAGAAGGACCAAGTTTTACCACTGATGATGAAAGCATAAGTAGGCACAACCTTAGTCCCAGTCCCTGGTACTGTGATAGTTACTGACCTAATTCTCCAGAACATGGGGAATTCCTAAAATTCTTCAATGGTCTATACGTTAGATACATTATCTGAGGTTTAAGAAACCCAAGAAATATTCAATTCTCTTCATTTTCAAAGGAGATAATTGTTACGGAAAAGGATTAAGTATCTTGGATAACATCTTGCTAGAAGTCAATGGACAATTCAGAATTATAACTCATGTATCTTACTTCCTACTCTTTGACCTTTAGGTTTAAAGTACTATCTGATAGTTCCAAATTATTATGAGTTTAATAAAGTAAAATAGTTTTAGATCAGAAAAGAAACAGATTATTAATTCATGAACTAAATCTTTTAGAATAGACTTTTGACAATAGGAGCTGAGAAATTATTCATGTTTCTAGCATTTTTTTCACAAAACAATACCATTATATGAACAATATCAACATATGGTCAAGATAATATTTTGGGGGATGTAAAGCCTGAATAAGGAATATTAAATTGGAGTGAACTTATGAACTATACTTGAACAAATTCTGCATTCTTTCCTTCAGACTCCCTGTCAGTAGAAGCACATTAGAGACTCAGTACTCCTGCAATGGAGAGCATTTGTTTAGTCTATAAATATTTGACTTCCTTTATGAAGGATTTTTCTCTATTGGATAGCAATTCATATGTTTAAAACGACACAGAGAAAGCCTTTGAGTTGTGTGTCACTATATACCTAAGGCATCAAGGGGATCTTGTTAAAGTTCACCATTGTTGCAGAAATTCCATCTTTTCTATCATAAAAAGATTGTTTACTATTGTATTTTAAAATAGTGGTTTTTTAATGGTAGAATACAGAGAGATCAAACAGTATAATTTGAAAAAAGAATAAAGCAATCGTGGAGAGTTAGGGGGGATAATTTATGACTACTATAGTAATTATCTGTGATTTTTAGTGTTTCTATAATGAAAAAAAGATGATTTAGCTTAAGTTTTATTTCCAAACATACAACTTTCAAAAATGAGTAGTTCAAAAATTCACTTCAACTTAACTTTATGAATGATTAAAAGGATGGAAATACCAGTTTCTAATATTAAAATGTCCCTTGAGCCTTTTAAGTGATTTTAAGCAGTTAAAAATACAGATGTCACAAGGAATCCAAATAGGAAAAGAAAAAGTCAAACTATCACTATTTGCAGATGATATGATAATATATATAGAGAACCCCAAAAACTCCACAGAAAAACTAATTCAACTAATCAATCAGTTCAGTAAAGTGGCAGGATACAAAATCAACACGCAAAAATCAGTAGCCTTTCTATACACAAACAATAAATCTGAAGAAGAAGAAATTTAAAAAAAAAATCCCTTTTATTATCGAAACAAAAAAAGTCAAATACTTGGGAATAAATGTAACAAAAGAGGTAAAGGACCTATACAAAGAAAACTATAAAACACTGTAAAAAGAAATAGAAGAAGACACAAAGAAATTGAAACACATCCCCTGCTCATGGATTGGAAGAATAAACATTATTAAAATGGCCATCCTACCAAAAGCAATATACAGATTCAATGCTATTCCAATAAAAATTTCAATGACATTCCTCAAAGAAATAGAACAAATATTGATGAAATTCATATGGAATCACCAAAAACCCCAAATAGCCAAAGCTCTCCTGAAAAAAAAAGAACGGAATGGAGGTATCACACTCCCAGACTTCAAAATGTACTACAAAGCCATAATCATCAAAACGGCATGGTATTGGAACAAGAACAGACGCACAGACCAATGGAATCAAATAGAAAATCCAGAAATAAACCCACAGATTTATGGTCAACTAATCTTTGCAAAGGAGCAAAGAATATGCATTGGAGCAAAGAAAGTTTGTTCAATAAATGGTGCTGGGAAAACTGGGTCGCTACATGCAAAAGAATGAAGCTTGACTACCTCACACCATGCACAAAAACCAACTCAAAATGGATTAAAGAACTAGACATAAGACCTGAAACCATAAAATACATAGAAGGAAGTATAGGCGAAACACTACATGATATGCACATCAAAGACATCTTTACAGACACATAACCCAAAGCAGTGATAGTGAAGGCAAAGATAAACAGCTGGGACTACATCAAATTAAAGAGCTTCTGCACAGCAAAAGAGACAATAACAAAAACAAAGAGAAACCCCACCGACTGGGAGATCATTTTTGCACCCAACACTAATGATAAAGGACTGATCACAAAAATCTACAAAGAGCTGATGAAACTCAACAAAAACAAAGAAAATAATCCAGTGAAAAAATGGGCAGAAGAGCTAAAAAGAAACTTCTCTGAAGAGGAAATGCAAATGGCCAACAGGCATATGAAAAAATGTTCAACATCTCTTGTAATCAGGGAAATGCAAATCAAAACTACCATGAGATACCATCTGACACCAGTGAGAATGGCCCATATTAAAAAAAAACTAGCAACAACAAATGTTGGCGAGGGTGTGGAGAAAAAGGAACTCTCCTGCACTGTTGGAGGGAGTGCAAACTGGTCCAACCACTATGGAGAGCTGTGTGGAGATGTCTTGACCTACTAAACATAGAACTTCCATATGATCCAGCAATTCCACTCCTAGGTATTTACCCAAAGGACACAGAAACATCAATTCCAAAGAACACCTGCATCCCTATGTTTATAGCAGCACTATTTACAATAGCTAAGCTTTGGAATCAATCCAAATGCCCAAAAATAGATGACTGGATCAAGAAGATGTGGTACATATACACCATGGAATATCACTCAGCATTCAATAAAGATAAACACATGCAATTTGCAGCAACATGGATGGAGCTGGAAGGGATCATGCTCAGCGAAATAAGCCAGAAAGAAAAAGAGAAATACCGGATGGTCTCACTCATAGCAGGAATCTAGAAAACTTAAATAAGGGACCAGGAAAAAGAATAACTATAAAAAGTAAAAATCAAAATCAACAAACAACTATGAACCAGAGACACTCTGTGCAGGGGCGGGGGGGGGGACGGGAGGGATTGGGGTCAAAATAAGGCAGTTGCAATTGTATGGGAAATATAAAGACAAAATTAAAATTAAAAAAAAAAGAAAAGATACTAGGACAAAAAAAATACAGTTGTCCATACAAATAATCTGATAATAATGTAATAATCTGGTTTTCCAAGTTATCAAATTGTAAATATCAGGTATTTTGTGTATTTCACTTATTACTAATATTCTATAAAGAATTTCAGTTTCTAGAAAAGCACTTTTTACAAGCTTGTGATTTTCTGAATCAGTTGATAACTTCGTATTAACATATAGCTCATCAATGAAGAATGATTAAAACACCATCTTTTCTATATTCTGTTTTTTTGCCTTTATATTTCCAATTATCAGTATTGTTAAATAGGAGAGACAAGATAAACATAAACAAAATATGTATCAATTGCCAATATGTCCTTTGTACTCTGAATCTTTGAATCTATAGATGTTCTTGTTAATATTTCAAAAACTGATGGAATTAATATTTCATTGCAATCTGTCATCCAAATTCTTTTATCCTTGTTTCAAAAGAAAGTGAATTGTGACACATCAAACTCTCTTTTTTAGCAACTCAGGAGAACACTGCTTGACCAGTGGAAATCACTGTCATTCAGGCATTGAATTCCTTGACTCAAGATGTCAGCATATTTTCAGGTCATCACAGTGATTATAGAAAAGGCAACACCCAAGCTCTGACTATTAATACATGATTAAAAGATACATGTAACACAGGGTCATAAAACTGAAAACTAAAATTACATAACTAAATTAGAACTTCCTGGAGGCATCTGATCTGTCCTAGATAAAAGAAAAATATCAGTACTATTTCAAATCTCAGAAAATTGACATTCTCCTCTTACCATTCAAATTTTTCCTACAGTTCCTTAAAGCAATACTTGTTATTTCATATTTGGCAATGTATTGGTTAGATGTCTCCAAAATATTGAACAATTTTAGCTTTTATGTTACTTTTCTCACGTGACCTACTTAAATAAAATAATTTTGTTATAACACATACTGGATTTTCTTTCTGAATATTAGCCAGTTCGTGTCTGGAAATGTAAATGATCTCATAGCAAATGGGCTAAAAATGGAAGTTTTGGAAAAAAGTTTGAATTTATTGTATTTGCTTAAAATTTTCACAGCTAAATATTCCTTTCAAGAAATTATAAAAATAGCAGGATCAAAAAGAAGCAATTATAAGTTAGAGCAGAAATTGGTAGTATTTATTTTTAATAAAAGCATAGATGAGAAAGTGCCAAAGAGCCAAAAGTTGTTTATATAAGAAAATTAAGAGTTCATTGAAAAGACTAAGAAAACAGAATGTCTTTAAAGCTTATCAAGAACAAAGGGAGAGAAGATACAAATAACCAATTCTGGAGTAAAAGATGGATAGTGCTATTATTTCTACAAGCAAAATAAAACATGATTCAAGGATGTCAGAAACAACTTCATTCCAAACAAGGATATTAAATGAAAAGTAAGCTTCTTATAGTGATACTATGTATGAAAGCCAACTTTGATTGGCAATATTCCAATAGCCAATCTTTCCACATGGAAAAATTCTCCACTCCACATGGAAAATTTTAAGCAAATACAGACTCTATCAATGAAAGAATTCTACCAAATATTAAGCAAGTTATAACACTTTCATTACTTAGTCTTCTAGAAACAGGAAAAAGGGAGTTGTCAAATAAAATATTATAAGCCCAAATTGTTAGAAACCAAACTGTCAAGGGTAAAAATTTGTCAAGTATAAAAAAGTAAAATTATAAATCAATATATCTTGTGACTTAAATATAATATTCTAAATAAAATTCTAGAAAAACACATCTAACAATATTTGTAAAAGTTAATACATTTTTAAAAGTTGGACTCGCCTTGGGAATTTAAAGTTAGCTTAACATTAGAAAATTCAATAATATGCATTGCCTTTATAGACTTAAGAAGAATTAGGAGTAACCCAATAAGATGGGAAAACACTTTTGACAAAATTCATCACTTATTTATACTAATGAAAAAAGTTTTATCTAGTAGTAGAAGGATAGTGCCTTAATCTGATAAGGACAATTGCATGAACTAAAAATAATATGAGAATTAGGTGATCAGATAATTATAAGTAATGGTTTTAGCACTTTTTTTTTTTAAGATGGCAGCAATACTGATGTATAATGAGATATTGAATGCCTTAACTCAAAGATTAGAAATGAGATAATGAGGTGGGAGTAAAGGAGGGTGGGAATAAAGATAACGGAGAAATGGAGTAAAGGTGAGGGCAGCATACTGAGATTTGTGATATGACACATGGAAGGATGAGAAGGTTCCAGAGATTTCCACTCTGGTTCTGTACAACCACTGGTCTTATTTGATGAGTGGAGGCATCAGTGGTGGGATGCATCTTGCATCTATAGATTTTTGTTTAAAATATGCCCTCAGGAACTGTTAAAAGCACCATAAAAAGTGATTGACTGTCTTTTGTTTTTTGTCAGAGACCAAAGTGAAAACTTAATTGTTCTCCTGTTGCCTATAACCCTTAATAAGACAGGGGTAAGCAGCAGTGTTTTTGGGTTCCCATAGTGCTTGATAGTCCTTGAAAGATTTGGTATTTCCACTGTATTAAAGAATTACCCTAACAAGTAAATGAGAATCTCATTATTTTAAGACCCTTTAATTATGGTTAGGAAAAATGTCACAAAATCTAATAATGATACATTGTAAGATTCATTTTGAAATCTTTTCTTGGCTACCTTTAATCTAGAAGTTCTTAACTGTGATCTATTTCAGGACTGTGAATTGAATGAGATTCTAAACAATTTATTTTGGTAGTACAAGACAGACTCTTTTCTCCAGAGCTGAGTTTTCATTTTTGTTTTTGATTTGCTTTCAAAAAACTTTTATTCAAAGTACCATATCAATATTATGAGTTAAAATATACTTATTGTGCCAGTCCTACTGTTTCTTATGATAACCATGTTTGCCTCAGAAGATCAGTGAGTTGGCATTTGTCACCCTGGGGTCTGAAACATCTCTTATTCTTTATGGCAGAAACAGTGCAAATCTCCTTAAGTCTTGTCATAAATAGGAAGTTTATTTTGGATGAGCCTGGGTGGTGATTTAATTAACTTATCTAGCCATTTTATTCCATGGGGTGCTATATTCCTGTTGATATTTATGGATAAGAATTGTCACTGTTCCATGCATTATTTTGCATGGAACCAATTCCAGAATTCTCTTATTTAATTGAATAATTTTTTACTTGTACTAATGCTAACCTTGGTTAATTAGATTTTGGTAATAAAAGCATCAGAAACTAATGATAAAAAGTAAAGGATAGCAATCAGAATACCATTGGAGGAGCTGATAGAATGGAGGTTGCTGGGCTCCATATTTGGTAAATAGACAGGCATCAAGGAGCTTTGGATGTGTAAGTAAATGTGTTAGCAGTTAGACTAACTCAGGGCTGGGGCGGGGTGGTAGTCTGAGTCACCATAATTTACAAAGTGATGGTAAATGCTAAAAAAGATTGTCTTTATCATATGCTTCTTTAACCCCAGAAAACTTTTAAATGCAACAAAAACTCAAATCTATGCAATATACATCATTGGCTATTTTTCCATCAAAATTTTTGCTGTTTTATTATAAGTTTATTTTGACAACATCTTTAAAAGAACTTTTTTATTCAAAACTTTGTATCAGCACACTAAAAGATAAAAAACAGTTAAGAACATGAGAATCTTGTAATTTAAGACCAATAATAATTAGGTTACCTCTAAGTATGACCTTCTTTAATCACCTTATAAATATTCCCAAGATAAGAAATTGAATGGTAACTGGGACATCAGCTACTCAAATTTTACTGAAAAATAAACTTTGTAGGTATGTCTTACTAAAAAGTATCATAGGTTATCTGGGGAGTAATGTTCTGGTGTAGGAAGCAAGAAGGATTATTTCTTGGTTTAGACATTATTGCTTTGGAAGCAAAGTCAAGTTAATCAAAATCTAAAGTAGGCAATTGTGAACTGAGTTAAGAATCAAAGGAAGTAAAAAATTCATAAATAAGAAAAAATACTGACTTAGGTATATTAAAATAAGTAGATTGTGAAGGGTAAATAAAATTAGAACAATTATATGTTCCAGATCTTAAGAAAAGTAAGCAAAAATATCATAAATCTCATCTTTGTCTACCAAGGGCATATCACTATATTGTGGAGCAGTGGGTTCACTGCCTGAGCCCATAATTATTATACCAATTATTATGACACTGGCTTTGAGAAAATAGCTTTATTGCAAGCTGACGCACAAGAAGTCAGGAGGCAGGGCTCAAATTTATCTTCTTGAAGGTGGGACTTTGGGCAATATTTAAAAGGTTAGGGAAAGAAGAAAATATAGAAAAATGCAAGTTGACTAAGTCTCATTGGTTGCTTTTTGTTGAACCATGGTGTTACTGGTATTTGGGCTTCGAACTTTCATAAAATTGAGCACACTTTGCTTTGAAATGTTGTCCATGTAACCATAGTGAGACATCTTGGTCATCTTTTTGATGCAGTTTTTGTTCCAGATAGTAGAGGGATCACCTTGAGGACAGCACAATCTTCTGTGCCTGCTCTCTGAAACAAACTTGTCAGCTAATGAAAATCTTGATTTTTCTCTTATTTAAGCTGGGTTTGGTTAATTTTTGTTCCATTGCTTCATTCTAGTTACACAATTTGTGGTCAAGTTCTACGGTTCTTTCAAGATAAGTAGAAACAGAATATGAAGTGAGGCAGGATGATGGTAAGATGTCCCAAGCATCATGGTTTCAACCTGAATTCATGGATGAAAATTAAGTTCATTTGGTGAGACACATTGCTCAAAGCTTCACATGCTCCTGTATGAGACAAAATTTCTCTGTACCAGAAAAAAGAGTGAAATATTTGAGTTGTTTGCATTATAAGGAGCTTTATTTAGGAATATCTTGTAAATGGCTGGAAAATTATTAAGCTTGTCTCAGTTTATTGTGAAAAAAGACAATTCCAAATTAAAACTAATAATTAAAAAAAAGAGTTCTTTCTTTGACTCTTTCTGCTGTGCCCTGTGAATAATTTGAACTTTCCTGCTAAACTTCAGAGAAGAAAAGGATTTTACCTGTGTCAACTCAGGGAGTGGTGATGACAGGGACTAAACGCCAGAGGATATATCCCCACAGCTATCAAAACAGATTTATGGTAGTGGAGTGGGCACAAGTCAGAAATACAGCTCCATAAACTAATTCAGAGTAAATATGTCTCCCATCCAAGTACTAATCAGGCCTGGCCCTGCTTAGCTTCCGAGATCAGATGAGATCGGGCGCGTTCGGGGTAGTATGAAGGGCGCGAGTAAATATGTGATCCTAAGAAGAGTCACCCTCAAGTTTCCCTTCTTTTTCTGTATTGACATTTCTGTGGTCGGTATTTACTCACTAAGGGTAAATTATTTTGTAATGAAAACAGATTGTTACATATTTCCTTTAAATTACTTGTTATTGTTCTAATACTGTCTAATTCTACACTTATTTGCTATTAACACTAGGGGTCAGACTAAGAATAGTACTGTTTTCTAAATTATGATGAGCCATAGCAGATATTATAAGTACCTTAGATATTTTCCAAATTTTGTCTTCTCAATATCCATTATATGCTGCTATGTTATATTATTGCACTTTTCAACAATAAAGATTAAGAATTAATATATTTTTTCAAAAAACAAAAAGTTAAGGAAAATATATTTTAAAAATATGTATGTTGGTACCAATATCTCGAATGAAAGTATTTTTTGGAAAGAAAATTTTACAACCAAATGCAGTTAGCAAACTGCATTATCTTTACCTGAATATACCATTGTAAAGTATATTTTCCTTACCCTACCAACTTACTTATCCTTTTCTTTTTTCTTTCCCTGTGGGTTTTCAAGTATCATAACAAAAGCAAGAATTTGCCACAAATTCAACATAACCTTGAAAAAAATCAAACAAATGTAATAACAAGGATGCAAATGTAAAAGATTTTATGTTAGTTATTTCCTAATGGACTTTAATATCATTTTAACATCTTAGAGGTATTGGGTATTTTTTTTTTTTTAAAGGATGTCTCTCCCCACCACAGGATTTATTTATTTATTTTTTTAAACTTTTTCTTTTTTAAGATTTATTTATTTATTTATTTATACAAGCACTGGGTACAGTCAGAAGCGCAGGAGGGTGAGAGAATTCACCAGAGCCAGAGCGGGGAACAGAGCAGGCAGAAGGACCGAAGTACACTGCTGAGGGGAGCAGCGGGCGGCAGGAGAGGTCTGCGCGCCATGTGGGACCCTCCTCCAGTGGCCGGGGAGCAGCCGGGGATCGAACCGGCGCCGCAGCAGCTGCGTGCAGCTTCGCAACCCAGCGCTCAACCGCTGCGCCACCGGGGAGGCCCCGGTATTGGGTATTTATGCTTATTTTTTTCTTAACTTGGTAAGGGTTTACCTTAAACACAACTAGTCTCACACATAGTACACACAGAAATAATCCTGATACCGTTTTATATAGAATTAGTAAATTATTCTACCTCACGTGGGTAATCCAATGTAGTGCAAAACAGGGTATGAAAATGTGGTTAAAGCTCATCTAACAGGGTCAAACAATATTAAGGGGGGGCTTCATAGACTATAAAAGTAGATCTGATTTCTCAGAAAATATAGCAGATAAAATGCATTCTTTGCATTCTAAGAATTGAAACTCTAGCCCACATAAAAAATAAATGCATCCTCTGTGTGTGTGTCCTATTTACTTATTTTGTTTATATGTTTTTAGACTGCAGTAACTGCCTTTTTATTTTAACTACTATAAGATTGTGCATAGGGATCTGTGCCTCCCTGGTGGTGCAAGGGGTTAAGACGCAACCTATGAAGCTGTCCGCAGCCACTGCAGCACGAGTTCGATTCCCGGCCAGCCAGGGTGCAACACACATGGTGCAGCAAACCTGTCCTGACTTGCCCGCTGCTCCCCTCAGTAGTGTACTTCAGTCGATCTGCCTGTTTTTATTCCCACTCTGTCTCTGGTGAGTCCTCTTGTCCCCCACACTTCTGGCCTGTGCCCCAGTTCTTGAATGCATAAATAAATAAATCTTCAAAAAAAAAAAAAAAGATTGTGCATAGGGATCTTTAAAGCATTTGTACTCCCCCCAAAGAGGAGGGCTTTTAAGAAATTATTCTCTTATCAAGGAAGTAATGTTGTCAGCCATCTTCATGTGTCAGCTTTTACCTGAAAAAGGATTTGATTACAAAATTAAGAAACTGTGTAGAGGACAGAGAAGAGCTTTATAGGTGAGGTTCTTATGGTTCAGACAAAATGAACGCACAGAAAAAACATTTTCGCTGTTAATCATTTCAAGCCCTGATCCAGTGCTTCTGGTACCTGCCTCTGCACTTTCCTAATGCTTAGGGACCAGCAAGCTGTGACTTCCGGGCTGAATCAATTGATCTTTTATGTTTTTTATTGTTTCTGCTGCCCTGTAAAATCCCCCCATTAATGTTTTCTCTAGAGAGTCTATTAAGACCTTAACAGTTAGGATGCCTCTTTGTGTACATAAAATGGTGACTCCTCACAAATAGTTAAAGGTGATATGACTAGTAATTCATATTTTATGACTTTTATAAATTTATATAATTATTGTTTTATAATTATTGTCTGTGTTATGTCATAATTGCTTTCTTTCTGTATTATTTGTGCTTACTTTGTTCTTCCCATTTTTAGATTTAGTTTTGTATGTAGTTTATATTTTCTTCTAGTGATTTTCTTTATACTTAAAATTTTCTAATGGTCTTAGTACTCTGATTTCTCAGATAACATTATTTGATTTGTTGATTTTAACAGCATAATTTTGGGCCTCCCCGGTGGCGCAGCGGTTGAGCGCTGGGTTGCGAAGCTGCCCGCAGCCTCTGCGGCGCCGGTTCGATCCCCGGCTGCTCCCCGGCCACCGGAGGAGGGTCCCACATGGCGCGCAGACCTCTCCTGCCGCCCGCTGCTCCCCTCAGCAGTGTACTTCGCTCCTTCTGCTGCTCTGTTCTCCGCTCTGGCTCTGGTGAATTCTCTCACCCTCCCACGCTTCTGACTGTACCCAGTGCATGTATAAACAAAAACAAACAAATAAAAAAAGAAAGAAAGAAAACATGCCTCTATATAAAAAAAAATAAAATAAAAATAAATAAAAATAAATAAATAAAAATTAACAGCATAATTTTTATTTCTGCCTATTGCCTATACAAAAATCAGTGGTTTATTGTGTGTTCTTTTGTTCTTTCTTCCATCATTTTAGTTGCAATATTTTTAGTTTTTCAGACATACAAAATGTATTTACCATTCTTCTACCTTCTTCAGCACCTCAGCTTCAATAAAATAAATACTAATCATGATTCCATTTCTTAAGATTACCTCAGTTATCTCTTGGTTGCTCAGCCTCTAGAAAATTCTCTAAGGAGGGCTTGTGAGTTCAGTATAATCTGTTTAAGCCATTTTTTCTATAGCTTTACATTGTTCAATGACATTTTTTTTTAAGTGTAAAATCTTTGCTTCATTTTTTCATTGAAAATGTTGCTCTACTATTGTTTTGCTTTTCCATTTAAGAAATTTGACATCATTCAAATTCTCCTGGTCTTTTTAATTATTGATATTTTTGACTGTAAGTCAAAAGGATTTGCCTGAATGTCCTAAATAATTATTTAAATCAATAAATTTTATAGATTTATTAACAAACGTAGTTGACTGCTGTTAAGATTTTGCTCTCTAGCCTTTAGAAGTATTATACATCAAACACTTCACCACAGCTAGGGAGTGCAAGTAATTCAGTTTTCTCTTTGGGCAAAAGCAAAAATGTGGGGAGTCCCTGGATCAAGACCATTTGATCTCTAGACCAAGGCAGACTGAGGTCCCGGAGATATGTCTATGTCTAAGTCTAAAGTCTAAGCTAAGCTTGGAGCCTATCTCTGCCTCTCTTTCTTTGTATTTCTATGCTCTCTCTGTCACTCTTCTGCTCTTGCTCCCTGCTCCCCACCCCAACCATAGGAGTCCTTCAGAGATTGTTGAATAATACTTAGGGTAAACAGATCCCTAGCAGTACTCTTACTTTGGGGGAAAGGTGAATAAGATAGTGAAGCAGCAAGAGTTAGGGTACAATGACTGATGGCATTCACCCTGGCAGATGTTAACAATTTAGCACAAGTATCGTTTTGCTGTGATATTTGCTTCTATTTTATTTCTCCATTGTCATTTCAAGAAAAGGTGTAAGGTACCTGCTGGGTGTCTTCTATATTTAGAAAGCCTTCTTATTTTGTTTCCAGGTATTTTTTTAATTAAAAATTAAATACTAATTCTGCTTTGTTATTTTGTTTTTCATTGTCAAATAATCCTTTTTATGATATTTTTATATTTGCTTATTGCCATTTTAAATACTTTCCTTCTCACCTTTCTAATTTCTCATTTTTAGCTCATTTCTATTTTCTTGGATATTTTCCTACCTTTCTCAAAGTCCTTTGTTAATACTTTGTTTAAGGTTATTCTCCCTGAAATATCTTATAATTTAGTCATCATTGCTGTTAATATTTCTCTTTCACCACTTGCTTATTTATTTATTTATTTATTATTTATTTATAGATTTACCTCTCCTTCTTCCCTCTTATTTCCTTTTTTATTGTTTGCTGCGTTCTATTGATTTTCATTTTATTTCTTATTTAATACGTACATTTCTTATTCTAACTATATATCCACGAGTGCTTATCAGAGTATACTTCAGTTTGAATTAATGTATTAGTTTTATTCTTCTTTGTGTTTGATTTCCTGAGAAAATTCATAAGAAGAATTAACTGTCTGATTTTCACTGTTTTGCCCCTATAGTTGTGGCGTTAGATGAAGACAGCTTATGTCTATATGGTTTGTAGAAAGGGAGCCAGTGGGATGGGTTACAAGTTTCCCATTTCAGGAGCCTATTTTTCTTATGTCAGTGTTACAAATGCACATTTTTACTGGTCACCTTGTTTGGTGCGTTTATTGGTTAGGGTGAGAAGAGATTATATGTCCTTGATTTTGTGTTTTTTTTTCCTTCTTTCTAGCAGGATCACAGTGTTTTCCTTTTGCTTCTATTTTCCCTTGCTCTTGGATTCCCAAGGATATCATTATCTTTCTGCTACTCATCCTTTAGAAACAATGTCTCTGTCTCTCCATCTTGTTACTGCAAGCCCCACACACATTTCTGTGCCTTTTTGCTGTCAGTGCTCTGATTTATCAGGCCCTTTTATCATTTTCACACTCATAGTGGCCTTTCACTTTCTGGGAAAACTTTATATCACATGTGGTTCTTTTTATCTCCTATTCCTCTTCCTCAGCAGTTTTTCCAAGGTCTCCTTCTCTCTGCCACTCCCATGGTCTGCCAAGCTTGAGTGATGGCTGAACTGAAAATTAGCATTTACTTTTGTACTTACAGTTACCTTGAAGTTTGAAGTGTTCTCTGAATTCTAGTTATGTTAACATTTTTCTGGCTTAATTTGTTATACTGAGCAAGAGACACTTTAAAGAAGTGGCCAGGGGGGAAATGTAGTGTCACAGATAGAAGGAATAAAACATTTTCAAGGGTAATTGTATGATCTATGTGGCAGGCGCTGCTGGTTGGTTGGTTAAGGTGAAGATTAAAGCTGATCACTGGTTAGTCCTGACTAGTGCTACTGTTGAGTACTGGGTACAAAAGACCAATTGGAATGAATTCTACAGAGAAAACAGTGTGAGAATGTGGGTATAAAGAATGTAGTTAGCATGTGACACTTGAGAAGTTGTTTGAGAAGGCTTATTAGAAAAGGTCATATCCAAGTATGGTAGTTGAGAACACTGTGGGGCCAAGATTTTTTGTATTTTTCTTCAGGTTCTAATTTAAGCTAAGACTTACAAAAGTACACATCTTAAATATATTTCTTCATTAGGTTTTAAATCTTAACAGCCTGCAAAACAAAGAACAGAACTTTACCACCTTCCTACAAATGTTTATTCCATGCAGTCACAAATCACTCCCCAAAAGGCACCCTATACTGACGTCTGACACTACATTGTTGGCCACTCCAGTGTTTCTAGGATTATTCACTTGGTTACAGGTAGTTTTAGGCTTTTCATTCTCATTAATATTTAATTTTCTATTTTCTTTATTTACTACAATTAATTTTTTTGTTTGTTGTAGAGAATTACTAGTTTTGGACTATTATGAAAGTGCTGCTGTGCACTGGTCATAATCTTCTAGTTTCTCCTCATGTATTTGATAATACGTGACTTTTGGTGAATATATGTATGAATTTCTTTAGGAATAGAATTGCTAGGCCCTGGAAAGCATGTTATATAGGTGTGGCTGAACAATTCTGTAAATTGTTTTTTCTTTCTTTTGTTTTAAAAAGATTTATTTATTTATGCATATAAGAACTGGGGTACAGGCCAGAGATGCGGGGGATGAGAGGGTTTACCAGAGACAGAGTGGGGAACAGAACAGGTAGAATGACTGAAATACACTGCTGAGGGGAGCAGTGGGCAAGACAGGAGAGGTCTGTTGTGCCATGTGGGTAGCTCCCTGGCCAGCCAGGGATCGAACTCGTGCTGCAGAGGCTGTGGATAGCTTCATAGTGCTGTGCTTAACTCCTTGGGCCACCAGGGAGGCCCTGTTTTTTCTTTCTTAAGGCACTGTATAAAAGTTCTAGTTGCTAAATAATTTTGCCAATACTTAGTTGCTTTTTAAATTTTCATTTTATCAGTAGTAACAAGGTTTTAATTTACATTTCACTGAAGCAATGAAATCATGTTTATTAGATATTAGACATCGCCTTTGAGAAATATCAGTCATTTTGTCTGTGTTTCTCTTTGGTTAGCTGTCTTTTCCTTATTAATTTGTAGATACTGTTTTTTATTTTTGATGAGTGATTTTCTGTTTAAAGGCTATGTGAAGATATGGGCAGTACTAAAATATGTTTGTAAGCTGATGAGAATAATCTACTGATTCAAAATACAGAGGGAAAATTGAAAGAGAAAAAACCCTGAATAAGCAGCAGGAGATGGGACCTATTCAGAATGACTGTGCCGTATTATACTTAACTATAACCTTTGTTTTAGTTTATAATTAAATTCACCTGTGTATTACTACTATACAATGATGAATATTTTAATTCAATAAAATTGTATCCACATGTTGGATCACTTTCATTTCCTAAAAACAGCTAACTTGATACAAAAACCAAAGAAAATTAGGGGGTGAATAGGGTAAAAACGAGTATGGGAAAAGCACAAGGGAATATGGTGATGGACTATGGGTGTTTTGGTAGTGGGAGAACTACAGTGGCCACAACTAAGGGGAGAGATCATATATTGACCAAAAGTTAAATAGAAAAAAGAAAATTGACTTTTGCACATATATCAAGGGAAAGCATTTTTTGCTGTGCTCACTGGCTTTCTATGTGTGCCACTGTGCCAAGGTATTAAGTCAGAGAACATCATTGCATCACATCATTTAGCTTCTTTTGGGTCCATTTGCTTTTCTTCTTCAATCTAGTCTTTTGAATAATATTCATTTTGCATTATTTTATCCAATTATATTGTTGTCTCCTTTAAAAATTTTTGTACTTTTGTTAAATGCCTTAATGTCTATTTTAACTATTCAGTTGAAATTTTCTTGTTTCACATTTTATTCTTTGTGTTCAAAGAATTCTTTGTGTTTTAGTAAGAATTTGTGTTTTAGTAAGAATTCTTCATGTTTTAGTAAGTTTTGATTTCTTTTGAATATAAAATGTTTGCTTTTTTCCATTATTGCTTTTAATTTCTTTTGCATTTTTAATTTTGTATATTGAATTTAAATTAATTTTAATTTAATTTTATATTTTTAATTGTCTAGCTTTTTTTATTGAGTATAAATAGAAAAATTTAGAGAGTAAATATATGAGGAGAAGGTTTTAAAGTAACTCATGTTCTAATTCATACATACTATTCCTTCATTTGGATTTCAAAGGATCTTTAGCTCTTTCTGACTCTTTTTGTAGCAAAATAGACAATCAAAAATCCACGCTCTCTGCTTGTGTAATCATGAATTGTAAGGGTCATCACACAATAGATGGCCACTAAACAGAAAAAAGAGCATGGCTGATAATTCTATTCAGGGCCGGCAGCTCCCTCCTGAATTAATTTAATCAAACAATAAACATTCATGAGATTTGGGGGATTTCTTCTACACTTCTATATGCTGTAGAGAGGTTGGCTAAGGACAATGTTCTTCATTATACAGTTTTGGAATAAAGAAAATATTTTCTTTGTTGGATCAACTAACAAAACACAATTCCCTGAAAAAGCTGCAGGACTTGGTTTGACATTTCTGAGCATCTGACCTCATTCCTTACCTTATCTCACTCAGCTATCCCAAACAAAGAGTGGAATTTGTCACAGTTGTGATAGTGACTATAGAAAGAACATTTTTAAATAAAACTTGTGTCTTTGCAAAGTTTACCAGAAGTATGCTGGAAAGCATGCAGGAGCTAGATCTCTTGGCTGATATGTATCATGGATAACTGGATGTGTTAGTTGAATATATTATCATTAATTATAGGACCAGATGAATGAGTCCTACCCATAAAAAAAATATCTTTCCTCAGTCAGTTCTACCCAGCTGCCTCACTCACTACACAATGATATTTTCCACACTGTCTCACAATATAATCACCCTTTTAAATCCTTGCTCTCTGCTGGATTAAAGACCCTTAGTTCTCTGCATTGTTCTTAATCAGTCACCCAAATGTGAGAGCTTTATATGATAATTCTCAGCTCACTTAATTCTCAATTTGCCATGCACCTCCACATAAAATCTGGTGTAGAAGCTGCAGGACTTTTCCACTAAAAAGAATTGGTTAAACATGAGATATCTTAACCTGCATGCACTTGCCATATCCAGTGAGCAGTTATGGATCTCAAGTCAGCTATGTAGCTTCACTTTTCTAATATTCTATAGCAAGCAATAGGTTATTTTTAGATAAATACAGACTGTCCTCAATGGATAGTAATATAATTATAGTAATTCAGATATTTGAACTTTCCTCTGACTCTAATATTTTTCCCTTTTTAAATGTTTTGATTAAAAAAATCAAATCCACGTTCTTTAGGGCTTTGGCTCTATTATCTCTGACAATAAAGTAAAAAATGTGGTATAGATAAGAACTTAATCTTAATTATTAATGGCATGTTGGGAGAAGGGTGGGAGATTATTGCTAACCTCATGGTCTCAGGTAAGCATTTTCTATTTCTTCTATTTTAATTTTAAGACTCCATTGTATGAGATAGAATATCTTGTCACAATTCTCCTGCCAAAATTGTACACTATCTTGCTTTGCAATCATAGTTTATGCCTGTGGTATATTCTATATACTGACAAGTGATCTGATTTTTAACCTGGGTTCAGAGCACCTAACTTGGTAATGACATTATTAAAGACTTCTGGTTGGTCAATCTAGGCTTAGAAGGTTGATCCCCATAAGCTGTTCATTTACCAAGAAATATACCTGATTAAATAGACCAATTGAGTTTGGTCAGTCATGTGAAATAAAAAGATCATACTCAGAGTATGTGGAAGGTGAATCTGTTGTGTATTAAACAGACAAAAGTTGTGGTCACAGGATGTGATCTCTGAATAAAGCAATTTGTGATCTTATATAGGGTTTGAGAAACATGTTTCATTTCATTAGATGAACATCATGCTAATATTACCTATAGTAACTTATTCACCTTGGGCAATCTAAGAGGTTGATGAAAAAAATCGTAAACATAATATTGCCTAACAAAAAATATGTGACGCATAATCTTTTATTTTTTTATTTTCATTTTTTAAAAGATTTATTTATTTATTTATACAAGCACTGGGTACAGTCAGAAGCGCAGGAGAGTGAGAGAATTCACCAGAGCCAGAGCAGGGAACAGAACCAGCAGACTGACGAAATACACTGCTGAGGGGAGCAGCGGGCAGGGCAGGAGAGGTCTGTCTCGCCATGTGGGACCCTCGCCAGTGGCCAGGGATCGAACCAGTGCTGCAGAGGCTGCGGGCAGCCTCACAGCCTAGCGCTCAACTGCTGTGCCACTAGGGAAGGCCCACGCATAACCTTTTATGTTTCTAGAGTACAAACCAAGGGGGCTTACATTCTCACCCTGACTGTTGCAGCCCTTTCCCATACAACTTTCCCCTTTGCTCTCTGAATTTCTGCCTCACCTTTCTGTACTTTCAGCCTTTCCTACCTTAAATATGTGTGTACATCTGAAATAATCTTCTGTGGTGATTACCTTCCCAGTATGTCTCTTCTAGCAGATTGTAAGATCCACAAAGTCTAGCACAGTGCTTAATATATATTTGGTCCTCAGAAATTATTGTTAAATAAAAATTGTTCAATGAGTATGCCTAGAAATTCTTTGTGGTATTTGCACATAAATTTCCTATACCTCCTGCAACTCTGATATTCAAGATGAAGTAATGAAATACCAAAAATTTCCATTTCATCACTTTTTTTTTAAGGATTGATTTATTTATTTATACAAGCACTGGGTACATTTAGAACTACGGGAGGGTGAGAGAATTCACCAGAGCCAGAGCAGGGAGCAGAACAGACAGACTGACGAAATACACTGCTGAGGGGAGCAGCGGGCGGCAGGAGAGGTCTGTGGGCCTTGTGGGACCCTCGCCCGGTGGCCAGGGATGGAACTGGCACTGCAGAGCCTGCGGGCAGCTTCTCAACCCAGCGCTCAACCGCTGCGTCACCGGGGAGGACCCATTACATCACTTTTTTGTGATTAAAGAATCATTTTCATTCCTTAAGCTGCAATGACTAAAAAGGCAAGTAAATCAACATTGTTCATTAAGAAAATGGACTATTATTTCCTAAGGCCCAAACTTTGAAGCACAAATGGAGCTAAATGGAAAACTGTCTAAATTATCAATATGAAATAATTAGTAGATTATATACCATTTAAAGACATCATAGTACAATCTTTGACACCCATTCATATATATCTTCAGGTTCTTACATATGTGGAAGGGTATGTTGGAAGTTTTCTTTCCATTTTTTAAAGATTTATTTTATTTATTTATGCATACAAGAGCTGGGGTGTAGGCCAGAGGTGTAGGTGGATGAGACCAGAGACAGAGTGGGGAGGAGAACAGGCAGACTGACCGAAAAACACTGCTGAGGGAACGAGCGCAAAACAGGAGAGGTCTGCTGTGCCATGTGGGCTAGCTCTGGGGATTGAACTCATACTGCAGTGGCTGGTGATAGCTTGATAGTGCTGAGACTTAACCCCTTGTGCCACCAGGGAGGCACATATTGGAAGGTTTTTGACCCCTCTCCTGTGAGTGTTTTTGGAAGACTTTCTCCATTCTAATTGCATGAATTTTAAATGTTGCATAGAAAACCCTGGGTTCCTTACCAACTAAGATTGTAATATCAGTGAAACTTGTAGATGTCTTCTATAGTGTTTAGTACACTATTAATGCTTATCCTTGCCCCTAGGATATTTTATGTTTAATTTCTTCAAATACTGATAAGGTATCATTTTTCTCAACATAGAGCATAGACTTTAAAGTATGAATCAAAGAATGTCAGTCCAGGTCCTCCCTGGTGGCGCAGCGTTGAGCGCTGCCCCGCGAAGCTGTCCGCAGCCTGTGCAGTGCTGGTTCGATTCCCTGCCGGCCAGGGAGAAACCCACATGGTGGGGTAGACCTCTCCTGTCTCGCCCACTGCTCTCCTCAGCAGTGTCTTCGGTCCGTCTGCCTGTTCTGCAACCTGCTCTGTCTCTGGTGAATTCTCTCACCCTCCCGCGCTTCTGACCTGTACCCCAGTTCTTGAAAAAGAAAAAAAAAAAGAATGTCAGTCCTGTAGAGGGACTTGAGAAATCGTCTATTCCATATCTCTGCTTTCATATGGGTCCATCCTAGCCCACACAAGACAGTGCTCATTGATTCCACTTTACAGACCTTTGTCAGGAAGAGGGCCCTTCAATTTACTTTTGTAGCACGTTTCAGTGTTTAATAGTCCCTAAGACTCTCAGGAAATTCCTCCGTATATCCATCCTAAATTACCAATGGCACATGGATTTAAAATTCAATTTTAAGTAACTGGAATAAATTACCTGTGCTATGGGAACAGACATTCACTCTGAATTTGAAAAAGTGTTGTCTGTGTGAAGTAAACTGAAATTATTACTTCTCATGGATGAATAAGTGATTTTCAATCAAATACCCCCAACTCCACAAAGTGTCTGTGCCATGGTGAACTAAGTGATTATCATCAAATGGTCTTGGCAAAGGCTTCCAGGTCACTTATAAGCATTATGAAAACCAGGGCAAAAATTGAAAGCAGAAGATAAACCATGACAAGTAGTTAGACAAATTGTGGTCATGGAGTCTGAGCGATGGGTTACAAACACACATACAGGCATTTCAATCTGATCTTAGCAAATACTCTGTCTGAGCAGGTGAGGACAAGCTGAGCCAAGTTTCCTATGCATGTTGTTATTTGTGAGCAAAAGGACACTTCACCAACACAGATTCTCTTTCCAGGTTTTTTTTTCCCCCTTCCAATACAATTGAATTATCAATGGCTATATAATTTAAGTATTCCCACGTAAAGGCCTTCCTTTTTGCTTATCCTCACATTTTGTTTTGTTTTGTTTTTGCTTAATGCTTGACCTTCACATTTTTCATAAGCCATGTGGTGAAGTTCAAGAGTCTATGTCAATAACTTTCATAATTTATGGACTGAAGAGAGTTGTTAAAATATAAACTATTGGAGTTACCTAGTTATTGCTCCAAGTACTTATTAGCTGTGTATACTTAGTAAATTATGTATCCTCTTAAAGCTGAGTTTTGTTTAGCAGTAATGATAACCATTACTAACTATATCACAAGTTTGCGTGACAAAGTTATGAGATAATTCATGAAAGAACCTTAGTACTCTTACAATGATCAACACTTGCTAGATACTGTACTAGGTGCTATATAGTCACTAAATATTTAATAGTTATAACAATATTATGTAACAGGCACAATCATTATCCTTATTTTGCCAATGAAAAAATTGAACAAAAAGGTTAGGTAACTTGCTTGAGTTAGTGAGTGTCAGAGTAGAGATTTAATCCAGGGCAGTCGTGTTTCAGCAGCCATACTCTTAATTACTATGATACACTGTGTCTCATACTAAATTGGAATAGGGAGCATTTTTTATTGAAATTCCTAATTAGCATCCACTCCAGACAATGACCTCTGGCCAATTGGCAGGGTGGGGGAATATCAATACATATCAATTATAGGTATAGACATCAGAGCTGATCAAATTCAGTGAAACAAACCAACCAACCAAGAATCTTCAGTAGTCACTTTTAATCAGATAAAAACAAATGGTAATATTTGGCATTTATGTAGCAGTATATGTCATTTCATTTTCACAAACATCCTGCCATCAACTAGGAACTAGGAACTGTTAGATCATTTTACAGATGAAAAAAATAAGAACTAAGTTATAATAAGGTTGGAATTTGCTCAGGTATATTTTTTTTCTAAAATTAACTAGATTATCAAAAATAGGTCTTTCTTTTATTAAGTTGTGTTCTCTTATAATTATGCCATATTGAATGTTTGCATCCCTTGGGGAAAAAATTATCAACAGCATGTAGAAAATTTCCTCCATCTAAAGTAAGTATAATCAATATAAAGTCATTGATAATAATAAAGTCATTGATAAGAAATCATTGACTATACGTCTTCCCAGAATACCTCTTCCCTGCTTGTCCTCTTGGCAACTGGTTGTCTTTCTTAGAGTAGTAGAGACTTAGGGTTATGGGTGACAGATATTTTAATTGACTTTCTGCTTACCTAAACCTCAGATCTATAAAAGTTAAAAATCAACATAAGCTTTTTCTTTGATTGGTTCAACCACTCTTCATCCTGTAGAAATCTTCTAACTCTACTGAACAAAATTCACTGGCCTTCATTTCAGGAGTGATATTCAAATTTTTGAAAAAGTGGAATGCCTTAGGAACCACCAACCACTCATAGTCTAGTTTTGGAGCCAGGAGCTCTTTGTTCAGTCGTTGGGTCTTTGTACGTGCAGGGAAGGTACCAGGGATCCAGGATGGGTGAGAAGAAGGGAAGAATCCTTGACTAACTTGGGACAATCAGTAGGAAAAAAAATTCAATATTTCAACATCAGTATGAACCAATAAGTTTGAACTGGCTCAATATGAACAATTGTTGGATTCCTTGAGGACAGAAACAATGTTCTATTTTTCATTAAACACCACAGGTATATAAGCCTTTATCTATAATTGAAAACCCAAAATGCTGAAAAAAAATAGTCTTTGTAACTCATTCGTCTGCAAAACCTTGTTTATCTTGATGTGAAACCATTTATCAACTTCATTATTCCAAAGTGAATAGTCATGATTTTCACTGCTGACACATTTATGTGTTTGATTATGGGATACTGCTCTGGGTGCCCCTGGGAATATTTTGTAGTAGAAAAAGCATTCACTGTATTTCTTCCCTAAAGTTTGAAAAGATCTGTTTTCAGTGGTATGTCTGATCCCAAGGGCTTGAATAAAGCACTGTGTACAGATCCCATCTAGCATGGCACATGCTCTGGGCCAGAGACAGTATTTGACAAATGGTTGAATGGATGTGCCCATGTGGGTTTCAAAATTTTGCTTTCATGAGATAAATTGCTAATGGGAAGAAAAATCAATTCTATAGTGGGTTGTATATGCCTCATTTATCTAAAGTCATAGTCAGTAATATCAATGGAATTTATATCACTATTTTTTTTTCCACAAAGGGCAGGGCCAATAGTTCACATATAGTCCATTTTCAAATATAGACTCTAAGCAACAGGCACATATGACTAACCCTGCATTTATAAAATGTCTTGTGGTCATGTAGATCCACACATATAGATGATACTCACAGTACTCTACATTAGTAATAATTTTAAATAGAATACCAATGTCTATTTAGGGAAATACATACTTCACTTTGCCCAGATATGTTTCCAGTATTCAAATTTATTCCAGTAAAACATTGTGAATATTCAAATTTTCTTTTATGCCTAAAGTGATTAAAAATATATCAAATGTTAGTCTTTAAAAGTCACAAAAGGGTCTCCCCGGTGGCTCAGCGGTTGAGCGCTGGGTTGCGAAGTTGCCCGCAGCCTCTGCAGCACCGGTTCAATCCCCAGCTGCTCCCCGGCCACCGGAGGAGGGTCCCACATGGCGCGCAGACCTCTCCTGCCGCCCGCTGCTCCCCTCAGCAGTGTACTTCGGTCCTTCTGCCTGCTCTGCTCCCTGCTCTGGCTCTGGTGAATTCTCTCACCCTCCCGCGCTTCTGACTGTACCCAGTGCTTATATAAATAAATAAGCAAACAAACAAACAAATAAATAAATCTTAAAAAAAAAAAGTCACAAAAAATTCTTCTTTTAAATAATGTGAAAGAAATAACATTAAAGATTAAAGAGAGATGAGAAATATCAATATTGTAAAACCGATTCATATAAATATTTCTCCAAAATGAATTAACTTGAAACTGGTAGAAACTCATCAAGGTTTGGAAAGAAGAGTTCTTATCAAATCACAATCACACAACGTGAACAGAATAATAGGATGATATGAAGGTAAAGAAGGTTAAATCCAGATGGCCTTGAAATCTAGAGAGATTGGGGGTAAGACATATTTCTTATGCACAGGAAGGGGTGGGAATGGGGTACAGAGAACCAATAACCCAAAAAGCTTGAAAACATGAAGCAGTGCAAAGGAAGAGAGCAGACTGAAGCACTGTGTGGAACATGTGGAGGATGGATTCATAGGCAAGGTGGAAACAGGAAAACCAGCTGGAAGACCACTGCCGTACATCACGCCAGGCATGATGAGAAACTAAACCACAGCAGTCATAGTGATGATGGAAAAGTAGAAGAAGGAAATATAGACTATTAAATTTCTTATGTTGCCCTTTCTACTTATATCTTCAAATCACCCTAATGGGTTAATAATTCTGAACTGATGAGCTAGTAGCTGATGGACCTTGCCTCCTTCATCATATTTCTGCATTTGTATAAAGAAGATCTGAAGATTAATGAATATATGCATGACAGTGGTTAGAAACATTTTGTGAATGTTTCATGAGAAATGGAAGACATATAGCCATCCTTGTACAATTGTCATAATCTGATGTATTTTACCATTGCTCTCTGTCACATTTATGAGGAAAAAGAGTAAAAGAAAGATGTGTTAGCCTGCCCTTGGTGAGGTGTGACTACTGCAGGGTGATGTTCCTTTTTTTAATCAAAGCATCATTATTCTTCATGATAAACTCAGAAAGTAATGGAAAGTACATAGAGGAGGGGAGTGCAATTATATGAGTTTCCTTTTTGCTATGCCGAAAACAAGTGAAAGATAACTTTGAAATCATTCGCTCTATGGGATAATCCATCAGGCTATTAAACACTTCTTTGGGGATAAAATTCTGAGGTTATTAATCCATGTAAGACAAAGTTCTCTAGACTTGAGGAAAGCTAAGAAAATTCTCTAAGGAGATTTTTACTTTTCTCTAAAACTGAAGAATAGAACCAATTCAGTTTATTTTTTTTATTAATACACCTTTAAATAAGATAATGTGTATATTTTTTAAATGAAACACTCCTTCAATTTTTTTTTTAAATCTACCTATGCTGGGAAGCCCTTGTTAGAGCTTATGTGACTTGAATAATTTCATAAAATATTAAGAACTGAGTAAAGTGCCTTGTCTACCTAATTCACTTGCAAGTTTGTGGCTATTTCAACAAATTCAAGTCTACTTTAAATGTAGGGATTCCTTTATTCTGGATTAGTACCAGTTTGATTCACATTTATTTAATGAGCATTTTCTCTAAATTCAGCATGTATTAAGTTCTGCATAAGAATAAAATAGTAGAAAAACCATGAGTCTCCTCATAATTCTGAGTCTGGGACATATTCTGTTTGCAATTTCCTCTTAGTCACCTGGGATCAAAGATGTCCTCCATCTACTGCTTCTTTTCTGACAGTTTTCAAGTCAAAGTTCATGTTGGCAGCAAAAGTGTCAATAGCTATACAAGTAACCTGACCATACTATGCTCTTCAAATGTCATATTAGTAGTCTGATCATAGTGGGTTCTACACACTACACAGAATATATATCACTACTAATCAGAGGCAAGAACTAGAGTAAAGCAACACCACATTCTTCTATGGTCTTTGAATGAAAACACTATTTCCTTTCCAGGTTGACCAGCTACTCTTAAATAATTAGCCGTCATCTACCTGATAAACTACTAATCAATAAAATATCTTGAATCATGATTTCCCTTTCTTTTACCCTTGAGTGTAGTTCAGTTTCTGCTAGGTCAGCTCTCACTATGCCTTCCTCTCAGTTTGGATGGCTTTTCAATTTTCCAAATCCAAGTAATGCTTAACTGTTTCCAACCATCATTCTTTCGTGTGTTAGGTGAGTGGCATCATGGGAATCTTGCTGCAGTTAATCTTGTTCCTGGATAGGCATTTCCCTTGCCAACAATGTTTGGAATCAATTTTGAATTCATATTAAACCATCTGCTAGGTCTCAATGGGGATTAATATGTTGGATTTTTCCTTAAAATAGGGAGAAAATTATTTTTTTTTTCAAAATTGAAATCAAACCTGCCAGCCAGAGCTGATTCTTGAAATGATGGTTTGAGTGCATGAATTCCTTACCTTTCACGCATCATCTTTTTTTACAGATCAGTTTTCTCTCCCAACAAATGCCACCCTTTAATAGCATTATCATTTTTCAGCCACTCAGTCTTAAAACTTCAATGTCATCTTTGCCACATCTTATTCTTTCCTGTCCTGTTACCCACTTACTTTCCAAGATCTAATATACTATGCTGTCATTTCCACTGCATAATTATTGTATAGCTTCCTTTGGCTTATGTACCATATACCATTCATTTAATTGTTCATCTAAACACCGTGTTCCCCACTCAAATCCATCTTGTATACAACAGCCAATGATAAATTTTCTGTTCAGAAGTTTCCAATGGTTTCACTTTCCCACATGTAACTAAAATCAGCATAGTTTTAGATAGTGTGGTCTTGCCAATCATGATCTCACTATGTATTTTTTTAAAGATTTATTTATACAAGCACTGGGTACAGTCAGAAGCGCAGGAGGGTGAGAGAATTCACCAGAGCCAGAGCGGGGAACAGAACAGGCAGATTGATGAAGTACACTGCTGGGGGGAGCAGCGGGCACGGCAGGAGAAGTCTGTGCACCATGTGGGACCCTCGTAGGCTGCTGGGAATGAAACCGGCACTGCAGAGGCTGCGGGCAGCTTCGCAGTCCAGCGCTCAACCGCTATGCCACCAGGGGAGGCCCATGATCTCACTACGTATTTTACCTCATCTGTCACTTATTCAAATAGTAACTTCTTTTTTTTCAGACTGCTCCCCTCACTGTCCTCTGAACATGCTGGTTTATTCTCACTAGTCTTCACTCACTGTATTAGTTAGGGTCCCTGTAGAAATGCACAACAAATTAAAACCTGATGAGTTGAGAAATTTTTACTACAGGCTACTTACAAAAGTATAGTCAGTGAGTGGTAAAGAAGCTACCAAAGATAGTGTAATTTCCTGACTAGTATTAGTGAGAGTTGTTCCCAATGGTTTCATTCTCAAGATCAAAGGAAGTCAGAGGAAAAAGTAGAAGCTGGAAGCGTAAGAGGAGATTCATGTTGACAGTATGTTCAGAGGGGTTCTGGTGATTGGTGAGGATGCTGGCCAGGCCCCAGATGGAAGTAGCCAGGAGAATCAATACCCCATCATCACCTTTCTCCATCCTCTTATCTCATGATGGGGATCCTCTATGGCCACTCCAACTGAAAGACTAATGGCAAGGGGACATGATGTATTCTAGAAAGATCAACCCCCTAGCACACCAGAGGAGTAGAAAAAAGGGCTGAGAATGATTTTGTAGCAAAACCCAAGATATAACCAATATATAGATTTTATTTTCCTTGAATTTGTTATTATCTTTTTTCTATACCTTCCTGCTCCCTACTCACTTTAGCAAGTGCATAGAGTTGTATAATCACTATCACAGTCAAGACACACAAATTCCATCAGTCCCCCGAATTCTCTCTGTAGTCAGTTCTCCTCCAGATCTTCCAATCTGGTCATCATTGGTATAATATCCTTTTCTTTGTAGTTTTATTCCATTCAGATTATCAAATAAATGGCACCACACAGTATAGAGAGTTTTAAGACTGACTTCTTACCAAAGCACATTTGAGATTTATCTTTATTGTGTACATCAATAGTTCATTTCTTTTGAATTGATGAGAAACATTTCATTATCTCAATGTACCACATTTAAAAAATGACATTCACCAGTTAAAGGACATGTGTGGTATTTCCAGTTTGGGATAATTATGAATATAGCAGGTACACTTTCATATACAGGCTGAACTAAATACTGGAAAGATAAGACAGGTAAGGAAATGGAATAAAATTTTAATAAATACTATATATAAGCCCTAGCATATAAAATGGGATTAAAGTGAATAAGTTTCATTAAAAAGAATAATACAACAGTTTCTGATTATGGTACCTTAATCTAGAAGTTAATTTTTAAAAAGGGTTAAGTCTTGCAACTAAAATTTTAAATTGCCCTGATAAACATCTCGTGTCAAAGGGAAAAAAAAAAACATTCAAAATTGAAGTTCTTTTAGAAATGGTTAAAACTATAGAAGATAGAATCTATAGAATGCAATTAAAACAGTATTCAGAGGAAGGTACATTGCTCTTAATATTAAAAATGGGAGATAGACATCTACTTCATAAAGAAAGAAAAAGAATAAAATTAATACAGAAAAAAGCAGAAAGGATAAAATAATATTGATTAAAGCAGAAATTAACAAATTAGAAAATAAGATAATTAACTAATACATCAGGAAGCAAACTGGTCTTTTGAAGTAATAAAGTAATAGAAAAACCAGTAGCTAAAATAATCAATTTAAAAGCTTTAATCTATCTGGTAAACACATTGCCAGGATTTCTTACTCTCTCTCAAGTTTGTTTTAAAGAGGCTAAATTCCATATATGCCTAAGATGTTGGGGCTCTGCCTGCCTCCAGGCCCCAATCACAGGTTAGAGTCTATAGTTACAGCAGGTCCCTGGATCACACCTATGTGAAGGTTCAAAGAAGAGAAAAAAGCTGAGGTGAACTTCATGTGCTGCGCTGCCCACAGTCCTCCTTAATCAGGAATGTGACTTTGAAAGGAGACACCAGCTACCAATTCCCACCGCAAGAAAAGAGACCTGGAGATTTTTCTGGAGAGAGAAGCAAGTCATTGGAGAACTCTGATGCTTTCCCTGAAGAAACTGACTTTATTTGGAACTGAAAGTGGGGATGTTCAAACCCAACGTCACTTTCAAAACATTGAAGATTTTTTGTGGAAAGCTCTTAAAAGAACATTGGTAGGGCCTCCCCGGTGGCACAGCGGTTGAGCCCTGGATGCCGGTTCGATCCCCGGCCGCTGGGAGAGGGTCTCACATGGCGCGCAGGCCGCCCGCTGCTCCCCTCAGCAGTGTACTTCGGTCTTTCTGCCTGTCTGCTCCCCGCTCTGACTCTGGTGAATTCTCTCACCCTCCCGCGCTTCTGACTGTACCCAGTGCTTGTATAAATAAATGAATAAATCTTTTTTTTTTTTTAAAAGAACATTGGTAGCTTCATGAGAACATCAAGATAAACTGAGGACCAGATAATTTATCAGGCATAATTAGGGAGAGACATATACAAATATTTATATGTATACTGATATGTATGTATGTATATATCTATCTATTCATGTATACCTATCTGTATCTCTGTCTGTCTGTCTGTCAATAGAGAGAGATCTCCTGGGGTCAAAACAAAACTCAAATATTGACCTCAAACATTTGCCTACCAAGGAGATCAGACCCTGAAGAAATTTAGACTCTAGAACATCACTGAGAACAAAGGAAGGATAGTCAGCTATCAGCGCAGCCTAACAGTTACAGGCAATACTGTGGAGGGAGACAGCTTAACAGAGGGATGAATAAGGGAACAAGAAAACTCTATTAGCCATCCTCTCTCCAGAAGGGCTATGTGCATGCCCTACTCTGCCCCTCTGGAGAGACACCAGGGGCTTTAAATGAGAGCTCAGCAATATTCCCTGGTGTCAGGTGGTAATCATGAAGAAGAGGCCCAGAGGATTTGAGAACTCTGGTCCTGGGTCACAGCATTAAGATGGTGCAGAGCATCAGGCCTCTATAGGTAGACCCCTTGGTAAGTGAGAAATATAAATCCCATCTTGATATGCTTTTATAAATCTGACTTCACGCAGCTTGCTGCTCTCCAAACATGGAGGCCAAGAATACAACGTGCAAGGCTTTGTATTTCCAGACTTTGTGGAACTCAGTTCATGAATCGTGGTGTTGGAGGAGGCAGTGAGAGTAAAATTTGTTTAGAAATATCTGTAGAGGGCCTCCCCGGTGGCGCAGTGGTTGAGCCCTGGGTTGCGAAGCTGCCCGCGCCGGTTCAATCCCCGGCTGCACCCCGGCCGCACCCCGGCCGCGGGAGAAGGGTCCCTCATGGCGCGCAGACCTCTCCTGCCGCCTGCTGCTCCCCTCAGCAGTGTACTTCGGTCCTTCTTCATGCTCTGCTCCCCATTCTGGCTCTGGTGAATTCTCTCACCCTCCCGCGCCTCTGACTGTACCCAGTGCTTGTATAAGTAAATAAATAAATCTTAAAAAAATAAAATAAAAAATAAAAATATCTGTAGCAACCTGGACTCAGCCCTAGGTCATTCTGGTGCAGTAGTCCTGGGTGTATTTTTATTTTTATTATTTTTATTTTTTTAAATATTTATTTTTATTTTATTTATACAAGAACTGGGTTACAGGCCAGATGTGCAGGAGGGTGAGAGGATTCACCAGACACAGAGTGGGGAACAGAACAGGCAGAATGACTGAAATACACTGCTGAGGGGAGCAGCATGTGAGTCAGAAGAGGTCTGTGTGCCATGTGGGTAGCTTCCTTGTCAGCTGAGAATCAAACCCGCGCTGTGGTGCTCAAGTGCCTGCGCCACCAGGGAGGCCCCTGGGTGTATATTTATTTTTTTTTATGTTTAATATATTTTATTTTATATAATTCTTACATCATTTTTCATTTTTACACAATGTATGAATTTTCATTTTGGTTATATTCTCCATTCAATTGCAACCCCAATTTTGACCCTAATCGCTCCTCTCCCCCCCACCCCCATAGTGTGTCTCTGATTTATAGTTGCTTGTTGATTTTGATTTTTTCTTTATTATAATTAGTCTTTTTCCTGGTCCCTTATTTAGGTTTTCTAAATTCCTGCTATGAGTGAGACCATCTGGTATTTTTCTTTTTTTTTTTCTGGCTTATTTCGCTGAGCATGATCCCTTCCAGCTCCATCCAGGTTGCTGCAAATTGCATGAGTTTATTTTTTTTGATTGCTGAGTAATATTCCATTGTGTATATATACCACATCTTCTTGATTCAGTCATCTTTTTTTGAGCATTTGGGTTGTTTCCATAGCTTACCTTTTGTAAATAGTGCTGCTATAAACATAGGGGTGCAGGTGCCCTTTTGGATTAATGTTTCTGTGTCCTTTGTGTAAATACCTAGGAGTGGATTTTTAATAAAGCTTCCCAGGGATTTGGGAGAAAAAGGTATTTAGGTGTCAGTGTTTAGGCTTAAACATTGTGAGGATTTACTTAGAGTATATTCTTCTTCTACACTCTTTAGCTTTCATTATATTGCTCTATGTTGAGAAAATTGTAATTTTTTGTGGTAGAGCAATGCTCAGAATTTCAGAAATTATAACTGTATGAAAAGATGATTTAAAATAATTAATGTTGGGCCTCCCCGGTGGCACAGCGGTTGAACGCTGGGCTGCGAAGCTGCCCTGCAGCCTCTGCAGCACTGGTTTGATCCCTAGGGCCACCAGCGAGGGTCCCACATGGCGCACAGACCTCTCCTGCCGCCCGCTGCTCCCCTCAGCAGTGTATTTCATCGGTCTGCCTGTTCTGTTCCCCGCTCTGGCTCTGGTGAATTCTCTCACCCTCCCGCGCTTCTGACTATACCCAGTGCTTGTATAAATAAATAAATAAATCTTTAAAAAAAATGTTATAGATCCATTTGATCACATTTCAAAGATTTCCAAAAATTGTAATATATAAAATAATGAGTTCCTTACTCACATTCTCCAGTGAACATTCTAGGTGTAGCAAAATAAAGGATTGGTATCTTAGTTTTGGATTACTTGTGGATATACAATAAGATGTCGATTTTACTTCCTTCTCCTATGTTTTAATCTACCACTTTTAGTTGGTACCTCTTGTTCTATCTATTTGAAATAAGTAAGGATTAGTAAATATTCTTTTGCTGGCTTCAACAATGGTTTTGGTTTCTTGTAACCTCTATGATTTGTTCATGCAACAAAAACAACCTTCACTCCCAAGAGGTTGAAATCAAAACCACTCATTCCAAGAACTCATTGAAATTATTTTTTCTGGAACACAGCAAGAAATAGCATATAAAAAACCCAGTTTCTTACATTAGATAGATAGATCGATAGATAGATAGATAGATCAATTCAGTTTGAATAATTCAAATTTAAACAGCCGTAGATGTCCCTGAATACAGAAATTGCTGAATTCAAGTTTTTAATTTTTGATTATTACTCTGTTAAGTCACCTTTAATCTGTTTTCCTCTATTAAAAAAAATAATGGCAACAGCACATATCTCGAAGACCTCATTGAGAAATATGCAAGAATTTGGTAAATAATTCGGGATTAGAAACTGCTTAAGTTCTAAGTGTTATTTTAACTGCTGTGCCTCTGAGAGCATCAGCCAGCACCTGCTGTGCTGCAGGGGGCTGGGAGCTCTGTGAAGGCTAGTATCCCCATTTTGTGTCTTCATGACTCATTGATCTAAGCTTTTAGACACTGCTTGAACTTCATGTTTCTTAGAAAGTGGTTAGAGCTAGTAGCAGACTGCTCACTAGGGACAACTTGGAATCTCCCAGAGCAATATTAATGATAGCTTGAACTGGATACGCAAGGAATCTGAAAGGTGAAAAATTACAGACTTATAAGGTATATTCCCTCCAATGTTTCCAATTTTGCTCTGGGGTAGATTTTCTCTAAAAATATGTTATCTGAGTGACTTAAAAATTTCAGTAGCAATAACTCACCTGACTGTGACTACAGGTTTTGAGTGTCTGTGCCAAGTTTTATGGTAAAGAGTCTGTAAACCTGTAGAATCTTAAATCTGGCACATACCCCAGACTCATACCGCTCATGGGCTCAAAATAATAAATATTCCTTATACTAATATTCAATCCAGCTACCCTTCAGGCAGGAGCGAACACATTTGTCATAAAGCAGACAGCCTGAAGATTTTGGAGATATTTTGTGTGTTTTGGTTTGGTTTCCTTTGAATACAATGTGAGAAGGGATTTTAGGGCAGATAGTTTGTCTGAGACATGATTTCAGGAAGCAGAAGTCAAGGAGGGAGGAAAGAGAAAGACACAGAGGGAAGAAAAGTCAGTATAAGTGTGTATTTTTGTTTCCACAGCTAATGGCAATTGGGCAATTCACCCAAACCTCCAAGAAATAAACAGAATACTTCTAAGAAATGTCTTCATGAAAGTCAAGAGGTTTAAACCCTTATCCACTACACTCACCTCCCCTCCCATTGGTTGATGGTCACTGCCAATGGTGTTAGCTTCAGGCTGTGCTGACAAGTGGACTGAGCAAATTCTCCTGGGCTCTCAGAAAGTCCTGGATCATGAGTCATTGGCTCAGGGCATGCATCCTTGAGGTACAGCAAGGTGACTCAGAGTCTGGATGCCACTGCCCACTGCAGGGGGTGAAAAAATGAGATGAGTCAAGTGGCATTTGCTATAATCAAACCTATTTTCTCACATTCCTCATGAAATTTACTATGTACCTGCATTTTCACATGGATCTACCTGGATGCAATATTACCAAAACCCTTATCCAGCAAAGTTAGTAGAACAAGCTATGCTGCTCCCTGCTGCAATTGCTAGCAAGACCATCGTCCTCCTTAACCACACCTTCTAGATTTCCCTCACCCTCATCCAACCCTGCTGCACAACTAAGTTACTTATCTGTAAGGTGACATGGATCTTCATTCCAGAGAGATCTGCATTCTTGATCACTTTGCCTTTTTTTGTTTCATGGTTGTTTCAAGTGTCTTCATTAATCATCTGGCAGAGAAGTGGCAAATCAGACCTGGGGTTCCCCAGGTAGCAGCCATACTTCCTGTTTAGCTCCTGGTGATAATCAGAGCCCATTACACTAAAAAATACAATAACCCCTTTTCACACTGAAATACGGAGTCCAAAATAACCATTCAGAGAGCCAGTTCCAGGGAACACTGTCCCTTATTTTCTTTGGGGAATGACTTTGATTGTTGTGTAGATCTAATTTGTGTACATCATGCGGTGTGTTCCTAGAAGTGTTGGGGAGCAGGCAGCTCTGTTTGCACCTTTGTTTGTGCACATATTAACAGTCCCCATCCTGAAGGTCAGAGGCCTTTAGATGCTATGAGGATGCTAACTTTTACTATATGCTCAAGAATATATCCATTAAGTCAAGGAGTTCTAGTCCTTATAATTTGATTCTGGGCTGCATTTTTAACACATGTGACCCTCAGATGCCAAAGATATTTAAGTGTTGCTAGAGAGTCCTTCTGGCTATTGTTGCATGCCCTGGGTCGATGGTGAGCCTAGATTTTCTTTTTTTCTTCTAAGCTTCCAAAGCAGTTAGCATATGCCAGCCTTCTCCAGAACCTTTATATTTAGTATTGTTCTATACTGTTCATTGGCTAGAGCTACTGTGCAACTCAGTCCTTACCCTTCTCTCCCTCATCCCACTTACCACACATTGGATTTAAGAGTTGGGGTGCTAGGATCTCTCCACTTTATTGCCCACCTCTAATCATCAGAAATGGAGTGATGATCTGTGGTAGGCCTAGTTCCAGGACTCCATCTGGAATACTTTTTAGAATCATTTTCTGTAACAACTGTAATAGTTTAAATTCTACTGATAAGAAAATAGTAGTAGATATTTTCTGAAAGGTGATCACAGGGGAATGAGGAAGCGGGGACATTGAGACAAGAAAGAGGAAAATACATATTTTCTACAGTGCTACTATTATCAACCACTGCTCAATTGTTCTTCTGGGAAGCAAAGAGAATGCCCCAGAATTATCCAACAACTTCTTCTCTCCGTGGAGTGGCTGAATGTTTTGTGCTTCCAGGCTGCATAAAAAATGAGCACAAGCCAAAATGAGATCCCACGAAGTTCAAAAAGGCCTTTGGAGTGAATAGCAAATAATGCAAAGTGCTTTATTAGTTTGGATGTTGGCAGCACAAAAGCAGGCTGAGCAGAGGGAACTGTCTACCACACTGAAAACAAATCAAAAGTGACCCCAGTTGTTGTGAAGGAAGAATGCGATGGGTCCACTACGATGTAGCATTTGGCCTTTGTCCTGTTAACTACTCTGCCCAGGAACCTGGAGAGCAGTCAGAGACCCAGAGCACAGATGTCCTCTCTTGCGTGTACCACCCTGCAGATGACATTAGTCATGTATAAAAAAGACCTGTGTTGTCACACCTCCATTTTTCCCATTTTTATTTAGGAGAGCTTTGACTATTCAGGAATTTTTTGTGGTTCCACATGAATTTCAGTAATCTTTGTTTACTTGTTTGAAGGATGCCATTAGGATTTTTGTTGTGATTGCATTGATATATAAACTGTCTTGGGTAGGACATTTTGACAGAATTGATTCTTCCAAACCATGGGCAGGGTATATAACTATTTTATTGTGTCTTCTATTTCTTTTAACAATGTTGTATAGTTTTGCTTGTAAAAGTCCTTCTCCTCCTTTGTTAGGTTAATTTTCAGGTTTTTTTTTTTGATGAGATTGTAAATGTTATCACTTATAATCTGGGAAATACATCTCAAAACCATAATAAGATATGACCTCACACCTGTGAGAATGGCTCATATCAAAACAAACAAACAAAAAAACCCCACAAACAAGTGCTGGAGAGGGTATGGAGAAGAAAGAATCTTATTACAATGTTGGTAGGAATGTAGACTGTTCTAGTCCCTATGGAAAGAAGAGTGGAGATTCCTAAAAATAATAATAATAAATGGATTTACCATATTCCTAGGTATCGGAATTCCACTCCTAGGCATTTATCCAATGAGCACAAAAATCCTAATTCAAAAAAAAAAAACCCTATGCCCCTATGTTTATTCCAACACTGTATATAATAGCCAATATATGGAAACAACCTAAGTGCCCCAGAACAGATGACTGAATCAAGAAGATGTGCTATCTATAAACAATGGAATACTACTCAGCAATCAAAAAAGATAAAGTCATGCCATTTGTGGCAACATGGATGGAGTTGGAAGATATTAAGTGAAGTGATCTAGGAGAAAGATAAACACCAGATGGCTACACTTACTTGTGGAATCTAGAGAAACCAAAGAAAGGATCAGACAAAGACAAACTGTAAGATTGACCCTTGAGAGCAGACTGTGCATCTGAGATACTCAGGAGGGGAGGGAGAAAGGAAAGGTATAGAACCAGGGGGACGGAGAGCACCCTCAGAGGGTGCTGGAGGACTGTGGGCACTTTGGTGGTGGGAAAACTATGGTGAGCACACCAGAGGGGAGAAAGCCTATATTGTGAAAAATTAAGCAAGGTTGTTTTAAAAAAGAGAGACCTGCAGATCTTTTTGCAAACAGTGACTTTTCATTGTTTTAGAGGACACCTTTGTCTCCTACCACTCCTCACATGCATAAGAAAGTCTGCTCACTGAATCTGAAATCCTTCACCTAAGATAGCAGGCAGAAAGTTGCGGTTAGTGCAGGGCTTGAGAGTGATAGACCTGGGTTTAGGTCCTGATACTTAACCAATGTTGCATGCAGGTTAAATAAATGGCCACTACTCTGTCTTTTTCATCCTTCCTGAGGGGAAATCATCTTTCACAGGTGTATCTGAAGGAACACATTTTGTTTTTATGTGTTTATAATACAGTACATTACATTATGTGTTTTCTGCATTGTCTCATGCATAGCAAATGTGGATGGCAGCTTTTAGTCCACTGGGTCTTTGGCCAAGCCTCCCCATCTTCCCTGGGTGCACCTCTCCACACACCCTTCACAGCCTTCTTTCTGCACTTGATCTTAGCCAGAAGACTGAGAAGCGTTCACAGCCTTCTTTCTGAAGTCTCCCTTGTTGTAGTCAGCGTTAGCTACCCAAGGTGCCTGATCACATTCAAGGCTGCCTTCTGAAACTGTCTTCCTTATTTCTCCCAGATACCCCCACTAGTAAGTCTATTGAAAGAAACTCACTCAAATCTTAAATGTCTGACTTACTGAGAAAATCCATGCTATACTGTTCTACCTAATTAAAGACATTTGGATGAATCAGTTTCATCTCTCCCATAGGAAGACTATGAAGTTTGTAGAATCAAGATTGGACGCCCTTCATGCTTTTCAGGTCCTCAAAGATGCAGGTACCAAGGCAGGGTTAAACCTGTAGTCAAGAGACTAGGGAAGCCCTGGAAGGACACTTGAGTCTCATGCAGCCCTGCCGTGCTTGGTGGCTGATTGGAGCAACAGGAGCAAACTGGGCCTCTGCAGGTGAGCTTTAGAGTATGCAGATGTGCAGCAGCTGGAGGCTGTTGGGCCTCAAGGGATTCTCATGACTCGAGATATCAGGGAGCAACTCCCTGTTGCCACAAACCCATCTTTTCAACACAGTACTATCCCATTTGTGCCCTCAAGATTATATGATTTCTGGCCAAATTCTCTTATTAGCATGGGACAAAATTTGTGGAGACTGGCAGACTTGGACTCATATAGAGATAAGTGCATATCTCTGTACATCTAGAGCCATGCATAATACCAACTGCTCCGAAGAAGGCTTAACCTACAAGGAAATTTTGAATCAGGCATTAAACGATATTAGTTGTGATGTATCAGCACTCATAATCCCCTCCCATGAATGACATTTCACTCAGCCCCTTCCGTCTTGCCCTGCCCAGATGTGTGGGACTTCAAATGAATAATTAGTTAAGTTTTGGGTGTACTGCAAGTCAATTTCTTCTGAGCAGTTGATTGCAGATATTTTTTGGGGGGGGGGCTACACCTTTGGGCTTTGGCATATAAGCAATTCCAGGCATCTCAGGCAATGCCTTTGACTGATCTGGAGCTTTCTGTCTTATTCAGTGAAACACTCCTTCATTTTTCCACCTCCTGCACATTTCTTGTTAAGAGATGTTCATGTTAGCTGCAGTTGGCAGGTTGAGTGGAGAGCTTCAGACTGTTCTTTTAACAGAGAGCTTTGTCTCTGTCCTGTGGTTTATCAAGCAGCTTCACTGGCACTATAATGAGTTTGCTAGGCTCATCTTTTGTCTCTATTGATGAACATTTGGCTGCAATTTTTTTTTCAGGAGGGAGTCTTTCTTTGTCTACAGATCAATTTGGACTTGACTGTTAAAGCTGAGACTTCCTTCTATTTCTGAGCAGTTTTGTTGATATCACTTTCTACACACTGTCAGTTCCAATGCCATTTAGTATCTTTTCTAGTTTAGCATTAAGAGTAGTGCAGAAAATGTAAACAACTTGGCACTTTCGAGACTTCCGTTACTCCTGTATTAGTCAGTTGCAATTTATCTGCTCTTTTTTCTCTTGGATAACCAGGGAGCCAAACAGATCTCCTCTTTTCAGCATTCTACATTGTGGTAAATCGAATGCCGTTATTTTGCCACCTTCCACGTTTTCTGACATAGTTAACTAATTGTCAGTTTTTAATGGGAAGTTACACAAATGACTCTTGATTGTATCTCCCCAAAGAGAGTTGAGAGTGGCTGTTGATCTGCAGAGAGATCAAGCACTCAGTGTCTGAGAGTAGCTGCAGATAACTCTTTGCTGCTTCCCAAGAGAGGAGGTCTAGGTCTTAGGATGTGATTCCGACATCGGCAAAGTCTCACAGATGATGTCACTGGAGAAAACATTTCAGTTCTGAAAAGAATGCCTCTTCCTGTGACTGTCATCAGTCTTCTTACTGCAATCATTATTTAAGGATGTAAGTGCTTCACAAACAGCAGTTCATTATTTCTCACATCAATTTATGAGATAGAAAAGGAAATGGAAGCATATAGGTATAATCTCTGGAATATCTCAGATGGTGGTGCAAAGCCATCGCTCGTGCTTTACTATTTCCATTTTCATCACTCTGATGCTTGTAGTACATGTTTTCACATTAATTTTTGAGCACTCTCTTATTTTTAGTTAGGTACCCATTGCCTGGCATATAGAATCAAGGGGAAGTGTATTACTGACAAAAACACGCAGAATATAAGGCCACACAGTACTGAGTGCCTTCCATTTGTGTATGCATTTTTTGCTTGCTGGTCATTTTATCCTGTTTATTTATGGCAAGAGAAAAGAGCTTTTTCCCACTTTTCCTTGGGATACATTTTATTTTGTTCTATTGCATGCTCTGCCTGCTTTTTCTGGGGATGTCTGTTGTTTTATGTCTTTGTTTCTTGCTTTCCATCAGTGCCACCACTCAGCACAGGGCTAAGATTCAGGATGAGGAGAAACACAAAGGCAGTCTTTCTCCTCTTTGACCTTGAGGTCTGGCATTTAAGGGGGCTTCTTGCGCTGTCCTCACCGAAAAACTGGGATGCTATGAATGCCTTGAAACCACTTTCATTTCAATTCCATTAAGTGAAAATTTATGGAAAGTAGTTCCATGGAGTTATAGGGATACACTTTTTATGATTATTATTATTGATTGCAATATGTTTCTGTCCCATTCTTAACCTGGTATTCAGGGTCTATGGTGAAGATGGAGACGACACCTGTGACCTTGGACTTACTTATTTGTCCTTGAAGTATGAGCTACAAGAAGACTGATCCAGCTATTGTATGGACACTAAATTATATTTTAATTTTTTATGGTGGTTTTACTTCCTAAGTTTTAATTTTAAGGTGTATTTTTTATAGATTATATTCTCAGTGCACTAGAGTTTAAGCTGGAAGCAGACCTATACCAAGTCTTGACATCACAAGTGATGGCTCACACAAAGAACTACAGCGAAAGAATTTTCAGGCTAGAGCTTTTATAGAAACATTCCAGAAGAAAAGAAGATGTATTGGAATTTACTATGGGCATTTATTCTTTACTTCATCATCCAGATTGATGAAGAATAAATATTTTATATCAAAAACAAAAATTGCAATAATGTTTTTGGGAAGGCAACCATTCTAAATAGACAATAGGTTAAAACACTGATTTGTGATAATCAGGAGATGAAAACTGATGTCCCATAATATCCTCAAAGAGGAAAATTAGTGTAATCAGTTTCTCTTAACTAATTCAGTAAAAGCCTGTGTGCTTCTCAGCCTCCCTGTGGGCCCTCTCCGGGTCTGTGATCAGGGAGTGAAAAGCAGAGCAAGTAGCGACAACACGGTAAAAAAAAAAGAATGTGTGGTGGAAGGGCCAGGATATGGAACAGAGTCAGTCATGTCTGCACCTGCTTCTAGGGCAACAGAGCTGATAGGTTTGTGTAGGAGTGAGGCCCTGCCCTGGGTGATCTGTGCCTGACTGGAAAATCCTGAGATGGCAAAGAGCATCCTGGCTGGGCAGCTGAGCCTCACACAGAAGCTGGACTCCTTTGTCCAGCTTTTGGTGGCCTGGAGCCAAGGCCTCGCTGTGTTTCCTGGACGAAGTCAGCCTAACTCAACAGCATTTATGTATGTGGTACTGGGGGGAAAAAAGTTGAGAAATCCACATATAGAGTGAGATTCACACTGCCAATCCCCTGTTTCTCACCTGTCCCCCCGTAATGCACCTGGGTGGCAACTCAGCATGACTGATCCATCCCCTTCCCTGTGCACCTCTCTGCTCCTGCTCCTCCCAGGCATACACACACCACCTGATATGGAAGCAGAGAGTAAATGTGAGGACGCCGGGAGGTGTCATAAGGGAAGGGAAAGGCAAAATCGTCAGTGGCACAGAGTAGCAGCTAGGATCGTGTAGGTAATCGCAGACTGTTTCTCTGCTCCCAGCCTTGCATGAGCCTTCCTAAGAGGCTGTATCTACTGTTCATATTTAATATATTTTTTAATTATTTTGTTTTGGTATCTAATGAAACCTTTCTATCTGGGGAAAGAATGCCCCTTCATAGACTAAAATGCTGTTAGCAGCTTGCACTGACATACAAACTAATCAGTCCAGAGATAAAAACTCCTCCTTCAGGTTTGTGTACTCCAGGAAGCACTATGTCTCCACCTAAACACCTAGGTCCAGGTATCAGGCAGCAGGGAACCATCCAGATAGGTGGAACCCACTGAAATTGTTTAAAACTAGCCAGTCCTAAACTGTTTACCTTGCCTTGTCTTGTCTTCCTCTGGAAATCCAAATAAAGGGTCTCGTCTCAGCTTTCTGCCCGTATCACCCTGAGGTTTCCCAATGAGGTCCTGGTTGTGTGTCCTACATGCCTGCTGTCCCCAAGCCCTTTGAATATAATGAACTTTATCTTCCTGATGTCCCCTGTGTCTCCTCTTGTAGCCACATCTGGATGATCCCTACATTAAAGAACACAGAACATGTAATGTTTACAATGTGCTCTGGACTATCTAGAAATATCCAGATTCAATGACAAGGGATACAAAAGTGATTTTCTTTTTCATCAACTGTCTTTTTCATTTTATTGAGGTCAGTCACCAGGCACTGTCCTTGGCTCTGGGGATACAGGGATGGAGAAGTTGTACATCTACCTCTTAAGGAGTGCAGAGTCAAGTGGGTAAGGTACACAGAAACAAGAAAACCCCTTTGGGTCTTTGGTTCTGTATGAGAGGTGGAGAACTTGGTGGGCTCAAGAAAGGAGGGGCTATGTGCCTTTAAGTAGCTTTGTCTAGAAGAAGAGATCCTTGTTTAGTAACCAAATACTTTACCTTTTAAAACAATGGTAGTGATGTATTGATGATTTCCAAGATAAGAGACTGTGTGTATGAATTTCCAGGAAAAATCAAGCCTTTTAGGAAGTTTCTTGGAGAAACAATTACTGGACATAAAGCATTACAGAACTGAAGGTGCTTGGTTAGTAAACCTGGGTGCTGAATAAATAACCCAAATGCCCCAAAAATAGATGACTGGATCAAGAAGATGTGGTACATATACACTATGGAATATTACTCAGCATTCAAAAAAGATAAATACATGCAATTTGCAGCAACATGGATGGCGCTGGAAGGGTTCATGCTCAGCGAAATAAGCCAGAAAGAAAAAGAAATATACCGTATGGTCTCACTCATAGCAGGAATCTAGAAAACTTAAATAAGGGACCAGGAAAAAGGATAACTATAAGAAAGAAAATATCAAAATCGACAAACAACTATGAAGCAGAGACACTCTATGGGGGTAGGGGGTGGGGGAGGGAGGGCTTGGGGTCAAAATAAGGAGGTTGTAATTGTATGGGGACTATAAAAATAAAATTTAAATTAAAAAATTTTAATTTAAAAAAGCTTAAGAAATCCCCTTTTTTCATTGGACATGAAGCCTATGAGATTTTAGATTTTTAACTATAGATCATTTCTTCAGTTTTTATTTTTTTTTAACTCCTGTGGAAGATCTTCAACTTACTGAAGAAAAAATTAACTATTATGTTTGTCTCTACATAATATTATTCACTTCCTAAATGCTGATTATTGTAGTATTGATAAAAGGGGAACTGAAGGAAAGGTACCATTCACTGGCAACCATATTATAATGAAGTTTAAGCAACTATATATATGTTTTAAAGATTTATTTATTTATGCATACAAGAGTTGGGGTACAGACCAGAGATGCAAGGGTAGAGTATTTACCAGAGACAGAGTGGGGAACAGAACGGGCAGACTGACTGAAATACACTGCTGAGGGAAGCAGCGGGCAAGACAGGAGAGGTCTGCTGTGCCATGTGGGTTGCGCCCTGGCTGGCTGGGGATTGAACTCATGCTGCAGTAGCTGCAGATTGCTTCATAGTGTGGTGCTTAACCCTTTGAGCCACCAGGGAGGCCCCTAAGCAAATATATTATTAATGCTAGAGTTCCTGCTAATATCAAAGGCAACTGCTGTGCGTCTTCTGATGTCAACATTATGTACAAACTACAGAATATGAGACTTGAAAATGAATCTCATTTCTTTACAATCCCCTCGAATATATAAGATTATGAGTCTTTTTTGACTGTTTTCAAAAAAAGGGCTTTTTAGACTCGAATCCCTAGGAGTGACCTGCCTGCCTGGGGTGAAGTGGGCATTGCTGCCGGTCACACGCCTGTTGCAAATAGCTCAAGATACGAGTGCCATCTGGATGGAGGGATGGCGCACAGCCTGACTGAACAACTCCTTCATTTAATTCCTTTTCATCTGTCTGTAACACAATAAAGGAAATTAAAATCAGTGATCGATTGTGTTTTAGTGCGTTATCAAGACAGAATACATAAACAATGCACCAAATGAGAAACTATTTAATCACATTCTTTTCTCTGGGTATCCGAGTCCATATATCATGGGCCAAGTAACTGACATTTATTTTATTCAAGAGAGGAAAAGAAATTCATTCATTCCATTTGAGTGTTTTTCCTGTGTTAATAGAACATTCTATTTTTCTTAAAGAATTTATATTTAAAAATATATAAAAACCTTTATTAAATGGAAATCATTATCATATTACCCTTTTGAAAACATTAGCATTGCAAATTTTCCCCTTAACGATTTCTTAATATTTATTTTAGTTTATAGAAATCTTGGGTGTGTATTCTGACATTTAAAATATGCCAGGAAATTAGCTGTCATCATTGGAAAGGGCATAGGGAGACTATTTCTTTTATTGAATCAGTTTGTCTCAGAGCATTAGCTTTTGATACTCCTCATTTAGAAAAATAAGTGATCCAAGCCATTTTACTTTCATATTTTTTTCCAAGTATAAGTTTCCAAGGTAAATTTAGCCCTGGAATAATAAGCTCATGCATTAATTTTATTTTGTTAATTGCTTGTGTGGTCATAAAGACATTTGACATTTCTAAATGGGTTATTGTGCCACCAGTGAATAAAATGATCTGGTGTTATACAACAGTTGGACAAGGGGCATCCCTTGTGACCTAGGGGTTAAGTCTCAGCACTATCACTGCTGCAGCGTGAGTTCAATGCCCCACCAGGGAGCTAACCCACATATGGTGCAGCAGACCTCTCCTGTCTCTCCTGCTGCTTCCCTTAGCAGTGTATTTCAGAAAATCTGCCTGTTCTGCTCCCCACTCTGGTGAATCCTCTCACCCCCCCCCCCACCTCTGGCCTACACTCCAGTTCTTCTATGCAAAAAAACAAACAACAACAACAACAAAAAAAAACCATAGTTGGACCAACAATATGAATGATTCTGGAGTAAAATTTGAGATCATTTCTAAAAATCGCCTTCTCTCTCTCGTAAAGTATCTGTGACTTCATAATAGAAATGATATTCAATTATTTAGTTACCAGGTATTTATAGTGATCAATTTTCAGAAAGAAGCACTCAAGTACTTCTGTGATTGCAGTCTCTGAGAGGTCATTCATTAAAGACCCTGCAGTAAGGATACAGCAACATTTCCAGAATCCAAAACATTGTCACTTTCTAACCACCAACCTAACAGTTTTGATTGAAAACAGAGTCCTGTAAGATTTGACTGGCTTTGTGATTTTTGGCCAGTACTCAATTGTGTCACTCCATCCCAGGTCAACTCACAAAGTTACTCTGAGCTTATAAACCAGATTCCCCTTTGCTTGTGAGTGAAGAAGCAGGTCCTCTAGTCACTCACCTGCCCAGGATTCAGTTTTCTAATCTATGGAAAAAGAATAAGATCTCTTCATCCTTAACACAACTTCAGCTTTGCAGTCATGTTAGCACAGATATTGTTCCAATGGGGGCAGAGTACATTCTATCCAGGGCTGATACTTCCACTCTGACAGTCAGTTTAAATTGATAGGTGACAGTGAAGTCACTAAAAATGCCAAACGAGGCATGCTTATTTGTCCACCTGAGGGCACAGCAGTGCAGATTTATCACCTTGATTTGTGGAATCATCAAGTTATTTTCTAGAGTGGACTTTCCACTGTTGGGTTCTAACAAATATATACCCTGTGAGAGTCTCACTTCACAGAGAAGAAAGACATACATTTTCCCAGAAATGGGTGTGACAAAAAGACTGCGACTTTTGTTCAGGTAATTCACTGTGGAAATGCAGCTCCTTCAGAACAAAATAAATACTAAGTAGGAGGGACTGAGCAATGCTGGTGTGAGGGTCTGAACATTTGTGCCCCCACCCCAACTTTATATGTTGAAAGGTAACATCTGATGTGCAAGTACTAGGAGGTGGGGCTTTGAGGAAACGTCTTTGTAAAGCTCTGCCTTCATGAATGGTATTGGTGTCTTTCTTTCCCTTTTATATATATATATATATATATATATATATATATATATACATCATTGTTCATTTTTGTACAATGTACACTTTCTCCTCTCAGGTGTAGCCTCCGTAAAATTCCCATCACCAGTTCACCCATGAACCATGAACCATCACCATAGTCCCTTGTGTTCTTCCCTGGATTTAGTGTCTTATAACAAGGGCTTCAGAGAGATTTCTCTTGCCTTTCCACTGTGTAAACACACAGTGAGATGTCAATGTCAACTTAGGTAAGAGGCAGGAAGCAGCCACTCAGCAGCCACCACACGGAATCTGCTGGCACCCATATCTTGCACTTCCAGCCTACAAAATGTGAGAAATTAATCATAATTCAGCTGTTAGTAGTTACCTAGTAGGTGACATTTTGTTATAGTGGCTAGAACAGACACTTGGGAAGCTTGCATCTGCCTGTTGTAGACTCTTCTGGGAGTCCAATAAACAATATGTAGGACAATAAGAATAAATGCCAGAAAAGTGTCTAATAAGTTCAATATTTTTCCTGAGTACTGATTCATAGTACTATATTCCTGGAAGGTCAGTATATGAAAAAAAATTAAATCTTTAAAATCAACATAAATAGGGGAGCTTTTAGGGGAAAAATAAGGATATTGACTTCCATATATTGCAAATTATGTAAAGTAAACTGCATTGATACCAGGATAAGCAAATAGAATATGGAAGAAAATATAAAAATAAAAAAGCACCTGACATTAAATTCTTTACAATCATTCTTTTCTGCCTATTTTTCTTGATTAAAACATTTATCCTTTTCACTTCAGGTCCTTTTCTTTAAAAGAAATAAATCTTACAATTTATTTGATTTGTAAGCATCTTCTACATGTAAAGTTCCCATTTCCGTGTGCTTTTACATTTCACATATATATTTTGCTTTTACTGCTTTTACTCAGCATTGTTTTCTAGATTTACCCATGTTGATCTGTGTACATTCACACAATTTTAAGTGATGTATGCGGTTTTACATTCTATGCACATATCAAAGTACACTTTTCCATTTACCTGGTAATGGGTTTTTAGATTACATCCAATTTTTAGCTATTACCAATAACAATTCAACAACATCCATGGACTTGTCTTTTTACACATATACATATCATATACATATACTTAGTTTTTTGTATCTTTACCATATATTGCCAAATTACTCTCCAAAGTAGCAGATTTAAATTCCTCCTAGCAGTTTATCAGTTCCTTTCACAGTTTTGTTTTTGCATACAGGCAAAGATCACAAAGTCATATAGCTGCTAATTTGTATCTTGCTAGTTTAAATTGTTTTTATCATAAAAATTCACCATTTGTTTTTATCATCTTAAAAAACTGTTGTGGCATAGTCTTTAGTCATATTTTCTATTGAATTATATATCTTATCTCACTGATTTGTAAGAGTCCTCTACATATAATGAATAATTTGTTTTTTATTTTTTTAAAAGATTTATTTATTTATTTATTTATTTATTCATTCATTCATTTATTTATTTATACAAGAACCTGGGTACAGGCCAGGTACATGGGAGGGTCAGAGGATTCACCAGAGACAGAGCGGAGAACAGAACAGGCAGACTGACAAAATATACTGCTGAGGGGAGCAGTGGGTGAGACCAGAGAGGTCTGCCGCGGCATGTGGGACCCTCGACCGGCGGGCCGGGATCGAACCGGTGCTGCAGAGACAGCTTCACAGTGTGGCGCTCAACCGCCTGTGCCACCAGGGGAGGCCCTGAATACTTTATTTTGAGTTACATATTTTGTAGGTATTTTTAATCAGTTTTCTGGTGCAATGGTCTGAGTTTTGTTTATTAACCTTTATTTAGTGGGCCTAAAAGTTTCAGTTTTCATATAATCTAAGTTATCAGTCTGTTCTCTTGTTCTGAATATTATTCTGGTATTTGTTTAATAAATCCTTCCTTACATAGAAGTCATTAGTTTCCCATATGTGCTTTTCAGTGTCTTTTATCCAAATGCATTTTTGTGATATGATGTAAAATATTTAATTTGTTTATACAAGGACAGTGAATTATTCCAATATTGCTTATTAAAAAGCATAGTTTTCCACTGATTTGTTATACCACATCTCTCATTACAAATCCAAAATATTCTACACATCCATGGATCTATTTCTTGATGTTCTATTTTTTCCATCAGTTTATTAGTGTTTATTTAGGCCAAAGCAAATAATTTATATTATTATAATTACAATAAGTTTTAATATTTGTTGGACTATTATTGTAATTTTTTAAAGATTGATTTATTTATGCATACAAGACCTGGGGTTCAGGCCAGAGGTGTGGGGGGTGAGAGGATTTACCAGAGACAGAGTGGAGAACTGAATAGGCAGATTGACTAAAATACACTGCTGAGGGGAGCAGCACGAGGCGAGTCAGGAGAGGTCTGCTGTGCCATGTGGGTAGCTTCCTGTGCGGGGATCAAACTCGTGCTGCAGTGGCTGCAGATAGCTTCATAGATAGTGTTTTAATCCCTTGTGCCACCAGGGAGGCACCTTTGATGAAGTATTATTCTTCAAAATAATCTTGGTTCTTCCTTTTCATTGATTTTCAATAAGACTCTTAAGAGGAGTTTTAAGAAAATTACTGGTGGAGTATTGGAATAACTATAAATTTATGGATTATTATTTTGATAATTCTATGTCTTTCTGATGGAGGACAGAAATAGAAAAAAACTAAAGGAGGAGCCACAAGAACAGAAGCCTGGCTCTCACAAGGAGGTGGGAGCAGAAGAGATTAGCATAACCATTGACACAGTTGCTGGAAACTAGTATCCTGAGGCTCCAGGTATTCTGAGGCATGGACTAGTATCCCTAGGAAGGACTACACTAGTATCCCTAAGCGTGGTTTATCGATATTGAGATTGAGCTCATTGTAGAATCTCCAGGTCCCTTTCAAATTCTACAGTTATCCAAAATTAGCAACCAACTGAAGGCTCACAAGGAGTGACCCCTCCCAAACTGAAGACTATTATCAGTTCAGTCTCTGCACAGGCTCAGGGCAGCACTCCATCTGCCCACCTGTGACTATGCAGGTGCCTCTTTTCACCAGTTCTCTCCCTCTGCAGGGCAGCAGCTTCCTGCCAGCCAGTGACCTGCCAAGGCCTCCTGCCTGCAACCATGCAGGCCTCTCTTAGCAAACCTGTCCCTTCTGGGGCGGCTCTTCTGCCCGCTTGTCTCTGTGCAAGTGTACTTTGCTTTTCTAACCTTTTTCCTAATAAACCTGCTTTTTAAATATAACGACCATCTCTGTGTCGTGGAGAAACTCCCCACGTGCCACTGTCAGGGAAACTCTGTTGACACCTTTCCCAGAGTGAACCCAAGGACCCTGCACTGACTCAAACTTTATCACTTCCAATCATGAAGACTATTCAGAACAACAGAAAAGGCTGCTAAGTTAGACTATGAAAACTGAAACTTTTAGGCTCACTAAATATTTAGGTACCTATATGTACCTCAATACAAGTAAGTAAAAAGAACTTATTTGTACTTTCTGGGTTAATTCTTAGATGTGACAATGTTTCATGATTTTGTATATATGCTATATTTTTAAAATTACAGTTTCTAATTGGTTATTGCTATTTCTTTTTATTTGAATGCATACCATACTTTAATAATTAAGACAATTCTGCTGTTTTTCTGGAGCACTCTTCAAACAGACTAGGCATGTAATTCATTAACAATATTGTTGTGTTTTTATTCATTTTAATTTAAGGTTCAAAAGATGCCATGTTCACAAAATAACCCTGTGTCAATCACTTTTTAAAGTTACATTTCTTTAAAAACACTCAATTTCAATGACAATTTTCATTGTTGTTTTGTTACAGAGCAGCCCCGATATAAAACGGGTTGCCTGACTGTGGGTCCTCACCCATGCGCTTAAAAAGGGACTTATTAATACTCCACTACAGGCACACACAAAAGGTTAATAAAAGGTTTATTTACAAGGGAAAAGGAATTGAGGAAATGTACAACTCAGGGAGAAAATAGGGAAATAAACTCTTTAATGTGTCCTACCGGATCCGCCCACCAGGAAACCCAAAGGCACTCTCAGAGCTGGCGGGGAGTCAAAATGGGGAATCCCCCAAAGCCCAAGTGTCTGCTTTTATACCAAACCTGGCTACTTAGCCCCACCCTCAGGTTCCAGCAACCTTCCCTTTGGTGGTGATAGGATTTGTAGTTCCCAGTGTCTTTGGCTTTGGTATGGAGTGGGGGGGCAGGCGGAATTAGCTTTAGGGCATCTTTTCCCGCCCCCCCCAAACAGTTTTATATCTAAAATCTTGTTGCTGATTTGAATTGTGTTAGCTCCAAGTTTTCTTGTTTTTTTTTTTATTTCATTATTATTTTTTATTTTCTTACATCATTGTTCGCTTCTGTACAATATTTATTTCTCCCCTCAAGTATAATCTTTCTATGGGTAATTTTAACATCTTCAAACAATGATAATTTGTGTCTTTTACTGTTTGGAGTTTTTTAACATGCATTTGTCCTGCCTACTGCACTGGCCAGAAATTCCAAAACCATAATAAATACAATCAGAGTCAAAAGATGTCTCTTTTCTGACTTTTACAAAGATTTTATTTTATTTTTTTTTTAAGATTTATTTATTGATTGATTGATTTATACATACATACATACAAGCACTGGGTACAGTCAGAAGCGCGGGAGGGTGAGAGAATTCACCAGAGCCAGAGCGGGGAGCAGAGCAGGCAGAAGGATCGAAGTACACTGCTCAGGGGAGCAGCGGGCGGCAGGAGAGGTCTGCGCGTCATGTGGGACTCTCCTCCGGTGGCCGGGGAGCAGCCTGGGATCGAACCGTGCTACAGAGGCTGCGGGCAGCTTCGCAACCCAGCGCTCAACCGCTGCGCCACCGGGGAGGCCCTTTTACAAAGATTTTATATTGCAACGTTAAATATGATAATGTTGACAATTTAGTATAGATGAACATATCAGATTAAGAAATTGCCCTCTATTCCTACTGCAGTGAAAAGCTTCTAAAGTAAGTGGATATTGCTTTTACCATTTTTTTTTAGTTTTTTTTTTTTTTTTCATTTTCTGAGATAATCCTATGGCTTCCCTTCTTCAGAGTGTTAATGTAGCAAAAGACATTCAAGAAATTTCCATTGGGAAAGCATGCCTGCATTGCTAGATAAAGCCAATGTCATTATTCTCAACTACTGGTGGTTTTTTTAATATCCTGGTCCTCTTAGTTTTATAATATTTTCAACGTTTTGCATCTATACTCTTAAGGAAATTGGCATATCATTCTTATGCCATCCCTCTATGGGAGGCACTGACTGAGAATCACAGAGCTGGAGCAGGAGGAAAATATTCTTCTGCTTCCAGTGTCTGCAGCCATCTCCAGAGGTAGCTGCAGTACTGGTGGTGCTGCAGGGGCCATGTAAGTAGTAACAACGTTGATGGTTGCAGCACTGAGAAGGGATCCACATAATATTGGCCACCGGCGCAGCAATGTGAATACCTCTGGAAGCAGTGACGATATTAACTGTCATCTGTGACGTGAGCATCTTCGTGGCAGCAGCTTCAAAATGGTCCAGTCCCCAAAGTGCAACTTCCCAGGCTCCTGCTCAAGAAACCAAACCTGGGCATCAGAAGACTTGAGACACCTGCCACTGATCTCTGGGCAAAGGTTTCACTCCTCCAACTTAGAAGAAACAGATTTCTTGCAGTTACAATTTTTTTTTAACAAGCTAACCTTTTCATCTTGAGTTCTACATGCCTTGTAACTGACTTTTCTATGAAATGTAATAAGTATGCGCATTTGTTAGCCCACACAGTGCGTTAAAATTAAAATTAAAATTAGTTGCCATTGTGAAAAATTAGGAGATTAAAAATCTTTAGAGTTGGCAATGTTGATTCAGCCCTTGCAAGGCCAGGACTGGCTGCAGCTAAGTGCTGGTTGTATCCTTTAAACAAGACTTGTCCTGCTTTCACATTACTTGTTGAGCTGCTTCCTTGATCACACCTCCTACCTGACGATTCACACCCTTATATTGATGTTTATCTGCAAACATAACAGAAATTCAGGAATATCACTTTTTATCTTCACTTACCAAAAAGCAAGATATTATTTTATGTTATGTAAGATAATGATTTACACTTGAGCAGTAAAAATTAGAGCTACCTGTAGCATTAAATAACAGTAAATAGATTAATCAAATAAATACAGTTTTAAAATTAATGGTTTAGAAACTGAAAGCTATTGTTTTAATCTTGAAGCAAAAAATAAGATTATTTGTGTCAGATTCTCAACTCTTATGATGTAGCTTTGGGTTTTTTTTTTTTTTTTACTTCCATGTATTTGAATCCTTTGAAGTCAACTAGGACTGACTGCAGAGGACTCTGTGCAATCCAATCAGGCTAATTTCAATTTTAAGTGCAGGAGACAGGCATGCTTTTCATCGCCTCCTTTGTGAAGCTATGATGGATTGGCTAGTGTTGAATTAGTGAGATTTCCAGGAAAGGACAGGACAAATGCTGTTCTAAGCAGCCTGTTTATAAACAGACCTCAAGCCTTAAAATCTTCCACTTGCTTTTTTATTTTAAGAGTGGAGTAAAGCTCCAAGACGCAGAATACATTTCACTTTGCAGTTTTGTCTGAAAAGCTACCAGTATTTACATTCCATCTTGATTCTAATATGAAGCACAATAAGAAATTTTTCTCTAAAACAATAGACAGACTGGTTAGAGAAAGAACTAGTAAGAGGGGCCTCCCTGGTGGCGCTCAGGGTTAAGCATCGCACTGTGAAGCAATCCACAGCCTCTGCAGCATGAGTTCGATCCCTGGCTGGCCAGGGAGCAACCCACATGGCGAGGCAGACCTCTCCTGTCTTGTCCCCTACTCCGCTCAGCAGTGTACTTCAGTCAATCTGCCTGTTCTGTTCCCCACTCTGTCTCTGGAGAATCCTCTCACCCCCCTGTATCTCTGGCCTGTACCCCAGCTTTTGTATGCATAAATAAATAAATGTTTAAAAAAAAAAGAACTAGTAAGAAAAAAAAAGTAGTTTTGTGCTAACTTAAATAGTATGTCTACACATAATCCTGTTTTGCCTTACTCATTTAAAAATATTTTATAGAAATATTTTTTAAGGATTATGGATAGAATAAAATGAGATAAATACTTAAATATCTAAGTTACTTTAAAATGATAATCATGAGTATTTGTGTATTGAAGTATGAAAAATATCAAATCATAATTTGAAAAGCAGCATGAGCAACATGAAATTTTTGAAAATTAAAATATTTCCTAATAATTTTCTTTTATTTACTTTGTTTTTTAATGTTGTGGAGCTAACCATGCTCTAGCAGGATTCCAGCCTAGGCACTTGGGGGTTGGAAGTTTTATCCAACAGTTTGCTGATTCTCACTTGCCAGATGTTTATGCGTTGATTTACAATGATGTTTTCTATATTAGACATGGACATTGGACATGTCTTTAGGAAAGGTCTCAAGGCCATTGCTTTCATCTAATTCCATCCAAATTATCCCCTCCTCATCACGTTCCATTTAAATAAAATGCTCTGGGAAATTTTTGTCCTGAAAGAGGAGTTTGGTGACGTTTGTGGATGGGAGGAAGAGTTGAATAAGTCTCCATAGAACAGTGCACATCTGAATTGAACCTTGTATTTGATAAAGAATCCCCCAGAATAGAGGTAGAAAAGACAGATGCATTGTGCCCAGCTAATGTTCATTGTGGAGTCATTACTTGGACATTTAATCATGCCAGTGAGAAATAGAAGATAAAGTTGTATGAAAAAGAACTTGGTAGACCAACTTGTAAACCACCCATGCCTGAACCAGAGCTTGACAGTCAATGCTGGAGGGGATGTTTTCCTCATGCTATGGAACACTTAGCATACCACCAAGAGAAATTCCTGGACAGACCGTCCCAGATGACATCTGAGACTGTCACCTAATTCTAGCATTAAAATAACACTGACATCAGGGTTAGGGTTAGGATTAGATGGCACAGGGGTTAAAGACAGAGCTACCAAGCTATCAGCAGCCAATGCAGCATGAGCCAGGGAGCTGACCCACATGGTACAGCAGACCTCTCCTGTTTTGCCTGCTGCTCCCCTCAGCAGTGTATTTCAGTAGATCCTCCTGTTCTGCACCCCAACTCTGTCTCTGGTGAATCCTCTTACTCGCCTGCATCTCTGGACTATGCCCCAGTTCTTATATGCATAAATAAGTAATAAAAAATAACATTGACATCAAATTCAGGAAACCCTCCTTCCATTCCTTTCATCTTGGCAATCACCAGGCCTAAAACAAAGGTCAGGTCTCTCTGGTCACTTTGTATGGCTCTATTTTACACCTTCAACTTTGAGATTTCCATATACTCTTTACCGTATAACCTCACCCTGAGACTGTTTTTAGTAGAATCCTGTATTAGTAGACAAGTTTTTTTATATGTTCATCATCTTCATAGTACAAATCCTACAAATCCTAGTAACTTCCAAGAGGATAGATTTCCTGATGTTAGGCTTCCTCAACCTAATTCTGACCCATGTCATTGCCTCTTGTTGAAATTAGAGTGATCTACCCTAATTCTTTTCAAACAATTACTGTCCAATACAAATGTCCTGAAGTCCATGGTAGCAGGACACAATACCATCTTTTTGCCCATTTCCGTGTGATCTTCAGTCTGTGGGTCACTTTCCTACGTGTAGGAAATACTTTAGTTCTTGATCCATGTATTTTTTCTTTCTCTCACAATCTTTGCCATTTTCATGGAGGCAGAGTTTTTTGACTTCTTGATTTCAAAATGATTTCATTTTCCATCAACTTTAGCCCCTCCCTCCTGCGACTGACCAATCAAGACCATTCTGTCACCCAGAATTTCTTCATCTTTGAAATGTCAGACTCGTAAAAAACACTCTCTGTTCTAGCACTCAATTGTGTAGTTTCCAACTTTCAAAAAAATATATTCAGATAGGTGTTTTCAAAGATATCCAGAGTAGGCTTTTCCCAATACATGTCACCTTATTTTGTGGAGCTAAGGTCAATCTAGGTGCTGCTGGTCATGGGATTGAACTGTTACCATTACTTATAGACTGCAGATGACCTGGATTTAGGTATAGCTGCAGAAATAATCTTTTTTATTTGAGGTAGCTATCTAAAAGTAGAACAGATACCAAGAGGCAAGGTTGTGTATCATCTCCTCCATTTCTTATAAAACCCCCTCCTCTCTACTCCACATTCCAGACCCCTATCCCATTCCTTAGCCAAGGATATGAACTCCAGTTTTTCCCATTTACTTTAGAATTTACAGTTAAGCAGATTCTCCACATGTATGTTATTAAATTTGTTCTTTTCCCCTTAATAATCTGCCTGATGTTAATCTGTCTGATTGTCTAGCCCGAGAAGAATGCAGTGGTGGAAGAATTTTCCATGTCATGAAAATAGAAATAGATCTTGTTAAGAATGTTTCTGAATTTTCTTCATACCGCTGTTCTGGCCTTTCTGTCTCATTTCATATGGCCTGGGCAGGTTTCTCCTTAGTAAATGACTCCTTCTGTGGTCTCTCTGATTACACTATTGAGGATTGTAGCATCTTTCTTAGACTCCAGCTGACAGTGATGGGGTTTCAAAATGAAATCAACAATAGCAATTTTGCATAAGAGAAGTAACTAATAAATCTGTCAATGAGAAAATGGTTTAGGATGGTGACTCTGCTAAAAAAGTATTGTGAAAGTAACAACCAATGACTTACCAGAGTCGTTTCTGGTTAGACTATATTATAACATTTATTCAAAGGTATGTTTACTTTGACTTAATAGTCAACTGAACATGAAAAAATAATTGAATTGTCTTCATCATCTCATTATCATCTGTCCTTATGTACCATGCTGAAAAAAATTTAATGATAAAACAAGGTTTTGTTTTATGTGTTTGTCTCTGAAGACACCTTATTTAAAATATAGTGCTGATTCATTAACCTTGAATTCCCAGTCAACAGCACTGCAACTCAGACCTGAGAGAATCTTCTCTAACACATTATTTTCTCCAAAAGGCACATCACATTCTTTTTGTACTAATCTCCAGTTCTGTACCTTGTCCACAAATGATTACAAAATCCCCGAGTACTGATTTGGGGACTACAAATAAATTTTTAGCTATATGTTATACATATGTGCATATATATACACACAAACACATACATGCATATATAGGTAGAGAGCGAGCAAAAGAGAGAATGCATGTTTATGGGTCTATAATAAAACAGGTTTAGAAAGAAATGAATAAAGCTTAAATTACTCATGCAGACATGCCAGGATTTTAATAATCTAGACTCCATTTGTTACTACTTAGTTGCTAGTATTACTACTACTACTACTATTACTACTACTACTGCTACTACTACTAACTTGCTATAAGATTTGCAATTATATCTTCATAATTTTATTTTTCCTTCCAGACAGTAAGTTCTTTAAGACAGGGGCAATATTTTATTTTTATGTATTCCCTACACCTTCTACAGAATTTGGTTCACTGCAGAGTTTCAATAAATATTGACCTACTATTATTATCATTGCATTGTTTTCAGGAAAATTTCTTGCACTATTCTAGGAGCATGCTTCAGCAGGTCAGAGAAGAGACTAGTAAAGGAGGGCATCGTCAACAATGTCCAGTGCCACAGAGAGAATCAAAGGAACAGGATTGAGGGAAAAGTAACAGACTTTGAAGATGATCACATAGCTATCTTTCAGGAGAGTCCTCCTACAGTCAGTGACCAGGGGAGTCACATTCACACATATCTATATCTATTTGCAAAATCCAAGATCTCTCTCTTTGGACCATATCATCTTCATGTCAGAAAAAGGCATGGGATGCGATGGAATAAGATTTTCAGTAGTTTCTGGTGTTTTATATTATGAAAAGGAGGTCACTATATTTGAATATGTTACCTGGATCCAGCAATTTATCCCAAGTTAAAGGTCTTGTGTTCCAAAGGAGTTTCTGAAGACTGTAGTTTCTAATTTCTGGAAAGAAAGAGGGAATACAACCAGGCTTGCCCTGTTGAAACTTGCATCCCTGGACAGAAAACTGTGTGATAATTTGAGACTAGGGTGAACAACCCAGGATATCTTTAGTTTTAGATTGACTCTTTCCTGGGCAGAGCTGCTGGGTATCATTAATCAGGTTTTTGCTCTAGGCGTTAAGAAAAGAAACATTAAGACTAAGGAAAAAATTGTTGTTAGGACCTCATTTGGAGTGGTCAGAGCTTTTCTTTCTCACTCAAGATCAAAAGAGTTTCAATGTGTTTATAATATGAGGACTAAACCCTCTGCATTTCCCTTTCTTTGTTGAATTGTCTAAAAATGCTTAAAGTGATGGTGATATGCTATAGAATATTTGTCCTATTTACCTTTATCCTCATCCCATGGCTTAGATCCAGTAGTAATGAGAAGAAATTTTGCCTGAATTCCTGTGTCTGAGACCAAGTAATAATGAGAGAAAAAATTGCTTATCTTCTTTTGGTTAAGCCCAGAGGATCCACTGCTACTTTCTGTTAAGTTAAAAGTACACAAATTAACAGCAGGTTCATATGTAGGTTGTGCTGATAGGACTGTGCTCTCCATTTGCAATGTTTTTAGATTAAACTCTTCTCTGTATGCTTACAAACAGCAATTTATTCATTTTTACATAAGCTGCTGCAATGTCAAAAAAAGGAAGAAATATAAGCACATATGAACTTAAAATTAGATCGTCTTGATGCCTGTATTGTGAAGGATATATTCAAAATAGGATTTGCTAGAAACGTAGATGTTACTATGAAATATTCAACCAGGGCCTCCCTGGTGGCACAGGGGTTAAAGTCTCAGCACTATCAAGCTATCACCAGCCACTGCAGCATGAGTTTGATCCCCAGCCAGGGATCTAACTTCAATAGTCCTCTCCTGTCTCTCCAGCTGCTTCCCTCAGCAGTGTCTTTCAATAGATCTGCCTGTTTTGCTCCCTATTCTGTCTGGTGAATCCTCTCACCCCCGCCCCTGCACCTCTGGCCTGCACTCTAGTTCTTGCATGCATGCATAAATAAATAAATCTTTTTTTTTTTTAAGAAATATTCAACTGTATTCTCGTGAAAGATAACAGAAAATTTTTCTGAAGCACTCGTATTGACATTGGGTAGCCTGCATAGAGATGGAGTAAGGGGCTTATCTAGAAGATCAGCCTGCATGGGTATCTCCAGAAACCCTGAAAATATGTCTGAGCATTGTCCCTCAGGCGGGACAAAGGACAAACTGTTTGGTAGCAAATGTGTATGTAACCACATGCATAGCATTTTTGGGATTAGTGTCCTCAATGGTTCCATCTTTGCTCAACAGAAATCTCCCTTTCTCACCACTATCCATTTGCCTTTTCACTCATTCAACAGATATTTATAAAGTTAGAAAATATGTTAGAAGCAGAGTGAGCCAAATGAGCCATGACTGCCTTCTGTGACAAACTCCAGAGGTGTCATAGAGGATTCTGACATAATATATCATTCCTTTGGGATTACTAGTCTGTGTTTGATATGAAGGGTACTGTCAACTATTAAAAAAATAAAAGAATTCTAATCTCCGTAGCTAATGTGATTCATGGATGTAAGAAACTTCTCTTGTTCTGTGACTAGCTTCTCTTTCCTGTTTTAGTGTGATGGAAGGAAATAAGACATAATATTTATAGAGTTAAATATATTTCTTCTCTCTGCACATTCCTTATTCTGACAAAGAAAGAGCAAAAATGAAGTTCCTTTGTCATGTATTAAGCCATAGCACATAGAAATAGTTATCATAGGTCCTTTTATGCCTATTGAAAATCCTCAGTTCATGAACATGGAACATATAGCACTGGAGAAAGCATGTAGTTAATAAGCAGGACTAAAAAAGAAGTGTGCAAACCACTTCAGCATCTTTTTAAAAAAAAGGCCAACAATAGCATCCTACATACCAACATATAGGGGAAAAATACCTTATAGACATATAATATAGGGAATCTGTTACAGGGCAGGGGGAAGAGAACCCCAGAACCCCCAAACCTAAATAGGTTCTGCCATCTGTACCATCAAGACAAAACATATAAGACCTTTAATGGAAAGTAATTTTAATAAAATTAGTGTGCAATACAGTAAAGAGAAAGAATATATTTTCTATATCAAGCAGCCAAAGTTACCCAGCCCCTCATGGGTAAAATTCCACCCACAAGTCTAAAGCACCTTCTGGTGGGGACCCATTGCTAAGGGTCAGAAACAACCAGATATGTCTGGGAGGAAAAGGACAAAATCAAAATCAAGGTAAAAGCTGCTGTTGATAACCTCCCCATGGGTCTCTCACCCACATCTGTTTCAGACATTCCAGGACCAAGAAGCAAATGCAGCTTCTTCACATGTGCCTCTCTGCTCCATGTGCCTCCTTCAGGTCTCCATCTTGCTCTCTATCCTTCTACCTTCCTTCTCCAGTCTGTCCTCTCCAGCTTCTTCTCATCCCTGCTCAGCTCTACCCTCCTTTGGGTGGGGCAGGGAACCTGGAATGTCCCTTTTTCCTGGGCACCTTCCTATTATAATTATTCTAGTCACATTTAACCATATCTCTTATGATTATAGATCATAGGCAGAATGTGATTATTTTATTTTTAAATTACACTACCTCGTTATTGGAGAAACTAAACTGATCACCTATCATTTGGAGTCCAGGTCATTTTCACACTGAGATGAAACAATAGTTCCAGATGTGGTTGGCTGAGCATCCAGATGACCTTAGGGGTTTTAAAAAATAATTTCTAGACCTCTGTTTGACCAGTTATAAAAGAGGTAAGTGGGGGGGGTGGGTATTAGTTTTTGCTTCAATAATGCTGTGTAACAAAAACTGCTAAAAAGCTCAGTGTCTCACAGACAATTATATCTTCCTCACTGGTGTGTAAGTTAGCTGTGACTCAGCTGCTGGGAAGGGCTTGGGTTCAGATCTCCTCCACGTGTCTCTCACTGTAGAACACAGGGTAAGGGAACAGCAGTCTCCTGGAGTGAGCTGTTTTCATGGTAAGGGCAGGACATAAATGTGAATGAAAGCATATGATGGTAATGAGAAGTTAAGTAGAAAAGTTTAGGATGGACGGTCTTATTAAGATAAACACCAGAGGTGGGAGGAGGCATGATCAATAGATCTTAGACTAAACCCAGCTATGGAAGTTTTCAGGAATCTCAGGTGGGGTAAGAAAATATTACCAGCCAGAGGTGGAGACAGAGAGAATTATAAATTTTAGAAGACAACCCAATCTGACCCCATGGTGATCACTTCCACAATAATTCCATCAAGGAACATTATAAAAGAACACCCATTGTCCTAGCAAAGCACAGCTCTCCTGCCCAGCTCCCTGTGTCTATGCAGGCATCTCTTTCTTTTTTTCCCTCTCCTCAATAAACTTGGCATGTGCTGATGAATGGGAATGTCTGCTGAATTCTTTCTTGGAGGGACCCAAGAATCCCACACTACTGAACTCCATCATCTGAACTCCAACAATGACACTCAAAACCCTGTGTGGGAATCATCCATCCTCAACTCAAAATGAGTCACGTGACCAAACCCAAGATCAGTGAAGTTGGGAAGTATCATCTACCCCAAAGGGAAGAAGGAGGTCCTATCATTTGGGGGACAGTGCTGAAGGACTAGATTTGAAAGAGTGATAAAGCAGTCCCCTGCCTATTGTGGGTTCCTCTAGTGCTACTAAAGGATATGTCACAGTTACAGGAATCATGTGCTCCATTCTTCTAGTAGCTTAACAAATAGGTCCAGAGTCACTAATACTCACTGATCAAAGACAGAAACTGTCAACAGAGCTCATTTGTTTTAATTTTTTAAATTTTGTTTATTTTTAATTAAGGTACTATTTGGGTACCCCCATCAGGTATTGCAAGTGTAGTGCATCCACCACCAAATCACCCATAGTCCACCATCACAGTCCATTGGGCTCCATCCCACTTTTTAATGGAATGCATTTAATCCATTCATAAAGGATAATTAACAGTGGAAAAGGGTACCTTATACAAAGTAAGGAAGATTATGAGTACATCAAGGAATACTCAGAGGCAGCAACATCTGAGCTCAGTGACCAGGATGGTTGAACCATGTCCAGAGAATGGAAATGTGTTAAGGGGGTTATAGTCCCTGACCCAGAGAGTAGGCCCTTTGCCCTCAAGGGAAAGAATTCACCAGAGAGCACTAGGCTTGATTAGAGAGACTCACACATGTGGGTACCATTGCTGGAAAGGAGAATTTAGCCTGACTCCTCCAAGTGAGTTAGGAGGAGATATTGAAAGGAGATATTTCAATATTTAAAGAATAGGTCCATGGGGCCAGGAAGAGGAGAACAAGGTTATTGCTTGTTCCAGTTGGGCTCTGCCTGTGCATGTGAGCACAGTTACATTCCAACTGCGCATGTGGGCTCTTGGCTTTTCCCTCCAGGAAATTGTAATCATTAGTCAGGATCTAACTTGTTTTGGTATAGCATGGTGCCTAATGGTCAGTATGGTGGCCAAATTGTTTGGACAGGGCTAGTCAGACCGTGATTTAGTCCACTTGTTCCAATGTGAGTTGGGGCAACTCTTATCCTACCAGGTCACAATTACTAGATTGTCTTAAAGGGAAGAAATATTCTATGTAAAGGATTTTATGGGACAGAATGAATGGTTTAGAAGCAGTGTTTTATATTTGGCAGACAGTACCAGGGGTTCTGTGTATCCTGCTTTTTTCTTCATGGTCCCAGAGTTAGATTTTTGTTTCCAGCCTCCCTTATATTTGCAATGCCCATGAAACTGATTATTGACCAAAGAATGAGCCCAGAAATAGAATGCACCTTTCTAGCTCTAACCTCTCACATGCAAACCTCCATTCTTACACCCTTTCCTATTCAATCAGATGGAAGCCACTGTGTGATGATGTAGAAAGTCTTCTTGTCAAGTAGGAGCATTTGTGTGAGGGAGAAAGTTTCACTGCCAAATCCACTAAGAGTTGGATATGTTTGTTAGATCTGCAGATGGGACTTGCTTTAATATAGTTTTCATGTGTTGTATTGATGTTCAGTGTTGGCTATTTACTAACATTAAGATAGCAAATGTTGACTAGTTGTGCCAGTCACTAACTCTGTATTCATTTGGTTTTGAGAACCAAATGAATTAAAAGATATACCAGCACCTTAGAAATATAAATCTGGGCAAAGCATTAATATTAATATATAATCATGTCCAGTTTATTTACTTTTTAAAATATTTATTTTATTTATTTATGCATACAAGAACTGGGGTGTAGGCCAGAGGTGCGGGGTGGGGGTAGCAGTGGGTATGTGTGAGAGGATTCCTCAGAAACAGAGTGGGGAACAGAACAGGCAGACTGACTGAAATACACTGCTGAGGGGAGCAGCGGGCGAGACAGGAGAGGTCTGCTGCCCCATGTGGGTTGCTCCCTGGCCTGGGATGAACTTGAGCTGTAATAGCTTGATAGTCCTGAGGCTTTAACTGCTGCACCACCAGGGAGGCCCCAGTCATGTCCAGTTTAAAGGAGTGGTTCATGCTGCAAACTCTCTACCCAGAACCATCATTTACAGTGGGCTTTCAAGGTAGAAGAACCATGACTGCTTTTCTTCTGGCAGCTTTTTTATTTCCCCGACTTGTGCCCTAAAAGGCTCAAGCTGAACTGCAGCTAATATGGGTTTCTCTCTCTCCATCTTTCAACCTTGGAAACATCTATTATCCAGTGGAACTTAGGGAAAGATCCCCAACTCATTAATAAGTATGTCATTACAAGACTGGAATTAAATAGTAAAGCAGTAAAGCCTCTGAGTTGAAATGATAATAAGTATCACAGGCTATTTCTTTTTAAATTTTTTATATTTTTGCTTCCATTTCAAAGCAAGACACCATCTGGAAGTTGTTCTTTCTGCCAAAAAGAGTAGAGAGACATAAAGGCTCCCCTTCCTTTTCAAAATGAGCACTCACATTCAGAGAACTGAGCTCTGCCAAATGGAGAGCTGAGCCGTCATGTGTGATAAAAGGGACGGATGGGAGGCAAGCCTGGGAAAACCCTTGTCAGAAGTGACTTTTTTTCTGAATACAAGAAATGATAACTTTGCTTTGAGAATGGATTTGAACTACACATAAGCAGACACTGAGGGTACTTGGCATAGAATTATAATAAGATTCTTGACATAAAGGCAACATTTTCTCATTGGAGATCATCATGATACAGAGTATGTAGGAGAAAGTTCGTCAACACTGGAAGAGAAATGCAGACATGACAGACAAAATTCTTCCTGTCACCTCTTGCTGGGAGTGTTCCTAATCCTTAGGGAGGGGGAAAAGAGATATTAATGTCAGCATTCACAGTGTGTAAAATCTCTAGTGTGTAGTGTATTATGCTTAGTGATCATTAGTTGTATGAAGTTCAAATACTGTATTGTGAGTTATAAAATTCAAATTTAAAGAATCCTTTAAGCTGTCTTCACATTTAAAACATGGGATTGAACCCTACTGATTATTTATGCAAGACTTTGGTGCCAAGAACAGACAGATCAGGAAACTGAAAACTTGTTTGGGCTTTTGTGGAAGCAGACACTGAGACAAAAATTCAAATGCAAACAGATCCAAGGAGAGGATCCCTGGAAAACACAGTAGAAGAGCAAGGATGTGCAAACAGATGGGGAAGGGCCAATAAAAGGTGAATTATGAAACAAATTTTCCCCAGTGGGCCATCAAAGCTGGGCAACTCTGGAAGTGATATAGAATATGTGTCTCTGAGTCATCCTCTCCAAAAGTCCAGGGAACTAAAGTATTTATATACCAACACTTGTCAGTGGGAATTCCTGGGAGGTATTAATTAGCTAGAACTGCAAATTGCCCTGCCAGTGAACTACAGGTGCTGCCAGGAGGATGTTGGACACATGTGCACTGAAAGGGTAAGGCAAGGGACCTTGGGGGTGTGGGATGTGTGGGGGATAGAGCATTGACTACATATCTCCCATTGGCTTCTGTCTTTATAAGGCTTTTTCTAGACTGATTGTGCTGCTTGGGAAAATGACTTTTGTGCATTTCCCACTTTGTCCTGACACCTGCAACCTGGCTACATATCCAAGGACCTGAGTACAGGTGATTAGTGTTATTTATAATGAAAAAGTGTCTTTCACTTTTTATTTTAATCATTTTAACATATGATTTATATTTTAAAATGAGCTATATTTACCACTGTATTCAGATTCCACCACTTCTCACCACTTAGTATGTGCACACTATAGAAACATACTAGGCAAACCTAAGATAAAATGTCACTGCATAATAAAATGTGTTCTCCTGTGAATAGGAGGATGAGGCCTTACTGCATCCAGGTAATGCCATAGCTTTACTAAGGTCACATTTGAGATCTAGTAAATGCAAAGGGATTCCATGTCATTTGGTCAAGAATGCCAGCTCTAATTTTCAAGATTGCATCATAATATCACCGGGGTTTTACAAATGACTACTCATTTTCTTTCATAACCAATATCATTTTCCCATTAAAAAGTATAAAGGTAATTATATGATTGTACTATCTTTGATGCTTATTTAAAATTCCCTGATTTCTAGGGCCTCCCTGGTGGCGCAGTGGTTGAGCGCTGGGCTGCGAAGCTGCCCGCAGCCTCTGCAGCACCAGTTCGGTCCCCGACCACCGGCAAGGGTCCCACATGGCGCGCAGACCTCTCCTGCCACCCTCTGCTCCCTTCAGCAGTGTACTTCCTCATTCTGCCTGTTCTGCTCCCTGCTCTGGCTCTGGTGAATTCTCTCACCCTCCCGCACTTCTGACTGTACCCAGTGCTTGTATAAATAAATAAATAAATAAATCTTAAAAAATAAATAAATAAAATTCCCTGATTTCTTGGATAAAAATAATCCAATCAAAAATGGGCAGAAGAGCTAAAAAGAAACTTCTCTGAAGAGGAAATGCAAATGGCCAACAGGCATATGAAAAAATGTTCAACATCACTTGTAATCAGGGAAATGCAAATCAAAACTATAATGAGATACCATCTGACACCAGTGAGAATGGCACATATTAAAAAAACTAGCAACAACAAATGTTGGCGAGGGTGTGGAGAAAAAGGAACTCTCCTGGACCAGTTTGGTGGGAGTGCAAACTGGTCCAGCCACTATGGAGAGCTGTGTGGAGATTTCTGGACCTACTAAACATAGAGCTTCCATATGATCCAGCAATCCCACTCCTAGGTATTTACCCAAAGGACACAGAAACATCAATTCCAAAGGGCAACTGCACCCCTATGTTTATAGCAGCACTATTTACAATAGCTAAGCTTTGGAAACAGCCCATATGCCCAAAAATAGATGACTGGATCAAGAAGATGTGGTACATATACACCATGGAATATCACTCAGCATTCAAAAACGATAAACACATGCAGTTTGCAGCAACATGGATGGAGCTGGAAGGGATCATGCTCAGCGAAATAAGCCAGAAAGAAAAAGAAAAATACCAGATGGTCTCACTCATAGCAGGAATCTAGAAAACTTAAATAAGGGACCAGGAAAAAGAATAACTATAAGAAAGAAAATATCAAAATCAACAAACAACTATGAACCGGAGACACTCTATGGGGGTTGGGGGGCGGGGAAAGAAGGGATTGGGGTCAAAATAAGGGGGTTGTAATTGTATGGGGAATATAAAAATAAAATTTAAATAAAAAAATGAATGGGAAAAAGTAACATCAACTTCATTGTGAATCATGAGCTTGTGTCAAAGTATGTATTTATGCATATTGGTCTAATTGGAAGGATTTTATATGCATATTAAAATATCATGGACAGATGAAAAAATTCCATCACTCATGTTATTGAAAAATAGTTTGCTTCACTGACACACTTCACTGACACACTTGGGTCTGCTGGTCTCTAACCTGGAGGTCCTGAAAGGCACAGGGTTTCCCTGGGCTCCTAATCCACTAGGGTTCAGCCAATGCCACTCCCCCAAAATAACACCAACTTCTGGGTGTGCAGAGAGCTGGTATCACATAAGGCTGTTTGTTGGTGGCTTCTAGTGGTCCCCAGAAGCACTAGACCCCCTCCTGTCTGGGTTTGACTAACATCTGGGCATCCTAACTACTATACAGTCTGCAACTGCAGTGGTCCCTGCCTGTGACTCAAGGAGACATGAGATAACACACTTTTGTAGAAGCATGAACCTTAGCCCCCTAATATAGTCAATATTGTTAACTGTTACTTCATTAAGCAAAAATTCAATAAGAAAATAGAAAAGAAGAAAATATAGCTCGCTCCATATTATGTACTTCGTTAGTATGTTAGTTTTTAGGTTTCTGGTGGGCAATCTATTTAGCATTGCATATGCCCGCTGTACCTTATAATGTATTTTATATGATTGTTTCTTATTTTAAACTATAATTTTGAAATAATTTTAGACAAAAAATACAAAGGTAAATAACAGATATCCCATAAATATTCTTTAGCATTAATATTTCACAAAAGCTTAACACAATAATATAAGACTAGTCCTTAAAGCCGATGGATGTGAGGGAATCTGTTGCAAAGGTTCATTATCTTATAGAAATATTCTCACTGCACTGGATAAATATTTTTTGGTTTAATTCCTTTGTTAAAAATGGGAGGAAATATAAAATTTCACTTTGGAAAATTTAATGTAAGGATGGATGGAAGGATGGATGGCTAGACAGGTGCATATATGCATACATATCCAAACACATTGAGTGGCTTCATGATTCATTAAGAATTTGTATTAATATTTTCTTTTTGCTTTTAGTCTTGCTCTCTCACTTTGTTACTGCCAAAGGTTAGGGTCTGGGTAAATCACTGTGTAGGATCTGTTTTCTGGAATTTTGAGACAAGTAGAAGGCAGGAGTAGTATATTTTAGTGATAGTCAGGAAGTGTTTGAGTCTGTACTATGAGGACTCTGACATAGCGTGCATGCAGTAACCTTTGTTTCATGGAAGTCCTCAATGGTTGCAGACACTTGGCAATAAATTAGGTGTTGAGAAATGTTTGAACTTGTCGTGACTAGTCAGGGCTACTATGACATTGGAAAAACTAAGTGCATTATCATCTCAATAGTGTTTATAATAAAAGTAATAGCAGGATCAGTGTTGTCAGACCACTGAGGACTATGATAGGTAAATATTAATTGAGACTTATTTTAACCCAAACAAAAATCAAGAAGAAGGTGGTTCTTACCTATCCTTTAAAAAAATTAAAACTAGTTATTACTAACATTTCTTGGAACAAAATATACCCCAGGCTTAACGTGCCCTTTGGTCATTCTGCTATCCTGCAGGTTCTCCAGGGTCCTTACAAACACTCCCCCACCACACACACTATCAACTGTTTCTTTGTCAGTTTCGCTCTCCATAAGGCTGGGGTTCATTTTTAAATATTAGGAAGGAAAGTGTTTATAATAGCGAGAAATACCATTCTTCTCAGGGAGTGAAAATATGTAGAGAAATTATAAGTGGCCCCTCTAACCTTGCCCCCAATATCCTGGTATATTTTTGCTCTGCAGAGCAAATGACTTAATTCTCAACAGGCATCAGGCAGCTCACTAATGTCCGTGAGCCTTCAGAGCCATGTTTCTAACTCTCCAAAAGCGTGTATCCAAATTTTGCTGCAGTGTGTACCTTCTCTTTGCTCCAGCTGGCTGGCACACTGTTATTACAGTGTCAGATCACCATGAAGCTAAGCAGTGTAGGAGGCGGTACAGGGGATTATAATTTTCTTGCTCCAAGAAGGTGCCAGGAGTGGCCCAACATCAAGTAGTTCTAGAGCAAAGCACATATTAAGTGGCACGTTTGGGAACTTTTCTCACTCAGTGGAGAACAATGCTTGAACACACTGTACACTATTTTTTTCAGACATAAATGCCGAACTGGAAATCTTTAAAAATATAGAAGTGAAGTAATTAAGGGGGGGACTTTTTAATTTCTTCAAGTTGATCTTCAATTCTAATTTTTTGAAAGTCCATAAAATCTTGAAATCTGCATTTTGAGGTCTGGACTCTAGGTATGCTGTCTCACGTCCCATTACGTCTCTCTTGGTTTAGATAATTTTGCTTCTCCCTCAGCTACAAGGGGGACAGGACTGGAGTTTCTCAAATGAACTGCTACAAAGAAACTGAGAAATGATAAAGATAGAAGAAAACACATAAATTTGAATGTCATTAGCATTTGGTGACACATGTAAACATGTTTGATACTATATACTACATATATGTGTGTGCACATACGTAGTTAACGCTGTATGAACAATTATGCTAAAAATTCACACATGTTATCTTCACTCAACAAATAATGAGTTTATTGTTCGAAGCACTGAGGAAGCAGCATTGTTTTGGATGGGAGAAGCAGGACATTCTAAAGTAAAATAAAAATTTTGAATGAAAATACAATAAACAGCGAGTGGGTGTTATCTCACATGACATGTTCAGTCAAGGTCTCCAGGGGGTGTGTTGTTAAGGCTGAGTTTGAAGTGAGGCTAGGATGCAAAATACATGCAGATGGGAGATAAACAACACAGGCCAGGCTTGTATGTATGCGGTCATGCCAACAGCCCCCTTTCACAGATGGGAAAATCAAGCTCACAGGAAAGCAAAGTGACTTCTCTGAGACTCTATAGCTAGGACAGGGCACCACCAACCATGCATTGATGTCCTCCTCTGTTGACTTTTCAAACTCCTCTTGCTTCTTCACCCTTGCCTTTGGTCAGTTCTTTTCTACTCTCCTCTTCAACTAATTTGATTTCATATCCTTACAGGAAGAAAAGTCAATAACAGCACTTGGTACCAACCTCTTTCAGAGTGGTTTCCACTCCACTGGTGCATCTGCTTTCTTTTGCCACCTCCAAGCCCTACAGGGAAGGGAAGTGAGTACTAGCATTTCCCTTGACAAACTTAGGGACAGCATAGTCCTTGATATAACAAGCAATTAATTAATTAAGCATATGACAAATATTTGAGGGCAGGATGGAGAAAAGAAGGAAACAAAGAAGGAAGTGGGTTGGGGAGAGAGTCCAAACTCAGGATACAGTTCTACTTAGAAATTTGAGACTAAGAGACTGCACAGAGAACTAAAGGTGGCATCACACAATTTCTAGACTTGCTGCTGGCATTGTGATGCCTTTGCTACACTCCTCTCCCTCTCTTTGAAAGCCAAAGGCATTACTAGCAGTCTTAAATTAACTTATCTTAAATGCAAGGAATTCCAATCTGGATCTATCAGTAGAGGGGGTAGTAGGTAAAGGAAAGGGACACGTTGGACCTTCCGGGTCCCCTTGAAATCATACTACATGAGCTGGGATTAATGCAAATTATTATGCCTTCTTCCCAGAATGCAGAGAGTTCCACTGTAGGAAAGTGTTAATTGTCTCCTAAATTTCAGGGGCAGTATGGTGACTGTGTAAACCAAGGAGCTCTAGAGTTTGAGTTCTTGGATTTCCATTTCTCTTTATCCATTTAGTAGTCGTGGAACTTCCTGTTTCAATTTCCACATGTTTTCACTGGCCATGTGGAAGGCACCCACCTCATAGGCTGCTGTGGGGAGTAAATAAGTGAAGATCCTAAAGCACTCACACTGGGGTCTGGCAAGGATCCAGTGCATGATCGCTGCAAATTTGGTATTTCCTGAGCAAATAAAATCATGAAAAAGTACATTGGGGTAAACATGTAATTTGGAGGGAAAGGAGATTCATTATGTTTATTAACACCATTCATCATAATCTCTGGAGATAAAGAGGCTACAGTAATTTCTGGAAGCTCTGTAGATGAACATGTTCATGTTCTCTCCTTCTTCAGTTGCCTTCTTCGGCTTTCAGAGGGGAAGAGGTCTGACACTCCGACAGTGTCTTCTTTATAATATGGCAAATTATTTGTCAGAGTCTAAGTTTTCCCTATTGCTTCCATCCATCATGAATGATGACCTTTAATGTTTACTGTTCAGAAAAGTATGACCTTCCTCATAACCCTTGATCTCTGACACACCTTGGGGTAAAGGGTCAAAAGGTTGGATTAAAAAAAAAGGCATTTTATTCCATTTTTCCTTCTTCAAAGTAATAGTCAGAGGTGGAACCAAACATTGGATGTTCTTGGCTTTTTTATTGACTCAAATCCTGAGGTTATTCACGTGATCCTATAGGATTTCAAGTTTTCCTGAGAACTGTAACTGTTTTAAGTTTTGAACACAAGTCCTCAAGGAACAGTTCAGAAAGACCCAGTTAATTGCAAAACAAATAAAAAGAGAACTCCCTTTAGTGCCTGAGGGAATGACCTGAGCAGTTTCTGCGTGTGGTGCAAATGTTTAAAAAACGCAATAATCTCTCACCTTTTCTTTCTAACCTACAACTAAGGACCCAGGAGGGCAGCAGCGGGTTAGAAACGGGTTTCTATGCCAAGTCCTGGAGAGTCTCCACGGAGACAATTGACCAGGCTGTTCCCTGCTTTTCTAGCATGCTCTTGCGCTAGTTGCATATTTCTGCCAGGTGCAACTACTATGCCGTGAAATTTGACATTGCGCCCTGATGAAATGTAATCCCCTGCAGTACTGCTCCGCTCTATTCTATTAGGTAAGAAAGAGCAAGAGGGTCTCCTTGGGATTCCTGGAGAGCGCGTCCGGGACTAACTTAACTATCTTAACTACCCAGGACCAGGTCTTATCTCCAAACCCTTCTTAAACAATTTAATTCTCTCTGGGATGAAATTACACCCATCCTCATTCCGGAAACATTCTCCATTTCTAGGAAAAAAAAAAAAAAGCCATGCATCCTCTTCTTCCTCGCCTTCGCATGTCTCAGGCCTGGCGACAATTTCAAAGAGACTTCTAGCTGTGAATTTTACACCAGGTCTCTACGCCGCCACGTCCCGGCTTATTTCGCCGCTCCAGGCAGGCGCATCTCTTCGCTGCACCTCGGCTTCCCAAACCAACTCTGCCTAACTTTCGCTCCCAGACTCCAGCAGGGGCGCCCTCCGGGCATCCGGCTGCGGCAGGCAGGAGCAACCCTAGTCCCGAAACCCCAGAGCAGAGTGCCCAGCGCCGGGCGAAGCTGGCTCTCCAGTCCAGCCCCGGCGAGCCCCCTCTCTGCCCGCCTGCAGTCGGGGGTTTCCCGGAGCTCAGCCTGGCGCTCAGCCCGCCCCGGCTTCTCGCCTCCGGGCCCATCTTTCCGGACACCAAGCCGCTCAACCCCCAACCCTTTCCACCTCCGGGGCAGCTCAGCAAAACCCGGTCCCCGCCCGCTACGACCACCCTCCGGCCCCTACACCCCCCGTCCCAGCACAACCCCCAGAGAGAAAGCCCAGCCGGGCTGTCCCCAGTTACACCGGCCACCGCCGAGGGCCTCCATCCCTCCAGGCGCCCTAATTCACGCTCATTCATATTCATTCTCTTTCGCTCTCTCCTCTTCCCCTCTCCAAAGACTCCTAACGAGACAGGCTGAGCCTCCTCAGTGGCACTCCCTTTCATTCATCTCCCTCTCAAAACACGCGCACACACACACACACACACGCGCGCGCGCGCACACACACACACGCACACACACACACACCCCACTCCACTTTTCAGACGCCCACCTCCTACATACTCCCCTCCCCTAAACTGACTTCCACCCACTCACCATCTGTAGCCTCCCTTCCGCCCCCCGCCCCTCCTGCCGGGCCCCCCCCTCCCCGAGAAGCAGACCCGCACACTGGGAGGCAGGGACCCCCGCCAGACGCTCGGGTCGTGCTCGCGGTACTGACCTCGGCCCGCCCGGGAAACTAACAAAGGCTGTGCTCCAGCCCAGACCCCGAGAACTGCAGGCGGCGGCCGCAGGGCACACGAGCCTGCGCCGCGCCGGGCGAGCGCCGAGCGGGGACTGCTGGGGAGTCGGAGGCAGCGCGCGGGCGGACACACATCTCTCCCGGCCAGCACGGCTCGGACGCCGCCGGCATCATGGGCTGCTGCACCGGGCGCTGCTCGCTCATCTGCCTCTGCGCGCTGCAGCTGGTGAGTGCCCCGCGCGCCCCGGTCCCGGGACCGGCCCCCTGCCCCGGGACCGGCCTCTCGGGCTCGCTCCGGGGACCGCAGCTCAGGGCGCGGAGTGGGTGGGCGAACCCGGCGCTCCCGCCGGCCGCCCACACTCCCCGCCGCCCCTGCTCTCGCTGCCCTGGCGACGCCGGCGCTCACCCCGGCGCCCCTGCGCTGCGGGAGGCGCAGTCTCCTCTCGGCTCCGCGCGCTGGGGTTCGCCGCGCCCCCGCGGGGAGAAATCGGGGGGTCAGTGTCGGTCGCCCAGGCGCCCGGGGAGTGAGCGATTTCCCCGCCCCTGGGTTGGACAGCTGGCGTTAGCACCTTCCGCGTTTGTGCTGAAGTTTCACTGGGACTTTGGGCTCTTTCTTCTTGGGATGATTTCGAGTAACGTTGTTTAATTGGAAGGGGCTTGGGAATGCCTGCGTTTTAAGGAGAGCGAGGAGCGTGTACTCTGCGTTGCGAGTGAGCTGGCGCTTACCTTCAGCAGGTTTAAAGTGGTGGTTGAGGGGTCTTGCATCTTCAGGAAGGAGGGCTGACGGTGCTTTGAAGGAGTATTTTAGCCCTACCCCTTCCAGTGTTGCTTTAGACTGTCGCTGTGTTGCTTGTGGAGGCAGCGACAGACTGACAGCTGTCGTCAGGGAGACAGCCGAGTGCAGGGCTCTGGGTAAGGTGTCTTGCCCAGGGAGTGCAGGTAATGGTACTTTCCAGATGAGTGTGGCAACTAAAAGACCTTTCAGAGTGGAAGGAAGGCTCTTCCTAACATATGTCCTGTGGGGACCTGGTCTGGCCCTGTGGTCTATTCTGTAGTCGCTTGAGGTCAAGGCCGCAGACCCTTTGTGTCAGACTTTTGTGTGTGAAAGATTAATAGACAGCTCCCTTTCATTACACTTAAGCCACATTCTGTAGAAGCGCTGCTGCCAGGCTTTCTTCGAAATATTGCTTGTTTTCTGAAGTCACATACATTAACCAGCATATTTTGATATGCAGAGGGAAAAAGCTTTTCAGTGAACTTTACTGAGTAACGTCGACTTTGCAATCATTAACCGAGAAATAAAATAATGCTTTTTTTCTTTAATAGTTAGTCTTTGTCCCTTTGAATGTTTTAAAACTCTTCACTTTTCTCTGGCCTCAGTGTTCCACCCTCCCATAAAGCCCTCTCTTTAAATGTGCTCTTCATTGTTTACCTAAACTATGCATAATTTATGTATTTATTGATTGGAAATCATTGGCTACTTTGTTTGAATCTATGGGGCAATCCTTGCATCCTGTTAAATAGGACATATTTTATAGCGTTTTCTTGAAAATATTATAAAAAAAATTTACTTGAGCATGAATGTTTTCTTTCATTCATGATCAGGAAAGAAGGCAAAAGGATAATTCACACTTTGAATTATCACACTTTGATAATTCACACTTTTTGGTTAATAGAAATGGACTTGAATTGTAAGTTGAAAAAACTGAATACTTTTTTAAAAGCCCCTTGAATATGCAAGAATGTAGATAGGCTGACAGGATTGTGTAATCTTTAATGGCATATTTCTTTCTGTTTTACAAGGAAACGTCAGGAAAGGGTTTTTGGTGCAGGGAATTTATCAAAACAAGTGTGATTTCCTTAGTTGGTATGGTGGTATTTGAGATACTGATGTTTTTGGTGTTTTACCTCTTAGCCTGGAATGCCTGTTTCCCACATACACCTTCTCAATTGATACAAATGCAACTTGCTTTTCAAAGCTTTTCTCAAAATCCAACCTCTCCTATGAAATTTTCCCTGGTTCTCCGGATAAAATATGTCTTATTTTCCTTTAATCTCATAGCAATTTGGCTTTTCCTCTGTGAGAACACCATTCAGTCTTTTAAATTATTTTAAGTTATCTACATGTCTCTCATCACTAGACTGTAAGCAACCTGAGGGTAAGGATCAAGCGTTATTCTATGTTTACAAAACATGAAAATCCCTAGGAGAGCGCGTATTAGGAACTGAATCATATTTATTGAATTTACTATCGTAAATTCATTCCATGCAGGGTTCTTGCATAAATGTTATTTTAATTCACTCATAAATATTACCCTCTGAGGAAGGCATCCGTTTCATTAGTTTGCAGATGAAGAAGGTGATACATATAGAGTTCAACAACTTTTCCAAATCAATAGTTTTTGGATGGTGAAGACAATGGGGTGAGTGAATGATTAATAAATGTATCTCAAGCAAAATGTGTATGTGTATCTTATGTTACATTATGTCATACGTTATGAATATTATGTATAAAAGGGATATAGCACTTACTTGACTAATAATGAAATATGTAGTGCTCTTTATTGTGAATTCTATATGTCCAGTTAATTCTGGCAGAATCCTTTTGTTAAATTTGGTAAATTCTTGGCTCTGTACGTCTAACTTGAATGCTGACTAATATTTCTTTTCTCTTTGAGGACTATAGCAAAGCAAAATAAGGAAAATAGTTTTGCAACTTCACTCCATTGGATATCCATGTGGATAGATTTTTTGCTGAATTGGCTAATAGTTCTTAAATACTGGAAAATTATTTCTTCAGTTTGTGTGTGTGTGTGTGTGCTATTGACAATGTTATGGCTATAGAAGTGACATACTCTTAGGTTTCAGTGGGCTATGGTAGAATAGTATGGTTGCCTTGGTGGTGGGTGTACTATGGTAACATACATCTGAAGAGGTGTGAACCTATACCCCTAAATCATATACAGTGTTTTTATTTATTTTTTTAGATTTATTTATACAAGCACTGGGTACAGTCAGAAGTGCGGGAGGGTGAGAGAACTCACCAGAGCCAGAACGGGGAGCAGAACAGGCAGACTGATGAAGAAGTACACTGCTGAGGGGAACAGCGGGCGGCAGGAGAGGTCTGCGGGCCATGTGGGACCCTCGCCGGTGGCCAGGGATCGAACCAGCGCTGCAGCCCAGCACTCAACCGCTGCACCAACAGGGGAGGCCCCATATATAGTGTTTTAAATCATTGTTACCTCACTAAAAACAATACAATTAAAAATATCACTTTATTAAGTCTAGACAAATGCCCACACTTTGACCAATTTTAATTTCACCATAACTTGGTATTTCTATCATACAGATGAAAGACATAAACTTAGTAGCAAAAAGTAAATCATTAAAATTATTAGTAAGGGATGTTTTAAATATCTTGTACTTCTTTTTTTATATGACTTATTTAAATTTAAGTTTATTTTACTTAACTTTTAATGATGGCTGTATTTATCAAGTGGCTCACAAAGTCCTAAAATTTTAACTGAGTCACTGAGCTGCTATATGCCTGGGTTGGGATCCCAGATCTAGTGTTCTTTCCACTAAAACCAGCTGTCTTTTTGCCCCCTTTCATGGTGTTTTTCTCTTCTCCACAACTGTTGGAAGTTGAGGGTTACAAAGAGTAAATAGCTGTGGGCATCAAAATGGGAATGGCATTCACAGAACACAATTTCTAAGAGAATCTATGTGCTATTTTTTAGGAGTGACTATACCAGTCACTAAAGGATGGCCCATTAGTTCCATCTAAAAGTTGGAACTATTTGAGAGGTTTTTATTGTCTAATTCATATTTCATTCAAACCACTCTCCCAAGTAGAACATCAGATTGAAAAACACAATTGGAGAAGTACTTATCATTTTTTGGTTATTATTTTTGCATGAATTTTGGTTTGCAAAACCTCAGTCTTCTTCCAATGTCTTCATTCCACTGCTCTGGTTATCTCCTAGATGACCTTTATTTCACACTTTTCTCTCCCAAGCAACTTTGCATTTGCCCCAGATTTTACATTCGGGTTGCTAATTCTGCAAGATGATTTTAAAGAGAAAATGAAAAGCATGAGTAGTTGCCCATAGAATATTGCATACAGTAAAACTTTTTTGAAAAAATCCAGTTAATCACAGTGTATCAGATTTATCAAGTCATCCAGCAACTTTTAAATACGTATTTTGTATGGATACATTTCATTTTGTTTGTTTTAGAATAATGTGTATTTAGAATAATGTGTATTCGACTATCAGATATGTGTTATCTAGAAATTAAAAGAAGCACCTGATCACATACTATTACTAAGCTATTTATAGTCATCACATTCAAATATGTCTTAATTGCATGAGTTTAAAATTAAAAAAAATATTCCATATATCTTTTCAGAGCTATCTTACTGCCCTTAGTGAATAGTTGAATTCAGAGTGGCAGGGATTGTTCTTACATAATTGAAGACATTGTCTTGCTATCACACAGATCAGACTCTAAGATCTGTTTAACAAAATCTTGTCCCTGGATGTGGTTATTACCACACAGATGCAATTGACTAAGTTAAGGTAAGGTCATATGGGAGCAGGGGGGTTCCCTATTCTCATGTGACTTATGTTTTTATATAAGGGGGTAATTTGAACTCATACATGACATGGGGAGTGCCATGTGGAGATAAGACAGACATTGAGATGCTTCTCCAAGTCAAGGAAAGTCAAAGACTTCCAGAAAACCATCAGAATCTGAGAAACGGAGAGCCCTCTCAAGAAATCAATGCTGCCAGTGCCTTGATATTAGACTTCTAGTTTTCAGAACTGTGTGAGAATTAATTTTGTGGTATAAATCACTCAGTTAGAGGTGATTTGTGAGAGTAGTCCAAGTAAACTAATACAGGTCTTTAGTTTTTTCATTTCATAGGAAAATAATAACTTCTTTGTGTTCATTTCTTTGTGTCCTTGCCATTTTTTAAAACTGGATTTTAAGTTGAGAAAAGGCAAAGAATTTGATTGACTGACAGACTCTCCCAACAAGCACTGCCTAGGGTAAGCTCTCAGTGAATATTTGGAGAACAAGTTAATGTATAAACAGCAGCAAAACTTTATTGAGTTTTTTTTTTAATGTTCCAGGTATTGTTCTATGTAATTTATATCTGTGAAATCATGAATTTCACAATCACTCATTTTAGAGGTTCAGACATTATGACAAAGAGAATTTGTGTAATATGTCCAAGACCATAAAGACAGTAAGCGATAGAGCCAGGATTCAGATGTGAGTCTGCATTCTCTTTACTGTGTTCTGTGTGACCTGTATATGGAATAATCAGCAATATTCAACAAATATTTACAGAGTTCTGAAGCACTATATATTCAAGTGTAGATCTGCTCTGTGCACTTTATATCTGAGGGCAGAAAGATTGTCAACAAATGTGTCAATAAAGTTTATCTGATTATAAATACTATTAGGTATCTTTAAAGAAGTTAACTATATAATATACACAGAGAACTAGAAGGGACTCTTTTTTGGTGGTGTGGTCAGGAAGATGTCCCAGAAATTGGATGTTAAGTCTAAAAGATTGACCAGTGGTCAGTCATGCAGAGAGTGGAATCATTCAAGCAGAGAAAAGCAAATTTGCCAGTTTTGAAAGAGTGTGGTATAGTCCTAGTTGCGACATGAATTTGGCAGGGTGTGTTTGTGTGTGTGTGTGTGTGTGTGTGTGTGTGTGTATGAAAGAAAGAGAGAGAGAGAGAGAGAGAGGGAGAGGGAGAAACAGTGATAAACTGGCAGTAGCAGCAGAATGCATTCAAAGAGTGAATCCATTTTGTCAAAATAAGGGGGTTGCAATTGTATGGGGAATATAAAAATAAAATTTATTTAAAAAAATAAAATAAAATAAATCCCTAATAAATAAATAAATAAATAAATTAATTAATTAAAAAACAAAGAGTGAATCCACTGGAGCATTTTATTTTTAATTTTTTAATATTTTTTATTTTTAAAATTTTTAATTTCTTATGTATTTCTTACATTTTTCATTTTTTTACAATGTATGCATTTTCTTCTTGGTTATATTCCCCATACAATTGCACCCCCTTATTTTGACCCCAATCCCTCCACTCTCCCCCACCCTTGACACTGGAGCATTTTAAACAGTCCAGGTATCATCGACTTGTGTTCTAAAACACTCATTGCTGAGTAGAGAATAGACTAGAGGGAAACAAGGGAGAAAATTGGAGACAAAATGCTCTTCTGTTATTCTGAGCCAGAGATAATGCAAGTCAGACAAATGTACTGACAAAAGAGATGGGGAAAGGATGGCATTGAGGCATGATTTAAGAGTAAGAACCTTGATAAGGGCCAATGGCACAGGTGTGTGTTGGTATCTCATAGTGGTTTTGATTTGCATTTCCTTCATAATAAGTGATGTTGAACATTTTTTCATGTGCCCGTTGTCCGTTTTTTAAAATTTTTATTTATTTATTTATTTTTAAAAATATTTATTTATTTATTTATACAAGCACTGGGTACAGTCAGAAATGCGGGAGGGTGAGAGAATTCACCAGAGCCAGAGCGGAGAACAGAACAGGGAGACTGACAAAATACACTGCTGAGGGGAGCAGCGGATGGCAGGAGAGGTCTGCACGCCATGTGGGACCCTTGCTGGTTGCCGGGGATTGAACCGGCACTGCAGAGGCTGCGGGCAGCTTCTCAACCCAGTGCTCAACTGCTGCACCACCGGGGAGGCCCTGTCCATTTTTTTTTTTAAATTGGGGTCTTCGTTATCCTTTTATTGCATTGTGTGAGCCCTCTATAGATCTTTGATACTAGTTCCTAGTCATATGATGTGCAAATGTTTTCTTCCATCCAGTTAGCTACCACCTCACTCCTGTGAGAATGGTCCAAATCTAAAAAAAACACAAACAACAAATGTTGGCAAGATTGTAGAGAAAAAGGAAACCTTGTGAGAATGTAGATTGGTCCAACCCTTATGGATAATAGTATGAGTTTCCTCAAAATATTAAAAATAGATCTACCATATGATCCTGCAATTCCACTCCTAGGTATCTACAAAATCACCAATTCTAAAGAATATATGCACTCCTATGTTCTTTGCAGTACTATTTAAACAGTGTAGCATTATTTACAATCTAAATGCCCATTGGATTAAGATGTGCACATTGGATTAAGGTGTGTGCACTCACACACAATGGAACACTAGTTAGCTTTTAAAAATATGAACTCTTTCCTTTTGCAACAATGTGTTTGGTGTTGGAGGAGATCATGAAATTAGTAAGAAGGAGAAAGATAAATACTGAATGATTTCACTCATATGTGGAATATAGAGAAAACACACACACACACACACACACAAACAAACAGAAGAACTCACAAACTTAAAGCAAAATAAACCCTAGAAGCATGACAGCAGAATTGGCACTATTAGGATGATAGGATTGGGGATACAAGGACAGCGCATCTGTGGTAAGGACTATGGGTGCTTGGATGGTAGGGTGGTGTGGTGACATACATCTGAGGAGGTGTGAACTTATTCCCCTATATCATGTAGAGTGTTGTAAATCAATGTTAATTCAATAAAGAAGAAAGCAAAAAAAAAAAAAACAGAATAGACAGCTTAGGACTTCCTGAGGGTTAGCCTACCATCTTGAGTGACAGTGTAATTGTGGTGCTTTTGACTGAAAGTGGGAAAATTGGGTGTTGTGGATGTCGAGATAGAGCAGGAAGGTTTGAGGATAGGGTGATTTTGTTTTTCACCCTTTAGGATTTTGATACCTAAGGTTCAGTAGCTTGGAACTCAGAGGACTAAACTGAGCAATCAGAATTGGGGCTGAACAACATTGGTACGTGAAAAACATTGGTACTTAAAAGTCCTGATGGTCACCCTGAGAGAGTATGTAAAGATGGGACTATTACTGAAAATAGGATTCAAAGTTGTAAGGCAGAAAATTGAAAGAAAAAAAGTTCACTGACATGGAAATACTTACTTAAATGTGTGTGTGATTTTATTCTTCATATATTATCAAGTGCTATTGTTTTGTGAAAGTTGCCTCAATTTTGGTCAAACTGTTTTTATTCTGATAACATCCATGTAGAGTTTTGCCTATTCCTGCTCTCCTGTACGAGGTAATCTGTATTGTAAGATTTGGGGAAGTAAATTACTTTCTATGTCCAGAATTTCAAATACTGTTTTGTGTTTAAAAATGAACTACTTTGTCCATATTTTTTTCACCTTTCTCCTACAAATTTTACAATGTGTATTTTGGGTCTTCAGGAGAGATTTGAAGCATTATCCAGAATTTATAAAGGAAGAACTTCAAATAATTTAAGCATAAGAAATTTTGAGTTAATATTTTGAGTAAAGAATTGGCATTAGAATCAAAATATTCAGGGCCTCCCCGGTGGCGCAGCGGTTGAGCGCTGGGTTGCGAAGCTGCCCGCAGCCTCTGCGGCGCCGGTTCGATCCCCGGCTGCTCCCAGGCCACTGGAGGAGGGTCCCACATGGCGCGCAGACCTCTCCTGCCGCCCGCTGCTCCCCTCAGCAGTGTACTTCGGTCCTTCTGCCTGCTCTGCTCCCCGCTCTGGCTCTGGTGAATTCTCTCACCCTCCCGCGCTTCTGACTGTACCCAGTGCATGTATAAACAAAAAAACAAACAAGCGAACCAGCAAACAAATAAAAAAAAAAAAAAAAAGCATGCCTCTATAAAAAAAAAAAGAATCAAAATATTCAATAATATACACTTTTCATAGTTTTTTTTTTTTTGCAAGCCTTTGGATGAGTGAGTAGAAAATAAGAACAAATTTCCATATGTATATTTTGACTACTTTCTTAAGCATTTCTATCAGATGAAGTGGGTCTTGTTTAAAACAGCATTTCCAATGCCTAATAAATATTACTCATTAAAAATAAAAATAAAAATCAGAATAGGGATCCAAAATTTGAGAATTTTCAAAACAAGGGAATAAAACAGCCAAAGCAGCTACCTCTCCTTCTTCCCAAGGTCTCAATGTCCCAGTGAAACAGTAATAATAGGGCCTCCCTGGTGGCACAAGGGGTTAAGATGCAAGCCATGAAGGATATGCAACCTCTGCAGCATGGAGTTCCATCCCTGGCCAGGGAGCTATCCACATGGCACAGCAGACCTCTCCTGACTGGCCAGCTGCTCCCCTCAGCAGTCTTGTTCTGTTACCCTCTCTGTCTCTGGTGAATCCTCTCACCCCCTATTCTTTTGGCCCTCACCCCAGTTCTTGTATGCATAAATAAACAAATCTTAAAAAACAACAACAAAGAAACAGTAATAATACTGGGAAGAAAAATGGAGCAAACAAAAGATCAGGAAGACCTAAAGAGTCCAGGAAGATAAGAAGAAAGTGCATTTAACGACTTGTGTGTCTTATGCAATTCACAAAGGTGCTCAATTTGAACTTTGTTCTGCATGCCCTTAGGGTGTTATGCCATGGAGTTGGAGAATTGTGTACCTTTTTGGTATTAAGCTGCTTAATGTCATTGTGGATGTGATACAAAATAGGGGAATAAATTTTGAAAATAAAGATGTAGATTAATGTGTAAGTTAGGATTTGTGGTAATGTAGACAGGCATGAGAAGTTTAAAAAGAAAACCACAAATTATTTAATTGCTTATTGTGATTTTCCTATGTTTAACTTTTAATAATTTTTGCTTTAATTTTGAAAAAAGGAGATATATTTCAAACAATTTTGGAGATTCCTTGAATGTCCATGTTGGGGATACTCTATGGAAAATATTTGATAAGGTTAAAGGGCACCTTTCTTCTTAGGTGCATCAAAAATGCATGCTTTTAATCCCTATTAACTGGAATTAGTATTAATTAGTGTGAATCTTCCTGCATTTACAACAGAATATAAGATTCTACTGAAAGATAACACTTTATCAATGATTAATATTCAAAATGCCATTTAAATGATAATACAAGCAAATGATACAAAACACAAACTATCTAATTTCCCTTTTAATTTGATTTATTTTGTAAAGATACTAAAATAAAATGGGTGATGGGCCCTCAATGCCCTTAAATGGAACTTTCTTATCTTAGGTGTAGGTAGGTAGATTATAGGAGAACAACAGATAAGATGTGCATATTAAAAAATAGAAAGAAATGGAGTAAAAACCAATCCAGGTGAAAGCATTGAGTTTTGCTTAATGACATAGCTTAAAGAAGGTAAAACCTTTGAACTAAGATTGCTATTCTGTTGCTACTGAGCAAAATACCTCCAGTTCTTTGATTTGGAGAAACATCTGTCTGTTGGGAACGGGAGGTAAGGGTGAAAGGCAAAAAAGCAGGAGAGGTTGGGGTACTGTCAAGAACTTTCCAAAATTTAGATAATCCCTGATTGAGGGAAGCAGGGGCAAGAGAGCATAGAATTATTAATGACCTGTTACTTTTATTCTGGCTCTTTTTTCTTTTTTTTGTAGAGGATCACTTTTAAGAAAGATTTTCCTAATTAATTGTATACCTAATCATTGAGTAGCATTAAGTGTTTGAGTTTTTTTCTCCACTCCTTCCATAGGTACTTACATGAGGAATGGTTTCATATAGTTATCCACTTCCTTTAGTAATAAGAAGAATAGGATTTTAGCTCTCAGATTCTCGTAAGAGATGGGAGCTCAGTGGATGTGATGATAAGTCGTAAATATCTTTCTGACAGTTTCTCTCTATTCCAGTAATTAGAAACATGACTGTACTTTGGTATTGATTAATATGTGATATGATAAGTGCATGTGGAAGCCCCAGGCTATAGAGGTTGATTGGTTAAATTGGTTAATTAAGGTACAAAGAGGAATGCTCTGCATTCAAGTTATGTTTCCTGTACTGACAAGTAGTTATAACTAATCATAATTAAGTTAATGGGAAATATAAAATTTTAATTAGTGGTAATTCTTTATTTAATTTGTTTTTAAAATATAAATTCTTAATGAAGTAGCTTTTTCAAATTAGACTTTATGAAAGGTAACCTATCTTAGATTTGAGGGGTCTGCAACAAGTCATCTAGACCTGTTTTAGCACCACTGCAGGGTAATTCATGCATCTTCAATATCAGAGAATATTCTGTTGATTCTTAACTACCTCTGAATTTCTGCTGTTAGCAAATTCCTCATTATAGTTAAATCAGATTTCTTGTGCTTCGATTTCAATCCCATCTTCTGTACTTTTGCCTTTTATGTGGTGATGAGTAACAGATGGAGGCAGTGATGTACTGGAACTGGTTCATACCAACTGGGGAGGTGTTCACTGTTACATTTCCAGAAATCATGTTACATTTGAAATGAAATCACTGTTACATTTCCAGAAATAATTTTATTAAAAAATAATTTATATAGATTTTAAATTATATTAGAGACAAAGGCAGTAGATATCCCAACTTCATACTTCTTAATTATTTTACTGCATTGTGCTGCTATCTGTGTTCCAGGGCTTATTTTACATCTATTGTGTCTGTAAGGTAGAAATTCTCTGTAACTGTGTGTTGTTGAGCATCTCTTTCCAACTCTGCATTTAGTGACATCATATTGGTAGATAAAACCCTATCATGGTGGAAATATTTACATCATGGAAAATACAAACACCACAAATCAGACCTTCCTCTCACCCCTAGAGCCAGTTATTAAACATTTATGGATACACCACTGGGCTGGGGCTTTCATCAGAAGAAGGCCAGTTTTCTTCCTTGTACAAGTAGGAACTGATTTATAAGCCTTTAAGGTCACTAATTAATGCACAAATAGACAGCATATTTCCTAACCCAAATGTTTTATTTATTACTCTGATTGCATGTGAAATGGTTTAGACAGAATGAAGAAGTTTTTGTTTAAAAAAAAAAAAACAACACTATTGAGTCATTTGGTATAATAGCTTTCGGATATCTCTAATTATTGTCCTTGATAACTGATCTGTGACTAAATGATTCAGAACTGATAATGGATCACAGGTTTCTAGGTGATTGACTAGACAGGGGAGTCCCTTAGTATGAGGGGAAGTCATCTCTGTCTAGTGGGCGCTCATTGGTTCCCAGGAGTGAAAGAGAACTTACATCACCTCCACCTGTCCTAATTAGCGCCTTCCACAGGGATGTCAAGTAATCAATGGCAAAATGATCAAACTTCCTTTTTTACCACATTTGATTCTTTCAGGCCTGAGCTGAGCTTCGATTTTCCATTGTCCCCACATTGAAACACTAAATATTCAATCTTGAATGAAGCTGGGAGCAGGTGGCATTTGAGAATATGCTAAAAGATATTTGGCTCGTAAGATTTATTTTCTGAAATTTAAAAAATAATTTTTGGTACAGTATGGAACAAAATCCTATTGTACTTCATTATTCTTTTTTCATTCTTACAACATCGTAGTGAGGCAGATATTAATATATTTCCATTTACAGAAGAGAAAACTGGAATGTGGAAAAATTAAATAGTGCATTGAAACCATATGTACTGATATGGCTTAAGCCATCAGAAATGTAGAAGTCTGGTAACAAAATTTTGAATGTGTGACCTTTTGACTGTATTAGAAGAGAGTTGTTTCTCTGGGCTCAAGTCAAACCTAGTAGAAAAAGTAATTATTTAGGCATGCATTTTCACATTTTTCTTGAAAAAAGTGATTTTTAAAAATGTGATTCAGGTGACTTGAGTAATAAGAAGAGACACCGTCTCTCTTTGAAACTTTTTTTCTTTTTCTATTTCTGTTAGTGGAAGGTAGTATTCCTTATGATCGACATCTATATTTAGAGTCCCTCAGGAAGCACCCCAATTTATCCTGAAACTAAAGCATGAAATGCAAACTTTCTGCAGACCAAATATTCTACGATTTTTGCATGCTCTGTTTTCTTCAACACATGAACCACTTTTGACAATATTTATACTGCCCAGATATATATCATCCAGTAATACCACGGGACCTATATTCATTGACATCCTTTCTCTCCAGAAGGATTTTAAACCATGAATTCCTTTTGCTCTCTGATGGGAAATTCTTCTATGGCCTTGGAGTGCATGCTTGTCAAAAATCTGAATGTTATAGTCATACTGCTGACCTTGAGTCTAAAATGTAGGGTCAGTCAGAGAAACATTTTAGATGAGCCCTTGAACCATTAAGAAACTTGCAAAGATCCCCAATAATCTTTTCAACTAAAAGTGATCTGTGGTTGGAAATACAGAGATGGAGTTACCCTTAGGGGGATCTGTTCTTCACACATGTGGTTCTGTTAAATCATGTCACAAGTAGGAGACTTAACATTTTGTAATATTTCACAGACTACATTATCCAGAGTATCATTAATCATCTACTACTAATAGATTTGTTTGACTAGCTCTAAAGTTTCTTTGCACATACCATTTAACTTCTTCGCTATTGATAAATTTATTATAGGGCAAAGGTTTTGGAGTGTTTGATTTAAGTAGAGTCATACATACATCAGTAGGGATGAATTCTGAGAAATGTATCATCAAGTGATTGCATCATTGTACATACATCTTAGAGTATAATTACACAAACCTAGGTGGGGTAGCTTACTACACACATAGTTTCATGGCTTAGACTTTTGGGACTGTCATCTCAGAGATGGTCTGTATTTGACTGAAATGTCACTAAGCAACACACTAAGCCAAGTACTATAAATACTTGGCTTTTTTCAAAACAACATGAACTACAGAATATTGATTTTCTTAGTATATTGTCCCTTATTAATAACAAACCAGTTTGGGGCCTCCCCGGTGGCGCAGCGGTTGAGCGCTGGGTTGCGAAGCTGCCCGCAGCCTCTGCAGCGCCGGTTCGATTCCCGGCTGCTCCCCGGCCACCAGAGGAGGGTCCCACATGGTGCGCAGACCTCTCCTGCCGCCCGCTGCTCCCCTCAGCAGTGTACTTCGGTCCTTCTGCCTGCTCTGCACCCCGCCCTGGCTCTGGTGAATTCTCTCACCCTCCCGCGCTTCTGACTGTACCCAGTGCATGTATAAACGAAACAAACGAACAAACAAATAAATAAATAAAACATGCCTCTATAAAAGAAAAAAAAAAAATAACAAACCAGTTTGGTAGTTGAAAAAAGTGTATGGATTTTGATTCAAGATGGTCTCACTCATAGCAGGAATCTAGAAAACTTAAATAATGGACCAGGAAAATGAATAACTATAAGAAAGTGAAAATCAAAATCAACAAAAAACTATGAACCAGAGACACTTTTAGGGGGGCGGGGGCGGGAGGGGAGGGATTGGGGTCAGAATGGGGGGCTGCAATTGTATGGGGAATATAACAATAAAAATTTATAAAAAAAAATAAAATAAAATTTTTTTTCTAAAAAATAAAAAAAAAAAAAAGATCCTTTATTTTTGTCCTGTTATATTTAGGAAATATTTTTTATGTATAGAGGACTCTACTAAAAGCTGAAAAGATAATTGAAGTGAACTTTCAGATATCTAAACTTTAAATTTCTTATTCTTTTAGTCATTAAATTGAGTTTAACTTTGAAATGCTGATTAATATCAATTCCAACAGTGAAATGCTTAACTTGGTCTTAGAATGGTACTTAAATCTCCTTTCATAAACAGAGATCTACTTCGCTAGTCAATATGTTATTTGTGTTACATTTAATTAAAAAGCCTTTATACTGCTTTATTTGTAAAAGCCCCAAACTGGAAACAACCCAAATGTCCCTCAGTGCTGAATGGGTGAATGGAAAAACAAACTTGGGTATATCAAGACAATGAAATACTCCTGAAAGTAAAGCGAAATAACAGAAATATACACAATAACCTGATGGAACTCTAAGACATTATGCTGACTGAAAAAAGTTAGTCTTAAAAGAGCTGTTATATTGTGTAATTACATTTCTAGAACATGTTCAAAATGGCAGCTACAGTGATGGAGAACAAATCAGTGGTTGTCAGGGTTAGGATGGTGGGCCAATGTGACTGTAACAGAGCAGCAAGGGGACATTCTTTGTGGTGATGGGAGCATTTTTATCCTGTCTGTGATGATGGGCTGCAGGGCTTGTGGGAAAACAGTTTCTAAGACAGTTTTCACTGTGACCTTCCAGCACAGGTGGCCTAGTAGATCACATGTAGCTTTGAAATGTAGTCTGCATGTGCAGAAAACAGTAAATAATAAAGTAACCTTGATGTATAGTTCACGCATGTGAAACCTACTTCTGTAAAATAGGCCTAAACTTGGCCCTGTACTGTCTGTGTCTATAAATCATATATATGCTAGTAGGGCTCCTGGGGGGGCGGGGATCACTTTCTGGCCTCTCCTTACAGTCTCTCATGGGCCTCTCACAGGCCACTGCTGAGGTCCTAGGCAGGGGGGCTGCTGCTGCTGGACACTGACTATTGCCGTTGTTACCTTTGTATCTCCCGTTGCCTCATAAGAAAAACTTGTTCTTGGTCTCACATGTGTGACCTGCTTTCTCTTCTGCTACCTTTGAGAACCAGGCAAACTTGTAACTAAGGTCTGACTTAGGCACAAAGACCTGTAGGTGTGATAACATTTCACTGACATCTACAGAAAAAAATGAGTTCATGTAAGAAGTGGTGAAATCCTTATGAAGTCTTGTGCTGCATTTATAGTATTGTGCCAATGTCAATTTTCCTGGTTGTAGAATATACTATGAGTATGTAAGATGTTATTATTGGAGCTGGGTAAAGTGTTCGCATAATCTCTGTTATTTTTGCAACTTTCTAGCGTGTCTAAAACTGCCAAATAAACTTTTTAAGAAGGGTCAAAAAAGAGGACTTTCTGTAAGTAAACATTTGATTTCCATAATAACAGTATTCAGGTAGATACACTTCTTCCTAATCTACAGAGGAGGACACTGAGTATATGAGAGATTAGTTTCTCAGGGTTTCATAGTGAGCACCAAGTCAAACAAACTGGGAGTGGGAATCCAAGTCTGATATTAAAAAAAAATAATAATAATAGGGCCTCCTGGGTGGCACAGGGGTTGAGCGCTGGGTTGCGAAGCTGCCTGCAGCCTCTGCAGCGCCAGTTCGATCCCCGGCTGCTCCCCGGCCACCGGAGGAGGGTCCCACATGGCGCGCAGACCTCTCCTGGCACCCGCTGCTCCCCTCAGCAGTGTGCCTCGGTCCTTCTGCCTGTTCAACTCCTGGCTCTGGCTCTGGTGAATTCTCTCACCCTCCCGCGCTTCTGACTGTACCCAGTGCTTGTATAAATAAATAAATAAATAAATAAATAAATAAATAAATAAATAAATCTTTAAAAATAAATAAACAAATCAAAGGGGAGGCAATAAGAAATTTAGATTTAGGTCAAGCATCACCTCCAATGCATGTGCTGTCATTGACTCAAAGCAAAAGTTAAAGTTTTGGAGAACTATTCATCCCAAAGGCATCCAACTCATTCTGTTAGATGATTAGATGCTGTATAGTGCCCCTGAATTATCCTGTCTTCTCCAGTGAATACTGGAGACTGACAGAATAGGGGAAAATCACAACTCGAAGCCATGACTAGTGTTGTAAGAGCAACATTGGTGTGATTTAACTTAAGCCAAGACAAGAGCAGAAAGTCAGATGTCAATAGAAATAGGTTGTCTTAATTCAACTAAAGGTGAGTGAACAGTGTGATAAATCATGACAAATTTTATAAGCTTCATCTATAAGCCTAAGGAATAAAATGATTGCATATTTCTGGGAGTTCCTGATAAGTTCCTGGACTTCTTTTCTTTTCTTATATTCAAGTATAAGGGAAAGACTGTTTTGGGTGAGATTAAATTACATATTAACATATAAACTCCATTATGTGCAATGATAACAATTTGCCAAATACCCTGGAGATAAAAATCTGAACAATCAAACTACAGACAAATGATGAATCAGCAGTTTAATAGCTTAAAATAGTAAACATTGAAAGGCATGAGGATAAGCATGATATGTAACACTCCAGCTTTGACAGCATTGATCAGGCATCTTTAAACAAAGAAATATAATTTCATAATTGCCTTAGTATCTTGCAAAGTCTACAGTCAAACTTAAAGGACATGCTAATTTAGTTCAGAAGAAAAATTGAAGGAATTCATCTTTTTTAACCTAATAGTAGATTTTTAGAGTCATAAGGGGCTGTCTCAGAACATTGAAAGTTAAATATTCTCTTCCGTCCACCCCACGCATGATGCTTCAGTCCCTGCTTTCTTTGTCTCTGGTATCACCACCCCACTCTGGATGCACTGCCCACTCCATTTGCTGAGCAGTATTGACAAAGAATAATATGGAGGTCATCATTTTAAGTTTTTCAATTGGTCGTCTCTAAATCTTCAAATCACACACTTAAACCTGTTTTTCTCAGAAGCAGAATGAAAGACAACAGAACAGCTTAGAAGAGAAACTTGGACACTGTACAAAAGTCATCCCTATTATTCCTCACCTACTTGGTTGACAATCTTTCTCGGTGGCTCCCGAAGTTTAACAACTGCCAGCTTGTGATCCTAACCTGTATTACAGTACTGGCCCATTGATAAAACAAGACGCAACTGATGTTAACTTGTCACCATGTTCAGCTACAGCTGTTACTTGTGCTTCCTACATCAGTCTCTTCCTCCTGAGCAAAATGCACTCACTGAGATTTATATTATTACAGAGTACGCTCATCCCGTGAACCCCAGCTGCAGCTTGATCTGTTCAGCTGTCCATTGTGATGGTAAAATTACAACATAATCGCTCCCGTGAAGCTCCTCCTGTGACCCAGGTTTGCCTGTGTCACTCCATGAATTCTTTCCTCAGTTGTATTTTTGTAAGCGTGACCCTCTATGGAGACTCTCAGAGGTCACCTGGAGCAGTGTTTTATGATCTGGCCTTTTCCACCCAAATGGCTGAGAAAGGAGGCACCCGACATTTTCAACACCGACACATCCTTGACATAGGAGAAAAGTGACATTCAGAAATCCAGCTTTATGGCAGCAAATGTGGAATGAAACAGTTGCATCAAAGGTACATTACAGAAAATGAGATTGATGTTAACTTAGGTCTGTAAGTCGTCTTAACTACTTCCCGTATCATTGTTTGAAATGACTACCTGGGGCTTGAGAATAGATGCAGATTTCTTTCTACTCCCTCATTAGTTTTTCTTTCCATAGTAAAACTGTAGTGGCTACTCTGTAATTATTCTCTTCTACAAAATGGCAGGCATTTTAGAATTCTGTAAACTTTTTTTTCTGTGCTCTGAAGTTTATTGAAGATGATTTGGTGAATTATTTCAAAGAAGATTTGAAAATAGAATAGATTGGGGCTATTTTGTCCAAAAGGATATATTCAACCTGTATTAGTTAATGATCTCTGGAGAAACATTGTATATAACTATTTGATGTATATTATATATTATAATAGGATGCATCTCCTATTACATGCACATGTGTGGATGAGGAGATTTATTATAGGAACTGGTCAAAGTGAAAGTGTAGCCTGAGTTTTGCCATTGCAACCTGCCATCTGCAAGTTGGAGAATTAAGAGGGCTGATGTTTAAGAAGATCATGTCCTACTTCAAGCAAAGCCTGTTCTGCCTCCCTCTGCTTTTTTTGTCTTATTTGTGCCAATAATTGATTGGATGATGACCCCCCAGCATACTGAGGATGATCCTCTTCACTCAGATCTGATTCAAATACTAATCTCCCTTCAAAGACATCCTCACACATGCATCTAGAAATAATATTCTACCAAATGCTGGGTATCCCTTACCCTGGTATAACTGCTACATTAAATTCACCATAATACAGTAATTTCTAAAAGCAGAAAAGTAAGCCATGCAGCTTTCAGTGAATATTTACAGACATGCAATTGATACATGCCCCTTGCAAAGAAAAGCAAATATTTTCAACGTGCATTTTGTAAATTGTAAATTAGAAAAAAATGTAATTTCATTTAAATGTGATACACAACTTATTTTTTTACTCATGTTTTAGAGCAGTCTTCCTTCTCTTTTTATTCACTTGGACTCTTTATATTTATTTATTTTTTCTCATTGGAGAAATAAATCCACATTCAGGGGGAAAAAAGTGCTATTATATAATAAATTATTGACCTTTCAAAATCACTTTCCTTTACACAAGGACAACAGAAGGTAGAACACAGGCATAAGACAATAAGGGCAGAAGGAAGGACAGAGAGAGAGGAGTGAATCTCTAGAAATTCTACATTGGTGAAACTTCCTTGATTGCATTTTTTTTAGCACACTTTTCATTTATGTGTGTGCCATCAAATTTGTAATCAAATAACTTCATATGTGGAGGCATGTGGAAATTTATAACAATCTCAAACTTAATATTCCACAATACAATGTAACTAATCATTTTGATTTGAGATTGTTTCTGAAAACTGGTGGACTAAAATATGCAATGGAATTCCTGCATTTACCATCTAGCGCCACAGTGAAAATAAATAACACCTGGGGACTTATGTCTCAGGAAGTTCATGCTCTACAAAACTGATTTAAATTGAGTTTTTTATTTCAAAGGGGCTCATTCCTTTGTTGGTTAACACTCTCAGGAGTTTCCTAGATCAACTTAGAAACTGACCCCCTAACAAAGAGGGCAAGGAGAGACTGAAGAGAGGCCAACTGCACTGCTGAGTGGCTGATCTCACCCTCACAGAAGTACCTAGAAATAACGTTTGCCGATGGCGGTTTATGCAAGGGAACTTACACACAAGGCTTGCCTGAGCAGTTGGGTTGCAAGACTAGTAAGATCTCCACACCCTCTGTCAGAATCTTAAGATATAGATTAAAAAAAAATTAATTATAAAAATAGTTTACATAGAGGCCTTGTCAGGGATCATTCATGTATACAGCTTAGATACTCTCTATAATACTTAAACCTCTTGGGGCTGCGTCCTAGACGTGACTGCTAGTGCAGGGATGGTGAGTGGAATGAACATTCCAAGGACAAGAAAGAAGGGTAAAGAGCCTCTGATTGCCCAGGTCTAGCTCATGGGTCAACCAGATCCTGTCCTCGAATGAACTTTCCCACTCCCTCCTTTCTTCACTCACTCCTCTCTCTCTGTCCTTCCTTCTGCCTTTATTGTCTTATGCCTGTGTTCTACCTTCTGTTGTCCTTGTGTAAAGGAAAGTGATTTTGAAAGGTCAATGATTTATTATATAATAGCACTTATTTTCCCCTGAATGTGGATTTGTTTATTTATTTATTTATTTTAGATTTATTTATTTTTATACAAGAGCTGGTGTACAGGCCAGAGGCATGGGAGGGAAGAGGATTCACCAGAGATAGAGCGGTGGAACAGAACAGGCAGACAAATAAAATACACTGTTGAGGGGAGCAGCGGGTGTGACAGGAGAGGTCTGCCACACCATGTGGGACTCTCCCTGGCCGGCCAGGAATGGAACCAGCGCTGCAGAGGATGTGCACAGCTTCACAGTGCTGTGCTCAACCTGCTGTGCCACCGGGGAGGCCCTGGATTTATTTTTGAAGAGTTTTATTCTAGTTTGATACACTTGTACTATTTAAAATTGACTCATTCCACCAACATGATTGTTCATGAAATTTTTGGAGCCTAATTTGTGGAATCAAAATAGAAAATTGTCATTAGATAAATCTCAAGTAAATTTCAGGGGTCATTAGATATGCTCATTCATTCATTCATTCATCTGCCCATCTGTTCACTAATGCATGAATTCGTTCAGGGATGTTTACTGAGGGCTCACCATTTGCCTGGTGCAGTGCCTGACACTGGTGGGATAGGGCACACAGTCTTGCTCTCATGGTGTGTAATGTGTCATAACAAAGCATAGTTTAGTCATGGTAAAAATCTGAAGTGCGTTGTATTATATAATGAGTTAACTGTTACATGTCCAAATTTTTTTGACTGATGCTTTTTGTAGGATTGTGGTTAATATTGACATTACATAGCAGAATGTTTGACATAATTTTCTTTACTATTTTCCATACTTTATTAAGTCATGGCTGTCTATGAGCCTTGTCCTAAAGACTTTATAGTCTTGTATTGGGGAACCAGTAAATAGATAATATCAATATAATGTGCTGTTATACAGAGAGCTAAGCTTTGGAAGCCCTGGAGACCTGAGTGAGCATCTAATCTGGTCTGAGCACAGGGGACTCGGGAGGCGCCAGGAGAAAGTCATGGTAGAACAAATTTCGAATGATGGTGGCCCTGTTTCTACCAGTTGGGATAAACACTGATCGATACAAACGTGAATTAATAATTTATGAACTGATCAATATTATCATGAGTAAATAATTCATGCACAGATTATAGTAGACAAATTAGGATGTCAAACCACATGGAATACTAGCAATATCTAAAATAATGAGATATATCAATGAGAAATGTAATTTCCTGGTGACAAAACAATCCACCTCACCTTCAGTAGAGGCAATAAAAGGTGTGAACATTTAAAAATACACCGATGTGCACCTGCCACATGAGAGTTAAGATGGCCTGAGGAGTCTGAGATCCCAGAAAGTGCCTACGAGCTGGACAGAGAAGGAAACTGTAAGTCCAACGAGAGCCCTTTTCTGATCTATAGGAAAAGAAGACTAGAAGTATTTTTTTAAAAGCTGAATGGTTAAGATTCTATGCTTTATAAAGCACTAAAGTCTAAATAAGGTTTTATTTGGAACAGGGTTTCTCCTACTGAAAAGAATCTAAAATCAGTAGTTAAGAAAGTATGAAGTGGTTCTAGGTTATTAAAATCTACATTATTATTATTATTTTTAAAAGATTTATTTATTTTTATACAAGAGCTGGGATACAGGCCGGATGTGCAGGAGGGTAAGAGGATTCACCAGAGACAGTATGGGGAACAGAACAGGCAGACGACTGAAATACACTGCTGAGGGGAGCGCAGGCGGGGCAGGAGAGGTCTGCTGCACCATGTGAGATTCTTGCCGGCCGGCAGGGATTGAACTCACGCTGCAGAGGCTGTGGACAGCGTCACAGTGCGGTGCTCAACCGCCTGCGCCACCAGGGAAGCCCTAAAATCAACATTATTTTTATTAATTTTTTTCTAGGATTTTTTTAAATTACAAACTTAAGCTTTCTCTCTTTACATCCACACCCTGTGAGATGATGGTGAAACATATGCATACACAGGAAGTGGAATGACTATTTTCAGTAGACATTGGTAAACCTTCAGACATGCTCAAAGGGAAGCATAGATGAAAGAGTTAATCTTCCATAGTGTGTCTTCTAAGGGCACTTCTGAGAATTACAATACACGCCCCATTTAAGAGTTGAAGTAGACAGCATCTATTGTTGCCATTCTACAATAATTATATTTAAAGCAAACATATTTTTACTGTATTGTATTATTTTCAAAAGTATGATAACTTTGACTTCTGAGTTATAGCAAATAATAAATAGAGCTCTTGCCTTGTGTTCCACAGTGGAAATGTTGTTTTGTGTAGACATGATTCAAAATTGCAGCAATATAGCAAATTACTCTGTTCCTTTTTCCTGCACAACATTTTCCTTACATGGAAAGCTTCCTTATTTCTCTCTTTTTAAATAGATTACTAAATCAGTGAGCACTGGTGAATTTCAGTGTTTTTAGGTCAAATATTGATGATTTCTTATGTTTTCTACTAGTAGTTATTCAATTGGCAGATGACATACTACATTACCGTGAATGTCTTATATTTGAAGATGGTGGTGCCAAGGTCCCACGTTATTATCACTTTTTATTTTATTTTCTATTATTTGCACATATTCCTCCCCTACTCTAGGGATGGAAACATTCATGTCATGTCATACTCCTTTCTATATTCTTCAGTCTCTGTACCTTGATTTAAAAATAGTAGTTGCTCAAAAGATATGTTTAAGTCTGGATAAATGAGTTATATTTCCTGTATCATCGGGAGGCTTTTGATGGCAAAAAAAAAAAAAAAAAAAGTACTCAGGTAAAAAAGTTGATCAAACCAGTTCTACTCATAGGTGATCCACAGACAGGTAACGGTAGACAAGCTGTTCGTTTCTGATCTACATGGAGCTGAGTAATTGAGAATAAGCATTCAGAAACATTTGTAGTAATTTGACTTTATCATGACATTCAACTTAACCATTATCTTAGGTATTTTTTTCCTAGTTCATTTTATTTTTAATTTTAAAAATTTTTTTACATCATTGTTCATTTTTAAACAGTATTTGTTCCCTCCCCTCAGGTGTAGTCCCCATAGAGTTTCCTTCACCAATGCACCTGTGCACCATCACCTCAGTCCCCTGTGCTCCTCCTTCCTCCGATCCCTCTCCCGCCTCCTCCCCTGCAGTATGTCTCTGATTTATAATTGTCCGTTTTTGCTTTGTTGTGTTTTGTACTGTTATTATTTTTTTTTTACACTGATGTCTTATTGGGTTCTCCTATATTCCTGCTATAAGTGAAACCATCCGATATTTTTCTTTTTGCTTCTGGCTTATTTCACTGAGCATAATTCCTTCTAGCTCCATCCATGTTGTGGTGAATGGCATAAGTTTATCTTTTTTGATTGCTGAATAATTGTGTATATATACCACATCTTCTTGATCCAGTCATCTATTTTTGGGCATTCAGGTTGTTTCCAGTTTTGCCTATTGTAAATAGTGCTGCAATAAACATAGGTGTACAGGTGTTCTTTTGAATACATGTTTTTGTGTCCTTTTGTGTCCTCCTAGGAGTGGATTTGCCTGGTCATATGGTAGCTCCATTTTTAGTAGACTGAGGAACCTCCAGACAGCTTTCCATAGTGGATGGACGAGTTTGCACTCCCACCAGCAATGTAGGAGAGTTCCTTTTTCACCAGTCTTATTATATTTTATAAAGTTTTTTGTTTTCAGTTGATTAAAGATTTTTAAAATAATTCAGCACTTTTATTAGACAGTGTTGAAAAGCACAAGTTTAGATATAAAGTATTTATTAATAAATCTCACAGAATGAGAAATTAAGAGGGAAATATTTGCTGTGGTTGGACGACCAGTTCGACAATGATAAGACTATGTTGGTGTTTCTGGAACTCTCCTGGTTTTCTACCTTGGCTGCATACAATATGCCTTCAGCAGTTTCAAGCTTCATGTTTTCACATGAAAATATTCAACTTGGGAAGGAAATGGACAGATGGAAAATAGCTTTTTCTCTCTCATAGTTCTCTTTTCATCTGGAAAGGAAATCTTTTCTAGAGTTCTACCCTTATTTAATTGACCAGAACAGGGTCACTTGTTGGGCCTCCCCGGTGGCGCAGCGGTTGAGCGCTGGGTTGCGAAGCTGCCCGCAGCCTCTGCAGCGCTGGTTCGATCCCCGGCTGCTCCCCGGCCACCGGAGGAGGGTCCCGCATGGTGCGCAGACCTCTCCTGCCGCCCGCTGCTCCCCTCAGCAGTGTACTTCGGTCCTTCTGCCTGCTCTGCTCTCTGCTCTGGCTCTGGTGAATTCTCTCACCCTCCCGCGCTTCTGACTGTACCCAGTGCTTGTATAAATAAATAAATAAACCTTCAAATCCTTAAAAAAAAAACAAAAACAAAAAACAGTCACTTGTCCCTGCAGCAATCCCTGCAGAACTGTCAGTCTAGCTAGCGTGATTCCCTCTCTAGGCAGGACATCTTGCTGCATGCACAGGAGGACATCCTTGCTGCCAGAAGCACTAGAGAATGACTGTTCTGCACATTTCTCTACAGACCTCAAATGATCAAAAATTGACATAGCCCCCGACGGTGTTTCAGTAAGCAGGGACATATTAGAAAACTCAATTTTATGGACTATATAGTAATGGTAGGTATTTTAAATAATTCTTTATATTTTGTACAACTGTTCCACACATAGCCAATCATAGCCAATCATCTCCATTTTCTATATAGGGAAAATGAAACATAGGATAGGTTAAGTCTTGTCCACGGTCACTGGGAAGTAAAGAAGAGCTGGAAATCCAGCCCTGCGTCACAAATATGTAGACCTGGGTCCTTTCCATGAACCCACAAAGGTTATTTTCTGTGCTGCTTATTTTGTGACCCAACAGTACATATAAATATATAAACATTAGGAAGATTAACTGACACAATTCCCACTAAATAGGTAGTGTGAAATATCTTAACATCTTTATGTACAATGGCTACTCTTTCTTCTCACATCACTAAAATATAAATCTTCTCTGTTGCTGGCTCAAAAGAGTCCTCATGTACAACATCTGTCACTCCCACTGTTTCCCTGGGGTTTTGTTGTGGGGCTGTATCTAATCTGCTGTCAGATGTATTCTCTGTAATTGTGTAACCTAGAAGACTCTTTGCTCAATAAGCCCCCCTGTCACATGGTGCATGTGACCTACAGCTTGAAACTTTACTAATAAGGCAATACTATTTATTAGCAGCATTGTGGCTTACCTTTTGTGGACTTTCAAAGAATATTTGGAACCCCCCCAAGTGCCGAACAACCAACTTTCAAATACTTCTTTACAATGAAGTTCTCTGGTAAGCTGAAAATTGCCTAGCTTATGGAATTCTTTTTTGATCTTACAATTGTCATCTTACAATTCTCTAGAAAGTTACTTTTGAGAAAGGTTAGTCAATATATCTCTAGAGCAGTCCCATTTTTTTTTTTATTCTATCACTGAACTGGGTCTGTAGTCCTAGTTATTTTTGACCATGTTCCTTTATGCAAGTGATATTCTAAACTAGCTAATCCATGCAGCATAGCAATGTTTATCAGGCTGTGGAAATAAGCTTTGGAACATTCATCCTTAATGCCCACATATATAGATTTTATTATCACATTTCTGAAGATTTTAGTACTTTTCAAGCTATTTGGGTTTACACTAAGATAAGTTGTTCCTATCCTAGCTAGGTTATACTCAATTATGACTTACTTCTGCTCAGCAAGTTTGACTTATGTGGCATTAGTGTTGCTGACATTGCCTTTGGATGGAAAACCCCAGCATGTGCATAATGCATGATTAAACATTCTCATTAGATACACCATTTTATGAGAAATCATAAAACAGAAATTGGAGTAAAATAAGTCCACCTATTTTCTAAAATTTCCATGTACTTAAGGTTAAGCAAAATAATGACAATAATTTATGTTGGTTTATGAATAATGCAAAGCAATTTAATTCACTGATTTTATTTTAGTTCATGTGGAGGTCTTCATGCTTTTTTCCATTGCTCGATAACCCAAATATCAAGTTTTTACTCTGGGAACATATTGCAAATTTGGTATTGCAATATTAAAAGTGTTAACACTTTGAAGTTTAGGGTGTCTTATGAAATGGCTTATTCTTGCTGTTACTTTGAAATATTTGTGAAAAGATAAAGAACTGCAATTAATAATCACAACTATTTTTAGATGTCACATGAAAATGTACACTTTCTTCATATTTCCTTAGAGTTAGACATAAACATATTCAGAGTATTCTCTCTCAAACTTTTATGAAGTATTTACAGGCCACTTTAGTTTTAGTTAGAAACAATATGAAGAGTCAGAGAGTAAAATTATAAATCTAAGTGGATATGTTTCTACAGAATTTAATGCAGCATGAATAAGATTTACTGTGACCTAAACTTTCAATAAAATAGTTTATGACAGCAAGACAGGGCCACAAATGAAGTTTTTTTTATTGCAATAAGCTCTTAAGCTCCTCTGTTCTTACTATTGTCTTTAAGTCCAAGATTTGTGGCAGGCACAGAAATTGGGGATTTTAAAAAGAAAGCTTTACATGGGACTGGCTCAGGGAGAGAATTTTCTGGGAATAGCTGGGTTTTGTTGTCTATGATAAAGTATCAGGGTGTACCTAATTGCTGAGGTATATAAATAACCTACAACTCTGGACTGGTATTAGTAGGAGGTTTATAGAGCAGTGTGTGCTAAGAATTTCAATTATGGTTTGTCTGGGTTAAACAGAATGTTTTCTGGCTGGAAGTGTAGCTCAGTTGAGCAATTCATAACATGATGTGGCTAATAATAGAGGCAGTAATGGGTAGTTAAGACTACAGAAAAAAGTCTGACCACCAAACAGCCTGAGATGAAACTGCAGAATCTGAGTGTCCTTTATCTTAGAGATGCTCAATAAATATTTGTATACAAGTGAATGGATGAGGGAATGAGATAAACTATGTAAGTGGAAGTGGGTCCTAGATTCAGGTCAATAATTGAGGTCAATAATCTTCCTTTGGAAAACCAGCAAAGTGTCACCTTAACTTGATTCTTTTTTTTTTAAAGATTTATTTATTTTATGCATAAAAGAGCTGGGGCACAGGCCAGAGGTGTCTGGGGTGTGAGGATTTACTGGAGCAGAGCAGGGAACAGAACAGGCAGACTGAGTGAAATACACTGCTGAAGGGAGCAGCAGGCAAGCAAGACAGGAGAGGTCTATTACGCCATGTGGTTTGCTCCTTGGCCACCAGGGATTGAACTTGTGCTGCAGATTGCTTCATAGTGTGGTGCTTAACCCCTTGCACAACCAGGGAGACCCTCAACTTGATTCTTAACCCAGGCAATATTATATACCTTCCCGTTCACATATATCATTCGGAATGATATGGGGACATACAAAGAGAGACAATGACATGGGGACAGCATTGGAGGTGTGCTGTATGTGCATTATGGGTACATAGTTCTCAAAGGACAGAAAATAAACAGGAAAACCTGTGTAATGGAGAATTCTTAGCTAAAATAATAAGCGGCATTGCATTCAGAAGCAGTGAGTCTCTGTGTTCACTGATACATTAGAGACACAAAAGTCATTCCATTCATAAGTAATTTGTTAAACGGACAACATTCAGAGAAACCTTTTCTTGTGTTGAGTCGAAACCTTACAAATTCTCTCCATTGGCATCAGCTTCTCTACTATCACTCCTATAACTCATTTTAAACCTTACTCATCCTGTTTTTTTTCCTTAGTATATATACAGGTTTTTCTTATCTGTGCTAAGATGGGGCCTGTGAAACTTGGCCTAGTCCTCTAGCTGCAGCCTAACCTTGCAGTAGAAAGAGCACCTATTCCCTTAGTGACTGCAAGTAACTTACTACTTAGATATAGTAGTAACTACTCTTAAATCTATTAAAGCAACATAAGATTGTATTAATTTAATTTTAGTTTTTGTTAGTTTATTGTCAATTAAAACTTCTAATTTTCACATAAACTACTACCAATTGAAATTTGCATGATTCTGTGCTGGAGCTAGCAAACTATTTTGGTAGACGCAGATAGTAAATACTTTGGACTTCTCAGGCTATTCAATCTCTGTTGCAACTTAACTGTGTCATCATAGCTTTAAAGCAGTCATAGATAACATATCAATGAATGGGTGTGGTTGTGTTTCCAATAATTTTTATTTATAAAGACAAGTGGTAGGATACATTTGGTGCACTGGTCACAGTTTGCCAAGCCTGGTTCTACACACACACATACACACACACACACACACACACACAGTGATTTTTCAATATGTCTGTGAGAAATTTGGGAATTTCTGTCCTTAATTGCCTCTGGCTCACCATGATATTATTACATTTTTCTCTATATTATTATATTAATTTCAGTCATTCCAACAAGCTAAGAACATTTTGAATTCTAGTTGTTCCAGTCCTGTCCAATAAAAAATTAGATTCCTGTTTCCTCTGTGGCATCTAACACATGACTTTTTGTTTTAGCTAGTTATTCTCCAACCCAAAATGAAACAACATTTTGAACAGAATCAAACCTAGAAAAGACTACCCACTTAACTAATATTTTTTAGTTTAAGATGATTGGTGGTCAAGTGAGAAGCATGTTGATTACCATAGTGTAGCCATCAATTAGTTCATGAAACTGCACCAAACTTCTGTTATGCAGTACAATTTTTATTTACAAGAATCTTGGGGGGTGCCTCCCCTGGTGGCACAGCAGTTGAGCGCTGGGCTGCAAAGCTGTCCACAGCCTCTGCAGCAACAGTTCGATCCCTGGCCACTGGGGAGGGTCCCACATGGCGCAACAGACCTCTCCTGCCGTGCCTGCTGCTCCCCTTTGCAGTGTTTTTCATTAGTCTGCCTGTTCTGTTCCCTGCTCTGGCTCTGGTGAATTCTCTCACCCTCCCACGCTTCTGACTGTACCCAGTGCTTGTATGTATAAATAAATAAATAAATCTTTAAAAAAAAAAAAGAATCGGGGGGGGGGGGCAGATCCAAAGATATAAACCCACTTTACCTAACTAAACATAATTTGGAAGGAAAAAAAATAAAAATAATCGTGAGGGGATTATCTATGTTTTCTTCCTGAAATTGAGATATATATCTATGGCAAAGCCTTGTCATAACACTTTTTACTGCCAACAAATTAATATTGGTCATGTGAAGCCAAATTTTTGTAAATCATTTGCTTACTTATATAGTCTTGTAATTTTATGAGAAGAGATGTAAATCTTAATCATCTGTCCCCTGCACCTGCCCCTTATGAAATATTTGCCTGATTGGGTTTTTCATGCCATTGTATCATGACTGTTCAAAAGTCTGAGTACTTCCGAGATCATAGTTGTGGTTCATTAGCACCTGATGTGGGAAGGAAAGAGTTAACAGTCATCTTTGCTCCCTCCCTCCTGTCCCTTGGACACCCTGGGCCACCATCACCTCCTCCTCACATCCTGTAAACATTCCAAGGTGTTTTTTTTTTTTTTAAGATTTATTTATTTATGCATGCAAGAGCTGGGTTACAGGCCAGAGGTGTGGGATGGGGTAAGAGGATTCACCAGAGATAGAGTGGGGAGTAGAACAGGCAGACTGAGTGAAATACATTGCTGAAGGGAGCAGCAGGCAAGCAGGAGAGGTCTGCTGGGCCATGTAGGGTAGCTCAGGGGATTGATAGCTTCACAGTGCTGTGCTTTAACCCCTTGCACCACCAGGGAGGCCCACATTCCAAGATTTTTATCAGAAAGATTCTCTAAGAAGTTCATATCTAAGTGTGTTTTAAACAGGGTATTCTTTCCCTATCTCCATTACTTATTACACATAAACCTGAAATAAATGTGATACAGGTGACTGAAGAATGGAAGTGATTCCTATAAGTTCTTTATCGCATGAGGAATGAAATATATGAACTAAGATACCCTAAACTTTGTTTGTTCTGAGAAAATTTGCACCACACACATAGTTGGCACTCAACTTTTACTCTGAGAATAAACTACATCCTATTTGAACAAAAAGTAATTTTTTGGAAGATGTGATAGTTCAGGACTCTCCATTATTGCAAGTGTCCTTGTAGTTAATTGTACAGTCAAAATAAACAAAGCTGCACACTAATGAAAGTGAAGAGAACATTTTAATTGGTAATAACCATTGCAGCAGGGAGAAAATCTAGAATGAACCAAACTTAACTTAGAATTTATTCCGAGATCACTGGGCCTTGTAAAGATAGAATGAGAGGAGACAAAGGGGAAGTGTAGGTTGGATCAGGAGAATGAAAATTACAAAATGTGGGAAGGGGAGATGGTGCATATGAAACCCTTTTGGGTTTGTCAAGTGCCACTTGTGAGAGAGTTCGGCCCCTCTCTCCACCCTAAGAGGGTCCTATCTGCAAGTGGCTGCATGAATAGCAGTAAACTCTTTTGGGGTCTTCAGTTGTTTTATGCAGGCACTGCAGGGAGGGTTAAGGTCAACTCAGAGATGTAGTCTTGAACTGTTAAAAATTATGTTAGTGTTTGTTCAAGTCTTTATAGACCACAATTGATGGGTCTATTCAAGAGGAGCCTTGCTAGAGTTTGGTAAAAAAGAGACTCTTTGTCAATACCTTTCACTAATTATCAGTGAGGTTGGCTGCCATCTCAGTCTAGGGTTCCTGTGACTATGCTGTGGTGAAATAATTTTTTGGGATTCTGCACTATGATAAAATTCATCTGGACCTGTGATGTTCTTTGAATTTTCTCTGCATTTTCCCCACATTATAATTCTCTTCCATTGCCAGAGATTTAATTTAATTATCTTTATCAAATAAATCCTGCCTTTTTAGGGTAAAAAATAAGTTTTGATAAAAAAACTAAGAAATTTTTAAGTACATGAAATTTGGTCAAGTATTTATGCAAAAAGAATAAGCTACTTTTTAAAAGAATATATTTATTTATTTATACAAGAACCGGGGTATAGGCCAGATGTGCGGGAGGGCGAGAGGATTCACCAGAGACAGAGCAGGGAACAGAACAGGCAGACTGACTGAAATACACTGCTGAGGAGAGCAGCGGGCAAGGCAGGAGAGATCTGCCGTGCCTTGTGGGTTGCTCTGCGGCTGGCTGGGATCGAACTGGTACTGCACAGGCTGTGGACAGCTTCACAGCACTTCGCTCAACCATCTGCACCACCAGGGAGGTCCAAGAATAAGGTACTTTTTAAAATTTTATTTAAGGTATTATAATTTAGTGAATGACAATGTTCCAATTTGTAATATAATTTTTCTGATTAATTTTTAAAAATTTTCTATTATCAGAAAATGATTTCTATGAATGCTACCATAATATGAGCCTTTTAATTATTTTAATGTTGTAATAGGCAATATTCACTCTTCTGAACTTGAGGTTTACCATTCATTTTCTTCCTGGAATTTCCCAAGACTTTTTAATGCTGAAGAAATATTAATTATCTGAGGCTATGGCTTAGATGTATAGGAAATTGGGGGAATTTTTCTGTTTTAAATATGACTTAATAGATTGTAAACATAGAAAAGAATTTCACAATTGAGAGCAGCATATGTTAGTAGTATATGTCTCAGATTTTAATTTTTTGAATTAGTAATCGAGTCTCTGTATTGCTAAGCAACATCACTGGACTTATAAAGAGAAAACTAGAAATAAAGTAATCATTGTAGTTTTAATGACCTCAAGCTCCAATTAAATGTCCAGTTATCAAAATGACAGATTACATGTTATAAAGTATGCATGTTTCATATTAATTTTGTATTTATTGAATTATTGAATTAATGTTTAAAATTTCCTACATATTCAGCTTTGTCTATTAAAATCACTTTTTTTCTATTAGTTTGGGAAATTACTCAATTTATTAGTTCAGCTATTTCTTTCAGGCAATATTCAATAGGGTGCTAAAGATATTAAAATGAAAGGACTAGGAGTTTATAATTACTGGCAGTCATGTTTAAACTAATGAATATGGTAATTTTCAATGATTTATTTTATGTGTAGAAATAGTTTCAATTTTTAAGTCAATTATCACAATAAAATAATTATTTCAACCTTTTTAAGAGTCCAACTAATATTTTTATACTTTATTTTCAATGGTGAATAAAATGCATATTCTTATTATTTATCGGGAATTTCTATTTCCCCATGCTTCTACCATGTATGATTCTATTCTTTTGATCTGTGACTTAGATAAATTTGGATCTGTATAGGTAGTAACTGTTAGTAATAATTTAATTTTATTGATCAATGAATTTCAATTTTAATAATGATGTATAGAATACCCTTTTCACAAAGTGTCCCAGAGGAAACTGTTTTTGAGAGTCAAGGGTAAATGCTGTTGAAGACAAATTTGCTATTAAACAACACATACATTTCAGCTAAATCTTTAAAGAATCTGTCAAAAGACACAGAAAAATACACGTGTAAGATAACTTTGCTAAGGGTGTTTCCTATGTTTGTGTAATTGACTTTGTGATTTGTGATTCTGAGCATTTGACTTTTTTCTAAAATTAAACTAGAGCAGGTCTGTGGCGTGCATGTCCCAGACATAATGTCAATCACTCACATTTCTGATACTTCTGACTTCTCAGTATTGCAAAATCTCTTCCATGGCTGTGGACTGCATGTAGAAAGTGACCTTTCAAGGAAAGGGAAGATGGGTTATTATCCTTTATGTGACACACCTGTACAGTATTAAAATTGTCCTCTTCTCTGAAACCATCTGATATGATCATCTTTGAAGTTAAAATGAAATTTATATAAAACTTTTTACAATTAAAAATTCTAAACCAAGGGGTTTTACAATGTTTTGTTTTATGAAAAGGATTAAAGTAAGTTAACATGGATTTATAATGTGTCTTTGAACAAAGTTCACTTCATTTTTAAAATCCTCCTTTAATTATCTGTAGACTTCTGCTTCTGGCAAATGAAGCAACTATTATTGAATTTACTCTTTTGACAGAAACAAATGTAATGCTGGACAAAAGATGAGGTGATGGTTTTTCACTTGTTGGACAGCAGGCATTGCAGGACTATGACCTGAAATGAGAAGGGAGTCACTGAAGGGTAATTTGTGAATGTGGAGTGGGGTGTCTGGAGCTTACATATAGAGATGTAGACTTGCTAACATGAGGCAGATATTGTGGGTCAGGACTATATTTGTGGGGCAAATAGCAAAGAAAGAGTTTTACAGAGGTGAATAAGCTTGGTTATGTCCCAAGACTTCGACAGCAGCTGTGCCACATGTGCTTAGAAAGAGACTCGTGAAGTCCATTGCAGATAAGCAGCTGCAGAGTTGAGAGATGGACATGTGGAGCTTGTGCAGTCCTAGGAGCCACTGGATTTTAAGTAGATTAGGGTGAAAAGGTCTCCCTTCCGGTAACTGGTACCACAAAAACCAACCTCAGGAGGAAGAATTATTATGGTTTAGAGTATGGGTCACATACTAGAGCTAAGCAAAGAAATAAAATAGATGAGCCCCACAAAGCATTATCTAACAGGATCCAGACCTGCCATCATTGTAACTGTCTGCCAGAGCCTTTTGAAGGAGGACAACAAAATTCAGGTTCCATATAACCATTCTGCGATATATAGAATGAAAAAAAAATACTAGTTAGACAAAGAAGACACACAATGTACAGAAAAATGATCTGTAATTAAGAGAAAAGGGAGTCAACAGAAACAGACTTCAAGATGATGAAGACGTTGGAATGAACAGCAAGGACTTTAGAGACCATTACTATAAATATGTTCAGGAATATAAAGAAAACTTGTAAATGATATGCAATAATAGAAAGGGAAACTCAGAAATTAAAGGTAATAAAAAAACCAAATAGACATTCTGAAACTTGAAAGTACAATATGGGAAATGAGAAATTCCTTTAATAGACTTACTAATGACTAAGCACTGAAGAACTTGTGAATATAAAGACAAATTAATAAGAAAATGTAAATCTTTAAGAAGTGAAATACTGAAAAAAAAAATCAAAGGAATCTTAGTGACCTGCAGCATAATATGAAATGGATAAGAAGAAAATAATTGAGAAATAAATATTTGAGGAAATAATGGCAGAAAATTTCCCAATGGCATGAAGAAAAATCAACTTAAAGATTCAAGAAATTTTAAATATGTGGTAAATATTTTCTTCATTTCTTTAAAAGAAAACAAAATATAAATAAAAGCATTGCATTATAGGTATATCATATATCAATATAAAATACATGAAAATAACATGAATAAATGGAATTATTGCTATAAGATTTTTACATTTTACATAAAGTAGCAAAATATTAATTACTGAGCAGACTGTGATAAATAGTGGCGGCATATAGTACTCCTACAGGAAATATAAAAGATTGTTCAAAGAGGCATGCATGGCTTTTAAACCAGTAGAAAAAATGAAATTAATAATAATAAAGATCAAAGGATGGCAAGAAAGGATAATAATGATATAATAATCATAACTTACAGAATAGAAAATATAATGCTATAGAAATCCCAAGTAAAACAATAATGGTATCAAATATAAAATGTTTAAAAACTCTAAGAGATGTGTATTGTCAGATTGGGTAAGAGAACAAAACCCTGATATATGCTATTAAAAATCAAAGAATGGGATAACCTTATCATGCCAACAAGAAGCATCTAAAAGCTGGAATGCTTAATGAATATTAGACAAAGTGTAGATCAGTAAAAGAGTATGCCAGTTATAAGGAAGAAATATTTTATAATGAGATGAGCCAATTAAAATATTTAGCATGCATTCAGTTGTTAGCCCTTTCAAAATATATTAAGCAAAACTGACAGTACTAGAGGAAAATACAGATAAATGTACAATCAGCAATTTTAACAAGTCTCAGTGATCTATAGGGAAATCAGACAAAAAGAAAATCACTTAAGGTTTAAAAAGATTTATAACACACTTTTAGCAAATCTAAATGACTAATATTTATAATAAAGTATATTCAAAAATTATAAAATATAGATTCAACATAAGCTCAATAAAAAATTCTTAGTTTTTTTCTTTCTGTGCACAAATTGCTGTATTGATTTTAAAATGTATGTGTAATATAAAGGACCCAGGATATCCAAAGCAATTTTGGTGAAGAATAAAGCTAGAGGACTCATACTACCTGATTTCAAGATTTACTATAAACCTATGGTTATTAAGAGGATGTGAGTCAGCATAGACAGATAAATTTAAGAAACACAAAGAGTGTAACAGTACAACCACATGGAGTTGCTCTATTAATTTTTGACAAAAGCATCAAGGCAGTTCATAAGAGCGAAGAAATTTTTTTCAATACATGGTACTGGAACACTAGATAAATGTAAAGGAAAATGTTGAATGTGTACTCATTTTATTCAATTCACAAAAATTAATTTGAGATGGATCACAGACATGAACATTAAAAAGTAGTTTCAATTTTGTAGAAGAAAATATGGGAGAATAACATAAAGACCTTGAAACAGGTGAGGACATTACACGGAAGAATTGCCCTTAACAAAACAAACAAAAAGTAAATGTATTTCATCAAATGAAAAACTTCTCTTCGTGAGAAAACAAACTTTGCAAATGAAAAGACACACACTGCAGAAAATGTTTACATTATACCTTGCTAACCAGGGAATCGTGTTTTGATAGTTTTAAGGATGAATACAGACCAATAATTAAAAGACCAATAGCCAAGTTGAAAGCTGGACAAAGGACTTGGAGACACTCATACAAGAAATATACAAGTGACAGTAAGCTTATGAAATAATTTGTCACTCTTATTGCTCATGAGGAAAATGCAAGTTAAAATCATAATGAAATACTATTATTTACCATTTAGAAGAGCTAACATAAGACACTGACAACACAAATGTTGGTGAGGATGTGGAACAGCTGAAATACTCATACATTGTTGATAGAATGTGAAATGACACAAACACTTTGAAAAACTTTGGGTTTCTCAGAAATTTAAACAAATACATACTCTATCACTTAGAATTCTACTCCCAGGTGTTTATAATAAAAATAAAAATATATGTCCAAATAACATTGTGTGCAATTTTATGATAGTTTTATTCTAATATCCCCAAATTGGAAACAACCCAATCTCTGAAGGTGGAAGAATAAACAAATTATGGTATTAACCAAAGGGAAAGAATGAACTACTGTTAATGTAGTACCATGAGTGAGTTTCAAAAGGTATGTTTTGAGAAAGCAGCCACACAAGGTCTTGTAGAAGAAAGTATGGAGTTATAACTGTCTAATATATTTGCTTGACTTTTAAGATCTTTTGCTGTGGATGAAATAAGAATGGTAGTTCCTTATGGGTTGAAGAGATGACTAGAGGCTGGGAACTTTCTGGAATATGTTCTCTGTTTCCATTGGATTGTTGGTTAAATGGGTGTAGATATTTGTCAAAACTCACTAAATCGTTTAAATAAGATCCTTGCATTTCAGTTTACAAACGTTTCCTCAAAAAAAGAATTAACTGTTCCATTAAGTTGTAGATTCTCATTCAGTACTGCAAAGTTCTGAAATTTTTTCATGTTTCACATTTATAAAAAAATCTTTTACATGTTACCTGCTAGTTAACTTTCTTATTGCCTCATTTTGATGACTACAAACATTATGCTGCCAATCGTCTTAAGTCAGTTGTGAAATTTGTGCTTTCATTAAAAGTCATGTTGATTCAGAAACCATTTCTTTCATCTTGTTTAACCTTGATGTCCAGTCTCTGTAATGACCAATTCCCATTAGAGTTTCATATACAAATTAGCTGATAAAATAGTCATGGCTGAAACCTGCTTAATAAAGATGCCTCAGGTGCCTTAAAGACTGAAATTTGCACAAATGGGACAGAACTGATGAAAACCACAAATCACAGCTCCTAAACTCACACACCAAAAAGTAGCCCCACTTATTAAATACCCTCTAAAACTAATAATCTGGAAAGTTTTTGTTGAGTTTTCACATAAGTTGACAATTTTTGTGTTTAATACTTGCAATTTGATTAGAGGTTGGAAAGAACTTCAGGTCAGGATTTTTAATAGTCTACAGATGCAGCAGTTGTTTACTTGTTATAGGCACAACATTTGCAAGCTACCGTTGGGGACATTAAAATGAGTAAACATGTTTTCTGTAACTATAAGGGAGTTGGCAATTTAGTGAGCAGCATAACTGGGTAAGGACTGATCCAGAACAAGATAATTGCAATGAGGTTTGGAAGAGGAAGAAGTTCATTCATTCTTTTAGTGAAGGAGATTGTGTTGTAAAAAAATTGCATTTGAGCAACAGTGTTTCTTTTTTAGAAAGTATTTTCTTCACTTGGGTTATAAAGGTAACTCAGCAGAAAATTTTGGAAAACCAAGGCAAGTATAGTTATATAAAAACAATTGCAATCATATCCAAAGTGGTTACCCAGTTAATATTTTAGATAATTCTGTTATGTTTATTGTTACATGTGTTTTCATATATGTGTATATAAATGCATGTGTGTGTGTAATCCATATATATTGCATTGTGAGTTCAGGTTTCTTTTTAGTACTGAGCAAATATCCAAGATGACTGAAGAAAGCCCAGGCATTTTCTGAGTTCCTATGACAAACATTGCAGGAAAAGGGCAAAAATAAATGAGTGCAAGTTCCACCTTCTGCTCTTGTTCTGTCACTGTCACTTCATCTAACTTATTCTTCTCTTATAAGCTCAGCCCTCTTCTCTGACTTGATGGTTTTTGAGAATCTCTGAAAACATTTGCCTCAGTTTTGGACACAGACTGGAAACTTCAATTCCCTGAAGTGTTCATGGAGTTTGGGCTGTTCAATAGAATGAAACATAGGTCAAAAGTCAGTAATGTAAAGAAAATTTTACAAAAGGAAAATTTAAGTTGAATCCTTGGTTTACTTTGCAGATCCAAATCTTTTCACAGTCGCATCGCCCTTATTGTACAGAACTCTAGTCCCTGGCTTGATATTTTAAATCATATATATGTTATTTTATTTTCTAACTGATGGTCAAAGTGTGTGTGTGTGTGCATGCATGTGTGTAGAGAGATATTAACCTAGTCATCTATATCTATATATATATGCAATGACATATACGTTGGATTTTTAAATATATTGGGTAAATCATCTAGGATCTAATAGTATTTTAAGAAATTTTCTTTTTTTTAAGATTTATTTATTTATTTATGCAAGCACTGGGTACAGTCAGAAGTGTGGGAGGGTGAGAGGATTCACCAGAGCCAGAGTGGGGAACAGAACAGAATACACCGCTGAGGGGAGCAATAGGTGGCAGGAGAGGTCTGCATGCCATGTGGGACCCTCGCCAGTGGCCGGGGATTGAACTGGCGCTGCAGAGGCTGGGGGCAGCTCCGCAGCCCAGCACTCAACCGCTGTGCCACCAGGGGAGACCCTATTTTAAGAAATTTTCTTACTTCTTAAAGTAATATCACATGGATGTATGCTAAGCGAAATAAAGTCAAATGGAGAAAGACAAGCATCAGGTGATTCCATTCATGTGTAAAACAAACAAACAAACAAACAAACAAACAAACAAACAAACAAACAAATAAATGTGGGGCCTCCCCTGGTGGTGCAGCGGTTGAGCACTGGGCTGTGAAGCTGCCTGCAGCCTTTGCAGTGCTGGTTTGATCCCTGGGCGCCATGAGGGTCCCACATGGCGTGCAGACCTCTCCTGCTGTGCCCGCTGCTCCCCTTAGTCTGCCTGTTCTGCTTCCCACTCTGGCTCTGGTGAATTCTCTCACCCTCCCGCGCTTCTGACTGTACCCAGTGCTTGTATAAATAAATAAATAAATCTTTTAAAAAAGGAAATGAATAAATGAGCAAAGAAAACAGTAACAAACACATAGATTATATGAACAAAATGTTGGTTATGAGAGGGAGGAATAGAGAATAGATAAATGGGATAAAAGGGGTTATTTATGATGGAAGATGGAAATTAGTCTCGGTGGCAATCATAATGTACTATGTATATATGTTGCATTATAATGCTGTACACTCAAAAACTATAGAATGTTATAAACCACTGTTTATAAATTTTAAGAAGAATTTTATGCTATTAGCTAATATCAGTTGCACATATTAACAACTTTTCTTTCCTATTCTTGTGCAGTGTGCTACAACATTTTTGTTTCCCAGAGTGTGGTTCTCAAGGTCATTTTAAGTGGTATGGATGAACACTCTTTTTAAACTTCTGTATTTTACATGCTTTGGAAATAAATATAACAAGCCCATGAAACTCTTTGGTTCCTTTGGGGATACATTTATTTATTTATTTTCTAGTGTGTTACTTCAAAGAGAAATCCTATAAAAGGCAATATAGAAATGGCAAGAATTTTGAAGGTGATATGTGAAAATTAAAGCTTGAGACTACTAGTCTAAAACATGGAAAAATTAAAATGCCTCTCTTCTTACCTACTTGTCCTTTCGTCCATCTTGAGATTACACAGCCCAGTGTGCCACCTCCTCCTCTACTTCTGGTGTGTTCTATATAAACACATACATATATCACCAACCATCAGAAAATAACTGGCATCAGGCTGAGCTGACTCAGAAAACTGTGCTTTTGGAATTCTGGGAAGTTTTCTATTATAGTGACTACAGGTCAGTATAGCCCCTGTGACTCGGACTTAGGTGAAGACAGAGGTGGCAGTGATGCCCACTCACTCCTTTCCTGCCACCTTTGGTCTGGGTGTGATAGAAGCTTTGTTTCAGAGTATATGGTACATTCAAGATCCAGCAGTAGAAACACTGTGGATAGAATTTCAACAGGAAGAAAGAGGTCAAACATGAATATGCTATAAATGAGATGAAAAAAAAAAAACTTGGAAAGGCAAATCTCACATATGCAATTATCTAAATGTAAACTTATAAATATTCCTAGTAAGTGTGATGTGAATGGTGTCAGTGACCTCTGAGTTGTGGTTACACAGGCATGTGTGAGTGAGTTGCTGGGGAAAACTCACCTTTCAATTCCATTTTTTTGGGGTGAAAAGTGGCAAAGCAGTGTTTTAAAACATGGTTCCAGAATGGACTATGATGATATCGTTTAAGTATATTACCATTTCTGGAAAACAAAGGCACTTTATCCTAAGACCCTTCAGTGATCATTATAAACCTCTCCTTTAATCCTTCCCCTGATAAGCTCCAGGTTTCACAAATGCTAAAGTCCCCAAAATGCAGATACTCATAGAGAAGAAAAAGTCACTATAAAATCAAGAATGTGTTCCATCTAAGCCATTGATCTGAAGTTTCTAAGTATAAAATCTTAATGAAACAATGCTTCTGCTGAGTTGTGTATTTATAATAGAGAAAAGTTGAGAGAACACACAAACATTTATTGTGCTTACCTGCAAAGACAGCATCTGCTTCTATTTAGAATTGTTGGCTTTGGCGTATCACATTATTAGGAGCTATCAGGTCTTTTTAAGGAATCTCTGCAATGAAAATTGCAGTTTAAGAAGCTGAACCTAAAATCAGCAGAGGCCAGAGATTACTTGGAGTTCATGGAAGAGCCTCAGCACATTCCCGGGCTCTGTCGTGCACTCTGCCCTGTGTCCTGCTTCTGGCCAAGGTCTGAATTAGGATTGTAGGTTCTCCTCAGTAAACTCTCAGAGCTCTCTGTGTGACCATAACCTTGACTGATCCCCTGGCTGTCTTGATGCCTCCTCCTGAATTTGGGTGAAACTTGACACCCAACTTCAGATTCCATCCCTAACCAGTCCCCTGTTCCCTGGAGTTTACAGACTAGGGTAATGCACCTTCCTACCTTCCTACTTATCTAGATCAAGATGTCTGAAAGCAATTGCAGTTTTTCTTCACTTAGGATTTTACATGATTTATCAAACTTAATTTTCTATACTTGTATATTGAAAAAAAAAGGAGAAAGGCTAAATTAGGAACAACTTTTCTCCTAGAAAATTGAATCTGTGTGTTATGCCTGTGGGCATATTTATTTATTATGTATATTCTTCCATTTACAGGACTTGTGGTAGCTTACATATTTTTTAAAGTGCAAGTTAAGATATTTATATCTGCATTCCAAATGTCTAACCAAGTAGTTGGTATATTATAGATCTCCAGTAAATGTTTGTTGAATCAAATTGAATACAAAGCAGAGCAAAGATGGTTTAAAGGAAGGACATGATCACACCAGACGTCTGACTAGCATGGGCCATTAATTTAACTCTGGGTTTTCTAAATTCAGCACACTATTCATGTCTAACAAAACAGCACATAAACCTTACCTTGAAAGGAAAAGAATAAATTTATCTTAGCAGGCTTCAAGTAAAGAAATGATGTAATAGAGTAGGCAGTATCGTTGATTATGTTTTTGTTAATATATAAAATGAGATGCAGACATATTTTTAAAGTGAACAATTCTTATGTCCCCACTCTCAAAGACAGAAGGCACAATGCTAAACCATATTTCAATGATGAGATTCTCTGTGGAACACAGATAATACTGTCTAGGAATCTGCGGTTTATATTCTAATTTAATATAATGGGATGTGTCTAATTTAAATGAATGGATTTCTATTAAACTATCATTTTCAAATATTAGTATTCTTGGCAGGTTTCCAATACCAATCAGTTCATGATTCTCTGACAAGTACCTGTAGCCCAGCTAGTATTGTTTCTGACAAAAGAAACAATCCTGACATGAAGAGGCAAACTTAGTATTCCATGGTGAAGGGCTTAGGAGACTGGCTGGTATTCTTACCTAGACAGAGCCAGTTCATTTTCAGCACAGATTGCGGTATGGGGGAACTTTCATGGGGAACTAATGGAAAAAAGTCAATGACATTTATCTGCACTTAGACTACAGACATTTGGAAATATGTTTTCTACTAGTGACTGGTTTTCTTTTAGGAAATTTATCGAGTAATATCTCTGAATTCTTTGAAGATCTCTTTTCAGAAAATTTGAAAGACTAAAAGGGTAACCTTAATGTATTTCAAATGAGATACAGAAATTCTTGGATTTTTCCTTCTTGTTTATTAATTATTATTAATAATTTTTGTTGTGTTTTTGTAGCTTAAAGATCAAGAAAAAAACTCCTTAACACAGTCCTGCCACAGTCGACCTTGCTATCTTTAATTGACTATCTTTACTTCTCCCATCCTGCTATCTCCCTACTCATTTTCCATCACGAAGCACACACATCTCATGCCATTGGTGTTCCAATGGCATGCTTAGCCTTGGCATCACCTGTTCCTGCCAGTTTCCTTGTGTTTTTCTCATTAGTGCTTCTTCCCATCTTCATCTATCCATAGCCCTTCAAGAATTCCAGTCCCCATTTATAAAATGCCTTCTCAATGACACCTTCTCTAATTGTCCTGGTAACACGAATCTCTCCACTTGTTTTGTGCATCCTTAGTACTTTTGTTGGCAATATACTGCCTTGAGGTACATATACTTGTGCCATACACTAGATTAATAAGATACATGAGAACAATATTTTATTGTATTAATTTCTAATTTTTTCTTTTAAATATATATATTTTTAAAGAAGCAACATTATTTTATGCCCTTGTTAATTTTTTCACAGTATAGGATTTCTCCTGTTAGGTATGGTCACCATATGAGAACAATATTTTAATCAGTTTTTATCATACATACTACAGTTCCCTGCCCATAGCAAATATTTAGAAAATTTTTGTGGAGGTTAATTTAGTTGAAAAACCTTGACAGAAAGTGTCTTTCCTACATGTGCAACATTTGTAATTGGATTGCACAAAATATATTATAATAAAAAAATGTGAATATTAAACATCTTGCTCAGAATTTCATTAATAGATATGTCCTTTCTATTCTGAAATTCTCCTATAGAAATTGAATCAAAGTAATCTATCTATTTATTTATTTATTTTAAAGATTTATTTATTTATTTATTTATACAAGCGCTGGGTATAGTCAGAAGCGCGGGAGGATGAAAGAATTCACCAGAGCCAGAATGGGGAGCAGAGCAGGCAGAAGGACGAAAGTACACTGCTGAGGGGAGCAGTGGGTGCAGCAGGAGAGGTCTGCGCGCCATGTGGGACACTTGCTGGCGGCCAGGGATCGAACCATCACTGCAGAGGCTGTGGGCAGCTTCACAGCCCAGTGCTCAACCACTGTGCCACCAGGGGAGGCCCAAAGTAATCTATTAATTGCATAGTTTAAATTCTAAAGAAAACCCAATCTTTCTCTCTTCCCCCAAAATGCAGACTTATACCTCTTCAGTCCCTTTCTCCTTTGAGGTTATATTCCAGTATTTGTGTCTTTTCTCTGCTGGAAATCAGGTGTCCCCTAGATTTTAGGAAGTAAAACAAGACCAGGGTTGGTTTGACCAGTGAGGTGGTCTTTCCAAGAATAGTTCAGATCCAATGCTGATTTGCCCTCATATCTATTCTGCCAACAAGTTCCTACCACAATTGATATGATGAGCCCCAGGCTAAGGGCTCATGATCTAATTTCACTCTTTTACATATGACTGTTTAGTTTTCCTAGCACCATTTGTTGATGAAACTTTGTTTTAAAGATTTATTTATTTATCTATCTATTTAGTTAGTTAGTTATTTATAGAAGAACTGGGGTGTAGGCGAGACGTATGGAGGGCATGTATGAGGATTCACCAGAGTCAGAGTGGGGAGTGGAACAGGTGGATATACTGAAATACACTGCTGAGGGGAGAAGTGGGCAAGGCAGGAGAGGTTGTGCCATATATGGGTGAGCTCCCTGGCCGGGGATCAAACTCAGGTTGTATCATTGATAGCATGATAGTACTGAGTTTTTATCCCTAGGCCAGCAGAGATGCCCTCTGAAAAGGCTTTCTTTGCTCCTTTATATGCTCTTGTTGCCTTTGTTGTAGATTAACTGTCCATATATGTATGGCTTAGTTTTTGGGTTCTCAATTCCATTCCATTGTTCTGAGTCTGTTTTTATTCCAATACCATCTTGTTTTGATTACTGTAGCTTTGTAGTATAATTTGATAACCCCATTTATTGCTCTTTGTCAGGTTTGATTTGGCTATTTGGGGTCTATCATGTTTTCTTTTAAATTTCAGTACTGAAATTTAGTTCTTTGAAGATGGCCACTATTAATAGAGATTGCATTGAATCTGTATATTGCCTTGGGTAAGATGGCTATTTAGCAATGATACTTCTTCCAATCTAGCTTTCCATGTCTTTGTGTCTTCTTCTTTTGTTTTCAAAAATGTCTTATAGTTTATATTGTACAGGTCTTTCACCTCCTTTGTTAAGTTTACTTCTAGTTTTTTAAATTCTTTCTGATGAAACTACAAATGTGATTATTTTCTAATTTTATTTTTCTTGTAGTTAATTGTTTGCATATAGGAACAAAACTTATTTTTGTACTGATTTTGTAGCCTGTCACTTTAAAGTCCCATGCTTTCATTATCCAGAGTCTTCCCACATTCTATTCCTCCAAAGTAAGGTATATGGCTATTTCCTCTCATCTTTTGGGGAATCAGTTTAATGTCACTTTTTTCTAAAGCCCTTTTCCCCAATCCAATGGTTCATCCAGTAGTGACTCTTATTTGTGTCCTTCATGGCATTTATCATAACTTGCAGTTACGCATTTATTTAGTGTGTTGCATGTACTTCCAAGAGAGTGAGAAATCCATATTCTTAGGGACCCTTTTTGATCTCTACCTGCCTGTCACCTCAGAGTTCCTGAGATAGAATAGGTACTCAGTAAGTGATTGAATGAGGAGTTTAGAGGGGGAAGAGTATGTTTTGTCTGTATTTCTAAGACAAAACTCCATATTAATGGACCTAGGATGTCTCAGATAGCTAAGAAACCATATTTATGCCCTAACATTAAGTTGCCACCATAGTCAAATATGTATTTTGGTTTGGTCATTTCTCTCTTATAAATAAAATATTTTTAGTTAAAAAAAATAAGTTGCGGGCCTCCCCGGTGGCACAGCGGTTGAGCGCTGGGTTGCGAAGCTGCCCGCAGCCTCTGCAGCGCCAGTTCGATCCCCGGCTGCTCCCCGGCCACCGTAGGAGGGTCCCACATGGCGCGCGGACCTCTCCTGCCGCCCGCTGTTCCCCTCAGCAGTGTACTTCGGTCCTTCTGCCTGCTCTGCTCCCCGCTCTGGCTCTGGTGGATTCTCTCACCCTCCCGCGCTTCTGACTGTACCCAGTGCTTGTATAAATAAATAAAAAAAAATAAATCTTTAAAAAAAAAAATAAGTTGCTATTATCGAATTTTACCCATTTTTTATGCATTCAGTTTTGTTTGCTTGGCTTTTGTTTTTGGGAATAGAGCAGAACCCTCTAAATCAAGAGAAAACTTCTGTCTCCCACGCAGCTTTCTTTGCCTCCATGTTTCTCTGGAGCCGTGGTTTTCCAGTGACTGTGCTTTGATGAAGGCCCTGTCACAGGCCTCCTTTATAATAGAAGAAGCCACAATAGATCGTTTCAGTGGGCCATGTCAGAAAGACAACTCCTGATGACAGACTTGGAGAGGTGTTTCTGCTGTTCTCATAGGTCTGCTCCCAGGGAGACTGAGTGCTCTATCATCTTGCAGGAATAAAGGTGACTTAGATCCAGCACTCAGCACTGCAGTGTAGTTCCTTTGAGGATGTTTCCCCCTTCAGAGAGGTTTAGATCAAAAAAATTTATTTTATCACAATAGTTGTAGATAAAATCTATATTCAAGGTAATTTTACAAAAGCAAACATTTCATTGTGAATTTGGGAGTTAATGTTATTCAAAAATGGAAAATCTCTCTGTGTATGACCCCAAATTGTCTTGCTTCTTTTACTAACACACTTTTATGGCAATGCATATATATGTGGTATATCAGAAGAAGTTTTCTAAATGAATCTTAGCAATATGACAGTAATTAAATAATGTAGCATTTAATACATGTATTATTAACTAAGTAAATAATTCTAAGTAAGTATATTTGCTACATTTCTCCTCACATTTAATGGAAACCCTATTTTGCTATCAATTTCATGTCATTCTTTAAGCTACTTTGAACTTTAATGTTGATAGAGAAATTCACAGTTAAAATTTTGAGGCATCGTGGTGCTATCTGTATGTAAAATTATAATTAGAAAATAGAATTCTTTCGCTTTCATTGGTGCGCTCTGATTAGCTAAGCGATTTTCACATTTTGTAGTATCTGTGTACTGAGTCTGTTGACTGGAAGCTATGTTTGTACCATCCAGTGGGATCCTACTTTGTATGTATGAGAGCAGTGGTGGTATTTGTGTGTTTGTGAGTTGGCAAGGATGGGGGAATCCCTCCTGAGCGATGACCCTGCTATAATAATGAAAAAAAAAATGTTTACAATAACCTGAAACAGAATTATGTTATTCTCATTGAAAATAGATAAGAAAAAAAAAAAAAAACCTTTTGGAACAGATGTATAAACAAAATTAAATTAAAGGAGAAGCAACAAATGAAATTATAATCCTACTGATATGTCACTTATCACTATCTGAGGAACATAATTAGATAAATGTGGGTATGGACCTTAATGAGATTACCTACTCAAATGGGAAATCAAAGGCAGATTTTGATTAAAAAGTTTAATTTCTAATAAAAATGCAAGTCATATGGTGCTTTATAACCTATTATTACCACCTACAAAATATACAGTTCTAGTAAGTAAAGTAAATCCAACTCATGAAGTAAAAATATTATAGCTTGAATAAGAAAAGGAGCTTAAAATATATCCTATTCAGTTATTAAGTTTTTCTTATATTTTAGTATTCAGTAGCAAATGGGAAAAAGGCAAAACATGATTATCATAAAGACACTTTTAAAAGATTTAGAGAAGTCGCACTCAGCTAACAAGGAGCATTTTCAGTGGAACAGAGTGGGGATGGGGTCTGAAAGAATTATTAAGCACTGAACCACTGAATCATTGACATGTTCCTTAAAAATATGCTTGCTTTTCTCTCCAGCCAAATTCTAAAGGTTCTTTAATTAGCAACCATTATAAAGTATAAATTATAATGAAAAGAGAGCCTCCAATAAGAAAAAAATATATTTCAATAGTGTTAAATTAGCATAAATTATATAGGACTACACACATACAACTACCAAGCTTCAGAAAGAATAAAGACTTTAGTACGTGAAGAAACTGGTCATCACTTATTTTGAATATATTTTATATATAAAAATGTGAATTCTCTTCAATCAATTCAGATGTTTAATGAAATAAAATCAAAATCTAAAGAGGAAATTCTGTAAATCATATTATTCTAAAGTTTGAAGTAAATAGTGCAAAATAAAAAAAATAAAGATTAATTAAAGGGGACACATCTGTAGCAAATATAGATCTATTAAAAAGTGATTATTTGGAAACAGAGTTTTCTGGTTTTGGTATAAAAATATACCTCTAAAACAAAACAAGTTTCCCAGAAATATTTGTTTATATTTTGGAATTCATTTATTTTAAAATAAGCATTGAAGAAAGCCTTACAAAATAACACAAAGGAGGGGCCTCCCTGGTGTCGCAAGGGTTAAAGACAGCGCTATAGAGCTATTGCCAGCATGAGTTCCATCCCCCACTGGCCAGGAGCAACCCACATGGCCCAGCAGACCTCTCCTGTCTCACCCACTGCTCCCCTCAGCAGTGTATTTCAGTAGATCTGCGGGTTCTCCTCTCCGCTCTCTATGGTGAATCCTCTCACGCCCCGCATCTCTGGTTACACCCCAGTTCTTGTATGCATAAATAAATAAATCTTAAAAAACTAACCTAGAAGAGAATTGCTTAATAAGTGATGTTGCAATAACAGACTAGAAATTTAGGGGAAAAGACATAAAACCTTACCTTATGTTAACAATTTCTGTAGGAATAAAATCCTCTGTATTTTAAGATTGGGAAATCACTTTTCAAAGTATCTATGATTACATGAAGAGTAAAATTTGTGTGATAGAAACTGAAAAGATAAGAAAGAGATTAAGGAAATATTTGCAAGAGTATATTTTTATATTACAATATATTACATGGATATGCTTTTAGAGTATGTTCATAAAATTAATGTAAATTATTAAAATGCAATAAATAATGTTCAAAGTGTCTATTCTGACATTCCTTACAAATTGGAAATATACTATCCAAAATTGAGAAGATATTTAATTGTATTCTATTTTCTTGATAGAAAAATAAACAATCTTTTCAAAAATGGTGGAGAAAATTAAGTAGCCACAATGAAAAATGTTTGATGTATGGTGATAAAAGAAAATGGAAGGACTAAGTTGTCTGCACTATTATAATGAGGTCAAAAATGTCTGAAAACACAAGAAGGGGATATGCACTCATTAGAAATGAGTGATTTAAGTTGTTAAAATTTTTGCACCATGAGAGTAATGCTTTTGTTTTTCATTTGTACTAATATTCTATCTACTATATGAATAAGTTATTTTATTTAGGGCTCTCTTGTGGTGTACCATTAGTATAAATATGGTTTTTGACATTTGTCTTCTGTCTTATATCTCTAGCATATTCTAATATGTTCATGTGAGGCTTCAACCCCAATCTGTTTTTTTGCCTTTTTCTCCTCTGGTCTGTATCTTCAGTGTTGTTTAGCTTGTCTGAATAGAAGAAAATCTTAGAAATAAAGTCTGACTGCACCTACCTTTTATCTCATCCCTCATTTCCATATTTCCCATGTGTCCTGGAGTCCCTCTGATGTGCTGATAAGCAGAGTTGCAAGGTCAAGAAGGTGCTCTGAGTTTTTGGAATATACATTAATCCAGAAACTAAGTAAGGGAGTCTAGATCTCATTTACAGAATGGTGGGCCAGGGAGAGCCTAAATCCAGGTGACAGTTTGGCAGGTACAAGGGAAGCTAGGAGATAAGATCTTATAAAAAAGGAGAGGACAGGGCCAGAGGACTCCAGGGGGAAAATGAAGAATGAGGAAACTTTACTCTGTTTGTATTCATTCAAGTCTTATTTTTTTTTTATGCATAGAAGAACTGGGGTATAGGGCAGAGGTGTGGGTTGGGGGGGCCTGAGAGGATTCACCAGAGACAGAGTGGGGAGCCGAATAGGCAGAGTGACTGAAATACACAGCTGAGGGGAGTAGCAGATGAGCAGGAGAGGTCTGCTGTGCCTTATGTGGGTTAGCTCCCTGGCCGGGGATTGAACTCAGTCCACAGTGGTGATAGCGCTCAGATTTAACCTCTAGGCCATCCATTTCAGTCTTCACTGATTGCCTACTGTGACCATAGCTAAGATTGGACTGGGGATATAGTGACGGTCATAGAGTGGTAGAGTGTGAGATCCTCAAAAGGGTTTGTGCTTTGAGTAGACCAGCATTCACCATTACTTTGATACAGTGAGTGCATGTGGTCAGTGCATCAGGTGAGTGTTGAGATTGGCTCTCTCTTTCACACAACATTAAGCTAGCATTAGACACATACCAGGAATTCAGGAATAGGGAGCATTCTTTACTCCTTCGGAGATATATCTCGTACTGGTTATTGTACTGCCTTAGGAGATATATCTTGGAAGCCTATATATTTAAAATAGGTAATTACCATTATTCTTTGATACTGTTCCACATGCTGGAATATGCACATTTATAGATACATTGTTTCAAACAGGCTTTTTCTGTTGCTAATTTTCAAGGAATTGTGTTCCCTTTTCTTTTAATAGATAGTTTGCAGGAAAGAAGTGGTGTGTGTCAAAAATACTTTCCTTTAGCATATTTTTGCAGTGAGCTATGCCAGTCAAGTACAGAGGAGGGTGCTTCATCATTCTTGACCTCGTATTTGTCTCTGTCCAATGATCGGATACCACAAATAGTATAGGTGGAAAGAGAAAATTTGAAATCACAATCTTATACTAAAATATTACTTGAAAGAGATAAACTGGATATTTAGATGGATAAAAAGCTTTCAAATTTCCATTTTAGTTAGGCTTTTCAATCCTAAGAAATATGAAATTAGCTATTGTCTTTTTCATTTTGAGTGACTCAGGCATTTAAGATACTCCCTGGAGCCCTTGGGGGATAATTAAGAATTACAGCTTCTTCAAGCACTGCCCACTTTGACTCTGTTCTTCCTGTCCCACTGCAGGGTTATACCAGGCAGTCTGAGCACTTTCTCCTCTGACTGTGGTCAGGATTCATGGTGTTTCTTAAATGCATTCACTGTAAGTCTAGGCTCTAACATTGATGACAGTGACCGTGGGGACAAAAGCCACGGCCACATTTCTGGACAACTTATTTCTCCGGTAGGAGCATTTCACCTTAAGCCCTCCTGTCACTTTTCCACTGAGAATAGGGGAGGGAGAATGGCCTGAGGCTTTCACTTAGGGAACAGTGTGTAAATTGCAGGAGAAATGAGTTTTTATTGCTTGATATGTATTTGGTAATATTAGGACATATTTACCATGTCTTCCAGGAAGTAAAAGCCAACATTGCACTCTAATATGAAGGTAATAGTTTGTGAAAATATTTTAATGATATGTTTGTAATTACAATGTATATTAATAGAAAAATCTTCTATATGGTTTTGAATCATATTATTGAATTGATTCTCCCAAGTACTGTAGATATAAAAGGCTCAATCAAATCTTCATACTTCAAGGAGAGAGAACTAAGGTGTAGCTTCTATGTGGTTTGCTTGGAGCAGGGGGCTAAACAGAAAAGATCTCCATTGGGGGTCCCCAAGCTGGCATGTGTAAACTATTAACAAACTAAACAGACTTAAAAAAAGTAAAACAAAACAGAAAAAAAAAAAAAAGAATATCTGTTTTTCACATTACTTGATTTTTTCTTATGTCATTTAGTCTTTTTTTTTAAAGATTTATTTATTTATTTATTTATGCATAGGAGAATTAGGGTTGTAGGCCAGAGGTGTGGGGGTGAGAGGATTCACCAGAGACAGATTGGGGAACAGAACAGGCGGATCTACTGAAATACACTGCTGAGGGGAGCAGTGGGCAAGACAGGAGAGGTCTGCTGTGCCATGTGGATTAGCTCCCTAGCTGGGGATCGAACTCAGGCCTTAACAGTGATAGCGCTGAGACTTAACCCCTAGGCCACCAGGGGGGCTCCTCAGTGAGCCTTTAACAAATCCTTAATATTTCAGAAATGGTCTCAACAGAGCCAGAGATTATTAAATTAGGATTCCTCACTTGTGAAGGGAAAGAGGCCAGTGACGGCCTGTGTTCCTGAGAGTCCCTACAGGGGAGCCAGTGTCAGGGCATCAGGGCTGGCTGTCCTGGAACCTCAACACAGTTCTTCTGAGAGCCCTGAAAGGTTCAAGTTCTTCTTTTATGTGGGAAGCCTAAGATACTCTTCTCCCGGCAGGCACTAACTCGATGCCAGATGGCCATGCTGGCTATTAGCCACATTCTGAGTGTCCCAGCCTCTAGAATCTTATACTCGGTTCTCTGTCTCAATCCTACCATCCCAGCATCCACCCCCTCCTCACTGACATATCCAGGTCAAGTTCTTGGTCACCTTTCTTTCTTTCCCATTGATCTACCCATGTTAGAATGTTTCCCTTTTCTCTCCTACCTGTGATTAAATACTTCAGCTGTTCTTTTGTCAGTTATTTCAATGTCTTTTATTAACCTGTTACAGCCTTTTATTAACCTTGAACCTGTCTCACTTTCCACCTGCACAAAAATTTTTGTGAAGAAAATAATACTGCTATACAGATTGTTAATAATACATATTAGGAATCTGTAAATTAGATGGCCCCATAAAACTTTTGGGAGAATGATTTTTTTTTTTTTTGAGAAAGTGCTCCTGTTCCTCAGAGAGATTATTACAAATTTTAACGCATCACTTTAAGTTCTTATTTCCTAAACACCTCACATGCTAGATTAAATAGAGACCTGAACCAACTTACTGCTAATGTGCAGATACATTTGTAATGTGCAGATACATTTCCACCAGTATCCTTCTTGTCTCCTTTTCTGTAGAGTTTTAGTGGTGACTTTCCTGTTTCTGAGTGCCTTGCCCTAATTATTAGCTTGGTTAAGCGCCTTTTCACAAAATTGTTGGTTGTTGAATTTCTCCTGCTCAAGGACATTATCAGGTTTTCTATAGGATTATTTAAGTGATTATTAGGGTTTCTTCTATTCTGAATATGAATCTATTGTCATTTATATATGTTACAAATATTTATTCCCTTCTGTGGCTTGAATTTTCATCCCTTGCTGATTTCTTACATTTTCATTTTTTAATTTATTTTTATTTATTATTATTATTTTTTTATAGAGGCATGTTTTTTTTAATTTATTTATTTGTTTGTTTGTTTTATACATGCACTGGGTACAGTCAGAAGCGCGGGAGGGTGAGAGAATTCACCAGAGCCAGAGCCAGAGCGGGGAGCAGAGCAGGCAGAAGGACTGAAGTACACTGCTGAGGGGAGCAGCGGGCGGCAGGAGAAGTCTGCGCGCCATGTGGGACCCTCCTCTGGTGGCCGGGGGGCAGCCGGGGATCGAACCGGTGCCACAGAGGCCGCGGGCAGCTTCCCAACCCAGCGCTCAACCGCTGCGCCACCGGGGAGGCCCATGATTTCTTACATTTTCAAACTCTTATTTTCTCACTGGTTTATCACCTGATTTTTTTCTGTATGTTATTTCTGTCTTCTTAAAAACTGTCTTTATTTGCTATCTCTGTTTCCTCAAGTCTAATTTACTTCTCAAATAAATGCAGTTTTATTTTACTTCCTCATACGTCTAAATCTAACCCTGGTAAAGACTTCCTTTCTGACAAATGCCATAGATATATTTAATTTTGTTTTTCTTTTGATCTTATTTGAACTGTAAAATGTTCAAATAACATTTGAACAGTGATGTTTACAGTGATGTTTCTGTCCCGCCTGACATATCTTTATGTGCTTTGATTCCCCTCTCTTAACCTTCCGCCCAACATTCACTCCACATTTGTTGAATAGTTGCTGTGTTTCACATGCCTGGAACTTAACCTCATGGAATTCCAGCCAACTGATAAAGGTTGACCATTGAGAAGGGCAATATGGTTCAGAACACAGAAGGAGAAATGTCAAAGGTTTGTGAGAATAAGAGAAACTCAGGCTAGTTTGTAGAGTTGCAAGGAATGAAGAAGACTTCCCAGAGGAAGTGATATTTAAGCTGAGACTGGAAGGGAGGACAGCTTGGCTGCAATCAATCTGCCACAGTTTTTGTAAGACAACATAGTTATAAATTATAAATCTGTTTCCTCTCTAGTAGTGGGAACTCATTGAAACAGACTTTGCTTATTATTTGCTATATTGCCCATCAAAGCTAAGGTTCACCAGTTATATAACAGTAATAAATTATGAATACCCACATAAAACATACACAATACTTATTTTGAATCATACCATATGTGTAGATATCTACAAACAATATATGTTTACATGTATATATGTATAGTATATGTGTGTGTATGTATATATATAATCCTGAACTACATGAAATGGCTGACCTCCGTATCTGAAAAATGTTTTTGAAGGTGCACAGGCCTGGGAGGCTGCAAATATTCATAAACATCATTCTTTGATTCTTCTCATGGAGTTCATTGAAATCTATATAGCATTTGACTTTAATCTTTCCCATGTAAAAGTGATTTAGTGGGTTACTGCCCTTTAACTCTAGAGCCTGGTCATTTAGTCTCGGTCAGTTATAGTCCGTCACGCCACTGGACCATGGAGACTCTGACATATGTTTCCGCTGGCGTAATCTCCCCCACTGTCCTCATGTGTCTTATAAGCAATATCCCCTACACTTGGTGTGCCTTCTATGTGACAGACACTGTATTAGGTTTGTTGTTAGAGTTATCTATTCTAAGGACTCCAAGTAATTCTGTAAGATAAGCATTTTATAGGTTAGTAAAATGAGATGCAGAGAGTTAAGTAAATGGTAGTTGATTACATGGCTAGTGGTATTGTGGCTGAAATTTGAGCTGTCGTGTTTCTCCAGAGCCATATCACTATGCATCTCTTTTCAAATCCTGCTCTGCATTTTCCTCTGTAAGGGGCTCAACTGGCTCTCTAAGGTTTCATTTGAGAGACTGACATGTTCAAGAGAATCTAAATCCAATTTAATTTTCATTTGTTCATGCATTTCAAAATACATTTTGTGTCTCAGGCATGCCTATGTGTGCCACATGTCATGCCATGTATTGAGTTATGCAAGGATGAATATCACACAGTTCAGTTTCAATGAACTAACTCCTGAGTGGGAGGGAAAATAGCTAATGGACAGGTCATTCAATGCATGGAAGTAAGGGCTGCCATAGAGGCATATAGCTGGGAGGGAAGTGGGGCAGAACTAGAGGGTAGAAATTCTTGGACCAGTTGGTGTGTCCCTTATAGTCACTACTATAAGAGTAATACTAAGTGCTATGGAGTTCCATCACTAGTACAAGGACCTCTAATAAGAGCCCAACTGGCTTAAGTATCAAAATTATATTCACCCTGCATAATGTGGACAGTAAGTCTGACTTCTCCCATGAGTACCATGAACAGACCCTGACATGGCTAAAAAGGACTCTTGGGCTGCTGTGAGGTGCATGCTGCTGCTAAGTCTTTATCTCTGTGCTTTTCTGAGGGCTTGGCATATGCCTGCCAAAGATGGATGCTACGCTCATGCAAGGAGCACACCCCCTTCATCTGACCGCTGTCTGATTACCTTTCCCAGAAGAACTAGGGATTCACAGTTATAGCCTCTTAGTAAGTTATTTAGGGAAAGAGGAGAATCAAGACTTGGTTTCCTCATTAGACTTACCATGACTAGCTACACTTGAAATGGAACTAAACTTATTCAACTTGGGCAGGGAAATGGCAGCATAACCCAGTTTTTCTATTTTAACTTTCTAGATCAGTCCCCTCTATTCCCTCTTTCTCTTTCCTCACTCCTGCTCTCTTCACGTGTGCATGGAGCATGCACACACACACACACAACTCTGTGGTTGCTTGATATACAAAAAAAAAATTCATTTTAATTTGAATGAGCCTTTTAGGGTAGCATATAAAGGAACAGTAGAAGTAGATGTGAGGGCAATCTGGCACATGACCAAAGCTGAAATCAAACAGGAGTCCAAAGTCCCTTACACTTTGGATTTCATCTTGAAATGGCTATTAAATGCTATCTTATCTTCTATACCTTTTGGAAAATTCTTGATTTTCAGCAGCAGCAGCAGCAGCAGCAGCAGCAGCAGCAGCAGCAGCAGCAGCAACAGCAACAGTAGCAGCAGCAGCGGCCACCACATAGTCTGAATGACACCCCTTACTTAATCTGAGTGTTCTCACTTCCCTAATTACCCTACAAGGCTTCCAAGATGAATAAAAACATGTTCATCTAGAACTGCCCCCTTGACATGTTCAGAATTCTCAAATGAAGCTATTCATTGAGGCATGACTGGGCAGTGTTTTCCATTTCAGGTTCGCCAAATGGGTAAACCAGGGGCATTCATGTGGGTTACCTATTCATTAGAAAGAAAGCACTTTTCTATCCTTGCTCATTAGTCTCTTTTACTTGCCTAAACCACATGAATAAAAGACATCCTTTCTTCTTACCTCAGCTGGGTTCCCAACTTCTTTTGCAGTCCTTTTTATCAAAAGGAAATCGACAGGTCAGTATTTCAAAGAGTAAGCATTATTTCTAGGTGCTATACAGAAAAGTAATTAAAGTCTATTACACAAAAGCTACATTTCTCTTCAGCCTTGCTTTAGAAGCTGTATCAATAACAAAAATGTAAACACTAATCTTAAAATATCATTTTAACTAGTCTTATGCTCTGCTACACTTATAGAATAGCCCAGGTTAGGGACCATAGGAATGTCAATATGTCATTTGGAGATCTGAGAGGATTTCTGGCTTTTGTCATAGAGCCAGACACATGAAAAATGGTCAATGGCTATTGCATAAAGATGTAAATTCAGCCCCCTACATTGTTTCAGAGGTGGAAAAAACTAACAGTAGATCTTGGGAGAACATGTTACAGACTTTATTTTTCTTTTTAGTAAACAAATGAATAGGAGATAAACAATTGGGAAAATAAGGGATTGTAGGGATCAATATCAAAATGAAATATTATTTAGGGCATATTTGTGAAAATATTGTGTTTTGTACTTATTCACCATCCCTGAGGTTTCTATGTAATAGGAATACTACATAGAGGCTGTATAACTCTTCTCACTGTGCCTCTTAAGAACACCCTGGCTTTTTAACAAGATCATGTTGCAAATCATTTGTGGTGCATACCTGAGCTCTAATGGGGGAGCGAAAAAATTGTGTTCCTTGGTCATGGTTTTGGATTCCTTGGGGCTATTGAAAACAAGACATAGAATTCAAATAGTGCAGGGACAACTAGGAAAATGTGTTCTCCAGTGGTTGATTTACTGTTTTTCTTGAAAACAGCTGTACTCTTTGGTCACACATTCTGTGGCAATTAAGATGAAATGTGTGAAACTGCTGAATGATCCTGGATAAGCCTAATAACCCTGAGGTGCTTCACTGTGTGAGCAAAGCTCCCCATCTAATTTGCTAAAGTTATCACAGGACTCTTGAAAAACAGCCAATGACTGACGATCCAATTTCTAGTCCACTCATTTCCTACCTCATGCATCTTTCATAAGATTTTCCCCACAAAAATGGTGTTTGCTCACACCTAGCTGTACTTCAAAGTACTCAAGGTGAGCTTTATCCAGACCAGATGATGCTAATTGCAGAATAGATTGTTTTAAAATGAGGACCTTTTTGAGATTGTAGCATGATATGGTAAAGGGATTTGCATACATGATTTGGAAACTCTGACAAAACATAGCTTATTAAAGAATAGCATTGACAGGCACACTACCTTATTGCTTTCTCTCAAATTGGATGTAATACATCATAGGTGGGAAACAACTTATTTCTGAAAGTTTTAATTTGAAAATTAAGATAACTTCAAATTCCAAGTTGTTGGGATTGTAGTATCTTTAAAAAATGTTGAAATTATTGCTTGAATAATAGAAGAAATACAATCCCTAGAACTCAAACTGAATGTCTAAATGTTTCTATGATGTAAACTAACCAATGTAGATTATGAAAGTTGTTATAACTCTATAGCTTTAATATCCAAGGGGGATTTTATAATCTATTTCAAATTTCAGGTTTTTATAAAAAATATGATTAAGAGCTGTCATTTTAAGAAATTGCTAGGAGTAATAAATGAGCAATGGGTTGATTTCATCTTATCCTTAACAGCTACATGATCCTGGGCTTATCACTCTTACTGTATTGCAATTGGAATATGCCAAACACAATCATCTACACAAATATGTTTTAGGAGACGGTGTGAAAATGCATTGCTAAGATGTTTATCTGTCCAGATCTATCAAGACCTGACTCTACCCTTAATCATATTGTCCAGCAGGAAGGGAAACTATACTAGAAATTATCATTGCTCTGCTGGTCCCTGTAAGAGTTAGAGAAAGGTGGTGAAGCTAGATGGAAGTGTCCCTATTGGAGATCCAGCTCACTCTGTTCTAATGCAGTGCCTAAGCTGTTTTCTAATGCATCATGCAGTCTTCAAGGCTGGTTAACCTAGCACACCTGGACACTTAACAGGTATTTGCTGAAATGTAAATAAGGATATAGAATGAAGAAAGAATAATGAATTGAGATCCTGCAGGAATTAAACTAGTTTCCCTCCATTGCTAACTCACTTGTGTCCTGGTCTAATTACTGGAACTAATCCTATGATTTAAAAATGTAATCATCTACTAATTCCATGATTTAATCATTTTGCATATCAAGAATTTCACATGTCCACTACCAGATACCATAGAAAAGTAATCTGCCTCTGTTTCAAATTGACTGGAGAGATAGTATCCTTCTGTGATTGTGTCCTCAGCATATGGCTGTTCATGGTAAAGCTCATAGGTCAGCAGAAATTATTCTAAAATCAGAGGATAATCTATTTTTAGGTAGACCAGATCTTTCTTTGGAAAACCTTAGTTATAGTAGAAAGAACAAGAAATATGGGGAGGCAGGGGGTTAAAAATGAGGTCAAATCTCAGTTCTGTGCCTCATTAGCAATATGACTGTGGTTCAGACAGTGACTTTATCCATAATGTGAGAATATCTCTGGGTTGTTTCAAGACTAGAAGGAGGTGATGTAAGGGAAATAGCACTTTGGCACAGAGAACAGCTTCTCCATGAATAAGTTACTATTCTTAGAATTATATTTACTATAACACTTTGATCATTCATGATTATATAAAGCTTAAAAGGATTATTTTTTAATCTTTCAATACTCAGAGTTACACATCAATTTTTATTGCCATTTTAATTTTTGATAACTGTTGGGCATCAGGTATTTCCATTAAATATGACCTCAATGCTTTAGTGGTTACAAATCATTCAGCAGAAGCTGGGTTTTAGAAGAAAACAGAATTTGAATTTGGGAATTCAATAATGTACAACACATAATTTTGACAAGAGGACATTGCAAACACCATAACAACCCTGAAAACTAAGTGCTAATATGAGTATTAGTTAGAATAAACACGTACCAGTAAAGTCTAATGAGCCCATTGACTTTGTTGTTTCTTATAGACAAATGTGCTCTTAGAGCTAGGTTTACTACTTTTTAAGGCAAGTCTTGCCTTCCTTTCTAGAGACAGTGGAAGCCAATCCTCTTTTCCTGGATGTCACTTATCATACCCTTCCAGCATCCTGTAAAGCTCTCCAAAGTCTAAGTATGATGTGTTTCCAGGTCCTCCTCTTGAGGGACTAATATGTGATCAGAGGTGAAAAAGAATGGAAATCTGGTCAACATCTCTGCTTATCTTGTTCATCTGGATTCTGAGAATGTATGGTTCCTGGGTGTGTTATTCATGTTTGAGGATCTTGTTTCAGTCTCACCCACTGACATTGGCAAATGGGGAATTTGACCTCTGAACCCTGAGTTTTCTGTACCTGGCTGTGTAATGTCCCAGACATTTCCCTGGATTCTAGTGAAGTGGGTTGGCTAGCCCTCAGAGTAACAAATAAGAGCAGAAAGCTTGTGACCCTTCCTAACCTGGCACTTTCAAGGTATTTGGCTTTTTTGAACTACTTATATCTTTCCTGGAGTTTTGGTCTATAATCAAATACTTTGATTAAACTTCCCTTTAATTTATTAGATTTAAACTGTCTCAGTGCTAAAATACTTAGTTTTTATACCTGCCACTCATTTATTTATGCCTGTACTTTTTCTTTGTATTTGCAAAATTACTGGCTATTTTAAGTACTGATAATTGTTTGCTTTAGTATTTGGGGGGAACTAATAACTTTTATATTTCTTGTGAACGAGTTCTTTATTATTGATATATAACTGTCATATTTTCAGGTGTACTGCATAATCATTCAATGCATGTGTGTATTGTGAAATGATCACCATACATAATAATGTCTATTAACATCCTTGCCATTGCATGGTTACCCATTTTTTTTCTTGTGATGGGAAAATTTTAAATATACAAATATATTTATAGTCACTGCACTGTACATTATATCTCTAGGACTTACATATTTTATGACTACAAATTCATACCACTTTCAAAATTCTTGAAAGTGTTACAGGGCAACCCTAATATGAAATGGGTTGGACTGACTGTGGGTCCTCACCCACACACTCAAAGAGGACTTATAATGAGACTCAATTGCAGGCACACACAAACATGTTAATAAAGGGTTTATTTACAAAAAGGGGAAAATGAAGAAAGGAATGACTCAGGGAGAAAGAGTGATAAACTGGTAAATGCATGCTCCCAGTTCCACTAAATTGGAACCCCAATAACGTGCTGAAAGTCATCAGAAAACCAAGGACCTCTAAGGCCCACATATCTGGTTATATACCAAACCTGGCAGCTTAACTCCACCCTCAATTCCCAGCAACCCCTCCTTCATTGGTGATTGCATTATGGGATTTGTAGTCCTTGATGTCTTTGATCAGTGTGGTCTGTGGTGGCGGTGGAGTCCATAAAACCTATGTTTGTGGAGTTTGTTCAGGACATCCTTTCCCCCCAACAAAAGGAAGACTTTTTTGCTTTTTCTGTATAAATTGGTGGTGACGGTGGGGTTTAATAATTAGCCATATCTCCCAAGCATTAGAATTAAGAGCAATATAACAGCTCAAAAAGTTAAATTAGTAAAGAGGAATGTAATCAGTAAGGACAGAACTGTGAAAACATTAATCAGGTAGTTTTTCCCAGCCAGAGACATACCTGACTAAACTTGTAAGATGAAGCGCTTGTGTCAATCATTAGAAAGCTGTGTGTGGGGGAAGGGGGAACAGACAACAGTATGAATTAGCCATAGAACATAGAAAAGGAAGAGTCAGATTTTGACACCATTCAATAGCTGATTTTTTTTTTTTTTTTTTTTTGAGGAGTGGTACTTTTGGCCAAAGAGCCAGGTAATAGAATTCCATGTTCAAGATGAATGAGTAGGCCGACATTACAAACCATCCTAGTTTAATGCTCTTACTCCTTCAGATTCTTTAACATACTTCCCTCCTTCTGATCACGGCTCACCAAGAAATATTAACCTCATTATTTGATACCGGTGCAGGTGTGTTCACAGAGAGAACGACCTCATCAGTTCTGCACCACTTTTACTTCTTAGGATACACTGGTAGAGTCAAGTTGCATTCTAATTCTACTACTTTGATTTTTGTGAGCTTGGGTAATTTGAATCCCCACCTGAGAAATGATTCACAGCTGTAGCTGCTCACATTTCTGAGCCCATGGGTCTGAGAGGCTGTCCTTGTCAATCTCTTGCCACCCCACGAGACCCTGGGAAGCAGAGCAGCTGGCTTCTCCTGTGACACATTGACCACCCCGCATGTGATTCCATTTGAAATGCCATCTTACCTCATTTTAGAACCATCCTTTAAAAGAACAAATAGTTTCCCCCCTTATGTTTTAATTTTGCCTTTAAAAATGCTGCACAATAAGCTTAATTGTTCTGAAAATCAGAGATGAGCAAACCACAATTCTGTGGATAAACATACTCCCCCTTTCGCTCTCTCCCTTTCCTTTCTCCTCCCTCCCTCCCATTTTCCCCCTCTTGCTTCCTCCCTTTCTCTTCTTCCATCTCTGTCTTTCCCTTTTCCTTCCTTCCACATGCAATTTTTTAACACTATTGTGTGCTACTAAAAATAAGGGATACAAAAGCCTTATAAAAAGCCTTATAATATTGTTTTTTTTTAAAGATTTATTTATTTATACAAAAACTGGGGGTACAGGCCAGAGGCATGGGAGGGTGAGAGGATTCAGAGACAGAGAGGGGATCAGAACAGGAAGACAGACCAAAAACACTGCTGAGGGGAGCAGCTGGTGAGACAGGAGAGGTCTGCGGTGCCATGTGGGTAGCTCCCTAGCCGTCCAGGAATCAAACGCATGCTGCAGAGGCTGCGGACAGCCTCATAGCACTGCGCTCAACCCGCTGTGCCACTGGGGAGACCCCCCTTATAATATTGTAAGAAGAAAAGCACATAATCAAATATGCAGTGAAAGATTTTTTATTTTTCATTTGTGACATGAATTCAAGTTATCTGTATGCATATGTATTGTGCTTATCTTCTGTAAGCCCTGTTTTGGGTTTTGTGATGAATGCAAAAAGCTTAAGACGGCCTCAAGTTACGATACTAAACGTGTAAGAAATACAAGAAAACAAATTCCAGGAAGAATGTTAGAAGTCTTATGTAAATGATTTTTTTTTGTAAAGTGTTTTTGGAGGCAAGAAGAGCTAGTATTTCTAGCTGGGGTATTCTCCAATATAGATTTTATGAAAATGGAAAGAAAACATCCTGTTTTATCTAAAGAAAAAAAGAAAGAAAGCTCAAAATATCCACCCATTACGAAGCTGTGTTCAAGGCTTACACCAAAAGATGCTTTGTTTTATAAAAATGATGTTCATTTTAGTTTTGAGTTTGAAATAAAAAATAATATTTATACATGTGTCATAGGTACAAATGTAAACAAATTTGTTTAATTGTGATTCAAAAATTGCAAGTATGATGTTAAAAAAAGACAAATTGCTGAAAAAAATTCAACTGAAGTTTTAAATCATATGTGCTTATAAAAAGTGTCTTATATTTACTGAGATGGGACACTCCTGCCTGAATACTTCTTATTTTGAAAATGTCCATACAAATCATGTTAAAAATGTTTAAAAGACAAAGAGCTGCAGCTATAGCTAAATTCCAGTCTAATTCCATGTATATTGAAAATAAAATCATCATTCTCCTTGGTCAGGAAATGTTTCATGAAACTGGTTGATTTCAAGATAAAAATATAGACTTGTTGGCAATAACAATAAGAGAGTCATTTGAGTCTGTTACCTCCAGAGAACCCAAGCACGCGACCGTTATGTCCCTTTAAGTTGTGTCTTTGATTTTCAGTTGAATGTAGGTAAGTGTCTTTCATATTGTATTATCTAAAAGGGAATTATATTCTGTATCATAATTTAGCAGGAAGAGAAGAAAGAGCCTTCATTCTTTGAAGCAGCTTCAGTAGTTTATAATGAAGCTTTGGACATATGAGTGGATCTCCAAAAATTTCAAGTAATGCTTAAGCTATATAACGTAAAAAGACGGGATAGAATTGCCCTGAAACTTGTCTATTTCTCACAACACTGTTTGGAATTGTACATCTTACATTATACTTCAGTTGATAATTAATTGCCTAAATCCTAAGTCATGAAGAAAATCGTAAAGGTGAAATTTCATGAGACTGAAAATGATTAATGATACAGTGTCCCCCTGGTAACCCTGTTGTGTAACTTGTTTGTTGTGGTTGCAAAATAAAATAGGCTATAATTTTTATCAGATTATGTTCTTTAAGTTATACAATGTTCTAGTTTGAGAGAACATTTTATAAATTAAGTTTATAAGTTTATTAGTTTATAAATTAAGTTATAAAATATTCTAGTTTAAGTATAAACTAAAAGAGAAAGGAAGTGAGAATTAAATTGAAAAAAAAAAGCACTTAAAGGTTTAAATAAGGAAGCAGATACAGCTGAGTTAATTACCATATCAGTATAAGCAGATTTTTGGCTATTTTTGAAAGTATTAGAACTCAAGGAATACTACTTTAAAGCCAAGTTTGCTTGTAATGAGAGCTAAAGGGCAGGGAAGACACCTATGTTTAAACATTACAAAGGAAATTGTAACTATTAATTTTAAAATTGTGGAAAAAGCTCCCTGCTTCCTGGTTCTATAGATCTAGGGCCTCAGAACCCTCAGAGACCATGGTAAAGGTGAGGTAAATGATTTTGGCGGGGCTGGGCTCCTGGAATGGGGGCTGCTTTTAACTCTGGAAAATTGGATATTATTGCCATTAATGACCCCTTCATTTACCTCAACTCCATGGTCTACATGTTCCAGTGTGAGTCCACCCATGGCAAGTTCAATGGCACAGTCAAGTTGGAGAACAGGAAGCTTATCATCAACACGAAGTCCATCTCCATCTTCCAGGAGGGAGATCCCGCCAGCATCAAATGGGATGACACTGGTGCTGAGTATGTGGAGTCCACTGGTGTCCTCACAATCCTGAAGAAGGCTGGAGCTCATCTGAAGGGTGGCACCAAGAGGGTCACTAGCTCTGCCCCTTGTGCTGATGTCCCCATGTTTGTCATGGGCCTGAACCATCAGAAGTTTGACAACAACTCTCAAGGTTGTCAGCAATGCCTACTGCACTACCAATTACTTGCCACCACCCCTAAGGTCATTCCCCCGAGGCTAAGGTCATCCATGACAACTTTGGCTTGATGAAGAGACTGATAACCACAGTTCTTGCCATCACTGCCACTCACAAGAACATGGACAGTCTCTCTGGGAAGCTGTGGCATGATGGCCAAGGGGCTGCCCAAAGTATCATTCCTGCTTCTACTGGCATGGCCAAGGCTGTGGGCAAGGTCATCCCTGAGCTGAACAAGAAGCTGACTGTCATGGCCTTCCATGTCCCCAGCATATCAGTTGAAGGTCTGACCTGCCATCTGGAGAAAGCTGCCAAATATACTGACATCAAGAAAGTGGTGAAGCAGGCATGGGGGGCGGGGGTCCCTCAGTGGCATCTTGGAACACACTGAGGACCACGTTGTCTATTATGATTTTAACAGTGACAACCACTCCTCTACTTTCGATGCTGGGGCTGGAATTGCCCTCAGAGTCTGCCTTGTCAAGCTCATTTCCTTGCCTGACATGGATTTGGAATAATGAACCTCATGGCCTCCTAGGAGTAAAAGCCCCCTGGACCACCAGCCCCAGCTAGGGCACACAAGGAAGAGCCCCTCAGCTGCTGTGGATTCCTTTCCCCACTCATTCACATTAAGAATCTCATGACCATGATCCCTTCCAGCGCCATCCATGTTGCTGCAAATTGCATGTGTTTTAACATCTTTTTTGAATGCTGAGTAATATTCCATGGTGTATATGTACCACATCTTCTTGATCCAGTCATCTATTTTTGGGCATTTGGGTTGTTTCCAAAGCTTAGCTATTGTAAACAGTGTTGCTATAAACATAGGGGTGCAGGTGCTCTTTGGAATTGATGTTTCTGTGTCCTTTGGGTAAATACCTAGGAGTGGAATTGCTGGATCATATGGAAGCCCTATGTTTAGTAGGTCAAGAAATGTCCACACAGCTCTCCATAGTGGTTGGACCAGTTTGCACTCCCACCAACAGTGCAGGAGAGTTCCTTTTTCTCCACACCCTCGCCAACATTTGTTGTTGCTAGTTTTTTAAATATGTGCCATTCTCACTGGTGTAAGATGATATCTCATGGATGGTCTCACTCATAGCAGGAATCTAGAAAACTTAAATAAGGGACCAGGAAAAAGAATATAAGAAAGTAAAAATCAAAATCAACAATCAACTATGAACCAGAGACACTCTATGGAGGGTAGGACAGGGAGGGGAGGGATTGGGGTCAAAATAAGGGGGTCACAATTGTATGGGGAATATAAAAATAAAATTTATAATTAAAAAAAAGACGCAACCTAAAAAAAAAAAAACGAATCTCATGACCTCTCATAGTTTCATCCTAGAAACCTGAAGAAGGGGAAGTGCCTTGGGATCACTGCTTTGTTAGGTACCATCAATAAAGTACACTCTAGGGGCCTCCCTGGTGGCACAGGGGTTAAAGACACAACACTATCAAGCTATCACCAGCCACTGCAGCATAAGTTCGATCCCCAGCTGGCCAGGGAGCTGACCCACATGGCGCGGCAGACCTCTGACCTGTCTCGCCCACTGCTCCCCTCACCAGTGTATTTCAGTGGATCTGCCGATTCTGCTCCCCTCTCTGGTGAATCCTGTCACCCCCCTCACCTTTCTGGTCTACTCCCCAGTTGTTGTATGCATAAAATAAATAAACCTTTAAAAAAGAATAAAGTACAGTCTACCCAGGCAAAAACAAACAAATAAATAAATAAAATTGGAGAAAAGAACACTTTCTGTGAGAGTTACCATGTTTCTAAAGTACTAAGAAGGTATTTCTGTAACATAAATATTCCTACACTGTGACAGGTGCTAGACTTGGCACTTTCCACTTATTTATATTATTATTAACTTGAAAACTGATTCATCTATAAGAATCTGAGGATCAAATGAAATAAAAATGGGTGTTGTCATTACTTGTGTCTGATCGAGCACTGTGCTAGCAGAGGATGTCGTTCTGTTTGCCCATGGTTGGGGGTAAAGGGGTGTGTTTCAGGTCTGCACAGACCTAGCTAGAATGTGCTCTAGTCTGAAAAGTTGGATGTGTGAAACCCAACACCAACCAGGAAAGTGACCTCCGCTGCAGACCTGGCCGTGTAGCTGGGGGTGGGTGCATGGGCAAGGATGATGACACTAGGGCCACCATCTGAAAAGTGGTATCGTTCCCCTCTAGGTCGGGAGGACTTTAGCAGTCAAATAGACTCATAATAAAGACCACCCAATACACAAACTGAGTCAGGAACAACCAATAAGGTGTGATTTCTGGGTGAGAGGGTGACCCTTCTTTTGAATTCATCTCCCTACTGAAGTTTCAGAGCTTGAGGAATCCATTTTTAGAGGCAGGTTTTGATATCTGATTGTAAAAGCCAGACAAAAAAACCAACAAAACAAACACAAAATATGAATTTATGGAATATTTGTTCTATGCCATTTTACATATTAACTTTAAGGTAGCTTTAATTAAGCTATATGTATTTTGGCCAGGAAGTGAGAAATGATCAGAGAAGGAAGCTGGATAATGTTTTCTTTTTTTTGGTGGGGAGAAAAGGGCAAAGCTAACAAATATACAGTGTGTAGGTACTTAAAAAATGTAATGCCTCACTTAATCCTCACTAAAGAAAGGTTTTATTAGCTCATTCATAAATTAAGGAAATGGGTCCAGAAATTTAAGTGGTTTTACTAAATTCATTCACGCTGATAATTGGTGACAGATCTATGCTTTTAACTCCTGTCTGTGTGACTCCCAATTCCATGATCATTTTAGTACCTGAGACTGGATTCAAGTCGGAGGTGGTCAAGAAGTTAGCTAGGAACTCCTGAGTCCATGAGGCCATCGTGCCCCATGAGGCTATGAGACGTAAGTGTGAGAGCCAGAACTAAGAAGGTACGGTAATCTAGGTCACCTTGTATCCAGGGCATTTTTCAGACTGGCTCAAGTTCATGTGAGATTCTTGGTGCCAATGAACTTTTAGTTTAGCTACTTTCAAGCAAGGACATGCATGCCAACGAGGGCATGTGAAGACTGCCCAAGCTCCTCTGTGGGAAGACTAGGAGGCTGTTTCTAGACACCTGACTTCCATGTAGTCTTCCATAAAGTGTATCTGCTGAAATATGGCTGTGGTTAAATGGGCCCTCTCCCCTGCAATCTCGTTATCCAATTTCATACTTTCACTCTCCACAATAAAAGTTACTTTTCATCCATCCACCCCTGATTTTACTGATACGTGATTTCACATTTAAATACACTGGAATACAAAAGAAGGGAGCATTGCAATTACTGATGATACTATTGAGAGAATGATGTAGTATGACAGAAAATAAAAGTCTTAAATATAGACACATTCTGCAAAAAATGTAGGACAGTTTGAACAAACAAAAGCTTTCAGAAAAAAAAATTATACATGACAATGTCATTCTTTGCAGGATGTGAAAGTCAATGTAAATTCAGTGAGAAAGCTATATGAAAATTTGACTTAAAGACAAGATTGTGCTTTTTTTTTTTTTTTTTTTTTTTTTTGGTGGGACCCTGAAAAGTAAAAGTGGCCAGGGAATGAACTGGTGCTGCAGAGGCTGCAGAGGCAGCGCTCAACTGCTGCACCACCAGGGGAGGCCCAAGTTTGTGCATTTCTTTTGAGAGTCAGAGGCTACAGTTAAAGAGTCATGTAGCCCTTACTTTTCATTTTTTTCCACTTTTTTTTTTAAAGATTTATTTATTTATTATAAAAGCACTGGGTACAGTTAGAAGCGTGGGAGGGTGAGAGAATTCACAGAGCCAGAGCAGGGAGCAGAGCAGGCAGAAGGACCCAAGTACACTGCTGAGGGGAGCAGTGGGAGGCAGGAGAGGTCTGCGCGCCATGTGGGACCCTCGACAGCTGGCCTGGGATCGAACCCGTGCTGCAGGGGCTGCGTGGGCAGCTTCGCAACCCAGCGCTCAACCGCTGTGCCACCGGGGAGGCCCTCCACTTTTTTTTTAAATTTACACACAACACTATATAAGTTTAAAATTTACAACATAATTATTTGACTTACATAAGTTTAGTTAACATCCATCTTCTCATAGATTCAAAAAAAAATTTTTCTTTGTGATGAAAACTCTTAGGATTTACTATCTTAGCAACTTTCAAATACATCATGTAGCACTGTTAACGGCAGACATCGTGTTGTACATTATATCCTTAGTACTTATTTTTCTTAAAACTGCAAGTTTATAGCTTTTGATTACCTTTATCTGTTTTTCCCTCCCCTCGTACCCTGATGCCCTGTTTCTGGTAACCACAGATCCAATCTCTTTTTCAATGTTTTTTTTTTTGTTTTGTTTTGTTTTTGTTTTTTTAGATATTTGTAATTCTCTGTCTGACATACCACTGTAATTCCTTCAGTGTCTATCCATTTGTTGCAAATAGCAGGGTAACCTTCTATTTTGTTGCTGAATATATATGACCTATATATATATATATTGCTGAATATATATTATCTATATATATTTATGTATGCATACACACATGGATATATACTTACCCGTGTGTGTGCTCACACACATGCATGGATAAACATGCATGCACATATGGTACAAATGCATGTTATAGATACATGTATGTGTGTATATGCATACTAACACACCACAACTTCTTTACCTTTTCATATATTGATGGACATTTATGCCTTGACTGTTAAAGATAGTGCTACTGTGAGCATGGGGATGCAGATATCTCTTCCAATATTGTTTTCATTTCCTTTAGGTGTATTTCCAGAAGTGGAATTGTTGGATCATATGGTAGTTCTATTTTGAATTTTTTAAGGTATGTCCATACTTTCCCCCATAGTGTCTATACCATCTATAAACCTACCTATAGTGCATAGCTTTTATTTTAAATTGTAATTGTTATTGTGCAATGAAAATTTTATCTTTAGCAACTACCTAATCTTTTTGAATGTCAGACATAAAGATGCATGAGACTTTGTAGGAAAAACATAAGAAGTTTATTAATGAAAATATTTATAAACACAATAGATTCTTTGAATCTGTCAAATCAATTATCCCTCTGGAATCTTCTTTATCACCCAGCTAGATAGGATCAATTTTGGGAATGAAAGAGAAGGCTAATAATAAGGGTTACACCCTCCCACTCATTTCCTCAACATTATTTTTGCATATGCACTTAAAAGAGCATGCAGGAGTGTGGGAGATATTTTAGGTTCATAATTGCAAGGGCTGTGATCCCCAAAATCTGCTAGGAAAAATCTGAATATTTGTAGCTGAATACTCAAGTCTTCTTAGTGAATTATCATACATGTTTATGCCTCTAATTTTCAGAATTGTTGCTAGTAAGTTTACAGAAGGATGTATACATCTAAATCTCAGGCGAGAGTAATGAACCAACTTGAGATGTTTTGAGTTTAAATTAGCTACTTCTAACCCCTGCCCCAATTACCAAAGATTGTTTCCAGCAAAGAAACAGGAATAACTTTTCTCCCCTATCTATTACAAACTAATTATGGCTTTAATCTACTTAAGGGATATATAACTTATATTAAGTTATTGAAAAACATGACTTTGTGTAGACTCGAGTCTCAGGTAGTCTCTATTTTTGAATAGATAATTGAGATTTTTCTTCAAGAAATCATTTGTATAAATTTAATGAAGTTAACTCAGTGCTCTGTATCATTTAAATAATGAAGTTTGCATCTTTGAAATGACAATACATTCCTTTTTTGCATACTTTTATTTAGTATTTTAATTTTTCTTCTCTATATTCTAAAAGCTGGAAAAAGAGATAGTACAGGCATTGATGCACAACCAGTAAATAAACTTTTCTGTAATATAAGTGAGAACATTTCTTCAGAAGAGCATGTGCTTAGGGCATAACCTTCAGCAATTTTCAAAAAGGTAGTATTAATTATAAGGAACTCAAGGAGAAAAAGTAGTTACTGCTGGTAGGAATAATAGACACAAATACTGAATGCATAAAAATGTTTGGTTCTATTTTGGGAAATTTCTGTGTATTTCACAGGCTCCCAAAAGTATGAAAGTCCTTTTAGACTGTGTTATTAGAATGCCAGCACTTTTTATAAAAGGTTTTAGATGTTAGGTTATATATTTGGTTTTGTAAACGCTTATAGACCTTTATAGTGACCTAAACCCATCTTAGACCAAATATCAAGTTACTTGTAATTTTGAATTTCCATATCTTTCAGTTATTTATTTACTCATTCAGAAGACATTTGTTGGTGATTCTATGTATGAAGAACTGGAGACATTACTCTCAATAAGAGAAACCCTATTTGTGGCATGGAGGAGGGACACACCATCTTTTCAGTTCAACAGAAAAGCAATGCAATGTAGTGTGCATTTCTATCAGAATTGTTTCTGTTAATTGTCTCTTTATGTTAGATAGATTATAAACATCTTTTAGTGGGTGAATCCATCTTCAGAATAACTATTTATCTCTCAACTTCTACCCAGGAGCTCAGAAAAAGACCATAAGTTCAGTAAAGATTTAAAATATTTTGCATTTAAGGCAGTATTAAATTAAATGAATAAGGCATAACTAGATGAAAAATTTTAATATTTGAATTACTAGACAACTTTTAGCTCATTCAGTATTTAATTGTGCCCCAGAAAATGTTCCTATTAAACTGTCATTCTGCTGACATAATGAAAATCGTGATCTGGCTGTGGGGTAGTGAGCGTGAGTTGGGTGTTCAAGTGTCCAGTCGGGTTCTATTGTTCCCATATGCGTGGAAAGTGAAAAGACCTCCTTTTACTATAATGTGAGCCCTAGGACTGTGCTTAACTTGAGATTTGTGGGTGCCTGCTAGAGCAGTCTATTGATAGGAAGCTTGTTTCCTTGTGAAAAGGAATCTCTTTGCTGGGATTATTGTCTGACTCCAATTGCAGTGTGAGCCAGTACACATACATCTTCCTCCTCCATAGAAGTAGAATGTAAATAGTGGACACCCTCACTTTTTGTTAAGCTGGGGTTTGTAACTTTCATTGGTAAGCAGTCTTTAGTTGTAGAGAGGCTTGTACATTTGAGGTGCCCCCATGACAACTATCTTGTCAAATAATATACTTGTCAGTAACCAAAACACTGCCTCTTTTGTAGCAAATGCATTTTATACTGTGTTTTAGCAAACCCTTAGATGACCAGGATCTATAATCATGATCCCTGAATCCAAAATTCTCTTGGGAAGAAAAAACTCTGTTTCAAATGGTTAACCATTGAGAGCTCTTTCCCCAGGTAGCTTACTTTCACCAGCAGTGCTCAGCTTGTCAAAGTGTACTAGGGGAAGGACTATCCTGGTGTTTTGTGTAAATGACAGAGGAAGACAATAGATTTTTAAAGACTTATTCTCCCCATAGGACACATCTCCTAGTTTTCTGACAAGGATAGTAAATCTCTTTTAGCACATGTCATTTAAGTAACAGCCACTGCTTAGCTGGGTTTCACAGGTATCTTCTTCTTTAAAAAAGAACTAGATAGGAAAATACTGTCTGAAATTGAATTCTTAGGAAGTTGTTACAGATTCAATTTCAGAATGCAACAACATACACACAATGTAATGTAAACATAATGAGTAATATGGGTTCATAGATTTCTGTTACATTGATGCAAAGGGCTTTCAGCCCAGGACTTATCTATCATATGCCTTTACCTGTAATACCTTCTCTCTCTCTCTCTCTCTCTCTCTCTCTCTCTCTCTCTCTCCCCCCCCCATGGTAACCTCAAGGGAATTTTTAGGATGTATTGTAAATGCTAAGAATGGGTGATTTTTAATTCTGTTGGAGTCACCTAATTGCCCATAATATATCAATGGAATTTTAGTTAGCAAGGAAAATATTTTCAAAGGTCATTTATCTTGCACAGTTGGAACGGGAGTGTAACCCTGTTTCTAATTCCTAAAATGTAAATGTGTCTGAAAGCAGCAGTCATGACTAGCTTGGGAAAGGGCAACAGTCAGTGGTATGGTGATCTTGGTTCAGTACAGCAGTGTAATTGTGTGTATAAATCTCTTTGCACTAGTGACTGGTGTTCTGTTAAAAAATTATGTCTGTTCTTACATGAAATGCAAACAATTCTTAGTGATCTAAGTGACAGTCTTGAAAGTTAACTGATATATTTTCATCAGGTTCCTCTCATTGAAGCAACCTCAAATTTTGATTTTGGAGGGTGGATAGAACTATATCACCATTCACTCTCAATAATTACTGCAGCCTATTTGAAAATGTGCTTGCACAAAACAATGCTTTTCCATGGCAGCCTGTATTTTAGTAGGAAAGTGCTTTAAATGGGTATCTTCAAACACTTGCTGAATAAATACCACTTGTGAAACATTTTCTAAGCTTTGAAGGTCATATAAAAGCGACTAAGCACATTAGTTGGGCTATTAAAAAAGGATCATGCCATAAATGGGGAGGAAATATTGCAAAAAACATGATATACAAAGAACTCTTAAATGCAACAATAAGAAACCAGTTATCCAAACAAGAAATGGGCAAATATCTGAATAGACATTACCTCATAGATGACATATCTAAGACCAATAAGCATATGAAAAGATACTCAGTATCATATGCCATCAGGGAATTCAAATTAAAAAAAAATACATGCCTGATAGTATGGCTTATATCCAAAATACTGACAAACCCAATTTTCTGCCACAGATATAGAACAAGAAGTCTCATTCATTACTGGTGTGAATGCAAAGTGGTACAGACATTTTGGAAGACAGTTTGGTGGTTTCTTAGAAAACTAAATTACACTACTATATAATCCAGCAATCTTATTCCTTGATATTTACCCAAATGTGTTAAACTTATATATTCACAAAAGTTTGGACATAAATGTTTATAGCACTATATACATAATTGCCAAAATTGGAAATTATCAAAATGCCCTTCAATAGATGAATAAATAAACTGTGGCAATGCAATATTATTGAACATGGCATATTATTGAATGGTATATTATTAAACAATAATACAATGTAATGTTATTTAGCAATAAAAATAAATGTGCCATTGAACCACTAAAAGACACAAAGGAAACTTAAGTACATATTGCTAAGTGAAGAAAGGCAGTCTGAAAAGGTTACAACTTTATGACATTTTCGACGAGGCAAAACTATGGGCACAGTAAAAAAGATCAGAGGTTGGGAAGGAGGGAAATGGGGAGTGCAGGGGATTTTTGAGGGCAAAGAAACTATTCTGTATGATACTACAATGTTATTTCATATTTGTCAAAACTCATAGACTGGACATCATTGTTGTGAACCCTAATATAGACTGTGAATTTTAATATCATTACTGGCTCATTATTTATAACAAGTATACCCCAACACAGGGGGAACTGGAGAGTTCGAGGGTATAAGGGAAATTTCAGTAATTTCTGCTCATATTTCTGTAAACCTAAAACTATTATAAAATTTAAGTGTATTTGTTTAAAAGGCATCATAGATCTTTATTAAACAAGCTAGCAGAATGGAAGCTTTCACATTCTAAACATTTTCAATCTAAGAACTATATTTGTGAGTAATAAAATAACTTTAAAAACATATAAACTTCTCTTACTAATTCAAAGTGAACTTTCTATCAGTAATTTAAACGGAGATTGATTTGATAACAATGTGTTGAAAATGGCGTATTTGAGCTGAACTATTTTATCAATTGTATAATGCATTTTTTTCAGAAAACATTTATTACAAATGAAGTTATAATTTGAAGCACTAGTCTCCTTTAAATGTCATTAGGTTTAAAAAAAAAAAAAACAGAAAAAGCAGGGAAAAAAACACTGAATTCTAGAAAGTCAACAAAACAACAAGACACAGTGAAACCATTCTGACTGCTCACTAGCAAAGGAATGGAATCTTTGAAGATTAACAATTTGATAAATCAAAGCAACCCACCCGTGAAAATGAAAGGTAGCTTTCCATTTTGCTGATAGTCCAAAGTACTAAATTGGTTATTCTCTCTCTTAGCTGCAAACTTGGACATCTTGAACCTTTATGTCCTTAACTTGTCTAGAAAAAAGATACAATATAAAAAGAAATATCATCTTGAATTGCCCCTTCACAACTCATAGTTATTAAAGAACCTAGAAAGTAATAGGTATTTTTAACTTTCCCATGAAAGAGAATTTAAATGGAAATGTTTAAAAAAAAAAACCTAAACGTGTATGCATTTAATATCTTGAAAATATTTGTTGACACATTACTCATTCTATATAATGTGTCCGCTAAATATGCCTTCCATTATATAATCTATTTTGAGTGCAAAATGTGGTTAATTAGATATAATATCACAGTGTTATCAAAGTGTACCTCTTTAGGACAGTAGTAGGAATTTTAGTCCTTACCTTGTGATAATTATAGTTTGTTTTTAAAAATAATGTAAGCTGCTTGAGAACCAATACATTGCAGCTGCTTAGTAAGTACTTGCTGAGTGAATCAGTTAAGCTATGACATCAGTAACACCTAGTAAAATATGTGCTAGTTTTATGTATTGTTTTTGTGCTACGATTCTTATTTGAGAACAATGTAAATTCACATGCAGTATATGAAATAATACAGATAGCTCCCCATGTATAGTTTGCCCGGTGTTTTCCAGTGGTAGCATGTTGTAAAACTATAGTACAGTATCCAGCCAGGACATTGATATTGATAAAGTCAAGATACAGACACTGCCATCACTTACTGCCTGTTACCTTTGCCCCCCTTTCTTTTTAGATATTTTCTTTTTTTCCCCAATTTTTTTATTGTAGTAAAATGCACATAATCTAAAATTTGTTAACCATCTTTCAGTATATATGTATAGGTCAGTGATATTAAATATTTTATATGTTGTGCAGACATCACCACCATCCATGTTCAAATCTCTTTGCTTCTTGCAAAGCTGAGACTCTATACCAATTAAACAGTAGCTCCCCATTCCCTTCCTCTCAGCCCCTGGTAACCAGAGTTCTAGTTTTTGTTTCTGTGATTTCGACTATGCTAGGTACCTCTTGTAGGTGGAATCCTACAATATTTGTATGATTTTTGTAGCTGCTTTATTTCACCTGGGTTAACATCCTTAAAAATTCATCGATGTAGAAGCACTTATCAGAACTTCCTTTTAAAGTCTGGTTGCTAATACTCCATTGGATGTATGTACCATCATTTATTCATTCATCTGTTGATGAACACTTGTGTGGTTTCCATGTTTCAGCTATTGTAAATAATGTTGCTCTGAATATATTTTGTACAAATATTTCTTTGAAACAGAGGGCAATGATTTTTAAGAGATTTATTATTTGGTTATTTATTACAAGAAGATGATGCTGACCTGAAAAATGTTCCCCAAGTGTAGGTAAATCAGTTTTAACTTTTGAGGATCTGTTATACTGTTTCTGCAGTGGCTGTCCCATTTTACCTACCAACCAACAGTCCGTGAGACTGCCAATTTCTCCACATCCTGGCTACATCTGTTATTTTTTTCAATTTTGATAGAAACAATTTTTCAGTTTTGATGGAAGTGATTGTGGTTTTGATTTGCATTTCCCTTATGATTAACGATGGTTAGCATCTTGTCATGTGCTTATTGGTCTGAATCTTCTTTGGAGAAATGTCTATTCAAATTCTTTGCTCATTTTTGAATCAAGTTGCTTGTTTTATGTTGAGCTTTAATGTTCTCTATATAATCTGGACATTAATCCCTTATCAGATATTTGATTCACATTTTCTCCCATTCAATGGGTTATATGTTCACATTTTGATGGACAAAGTTTTACATTTCAATGCTGCTCAATTTATCTATTTTTTAAAGATTTATTTATTTATTTATTCATTCATTCATTCATTCATTCATTTATACAAGCACTGGGTACAGTTAGAAGTGCAGGAGGGTGAGAGAATTCACCAGAACGAGAGTGAGGAACAGAACAGGCAGACTGACGAAACACACTGCTGAGGGGAGCAGCAGACGCGGCAGGAGAGATCTGTTGTGCCATGTGAGACTCTTGCTGGAGGCCGGGGATCGAACAGGCGCTGCAGAGGCTGTGGGGCAGCTTTGCAGCCTAGTGCTCAACCGCTGCGCCACCAGTGGAGGCCCTCAATTTATCTTTTTGTTTCATGGTTGTCCACACCTTGGTTTCATAGCCCAGAAATAATCACCAAGTTCAATGTCATGAAGCTTTTGCTCCGAGTTTTTTCCTGAGCATTTTATAGATGCTGTTACATTTAGGCTTTTGATCCACTTTGCATTAATTTTTGTATATGGTGTCAGGTAAGAATCCAACTTCATTGTGCATGTGGATATCAAGTTTTCCCAGCACAATTTGTTGAAAGGATTGCTTTCCTTCATTGAGTAGACTTGACACTATTATTGGAAATTATTTGGCCACATATCATATGTGAGGGTTTATTTCTGAACTCTGTTCTATTGGTCTGTGACTGCCTTTATGGCAGTGCCACATTGTTTTGATTATTGTAGCATTGTAGTAAGTTTTATTACCAAGAAGACTGAGTCTTTCAATTTTGTTCTGTTTCAAAATTGTTGTGGCTATTTAAAGTCCCTTTAGTTTTCATGTGAGTTGTTATATGTATTTTTCTATTTCTGTAAAAAATGCTATAAGCATACTGATAGGAATTTTATTAAATCATAGGTTGCTTTGGGTAGTACTGATATTTTAACAATATTGTTTTTTCAATGCATGAATATTGGATATATTTCCATTTATTTATGTCTTTCATATCTTTCAGCAATATTTTATACTTGGCTTTGTATTTATTGATTGATTTTTAAAATATATTTTTATTGAAGTAACATTGGTTTATAACATATATTTTAGGTATACAACATTGTAATTCCATTTTTAAAAATGTTATTTTAGAGAATTTAACTTAATGATTTTTTCTAATTGAGTAAATCTTTAGCACACTACCGCTATATTACAATATTGTATTATGTATTGAACCACCTATTATGCTATCTTATTTTACTTGTAGACAGAGAAATGCCTATCAATCATATCTGTGAGTAAAAAGTTATTAGAATAGTTAAATGACATTTAATGCAGCATAGCTAGAAAATGATATCAGTCGACAAGCCTCTTTTAATAATTTAGGTTTTGAATTACATCTCACTAAGCTCAGCATTATCTTCCACAGAATTCACAAATCCAATGAAAGGTAAAATAGTTTAATATCCTTTCTGTTGTTTATGGTTCTCATTTTCTTGCTTAACGGACCTGCTATTTCAGACATTGTTTTCCTTTACCTTTTAATCAGCTTAAATGTATCAACTAATGAGACAAGTCCTATTACAAGTAAAGCATGAAAATCTATGGGAAGTAATGTTTCTTTTTCTTTTCTTTTTTTTCTTTTCAAGATGTAAAGAGGTGATTAGATATTATCCCATAAAGCTTTACTGTCTTCTCAACTAGTAAACAACTCTATGCCATTAAATCAATCTTTATGTGTCAGATACCTTATGCAGAAGAAGCCCTAATAGCCCAGAGGTTAGAGTATATATAGAGTATATAACCCAGAGGTTAGTTTTTACCAGAAATACATATTAAAGTGATAGAAAATCCAACTTTTACATCTCTAGATACTCCAGAGTAATTAGCCCAAAATTCATTTACCTTTCATTCATTTACTTATAAATTCATTTTCAGATATCTATTAGTACCTCTTCTGTACTAATTACACTGCTCTGCATTCAGGCCTGTGATATCCAGTCTACAGAATACCCCAGTACCCTCATTATTCCCTGCTCTTGCTACTCACACCCTGTGTAGTCCCTTCCCACATTCCTCATGGCTGGTCTGTGTGACCAATATAATATTACAAAATCATATCATTTCTAAGATTAGCTAATCTTAGCCTTTATATCTTAGCCTATATATTCCTTGTATCACTTTGTCCATTGGTATCAGCAGCTCATTTGAGTGTGGTGAGGAACTGTTGACGCCTACCAGTAGTCATGTGAATGAAGTGGATCCTTCAACCCAGTTAAGTTTCAAATAATTGTAGCCCTAACTGATGCCTTGGTTACAGCCCCATGAGAAGCCTGTGCCAACACAGCTTTAAAAAGTTATTTTAGAATCCCTGACTCTCAGAAACTATGAGATCATAAATGGTTGTTTTTTTTTTTTTTCACCTTGACACATATGGGACAACTTTTAACATAGCAATAGAGAAACTACTACATTAGACATAGTGTAATAATGAAGAAGACAATATATTCACCTTCATGAAGGTTTTAGGTACAGTGAGAGCACAAAAAATACCTCTCAGTCTTGGAGGCCAGGGACAGTTAAAGAAATTGTAGCTAAATTGTGGCTCCAAAGATGAGGATAAAGTAGTAGCCAAAGGAAAGCTTGGAGCTGGAGAGGCAGAAACTCCAGATAGAAGGAAGTAGGTGAGCAAATTTCCCAGTGATAGAGTTCTTGTGTGCAGTAGGGAATGGTGAAAAATGAAGATGGGGAGATGAGCAGGGTTCTGTTGAAAAGGAATGTGAGCACTGCTGAAGTTTAGTTTTTGTGCTGAAGTTCTAGCAGAAACATACTAGATATTTAGGCAGACCCATCCTATAATTCAGACTACATAAATGCACATTAATGAACCACATTCATTCACACTAAATTTCCAAGGATAATTCTAGAGACCAGGAGGTGCTGGCACAGAAAGAGGAGAAGGAGGTGGGAGCTTTACAAGAGGGAGAGCAGGGAGAGGAAAGGAGTTGGGATTTGAACATGTCAGGAGATAAGAATGGGAAGAATTTGAGGCTGTCATATATAATCAGACATATTCATCTCTCAATTGTTATCCCCAAACCCCAAGAAACCCATCTCATACTTGCTCCTCTGGTATCATTATTGATCCAATTGCTCAAGAGGGAAACCTCTAAGTCACTGGGAACAGTTCCCATTTCCTCATATTTTGTTTCACATCCAGTCAGTATCACATTTTGTTTCCAGTGCCTGAAATACTCTTTTTTTTTTTTTTTAGTTTTTCCCTGCCTCTACTTCCCCACTAAAATAGTGTTACGTAGACCCTTACACATCTTCCTTGACTTATTGTGGTGGATTCATAATAATTTAACTCCTAATTATACTTCAAAAAAATCTCTCTACTCCTCCCAGTGCCATTAAACACATGCATTGCATGTGTACATGTACACACACACAAACACACACACACACATGCACAGACATAAGCATACCCTGCTCTGCTCAGATATATTTTACTGTTTCAACTTGTCCTATTCTGCCCCACTTCAAACACCCTATTGCAAGGCCCTGTTACACTCCTGGGCTCATTTATCCACTTTTAGTCCCTCCTCTCTTCTTAGGGGACTCTTAACCCTTCTTTTTGCTAACTGATTCCTACATGTCTATGAAGACTCATCTTATGTGTGACCTCTTCTTGGACATATAGCTGGTATCTTTGATTCCCACCTATGCTGTTACTCCTCTCACTATATAATCATTTATTATTCACATGATAGTCTCATACTGGCGGGTGAAATTCCTGAAGCCATGGCCCACCCCTCAGGTGCCTGGTACTGCCAGCAGAGTATCTGGCATAAAATAAACAATAAATTCATTAAATGGGTAAATGACTAGATTGAGTACTGCATGTCAATTTTCTACTTTTTTTAAAAAAATATTGTAATCCAAAGAAGACATTATTGAGCATAAGAATGCCTTGTTCTTAAGAGCTGAGAAAACTTGAATAATTCTTTCTTATCAACTAGAGGAAGGAGTTTGATTTTCATTCTGCATGTCCTGGAAAGTGAATTAATGAGTATTAGGGGTAAACAGCTTCCAACTGAACTTTTAACAACTAATTTATGCTCCAGGACCAATAGGTTATTGTGTATCTTTGTCTTTGTTTGTAAGAAACCAATTAAACTGTGCCTTGTAATAGTGCTTTCAGAAAGATCAAAACCAAAATCCTTTTATTTTTTAACTCTGACTTCAGATATGATTCAGCTGATGTCTTCCCTGAGAGGAGATTTCTTTGAAGTCAGGGGAACTCCCCAGTTGGATGACCTGGCTGGAAACATGCTCTATCTAAACATGATATGAATTTAAAGGGAACAATTAAAGAGTTATTTCCATTTTGATTCTAATAGCAAGCCCTTTTACTTGTATGCCCTTCAACCTGTCTACATTCCAGCTGGAACTTCAGAGGAGCCTTATGTCAGAACTGTTAAAAGAGCTTTGAAAAGGAAATGTGTGAAATCATAAATGCTTCAGAAATAAGAAAATGTTTCTCAGTCTATTACACTCCTAACCCCTTGTTTCTGCTTAACAGACTTTATTAAAGGTCAGTAAAAATGTTTTATACTTTATATAATCTATACTTTAGACTTCCAGGACATATTTTTCTATTTTAAATATTCACTGTTAATAACTGATGGGCTCGATATATTTGAGGTTTAGAATTTGAGGAAAAACCAAAAGTCACCATCAGAATGAATTAAGCTTGTACAACATTGAAACCTAAATTCCACAGCCTTAAGTTAAAGGGAATGTATGTGAAAATTTGCAATATTACTTTCCCAATTAAACTAATATCTAACATAAAATCACCATAACACTTTGTAGTTTACAAGTCAAATTTCTGTACTCATTTTTCATCGTAATGATCAGTGACATAGATGATAAATCATTTCATTCTGTAAATGAGGAGAGAGAAGTCTGAGAAGGTTCAGTGACTTGAGCTATGAGTGTCCCTAGGTCTGTGCAGTCAACATCTCCCACCTTCCATTTGGTCTGACCACTGTTTCTATTTTGTTTTTTTTTTATTTTCTTTTAAGATTTATTTATTTATACAAGCACTGGGTACAGTCAGAAGCACGGGAGGGTGAGAGAATTCACCGGAGTCAGAGCAGAGAGCAGAGCAGGCAGACTGACGAAGTACACTGCTTAGGGGAGCAGTGGGTGGCAGGAGAGGTCTGTGTGCCATGTGGGACCCTCGCCCAGTGGCCGGTGATCGAACCAGTGCTGCAGAGGCTGCGGGCAGCTTCGCAACCCAGCGCTCAACTGCTGCGCCACTGGGGAGGCCCTATTTTGTTTTTACTTAAAAGTTTCTTTATAAAAAGTGTTGCTAGCATAATTTAGATTTTTTTTTGAAATAGCATAAGCTAATACCCACAAATATTTTCAGGTTTCTTATTACACTACTATGTTATATGTCACTTGACTATTAACTTTTCCCCTAAGAAACTAATTTGTATTGTTTAGCTATGCCACTTTATTGTCAACTTTTCCTCTCAGAAAATATTTTTTTCATTGTATAGAAAAGCTAGTATCACCTGGCTCTAAAGGATATTTCACTCAAGTGCTTATTGGCATTTTTGAATTTGTGATTCCTTTCACCTTTTTATGACTCCAGAAATTAAAGGATTCTTGGCTGTACATCAAATGATTATCATGTAGTTATTATTTATTTTTATAGCTCAATTGAATCTGCTGCTAACTCAGTCTAGTGCTTGTTCCATTGGACCAATGACTGCAATATGGAAATATGTTATGCATTTTTAATAATAATAATAATAATAATAATAAGGCAATAATTCTGCATTTCAAAAAGGTGTTCCAGGGGCTGCTTAAGTGAGGTTTAATGAAAATTAAGAAATACTGCTATGTCCTTACTGAAATCCTGTGATAATCACATTCATCAGGACTTTTCCTGAAGCCAGGTGCAAATAACCACTTTGGAGGAGGATTTCCTAAGTATGAACTTGATGCATCATTTTTCTTAATGATACATATTGTCACACAATAATAAAATCTTTTTTACTGCTTTTACAGTAATAGGCACTCTGAAATAGTGATACAGACACAAATGTACATTATTAAATGTCTGGCCTATGACTTTGGGACCAAGTATCATTATCTGGAAATATTTAGAATGAATAACTAAAAGCCGCAGAAAATTTTCAAATACCATTTTAATGAATAGTTGCAGTTATCCATCAGCAAACAGCTATAAAGTAATTGCATTGCCTCATTGAATTTTTATTGCTTTTAATGGTTTTGTCCTTCCTCAGGTGTAAGGCCAATAAGTCAGGTAGCCTGGATACCAAGAATACTCCAGTCATGTGATTTCAAGAATTAACAGGGATAAATCTTTGGTGTTAAAAGGGAAGGGGTTAGGAAGAGGAGCAAAAACAGGAATACTGGGTATGGTGGAGAGCACAGTGGACTGTGGCGGAGGACTATGGGTGCTTTGGCAGTGGGAAGGCTATGGAAATGACACCTGAGGGGAGGAGTTCTATCCTGTCAAAACACTAGCAAGGATGCAAAACAATGGCACTTCATCAACTATATATATATATGTGTGTGTGTGTGTGTGTGTGTGTGTGTGTGTGTGTGTGTGTATGACAAAGGCATTGGCATACTATGGAAAATTTACCTAAATGTGGAATTTATATGTGCAGGGCTTATAAAAATTACTACAAAGTATTGATAATGACAAAAGATATGTTACATGTTATTGTCAGTATTTGTGATAGACATAGATGTTCTAGTCTATAACACCTGTTGTCGCCCAGGAATGTCATAACAATGTACTACTAATCACATATCTTAAAATAACAGAAATTTAGTCTTTCTTAGTTCTGGAGATTAGAAGTCCTAACGCAAGATGTTGGTAGGACCTTCTTTCTTTAGACTTGAGGAAGGTTTCCTTCTTTGCTTTTGGTGATTTTGAACAATCTTTGACATTCTTTGCCTTACAGATCCATCACTCCAGTCTCTGCCTCCATCTTAAAGACTTCTACACTGAGTACCTGTTTCCAAATGTTCTCTTTCTTTTCTATGGATATCGATCATTGGATTAGTTTCCATGCAAATACCGTATGACTTCACTTAATTTGATTGACTCTGCAAAGACCCCATTTCTAAATAAGGATAGATTCACAAGTTCTTGAAGTTAAGACTTCAACATATCTTTTTAGGAGACATGATTCAACACATCACAGAGACCATAGGTTTCCAAACTCAATAACTTTGGAGAATAGGTATATGAAAAGTATAATTGTCTATTTTTAGTATCAATTTTAAGTGTGTGTTTACTATCTGTTGCTGTGTAACAAACCACCCCCAAAACTTAGTTTAAAACAACCACCACCTCATGATATCGTGGGATAGCATGGGTCAAAACTTGGCCAGGATTGGCAGGGCAATATGGTGTCTGTGGTGTCATTCAGCTCATGACTCCTCTATATGGTAGAAGATGGTTTCCTTCCCAATGAAGGCTGTGGATTCAGGACCTTTCCAAATGGTTTCTTGGGCAGTTTAGTTGGAGCTTACATGGTAGTTCAAGCCTCCAAGAGTAACCGAAGAGAAAGGAACTGGAAACTTTGAGGCTTTTAAGAAACAGGACCCCCAAACTGGCAAGTGTAGCTTCCACCATATTCTATTGCATTGTATAGTCACAGAGAACCCCAGGGTAAGAGGAAAGGGATAACTCTCTATAGAAGAACTGGTGTCAACCTTCTGACCACTGACTTCTCCCATATAAAAAAAAAAAAATCTTACCAAGTTGCAATAGTGCCTTGAATTTAAAAAACTGCTGAGATAAGACAAATCCATATATGCATAAGGCTCTTTAATTGTGGTTCCTCTCAATCTGTAGACACATAAGCCATTTGGAGAATTTCTTTGCTAGTGTAAAATACATAATGGTCAGATAGAAGTAGAGTAACCACACAACCTTCTCTTCAAAAGGGAGAAAATCAGAGGCCCATAGAAGTACTTACCCACACTAATTCTGAAATCCAGCCAGATATAGATCGCCAGTTCCTTGATTATGGTGTAGCTCTGTTTCTAGAAACCATTGCAATAGGTTTTGATTATACTCCTTGAGTGTTCCCTCCATTTTCATAAAGCTTTATGACTTCTGTGTATCAAATGATAATCCAGGTTATCAAATAAAAGCCACTTTTGTTTCTGACTTAATCCTTCTACTTTGGGTTGACATTTGGGGTTTTCTGGGAAAATAATGTCCAAAATGCTTTTTTTTTAGTTTAAAGGTTTTACCAAGCATATTTTAAGATTCATAGAGTGCCTGCCTTCTTTTCTGGCAGAAAGGTCTAAGTTGTATAAACTTTAAGATTCTTGGGAGACCTGTTAGGCTTGCCCTCAAATCATTTTGAGGTCTCAACAATGGAACACCCTTGAGATTATTTACTGCACAGTCAATTTTACAGGTAGTCATCTGGATTTAACCTTTGTCCTGAGGCTATTTCTGACTTGGCAAATCTGATGCTGGAAAAGGCTAGGATGAGAAACAGATGTGTTTTCATATTCAGTCTGTCTTGATTCCTTAAAGTTCCTGTAAATCCTCACAAACTTGGTAGTTCCTTCTTTAGTCCTTGTTTCTCATAGTTTATCTTCAACAAATAGAAGTCATTTGACATTTTCTCTATTTTGCCCATTAACCCTCTTCTCAGATCCACAAATTCATTAAGTTCTTTTACCATTTTTCTTCATAATCACTTGTGATATTAATGCTAAACTTCCTGCTAATACAGAAAGACAATCCCATGTTCTCCAGCCTCCAGTAACATATTTTCTCCATTCCTGAGGGCTTCCCCAATAGTCCTTCCTAGGCTCCTACAGCTTTTGTTCCAGGGCAGGGAAAGGAGAACCCCCAAACTCCCAAACCTGCCTGCTCTAAATAAGTTCTGTCATCTGCCACGTCAAGACAAAGTATTCTCTAGTGCATAGGGCCTTTAATGGAAAGGAACTTTAATACAATCAGAGTACAATAAAGAGGTGAGATGGAAAGGATAAAGAACAGAGTTTCCAAATCAAGTGCCCGAACTTACCCATCCCCTCATGCGTAAATGCCCAGCCAAACGGAATGGGGTAGGCCCAAAGAAGGGCTGCAGAAGCCCAAAAGTATATCATAAGCCTGAGGCAGCTCCTGGTGGGGACCCATAGGAAAAGGGCAGAAGGGTTCCAGCATGACTAAGACAGAGGAACAAAATCAAAATCAAGATAAAAGCTGCCATTGTTATCCTCCCCTCCAGTCTCTCACCCACATCTGTTTCACCCAGTCCAAGACCAAGAAACAAGTGCAGTTTTTTCACATTTCTCTAATCCATGTGCCTCCTTCAGGCCTCCTTCTTGTTCTTCATTCTTCTTCCTTCCTCCCCCAGGCTTTTCTCCAGCTTCTCTGCCTCCCCGCTCAGCTCCACACTTCCTTGGGTGGAACATGGAACCTGGAACCTCCCCTTTCCCTGGGGACCACCACATTACACTTTTTATTTTTTAAAGATTTATTTATTTATACATACATACATACATACATACATACATACATACATACATACAAGCACTGGGTACAGTCAGAAGCGCAGGAGGGTGAGAGAATTCACCAGAGCCAGAGCGGTGGCCGGGGAGCAGTCGAGGATCGAACCGGCGCTGCAGAGGCTGTGGGCAGCTTCACAACCCAGCGCTGAACCGCTGCGCCACCGGGGAGGCCCCCACATTACACTTTTACTGACAGTCTCTTTAAACTCCCTCTTTCCCACTCAGTCATCATGACGCCCTTCCAGCTTCTATTACTGCTTGCTCTCCAGCCACTGACACATGTCACAGGCTATTTACCACCCCACCTCACCTCCAGGTAATGAAATGCATTCCAGTTTTCTACTGTTGCATAAAAATCTACCCCCTAAAAAGTTATTTAAAATGATGACCATTTTATTATACCTCATGATTTTTTGTAGATGAGAAATGCAGGCAAAGTCTGACCAAGGTAGTTTTTTTCTGCATGTGGTGTCATCTGTGCTCATTTGGAAGCAGTTGGGATGGTCTAGAACAGCTCCTGCTATTTTCACAAAGTCCTTTTAGCTTAAAATATTCAACATGCCAAGGTTTCATGTCATGGGGTAGCAGGTCCTGAACCCCATGTGTGCCCTTCTCAGAGTATAATAAATTTGGATAAATGCATCTGTTTTACAAGTAGGTGCTATCTCTTGTTTCTGTCTCTCTTACTGTCAAGTATTGTGACTTTCAACTTGTATTTAAGTACAACCCATGATTTACATTGTGACTCACACTGAGTCTGCACATCACACGCATTCACTCACATACTGACACATTCAAAGTGTAACTGACAAGCTTCTTAAATCTGTAATAGACTGATATTTTCTATGTGTTTCTGTTATATTTAATTTTTAGAAACAATAACTTTCATTATCGCTCACTGAATTGATTTCACAACTGCAGGCTGATTTTATAAGTTGCAGTTTAAAAAGCAATTGTCTTGAAGAAGCAAGAGACAAAGAGTTTTGTGGATTACACTTACACAATAATTTATTGTGAAAATATATTCTTTACAGGAAGATCTGGGAATTGATTGAAAGGGGGAATGTGAAAGAACTGTTCACACCAATTCTTTGCCCAGTGGCTTCTCTGACAAAACACAATATGTCCAGTGTCTTTTGATATATGTTATTTGATTCTCTGCCAATGAAGTGTGTTAATTTTGAACTGCTCTAAGAGATTAGTTGGAAGGAACCATAAAATCTTGTTAGCTTTGATGGATTGTGAAAATACCATTATGTCCTTGTAGAAGTCATTAGATTTTATGATAAGAAAAGTTTATAATTTTTCTAATTTGCGTAGAAACTATATATTGATGCTGAGGATTTGAAATAGAAAGAAATACGGGGAAAATGACCATGAAATTAATTTAATTATAGTGTTATTATGACTTACAAAATGTACAGTCTTTCTTTAGTTAACTGCTAAATAGATGTTTACTTTGTGGTTGAAATGCAGAGTACATAGGAAAGCACAAACATGCTTTCATGGAACTTACTTTCTGCAAAAGTGAACCTAAGAAAACAAGTCAAGGACAAAATAATTGTAAACTGTGATGACTATGCAGGGTTGGTGGACAAATCCCCCCCACCCCTCTAGGTTCTTCTGGGGCTGGTCAAATAATTAAAACATCAAACAGATTAGCAAGATAAAAGACCAAATCCCATTACATAGTATCCATGTGACTGTCGATTATGAAGTAAATAGGACAAACCAAGTGTTTTATGCTGAGTTAAGGAAATGCGGTAGGAGCCTGGGGCTTTTTAGGGAGATAGGAGGGGGACCTATATGACAAAACCCACATACTCTGTAACTAAATGTTTGCCCTGTTCTATAGAGTTTCCTCTCCTAGAAAGTTTCTGGAGATAACCATAGATGAAAGCAGTACCACTAGTCTTCATTCTTCTCAGTAGTTAAGGGAGGGGTTATAGTTTCTCTTAAAAATCCACAGGGCCTTCATTGACCTTGACTCAAAATGATCCATATGACAAAGTGATAAATCTTAGAAGCCCTCTTTTGAATATTTTGGAGATGCTTATTTGAACATTTTGGGGAGACCTATCCTTCAAGTGCTTTAAGAGGAACAAACATGAATTGAAATAGAGAATAGGGGGATCAGCTTTTGACAGATAGTGTCAAGGGTGTCTCAGAGCAGTTGGCAATTAAGAAGAGATGGACGGATGAGAAGGAACTGCCTGTGATTAGAACATAAGGAAGAACATTCTAGAGAAGTAATAGAACATAATGCAGGAGTTCTGGGGCCAGGACAGAGTTGTTAGCTTGAGAAATTGAAACCACAGAGTACTCAGTGGCTTCCCACTGAGGAAGGTGGGAACTTAGGTGAGGAAGTTATTTGAGATGAGGTAAAGAGGAAGGTGGATGGGAAAACCTGCAGGGCCTTATAGGTTAAAGTAAGATGTTCAGATTTTTTCCCCCTCAGACTAAAAAAGCTATTCAGGCATTTATGAAGAAGAGGGCCAGGTCCAAATACATGTTTGAAGAATCTTTGTATGTCTATCCTGTAGAGATTGTAATGGAACAAAATTGGAGTGAGAATAACTAGTCTTATTCTTTTGTATATTGAGGGATAAATATTCAGTTTCTAATTTGACTATTTTCTATACATTTTTCTTTTGTTCATGGAAGTTAAATTACATACTCAAATATGGAGGCGTGTTAAACTTAAATTAAAAAAATGAAAAAAATTTGGTTTGTTTTGACTAACCTATCCTGTGAAGAGTAGACAACTTGCAAAATAATGTATCTTTTTTTTCTTTAAAAAACATGTAGATTGCTTTGAGCTTACAAATTTTTTTATGCATTGGTTATAAGCCTTTTTTTAAAGAAAGATTTATTTATTTATGCATACAAACACTGGGGCACAGGCCAGAGATGCGGGGGGTGAGAGGATTCACAGAGACAGAGTGGGGCACAGAACAGGCACACCGACTGAAATACACTGCTGAGGCGAGCATGGGGGGGAGACAAGAGAGGTCTGCTGCACCATGTGGGTTGCTCCCTGGCCGGCAAGGGATCGAACTCGGGCTGCAGAGGCTGTGGATTGCTTCATAATGTGGTGCTTAATCCCTTGTGCCACCAGGGAGGCCCTATTGGTTATAATTCTTAAGAGGTGTCAGAGGGCTGCTAGTTATCCCAAGTGAAGAAAAAGTGTTTATATTCCTTAACAAAGGATTTTTTTTTATTTTCTGATATTATGATTTCTTCCTTTTTAATTTACTGATTCTTTTAATTGAGGTAACATTTGGATCTGCCCCTCAGGTGTCACCTCTATACAGCACCCACCACTGAAATCACCCCGTAGTCCACCGCCACAGTCCATTGTGTTGCCTTTTCTAGAACCAAGACCAGAGGGCATGTGTTAATTCCTTAAAGGAGACTTGAGATAGAACTGCTAATTACAGTCTGATAGATTAACAGTATTTTTTATGAGCTCCCCATTAGAGCACTTATATTTTTATTTATATAGAAATTTCAGCATGTACTTGGTGCTATTACATTATCTTTGGAACTACTATTAGTTCCGGCAAGGTTTGGTGTTATTTATCTTAGAATTCACAGGGCATGCAGACCAGACAGCTCGCTTGTTAATCATTAATCTCAGCTTTTTAAAGACAAGGTATATTAAAGTGGCAGTGGGAACTTTGAAATATTTATGTGGTCACTTACTAATTCAACAGACATTGTTTTTCATGTACTGTGATAGACTTTGTCTCTTATTTAAAGAACGTGATTTGATTACAAATATGTTGTAATGTTAATTTATGAGGGAAAAAAAAGGTGATGGGAAAATCTCTGCACTCTTGGTAGCAGACATCTGGGTTTGGTTGTGTAGGGTAGGAGAGGGTATTTACCCCCATCCCTCTGTGTTCATCTCATACTAGTTGATTAATCAAATTAATACAAGCGATTAGTTGGAGAAAAAGGCAAATATAATTATGAACCTTCAGGAATCTACCTTGATAGGGATTCCATTGTCAATGGGGCAAAAGGGGAGTGTGTATGTGTGTATACACACACACACACATATATTTCCTCATATGTATATATATTTATCTCCTTATCCAAGGAATGGGACAGGGTCCTAGAACTTGAAGGGGGTGGAGAGGGGGCTTACATGATGAGGTGAGTGTGAATCATATGACAAAAAACAGATGCTTAATAACTAGATGTTAGTCCTTATAGAAAGGTTTCTCTGATTAAAAGGTTTTTCCTGGAGATCAGTTTAATTCTGTATGAGAGCCCTAACACATATTCTTCTAGGAGTGGTAAAAATTTCTTATGAGCTCACAGGGTCTCTCTCCACTGACCTTAGCTCAAAATAATCCACATGCTGAAGGATACATTTGGGGAAAACCTGTTCTGAATATCTTGGAGAGGCCCATCCTTCATATGACATATTAACAAAAATAGAAAGTCTAAAATCCTGGAATTAATAAAACATGCATTAGAAAGAACTTTGGGGTTCATCTAGTCAAGGTGTCTATTTTACTGAGCAAGAGGCACAGAAGTCATGGAGCTATTCTGTTCATGGACCCTTGGGTCAAGGCACAGCATCAGAAGAAATTTACTTGTTCTGCAATGGATTAACTTTTCAGTGAATTACCTCTGCTAAAGTGCAATTCAATAAAGTACCTTTAACATTTATTCAGAGATCTTTATTCTCTAAAAAAAATCTAAGTTACCACCTTTTAATATAAAGATCAACAAAGAAAAATGCTTTTGAAAATTTAGAGGGAGTGAAAAAACAAAACAAAACAAAACAAAAGCAAAACAAAACCCGGAAACTACTTCTGTCTAGAAATGGTAGACATTCCTTTAACTGTTTTCCTTTTTCACTTTATGTCCAGAACTCCCAAAGTTAGTCAAAGGGGGTATAAGGAAATGTTCTCCCTTTTTACTTTATATATTGTTTGTGAATTTCCCTTTAATTCTTTTATGTTCTTTTGTATGCAAGGTTTTATTGTAAGTCACCCCACAGATTCCTTTTGAAAGCTTTTGAACTACAAACTATTCAGAAACAAATGCTTAGAGACAAACTCAAGACTACAATTAATTCAGTCTTCAAACTCTCAATCTAGATTTTGAACTGCTCTTACCATTATTGAGAAATCATTCCAATCGCTGAAAATTTTTCCTATTAGAGAAAAAGAGTTGTGACTCATATTTGGGTATAAAAGGAGGCAGATTTGGGATTCCTTTTGCATATAGATTATATCCACAAAGAAACATGCAGTAGAAACTGTGTAAATAAAAATTTTCCTCTGTAAGTAAAGCGTTGAATCTCTTGCTTTCTGAGTCCATAAAGGCACTCGAATATCACCCAGCTACATACTACTGGGGATCAGGTTGACTCCCCAAAGTGAAAGTCTGAGACTTCCATACAATGGAACTTTCTTGATTATTCTCATCTGGTGTCACCAAATGAGGGCTGCTCTTTCAGTGATGTGCTGAATGGAATTAGGGTGATCACAGCAGCCACAGCCAGTGTGGCAAAGTGGCCTGCACTCTCTAACATTCTCTGAAAAGTATGTATTACTCATATTGAAAGTTGGGTTAAGCCATCAGTCACTGAGAGAGCTGCCCTTGAAAGGTTAAGATTGCCTTAGAATCCAATGGGAGTTAGGGTAGATGTTAGAAATGTGGAGCAAGATATACTTTAATATAAACAGTCACGTGCAAATAATAGGCATTTGGAAGAGAAATTGAAGCTATAATATAGGAAGACATCTGATGAAAAGTAATTAGAGTGGGAAATAAAGGCACAGAATGTTGTTTTTGACTTCTAAATGTTAAATGTCATATATTCTTTATTGTGTTATTGTAATTTCAGAATACAAGCAAATAATAATATTATTAATCCTCCAGAAAATCATGTTGTGACCGGTAGAGGGGTACATGCTCCAGAGTCTGACCCGTTGTCTCCAAATCCTGGTTTTGTATCATAATTCCTGTACTACACTGGGCAACTTATTTACCTCATTTTGCATTACCCCTTCATCTATAAGATGGAGATAGTAATAGTGCCTACAGTGTAAGATTGTGTTAGGACTAACGAAATTAATTTTAATAAATTTTACAGAACATTGCCTAGCATGGAGTCAGCATTATTTGAGTAATTATGTATATTTTTAAAGATTTATTTCTTTATGCATGCAAGAATTGCGGTACAGGCCAGAGGTGTGGATGGTGAGAGGATTCACCAGAGACAGAGTGGGGAACAGAACAGGCAGTTTGACTGAAATACACTGCTGAGGAGAGCAGTGGGCAAGACAGGAGAGGTCTGCTGTGCCATGTGGGTTGCTTGCTGGCCGGCTGGGAGATCAAACTTGTGATGCAGAGGCTGCGGATTGCTTCATAGGTTGCGTCTTAAACCCTTGCACAACCAGGGAGGCCCCTTGAGTAGTTATTTTTACTTAAATTATCCAGTATTCTCAGGTGACAAATTATTTTCCTGGTAAGATATTATTCTCTCATTTACACACATTAAACTGCTATTATAGAATGTTTTACTCTCATAACCTTGTGCCTTTGGGTCTATATTCTGCTTTGGGAGCCAAGACAGGTCTGAGGCCACTCAGGAACAAATGGCAGCAGTAATTGTTGGTCACAATTCCTAGCACCCCCCAAAACGTATTCTCAGTTTCTTCTTTGACCAAAATCCCTACCCCAGGCTCAGAGGGCTAGAGTTTTCTATTTGCTTCCTTCCATGCCATCTAACCAGAGTCTCTTGAACATTTTTGCCCAAGAACTACATTGGTAATTAATTGAAATCAATGCATTTCTTCTCAGAACAGTATTTTTAAAGGCAAAAATATTTCAATCTAAACAGGACATAATGAATTAAAGAATAAATCATAAAAATTGAAATATAACCTTCTGTGTTCTCAAAATGTGATACAGAAGTATGTTACTTTACTGATATCAAGATCTTTATTAATAATGAGATATATGATCATCCCAACCATAACTGATCGTGTGTTGGTTAACTTAATTAAAAACAACACAAAAACATATACATACACATAAACACACATACATACACTCTTCAACACATATTTAAGTATATAATTTGTGCTAATGTAGAGTTGCAGAATTCTAGTGCTTACTTCTTACAATAAAGGATAAAATCTTATTCCCCCCATGTCTGTACATTCTATTAATAAAACTATTTGAAAAAATAAACAAAAATTAGAAAATGAGATATATCAGAAGGTCTAGGAATTCTGTTTAGGAATTAGCTAGATTTATTTTGTTATTTTTATTAAGCTGTTTTTTCCATTGAAGAAATGTGCATTATAACATTAGACGATTTTCTGGTGTGTATCATTACAAATCAATATTTGTTATACACTACATTAAATTATATCGTTCACCATATATTTGACCCCTTCTTCCTCATTTACCTTCCTTCCTCTCCCTTTGCCTTCTGGTAGCTACTAATTTGGTGTTAGTGCCTAAACGTTTATTTTTGATACTTCATTCAATTGTTTCATTTCTATATGTACCTCTTATGAGTGAAATGATCAGTGTTTTTCTCCTTCTTGCTTATTTCATTAAGCGAATCCCTTCTAAGTCTCCTTCATGTTGTGGACAGAACAGAATTTCGTCTTCTTTATATCGTTGGGCATTATTCCACTGTGGATCTACACCACATATTCTTTTGTTGACCTGGTGCTTAGATTGTTTTCAACACTTGGCTATTATAAATAATGTTACATGGACAGAGGTACATAGTATCTTTGACCTAGTATTTTTGTATTTTAGGGAGAAACACCCAAAAGTGAAATACCTGAATTTTATGGATTTCTGTTTTTAATTATTTTAAGGAATATTCATACTCTTCTTCTATTATGCCTGCACCAATTTACATTTCCACTAACAGTATGTTAGGGATCTGTTCTTTCCATATCCCCTCCGATACTTGTTATTTCTTGTCTTTTTGATAATAATTATTTTCACAGGTGGAAGAAGTATTATTATTTTAATTTGCATTCCCCTAATACAAGGAGATGATGAACATTTTTCATATGTCTTTGGCCGTACATATGTCTTCTGTGGAGAAGTGTCTATTAAAATCCTGTGTCCATTTTCTAATTGGGTTCTATATTTTTATGAGCATTAACCTCTTCTAAGATATGTCTTCTATTGTTCAGTAGAATGTTTTTTCATTTTGATGCAGTTTCTTTCACTGTGCAGAAGTTCCTTCACAACCCAGCGCTCAACCGCTGAGCCACCGGGGAGGCCCTGGGCAGAAGGATTTTAACTTGAAGTAGTTCCTTTTTTTTTTTTTTTTTTTTGCTTTTGTTTATCTTGCCATTGGAGTCAAGACTCCAAAAACATCTCTAAGGCTAATGATAAGAATCATATTGCCCAGGGCCTCCCTGGTGGCACAAGGAGTTAAGTCTCAGCACTGTCAAGCTATCAGTGGCCACTGCAACACAAGTTCAATACAAGGTCAGGGAACTAACATGGCACAGCAGACCTCTCCTGTTCTCCCGCTGCTCCCCCCAGCAGTGTATTACAGTCAGTCCACCTGTTCTCCTTCCCAGTCTGTCTCTGGTGAATCGTGTCACCCCCTTCCCCAACACCTTGAGCCTGTACCCCAGCTCTTGTATGCATAAATAAATAAAATAAATCTTAAAAAAAATCATATTGCCCAAGTTTTCTTTTATGTATTCTATGGCTTGAGGTTTCACAAACAAGTCTTTGATTCATTTTGAGGTAGTAATGAGCATGAATAATGTTTGAAACATTTACATAGTTACAATGTGAAATAAAATGAAAAAATCTGGGCCTCCCTGGTGGCGCAGCGGTTGAGCGCTGGGTTGTGAAGCTGCCCGCAGCCTCTGCGGCACCGGTTCCATCCCCGGCTGCTCCCCAGCCACCGTAGGAGGGTCCCACATGGCGCGCAGACCTCTCCTGCCGCCCGCTGCTCCCCTCAGCAGTGTACTTCGGTCCTTCTGCCTGCTCTGCTCCCCGCTCTGGCTCTGGTGAATTCTCTCACCCTCCCGTGCTTCTGATTGTACCCATTGCATGTATAAACAAACAAACAAACAAACAAATAAATAAAATAAAAATACATGCCTCTTTAAAAAAAAATAAAAAATGAAAAAATTAAAATGAAAAAATCTGTGATTTTTATAAGCAACAAAATAACACATGATGCTAATACCACTGTAGATTATTTTATTGTTACATTCAATAATTGAAGAAAATGATACTTTTCAATTACATGCCAGTGAAAATTAGAAAATATATTTTTCTCAAATAAGTTGATAGAGTACCAAAATTATATTCAATGAACCCCAATTTAAGAACTACTGTTGTATTCCCAGATTGAATTAGTACCTATGTAGTTATGATCTAGGATAAGGAAGGGAAACAAAAAAAAAATAAGTTTGTATCCTTATACAGGCTGCCCATGTACCTATATCTTTGTAGGGACCTTGAAACTCATGATTCCATTACTCTGCGTACACTTTTTCCATCCCAGATTACTTTCTTACTTTCTAGAACCTTCACTTTCTACTTTCCATTCCTTTTATTCTTTCATTCTTTTTAATTTTTTTAATTGAAAGGGCCTCCCTGGTAGCACAAAGGGATAAGCACTATGAAACTATCAGCAACCACTGCCATGAGTTCGATCCCTGGCCAGGGAGCTGACCCACATGGTACAGCCGACTTGTCCTGTCCCTCCCGCTGCTCCCCTCTCTATTGATAGATCCTCTTGTTTTGCTCCCCACTCTGTCTCTGATGAATCCTCCCCACATTCTCTGGCCTACACCCCAGTTCTTGTATGTATAAATAAAAATAAATTGTGAAAAAAAATTGAGATATAATTGACATATAACATTGTATAAGTTTAGGGGCCTCCCCGGTGGCGCAGCGGTTGAGCGCTGGGTTGCGAAGCTGCCCGCAGCCTCTGCAGCGCTGGTTCGATCCCCAGCTGCTCCCCGGCCACCTGAGGAGGGTCCCGCATGGTGCGCAGACCTCTCCTGCCGCCCGCTGCTCCCCTCAGCAGTGTACTTCGGTCCTTCTGCCTGTTCTGCTCCCCGCTCTGGCTCTGGTGAATTCTCTCACCCTCCCGCGCTTCTGACTGTACCCAGTGCATGTATAAACAAAAAAAAAAAAAAAAAAAAACATTGTATAAGTTTAATGTATACAATGTGTTGATTTGTGTTACTGATATATTGCAATATGATTACCCTCATTGGTTTATTTAGAAACTTTCAAGTTTATAATTCAGTATTGTTGACTATAATCACAATACTGTGAATAATATTCTTGTGTGTGTGTGTGTGTGTGTATACATACATATATAGCAGGTCACCAAATAACATTGTTTGCTTCTGTTGTGTTTTTTTTTTTTAAGATTCATTTATTTATGCATATAAAAGCCAGGGTATAGGCCAGAAGTGTGGGGAGTAAGAGGAGTCACCAGAGAGAGTGGGGAACAGAACAGGCTGATTTACTGAAATACACTGCAGAGGAGAGCAGCAGGCGAGTCAGGAGAGGTCTGCTGCGCCATGTGGGTAGCTCCCTGCCTGGAATCTAACTCAGGCTGCAGTGGCTGCAGATAGCTTTGCAGGTTGCGTCTTAACACCTTGCGCCACCAGGGAGGCTCACTTCTGTTGTTTTCTTATAACGATAGTTATAATACTATATATTATATAGTTAGAAAAAAAAATCTATTCCCAGACAGGGCCATTGTCTATGAGGAGTTAGTTCATTCTTTCTATGTCTACATGGATTTTTTTTTGCAGGTACTCTCTTTTCCTCCCATATCCTTAAGATATGTGCATCAGATTTATTGGCATGTGTAATCCTGAATGTGTGGGTGTGTGGGTGTGTGTGTGTGTGTGTAAGTGTATCCTGTGCTGGGGTAGCATCTTGTCTAAGGTTGGGTCCTGCCTTGTGCCCTGAACTCCCTGGATAGAATCCAGCCACATGCACCCCTGACCTGGAATAATTGGGTTGTAAAATGAATGAATTAATATAAATTGTTATATTCTATTAGGAGTGTTTTAGGTCTTTATTTAGAGATTTGATGATGTTTTGTAACCAGAAATTTGCTATAGATGTAACTCTTTCTTTTTCATCAATTAGAAAATGATAAAATTGTTTTCTATGTAGTTGTTCATTTTGCTTTAAGTTGCAGTTTCTAAGAACTGATTGAGGACTTTATGTATATACGTGTGCATGCTTGGATGTATTATATATATGTGTGTGTGCGTGTATGTATAGCACATCTTTATGCATTTATCTACTGACTGATGTTTAGGTTTGTTCTTGTAGCTTGCCTATTGTGAATAATGCTGCAATAAACATGGGAGTGCAGATAACTTTTCAATTTCCTTTGGATATATTCACACAAAAGTGGAGTTGTTGAATTTTATGGTAGTTCTATTTTAAGTTTATTGAAGACACTCTATACTGTTTTCTACAGTGTATCAATTTACAGTCCCACCAAGATGCACAAGATGCACAAGATGCACAAGATGCACAATTTTCTCTACTTCCTTACCAAACTCTTGTTAGCTTTTTTCTTTTCATGCTCACCATTTTTCTTGTTGAGTGTTTTGACTCTCTTATGAAATGTTTGTTGATCGTATATGGGGTTTTGTTTCTAGGTTCTCTGTTCTGCTCCATCAATCTATTTATCTATTTGTATGACAGTTCCATACTATTTTGATTACTTTGGTTGTGTGTGTGTGTATGTGTGTGTGTGTGTGCGTGTGAGATTCCATACAAATATTTGGATTTCTTTTGTATTTTTTGTAAGAAATGTCACTGGAGTTTTGAATGGGGATTGCAACAAATGTGAAGATGTCTTTGAGTAGTATGAACATTTTAGTAATATTAATTCTTCTTAACTATGATATGGGCTATCTTTACATTTTCAGTTTTTCTCTTTCAAATCTTACATTTTTCACTTCCTTGGTTAAAATATTTCTAAGTGTTTTATTGCTTTTGATGCTGTTGTGAATGAGATTTTTTTATAACTTATTAGTTTATTCATTTTCATATATTTTAGTGTACAGAAACACAACTGATTTCAATTTCTGTATACTGATTTTATAGACTGCAACTTAACGGAATTCATTAATTAATACCATCAGCATTTTGGTTGAGTCTAGGATTTTCTATATAAAAGATCATATCATCTGCAAATGAAGGAAATTTTACATCTTCTTGTCTTCTTTTCCAATTTGTATGCCTTTTGTTTTTTTCTTGTCTGATTGCTCTAGCTAGGACTTTCAGTACTGAGTTAAATGGCAGTGAACAGTGTATACACTTAAAAGACAAACTTTCACCCTTTCATTTTTAAAGCATCCTTATTTATTTTTTCATAATATAAAATATCTCCCTTCAGGCACAGTCAACATAGTTTTCCTACCACAAAAGCGCCCATAGTCCTCCAATTTTTTTAAAAACTGAAATAAATAAATAAATAAATAAATAAATAAATAAATAAATAAATGCCACCAGAGGCCTGAATCTTTAAAAAAAAACTGATGTAATATGTAAGTCAAATGAATATTACTAGCATATTTGTGGTAAAGCATTCAAAAATTAAAAAAAAAAACAGTGATGCTTTCTAATACAACCTTTAAGTTGGTTCTGAAAGGTAACATAGTAATAGAGGATTTGAATATGACGGCATCTACGTCAAGTTCAGTTTACTAAAAGCAGAGTACTTGACTTATCTATGTCTACATGACTTATGATTACATTCTGACAAAGATAGGAGCTTTTATTAAATTAATCCTATCTGAACAAGAAGATTTATTGATGCTTTAGATCTTTTGGGAACTTCAGTAGCCTGTGATGCTGTTAGCCTAGAAGCCACAGGGGAAAGAAAGGAAAATGTTGAGAATATCAAGAGGTAAATTCTGCCTTTTCTAAAGAAGGTAACAGAAAAGTAAAAAGATTCATTTCCATGTTCAAATATTCCAAAAAGTAGGATATCTGAGAATGAATAAGAGATTTTCAAAAGTAAATCCTGACTATATGGCTACAAATGACAAAAAAAATCAACATCAAAATGCAAGTATCTTTTGGGGTATGGAAGTTAAATCCTAATAAACACAACTATTGAAAGAAGACGCACATAAAAGGATTAAAGGAAAGGTTGCATAACTAAGATTTTGTTTTTAGAAGAGCCATTAAAATAATGCCAGGCTAAAGCCTAGAAATCTAAGAAGTATTTTTACAAAGCTAGTTGGAATACAAATGAAAAGAGGGATGTGATGGACTCACTCCTGGAGCTAATAAGCATGAGGTTACAAAGTGACAATGAGAAAGCAAGAATCTACCCTTTATTTCTTCAATTTTTTTCAAGTAAGAGATGAACTTTAAATCAGACGGAAAAAAAATCTTTTTTTTAATTCACATAGAGATCAGGCAGTAAGAAAGAAAGAAACTGGATTGTTTAAATAAGACAAATCTCAAATAGAAGAATTGTTAAATCTATAAGAGTTTGAAGATATTAGACTAGACTGTCAGTACTTTTTTTTTATATAAATCTTTATCTGCAAACGTACCAGGATTCCAGAGATAGACAATATTTATCCTAATTTCTAAAAAATAAGGAATAGAGAAATACAAGCAACTGTAGCTTATCATACTATTAATCTCCAGTAAAGGGCTAATAAATAGGAAACATAAATTGAGTATCTTGAGATGAATGTAGTAATCACTAGGACACTTCCTGGGTTCACTAAAACCAAGTCATACAACTAAAACTAGTTTCTCTCTTGAAGGATTACAAGAGAAAACATAATGTTTTGAGAACAATGTAGTCTTTTAGGCAGATAATTTCATTGCAATTAAAGTCAGTGATATTACCGAAATTGAAAATTTCTTCTGTGGGCTTGCATGTTGGAAAGAAACAGACAGGATGATAAATATGTAATATCAGAAATCAACCTTTTGATCACAAAATGGTGAAATATATGTTTAGCTACATTCATGTACAAATAGAAATTTCATTTACTCACAATTGCTCGTGGGTTTTATGAGAACCAATTGTGTGTGTGTGTAAAAATAGCTAACATAATCTTAGGTTGCCCTGTAGGTGTGCAGTACTGAGACTGACAGAACTCACCACTGAATTATCCTCATCTGGAGAATCTGGCCTGCTAGTGTGTGCTAGGAGAAGGAGTTTTTACATAGATCCTAATTAAGTAGAATTCCCTCACCTCAGGAGCCTAAAAACCATATCATATAAGAAACTATTGAAACAGTTGGAAATAATAGTTTGGAAATGATTAAGCATGATGATTGCATTCAGATATAAGAAAAACAATTTGATTTACTCATATATAAAAAAGTAGCACTGACCAAGAAATATAAACCAAACTCATTTGTCTCATTCAGTAGGGGCCAGAAGTATGCCCATTATATATGGTTTTTAGATAAGACTCTTCTATTTTCAGTTTTAATTTAGTAGAAGTGATGATCTCTTATACTTAACTGTTTATATAATCCTTGAATGGGTTATTACTCACAAACCTGAGCTAGAGTGTTAATTCTAGTAGTAATCACTTTATAAATAATTCCTTATGGACACAAAAATGTCTGAATATTCCCTGAATCCATGTTATTTCTCAATATCACTCATATTATTTCTCAAAATAATCATTTCATTGTATCATTGTATTTCTTCTGTGATACTTTACAGTGCAACTTTGTGTACAAGGTCTCCAAAGTTACCTGGAGGGTCCAGGAAGTGCAGAAATTAGATTTTTTAAAAAAATTATTTATTTATGAATACAAGAGCTGGAGTATAGGCCAGAGGTGTTGGGGGGTGAGAGGATTCACCAGAGACAGAGCGGGGATCAGAACAGGCAGACTGACTGAAATTCACTGCTGAAGGGAGCAGCAGGTGAGACAGGAGAGGTCTGCTGTGCCATGTGGGTAGCTCCCAGGCAAACCTGGGTATTGAACTTGTACTGCAGAGGCTGGCGATAGCTTGATAGTGCTGTCTTTAACCCCTGCGCCACCATCGAGACCCCTAAATTTTCAATATTTTATCCTTCTGGTATATCTTAGGGCAAGCTTTTCTCCAGCTGAATCCCTGTGCCATGCCAGCCTCCCACTTCTTCAAAGATCTGAAGAGACCTTTACCCTTGAAGCTCTTCCTCCACTGAGGTTTGAGATTGTGTTCTAGCAAGGATCCCTTTACTTGGCAATTATTTACATTCAATTTTGTGTGATTCAAATTAGGTTGCTTATGAAACTCTGCATAACTGGTAGGAATGTAAATGATGCAGCTGTTGTGGAAAACAATGTGGAAGTTCCTCAAAAAAAAAATCAAACAGAATTGCCATGGAGCATTTCCACTTATGGGTTTATACCAAAAGAATGGAAATCAAGGTCTTGATGAAGTATTTGTACACCAATGTCATAACATTATTCACAGTAACAAAGTTTGAAACAATCCAAATATCCACTGACAAAAGAATGGATAAATAAAATGTGGCATATACATACAACAGAGTGTTATGAAATATTCCTTAAAGAGAAAGGGAGTTGTGACACATGTTATAATATGGATAGTTGATGAAAACATGGTACATGAAATAAGCCCTATGTGGAAGGGCAAGTACCTTAGAAAGTAGAATTGTTTGTCAGGGCCCAAGGAGAGTGGAGGGGAATGGGAACCTGTTGTTTAATAGAGTTTCAGCTTGGGAAGAATTTCTGGAAACCGATAGTGGTAATTGTTGCATAGTGATATATATTTATTTAATAGCACTGAACTAATTGTACATTTAAAATTTGTTAAAATGGTAAGTTTTATATAATGTGTATATTTGTTTGTTTGATATTTCTTTTTAGAGCAAGCTTAGGTGTGCAACAAATTTAAGAGAATATAAAGATTTCCAATGTCTGTCTTCCCACACACATCCATAACCTTCCACATTAACATTACTTACCAGGATAACACTTTTTTTAAAAATCAAGGATGAACCTGCATTGACACATCACAATCATTCAAAGTCTATAGCTCTAGGAGTAACTCTCAGTGTACAATCCTTGGGGTTGGACAAATGTATAATGATATATATCTGTCATTAAAATGATACTGTATATATATTTCCTAAAAATCTTCTGTTCTTGCTCTACTCATCTTTTCATCCAACTCCCACCCCCACAACTGTTGATCTTTTTGTTATTTCCTTGGCTGTGCCTTTTCCAGAATGTTGTATGATTGGAATTATATAAGATGTAGGCTCCTCAGATTGGCTTCTTTCACTTAGTAATATTCATTAAATATTCATATATGTCTGTTCATGCATGGATAGCTCATTTCATTTTAGCATTGAGTGTCATGTATATTTTAATTATAATAAAAATATCAAAACATGATTTTTTTGGCTCATGTTTCTTATCTCCTTGCCTGGATAGTAAGCACCCACTCTTTCCCCAATGCCTTCATCAAGCTCTCCAAAGCCTTTCCAGCATCCCCTGATAGAAAGTAGAGAGTAGTAAACTTTTCTTCACTGACAGTGATAAAGAAAAGGCTGGGGAAATTGAAATAGACATAGAGGCAGAGACAGATTTTTTTTTTTTTTGAGAAGTATTCTTACAGTGAGAAATACTGCAGGTAGAATCCTGCCTCAGTTACTTATTAGCTGTGAGACTGTGGACAAGTTACAACTTCTCTCAGTTATATGATTTACAATGTGTAAATAATAAATTGATGAGATGTTAGAATAACCAAGTAATATGAATATGAAATCATGCAGAAAAGCTTTTGTGGCTCAACAAATACCCACTAAATATTAGTTCCTACTGTACTAATATACCAAAAAGTACCTTTCAACTCTTTAAAATTTATGGCTCTAAGAGGAAGTAACATCTCCAGGAAGTAATGATATATTTATTTTGAGATACAATGCCAGTATCCTGGGCAACCGGTTGAGAAGCAGGATGCAGAAGTCACTCTCCAGGGTGGAACCGGGGATGTTCTTCATGGACTGGGGTAGTACAAGTTCTGGATGAATAAATATGGATGGAGCTGGAGTCTGATCAAAGGCCAGGCATGAAGATTGGCAACACTTAGCAGAGATGGAGATGGATTGAAACTGAAGAATCAGCTAAGAATTGAGGAGAGGACAAATTAGATAGTATATTATTGGAACAAGTCGGTTTTTCTCTAGAGCAAATTTGGGGCCATCGGTACTGTCATACTTGTACTTCACGTCTTCATGCTGCTGACCTTTGGCTCATGTTTCTTATCTCCTTGCCTGGATAGTAAGCACCCACTCTTTCCCCAATGCCTTCTCCAAAGCCTTTCCAGCAACCCCTGATAGAAATGACAACTCCCTTCGGCATCCTACACACATTTCTCTCACAAACACAACACATTTATTCACTCACACTGATTCAAACCTATTTGTTAAACTTTAAGTGCTTTGTAGGGAGAGGCAATGCCTTCTCTCCCTCCCCAGGAGTTATAAAATAAATGAATTAAATAAGGGAATGAGCACACAATGGGACTAAAAAATGGACATATCAGTCAGATGTTCTGAAGCATTCTTTGAGGGAAAATAATTAAGTTGTATACCATTTTAAGTGCCTTCCTAGGCAGTGACATCCACATTGTATGCATGCCACTAATAATTGTAGAGTGTAGCTTTATGATTTAAATACTCAAGGATTTTGCCTGTATGAACACCCACTTTCCAATAGTAACTCTGTTGTAGCTTCAGAAACCCACACTTCCCATTCTCAGTCCAGTCCTGCAGATTGAAGACATGGGGGTCGGTGCCAATAAGAACCCACCTACCTTCCTATTACTTATTATTACTTACTATTATCAGCAATCAAATAAATCAGTAGCCAAATGTCCACATATGTTATATCTGTGTCTTTAAGATCAAAACCTGTAAAACCTCAGTGAAGAGCCCAGCCCAGGTAAGCATGTGGCATCAGTATTAAGATTATGAAAAAGCTTGCTTGTGTCTCCGTGGAAATCTTCAAGTGAACCTTTTTTGCTTGTTTTGCAGAAGGTAAAAGAAAAGAAAAGTTGACCTTAGACACAGTTTAAGAGCAGTTTCACAGTTTCTTTTTGCATTCTTAGAAGTATTAGCCAGGGATTTTAATGCAATTAGAATTTAAATTCTTTCTGCAAGAAATGAGTTTTCATTAGCAGTACTAATCTGAAATGGCTTCAGAAAACCCCAGACAGCCAAGGGATTTATTTGATGTGGAGCCTGGATTCTTTTCAGTTTGCATATTTGTATTTATTCATTCATTCAATGTTCATGTTCATTCACCTACTATTTAAAGTTTTTCTTAATGTTTGAGTGGTGTGTTACCTGTTTTTGAAGGAAATTAATGCTGTAAGATATATCAATAGATTATAGATGCCTTTGTTTTATTGGACACTTTATGAAGGTAGTTATGTTTTATTATTTTTATAGCATCTAATAAAATTCCTGGCACATAGTAGGAAGTTAGTAAATACTAATGAATGAATGAATAAATTTCCTACTTAGTATTTTTTGTTAAAAATGAATGAATACCCTTTCTTGTCAAATGTGTAGGTTAACATTTTCTGTGGCTAATATCATTTGAATTGAAACAGCAACAAAGAAAAAACTTAAATATATAATAGACCAACTGGTTTAAGCTTTTAGGAGTATGATGTGAATAGACATTTCCAGGTGCTAGGGGAACCTTCAAAACTAAGACTATAATTCAATGGTTTCCTAAAGGAAGTGAGTGTGCATGAGAGACTTGAAGGAGATTGATTACAGCACAGTCTGAGATGTCTAAGGACTGAATTTCTAGCTGAATAGAGTAGATTGTATTTTGAAAAGTAAATGGAAAGCTAGCGAGTCATTGTTCTTTTATTTAAAGGAAAGAGGAAACATGTATAACTCAAAATGTTAGACATGTGGAATTCTTTTGGAAAATAACTTTAAGAATTATTAAACAATAAAAACATAAAACATAAGCACCATTTTTGCCAAGGCTATTTATATTCCTAATATAAATTCTATGCATTCATTGAGTTGGAAGGAGAACTAAAGATCATCTAACCCTTAAGCCTGAGCTCTTTTTTATCTAAACAAGCAAAAGAGAGAATGTCGAGAATTTCAACAACTGTGAAAGAGCTGAGATTTTACCCTACTTATAAATCAGCAAGTTAGCTTGCCACAAGTTCATGAATGCTGGCAGAAGACACAAGATTGCGAAACCAGAGGTAAAAGACAGTGTCTTGCTCACAGGAACGACAATAGGTAATTGGTCAAAATCTGTGCACCTACTCCCCAAGCCCCACTTTCCACTGGGGTCTTAGAGAAGACTCCCCGACACAGGCACAGTGCATGTTGTGTTACAAGACAAAACCCCTGAGCCCAGGGACGCGGAATCTTTTCATGCGGACAGAAAGTGCGTCTGCTCTTTTCTCTGCATGGAGAGTTATCTTTGTTGTACTAGGGAGTAAATAATGTCTTCCCTTTTCTCTGGAGGGAGATACTGCCTCCATCTTCCAAGGCTGTTTGCTACTCAAACATTTTGTTTTATTTTTTTTTTAAGATTTATTTATTTATTTATACAAGCACTGGGTACAGTCTGAAGCACGGGAGGGTAAGAGAATTCACCAGAGTCAGAGCAGGGAGCAGAACAGATAGACTGACGAAATACACTGCTGAGGGGAGCAGCGGACAGGGCAGGAGAGGTCTGTACTGCATGTGGGACTCGCTGGCAGCCGGGGATCAAACTTGCGCTGGAGAGGCTGCGGGCAGTTTCGCATCCTAGTGCTCAACCGCTGCGCCACCAGGGAGGCCCAACTACTCAAACATTTTAAAACCACGTGCAAAATAAAGGGCAGTCAGTGCCTAGTTGTCAAAATGGCAGAAACCTGAAAGGCCCATGGAGAATTGTTTCCTCACAAAGGTGAGTCACTGTGGAGGCCCACACCTTGTCTCTGAGCCTACAGTTCTTTTCACACCACCATACTTTTTCTCCATAAATACCCCAAATCACAGCAGCATTTTTGTGGCATATAGCTTCTCATTATTTGGAAGCGAAATTCCTCCCAATTTCAGAAGCAATCTTTGAAATTCTCATGACAAGATTTAGAGAGTCAGTTCCACATAAACCATTCTTAATTTCACATTATTATACTGCCTCCCTTCCTTCTAAGATCATCAATGGCTTTCCAATTTCAGCTTTTATTGGATCTGATCAGGAGTTCCTTGGTCCATGGAAATAATGGTGGTGGTGTAGAATGGAATGTGATTCAAACATGAAATAAGCCTGCCTAGAAGGCAGTTTAGCATATGAGATAATTTTCCCACTATCTCAACAAGAACTAATATTTTGATCCAATCTACATGTATTAACTCTTAGAGAGGTAGATCAAAGTCAATGGCTAATTTGTCAATTTAAAGGATAGAGGGGAATTCTCACTTTATTATACCTGTGATGTTATATATTCCAAGTTGAATAATTTAAAATCCTGATCGCATTCTTCTTATCTAAATAAGGAAAACTATGTATACTTCTTGAATCTTAGATTTATGTAAGTCCATGTAGCAATGAGGTGTGCAAAAGAACTTCATATTTTTAAAGATTGTATTTATTTATTTTTGCATAGAACTGGGGTGCAGGCCAGAGGTGCGAGAGATGTGGGGGGTGAGAGTTTTCACCAGAGAGAATGGGAAGCAGAACAGGTGGATCTACTTAAATACACTGCTGAGAGGAGCAGCGGGCACGACAGGAGAGGTCAGCTGTGCTATGTGGGTCAGCTCCCTGGCCGGGGATTGAACTTAGGCCTTTGTGGTGGTAGCGCTGAGTCTTAACCTGTAGGCCACCAGGGAGGCCCCAAAAGAACTTTAAATCCATAATTTACATGTGCTTACATACTTTTTCATGATGTTCCATGTCCATTACTCTCCATCCTGACTCTTGGTACCCATGTTCACCCAGTCCCTTAAACGTCAAACTTGAGAGAAACCTCTCATCTACCCCCTCAACAAACTAATTGTTAACTCTGGCCAATTTTTTCTTTTAGGTAAACCCTAGTCATTATGTTGCTGTTCCCCTAACCACTGCTGCCTTTCTTCTGTTCTTAATCATCTTGTCTGTAGAGGTTCAGACATCACCTCCCAGCCTCTTTCACTCACCTAGCAGGGTAAACTGTCTTAAATGCAAGCCAAACTGTGTCACTTCTAGGATTAAAAGCTTTAAGTGTCTCCAGATGTTTAAACACACCCAGAGTGTATTTTGTGATACTAAGTTCTAGAAAGAAATATTCTCATAAAAATTCAAAACTCAAAACCAGAATTTCTGCAAAGTATATTCAAATTTCCTGTTGATGAAAAATACTCATTTGCATATTTAAGTCTCTAAGGCATCCTGGAATAAAAACATCCCTTTGTTCCGCTGAAAACTATTATCTTCCAAAATTGTTTGATGATATAATTCATTTTTTTTGACAAAATATTGGTTACAGCTCTAAGAAAGGCACATAGGATAATGCAAACTTATAAAATAAAAGCCCAAACTCCTCAAGATTATCCAGGGACTGCCCAACCCACCTCTTTTCCCTGTCTTCTTGCCTCTGCCCCCAAACTCCAGTAACTTGTCAGCAGAATTCATAAGAAAAAGAAAGGGGATTGATCTCCTCAGAAATTGAGCTAGGGTGCACACCTACCAAATATTAATAAATTGTATTGTTAGTTTTACTCTATATTTAAAATTGTTCTTAGAGGATATTATAACACCCATTCTTTTTTCCTTGACATATTTGGATGTCATCAGGCTATATGGTGTTGGAAAGAAATACAGATATTTTAAAAGACTAATTAAATGCTAGGTTTCTAATTTTAGTTGCTATTTTACAAGTAAACATATTGAGTAAACATTATAGATTCATACTAAAGAGATAATGGATCGAAAGACAGCAAAAAGCATATCTAATTTATCAATTCTAGGTTTTGTTAATATCTCAGGGATACATATGGAGAAAAGTCTGTAATTATGTCACTGATAGTTTCACCATGAAGTACATAAGTTTATAAGATTGAGAGTTGAAGCTAATTAATGTTCTTTGACTTTTTTCCCCCAATACTCAAAGGACCTGAAGTTAGTAGTCTGATAATTAGGCTGTTCTTCATTTTCAGACAGGAATTAGACATGATTTGGAATGCTGAAGCACTGGGCAGGTCAATTGCACATCATTATTAGAGTCATTTAATGCATTTTAATGGTGGTTGATAAGGTACAAATTGCTACGTAAGCCAAAAGAAGAAGTTTTATTCCATTATATGTTAAGTGTAGATATAAATGGACTCACATTTGCATTTTTATGCATTAGTTCAAAAAATTAAGCATTTTCTCTTAGATATGAATAGTTGAATATGTGATTTGTGACAGATGAGCTTTGCTGAAACCAGCTCCTCTTCACATATTAAATCTCTGGATCCTTTAAGAGGGAATGAAAGGAAAGATGCCTTCAACATTTTTGATTCTAAAGAATCATGCTTTATTAGGTTAATTGCTTGTGTAGAGAACTTGTTCCTATTATTTTCTCGTATTTATTCATACATATAAAACAATGGCATGTATAATTGTCAATCAGGCTTACATATTTCAGTGATTTACATACATAAAAAGCCTAAGAAACAAAAACAGTAATGCAAGGAGAATTACTAGGGGAGATTCTACTTTCCTAGTCATGCTTTTACCATCTTTTACTAACTCCCATATACTTTACATAAGATTCTTACATTTTTAAATTGTTTTTCAAGGAACTAAGTGTTAGGGTTGGATGAGATTAATTAACATCATCTGTTCTGTTTAAATGGTTTAGAAACAACTGAGACATAGTTATAGATATCAACAGATGGACATCAAAATATCACTTTTTTTCCTGCTGAAAGGAGCTATTGTAGCTTATGTGTGTTGGTAAATTAAGTGAACATATTAACACATGATCTTCAGGCTAGACCCTGGGCCATGTCATCGGAGGGAAAATTTGGGTTTGCAGAACAGAGATATTTATTTAGTTGCTGCCACTTTATTTTTTTTAAGATTTTTATTTTTTTATTTATGCAGGTGCTGGGGTACAGGCCAGATGTGTGGGAGGGTGAGAGGATTCACCAGAGACAGATCGGGGAGCAGAACAGGCAGATTGACTGAAATACACTGCTGAGGGGAGCAACGAGCAGGGAGGAGACGTCTGCCGTGCCATGTGGGATTTTCGCTGGCTGGCCAAAATTGAACCCGTGCTGCAGAGGCTGCAGACAGCTTCACAGTGCGGTGCTCAACCGCCTGCACCACCAGGGAGGCCCTTGCTGTCACTTTTTCATAGAGGGGAGGAGGGCAGATAGTGACCAACCTCAGCATGCCCCACTCAATTCAGAAAACCAATGGCTGTCGTCCAACAATTGGTCACTCCAGAGTTTCACAATCATGGACAGGAGAAAGGATGAGGCAGGGGCCAGATTACGTGAACTCTCACTAACACTTTGGTGTGAGTAACACACATAGTTTACAGCAGTACATTTACACACCCTTTTCTCTGAAGATAATACTGCCCTGTGTTGGTGTTAAGGGAAGCAATGGAAGCCCAAATATTCCTATTTTTCCCCCTTGTGTGGAGGGTAAATGGATGGTGTTGATGGTTACATTATTTGCTGAGGAAGAAGAGGTTGATTCCCAAATTATTAGACATAATAGGGCAAAGAAGGCATAGTCCTGATGTCAAGCTCCTTAATGCTTTGTAGCATCAGTGGTGACATCTGTCTGTGACCAGCACTGCTGCTAAGCCCTCTTTCCCCCCATCAGAAATCTCACCTGGGCAGAGCCTCCCTGGTGGCTCAGGGGGTTGAGCACAACACTGTGAGGCTACTCACAGCCTCTGCAGCATGATTTCCATCCCCCCGCCAGCCAGGGAGCTGACCCACATGGTACAGCAGACCTCTCCTGTCTTGCCTGCTCCCCTCAGCAGTGTATTTCAGTCAGTCTGCCTGTTCTGCTCCCCACTCTGTCTCTGATGAATCCTCTCACCCCCACCTCACCTCTGGCCTGTACCCCAGTTCTTGTATGCATAAATAAATGAATCTTAAAAAAAAAAGAAATCTCACCTGGGCATAAGGCAGTCTCTGAAAATGGGTTTGTCCTGGAGCCTTTCACAGGTTCCACACTTTTATAGCTATTCAGTAGGGAGGCTGCCGGGAAAGTCTGTTGAGATTCTGTATTCTTGGGTAAAATCATGGAGAACAACTGTGCTTGGTCAATGTCTGTGGTGTTCTGCCTGTCTGCAGGTGGGATCTCCATGTGAATGGCTCTGTTATAAATGGAAGTTCCCAAGAATCTCATGTTTAACTTCCTGACTATTTAATATCACAGAAAACTGTAATCAGGGTATAGCCAGGCAGAGTTGTTTAAAAGAAAACCGGCACTTTTCCATTTGGAATAGTGAATACTCTCATGCTAGCACTGACGGTATAGTAAAGCAGAAATAACCCATGGTGGTTCTGAACAGTGAGGGTCCTTACTATTCTCTTAATGGATTTAACTCATTCATTTTAAATTAATTCAAATGAAGCATCTAAACAACCCAAGGTTGTATTAACATCGTTAAAACTTGTTTTTTCATATTATTTAAAATGAATGAGAATCTTACAAGTTTCAAAAACCTGCTGAAATTCATTCAGTTTGAAAATAACAGAAGGTTGGACCTGATCTCTACAGGTAGCACATATGACCCTTAGAAGATATTGTCTCTTAGCAATAACCTAATTGTTATTCCTCATAAACTGAGTCCAGATCTAGAAAGGAATTATGACTTGAGGTGATTCAGTAACTTGTTAAGGAAATATAGCTAATGCTACTTATCAGAATTATTAGTGTTTGGTTTGATTTCAACAGCATTTTTAGTAAATGAACTTTTTTATGTGACTTGATTTTAGGTTTATGGATCATTTGCTTGCTTTGCCTTTAATGTTTATATTTCAAGAGCAATGTGATTTATTTAGATGTTTATTTGTTTTAGTATGCTTTTCTTCTCTTCACTAGCACTGAAAGCATCATCAGAGACACACTTAGCAATAATCAAACTCATTAAATATTTGCATAATGATTAAATGTATAAAAGAAATTAAAAAGTTATTTATTTAGCCTATAGAAGCCTATTTTCTTACAATAGTTTCAAGCAGAGAAAAACTTAATAACTCAAAATTTGGGGAGTCAAGACAAATGAATTATTAAAAACCCTTATAGGTCCATAATTTTATTAAATGTTGTACTTAATGACTCATATTCTTAATAGAAATATGTACTTAATGATTCATATTTTTAAGTGTGTTCTTATTTATCTTTAATTGATGTAAAGTGAAGTGAACAGTGAAGAGTTAAGTGTTTAAAAATAAAATTTCCTCCTCACTCCCAGGAACTACAGTAATGAGCCATCTTGCACATGCTTCTTTATGCCTCTGGACTTCATACATATGATTTCCTCTGTCTATAATGCTCACTCTCCCACCTCCCTTTCACCTCGTTAGTTCTTGTTCTTCTTTACATCTTAGCTCTCATCTCTCTTCCCTGTCCCTCCAAGATGGCTCAAATATACATTCTGTACTGCCTTTGGTATTCTCCTTCCTAATGGACTATACCTTATTAGTCATTTGGTCTGTTTCTTCCAATTAGATAACAGAGTTGGTGATGTTTGATATTTTCTTTAGCACCCACTACAGGGTCTGATACAGTAAACTTTTTCAATAAATATCAAATGAGTAAATGAATGAGCACCAGGGGCTGAGCAAGAGAGCTTGCTATAAGAATTACCCTCAAGTAGCATGACACCAATTTGGAAAAAAGAATAGGAACACAAAGAAGCAGGAATTAGAGGGGCATACACAGGTTGTGAAAACATAACTCAAATGGTCATAATGGCTTCTGGATTTTAAAGAGCAGAGCATGAATTTGTGAATTCATGCCAGATAATTTCTAGTCTTCTATGTCCATTCCAGAAGCCAGGAGATGAAACATGGCACCAGGAAACTCAATAAGAAGAAAACAAATAGCCCAGTCAAAAAATGAGCAGAAGAGCTAAATAGACACTTCTGCAAAGAAGACATACAGATGGCCAACAGGCACATTAAAAAAAAAAAATCACTTATTACCAATATCATTAGGGAGATGCAAATCAAAAACCACAGTGAGATACTCCCATGAGAATGGTCCGTATCAAAAAATCCTGAATTAGCTAATCCTGTTGAGGATGTGGAAAAAAAGGAACCCTTGTACATTGTTGGTGACAATGTAGATTGGAAACTGTGCAGCTAGCAGGCATGAGAAACAACAGAATAGGAGAGAAACCATGAAGTAAAAACCATTAAAAAGAAAGGGAAGAACATCACAGTGTAGAGTTTGATAAAAGAATGGTTTAAGAGGGCAGGAAAGAGGGCCTCCCAGGTGGCGCAGCGGTTGAGCGCTGGGTTGCAAAGCTGCGCGCAGCCTCTGCAGCGCTGGTTCGATCCCCGGCTGCTCCCCGGCCACCGGAGGAGGGTCCCACATGGCGCGCAGACCTCTCCTGCTGCCCGCTGCTCCCCTCAGCAGTGTACTTCGGTCCTTCTGCCTGCTCTACTCCCCGCTCTGGCTCTGGTGAATTCTCTCACCCTCCCGCACTTCTGACTGTACCCAGTGCATGTATAAACAAAACAAACACACAAACAAATAAATAAAACATGCCTCTATTAAAAAAAAAAAAGAGGGCAGGAAAGAAAGAGTTGAATAAAGATATGTATACAAGGCTGTAAAATTCGGAAAGAAATAGTTGTAACTAAGCTCTTTCCTTCTGAAGTCAGTGAGAGAAATGCCCTGTATTGTATTATAGCACATGTTCGGCATGCTGTTTTCATTCATCTCTATGCACATCTAAACCATCTTCCAAGACTTTTGATTCTCTTGGTAAATAATTAGCATGATGATAGGCAGGGTCTTATCACTGGAGATCACTTTCTGGACCATGCTTTCCTGTAGCTTTGTCACCACAGTTCAGATTTCACCTTGACTGAGTCCTTTTCATGAGAACGTTGGAGACCTCATAGCTGTCTGGTACCAAGAGTATTCAGTCTCTCAACACACTGGACCTTGATGTTGGAGCTATTGTACTTGAAAAGGGGGTGACTCTGTAGAACTTCTGTCCATCATGTGATGATGTCATAAGATCAGTGACAGTATATTCTTTTTTTTTATCTTCACTGCAGCCTTTATTTTATTTTTTTATAATAAATTTTATTTTTATATTCCCCATACAATTGCAACCCCCCCCATTCTGACCCCAATCCCTCCCCTCCCGCCCCCCAAAAAGTGTCTCTGGTTCATAGTTTTTTGTTGATTTTGATTTTCACTTTCTTATAGTTATTCATTTTCCTGGTCCCTTATTTAAGTTTTCTAGATTCCTGCTATGAGTGAGACCATCCGGTATTTTTCTTTTTCTTATTGGCTTATTTCACTGAGCATGATCCCTTCCAGTGCCATCCATGTTGCTGCAAATTGCATGTGTTTATCTTTTTTGATTGCTGAGTAATATTCCATGGTATATATGTACCACATCTTCTTGATCCAGTCATCTATTTTTGGGCATTTGGCTGTTTCCAAAGCTTAGCTATTGTAAATAGTGCTGCTATAAACATAGGTGTGCAGGTGCTCTTTGGAATTGATGTTTCTGTGTCCTTTGGGTAAATACCTAGGAGTGGAATTGCTGGATCATATGGAAGCTCTATGTTTAGTAGGTCAAGAAATCTCCACACAGCTCTCCATAGTGGTTGGACCAGTTTGCACTCCCACCAACAGTGCAGGAGAGTTCCTTTTTCTCCACAACCTCGCCAACATTTGTTGTTGCTAGTTTTTTTAATATGTGCCATTCTCACTGGTGTAAGATGGTATCTCATGGTAGTTTTGATTTGCATTTCCCTGATTACAAGTGATGTTGAACATTTTTTCATATGCCTGTTGGCCATTTGCATTTCCTCTTCAGAGAAGTTTCTTTTTAGCTCTTCTGCTCATTTTTTGACTGGGTTATTTTCTTTGTTGTTGTTGAGTCTCATCAGCTCTTTGCAGATTTTTGTGATCAGTCCTTTATCATTAGTGTTGGGTGCAAAAATTTCTCCCAGTCAGTGGGGTTTCTCTTTGTTTTTGTTATTGTCTCTTTTGCTGTGCAGAAGCTCTTTAATTTGATGTAGTCCCAGCTGTTTATCTTTGCCTTCACTGTCACTGCTTTGGGTGATCTGAAGAAGAAGAAATAAAAAAAAAAATCACTTTTATTATTGAAACAAAAAAAATCAAATATTTGGGAATAAATCTAACAAAAGAGGTAAAGGACCTATACAAAGAAAACTATAAAACACTGTTAAAAGAAATAGAAGAAGACACAAAGAAATGGAAAGACATCCCCTGCTCATGGATTGGAAGAATAAACATTATTAAAATGGCCATCCTACCAAAAGCAATATACAGATTCAATGCTATTCCAATCAAAATTTCAATGTCATTCTTCAAAGAAATAGAACAATTATTGATGAAATTCATATGGAATCACAAAAAACCCCAAATTGCCAAAGCTCTCCTGAAAAAGAAAGAAGGAAATGGAGGCATCACACTTCCAGACTTCAAACTATACTACAAAGCCATAATTATCAAAACTGCATGGTATTGGAACAAGAACAGACATACAGATCAATGGAATCAAATAGAAAATCCAGAAATAAACCCACAGATTTATAGTCAACTAATCTCTGACAAAGGAGCAAAGACTATGCATTGGAGCACAGAAAGTTTGTTCAATAAATTGTGCTGGGAAAACTGGGTTGCTACATGCAAAAGAATGAAGCTTGACCACTACCTCACACCATACACAAAAATCAACTCAAAATGGATTAAAGAACTAGACATAAGACCTGAAACCATAAAATATATAGAAGGAAATATAGGCGAAACACTACGGGATTTGCACATCAGTGACAGTATATTCTAAAGTGCTACTCATTGTTAATGATTATTATTGACATTGATAATAAAATATTCAAAGATCATAATGTAAAACAAAATGTTAGAGATACCTAAATTATCAGAGGAAAGAGAAGTAATTTCTGCCTGGACTGATCAAATATAAACATCAGGAAAATTATTTTGTGTCTGTCCCATGCTATAAATTTTGGCAAGCCAATATTTATCATTAATTCTATTGGTGAATCTGCTATCTCAACAACTAGTTCTATATGAAAGAAAGCAGTAGCTTCTATTTTCAAGCAGAAAAATTAATTGCTGTTCTGAAATTACAGAGGTGTTTAATTAGTTCTTACTCTCTTTCTAGTGTTTAGAACAGGTTAGAAATAAAAATAAAACCTATGTGGAATGATGCAGAGTATCGTAATAATGGGGATATCCCACAGAATATTTCTCATTTGATTTTCTGTCTTAAAGCCTATGTGACTTTAAAATTGTTCATGTATCACTTTCTTTACAACTCATTGGAGTATAAGGAAAAGTGAATGTTTATTAAGCATGATAATGAGTGAATAAATAGTTTTTTGTAGTGCTCTGTTGTAGTCCCATTAAATGAAAGCAGTAAAACAAATTAGGATGTTATATAATGTATATATTAATAGATTCAAGCCTGTTAACATACAGAAAGACAATTAACAAGCCAAGACTTGTGTCAATGTCTTACAGATGTTTGTAAAACTTTTACAAAAGTTTTTCTTCCAAATTATTCAACTTCTTTAACTTACAAAGCTGATAAAATTATGTAATACAATATGCAATATTTATCAAAGTTAATGGTCTGGTCTTTTAAACTTGTTAGCCTACCTCTAACCTCTTATAATTTGAGACAATGAGTGAAATCCAGAGGTTCTTTTTTTATTTTTATTTTTAAGGATGGCTTCTTATATTAGTATGCTATCTAGTATTTTCACACAGTAGCTTCTGTCCTCTGTGTAGTTTCAAACTCATTACAGGAAGCTCCACACTTTTTTTTTTTTTTTAATTGAGATAACTTTGGTTTACAATGCTGTCCGATTTAGGGGAATGCATTCACTTCTGTTTAGATATATGTTGCCATACCATACCCACCACCAAAGTACCCATAGCCCTCCACTATAGACAATTTGGTCCCTCTCCCCCTTTGTTACTTCTCCTCATGCTTTCCCTTTAGTAGCCTCAATTCTGCAGTCATATTTCTAGGGTTTGTTTTGGTTTTGATTTGTCAGTTCCTGTGAATTTTTTCTGTATATTCTGCATGTAAATAAAATCATACAATATTTATCTTTCTCCTTTTTATTCCACTTAGCATTATCTCCTTGGTTCCATTGAAAATTGCAAGATTTCATCTTTTTTATAGCTGAGTAGTATTTCATGATGTATATATGCCACATGTTCTTTATTCCCTTGTCTGTTGTTGGACACTTAGGTTGTTTCCACATCTTGACTACTTTAAATCTTCCCATTCTAATTGATTTTATTATCTATGCAGTATTTCAAGTCCATTGTCCACTCAGTTTTTCTTCTTCAGTCAGTTAAAATATACATGTGTTGGAAACCTTTATTTACAGAATCATCGTCCAAATTGCTCTTGAAGATGGATCTTTAGAGCTTAAAGGTGATTTATTGACAGATGAGATCTAACAGGGAACTGAATTGTAATTCTCAAAGATATCAGAGTGTGAAGAATAAAAATAACACATAAAAATCAGTCAAAATCTAAATACATTTTTTTAAATTATGGTCTTTTATTTTATAATTGATATGCTTGCTTAAATTGAAAGGATTTGATCTTATTATAGTACATCTTTATATATATACATACATATATATATATATATATTTCAGCATACAAAAGTGTATGGACAAGAAAACCCAAATACTGGGCCTCCCTGATGGTGCAGGCAGTTGAGCGCAGCGCTGTGAATCTGTCTGCAGCCTCTGCAGTGCCAGTTCGATCCCCGCCAGCCAGGGAGATACCCACATGATGTGGCAGACCTCTCCAGTCTCGCCTGCTGCTCCCCTAAGTAGTGTATTTCGGTCGGTCTGCCTGTTCTGTTCCCCACTCTGACTCTGGTGAATCCTCTCACCCTCCTGCACATCTGGCCTATACCCCGGTTCTTGTATAAAAATAAATAAATCTTAAAAAAAAAAAAAGAAAACCCCAATGCCTATGTGTCTGGGTGTCTTTTGCCAGTGCCATTATAACCCAACCACCACATTGCAGCATTTGGTGTTTATTTTTCCCAGTAATCTTATTATACTTCATATTTATGGACTTATAAACAATATGGAATTGTTTTCCATATTTAAGCTTTATTTATTAGTACATAAAATTTAAATTTGTGCAGTGTGACACTGTTACTGCTTTTTCTGCTGAACCTAATGTTTTTCACATGTCATCCATATTGACATACAAAGTCTAGTTCACTTACCTTAGAAGAAGGAACATGGATTTCTTAACAAATTTGGTCCCAATGAACCATGTTATACATATACATATATGCACAAATAGCCTTATTTACGTGAATAAGAATTTTTCAATGTTTATGGAAGTAAAATGGATAAATAATGGCTTAAGCACAAATATTCAATTTTGCCAGCTCCTAATATTACAATTTGCAATCCTTCCTTCAGGACACTAGAATATTTATTGTTTTACCTGTAATCAGTACTGTCTGACCATAAATTTTTGCTTTGTCTTTTGACTATGAAGCGACATTTGATTGTTGATTTAATTTGCATTCATCTGAGTAGTATATTGGGAATCAGCATATTTGCTTTATATGTTTTTCAAAAATATTTGATTGAAGTGTACTCATTTAAAAATTGGAAAAAGAAAACTCAGGAAGAAAAAGATTGCCTGTAGCTTTGTTATTCCTAGATAACTACTATTAGCATTTTGCATTTTAATGCATTTCCTTACTATCTTATTTGTCTTAATATCATTATTCATGGCTATGACTACACATAATATATTGATTTTAAACAGAATTAATTCAAGAGCTTTCACATGTACTGGATGGAGGATAAAAATTTAGAAAATATCGTTACTGGATGAATTATTAGTCTTCAAGACTGTAATGGATAAAAGTGATGAATGTCATTTATTAGTCTTCAGATTTGCAAAATGAGAAAAAAAAGTATTTAACAGCTGTGAAATGTTGATTTCTGTAACAACCTAACTTCCATGGAAGGCAAAAGGAAACTTTTTGATTAATAATTCTCCTGGATCCACATTCAATATTGTTAAGTAAATATTATTATCAAGAATAGACCAACCAACACTACCTATTATATTAAATAATCATCAGAATTACAAGATACTCTATTTGAACCATGGGCAAGAAAGATCTCACTTCCTATGACTGGGAATACAGCAGATTAGAAGAAAACCTGAGAAATTTTGCAGAGTCCAGCCTTGCCACTCTGTACACAACACCATGGAATTGTTTCTGTTGAGATTTAAACTCAATAATGATAAACACACCCTTTCATCTCATCAGAGCACTGAATTTTAAATTTCTTTCTTTTCAAGATTGATTATAGTAAATCTTAAAGAATATTTGAGGGCCTCCCTGATGGCACAGTGGGTTGAGAGCAGCGCTGTGAAGCTGTCCACAGCCTCTGCAGTGCCGGTTCCATCCCTGCCGGCAGGGAGCAACACACATGGCACGGCAGACTTTTCCTGTCTAGCCCACTGCTCCCCTCAGCAGTGTATTTCAGTCAGCCTGCCTGTTCTGTTCCCTGCTCTGTCTGTGGTGAATCCTCTCACCCTCCTGCACCTCTGGCCTGTACCCCTGTTCTTGTATAAATAAATCTTTTTAAAATAGTAAAATAATTTTTTTATTACTAGACTTCACATCTTCTGCAGAGTCTGTGCATCATTCATTAGTACTAGCAATTGTTGCCAAATTGATTAGCCTAAATTGGCACATGAAGTTAAAATTATGATTAGGTTTTCTCAGAGGGATGCAATATCTTGGGTGATGGAGAATTCATGAGTCCCCACTAAGAAGGATTGTTTGGCAGGTTTAAGCAAAATAAGTGTCCCCCCCCTCCCCCATAGGAAGATTGCTTCTTGTTTTCAACTGTGAGTTTGAACCATGAAATGAGGTTTTCCTAGTGGCAAATTGCACAATGATGCAGTCAGTTTTCATGGTTTACTTTATAGCTTCATGGTACTAGCTACTAAAGGAAATCTTGGCAAATTAAGAAGTCTTAATGTTGGGGTGATGATAGGAGGGTCTAGAGGAATCTTACAAAGCTTAAGTCAATGGAACCCTAAGCAATTAGTATTTAAATTAGACATTTGAGCCTAACTTTAGTCAGCAGTGTTATATAGCATATCATCTGCCCATTCACTTTACTTGGAATGAAGTGGATCATTTGAAAACAGGACATTGATCTTGAGTAAAAATAATCACAAATAAAACCCATCTGCACATAAAGAGAGAGTGATGGTTTTGTGGCAACATTTGCACAATTTTTGCTTCCTTTTTTGGTGAGCTTGTAATGTTATGGGTATTCTATCATCAGCATTTCTTATGTGTAAATGCCTTGTTTCCCTCTCCTCAAATTAAATAATTCATGCCCCCTTATTTGAAACAAATTAATGATTTTCAATGTTGAATTCAGAGTCTATCATACAGGTATTGAATTGACTAGACTGGTTTTTCCACCTGCCAACTGCTTGGTCACCAGCAAGTCACTTCAAATCAGAGGTTCTAAGCCGTCACCTGTAAAATGGTAACAATGTGTTCAGGCCCATGTTCCTCATCTAGTGAGAAGATCAATTGTATCTATCAGAAGTGTAAAGTACAGTGTAAATTACATGTTAATATTGATAAATGCTGCAGATTTTTCCTTTGAAAACATGTTTGAATGTTTGGCATTCCTTTCACCCTCTATTCTTCCCCTCCTCCCAACCCTACTCTCCCCACCACCTCAAAAAAAATGAGTAACAGGGCCTCCCCTGGTGGTGCAGTGGTTGAGCTCTGGGCAGCAAAGCTGCCCACAGCTTCTGCAGCGCTGGTTGCATTCCTGGCCGCTGGCGAGGGTTCCACATGGTGCGCAGACCTCTCCTGCTGTGCCCGCTGCTTCACTCAGCAGTGTCCTCAGTCGGTCTGCCTGTTCTGTTTCCCACTCTGGCTCTAGTGAATTCTCTCACCCTCCCATGCTTCTGACTATACCCAGTGCTTGTATGTATAAATAAATAAATAAATAAATCTTTAAAAAAAATGAGTAACAGTGAACCACACGCCATGACAACATGCTGTGCAAAGAAGTCAGATGTGGGAGGCTGAGTTGATTTAGACATTGTGCAGGGTACTTAGTAATCAGTCAGTTCACAAGTCACTCAGTCAGTAATTCTCATCTTCAGTTGGTTTTTGATTCATAAGAGGAGGTGATAATGATATGGGTATATGCATATGTATGATGTATATATATATATATATATATTTGATTCACAAGAGCAAGTAATAATGGTTATATATCATATATATGTATATAATGTTAATCTTACCACCAAATTTACCAATAAGAGAGATCAAGTGTGGAATTTCATAAGCAAAGTATATTCAGAACGTATCCTCTTGCTTAGGAAGGCTATTTGATATAAATGCCATCTGGCTCCAAAAGACTCCTTAATAATGCCAGTATGCTTAATTCACATGCTCTCTTGAAACTCTAATTGAAAATAAGAAGATGATAAACATCAACTGTCATGATTTGATTTGACAAAACTTCGGTCTGTGTACCTTGGAGCTGCTGGTTTTCATTTTATCTTCTGCAGCTTTGACCCTCGCGTCCCTGATGTGGCATTTGTTTAAACCATTCAGGGAGTTCCTGCTTCATGTTGGGTACCATGTCAGGACTAGAAACACAACAAGGAGCAGAACAAACACCGCCCTGCCTTTAGAGTGCTTCTTTTCAGCCACTAATGAAAATTCCTTGAAGTGCAAGAGGTAGGTCTGCCACTATGTCCAGAAGTAGTGAGCAGTGCACCACCCAAATATGAGAACTTCCCATCAAAGAGAAAACCACATCAGAAACAGGAAACTTCTCTCATTTCAGTCTTGAATCGAATTGTTCCTCATTCATGGGCACTTGGTGCCTGAGAAATGCTATAAGGTATAAATGGACTTTAATAACTAACATCTAATATGGAATGTTAGGAATGCACATCTTTGCAGGAAGGCCTTTCTTGACGACCTGACGACCTGAGCCTTTATCCTCTTTCCTTGCCTTACCACTCGGTAGGCTTTTCATGGGTGCTCCCATCATTTGCAGGCCTCAGTTGCATGTCTCCATCAATTCTGATGGAGATCAGCTGGCTTATCATACCTTAATGCTATCTCCAGTCCACTAGCATTTCCGGTTTATAATCCTTACCTCTGAAAACCACTTTTTCTATGATAGCAATTCCAAATGATACCTTTCTGATTTGCAGTGCCTGCCATTTTCAGAGACCACCCTACATCTTGGTCCATCTATTATGTCTCCCATGGCATTTCCCCCATTAATTGCTCAAGATGCAGTTTCGTTTTCCAAATGTAGAGCTCTGGTAACTCCCTTAACATCTTGCTTCTGTATGCAGAGGCTCTGTCTAGGATCCATTTGGACAGACCTCTTGGAGGGGCCCCTGCGTGGTCATGTTGGATCACTAATGAAGACCTGGTTGTGATAATAGTCACTTCCTGAAGAGCTGAAGACTCTTCCTGAAGAGTCCTGAAGACTGAATTAAATAACATTCAGTCAGTGGGTATGTAAAAGAGTTTCAGCTGGTCAGCTTTATGACAGAGGTGATATTTGAATTTGTGCTAAGAAAAGGATCAAATTAAAATAGGAAGAGAAAAGGGAAAACAACCTCTTCTGGTTGACAAATCTCAGTGTATAAATGTCGAGGGAAAATGCACAAGTTGTACTGGGGACTAGTGTTTAAACCTGTGTGGCCTGCAGGAGTCCAGGCACATTTACTGCATATCTACCTTGCATTAAGCCCCTGCTAGGTGGCAGGAGTATAAAGATGATGAAAATGCTCTGTTCTTCACATGCTGACAGGAAAGTAAGAAATTATGGCCAGATAAGAGGGATTGTATTAAGGTGTTTCAAATGCTAATATCTATAAAATTTATTCTAAAAGTAAAAGCATGTTAAAGATAAGTTAAATAGAAAATAGAGAACTTTTTTCTCTACATTAATTAGTAAATTCATATGTAATCTTATTCTCTTATCTAGAATGGTGTCTTGCGGAAGATACTTAAGTCACAATAGCTACTTTTATACTTAATGATTTTATGTATATTATGTTTTTCTCTATAAAGCACAAAATAATAACCCTGCAGGAAGACCTACATTTTATGCAGATGAAGCATTCTAAACTTTTTTCATGAGGTTCTATCATTAGAAACTTTAGTATAAAAGCATAAGTTTTGATGAGAAGGTTAATGTAATGGAAAATTAACAGTAGAATAAAAACACATTTTACTACCTAATTAGCATTTAATTAGGAATGAATTTTTATTTCTACTATGAAAAAAATGTTGATTGCTAAAAGCATGTACATTTAAAAATTTATTCTCTTTTTTTTTCTCTGCCTTTCATACCACCCCTCCCACAAATGCACCATTTCATATACATAAACACAATTCTTTTCTCTACTCTTTATTCTTCCTTCCAAATAAACCTCTTAAATGCCTTTACTTGGGTTTTCACAAATTATTGAAGACTTATTTTTCTTTAAATGTTTTGTTTTCAGTGTAACAGCTCTTAAAATTTTGTTAAGTACAATATAACTTTAATTTTTAATGGATTGTGCATATATGTGCAATATAAAGGTTCAGAAAAAAGACTGGGAAAGATGGCCAATTTCAAGTTCATGAAATGTTTCAGTGTGATACTCTCTATTGTTACCTTTGTGGGGTGGAAAATATCGTTGGACTCTCAATGTCACAGGGAAAGAGATGGCTTGTATGTCTTTTGGCACAGATTCTCCAGAAAGAACTCTTCATAAGTATGTCAAACTCATGTTTGTCATACGGGATAATGAAACTCAGGCAGCCCTCCTCAATTGAGAGAATTAGGATTTAAAGACCATAGACCTCTGCTATTTTATTTCACTGTCTGAGGCAATTAACTACATTTAGGGAAATTGTCTTTGCAGATGAGTTTGTAAAAGAGTAAAATGATTTGGTAAGGGAGTTTGCTAACTATTATGTTAACATGGTCTGAAAACAAAATCTAGTGTTTTGGTTTGAAATGACTTAGGTAGACTTCTAGATGAATAATGAAAAATGGGCATTGCAACTTTTAATAAGAGCTAAGATATCAAGAGGAGATTTTTTTAACTAATAAATATTTTGCAACTGCAAAATACAAATATATTCACAATATTGCTTCAACAGCATAACCAAAATGACCACCGGAACTACTAGAATTTCACCTTTGTTATGAATCTTTTTCTTCTAGTTGCCACTTTCATATAGTTAGCTTTCCATCTCTTTCTTCCATCAGATGACAGTGAGACTAGTGCTAGAACATTATACGGAAATCAGCATCATCTGACTTAAGAAAAGTGGATGCCTCACTGACAGCACTGCCATGAGCACCCACCCCTGGCGGCTGAGCACATGTCCCTGTTGAGACTTTGACAGAGGTGACAGTGAACAGGGCTCAGTAGCTCTGTGCCAGGAAATGCAGTCAGAAAAAAACTGGGTAGGAAAGACAATCTAAAACCTGATAATCAAACTTCCGTTACTACCCCACTGGGTTTCCAAACTTGAGTAATTTCTGTTTAACATTCAAGTGAGAGAAAGTGAGAGAAGAAGAAGGAAAAAGCTCCCTCAATTATTTTAAAACATTATAAAAGCCTTGGTTTGGGCAATCTACAGATGCTGCTGAAAATGTGGGCACTTAAAGCAGATCACAACAGGTGAGCTCAATCAAAGTTCATGTGTGAAATATAAGCGCAGTTGTAAGCCGTTCTGAAGAACTATTATGCCAATAAAGAGCAAATAGTAATGGATTTTTTTTTTGTCCTTTTGGGCATAAATGGGAACTTAGTAATTTACTTCTTATGGAGCCTATTGAAAAGCCACTGTGATCTACTTTGAGTATCCCTGTGTTTAAAAATATCAATTACTTGGTTTTACAATTAAAAACATAAATTTAATAGATTTTATTCCATATTCCACATTCTATACTCATAAAGATGAGTAAAGTACTATTCCCATACTAAGACCCCTTATCATTCCAGAATGTTTAAAACTTTAATGAGTTTGCTTTTATTTCCATTTGACATTGACAATTTTTCCTGCAGCTACAAATCTTACCTACTTTTTTTCTTTCTATGGAAGTCTTTAAGAATACTTAAAGAATCAGTTTTTCCCCATAAATCAAGTCATTTTTATCCTGCCAATCAAATTCAAGCTAAAATTTTACTCAGGTGTGCTTCATGAAGCTAGTCCACAAAGATTCTCTTCTTCTGTTTCCTTCACTCTCCTTAGGAGTCAAACATCAAATTCTTTAGATTTAGAAAGGATTTTCTGCTTATAAATTAAATCCAACAAGGAAATGTGTATTGTGTTGTTTATCAATATAAAAACCCATTGTTTCCTCAGGCATGCTCTCAAGTAGGCAAAATGGCCAGTTATATAGTTGAATTAAATGCACTCCATTCCTGTGCTTCATAGGTGAATGGAGAGACTCTGATCTGCAGTCAGGACTAGAACCTGGTTCTCCTGACTCCAGGCTTAATGCTTTTCCAGTATATGAATATATACAAATTCATGCATTCTCCCTATACAAACATCTTCATATAATTTTCATCAATTTACTTGTGCAGATTGATCTTTCTTCTAACTTCTGGTTCAGCTCTAGCAATTCTAAGCTACGAAGTTCCTTTGTTAAGGATGACAAGGGGACTGGAAACTCCTCCTGTTCCCTTTCCTCCTCCCCAGTGTAGAATCACCCTTTAACTCTTGAACAGCGTTGCCTTGGCTAATATTTTGAGCATTTATCATACAAAAATTCAGTGACCTTAGATGATTTTCTTGATTCCAAGGATTTTATGTAGACCAAAAATACAGCACATGTAAATATATTTCACCAAAAAGTCATAATTATAAAAGCAATCACTCCAAACTTCCATAAGTCTTCAGGACTTACAGCCTACAGATCCCAAATCAGATCCTAAATGATGATCCAAGAACTAACATGTAGGGAATACAGCAAACTCTCCTAAATGAACAATAAGTCAAAGATACAGAAGATAGGGCCTCTCCGGTGGTGCAGCGGTTGAGCTCTGAGCTGCGAAGTTGCCCGCAGCCTCTGCAGCGCCGGTCTGATCCCTGGCTGCGGGTGAGGGTCCCACATGGTGCACAGACCTCTCCTGACTCACCCGCTGCTCCCCTCAGCAGTGTATTTCATCAGTCCGCTTGTTCTGTTTCCCGCTCTGGCTCTGGTGAATTCTTTCACCCTCCCGCGCTTCTGACTGTACCCAGTGCTTATATAAATAAATAAATAAATAAAAAAACTTTTTTTTTTACCATTTTTCATTTAAATATTTTATTTTATATAATTCTTACATCTTTTTTCATCTTTGCAAAATGTATGCATTTTCATTTTGGTTATATTCCCCTTACAATTGCACACCCCCCTTATTTTGACTCTAGTCCTTCCTTTCCCCGCCCCTCCCTCCCAACCCCCCCCCCCAGTTTGTCTCTGGTTTATAGTTGCTTGTTGATTTTGATTTTTACTTTGTATTGATTAGTCTTTTTCCTGGTCTCTTACTCAGGTTTTCTAAATTCCTGCTATGAGTGAGACCATCCGGTATTTTTCTTTTTCTTTCTTACTTATTTCACTGAGCATGATCCCTTCCAGCTCCATCCATGTTGCTGCAAACTGCATGTGTTTATCTTTTTTTGATTGCTGAGTAATAAATCTTAAAAAAAAAGAAAAATAAGAAAAAAAGATACAGAAGGTATCATTGATATTTGCTGTAAAGATCTTTTAGATGTAATTGCTATGCAGAGCAACTGTTTGATAATATTTTGTGCCTAGTAGATGCCTAATACACATCTGATTATTTCATCTTGGAAGCTTATAGTTATTGAAAATCTGATTACCCATGGGACATAGGCTCTTTTGGGAAGATATATACGACACAAGATAAATTTAAAATCAGAACTCTAAGAGCCGTACCAGGTTCCTAAAGACATAAATTCTCCCTAAATCATGCCCCCCTTCAGAAATCATTTTCTTCTTTTCCTTGTTCTCCTCCTTTCTCTCCTCCTGCTCCTCTCCTTTTACCTACACTATTCATCACTTCCCTTTTTTGAGTACTTTGTACTGAAAGTGAAATGCATATGGACTTTGACTTTAAAATAGATTTTAGTGAAAATAAAGCAATGTGAATGTAATGACATAGGAGCTAGTGCCAATCTCTTAGGTATAATTTGCAGGTTATGATAGGAAATATGAAATGCTAGTTATATATTTAAACCCTACCTTGTTTAATTCCTCATGAAGATGAGTGTGTGTGTGAAAAATATTCATTTGTGAAAATTACATAGTGTCAATTTTTTTTCATGATTCTGGGAAATTGAATTCTTTTTTGCATATTAATTTTTGACACTGTCTTAATAACCAAAACGACAGCAAAGAAAACTTTGGCTAGACAACTTGAGAAATTTCTAATTAAAGCCCTAAAAACTTCAGAGCCACCAAATATCTCAATATTTTAATAGAATAAACCTAATCAAACATTTATAGGACAAATGTATACTTTTGAAAATTTTTATTGCTGAATATTTTAATGCTGAACAGTAGTTGAACTTATTGGCACTTACATAATTCCAGAGTAATTCAAAGCTAAATTAACATGTAACAGGGAAATAAATCTATTTCATCATTATAAAGAGCATTATGCTAACTATAACTTTTAAAAAAATAAGGGACCAGGAAAATGAATAACTATAAGAAAGTGAAAATCAAAATCAACAAAAAACTATGAACCAGAGACACTTTTTGGCGGGTGGGGGGCGGGAGGGGAGGGATTGGGGTCAGAATTGGGGAGTAGCAATTGTATGGGGAATATAAAAATAAAATTTATTAAAAATAAATAAATAAATCTTTAAAAAATAAAAATAAAAAAAATAAAAAATGTGTATAATTTGAAGGACTTTTTTGTAGTAAAGCCATTCTCACTTTTAGAGTGATTTTGTACTTTTAAGGGTAAGATACATTAAGTTTTACTATTAATTACAGTGGGAAGTTGAGTCATTTGAATTGTTTTGGAAACTGCTAGCTAGCTGTATAAACTTCAAAAAGTTATCTTGCTTACTTGGCCATTTCATTATGCAAAGGAAAGCACAAATTAACCATTAAATGGGAATCCAGCAAACCATTAAAATTAGTAGGTCATCCAAGAACAGGGTAGGTATAACCAGGGGAAAAATATATGTCAATTAGCTTTTAAAGTATTGTATCTATTTGGTAAGATGAACAGAGAAGCAACTATTTATAGTAATTGTCTTTCCATTTTCATCATCATAATTCATATGTGTTGTTATTTTTAAAAGCTATAGATTAGAGCCAAATAAAATTATTCTAACTACTTTTTTAAAAAATACTAGCAATAAAATCTATGATGGAGAGAAGTAACTCGATTTTATATTCAGCACTATTTCTTGAACTATAACAGTAACGCTGATCTTCTTGTTAACAATGTGCAGAGGTTTGTTTTAGTCATATAAAAGGTTAAGTAAAAGGGTAGGAAAAGTTATAAACGTGCAGCTCTTTTTCAGTAGAATCTGTGTCCATAGTCCAAGGATAGTTCATGGAATATAAATGAGTCATTATTAGCTAGGCAGTGACACCAGAGTTATGCATACTCACTATTTTCTTGAAGGAACCAAAGTGGTTTTTTGTTGTTGTTGTTGTTGTTATATCACTTAATATTTCATTGTTGTTTGTTTGAGAAAATTATTTGCTTCATTGGAAATTGTTTTAATATGGTATCATTTGTTTTTACAGTTTTTGGATTAGAGAAATATCCTTCTAAAATAGATACTATTTTTAAATTGTCATTTCATTTCTTACCTATGATAATGAATTCAAGAATTCAAGCTTTACTAGTATCATAAAGGCTTATATAAAAGCTGTTATAAAATTTGCTAATTATGGAAGGGCAGAGCAGTTACTTTACTGATGAATATGTCCCACAGTGACAACTAGACAAGTTATACAAAAATAGGCATTACTTATGGGTATTACACAAACCTGTGAATACACACACACACACACACACACCCCAGAATGGACCAGTATAGTATTTAATTTTTATGTTTTTATAATGTAATGTAAAGCTGTTAAAAGTGCATAAAAATTTAGGAATATTACTTCAGAAGACCGGGAAAAGATCACTAAAATATATTGGCCATATTCTATTAAAACTGTAAAAATTTGTTCCTTGTTTACTATGAGTAGAAGTGCTATTTCCTAGATCTTGTAAAAATTTTATATGGACAGTGTTGAGTAGTGGTAAAGAATTCATAACATAGATATAAAACCAATATTTGTGTAGCAGTCATAGAGTTAAATAGCCAAGAAGTGCAACTTTAATTTTCTTTTAAATGTTAAATGTTAGAATCCAAGATATGCAATATGTTTTGGAGCGCTGATCATTGTTAACTATCACTATCTTTATTTCATCCACTGCTAGACATCCCAGATCACATCTACACACCTGATGTGAGTCACAGATACTTCCCGACATTCTGTGGCATCACTGAGTGTGAAAAAGATTGTCATACGTCTTCTGTGCTTGGACATGTGTAGTCATTTTTTTTTTTTTAAACAATGCACTCAGTTTTTTTTTTTTTTAAAGATTTATTTATTTATGCTTACAAGAACTGTGGTACAGGCCAGAGGTGGGGGTGTGTGTGTGAGAGGATTCACCAGAGACAGAGTGGGGTGTAGAACAGGCAGGCTGACTGAAATACACTGCTGAGGGGGGCAGCGGGCGAGGTAGAAGAGGTCTGCTGCGCCATGTGGGTGGCTCCCTGGCCAGGGATTGAACTCATGCTGTGGCTGCGGATAGCTTCATAGTGCTGTGCTAACCCCTTGCACCACCAGGGAGGCCCACTTTTTAAAAGACTGATACTTCACATTCTGCTTATGGATTATTTTCTAGGAAGTTTACTGTTTAGTCTTCACTCAGACATCCAATATAAAGCATATCACCAATCAGAAAAAAAGGAAGGACTGTGTGGAACTTCTTTAATTCTTATGCTTACCACACACCAACCAGATCTTTCCCTGGAGGAGGGATGAGTCCCTTCTGAGAAACCTCTGCAATTAACTAAATCATTTACCTGCCTATATTTAACCACCTGTCTGTGTCAGTTATCTATTGCAGTATAAAAAGCACCCCAAATTAATGGCTAACACAGCCATTTATTTGCCTCTGATAAGCAGTCGGGACTGGTTTTCTGCTGGTCTTACCTGAGGTCATGTAAGTGACAACAGTCATCTGGAGTCTCAAGTCATGCTGGTTGACACAGGATAACTTGACTCACGTATCTGGTGCATCAGTTGAGGTGATCGAAAAGCTCTGAGGCCCAGCTGGACTGCTCTCACACAAAATCCCTGCCAGTGTGGTTTAACTGCTGTAGATGACCGCCTGGGGATCCCAGAGTGAAAGTCAAATCTTCCAGGCCACTTTCACAGCACCTTGTAGCACTCTGTTGGTCATAAAAGCCATAAACTAGCTCGATTTAAGAAGCAGGGGAAATGGCATCCACCTGTTTATGAGAGGTAGGGGAAGACTAAGTGATGATGTCACTCATTCTAGAGAAACCAAACAAAGGAACAGACACAATTAAATCAAACCCTAGAAATCTGACTGTAAAATTGAGGCTACCAGAGAGGGAGGGTGGGGAGAGGGGATTAAAGTGGGGCAGAGGGCCCAGTGTATTATGGTGGAGGGTTATGGTGTTTTGAGGGTGGGTGTCATGCAGTAACGTATAGCTGAAGAAGTGTGAGCCTACACCTCTGAATCATATACAGTGTTGTAAACCATCACCCCAATAAAAAAATAACACAACATTAAAAAGAAAGAATTTACAGAGATGGGAAAAACTAGTATAGGCTATCTATTCCTCTACTTTCAGAAGAAAATTTTTCTGAGCAGGAAAAGAGGTCAACAAGAATTCTGTCAACAAGAATTCTCACCTGATCTAATCCTTCATGTTCTTAGTAACAAAATATTCAAAAAGGCTTAACCATTACAATTTATAGCATTAGCTTTAAATTTTACTTGCTTTGTGACTGAGACTTATTTTTGGTCAAAAGTTAAAATTTGATTGAATGCACATTAGTTTCTTCTCTAAGGAACCATCCTTCAACTTTAAGGTCTACTTTGAATAGTAAAATTGTCATGAGAATAAGAGAGTCAAATTTTATAGGCAAACTTAAATAAATGATTAGTTAATATTTTAAAATGCTATACTACTTGTATATTTTTGGTCAGTTTCTTTATGATGTGGCACAAATTTCATCTTCCTGTTTTACTAAAGCGTTTACTTTAAAAAATGCATTAATTGAAACATTGCTAGAATTTCCACTTGTCACTACAAGTCACCTTTAAAATCTCAGATTATAAAACAAGTCACAATGTATGATGTCCCCTTTGGGGAAGATTGCTATGTTATTCCATGGGCAGATCTCTGATTACAAGAAAGCCCATTCTGACTTGCTCAGTTTCACCCTCACTGCGGGCTTTGTTTTGGATGCTGGAGGCAGCATGTGATGTGTTTGAATGAAATCACAGCGATTTCAATTTCATTGCATTCTCCTTATGTAGATATTTGGAATTAAGCAACCGGCACATAAACTTACACGCATAATCTGAAATACTAACACTACATATTAAGTTAATTTATCTGCTCTATTTTTTTATAAATGGTGCAAATGACTGAAACTAAATCAGAATATAATAGAGAACTAATAATGTGCTGTGTGACAGAGAAGGAAACTACTCCATGCAATCTTACATTTTTTTAAATAAGTCCTTACTGCCCAAATTAGAAGCACTTGCCACATGAAGCTATTGAGCACTTGAAATGTGACTAGTGAGAGTGAGGGACTAAATTTTTGACCTAGTTGATCTTAATTATCTTAAATTTAAATTTTAAAATAATCAGTACAAAATATTTTCCATTAGCCATAACTTTACTGTTTAGGTAGGACTATATTTCACCTTAATGAGTGAAAATTTAGTTTTAAACTCCATGTGTGTATAATTTTATAAAGTTATATTTACATATAATATGTATATATTATATGTGTATATGGTATGTATATATTATATATAAATATATATTACAGTCACTTTGCTAATATTTTAAGGATTTATGCAAAATATGTTCATGAGATAAACATATATTGAAAAATAGTTCATTTGTTGATATTAAAAATATTTTTTTGGTTTTTTAAAAAGATTTCTTTATTTATGCATACAAGAACTGGGTTTAGGACAGAGGTGTGGGGGGTGAGAAGACTCAACAGTGACAGAGTTGGGAACAGATCAGGCAGGTTGACTGAAATACACTGCTGAGGGGAGCAGCGGGCTAGTCAGGAGAGGTCTGCTGCGCCATGTGGGTAGCTCCCTGGCCAGGGATCAAACCCGTGCTGCAGTGGCTGCAGGTAGCTTTGTAGGTTGCGGCTTCACCCCTTGCACCACTAGGGAAGTCCTCATAAAGATATTTTAAACAAGATATTTAAAAGCTTTTTAACAAAAAGATTCATTTTTATGGTTCTATGTCAAATAATTTTAAAAGTTTTTGTAGTGAAATCTAGAACATCATATTGAATTGTAATAAAGTATACTTTGAAAATTCTATACACACACTTCTGTAAACATTACTCAGAAATTGATGCTTATAGGGAAAAAATAATAACCCTTTAATGTGTTATTACTATTTCTTTTTTAAAAGCTGAGAAAGCTGAATGTATAGAACTGTCAGCTGCCCAATTCTGAAATAGCTAAGCCATGACCAGGTCTCTAAGCCCATTCTCTCTAGTGGATAGAGTTCTTCAACACAATTCAATGAAAATCTTGAGTTTTCCTTACAAAGGCAATTGGCTTTGGGATATGAATGAATCTATGAAGAAATTTTTAGACATTCCAGTACTGAAAGGACACAATTTTCCTGGGCACTTCTGAGTTTAAAATATCTACATATTCATTGCTCTATTTTCATTTCACTTATATACTTAAACATTGGTGGCTTCTATTTTATAGCAGAATACATTTGACATCTGTTAGATTTCTGTTATCTAATCTTGCAGTTTTAGCTCTACTTACCCAGCCTAAGCCAAATTAGTTTACACTGTAATCTCAGCATAAGTGCCTCATTTATGTTGTCTCAGTTACTTTACTTGTGTTATTATTAGGTAAATAATGAACTGGTTCAGGGAACCAGTTCAGAGAACCTGTTATAGTGAAATGCTGTACAGTGACCAATACAGTGACCAATGCTTTGACATTGGTCACGTCAAGTGATAGTGATGTTTAAACTGCTTTAGCCTCAGTTTATTTTATTTATTTTTTAAACATTTATTTTTTTATTTATTCATACAAGAACTGGGATGTGGGGCGGGGGGTGAGAGGATTCACCAGAGACAGAGTGGAGAGCAGAACAGGCGGATCTACTGAAATACATTGCTGAGGGGAGCAGCGGGCAAGACAGGAGAGGTCATGTGGGTTAGCTCCCTGGCCGGGGATCAAACTGATTCTCTGGTGACTGCTGATAGCTTGATTGTGCTGACTTTAACCCTTGAGCCACCAGGGAGGCCCCTAACCTCAGTTAATAAGTTAGGGAGAGAGAAGAGAACTCTTCAAGAGCCAGTGAAATGTGCATTTTTTTTTTAACAATCTGATGGTGTGCTTGACAGATATCCACTAAATATTATTTGAATATATTATTTGATGTATTCTTTGGGGGTATTGTAGAGGAATCATCTTAAAATGTCCAACTCAGACGCATCATTTCAACTTTAGTGGCATCCTTTACAGTCTTCAAGGCTTTAGAGTTTCATAGGGAAACCAGTGGTCTTGCAGCTCCAAAGACTGATCTTTGTCACCATGCTGAATGGGTAGAAAAGAAAATGTATTATTCCATCTGTGCCTTTAAGTTTCTATTATCTTTGAAAACAACCCAAATCTTCTAAAATTTACACTTTGTTTTGCAGAGCAGTGATAAGAAAGCATTGAAGGTATTTTGTTCAAATTAAGGCACTTTTTATAATGAAGTATTTACTTGTTTTTCCTCAAGAGTAACAAGTCACTCTAAGGCAATAATTCATTTAGATCTCCAAGTTCTATGGAAGGTTGTAGGTGATAAGTAGTCTATCTGATTTATAGAGAAAACAATTGAAATGGAGTGATCTGGCAAATTGCTCCGAGTCACTAAGCAGCGCTCTAATGAAACGTAGAATGGAGTCAGTGTCTCTGGACTCCCAATTAGCTCTTTGGTCACTCGATCATACTACCTACTTCTCAGTCTTCAAAAAATAGATGATAAATTTTATATATAACTAACTCTCAGTTGCCTACAGTTTATAATGGGCACGTAAAATCCTGGCTTGCATTCATATCCTGTCTTTCAAGTCAGTTTTGGGGTGTATGTAGCATCCTGCAAGTCAGTTGCCTCACTGTTGCTACTTTGACAAAGGAAGGAAGAAAGGCAAACAAGATTATACCAATAAAATGAAACAAAAGGGTCTTGCATTTTGGAAACTCATAACCTAAGAAGTTTTGGGAACCAGAATAATAGTTGCAGAGTTGGATGGTAAGGATTATACTGCCCTCTGTTTGTGCAGTTGGATGCAAGTTGAGATGACATTCCATATTTACATATTATTTCACAGGAAAATATAAGGACCAATCTTAATCACAATATAAGCAAACTGTGTTTCAAACCAGAACTTTTACACAAGGGCACTGCCCTTCTAATGCATAGTCAGTCTTCATTTGCACTGTGGAATCTATTTTGTTAAGGGCATGGCCTAATTGAGAGTTCGCAGAGGTAATATAAAGATTCCCTTACAAGAATGGGGAAAATGAAAATAAATATATCACAAGGTTCCATAGACTATTATGTCATCTAAGTAGCAATTTGGTGATGGTGTTTTGGAAAAATAAACTATAGAGTATGTTCACTATTAATAGAATGCATTGCTATTGTTATCATTATTTTTATTTCTCAGTGACTTATGTACTTTCTTGAAAATCAGAGTTGTTTGTGTTGTTAAATTTGAGAAATTAAAGTCTGAGTTTATATGGGATGACGCTACTCTATTTTTTTTTTTGTTGTTTCTCCTACTGTTTGGGTATCTTTTTAATTGTTTTTTTTTCCAAAAGATGAACATCTGGAATGAAATATATATTCATTTCTGAGATTTATTTAGATAAGCTATAATTGTATAAAAAGTAGCAAGTCATCTTGAAGATATAGAAAATGTAGAAGTGAAGATGTAGAAAGTATATGTGGTTAATGTCATCTTCGAAAGGGACTTGTGAGAGTCTGGAGGACTGGGGTGTGCGGGTCTAATTAACTGCTTATTTTAGCACCTACACAGTGCTTTGTGCTTGCTCTCAAACTTTGTCTATTGATTATTTAAGTGAATGATATACAATATCCAGATTTCAATGAATGGCAGAATACAAGAGCAGAGAATAAATGGAGACAGTATACACAGAAATACCACTTACGGTGCTTTAAATACAGAGGAAACAAGATTATCTCATAGATGGAGGTTTTTTTTAGCATGATTAAAAGCTAATCAAAAGGGTCTCATATAATGGGACCCATTGGTAATACAGGAGAGAGAGGGGCAATAAGTAAACAGGTTCCTGAACAAATAGGAGAGAATGGGCCCCGAGCACCCTTACTGAGAAATAGGGTATTAGTCTCAAATGAGAGGAGGAAGATTCCTGTGTCCATTCAGTCGTTGAGAGAAAAGGGGATATTACAATAAGACAAATTGAGAGACTTCTTGTACAGTGCATGCTATATTTTCTACAAGTTACCTTTTACGTGGAGAATAACTGGAAGTATTAATTATAGAGATGTGGAGAAAACATGGATAAGAGGAGTATAGTAGGACATCCAAATAACATTGGAGTACAATAAAGATGCCTGACTTCGTTTATAGTGTCACAATCCACAGAGCAGTGGGAATTCCACCAGCATTGCAGGAGGAAGGCCTCGATGAATAGGATAGCAAGAGGTCACCCAGAGATTGTTCACAGAATCACCACATCAGTGGGTCACTGTAGTTACTGAAATCACTCAAATGTTAGCAGACTTTGGTTGGAGAGGAAGACTAGGGACCTATAGAAGAATCATTAGTAAATGAAAGAAATAACAAGAGGATGGAAACAAAGATGGGCAGAGTGACATTGCCATGTAATATACACTGTATTCAGACAGAAGCAAGTGACATATTCATGGAAAATTAGATAGAATCCAAAAGAGATTTTAACTAAATTAGCTATTGGAATAAGGCTGGTTTTAGATTTTCTTGATCATAAATACTTGTCTTTTTAACCGTGTCCTTGCATAAGAATAAGTATATGAGAAAAAAAATACCATAGGAATATTTCTAAGTGTTCAAGAGTTTGCTTGCACTCTCCATAGTGATAGATGTCTTAAGAAGGTGTGTTCCATATACACACAATGGAATGCTACTCAGCCATAGAAAGATGAGATTTTGTCATTTTTGACAACATGAATGTACGTTGAGGGAATTATCCTATCCTAAGTCAAAAAGAGATAGACAAATGCTGTATGATTTTATCCATTTGTGGAGTATAAGTAATCCAGCAAACAACAAAAACAAAAACAAACCCTTAGATTCTGACAACAAAATGATGGTCCCCAGAGGAGAAGGAAGCAGGGAGGGAACAGGTTGGTGGTAGATGGTAAATGAATATTTGGTGGTTGGATGTGTTGTCAGATAGGCTGATGCTCAAGTAAGAAACTATACATCTGAAACCTATACAGTGTTGTAAATTGTTGTTACCTCAATAAAAAGGAAAACAAGGTATTTATCTACCCTCTTCTTAATAACCCTAGGGTAATATATTTATAAATATAACTTTAAGTTGGTTATTTCCTTTCAATTACATAGGAAAAGAAATAAGAAAAACTACAGATTTTTTTTATACCTTCATTTATGGTTTAGTTAATTTTCACATCAGCCAAATCAGAAATAGAATGATTCCTTCAACATTTATAGATCTGCTAGGTCAGTATATTCAACAAAAGTCTTCCAGAAGTCCCAGAAATACCTACATTCCAGCGAAATCAAGTTCTTGAATTCTTGGAGAAGTATATTTGCATTTGTGCATTGCTAATTTTGATGATGTAAAAATATTCTGCATTGATAAAGATATTTATTAATGCAAAACAGAATTCTGCCCTAGTTTTACATGTCTTTAATATTAACAACAATATGCCTGAGATTATGCCACATCTCAATGTCAGTAAAATTGGTAGGTAGAACAAAATATGAATAAATTATTCACATACAAATAAGAACATTCTTGGTTTTCAAATGCTGGTCATTGGGGAACCACAGGTATAGGAAAGATAAAAACAAACTGAATAGGAAACAGTTGTAAAAGGAATAGGACATGAACGTTGATTTTGCAAGTATTGCACATCGCTAACTTGTACGTGGGCCTCATGAAATGGGATCAGTTAGTGATGTTAAATTTCATCAGCATTTAAATAAATAAATTGCAAATAGCAAATTTGAATGCCCAAGTGTCAATTTTATCCTCTATTTTATTCAGTAAATATTTAATCAACGCCTACAATGTGCTAGAGACAAGTTACACGCTGGGACACAAATGCTAGAGCCAGCTTCAGGATTCAGCTGGAAGAGCTTCTGGGTGACTTCTACCCCCTACCATATAGATGTGTCAGATTTCAATAAACTTGACTTACAAAACTGAATATGAAGTATAAGTCAACTAACTTAATAATATACTTTAAATGTGGGCAGAAATGATTACACTTTCCAAATGATGAATTATCTGGATCAATTGTTTACAGATTCTTAAACCTTAGTCTTGATTTTATTTTGAAATAATCATGATCTTCCTACTTGACATGCCTTTGATGACAGCACCTTGTGCATAGTAGGATTTTGATGAATATTTTAAAAGAATCAGGAAAGTATAAAGAATGGATACACATTATATGTATTGTATTCTAAAATATTTATCTCAGAGAAATGATTGTTTTATGCAGAGAAGACAAGGTAAAATATCTAAACAAAGTAAAAATACCTAACAACAAAATATAGCTTTTGTCTACTCTTGCTAGAAGAAAAGAACGAGTTGACACTAACATACCATTTGTTTCCCCTAAAGTAAGTAAGGTATAATATGTCTAAATTACATTCCCCTTCAACAAAAGGGGGAAAATAACACTGACCCCTTTTATGGAGGCAAAATATAAAATTTGAAACTAACTTATAGCTGAAATAGTCCTACTAATCAAAAAAATGTGTTTCTGAGTTTTGTAAGACATGAAAAAAATGTAAACAAAGGTTGCAATTTGACTTGCACTACCTCTCTGGCTAGCATGTATCATTCATTTGGGGAGTGACATACTGTATGTCTTGAACATATAACTATGCAAATTTGTAGGAAACCCACCATTCACCAACAACTCTCCCTTCTCTTAACCCATATAGCATCACCCCATGAGGATGCATTTTAAAATTTTTAATTAAAATATAGTTGCAGCTGACTGAATTCAGGTTCAGTCACTAATGTGGTAATAACACTCCCCTATTTATAACCTGTCTGGTATTCAACATTCCCTCATGGTAAAGTTCATATCATAACAGGAATTGAACAGTCCCAGTGATTTAACTCCCAGCTTCATCTCTGTGTTTGTTCCCAAACAGCCCTATGCTGTTCCTCTTTTAGTGCCTCCAACATCTCAGTTCACTCTGAGCCATGTGTTTGACATCATCTTCATGGAAAAGTTTTTTCAATGCTCAATTTGACTGACTCCTTCATGCTCTCCAGGTTTCAATATACAGTTTACTTCCTTAGAAATAAAATAATTAGATCCTGAGATTTGAGGGCAGGTATTATGTCTTTTTAATTTAGTTTGCAATTCCAGGTAGCTAATGCTCTTATTGACCTATATTAGTTATTCATTCATTCACTCACTTACTCATTCAACAAATACATCTTGAGCATCTCCTAAAAGCGACACAGTGCTATAGGCACAGACAATACAGCAGAGAGTTAGATGAAAACCCTTCCTCATGGGGATAAAGGAAGATAAGTTAAGATGTAACACAATTTCAGAAAGTGATAAAATCTGTCAAGAAAATAAGTCACAAAGCGGGTAAGATGCCCATAGACTTAATGCCAACTGGTTCAAAGGCCCTGAGACAGATAAGCACAAACGACAAAAGCAAAACCCATGTGGCTGGAGCTGAATGACCAAAGTGTGGAATGCTAGGCCATGAGGACTGAGAGAGGACAGGAGACAGTTGAAGTGGGGTGTTGTCACTCATGGTACAATATTTTGACTTATGTGAATTATTTTCAGAAACCCATGGGGAATTTTAAGCATGATTGGTTTCATTCTTTAATAAAATCACTCTTGTTACTAGTTAGAGAATGAAAAATACAGAGATACAAGTACAAGCAGAGAAGCTGGGAAGAAGTTGTTTTAGCACTCAGGCAAGAGAGGCTAAAGTTTGGACCAGGGTTTAGTTATGATAAATGATTGGATCCGGGATCTCTTGGGGGAGACAGATGTGGTAAGACTCTCCAATAGATTGCAGGTGAAGGGTAATAAAAAAAGCACTCTATGCATACAGATTTCATTGAATTTTGCTTTTAAATTAAAGAATCACACAAAAGCAACTTTGGTTTTAGAACCTGGTACAAGCAGTTCACTTGTAATGACTATGTTTGTAGGAATTGCAAGGGAGATGATACTTGAAGCTTTCAAGTGTAACTTAGTTAAGTTTCTCTGAAAACTTACCATTATACCACTCTTCCTGTGGGGATCTCTCCAGAATAATCATCGGTCAATCAATATTTATTACTATTTATTTAGAACAGGGACAATTAAACCACCTCTAACCTACACTTAATAGTTTTATAAATTTGGGAAAATTATATAACATTTTTGTTTTTTCCTCAGATGTAAGAGATAGCAGATTTTCTTTTTCATGTCTTATTTTAAGAATCAAATGAATTCATCTAGTCAAATAACTTAGAACCTTGGTATATACAAAGGTACATAAAATTGTTTTATTATCTTGAGCAGAACTCTGATGACTTGACTAAGGCCATGAATAATTATTTTTTCTACCCTTGAGGATCAGTGTTTATACTGCCTATAAAATGCTGATGCCTTAATAACTGATAGCATTACCACTATTTTCCATCAGGATCTGTAAGTTGCAGCTGTAGAAGATCGTGGCGTAGCAGCTCTCTACTCCTATCTCATGATTCATCGACACTGTCCCTGCATATCCTCATTCTCCTTCCTGCTTCTACATGCAGGCAGCCCTAGAATGGAGTGGTTGAGAAGCAACTTCACAGTGCTCAATATGGAAGGAAGCCTTTGGGGGGCCAGAAGCTCTGTGAAACAGACACCAAAGAGTTGCATCAGTGGCCTTAAGTTCACATGTAGTAAATATGCTAGTAAAGATGAGATGTATTCTTTTACCGCATTGATGTCACCAGACATGTGGTCTTTTGTTGTAGAAATACCCATGATAAAAATTACACAGCCCAGCCACCAAAACAGAATGGCAAAATAACAGGTATTTTTAATACTTCCCCTTTCTTCCTCATCTGAGATCCTTTTATCTCACTCCTCACATTGCTCCCCTTAGACTCCCCCAAATACCTTTTCCTTGGTACAGCTCTTCATGTTTCTTCATTCTCTCACATTTCCTTTTGGATTCTGAAAACAAACTTTAATAACACCAATAATGTTTGAACTTTACTCAAAAAATTGGAAAGGAAAATAAACTAAATAAGAATTAATGTTCCTACTTAGGGGGAAAAACAACAAAAAATAATACATAAATTTATTAGTTATTTCTTGCCATAACCTACTCCCCCACCTTAACAGCTCTAAACAATACACAGTTATTATTTTGGGGTTTGGGTGAAGAATCTGTTCCACTGTCTTTCGCAAAATGTAGTCATGGTGTCACCCACAGCTAAGTTCTCATCTGAAGGCTTGACAGGGAAGAATCTACTTCTGAGTTCATATGGTTGTTGGCAGTTTTTATTCCTCAAGGACTATTGAACTAAGGGACTTAGTTCCCAGTTGACTGTTGTTGAGGTCACTCAGTTCCTTGCCTGTCCAACATGGCAACTTGTTTCATCAAGATGAACCAAGGGGAGAGTTTACTGAGAGGATAGAAGTGGTGATTTTATATATCTTAATCTCAGAAGTAATACACAATAACTTTGCCTTTTGCAAATCACTGGACTAACCTAGAGTTAAGCAGATTTCACAAAGATGTGAACATTAGGAAGCTAGAATCTTTGGGGATCATCTTAGAATTTGACTGCCACAATATTTTTGTTAGGACATAGAAGTATAAGAATCTTCAATTCTCTGTTTTTCTTTCCTGAAGCTACTTTACAAACTTAGGATTTTCTTTGCTTTCAAATTATGGCATATGTGTCTATAACTGCAGTTATCTCTTTCAATATACTTCATTTCTCTGACTCGCTTGTCCACTGATTTTTCTCACCCTCAGATTAATTACCTCATGGCTGCTTCCAGGTCACATTAGCATATTCCCTAGTGTCTCTAAAGCAATAATGAAGCTCATGCAGTTCTCTAAAAATGCAAATAAATAATATATCCCACTCTTATTACAACTCTTTTGTCTGTTATCTAAATTCTAGAGCACAGGCTTCATCCTCCCCATATCATGTTTATCTCTGTTTTTATGCTATTTCTTCTGTGCTCTTCTCCAAGGTAAAATTTCTACCCTTTTCTCTCTACCTTAATATTGCTCATATTGAAAGTCTAAATTAAAGTGTGTTTGATGAGTCTTCTTCCTTACATAAGCCCACTAATTCCTTCCTTTTCTTAACTAACAAGCAGTTAATAATTTATGCCATACCACTTACCACTTGACTGTAAATTGTTTTAAACCAGTATCCAATTGTTGGAATATATGAGTCTTCTTTCTCCAATAAGTTCTTCGATCAATATTCCTTACTACAGTATAACCAGGATAATTTATCTTAGTCACTACAAATGTTTAATGAAATATTGTTCCAAAGTCTTTCTTAGGGAAGGTATGTCTTCTGCTTATTCTGTGTCCTCAGTGCCTTTGACTGAGTACCTACAAGGTATTCTGTATATGCTTGTTGACTTAATATGGGCAACTTGTTACATATTTAAGGCATGTAAATAATTTTATTGAATATGTTTTCAACTTCATAAAATGAGAAAGCTATCCCTCACTATAACTAATATCTTTTGTAATATTTGAACTATGTGTGAGCTCTTACATGGGACACTATGTAAATTTAAGAAATGCATACAAATGCGTACAAAGATTTATTTTCTAAATACAGGACAATTAAAATGCAAGTTGCTCAAGTTATAAGGTAGAAGCTAAAGCTTACCCTTCCTTCTGACCCCCACCAGGAAAAAATGGTTACTTTAATCAGTCTTACTTTACATTTTAAAGCTATTGTTCCCTAATTTCTGACTGTAAACTTTACTCAAACACTAGTCCTGGTTTTAGAACTGAAGGTATAATGTTAATTTTTATATTTAATATCATATTTATGCACATTAAGATAGCATTTATATCATTTTTATTAGAGTATAAAAATATTTTAATGACCTTCCACTGATTCGAACACAGATTTGAAGCACATAAGTATTTAAAATTTTCTTCTCAGTAGTATGTATTCCTGTCCTGTGTCTAAATTGACATCTGAAAGGGGAATTGTATTTTTCTCAAATTTTTATGTGATCATGTAAATAAAATAAACAAATTCATTTTTCTATCTGCATTTTTCCCTTGGGGAAAAATTTAGAATTCATTTAGAATACATTTTGAGATGTTCTAATTTCCTTTAGTTGAAAGATACATTGCACTATATCATAAATTTCCTAACCACGTTGCTGATCCTGTAATGACTGACTGCCTTAGTCCATTCATACCACTACAGCAAAAATACCACAAGCTGGACTAGCTTATATACAGTAGAAACCTAATTCTCACACATCTGGAGATTGGAAATCTAAGATTAAGGTGCACATTTGGTGGTTGGTCAGAGTCTGTTTCCTAATTCATAGATTGCTACTTCTCTCTCTGTGTCCTCACTCAATGGGAGGGTTGAGGGGGCTTTGTGGGGTCTGTTTCTAAGAACACTTATTCCATCCATGTAGGCTACATTCATGAGATGGGATCTTCTAAAATCCCATCTCTTAATATCATCAACTGGAGTTTAAGGTTTCAACATATGAATGGGGGGGTCACCTATATTCAGAAAATAGCATTGACTTAGGATGTTGATAATGAATTACTAATCTTCATTGTAAGCTTTTGGCTTTTTTGTCCTAAGTTACTGTTCATAAGTGCATGGTTTCATTTTAATTCATTTCATTAATCTGTGTTTTTTTTTTTCATTTCAGTAGCAAGTTGTTTTATTTACTGCCACTTGGCTTTGTAGTGTAGTTTGGAGTTGGGCTGCTTAATTCTTTCATTGTTTTTCTCATGACAATGCAAGGCAAGAAGAATGAAAACTTTTGATAGGCTGTGTTACAGTTTAAAAATGTACATACCACTTACAATTTACAAGGTGAATATATATGTACCAGGTCCATGGAAGTCATCAAAGAGTTATCCATAGTTTCATTCAAAGGACATTGTGCATTTCATATATATATATATATTCTTAAAAACCAGATAAAATTTTGGCCTATGTTTAAATTAGCAAATGTATTAATAATTGTTTTCAATGATCCTCTTATTCTTACCCATAAAAATTATTCCTACAAACTCTTAAAATGTTAAAAAAAAACTTAAAATTTCTGTGACTATCCTTCCTGGTTATACCAGAATTCTAGAATATTTCTGTCATTCAGCTATGATGAGTGAGGGTATAGCTGTCAGTCTTAAATATATGACTGTTTTTCAAATACAGATTTGTTCACAGATTAGTGAATAACAAAACATCATTTTAATACTTTTTTAATACTAAAATAAATTTTAGTCAGCAAGAGCTCAATAATTTGAAGTTAACTATGTAAACTTGATTTTCTTTAAATACTTAAATACATTGAAGGAGAAAACACATTTTAAATCAAGAATATTTAAGAAGTTTTTGTTATGCTTATTTTCTTAATGAATAAAATATGCAGTTATTTCAGGAAGAAAGTATATTTTATAAAATAAAAATGTGCCAGAGTATATAGGAATAACTTACTTTAGTATATTTACTTTAGCCAAACACTAAAATAAGAAATTTATAATAATGTATAAATTATTAATAATAGTTTCTTTCTAATAAATTTAGAAATAGTTTTGTTGCTTTAAGTGTATACAGAAAACCTTATATGATTTTGTTTATTACTATTCTTTTCATCAATATTACATATTGTAGAAACGTGTTTTCATATATATATATACACACATATGTATATATATATATAATATATATTTGTTTTGTATAGCTCAACAAAGACCAAAATCTGACATACATATTGAAAAACTTGAAAGTATCCCTTTGTACTTCAATTTGCATATAAATGTCTCTGATTTGTGACTTTTTATAAAATTAAGTCAACTTAATACTATTCAGAATGAATAAAGACACTCCTCTTCCTAATCCTTCCTCCCCCACAATTTCTGACTTCAATGCAGACCATGTTTGGAATATCTTGCTTATTTTATACTATAGTCTGAGCTTTTAAATTACTTCTGTTTCAATGGGCTTTTCCACAAACCGTGTAAAAAGAGCAAGTGGTATTATCAATGAAGAAAATATAGTAACTTATTGTCAAGACAATTGAAATGAAGCTTTGATGTGGTTTTCAGATATTTTGCCATTTAGTGGAGGAATGAAGTGGGAGGAGAAATGTTATTTAGTGTTTTTATGATGCTCTGTTCTAGGGTATAATCACTTCTTAATGACTATTAACAGCTATTCTGAAGACCATGTTAGAAACTGAAGATTTGACAAGAGCAGTGAAAGAAACATGAATAATGATTCAACTTTTCTAGTTGTTTTAAGCAAACAGGATTCAATTTAGTACTATAAATACTTCAATTCATCTTACAAAGCCTTCACAGGATGTGGACATGGCTAAAAAGCACTGTATTTCATGAAATCTGTCATCATTCCTTTTGGTTGAAGACCTTAGCCAGCAGTTCGTATTTAGTTATGATATATGAAGTGGTATCTGCTTGCAGATAGAAAGAACATAAAAAAGCATGGGATGTTGGGAAACAAGTTACAGGCAAGTAGTATTTTAGCATTAAAGTCTAGTAAATTTTATCAGTGTGAAAATTTGAGACTGAAAAGGACACTTTCCTAGAAACTTTTCAACTCAACAAAGCAGTCAGTGTATATATCTTGTATAATTGCTAGTATTGGTACTTGGAAACTCATAGAATTTGGATTGAGTCTTAGGTAATTATCTAAGCTCATTTAATCCCAGCTAACTATGAATTGGAATTTAGAAATATTACCTACTGCTGCTCTAAAACAAACTTGAGTGTGTGTGAGAGAGAGAGAGAGAGAGAAAGAGAGAAATAGAGAGATTTAAAAAATATGATCACAATAACATTAAACAAGCTACTTTTTGTTGTTATCAACTTTATACATGTAATAAGAAGAACTGTATATCTTGACTACATATGTTTTTATTTTGTAATGTGATTAGTGCTAAAAAATCACAAATTTAACTAATATTGACTGTATCTAGAGTCTACTCTTGTAACACCATTCTTTTTTTTATTGTAGATTATGTCATTGGTGATTTAAACCTCAGTTTTGCATTGAGGTATTTGTTGGTATTTATGTATATTCCTCAAGGACATGTCTATTATAATCTGTCAACTATGGAAACTTCCTTCATTTTGCTGGTGCACATGGCTTGGTATGTTAGGAAGCAAGTTATAAACAAGCAGTATTGACTGAGTGCATAAATCTCATATGCATGTCCTGACTGGTGAACTTCTTTCTCTTGAAAATGTGAACCTTCAAGTGAGACACTACTATATGCAATAACACAATGACAGTTCAGGTGTATCTTTGGAAAATGATCCCAGAGGCCCTACCAGGTGAGAAATCTGGAGAAGTTCTTACTTTTGGTTAAGGCTGAGTTACTTGTGCCCTTAGTAGTAAGGGTCTGATGTAGCTTATCTGCCAGTAAGTGGTCATATGACATTCCTAATTAATGGTGACGATATGACAGTGAGTCATAGAGAAAGCACATTGTAAGGTTTTGCAGGGGAATAGTTAGGAATTCAGCAGTTGCAATCTAGATCAGTCCTATAGAGAGGAAGTCAGTGTTATTACATTTATTCATGCCCTTCATTTCTGCCAATAAATTTCTGTTCTGTTATGATACCCTTTTAGCAGCCTAGTTAACCAAGAAGAAATGCTGGTTGACAATCATAAGATGAATCTTCCTGGTTGTTTAAAACTTCTACTTTGTAGACACTTTCCAAAAGGCACTGCTGTGGGACACAAAGTTTGAAGTGATTTGTTACCCATCCCCATAGATCCAACCATAGAGTAACTCCTTCAGATGTTATCTCTGTTTTCCAGTTGTTTCTTTAAGACCCATGACTAACCAGCCAAACTCTTTGGCACTTCCTACAAGCCCATGCATATCTATAATTATGGACAATTCCAGATGACCACATAAGACAGATGATGAATTTTGTAACACACAGACATGTCATCTGAAAGTTTTACCCTCCCTTACTAAATTTAAAGGCTAAACTTGGGTGGAACTATAAAGTGTCAGTCAGAGTATAGAGATTAACTATAATACATCAGCATTAGACATATTTCCTTCTCCATCATTTAGTTGGAGGAAAGATCTCATGAGGCCATTGTTGTTTGCAGAGGGATAGCCTTTGTTAGATGAAGCAGGTATTATGGGGTATGTGTTACTTATTTGTATAATTTCCTTATACTTTCTCGACATGCACAGACCCAGTCCTGGACATATTATATTCATCAAGCAATGGACATTGGGCACATTAAGCCTCGCAGACCTGATTTTACGCAGCTTGATGGGATGGTTCCTACTGCATAGTCAGTTTGTATCCTAAATTCAGGCACTCATTTTCAAAATGCAATTAGTGTTTCCATGTTACACTTATTTTTTTTTAAAGAGGCATGTATTATTTATTTATTTGTTTATTTGTTTGTTTATACAAGCACTGGGTACAGTCAGAAGCGCGGGAGGGTGAGAGAATTCACCAGAGCCATAGCGGGGAGCAGAGCAGGCAGAAGGACCGAAGTACACTGCTGAGGGGAGCGGTGGGCGGCAGGAGAGGTCTGCATGCCATGCGGGACCCTCCTCCGGTGGCCGGGGAGCAGCCAGGGATCGAACCGGCGCCACAGAGGCTGCAGGCAGCTTTGCAACCCAGTGCTCAACCGCTGCGCCACCGGGGAGGCCCCCATATTACACATTTTAATGTTTAAGTATTAGGGAAAAGAAACCCAAAATTAAAAATTAATGTTTTTTAAAATTTTACATTTCTTCCTGAAACTAAGGACCTTAAGTAAGTCAGTAATATAGGAGATACAAAAGTGGCATACAATTTTGTGATTTATCTAGACTTTAACAAATAAACATTCAAGTTTTACAGGATAGGGGTTGCAAATGTCGGCAACTACCAAAAAAACCATCCAAATGGATTAATAAATTTGAAAAACCATGTTAATGAAGATTAGCCAAATGTTTACATAAGCAGCCAATTTTTAAGAAGAAAAAGTCATCTATACAGTTTACACGAATAGGACTAATATAGGAATTTGATTATTTTTCAAATCAGTTTAAATATCTAACCGTAACTTTTCAAATGTACTTCAGTGAATATAAATACAGTGTGATCCTTCAGAAAATTTTGCTAAGATAAGATTTTGTATAATATCTGCCTTTTAGTCAACAGAGTTCAGTGATTAAGGTTATATTACACAGAACTGGCATATACATCAAATGGTAAGCTTTCTTTATCACTTCTTCAGATGACCATATTGGATCTTAAGCATGGCAAATGATCCAGTCATCCTCTCAGTCTCAACCTTAATGTTAACAAGGTGTCCAGAAGTGCAATCTCTACCACCACATGGATTTTTCTTATGTCCTTCTCTGTGCAGTTCTCTAGCTGGCTGGTCCTAAGCAGAGAGGGTCAAGCCACTATACCTTTTTTAAATTATTTTTATAATAAATAATGTTCATTCTTCATTTTTGTGCAATATATGCTGGTGTTGAGGTTCCTCAAACTGCTACAAGTGGAGCTTCCATATGAAAGAGCAATTCCACTCCTAGGTAGCTACCCAAAGGACACAAAAACATTAATTCGAATACCTGCATCCCTATTTTTATTGCAGCACTATATGCAATAGGTAAGCTATAGGAACAACCCAATTGCCCAAAAATAGATGACTGGATCAAGAAGATGTGGTATATATACACAATGGAATATTACTTAGCAATCAAAAGAGATAAACTCATGCCATTGGCAGCAACATGCATGGAACAGGAAGGGATCATGCTCACTGTGCCTTTTGATATTAAACTCTCCTCCTGCAACTTAAATGCAGTCTCAATTCCGTGTTGAAAACAATTCTGAGACAACTTTCAGTTTCAATGAGAGTGTATAATTGATTAGTAATGTCCCATGTGAGTGCAAAGAGAATGAGGGCACATGGATCACAACTTTGTGGCTGTATTTTTCTAGATCAACAAAGTATGTAGGGTACTACTTTTCCTAAATGAAATTGTGATCAAGTTCTATTTCTCATTTCTGACTTAAACAATTAACTGTTATCTCTACCACAGCTATCTCTATCACTAAAGAGGAAAATTTATTGCTTATTATGTTTTATAAACTGTGCAAGACAATGGAAATAGAACAATTTGAATAATTTTTATTCAGGGTAGGCAAACTGTAATAAGAACTCCTAAATTCAGTGATTTAACCAGATAAAGCTTCATCAATCCTGCAAAACCCATTGCACCTATGACTGATTGGGTGGTTTTGTAGGGACACTGTCATCCAAAGAATTATCAAGAACACTGGTTTCTTCCAACCTCTGATTCTGTCATATCCAAACATGCTGAGATGAGAATATGAGCACACATAGATATTTTGCCACATTACCTGTAAGTGACTCAAATCACTTACGTAGGTTAGCTAGAAAAAGTCACATGACTTCAATTAAATATAAAGAGACTAGAAAATAGAGAAACTGGATTTCCTCTTTCTAAAGAAAACTGTGGAAGGATAATTTGATTATTTTAATGCTCACTTAATCCACTCTATGTTGCTTTATCAGCTAATGCAACATTTATTCTTTTGTGCCCAGTCTCAAGTTTTTTAGCTATAATAGCATGCATGTGTTTCCTTTTAAAAAATACAAAATATCCTACAGAATTATATAATGTAATATTCATGTTCTGCACACACACACCCTCACTTCTCTATAGTGTCTAAATTTGAAACTATCCTTCGTTTTCATATAAGCAAGAATTTGTCTCTTCAGTCATCAATATTCTTATTCTTCACAGCTTTAACATCACAGAACTATTTTCAGCTTCACCACATTCTGTCATTCTTATCCAGTCTATCTAATCTAGAAATAAACATAAAGCTTACTTTTCAGTGGTAATTTTCTGTATTTTCTCCCAATTCCCTCAAATCTATGTTAATTTAAATTTAGCATGATCTTTCCAACAATTCCAAAAGGTGAATTTGGTTCCCCATTAACTTTTTCTTTTTTTTTTTAAGATTTATTTATACAAGCACAGGGTACAGTCAGAAGCGCGGGAGAGTGAGAGAATTCACCAGAGCCAGAGCGGGGAGCAGAGCAGGCAGAAGGACCAAAGTACACTGCTGAGGGGAGCAGCGGGCGCCAGGAAGGCCTGCGCACCATGTGGGACCCTCGGCCGGTGCCCGGGGATCTGACCAGCACTGCAGAGGCTGCAGGCAGCTTCGCAACCCAGCGCTCAACCGCTGTGCCACCGGGGAGGCCCCGTCCCCATTAACTTTTTCTAACATGCATTACACTAAAAATTTCCTTGATTCTTCAATAAATACCAACATGTTGGGCCTCCCCTGGTGGCACAGCGGTTGAGCGCTGGGCTGCGAAACTGCCGGCAGCCTCGACAGCGCTGGTTCCATCCCCGGCCATGGGCGAGGGTCCCACATGGCGCGCAGACCTCTCCTGCCGCCCGCTGCTCCTCTCAGCAGTGTACTTCGGTCCTTCTGCCTGTTCTGCTCCCCGCTCTGGCTCTGATGAATTCTCTCACCCTTCCGTGCTTCTGACTGTACCCAGTGCTTGCATAAATAAATCTTTAAAAAAAAATACCAACATGTTTTTATTTTGTGAAGACATGCAGCCACATAAATTTACCTTTGAAGAGTACTTTATTATGGAGTACTTCTTTGGTGAGAGTGCTTGCCTAGCTTTTGTTTCTTGTCTCCTCTTCATTGAATACAAACCATGTTCTCTTCATCCTAACATTGAGTTTTGAGGACTAAAAGCAGAAGATTCCCTCCTCAAAGTTCATGTTCTTTAAGAAAACCTCTCAGGAAGGTATGAATTATGCTGGACCTGTGCAGTTATATAATAAATTACTCACAGGAGGCCATTGGAGACTTCAAATGTTGCTAGTCTGTGTTAATATGAGCTCAGAGTATCAAATTCAGACCGACTTCTAAGACAGCACAAAAAAAATTAAAAATAAAATTTTTATTTTTATGTTGAAATGATATTTGCCTATAATGGATTAAATAAAATACATTTTTAACATTGATTTCATCTTTTTAAAATTTTTAAGATAGCTAATGGAAAATTTAAAATGCATACTGTTTACATAAAATGTTTACTGAACAGCATTGCTTAAGAGACTTTTTTGAAAAAGAATGACTGCGTTTAATTACATGGCCTTTGTGGTTAAATAAAGGTACTGCTATGTGTAGTTTAAAAAGACTCCTCTAAGTGTGCTGTTGATTTTGCTGGGAGTCAACTAAAGGGACACATTCTATCTTATCTTTTTTTGTTGTTGTTCTTGATGAGTTTAATATTGAAAACTAATTTTTAAATATTTGAGAGTTTAATTTGGCTTGAAATGCCATTTGAAAAGGAATGATGAATTAATGTATTAGGTGTCTTAGAAAGTGTTCTGACTTTCCTCAAAAATACAAATCTGGGCCTCCCTGGTGGCGCAGCGGTTGAGCGCTGGGTTGCGAAGCCGCCCGCGGCCTCTGCGGCGCCGGTTCGTTCCCCGGCTGCTCCCCGGCCACCGGAGGAGGGTCCCACATGGCACGCAGACCTCTCCTGCCGTCCGCTGCTCCCCTCAGCAGTGTACTTCGGTCCTTCTGCCTGCCCTGCTTTCCCTTGTGGCTCTGGTGAATTCTCTCACCCTCCCACGCTTCTGACTGTACCCAGTGCATGTATAAACAAAACAAACAAACAAACAAACAAATAAATAAAGCATGCCTCTATTAAAAAAAATATTTTTTCTTAAAAAAAAAATACAAGTCTGGGCGTTCATGTGATGTTCAACACTTCCTTGAATAGCTTTTGTGCTCCATTATCTTCTGTCTCAACATTGCACATCTGTCTTACCTGCACAAAATATCTGAATATCTACCATTTTACTCTGCAGTCATACCTACAGATGTCTTAATTTTATGAGAAATTAGGGCATTTGTCAGAATGGAAAATAGTATTTAACATCCCATTTACTTTAATGGATATGTTGATTGATTAATTCTAACAGTCAAATCTTTCATATCTCCAAAAAGGTAAGTAACATTATTATGAGAAATCATCAAGTACATTTGATCAGTTTGGAACTATCAGATTAGCATTTGTTCAAGTATTTGTGATCTAAAATGAAAATCTTGTCAATTTAGAAAGGATAATGATGAGATTAGTGAATCTACCATTGGCAACACACAAGGACTTAATTAACCCAGTATCCAATTTTATGAGGATAAAAGATATTCATGGAAAATTGGATCTTGGATTATTTGTTAAAAAGTTTTAACATCTTCAAATAAACCGAACTAAAAAGTAATTCCACATATTCATGAGATAACATGTAATTTTAAGATAAATCTTGCAAGCTGACCATAGATCTGAGGCATACAGCAGGAGAGGACAAAGGAGAGGAGTCAAGACAGGGGAAGTAGGAGCATAAGGGACTACTGTGATGTATCAGGGGGCTATGGTGGTGGGAGAACTGTAGGAACTACACCCGAGGGAAGAAGTCACAAACTGTACAAAAACAAACATCAATGTAAGAAAACGCATAAAGTTAATAAAATATAAATAAATAAATAAATAATTTTCCTTTTCCTTCTGACTTATTTTATTAAGCAAAATCCCCTCCGGTTGTTACAAATGGCAGTGGTATGTCCTTTTATAGGTGAGTAGCATTCCATTGTGTGTATCTAACACATCATTATCCTTTCATCCATCATTGGGCACTTAGGTTGTTTCCACAACTTGGTTATTGTAAATAGTCCTACAGTAAACATTGGAAAACATATATCCAGTTGATTCCAGTGATATTTGTAATATATAAAAACAAAACAAAGGAACATACAAAACAAACTCTAGAAATGAGAGAGCAAAAATGAAACTTGTAATGGGGGGTGGGGGGAGAAAAAGGGAGGGATTATGGTGGGATTATTATGGGATTATGGGTGCTTTGGAGGTCGGTGAGGTGTGGTAACATACATTTAAAGAGTTGTGAACCTATTCCACCAAATTACATAGTGTTGTAAGGAAATGTTACCACAATAGAAGAAAAGTTACAGTAAAAAGAATAAAAGCTAATTATTTCAAAATATGAACTTCAGTAGGAATGTACTTTTTCAAGTCAAACAATGTAATTGGAAACTGATGGAGTATTTATGAAAAATCAGTAGTGGCCAGTACCCATCACCATGGTGATGATACATTTAACTGTAAAGTTGGTTTTTGCATATTGGTGAATTGCCTTTTAAAAACACATTTCCTGGGCATCCCCTAATGGTGCAGTAGTTGAGCGCCGTGTTGAGAAGCTGCCCGCAGCCTCTGCAGCTCCGGTTTGATCCCTGGCTGCCACCCGCGAGGGTCCCACATGGCGCGACAGAAATCTCCTGCGGCTCCTGCTGCTCCCCTGAGCAGTGTATTTCATCAGTCTGCCTGTTCTATTCCCTGCTCTGGCTCTAGTAAATTCTCTCTCCTTCCTGCGCTTCTGACTGTACCCAGTGCTTGTATAAATAAATAAATAAATCTTTAAAAAAAAAAAAAGAACACATTTCCTTTGTAATACCCTATTTTCTGTTAGCTGTTTGCTCCTGGGAGAGTTTGTGTATCCGCAACGCTTTTGCAAACTTTCACCTGGATTCTTTGTATATGGTTGAGTGAAGTACATGCAATTAATTGACAGCTTTGGTAAGATAGCCATAAGTGAATATTTCTTTTTATTTTAAAGATTTATTTATTTTTATGCATACAAGAACTGGGGTGTAGGCTACAAGTGTGTGGGGGGGAGAGGATTCACCAGAGACAGAGTGGGTAACAGAACAGGTAGATTGACTGAAACACACTGCTGAGGGGAGCAGCAGGTGAGCCAGGAGAGTTTCGCTGTGCCATGTGGGTAGCTCCCTGGCTAGGGATAGAACTCGTGCTGCTGTGGCTGTGGATTGCCCATAGGCTGCATCTTAACCACTTGCGCCACCAGGGAGGCCCCTTAAGTGAATATTTCATTGAGATGTTCCATAGGTTTTAATGTTAGTTCTCCTTGTTTATTTGTTTATTGTTTATTGTTTTGTTTGATCTATATTAAATCTGTTCACATTAATTCATATGCTATCTCAGTAGCTGCTGAATTTGGCAAGAAAAATTATCTTTTCTTCATGTCAGGTAACTTGTCCACTTTATAGATAAAGTGGGAACATCAGCAATAAATACCATCATAGATCCTCAGAAGGCACCTGTAGATTATAAGCATGTTCCCAAACTTGAAACTTGTATAAAGCACTACAAACCCAGGTGTTTGATAAAAGCTACTGGCAATGTTGTTATCAAAATTGGCCCATCAGCCATTTGATCCAGTTCTTAATCCAGAAAGACTATAAACCCAGTTCTTTGATGTTACCTGCAAAGGATATCACTTATATATGTCAAAATTTTAACATATTAAGCATACATTTATATATATAAAGATTTATATATATTTATTAAAGATTTATTTATTTATACAAGCACTGGGTACAGTCAGAAGAGTGGGAGAGCGAGAGAATTCACCAGAGTCAGAGCGGGGAAAGAACAGGCAGACTGATGAAATACACTGCCGAGGGGAGCAGTGGGCAGCAGAAGTCTGCGTGCCATGTGGGACCCTCGCCCGTGCTGCAGAGGCTGCGGGTAGCTTTGCAGCCCAGCGCTCAATCGCTGCGCCACCAGGGGAGGCCCTATATACCAATTTTTGGAGACATGGAAACAAAATATTCTAATATTCTCAAATGCCTGGAAATGTCCTAAACCTCTTCAGGATTCTACCAGACTCTGCTTTTTAACCAATTAAAGAGGAACTGAAGACCACGTGATCAATTGGGAAAAGCCTCTGAGACTAGCAGGTAGAATCAGACCCTGCTTCCACTACTTGCTGGCTGGGGCAAGTCCTTTTTTTTCTGTCAACTTCAGTTTCCTCATCTCAAGTGTAGATATTACCATTTTAATGACTAATTTTATAAAGAATTGAGGTAATATGCATCATGCTACTGACAATTATTAGGTGTGAAATAAATATTAGCTAGTAATGCCATTAATAAGGAAATAACTTATAGGTAAACTTTTCAGTTCACAAGGTATAACTCTGTGTATGGAGATTCCTGCCATTGGTTCTCCCTCCCAGAGTCATATCTTTTTTCTGAAGAATTCAGAATGTAGCTTCTGCCCCCTCTGTTTATGCACACACTACTGCAGAACTGAAGGTGATGAGATTCCAAGTCAGTGCCATTATCATGTCCAGTAGAGTCTGTAGGATTAGATAATATTGGGTGCATCCATTCCTAATACATCCTTAAAAGAAATGGAAATAGACCTTTGCATTTGGCAACAGCTATTTTTCTGAAGTAGCAATATGGATTAAATGAATTGTTTTAATTTAGAAATATGGGAATAGAGTCATAAATGGGTTATTATAGAAGTAACTTCCAACAGTGGAAGCACATTCAATAGAGTTGCAAGATCCACCTTTTGGGATGTTAGCAAATGGGGTATAAATATTTATAAAGATAGTGACCTTAGAACAGAAGGGACTCTATTTTGAATGGGGTGGCCAGAAAGCATCATGGAGGGGGTGAAAGTCCATGTAAATGTTGAACGATTGGCAGAATTCCTGTAGACCTTGAAAAGGCAGGTATGCCTTTCACTGACATAGGGAGCAAAGGTGGTATGAATGTAGGTGGTATGAACCTGTTTTACTGAGAATTGGCAAAGCAATTTGACTTAGGAGAGAATTTGTGCTAGAAAGACAAAGACATAAAACATTCAACATTGTGCAAATATGTTCATGGCTTTGCATTTTATAATAATGCTACTTGGAACTATTTTTCCTTTTATTAGATGAGCTTTTTTAAAAAATATTTTTCAACTTCACATCCAAAGGCAATCTGAATAAAAGGCTGACTTTTGGTTGGGTTACTTTAATTCTATCCATTAATCAAGCTGTTTTCTTTGAAAGTGTGTGTTCTGAATATACAAGAATCAAATTATCTAAATATATCCAAGAAATGACATTTTATTTAGCAAAGAACATAAAAAAATAAGATGCACCTTATTTTTTTTTCCACTTATGTTTCCACCTGTTTGGTTAGATGTAATTTGTATTCAAAATAAACATAATAAAAGCATTTTGTTTCCATCAACCATATTCTCTTACTTGCCTAGTGTTCTGGCTGAACTGATTTGTGCTAAGTTGACTAAGATATATGACTAACAATAACGCAATATTGTATTTTAAGTTGTGATTCAGAAAGGTAAATAGTGGGGAAACAATCATAATTTCAGGTACAGTGGTCTTTTTAACAAATAGATTAAACTATCACAAAATGAAACAAACAATATTTTTATGTTTGTTCTTACCCAAAGCTTGTATCTGAAAAACATTATTGCTATAGCTATTGATTTTCTTGTATTTTAAAATAACAAAGGTTTTTTTTTTTTTTTTCTGTTTTCAGGTTACCTGAAAAAAGGTGATTTATTTTCTGCTAGGTCTTGTTAGCAATCGATGGTAACAAGGACTGTAAAAGTGCCTTAGAGAATGCTTAATTATCTGCTTGAAATACTCTAAGAGATACTCTAAGAACAATGGAAAGAAAGGCATATAAGAAGGAAAAAGTTAATTAACTTTCTCAAAGAACTATCAACCAATTAAATTTTAACTGACATGTAGTTACCTATTAACACAACCCTTCATATATTTAAGTGTATGAGTGAGAATCATTTTTAGCAAAAGAAAATTATATAAGTAATAGGAAAGTAATGTAGAGTTGGAGATCTATGTGGGTCATCTTCAACAAGCTTCTAATTTGATCATTTCTCTTTATCATCTCTTCAATTTGCTTGTCCCTAAAAGAGAACCAAATTACTCAAAATAATCCATAGAAATGCTCAAAGAAGTTCTCTGATGTAAAAATATTAAGGGAAAATGAGATTGTTATAATGGTTCTTCTAGAGTCTAAAGTCATCAGAGACTATAAATCCCTGCAGAAATGATTTTATTTAATTTTCTAGCTGAATACAGCCTTTCCAGTCAAGGATAAACTTAACCTAAGAGCTCTTTCATCACTGGTAGAACTGTAAGAAATAGAGAAATTATTCATTTATTTTTTTACAGCTAGAAACTCATTTTAATGAACTACTAACTGAAGAAAGGAGACAAAGAATGATTCAGAATTGTGACCCACAAAACCCTCTCTGATATTTTTTAAAAGATTTGTTTGTTTATGCATACAAGAACTGGGGTCCAGGCCAGAGGTGTAGGGGGGCAAAAGGATTCACCAGAGACAGAGTGGGGAACAGAACAGGCAGATTGACTGAAATACACTGCTGAGGGGAGCAGTGGGCAAGTCTGGAGAGGTCTGCTGTGCCATGTGGGTAGCTCCCTGGTGGGGTTTGAACTCATGCTGCAGAGGCTGCAGATAACTTCATAGGTTGCGTCTTAAACCCTTGTGCCACCAGGGAAGCCCCCTTCTCTGATATTGATGTAGCTTAAGGGCTATGCTTCAAGTTAATCTGTGAGAGAAACTGTACATTAGTATGAGATTTGATGTCATAATATCACATCTCAACTTTTCCATGCTGCCTTTGATGTTTCTGGAGGGCTCTGTCAAGGGAAATAGTCAATGGGAAGTATTATAGTGTAAATATATATATATAATGTGTAGAGGTGAGTCTAATTAGAAAAGGATGCACTCTTAGCCTGGGCCATGTGAAGTCATTTTTGAGTATAGATTTCATTTTTTCTGCAAACATTTACTTATCTCTCAACCTACACATCCAGTAAGGAGCCTAAGAAGAGGAAACTGGTTTGTCCCTGGGAATGTAACCTGTCGTTCAGAAGATTACCATGCATTTCACACTATCTCAGTCATATTCATCCCTGAGCAGTTCTCATATCTGATCATCTGCTCTGCAGTATCCATTACACGTGAGCCCGGATGTCTCCTCTAGTCAATTGCTACATTCTAAAGAAGGGAAATGAATCTTTGTCATTCCAAGGCACATGGCAATGTACAAACTACTCAGAGAATTTCATTGCCCTCTGAATCCAAAATGGAATAATCATTAATTACTGTGACAGAGAAATTTATGTTTGTGAAATTTTGATAAATGCTGTGGTCTTCTTAAAAGTAATTTATTTTGGTACTTTCTTATTCAAGTAACATTTTAATAATGCCCATTCAAGATAATTGGCAATGCAATATCACTAAAGTTTGTTTCTTACTGAATTTCAAAGCACAAGTTGCTGTATCATCTCTGAGCAGAAACATCAAATCCTACTAACTGTTTAATTGAACTCAAGTTATTGAAAGTCTCTTGGAAGGAGGTAGAGGATAGGAATGATCATGCCATAAAATTTGCTTAAGAAAGGAGAAAAACATAGGTTCATCAATTTTAACAACTCTGGTAGGGAATGTTGATAACAAAGAGCCCGTGTACGTGTTGGGATGAGGGGAAAACTCTAAACCTTCCCTCCAATTTCACTGCTGTAAAAAGTTAGTCTTAAAATGCAAAGACAAAATAGTTACAGATGTTAGTAAAATGACAATATACCACCATCTATCCATATTTTAAATTACTAGAAAAAATATCGGGAAAGTTACAGCAAAAATTCTTCACAGATTTGGGTCTCTTAATTGCATATAATAGTGTTTTCTTAAGCCCTGTGTTCCCAGCAAAACAGTTTTAAAAATCTCTCTTAGAAATGGAAATTTAGGGCCTCCCCGGTGGCACACTGGTTGAGCGCTGGGTTGCGAAGCTGCCCGCGGCCTCAGCAGCGCTGGTTCGATCCCCGGCTGCTCCCAGGCCACCAGAGGAGGGTCCCACATGGCGCGCAGACCTCTCCTGCCGCCCGCTGCTCCCCTCAGCAGTGTACTTGGGTCCTTCTGCCTGCTCTGCTCCCCGCTCTGGCTCTGGTGAATTCTCTCACCCTCCCGCGCTTCTGACTGTACCCAGTGCATGTATAAACAAAAACAAACAAACAAACAAATAAAACATGCCTCTATTAAAAAAAAATTTTAAAAAAAGAAATGGAAATTTAGATGTCTGTCACACCTTTATAAAATGTATAAAATGATAAGCTTTTATCAGATTTTCTGGATGATAACTTTAAACTTCATTTGACATTAAATTTAACTAATAGAATTGGATTAAGATGTTAGAGTTATTCCCTTGATGGAAATATCAATACCTTCTCTCTTTTGCAGTTTTTTTAATGAATGTGAATTCAAGTAAAGACTTAGTAACAGCCCCTTCATATCCTGTCAGTCTTTTGTGTCTTTTAATTTTAGCCTTTTGTTCGATTGTCCAGCATATTTTTATTGAGTATTTATCAAGTGCAGGCTACTATCCTGGGGCTCTGGTATACAGATTTCAGCAAGACCTGTGTTCTCAGAAGAGGTTACTCTTACTTTAATTTAATAGAAGCAATATTCTATTACAACATTTTGTAAGTTTCATGTCCACTATTGAGAATCAACATATGTATACTACATGAAGGTCACCACTAAAATGTCCAAATACATCCTTCTTCATCATACCATTATCTCCTGAAGAGGTCCATGTTGGACTTGTGTTTGTGGGCCTGTCATCTTCTTGAGAGGTGGAAATGAGTGCAGTCTAGAACACTTTCTGTTTCTTTCTTTATCTGACCTGTGTGGAGAACCCAAGCTCATCCATATTGACTTCACATCAACAAAGAGTATGCAACTCCATAAAATTTCTTGTCATTTGCATCTCTGGAGTGGACTACAGTCTCTAGGTATTTCTTTCTACCTACTTCCTTTTTAATGGAGCCTCAGTCTCCTCTGTGTTCCTACTAGGACAGTCTGTACTGTTCTCTGAGGTACAGGGTGCTTCATTATGACCCTGAGGCACAATACTGTTTTGGTGTACTGTCTCTCTGGTTTATTGTTAACTGTCTCTTTCGGAAGCAAAGGAGGAGTACTCTCCCATATTGCCATCTTGGTGACATCATCCATCTGTTCTTTTTTTTTTAAGACTTATTTTATTTATTTATGCATACAAGAACAAGGGTGCAGACAAGAGGTACAGAAAGTGAGAGGATTCACCAGAGACAGAGTAGGGAGCAGAACAAGCATATCTACTGAAACACACTGCTGAGAGGAGCAGTGGGTGAGACAGGAGAGGTCTGCTGTGCCATGTAGGTTAGCTCCCTGCCCGCGGATCCAACTCATGCTGCAATGGCTGCCAGTAGCTTGATAGTGCTGAGACTTAAGCCCTTGTGCTACCAGGGAGGATGTCATCTGTTCTTCTTAAGAAAGTCAGAGAAGTTGTCTTTTAGAAGGAGATATTTGAATGCATTCTCAAAATTAAGCAGAATTTAGACCTGGCTGCTATCATTGGAATTATGAATGTATCCATTTTATTTTTCTATTTCAATTTTATTAATAATAACATGCTTTTGGGATATGCAAGATGTGGGATTTATTTTGCAGGATGCTGTGGGTGAGTCAGTCAAGGAGTCTACTCTTAAATGTCACAAGTGAAGAGAGAGAGAGAGAGAGAGAGAGAGAGGAGTGAATCAGGGAAGTAATGAACAACATGTGGCATGAGAATGTGAAATCAAAAAGCAAATCCTAGTTGGAATTATGTAGATGGTAACTAAAAATGCAACCATAAGCTTTTAGCCCTGAGGAGGTCTTGCTGGGTATTAGGAGAGTTCTGCATACACTCAGGAAGAACAGCTTATGTACTGTACAGAACCAGGGTTTTTCTTAAATAATACCAATGAAATATAATTTGAGGAGTTTTTTTTTTTTTTAAATACCACTTCTTCTACCCCAGGTCTTTGTCCCAACACCTGAAATAGTGAAAGAAATCACATCATGATCAAGTCTTCCCTCTCCATAAAGTCTTCAAACTCTACCTAAAAGTAAACTCTCCTGAACTTAGACTAGGTTTTTAAAAAAGTTTTGGAAAAGCATGAATCCTGGATATTTAAAGGAATCTATGATTAAAAGTGTTTCATAAGAGCCTCCCTGGTGGTGCAGGTAGTTGAGCGCAGCACTGTGAAGCTGTCTACAGCCTCTGCAGTGCCGTTTAAATCCCTGCAGGCCTTGGAGCAACCCACATGGCGTGGCAGACCTCTTCCTGTCTCGCCTGTTGCTCCCCTCAGCAGTGTATTTCGGTCAGTCTGCCTCTTCTGTTCCCCACTTTGTCTCTGGTGAATCCTCTCACCGTCCGACATCTCTGACTTGTACCCTGGTTCTTGTATAAATAAAATAATCTTAAAAAAAAGATTAAAAAAGTCATAAATTTGAGAAGTATTCCATCTATAGATCCATCTTAAAAATTAATGTACCCATGCATATTAAAAAGCTTAGAAATCTTGTGGTTGAAATATCAATATAATAATTTGATCATTTAATACCTCTTTTCACTGATTTTTCATAGAGCTTCTATGAATAGAGAAGAGCTTTGATAACATTCATGTTACACAGCAAGATATGTTCACTTTCCAGTAGTAGACATTAGCCAAGAAGAGGACTTGAGGATGCTGAGCCCAGTAGATAGATGGTTGGTTAGAGGATGGAGACAAAGAAGAGGTATAAGAGAAAAGAGATAAAGGGGATGAAAATTAGGTGAATGTTTCTCATAAATTGACAATTTTCTGGTCATCCCTAACATTGATAGCTGCTTAGATAATTCAGGTTCTACAATGCTTTGCTAGGGTTTGTTATCTTTAGTGTCCACCTTCAGTTACTAGAAGTGTGAGGACTTTATTGAATCTCAGGGCTAGACTTTCTGTTACAGGCATTTCTTACTGGGGGCCTAATAGCCAGTTTTGATTCTTAGCAATGTCAGATTCTGACAACTAAACCTTGTTGGTACAACACAATCTTGCAAACACAAACTTCCTTTGTTTGTACCCTTGCCAAAAAGTCACATGATAATAGAGCTGTGGGACCTGGATGCTGAGCATATGGACCAGGTGAAAAATAAAATAGATATTTTAAGTAATGATACAAAGTCAAAGGTAATTTTAATTCCTTACATTCCATAACTGTCCTAGGGCCTCCTTGGTGGCACAAGGGGTTAAGTCTCAGCACTATGAAGCTATCCACAGGCACTGCAGCAGGAGTTTGATCCCTAGCCAGGGAGCTGACCCACATGCTGCAGCAGACCTCTCCTGTCTCGCAGCTGCTCCCCTCAGCAGTGTATTTCAGTGGATCACCCATTCTGCTCCCCACTTTGTCTCTAGTGAATCCTTTCACCCTTCCATACCTCGGCCTACATCCCGGGTCTTGCATGCATAAATAAATAACTCTTTAAAAAATTACTATCCTAATTAAATTTAGTGGTCTAAACCTCAAAACATTTAGAAAATAATAAAATTGTTATTAAAAATTACAAAATAATATATGTTCATTAGAAATGCAAAAATATAAAAAATATTTAAAATATAAAAATCACTTCTTTGATGATAAAAATAGATAGAAAATACCATTTTCATTCAGGAATTTTTTTCTAAGGTGTACATATCTAAACAAATAAACATTCTTTTAAACTTTATATTATAATACAAAAACTGTTTTGTAGTTTCATTCAGAAATACAATAGCAGGGCCTCCCCAGTGGTGCAGCAGGTTTAGCGCAGCGCTGTGAAGCTGTCCGCAGCCTCTGCAGAGCGGGTTCAATTCCCTGCCTGCCGGGGAGAAACCCACATGGCAGGACAGACCTCTCCTGTCTCACTTGCTGCTCCCCTCAGCAGTGTCTTCGTTCCGTCTGCCTGTTCTGCTCCCCGATCTGTCTCTGGTGAATTCTCTCCTGTGCTTGTGACTGTACCCTGGTTCTTGTATAAATAAATGATAAATCTTAAAAAAAAATGAAATACAATGGCAGTACTGTCCCTAGTCATTAAATATCCTACACAGTGTGCCTTGATATGAATATACTATATTTCTTTTTTTTTTAACATTTATTTTTATTTTATTTTATTTTATTTTTTGAAGATTTATTTATTTGTTTATACAAGCACTGGGTACAGTCAGAAGTGCGGGAGGGTGAGAGAATTCACCAGAGCCAGAGCGAGGAGCAGAGCAGGCAGAAGAACCGAAGTACACTGCTGAGGGGAGCAGCGGGCGGCAGGAGAGGTCTGCGCGCCATGTGGGACCCTCCTCTAGTGGCCGGAGAGCAGCCGGGGATGGAACCGGTGCTGGGCAGCTTTGCAACCCAGCGCTCAACCGCTGCGCCACTGGGGAGGCCCCATACTATATTTCTTTAACATGTCTAATTACTCCTCTATATCTAAAGTTTCACCATCATAAAGAAATACTGAAATATTTTTACCTGTAAGTGTTTTTTCTTGCCTTTGTTTTTTTTTTTTTTTTTTTTTTTTTTTTTATTCCAAGATACATTCCTTAAGGCAAATTGCTGGGTCAGAATATTTGTTAAAACTGTAATTTAACAGATTTTTAAATTGCCCTTCAGATATATATTTCTCAGGGTATGTGAGTCAATCTCTCCACAACCTCACTAATAAATGGTGATATTAAACTGCCAAAAAAAGAGTATTTTCAGGGCCTCCCCGGTGGCGCAGCGGTTGAGCGCTGGGTTGCGAAGCTGCCCGCAGCCTCTGCAGCGCCGGTTCGATCCCCGGCTGCTCCCCAGTCACCAGAGGAGGGTCCCACATGGCGCGCAGACCTCTCCTGCCGACCGCTGCTCCCCTCAGCAGTGTACCTCAGTCCTTCTGCCTGCTCTGTTCCCTGCTCTGGCTCTGGTGAATTCTCTCACCCTCCCACGATTCTGACTGTACCCAGTGCTTGTATAAATAAATAAAAATAAATCTTTAAAAAAAAAATAAAAAAAGAGTATTTTCAAAGTCTTTTTTCACTCATATTTTATCACAGTCTTATTGACTGTGTTCTTATTAAGGCAATTAGGTGAATTTTCCCTTGCTTGTGAATGGAACTGAATTCAATACTGAGAATTTCACATAGAGATAATTTCTGAAAAGAGTTTAACAGTCATCTCTTATTTATTTAAATAGTATTTAATATGGAGATTTTGAACAAGGCAGAATAAAGTCATTACATTTTTTGTTGTCAGTTTAAGTGGTTATAAAACAGCTGTGAGCACCAACTTAATGAATGTAGAATTTTTACTTAACTTTCAATAGATTCTGAGTTTCATCTTGTTTGTTCTTTAAATACACTCTCTTTTTCAGAAATCTTGTTTTTCTTCACTTGATTAGGAGCTCACAATCTTGACCAATTCCCTAAATGTGAAACAGCTTTTCACACAGTGTGGAATCAGAAATCTACCTTGTGAAGTGAATCACGATATCAGAGGTTATTGGACAGATGCCATTTGAATTGGCACTTAGCATTTTTCACATTTCTCAGACATCCAAGACTTTGCACAAATAGAAGTAAGGCATTAAAATCCCTGCAAAATGAAAAAAAAAATGCAATTTTGATGTGTGGGCCATACCAAAAATACATATGTATATTGAGATAAATTTATACTTTTTTTTAAATCCAACTAAAGTATGCTAAAGTCTAGTGAAAGATGGTTTTAGGTTCTTTAATATATTTGTTTCCTAATTGCTTTCACTTCATGAGGTTAAAGCAGAGACCAATGATTTAGAAGGGACAGATGCATGATTACACACTACTATTATGAGATGTGAAATTTTCAAGATTATTAGTTTGGACAGAAAGAGTAGTCTATTGTCATAGAGAAGCTGAAATCATGTGAAAAATCATCACACCTTTGATGACCTACATGACACAGAATAATCACAAGAAAATAAGTATAACTAATTTGCCTGTGCTTTCCTCGAGAAATAATAAAATTTCTTCTGAGTGGAGACAGTGCTTCATCACTTGTAGTTAAAAAAAAAAAAAGTTAAATTTGCTTTGCAAAATGAATGTCTCCAAACTTACAGATATACACAGATAACAGAAAATGGAAATGTTTTATTTACCCACTCGCTCCATTTTGTCTGTAAATGTTGACACCCCAGATTGTTGACTGATGACTGGCGATTCTTTTCTGTCACTTCTGGCAGTGACTTAAAATGACTTACAGTTGCTGCAGGGTAAGTCCTGTCTTCTTGTGCAAGGAAGGGTCAATGAAATTCTAAGTTATGGAGGACACTGTGAGCTTTAAAGACAATCTTATGAATTCCTTGGGTAATGCCTAGATTCTGTGGAGTTAGAAGTGAATGATGACAAAAATAATTGCCACAGTGAATATTTATATATGTAAAAGCCTGGAAAGAACTCTTATATCTACTTACAGAACATGAGAAAATATACCACAGTCCATTTCCTCATTGGATTCAACAGAGTTATTTAAATTTAAGTTTGGGAAGAATTTATGATAGCTTTAGAAACTGGTGTAAAAGGTGTAAGTTGTCAACTATGTAAACACCTAGACTAGAGAGGTAGGCAAGGCCAGTAATATAGGACCTCCTACACAAAGTTAATTAAGGACCTGAGGCTTTATTCTCAGTGGATTACTGGATTACTCTTAGACAATTTTAGCAGGAGAGAGTGATGGGATCTGATGTGAAAAGTAAATGATGATTCTGGCTTTCGTCCACATTTGCACTGCTGATGGGACATGCACCCGGGGGACAGCAAAGGTACTCTGCCTTAAGACATAAGTACCTTTCCCAAAACTGCAAAGAAGGCTCTGTTAAGTAAAATTTGTCGTTTACAAATTGTGAAAAGGGTGCCACATTTTAGGAAATCCTTAGTATACGTTTGATCCTTGCCAGCCCATGCTTTTCAGTTCTTAAAAAGATCAAATTTAGCAGGTGTTTGATCCTCGAAGCAAGAAAATAAATGAAAAATACTAGCATCTTTTTGGCTAGCAAATAGATTTCCTTCAAGTGTCTCTGCACTTGAGCATTCATCCTGAGTGAAGGATATATCTAGCACACAGATTCCCCCACCCCCGCCTTGTGTTAGTCTCTATGTCAGACTTGGCATTAGCCTCCATCCAATCTCATGCGGAATCGTTAAGATTTCTACTTAGCCACATGGATTCAAATGCTGAATGTTCTGAACATTTGCAGGCAGATGTTATCAAAGATGTTCTCTTTTCACAGCTTCCTCAGTTCATTTGCATAGAACAATCATTGACACTGAACATGAGATGCAGTCAACACAGAAACATTTTTATTATCTTGTTTGTTAATTAGCATGTTCTTGTACTAGGAAAGCACTTTACTGCATTGAACTGTGTATTGTTGTAATAATGGTTTCTTGTTGTTTTGTTATTTTACTTAATCTGTTGGAAAACAGATATTAATATAAAGATAAATGCTTTTTTTGCTTACAGATGGATGTTGATTTTCATAGAAAAATATAAAGGACCCATTATTTTCATTGAATCTGAGCCTTTGTGACCAAGATTGGATATTCTGTCTTTACTGCAGTGTGCATTGTATGTACTCCTTCATGCAATTCCAAGGTTAGGGCAGTTCTTGAATTAGGAAAACATCATTATCACTAGTATTGATTTGTCAGTCTTATTTACCTTCCACACTGAACTCTGAAAGCACCCAGAAGATGAATACAAGAGCAAAATCCAACACAAACTAACAGTGCCCTTCAGGTGTGAATTTTATGGTTTCTTTGATCTTGCTCAGAAATTGCCAGTCAAAGGATCCTTGTCTAATTTTCACTGGGGAGGAAAAGCTGGTCAAGATTCAGATAAAATTCGCAGCTGGCAGAGCATTTTTTGCTGGGAGCAATCAGTTTAGCTAATATTGACAACTGCATCATTTTCTCTCTGTCTCAGAAAAAAGGTTCCCTCCTCCCAACCCAGGTCATAGCCTCTATCCCTGCTTTTCATTAAATCCATTTCCATCTTCTTAGTTATGTTTCCTTCATCTTCAAACTTTTACAACTGACAAGTTTCCCTGTAATCTACATACATATTTGTGCTTATATATGTTTATATATGTTATATGTTTATATATACGTGATATATATATAAGCTTTTGTTATATATAAATATATTCATATGTATAAATATGCTATGTTTAAATATACTTTATTTTAATAAACTTTCTCTCTCATATAAATCTTCCTTGCTCTTCACTAACTCTCTAGTGGCTACACTCTCTTTCCCCCTTTCTTTTTTTTCATCAGGGAGAGCTGAGGCATGTGAAATATAGATGGCAATAAAAGATCTTTACCCTCAGACATTTTTATTCTCCTGACATGCAGTGTTCCAGAAAGATTAATCTGACCATAGGGTGCCAGAGGCAGGCAGATCAGTTTCTGTGGCTATTGCAAGAGTTCATTAAGTATGTGACTATGAATGTTTGCACAAAACTGTTACAAACATCCTGACTGATTTTAAATATCCCATGATTTTTGCAAATTTATTCTCCAAATCCTCTTCACTATGGAACCTGCCTTACACCCCATATGTCCTCCTCCATTTCTAAGGCTTCACCTGGTGATAATTAGTCAACACACTCAGCTGGGTTTGTTTTTCAGTAGTTTTCTACTTTGCTTTTACCTCCCACTTGCCATTGAAGCTATAATTTTGAGTACAGCATTCTCCAGATTTAGGTCTCATTGATTCAAACAAGAGCTAACCATTTTATTATTTTTTAAGTATATAATGCATACTGTTACTAATTTTTAGATATAATCAAACCCCATACTATTTTAATACACTGGATTTTTTAAAATTAATATTACTTTTTGAAATGTCTTTTTATATGATTAGATAAGTCACTCCCTCCAAGTCTTTTTTCTTTTTATCACAGTAACATGTATAATGTCATGTAAGTTGCTGGTATGCAGCATGGAGGGTCAACATGTATATATACTACCTTAAGTTCACCACTGAAAGTCAAAACTTTTTTGGTATTTTAAAAATTTATTATAAACGACTTGTTAGGATATTTTTCTTCTCTAATCTTTCAATCTGTGAGCCATTTTTAACTGGAATTTGTAATTTTTTAACTTGGAGAAATTACTGATTACTGTTTATTGAGTTTTTAAAATATATTTTCTCCTCTTTATTCAATTTTTCTCTAATTCTCAGACCACCATTTGCAGTGTGGATTTATGTATTTTTCAGTCATAGTTCTTTTTCCCCATCTCTTTGACCTACGGAATGATAGTCAATCATCTGACCATTTTCAGCTGTGTTCATTTTGCCTTAAAAGCCATCATATTAGGGCTTTATTTCAACTATTGTATTTTCACACCTAGTATCTCCAGTTAGTTCTTCTTTTATATTGTTAACTTTAACTCTTTTTCATTATCCTTACTCCCATATATTGTTAAGGACATTATGCTTCATAAACATATTTCTTCCTCTATTTCTGATTTTTTCAATAATGGTTGCTTTCTTTTTGATTCGTGCTTGCAGTTCACAGTTGTTTTTTTTTTTAATCAGTGAATTATTTGATGAACATTGGGATAATTGTTTTGATACACACAACAACCCTACTAGTATTTAAACTATTTGCATCCTGCACATCAAGAAATATGCAACAAGAGATTCAATAAATTGCCCAAGTTACAGCAGCTAAATAAATAACTGAAGTAGGATTAGAACTCAATCATTCTGAGTCTACCAACACTCTTGTATACTATTCACCACTATAATATATATAGAGGTATAAATAGTCTCTTAATGACCTTTCATAGGTAAATATAATAATAGTGATAATAGGAAAAAGTGTCTAGTTAGGGCTTACACCCAAAGATTGTATTGTTGGGTATAATTTCTTAGAGAAACTGGAGCTTGAATTATTTTTTTTTGAAGAATTGGTATGGGATGATCAAATGTTAGAAAATAACATGTTCATAAATACCATCAGTAATTTTGATTTCTTCCAGTATGCCAGGCATTACCACAAACATTTTACATAGGCCCTATGAAGTAGGTTTTGTTATTATATTCATCTTTCTTATAAGGAAATTGAGGCCCAGAGACATTAAAGAACCTGCCCTAGATCATGTAATAAGGGCTAAAGGTGAGATCTGAATTTGGAGAGTCTGGTTTCTGAGTGTAAACTTATTTTTTTTTAATTGACGTAATGTTGATTTGCATTGTGTGTGTACTGGAAGTATAAGACCCCTCATCCACTAGTTTCTGTCACCTAGCATTGCCCCCAAGAAGCACCCTTAGAACATCACCACAGCTCATGATGCTTCCTCCCTACCTTGGACTTAACCCTTCCCTCCCCCCTCTGAATGTCTCAGCTCTATAGTCTGCTTTCAAGGGCTAGTTTTTAAATATTTTTGCCTTACTTCTTATCTAATACAGTTTCATAGTGCCAAGAAAATGTGAAACAGGTTGTAGAGGTACCAAGAAGTTAGGAAAAGAGTGATTAGGGATGATGTAGTCCCATTTCATATCACTCCCTTCCCCCCCCCACCCCAGCCTTTGGTCTTCACTCTCCTCTCCTCTGGTCTACCATAAGATTTAATGTTACTCCAATAAAAAATAAACCATTAAAATATCCAGTCTTACAGTCAGCCTCCACAGTATTAGTTATTTCTGCTTTGTTTAATGTTAGAAGAACAAAACAGGAAATTATAGACTTTAAATATCTGAGACGTAAAATAGTTATGATTGATAAGCAAGAAAGTGATATTCATAGATGACATGATGCATTCAAAAGATGAGTAAGGGTAATGTGGCAGCAAGTCAGAGCAGCAAAAAGACCAAAAGATGTGTTACAGTAGCAATTGGCAACATACAGACACTAACACCTGAAACAATTTCTATTCTGGTTTGAGTTAAAATGCTCATGTATGCACAGCGGTTGCTGATTTTCAGATTCAACTTTTTTTTTTTTTAAAGATTTTATATATTTATTTTTGTATAGAAGAACTGGGGTGTAGGCCAAAGGTGCAAGGGGTGAGGGGATCACCAGGTACAGAGTGGGGGGGCAGAATAGGCATATCTACTGAAATACACTGCTTAGGGGAGAAGGGGGTGAGACAGGAGAGGTCTGCTGCACCATGTGGGTAGCTCCCTGGTGGGGGAGCAAACTCAGGCCACCATGGAGAGCAGATTCAACTTTAAGTCAAAAAAGTTTAGGTAAAACTAAGAAAATTCTTTTAATAATTGCTAAGTCATATGACTGAAGTTTACATCATGTGGCTGTAGAGTCTCTATCAGCATAACACAAGGAATAGCTCTTTGAATGTGATCACAGATATGATTATGACACCTGAGAGACACAGCTAGTATTGTCAAAGTTTTTTTGTGTGGCAGTAAAACTTGACACATGGCTAGCTTTTATTGATTTTCAATAAAAATAGCTACAATAAATAATTGAAATACATGAACTCAATGTGTGAGTATTGTTAATACAGACACATGCTTCTTTTTATTGTGGTAATATATATTACATATATGCACATAAAGCATATACATTTATGTGTGTATATATACATATATAAAATACAAAATTTACCATTTTCAATATTTTTCATGTACACTTTGGTGTTATTAAATACATTCACATTATTGTTCAACCTCCACCACTATGCATTTGTGGAACTTTTATATAATCCCAAATGGAAACACTGTGCTTATTAAATAATAACTCCCTGTTCCCCTACCTCCCAGTCCTTTCTATGTCTTTGAATTTGATTGTTCTTGATACCACATACAAGTAGAATCAATCAATATTTGTCTCCTTATGTCTGACTAACTCATTTAGGACAATGTAAAGTTCATTAATCTGTCAAAATTTTCTTCCTTCTTAAGAATGACTAGTATCCCATTGTAAGTATACCTTACATTTTATTTAGGTATTCATCTGTAATGGGCTTCTGGGTTCCTTCCACCGTTTGGCTGTTGTGAATAATATTTAAATAGGGCCTCCCTGGTGGCACAAGGGGTTAAGGACAGCCATCCCTGGCCAGCCAAGGAGCTACCCATATGGCGCAGCAGAGCTCTACTGTCTCTCCCCACTCAGCAGTGTAATCCACCTGTTCTGTTCCACACTCTGTCTCCAGTGAATCCTCTCATCCCTCTTCACCTTTGGCCTGTACCTCAGTTCTTGTATGCATAAATAAATAAATTTAAAAAATAGTAATATTTATTTAGTTAGTTATATTAAAAAGATTTATTTATTTATGCATACAAGAGCTGGGATACAGGCCAGAGATGCAGGGGGTGGGAGGATCCACCAAAGACAGAGTGGGGAACAGAACAGGCAGACTGACTGAAATACACTGCTGAGCGGAGCAGCAGGTGAGTCAGGAGAGGTCTGCTGTACCATGTGCGTAACTTCCTGCCCGGGGATCAAACTCATGCTGCATTGGCTGTGGATAGCTTCATAGGTTGGGCCTTATCCCTTGCGCCAGCAGGAGGCCCCAGAATTTTGTACTTTTGGTTCCTTTCCTTCTCTAAATGGACATATAGTAATGGTCTAATAATGACTTAAAATAAATTAATTATGTCTGGCTCTCATGACTTCTGCATTCATCAGAAGCAGAAATTAAGATATCCTGTGAACCACTCATTCTGGTAGTTTGTTTTCCATCTCCATTTCTGTCTCAATTGTAGGGATTTGCTGATTACATCTATGTGATGAGTCTTTCAAATTCAAATGGGGGTTGGTGAATCAAATCCAGACACCTTTAATTCTTCATCAAATGATGACGATAAATGGGAAATTATCTTAGATATTTATGTACTTATTCTTTGTCTTAGTAAGGCTTGCTTGTCAGTTAGGAGAATGGAGAGTAACAGGTGTTATTGTTCCTATGGAAAGGAAATAATCTTGATAAGTTAATGCAAGGAAGAAAGTCAGTCTGGATTATAGAATTTAATTAAAACATAACATTTTATAAATTTTATCCCATATAGAAACCATTATGAAATAAAAATAGGAGTAAGTCATGAATTGCTTCTTTGAGTCTATTAATAATTTGGTAGAATTTATAAATAACAAGGTGCTTATTATATATAATATTTCATCATCTTTGTTCTGAAATATACCACTTTTATATCTAAAGTGAGTTTTCCCATAAAACTGTTCCTTGGGATGCCCTGTAGTTGGATCCTGTTAAGTATCTCATATTACAAGATGATCTTAAAGTAACATTGTTTTGGTGAATCCTCTCACCCTCCTGCACATCTGGCCTGTACCCTGGTTCTTGTATAAATACATAAATCTTTAAAAAAAATAACATATTTTTAGCAAACTAGCTTAATCAACTTTCCTGGCATTAATCAAGTGAATATTTGTCCATAGTGGTCACTTTATATTGGGACATACACAATTGTTATTAACTTTCTTAGAAAATTTTATTTTATAAGTAGTTTAAGCAAGAGGGGATTAGTTTAGTGAAATGTCAGCAGAGAAAAACAAACACAATATGATTTAATTCCTATGGAAACAGACAAATGTATGAAATAAAACAAAATTAAACTCTTGGACTGTAAGACCAATTATGGTTACCAGAAGGAGAGTGAGAAAAGGGGTAGACAAATCAGAAAAATGTACAACAGTATGGTGAGGATAGAGTGAAAAAGATTCAAATTTTTAACAATGCAGTAAATCTATATCTCTCTATATGTATCCTTATATATGTCTATATCTGTATCATCTATATCTATTTGTTGAGTCTCAGTGATGAACACCTGGAACTTATATATTATGTTATAATGCAATATTATTTAAATAAAAAAGAATTTTATTTTGTAATATTACAAGCTATTGTTTGGCCTAATCCTCAAATTTTTACTTTTAAAATGAGTTGTTCTGTGAATTCAAGAGGTTTTATTGATAAAGGGAAAAATGTACATGTATTAAAGCTTTTCTCACTTTTTTCTGCACTTAAAACATTTTAGAAACTTATGTAATGAACTCATTCTGTTCCATGCCTCTACCCGCAATGTCTCTCCCTTCCGCTCTCTATCCAATGTATGTTATATATGACATACATATCTAAAGCTGTATGCCTATATTATATCCACTATGATACATGTATACATATCATTGTATTTATAAAGCAGTTTCTCAATTTTTAAATTATACTTTAATGGTAAAATATCACACAGCATTCATATAACACAGATCAGATGACAATTTGTGTATCAAAAAACAAAACAAAACAGGTGAATACACCAGATTTTAAATTTCAACTTACAAATAACTCACTGTATTTTACTATGATCCAGCCATGCACACATACATTTAAATCAGATTATTTTTTTCCAAAACTAGTGATAGTCTTTCAAGTTCAGTTTAGTAAATACAAAATTATCAAAGACATACCAGCTCTAGAGGTATGATGTATAAAACAAATTGTTGCCTAAAACTAAAATTTTATTAAATTTCTTTGCTTGATTTACCAGACTCTCTTTTGGAAATTCAAACCTAGAGACAAACATAGAGTCACTAACTATGAACTAGAATTTTTTAAGGTTGGGGCCTTCCCGGTGACGCAGTGGTTGACTGCTGGGCTGCGAAACTGCCTGCAGCCTCCACAGCGCCGGTTCAATCCCCAGCCGCTGGGCGAGGATCCCATAAGTCATGCAGTCTTCTCCTGCCACACCCGCTGCTCCCTTCAGCAGTATACTTTGTCAGTCTGCCTGTTCTGCTCCCCACTCTGGGTCTGGTGAATTCTCTCACCTTCCCACGCTTCAGACTGTACCTAGTGCTTGTATAAATAAATAAATAAAATCTTTAAAAAATATATTAAAAAAAGAATTTTTTAAGGTTGTGTTGAATTATCTCCATTTTCCAGATGAAAGACTGGTTCAGAAGTAACTTCTTTAAGAATGGGCTCTCCTAAGTGGAGGAGATAGACTTGATTATTTGATTTCAGAACCAAAATGTTTGTTCTACCTACAACTGCCTACTGAGAAGAAAATATTGTGGGGAAAAAAAAAAAAGACCAAACTTTTTAAAAGATTTTATCCAAGATCTTGAGGCAGGATTGTTTCCTGGGGGGTAATAATAAAACACATTAGAGCTTATCTAATTTGAATTTTTGCCAATTATTAGATATGTGAATTTACCTCTCTGAACATTAGCATGTACAAACAGTAGTGCTGGTCTAAATTCTCTAGATTAATCTCATTTAAGTAAACATCAGAAAAATTTTTCAAAATTATTTCAAAATCATAACAACTGTCAAAGTGAAGGACTTAGTGGTTCTTATTATAAATTGTTATTTTTAAAGATTTATTTATGCATGCATTAATGGGAGGGTGAGAGGATTCACCAGAGACAGAACAGGGAACAGAACAGGCAGACTGACTGAAATACACTGCTAAGGGGAGCAGCAGGCGAGGCAGAGAGGTCTGCTGCACCATATGGGTATCTCCCTGGATGGCCAGGATTGAACCTGCACTGCAAAGGCTGCAGAGAGCTTCACAGCACTGCACTCAACTGCCTGTGTCACCAGGGAGGCCCTTATTATAAATTTTTCTTAATGCGACATTCTTAAAATAAATGGCTGTTAATATCTTTTTAAACATGGAAAAATATTTACTAGATCACATCTGAATTTTCAGTAGCGCAGGGAATGATCATCTCATATTTAGTTTTTAGCCATCATGGAAGATCTTATTAGTTTTTTTTTTTTTTTTTTTTTTTACTTATCCAAAGTTCTTCATCCAAAATGCTTAGGTTCTGTTTCAAATTCAGAACTTTTCAGGTTTGAGCAACACAATATAATACATACACTATAAATTTTATAAAAAACCCTAGTGGAGTCTGGAAATGAATTCCATAGACAAATTATGTCTGTAGGTTGGGTCAGGTTGTGCAATCAATTTAAGTAGTACTAAAATTATGGAAAACTTAGTTTTCAGAGATTTTAGATATTTAGGTAATGAATTAGAAACCTATAACTGTTTACTTTTAGAATATAAAATAATATACCAATATACTTAGTTTTAGAAAATGCAGAAAAATATAAAGAAAAGAAGAAAAGCTGTTCATGTTTAAGAGGATGTCTTGTATCTGCTTCTATCCTTTTACATAACTGAGATTGTGCCATAGTTATAGTATTATAGTTTGCTCTATTGTATTAACATCAAGGATATGTTCAAGAGTGTTTTTGAAGAAAACACTTTAAGAACTGAGGGGAAAAAGTAGCAGAGATAGAAGATGCAACTCTGTAAGTCAGTGATAGGAGATACAGAAGGCTTCAAAGTCTTTTGTAAAGAGGAACCATTGAACTTAAATTTAGATCAATTTTCAAAATTATATGGGATGATGTGTAGCATAGCTTTTTTTAAATGCACAGAAAATCCTCAGATTCCATTTAATTAGCCTCTCCAGTTTTCTTTCTTCTTTGGTGCTATTGCCAATGACAGCACAGTTCCTTGTTTGAATTTATATTGTCTCATCCAATATCTGTTGAAGGAGCCAATGTTTTCCTGGGTTTTGCAAATGAAGTTGTTTGTCTTCCTACTTTTATAGGGTTTATTTGCTACCTCAAAGGTTAACCACATGAAGTTATTTGAAATGTGATCATTGAAAGTAATTCTTAATAGTTAAACTGCATCAGAAATCTCAACATGCCTTTTTAATCTGGAATTAAACAGCTTAATTTAAGTGAAAAATAACTAGTCTTCAAAAAAGTGACTAATATTTATGTGATCCACTATTCTGTATAATTTCCAGGATTGCACATAGTTGTGTTGACAAATAATACTCTGTTATTCTAAGTGAAAAAAACAACCAACTTGGTTTAGAAGCCAGACTTGCTTTATCTATAGTCTATTAAATCTGTCTGACGTCTAGACTGTCAACCTGCTATATTCCACTCTATCTGTAGTTGATTGGGAGCATTAACAAATGAGAAAGGCATAAAATATTTAGAACCCATGAAGCACTTAGAACTGTCTACATGATATATTTCACATACATGGTCCTATGTTGGGGGCTTTTAGGACAGACTTAACCATTTATGTCAAAGCTATAATAGCTCCTCTCATATAGTAGATTTCTTTGAGTTCTATCATAAAGCTAGCAATGAACTTTGAAGTGTACTTGAACTTCTGAATCTTTTTTCTTTCTTTTCCAGCCTTTAGATCATATATACATGATTAGGAGAGGTAAAATAGATCTTCAAAATGAGTGAGTTTCATAATGAAAATTCTGAAATATATGTTTATGGCTTAGAAAGAGAATAGACCCTTTCTCCTCCCGTTGATGCATTATTGAGTGGTCACAAAAATTTTTCTTTGTTGAAATTTAGTAAGCCATATTAAAATATTGCACGGCATAGACCACAGGAATAGCTACCACCTGGGGCCCTTTCTTACTGGGTTTTCTATCTGTCAATAGTGAATATAAATAACTTTGATTGAAGTGAACCTTAACAAGAAGATAGATATCCACAATATGTAAGACTAGAACCTTAGAAAGAAACAATATAATACATTTAAAATTTTAATTTTAAATGTTCTTTATGTGCAAGTTATTAGTGCATTTTAAAGCTTAATTATTTTCTAAACCTGTACCTTTGAGGCAGGGGAGGGAGTGGGGTAATTATAGTGTGCTTTTAGTGACTGATTTGTTGTTTTTCATTTTATTTCAGTCTTTTTCACTCTTCCTTGCTATGTTTTGTTAATTTAAATAGAATGTTCTGACCAAATAAAAAATGGTGGCTTAAATTTACCCTAATGGTTCAAGTTGCACTCTAAAATCTTCACAATATCTGAAAAGCCATCATCTTCATAAATCAGACGACCTAGACATACTGTTATTATCAATAGCATTGAAGCATTCTGCTTGAACATAGATCTTTTATTGTGATTGTGATTGAGGGAGCTAATGAAAGTTCTAAAAGCTTGTCTTCATCATTCCCTAGGAGCTTTTTTAAGGACTGGCATGATCAATTAGAAAAAAGAAAACTATCTAAATTTCTTAAGATCACTGAATAATGTTTAAAGGATATGTTTAAAAGAAGTAGAATTCTAATCTCCAATATTCCAAGCAGGTGAATATTTTTCATTTGAACTCAATATCTATATTGTTTCAAAATCATCCTTTAATGTGGATTGAGAATGATATTTAGTGTTAGGGCACGATAAGATAGGGAAGTAGAAGGGCAAAGAATATGACTTTCCCAAACCAAGTAAAAATAGAGGAACAAGTGCTGAAAACCTACCTCCAACTATATCTCAAATCTGTTAAATTTTCTACAACAAGCTAATAGTCACCTTAGGTCTGCTTCCTCAAAGCAAATGCCATTTAATCAATATAGTGATAATAATTAATATGTATATAGAAGCTTGCTATGTGCCAAGCACTGCATTAAGTACTTGAAATAATGATTCATTAAACCTTTTAAGCAACCCAATCAGAGGATGCTGTTTTATCCACACTTAGTGGATAAGGAACTGATTCTCAAAAAGATTAAAGAGACTGTCCTGGACATAGACTAACTTAACTTCAGAGCCAGGAGATGGAGCCCAGGTAGCATGGTAGAGTCTTGGCTCCTAGTTTCTGACATAAGATCTGCTCATTCATTTGCAACATAGCTCAGCATCAGAATCTAGAATCTTGGATCACTGCACAAGAAATTTTGATCCAATTCCTAAGTTGTTAAAGCTATTTGGAAGAATGTCTTATATTTTTTGGTGTGATATACTTTGAAAACATGTCATTACAACCTAACCTAGTGTGACAGTAAGGTAGAGATGGTTAAGCTACTTTGTAGATGAGGAAATAGATACAGTGAATAGTGAGAGATGCAGTGATTCTCCCCAAAGGTCACATTTATGGTATTTATGCAATGTAGAGTAAGTTATGTTTTAACCTCAATTTTGAAAATATTATTTAGAAATGTAATCATCTTTGTCTTTAAATTAGATTGGATTAGTTGGATTCCATTTGGAGAAGAGGTGGTTAAATGAAATTTAAAGCAACATATGCTTATAAAATACAATTAAGTAAAAATAGAGCCCTTACCAAGTTGGGTCATGTTCTCTTCTCCTTTGAAAACAGTCCTAGGTGCTGCAAAGTCTGCCTGCCTTAAAAACCCAGTGACCATTCCAATGCGGATATCAAAGAAAACAATGAGATGAGTCTCAAAGAATTCCCCCAAGCAATTTGTAATTATTTAAATGATTATAGAGAGCATGCATAATATGTAATGATAGATTTATAGATGAGAGAGAGAGAGAGAGAGAGAGAGAGAGAGAGAGAGAGAGAGAGAGAGAAGGGAAAAGGAAGGGAGAGGGAGAGAGGAATGAAAGGAGGGAGGGCAGAACGAGGGAAGTAGATATTTCTAAATAATTTTAAAAGACATTGAATTCTGTGTATTTCTCTTAACCAATCTCATCTTGAACATTCTGTGTGTGTGTGTGTGGCATATGTGTATATAAGCGGCTATACCTATATACATTTTTAGACCCAGAATGATATTAACAATTTCCTCTTTTTCCAAAGATTCCAACGAATCTTTAGCCAACTTGGTCACTATTTCTGGTAATTTACAAAGAAAGGTAAGAACACTTCGGTCCAGAGAAGATCCTAAATAGAAGCTTTTGAGTTTGCAAAACTAATTATAGGTTCTAACAAATGTCAAAGTGCTATATTATGCAACTCCAAAATGATGTCATTTGCAATTGTCTGCTTTGGTTATTACTCAGTACATTCCAAGCTTCAGTTAACTTAGTTAGCTGGACAACAACTGATCCAGAAAATGACATGTGGTATTAGGTACCATGTTAGCAATCTGTTTCTAGACTCTTACCGTTTGGAGAATGTTTGATGGGAAAATATTTGCTAAAATCTATCATAAAAATGTTTCATACAATCCTAGGAATTGAGTGTTTCAAATTGTGGAAATAGGTTACATAAAATCATAAGCATATATTCCTGAAACTTTAAAAAGCTTCCTATATTTGCTGTGTAGAAGCTTTTTAGTTTGATGTAGTCCCATTTGTTTATTTTTATTTCCTTTCCCCTGTCATTGGAGTAGAGTTCTCAAAGACATCACTGAAACTAATGTTGCAAAGTGGGTTTTTTGTTTTGTTTTGTTTTGTTTCAGGTGTTACATCCAAATCTTTAATCCTTTTGAGTCAGTTTTTGTGACTGGTGTGAGATAGTGGGTTAGGTACATTATGTTGCATATGGCTCTCCGTATTCAGAAAACCATTTATTGAGAAAATTTTCCTTTCTTCATTATATATCCTTAGATCCTTTTATGTGGATTCACTGTGATAAAATATGATATTATTTTGGAGTTCTCAATTCTATTCTATTGGTCTGTGTGTGTATTTTTATTCTAGTACTACACTATTTTGATGATGATACAATCCTTTGGGTTCTTTTTATCCTTTCTTTTGTCTATCTGGTAATTACATGGACCTATTTGTGGTGTGGAACCATTCCTGCATCCCTGGAATAAATTCCTCTTGCTCATAATATATACTTCTAAATTTTTTTTTATTATTTTATTTATACAACAATTGGGATACAGGCTAGAGGCGCAGGAGGGTGAGAGAATTCACCAGAGACAGAGAGGGGAGCAGAACAGGCAGATGGACCAAAAACACTGCTGAGGAGAGCAGCAGGCGAGAAAGGAGAGTTCTGCTGCACCATGTGGGTATCTCCCTGGCTGGCCAGGAATCAAACCTGTGTTGCAGAAGCTGTGGACAGCTTCACAGTGCTGCACTCAACCCACTGAGCCACCAGGGAGGCTGGATATATGATACTTTTAATGTATTGTTGAATTCAGTTGACTAAGATTTTGTGAAAGATTTTTGCATCTATGTTCTTCAGGGATATTAGTCTGTAGTTTTCTTTTTTTGTGATGTCTTTGTTTGTGTTTTGTATCAGTGTAGTGTTGGCCTCATAAAATATGTTTGAAAACAGCTCCTCTGCCTCAATTTTTCTGGAAGATTTTGGAAGGCTAGATAGTACTTAATCTTTGACGATATGGTAGAACTTACTAATGAAACTGTCCTAGACTTTTATTTTTTTGGAGACTTCTAATGACTGTTTCAGTTTCCTTGTTTGTAATTTATCTCTTTAGACTTTCTATGTGTCATTGATTCAGTCTCAGAAGCTGGGTATGTTTCTAAGAATTTTGCCATTTCTTCTAGGTTATCCAATGTAGTAACAGTAAGATGCTCATAGTGGTTTTTTATGATCCTCTGTAATGCTGAGTGTTGGTTATAACTTCTCATTTTTCATTTCTGATTTTATTTATTAGAGTTGTTTTCCCTTTTCGTCTTAGTGAATATAGTCAGAAGTTTGTCTTTGTCTATTTTGTTCATTTTATCAAAGAATCAGCTTTTGGTTTCATTGATAATTTGGACTGTATATTTTATTATATTTCATTATTTTTACTCTAGTTTTTATTATTTTCTTCCTTCTATTGGCTTTTGGGATTTTTTTCTCGTTCTTTTTCTTGCTCCTTAAGGTATAGCTTAGATTATTTATTTAAGATATTTCTTGTTTCTTGATGTAGTTTTGTATTGGAATATATATTTCTCAAAGTACTGCTTGTGCTACAGGTTCCAGTAGCTCATGTTTTCACTTTTGTTTATCTCCCAATATTTTTTTAAAATTTTGCCTTTGATTTCCGCCTTGATCTAACAGTCCTTTGTAGTATTTTGTTTAGTTTCCACATAATAGATTTTTTTTTTTTACTTATGGTTGCTTTCTAGTTTGATAAAACTGTGATCAGAGAAGATACTTGATATAATTTCAGTCTTTGTCAATGTATTAACACCTTTTTTGTGACTCAACGTATTGTCTAGTCTGGAGTATACTCCATGTGTACTTGAAAAGAATGTGTACTTGGCGTTTTGTGGGGTACAGTGCATTATAATTACCTATTAAGTCAATCTGGTCTAATTCCACATTTAAGGTTATTTTTTCATTGTTGATTTTCTGTCTGTGTAATCTGTCCATTGATGAGAGTGAGGTGTTGAAGTCCCGTACTACTATTATATAGCTTTAAATTTGTTAGTAGTCGCTATATATATATATATATATATATATATATATATATATGCTTCTTCATTTGTATATAAACATTGATGCATGATTTATCTTCTTGATATATTGATTCCTTAATCATTATATAATTTCTATCCTTGTTTCTTTTTGAACTGGAAGTATATTTTATCTGGTATAAGTATGAATGTCCATGCCTTTTATTGAGTCCCGTTTCCTTTGGGATTGTTTTCCAACCATTTACTCTGAGGCTTTATTTTTGATGCTCAGGTGCATCTCTTGGAGTCAGAAAAAAAACTGGGTATAGTTTTCTGAGCCAGCCAGTCACCCTGTGCCTTTGGATTGATGAGTACAGTCTATTTACATTTAGGATGATTATTGATATATGAGCACTTCTACCATTTGTGCTTGTCTGGGGATGTTTAATTTCATATTTGAAAGGGAGTCTTTCGGGATATAGTATTTTTGTCTGGAATTTATTGTCTTTGAATTATTTGAATAGATTTTCATTTTCTTGCAGTGTTTCTGCTGAGAAGTATGAGTAAGACCTTTATAAGTTACCTGCTTCCCCTACCCCACCTGCCCAGGTCAATTTCAATATTCTTTCTTTTTCTTAGAGTTTTGTTAAGTATGAGTTAAGTACTGAGTTAAGTATGAGTTCACTACTGTTAAGTATGAGTCTCATATCATGATACAGGAATCCCTTTCCTAAGTAGCCACAGAATACAAAAATGCTAATGAAAGGAATGTATATACTCCTATATTCATTGCAACATTATTTATAGCACTCAGTTATGAAGCAATCAAAGTATCCAATATGAAATGTGTGGTTTAAGATGTGATGTATATTCACAATGGAATACTACTCAGCCATTCCAGTAACATGGATAGAACTGGAAGGGGTTATGCTAAGTTAAGTAAGTCAGGAGGAAAAATACTAATACCAGATTATTTCACTCATGTGTGACATACAGAGCAATAAAACAAAGGAATAGACAAAATTACATCTAGAAAATGACTACAGAATGGAGACTATAAAGAGAAAGGGTTATAGATGAGGGACAAAGGGGAGAGGAGGCCCAGTAGACTATGGGCATTTTGGTAGTGGGTGTGATGCATAATACATATCTGAAGAGGTATGCGCCTGTTCCTCTGAATCATGTGAAATATTATAACCAATGCAACCTCAATAAAAATAATACATTAAAATGTGATTTTCTAATCTATTGGTAAGTCTCCTAAATATCAAAGGGTTTCATTTCCATACCTTAAAGAGATGGTGTTTGGAAATTGAACTTATGTAAGCAATATTCAGATATATAAGGTGTTAAAGCCGGAAGCAATCAGGAAAACTTCATAAATTACCTCATTTGTTAAGAAAGATAAATTTAGATCACAATATTGAAAAAGGCAATTCTGAAGATTACACAGCTACTTAGTAGAACACAATCTGTTACATGTACTCCCTTGTTTACCTTATTTATTTTTCAAGATACCTCAACTAATAAAGCATTTTAGGATACAATAACGTGGTACACTTAGTAGATAATACAACTTATTTTTTATGTTTTGGAAGATACAGTATAAGCATACAATAGATGCAACTTATGTATGGAAGAATGATGTTTGAGGAAAGTTGGGGGAACTTCTGGAGGATAGTCCTAGTAATTGTGATTACATATTCAGTAATATTCATGTTCATTTAAAATTATTAGCTATGTCCAGCCGCTGTGGCATGAATTTGATTCCTGGCCAGGGTGCTAACACACATGGCACACAGACCTCTCCTGTTTCGCCTGCTGCTCCCCTCAGCAGTGTATTTCAATATATCCATCTGTTCTGCTCCCTACTGTCTGTGGTGAATCCTCTCATCCCCCGTACCTGGCTTATATCCATAAATACAAGAACCCCCGTTCTTGATTGCATAAATAGCTAGCAATAAATCATAAAAAAAATTAGCTTTTGAGGAGCAAATAATTGAATTTGGGGGTTTTATTTCAGCTATTTTCCATTGTAAAAACAAAATATATGGGGAGTCTTAAATCAGTGCAGAACAAGTCTTTTCTATGTACATGAGGACCTTGTTCTTGATATGCACATTTGCCATCTGACCTAGGCACTGATTAATTAATTTAAGGAGATTTCTTTGAAATTCCCATCAGAATAGTTTGTAATATGACCTGTGGTGGCATAGTATAGATATAAAATTCTGCAGTTGATATGAACTATATACCAAAGGTTTAGTTTGCCTCAATTTTAATAGAGTGCTTTCCACTCTATAGTATACGTTCTGAGTTATTTGAATCTTGGCCAAAATAAAAGAATCAGGCTGGATCAAGGTGATAAATCATCCTTCTTTCATTAAAAATTCCTGACTTTTACATACAAATCCAAGGATTACTTTTTAAGAATTGAATCATCCCACTAATGCTTCCCTTTGTAGCACTCATCATATTTTTAATGACCTTGCTTAAATCATTTGCCTTCCTTAGACTTTAAACTCCATCACTGCAGATACTGTGTTGTTCTATCCATCAACACATACCCAGTTCCTGGCATGTAGTGAATCCTAAATTTAAATTTGTTAAATGAATAAATATGGAAACTAAATTTATGAAAGTCTGAAGAATCATGCACATGATAAGTGTTTGAATTTGAACTGTTTAATGGAGACAGAACTACACTGTGATCGGGAAGGGAATGAAATTTATCTTTAAATATTTGGAAGTTCCTTGAAGGGAATAGGGATTTTTGTTTTATTTTTTTTTACATATTACTCTAGGGGAAAATATGATATCTGGTGCTTGAGTTATAGCTATTGATATACGTTTTATGTTTTGCTTCGGGAGAATTTAAAAATAAATTAGAAAGTTCAGACACAAGCAGAAAGAGCAACTTTACAAAGTGTTGATCTCTGTGCCACTGTAGTGTTATGAGATGTGATAATACATTTGCATTGGTATAGGATAGATTAGAATCTTTGAATCTGCTGGGAACATGTTGACTTTGAGCTGTCTCCAACTATGATTGTGTGATATCTGTGTGTGTGTGTGGGAGAGCAGATTGTTTGATGTTCCTTTTTAAAATTTCACCTTATTGAGATATAAGATTATGTGACTTTAATGTAATTGAGCACAGAATGATTTTTACTTGTGTTTTATAACTTATTTTTGTCTATACAAGACTCTTTTTCTAATGTCATTGGAAAAATCTATTTTCTCATTTTTCTGTGAGTTTTTTTTTCCCTAGGTAGATGATTGATAAAAAATATCGAATAAAGCATGATTTAAGCTGAGTTTACCATTGATTAAAATTTACACCAGTAGTTCTTAGTATATTAAGTTAGACACGTAGATATAATCAAATACAATTTGGGTCTGTCATATCTTGTAAATTGCTTTTTTTCTTACTGAGGCTATTAGCACCTGCTTATATTCAGTTAATTTTTATTCATGGAAGATTTATTCATGTCTTTTTCAGGTGGATAAAGTAGGCTTGTGGCGAAAATTACCTCAGCCACTACACTGTAATTGGTTCGCTATTGATTAGCTACAGATTTTATGTCTCTTTTGTTTTGATTATGTCTAGAGGTAGGTCCCACAGGGGAATGGTTAGTGTATTCATCCAGGTTTATCTGGTTTTCAAATGCTCTAGTTTTACCTGAGACAGAAATAATGGCATTATAGTAGACACTCAAACACATCATTATCTTCCTGAGTATCTGCAAATCTGACTGTCATGATTAATCTCTCGCAGTTGTTGACTTACTTAGTTGAGGCTGCTGCTTCTGAAAGAGTCCATTTCTTAAATGCAATCCTTGACTTTATTATTTACTTATAGTGCTATATCTGCAAAAACATATTTGCCAAACCTACAAGGAAAAATTATGGAGTGGGATTATGTGTAAATGCTTATGTTAATTATGTTAGTGTTTATAAAAAAGGAATAAGTCATTTTAAAAACACAAAAGTGTCAGACTATATCTTCTCATGGAACTAAGACTGAAACATGGTATCTAGTAGGGTTTGGAGGTCTTCTATCTAACCTTTGACAGTTTTAGTAATAGCTTTTGATAATTTACATCCATACCCTAAACATCAGACATGGTGAAGAACAGGAAGAAAACAGGTCCTGCTGGTCATCTTGATTTGAATAAAAACAGCAGATGCCTGTATATAGAATAATATTTATTTGTCCCATAGAAGATCTTCCTGAGGCTTCTAATACATTGTCCACCCATTTGACAACTAGCCTCTTTACAGGCCATATGCATTTCATATTCCAGTTCTGCAAACCTGGTCATACATTTTTCTTCTCATAAAATGACCTTCTCTCAGATTGTTGGATGCCCAGAGTATTCCAGTAATTCTATAGTTTAAAGGTGGCTTTCTCTTCACCACTTATGTCCTCAATGTTTCCACGGTATTTTGTGAGTTCAAATCTTATAGTAATTCTAATATTAAATCTTTTATTAACTCTTCTTTTTTCTTCCTTTCCAGCTCTCCTTTTAAATTGTGATCCTTAAGGGGAGGGATGATATTTTTATTCACTTTTTCTTCCTACTCAGAACTAATAGAAACTGTGCAATTGTGGTAAGCTTGGTCCATTAAAATTCAGTTTAACAGAATCCAGAAAAGTCTTAATCTATTTTGGGCACAGTACAAGTCTTTTTAGCAATTACAATTGATATTACCTTGGAAAATGTTGAAAATCAATGCAGTTTATATTGCAACACACAGCTCTCTAGCAAAAACACAAAGTTCCTGTTAGGTCCTACATGATAATATTGTAACTCAGTGCCTTTTAAGTCCTGTCTTGGAAGTAAACAGAAATACCCTAAAATATACTAAGGGTTGTTGAATGAAAATTTGCTATTAAAATTCATGACCTTAGACACAATACTACTAAAAACTATGTCACAACACATTTTGTTTTGCAAAACATCATTTGCTTTGCCCCTAAAGTTGAATCTTTGCTCCTAAACACTTTTATTTTATATGCAATATTTCCCTTTCTTGGTGTGTATTTGTAGATATAGATCCTAAATGACACTGCCTATTTAGAAAACATTTTAATGACAGATGCAATATAACATTTTCAATTACAAAAGTGGAATGCATCAATTGACAGCTTTCTTTTTCTAGAATGTTCAAACTTTAACATTTGTATAAACTAAATTTATTGCTTAAGTCAGTACTATCCAGAATTCTAAGTTTACAACATCCTTGTTAAATTGACATTATTATATGCAATGGAAGTTATATACTATCATCAGATTTATATGCTAATTATAAGTTGCAAATATATAATTACTAGAATTTTACCTTTCCAAATTGATGTAATTCAACCTAATTATCTAAGCTACATAAATGTATGCTAATCAGCAAGAGCATACTTAAATAAAACAAGAATGTTAGCACAACAGCTAAAGAATAAACAAACTTTTGAAAAAGGAAAAAGCCAGAGTCTAATTATATCTCTAACAATATATCATAAATGCATGTTGAAAGTCTATTTCCTGTCCTCTCAGATTTATGATATGGCCAGTATGTTTTTTAACTGTACTGTGCCCAATAACATCTATGTTTCATCCCTGAATTCACTTCCCAGTTCTTTTAAGCTTTGCATACTCTATTCGTTTATTAAACATTTATTCTTGACCTAGTATGAATTGGACAAAGTAGAGGTGTCAGAAATGAATTAGAAGCAATCCTTGTCCTAAATCTATTTAAAGTAACACACAAAGAAAAATGATGTAGATTTTTAAAAGTTTAATTGAATCAAATATTATCATGTATTTGCCTACTTAATTCACTTAAATGACTTCTCATAGGATTTAAATTCAGGGGGTTGTAATTGTATGGGGAATATAAAAATAAAATTTAAATAAAATGTGACCATGTTTTTCATGCATGTTAAAAAAAATAATAATAAATAAATAAATAAATTCAGATCCAACCCTATATGACCTGGCTCTGATCTGGCTCTTCTTGTTTTCCTGCTTTTCAAATTTGTTCTTCAGTCACAGAAGAGCATTTTTATTCTAAGAGTGGCTTAACCTCAGGGTCTTTACACTTGCTTTTATCACTGTCTAGAAAATTGGCATTTATTTCTCACCTTCCCTCCATCCCCAGTCCCATATAAGCCATAGATTTCAAGCATGCTTTCTTCATATAACTTCAATGAACTTATTAGAAACTGCACTGAAACAAATAGAAATCATGTACTTCCCTAGGAAAGAAAAATATTTTTAGAATTTCTAACCAAGGGTTTTATAGCAAAGAAATCAGCTATAATCAACAGTCTTACAAAAACAAAGATACAAACACTGTAAACTCCTGTAACCAGTTTAAATTACAGTGAAATTTTACAAATCATTGCATATTTTTTAATCAGTAGGCATAATAAGCACTTGATAAAAATGTACAGTTGTTTCTCTCAAATTTATCTGAAGTCAAAATGGAAGCTATAATAAAGCATTACCCACTTCATTAACAATTATTTTTATAAGACTTTAAAGAATTAACAAAACTAAGCAAAAATGACTTAGATGGTTCACATCTTTTTAAAAAAGTTGCTGAAGTAGTTTGTTTATGTTGTCTTTTTCTCTCAGTGACTTTCTTTGTATCAAGGAGAGTCCCTATGATGCTCCAATAACACATCTTTTGCACTGGAAGTTTTTATTTTTAATTGAGCTTGCTTAATAGTTTTCCCTTCTGTCTTTTCTTGCATGGTTAATGTATTGGGCCTTAAGTACTTGGATTTTCCAAATTTATGCACAACTAACTAACCATATGACTTCAAGGAGGATCATTCAATTAGTTAATTAATTTGTTTAGTATTTAATATTTTACCTAAGTGTGTTAGAGTGCAGGCAGGCAGTAGGACAGAGCAGGCAAAGGAGAGTCCTAGAGCCCTTTGTGGATTATTTAGGCTTTTACTGAACTTTCTACACCATTTGTGGTAAGGCAACCAGGTGCAGGCAGGCCTCCCGGCCCCCAGAGAATGTCTACTCTCTCTGGCATCATCTCTTGGTCTCTTCCTCTAGTAACTATTCCACTGCTGTCCACCGTCCTCTGCCACACCTTTCTCTGCCACCCCCGTCCTCTGTGATGCCACCCTTATGTGCTCAGCCTCCAGGCTCAGGTGTGCACACACCACATTCCAGGGGTTCACCATCAGGCACATGTGCCCCAAGCCAATTCTCCCAAATGCCTCCTGCATTCAAGGCTGCAGGTGATAGCCACAGAGGCCAGTGGCACAAAAGTCTGAGCAACCTTCATTTACCCTGAATGTGTTTAATGTAACTATAGTGTTCACTGACTAAAAGTATAAATACATATAAAGATCATGAGAAAAAGATGGGAAGTATACTAACCCAGAAATTAGTTAGCTGGCTTTAAGAAGGTTAACCTCTTTATGCCACAGATGCCTTAATTAAATTGCAAGAGAATAATCTAGATCAGGAAAGGCAAGCAGGTCCTCTCTTTTGTGTCAAACCCATTTGGTTAGAATAGGTTGCTGTACTGTATGAAGAGTGTCTTGAGACCATATCTGGGCTTGTCTAGAAAGAATACAGTGTCCATTCCTTAAGGTCGATCATAGGGAATTCGAAACTGGAAGCACATGTGCCATACAGTGGCAATTGGTGGTCAAGATTACAGTTGTCATTGATTCTTTTCAAATTTCATCTCAGTTTTTATAGTTTCTCACTACGTGGTTAAAAAATTGCCAAAAGTGAAAAATACTCTAAATTCACTATCCACATCAATTTCTTTTTTTTAAAAAGATTTATTTATTAATTTATACAAGCACTGGGTACAGTCAGAAGCGTGGGATGGTGAGAGAATTCACCAGAGCCAGAGCGGGAAGCAGAACAGGCAGACCAACAAAATACACTGCTGAGGGGAGCAGCGGGCGTGGCAGGAGATGTCTGCACGCCATGTGGGACCCTCACCGGCAAGCCAGTGCTCAACCACTGCGCCACCAGGGGAGGCCCTATTTATCCACATTGATTTCTATTTTGTGTTGATTTGGTTTCAATAAATGATTAAGAACATATTTAACACTCCCTTTTTCTGATGTCCTTAAAAGTTCATTTCTGCTAAATGTCATTTATAACTCCAGACAAATGATCCTACAGTAATTGGCACTACCAGAATGAGTTTTTCAACACCTGGCTTAGTTTCTTTCTTTTTGCTAGTTTCTTAAAACTGTATCAACTTATCCTGAGTAAGGCAACCCTAATCACAGCATGCCAAGTGTAAATCTGTTGCAATTCTGCTTTTCTTCCAATAATCAAACTTATTCTCACCTACCCAATGTTCTGTTGCTATTCCTCAAGACTTGAATACCAAAAACTTCATTACTGACCGTAGCCCATCATTTCTGAGTTGGCTTGGATGATAAAGATTTTTTTTTCTGAAATATGTTAGTGATTCCATCTGAGACTTCACATCCCTGAGACTGGCGTCCCATCCTAAACTGGTACCAAAGGCTGAAGCTGTGGTTATTTCTTATTAACTCTCATTCGATGGGATGGATTCTAATTTTGAATAGTAATGGTGATAATAGAAAACATGTTTTGAGCAAGCACTATATAGTAAAGGAAACACCCTAATTATCTGTCACTTTAAAACAATATATGAATGTGGAATTTTAAGATAAAAATAAACAAAATCTAAAAGCAATGTATGAAGCACATATGTATTTACAGATTGGGAATTGGAGGCTTAGGAAAGATAAGTAAATTGGTAATAGCGGACAATAGGTGAATAAATGTACTTGAATATACACCAAATGGCTGGAACCCAGGCCTGTGCGCTGAGCTCTGCTCTATTGCCCCCTTAGAATTGCTGACTAACTGCCCTTGCTGGATTGGTTATAAGTCAGGTGATAAGGCAAAGAGACCTGCCTTATCAAGAACGTTGGCCAATAGGACCTTACATTGGAAACTGCCTCCTCATATCTCTTTAGTTACTCTATTATTAAATGTGTTCAAGGAGCTAGCAGGGGAATATGTAGCAGACAAGACAGCGTGGTCCTGTCCATCCCGTTTAGCATCTGGCAGGGAAAAGAAGCTAATCAGCTGATTTACAAGAACGGCATATTTAGTGCTATGATAAACTCACTAAGGAAGACTGAAGTGTACAATCAAGCCCTACAACAGGACAAGTAACCTGTTCCAGTGGGTCAGAGAATTGCTGTTTTGCCTCACCAACTTGATTGCATGATTCAGTACTTGTCTGGCTCACACATCAATTCCCTTCTAGGTTCAAATCCAATACAGCAGAATTCCAGATCTGAATAACAAAGTCCCAGCATGCTCTTCAGCTTTCAGTTGACAACAGCCTCAACTTCACTAATAGAGGTTTTACTAACTGTATTTATTAACATGTTTCAAGGTACTATTACTTATCAGAACTCTGCTCTGCTGAAATACTGAGCAATATTGTTTTATTGATTGGGTACCTACTGACGGTAGCAATGTGCACACTTGCATTATTCTCATACCACTATAGTTTTAATGGTCTGGAGGTAATAGTGAAAGTAATTTACTGTCATCTATATTTGGTAGATCAAACACTGTGGTGGTTAGAGCTGCCAATTTGGAAATTCTGGTCTGCATACAAATGAGTTACCTAGTCTTTTTAGAGCTAACTTGATAAGACAAGATAGCAAGAAAGAGCATGCTTTCTGAAAAGCACCACTGATCTGATTACCACACACACATATTAATAAATGGAAAGCATTTCTTAGGAATGAAAGATAGACATATCTTCCTTTATCCTGTGCATTTTAGTGGAATCAATGACAGGGACTGAATGAGAGTTTGCTAACATGTTGACTTAATTTAGTGTCAAAATCCTGCATCTTTCTGCTAACTGCATTTCAGGATTCAATCTATGAGCTGACAATAGAGCAGAGGTATAGATAAAGAAGATGCTAAAACACTTTTTTTATTATCCTACCAGCGATAACACTAAGAATTTTTTATGTACTAAATCATTCAATATTTTATATTTTCATGGGATCAATCTTGAAAAGAAGCAAACATAAACTTACTATTACAAAAACTCACTTTATATTCATTGCTTTCCTTGGCCTAAATGCATTTAAAATAAAAAAAAACTTAAGTTCTATAAATATGTGTACATCTTGTTGATCTATTTTAACTGCTGGACAACATTGATAGCACTCCATTTTATAAATCACATTTGAGTGAGTAAACATTGTACAACAGAGGAACAATTAAGGTTTTCTTTTTTTTTTCTTTTTATTACCATGTAGTGATTCAGTGAAAATTCTTGTACATATTCCCTTGAGATCATCTAATTTCCTAAGATAGATACCCATAAAAACTGGGAGCAAAACAAGTTGTAAAAAGATATGTGCTATAGGATTCCAATTATATAAATCTTTATGACTCGCAAAAATGTTGTTTATGGATGAATTTTATTCATATTATAGAAGTTCAAAAACATATGTGGAAGTGATCTGTACCAGCTCAGGAGAGTGGATACTTCAAGTGAGGAAGGGATAGGGGTAGCACTTTCACAATATCTGTAACATTTTATTTCTTTAAAAAATGATCTCGAGCAAATTGCAGTATGTTAACATCTGTTCAATCTTGGTGATAATTATGTAGATGTATTTTTCTTATGCTTTTAAATATGCTTGGAAAGTTTCATAAGTTCTGTAAAATTAAGTTCTTGGAAAATTTGCAGGATACTATTTAGAAGTGGAAGGTAGTACCTGTACCATGAAAGCATTCATTAGTAAAACATCCTTTCTGCATATACTGCTCTTGTGCCTATGTGCTATGTGTACTGAGTACATGTGAATTGAAAAACTAGCTGTGAAACAGCATTATCAGACCCCCATATTGTGGAAGGACTCCCATGGCTATGAACCTAAATGTTACTTACTACTTTAACTCCCATGGATGAGGGCCAGAGCAAGGGGATGCCTGAAAGTGTTCTGCGTTTACAGTGCTAACTCCCTTAGAACCTGACAGTGACAGTCCACCCACATCCTTGGGATGAGCTGAAACTGGTTACTGATAGAATTCAAGGGTAGGAAGGATGTTATAGTAACCTTTACTTCCTCTTGAAATCAGAATTAGGTCAATGATAAGCTACAAAGAAAATTGGGGCTGAGAATCTGCAGGAAAAGCTAGCTTGTGTGGTGAGACTAGTGAGGAGGGAAGCCAATGTGATCAGAGTTAGCCCGCCTCAGTTTGAATGATATTGAGATATTAAAGCTTTCTCAGACTCATTTTCTTTATACTGAAAATAGGAATTTACTTTGGTGATGTTCTTATAAGAATTAAATGAAATAACACATGGAAGTTCTTGGCACCTTAAGGTGCCAAGTTAATTTCATCTTCACTTGATAAGGTAAACATAGCTGGGGTGAAACTGGGAGATGACAGAAAGAAGCTGTCAGAACACTTCTACCCAACTCTCCTATGTGCTCTCTCAAGGGGATCTAGTAAGAATCCTAACTATGCTGTCACTTCTCAGTCCAGGGAGTGGGGTTGGGGTCAAGGGTTACACTTGCAGAGACTGAATACAGTTGCAAAGTAATAATGGCTGAGGGTACCTATTCATATAGCTTGCAGTCTTCAAGTTACCTAGGAAGCAGAAGCAGTTTATTCTGTTACACCTGTTAGGAGAAGTTTCACTTCCTTGGGCCTCCCTGGTGGCTCCAGGGGTTAAGCGTCAGCATTAAGACACTACCCACCGCCACAGCAGCATGAGTTCATTCCCAGGGCAGGGAGCTACCCACATGGTGCAGCAGACCTTTCCTGTGTTGCCCACTGCTCCCCTCAGCAATGTATTTCAGTCAGTCTGCCTGTTATGCTCCCCACTCTGTCTCTGGTGAATCCTCTTACCCCCCGCATCTCTGGCTTGCACCCCAGCTTTTGTATACATAAATAAATATTTAAAAAATAAAAAAAGGTTTTACTGTTTTGACAATGACAAGAAAGCACCAACATCCCCCTTTATGTTCTGTTCAATGGTCAACTCAGGAAAAGTTCTTAAGGGCAAAAAGTCAGTCTGTGAGGGGGTTTTGGGGGGGAGTCGGCCAATCCAAGCTTACAGTGGCTGCTTCCTCTACTGCTCTGCTGTGTCATGCTGTCCTACACTTTAAAATAGTCATCCTAATATAAGTTTCCAGTGGCTGGTTTTGAAATCAAGTAAGAAACTTTCATATAGACATTATCTGCTACTTCTTTTGCTCACTGCTGCTTTTTAATTCTCCTTTTATTCAAATTAAATACCTTACAGTCATTGAGAAGCGGGGCCTTATGTTGCACATCTTCCCGCTGTCAGAGCAGTTAATTAGCTCTTGGCAGGTCTGAGATGCGGAAGAGCTTGAAAGGATGATTTGTAATTGTGTGCTCAAGTACAGCAAGTTGCTTCAAATAAACATGGTTAAAAGTCTATTGTTTGGCATTTGTCAGTTTCTACATGATCTAGATCTTCACTTATTTGGCAGAAATAGAAAATCTTTGTTTCACATTCTTGAAGGTAAAGGCATCATTATTTCTTCTGCCTGAAAAAAAGAAGAGTGTAAAAACCTAGGGAAAATCATAAAAAGGAAAATGGGAACTTATTGAAGCAAAAAGCCCTATAAAATCTGAAAAGGGCTTTGCTATGGAAGACCTATACCATAAAATTAATTCTTATTGCTACTGTTACTTTTTAAAGGGGTAAAAAAAAAAGAGAGATTTACAGAGAATCTTTTTATTTATTTTTGCCAGCAAAAGAGAGTCCAATCTTAGATTGTCATTGAGAATCCTCAGGGTTTTTGAACTTGACACATTTCTCTGATCATTTCTCCTACTATTTACCTGTAAGCACATTATGTAGTAATTTTTGAACATCTCAGCCCATCCTTAACAGCTGAATCAATTTTCACTTGGTGCTAGAGCCTTTTTTTTCCCCTATAATGTTCTCTTCCTCCTAGAGTCTTAGGGAATTGTCCAGTTAAATTTGAATTTCTGGTAAACAAGGAATAGTTTCTAATACAGTTATATTCCATGCAATATTTGGGATAGCCACTTACAAACTATTTGTTCCTGTATGTCTGAAACTCAAGTTTAATTGTATGTCATATATTGTATCATGTAATTCTACTCCTTCTCAGAACTCTTGGGAGATTGATTGCTCCTATCATTCACTTATCGCCTGGCATTTCCAGGTGGCATTTCCTGACATAGAATAATTCCATTGTATGTCTCCAGACAGATTTTAAATTCCTAGGAAACAGAGGAGTTCCACTTCCAGTTTGGATACAGAGGGATGTATAAGATCTTCATTCAGGCAATAAAAATCAGAATTTGTCAAAAAGCATACAAACCAAACAAATCATATTTTTCCAGAAAGAAGTGGAAGGATTATGGGCACAAAGACATATAAGTATGTGTATATGTACATTTTAAAGAACGGGTTTATTAGGAAAAGAGGAAAGAAAAAGAGAGGCACCTGCATAGACACAGGTGAGCAGAGAGCTGCTGCTTTGCAAAGGGAAAGGTTTGTGAAAAGAAACACCTGTGACTAGAGGCAGGCAGGCGAGCTGCCGGAAATCTTAAGGAACTAGACCCTGGAGGAGAAACTGATGGAGGTGAAACTGATTTCTGAGTGTAGAGTTAGGGAACATGGAGTTGACTACCTTTTGCCCAACAAATACTGGGCAAGTCTGGGCTGACATGTCATATTTGAATCTGATAGCACCTGAAACACTATGTTAAATCTTCTGTAGCTATTAATTTCTTTCATAGGAATTTTGCTGAGTAATCAGTGCCTGGGACCTGGGATTGACAGTGGGTAAGAATGTCATGATCTTGCAGCCAGAAAAAAAAAAGGAGCAATACCTTCAGGGGAATAATACTACGACATTATAAAAAACAATGGAAGCAAAAAGAAAATAGAACAAAATCCTTGAAGTTCAAAACCACAAAAACTAAACAATACTTTCAACTTAGAATTTTATATATATTTAAAAAATATATTTCAAAATGTATGGTTAAATAAAAACATCTTCGGATAAACAAAAGATGAGAGAAATGGTTGTCAGCAGAGTCACACTATCAAAAATGCTAATGAGAGTTTTTCAGGCTGAAAGGAGATGCTAACAGATGGAAATTCAGATCTATAATATGGAATAACACTTGATAAGGGTAAATAAAAGGGTCAATACAAAAGATTACTGCTCTCTGACTTTTAAAAAGTCAATCAAAATGTCTTACATTTTATGTGTGAGATGTTAATTCATTATTAATAGTGGTAAATTAAGAATGTATATTCTTAGAGCAATGATTCTGAGAGCAATGATTACAAAAATAATAAAATGAGGCATAGCTAAATTATATAAAAAAAAAACAATTCATCACATCACTCCTCTCCAGCAAAAAACAAAGACTAGAAAGGATGAAAAAGAAATAGAGCTGTGTCCCTCTGTAGCTCTCTTTGTTGTAAACAACTTAATATTTCCAAAATGAAAGAAATTCACAGATTTCTTCCAACTCAGCGAAATTATCCATTTCTACCACAGTGTTTATGGGGTCTTCTTTGAGACTCCCTGGAATGTTGTACCTGCGTGGTCATTTTTGGTTATGCTCCATTTTCAACAACATTATTGAGATATAATATTAATGCCATACAGTGTACCTATTTGAATAATACAATTTAATATTTTTATTATATTTGCAGAGTATTGCAATCATGCCATAACCTAACCTTTAAATATTTCATCATCCCTAAGGAAACCTTGTACCCATCCATTCTGTTATGTTTTGAAATCCTGGAATCTAACTTGTATTCTCAGAAATCAAATACCTGATAATAGACTCACATACCTGGAAGTGGAACAAACTCCTGCCATTTAGAGAACATTTAAGTTTGACAACCACATCCGTAATCCTGCTCTCCTTCCACTGAATCCATTTCACTTTGCCTCCTTTTTAAACAGTGAACTTCATGAAGATTTCATTATTTGACGGTGAGATTCAGTTCATTGAAATGAATGGAGGCGCACCAGGTTCTGGTGTTGCCAACTCTGGAAGTTCGTCTTATGTTCCATTGTTTGTGAAGTTGCTCCTGGTGTGGCACAATCAAAGGGCCCCATGAAAACATGCTGACTCAAAAGGAGAATATTCTTGCTAAAGAACATGAACAAATAATTTTAACTAATTAATAGAAAACCTTGTAGAGCTAGTCGTTAAGAGCCAAGGCATGAAGTAGGCTGAGGGCTAATCTCGAGTTTCTCTTTTTGAACCTGAATGAGTGATTCAAACTCACAAACCTCAAGTCCCCTTTTTGTAATTTCACATTCTTCCAATTCTGAGGAGAATAAAATGAAAAAAGTTAATTATTTGGAAAAATACCTATTACAGGGTAAGTACTCATTAGATGCTAATTATTATAATAATTATAGTTTATGGCTAGGAGTTTCAGCTTAGGGTTGTACCAGAAGCAATTTGGAACATTTTGCACTTCTTTTCCACAACCAAGCAAGAGTCTGAGAATTTAATAACCATGATACTTATTTCATAGAAGTGTTGTCACTGAGGAGTGGATATATGAATCTCCGAGAGAAGCAGCAGGGTAATAAATTGTTCATCTGGAATTTAGAAAAGTTGAATCTGCACATTTTTGAAATGACTCATTTTTGATTTTATGAAAGCACAGACTACAACCAGGTATTGTTGGCTGTTAGAATAGTGCTTAGAGGTGTGTACATGTTGTATAGCTAATATCTGTTCTATATTAGTTCAAAGTTCTTGTATCATGCCCACATACAACTTTTTGGGTAATTTTTTATTATTTCACTTCTCTCAGTTTGTACCTGCCTCTTGCTTCATAAATAACAGACTGCTTTGCTCTAACACTCTATAGTGGTCACAGGAATTTTAAAATCAATCACTACCCCAAGAGAAAGGAAAATGAGAGGTGAGGGAGTACAATGTGACTTTAGGATGCTATGTGGTTTGACTGCAAATATTGAGGCATCTTTGATTGGTGAAAACATAGGAAAGGTGCAAGAGCAATCAGAGGAAACTATAATAGATCTCCTGGGCAGAGTGAAAAGTCGGGGCAGGAAATATTCATGTGGGGAGGAAATGGCTGGTTAAAAATGTTAGAGTACCAATCGTGGGGGAAATGTACAAGGATTTGAGCAGCCTGAGAGCGCAGGCTCCTTGCCAGGTCTGGAACGAGGGCAAGGATGGGTTTAGATTTACACACACACACACACACACACACACACACACGCACATACTCACACACACACACACATCTTCTGGACTCCTTTGCCAAGGACAGTAATAGCAGCACATACTTTTTCTACTGGTTGTAAGACATGTTTGCCCAGGGATGGGATGAATGGAGAGCTGTGGGTTGTGTCTGAGTGGGCCACTGCAGAGGCAACTGCGGAAGCAGCTGCACAGGCTGTTACTATCATTGATTTCACGGCTCTCCAAGGGGACTGCTGCTCTCTCATCCCGACTACAGAGCCCAGGAAACAATTCCCCCAATGTGATGGTTTCTTATGGCTTTACCTTTTATGCTTGCAAGTTTCCAGCATCCATGGGTGAGAGAAACACTATTTCTAGGAGATAAGGGTGCTTGTTTCATTGTGTGAAGTATGCTTCTGGGAGGTGTATATTTCAGAACGTAGAAAATCCCACAGAGAAAGAAAATAGAAAAGGAGAATTCAGTGATAAAATAGAAATAGTAGTCGTTACTCCCATAGAAATATACTACATAAGACAAGAACTCATATGGGTAGAGGTCAGAAGTTGAGAAAAAGAGGAATGACTTTCTGAGAACTAGGGCAGAGAAACATGCCTACTTACAAAAGACTGGAAGTTAGTGAAATATCAAAAAATATATAGTTTCTGAAGCTTACTTTGTATCTAAGAAACTAACGTCTATGAGCTAAAATTAACATATAAACATATAAATAACATGCTATTTTAATAGTAGAGCCATTTTAAAGGGAAAACTCCTTAAAAAAATCTCAGCCTCACATTTCTTATTATACCTACAAGATATGAAAAATTATATATGGAAATAATGGTGAATGGAGGAATAGTCTGTGATTTATTTTACTATGTGGATAAGATAAGGAAAAAGATGGAAAATAGCCAGGATTTTTGGTGACCATCCTTTCATATCTAAATTGCTTCTGAAACCTCATTAATTTTTTTTAATGAGGAAACTGAGAAATAGAGAGGTTAAGTAAATGGTAACTAATAGAACATGTATTCAGCTGGCTACTGACAGTGTAAGCTTTTGGGAAGCCAAAAAAAAAAAAAAAGTAAAAAGTGAAGCATAAGAAGGCAAGTAGTAGGAAGTGCAGTAATCATCAGAATAAGTTACCACAAAGAGAAGAAAATGTCACTGCAAAAAAGGGAAAGAAAAATCATGAAATGTGTGAAAAGAGTTCCAGATTTCATTCCTGTAAGTAATTAAATTAAAGATATAAACATGCGTAAGCCATATATTTAAAGTTTTACAGAGTATCACGTACAGGAAAATATAGCCATTGAAGAAAACAGTACAAATAAAAGACATCAAGATTATAACAATACCCAGCTTTTGAGTGCGTCTTCTGGTTTTATCTTTAGCACTGAATAATATCAAATTATATCCAAATTAAGTAGGATAAAACTCAGAGGGCTTGCTATTGGCCTAGGAGACACTGATTTTTGTCTCATGATAAACTGCCAGTTTTATGGTGTGTAACAATCCAGAAATGAAAGCAGAGGATAACTAGAAAAATGGTCAATTGCACAAGCTTGCCAGTCTGAATGGACCCTATTTAATCAAATGATGCCTTCACTAAAGAAAAACTGAATTTGAAATCAACAAGTAAATGTGCTGCAGATGTAGCCACCGACCTGAAATGAATTATTGTGATTGTGAAAATGAAGTCAAGAGGGCGGTAACCCAGTTTTCTAGAGTTTACAAACCCTAAATGCTCTCCAGCTGAAAAGGTAAAAGAAAAGTGCATAGATTGGAAGTGCAAGTCAAAAGTATAATATTGATTTTTAGCTAATACTTCCCCAAATAGCTTTTAACAACAACAACAAAAAAAAGGTCGAAGCCAGGACTGTACTTTTGCTTGTCTGTCTCTCCATTCTCAGACTATTCTTTAGTCCACCAGTGTCTATTTTTTTAAATATTTATTTATGTATGCATACAAAATCTGGGGTATAGGCCAGCGGTATGGGGGTGAGATGATTCACCAGAGTCAGAGTGGGGAGCAGAACAAGCAGATTGACTGAAATACACTGCTGAGGGGAGAATCGGGTGAGTCAGGAGAGGTCTGATGCACCATGTGGGTAGCTCCCTGGCCAGGGATAGAACTCGCACCGCAGTGGCTGCGGATAGCTTCATAGGTTGCATCTTAACCCCTTGTGCCATCAGGGAAGCCCTGTTTCCATTTTTTTAATGAGGAAACTGAGAAATAGAGAGGTTAAGCAAGTGGTAACTAATAGAACATGTATTCAGCTGGCTACTGCTAGAGTCAGTATTTGAACCAAGGCTATTCATGTCCAGAGGCCACACATGCTTTTAACCACACTCCTACAACACCTTTATATAAAATCAGATCACATTCTCCATTGGCCACTGCTAAAAAATGAATCGCATCATAAGTTCTTCAACCTCTCTGTATGGATCAAAGATAAATTTAGCACAAGACCCATATGAGGTACTGGTTAAAAATACAAGCATGAAGTCACTTTGACACAGGTTCCTATGCTGAATCTACCAATCAATTGCATGACTGAGCTTAGCACAGTATGCAACATGAGATAAACCTTCAATACATATTAACATTTTTGTTGTCATTATTACTAACTAGCTTCATTATTAATGCATTTTCCCACAGTAGTATTCAACTTGGTAGTCCTGAAAAATCAATGAGAAAGATTAAAAAATAATATTTACTTCTTGGGTCATACCCCATACCAAATAAACCCTAATAACAGGGATGAGAAAGTGGTGGGGCTGCTCATTAGTATATTTGCAAATTTTCCCAAATAATTCAGGATACAGCCAAAACTAACAATCATATCAGTGAGTTAATATTCATAAAACCTACAAAAGAACATGATGGTTAAGGTGTGTGATGGGCAGTAAGCTACAGACAGCCCTTACAGAATCCCACACCCAAAATGCAGAGCACAAACCCACATTTGGCAGGTCTGGTCTTTGATAGGGTCTCCCCTGTATCATCTTCTAATTGCTATTTCTGTTTTCTTATCCTGTGCTTAGTGGAGCCAGTAGGTACTATCCTTTGGGCTCATAAGAGACCATAAGATGCGTGTTGGACTTGTATTATTTAGTCAGATTGTTGAACAAACCTGAGGAGTCTTATAATTAATTTCTGGATATGTTTTAGCAGAGAGGGACTTCAATCTTTGTGGATCAATTTTTTTAATTATCACTATTGTTGAAACTTTAATTTATTAAGCAAATATTCGACCTTAGGTTCTATACGTATAGTCTCATTTGATCCTCAAAATACCCTGCAGTATAAGTGTTACTAATAGGTGAAGGAAGTGATTGAGAAAGAAATCAAGTTGCCCAGACCCACCTCGCTTCTAAGTGGCGAAATCAGAATTTGAATCCAGATCCTTACTCCAAGACCCCTATTCTCTCAACCATGTTTGTGTTGTCTTGTGTAAGACTGCCTATTAGGACTGCTAGCAGAATCTTGTTAGATATAGACTTACATCACATCGTCTTAGGTCTTGAGTATAATAAATTACTATTGGCTCCCGGTAGAGGGAGTGTCAAGTAGAGACTAAACTTTATACATGCCCAAGGTAAACCTTATTTAAATGTGAGAGGAGACCAAATGTATCTATTACCTCTCTGATCCTAAAAGTTATGACTCTTAGAAGAAGAGACAGAATAAGGACAATTCCGTCCCTCAGAGGCCCACAGTAAAGTTCTCTAAGTAAATCAACCTTAGAAATGTTATTGAACAAGCTTCACTCAGTCTAATCATGGTCAGCATATTCCTGTCTCTGTAACTCCTAGTGGAATTCTAAATAACAAGGAAAGAAGGAAGAAAGGCAAAGGGATAGGAATGAAGAGAGAAAATGAGTAAGATTCTGGCACATTTCAGCATATTCTAGAGTGTAGCCTGATTTTATTTTGAGTCACATTTTTTTTTTTTTTTTGGCAAAAGCACCATTTGGTTTATACATAACATCTCTGTTTGAGGGAATTTAAATAGGAATTCAGATTCACTCATAGTTTGTCATGTTCTTAGGATAAAGTTGGAAAAGAAGTAATTAAACTATTGCTCCCATTTGAATATAGAAATTAAAGGACACATTGGGGATTGTCCAAAGCCCCCAAAAGAGAAAAAGTCCTCCTTGGGCGAGGATGCCTCAAGGCTTGTTGAAAAAAATCCTATGTTTCTATTTAAAGGATGGTCCTGAACTATACCCAGACAAATAATTTCTTGAATAACTTTAGGACTTTCTTTGAAGCTAGACACCAAAGTCATGGGCATCTGGAGACCACTGCATAGTGATGAGCAATAGGCTCCAGGCAGGGTGGAAAATGAGGACAGAGGATATTTTTTCTCAGTGACTATAGAGAAGAGGATTTAAGAGACAAAAGAAAGACGTGATCAGAATGGAGTCAGTCCCCAGGGATTTGAGGTGAAGAAGGAGCCAGGACGCTGAGAAGTCCAAGAACACAGAAATAGCCCCACTTACTGCAGTGGGATGGCTGGCTGCTCAGTCATTTAAGAACCCAGCATGTCTCATGCTTTTCCTACGTAAATCATGTCATTGTCATTTCATATTTGCTGTTTCATTGTGACAGGGAAAGCTATATTCTTGTTTGATTCAGATACTCACTTTATTCTATCCTACATAATGTTAACAGTTTTTTTTCAAAATATCTTCTGCCATTCTTCTTCTCATACCTGGTGCTCCAGAAGTGCTTGTAATTCCTTCATATATCACACTGCTTCTCGCCTCCAGGCTCTCTGCGTTTCTTCCTCCCCCATCTACCCCTTACATATCCTTTAAGATACCTCTTGGGTGACTATTTCTCCTAAGCATCAGATTGGCTGATGTATCCATGCCACAGAGTTGTATATAAATTCCTGTGCATGACACTGTCATTGAAATTAACCCTAGCTACAACTTGGAACTGCCTGAGAACCATAACTGGATCTTGCCCGTCTTTAAATTCACTAGCACAGAGACAGTTCCATGATAGCATTTGGTAAAAGTCTGTTGATTTAATGACTAATAGAATAAAAAATGAAAATTGACAGGAATACTTTATTAAAGGTCATCTAACAATCTATAGAAATAACCAAGGTTAAAAAATTTAATGTATCTCCTATGACTTGGTGAAACACAGGATGATAATCCACCAACCAAGAAAATCATTGCATGAGTTTTTATTATACAGAGAATAAATATTTATTGAAAATAAATTATCAATGCTGAGTTTTTATTATACAGAGAATTCTCACTTGTTAATAGGTTAGTTTCCATTCAATTGAAAGTGTTAGTGATATGAAACTCTGAATGTATATATGGAATAAATTGTTGTGAATGGTGTTTAGATGCATACGCTAGCCCACCAACATGCAAAATCTTAGTTACTTCACAATGTAGCTGACCTTCTCTAAACTGTTATTTTTCCTTTACTCAAACACACCCTGGGGGCCTTGTCAAGATTCTTCTGTCTTCCCAGTGTCACTTCCAGAAAGATATAGTTTTCATTCCCACACAAAAATCTTCTTTCTCCTTTGCAGGTGTTAATCTTCATTTTTCATTTCCTTTCAGCATTTCTAGCTCATTGTCTTAGCTCAGTTTTCTATAACAAATTGTAATAGACTGACTGACTTTCTCAACAAACATTAATTTCCCACAGTCATGAAAGCTGGAAAATTCAAGATCAAAGTGCTGGTTGATTTGGTGTCTAGTGAGAAATGTCTTCCTGGTTTGTAGTCTGCTGTCTTCTATTTATGTCTTCACATGGCATTTCCTTGGTGCATGTGGGAGGGAGAGAGACAGGGGGGAGAGAGAGAGACAAAGACAGACAGACAGACAGAGAGAGAGAGAGAGAGAGAGACAGAGACAGAGACAGAGACAGAGACAGAGACAGAAAGGCTGTATGTCTCTCTTTTTATAAGGTCATAATGCCATCAAGAGGGCCCCACACTCCTGATTAATCTAACCCTAATTCATATCCAAATACCATCACTTTGGGAATTAGGGTTTCAACATATGAATTTGGGGGAAATGTATACACTCAGCTCATAGACTCTAGATTCTGATCTTAGTCAGAAACATGTTTTCTCTCAATATGTTTAATTTTTTCCCCACCTACAAACTAGCCTCAACCTTGCAGAGTTATTAGAAAACAAACCCATTAGTAGACATGTAGAGTGAAGGGATGATGCAGAAACACTGATACACTACACCAGATAGACAAATCCAGAGGTGCTGCCTTCCTAGCTGAGGTCCTTTGTTGTCTTCCTGCGTATTCACGGTAAAGCCAGCCTTTCTTAGAGAGGCACTCTGATTTAGCCCTCTTATTTTCCTCACTGCATCCATCTTTTGTTATGTTTCATCTCCTAAGATATGCATTCCTCAGTTCTTTCCATGCATTCAACTTGAATCCCTCTTCCCAGAATATCTTACCCCACCTTACTTCCTACTCTGACTCTCATTCTCACTCCTTGTCCACTTACTAAATGCCTGCAGTTGTAATTATTCAGCTTGAACATTTTCTCAATAAAATCTTTCTTGACCATCCTTGTTCCCTGTTAGTTGACTTGTTACTGCCTTCTGCTCTGTGGGGGCTTTGATTTATGCATATCTCTGTCCAAAAATAAGCTCTTTGCTGTGATTTTCATCAGAGAAGCAGCATAGCACAAACTATGAGCTGGATCTGTGTTCAAACACCAAACCTTGCACACAGGCTTTGTAATCCAGGACAATTTGCTTAGACAAAAATGATGTCTGTTAGGAGAGGTGTTGGGTTCAGAGAGAGTGGGGTCCTTGGGTTGCCTGTGAGGAAAGCTTTATCAGAGCTCCTCTTTCAGCAACATGTGGTGAGTCTCCTCACGTTGAGTTTCCCTGTGAGACAGAGATGTTTACTTAAATTCAAAAGGACAGTGTTGTTATAAAAAGAGAAAGAAAGTAAAGGACTCTTGCACATACGCAAGCTGCCCCTGACAGGGACAGGTTTGCTAAAAGAGATGCCTGCATAGACACAGGCGGTGGCCTTGGGAGGAAGCCACCTCTACTGCTTTGCAAAGAGAAGAGGTTGGTGAACAGATGCACCTGCATAGTCACAGGCGGGCAGAGGAGCTGCTGCATCTTGTCAGGCCAAAATTGCACTGATATAGTCTTCTCCTTGGGAAGGGTTCATTTCTTTGTGGGATTATTAACTGCTGAGATATTAATTATTTCTAGGGTTGGCACCTAATGATTATTTTCTATATTTTGTTTGACTAGGTCAATTTGGAAGGTGGATGATTCTTTTACAATGGACCTTAAACTCCAAAGCCCTACCTGTCCTGCACCTGCAGATAGTTTACTTTTCTACATAGCTTGTTTAATGACTATGTTAATCATTTCTACCCGGACCTCTAGCTCCTGTCATTGTGTGAGTCAGTTTCTGGTTCTATGATACCTCCTTCACAAATTTTCTACTCTTTGCCTCCATTCCCATGATAAATGGAAAAAATCTAGATTAACTATCAGGACAAACAAGAGCCTCTTGTATCTTACTTAGTATAAAATTTCCTCTCCTCTCAGATACAGACTGGAACCCAAGGTGGGGGATGCTTGCTCTTTGGCCTCCACTTATATTTACAGCCATTGCCCATGCAGAGGGGTCCACTGTGGGCTGGGCAGTTATGAAAACTGGGCATAGTCTTGTCTGGACAGCATCAGCAATGGTCCCAGTAAGACTGTTCAGGTTTGGATAGGTGTTCACTGAGCTGTGGATTTAGTGGCAGGACCCTCTCCTTTGCCTGTCTAGCTAGACAAATAAACTCTTTTTCCTACTCAGTGTACAACTCTGTCACTGTACTTACCTCATTATATATTAATTTTCTGTTTACTTCTATTGGTCCAGCAGAAACTGAATAGTCCCTGAGGGACAGAATGCCTCGGCCAGCCTGAAACAGCAATGACAGCCTCAGGGGTGTGTCCTTTTTCAGAGCACATGCTCAACTCAGGCCTTTCCTGCTTGCTTGTTTTGTCCTCACAACATAAAACAGAGAGAGAAAGAAGTGTTGGTAATGGTGGTACTGAGAACCCATGGGTCAACTCTGAGGGTTATTTTCTCAAAATTCATTTTTAAGAGCCTTTGGGAGCTACTTGGAGTCTGTATATGTGACTACAGTTCAGATTTGTTAGATTATTTGTGATTTCACTACATTAAGGGGAAACTAACATTTGTGTAGCCCAATATGCTAAATCCATTTTAAACATTCCCTTTATTCATTTATTCATTCCACTGATGTTTTAAGTATGTTTACTGTGTTTGTTTTCTGCTGATCTAGAACACAAGGGACAGAGAGTACGTCAATGTGTCAGGGCCAGGTTTTTAAAGACCTGTTTATATCATGACAAAAGAGTTGAAATTATTCTCTAGGAGTGTGGAACTAAGAACACAGTGGACACAACTTTATCCTACAGCATGTCAGTACAGAATGAGTTGCTGGTACAAGATTGGGGAGCTAGAGGAATCCCATGAGACCATCGCATTCATTTGGGGAGAAGAAACTAAAATCTAAACAGGGCAATCAGTGATCCTGGGACAAAAATATGAGAGAATGGATTTAGAGTGATTTTGAAGTTCGACTTGAGAGATTTAGTGACAGATCAGATCCAAAGCCTAAAGGGAGATATTTTAGCCTGAGTGAGAAAAATGTTGGTAATGCATCAACCAATTTTTGAAATATAGGAGGTTGCAAGACTGAGTTATGATAATAAGTCCATATTAATCAGGAAATCATTGTAGGCTTTTACATTGAAAATATACAGTGCAAATGAGAGTGTCAGTTTAGGAGTAAGATCAGAGCTGGCGATGAAAGAACATTTGGAAAATTGTTGGTATATAGTTAAAGACATGAGAGAGGATTAAATCACACAGATGAACAAAGCAGAAAGATAAAATGCTGAGGGAAGATTCCTAGGGGCACCACTTAAGGGACAAAATGAAATGAGCCAGAAAGGAGATTGAGAAATTCAGACAAGTGGAGAAACCAATGAGACTGATCAAGTGATGTCATGAAAGAAGAGAGTTTCAAGAAGGGGATATAGATATGGAAGACAAGAATAAAGGAGACCACAATAACTCAAAAATATAGAACAAAATCATATAAGAAGTTAATTCACTGCATGTTTAGCTCAGGGACACACAGTTTCTTCTTTATATTTTTATTTTATTTTAAATTTAAATTTAATTTTGTTTGTGTGAATTATTTCATCTGAATATTTGGCGCTCAGTTAATGTATTGATATTTCAAACACCCTCCTATGGTAACCCAAAATATTGCTCAAATGAATCTTAGAAACAAGTTTCATCTCTGGGACAGCTCAACAATTGGGTGGAATGTCTTGCTTACTTGACATGATTTCCTTGACCTAAGGCAATGTGAAAAAGTAATATACTTTATTACACTTTCATAAGCACACAGAGAGAAAACTTCTGACACACTATATGATTTGGAGAAGTGAGAAGGATGTTATTAATCTTTCCATGGATGTTCTCCTCCTGTTCTTATTATTGCTTATGATTATCTTAAAACTCCATAAATGGTGGTTGGCAATAACTTTATTCCATATCCTTTTTCCGAGGAAAGACTGCAAAGTGGATGAATGAAGGAGAGGGAAGGAAGAACATTAAAATTTGAGTAGTTTTTCTCTTTCCACCTATGTTGTCCCAAATGGCAAGATTTTACCTTTTAAAAAAAATGTATATATATATATATATATATTTATTTATAGAAGCACTGGGTACAGTCAGAAGCGCGGGAGGGTGAGAGAATTCACCAGAGCCAGAGCGGGGAGCAGAGCAGGCAGAAGGACCGAAGTACACTGCTGAGGGGAGCAGCGGGGGGCAGGAGAGGTCTGCGCGCCATGTGGGACCCTCCTCCGGTGGCCGGGGAGCAGCCGGGGATCGAACCCGCGCTGCAGAGGCTGTGGGCAGCTTCGCAACCCAGCGCTCAACCGCTGCGCCACCTGGGAGGCCCTATTTTGCCATTTTTTAACCTAAATAGTATTCCATTGTGTGTACATGCATGTATTGGTGTGTGCACATATTGATACCATATCATTTGTTATTATTTTTGAGTTGATATTGGTTTACAACACTGTAATTCAGAGACAAAGGATCCTGACTTCTCAGAGGCATAGATATCTTGTGGTAGAAAGTAAAATTGGTGTGAAAGTAAAATTAGCTTGGAATAATAGGATTATACAGGAAGCTCTGGCTACCTGAAGGAAATACTACTCATAGGGAAAAAAAAATATTAATAGGCTACTGTGAGTAAACGGTGATTCTTACAAATCTTGAGAGATTTTGAATAATATCTGTGTGCCAGGCTGTGTGAATCACAGTGATAGTTGGCTATCATGACTAGAAACTTGGGGCTTGGTGTTAGTTCTTGGTTAAAACTGTGGGTCTGCTACTTAGCAGCCGTGTATCCTTAACCTCCCTCATAATTGTAGCTGCATCCTAAGATTGCTGGAGAGATTGAAAGCTATTTTATATTAAAGTTTTCTAGCAAAATGGCAGGCATACTAAGAGTTCAATAAATGTTAGTTTTTTTAAAAAAAATCTTTATATTTATTGCATGATATCCATTTATTTGATTTGATACTTTAAAAGTTAAATATTCATTTGTCTACATCAAATTATGCATTCCAAGCATTAAATTAAAATATATATCCTGACATCTTTAAAATTAAACTTTGAAATGATAGGAACATGTTAATCTTATTAAGTATATATTACCTGTTATATAGAATGTATCTGAGAGTGAATGAAATCTTTAAGCATCTCTAAAATCTGTGTTTCCCTAAGTTCCCTCATGCCTTATTTTTAATACCTGACTAATGGAGATTATTTAAAAAATTAAACCCTACTATAGATAGATTCGAAGAAATAATAAGTTTGAAAAATGATGACATTAATGTTCAGTATATTTAAATAACTATGGGTTTGAATTTTATTTTAATTATATCCTTTGTTCATAACTAATATCCATTATCTATTTATTGAGGCAATCAATAAACCAAGTACTGATACATTAAATTTAGAATGACTTATAAAAGTAATCTGAGTTGGTACTTTTCCACTTTGCAAATTGAAATTCTAACGTTATCCTTATGTGAATTTTGTCTGGTGCTTTTGGTAAGTAATTGGAGCTTTGACCTACATCAGGGTGTGCTGTCATGAGTAGTCCATGGCAAACAAGGTCTGGCTTCAAGTCCAACTTTGTTGCTGTTTATATGTGACCTTAGAGAAATTCAAGTATCTTTGCTTCTGTTTTCTCTTTAATAAATTATGTAATATAGGCCCTTATCCAATTTACTCAAACTTGTTTCGAGGATGAAATGATAATAATTTGAAAATACACATGTAAAGTGGTAAATCCCCAGTTAGCATTGTCAACAGTTTTTTGGAAATGGCAAAACAATATATAAAGAAAACAGGTCCTTAATTAATGTGTTTTTGTTCAATGTCAGTTGGATTATTTTTTTTTCTCATCAAAGGCATAATGAAGAAATGAACTTGAATGAAATGTTGAGAACCTGTTGTATAATAGTAATATTTATTGATGCTAAATGTATAATAGTAGCAACTGTAATAGTCTTTTTGATATGAAAAGTTGGTGAAATTCCCAGTTTTTCAAACACCAGTGTTGGTTGTTGAACATTTTATATGTAATTATCACCCATATTCTATTCTATTCTATCATAAATCTCAACACATTTCTTTAAATAAGAGAGATTATTCTAGATTATCTAACTGAGCCTGATTCAATGAGATAAAAGACCTCAGAAGCAAAGTCAGGATTCTCTAATTGAAGAAATTCCACTTTTGCCCCTACTTGTGGGTTCTTAAATGCACTCCTTATTAGATGGACCTACAGATTTTAGACTTGCTCAGCTGGGCCTCACAATTGTTTAAACCAATTCCTTGCGCTAAATATCGTAATATTTATCTCCCATCGGTTCTACCTCTCTGGGTTAAATAATAACATTTTACATGACTGTCTTTTAGAGCAAGGAATGACAGAATGATTAATAGACACCTTCATAAGATAGAGAAGGAAAAAGAGTCTTGGGAAGGGATAAGAATAAGTACTAATTCAGAAGTTTAGAAATGTGGCAATGTGTTAATTCACTAATTTGTGAATGGTTGTGTGTTTTCATAAAGTTGATCCATGGACGCTAAAGAAAACCCAGTTCACCAATCAAATCACAGTGCTGGTGACATGGGAGGAGCATGACATTACATCATAGTGGAAAGAACAATGGTTTTGGAACCAAACTCTGGATTACAATCAGGCTGTGGTGAATCATTGGTAGTTGTCTAACCTTGCGCAAGTTATTTAACTTTTCTGAAGCTCACTTATATCACTTTTTTAATGTAAATGTGTGATAATATTCTCTTTCTCTGAGAACTATGATAAGAATCGAGAGATTATGGATATGGAAGGCCAGTGTAAAATAATCAGTAGTGGTTAAAAGTGCTCCCTGTGGATTTGTGACATACTACAACCTTTCTCAATTTCTGAACTTCTACTAAAAACTAGTGCTAATACTGTTTACAATAGCTAAGCTTTGGAAACAACCCAAATGCCCAAAAATAGATGACTGGATCAAGAAGATGTGGTACATATATACCATGGAATATTACTCAGCATTCAAAAAAGATAAACACATGCAATTTGCAGCAACATGGATGGCGCTGGAAGGGATCATGCTCAGCGAAATAAGCCAAAAAGAAAAAGAAAAATACCGGATGGTCTCACTTATAGCAGGAATCTAGAAAACTTAAATAAGGGACCAGGAAAATGAATAACTATAAGAAAGTGAAAATCAAAATCAACAAAAAAACTATGAACCAGAGACACTTTTAGGGGGGTGGGGGCGGGAGGGGAGGGATTGGGGTCAGAATGGGGGGGCTGCAATTGTGTGGGGAATATAAAAATAAAATTTATTATTTAAAAAAAAAACTAGTGCTAATAAATAAGACTTTTTAGAGAGTAATTGTTTACTGTCTAAGAACATTCACATATACCCTATATATTATGTGATAGGAGGGAAGTAATCATACCTGTCCAGAGAAAAGTCATCATATCAGATTTCCCAAACTGTGTAGAAAGATTTATCATAAATCTCAACACATTTCATTCTAAGACATGGACTCCTTTGCATCTCCTCTGGCACTGCATGTTTCCTACAGAGTAGAACCAGATAATTGAAAGTGAAGGCACATCATAAATAGACCCTACAAGCCAATCATCAGCTGTTATCCTTGCCATTGTCCAGTGTTTATGGCTAGAACTCTTTGATTCTTACCCATTTATAAGTTGGATGAGTTGGAAGTAACTGAGTTATCTTTTGAAGTATTTATTCTAGACTTTTATCCTATTTTTATTTCTTGATCAAGACAAACACAAATAATAACCTATAAGGGTTTACTACCCATACAGATATTAGCTATTTGTAGCAACCTAGGTAAAAGTTAAAAATTTTTGAAAATCATATCAATATAGACGTGTCATGTGGGGGAGGTAATACATTAAGTATTATTTGAGAGGCCATAGGAATTAAAAGTCTAGATTTCGGGAATTACCTGAGCATTCTCATATCCTTGAATAGTTAGGAAAAACATCTAGAGTGAGAAGAGAGGAGGGCTAAGAATGGAGCCCTAGAAAATTTCAAACATTAAACTGCAGGGAAAAAAGAAGCCCATGGTAGAGACCAAAAGAAGAAATAATAGAATGTGACTGTTTTAAAAAGTAATCAATAATATTAGTCATACTTGAATGTAGAAACCAAAAAAATCAGGTACTGGAAACACTCATTAGATTTATTAGTGAAGGAAGGCAGCAGTAACTTCAATAGGTACACTTTCACTGGAGTCATGAGTATAGAAATTGGACTTGCACCAGCTGGAGTTGGGGAGGAAGGGGCCCAGTGGCACATGTGGAAGATTGTTGGAGCACGGTGATAGGCAGACTGCGAAAGTGGTTTGAACCTATAACCCCCAGAGCATATATAAAGAAGCAAACCTACTTTACCGCAATAAATACAATTTGGAATGAATGAATCAATGAAGGAATGAATAAATCCTTTTAATACTAGCATTAAAAGAAAGAATGTTAGATCATAGATGAGAGATCATAGCAAATTAAAGAAACTGTTGCAGAAAGTTCACCCAAGAAGGAAAGAATTTGAAGAGCAACATCAGGGATTTTAGTAGATCTTAGAGGTACATGATGGTGTTCAACAAAAAATGTGATGTAGATTTTTATCTTCAGAAGTGAAGCGTATAATATACTTACAGTAAGTGTAATGTTTGGTCTTGGTGCTATATCTGAATTGTCTATGAAACTTTGTAAATAGAAATTTCCAGGCCCTACCTCAAGTCTATGAATCAATATCTGAGGCATTAAGTTTTCTTTTTTTTTTAAATAATAAATTTTATTTTTATATTCCCCATACAATTGCACCCCCCCCATTACCAGGTGCAGTGTGTATGGCCCACACTCTACCATATTGAATTGTTTTCTTCTCTATGTCAGAGTTCAGATACTAATTTCAAGATGTTATCAACTCTATCTTCAATTGCTCAAATTTTGGTCTGAATGCATACCTTTCCACTATAGTTCTGTTGTTAATAGCTAGGTCAAATGTTCCGACTTAATTGCTTCACAAATATACTTTTCTCACAATTTTGCAATTTGCATTTTGCAGCTGCATGTGAATAGCAGAAAATTCTGTTGGTAATTTCATTGCTAGCAATTTGGGAGGAAAAGAGCAAAGTCTGATCTAAGGGATCCCTGGAATCTCTCTTAACAATTTTTCAATTTGCATTTTTAAAATATTTTATTTTATATAATTCTTACATCATTTTTCATTTTTGCACAATGTATGCATTTTCATTTTGGTTATATTCCCCATACAATTGCATTCCCCCTTATTTTGACCCTAATCCTTCTTCTCCCTACCCCTCCCCTTCCCCATAGTGTGTCTCTGGTTTATAGTTGCTTGTTGATTTGGATTTTTACTTTGTATTAATTAGTTTTTTTCCTGGTCTCTTATTTAGGTTTTCTAAATTCCTGCTATGAGTGAGACCATCCAGTATTTTTCTTTTTCTTTCTGACTTATTTCACTGAGCATGATCCCTTCTAGCTCCATCCATGTGGCTGCAATCTGCATGTGTTTATCTTTTTTGATTGCTGAGTAATATTCCATGGTGTATATGTACCACATCTTCTTGATCCAGTCATCTATTTTTGGGCATTTGGGTTGTTTCCAAAGCTTAGCTATTGTAAATAGTACTGCTATAAGCATAGGGGTGCAGGTGCCCTTTGGAATTAATGTTTCTGTGTCATTTGGGTAAATACCTAGGAGTGGAATTACTGGATCATATGGAACCTCTATGTTTAGTAGGTCAAGAAATCTCCACACAGCTCTCTGTAGTGGCTGGACCAGTTTGCACTCCCACCAGCAAACAGGAGAGTTCCTTTTTCTCCACAACCTTGCTAACATTTGTTGTTGCTCGTTTTTTAAATATGTGCCATTCTCAGTGGTGTAAGATGGTATCTTATTGTAGTTTTCATTTGCATTTCCCTGATTACAAGTGATGTTGAACATTTTTTCATATGCCTGTTGGCCATTTGCATTTCCTCTTTGGAGAAGTTTCTTTTTTAGCTTGCATTTTGCAGCTGCATGTGAATAGCAGAAAGTTCTGTTGGTGATTTGAATGAAAGACTGAAATTAATAGAATAAGAGCATGGTTAAATAGTCCAAACATAGACACTATAGTGACAAAAGGAGAAGAAATCTATAGCTGAAAACTAGAAATAAGTAAGTATAGAATGTGTATTTAATGTTAACAGATAGCACTGTGTTTCAGAATAACACAGCTACTTTAATTTGTGCTACCCTGACTTTAAAAAAATAAATGCAATTGGGACCTCCTTGGTGGCACAAAGGGTTAAGCACCACACTATGAAGCAATCCGCAGCCTCTGAAGCACAAGTTCGATCCCTGGCTGGCCAGGGAGCAACCCACATGGCAAAGCAGACCTCTCCTGTCTTGCCCGCTGCTCCCCTCAACAGTATTTCAGTCAGTCTGCCTGTTCTGTTCCCCACTCTGTCTCTGCTGAATCCTCTCACCTTCCTGCATCTCTGGCCTGTACCTCAGTTCTTGGATGCATAAATAAATAAATCTTTAAAAAAATGCATTTGACCAATGAGGCAAGCATTATAGTGGACACAAAAGTATAACTTCTTTCTGCTCTTGAGGAGCAATCAAGCAGAGAATATATTTTTAAAAATCTTTTTTTTTTCGGTAGATAAATAAAATTATTTAATATATACATCACCTTATGAGTTCTTTCATCTAACTCAGCAGCATGAGAAAAGTTAGTGATGCATTTTTTTTGCATATTTCAAACAATATTTTAAAATGAAAAGTATTACATCAGTCTTTTATTTTTTTAAGTAAATTAACCTTTATTAAAAATATTTTTAAAAATCTTAAAAACATTCTCTTGTAGGACAACAAGGACCTTGGAGACCTTTTTTTTTTAATAAATGAAAAAGGAAAGAAAACTGTAGTTAAATGCAACATCCAAAGTGTACGATATTTTTAACTATTATTTATTGACTTATCGTGCACTGTGCTAAACCTTTTTTCCACATTATCTAATTTAAAATCTCAACAGTTTTATAAAATGAGAGTCCTAACTTATGGATAAGAGTGATGTGATGCACAAAAGCTGGATAACTTGCCCAGAGGTACATAGCTAATAAATTAACTCCAGGACTCACATCCAAGTCTTCTCATTCCCCCTGGAAGGTTCTTTACTGCTGGAGCCCCAGCTGTGCAGACTGTAGCCCAGAGTTCATCCTACAGCACAATTAATTCAAAACTTGCCTGGTAATAGGTCTATGAAGGGAATTTGGAGTTCAGTAACTGGACACAGAGTTTTAAGGCAACCTTTATATGTAGGTATAATAATTTGTGGTTGCATGCTTTTATTTAAATCAGCATGCCTTATTAACAGCTTTTAATGATGTGATTGCTGTTTATAATATGCAAACATAGAAGTAAAGGCAGAAATCCTGAATTGCACACAAGCAGAAAAAAGCTATTTTAAACTAGATTTCTAATGAGGCTGTTCTTATATTGCCTTCAATGGACTTGAAAATCAGATATAGTCATGGCTTTACCATATTAGGAAAAGTCACAGGTCTCAGTATTCTCTAAATGATGTTGAAAATGCTGGGCTCAAGGCCTGATCAGAGTGTCTGGCTGAGTTTTCAGAGGTGACTGGAGTGCCTGTGAAAGGGGCAGAGGAGTGAAACCATAGAGAAAGGAATTCTACAAATCACCATCCTGCCCACTGATTTTGGTTGACACAAGTTAGGAACATGCCTCAATTTTCCCCTTCTGTGTGAGAAAAAAAAAAAAAATAGTTCTCCATCTCCTGTCTTTGTCTCCTTTACTTTCAGATAGAATGTTTTGTTCCTGATATTTCTGGTCCTCAAATGCATGTTTTGTTTTGTTTTGTTTTGTTTTCTTGCTGTCAGTAAATCTCGACGACACCAGCTAGCTTCTACAACTTAACTCAGTTCTGACATTCTCTTGCAGAGATAGCACCAGATCTTTCAGGTCAATGGCTCAGTGTAGGGTTAAGGTAAAAGGTATCAGGCTTTTCTGCCCTCCCACCATCAGGATAGATGAGGGAACCCTGTGATCCTGAATGCATGCCTGATGGCGGGGACCTGAAGTGGGTACACCTGCGCTAAGACTCTGCTTTTTAAGGGCGGTGTCACAGGGACGCCAGAAGCCGAGAAAGCAGCAGCAGAAGCCGAAAGAGAAGCTGAGAGAGAGGCAGAGAACGCCAGAGAGCCCAGATAGAGTAAGGATTTGCTGGGGGCTGGGAGGACTGCCAGCCTCCTGGCCCCCCAGCACCCCTGCCTGCCATATGCCTGGTGAACTCCAAAAAAAGACCTGCAAAAACCCACTAAGGACTCTGACTCCTCCTTTACCCGGTCTGCATGGGATCAGAGAACCTGCACCGTGTCCATTCCTGCCCTTTACACTCAGTCTCAGGATACTCTCTCCTACTTCAAATGCCAATCACAAGTAGCAGTAGTTCCCCAGATTACCTGCAGTTTCTGGCTGAGTTGGCCAGATTTGAGATTTCCATGACACTCTGTTCAGATTTGATTAATTTGTGAGAGTAGCTCATAGAACTCAGGGAAACACATTTACCAGTGTAGTAAAGGATATGATACTTATGAAAAGGTATTATTAAAACATATGAAAAAAGATAAAATGAACATCTAGGGGAAGAGATGTGTAGGGAAATCCATGTGGGGAGAGGGCCCTACTTCCCCAGCACCTCCACATGTTTGCCAATTCCATTATTTTCAGCCTTTCTCCCTTCCCTGGGGAGTGCTAAGAGTGCAGGCATGAAAATTCCAAGCTTCTAATTCTGTTTTACTCTCTCTGGTGATTGGCCCATCTAGGAGCAATCCAGAAGCCCATCAGAGTCACCTCATTAGTGCAACAGTTCTCCTAGCACCCAAAAAATCCCTAGGGATTTAGAACTCTATGTCAGGAACAAAGGTTGATGACCAAACATTTAATAAGCCAGAAAGAAAAAGGAAAATACTGGATGGTCTCACTTATAGCAGGAATGTAGAGGATCCTGTAGGGTAAGGTAAAAAGTATCAGGCTTTTCTGCCCTCCCGCCATTAGGATAGATGAGGGAATCCTGTGGTCCTGACTGCATGCCTGATGGCGGGCACCTGAAGTGGGTACACCTGGGCTGAGAGACTGAGTTTATAAGGGTGGCGTCGTGGGGACGCCAGCAGAAGCCAAGAACGAGTGGAAGCCGAGAGAAGAAGAGGAGAAGCAGAGAGAACGCCAGAGAGCCTAGACAGAGTGAGGATTTGCTGGGGGCTGGGAGGCCTGCCAGCCTCCCGGCCCCCCAGCACCCTTGCCTTCTGTGTACCAGGTAAATCCCAATAAAAGACCCGCAAAAAACCACTGAGGACTCTGATTCCTCCTTTACCCGGTCTGCTGGATCAGAAAAACTGCACTGTGGCCCCATCCAGCCTCTAAAATCTAAATAAGGGATCAGGAAATAAAACTAATTATAATGCTGTAAAAATCAAAATCAACAGGCAACTATAAACCAGACATACTTTGGTGGGGGAGTAGGACCAAAACAAGGGTGAGAAATGTACAAGCGTCCATGGTGATAGCTCACAGGTAAAGGGTGGTGGAAATTTTAAGGGAATTATAACCAATATGAAAATGCATACATTGTACAAAAATGAAAAATGATGTATAAAATCCATAAAATAAAAAATTCCTAGTGATCTTATAACTTAGAGAATGACAGGGGTATTGGGAGCTCTGCTAGGAACAGAAAATGAAGACCATATGTATATATTTATTATAAATTGCATTATCAGAACACAATGCTTATTGGAATAAGTTTAATAGAAAATCACTAGCATTCAAACTTAGATTCATCCATTCACTCATTTTTATATGCATACATTTCTTTAACATATGTATTGATTCAGAAACTATGAAGAGTAGGTTTCAGTGGTGTCAGAATATGAAGAGTTCCAAAAGCTTGCTAGAGACTTTTTTTCAAAGAAGCACGTCTAAAATGCATTGTGTACCATGATTAGAGTAGATTAGACTGACTTCAGCTCTTCTTTTTGGGAGCAGAAGTTTCATTGCTTTGTATTCTTTATGCAATTAGTTTCTTAGTGGAATGCTTAATTTCAGTCTGTGGCCTGTTATTTTCCTGGCTCCTTACTGGTGCAGTGGTTCCCTACTATCTTAACAACTACAATGTCTATGCTCTGCTTAATGGGTATGAGCTTTGGAGGATAATGTCATTTTTGAATGCTTAAGGAGTCTCAATTAAGAAAGCATTGGGTTCAAGGTCTTAAAAAAAAGACATTTCCATAATGATGCAACAACTAACTAAAGAATTGATAATATGGAAAAGAAGTTGTTTCATCAGTTTAAAAATCAAAACAAATTCTTTATTTCTTACCTTGACAAAACTCAGCATTTTAAATTCTCTTTGTTACAAGAAGAAGAAAAAAAATCAAAATATATAAATCAATAGTTTTAGTTATAAACTTCTTTGTTTACTTATAAACAAATTCTGTAAGGATTGAATTTGAGGGAAAGGATGAGAATAGCAAATTTTGGAAAAATGAAGCTCTAAACTTGAAAAGTCTGTCCCAGTTGTAGATTTGAAACCTAAGTAATTGTGGATGATAGTATATATATGTATTCTGTTTTAACAATAAAGACAAATAATGGTAATTGAGTCAATGTCTGATGGAATGAGAGATGTGTGGTTAGTGACTTCTAGGAATACCTTCTTGGAATACACTGAAATTTCTTATGAAACTTCTGGCAGAAATTTTAAAGGTACCTATTCCCTTGTATGCAGTTTGATTTAAAATAAACTTTTATTCTCTGGGAGAACAGACTGCTCATCCTATAATTCACTATCTACCTACTTGTCCCAGCTTGTTTGCAGACCTAATTTCAATGGAGACATACTGAAGACTTTCATCCTGTTTCAGAGAGGCCCATTCCGACTAGCAGGGGATGCTAAGTATCCAACAGAGGGTTAAAATATCCCTGATAACACACACTGAAGTTCAAATTTGAACTTGATGTTGAAGTGTAGCAGTCCTGAGTTATGCAGTCAAAGCTTTGTGATATCTTTACAAATTTATCAGCCAGAGGAAATTTAGCTTTTTTGCATTTCTGCAATCTGAATTTCTAGAATTGGCAGCTTGGGCTTATTAGCTACCAAAATCTTAAGTCTGCTGGTAATCACCATGGAATGTTGAGCAGTTAAGAAGAAGGTAGCTATTCTACTTTACCTGGCATTCATTAATTCAAATCCCTTTGTTGCTTTACTTTCTTTTATTTGGTTTTCAGAATGTCACTAAATATGTGTGTGATAACATATGTGCATTGTCTATGATTATAAACTACCAATCCAAGTCAGGAAGATTGGTAATCATCAAGCTTTTGAGTTGAATTGAGAATACCATCTAACCAGAGTTGTTATATAACACACTGTAAAACAAGATCCTTTGTGGCTTTCTCAAAAGAATAAAAAATAAAAAGTGACATAAAGACAACAAGTTGCAACACTTATTGTTGAACAGGGCAAAATTGGTCTGAAGAATGCTTTATTTTCTGTAGCTTCCAGTTTTGTTTTATCTAACTCTTCCATTTTAAACATCCTACAACGTAATTGCTTTTCTCTGCAGACTTGCTATTGAAATATGAACTTTTAAATTTGATCATAAAGACTGTCAATGGCTTTCTCCTCAAATCCATGCTGTGATATATATTAACATTACACTACTTCAACTATGTTGCATTAGTCTGTTCCACTATTGCTGCAGCACTCATGCTGTATTATCATATGCACGCATTGTATATTCCTAGTGGTGTTGGTAGAAGCACAAGGGACAAACCAAGCATATTTCAAACCTCTACTTGAATCATATCAAGCATAACCTTGTTGACCCTTTGCCAATTTTCCTTGTTGGCCAATTGCATGGCCAAGTCTAAAAGTCAATGAGTGCTGGCCTCCCCTGTTGGCGCAGCGGTTGAGAGCTGGGCTGCAAAGCTGCCTGCAGCCTCTGCAGCACCTGTTTGATCCCCGGCTGCCAGTGAGGGTCCCACATGGCATGATGGACCTCTCCTGCTGCATCCGCTGCTCTCCTCAGCAGTGTATTTCGTCAGTCTGCCTGTTTGTTCCCCGCTCTGGCTCTGGTGAATTCTCTCACCCTCCTGCACGTCTGACTGTACCCAGTGCTTGTATAAATAAATAAATGAATAAAAAAAAAAAAGTCAATGAGTGTGTCAGGCCCAGGCTTCCATGACAAGATAGCATAGATCAAGTGATTTGATCAACAGGTTTATTTTTCACTCTTCTGGGGATTGGTTAAGTCAAACTGAAGGTGCAGGCAGATCAATTCCTAGTGAGAGCTCATCTCTTGGGTCACAGATAGTCAGCATATTTTTATGTGCTCACATGGCCTTTCCTCCTTGCCTGAGCCTATAAAGACATCTCTTTCATTTTTATTACAAGGTCTCTAATCCCATTACAAGTGCCCCACTCTCATGACTTGATGTTAACCTAATTACCTCTTTAAGGTCCCACTTCCAAATATCATTACACTGGGGGAAAGAGTGTTGATAGATGAATAGAGTGGGGGAGGGTGACACAAATGCATTGTCCACCACAGAATGATAAAGTATGTTCCACTTTTTTAAGGATAAACTAAAAATTTGCATGACAAACTTTCTGAATTTTTGATGAATAGAGAAGTGGGTCAGTTCAATCCAGTAAATATACATGACTTTTCCTTCATTCAATTTATATTACTAGATAGTAGTACTTGGAACTGTAGCTGAAAGGAATACAGATTCTCAAAGTTTATGCATTTTTTAACACAGTGGGGAAGACTGAGATGGAGCAAGAAAAGAAATTCTGTGATAATTATTGTGATATCTTCCCTAACCATGTACTATTTTTTCCCTGTAATCCTTTCTCCTTAATATTATTTATTTGTATATAATAACAGTCTAAAGACTGACTCAGATGTCACCTGCTGTACAAAGTTGACCTTCAACTTATTCCTTTAAAATCTATGTTCTCCACATTTATTAAATTAGATTTTTTAACTCCATGAAGTGGTCCTTGGTTGATGCATAGTAGTTGTCAAATTATGTCTTATGGGGCCTCCCCGGTGGCGCAGCAGTTGAGCACTCGCTTGCGAAACTGCCCACAGCCTCTGCAGCGCCAGTTCAATCCCTGGTCGCCGGGCAAGGGTTCCACATGGCGCGTAGACCTCTCCTGCTGCATATCTGCTCGCCTCAGCAGTGTACTTCGTCATTCTGCCTGTTCTGCTCCCCGCTTTGGCTCTGGTGAATTCTCTCACTCTCACATGCTTCTGACTGTACCCAGTGCTTATATGGATAAATAAATAAATCTTTAAAAAAATTATGTCTTATGATTTTCTTAATGTAACTAATATGAGGTAACAGTGGTGTCTGCAGGAAGGATTGTTTTATAAGAAAGATATTCCCAACCCACACTGAGACCTCAGTAAAAATTAACTGCAAGTATGACATATTTCAAAAACAGAAACAACATTATTTGTTCCTTTTGCTGCTTGTCCAGAACAGAATAATTGTCCAGTGAGTAATTCCCACATCCAACCTTAGTGTCTCAAATTTATTCAGGAGATGTTTCATTGAAAGTCTCCAGGGAAAGTTAGACTTTATTTGTGTTAATTTTGAAGAAAATTTTGTTTCATGTACCAATGTGGAGATGAAATAAAATCCTAAGCCATATTGCCTCTTGTGTCCCAAAAGGTTGAAATAACTGTCAATAGGTGCTATAATCAAAGTTAGTTAGTGACAAGATTAGGACTTAAATATTTTTATTTATTAACAGTAAAGGAGGTATATTTTTAAGGATGTAAGCTGGCCATCCTACTAATAAAACCTTGAAACCTGAGATACAGTGCAAAAAAAAAAAAATGAAGTGGCTTCTCTCTCTCTCTCTTTCTCTGTCCTTGTCATTGCAAGGATTTTTCAGTTTACCAATTAATCTTCCTTTTTATTATGTCTTGTCATGGTTGAAGTATCTTCTAAGGACTGATAACATGAAGGGAGAACTGATGATTTATATCAAGAGGAAAATAAAACCTAACATTTTAACGTTAACACCAACTTCTGTAAACACTTCACATAAGTGTGTTTGGATGGGTCCTGTGTGTATATCCCTGTCACTGACTGAGGTCACAGGGCATGGGACACAGAATACCACAAATTTCTATCCCCTCAACGACGGTATTTGCTAGGAGTAACCTGAGGCCCAGAGAGTTGGTGTTGTTCACAGAGCACACAGTGGTCCAGAGCCAGAGACCAGCTTTGAACTCAAATATCTTGTCTCTAATTCCGTGCTCTTGGAATCTTGTCAGCTTTCTTGGAAATTTATTTTACTCTTGAAGCTTTCGATAATGGTATTTTTCATGTCTGTCTTAACCAAGGACAAATACTGCATGACTTTAAATCCCAGAAGAAAAATGTCTGACTTTATCCTTAAAAATGAGCAGGCAGAAAACAATGAGATGCTACTTCTGTGGCCTCAGAGCCTGTTAGAAAGCACTCCAGAGAGGGGCACAGCATTTGGGGAGGATTGGGCAAGGAAATGACACTGTAGTTAGACCTTGAAGAATGGACTATGTTTGGTGTCAGTGTGGAGGGAGATGGGTTTGACAAAGAGCAAGCAGAATGTCACTTGGGGGGAGAGGGGTCATCAGAGAGAAACAGAGAAGGCAGAAGACCCAGATGGGAGTAGGAGGGAGATGTGACTGGGCCAGAGTTCCTCCTGGGAACAGTCGGGAGTCATACATATTGTGGTCATGAGGAAGGAACTGGGGTTGACTATGCCAAATGTGATTGCTAAAGAGAAGCAGAATACTTCTGTTATACTGGAAATTTGAGGTTATACCTGTATTCTTTTGTTAGGATAATTATATGCACAAGATATTCTTATACATGTTCCTTTTTTATAGTTACCCCTTTATGTTATTATTTCTTAATGTTTTCAACTAGATGAGTGGTGAATTTGGAGAAGACATGATCACTTACATGATCACTGTAATGTGATACTGTATCCCCATATCTCCTAGCATTGTTTTATGAATACAGTACAGAAACATTAAATACAGGAAAGAATAGCATGTAGAAAAAGAAATGAATTCTGACTCTCTATGAGGAGTAGTTAGCTGTTGGAGGTCAATTCTCCATCTTCATCCAACAAAGTCTCTCTCTCTCTCTCTCTCTCTCTCTCTCTCTCTCTCTCTCTCTTAAATTGCTCTTTTAGGGAGAGTAGTCTAGTGTACCATATTGATTTTGTTCCTTTTGGGCTTTCTTACAGGGCAAGCATGCTTCTTCTTGATCTTTCATTTGCTTTCACAATCCCTCCAAGTTACAAAGCTTTCTACTTATTCATGTTTTTTTATGAGTCTCCTCATTTCTCACATTTTTGCTGATTCCAAAGCTTTTGTGGCTCTGGTATCACCCCTTTTAGAGTCAAACACTATTCTACCCTCCCCAACCTGTATGTGTAGACATTATGCAAAATGTACATTATTACTATTGTGTATTTCATATGACATTGAATAGACCATCCCAGATATTCTGCCTATGGTACTCTAAATATTTATTTTATGATAACTCACTGAAGAGCTGAAATTGATTTCTGTAGCAAACATAAGCTGCTGGATGTACATTTGCCGTGTGTAAGTATTCAAATCAGTGCTGCTGTGTGTATGCAAAATAAAATCATAAACTTGAGTGACTATCCTTGCTATTTACTAACAATAACTATGCTAAGTGATGAGTCATGTCTGGGATACAGCAATTTTCTCCTGGGGATGAATTTTAATTAAATACCAATGTTGCATAGTTGGATGTTATGCTTAAGTGAAAAGGGTTGCAGGGATTCCAGTTTTCTGGGTGAGATGCAGAGCTGCACAGAGCTCTTGTAGCAACCGATGCAGTCACAGCAGAGGGCTGGCAAAAGGACTTGGCTTAGCACTAATGATTCATTGCTTATACTGTCACTAAATGGTCTACCAAGACAGCAAGGAAATCCTTTGTCTTTGACATATATTCATATTCCTTTCTCTCCACTATCTCTTATACCCTCTTAAGCCAGTCTGTAGACATTAAAATGTACAGGGGAAAAATAGACTTATCTTTTTCTCCCTTGGCCTTGCAGCCTCTGTCCTATTTCTGGCCTTCCTGTTATTGCTCAATGTCATTTCTCTCCTACCCCTTACCACCCGACCCTACAGTCTTCATACTGGGCTTTTTCAATACCTAGTGATTGACACAAGACTGCTTTTTCAGAATCCTAATAAATTTCCTGTCATAAAAGCCAAAGATCCCTTCCCAATTCTAATCCTCATGTACTTTTCTAGGTTATTCCACCCATCCTTCTCGACACACTTCCTCTTGACTTCCATGACACTACATTCTTATTGTTCATTTCTCACTTCTATTTCTTTTTAGTTTCCCCTCTGACTTCTCTTTCTCCACCTACCTCGTTAGTGTAAAACTCTTGGTCTTCTCTGTTCCCACATGTTCTCCCTAAAGGATTTCAGACACTTTCTCTATTCATCATCTACCCTTAGGTGATTTGAAGTTTGTGTTATGAGCTCTTCCCCTAGATTACACAATGTTCCCCAAACAAGCTAACTAGTTAGTGACATTTCTTCACCTTGCAATGTCCTCCTTCCCTGAACAAAATGCTTGTTATTTGTACCACATTAAATTTGCAACAGCTTGCTGGGCACTGGTGTTCTTCCCGCTCTCCACATTCAATGTAACTAAAATGAAATTGGACTGTGGAAAACAGCATAAAGAACATGACCTTTATCCTTGAACAGACCCAGGGTTAGATTTCTAGCTTTTAATTCTATAGGACCATAGAGAAAACACTGGAAATGTTTGTGCCATTAAATGAAAGGTCTAAAACTTACTTTGTGAGTATGAAATATGTGAAAATAAACTTGGCAAATAGTTGTCTTTCAATACTTAAGAGATATAATGCATGCTTACCTTATTTCCAACACCTCTTGTCTTTTCGCATTTCTATTTTTTTATTCAAATGCCATCCAGCAGTTATTTTCCCTTTCCCCAGCCCCGTGCTCACATACAATCACGGGTCCAGTCATTTTGATTCTATGTCTCTAAGTCTTCTTGAATCCATCTCCTGCTGTCTGTGTTTTAGTCTTTATTTGTTCCCTGGATTATTGTAATAACATTTAAATGGATTGCTCTGCTTTCTGCTTCCCATTTCTTCAAACCATCCATTATATTGTCATAAGAGTTTTGTTTTGTTACACTTTCCTGAAACACAGCAATAAACAAGTTAGTACTTTCAAAACTTTTCAATAATTTCTTGTTGCCTATAATATAATGCCATGTAATATAATGTTGTATCTTAGCCATCATTGACGTTTACTGTGTAATACCAGCTGCCTTCCTAGGTTTTTCTCCCACTGTTTCTCTTATGAACTTTTGGCATTAACAACATCAGATTTATTCAGTGTCCCCAAAGAAGCTAACTATGTGCTTAGTGCTTTTTCTTTCTATTGTAGTTAGTAAATAAGTGATCTTTTCCCCTCCAAGCTAAATTCTTTGAAAGAAAACAATACAAATGTAATAAAGCTAGTGAAAAAAAGAAATAAAAATAGTAAAGGAAGAACCAAGAAAAGTAATTAAGCCAACAATAAGGTCAATAAAACCATAACAACATTTACTATGACTATATACAAAACCTGACTCGGAACCACTTATTAGCCAAGATTTAGCCAGTAATTCACTCACTTCACAAATAACTTCTGGGTGAATTCCATGTGTCTAGCACTAGGAATTGAAAAACAACTAAGAAAAAGAGCCAATGCCTATTCAAAAAGAATCTATAGGATTAAGTTATATACTTGAAAGAATATTTGAGGAATACATACAACAGTTTATCTTTTATAATGAAATTTCTCCTGGTTCTGAATTATGAGAGAAATTTCCCATTTGGGACATTACATAGGGCATATTAAGTAAAATAATGGATAATGCCCTCAACAATGTTTTCATATTTAAAAAATAGCAGTGTAGGTTTATATAACTGTTAATTAAGCCATACTATTAAAAAGAAATCCAAATCTCCTACTTTGGTAGAAGTAGCAATGTGCAAAATAGTTGTTGAAATCAAGTACTATTTTCTGATTTTGTGAACTTTTTCTCAAATATTGCCAGACCCATATCCAAGAGTATCATTGACATCATAGTCAAAATGATTTTGTGCATTTATTTATCATATTGGTACCAAAAAATCCTTATCTACCAGCCCATATGTATTAGTTTCCTATTGCTGCTGTAACAACAGGTTACCACAAAGTAAGTGACTTAAGACAACCAGTTCTGGAGGTCAGAAGTCCATGTTGTTCTCACTGGACCAAAATCTAGATCTAACAGGGCTGGGTTCCTTTATGGAGACTCTAGGCCGAATCTGTTCTATTACCTTTCCAACTTCTTTGTTACTCCGCCCACATTCATTATCTTGTGCCCCACCATCTTTAAAGCCTATAAAACCTGTAATATTACATATATGGTCATTATTACATATAACATCTTCCTCTGACTATACTTGGAAAAGGTCTTCTGCCTTTAAGGACCCATATGCTTACCTGGGTGTACCGGATAATTCAGGACAATCTCCTCATTTTGAATCCCTTGCTTTTATCACATATGTAAAACCCTTTTTGTCACCCATAGTAATATTTCCAAAAGATTCTGTGGATTAATAGGACAACATGCCAGGTGGGTGGGGAGAAGGGGTTGTTATTCTGCCTGCCATGCCTTCTTACTGTCATGTTCTAATTTACAATGGAGTTTGTGGCTTCCCACCTACCTATACAGAGGAGCAACTTGCATGATGTAATTATGTACCTTTTCTATAACACAACAAGAAAATTTATGTTTCACTAGACTTTGTACCTAGTTTTATTTTTTTCAGATTTATTTATTTATGCGTGCAAGAACTGGGGTTATAAGCCAGAGGTGCAGGGGGTGAGAAGATTCATCAGAGAGAATGGGGAGCAGAACAGGCAGATCTTCTGAAATACACTGCTGAGGGGAGCAGAGGGCTATTCAGGAGAGGTCTGCTGTGCCATGTGGGTTGCTCCCTGGCCAGCCAGGGTCGAACTCGTGCTGTAGTGGCTGCCATAGCTTGATAACGTTGTCTTTAACCCCTGCGCCACCAGGGAAGCCCCCATGCCTAATTTTTTATGGATATGTGTGCATGTGTTATTTAGGACATATGCACTTTTGTCTGCTTTTGTAAGGTTAGAACTTAAAAGAGAGTGTATTTTGTGGTGTCACTATATCTGAATCTGCTTCCTTTACAGCGAATATTGAGGGCCCCTTCTTTCCCCCTCATCTCTTTCTAATGTATTGCGTTTCCCTACTCTATACCTGATGTAGACTTGATAATGGGTTAAAAGCATCTATTCCATTTCTTTGATGAAAGTAAAATGAAGCGATAAAAATATCTACCAATCCTGGGAAGCACTTTCAAGAATGATGGTGTTTATTGCTAATGTAAAATGTTTTTGATTGTGAACATACTGCACATGTGATCTTCTGAATAAAGATAATTTTGCTCTGTATGAATAATTTCCCATTGTTTTCCAAATCGTGTGAGTAGTTAGAAAAAATAATTTCTATTATGTGCTTGTCAGTTCCATTTTACAAAACTGCTACAATCTTGGATATTGTGGATACAACCAGATGTATGAAGATTTCTGACTAGAGTGTGGCATGGGAAAAAAGCATAAAATGCTGCTTGTGGATTATGAGTTACTCACTGGGATTTATCTATGACCAATGTAATCAGACCTCAGCAACGACCTAGTTCTGCACTGGTAGATACTCAATAAATATTTATTACTTGAATAAGAGAATCATGTTTCATTTTCTCCCCCTAGTCAATTGCCATTGGATTGTATTCTTCCCAGTCACCTCGCTTCAATCAGGAGGAAATAATTGACATGCCTGCCAGATCCGTGCCCATACTGCAGTTTTCCACACCATACCTCAAGTTCATGCCCATGCCCAGTTCTTTAAGGCTTTCTGCTAAATGCTCTCACCTTCCCAGATATGTTAAAATTATACCCCACTGCCAGAGAACCACAAAACTTCCTTCCTTCCTTCCTCCCTCCCTCTCTCTCTCTCTCTCTCTCTTTCTCTCTCACCTTTCTCTGTCTCTTTTTAAAAAATAGTATCTCAGGATGTACGGAGAAGACGTTATTAATATGCCTATCTCTTCATTTTTGTTACAAACCTGCTTCCATATCCACAGTTGGAACAGATTATTTCTCAGATTCAGAGCTGTTGCATGTGGGATCTTTAAAAGGAATAATGCCTGTACCAGGCTGCCTCCTGCAAGGGCCAGTGATACACTGAAGACTTGCAGAAAGGACATGTTAAAAAGAAATGGGATTGAATTGCATCAGATGACCTTTGTGGAGATTCCTCTAGCTTATGCATTGGTAACTCAAGTGTCATGTTTTAGTTCAATACTATAAAATATGCTGAAAAACGTCTTGGTATAAAAATTTCTTTCATGCCCCAGTCCCTACACAGTCATTAATATATGTGTGCTACGTTTGGAAGGAAGCAGGTTTCTGAAAATGTGGGGATATTTTAATTAGAGACCAGTGAGGCCTCTCCATATGAAAAAGGAAATCCTTTTGGATGATAAAGCTGAGTCACTCAGGCCAACCCTTTACAACTGAAGAAAATTTATTGCTGGGTTATAGCATATTCCCTGACTTCAGTCCTTTGCTTTTGACCCGCTTTTGCCCCATCTACCCCTATCTTGAACATCACTTTGTAGATTTTCCTTTTCTTCAAGTCGAGTGTCATCCATCAGTTTCCCTTTGCTTCATATCACAAATATCCTCTCCGCTGTCATGTTGGACTGGGGCACCTGCAAATAGAGTTACAACCACATGCCATGCTCCTCCTGTGCTGGGGACCAGTTAAACATAACTACTTTGTGGGTTTGTTGTGAGGAACCCCCCAAAATAATATATTCCAATATATTCCATTGAACTAAAACATGACACTTGAGTTACCAATGCATAAGCTAGAGGAATCTCCACAAAGGTCATCTGATGCAATTCAATCCCATTTCTTTTTACATGTGACACTTTGGTCAGCTCCAAAGTGTTCTTCAATATTCTACAAGCATTATGACCGATTCCCTCAGTGTCTTCCCCTCACAGCGGGGCCCCTCACTTCATGTGAGGTTTATTATGGATTTTCTTTCACAATACTGACATTTCAGGTTATGTTTTCAGCAATTTTTTAATTACTGAATTTTTTAAGTTATTATTTTAGTGACATGTAGCATACACACAGAAATATACTCCAGTTGTAAGTATATAATAGAATGGCATTTTCACAAAATAAACACACCCATATAACAAACACCCAGCAAAAGTTCCATGTGGAGTAGTGTAAAATATCTATAGTATAAATAGTATAAAATTAATTATCATTACCAGCACTTAATTCTCCTCTTGTACTTGTCATAATTGAATATATATTTAAAGAAGGATCTTTGAAGAATTTTTTCACTTCTCTGCAAAAACATGCTTGGTTCCCTTGGATATGCCCAGTTCTGTGCTATCTTTATCTGTGACTATCTTTCAGCTTCTCTCTGGGATCTAACGTGTTCAGAGATCAAGATACCCAGAAAAAAGGATGACTAAAGGACCGCTGAAATGTGTGCAAGATCAGCATGCACTTAATCTGTAAGGACAGGGCATTGATCAAAGGAAGTGGGAGGGGGTGCAGTGGGGCTTTTGTCAAGGAAACCTTCATCAGTGACTGAGAAAGACACTTTTAAGCACATTTCTTCTTACCCTCCACCTGACTTTACTGCTAGTACCGCATGTTATTTTACTATCTCAGAATAATTTTGTCCACCCGCTGAGCCATCTGCCCAGGTGAAGGGTCCCATCCAGTGAGATTTGTAGCCCTTGCTCTTCACATTGTCTGTCTGTCACTTTCACTTACATCTGTGTTTCATATTCTCCCTTCCTTTATTGCCAATATTGCATGTCCCTGACTTAACAAAAGCAGCCTTGGCTTGGTATTCCTGATCTATGGACTACTAATAAAATGCAGAGTGGCTATATTCTTATCTCTTAGCACCACAAGCCTCTGAGTGCCAAGAGTATGCTATGATCACAAAATTGCCGTGAGGTACAGGCCCACAAGTCCATATATATGCAATTTTCCATGAAACTATGTCCGAAATTGCTATTAACTATCTTCTGCCTTTGACTTGTCTACTAGGAATTTTCTTTTTTAATTTTTCTAAATATTTTATTCTCTTTATCTCTATACTAGCTTCATTTATATCAAACATTTTTAGGTACTTTATTATGTCAGTCAATTTATTAAAGAACTCCTATGGACAAAACATTGTATTAGGTGTTGGGCAATTAAAATATTTTGGGCATGAATCTTACCTTTATGCAAACTCAAGGTGCAAGGGACATAGGACATGTGCACAAATATTTGTTTTTTTAAATGGCCAAAGAGACTTGCAGAAAAAGAAATAGATGGTTGAAGGTGGAATGGAGAGAGTAATTTCTTAGGACTGGAAGCAAGAGAGAAAACCATGTGATGGAAGTGATACTTAAAACAAACTTGAAATTTGGGGTGATTTGGCATATATGGAGATCTAGTAAAGAATCTCTTGGTAGAAGAATCGGAATGAATTAAAGGAAAAAGTAAATACAAAATGGAGTTTGTAGGGGCCTCTCCGGTAGCACAGCAGGTTAAGTGTGGCACTGTTAACCTGTTTGCAGCCTCTGCAGCATGGGTTCGATTCCCAGAAGGCCAGGGAGAATCCCACATGGTGCTGCAGACCTCTCCTGTCTTGCCCGCTGCTCCCCACAGCAATACTTTTGGTCCATCTGCCTGTTCTGCTCTGTCTCAGGTGAATCCTCTCACCCTCCCATGCCTCTGGCTTGTACCCAGCTATTGTATAAATATAAATAAAATAATAAATCTTAAAAAAATAACAAAAAATGGAGTTTGTAAAATGATCAATGAATGATTAGGCATTTGCTAGAAATGCTTTTGGAAGGAACAACATCAGCAGCAAAGAGAACTGTTAAACGGCTAAAACTGAAGAGACATCGTGGGTTTATTCTACAGGAAGCCTGGGGTGGCTGGTCCCAGGATGTGTTCAGGGCCAGCAGGGTCATCACGAACCTGGTTTTCCCTTCTTTCATTTCATCATCCCAGCACAATGGTTTTTGGAGCCAGTTTTCCCTGACAACTCACATCAGCAGTGAGTCCCATGCCCTTCTCTAGGCCAATATGAGAAAGGTGATGGGTTTGTCATGTTTGTCTTAGATCAATTGTGATTGAGTCTCTTAGAAAATAAGGTTGGTTAGCAAGAAGGAGGAAGATGAATGGAGGAGGCTGAAAGGAGGTAAATTAAGAAGAAAAAGAAAAGAAATATGAGGAAAGGAAGAGATGAAATGACTTCAAAGTTGAATTTTAATGTCCTAGTGAGAAATCAGTTTGAATATTTAGGGTCATATTATGTGAAGACTCCATGTTGCTACACCCCATAGTCAATTTTTAATCTTCATGGGTCTTTTCCTTTGGTTTGACTCCGTTGGCTCATCTTTCTTCTCTGTGTTACCGTTTGTCTTTTGTTTCCCTTCTACAACACTGGCTTCTCCCTATCTCAATGTAGTTTGGTGCTAATCCTCTCTCCCACATAAATGGCAGGTGCCGAGGTTTCTATCCAGTTTCTCTCCCCTTCTCATGCTTCCTAAAAGCACCCACATACACTTACCATGTTCACATCACTTGAACATAAACCTTTAAGGGCTTTTTCTGCCTTTGGTCTGACTTCCCACAGGGATCTCAGCCTCATGGCCCTCACCCCCACCCCACCCATTCTTTCTGGAATACCACCACATCCATCTTTTGGTTTTGTCCGACAAAGAGTTCTTCATTCATCACTTCATTCAAAGTTGTTATTTCAGGGTGCCTTCCTGTAGTCTAATTCTTATAGCTCTCCGCTCAGATCCCTGTACCCTCGGCCTTGTACATTCCATATTTTCATACTCTCTCATTATATTTAGACATTGATTCACTGACCAATGAATTTCTAAGTCTGTCCAGATCACTGTATTTTACCTAGTCCAGGCTGCCATCAGCTCCCAGCCAGATCACTGAGTCTTCTTACTAATCTCCTTGCATTCCTCTGGCTGTTCTCAAAACTGTGATGTATGCTGCAGTAAAATGATACTTTCCAAGCAGAAATAGTATGATGACTATCATCTGCTTAAAAACCTTTCTAGAGTGCCTTCTTTGTTTTAGGAAACACAAAGATTCTTACTTTCATACAATGCCTGGCAGGGAACTTTCTCTTCAACTTCAATATACATTTGTCTCCCTCTTATTCTCCCAACCAAGATCCATTGGCTTCTTTTATTTATTCAAAAGGGCATGTTGGGCCTCCCCAGTGGCACAGTGGTTGAGCACTGGGCTGTGAGGCTGGTACAATCCCTGGCTGCTGGCGAGGGTCCCACATGGTGAACAGACCTCTCCTGCCGCGCCCGCTGCTCCCCTCAGCAGTGTACTTTGGTCCTTCTGCATGCTCTGCTCCCCGCTCTGGCTCTGGTGAACACTCTCACCCTCCAGCACTTCTGACTGTACCCAGTGCTTGTATAAATAAATAAATAAATAAATAAATAAATAAATAAATAAATAAATAAATCTCTAAAAAAAAAAAAAAAGGGCACGTCATCTCCTTCCTTCTCAGAATGTTCACAAATGTTCTTTGCTTTGTCATCACCATTACCAAACTAACAATTTCTTGGGAAAGTGTTTCTTTATGATCAGTTCTTGTATGACTCCTTCATTGTACTTACCTTTATAATCACCATATTGTTTATATTATTTGATTAATATCCCATCCTTCTCTCTGAATAGTAATCTCTGTGAGGCTGGGTCATTTTTGCTCACACTTGTATTCCCAGTGTCTTGTATGGTAACTGGCATGTATTAGATGCTCAATCAATATAATTCTCTTAGCCAAACAAGCAAATAAATAAATAAATAGACTCTATTTTATACCATGAAATTTTGGAGAACTGAGATAAGCCTGATTTAACATAATATTCCAAGGACATTTAAGTATTTTTATCCATGGAAGTTGCTAAATTTATCTGTGGATGACTGATTTCATAAATTAATGATTGTGAGTTTCAGACTAATGAATTTGTGGCTATTGATGGGAGCTTGTGGGTTTTTAAGGAATTTATTGCCCTATCCAGCTAGTAATCCTGATAATACAAATGAGCACTTTTATCTAATGCTCATAATCTGTTTTATACTCAAATCTTTTAAATTATTAATGAAAGCCTGGAAACATGCTCATTTCTAACTCCTGCAATTTGACCAAGAAAATAAGACTTCTCCAATGTGTGACCATGTTTCCCTGACCAGGTTTTAAAGGATTTGATATTTTAGATCCCTTCTCTTCCAACTTTATAGTCAGTTATCTCTTCCCCCTTTTTTTAACTTATGGATCATTTATTTAGGAACTATGCTATATTCTGTGTTTTCGCTTTATTTTTTTTTTAAGATTTGTTTGTTTGTTTGTTTGTTTGTTTGTAGAAGACCTGAGGTGCAGGCCAGAGGTGTGGGAGGTAAAAGCATTCACCAGAGACATTATGGGGAACAGAACAGGCAGATTTACTGAAATACACTGCCAAGGGAGCAGTGGGCAAGACAGGAGTGGTCCGCTGCACCATGTGGGTTAGGTCCCTGCCTGGACATCAAATTCAGGCCACAGTACTGATAGGGTGATAGTGTTGAGACTTAACTCCAAGGCTGCCAGGGAGGCCCTGTTTTCCCTTGAATTTGGCTCTAAAAAGGTATTAAGTAGAGGGCCTCCCTGGTCGCTCAAGGGGTTAAGATGTAACCTATGAAGCTCGCAGCAGCCACTGTAGCATGAGTTCTATCCCCAGGCAGAGAGCTATGATGCAGTTGACCTCTCCTGACTCGCCCGCTGCTCCCCTCAGCAGTGTATTTCAGTTAGATCTGCCTGTTTTGTTCCCCACTCTGTTTCTGGTGAATCCTCTCACCCCCCACAACTCTGTCCTGTACCCCAGTTCTTATATGCATTAATAAGTAAATCTTTTTTTTTTAAAGATATTAAGGAGTTACCTTATATATTTATCTTTTAGAGTGCATACATAATATATATATATTTTTTTTTTCCATAGGCGCATGTAAGACACTTTTATGTCTGAACATTAGTTTTTCACTAACCCAGTAGTACAGGATTGCATGCTCAGCATTCTTATTTTCTCTTTTTATACTTTCTTATTATTTTATCTCATTTAGTTCTCAAGTCATTTATTTATTTTTCCCTACCACCACCCCTCAGATCCCCTTGTACCTTTCTTCATCTCCCAGCCCCTAAACCTCAGAACCTCACAGACTTTATATATATACATACACATACATACATATATACACACACACACACACACACACACACACACATATATATATATTTAGATTTATTTATTTATATATACAAGCACTGGGTATAGTCAGAAGCCGGGAGGGTGAGAGAATTCACCAGAGCCAGAGAGGGGAATAGAACAGGCAGAGTGACAAAATACACTGCTGAGGGGAGCAGCGGGCACAGCTGGAGAGGTCTGTTGTGTCACATGGGACTTTCGCCGGTTTGCCAGGGATCGAACCGGCTCTGCAGAGGCTGCTGGCAGCTTTGCAGCCCAGCGCTCAACTGCTGCACCACCAGGGGAGGCCCCCTCACAGACATTCTTTATGTCAATTCTGTTTCAGGTTGTGATTTATCTCAACTTTCACACCTATACTTGCTCAAGCCTTTCATCTAGAAGCTACACTGGGGGCGCAGGGGGAGGAATATGTCCTTTGCGATGGTCCCACTGAACCAGGTACTAAATGGCATATCCAAATTGCAGTTGCTGCTATTGGAAAATATTCTTATTTTCCATGAACAAACTATATATCTGTTAAACTGTTTGTATCTGAGCAGCAAATAAAATCATGCCTATCCTTGAGGAATCTAATTATGTAGCTGCCTGTTTAAGCTAGGTAAATCCTCAGTTTTAGCTTCATCTTAGCTTTCTTTTCTGATCAGGAAAAAATTTATTTATCATGGTTTTCATTTTCTCTGAACAGATGGTACTTTACCAGCAAGTGACAAATGACCATCCTCCCAACAAGTATTTAGAAACAAATAAAATTAACCACACACACAAAAAAATATGACAACAGGGTGTACAGGAAGCTCACTAAGTAATTGAGTTGATCGCACAGTTTGCTTTCCTACTGGCATCATAAAATTCATTTTTGAAAAAATATATAAATGTCAAAAGAAACTGAATTGGACAGTTCAGATAGCATTATACACATTTCCTGTGGAACATAATAATCAGGAAAAATAAATAATCTTCTTGGTCAAAGTATTTACATTCTCAGAAGACAGAGATCATGTGTAGCCTAGTGTGTGTAAATAGCGGTGATGCATTATGATAAATAGATGTCTCATACCTTACTAGGTAAGAAAAATACTCAAGCCACCACGGCAACTGAATGTAAAGCAGTATCTAGGCAGCATGACTGCAAGACTTCATTCTGTCACATCCACTCACACTGATGTCAGGCACTACACTCAGATTTTCTAGAGATAAAGCATGAGAACATTTATGGCCAGGATACAATGGTCCATATCCATTTATATTCTGTAATCTCATTTTTTAATCAATTGCTTTCTAAACCAAATATCCTGATTGGACTATAGTTACTGCAACCTGTAAATTTCCCTACCTTTCATCAAAAATTGCATTTCTATAGGAAGACATGTAGAGTTGGGTCTGTTAACCTGTGGCTTGAATGTAACTTAAATTATATGCCAATTTATGGAATTACTATTCATCGTGGTTTACTTTCTTTTAACATACAGTATCTTTGAATTGTACCTTTCAGTGTGAACATATTGATCCATTACTGTTTTTGTCTGCATATGTTTTCAAGAAAACAAAACTATGGTAAATTAAAAGCAAAGTAAATTGGGCCACAGAGTCATTTTGAATCTTAACATTTTTTTCTCTTTAACACTGTTTTAAAAATCTATGCATGTGTGGGCCTCCCGTTGTGGCGCAGGCGGTTGAGCACCGCACTATGAAACTGTCCACAGCCTCTGCAGCACTGGTTCCATCCCGGCCGGCCAGCGAGGGTCCCACATGGCTGGGTAGACCTCTCCTGTCTCACCCCCTGCTCCCCTCAGCAGTGTATTTCATTCAGTCTGCCTGTTCTGTTCTCCGTTCCGTCTCTGGTGAATCCTCTCACCCTCCCATGCATCTGGCCAGTATCCTGGTTCTTGTATAAAATAAATAAATAAATCTTTAAAAAAAAATCTATGCATGTGACTGTGTGTCCCTTTAAAGTATTTTTAAGTTTTATAGCATAAACTTTCCTTCTAAATTTTATAGCATAAACTTTGCATCTTCACTTCTCTTGTAATTGTGTCTAGCTCATCCATGCCATTAACAATATTTTGGAGAGTATCCTTATTGCACATTCCCTTTTGTGGGAAATGCATTTGTCTCATGACAAAAGGGAATGTGATATAGATATAAATATATACTCCTTGAAAGGTGATCTGTTATATCACAGGTCATATGAACAATTAATTGCATCAAGTACTGGCAAATGGCTTTCCAGAAAGGCTATTATTTTATACTCTCACCAAAACTCCTCATGGATTTCTGTTTCCTCACATCTTCACCAACACTAGATATTATTCAAGTTTTATAATTTTTGTCAATATTATGGGACTAAAGCCATATCTTATTGTGATTTTCATTTATTAGATTGCTAATGCAGTTAAGCAGATCTTTTTTAAAAGGTTTATTTATGCATCCAAGAACTGGGGTACAGGACAGAGGTATGTGGGAGGGAGGGTAAGAGGATTTACTAGAGACAAAGTGGGAAACAGAACAGGTGGATTGACTGAAATACACTGCTGAGGGGAGCAGCAAGCAAGACAAAAGGTCTGCTGCGCCATGTGGGTCACTTCTCTGGCTGGCGGGGGATCTAACTCTTGCCATGCTGCAGTAGCTGTGGATCGCTTCATAATGCTGTGACTCAACCCCTTGCGCAACCAGGGAGGCCCAGTGAAGCAACTCTTTATATACATGTTAGATATTTGAATTTCACTTTGAATTGCCTATTTATATAATTTACTTGCTGCTGTATTGGATTTTCTATCTTCTTGATTTGTGGGAGTTTCCTTATATTTTTAAACATAACATTTAGTTTATTCTAGATATTATAAATCTTTCGTAGTCTTTGTCTGTAGAGTTCCTGTTCAACAACAAAAAAATCAATATTTAGACATCCTTTGGTCTTTTAACTTTTAGACATATAGTTTGTATATCACTCAAAATGATCCTCTGTAAATTCTTGTATTAATGATGTATGTCCATTTTTCACAATCCATTTCTAAACAACTCTGATCCCCTCTCTGTGTGGTGTGTTAGGGGGATTCAGAGGGTTTTTTTTTTCTTTAATTAGCAAGACAACTTTTCCCCAATACATTCTGCTAACCAATCTGCCATTTTCCCATTGATTAATGGTGTCATGATGCTCATATGCCAAGTTAGCTTAGATATGCAGAGATCTTAGCAATTTCAGAGATCTCTGTCTTTCTGCAGTTCTGTTTATTAGTAGGCATTTGAAAAGTCTTCATATATGATAAGGCAGGATTCTTGTTCTTAGTATTTTTTGTCAAGATAATCTAAGCTTTTAAACTCATATTAATTTTACCTAATTTTCCCAAGGTCTTCACATTCATTTTAAGTAAGTTTTCTAAGATACCAAAAAGCTTTTTTTGCAAATGTCATTAGCATTGTATCAAATCTACAGAAACTTGAGGAAAAATGATGATTTTAAAGTGTGAAACTACCGGGTCTCTGCTGGTGGTGCAGCGGTTGAGCGCTGGGCTGTGAAGCTGCCAGCGACCTCTGCAGCGTCTGTTCAATCCCCAGGGCCACTGGTGAGGGTCCCACATGGCGCGACAGACCTCTCTTGTGTCACCCACTGCTCCCCTCAGCAGTGTATTTCATCAGTCTCTGTTCTATTCCCTCTCCGGCTCTGGTGAATTCTCTCACCCTCCTGCACTTCTGACTGTACCCAGTGCTTGTATAAATAAATAAATAAATAAATACACCTTTAAAAAAATAAAAAAAATAAAGTGTGAAACTACCTATCCATTATCAAATATATTTCTTCTTTACTTACATGTGATTAATATCTTCTAACAGAGTTGCAAATATGTATAGTTTCCTCATTGCAAAGTATTGATAATATTAGTACCTATTCTTAAAAGAGACCAAAAAATTGGCTTTAAAAAACTTTGTGTATTTGAGTTGTCTGTAAATGTTCACCTTAAATAATCTCAGCTATTGCTAAGACAGCAAGAGGAGGCAAATCTTTTCCTGACCTGGATTCTTGCTGCAGTTTTCTGCTAACTAGATACAGGATTTAGAAGTGACATTAATGCCTGGGTCCCTGCTCTGTCATTTTTACTATGAAGGGATTTACTAGACAGTCTCTCAGTGTCATTTTAACATTCACAGCCTAACATTTAATAGCTTTCACAATGTGTGAGGTGGACACATTTTCCCTAAGGGCAAAAAAACCACCAAACTCTGGGATCCTTTGTGTAGGCCCACATACACAACAGGACTTAGGACACAGGAAGGACGTTGGAAACTGTCCCTGCCCTTAGGGAACTTATAACCCAGTAGGGCTAACTTCCTGGCAGTGTTGTTAGCATATTAGAAACAAGTGAAGTAATAAGTTAGTATTTCAAAATGTTAAGGAAAAGTTAGAGGGAAAATTGCCTTACTAAAATTCTCATGACATATTAAGAGATCTGGAGGCAGAAACCTCATGTTTCTCTCATCTTCCTAGGTACTTCCATGCATCAACAGGTCAGATTCTCTCCCATTGTTATAGGGCAGGGAGAGGGGCAGCACAAACCCCACAAACCTGCCTATTTTATGTAGGGTTCTGCCATTCGCCGCATCAACACAAAACATATGAGACTTTAATGGGAAGGAACTTTAATACAATTTGGAAACAATACAGGAAAGGCAAAGAATCTAGTTTCTAAAACAAGCACCCAAAGTTACCCATCCCCTCGTGGGTAAAAGTGCATCCAAATGGGACTGGCCCAGAGCAAGGCCCCAAAGCCTGCCACAGTCTAAAGCATCTTCCAGTGGAGACTCATAGAAAAGGGTCAGAAACAACCAGACAAGGCCGGAAGGAAAAGAGCAAAATCAAAATCAAGATAAAAGCTGCCATTGTCACCTCCCCACGGGTCTCACCCACATCTGTGTCACCCAGTCCACGACCAAAAGACAAGCGCAGTTTCTTCACGTGTCTCTAGGCTCCATGCGCCTCCTCCAGGTCTCCTTCTGGCTCCATCCTGCTTCCTTCCTTCCTTCCTCAGTCTCCTCTGCAGCTTCTTCTCTCCCTGCTCAGCTCCACCCTCCATTTGGGTGGAGCAGGGAACCTGGAACCTCCCCCTTTCCTGGGGACCACCCTGTTACACTATGACCTGACCCCTAAGATGGTGCTGTCATGAATATGTGTCCCATTATGAGAAAAATGCTGGTCATAACATGTTTTACTTTCTCAAAGTTCAGGAGCCAGGAGAAAATATATAATATTAATGCTGCAATCATTGGAGATATACAAGTGTGTTTTGTCGAGTATCATTGAAAGATGGACGCCCATCTTTTAATTTTATTCCTGAGAATAAAAAGCAGCTTTTAAATTAAGGTGATAGAAATGAACACCAATACCTCCCCAGTCCCAGCCCCTTATACACACACCAAATCAACATTTATGTGCACCTCTATGTGACCATTTTTCTTCTTCTTTTTTTTAAGATTTATTTATTTATTCATATAAGAACTGGGGTACAGGCCAGAGTTGCTGGGGGGTGAGAGGATTCACCAGAGGCAGAGCAGGGAACAGAACAGGCAGGCTGTTCCTTTGCTCAGAGCAGGGAACAGAACAGGAACAGAACAGCAGGGAACAGAACACTGCTGAGGGGAGCAGCGGGCAAGACAGGAGAGGTCTGCTGCACTATGTGGGTAGCTCTCTGGCTGGCCAGGATCCAACACATGCGCAGGGGCTGCAGATAGCTTCATAATGCTGTGCTTAACCCCTTGTGCCACCAGGGAGGCCCCATTTCTCTTCTTACATATAGTTTGGTTTGGAAATAGGACCTTTCTCAGCTGTAATCCATGAATCAATACTAAAAAAACTCCAAGTTCATATATATATACATATGTATATATAATAATATTATTATTATAATTATTATTATGCATATATATAATATGTTCATAAACATTTGTATTCACAATAACTCCCTACATTTTCAAATTACCCAAACCTCTTATCAATGAAGTTGGCCTCTGAATACACATCTGAAGTCATAGAGCTTGTGCACAGACATCAACACATACAGCCAGCACAGCCCTCTGGAGATGGATTTCACTCTATTCAGAACAGGAATTCATGAGAGCTCTGTCCCTGGAGCTTGTTAAAATTAGGGCAAATGTACTTCTCTGTCTTGGATGATTTAGTGCCAGGCCTCCTGAAGGATGGGGGCATTGCTTCAGTGTTCTCTCAAGGTCCCTTCTGCTCTGATTCTGGGATAATCCATAGGCTGAGAAGGACACATGCCAGCTGTTTTAAAACGTTGTTGGAAGAACAATTAACCTGTGAGATTTCCTGACTGGTTGTATAGATCTTTCTAGTTATATTTTTCCTCCTTGTCCAGGAATGTGCTAATAATTAAGTGTTTGGCTATGAAAGCAAGGTAGTTCCAGAGTTTTGGAGTTCTTTCGCTGGCCATAAGTTTGATCATGGTTAATGGAAAGTGAACCCCACCTGTCTCTCTAAGGGACACACCTATATCTCATTTAAATGGTTTGCAGAAATTTGCAGAGGTCAAGGACACATCCATACTGAATTAAATAGTCAGTTTATTGACCCTATTTACAAATGATATTCTTGGATTAGCTTTAGTTGTTGGCAAAGAAGCTAAATCATGGACAAAGTAGCTAAATCAGTTCAATTCATCTCAGAAAACTCAATAATGCAACGTGCTTAGAACTTCTCAATTCAAGAAAGAATAATTCTAGAAACTGGAAAACATCTCTGTTTGATATCACAATCTGTATTCCTGAATAAGAGTTAAGGTTTTCCTGAATCATTTTATTTCTTTGTACCGGGAAGTCTGAGTACTTAAAATTATATCATTGTTTATAGAAAATTAGGAACGTGGTACTACATATTCTCCATGTTTTGAATGAATTGAGGCCTGGGCTCCCTGGCTTAGATGGTAGTTAGGAAACAATGGTAGCAGTGGCATTCAAGTGGCACCTCTCATGATGGTGTTAGACCTCATCATGTTTATACATGACAGATGTATTTATTTTAATGTCATGTTCAGTGAGAGAGGACTGGGGGGATCTGGTCCTAGGAGAATGATGTAGTGACCGTATTTCTCAATATTCATTAATGATTTAACTAAACAGACACAAGGCATTAAAGCAGTTCAATGAGACAGGGACAGTTAGGTAACCTTGTTGGAGAGATTAATTAAATAGCTACTGGTATTCACTGTTGCATATCAGAAATGAAAATGTTTAGGACTGGGAAATGTTTTCTTGGCGCAGGAAGGCAAATAGAACGACCCACATTATCAAGTGTACAAAGTTCTCACACGTTGTCATGGTGGGGAATGGTGGGTTTTCTAATAAACATAGAGGTGCTAGGGCTCTGAGTATTGGAAGTGGGGAAAGAGATAATACAATAGCAAGTTTGCTTCACACTTAAATGTACAGTGAGCTCTGTTAGGAGTGTGAGGTTGAATAACAAACACGTCTCTGATTTGCCTTAAGATTCACATTGTCATTTCCAAAGTTTTCCACTATGGAGTTTTGTGCTGTCATTGGATCTAATTATGAATTAGTGATTGATTCATTTAGGGAATAACTCAAGCAAATGGCAGTGAATTGAAAAATGAGCAGGCCCTGAAGGGACACATTGGCAGTGATAACTAATTCTGTCTGCTGATGGGAATCAGCATAGGTCACTCAGGAAATAGCCCTGGACGGAACAAATTATTCACCTTCAATCCACAGTGAGTGCTTTGCCCAGCCTGCACTACTGACATCAATTAACCCTCATGGCATTCTTCAATTATTTGAAATCTCCAGGCACACCCCAACTTTGAAAGTAGCTATCAAGAACTTTTCAAATTTGTTTTGCTTTCTTTGCAAAGGGTTTAAATGGAACAGTTGTGCTATTTTCACTCTTTATTCTGAAGAGCACTTTTTCTATCCCATGCTGATTCCTTGTTTACTCTCACTAGAGTATATGTTGAGATTTTATAAAATGAATGCAGATTGTCAGAGAATTCTTGAGGCACTCTGGTTTAATAGGTGCATTAGTTTGATAAAATATATGACTGTATTAAATATGTATTAATTGCATGTAGAGATTGATTTTACTTAAGGGTCACGGTAAAGATCCCACACCCAGCCCTATGTCTATTCCTGTCACTTCATCCTTTGCAGAGGCTACTGTGGTAGGTGGAGGTGTGGAGAGAGTCTCAAAGGTTCCATATACATTTCTTCAATTAGCAGCAGCTTTATAATTCCTGCCAGGAGCCATCAACTACACTCAGATTAGCTTTAATGGGGAGCTGTATACCAAGAATTCTGCCCCAGGAACCCTGATGAGAGGTGATTACATTTTTTCTAAATGCTTACTCAGGAATGCATACTTAAGAGGGAATTGTAACCTTTTCAAAATTGACATTTCAAAAGAAACAAATATTGAGTAGTGGGAGGAGGGGGAGGAAAGGCAAGGCGTTTTCATTACTAAAGGTAAGGATAGCATTGAAAGAGCCCTGTTCCTGGTAAACCTCCAGGCATTCTGTGGGGGTGATCACTGCTTTCTCTTCTGTTTTGCAAACTAGTTTCTTGCTCCACTTTAGAATGGGTAGGATTTGCTGCTAATCAGAGAGTTTGACATCAAAAATTTCATTTAAGGATTTCCTCTTATCTCTGACCATATAAATAATGGAAAGCTGTATTTCATCCATTTTTTCTAGACCATATTTTCTATTAAAAGTTTAAATACACTTACTTTGCCATCAAACTTGTCCTGAGTGGTTTAAGGATTTTAAGTAAATCCCTCTGTGTTAGGTTGGTTCAGTTCTTCATGTTTTCCCAGGGTAAACGTGCTCCTTCTGTGTGAGTCACAAAGACTTTACATGACCAAACTTTATACAGACTCCTCTGAGCAACCCCATTAACCAGCCTGTCCTCAGTCTGCCAAGCCCAGCTTAGTAAGATCCCTGTTCATTTTAGTGAGGCCCACCTCCCTTATAGCTGGTAGTCCTGGACATCTGATAAAGTCCCTCATCACTTGCTTTTGATACAGGCAGCCCTTGACCTGCTTTAGCAAGAATCCCATTAGGTCAGTTTAGCACCCTTGAAGTCATTTCAGTAATTTCCCATCCCCTGACCCCCTCACTTTGCTCATTGTCTATAAATCCCTATGTATCTTTGCCATGCATATTATCAGTTGAGCTCAATCTGTGATAATCTCAATGCCTATTGCAACAAGGGTCAGATTAATTTGTGTCTTAAAAATTGTGCCCAGACTATTCACAAGTCCTCAGGTGCCACCACACAGCATCCTTTGAAATTTAAGGAAATGCAAGACAGGAAGAATCATGTTATCAGAGATACACATGTCTATCCCCTTACTGTATTAAAAATAAATATTCACAAACTTTAGTCATCACAAATTGTCTTTACAAATACGTAAATATTCACAAGCAATGGATGTATGACTGTCTCACACATGCAAAAACTGTATTTAGCGAAGGGGGATATCATTTGTACTGCAGGCAAATGAGGTGTCTAAACCCTAAAGAGGATCTCTTGGTGGCCTAGGGAGCTCCTGTATATAGAATGTGGGTTAAAACTTTTCTTGGCTACTGTCAGACTGGATCTACATTGAGGTCAGGCAGGCAATCACTGGAGCCTCCCCTGTGGGGGCCCAGCAGGCTGGACTGGGTCTGCATCAGTGCCTGTGGCTGGCCTGGGGCTGCTTGCTCCATGAGCCTCTCTCTAGGCTCCTGCAGGGCAGGCCACCTAACCTGGTTCCATCCTGCACAGCCCTGGGCTCTTGTTTCAGTAGTGCTTAATCTGGTGCTTGTGGAAGCTGCCACGCAGCCCCCCAAAATGGGGGAGTACAGTTACCTGAAGCAGGAGTAAGAAGGCCAAAAGTTATTAGTGAATATTAATCTGGCAGCAGTGAGCAGCAAGAAAGATGATAGATTGGGGCTCAGGCTGAGAGAAACCAATAAGGAAGAGATCACAGTGGCTCAAGAATGAGATGAAAAACTGTAAGCAATGGTGGTTATACAAGACTGATAGAACAACCCAACTGGTAGAGGGAAAGAAGAATCTATTCCACTTGGTGACTAAATATGTAAGATGGTGAAGAGTCAAAGATGATACTGAAATTGGTTAAACTTCTTAGTGAGCAGAGATTGTGTCCATTTCATCTTGAATCCCAAGCCTTGAGTACAGGCGACATATTACATCTAGACTTAAAATGCATGCTAAGTAATCTGTTTTTCATGTTTGAAATGAGACTCACCAAAACTTCAAATTTCTATAGTTAATAATAATATTTACAGGTAAGGAGACTAATGGAGATTATGGAGGCAGAATCCCCCTTCTCCACCATCCTACTATTAGTAATAGTAATAGTATGCATTCTTAGCTTTGTCATTAAAAATGTTGAATGAAAAATTGTAATGGTATATCAGAAAGAGGAGGCTATTTTAGGGCCTCCTCAGGTGCAAGGGGTTAAGTCTCAGCACTATGAAGCTATCGGCAGTTAATGTAGCATAAGATTAATCCCCGGCCAGGGAGCTAACCCACATGGCACAGCACAACTCTCCTGTGTGGCCTGCTGCTCCCCTCAGCATTTTATTTCAGTAGATTTGCCTGTTCTGCTCCCTGCTCTGTCTCTGGTGAACCTTCTCACCCCCCACACCTCTGGCCTGCACCCCAGCTCTTGTATGCATAAATAAATAAAATAGGGCCTCCCCTGGTGGTGGAGAGGTTGAGCACTGGGCTGCGAAGCTGCCTGCAGCCTCTGCAGCACCAGTTCAATCCCTGGCCTCTGGAGAGGGTCCCACATGGCATGCAGACTTCTCCTGCCACACCTGCTGCACCCCTCAGCCATGTATTTCATCCCTCTGCCAGTTCCCTGCTCTGGCTCTGGTGAATTCTCCCGCGCTTCTGACTGTACCCAGTGCTTGTACAAATAAATAAATAAATAAATAAATAAATCTTAAATAAATAAATAAATCTTAAATAAATAAATAAAAATCTTTAAAAACAAAAAGAGGAGGCTGTCTTACAAGGAAGATGATGGGTTTTGTTTTAAAGTTTAGCTGAGTTGTCATTTAGCTAGAAATGGCCAGAAGGCAGTTTAAAAAGCAAGGCTAGAGCTTTCAATTGGATTGCACTCATAACGAGTGACACGGATTTATGCACTCACTTTTTCTTTGTCTCATTCACTCATTTATTCCTACACACTTTACTTCATTCCAAAAGGGATTTGAGGCAGCTCATAAAAATATTAATATTATCATTACATGAAAAATTCATTGGAAAATTTGGTTGGAGAGAGGATATGAATAGAAAAAGAAAATAGTGACAAGCACAATTTAGTCTGTCATTCTGTGTTGAACTATTATCAGTGGTGGGCCACAGCCTTGGTGAGTGGTCAAAGCAAAGAGGAAAACAGCTACAAAATTAACAGAGGATGGAGGGCAAACTAAAATCTGATATTAAGCACAGATTTCTCCCTACAGTTCCCACAAAGGATATTTCCCATAACATCTACAAAGGATGCAATTATGTAATTATAAGAACATTTTCCACTGTACTAACTCTAGTAGAGAATTTCATAAAATCGTTTCTTATAATGTCACTCTGTGCATCCATTGGACAAAACAGTGCCTTAGAATATAACTTACTTTTGAAAATTATTATTTATTTATTGTCTCCATAAACTAACCCGTATATAGTTTTATTGAACATTCTTGGCTTTTTTTTTGTTCAACAAAGGAAATTTTGTCTGGTCTTCCTATAAAGTAGTTTCTTTTCTTTTTGTATATAAATATAACCATTTGGAGAGTGATTTGAAAGTGATTGCAAAGTTGAATACATTCATATGGTCACAATTTCACTTTGAAGGCTAGACCTTATAAAAATTTTCACATATATGTACCATGGAGGTGAGCATAAACTTATTTATTGCCACATTGGTTGTATTAGAAGAATTGTATGTAATCAATTGACCTTTCCATTTAAGGTTTTCTAATTAAACTGAATAATTACCTAGAAATTTACCATATATACCTTAAAATAAATTATATAGGGGCCTCCCTGGTGGCACAAGGGATTAAGCACCACACTATGAAGCAATCTGCAGTCTCTGCAGCACAAGTTCGATCCCTGGCCAGCCAGGGAGCAGCCCACATGGTGCAGCAGACCTCTCCTGACTCTCCCACTGCTGCCCTCAGCAGTGTACTTCGGTCAATCTGCCTGTTCTGTTCCCCACTCTGTCTCTGGTGAATCCTCTCACCCCCCAACCCCGCATCTCTGGCCTGTACCCCAGGTCTTGTATGCATAAATAAATCAATCTTTAAAAATAAATAAATAAATTGTGTGTGTGTGTGTGTGTATATATCTCAGCATTAAACAATCTGGAAACTTAAAACTAAAAGAGAAAAATTCCAAAAATGTACATACTGCATGATACTATTTATATGTGTTTAAAACACAAAAAGCAGCATTATATATTATTTACAGATATGTGAGTACGTAGTAAAAATAGATATGGACACTTGCTTCACATAATGTTTACCTTTACAAAGAATAAATGGGATGGATTGTGAATTTGACTTTACTGGCAATCCTTAATTCTTTCTGCCTCAAGGAAAAAAAATAGAATTCATAGTATAGATATAGTAGTAAGTACATTATATATATTTAAAATCATTCCAAAATAAAAACATAGAAAGTAGCATAAGCTATTTAGATATTAATGACTTTTCTCAAAATATTCACAGTCATATTTTATCTGAAGAAATATAAATTTATGCTAAACCTTTTATAGGTGTTTATGAGTTTGTTGCTATAGGTAGTCCACACTAAAGTTTAATAAGCTGAGTTAATTATTTGAAAGGACCACAATTACATGATCTTTTCTATGAATTCAGAAATATCCAGGAATTCAGACTCTGGTCTGACAAAGTGCAAGGGCCTGTTTGTTATTTGTAATTACTGAAATATTTATGTCTTATGTTAAACTTTTGGATGAGAAGCTAAAATAAGTTCACATTAAATAACTGGGGATATTAACAGATCACGTTTTACAATGTGACTTTTAAAAAATATACCCAGTTTTGTGTTCAGATTGTAGGTCACACTCAGGTTTATGGGGCCATACCCCATGTGGAAGATTATGGTTAATACATGTTATGAGACACGTTGATCATTTTGAGTGGCTCATTGGGGGCAGTCTACAGGCAAAAGGGCCATTGAACTATGGCCCGAGAGAAGGGCTGGTGCAAAAAGAATTAGAGTGTGTGAGAAAAGGAACACTGATAATAATATAATCCAACAAGCAATATACATCTAAATATGAGAAGGATTACTACCAAGGACAGAATGCAGGGGAAAAAAATTGGATTCAAAGGAGAACCAGAGTTCAGCACAATACACAGTACCTTTTAACTTACGGCACCCCAAAATGGAAAGCGCCCTGATAACAGGGAGCTGGCTTCTGCTCAACCAAGAGCATTTTAAAGTAGAATTCTGTCATGGCCGAACTGGATTCTCTCTGAATATTATATAGATATAGATATAAATAGAGATAGAAATAGAGAAATAGAAATATGTAAATAGATATATTCATATACAAGGCAACATTTTAAATAAGGATTGTTTCAGCTCTTTGGTATACTTGAAACATGCTTTCCAGAAATGAGATCAGTTTCTAAGATATTCACATAGGATTGTTTAGCATTATTAAAAAATCTTTGAATTTTACTTACTGGGAAAACAAAAATCCCATGAGAGTATATAAATACAGAAGCATGGAACACTGGATGTAGAATGGATTTCCCTTTAGAAATGAGGACAGGATTTTCAGTGTTTCCTGTAGCACTAAGATTCACAATGGGAAGAGCATTGTTACTTGGCAACCACCCCTAGTTCTTTCCAGCCACTTAGATGAGTCTTAGACTGCATTAATCTCTAGTCAGTGACAATGACAGCAATAAACTTCCATGAAGTCACCTACTGCACGACCCATGACTGCATACATCTCTATCCCTGACAGACATCCTTGGTGAATCCTATTCCTGCATCATGTACAATTTCCGGTTTTCCTCCCCAACTTCACAGCAACTTCTGGCTATTACATACATGCTCACACCAGTGTCTCTAATGGGTAAACCTCAGTCTTTCCCCCATCTGTAATCCATTATGGTTCCCAAACTGGAGAGAAAGAGAAGTTCATTCACAACTGGCTACATAAGAATCCTGTCCTACCAACCTGCCATCCTGAACTAAGGTTGAGACCAGAATCTTCCATATCAGTGTCAGCCTGATGACTCAAGAGGCCATATAACTAGACCCTTGATTGACCATAATCAAATGGGACAGTCAGATCCACTTTGCTGAACATAGTCATGAGGTTTACACTTTCTTCCATTCTTAAAAATGAAAAACTTATCTTACTTAACGGTCTAAGTGTGGACATACAGTAATTTACCGTTAACTGAAATCTAAGGCTAATCCAACTTCCTTTTATTAGAATGGCAAGCAGGAATCATGTATTTACAAAATAATAATGGAAATAGAGCATCCTATTTGAAGCAGCATGATAAGATTTTTTTCAATTTGTGACTTTTTTGGAATTTTCAGGACACTGCATAATTAGCAGAGTATTTACTGTATATTTGGTAATTAATTCACTGTCCCTCAGCTTTCTTTTCGGTGTTTCAGATGTAAATAATATCTGCTTTTTAGCAAACACTATGAACAAGTTAAGAATTAATGCTTTATTATAATGTTTTAGAAGACTTACTAGTATGTGTACCTCTCTGATACAGTCAGGATCTAATAATCTGACCCATTAATCAGAAAAGTTCATGCTTTATGCATAAAACTGTTTCAGGGCCTCCCTGCTGGCGTAGTGGGTTGAGCGCAGTGCTGTGAAACTCTTCAGAGCCTCTGCAGTGCGGGTTCAATCCCAGGCCGGTCAGGGACATACCCACATGGCATGGCAGACCTTTCCTGTCTCGCCCACTGTTCCCCTCAGCAGTGTTTCCAGTCGTCTGCCTGTTCTGCTCCTCTCTGTCTCTGGTGAATCCTTTCACCCTCCTGCACCTCTGTCCTGTACCCCAGTTCTTGTATGTATAAATAAATATTTAAAAAAAAAAGAAAAAAAAACTGTTTCAGAAATGTCAAAAGTATAATTCTTGCAAGGCCTGATTTTTAACTTGATTATATTGATATGGAATTAGTTGCTTATGAAGGGATTTTCAGTGTTGTCATTAACATTATAGGTATGTGTGCATGTGTGTTTTATTGAGAAGATATATCTTAACTTTTGTTGATCATTTTTTTAAGACAATTTCTTTTTTTTTAAGATTTATTTATTTATACAAGAACTGGGGTATAGGCCAGATGTGCGGGAGGGTGAGAGGATTCACCAGAGATAGAGTGGGGAGCAGAACAGGCAGACTGACGAAACACACTGCTGAGGGGAGCAACGGGCAAGACAGGAGAGGTCTGCCGCACCATGTGGGATTTTTGCTGGCCGGCAGGGATCGAGCCTGCACTGCAGAGCCTGCGGACGACCTCACAGTGCGACGCTCAACCGCCTGCGCCACCAGGGAGGCCCTTTTCTTGGTCATTTTATCTACCTGTGTTTGTTTATGAGAAGAAGAAAACAACTGGGTGAATTTTACAGAGAAGAGAAACACTATCTTTGATTCCCACACCTCTGGTCCAAGAGATTATGGAACTGTAGCAGAATAGGTGGACCCTGACCTTTGGTTTCTCTTTCTTCTCCTTAGATTAAAAATCTCCTAAAATACATTTATGAACATTATATAATGTATATTCTATGTTACACACATATAGCCATATGTGTATATTATATATACATAATTTATGTATTCTATTCTTTTCTATATAATATATGCTTATGTGTATATATATTTGTAATATACAATATATTATATGATATATAAATAAAAATATATATACAAAATGTACAAAACAAATGTTATACTTTATATATCATATGTGATATATAATATTTATTTTGCATTTCACTATAGAATAAATGTAACATAAAAGGTTTCCGTAAGTACGTTTGATTGCCTTGCTGGTGACTGCAGTGGACTTGGTGGTTGCCTCCTGGGCATCTCATCTGCTCCACCACTTTCCCTCTGTGCAGCATCCATATTGTTTGAGTGACATTGATGTTTGACATTATTGATAATTAGTGATCTCTGTCTCCCTCACTTCCTTTCTCTCCAAAACTCTAAGAGTTAAAAATACCTATCATACAATAGGAGGGCAGAGAGTCTCTGCTGAAAGCACAGTTAAGGGGTAAATAGCAGCAGGTTCTCAGTGACACATTTCACCAGTACCTCACACTATCCCTAAAGCTTGATCTATATATTTTTTAATTTTGGGGGGCCAGTGCATTCTATGTCATCCATAGCAGTTTGAGTTGACTTTTCTATTGTTTGCAACCCAGTTTCCTAATGTGCATAGTAAATATTCAGAACACTTGAGAAAGGGAGAATGAGTGATATATTGAGTGTCTATACCTTATATTATTTTATCTCACGAAATGATAGATACTGTTTCCCCAGTTTTAGAGAGAAACAAACCAAGGAGCATAGAAACTAAGTATCTTGACTGCATCACAGTGGCTAAAGCAGAAATATAATCAGAATTGTCAGACAGCAAAGCCCATTTTCATTCTGTTAGACAAGCAGTTCCCAACCTGTTTCTCCTTTATCATACATACCAGATGAGGTGCATATACTAAACACACTCCCATGGGCATACCTAGAACTTGATGGAATTGCTGGCCTCACCCTGTAATTCAATCTTTTTTCTCAGCTACTCGGAAATTCTGAATACTCAGCTCATATTCAGACAAAAGTTAGAGTAGCCTGCTTATACGATATCCTTGTTATTTTTTGAATTTAAAATTACCCAAAAATGGGTCTCCCTGGTGGCCTAGGGGTTAATTCTCAGCGCTCTCACCACTATGACCTGAGTTCTATCCCCAGCCAGGGAGCTGGCCCACATGGCACAGCAGACCTCTCCTGCCTCGCCCGCTATTCCCCTCAGCAGTATATTTTGGTAGATCTGCCTGTTCTGCTCCCCTTTGTCTCTGGTGAATCCTGTCACCCCTCACCCCCACACCTCTGCCCTATATCCTAGTTCTTGTATGCATAAAATTGCATAAAATAAATGCATAAAATAAAATTACCCAAAACCCACTAAGACCTTCTCTAGTTTAACTAAGAATTACTTTTGACAGATTTCACTGATCCATTGCTCCATTTTTCCTATCCCCATGGATTAAAGTAGATAACCCCTCTTTTGCTTCCAGTTCATTCTGGTTGTGAGTTTGCTACCTAATAGTAGCCCGTGCACTTAGCATGGAACTGCACTTCAAGAATTCCTCTTTGAGCGTGTTCCTCGTTCTCTCTTTGCCACGTCAATCTTCCTCACGGATAGTGTAGTTAAGGGATCAGAGTTAGGGGGTCAGAGACAAAAAAGTTCCTAAGCCTTAAATATACGTGTCCCTCTCTTTGCAATGCAATAGAAAATATCACATCTACAACTTCTTAGAGACCTGATGCTACCTCATGTCTTTTTAGAAAGTCCCTAATATTGAGTGATTATGAACATTAGGTGCCTCTTGTTCTATACCTTTCCACCTGCATCCAGCACATATTTCTCTACCTAATATTTTCCTAACATGTTTTATAGATTGGTACTAACTTACCTATCTATCCTTGAAGCATCATGTGACTTCTTTGTTTCATAAGTTTTTTTCTTCTGTACTTAGTTACTAGTAGCTGCCCTTTCCTTGTATTCCTAGTACATAGCATCTTTCTTTCTTTAACACCATGTGGTAGCACTTCCCATGCATTGCAAGGTTCTAATGACATATTGTTTAATTCCCCAGACTAAGGTCTGTGCCTTCTAAGTCAAGTAGACTGACTTCTTCAAGGACAGAGATCACCATCTCTTTTGTATTCCCAGCCCACTGTCTGGGTAGAATGGGTGGCTTACTTTTTCTTTTTCTGAGTGAAGTGGTAATGGGCCCACAGTGTCGTTGAGGTGCACTGACATAGAGGTGGTCTGAAGCAAATGACTGGCTGGTGTATTTTTTCTCCCAGTACTCTGCTCAGGTCTGATTAGAGATGAACAAATTGAAGGGAATTAGCCGGGCTCTGTACTGCTGAGCAACAGCGCCACTGCCTTCCTTTCCAGTGTGAGTGTTGCTCTCAGCTGTGCAAAATCCTGCTTCCTCCAGAGGAAGGGAAATCTGGATTGTCCCTCTGTGTCCAGCTTCCTGCCAAGTGCCATCAAGACTGCCCAACTCCTGCAGATGACAGTAATGAAGTAGGGACTTAATACACCTCACTTCAGCCTGTCTGGGCAAACACATTGTCAGTTAGAATATTCTTGTGCACCAGTACACACATTCTTTTGACTCACTTTGGCATCTGTTCTTTGGTTAAAGCTTCTGGTTTGATGCTTTCTTTCTTAAACTTGGCTCAAATTTGCCAGCAGCTTGATTCAACTTTTATTTATTTGTGGCATCCATGAGAAATTAGATGATCATCTAACATTCTAATGCTGATCATAACCTTTTAGCTAAGGTTAAGGACAGCTTCGTGATACCAGGAGGTGACATCCAGGCCTGGCAGAGAGACAAAGCTACTCACCTCTGCCAAGACTGTGATCTGATTCTGCCAAGCATACCTTGTTCAATCCCCAAAACTGCTGCTTTGTGCTTTCAGGATCCAGTCAAAATATAACATCTATATTTGTACTGAAGTCCCAAGAGGGGAAAACTGCATTATAATGAATGTGTGCTTTGCTAGCTACAGCATAATAAGCATGATACTATAATTATCTGTGTTTTCATAGAACAAGGAAGCTAAACATTTTAAGAATTAGTGTTCCTGGCAGACAGGCTCAGCATTTTGCATTTGTTTTCTGATGATTCATTGCCTTGTAGTGTGTGTGTTTGTATCAGCATTTCAACAAAGCCTGGATGAGAACCATATTGCAAATACTTTTGTATGTGAATCTGATTAGAAATCAGTATGGTTGCAATTACTGTTTGATCAGGTTATGACTTTCAATTCTACTCTACTAGGAATTTTGGGTCTTCCTCGTAGGAAATTGATTAAGGTAACCAAGACTCTGGTAAATACCCCTAAGAGCTCTGGAGTCTCCTACTCATTCTAAATAGAGCACACAAGTTGACTGAAACAGTGAGAGTTGAGGGACCATATATGAAAAAGTCTGCTCCATCTCCCATATCATTGTCAGGTTTGTTGATTTACATTCTAGCATTGGTGAGTCAATATTTGGGATCTAAAAGATATTATCTCCTAGAATATTCATTTGCTTATTTACTTGACAAATGCTCAGCATCGATTCTGTGTTACTCATTTTCTAGACTCTGTGGATATATCAATTGACAAACAAAAATCTCTGACATTGGGGGGGAGGGATAAATAAAATAAATACATAAAATATATAATTTGTAATGATGATAACTATCATAGAGGACAAGAAAAGAGGAAATAAAGAGGAATGTGGGAAGAGACCTGCCTATAATTTACAACTTTTTCAGAAAAGACTCCATAAAAATGTGACTTTAAATAAGCACTCTATTAAAGAGTGATTGTCTCAATGGAAAATATGTAAAAGTTGGTATTTTAATAAGTAATAACTGAAGCTATTAACAGTTGATATCTTCCCAGAGATTATCTTACAGCTTGGTCCTGATACAGTGGAACAAGTTGGACAGATTGGATTGGAACTCCATAGGGTGACACCCAGAAAGTAGTCTACTTTGTAATTTGTCTTGGAGCCACATTGGTTCCATGGCGGGGGTCCTTATGTGGTCATATTCTGATCTTACTCCCAACCCAGCATTTCAGGATCCTTGAAGTGGGACGCTCATACTTTGAGGGAAAGAATTACATTTGGGAGACAGAGTTTTCTCTCTCTCTCTCTCTCTCTCTCTCTCTCTCTCTCTCTCTCTGTCTCTCTCTCTCTCTCTCTCTTCTCTCTCTCTGAAACCCTAGAAGAGGTTTCTAGCTTACTTCCACTGCTTCTTTCCTTTGTAGATGATATTTCAGAAGCTTTTTGAACTTTTAAACCTGTCCCTTTCCCCTTGAGTGCTTGATCATTATTTGCATAGAGAGAAAACATCCTTATGTATAAATTGATAGCTCATATTATATTCACAGGAATGTTAATTATGCCTGGATCTTTTAAGTTTTTTTTCTCTCTGAATTCTGAGTAAACATAACTATTCCACCATGGATTATAGAAAGCAACATTTTATTAATAGTTACTGTGCAATGACATGCAGTCTTGCAAGTTATTAGACATGAAAGAAAGTAAGTATACTCAAATTGAGAACTGGAGCACACTGGGGAATGTGGGTCCATAGAAACTCTGCAAGTCCCTGGAGGTGATTGTCCCTGACTTCAGGTGCATCATGTCACCATGGCAACTTCATGAAAAGGAGAAGGGTAGGCTGAATTTTGCTCAGCTACTGATTTTCTTCCCTTGGATCTGGCACTCTATTAGCATCCTGGTCATGAAATGAAAGTTTAGTTCCAATATGTATATTTCAGTGAAGGTGCACAGAAAGTCTGGTTCTCATCTAAACAGCAACCATATGTGGAGACAGTTGTTTCTTCCTTGAAAGGTTAGTGAGAACCAGGCTAGGTGGTATGGAACCTTTGTAAAATCCTAGCTAACAGGATAGGATTTGTGAAATCCTAGCCAAAATAGAAGTATCTGTTATACCAGTATTCTGAGGAGCAGCAGCATTAACAAATGAAAATTCTGCTAAATTGTTTTACAAATAGAAATGTTTGGGTCCCACCTCAGATTATAGTTAGATGCTTGCTAATAGAACCGATCCCCCTCTGGACTGACTCTGTTATGCAACTTCTATTTTGCAGCAGTGCCGATATGAATGAAATTATGAATGCACTCACACATACTTCATTTGGTAGTTGGAAAGAGTGTAACTTTGATCATAATTAAATGTATTTTTTCAGTCCCCTCTAAAACCAACACAGGACAATTCCCAAATGTGAACTGTAAAAGTCATCATCTACATCTTATCATAATAGCTTGGCACTGTGGTTTTCATACTTTAGCATGTGTCAAAGTTGCCTGGAAGCTTGCTAAAATGGAGAGTTGATTCACGCCCCCCACTCCTACTTCTCCTGTGTAAATCTGAGGTGGGACCCATGCATTTCTATTTCTAAAATAATTTAACAGAATTTTCATTTGTTAATGCTGCTGCTCCTCAGAATACTGTTCTAACAGATACTTCTATTTTCCACATGGTTGCTGTGCCCTATCAGGGAAATGCTTCCTTCTTCATGGCAGAAATGTAATAACACTTCATTTATTGCTTTTTCTGGTATATTTTCTAAAAAGAACACAAATGGTCCCAAAGGAAGTATTTATAAGCAGCTCCTTGTGAAAACATAGCTAGACAAATAACACTCTACCCCTTGCAGATATATATTGGAATTCAAATTAATTTGTGTGCATTCTTTGTTTATGAGTAACATTATTTATGAAACATGGAATTGGACTGTCTTTGTGGTGTCATTACGACCATTCAGTTCAGCACTCAGTGAATCCAGTTTGCATTCCAAATTGATGGAGTTAACAGATAAGCACTGAATTTAATCCATATACTCTTCATCTTTTTGCAGTAATAGCAACATATATTGCCATACATATGACACCAAGGTCATAAACACATATATGTTATATGTGTCATATAGTATATATACATATATACACATATAAACACACATGTATGTATCTTTAATCTTATATATGTGTATATCTTTAAGTTCCCTTATATCTGCATTAAAATTTTCAAGAAAATGGCCCTGATAGTTTTTGGAGCATAATTACATGTGAAACCATTAAGGGTAATATTTTTTTCACATTTTATTTAAATTTTATTTTTTATATTCCCCATACAATTACAACCCTCTTATTTTGACCCCAAGCTCTCCTTTCCCCGCCTCCCAAACCCCATAGAGTGTCTCTGCTTCATAGTTGTTTGTTGATTTTGATATTATCTTCTTATAGTTATTATTTTCCTGGTCCCTTATTTAAGTTTTCTAGATTCCTGCTATGAGTGAGACCATCTGGTATTTTTCTTCTTCTTTCTGGCTTATTTCACTGAGCATGATCCCTTCCAGTGCCATCCATGTTGCTGCAAATTGCATGTGTTTATCTTTTTTGAATGCTGAGTAATATTCCATGGTATATATGTACCACATCTTCTTGATCCAGTCATCTATTTTTGGGCATTTGGGCTGTTTCCAAAGCTTAGCTATTGTAAACAGTGCTGCTATAAACATAGGGGTGCAGGTGCTCTTTGGAATTGATGTTTCTGTGTCCTTTGGGTAAATACCTAGGAGTGGAATTGCTGGATCATATGGAAGCTCTATGTTTAGTAGGTCCAGAAATCTCCACACAGCTCTCCATAGTGGTTGGACCAGTTTGCACTCCCACCAACAGTGCAGGAGAGTTCCTTTTTCTCCACAACCTCGCCAACATTTGTTGTTGCTAGTTTTTTTTAATATGTGCCATTCTCACTGGTGTAAGATGGTATCTCATGGTAGTTTTGATTTGCATTTCCCTGATTACAAGTGATGTTGAACATTTTTTCATATGCCTGTTGGCCATTTGCATTTCCTCTTCAGAGAAGTTTCTTTTTAGCTCTTCTGCCCATTTTTTCACTGGATTATTTTCTTTGTTTTTGTTGAGTCTCATTAGCTCTTTGCAGATTTTTGTGATCAGTCCTTTATCATTAGTGTTGGGTACAAAAATGTTCTCCCAGTTGGTGGGGTTTCTCTTTGTTTTTGTTATTGTTTCTTTTGCTGTATAGAAGCTCTTTAATTTGATGTTGTCCCAGCTGTTTATCTTTGCCTTCACTATCACTGCTTTGGGTGATGTGTCTGTAAGATGTCTTTGATGTGCATATCATGTAGTGTTTTGCCTATATTTCTTTATATGTATTTTATGGTTTCAGGTCTTATGCCTAGTTCTTTAATCCATTTTGAGTTGGTTTTTGTGCATGATGTGAGGTAGTGGTCAAGCTTCATTCTTTGGCATGTAGTGACCCAGTTTTCCCAGCACCATTTATTGAACAAACTTTCTTTGCTCCAATGCATATTTTTTGTCCTTTTGTCAAAGATTAGTTGACTATAAATCTGTGGGTTTATTTCTGGATTTTCTATTCTATGCCATTGGTCTGTGTGTCTAGTCTTAGTCCAATACGATGCAGTTTTGATGATTATGGCTTTGTAGTATAGTTTGAAGTCTGGAAGTGTGATGCCTCCATTCCCTTCTCTCTTTTATTTTTTTCAAGAGAGCTTTGGCTATTTGGGGTTTTTGGTGATTCCATATGAATTTCATCAAATTGTTCTATTTCTTTGAAGAATGACATTGAAATTTTTATTGGAATAGTATTGAATCTGTATATTGCTTTTGGTTGGATGGCCATTTTAATAATGTTTATTCTTCCAATCCATGAGCAGGGGATGTCTTTCCATTTCTTTGTGTCTTCTTCTATTTCTTTTAACAGTGTTTTATAGTTTTCTTTGTATAGGTCCTTTACCTCTTTTGTTAGATTTATTCCCAAGTATTTGATTTTTTTTTGTTTCTGTAATAAAAGGGAAGGTTTTTTTGATTTCTTCTTCTTCAGATTTATCGTTTGTGTATAGGAAGGCTACTGACTTTTGCGTGTTGATTTTGTATCCTGCCACTTTACTGAACTGATTGATTAGTTGAATTAGTTTTTCTGTGGTGTTTTTGCGTTTCTCTGTGTATATTATCATATCATCTGCAAATAGTGATAGTTTGACTTTGTCTTTTCCTATTTGGATTCCTTGTGTGTCTTTCTCTTGTCCAAGCATCTTTTCTGACCATGAAGGCATCAAACTAGAAATAAACCATAAAAAGAAGGCAAGGAACTCTCCTAACTCATGGAGATTGAAACCCACACAACTGGAAGACCACTGGACTAACAAGGAGATCAAAGAAGAAATTAAAAAATTCTTCGAATTGAATGACAAGGAGGACACCAACTTCCTAAATGTACGGGATGCAGCAAAAGCAGTAATAAGAGGAAAATATATAGCTATAGAGGCTCACATCAAGAAACAAGAAAGAACTCAAAGAAACAACTTAATCTTGAAACTCAAAGAACTAGAAAAAGAACAACAAAAAGACACCAAAACCAGTAGGAGAAAAGAAATAATAAAAACCAAAGCAGAAATAAATGAAATAGAAACTAAAAAAACAATCCTAAAGATCAATGAAACCAAGAGCTGGTTCTTCGAAAAAATAAATAAAATAGACAAACCCCCCAGCCAGGCTCACAATGGAAAAAAGGGAGAAAGCACAAATAAACAGGATCACAAATGAAAGAGGAGAAATCACAACAGACACAGCAGAAATCAAAAAAATAATCAGAAACTACTATGAACAGTTATATAGAAACAAGTTCAACAATCTAGAAGAGATGGACAAATTCCTACAACTTTATAATCACCCAAAGCTAGATAAAGAAGAAATAGAACACCTAAACAGACCAATTACAAGCAGAGAAATTGAAATTGTAATCAAAAACCTTCCCCAAAATGAAAGCCCAGGACCTGATGGATTTACAAATGAATTCTACCAAACATTCAGAAATGAATTAGAGCCTATTCTTCACAAACTCTTCCAAAAAATTGAGTAGGAAGGGATAATACCAAACACGTTCTATGAAGCCAGCATTACACTAATACCAAAACCGAACAAGGACAACACAAAAAAAAAAAACTACAGGCCAATCTCGCTAATGAACACTGATGCAAAAATCCTCAATAAAATTTTAGCTATCAGAATCCAACAATGTATTCATAAGATAATTTACCACGACCAAGTAGGATTCATTCCAGGGACACAAGGATGGGTCAACATCCGAAAATCAATCAACGTTATCCAACACATCAACAAAAAGAAATATAAAAACCATATGATAATATCTATAGATACCGAGAAAGGTTTCAACAAAGTATAACACCCATTCATGATAAAAGCCCTTAAAATTCTTGGGATACAAGAAACATACCTCAACTTCATAAAGGCCATCTATGACAAGCCAACAGCCAGTATCATTCTCAATGGCGAAAAGCTGAAAGCATTTCCATTAAGATCTGGAACAAGACAAGAATGTCCACTCTCACCACTGCTTTTCAATATAATACTGGAAGTCCTAGCCAGAGCAATAAGGGTAATATTTTTAATAATAAAATTCATTTAAACATAAATTTATCATGAAAGTGATTTTCAAAAACAAAACTGCGAACTCCCATGATGCTAAGCCTCCACCTGAAGAGCTGAAAGGTAGCCTGGCCCAGAGACTTTCTCTATTAGACCTGGAAAAAATATTTTAATGGCAAAAACATGGAGGATAGTTACTGACCCCCTATTATGTTCATTCCAGGCATTAATTTAACACTGACGCGAATATATCCACTGTATCTCACAGAGAGACAGAACCTAATCAGTTTTATTTATTCAATTGTATTTGCTTTTACTACATTCTCTGTAGAAATTGGGTAAGGAACCCAGGCGAACAGCAGTAGGTGTTTTCTGATGTTCCAGGTGTTTGGTCCCTGGACACATGTATGAAGCCCTAGAGAAACATGACAGGAACCATTTTGGGGAGCCAGAAATTTGTCTTTGCAAGATCCTGTAATACCCTTTTGAAACTGTTGCTACATTTTCTTCTCTCAAGAATTAAATTGTTTTGGACCTCCCTGGTGGTGCCAGTGGGTTGTTGAGCACAGCACTGTGAAGCTGTACATAGTCTCTGTAGAGTGGGTTCGATTCCCAGCTGGCCAGGAAGATTCCCACATGGTGTGGCAGACCTCTCCTGTCTTGCCCTCTGTTCCCCTCACCAGTGCTTTTGGTCTGTCTGCCTGTTCTGCTCCCCGCTCTGTCTCTGGTGAATCCTCTCACCTTCTTACACCTCTGGCCTGTACCCCAGCTATTGTATAAATAAAAAATAAATCTTTAAAAAAAAAGAATTACATTGTTTGAACAAATGAAGTCATCATGGTTTAGAGAGATTATATGCCCAGATTCTCTTAAATTATATAGAAATACTGACAGTAAACTTTCATTCATTTACATTTCAGCAATATTTCTGGCACTTATGAGGAAGAACTGTGATTTGTTGACTCATTTCAGTATCACTGAGCTTCTTGCCTTACCATCAAGTTCTGCACCTACAGATCCAGATGACAGCAGCAATCATCAGGACTGAGGCCCATCTCCTTGGGAGCAAGGGCATAAGCACATGACAACACATATTCAAATATTGGTCTTTTGCACTAGGCACTGAAACAATTCATGAAAGAGAAAGAAAAGATGGAGAATTGTTTTATGCCTTTACTTTGGAATAAATTCTGGGTGCAGCATATTTTAAATGAGGACAAAATGTTAATCTGTCCTGGCAATTAGACTTCAATAGAACTCATTATATAATCAGTCATTGTTTAACCATGCAAGTGCTGTGCCAGGATTTCTGATTAGGTGAGGCCCAGGGGCAACAATCTAGTTGGAAGGAGGAGCTCATGGACTTGTTTTGAAGTTGTAAACATACTCAAGTAAATGCAATGATATTACTTAAACAATGCCTGCGCAAATTTTTAAAAGACTCCTTTGTTTACATTTTATGTAATATTTTTTCTTCTTACCTGGTGGTTGAACAATGAAACCAGCAAAAATTCTTGGAATCTAGAGCATCTCTTCTAAAGCATCTCACTCTTAGTGCTGACACCTCCACCTTATAAGGTTCTTAGGATGTTTTTAAGGTGCCACAAGTGATAAAAATGGTTTCAATTCGAAGCATATTCTCCAGTCTCAATTTCTAGGAAGATTCTCCATTTCTCAGTTTGACATCATTACCCCAACCACCTCTGTCTAACTGCATCTTGTTTGACCTCATAGTAATGCTCTAATTTATTTCCATCCTTTTTTTTTGTCTTTTTAGTTTTCACCCAATGGTTCTCCATCAGTTATTTCTCTGATTATCAGTGTCTTGTTTCATACAGACTGGTTATGACTTCTTAGGAATCTCAGAAAATAAATCCTTGGCCTCCCCTGGTGGCACAGGCAGTTGTGCGCAGTGCTGTGAAGCTGTCAGCAGCCTCTGCAGTGCAAGTTCCATCCCAGCCAGCCGGCTGGCGAGGGTCCCACATGGCGTGGCAGACCTCTCCTGACTTGCCTGCTGCTCCCCTCAGCAGTGTATTTTGTCAGTCTGCCTGTCTGTTCCCTGCTCTGTCTCTGGTGAATCCGCTCACTCTCCCACGCATCTGGCCTGTGCCCTGGTTCTTGTATAAATAAATAAATCTTAAAAAAAAAAAAAATCCTGTTTGAAAACATGCAAGAGCCTAGTCACATACAAAGTGCAACTGGTGACTTTTAAAGTTGATGTCTGCTTTCTGGGCCACTTTGATTAAGTCAGTTTTGAAAGCTGCTGTTGTGGAACTTTGGGCAGAAAAATTTTCACTTTTCTCATGTAACCTCCTAGAAAGACAGCTGTGTCATCTCTGTGCCTGGACTCACAGAGATACCAACTGTGATTACAGTCCAGCCTCCCCAGAGCCCTGCATCTCTGACAGGAACTTCTTCCCCTGACAGAAAGCAGGTGTCTCAGCCCAGAGACAATGGGCAGGAAACAGATCAGAGGAAATTTGAGAAAGAGTAGGTCTGTCTTGATCACTAAATATGCCACTGGTAAGGTAGTTCTCATCATGAAGTAGTTTTTGATTGTTACCTTTTTTTCCTTACAAAATAAATCTGAACTAGTGCTCCAAAAGGAAGTAGATTCATAAAATTCACATTAGAAAATCGATTCTTGTTAGAGGTCATGTTATAGGAGCATTTTTCTACTAGTGACAAATTCCAAATATTCCATAGCACCACATATAATTTCAATCTTTGTGATCTTACTGTTACTTGAATTTACTGCTGGTTTCTGTATGCCATTAGTATGTTCTGTACATTACAAAGCACTTTTTCTACTGTTGTTCCTACTACTTTGAATCTGAGTGGATCACTATTTACATTAATTTTGGGAAATTGAACTAATACAGGTCCATTGAAGTAGATGATGAAATATGCAATAGCAGCTTCCTTATCTCTTTATCTCCTTACCCTCTTTTTAAATGTGTGTCAATGGATGAACACATACACACACACACACACACATACTAGATTACTATTTCTAAAGTTGCAGTTCCTGTCATTTGTATCTACAAATCTGGAATCTAATGCCAATGTGACTCTAAAACCTTTGACATAATTTCCCTCTTTCCATCCTTGCCTCCAAATAATAATAGCCCCCCCCCTCCCCATCCAATGTTCAGAACTGCCTTAATGATGTAGTTTCTTAGAGTAATTGTTATTCATTTTGCCTGCCGGCTCCTTGGTTGGAAGAGAGAAACTTTTATCTGGAAAGTTTTGCTCTTAAAATTTGAAAGATTTTATTAAATTACTTTGTTTTCTTTGTTGTTACATCGGGAAATTATATTATTTCGATATTGTAACACTCATTCTTTTTCTCCTACTGTCCTATTCCTAATTCTATTTTCTGATTTTTTTTCTCAGGTTCATCTTATTTATTTCTGTTACTGCTATATTTTTAATTTCTGAAAGTTGTTTTTTGTGTTTCTAGATTTTTTTTTTCATATTGCTTTATAAATGTGGTCTTATCCTGTCTAAGAATATAAACGATAGGTTTGGGGTTGTTTCATGTTGTTGTGGAATTTTTTTTCCTCTCTGCACAGTTTCTTTCTAATGAGTTGATTTAAAAATAAATTTGTTGTCTTCCCTGTTAAAGGTGTGCTATGCTTGACTGCTCAGATTTAAGATTTAACACAAAGCTCCCTGTATGTGGGTGGAACTTGCTGCCTGGGAGTTTTATTGTAATCTGTCTGGACAGTTTCCCTGGAGAAAGACCCAACTGGCAGCACTGCTAGATCTTTTTCATTTAATCTGGTCAAATATCTTAAAGAAGCTCTTCCCAGAAAGTGAAAATCATACTCCAAGTTTTCAAAGCCCCCACTTGGGAAGGCAGCTGAAGAAATGTAGTTTGTAATATCCAGTTTGTAGATATGCACATCACCATCTGCTTTTCCTTATTGGAACTTTACTCCTAATTAGGCTTTGAACTACTCAGTCTAAATTCTCCCTGTCTCATCATCTGCAAAGGGCAAATGATTCATCTTTTGCCAGAACTGAGAACAGGCAGTCATTCTGCTTCATGGAGTACGAGAGGGGACCTAGACCTAACTGTTTTAATTTTTTTTATTTATTTTTTTTTAGAGGCATGTTTTATTTATTTATTTATTTGTTTGTTTGTTTGTTTGTTTGTTTATACATGCACTGGGTACAGTCAGAAGCGCGGGAGGGTGAGAGAATTCACCAGAGCCAGAGCGGTGAGCAGAGCAGGCAGAAGGACCAAAGTACACTGCTGAGGGGAGCAGCGGGTGGCAGGAGAGGTCTGCGCGCCATGTGGGACCCTCCTCTGGTGGCCGGGGAGCAGCCGGGGATCGAACCCGCGCCGTAGAGGCCACGGGCAGCTTCGCAACCCAGCGCTTAACCGCTGGGCCACCGGGGAGGCCCTAACTGTTTTAATTTTAAATTACTTTTAACATATTTAAAGTGTAACCAGTGGCTGAAGCCAAAAGGCTGTTACAGGTGGGACCCTCTGGATGAGGTTGCTGGTGAGAATAGATAGCCCCAGGGAAAATGCTAAAAATGTATTGCATTTTGGGGTGGGGCAAGTGATAAGAAATATAAGGGACTGCAGAAGGGGGTATGGATTCGTTTGGTCTTCAGAATTCAGTGTTTCAGGATTCAGAATTTTCGGGTCAGCAGATTTCGACGCCTACCTCATCAATCTTCTAGAAAACTGTTGTAGGCCTCTGAAGGTGGAGACCTCCAGCAGCCAACTTCAAAGAAGAAAAGTTCAGAGGCTTTGCAACTAGCCAAGTGACTGAAACTGTTCCCAGGTTTGCTGCTGTTACAATCTGGCAAGGAAGGCGAAGACCCAGAGCTGGGCACCTGGCTGACCTGTGTGAGTGTAGCCATTTGTCGGGACGTTCAGCTGCTGCAGCTGCTATCTTGAGTGTCGCTTGTGTGGTGCTGTGCTGGGGCAACCTGGCAGCTCCAGGAGCATCTCCTGTTGCTTCTTTTGCTGTCTTCATGAGTTGGAACCTGGCCTAGAGTCTAGGTCAGCAGTGGCAGGAAGACACCATCTTGGAATTGTGCAGGAGAGGAGCTCTGTATCCTTAGTGGTGGCAAGACGCCATCTTCTCTGCTTTTGTTTAGGACTGAAAAACACTAGACACTGCTTCAGGTGAGGTAAAGGCCATTTTTGGCCTCTTTGTTTTTCCCTGGTTTGTTAAATGAATCACATTGTTGTTGTTCCCTGAGGCTGAGTAGATTGCAATTGTGTGCATGGGTGACTACTCAGACAGTGACTGGTACACTATCTTGGCAGTGTCCTTCACCAGTTTTAGTGCCCCTTGTTGCTCTATATCAGAAGCACAAGGAAATATGTTAAAAAATTATATTGTGTATACTGTGGCACCCACTGTCAATGTAAAGTTCAGCATTGCTCAGGTATCCTTCCATGATTGTTATCTTCTTTATTTTTCTATATATTTTTCATGTGTATCTGTAACTAAACAGTGTATATTTTGCATGTTGTTACACATGTAAATTTTTTGCTCAACATTCACAGTCTTTCTATGAGGTACTTGAGGGAGTGATCTATTTAGCAAAAGGCATATATCAAAGAAGTCTTTATTTGTGGCTGTTTACCAAATTTCTTCTATAGGCAAACTTTCTATTGCCAGAGACTGCTGGTGATGCTACTAGTTTTTTTTTGTGTGTTTTTATTTGTTTGGTACCAATTTGTCACTTGCTCAATTTTACTAGCTTTGCAGGGGACTAGCCTTTCTTTAGTCCAACTTGCTCATCTATACCCCATTTAGTGTTCATAGAGATTTTAGAGACCAGCATCCCATTAAGTGCTCATAGTGATTATAGAAGCCATTCATTTTCTTTTCATGCCCATTCTAGAAGTATCTTATAAGAGGGACTTCAATCTAGTGGATCATGCCTGAAGTTTCCGTATAAAATGGGGGTCAGAAGTGTCACTGAAATGTGTCTCAATAGCTTTTATGTAACCTCTGTGAGAGACCTATAGGAGACTCATCAATCGCATTGCAGACCACAGGGATAAGTGGAAGCATAGAGGGGATTCACACATGTATGCCCACAAATGCCCTGACTTTTCTTTCACATTGGTCTAGAATGTGATTACTCGATGGACACCATTTTCTGGAAAAAAAAAATGATTTTTAGTAAGCTTCAGATAAGTTCATTAATTTTATGTATTTTCTCAAAATTTTTGCCAATATGCAACATTTTTAGTACACAGGAAATGGAAAATATCAGAAGTTTACTTTCTTATGTGAAATGAAATAAACAAAAAAATTCACATGGAAAGCAACAAAGTGAGTCCAAGTTAAGCAATTCTAACATTATGATGCATGTCTTCAATATGCAAAATTTCAAAATCTAATTGAAACATCGGTTATTTTTGTAAGAGAAAATCAACCGTTTACAATATTCTTTTTTTTTTACTAATACAAAAATAAAACACAGAGTAAAATTTAAATGCATGAAATACGACATCAAAAAAAATATCCAGGGTGCCATTAAATAAAGGGAATGCTGCTAATAATATTTGTGTACGTTTTCCAAGTTTTCTTCTTATTGACTACAATTATAGAAATGAAATAAACAAGCTAAATGTAAATGATAGTTATTACTTTTGTGACTATAATAATGTTTGTTCATTATTGGAATTCCGGAAAATGCAGAAATACAGGATCTGAATAAGCATTTCTCTAAGAAGGCATACAAATAACCAGTAGAAACATGGGGAGATAAAAATCATTTCTTATAAGTAGGAAAGAGGAAATCAAAGCAACAAAGGACTATTACCTTAAAACTGTTAGAAGGGGGCCTCCCCTGGTGACACAGGTGGTTGAGTGCAGTGCTGTGAAGCTGTCCGAAGCCTCTGGAGTGCCTGTTCAATCCCGGCTAGCCAGTGAGGGTCCCACATGGGACCTGCTGCTCCCCTCAGCAGTGTATTTTGTCAGTCTGCCTGTTCTGTTCCCTGCTCTGTCTCTGGTGAATCCTCTCACCCTCCCACGCATCTGGCCTGTACCATGGTTCTTGTATAAATAAATAAATGAATCTTTAAAAGAAAAAAAAAAAAAACTACTGGAAGGACTATCAGCACAAAGAAATGACTACACCCAGAGAATCCTGAGGCTTGGGTAAGAATGAACAACCCCTTGAACATCAGAAACCAACACAGACTGCATCAGATGGAACACAGATTAGATTCATGCTCCATTGGACAGGAGGTGGATGGAAAGAAATGTCAGGAGTGTATGGTCCAGGGAAGGGTACACCAGACCAGTCAGGAACCCTGGGGATGAATGAGTAGAAAGGATGTGGAGATATACAATCTTGATCCAGGTGAAGTCCATGTAGAGGAGTTGTGGTACTTCACACAGGCTGGTATCCTAGTAAATAGGACAACAGAGAAGAAACACCAGACTACAGTTCATCTATCCCACCCCACAAGACTCATATTGACCTTATGAAGTACACTGATAGCAGACAGACTCCTGAGTCTCAGCTCTGGGACTGCAGAAAGGACAGATATCTACAGTGCCATAAACAGAATCAACCTCACTCCATAGCACATTTGGAACAGCAATTATTCCCATCCTCTACCTCCCCTATCCTGCTGACACAGTGACTTCAAGAATGTACCTCAGGGCCTCCCCGGTGGCGCAGCAGTTGAGCGCTGGGTTGTGATGCTGCCCGCAGCCTCTGCAGCACCGGTTCGATCCCCAGCTGCTCCCCGGCCACCAGAGGAGGGTCCCACATGGCGCGCAGACCTCTCCTGCCGCCCACTGCTCCCCTCAGCAGTGTACTTCGGTCCTTCTGCCTGCTCTGCTCCCCGCTCTGGCTCTGGTAAATTCTTTCACCCTCCTGTGCTTCTGGCTGTACCCAGTGCTTGTATAAATAAATAAATAAATCTTAAAAAAAAAAAAAAGAAAAGAATGTACCTCAGTAACTAATGAGGCCAACAGAGGTTAAAAAAAAAAAAATAAAATCAACACATCCACAAAACCATGTGCTAAGATGGTAAAAGTAGTTCAACTCTGTAAATTACTAATCTAGATAATTTACAAAATGAAAATTTGAAGTAGAAAATTGGCAGATAAAAAAAGTATATATATATATATATATATATATAGTATGTGGCATCCTGAAAACTCAAGGGAATCTGGCATCATTAGGAGTGAAGAACTCTTCAAAATCCAACCATAAATACATGGAATATTCTACCTCACTAAAACAAAAATAATGCAAAATTGCTATAATGAAGAAATTGAAAGAAATAAGATGAAAACACAAAAAGTCAAGTCAGTGTGATACAAGAGGACACAGAAAAGCTAATCAAAGAATTACAACAAAACTCAGAAAAACAAATTATTGAACTCAGATATAAAATTAGTGAACAAAAAAGTAGAAATTGAAGCTTTAAATTTAAAAAAAATAATAGATTTCGGATATACGGTTATCACAAACGAGATGAAAAGCACTAGAAAAGGCTATGAATTTCACTTTCTTATAGTTATTCATTTTCCTGGTCCCTTATTTAAGTTTTCTAGATTCCTGCTATGAGTGAGACCATCCTGTATTTTTCTTTTTCTTTTTGGCTTATTTCCAGAGATACTTTTTGGGGGGTGGGGGGCGGGAGGGGAGGGATTGGGGTCAGAATGGGAGGTTTGCAATTGTATGGGGGAATATAAAAATAAAATTTATTATTTAAAAAAAAATTAAAAAAAAGAAAAGGCTATGAAATCAGAATAGACCAAATGGAGGAAGAAATCAGTGAGTTCAAAGATAGTAATTTCCAAAAACTATGTGGAATAAGAGAGAAAAATAGATGCTTTTTTAAAAATGCACCATGATAACTATTAATTTCATTAGCAAAGTCAACATAAAGAATAGTATGTATACCATAAGGAGAAGAGTGAAAGAATGGGACAAAGAGTTTGTTCAAGGAAATGATAGCAGGAAACTTTGCAAAACCAAGGCAATAATTGAATATATAAATTCATGAAGCCAGTGGAATCCCTGGTTATCTAAGTGCAATAAAACCTTCAGCAAGATACATACTAGTGAAGCTATCAACATTCAAAATAAAGAAAGACTATTGCAGAGGGCCAGGGAAAGCATATTGAAGGTTGTCATTTGACGTATAAAGGGTGATTCATCTTCTTAGATCACATCAGCAGAAACCATGTATGGGAGCAAAAAACAAGTCTCAGTAAATTTATGAAGATAGAAATAACATCAGACATCTTCTTGAATCATCATGGTATGAAACTAAAAATCAAACCAAAGAAAATCAAGGGAAAGAGAACAAATTTATTGAGAATAATCAATGTTACTGAACAATTACTTGGTAAATGAGGAAATCAAAGGTGAAATCAAAGAATATCTGGAGATGAATAAAAATGAAGACACAATGTATCAGAACAATAAATCAGAAGACAAGGAGATGGAAAGGTATCCCTTGTTCATGGATTAGAATAATTAACTTCATTAAAATATCTATATAACCCAAAACTATATACAAATTATGTATAATTCTTATAAAAATCCCAATGGCATACTTCACAGAAATAGAACAAAAAAATATATAGACATATATTTGGAACTAAAGAGACCCTGAATGGCAATAACACTTATAAGAAAAAGAATAAAAGATGAAGGCATCATGCTCTCTCCTTTCAAATATGTTGACATGCTTCAAATGTGTTGACTTTGCTCCCTCCCTTACAAAATTTGGATGCAAGGTCTGAAACCATATAATACATAGAAGAAAACATAGTCTATATATTCCTTGATAGCAAACTAGAGATGTTTGCTATCAAGCAAACTAGAGATGATAGCAAACTGGAGATCAAACATCTCATTAGGAGATCAAACATCTCCAGTTTGCTGTCAAACTGTGCAGACTCAACTCCAATGACAAAGAAAACAAAAGCAGAAATGAACAAATGGGACTACATCAAACTAAAGAGGCTCTGCAGAGAAAAAAAGAAAACTTGCATCAAAATTAAAAGACATCCTATTGAGGGCCTCCCCAGTGGCGCAGTGGTTGAGAGCTGGGTTGCGATGCTGCCCGCAGCCTCTGCAGTGCTGGTTCGATCCCCGGCTGCTCCCTGGCCACAGGAGGAGAGTCCCGCATGGCCCACAGAACTCTCCTGCCGCCCGCTGCTCCCTCAGCAGTGTACTTCAGTCCTTTTGCCTGCTCTGCTCTCCAGGTGAATTCTCTCACCCTCCCATGCTTCTGACTGTACCCAGTGCTGTATAAATAAATAAATAAATCTTTAAAAATAAATAAATAAACAAATAAAATTGGAAAACTTACCTCATTTAAAATTTATTTTAAAAAAAAGATATCCTGGGCCTCCCCGGTGGCGCAGCGGTTGAGTGCTGGGTTGCGAAGCTGCCTGCAGCCTCTGCAGCCGGTTCGATCCCCGGCTGCTCCCCGGCCACCGGAGGAGGGTCCCACATGGTGAGCAGATCTCTCCTGCCGCCCGCTGCTCCCCTCAGCAGTGTACTTCGGTCCTTCTGCCTGCTCTGCTCCCCGCTCTGGCTCTGGTGAATTCTCTCACCCTCCCGCGCTTCTGACTGTACCCAGTGCATGTATAAAAAAAAAAAAAAAAAAACCAAACAAACAAACAAATAATAAATAAATAAGACATGCCTCTAGAAAATTAAAAAAAAAAAAGAATTTAAAAAAAAAAGATATCCTATTGAATGGAAGAAGATAATCTTCATTACTTATTATTAGAAAAATGCAAATGAGATAGCACAGCTGTAATGTTATCGAAAAAAAAAAAACAATGAGTGTTAGAGTGGATATAGAGAGAAGGGAACTCATATGCAGTGTTGGTGGGAATGTAAGTTGTACACCCATTATATAAATAGTTTGGGGATTCCTCAAAAACTTAAAAATTGGAAATACGATGCAATTCAGTTATCTCATTCCTGGTTACAAACCAGAAAAATGCAAAAATGTTAATTCAAAGAGATATAGGCACCTCCATGCTTATTGCAGCATTATTTACAATAGCCAAGAACTGGAAAAACCTAAATGTTCACTGATTAACAAATGGGCAAAGGAGTTGTATTTTATAAGCACAATGTATAACTTAAAAAAAAATATGAAATCATCCTATTTGCAATAACATGGATTGTTCTAGAAAGTATTGATGCTTAATGAAATAAGCTATACAGAGAGAGATAAAGGCTGCATGATTTCACTCATTTATGGTATATAGAGGAAACAAACAGATGAACTAAATAAAGTAAAAATAAACTTTTGGACTAGAAGACAAATTAATGATTACCACAAGAGATGAGTAAGGGGTGTGGTGTGAATAAATCAAGAGAAAGAGAAAATGGTATAATGAGGGAAATAATTGAACTTTTAGCAGTGAACTTAATGTAGTATAATACACATGATAATTTTCAATGGTGCACAACTCAAACATATATAAGCTATAATGCGATGTTGCTTCAACAAAACAAAAAATAAGAAACAACAAGCATTGAAGAGAATGTAAAGAAAATGGAACCCTTGAGCAATGCTGGTAGGAATGTATACTGATGCAGCTACTATGGAAAACAGTATGGATTCCTTAAAAAATAAAAATAGAAATTCCACACAATCCAGTTAGTCCCCTTTTGGGCATTTGTTCAAAAAATACAAGCACACTAATTCAAAAAGATATATGGACTTCCACGTTCATTGCAGCATAATTTACAGTAACAAAGAGCTGGGAGCAACCAAGTGTCTACTGACAGGGAATCAGATAAAGATGATAAGAAATCCTGCCATTTGCAACAAAATGGATGGGCCTACAGGGTATAATGAGAGTGAAATAAGTCAGAAAGAGAAAGACAAATACTATGGGATTTAATTCATGTGTGGAAGGTAATAAAAAAATATCCACATGACTAAACAAATCAAAACAAGAGAAAGAATATAAAAACAAAATAGCTGTTACTAGAAAGGGGGAAGGAGTGGTTAAATAGAGTAAAGGTGGTCAATTGTATGGTGAAGCATGGAAACTAGATTTTTGGTGCTGAGCATTATGTAGTTTATACAGATGTTGATTTATAATGTGGGTCACTTGGGACCTGATGAGGTTATTGGAATTTGAAAGAAAAATTTAAGGCTGATGAAAAAAAATTATATATGTCCAGTGCTCTTCTTGAGGTACAAAGCAAAACTATTCAGATATTTGAGAAGCAGGGACTCAAGGAAACAGACATAGAAATTGAAAAAGTAATGTATTACACTGCCTTTGCTCACCGAATTTCAATAAAACTCTCCCTTTCCCCAAGAAAGAAAATTTGGAAAATACAGAAATATTTAAACAATAAAGCTAAATCTAGAATCTGGCTTTTCATATACAACTATCCTGTACACTTCAAATATCAACAGTAATATAAGCCAACATTATCTCAAGTAATAAAATCACGTTAATGGAAGCTCCATTTGCTTTTTAAACAGACAACATAACTTATACCTCAAAAATAAAAAATTAGGGCCTCCCTGGTGGCGCTGCAGTTGAGCGCTAGGTTGAGAAGCTGCCCACAACCTCTGCAGCGCCGGTTCGATCCCCGGCTGCTCCCAGGCTACCGGAGGAGGATCCCACATGGCGCGCAGACCTCTCCTGCCGCCTGCTGCTCCCCTCAGCAGTGTACTTTGGTCCTTCTGCCTGTTCTACTCCCCGCTCTGGCTCGGTGAATTCTCTCACCCTCCCGCACTTCTGACTGTACCCCAGTGCTTGTATAAATAAATAAATAAATCTTTTAACAAATAAATAAATAAATAAAAATAGAAAAATAATGGGACTGTGCCTCCTCCCCTGGTGGTGCAGGCATTAAAGTCTCAGCACTATCAATCTATTGCCAGCCACTGTGGCATGAATTCCATTCCAGTCAGGGAGTTAACCCACATGGTGCAGCAGACCTCTCCTGTCTTGCCCACTGCTTCCCTCAGCAGTGTATTTTAGTAGGTCCACCTAGTTTGCTCCCCATTCTGTCTCTGGTGAATCCTTTCACTCCCCCCACCTCTTGCCCATACCCCTGTTCTTATATGCATAAATAAATAAAAATAAAACTTTAAAAATAAACTACTTTTTTTTACAAACACATACAACACCCCCCCTTATTTTGCCCACAAAAGAAAGTTTCAGGGTGCCTCCCTGAAACACCTCTGGCCTATACCCTGGTTCTTTAATAGATAAATAAGTAAAAACAAATCTTTTTTAAAAAGTAGAAAAAAAATGCTTCTTCGCGTACTCACTAATGCTGAATGTTGTTAGTCTTTATACATTTTGACACTGTAAGCATGAAAAAATAGTAATGTTTTTGAATATACATTTTCTTGAGCTTGAGTATTTATTCAAATCTGATTTTTTGCTTGCAAGGAGGCAGACTGCCTACTGTCTGACTTCTGTGTAGAAAAGCTGTTACATTGCCTGAATGCATCACCTCCAGGTCTTGTTCTATACCTACTTCTCATCTACATTAGGTCAGTTTATAACTTTTGAATTCATATCCATCTCAGAATTCAGAGGCAAAATTCAAGGAACCTTCCTCAGGCCACTCATACTTCAGTCCCAATCATGTCTTTGACATCACAGTGGGAATGACTGAAAGCAAGGCTGACACAATACCTTGACTACCCAAACAAGCAGAAGCTGGTTGCAGAGTCACTGTGCATCTTCATTTCTGACCTCAGGAACACATAATGTGCTGTTGAAATGAGGAGGAGGGTGGCATCTGGCACCTCTGTTCATAATTGCAGGCTTGCTTGGCTTCCAAGCAAGAAAACGTAAGCGGGTACTACTGCTTTAGGGGGCAGTTATGTCAGCAATTCTTTCCCAAAGATTCTGCAGTTGACCCTTTCCTTGAATTGAAGTTTTCTCAATTTTTACCATTTTGATACCTTGATTATTATCCCTGCATGAATTTGGGAAGGCAGTGTCATGAGTATGAACTAGACACTTAAATCAGGAGTCTCTACAGAAGTTATATTGGTGATTTCCAGGGAGTAAGGAGGAGAGAGAAAGGGAGAACACCTGGTTGATGGATGAAGAATTTCCTTTCAGGGTGATGGAAAAGTCTAGGAACTAGATTGAGGTGTTGTTGGCACAACACTGTGAATGTACTAAATGCTGCTGCATTGTTCACTTTAAAGTGGTTAGTTTGTGATATGTAAATTTCACCTCAAAAAGAAAAAAAAATCAAGAGTCTCTGGATTGCGTCTGGATGAAATAATTTATATAATTTCACTTCTATTGAAACATACACTTAAAAAGTTGGAAAAAGTGATGAAAGGAAATACAGCAGTACCAGTTTAAATCTTACCATTTTCTTAGCCTTCTGCTGCTAGGATTCTGACAGGCATGTCAGGGAAGCTCTGCACATATTGGGTAATGTGAGTGTGCCAATACAGCATATGGTTTTGTTAAACAATGAATATTCTATTATTTGATGTGTGATGCCAACGATAAAGCGCATTTGTGCAGACCTGGTGCAGCTGACCATTCATCAGAGACAATTCTTTTATTCTTCTAAGATCTAAAAATGAATTGAGGAACTTTCTTGAAGTCAAACAAAGATGAAACTGTTAATTCCAACGATGCCCCCCCAAATAGCACCAAAAATTGCTAAAATCAACTAAATTTTGAGTGACTTGCAGTGTCCCTAATCATATCAAGTTTATCTGAGCTGCCTGAATTTTCTTATATTAGTGTAATATGTAACTATATATAAATATGAAAGTTTATTCATCACTGTCCACAAGAGATCTCCATTGGTATGTCTCTTCTTATAGCTCCTGACTGGTTATTAATTAATAAAGTGACATATTTCCTTCTCTCTAGCCCGTAGAGATACCACTTACATTCTCCATGGGTTGGCTGAAAGCAAAGTTAACTACAAGAACATTGCAGAAGGAGGACTATCACTAACAATTAGCCCAAATAGGTCCTGGCTTCTGGTGACTTCAGTTGACTATCAGGAATTTTTTTTCCTGTTTATTCATTTTTGATCAAAATAGAAAACTCAAAAGCCTGTAGGTAGATGACAAAGAAAAGTAGAAATATGTATTCCATGAGTTTAGTGATTACATTCATTGCTTAAATCTGTTCTTAAAATACTTGTAGAATTTCAAAGCTGTTACTTAAAATGACTCTTGAACACCAGCTTAGTGGTAGCCTAAATATGTGATAAAATCACTTCTCCCTTTGCCAGTAGGAAAATACAGTATGAAGCATCAACTGTTCCTGGGCATCAGGCTGTGAACCAAGGCTAACTGTTTCCATTGCCACATGAATTGGCATTGTCTCACACAGTCAAGATGTAGTTATCATCTAAGGCACTGCTCAAATTTGAAGGTGCATGTAGGTCCCCTGGGGATCATGTAGTGACTGGTGGGGACACAAGATTCTACATTTCTGAAAAGCTCCCAGATGCTGCTGGTCTATAACCCACACGTTGAGTACACAGAATTTCATATTCTAAATTTATTCATGAGAGCTGGAGATGAAAATAACCTCTGTTGATTTGTGATCTCTTGTGTTGTTCGTCTGGATTTATCAACTCCCATGTCCTTACTGGAACATAAGTAAACAGAAAGTACCAAGTACCGCTTGGAAAAATGTCTAGGCAGATCTTCTGCCAGTAAGTTAATAGTGTTATTTGGATTTCTTTGCTATTGAGTTGTATGAATTCTTTATATATTTGGGGTATTATACCCTAATAAGATATAGTATTTACAAATATTTTATCCCATTCTGCAGTTGTCTTTTAATTTTGTTTATGATTTCCTTTGCTGGACAGAAATATTTTACTGTGAAGTGGTCCCATTTATTTTTGCCTATGAATATGTAATATATATAAACAATGAAAAATATCAAAAAGGAATGTGGAAAATAAAAGCAGTAGGCAAATTAAGATACAGAGTATATATTATTTTACTGCCTCTTAAAATATTTCTTTTTAATATTATAGTTTTCAATAAATTATATAAAAAGAAACCACAATGAGTGTTATTTTACTATCATTAAACATAATTTTGCTTCTCTATCTGATTTAATTTCAGGAGCCTACTTTATCTAAGTCCCTTTTAAGAAAGTAAAGACATATTTTGAAAACATTTAGTAAGAATGAATAGATTTTTATTGATTATAATACTTTCTCATTTTACCTTTAAACTCTATATTGTTCCCTAAAATTTAACAAAGCTCGCGGCCCCTATGAAAGCTCCATTTTATTCTTCCCTCATCTAGATGCTCATTAAAATGAATAGGTTGTAGGGAGTGAAGCAAAACTCTCACATGTTTAAAATCAATTGAATTAATTTTTCTATTCATTTCTGTTCTTTATCGAATTTTTCTGTTCTTCTCTGTTCTATATAGAAATTTTCCATTTGTCTCTTCTTTTTTCTGATATACAATCATTACTTTGTTTTTATCTTGTGTGGTGTGAAATTTAGTCTCAGTGGCAGGTGTGTTGTTTCATATTTCTGCCTATAAACTTTTAAATATGAAAATGATGTTATTGGATAAAACCAACTAGCAACTGATGAGGTCACTTTAACCTTTTTGCATTTTTACCTGAGAAGTAAACATTCTCCTAGAAATTTGACATGAGTCTTTGTTGAAATAGTTGGACTAATGGTAAAAGACAAATGTTCTTTCTCATAGACTAGCTCTTTTGTTCCTTTCTTTCATCCAGATAGACATACTTCTTGTCTTTCTCCCAATCCTCTTCCTACATATGTCTCTTTCTCTTTATCTCTGACTCATTTCTTATCTCCCTTAAATGATCTAAACATGTACTATGTAGAATTAATTTGCATTTAAGTATTTGATATGTTTTATTCATATGTACAAATGTATGTAACCTGTATGTATATGGCATGGCATCCTCCTTTTCAGAGGTGCATTATTCATGAGAAAATGAAAAAGGGAATCTACTTTTGTTCAACTTGTATCTCCTTGGACTAGCAGATCACTCAGTTCATGTTTATAGGAGAGTGAAGATGTGAATTAAAGTATAAGAACTAGTGTTGAAAACCAACATATTATGAAAACCCCTTACAATTATAATTTCATATCCATATTCATTGCATTTTTAAAGTGTCTTCAATCATGTCACTTTTATGTATATACATTTCTATTTATACTTTGTTTCCCTAATGGTAAACTCCCCATTTACCTTTGAATAATCTGGGCAACACTCAAGAAGTTGTAATTCCATCTCCTTTGATCTAGGAGAGTCTGCCTCATTTTTGTCTTTTCTCTCATTTTGCTTTGTCATTTGAGAACTTGAAATATCCTCTCTGCTAGATTGTAAGCCAACTGTCCTAGAAAAATCATAATTTCTCCCATTTTGAGACTGTCTAGTGGTGCCTAGATTGGTTCCTAGTATATCACTGATACTGGCTCAATTGAATTTAGAATTTTAGACATCCTCTGCAAATAATGAGACACAGTTACTTTAAACAATGTTTATATATTAAAGAGACACTATTGCTTTAAGCAAACTATACCTAGAATGGAAAGCAAAAATTATTTTTTTAATTTTTTAAGATTTATTTATTTATGTATACAGGAACTGGGGTACAGGCCAACTGTGTGGAGGCTGAGAGGATTCACCAGAGACAGAGTGGGGAGTAGAACAGGCCAATAGACTGAAATACACTGCTGAGGGGAGCAGTGGGCGAGTTCGGAAAGGTCTGCTGTGCCATGTGGGTTGCCCCCTGGCTGGGGATGGAACTAGTGCTGCAGTGGCTGTCGACAGCTTCATAGGTTGCGTCTCAACCCTCTGTGCCAGCAGGAAGGCCCACCACTGACAAATTTAGTTTGAAATACCAGTATGATTGAACCGTGATTGACAAGGAATCCAAGAAAATGTGGGAACTATGCCTGTCTGTGCCTTAGTAATTCTGATAAAAGGAAAAATAAAGAAGAATCTTAAAAACTAAGACAAATTAGTGTTTGAGAGTTTGGTACGGAATAGATTTTATTCCTGACTTATAAAGTCTTAACTCATTCCACAAAAAGTTAGAGAGAATGAAAAACTAGTACATTTGAACAAGTGTTTAGAGGCCTTTGGAAAATCAGTTTGTAATTTGAGTTGCCTCCTGAGACAACAGGAATATATCATAAAAATCAACCGGTCACTCTGCCATTGGTTTCAGCAGGAAAACTTTTGGATGCAGAGTTCAGATGGGAAGTGTTCTAAACATGCTTGCTCCTGAAATATTGATAGATGAAGCTTGATAGCAGAGACATTGCTAACCATGTACATTTAATTTGATCCTGCATCTCTGGCCTGCATATCTTCTTTCTTGGAAGTACTTGCTACAACAGTAGGGTGAAAACACTGTCTCGATGACCACTTTTTTTAGCAGATGTTTTCAATCATCTTACAAAGTGCAGAATGCAAAGTATTTAAGACATGGGTGTTTCCATAGAGTGTCTTATGCCTTCATCTAGGACATAATTATTTACCCAACATAAAACAATTGCATTTAACCTGTTCTAAAAATTATAATACAACAGGCACAGAATTGATGAGAAAATACAGAGCAAGGTACCTTATTGAACATGAAGCAATATACACTACATAGCACAACCAGTTCTAATGTTTCCTGTTTTTCTATAGGTGCTTTCCATTTTCTCATTTATTTTAAAAATATATATTCTAACTAATTTAGTAGTTATTAGGGGAAAACAGTACACTGGTTCTAGATCTCCATGAGAAAAATACCAGTTCATAATTTTGCCCAGCTGTTCACAACATGAATATTATATCCTCTGACGGACAGTTTAATGATTTCTATGCACTGCAGATCTGTCATAATGCAATGCCTGCGAGCTCTTTTATTTGAACCTTAAATATGAAAGAAGTGCAATCTCAATGAGCAATTCTTTCACATTTTCTGTTGTTAAAGATGTCACTATTTAAGAAAAGCCAGAAATAAACCCACAGATTTACGGTCAACTAATCTTTGACAAAGGAGCAAAGACTGCGCATTGGAGCAAAGAAAGTTTGTTCAATAAATGGTGCTGGGAAAACTTGGTCGCTACATGCAAAAGAATGAAGCTTGACCACTACCTCACACCATACACAAAAATCAACTCAAAATGGATTAAAGAACTAGACATAAGACCTGAAACCATAAAATACATAGAAGGAAAGATAAGCGAAACACTACGTGATATGCACATCAAAGACATCTTTACAGACACATCACCCAAAGCAGTGATAGTGAAGGCAAAGATAAACAGCTGGGACAACATCAAATTAAAGAGCTTCTATACAGCAAAAGAAACAATAACAAAAACAAAGAGAAACCCCACCAACTGGGAGAACATTTTTGCACCCGACACTAATGATAAAGGACTGATCACAAAAATCTGCAAAGAGCTGATAAGACTCAACAAAAACAAAGAAAATAATCCAGTCCAAAAATGGGCAGAAGAGCTAAAAAGAAACTTCTCTGAAAATAAAATGCAAATGGCCAACAGGCATATGAAAAAATGCTCAACATCACTTGTAATCAAGGAAATGCAAATCAAAACTACCATGAGATACCATCTTACACCAGTGAGAATGGCACATATTAAAAAAACTAGCAACAACAAATGTTGGCGAGGGTGTGGAGAAAAAGGAACTCTCCTGCACTGTTGGAGGGAGTGCAAACTGGTCCAACCACTATGGAGAGCTGTGTGGAGATTTCTGGACCTACTAAACATAGAGCTTCCATATGATCCAGCAATTCCACTCCTAGGTATTTACCCAAAAGACACAGAAACATCAATTCCAAAGAACACCTGCACCCCTATGTTTATAGCAGCACTATTTACAATAGCTAAGCTTTGGAAACAGCCCAAATGCCCAAAAATAGATGACTGGATCAAGAAGATGTGGTGCATATATACCATGGAATATTACTCAGCATTCAAAAAAGATAAACACATGCAATTTGCAACAACATGGATGGCGCTGGAAGGGATCATGCTCAGCGAAATAAGCCAGAAAGAAAAAGAAAAATACCGTATGGTCTCACTCATAGCAGGAATCTAGAAAACTTAAATAAGGGACCAGGTAAATGAATAAGTATAAGAAAGTGAAAATCAAAATCAACAAAAAACTACGAACCAGAGACACTTTTTGGGGGGTGGGAGGCGGGAGGGGAGGGATTGGGGTCAGAATGGGGGGTTGCAATTGTATGGGGAATATAAAAATAAAATTTATTATTTAAAAAAAAAAGATGTCACTATTCAATGACCAGAGAAGCATCCGGTTCTCATTAAACTATCTTGAATGGCATTATGTGGACTGAAAAACAAACGTGCTGGTTCTAATTTTGATCCTGTCTCTCTACTGTCTGATTTGATATGTTGAAATCTCAGTTAATTCTGTTGACAAGTATATACACATTCAGTTGCCAACCAGGTCTTAACTTTCATAAAAGAACTGCTGGAGAAGTTCTGGCCCTGCGATGGCTGCTGGGATAAAAGGCACCTTTTACTCAGAAACATCACCTCTCCTCTCTGTGTGGTGTGCCCTAAGATGCAGTAACACAGCCACTGGAAGGTGACTCTGAAAGCAAAGTTAGAAAGAGAAAATTGCTGGATTTATGGTTGGCAGTATGGGGTTGCATAAAGTTGGTCATACAATTACAATCATGCTGCTAGATCAATACTTGTTGTCATGGAGAGATGGCTGTAAGAGGAAAAACAGATGGTAGTGTTTGTGGTGGAGACAAAGAAATAAAATCCCCAAATCTCCTTCCATGTAAGAGTTAGTCAGGATTTAGAAATTTGGGAAAGGATGTCATGTATACTTAGAAGGCTTCTATTACTATCTTTGTCACATTAGTGCAGAAATACATGATTAAAATCATCATATTATTCATCTACTTATTTCCCAGGTTAGTAGTTTCCTTTCCCACTCCACTTTCACCCTGTTTCATCCACTCATGTGTACTTTCCATTTTATTTACAAAATCTAGTGTGATTTAAAACAAAATTGTCAACCAAATATTTCCAATGCAAGTTCCCTCTCTGAAGAAAAGAGAAGGTTGTTTGACATTATTTAGTGTACAGGTGTAACGTGCATAACACTGCTTTAGTATTTGTATATCTGTCATATGATAAAAATATAAGGTTATTCATATCATTAAATCCTTATATTTTACACAACAGTTTTGTCCTCTAGTGTTTATATGATTAGAATCTTTTATACTTAGTGTACTTAGTATCTTTTATACTTAATTAATTTGATACACAAATTTCTAAAAATGCATGGTTTCACAATGAAAACTCAAATTGTAATCACTACTATACATGTGGACTTCTAGATTTCTGCTGTTATTTATTCCAGTATTTCGTATTAAGTGACAAAATTATTGATTTAGAACTTGGTGATTGTAATTTCACTACTTCTCCTCAAAATACGGAGGTAACCTATGTCATAGTTTCTTTTTTCTTTAAAGATGTATTTTTATTTTATTTATGCTTAGAAAAACTGGCATGTAGGCCAGAGGGGGTAAGAGATTTCATCAGAGACAAAATGGGGAGCAGAACAGGCAGAATGACTGAAATACATTGCTGTAGGGAGCAGCGGGTGAGACAGGAGAGGTCTGCTGTGCCATATGTGGGTTAACTCCCTGGGGGGGGAATTGAACTCCTGTTGAAGTGGCTGGTGATAGCTTGATAGTGCTGAGACTTTAACCCCTGTGCCACCATGGAGGCTTATGTCAGTAGTTACTTAATAAAGCATATCAGTGGGATTTTGCTTACATGAAATAAGACATTTTTCTTCATAAGTCTTGAGAGGAATTATATGTAATAGAGACACTATATTACTTGAGATCAGAAACATTTTCAGAACACATATTACTGGTAGTTTGGTAGAATAATTTCCCTGAGTAAACTGCTATTAAAAAAAAAAAAACATAAATGGCAGGGTTAAAATATTTTAATTGCATCAATGAACTAGCAAGAAACTAAATTTTTCTGAACTTGAATTTCATATCCAACACTCAAAAAACAGGGAACAAAAGCAATTTATAAAGGAACACCCAAGGTAGAGTTGAGTAGAATTTTTTCATAAAGCTTGCACTCCAAGACATCTTACAGCTTCAAAGAAAAGGTGAACTAGTCCCAAATCCATCTCCAAAAGACAAAATTTTCTGCCTCCAATTTTGGTACTAGATGGAGAAAAATAAAAATTTCTCCTGAGTATTGATGAAAACAGATTAGTTCTCTCATAGATTTGTAAACTAAATTCCTGTCATTTGGGCGACTCAGGAAATCTGTAAGTCAAAAATTTAGTTAAAAGTGGTAGAAAGCTATTCGTGCCTCCAGATACTTACAAATGAAAATTTAAAAGCAAATAAAACCCTTTTAGAGGATTTCCACCTTAAAACAAATCATAAAATCTACCAAAAATAAAGATCCAAAAATAGACTAAATCAACAGTTCAGAATACACGAGGAACCTAGATACCATATGTGTAAAATAAGAGAAAAAAACAAATGTCTTATTTAAATCCACAGTTACCAGACATAGAATATGAAATAAGTACAAGTTAATACGTTGTTAAATTAAATAAAATAAAAGTGAGCTAAGGAACGAGAAAAATAATTTAAGTGTATTTAAAAAAGAACAAATAGAATTAACGAAAGTGCAAATGTAATAATAATTTCTTTTTAAAGTCAGTGCTTGGGTTTAGCATATCCAAAAAAGTGGGGCATGGCCTCCCTGCTGGCACAAGGCATTAAGCACAGCACTAAGAAGCAATCCACAGCCTCTGGAACATGAATTAGATCCCTGGCCGGCCAGGGAGCTACCCACATGGTGCAGCAGACCTCTCCTGTTTCACCTGCTGCTCCCCTCAGCAGTGTATTTCAGTCGATCTGCCTCTGGTGAATAGTCTCACTCCCCCTCCCCTCGCACCTCTAGCCTGTACCTCCTCTCTTCTATGCATAAATAAGAATAAATCTTAAAAAAAAAGAGTGGGGGAAAAAAACAAAGAGTGAGAAAATATTTCCAAGGATAAATAATGCAGTACTGAAAAACTAGAGTTAGAAAATACAGGAAATTAAAAGACATTAGGATGGAATGAGAAGTTCTATGTGAAGTTCTTGAATGAAGCTCTAGTAGAGGAAGAGAGAGATTTCTCTCTGTTCATTTTTTAAATCTGTTTTCTCTATGTTGTTCAGATTGGGTAATTTTCATTGTTCTATCTCACAGTTCATTGATTCTTTCCTGTGCCCCTGTATTTAGTTCTTGAATCCATCTACTGACCTTTTAATTTCACTTATTCTATTTGAGTCCTAAAATTTGTATTTTTTCTTTATATCTCTTATTACTTATTCCTTTGCTGATAATTTCTTCTCTGTGCTGAGGCATTGTAATTTTAAAAATGATTTATTTATTTATGCATATAAGAACTGAGGTACAGGCCAGAGGTGTAGGGGGTGAGCGGATTCAGCAGAGACAGAGTGGGGAGCAGAAAAGGCAGAGAGACTGAAATACAGTGCTGAGGGGAGCAGAGGGCGAGTCAGGAGAGGTCTGCTGTGCCTTGTGGGTAGCTCCCTGACCAGGGATCGAACTCATGCTGCAATGGCTGTGGATAGCTTCATAGGTTGCATCTTAACCCCTTGCACAACCAGGGAGGCCCCGAGGCATTATAATTTCTAATTTGCTTCAAGTATGCTTCCAATTGTTTGTTATCATTTTTATGACTTTTAAAATTTTTTTGTCAGATTATTTTATGTCCTCCTCTTCTTGATGCCGCCTTTCATTACCTGTCTTTTTCCATTCAGTTTGTGGTCTTTCTGGTTCTTGATATGACAAATGATTTTGGTTGAAACCTGGGCATTTGTGTATTATAAGACTTTGAATCCTATCTAAAACTTTTGTTATAACTACTTTTTTTTTTAACATTGATCCAGCAGGAGAAGGGCAAGGAAGGAGCAGTTTTCCATTGCCAGATCAAAGAAGTGCATATTCACATTCACACTCAAATGATATCTGAGACAGGGGACATCTCATATTTGTTGATTGTGAGATTTCATCTCTTCATATTGTCTCCACTGACACTGTAGTGGGAATAACCTCATTACTACTAGACATTGGTGAAAGTCCCAACTCTCCACTGGGCTTCATCTTATACTACCTTAGTGGTGAAAGGGATGGATGGATGGATGCCATATTACTGCCAAGTGAGATTGCAAGTCCAGACTCCCCAGATGGTCTTCATTGCCACCACATTATGGTAATGAATGAGACTCATTCACTGAAGGAATGAGAATGCCAGCTCTCTATTTAGACTTCTCTGACACTACCCTTGCCTTGTTACAGCCATGCTAGGCTCCCTACTCAGCCTTTCTTGGTGTCAGCCAGGGAGAGGTCAAAGTTGTTTCTTTGGTGTTTCATTGGAGTAAAGTATTTATTGTCTAAAAGTTTCTCTCTTAAAAGAGTGCCCTTTTTCTAGTCATTTGGAGGTAGAAAGAAGGTTTTGAATTTTTTTTAATCATTCCCAAATGAAATTTCTGAATTATCTGCTTCATCAGTTCCATGTCTGGGTTATATCCAAACAAAGAAAACCCCAGAAGTCACCACCTTATTTCTCAGGTGGCTAGTTGTGCTGCCTTCGTCTCTTCACCATTTAGAATCTTCATATGTCTTTTCTACATGTTATATAGAAGGTTTTTAGATGTAGTTAGCAGGTGGAAAATAGGAGTATTTGCATTCCATCTTCAAACAGTGGAAATCTTCTCTGTTTTTAAAAAATGTTTTCCAATGTTATTGAATATATTCCTATAACCTTACCATCAAAGTTAAAATAAACTCATGAATGAGATGCAAATTAAGCATCTATAGAAACATTTTATAAATTATACAGATACTTTAATGAGATGTTAAAGTAATATAGATATTAATCTAAATTTTAGAGAACACCCATACTGTGTCTGGACTCTGGAACTTGAATAAGCTATGTTCTCAGACTGGTTCTAATACTTAATAGTTGTGGTTCTTGAGTGTGACAGGTGCCTTTTAAATCTCTTTAAAATGGTGATAAAAATACCCATTTCATAAGGATTTTTATTTTGCATTACATTATATGTAATGCCTGTCACAGTAGGTGATGAGCAAATATTAGCTTTCTTTCTTCCTTTTACCATTAACTTTATCAGAAATGTAAATGGACTTGTAAAAACCTTAGTCCTTCTTTTACTTTAAAATATGAGACTTACTGAAACATAGGTCAAACATCAAAATTATGCTTTTCTGTAATGTTAGCATTACTTTAAGCAGCAATGAGTAAAAAGCATTACATCTATCAAGGACTTTGTAAATAATGATCCTCACTAGACATGGAATAGGTGTGGCTGAGCTCAAAAGCTCACAATTTTATTAATATATCTCCATATGAATAACACGGTTGCATCAGAACTCATAAAATTAGCACTTATTAACCCCGTCACTAGTACAGAGGCCAGAAGACAGATCATATGACAGGTCCTATTTTAATTAGTCTGTGTGCTTACTATCTAAAAATCTAGACTCTCAAGCTGATCAAGTTCTACTAGTTCTTTGAGAAACATTTTAATGTTTAAAGAAGTATGGCTATGGTTAAAATGTGGGTAATTCATTTTGTCCCCTGAGATTGGAAGATTAAGGACATATCAACTTGATGAAGACCATTTCACCAATTAAGGTTATAGCTGCTAACTAGTAATAAGTGTGAAGAAAAAAATAAAATGTAGCTTTACAGCAAAAACATTTCAAACATTGTTTAAGCTTTTCACTAGTTCAACAACCAGGGTTTGTTCTATTGTCAGTGGTTTGCTTCCTTATCAGAATTCTTCCCAGGGTGTGAACACCAACAAGATACTTAAACATTTATGACATAGTGTATTTAACTAAGGAAAGAAAGGAAAAATTAACGAGCAAAGAAAAATTAACAATAGGTGGTGTTTAGCCATTAGCTATTTATTATTTAAATATTTGTTATAATTTCCAATGAGAAAAGCTGTCTAGAGCATAATTATTTTGATCGATTCAAGTTTACTTCTATATTGTTTTCTAAAGAGGAAATGTTTGATTTCATTCCCAAATGAAAAATCTAATTCTTGCCCAATTTAATTCTTCCTTTTAGAAGAATTAAGGATTCTTTAAGGATTCTTTAAGAGATTCTAAAGACATATGAAGAGATTCTTGCAGGTGTTTTCTGCTAAAAATAAAAACGATAAAAAAAAAAAACACTGAAAGAAACTTTTGGCCTATAACCCACTCTTCTGTCTTCTTGAGCTGGGTTGCCGTTTAAGTAAAACCTCCTTGGGAGTCTTAAATACCACGGCAGGCTTGTTGCTGCCAGCTGTTTGTGGGAATGTGTAGGTCACCCAGCCTAGGGGTTCAACTTTAGTGTTCCTGGATCCATTATAGCTCCACTGGAGGGTTGAAATTCAATCTTCAATCACTGTTCTGTAACAAATTGGCACTTTGGGCTTTTGCAAAAATAGTTGCTTATTCCAGGCTTGTGCAATTCATAGACTCTAACTGCATTTTGAAGGTAGGCTTCTATTTGGCCAAGTTGGAGGAATTTGGTTGTGAGGTAACTTCTGGCAGGGTAAGGATACTAAGACAAATCACAAGATGAAAACATGCTGTTTTGAGATCAAAGGACATCCACAAATTAGTATTCACAGAATATTCTTTTCTGACTAATATTTTTGGTATGTGAAATTCTTACCCAGAGTATTATTGAAAACAGGAAGTTAGGAATGAACATATTTACCCTGTAATTTCTTTATGATATGGTTAGTTTATGTCTATATCATTGTTTGCAGAACTAGAAAGGAAGTATAAAACCCACTCTCTTGGCAAGAAATTACAGGGAAAATATAAGATTCTTAAAAAAATAACAAAACACTTTTGCTGCTAAAGGAAGTATTTTAAAGGTTTACTTAATTATAATAACCCTGTTTCCCATAATTAAACCCAAAAGCTTGAGACTTTGTGTATTTAGCCGCACAAACTGGGTTGATGTGAGTGTAGTGATTAATATAATCTCTAGCGGTGAAAACACCAAAAGGCATTTTTAGTAGGCTTTGGGTTCCCTTATAGGATGTTTTGCGCTCAGTCTTCTGCTATTTGAATCATTCTATTTATTTTACTGTAGATTGTAGGGTACATGACTTTTGTGCATGTTTTCACATACAAATAGGAAGGGGCCTCCATACTTGTGTTGAGTTCAGTGGGGATAGTCACAGCTCCTTGCTTTGAGGCATTATCAAAATGTCCAACCCACAGGTGTGCCATCCACACTGGTTTTAATCTGTCTTTAAAAATAATAAGATAGGGGAAACCCACAATTGGAATATGTAATCTGATGCTGTGTTAGATTTTCCATAAGGAATTCAAATCATTGGCTTCAAAATTGTGGTTTTCCTCCCCACTTTCAATGATTTTAACAGTACCTACCAGCAAATTTTCTTTCATCAGAATGAAGATTTAAGCTGAAATGATCTGGTTGATCCTTCAGTTTTTCACATATAATTGTCCTTTAGCTACTTGTTCTTGAATATTCCATGCTGTCCCTTTTCTAAATCCCCTGGCCAGTGTTTTAGTTAGGTTCCTTTTTTCTCTCTTGTGATGAGAGCAAGAACTTCCATCATGTGCCCTAGCTTCATTTCAAGTCTTACCCTTACCCCCACTATCTTCTTATTCCCATTATGGATCAAAAATACCTCCAAACCTCTGACTGAGGCATTCTCTAATGTATAATTTTCTTTATGACCCCCTTATAAATGAGATAAAGACATTAATGGTTTCCCAATACTTGTAAGCTAAGGCTCAAGCTCTTTAATCAGGCACAATTTACCCATCATCTTCCCCTTATGAGACAGCTTCCATAATATGCATTCTATGTCACTGTTTTGCAAACTTTTTGACTCATTAGTAGGTTGGAAATCAATTTTATCACTGTAGGTTACTATGGTTCATAGAAAGAATAGGCCAGACTGTCGCACACATAGTAAGATTAAGCATTGCTTTATGATATTTTGTTTCAGTATACATGCTATAGAAAATATAAAATGTTTTTCCTACTATGGATTGAGGTAAAACACATACACATACAAACATTCACAGACACAAGGAAAGAGCAAGTCTCTTTTTCTTAACACAAGTAATCCATGCCCATTAACTAAAATTTTTAGAAAAATTAAAATAATAATTTTTAAACAACCAAAATTCTACTATTATGATCATTTAGACAGATGGATTCAATATTTTATTTTTGCACCTGATTTATATGCATACCTACATGGCGTTTCATATACTTCTTTGAAGAGTCTTACTTTTTGATTAAATATAAATTTCTTGTTCTCAAATAGAATCCCATTATACATATGCATGAGTATTCCTATGTAATATGTTATGATCATGTTTTTATATCATTACACATAAGTGTATAATATTTTCATGGGTATGCAATATTTCATTTTATGGTTATGTCAATATATACATGCTTTTAACATCCCCTAATATTTGCTACAGAGTTTTGAATTCCCCCTCATTATCGACATCATTTTTGAATATCCCTGTATAAACACACACCTACATGGCAGATATTGTGTGTGTTTTATATTTATTATTACAGATTTAAGCATTTCATATACATTAACTCAGTCTACAAAGCTACAAAATGAGGCAGTCCTGTTAGTTTACAGATGAGGAACCATGGGAGTTTAGAAGATTGCCCAGGATCACGTATCAGTTAAGTGCATCCAAATTGGCCAAAAGTTGGATATTGGTTTCCTATTGTGACTCCAGTACTCTAACATATTCCTACAAACCTTGAATTCAGTCAGTCTAGCCTAAAAGTCTGTGCCTAATATTATACAATGTTCCCTCTACTCTTATCCAATTAAGATAAATTCTTGAAAGTGAACTTAAATTGAGTGGAACTAAAATTGAATATTGGTAAAACATTTATCTTAAAACCACATGAGACATTTAATTGCACTTTAAATTACTCTGCTATGTCTTTAGCTTTAATTATTCTGCCCCACCCTTCTCCTTCTTTGAATGAAAACCTTTGACCATTCTTTGGAAGTTTTGTTCAAAAGATACCTCTTTTGTAGCAGTGTCTTATATATGTTCAGCATGCCAGGCAGAGATTAAAACTCTTTCCTTTATTACTATAGCTTTTTGGAAACTCTTCTATCATAGCATAGATACCATTTTATTATAATCATTTGATTTATGTCTTTTTCCCCACTAGAGTATAAACTAGCTTCTTCAGACCAAAAATGTTGCCTTTCATCTTTGCACCTCCAGAGTCTACCTCATAGCAACTGTTAAGTGGTACTTACTGAACAAATGAATAAATGAATAAAAAAAGAAAAAAGGAAATGGGTTTTTGTTTGTAAATCTGAATCTGAAAAGAAATAACTAATGACATTTTAATGATTGGATTAAAGCATTTAAAAACTATTTTATGTTACCTCTCACATTTCAACATTATAGTCATTAATCATTACTTTCACCTCCTAAATGATCTGGTATCAAGTGATTGTTGTAAAGCCTATCACTCAAAGCATATCCTGAACTCTAAAGAGACCAACAACACAAATTTTCTTTCAATTAATTCTTCTTGAAAAATTCAGAGTATCTTGAATTTGGTGAATATCAATAGTGTCTTAAAAATAAAAATTATTCTGTAAGTACTGAGTATTACTATCAATCATTAAGTATTGCTAAACATTGCCCAAGCAATTTATTCATTATGGATATGAATGTGATTATATCTGTGGAACGAAGGTCTTATTCACAATATTTTCATTTCAAAAAAAGCAATCACAAAAAGGATATATGACATATACCCAAATATTTCTGCTGAAAATGTTTATCTTTTCTTTTACATTATTTTTTTAATTTAATTAATTTTTTAAACATCTTCATTAATTTTTTCACTGTAGGATTTCTCCCCTCAGATGCTGTCAGCACAATTTCCCCACCATCAAAGTGCCCACAGTCTACAGTCCTCCATCACACCCTGCTGTTGTCTTTTCCTCCCTCACTCCCCATTCTCTATTCTCTCTCTCTCTCCCTCCATTTCTTTTTTTTTTTTAAGATTTATTTATTTATGCATACAAGAGCTGGGGTATAGGCCAGAGGTGCCAGGGGTGAGAGGATTCACCTGAGACAAAGTGAGGAACAGAACAGGCAGATTGACTGAAATACACTGCTAAGAGGAGAAGTGGGTGAGTCAGGAGAGGTCTGTTGTGCCATGTAGGTTGCTCCCTGGCCAGCTGGGGATCGAACTTGTGCTGCAGAGGCTGCGTATTACTTCATAGTGTGGTGCTTAACCCCTTGTGCCAGAAGGGAGACCTTCTCCCTCCATTTCTTGATGATAGAATTTTATGAAACTTTTGTGGAGTTAGAGCTATATGTATTTACATCAAAGTCTTGATAACTATAGCAAGATTTGGAATTTTGAAAATTTTTGATGTAATATCAAAGAGTTTTCTTGAAAAGAAACTTTTCTGTGGATGCAGGATGGTTTAGAAGATGTCCTGGTCACCTCAGTAATGGGGTTGGGTTGATCAGAGCATGACTATTAAGGCTTGCACACATCTTCACCTCAGGAGAGGACAGTGTCCCTGAGGAGCTCTAGATGGAGATGTTAGAAAATAGCAACTGTGTGGTAGGCAGCATATTAGCCCCCAACAAAACATATCCTAACCTTAAATGGTGAAGGAGAATTAAGGTGACAGATGGAATTAGGTATTCAGCTGATGTTAAGATAAAGAGATTTTCAGAGGTTCCTCCCTAGTGGTGCAGGGGTTAAAGTCTCAGTGCTATATAGCTACTGCCAGCCACTGCAACATGGGTTCAATCATAGGCCAAGGAGCTAGCCCACATGACATAGCAGATCTCTCTGTCCATTCTCCCCCACTGCTCCCCTCAGCGGTGTATTTCAGCAGATCCGCCTGTTCTGCTCTCCACTGTCTCTGGTGAATTCTCTCTCCCTGTACCTCTGGCCTGCACCCCAGCTCTTGTATGCATAAATAAATAAAATAAATCTTAAAAAAAAGATAAAGATATTTTTCTGGATTATCTAGAGAGGACCAATGTAATCACATTGGTGATTTTTAGCAGAAGCGTGAAGTAGATGAGAAGGAACCAGAGGTATGGTGGCATCAGGATTTAACCCACTGTTTCTGGCTTTGAAGATAAAGAAAAAGGGCCAAGAAATGTGGATAGCTTTAAGAAGCTGCAAAATTTAAGAGAAGGAAATCTCCCCTTGAGCCTCAGAAGTAATGCAGCCCCATCAACAACTTGATTTTAGGGTAATGAGAACCATTTTGCACTCTGAACTACAGAATGCTTGTAGTAATATGTTAGAGCATTGGAATAACAATAGAAACCAATTCACCACCCTTGGCCCTTATTGATTACTGTCTAGGTGCTTGACATGCATAGGCTGATGTTTATCTACAAGTCAAAGATTTTTATAATCAAATTTTGATTGAGAATCTAAAGCTTGACTAAGATAGCACAACTGGTAAGTTTCTGAAAGGTATGACGTGCTTCCTCTGACAGAGGAGGGATTACCCCACACAGATATGAGCGTGAGTGGAGAAAATATAACTACATCATGAAGTACCCCATTGTACTTCCCATGTTATTTCTATCTCTTGCAATAAAGTTTATTTCAGCATTCAACCTCTTTACATGATGTGTAATTTATTGCACAATTTCAGAGTATAAAATCAGGACATAAAGATGCTTGTCTCATCTCTGATGCTAATTAGTGGATTGTCTTGAGTTTTTTCAAATATTCAGTAGGAATAATGATATTTATCTGTCTTTGTCAGCATCAAATTTGGTTAATGGATATGAAAAGGGAAAACTTAAATGTTGAATAATGCCATATTATGTTGTTCTATTCTTTTATGCTTTAGAGCACTTCTTTAATACATTGGCTTATTCTCTGACATAGTGAGAAGTTGGTGCAATAGTTGCCACTCTGCAAGTTGATTGCTTAGTCAGGCCACAAAATATACTGAAGCACTTTCCTGAGTGAATTGGTGTGGCAGAGATGTTTTCCTTGCTCTTTCAGCTGATCAGCCTCCATAAATCTATTCACAGTGTAATATTTGTTCTTTTGTTGACAGAAAAGTTCCCTTGATCTGTTAGGCCCACTTGCTTATCTCTTCAAAGCATAAATTTTCAATACAGCATGTTGTTTTCTGATTTCCAATGTTGTTTACATGACCAAGCAGTTTATACCTTCATTATTGAATTGTATGAATAAGAAATATTCATTCAACTTCCCTGAAATATAGAAACTTGATGTATAGAGAGAATTCAAGAAGTCTTTTTCATATGCCAGTTGCTTTACCTAATAAAGCTAATTCAAGGAATAACAATTGCTTTACCTAATAAAGCTAATTCAAGGAATAACCTAGACAATCACACTTGACATTAAGTCAGATACTCTACCTCGCTTCAGTGGATACACACTGGTGATCATTTCAGGCTGCTGGAGATGGTACTAAAAATCAAACAAGAAAAAGTGGTAGTATAGTAAATTTGATATGACTCTTTTCATTTTGCTAAGTCATTAGATTATTGTTTCACTGGTATAACCTTTGCCATCTAACACCTACCAAAAATATTACTAAACCATGTGGAAAGTGTGAAGTCCTTAACACTATTATTGTCTTTCTTAGATGAACCAAATTATGAACAGGTCATTCTAGAATTCCTGGGTCAGTTGAAATCTTTGTAAATTTTTTTTTAAAGGATTCATTTATTTATTTATACAAGCACTGGGTATAGTCAGAAGCGCGGGAGGGTGAGAGAATTCACCAGAGCCAGAGCAGGGAACAGAACAGGCAGACCAACAAAATGCACTGCTGAGGGGAGCACAGGCCAGGCAGGAGAGGTCTGTGTGCCATGTAGTACCCTTGCTGGCAGCCGGGGGTCAAACCTGCACTGCAGAGGCTGCGGGCAGCTTCTCAGCCCAGCGCTCAACAGCTGTGCCACCAGGGGAGGTCTGAAATCTTTGTAAATCTTAAGGCTTGGTTAACTCTCTATAGATGGTTCTATAGAACCTTCTCTAAAATAGTACCTGCTTACCATAGTGGTAAATCTCCAGGTAATTAGTATTGCTTATGGTGTGTTTTTTTGAAGTAGGTCATGATATAAATGATATTTATCTTTTTCCTTTTATTTCATAGCCTTTAAAAAATATTCAAAAATTATAGCTTAAAATATAAGATCATTATTTAGCCTAGTCTGGGTGTGTGAACATAGAAATTGAGCATCATCGATCTAAGCATGAAAAGTCTTTTTGGAGTTAAGTAGCTTTGAGATTTTAGAGCAAAAGAAGCAAGGGTGATGGTTGTGAAGCAGGGGGCTCCATGGATTTTTCAGACATAAAGAAACCTACTCTATTAACCCAAAACTTACTTGCATTATCCTGGAATATGTCAATTTAGCTAATAGGAATGTTAATTAGATCTCTTAAATTCCTACTTTAAGGTATGATTTTCTTCTTCATGGTTATAAAACGCTTACTTGTATAGATTCCTGGGCTAGAGGTTATAAAGAGGGTATCAGTCATATAATACGGTTTAATTTCCCAGTGTTTATGATACTATGGTTTGATCAGATGCTTTCTTATGATTCTGCCATTATGGGTTTAAGTCTTTTGATCTTTATTATTCTATTTGCCTCTAGCAAGCAGTGGAAAAGTCCAGAGGGGATGAGACTAAAATGTAGCTCACTCTTCTTGTGAAGTTAAATCTCCAGTGGTCCTCACTCCCTAAAAGGGAGCATTCTTGGGCCTCTCTGGTGGCACAAGAGGTTAAGAACCGCACGATGAAACAATCCCCAGCTTCTGCAGCAGGAGTTCAATCCCCGGCCAGCCAGGGAGCAACCCACATGGCACAGCAGACCTTTCCTGACTTGCCCACTGCTCCGCTCAGCAGTGTACTTCGGCCAATCTGCCTGTTCTGTTCCCCACTTTGTGGTGAATCCTCTCACCCTCCGCATCTCTGGCCTATATGCCAGCTCTTGTATGCATAATTAAATAAAGCTTAAAAAAAAAAGGGAGTATTCTTACCCAGGTTTTGTTTGGGAAGAAGCTCGCTGTGTAAACCTAGCATGGCTAAATTTAGCCCAGGAAAGTGTTTGGACACCTGGAGTTATTACAGCTCTTGAATTAAGTGTAAATTATTTTTCACAATTAGTAATAGTTATTATGAACAATTATGCAGAATGTCATATATTATGCCAGTAAGCATATATGTGGATCAATAAGTAAACTATACTGCTAGGTGCTTCTATTTGGAACTACCCAATTTGCTTGGGCATTAAATAATCAAGGACACTTGTTGAACTGTGATTAATATGGGGTGTGGTTAATGACTCATAGATTTATAGGAAATGTTATTTTCTCCTTGAAGCTGGATAAGAAAAATCCTGATCCTGGAGGAAGAATTTTAGAACACATTTCTTTCCCCTTGCCATACACACAGGATTTCGACCCAGAACATTTAGTTTTTCCCAGCTTCTGTTAAATATTCTTCATATGGCCAAATTGCATTTACATTTTGCTCTATAATCATAATGAAGATTTTCAAGCTTTCTACAACTTGATTCTGAAAGTTACAATCCAATAGGCAATATTTACAGTCACGTACATTTACATTATGAGTGGAATCTTTTTCATACAGCACCATAATGAGTTAGGGTTACGTTTCTCAACTTTTCTTCCTATGCTGTTAGCCTTGTACCACTCCAGAAGAATGTTTCAATGACATCTTCATATTTTCATTCAAAACAATGTCTTATTTTTGTTTTCTTGGTATTTTGTAACTGTTTTCTTGCATAGCTGAGTTGGTGTCCTGTCTTCCTCTCTCTCCTCTTCTTTCCTTCCTTCTTAAGATTCTGAAGACCATTATCTAATTAGCTTGTAAGAAACAGAAACGTACCCTTTTTCATCATCTTATGATAGTTGTCAGATTCTTACCTAATTTACCTTTCATTTAGAAATTGTTCCATTGCTTTTTAAGTCATCACTTCCTATTTTATTTTAAAATGCTAACTGGTGGTTTTGTCCTCTCTGCAGTGCCCTATTTTCTTTATTGCTACCTGGATTTAAACTTCAAGTTTACCAAATGTCTCGTTCATTCTTTACTTTGCTGTGGTATTTCTCAGGTGTCTTCCCTGTGTCCTCCATCTTCTGCTCTCATCTGGACTGGCTGCTTTTGCTTTATGCTACATTACACACGTGATGACTTCCTTACACTGCTTTCCTAATTCAGAACTACTATTTCTAGGTGCGATATTCAGCAATGTACAGGTAAATTATAACAATAGGCTCTTATTACAAATAAGTAAAGGGCAGATTTTAAATGCTTCCTGATTTCCATGTTGTAAGCACATAGCTGATATCAAGTTTCCCAGATGAAGTCAGTGAAGATCACAGAATTGGGAAGAGATGAACACAATTTAGTTCACGGTGCTATGTCAGACTTCACACACTATTGATGAGAAAGACTTTGACAGGGATATTTCTAAAATATATTCATACTTTTTTCTGAATTAACAAAACAACCTGGATATCACTTAATTTCATTTGGTGGTTCTGAATCATTATTATTTATATAAAGCTTTAAGGCAAAAAGGTGATGTCTTTAGAAATTATGACTTTTAGAGAGAAGATATTTGGCTGCAAACTAAACAACTAAACAGCTTAACATGGAATTAGATAAAAGAACTATGCAAAAATCCAATATAGTAGTTTGTTTATTTTTGAAGGGTTTTTTGTTGTTAGTAGATTTTTTAAAAACATAATACTCAAATCTAGTTCTTATCGCTGCCTCTTATCTGATACTTGATATGATCTCCTTCCTAATTATTTTATGACCTTTCATTTGTGCTCTTATTTCAAGGCCCCCTGAATTCATTTTTCAGTAAGTTAGCAGAGAGTAAATGTCAATAAATAAATATATGCAGGGGTTTCAATAAAGAATGCAGATTTTCTAATAAGTGGCATTAATTTGGTGTTTCTCTTTCATTATGTGTGTTTTCTTTAATATCATAAAAGAGAGTGCTATCCATGCATGTTCTGACAGAAAAGAAAATGGGTTTTTCTCTGTTTGAAAAGTTCACTTTAAAGGTTTTTGTGATGCACGACAGCTTTAAATTAGACTTGCTTTTCAGAATGAATTGCCTGCAGCTGCTCTTCAGGATTACTTTTTTTTTTTTTTTTTCTGAGTACAACCATCCTATTTGGACATAAAAAAAAAAAAAAAACCCTGTACATTTACATCTCCGATGGGCCAATAAATAAAATGCTACATTTTTAGGGGCGGGTTCCTGGGACCTAATTAGAGTCACATCTGAGGCAAACAGGGCATTGAAAACCCGGTGCTGTTCTTACATTACTCTGATTATTTTGTGTTTTTGCTATTCTGTGCATCTGCCCATTTGTGAGAACAGGGGATGGTGACAAATTATTTGATGATAAGGAAATACCCATGAAATGATGTTTTTCTGGTGTGGTTGTCTTCAGGCATTTGCTCTTTTTTCTTTTCCTTCACAGCTTGCTGAGATAAATCTTAACCAAGGGAGACTCAATTTTACTGAAAGGAGGAGATTTCTTTATGTCCAAGGAAATTAAAGCTATTCAGGCATACACCTGCCATGTAACTAAAAAAATACATAGGGTGCCATTTTCTTCTCAAATCTGCAGCTTCAAATGCCAAAATACAGCTCTTCGTTGACTCATTTTATATGAATTACTATTTTATGAGTAAATCCATAAAAAAGCTTGAAATGCATAAGATTAGTATCCAAATGCAGCAGGTGGAATTATATTTTTTTGGTATAAAATACAATCAATATAATTTGTTCCTGATAATAACAGCCTTGGCATTGACTGGACTATATGAAATTCATGTTTTATCATAAATGGATTAGCCATATATTTTAATGTGTCTTAGAATTGTTTAAACATTTAGGCATATATAATAAATACAATATAATAAACTCTGGCATATCTATAATTCGTATGGCCCCATAACTTTTATTTGGGTATTTAAAAAGGATTTTACCTAAACTAAGATGAACTCATGAATATATGAGCTCAATAAAACAGAATTCAAAGGAGCTATTCAATTCTAGTTTTACATCAATGTCTGGAGCCCAGAGTAAGTAAATAAGTAAACATTCTTTTGAAAAAGCGGTTATTCATTATCATCAGTGACAGTCTAATGAAAGGAAATAAACAGAATAAAATATTTCAAAATTTGCTTCACTTAGGAAAGCAGGGATGAATAGGAATGTTTTTTTCTAAAATGATACTAGTTTTAACATTGCAAAATGGCTTATTGCTCCAAATATGTTATATTGAGTCAATCATTTTACTAGAAATAATGATGAATTAATATCATAAATTATGGTATCATAAACTATCTGTCCAGATTTATACCATAGGGAATGATTTAAGTAATATGTGTTTAACTCTTCAAATAGGTTTAAAAATTTATTTATACTGAAGTCATGTTTAAAATCTATTTGTATTTAAATCCATAACATTCCATTTTAGTACAGTTTCTGAGAAAAGATGCAAAAAAAGTACATGAAATACATACCACAATTCTAGTGATAATGTTGTCCATAAATATGATGAAATTAAATATGCAGACCTCTCCAGTGAAATAAAGGTTGAAATGATATGATTGTGCTTGGATTAGATGCTAATAGACTCTCTTTGCTTTGTTGTAGCTCTCAGCATTAGAGAGACAGATCTTCGACTTTCTTGGCTTCCAGTGGGCACCTATTCTGGGAAATTTTCTACATATAATTGTCGTCATACTGGGCTTGTTTGGGACTATTCAGTACAGACCTCGATATATCGTGGTGGTAAGTTTATTTTTATCTCTGTACATAATTGAAAAATTGCCTAGAGACTATTAATGAAGTTATTTGAGTGGGTTTCTCTGATAAGATATGGCAATGCTGTTCTAACTTTCCCATATTGAATTCTGTCAAGAGACAATTATCTGTAGGGCCTCCCTGGTGGCACAGCGGGTTGAGTGCAGCGCTGTGAAGCTGACTCTAGCCTCTGCAGCTCTGGTTCGATTCCCAGCCGGCCAGGGAGAATCTCACATGGCAAGGCAGACCTCTCCTGTCTCGCCTGCTGCTTGGGTCGGTCTGCCTGTTTTGCTCCCTGCCCTGTTCTGGTGAATCCTCTCACCCTCCCACGACTCTGGCCTGTACCCCAGCTCTTGTATAAATAAAAAATATATCTTTAAAAAAAAAAGAGACAATTATCTGTGGATAAAAGACTAAGTGAATATTATGAACAGTAAATAAAAGTGATAGGACCAACATGGTGTGAGTCAGTGTAACTCGATTCAGGTTTCTCTAAGAAATTTAAAATAAGGTTTGGATAGAGTATGAGATCTTGATGTTATTTGATGGAAATAAGGGGACATTGACTGTCATTTCAATGATATATGTCACTAACCCTTAAAAACAAACCCACCTCACTATAACTGTTTACTAACTGATAACAGTAATTTAATTTTAGTTGATGTAGGACATTATAAATGCATGTGCTGGAGGTAATTGAGTACTCATCTCTAATGCATTTCATATTGAATATTAGTGAACATGTCCCCATTTTGTTATGATAAATTAGGAACATAGCAACTCTCCTGTGTGCCTGTGACTATGCAGGTTCCTTCCCTTTTCTCCTTTTCCTAAATAAAGCTGTTCTTTGAAAATGTAAAAAAAAAATGGGGGACATAAATCCATACTCCAAACTATGCAAAACATGGAAGCACATCCTCCATTGCAGAACAATTTAATGAAGTTTCTACTGTGCTCTAACCTAAGGAGGTTGAGAGAAATAAAGTACATATATAAGTCATTGTAAATAGGAGTAACATACTCTTAAATGTTCAGTGAGCCTGAATGAATATACAGTGTTTGTAGAATTAGTGAATATTTTCTTGCAATGCGGTGTCATTGACTCATTAGAAATAAACCATAGATGTTAAAAGTATCCCATTTTTCAATTTTGATTTAATCCAATCATATTTATCAAAAAGAATAAAGTTATATTATTTTTGTAAATGCATCAATTCTCTATTTGGTACCTCAAAATTGATTTTTTTAGTATCTTTCATCTTATCACGGAGGAGAAGGTAACTGGCCCACATCACAGCCGGTACTGCCAGGGGGCACAGGGGAACATTGGATGGCACTCAGATGGCTGCAGGGGCACTCCAATTGCTGCTTTACTGTTCTCTGAAAAATAGCCTCTGCTAAACCACCAGATAATTTACTGGAAAGCTGTTTCATAGAATCAGAATTGCAGCATAGAATGTTTTAATATTATACACAATATAAAATTATTTTTGTATTCTATATTCTAGTTTACTGCTATGAACACAGAAGTCACTATAGACTTCTTAAGAAGTCACTATAGACTTCTTAAAGTCACTATAGACTTCTTAAAGTCACTATAGACTTCTTAAAGTCACTATAGATTAGTGTTCTGCTGAAGCACAAAGTGCTACATGGGTGTGAAAACAGTGGCTTCTATGGAATGAAGTTGTTGGTATGTATTAGATATGTTACCTAGCACCATCGCTTTTGCTCCCTAAGTATTGCTTCTGCAAAGTCTGCACACAACTACTGCCTTGATTGAGGCTTCTATAATCCCTTTACTGTCATGCTTGCTAGCTTTCAGCTTTCCTACCTTCCTATGTGTCCTTTGCAATTTTCCTAAATTACTGGCATAAAATTTTTCACTCACTCTTAGGACAAAATCTAAGAATATTCTTAGCTGACCCACTGGACCAAACTCAAGTCCCTGTCACCCATCCTCACTCCCTCCTTCCCTCCTTCCTTCCCTCCTTTCCTACCTTGGTTCCTCTCTCCTTTTTCCCCTTCTTTCTCAACATCCGTTCTCCCTTTTTGCATCCACTTACTCATTGAAACATTGTTTTTCAAGTTTCTGTTCTGTACTGATCATTTTGTTTGGTATAGGTACATCCGTGAGCAAACACAAACACATATATTCTGTCCCATTATCAAGTAATCACCTAAATGTCAAATTTCAACTGGGACAAGTGTAACACAGGAGCACATATGCCATAAGATGTATAATGGGGAGATCAGTCTGACCCTGCAGACGGGGCTGTGGAGCTGAGGTCTGCACTTATGAGTTTGCTCACCAGGGAAGGCAGGATGGATGGGGATTCTGGGCAGAAAGCTTTGCAGGACACACAGTAGGATGTCAGAGCAGTTGTCCCTATCCATTCATTAAGCATCTACTGATAACCTGCTTCACTATATTAGGGACTGATAAATAAAAAAGAAGATAAACTACAGTGTCTGCTTTCGAGGAACTCATTAGACAATGAGTGGGGAGACAGGGTTCAGGGGACTCCAAACGTAATGAAATGACTGTAAAAGAAGAATGAGACAGCTATGGGCCAGAGACCTGGGAGAACATGAGTCAACTTCAGAGACTAAAAAAGCAGAGAGTTTGTGATTCAGATTCATGAATCCAAAATACTTCAGTTGTTCCACCCCAATGACTTATTTTCATAAAAAGCTGTGGTTTAAAGCTACTTTTTTTGGCTTTAGATTAATCCTGGTCTGTGTCTTACACCCTCTGTTTCTACCTGCCTCTCCAGTGCCTCCCGCTTGTAGCCTTCCCTAGGGGTCGGTGCCCAGCTCTAGCAACATTTCTGACCCTGACAGCCTTCCTTCCATACGTTTTCACAGTCAACCACACCCTGCTTCTTTGCCTTTGTGTCTTGAGCATGTTTTAAAATACGTTCACATTTGTGTCTCCCCTACTGAACAGAGTTCTTTGAAGACTTCAAATGTAATAGGTGCTCAATAAGTACTTGCAGTTTTTCCCCATGTAGATCCCTATTGTTTCAAAGTTCACTCACGGTTGGACTAACCTCACTTCTTTCTCTGGTATCCTTTCCTCTGCTTTCTTCTCTCTGCTCCCTCTTTGTGTTGAAAGAAGTCGCTTTAGGTCTTTAGGAATCTTCAAGAAAAATATCTACCAGATACTCTAAGTTTTTGCTCTTGATTTTCTCTTTTAATGTGTATGCCATCCAAATCTCTGTCATTTTAGTTGCTATCTATCATTTTATTTGCTATCTTATTCAATACCCTCTCCAAGAGGAGAGAAAGAAAACAATGAACTGGCAGGAGAGCCCTCTGTGCCAGATATATCTTTTGGCTTAGTCAGCATGTACCTCTGAGTATACATTCGCACCCCACATTTTATAGCAAGGAAAGTGTTAAGTGACTTTTCAAAGTGCCCAGATAGTAAGTGCTCATCTCACCTCTGATATTATTAGGTTTATGAAGTTGCTTTAGCACCATCTATGTTCTGCTTCCATCACCATATTCCAGATGTTTTGATGCCATTGTCATTTTAAATATTGATATTAGAAATGATTTGTCATACTTTCTTAGCTGGTCAGAGAATACTGTTATCAATGAGGGATACCAGGGTACCTCTTGTTCTAACAAATTGTTTATTTGGGGAGGAATGACTGAAGCATTATTATTTTTTTTATAAACTTATTTTTTTAATATTCATTTATTTATTTATACAAGCACTGGGTACAGTCAGAAGCACGGGAGGGTGAGAGAATTCACCGGAGCCAGAGCGGGGAACAGACAGGCAGACTAATAAAGAAATACACTGCTGAGGGGAGCAGTGGGCACAGCAGGAGAGGTCTGTGTGCCATGTGGGACCCTCACCGGCGGCCAGGGATCGAACCGGCGCTGCCGAGCCTGCGGGCAGCTTCGCAGCCCAGTGCTCAACTTCTGCGCCACCAGGGGCGGCCCTACTGAAGTATTATTGATTCATGAATCTGAATCACATTGTTATTGGGAAGGCAGTTACACAGTATTATCTTTGACACACCACAGGTTGCTCATCTCTGAATTATTTTCATAAATGCTGAGGTTTAAAGCTACTTTTGTTGGCTTGAGATTAATTCTGGGATGAAAATGCCTGAAAATGAATTACTGTGTTGGTGGGGAGAGTAGCTTTTATACTAATTTAAGAATATGCAGATTATGGCCTCCTAATGAAGAGGAACAAGCACCCACCTGGAGTCAACAGGAAGCTCCCTCAGCACCTGAGCTACCACTTTGGGGAAGGGATAACCCCTTGGATTGAAGGCACACTTTCAATCTATTTACATAAAGGAAATAAAGTCACAAGATTTTTCACTTACAAATCCCAGAATTCTGGGGAGCATGGAGAGGGTGAGGGGTACATATTAAGGCTGGGGAAGAGCCATCCCCTCCGTCACAGGTCAGGAGCAAGCAGGAGGTAACAGAGCATCAGCACTTATTGCTTATAAAGTGGTTGAGTGGAGTCACTATCTTCCCACAAGTCTAACATACCTTCTGGCAAATAATAATAATAATAATAATAATAATATGAATTGGCCCCTGAAGTAATACTTGTAATTTCAATCTGTAGCCTTAATAATAAAGAATAATATGGTTTTGCAATTAATTCAGTTCATTGTCTTACCTTAGTCTCCTTTATGTTATTTCCTTAACTTTTATCAATGGGTTTCTCATGAATTGATAGCTTGCATTACTCTCTCTTTCAAATATAGTTTTAATTATATTTATTTATAATAAAAAAATCAGACACCAAATGCCATATTTTTAGTAACAGCTTCAAAATTTATTATGATTATTTTCTGCAAAAAGAATCAGAAAAGTGTGTTTCAGTGCATTTGTCTCATTTTCAAAACCCACTTAATTCTACTCATAGTAGAGTCTTTAATAATGAATGATAGCCAGACCCCACAATATCTGCAAATACCAAAAGCCCATGGAAAGTTTAACTCCTGCTAAATTTTTAACATATTTTCCAACTCTCCAGTGGTTCTGGAATCTTATTGTTGTAATTGCATTATTATTTTAATAAACACAACAAATCCTACTCTCCAACACAAAACAAACAAACAAAAATATATGAGATAACATCAAATGTAAGCAATTATAGACCATACATGAGATTATTTGGAAAGTCCTTAAGTAATCATAAATGACAGAGCCACAAAGTTCAATTTTACAAGTAGCTTCTCATAAGTTTCTAATAGGAACTTGGCTACTTTGCACAGTGTTTAAAATTCATTCTACTATTTGACACAGTATAGAATGAAATAATGAATTATTTCAACATTTATTTTAACAATAGCATGTTACACTTAAAATCAGTGATAAAAAGCAATAGTTTATAATTAGTATGCTCAGCTAAGAAATTAAGAATTCATAGATTTTTGTACTAAGGAAAATGAACGAACAAACCATTGTATTTGACCTGTTAATTGTGTTCCCAACAGTAAGTACTTTTCTTTCCTTCTTCCTTGTCCAAGCTATTCTCTGAGTCTCAGTTTCTTCATCTGTGTAAGAAAGTAACTAGATGTCTTGAAACCTAAGATGAATCTTTTGGTGAATCTTGGTTTAAGGCTTCCTTAATTCAGACTGACTAAAATTGCTACAGGAAGGCATTTCCTGATACATATTATGTTAAAAAATTAATTAGTAATGCTAACACCCTTAGTTTGTTGGATGTCACCGGAAGGTATTTTCTTGTTATGGAAATCTATCATTTATTTACTCATTCCTATTCTTATATATCAATTTCTGTGCTTTAAAATATTTAACATAATCATATTATTCTATATGGCTAATTGTATATACATCTTCTCAAAAATAGTCTAACAGATGAAAGTTTGTTAATTTTACTCCAAACGTCCATTTTCAAACATGATCTTCATTCAGGGATATGGTCAGGGATATGGAAGTGCATTGTTGTGACTAACATTTCTAAACACTTTATAATTTCATACTTTAATGAGAGAGAAGGAAGGGAGGGAGGGAGGGAAGGGGGAAGTCTAGCCCACTGAAAGTGGACATACCTATGTTCTCTGGGAAAAATAACACTCAGAAAACAGAAATCAAATCAGCATTTGGATTTCACTTGTATTTGCAAGCCAGTAAAGCACTTTAAAAATAAATCTAGCTTTATTGGCATCTAATCTAAGCAGTAGAAACTATTGGATTTTTAATTTCTAGAGATCTTAGGGGACTTCATAAGGAGCACTCTTGTCTGAGTGCTCCATTTCTTCCCAGAAGACTTAGACTTATTGACTTTTTAACTATTGATTTATTTAGTATACATGCCTTTCAACTCCACATTTTTGTCTTTTTTTCCCTCCCTCCCCTTTTCTCTCTAGTATACAGTATGGACTGCTCTCTGGGTCACCTGGAATGTGTTCATTATCTGCTTTTATTTGGAAGTAGGTGGGCTCTCTAAGGTAAGTTTATCCTGCTTTTAAAATACACTTTTAAAAGAGTACACTAATAAATAATTATGACACACATCATATATACATATGTGTAGATAGATAGATAGATACAGATAATTATTAAAGTAACATAAATAGAATACTAATCAAAAGCTTGGGTACCATTCAGGAAAGAATGATCTTAGGAATATGTAAATATAATGACTCCAAAACAATGGTCTTACAGTCTCACTTGGTAAGCTGTAGTAGAACTCAGTTTCAAGGATCTTTATTTCCAATTTAAAAAGATTCAATGTAACAATAACCTCAGCCCTAAATCTTAGATAAAAAATTATTTTAAAAAAAAGGAAAATGATATTGAACATTCTTGAGTTCAGAATGCTTGAGTTCAGAATGGGACTGCTTGAGTTCAGAATCTCTGATGTTACTGTAATAGATATGAGACTCTCTTTGCTCAAATATTACTTCTGGAGAACAGAAGTTTGGCAAGGAATGATCACCTGTGTATTTAAGTGGAACATACATTTTTCTAGGAACTAAATATATCTATATGGTGATGCCTATTTTGAAATCCTGATTAGATTGAAGAGAGTTGTCCTAATGCAACATGATATGTTATTTCTCTCCATATGACTAATGTCAGCACAACACACAATTTTCATTATAACTTCTGTAGAATCCTCTTTGCCACCCAAATGTAAGAACATCTTGGATTAAGTTTCTAGTTGTGTTTCTTTAACATTTTTCTCATAAACCAGCACAATTTTCACCTGGAGAATTTGTAGAGAAGAAACTTGACAGTGTAATTACAAAATTAATTAAAAACCATTATTATTTTTTAGAATTTCTCATTATCCACTATATTGTGCTAACATATTTCATTGTGTGAGAGTAAAGTTCCTAAGTAGACTAGTCTTCTACTAGTATCGGTGGTTTCAATCTTAGAAAAATCTGCCTTGACCAGCACAAATACCCTTAAGAATTGTCAAACTTCACTGATGTCCATGTGGTAACAAAGAATTATTGATTTAGCCAAGCAACAAAAATCCCTAAAGGATTTTCTTCAGAACCTCCAGAGGTGGTTACTCTTTGTTCTACACTATAATAACTTTATAATTAGAACTTGCCATCATTTTCTCACATTGACAAATGCATTCAGCAACTTGAAATGGCATTTCTAAGTCCCATACAAATGCACTAACTTCTACCTTTAATATGTGTGCTGTTAATCGCATTTTACCATTAATTTCTATGACAGAAAAAAAGTACTTAAATCAGCGCCCACTTATCTTCAGTAACATGCAGATTATAAAGCAATTTTAAAATGCAAATCTTATGAATAAAATAATTATGAATAATAAGCATAACATTTTTAACCCCCCTAACATTTTGTGTCTTGTGATTTGAATGGTCACTTTAAGTCATACTTTTATTTCACCAGTTTACTGGATGGAAGTTATCTTTTTTTTCCCCACTTGAACTTAGAACATATTAGACTAAAGGAAATTTGACCTATGGAATTCTCATCATAGTTTGCTGAAAGAAAATGGGATTCCAAATTATACATTTTATTCAAATCCTGTCTTTAGCACTTAATGATGAGCCCTTAAGCAAATCATTTAATCCCTCTGAGTCATTGTGAAATATAAAAACAGGACCAGCTTTGCCAATGATTATAATGAGTTCTGGTTCTGTGTGTAGCATTGTTTTAAGCACATCATATTGGGAACTCAGGTAAGCCTGAGTTTATAAAAATTTTATATTTTTTTATAAAAAGTAGTAATACCAATAGTCATGTGTTCCATGAGTCTGATTTCCCTCAACTGTTCAAGGTTACTTGTGAATTGCTTTTTTGTAACTGTTTTTCTAATATAATATCAAGGACTTTTTTTCCTCATTTCCTTGGGTGCAAGATTTTTAAAAAATGGATATAAAAGTTCTGCTTGTTCATTTGTCACCCACTCAAATGCCATTAATCAGTCACCCAAGTATTCTAGGTCATTAAAAGAAAGATGACTTCCAAGGAGCATCCTAAAGATGTCTGCTGTCTCTTTCTATTTACTACTGGAAAGTCTGGGACTATCTCCCTGTTCATTCACAGTGTAGCCTCAATACTAGCCTGTAGGAGATCTGATAAATAGAGCAGAGTTAAGGACTCTTGATAACCCAAGCACCTCTGCTGTCTTTCCAAGTTGGACTTCTTTTCATAAGCAATTCCTTATTCATACATGCTGGTTTGTTTCCTAACTTTCAAAATCTCCATCTCCTACTGGTTCATGAAGTCATTTGTTGGAATGACCCATGAGGTAGATTAATAAGGTTTCCTTGTATCTTGATTTTTGCCCAAAACATCCATTCTAAAAGATAGAAACTCCAAAAACCATTTTCAGATTAATTTTCATAAGATCTCTGTGGACATAGGTGTTATTTTAATAACAGGCACTGTTATCCTTCCTTTTTAATTGAGGATGCACATTTTCCTGGGCAACCACACATCTCACCTGTTACAGGGACTGTTAATCTCAGCCGCTGGATTTTCCTTTGCTGTTATCTCCTCTTCTGTGTCATAAGTTTTCTACTGATGTCTAGAGTGTCCTCATTTTCCTCAGATTTTCCAGAACCTGTAAGAAATGGACATAATGCTCTTAAGAAATGTGTACATGTATGGTAGGGTCAGAGATGACTGTGAATAGGTAACTAAAGTTATCTGCACTGACTAATATACTAGAACCTCAGTTTCCTTTTCTATAAAATGAGAAAAGCCATGGTACACCACTCACAGGATTGTTGAGAGTTAAATAAGATGGTGCATATAAAGGACTTAGATGAGAACTTGGCATACTGTGAGGTTTCAGCAGATAATGGTTCTCATAATTGTCATCAACATCATCATCTTTATTATCATTGAAGAAATTAACAGGCATCACAGTCTTCAATCTGAAAACCTTTGGGACATACATTTATTACTGTGCAAGAGCTATAAAAGGGGTGAAAACGTAGGACTGAGTGACTTGTTTAAAAAAATATGTAACAATCCCTTGTGATAGGACCTTGAATCTGCATATTAACTTCACAGCTGCAACACTATTAATTAAATCCTTTCCTTCAATGTATAAATAGCTTTTTGAAATACTTTTGCATCCAGATTCTCCTGCTGTCCTTACTGCTCCCCCTAGGAGGACTTTATGCATCTCTGGCAGTCTCTAAGGTGGTTTTTCATGCTGCACTTTAAGATCACCAAGGGCACAATTAATAAGTTACTGCTGCTTCTTTGGAAATTGTAGGACTTGAAATCATTTTCCTCCCTAGGAAGGCACTCAGAATGTAAATATGAAAACCCAATTCATTTACTGCATTTAAAGATACCGAAAAATCAGTTATGTTGAGAATAACAGGTAGTACTTGTTTTTATTCCAAAGGAATTAAACTGATATCTTTTTGATTACTCCAAATTGTAGAAAATTTCAGCTAATATTTCTCCTAACTGAATTTTCTTGAGAGATGTGTGAAAATTACACCTCAGTGATACTAAAGAATTTTAGCATGTTACATTTTCAGAAAATATGATATGTGACTATACATGAGCATAATTTAGACTTAGCAAATGAATGCAAAGAAATTCTAGGAATAATTCTTATATTTATCATGAGTTTTGATCAGGAACCTTTTAAAAATATATAGGTAGAGAGCAGGGGTGTGCGATGAACCAACCTTTACTGCTCCCTACTCTGTATAGGTGCTTTGCATTGTCTTCACACAAAAGGAAAACCTACTTTTGTTTGTTTCTCTGCATCATGTTTTAACCACTGCACTTCTTCCATAGTGACCTGATTGATGGGAATTTGATTCTCAAAGAAATTTAAGCCATTTTCCCAAATGGCAATAATAGCATTTTCTGTCCTCTTTTGACTTAAATTATCACCATCTTTCATAGGGTCCTCTCTCTTGTGAGACTTCTCAGTTGAATATTTTACCTGAGCCGCCAGACAGGGTCAATGAGATCATTCTTTTTCAGGGCTCATCCTTATTGCCTTGCCTGAATTGTTTCTCTGTGCCGGCTGGGAAAATTCCCTTTCTTGATCAAGATTCATTGTCCTTCAAGGTCAGATTCTTTCCACTAACTTTGGCTTTGGGCAGTCACTCTCAAGTAGGAAACTTGGAGACAGTTGATTTTGAGTTCTGATTGGGAGCAATTGCACAGGAAACAAACAGAACTTTCAGTTCCCTTCAGAACTTTCAGCCCAGCCATTATTTTTTTTATAAACACTCTAAATATTGTTGTGTCTGACGGTACTTTCAAGTGAAATCAATGATCTGTAACATATTTCCTTTTCCACTTAAGCAGACACAACTTGCTGAGTCTAATAGAGAGTTTTAAATTGATTTTATTTAAACACTGTTTTAAGCTTTATTTATTTATGCATACAAGAACTGAGGTATAGGCCAGAGGTGTGGGAGATGACAGGAGTCACCAGAGACAGAGTGGGGAGCAGAACAGGCAGATCCACTGAAATACATTGCTGAGGGGAGCAGTGGGCAAGTCAGGAGAGGTCTGCTGTGCCATGTGGGCAGCTCCCTTGCTGGGATTGAACTCGTGCTGCAGTGGCTGCAAATAGCTTCATAGGTTACGTCTTAAGCCCTTCACCACTAGGGAGGCCCTATTTTAAACATTTTCAACCTATTTTTTTTTTTTTTCATTCTCACATAGAAGGACTGGATTGTAGGCCAGAGGTGCAGGGAGAGAAGATTCACCGGAGACAGAGTGGAGAGCAGAACAGGTAGATCTCCTGAAATACATTGCTGAGGGGAGCAGCAGGCAAGACAGAAGAAGTCTACTGCGCCATATGTGGGTTAGCTCCCTGGCCAGGGATCAAACTCAGGCCATAGTGGTGATAGTGCTGAGACTTAACCCTTAAGCCACCAGAGAGGCCAAAGAGTTTTAAATTTAAAATGATCCTTTCCTCTCGAAGATCCCTTCCTACTTGGATACTCTTCAGCGGAATCTTGCAATGTTCTATTTACAAAGAACTAAAATTATAGTATAAAATATCTTTATTCTGCAATAATAGATCAGCAAATGATACAGAAATAACATCCTACAAGCCCAGTAAAACTATGCTTTCTTTTGGAACTGCAAGAGTGATATACTATTTATTATATCATGAAGTGAATGGCATTTATATCTTAGTGAGACATTTTGGAAAGATGCATAAACTCTTTCGGTTCACAAGAATAACAAAATATTTCAGGTTTTGAATCAATACATTAGTACACACTTATCCTATTGTCCTGAAAGAATGTTTCTCTAGGGGCCTCCCCAGTGGCGCAGCGGTTGAGCGCTGGGTTGCGAAGCTGCCCTCAGCCTCTGCCGCGCCGGTTCATCCCCAGATGCTCTCCGGCCACCGGAGGAGGATCCCACATGGCACGCAGACCTCTCCTGCCAGTCGCTGCTCCCCTCAGCAGTGTACTTCGGTCCTTCTGCCTGCTCTGCTCCCTGCTCTGGCTCTGGTGAGTTCTCTCACCCTCCCATGCTTCTGACTGTACCCAGTGCTTGTATAAATAAACAAATAAATCTTTAAAAAAAAAATGTTTCTCTATATACTGTATTCCAGGGGTGAGGGTGGAGATGGCAGAAGTCTATCCAGTATTAAGTATTTTTAAAGGAAAAACTATCAGAATTTGCTTCCAGACATAACATGTAAATGACACTCAATAGCTTGCAAATGTCTTTTTTTTGTTTGGCTTCTTTACAATCCATTTTCAAAGTAAAGCAGGTATGTACTTTAAAAGAAAAGTAGAAAGCATAAATACAGTTATACATTTCTTATTCCAAAGGAATGAAACTGTTCCTTTTCCTCTGACATGGCTGTGGGTAAACATAAAATAATTCTCTGTGTTCTTTACATGGTGAGATCACAGCTTCCTTTGCATATCCTTTCCCATATTTAAGAAAATTATAAGAAAATGTAAACTAACTATTACAATTTTCATAACTTTTATCAAATACAAATATTTTGCTAGCCTGTGTTTGAAAAATCCAATTTGCCGCTAAGTTATAGTCCAATGACATATAGAATCCACAATTGGCTACTAAGTAAGTGCTGAAGCCTGGGTGATAGTAGGATTTCTTAATCAGAAATTTGTATATCAATCTTATGGTTTTCTGTAGAGGGGTTCAAACAATTTTTTCAAGAGAGCAGGTGGATGTATTATTCTTTTCTTAGTATTTTATTTTATATAATTCTTACATCATTTTTCATTTTTGTACAATGTATGCATTTTCATTTTGGTTATATTTCCCATACAATTGCAACCCCTCTTATTTTTATCCTAATCCTTCCTCTCTCTGCCCCTCCCCCTTCACCTCCCTCCCCACCTTGGCAGTGTGTCTCTGGTCCACAGTTGCTTGTTGATTTTTATTATCAGCCATAGTTGCATTTATTGTTGTATGAGAAGTCACTATGGTGAACAAGGTCTATGTAAATGGGATAATTACAGAAGTATATTGCTGCTGCTACTTGTATTTATATTTTATTTTTCTACCTCTAATGAAAATATGCATGAATTGTGGTGGAAGACTGTCACCTTGGTGGAGGGAGTGTTTTTGTCGCATGCACCTGAAGGGTATATCCTATACCCTGAATTATATACAGCATTGTAAACCAGTGTGACCTCAAGAAAGATGGAAAGTGAACAGATTTGAAATATTAAAAAAAATGAGATCAATTTTTAAAGAAAGGTAAACATTTTATGTAGTTTAGCATCTCAACTCATTAAATGTTTTTTTTTATTAGCTGTCCTCTATTTCATCTCAAAACCTCTTCCCATTCTTTATTTATTTTTTTAAAGATTTATTTATTTATTTATACAAGCACTGGGTACAGTCAAAAGTGTGGGAGAGTGAGAGAATTAACCAGAGCCAGAGCAGGGAACAGAACAGGCAGACTGACGAAATATACTGCTGAGGGGAGCAGCGGGCAAGGCAGGAGAGGTCTGTCACGTCATGTGGGACCTTCGCCGGTGGATGGGGATCGAACCAGTGCTGCAGAGGCTGGGGGCAGCTTCGCAGCCCAGCACTCAACTGCTGCGCCACTGGGGAGGCCCTCTTCCCATACTTTATTACATTGTATACAGGCCCTGTGACAGCTCAGGTCATGAAAACTTAGATTCAAATCTGTTCCCCCCTCACTAAAGCTGACTGTGCTTAAAGCTTACACACTGCTGTCTCCTCTTTTCTCCTGAATCCACTATTGTGGGAGGGAAAATGGCAAGTTGCCAACATCTTATAGAGCCAGACATCAGGAATCCTGACTTCATGCTGATCTTAGTTTTATCCAGGCACTGCTAGTGTCCACTGCTGAAGTGACAATGTCCACATGTGGCTAATCCTCCCACTAAATTCAATAAGACAGTGTTTACTGGGCCTTCCCGGTGGCACAGCGGTTGAGCGCTGGGTTGCCAAGCTGCCCGCAGCCTCTGCAGCGCCGGTTCGATCCCCGGCTGCTCCCTGGCCACCAGAGGAGGGTCCCACATGGCGCGCAGACCTCTCCTGCCGCCCACTGCTCCCCTCAGCAGTGTACTTCGGTCCTTCTGCCTGCTCTGCTCCCCGCTCTGGCTCTGGTGAATTCTCTCACCCTCCCGCGCTTCTGACTGTACCCAGTGCTTGTACAAATAAATAAATAAATCCTAAAAAAAAGAAAAGAAAAGAAAATACTTGTTTAAAAAAAAAAGACAGTGTTTACTATTAAAAAAATTATTTATTTATGCATACAGGAGTTGGGGTGCAGGTCAAATGTACGGGAGTGGGTGAAAAGATTCACCAGAGACAGAGTGGGCAACAGAACAGGCAGACTGACTGAAATACACTGATGAGGGGAGCAGCAGGCGAATTAGGAGAGGTTTGCTGCACCATGTGGGTAGCTCCCTGGCTGGGGATCCAACTCTTGCTGCAGTGTCTGCGGATAGCTTCATAATGCTGTGCTTAACCCCTTGCACCACCCAGAGGCCCAAGACAATGTTTATTTTTAATGATAGTTTTTCCAATAGATGTAAGTTTGTTCAGCCACTGGTGACAGCATGGTAGGCCACACGGAGTTGATCATGCTGCTGAATGTCCGTATACATGTTCTTTTCAAGAAAATTTTGGTGCCACAGAGAAACCACAATATTGTTTTGTTTTGATTTTTTTTCAACTGAGGTAACACTGGGTTATCCCCATCAGGGATTTCCACCGTAGTGCACCCACCACCAATTTACCTGTACTCTACCACCACAGACCATTATGCCTCCCTCTCCCCCGTTCTATCCCCTCCCACATCACTTCTCCCCCCTTGGTGTCTCAGTTCTTTAATCAGCTATCAAGGGTTAGTTTTTCAGCTTTTCTTTATCTGACTATTAATTTAGTTACTTATGTACCACATATTAGTGAGGCCATCCAGTATTTATCTTTCTCCTTCTGACTTATTTCACTTAGTAATATACTTTCAAGTTCCATCCATGTTGCCAAAAATAGCATGAGTTTATCTTTTTTGGCTGAGTAGTATTCCATTGTGTGTGTGTGGGTGTGTCTGTGTGCATGTGTGTGTGTGCACGCTAGGCCAGTTTGCATTCCTACCAGCAGTGTAGGAGGGTTCTCTTTTTTTCCATATACTCACCAGCACTTGCTGTTTCTGGTCTTTTTGATATGGGCCATTCTCACAGTTATGAGATGGTATCTAAAGAAATCACACTTTTGTAGCTTATGTTAGAATGATTTGCTATATTTGCAAAGAATTTAAAGATGTAACTGTAGAAACTTTGATATAGTCAACTGAACATAAGATGGGCTATTTCATAAAAACAATATATATAACATAAGTAAATACCATTAAATGTGAGCTTTTCTTCTTGTGATGTTAATGAGACTGTCTTGAGACATGATCTCTTGGTTGTGAAATGTCAATTAAGTGTACAATCGTGATGTTGAGGAATTTCAGGTGACGTTTGCAGCAGTTCACAGACTACAAAAGAGAGCCTTAGAAATGTATTTAGTTTTGTTTCTTTAGTTTTAAAAACCAGAATATCAACATATACCATTGTATAACCTTATAAAATGAAATAGCACTGCACCATCAAATTATAACTGATGAACATTAAGTCGAAAACTCTGCAGGAACAGAGAAACCTCGGATAACAATTACTCGACACTGCTCCAGGCCACAGACCACACACTACATCTCATTTAAATGTTGTATATCAAGTTTTCATAAGAAGACTATGGGAGGAAAATCACTGATACTGATAACAATAATCATATCTAATAATATCTCTTTGTACTGAGAAAATTTCTTTCTGAGCTTCCTTGCTGTGCTGGCATAAGAAATTATGGGTCTGTAGCTTCAAACTGATGTGGATAAGAGTATTGAATAGAGATGGCCCTGAAAGTATCCATGCATCTAATTTGTGATTTAACTGGTTACTGCAGCCACTGGAAACCCAATCTTGCACCACTGGCTGCCTTAGCACAAACTGTTTTTGGATCCCTGGCTTAGAAAGGATAAATTCAAGAATGCAGAGAGAGCAGAATAATGAGGAAATAAAACCAGCATGTTGGAAAAGGTGTTAAAAACAAGCAGCCAGCAGATTAATTTCAAAGATGGAGGTGGGAAGGAAGCTATGTTTTGTTTTCTCTTAAAGCAGAGGTGCTAATGGGCTGGCAATTCAGGAATCCTTGCAATGAGCTGCCCTTTAATGTGAAGCTCCCTACTTTCTGGAATGCCAGCTGCAGCACAGACCTGCCCAGGGAAGGGTCAGGAAACATGAGTCATTTCAGCCTCCCAGGTACTATCTGAGAACCAACAAAAAGGAAAGAAGAGAAAAATATGCCTGGAGCAAAGATCTCCCAGAAGTTGAGGGAGAACTGACAGGTCCCAGCACAGACCACTGAGCAGAAGCGTGGGATGCAGAATGAAAAGGGAGAGGGAAATAGGAAGTATCGGAGTGTCTGATAATTCAGGCACCCTTAGCTCTCCTCTGCCCTTTGGAAGGCTTCCGCCTTGATCCTACTTTGCCTGTTTTCTGACTCAGAAATCACAGAAATACAGCAACAATACAACATTCAGTTGTGTTTACAGGGATTGTCAGTGTGCTCGCATGTGAAACATTGCACATCGAATCATCCAGCTGTCTAGATTTTCTGTAAGGTTAACTTTTTCTGGGGATTTTCAGTCTCCTATAGAAATCAGACAGAAGAGCTTACAGTCAAAAACAAATGAAGCTGAAAAAACAATGACATTTTTTAAAGTAATTCTTTTTTTTTTTATAAGTTTTTTTTTTTTTAATAGAGGCATGTTTTATTTATTTATTTATTTATTTGTTTGTTTGTTTTGTTTATACATGCACTGGGTACAGTCAGAAGCGCGGGAGGGTGAGAGAATTCACCAGAGCCAGAGCCAGAGCAGGGAGCAGAGCAGGCAGAAGGACCAAAGTACACTGCTGAGGGGAGCAGCGGGCGGCAGGAGAGGTCTGCGCGCCATGTGGGACCCTCCTCTGGTGGCCGGGGAGCAGCCGGGGATCGAACCGGCGCCACAGAGGTCGCGGGCAGCTTCGCAACCCAGCGCTCAACCGCTGCGCCACCGGGGAGGCCCAAAGTAATTCTTATAGAAATTGATTTGACACAAAATCTGTGAGGATTTATTTAAGAAATATGAATATCAATTGTTGTTAATTTCCTAAAAGTATATTAATTTAAAGCATACATTTCTAAGATTAAAATTAGATGGGAACTAAAGTTGAATGAAAGTTAGCTCTCTTAAAAGAAGAAGAAAGGACACCCATTTGTTAGATTAATTTAAAAATGGGAAATACAATTACCTATAAAAAATCATACCACTTTTCTAATTTTTTAGGTATTTAGCTACATCCATCAAATCATTCTTTCATTAAAATAAGCATAGCCAAAAATTTCTGATTATATTCCAATATCTTGTCCCCCTTCTTCCTAATATAAATTCAGGGGAAACTCTGTTTTAATTTGAGATAGAAGTGCCAAAAAACTGCATTTCTTTTCCTCTGTATAAGGAAGAAGAATCAGCTATTTTCTCTACGATGGGCTATATAAGGAGTGTAATCATGACAGACTTATGAAAACCTGCCTAATAGCTAATTCAGCTTAGAAGCTGGCCTAAACCTAGTGATTTAAAATTTTAAATTTTACACTTAGAAGAATACAAACCTTACACTTCTATAGATCATGAACCCTACATGAGATTCAGTGGGTTAAAATCAAAGTATAGCAACTACTGTGGCAAAAAAAATATAGAGATTCCTCAAAAAATTATAGCTAGTGCTACCATATGAACTGGCAATTTTAGTTCTATTTATCAAAATGATATGAAATCGCTATCTCAAAAATATATCTGCACCATCATCTTCATTACAGAATTATATACAATAACTAAGATGTGGAAACAAGCGAAATGCCCATTAATTAATTAATAAAAGAAATGTGATAGATATATAGAGATAATATGTAGTGGGCTATTACTCAATCATCAGAAAGAAGAAAATACTGCCCAATTCTGATAGCATGGATGAAATTTGAGAACACTATGCTAAGTGAAATAAATCAGACATGAAAAGACTAATATGGTATTATTTCAATTACATGTGGAATCTAAGAAAAATAAGTTACAGAGAACAGGTTAGTAGTTGCCAGAGGTCGAGTTGGGGTGACGGAAATCAAAAGATATAATTTCTAGTTATAAGACGACTAAGCCCTGCTGATGTATTGTTCAGCATGGTGACCATAGTTAACAATACTGTATTGTACATTTGATAGTTGCAAAGAGAACAGTAGATCTTCAAAGTTCTCATCACAAGAAAAATAAGTTTTAACTATGTGATGGGATGGATGTGAACTTACTATGGTGATCACAAGTCAATATATAGATAAATTATGATGTCATATACCTCATATATATATATATATATATATGTCAAATTAAATTGCAGTAAAATAAAATCAAGGTGTCAGCAAGGCTGTATTTCTTTCTGGAGACTCTAGAGGAGAATCTGTTTCCTTCCCTTTTCCAGCTTCTGGAACTGCCCACCTTTCTTCCTTTAACTCCAAAGCCAGTAATGGAAACATAATGCTTCACAGGCCACCATCTTTCTTGTTTTTTTACATTCTTGAAAGGTTCTCCACTTCTAAGAACTCAGGTGATAAGACTGAGTCCACCAAGATAGGATAGTACAGGCAAATCTCAACATATCAAGATTGTCTTAAGCACATCAGTAGAACCCCTTTGCCATATAAAGGACCATAGTTTTAGGTCCTGAGAATTAAGACATGGGCATCTTCATGGACCTGTACTTGCAGTCATCATGGACCAGGAGGTGACGTATGGTCAGCCATGAAGGGGAATGATAAAGTAAAAAGAAATAAAGGAGATTGTGATACTAATAACTGTGGGAGACTTCATACCAGTCCTCAGAAAAAGTTTTATATTAGAAAATATGCTTGTATCACTGTCTGGGGCTTGAAATTTGCAGTATAAAAATACCTAGCTAATCAAATGTAATTCTACAGACAATTTGACTTAGTATTTTGACCTCCTAGGGGGGGTTGCTGCTTTTTAAAAAAGCCCTTATGAAGAATTTGCATTGACCCACTCACCTCATCCCACACTCTTGTCCCAGATTCTCTTGTGGCCAGCATCCATTGGAATTAGAACTCCCTGGGGTTACATGCATCAGAGCCACTGTCACCACCCTTGGGAGGTGGTCTTGTAAGACATGCAATCAAATTACAGCCCATGACTACCAGTGACCTGGAAATACTGTTCATGCATAGTTAGGATAAAATGCCAGGTTGTTGGTGTCCTTTGAGGTAATTGGAGATAATTTATCTGGGTTTAAATAAATATATTCTTCAAATGTCAGACTGTTTCATTGTATTATTTAGCTTAGAGTCATACCTTTTGCAAAATTCCTTGAAGCTACCAAAAAAACAAAAACTAGGTTGCGTTCAGACATCCTTTCAGAATAAGCACTCCCTTCTTACACTATTGTAACAATGAAAGTTCAATTTCTTGAACTGTCCTGGGAGTTGAGTTGACCGTTTCTGTCCTGACCCGCGGGGTTCAGAGGCACGGGAAGAGAAGGGCTGAGGATTGAAATGAGGGGCTTGACGACTTGACGCTAGCGTTTGCTTCTTTATTTTTCCTTTATCCTTTTACTATATTTACATGTCTTTCCTTTATCCTGACTTTCTTACTTCCCTGGCCTTCTCTCTGCTCCTCTAGCAGTAACCCTTGCCGTATCTCCTTACAGTTTCCTCGCAGTCCTTCCTTGCAGTCCCTCGTGTCTCTCTCTTGCGGTTCCTTTCTTATACCCTCGTAGCTCCTCCCCCTGTACCTCCCAGTCTTATGTGCTTTAACAGGAAAAACCTGTGGTTCTCCAATAGGCGAAACAGTAAAGCGGACTCATGGCAAACGAACTCATGGCAAGCATATGCAACATGGCACATATTCCGGACGGCTCCGGACACGTTTCCAGAACAATAAGCAACAGTTTGATGGCATCATTTCTAGACCATCTAATGTTTTGGTTTGTACATATAATTTATCATTTATTCTTGTGTTGTAGTTATAGACTTACTAAAGAAAACACTTCCTCTGTATATTTGAAGTATGGGGGAGATGAGAAAATATTATAGCCTGCTTCAGGGCAGCATAGGACAGCAGAAGCACTGATTGTATAGTGAGTTGTAACTCACCATTAACTGAGATATTGAAACAAAGAGTATAGTTGTTAATTCCTGCATGCAATTAAATCTCATACACTGAGAGCATGGTATGAATTTTGCTTCATTATAAAAGGCAGGCAAGCAGGTTACTGTTTCCTAAAATCAATGATGGTCAGAAGAGCCTAGACATTGGGTGATCTGATGAATAATTTAATACTGATTTGTTAACTGTGCAGAAGTGAAGTTAGCCATGCAGGGAGACACATTGTCAATTGCCAGCAATTTACTATGTTTTTGAAAACCACAGGCAGCAATTTACAGAAAAGATTAGGCCAGTTACTGTACACGTATGACATTTTCTTGATTTAAGATGTCATCCTGAAAGCTGTTAACTGACAACTGGAGTTTGGAATGAGGTTATAAAGTTTAGTGAAGAACTGCTTTTACCTGGGAATGTCTACATTTCTGCCTGGGAGAACCCTGAATGCCCACCTCCTGCTAGGATTAAATGTTTGTATGCAAATGAGCTCTGCCAGAGAAGGGATGTACCTTCTTCACAGTCCTCTGTGCTGTGATGCACTTGTCCATGAGAAAGCATGGTGATGGGTGTATTTTGCAGAGAAGAAATCATTGTCCATGCATTTCTTTGGTCCCATACCATGGAGGGGGTGGGGTGCAGTCACTTTCATCTGGTTCCAGGAGTTTAATTTGCAGTTTTTCATAAAAAAAACTAATTAAAGTGAAATCCTCTTTTTATTACTGTGATTCCTTTCCACTTTTTCCCCCTATTGAAATTAAATCACTAACAATAATGTCTTCATATTTGAATATGTAAAAAAAATGAAATGAGGGTAGTCTTAGTTCCTAGAGGAATTTGTGAATCTAAAGGTCTGCTGTAGGATGACTTCTATATTCTTAATAGAAGACTATCCATGTCATGCAGTACCTCATAATTTAAAAAGTACAATAAAGCATAACCTATGATTGATCATTTTTGAAATTCTGCCCAAATTGAACTTTTGATATATTTTGAAAGTATTCTTATTCTTTACATTAATTTATCAGCATCTCCAAGGAATCCTAGTAAGCTCTAAGCCTTGCAATCTGAGTTACAATTGTAATTTCTATCTCAGGGTCACATATGCCAATGGAGTCACATATACCTTTTAAAAAGGAGAGGATTTAGCTTTCCATATGAGAAACTAGTCAAGATTTCATATGTGTGTCATTCTTAGCAATAAAATCAATCTAAAAACTAAGACAAATGCTTCTTTCTACTTTTTCTCTATTTGCCCTTCTGCCTGGGACTATAAACTCCTTTCCAAATAAATAGGAGTTCTTGTATTTGGCTTTACTAATTTTTTGCAAATTTGTTCCCAGAGGAGATAAAAAATGACTGTGATAAATTATTTTTTATCCTTTTTGTCAAATACTAAATGCAAAATGTAAACTGGTAGAAATGTATCATAAAAGCCAAAAAATGAGCTGTTTTATAGAGGTTAGTATTAAACCATAGCTCTGGTTTTACCCAGAAGTTGTATTTCTTTGTAGTATAAAAAAATCAATAAAACGATTTTTTAAACTCATTTAATATTTTTTAAATGAATGGGCTACTTCTATGACATTACTCTAAAGATATTACATTGAAGACTTACATAGCCATTAAGTGGATCAGCAGGTGTATTGTTTTGCCATCCAAGGTAGTACTAAAACACTTGGCAAACATGTTATTTTATCTAACTGTTTTAGAAGCATAGTTTTGGAATGACAATAGATAATTGCATTCAATCAAAATATTCTCCTTTATGTAATCGAAGCATCTATAATTAAAACATATAAACTTGGGGGTCTCCTTGGTGGTGCAAGGGGTTATGTGTCAGCACTATGAAACAGTCCTCACTACTACAGCACCAGTTCGATCCCCAGCCAAGGAGGTGACTCACATGGCACAGAAGACCTCTCCTGTCTCTCCCACTGCTCCCCTCAGCAGTGTATTTCAGTCAGTCTACCTGTTGTGCTCCCCACTCTGTCTCTGGTGAATCCTCTCACCCCACCACCTCTGGCCTACACTTCCAGTTCTTGTATACCTAAATAAATAAATCTTTTAAAAAAAGATGTATAAACTTGAATTCTAACTCCTTAAGCTTTCTTATTATAAAGGTAATAAATACATTCAGAATTACTATAGAAAAATTTTAATTACTTATACAATCTTAACTTTGAGTGGGTCTAACCCATAAAACCATATAAATTTTTTTTGGGGGGGGTTGTTTATTTTATTTTAAATTTTATGATTTTTTTTCCTTACATCTTCTTAATTTTGGACATTTGATTTCTCCGTCAGGTGTAGACCTGGTAGTTGTCTCACCACCGTAGCCCCCATGATCCATCACCGAAATCCTTGTGCTCTTCCCTCCTCTGTTTGGACTCCTCCCCCTTAAATCATATAGTTTCATTGTTCATTCTTTGTCTATAATATCTATAATATTTAATGTAAAAAAAAAAGACGTGCTTCCAGAGAGGAAAAAATATTGGGGTTTTTTTTAGAGACAGCTATATTGTAGATAATAAAATAAGGGCTTTATATGTTTAGCTAAAGATTAGACTGTGCTATAAATATGGTGGCAACCTCACAGAATGTCTTGAATGTGGTAGGTTTTTGCCTCTGTTGAAAACATCAGGTTGTGAATTTCTAAGGTCTAAATCACGATAGTTTTACAGGCTAAGGCTTCTTGCTGCTTGGATCAGACTATAATGATTTTGACTTGATCTATTTCTTTACCTTTAGAAACTCTCTACTTTATTTTTCTCTAAATCATCGAAAGTCTCATGTACTTTATTATAAGCACCACACTGAAAGATGGTTTATTATTAGTTTGCATTTATATTGTATTTTCTTTCAAGTAGCTCAGGGGGCTTTATAAAACATGACAGCAGCCATCAAAACACTTTGTCAGGCATGGAAGGCAAGAAATAATGCTGGTCTGAATGTGCCCAAGGCATCATGCTTAGTGGAACATGTTTTCCGTAGATGTAAAGAGATAATCTTTTTAGAGGTTTTCTTTAAAATAAATCCCAACTTTCTTAAGCATTTTCTTTTCTCACTTTTGGCATCAACTCTTTTGTTCAACAAATTCATTGAGCTTCAAATATTTGCAGGTGCTGACAGTAGACCCAGGGGAATGAAAAGAACTTGTTCTCATTGAGCTTTTATTCTAGCACAGGAGACAGGTATTATAAACAAATGTAAAACACCATGTTGAGTTATTGCTCTGGGGCATGGGGAAAGATGGTATAAGTGGGTAGAAATGGACTTCATGGGGATGGATGGAGTAAGTGGTAGGAGGGAGCATGCCATGTCAAGATTTTGGGGAACACCAGGTTCATAGGATAGGAGGCCATGGATCAAGCACAAGAAACAACAGGCATGCTGTATTATGTTGCTAAAGTTTCAGAGCAAATTGAGATCAGCTCATGGGTCTGGAAAGCTGAGCAGTGGCAAGTTCTTGGAGATACTTTATAGGTCCGTAGTGGCAGGAAGCCACGGAACAGGGTCTCTATGACCTGAGCAGACAGGTAAAGGAGAGTCGTGGAGCCCTCAGTGGCTTTTTCAGACTTTTATTGAGTTTACCAGGCACATGTCAGGTAGGGGTACTGGGGGGCCAGGAGGCTGGCAAGCCTCCCAGCCCCCAGAAAATCTTCACTCTTGCTGGGCTCTCTGGCGTTATCTGCTTCTCTGCTGGTTATGCTCTCGCTTGTTCTCTTCTGGTGGTTCCTTTCTGCTCTTTCTTGTTCTTGTTCTGCTGGTGTTCCCATGATGCTGCCCTGATAAGCCCAGTCTCAGCTCAGGTGTACCTACCTGCATATGTCCACACCATACTCCAGGTGCCCGCCGTCAGGTATGCATTCAGGACCGCAGGGATCCATCATCAATCCTAATGGCAGGAGGACAGAAAAGCCTGATAATCATTTACCCTACAAGGTTACAACAAGAATTTGAATCTGGTATAAAAATAGTGGGAGCACAGGGTGAACATAGGGGAATGACATTGTCAAAGATCAGTGCACCAGTGAGGGGTGCAGAGTTGAAGCAGGACACAGGGAAGGTGACTATGGTGGTAGGGTAAGGAAATTGACCAGGGTGGTGGGAGTGAAAGACCAGAGAGTTACCAGATTTGATGTATAAGCAGAGCTGTCAGAATTTGTGGATCTAAGGTGAATGAGGAGACTTGATTCTGTCTCTGCCACATTTCCATCAGGTATCGCTGAGGAGACTGAGGCTACCTGTAACACAGAGCACCCTTCTGATGCTTTGAAATGTCTGCTGTGTTCCCCTTTTCAACTAGTTCTGTCATTTTTTTTTAACTTTCTGTTCTCTTTACTTTCACACACCTTGCTTTTCTTCCCTTCTGTCACCTGCTTCACCTTGACTGTATTGCATATTTTCCTTGCTCTTTGACTGTCTTATTTCAAGGTGCCAAGACTTTTCTGGTGTTCTATTTATGAGCATGTGAGGGGTTTATTCACATGAAGAGTCCTCAACCTAGCTTTCTTAATTTTTCCATAAATTCACTCCACATTTTAAAACTTAAATCAAAATCCTTGACTTAATTCTTGATGTAATTCTACCATATCCATCTGAAACTTCAGTGAATGACAACAACAACAAAAACCCAGCACAATATGAAGCATTTGCTTTCTCCTTTCTCAACCAAGGACATCCTTTAGTGTGGAAGGCAAAGGGGGAAGATTTTTGAAATTAATTCAGAGTCAATTAGAAAACACTTTTGTTTTTACCAAATTGTCTGTATTTACCATTAAATTCTTCCATCTTCAATGAAGAGCCCACTGTCTTTAAATCCACATGTTTGCCTTTTGGTAAATTCTAATTGTGTGATTTTTTTCTGATATTAATCAGTTCTCTAATTATCAAATACCAAGTTGGTGTGCAATATTCAATTTGTATCAAACATTAATTACCCAGAGTTAGCGTAGACTCTATAATTTAAGGGTTCAGTCCTATGAGACTACACTCCACACACCAGCTCTAAATAAGATTCTTAGGCTGCTTGAACTTTAGCACAGGCATCTACAAGTTTAGCGGTTCTCATATTTTCCCTTGGAGTTAAATAACTCCCTAGAAACTCTTATTGAATCATGGAAAACTTTACTTGCAATTATTGACTTATTGTAAAAAATAAATATCAGGAACATTCAAATGGAAGATATAAAGAGGGAAGGAGAGGGGCGCTAAGCTTATGTCCTCTCCAGATATAATGCCTTCCCAGCATCTTAATGTGTCAATGTGGTCACCAGCCCAGAATTCCCCAAACTAGATTGTTGAAGAGTTTTTAAGGAAGTTTCATATTGTAGGCATGAACTGGTAAATCATTGGCTGTTGGTGATTGGACAATATTTTTAGCAACTGTCTCCTCCCATAAGGAGTGGGGTTCAAAGTTCCAGCCATAGAATCATGTGGGTGCTTCCTTTTGTAATCATCTCTCCTCCTGAAGTTACCACAGAGTCATCTGATTAACACAAACCCAGGTAAGGGCAAAAGAAGAACCTTACCAAATAACAAAAGCTATTCCTACATTGAGAAAATCCCAAGGGTTTTAGGAGCTCTGTGCCAGAAACACGCACAAACACCAAAAAAAGATTATATATATATATAATAAATACCAAAAAAGATTTTATGTATATATAAAATTTTTATATCTACATCTTTATATATAATCTTTTTTTTTCCCCTAAAGATTTTATTTATTTATTTATTTATTTATACAAGCACTGGGTACAGTCAGAAGCACGGGAGTGTGAGATAATTCACCAGAGCCAGAGCAGGGAGCAGAACAGGCAGACTGACGGAAGTACACTGCTGAGGGGAGCAGCAGGCACAGCAGGAGAGGTCTGCGCACCATGTGGGACCCTCGCCCAGCGGCCGGGGATCGAACCGGTTCTGCACAGGCTGTGGGCAGCTTCGCAACCCAGCGCTCAACCACTGCGCCACCGGGGAGGCCCTATATATATAATCTTTATATATATATCTTCATATATATATAAAATCTTTATATGTATCTTTATATATATATATAATCTTTATATATATCTTTATATAAATCTTTTTTGGTGTTTGTGCTTGTTTATATATATATATATATATACACTACTGTGTTATATATATATATATATATAAACATATATATATATAAATACCACTCTAATCATGGCCTTTTTGATTATTCTCTCATTGAGAAAAAAAATTCTGGAACAATCCTGATACTATGTACTATGATTCAAACAGGTTTAAAACATTGTCTCTGAGTGAGAAGTGCTTAAAGGCAAGTAAAAAGAAAGCAGAGGGCAGGCTTAAAGGTTCATTAGGAACCAGGCAATTTCACAGAGGGAACCCATTTCAGGCAGACATCCATCTCCCAAAGAAAGTGGCCTTTCCCTTTCATATAGATAAGACAATGGAAGGTTTAAGTCAGAAGGAGAAAGACAAATGCTAAATGATTTCTCTCATATGTGAATATAAAGAAAACAAAACAAAGGGACAGACAAAACTAAAACTAAACAAACCCTTGAATTCTGACTGCACAATTGAGACAACCAGAGGGAGATGGTAGGGGTGGGGAGGAGAGGGGTTGGTCCCCAGTGGACTACAGTGAAGGATTATGGGTGCTTTAATGGGGATGTGGTGTGGTAACATACATCCAAAGAGGCATCATCCTATACCTCTAAATCATATGCAGTGTTTTAAGTCAATGTTACCTCCATAAAAAATAATACAATTTTAAAAAGAAAATAATAGAAGGTTTACAGGAGGTAAATAATTTACCTCTAATGAGACAGCTGATGACCAGCTAGTGTAGTTTTTAATCCTGGGCTCCAAGGCTAAGATCATATCCATTATTGGCAATTGCCTCCGGTATATAAAATAAACACAAAGAGAAAAAACAAACAGGGCAAAATATTACTGTATTCACATATTCTCCTCACCACTACTAAAACATTCTGCCTTATCTAAGCATCCAGGAGACCTGAAACTTAGGAGATTTATGAATAAACAAGCCTCTATCCCAGTAGTAGCTCATGCCAAGGCTACCTAACACAAAATGATAAGAAACTTTGCGTAGTAATTCTGTGAATTCAGCCATCCAAGTCTGTGAATCAATATTTATATTTTCAGATTTAAAGACAGGCTTGGCTTAGAATGATCTGAAAAAAAAAATTATATTCTTACAACCCTATAATAGGATCTAAAACATCAGGTACCATCTTGCTTCCCTTTTTGGTCATCCTTATCATAACATCCCAAATGGAATATTTTTCTATAGCAGCTATTTCTCATCACCCTATTTAGTCCTAATACACACCCTTCACCCAAAATTTGACTAAAGGAAGAGTCAAGCCAAAGTTCTTAGATATTTTCAAGAATGTGATTCAGCTTTGCGGTTAGAAGCATCTAATTGATTTTTTGGAGCTGAAGAATAGGCTTCCTCAAGATGTTCAGTATAGGCTTCTCCAAGATATGTCATTTTGGCATGTGAATTAATTTGAGCTAAGGTCAGTTGAGGCTTTGCAGGCTCATGAGAAACTTTCACCACTCAATTGCCTAGAGGAATGAAAATTTGAGGTATTATTCAGAATTAGGATTTTTACCAGAAATAACATCCTTGCATTTCTATTGGAGAAACCTGTCTTTGTGTCAGGGCAAACATCTAATTATAGAGCATCTGGTACTTTTGTCATGGTTGTGCCCTTTTCTCTCCTTGAAACCTCAGCCCCCCATTCAGTTTCCTGACTCAGGATATATACCCTTGCTTTTCCCCACTGACTTTAGAATTTATGCCCATGTAGGTTCTCAATACATATGTAATTAAATCGGTTCATTTCTCATGCTATTCTATATGATGTCAGTTTGATTGCTGAACTAGCCTGAGGGGGTGAGGGGAAACTTCCTGCCCATCTCTTATAGAATCTAATAACTGCCTCAGTCGTGAACCTAGTTAAAGGAGGGGGTACATCTTTGAACTGACTCAGCTGGAAGTCGCTGTCCCATCCCATCAACTTGTATATGGAACAAGCCTAGTTCCTTATTATTGCCTCCCTTGAATTGGGCATTTGGCTATGATCTCTTTTTCAGTTTTTCCATTGACTTATTTAATTTGCATTGTTTTTCTTTTCATTGAAAAAATATAAGAAGCAAAACAGCTATCCTACACTTGTTTCCACAGTGATACTGTTGTGTTAATAAGCATTCCAAGTTGGTGGTAATGTTTGTTAGATGTCAAGTTATAACTTAGAGAAACCATATACTTATTTAAGGATTAAAATGAAACCAGTGATTTCCTATGAAGTTGGTGCTGTGGTCGATGGGTGTGCAGACTCATCTTACCGCTTCCCTAGAGTGCAGTCACATAGTGCAAGTTTAGCTGATTTCAGCTTGGTGATTCACATACTGGGTCTTTTATATTGAAAAAGGAAGCAGAGGGCCTCCCTGGTGGTGCAAGGGGTTAAGACGCACCCTATGAAGCTATCAGCAGCCACTGCAGCACGAGTTTGATCCCCAGCCAGAGAGCTACTCACATGGCACAGCACCTTTCCTGTGTTGCCTGCTGCTCCCCTCAGCAGTGTATTTCAGTCAGTCTGCCTGTTCTGTTCCCCACTCTGTCTCTGGTGAATCCTCTCGCCCCCCACATCTCTGGTCTGTACCCCAGTTCTTGTATAAACCAAAAAAAGAGGCAGAAACATTCAACCCTTAACAATGTATAGGTAAAATCTACTGAAAGAAAATACCAATGGTTTTAAGGATTCCTACTGAACTATTAACAAGTTAGTGAAATGCTAATTAAGATGTACCAAAAAGCACAGTCAATGGTATCCTTGAGAAACAAGATGAATTAATGGAGCACTAACACTGAGAAGAATTGTGGGGCCGTGTTATATACAAATTGTATTACCAGTGTTTTTGCTGGGCAATCTAAGGGATGCTGGGGATACTTTTGAATACATTATAATTGATTTCCACCTTGCATTCTGACATTAGACCCAGTTCTCCCCATAAAAGGCAATATGTACCAGTTCTTAGAAGTCACCATTTATGCCACATCTATTGTGAGAAAAAAAGACAGTGGGAAGAGAATTCTAATTTTCTCTTGAAATAAAGTTTCATTCATCCCAGTCTACCTCTAGCCTCTGACCACCTTCACTGTTTCAGGTCTTTATCTCAGCAAAAGAAGATGTTAATGATCTTATTAACATATTAAACAATGGCATAGGAAAGGTTGACATTTTCTGAAGCTTTTGGTCAATGATTAAAGTAATGAAAGTTGCCAGTTATTCAGACCAAGCCTATAAATGCCTTAAATTTGCTCACTACCTGAAAGGTCAGGTAAATTAAAGGAAAGTATAGGACTGGCCTTCAACAGTCTGCATGTGGTGATCGTGAGTGCTCTTAAAAGTGGCTAAAACTAAGAGGTCTGGGCATTAATTCTAGCGAGCTTCCTGGTATTGATTAAGAAGTAATCGCAAGTGCTCATTTATGGGCAAATTAAGAGATAAGTCCTTTTTAGAAGGTCATTTACATGTCTTCTTTTTAATTAATATTACTGACTCGAAGATTTGCAGTTAAATTAGCCCATTAATTATAAAAGTCATCAGTTTGGAGAGTTGGAAAGAATAATTTATTTAATATCAGATCCAGGTTTTCAATAAATTGTCATTTCTTCTGACACCCTACTGGAAAAGGTCTGAAGTCTTGAAGTATAAATTAAATGAATGATCATGGCCTAAGCTGTTTTGTTTTGTTTTTGTTTATTATAAATGCAATATATTAGCAAAAAAAATACTGAAAAGTATATTGAATTATAATAAAGGGAAAAACATCTATCTATTCCCTTCCACCATTCATTGTATTTTAATGTTCATATTTGTTAAGTTAGGCATTGGTATAGATTGTAGTTTGTGTGTATGTGAATATTTATATACACATAACTCAGTGCATATAAAGATACATACAATCTCTTTAAAATTGTCATTCCTTAAAATAGTTTCATATTTTGGGCCTCCCTGGTGGCACAAGTGGTCAAGCCCTGCACTGTGAAGCTGTCCGCAGCCTCTGCAGCGCGGATTCAATCCCAGCGGGCCAGCGAGAATCCCACAGGGCAGGGCAGACCTCTCCTGCCACACCCACTGCTCCCCTCAGCAGTGTATTTCGTCAATCTGCCTTTTTTGTTTCCCGCTCTGTCTCTGGTGAATCAGCTCACCCTCCCAAGCATCTGGCCTATAGCCCGGTTCTTGTATAAATAAATAAATCTTAAAAAAAAAAGTTTTAAAAATAGTTTCATATTTTGCTTCTTCACATCTTAAAATAAGATCATTTCCTAAGTAATAAATATAATTTGAAAACCATGTTTTAATTAGACTACTTATTTTGAGACAATTGTAGATTGACATGAAGTATAAGAAATACCACATAGAGAGGCTATATATTCTTTACCCAGAAGCCCCCAAGGGTAGCATCTTGCAAAATTATAGCACAGTATAACATCCAGGAGATTCACAATGACACTCACAATACAGAATATTTTCATCACAGCAGGATCTCTAACATACCCTTTTATACTCACACACATGCTTCTCTCCAGTCTTTAACCCCTGGGAATCACCAATCTGGTCTTTAGTTCTATACTTTTATTAGTTCAAGTATGTTATATAAATGGAGTCATACATTATGTAACCTTTAGGGACCAGCTTTTTTCTCTCTGCATTTTTCTCTGGAGATTCATCCAAGTTGTTACATATATCAATAATCCATTCCTCCTTATTGCAGGGTAGTATTTCTTCCATGATATGATTGTGCCACACTTTGTTTAACCGTTTACCCATTGAAGGAACACTGGGTTGTTTCCAGCTTTTGACTATGATCATTGCAGCGACTGTGAACATTTGTGCAGAGTTTCCGTGGGAATACAAATTTCATCTCTCTGAGATAAATGCAGATAACATTTATCTCTGGGATAAACAACTTCTGTGTTGTTTGATAGTTATATGTCTGGTTTCATGAAACTTGCTACATATTGCTGTACCATATTACATCCCCACTGTCAAGCTTTTCATGTGCTTATTTGCCATTGGTGAAATGTCACTGCCTAACTTTTGCTCATTTTCAAATTTGATTCCTTTGATATTTTGATGTGAAGTTTGAACCTGTATATTTTCTCTAGATATTAGTTCTTTGTTAGGCATGTGGTTTACAATATATTCTCCCAGACTGTCGTTTATCTTTTCATCTTGTTAACAGACTCTGTCAGAGTAAACATTTTCAGATTTGATGAGTCCCAGTTTATTAATTTTTCTTTTTGTGCATAATGCATTTGGTGCCAAATTTAAGAACTATTTGTCTAACTCTAGATCCTGAAGCTTTTTTTCCATTTTTTCCTCAAAGCTTTATAGCTTTTTGTTTTATGTTTGTGATCCACTTAGAGTTAATTAATTGGACTGTAATTTCATTCCTTATATAAGACTGAATTAATATGTTCATGATAAAAGAAATTTTTTTTGAGTGTTAAACTAAGAAATTCAGAGGTGAATTGAGGCTAAGAGGTAAGAGGTGTGATTGTATAAGGCAGGAACTAAGGAAAAACACTGTCCATTTGAAGCAGTTTGAGACAAGGGATCTCAAATTGGCCTACTTCCTGACAGCATGTGTACTAATTACCCAAAGGTCTAGTCCTAAATACACACACATCCCTTCATTTTTTTCCCTTTGTTCCTACCGCTGAGCTTTTGGGTTTTTGATCTACCAAGCCCACTTACCATTCTTTCTTTGTACTTTGTATTTTTTCTTTTGGTTATAAAGAATATCAACCTAATGCTGATATTAGAAAATGCATTAAAATATTTACCAACAACCTAAAATCAAAAAACTCTTCTAAAAAAATCAAATTTCTATCTATAGCTGCTATGACATTTTCATCCATGAGAAAATATAAAATAGTCTTAATAAAATAGCATACATGTGTTTTTTTTTTTATAATCCAGATAGATGTCTACATCAGGAGGTGATAATTTTCTTTTTTTTTTTAACCTCTCCCCCCTAACTGTTTACCTCATAATTATGATTATGTGCTTTGGGGACAATTGAAATATCTGGTGAGAGTCAAAATTTCTTTTGGTAAACAGAACATGTGCAATATAATGATGAAAAGAAAAGAAACATATGCATGAGATGCAAGCTATGAAAAGTGAGAAAAGCCTCCAAGGCAGAGGGGAGAAGTGTCAAGAACATAGAAAGGCTAGAAAGGTCATAAGGTGCCACATTTGTGACTGTCCTGGCTCATGACTTAGGATGTTCTATTTTTCCTACGGGATCAATGACACCAGAGAAATATTTCAAACCATTTTAGATGTATATGGATGATCAACATATACCAGATGACAGGGTCCTTATTTAAGGACCAATAGTCACAATAAAAATATTAGGAAATATAAGTGGTTGATGGTGGATTTTTTTCAGTAACATAATGAATGAGTACCTCTAAGTAATATGCAATTCACATAAAAATTGATGTGAAGATTAGAAAAAAATATGCATTTGTACATATTTGTTTAAGTATCTGGTAATGTTAATCAGTAGAGCCGTTTACAAATTTAATATTTTCATGATTTCTCCTACCTTCATTATTTTATGTTCAAAATGTCCAAGAATAGCATATATTTATGTTAAAATAATAACTCAGCAGGGTCTAAATAACTGATATAAAGCATTATTTTAATATGATATTTCAGAACATAATATTCTCAGCCCAGCTTTATCCTTCATATCTCATTCATTCATTCATTCCTTCTCATCAGTACCCAGGACATGTTAGACATTGGGCTGGAGAAATAAAACTGGGATCAAGCCCAGAAGTAGTAGAAATTCTAACAGTAGCTTCATTAATCAAGTTCCATTAATTAGAACCACAGCTCATGAATCATATAATTGTGGTATTCTTAAATTTGAGAAGGCTCATTTTTTCAAGACCTTGAGACATTTCTATGTTCATGAGCTCCCAGTCCTACCCTCCTCACTGGGTGGTAGGCACCACCTAGAGTTTCTTGCCTTCCTCCACAATTAAGTAGGAGGCACATCCAAAGATTCTACTGTTAGCACACTCAGGCAGGCCCTTCAGACCCACTCAACTTCATTTTTTTCCATGGAGAAAAAAATCCTCATTAATATGGGAATGCAGAGATGAATTTATTTGTCTCTGGTATAAACTCATTTTGTGCTGGGTTCATTAATTCCCATGAGTGAGGAGGTTAAATTCAGACTGAGTGAATGAATGAATTTCAGAGATTGTTCTTACTGAGCAAACACATCAAGAGGCCTGTTAGGCACAGAGGCTGAGAAAGCACCAGAAGCACGAGGTCATGCTTGTCTTAAGGCTGTCTGATCATAAGCCAGGAGCTTCATTCAACACCAGTCTCTGCAGCATTCTCTAGGGATCAAAGGGGAAGAGTCAGAGAGGCTGTATATCATCAGATCTAAAAGCAGGAACTCTTGGGACACGCTCTGGTGTTTGCATCCCAGGGCCCCTGCCAGTTTTCCAACAAATTCCCTGGCTGTGCTTCAGTGTACTCATGTATAAAAATACACATAATCATAGCATGTTCATTTTGCTGTGTCCATATGTTAAATGAGATAGTCGTGCAATGTACCAAAGATAGTACCCATCACACAGTAAATGAAATAAGAACAGTCCATGGCACAAAGGAAGGGTATGCTGGTGATCAGAACTGCAAAAACTCCACAGACAAGCAGCGGTGGGGTACAGTGAACAGGAGGAACAAACCATGAGTGAGGTTTGAATGCAAGTTGTGACTCTTAGCTATGGAATGTGTGTGTGTCAGTTACTATTGCTAACATTTCATTTCCCTATTTGAGATCTGTGGATAGAAGCATCTCACATAATTAAAGATGCTTTAAATATCTTTGTAAGAAACAGTGCACTGTGTGCATGCTAGCCATTACCACTTCATTGATGCAGTGACTCATATTCACCAGAAGTACCTTTATCATAGAGGTCCAGCGGTTAGTCTTATACTACTGTGGATAGTATCAATAGGATCTCAGACAGCTTTCCTTTTGCACTTGGTTGAGACCCGAAATACAGAATAATGGGAGCTTTCCCTGGGCTGTGATAATGGTGATGGGGAGAACATTTCTTGGGCATGAAGTCCTCGGGAGCTGGATTGGGAAGGGATAGGGAAAAAAGAACTTTTCTGGTTTCACTTGCTGTGAAGTGTAGCTGACGCAGGCCTGCCAGAACTGCTCATCACAGTGAAGACATGAAGGCAAGTGCAGTAACGATGACAACTTGCCTTTTCTCAGTCCTCATGCTTAAGAGCTCCTTATCTCGTGAAGAAATCACAGCTCTCTGGTCTAGCCTTTGGAAAGGTGCGTCTTTTGTCATCTATGATTGCTGGTTTCATGGAGGTTCGAAGGAAAGGTCAGTTTCTCAGGAGCTTGCAGACCCGGAGGACAGAGTAGATTCTGGAGCATAGAGATGGTTTCTGATTCTGCCCTTGACCATGTACTTAGACAAGCTTCCGAATCCCACAGAAATGCAATGTCCTCGCCCATAAGAACAAAATTACCTAATTCACAAGCTGTGATAGCATTGAAAAAGGTCCTGCAAACAACACACCTTCTATTCATTACATTTCTAGTAAACAGGGCTCATAATTATCCTAGCAGCATGCATCTGTAAATGGATCTGCACAGGTATCTGCACTCTGAAAAATAAGGTGCTATCCACTGGTGCAGGTTACTCTTCCCTCCACTGTGCTTCATAAAAAGGATGCTGAAGTGCACAAGGGTCAAAGGACTTGATCAAAACTGTAACATTCTCTTGCACATCAGCTCTGGGAAGACTCTGAGGAGTCACGGGCCTGGAGAGGAGACTGGTCTATACCAAGCTTATGCCTCTGTGATGCTAAAATGTCAATATTTCAACACCGAATTAAGTGCTTGTATATGTCGCTGCACAGCAAAATACATAATTGATGTGCTAATATTTTCCCACTGGGTTTGCACAGGGTTAGCATTGCAAATTCTGCACGTTTTGTCATCACCTGTATTGGAAAATAGAATGTTTCTTGACAAATTACCCCATTATCTAACCAATGTTATTGTTACCAGTTTTTTTTTTTCCTTCCAATCTAAATGTTTCATTTTGGGATTGTGCAGTAGTACCTCTTTTTATGCAATGCTAAATCATTTTAAGTAATTCTTCTAGGCTGTTCTGTTATTCTCTTCCAAAGATTACTAAATTGTCACCCTTTCCTCTCAGTATTACTTATTTCTAATTTATGTGTGTGCTGGATTCTTGAAGTTTTTGCGTAAATCATGCTTGTAATCACTGTTTTCACTTCAATTTGTGTTTTTGTTTATCGACTTTTTATAGATGTATGGTGCATAAGTCATAGTTTTACACAGCTTCCCACCCAAGACTATTAAAAAAAGACACATATTGGTGCCTTTCTCTCTCCCCCATGGCAATTTCTATAAAGTCAGGGACTCTGCTTTTTATTTTCTACATTTTATTCCAAATGCCCAGCAGAGTACTAGAACTGTAGTAGTCTTTGATGCCTATCTGTTGAGTGAATATTAAATATGACTTTGCTCCATTGTACTTTTATTAAAATGAGTAATTCACTAAACTCTCAAAAATATCTATCTGAAAAGACTTCACCATCCAACTTGTTTCTGTACTACCTAATTTATTTAAGACACTAGCTCAGGGACTGGTAGATGACAGAATAAGGGTTGTCAGATTCCAAGGGGAAGACACAAAAGTAGATTGATAATCCTAGCAACATTTACAAGTCACCCAGACAGTCACTTGGTGACAGGCCTTGCCCTAACAACTCACATATAAGGATGTTCATCTCTACCTCGTGTAAGTGTATTTCTTATATTGGCTCATTTACTTTACACTCTACCCTTAGGGAGTAAGGCAAATTATTTAACATCTCTCTGGCTGTTTCCTCATCTGTCAAATGGAGGTTTTTTTATTGAAGAAATTTGTTGTGCCAGATATGGTTCTATGCAGCAGGGATATAGCAGTGAACACAGTAGAAAAATATCCTTGCCTTCATAATCTTGCATTGGTAATAGTAGTTACCTGGTAAGGCTGTTAGGAGAATTAAATGAGATACTAATAAATAAATCAGCTACAACAAAGCTGATATGTAACATACATTCAGTAAATGTTAGAGATTTACTATGCAAGAACATGCATAAAGTAGATAAATATGTTTTTGTTGATTAGGAGAGAATTGAGGGAGAACAAATAGTTTAACATAAATTCATAATTACACAGTAAAAAACATACTAATTGTGGAACTCTGAAGGGCCCAGAAATTTGGAAGCAATATATGCTCCATAGACTGGAAAATACTAATCAAAATATTCCAGATTCTGCCTTTTTCATTAAAAGTGTGCATTCATAAGTTTTATATGTGTGTACGTAAGCGTTTGATTTATTTTGGATTTTTTAAAAGGTGCTTGTTAATAACTTTAATATAATTACATTGGGAAAATTTTAAACCAGAGATAGTCTGAACTGTGAAAACATACTGTAGGATGAAGTCTTTCTTCCAAGTGAATATAAATGAAGTTCTGCCATAAAATTAGGTGTAAGCCATACAGCAGACTGTTATAATGGGATTTAACCTAATTAGTATTGGAGAGCTGAGACTCTTCATTAAAAGTAGCACTTCATAATCATGTAATAATAATGAAGCTTTTGTTCTTAAAGGCTGATGGGAGATCGGATTCTGAAGAAAAAGCATTTCTAGATTTTCTGAGATATTCAACGAGTCACCTAAACTGTGATGGGGTGTTTCCAGAACACCACACATCGTCCTTCTAGTAATTCCACCTCCATTATTTTGCTTGTCATTGATCCAACCCTTATTGCCCCCACCTCTGTAGATGGCACTGCTGGATATTTCAAAGTAGAAATAGAGGCTCTCTGTTGTGGCTTTCCTCAGTTTACAGTCTGTCTGTGAGCACCCTTTGTCTGTGAATAGGTGAAAACAAAGTGCGTCTAAAACCTTCTACTTCTAGAAATCTTGTCTTTCTTTCATGTGTTTTTATTCACACACACACACACACACACACACTGCTAGATCTTTTTAGCATATAAACACTCTTCAAGCCTCCTCTGCAACTTCAGATTTGCCCTTGCATCCTGTATTGCATCTCTCTTTTCAGAGTCAAGTTTCTAGAAAGACAAATCTATTGTTGCGTTCTCCACTTCCAAAGCTCCCATTTCTCCCCTCATGGGCAGAAGGGGTGTGTGTCGGGGAGCTCACGATTCCATTGGAGCTGCTCTCTTTACCAGTTCAAGCATTTTCTGAACATTGGAAACTTTTGATCACACTGTCTTCAGTTTTGCTTAAAACCCATGTCCAAGAGGAACAACTTTGCTGACCTCCGCCAGGGGATCTTTGGCTGAGCCTGAGCATTGCCTTCTCCACACTGCCCTGTGATGTCTTATCACCACATTCATTCCTTCCACATCCTGGTTCTGATTTCCACATCTTGTAGGGGGATAACAAACACACTTCCCCCAAAGTCTGCATTGCATCTCTCTTTTCAGAGTCAAGTTTCTAGAAGGACAAATCTATTGTTGCAGTCTCCACTTCGAAAGCTCCCGTTTCTCCTGGCAGTCATTGGGGGGCAGGGAGGAGGGTGTAATGTGTTTATATATTAAAAATACAATCCAGAAACTTGAAAAATCACTCCATAATGTCCCCAATCTCCCATGCCTGCAGCACCCTGATGCCAGACTAGTTTCCCTAAAGTGAAAATCTGATCATGTCACTCCTGTATTTATGACCCTGCACTAGTATCTCACAGCTTGCAGAAGGAAAGTCAAAATACTCAGGGTCTCTCATGACTTTGGTCAAATTTTCCACTTACTCTTCTCGACTTTCCTGCACAGGTATTTCACTCCATCTGTTTCAACTCTTTTTAGTTCCCAGAGAGTTCTCTGTTCTCTCACATCTCTGCAACCCTGCTCCCTCTCATGCTTTCAAAATCCAGTTCTGGGCCTTCCCAGTGGCGCAGTGGTTGAACGCTGGGTTGCGGGGCTGCCCACAGACTCTGCAGTGCCGGTTTAATCCCCGGCTGCCGGGCAAGGGTCCCACATGGCGTGCAGACCTCTCCTGCCGCGCCTGCTGCTTCCCTCAGCAGTGTACTTCGACAGTCTGCCTGCTCTGCTTTCCCCTCTGGCTCTGAATTCTCTCACCTTCCCGTGCTTCTGACTGTACCCAGTGCATGTATAAATAAATAAATAAATCTTAAAAAAAAAAAAGATGGTAGGATTAAAAAAAAAAATCCAGTTCTAACACCACCACCTCCCCTGAACACCTTTATTTTTTTAAAGATTTATTTATTTATGCATAAAAAGAACTGGGGTACAGACCAGAGTTGCGGAAGGGTGAGAGGATTCACCAGAGACAGATAGGGGAACAGAACAGGCAGACTGACTGAAAACACTACTGAGGGAAGCAGCAGGTGAGTCAGGAGAGGTCTGCTGTGCCACGTGAGTATCTCCCTGGCCAGCCGGGGATCGAACTCATGCTGCAGAGCCTGCAGACTGCTTCATAGTGCTGAATTAACCTCCTTGTGACCAGGGAGCCCTGTCCCCTGAACACCTTTCTGCTGAAGATTACTTTTCTGCAGGTTCCCAGAGCTCCTTTCCCTTTTCTTGTCTTAATATTTGCACATTAAACTTGCATGGTTGGTTTGAACATTTCTCTGATGAGGCTTTAAGTCACATAAAGGTGAATGCAATGTCTTATTGATGTTTTAATCACAGGAACTATCTCAATGTCTAGCACATATTAGTTCTAACATCGCATGTTGAAATTATAATACAGTGTCAGTGGCCACGTGAACACTAAAAAGACAAGCACAGTGCCGCTTGTAAATGTTGAAATGTTGCTGATGTGGCATGTACCCTGGAGACCCTGGTGCCTGCTGCAGTGGGTAGCCTCTTGGTAACTCGCTCTGACTCTTAGCAATGACACGGCAGTTTTTACATCAGGTTATCATGTAAATAAGGGCAAACATATTTGTTTAGTAGTTTCTCACATCTACTTATCTGTGCGATATTTCAATGAACATATATGTGTGTGTATATATATATATATATATATGCTAATTTTTAAAAGTAAAGCACCTTTTAATCCTTCAGGAACAGAAATAAGGAATGCTGCACCAAGGAATAAAGTGAAAATACCAAGACACTTTTTACAAATATTAACAGACTTTACATTGTTTTCTCCTTCAATTCTGGGTAGGAAAGGGAATACTTTGTGGGGTTAAAGAAGGAAAGGAGAAAACCAAAAAGACAGTTGATTTACAAATGGCTTCAATTAAGAATTAGGTTTAAATGGCCCTGAACGGTTGGTCATGTCACAGAATGAGAGAAAAATTCACACCCTGATTATTCAAGAACATTTAAGAGAAATACGCCTCTCTAACAGATCTTTCCTCCCAAATGTCAATGCTCCATCCCCAGCTCCCTCTGCAGTGGTGCCCCCCGGTGGAGAGGCAGAGTGGCCCCAGGCTTCAGGGGCAGAGCAGGCAGCTCTGCATTTCCTGGTCTGGGCTGCATGGAGGGCGCGGTGCAGGGGCAGAGTGAGGCCTGAGAGCCTGTGGCTCCTGGCTTCCAAGCCTCCTGAGAACTGGAGACTAAGCAAATCATTTAACTCCTCTAACTCTCAGTTTCCGCATTTGAAAAAAAGGGGGAAACTAGTTTAAAGTCCATAAGGCTGTTTTGAGCATTATTATTTCAAAATATTTTGAATGCATGACAATAAAATTCTATGGGCTATAGCTTCCTCCTCTCCTTATTTTCATATATGATTATTTCATTTGTGTACCTATTAATAACTTCATCTCTTACCAAGGCAAGGTCATTATTTTAACACCTATTTCTCTTTAACCCCCAAACTTACCATCCCCTCATGGGTAGATGCTGATCCAAACAGAGTTGGCTGCTGGAAGCTTGAAAGGGGCCAGGCAATTCTTTGACAAAAAGAGCAAAATCAAAGCATAAATCAAGATAAAAGTTGACATTGTCACCCTCCCTCTTGTTTCCCCCCCATGTTTCTCATGTGATCTACCTCCTCCCCTCGACACTCAGCTCCACCCCAGGTGGGTCAGGGAACATGAAACCTCCCTTCTCTTGCAGTGATGCTTTTGTTACATCCTCTTGCCCAAATGGAGACCACAGAAACTTCTTCTGCTGGGCACATATAACTAAATTTATGTCTATAAACTGTCTAGACAAGTTGCATCATATTGTTACCAGGTAATTGTACAGTAATGCTAGCAGAAGCTCCACTGTGATTTGGGGAAATGCATGAGAAAATATAGAGTAATGTACTGCACTGTCTACACAGACTAGACAAGCATCCAAATGCTCCTCACACAGAGGTTTCTGTACAATGTCCAGAATCCAACCGTGTTAAGGAACTAAAACCAAAGCAGAGAATACTGAAGATTGTTAAAAAAAAAAAAAAAAAAAAAAAAAAAAAAGGACACCACACTGTGGCTGATCTTATTATTCTTACAGATTCAGAAATAGATTGAAGTTAGTTGAGAATTGTGAACTTGGGGAAGATTAAATTTTCAATCCTGTTAGTAATAACTTATTTACAATATTCAATTCCTAATTTGTGTTGCAGTGACCCATAAAATACTCTTTATCAGTGTCTCATGATAAGATTCAGATTCAAGAAAGAAATTTCCATGCTTTGCAGCTTGCAAAAACTGTAGAAAAAGGTTGTCCTGTAAGAAGATAGTCACACATACATTTTATATGTAGTGATAACCCCTGTCAGAGTTTTCCTAGTGAACTTCATTCACAATAATTTTAAATGGAGAGTAAAGTATGTTTAATTCAAAGTACCCTCAAAAGATGAAATTTATTATAGCAAATTGGCATATTTTAAAATACACATCTGTGAATCATGTTGAACTTGAAAATTCATGTTCATGGAAGTTCCAAGGAAAAAATATCAATCTGAGTGTGAGGTTCTCTACTTGGAAAACATTTTCATGTTTATAAATTGCAGCTGTGCCTAGGAAAACACTTTAGTGGGCATGCTTTGATGAAAGTTTCATCTTTATTAAGGACTTTTCTTATAATTAGTGAACTGAATTCATTATAATGATATCCTAAACAAAAGGAAATCATGGGACCAGTATAAATTTTGCTACAAAGGACCTCATTATGAAGCTCAGAAATCCCCATTAATCACATGTTCATACTTTATAATGATCGTAATTAGTGATGATAAATTGATACTTTAAAATACAAAATAGTTACCAAATCCCATTTTATCTTGGTGCACTCTAAATTATACTCTCCTACTTAAAATTGTTTAAGTTGATTTTTTTTGCTTCTTTGTAGTGAACCAGTTTGCTTATTTTGCATAAAAATATAATTTATCCATGTATCAACAGCTATCATTCCTCTAAAAATATGAATTTAGAATAACTTGGGAAAATATGGTTTTAAGTTTATGACTATAATACAAAAGATTTTATGAATAACAAAAGCTAATACCAGACATAACCAGGCATGAAACAAATGCTTTCCTCTAATTAATAAAGTTAACCAAAAAATCCTTTCTTCATTTTCACTGCCTGGAGTCTTTGAAGGGCCTCCCCGGGGCTGCTTAAAGAGTTCACAGCAATCTTCCTTTGTTATGGGGACGAGAAACAAGCTGTGGAAGAACACAGCACCTGTGCAGTAGGATATGCATGCAAATGAGTTTCCATCTCTGCAAGTCCTCCTGGAACAGGTGATTTCTGCTCTTTTCCTGCCCCACAGGAAAATGCCAGTAGGAGACACTAATCAAATTACTGCTGAGAAATAAGAAGCTCTTTCAGCCTGGGGTTTCCTGCACAAAAACACAATAATGAAACCAAACAATTAACAGACTTCCCCAGGGAATGTTCTTATCTGTGTTCAGCATGGGCTTCCAGACCAACTTTTCCCCATGCATTCTAGCACTGTAAGTCCCATGCATAGGTCCTGAATTCATTCTAGAGAAATAAAATGCATAATAGTGATGCAAACAGTACAGTTAGCTTTCTAGAAAGAAGCTTCCCAGTAGCTGTCTGGATGCTCCAGTGTCAGAGTTCCTGGGTAAGGACCTCCTGTTGCACAGGAGGCTGAGAGCCAACAGGGGATGAGAAGCAAGCGCAGGTAAGAAAATTAGGGCCAGGTTTCCATAAGCTGAAGTATGCTGCCTATTTTATGTGACCCCTCAGCCTAGGACACATTATAAACATCACCCTAAAAAGCCTTAGAAAAGTGATTATAGCAGTTCTTTATTCACTCCACAGGGAATGGCCAGTAGATTTACTAACTTTGGGGCTTCAATTAATATCCTAAATCTAGGATAGCTCATGGTAAATTAACAGCATTTTTTTACATATGGAAATATGTAAAAATCTTGAAAATATTGTTTCCTCAAAATATAAGTGGTTGTAAAGCAAAAACAGACATTATAAATCAGAGACATACTGCAGGGGAGGAGGGAGAGGGATAAAAGGGAGGGAGAGAGGGAGGAGCACAGGGGGCGTGGTGATGGTGCATGGGTGTCTTGGGGAAGGAAATTCTATGGGGACTCAATCTGAGGGGGTGGGGGGAAGAAAATATTGTTTAAAAATTTAAAAAAATTAGGTATTGTAAAAAAAAATAAAAGAAAAAATTTAAAAAGAAAAAAATAAATATAAAAAGAAAAAATAAATATATGCAGGAGCTCTAATATATATATATATTATGGTTGTCTATATATATATATATATATATATATATATATATATATGGTTGTTTCCTGGTCAATTAAAAAAATGAACAATTGGCCCATCCTAATAAGGACTACAACATCCTTAGAAAAGTTTTTATAAAGCAGAATGGTAAGAAGAAGATTGATTTTGAATAAAATGGATAAAATTTTTATCCTTTATCCATATTAATTCTTGGCCAAGGATCAAATCTCCTGTAAGTGAAAGTTATATCCCACAAATCAGGGACTGGTCATGGGGAGCAATAATGAAATGAAAGATGCAAAGAGGCAAGCAAAGGTAGCGATAGAATAAGATATGTGTCATCAACATGTGATTTACAGTCAACATTCAAAATCTTCTGTAGTCATAATAACCATTCTCTGCATTGCCAAGATGACCTTATAATCTGAAGGTTTATGTGCCATTAGAGGAGTAGATTTATTGAGCAGAATAAATATTGCATAGAATCAGTTACAGAGTGCATGTGGGCCCCCATACACCATAAATAGAACACCTATGATACCGTTTTCTTTTTTCTTCAAGGTTGTCCCAATTTAGCACTAAGAACAAAAGTCCTCTCTTCTTAATACTAGTGACTCAATCCTGATCCCTCATCCATATGTACATTTTCCTTCCCTGAACCTCAGTTCAGCTTTTGTGTCCACTTTCACCAGCATCCTCTAAGTGCAGGGTGAATAGTTCGTTCATGTTGTTCCAGAAGTATTTGAAGGAGGTTGGATGTTCCACAAATTTTATACTCTTCCAAAATGGTACTTCAGCCTCATTCTTGGCAAAAGATTGCTAAACTAGTTCAGACTGTCTTGCCCCTGGGTTTCCCTAGGATAGAGCCCTACAGGGGGTTGTAATCTTGTTCTCTTCAATGTGTTGCTTCAATATTCTTTTCACATTCTAGAATCAATCGAGATTATGTGTGTGTAGGGAGGAGTGAGGTTCAAAATCCAATATTATGCAGTTTAAGTTGACCTAAAGTCAGGAATCTGAGTGAGATCATTGCCCACTGATAGCTAATAGAGAAGAGAAAGGGCCTAAGGTGTGGACCCTGGGAACTCTAAACTCTGGAGGTTGTATCAGGCAAGCGTTCAGTAAACAGAAAAGAAACCAGGCAAGTACTGATATGGAGACCTAGGAAAGGTGCTTCTAGAGGAAAACAAATGGTCAACCATGCCAGATACTATTGCAAGTTCCAGTGAGATAGGGATAGAAAATAGGCCACCAGATCTGGCAAAATAAGATTCACGGTGATGAGCAGAGAAGAAATAAAGCTCACTTATAGAGTTTAAGTGCGAGGAGTCTCACTCATCGTGTTTTGATATTGAGAAAGTAGAAAAAGAATCTTTGGAAAGTTGTACCAAAAGTGATCTAAAAAATCAGGCGATACCCAGAAGAAAACATAGTATCAATTAAGTTTTTGCTTTCGCTTTTTGAAGTTTAGGCAATGTTAAGGTAATCTGCGAGTTAGTGGCATGAGGAAGAAACTGACCTTGCAAAAATGAGGAAATTGCTAAAACAAGATCCTTGAATGGGCCAGAGGTGACAAAAGAAGAGAGGTTGGCTGTAAGCAGGAGCAGGGACCTGTATTAATAAAAGGAAAGGCAGGATGCGAGTACAGTGGGTTTCAGTGTGATTGGCTTGGTGATAAGAGGGTAAAGTGTTCTTTTCTGCAATTCTCTTTTTATCTCTAAAAATCAGGGAGATCATAGCTGAGAATTAGGAGGGCTTTGGACATGGGAAAAGAAAGCTAGATCAATAATCATCTCGGAAAATGGAAACACAAATGTACTAGGGAATTATAATAGGATACGTAGGTCTTATATACCTAGGTATATAGGCTTCACCAAGTATTCTTTCAAAATCTGTTGTCATCAATTGAGCCCTTAACTCTAACACAGCAGTTAGAAAATACTATACCACATTATTGGTAACCATTTTGTATGTGAAAATCATACTTGACTAAAGTGTTTGCTAGTTTGTCAAAAGTGGAACCCAAGGTGGTCCTACTTGGTATCTTCTGGGACATACTTTTGTGTCCTGGCAAATATCTTGTAAACATTTGTGGAATTTAAGATTGAATGAGCTGAATGAAACACATCACAAAATGTTTTGTAATATTTCTTCCCTTTACCTTCTGCCTTAATAACATGCATGTTTATGTAAATCATTTCACACATTCAGCCAGGCAAACCCCAAACCCCCGGGTCTGACTTAGCTCTCTTCTCACTAAAGGGTTCTAGTGGGAGGCCTCTGAGTATACCCCAGAGAGGGTCTAAATTCCATAGCCACTTAGATAATGTCTCTTGCTGCTCTGAGGAGGCCAAATGTGAGATGTCTGTTTCTAATTTTTTTCTTGAAAGTTGAAAACTAAGGTTAGCTCCTCTGGATTATACTGAGGTGTTCAAATTCTTTAATCTCCGTAACTTCTGACCCCCACTTAGCTTTGTGGTGGCAAAAATCACAGATTTGTCCTAGAAAGAGAAGAACAATGTCTCTCATTCATTTTTGAAACCCTTGCTTTTCAAAGTGTGGTTCTTGTACCAGCCTGTCAGCTCTACTGAGAACTTACCAGGAATGCAGAATCTTGGGTCCATGCCAGACCTTTAGAATCCGAATCTGCATTTTGACAAGGTGCTCAGGAGACTCTTGTGAGCCATCAGTTTGATCAGCACTCTTCCACATCATAGAGAAACTCCCAAGTGAGATTATGTAATTGTACTAACAGCAAAACTTTACAAAATATATGAGAATTTAAGTAATTGTTTTGATTTTCATTCATAAATAAGGGCACATGGTACTGCTATCTTTCTGGCAGGTAAATATAGCCCTAAAGAAAAGTTTCCTGAACTGAAAACTACTTATTATATTCAAAAGGGCAGTTTTATTATAAAAAGGAAAGTAAAGGATACTTCCACAGACACAAGGTGCAGAAAGAGCTGTCCCTGAAAAGGACAGGTTTGTTAAAAGAGACACCTGCAGATACAGAGCTCCTCTGCTACTTTGCAAAGGGAGGTTGGTGAAGAGAAGCACTGGCAAAGTCAGGAGAGCTGCTGCTGCTGGAAACTATTTAATATAGGCTGACTTGTCCATGTAATTGCAGCTAAGAAATCAAATGTGAAATATCTAATCACAGTAATAAAAAAATGCTCTCAATAATCTATTAATATATTGTGGCATATTTTCCCTTTATTGGCTTTTGATAAGTGATGGGGAAGACAATTGTCACTTTGGAAATTCTATCAGTGTTATTCAAAAACAAATCCTAATTAGGCTCTACATTCCTAAATATAAGGAACTGTTTCTTGGGTAATAAAATACCATTTAGCAAGTTATATACTTCATTGATAAAACAATTCCAAGAATGGGTTAATTATATGAATCAACTATTTTTGAATATGTAACTCACAGAATTATTTTCATGTGAACATGTCTGAGAGCAACCGATAACAAAATTTACAGCAGCCTTCTTCCATACTACAAGATTTTTAAATTCTTTCAAAGTCTTCTCTCTAAGGAGTTATTTTCCATTTAATTCTATGATGCAGTTGAATAAGGGAAATTTCAGAAATTCTAACTGTATTCTTAATCTTGTGAAAAAATAGCAGCCACAGAGGAAGCCCATATGGAATGTGCAGAGCAATGGTGGGTCACTGGGTCAGGTGTTCTGAAGATGTCAGGTTGAACTCTTCAGGAGAGGTATGAAGGAAACAATCAGCCCAGCAACTACACTGTAATCTGGGGGAAAATGATACCTTATAGTAAAGGGCATATATATTGATTGCTGAGTTTGGAAATTGTGAAAATAATAAAGAAAATTATTCATCACCCATTTACCCCTAGATAATTGATTTTCAATTTTAATTATTGAAATAAAAACTCATTTTCACTGGTAAACTTTATATTCCAACATGTGATCATATTATATGACAAAGCAGAACTCTCATTGAAACCTCAATCAGAATTGTGTTTCTCCACCAAACATAACCCTGAAGGGTGGTAGTAGGTATAGTCCAGTAAACAAGGACAATTTATTATCTTTAATATATTCTTATAACAACAGTTATTTAAAAAGAGTGCTTTTCCAGAGTCCAATTTTATTTCAAATTGGAAATGTGAGTGTTGAGCTCTGACTGTGGCTTCTCAAAGGACAGTATGGTCTTAGCAATTTGATTTCCTCTTTTTTGGTCTGTTTAGATTTGGTGCAATGCTAACGACATACTGAACAATGTAAACAAAACAGTACTGAATTTGCACCCTTTGCTTCTTTTCTGGTGAAACAAATATATATCTCTCAGAATTTACACCTTAATAATAATATAGAAAAAAAAGTTACTGTTTTCTGGACCAGCTTTCCTGCAGAGAAAGTATCAAAAGTCATCTAAAATATGAATCAAATAGCAATGAAATCTCTGTAAGCATATCCTTCCCTCCTTTATACCACCCCTGTATGAAGCTGATTTAGAAGGTCTGTAGCCATCTATTGTTCAAATAATTCATATGCTAACATATTATAAACAAAAAGGCAGTTAGTGAAAAAAAAAAGAGGCATATGTTTTCTACAATAATAAAATAAACAAAATCAAAGTTTCCTTACACTATGTGAAATTTCTGCATTGTTAACCACAGAATGGTCAGCTTCAGAAGTTTTGTTCAGGTCATAGCTCTAAAAACACTCTTCTGTGTTGCAAGGATAAATGAAAACGACTAAAGAACATAAGTGCTAAAAGAATCCTTTTTTTTTTTTTTTGGAGAACATCTTATAATTCTACTTCTATGTTTAAGGTATCTTAGCAAAAATTAAACAACCAAGTTCATAAATTCAGAGTTAGTACTGTGATTTAAATGCACAATGAGGTCTTTTATTTTTGGAAAATACAAAAGATTCAATGATTCTACAAAGCTAAAATAGTACTTTCAAATTTTGATATGGTAGGAATAGAAGTAATATATGATCAACTAGTAGTTGCACAAGGTTAACTTGTCCAAGACAGATTTCCTGGAGGCTAGTCTCTCAGAATCTTGCATTCTGCAAGATTCCAAGAAAACTGGCTACAGCATTGTCCAAGGCAATGAATCTTTGTCCAATGCTGACATGGGAAACTGGGCCAAAGTGCACCCCCACCAGATAGCTGTAGGAGTCACACTTCAACCCTGATCAGATAGGAAAGGCACTATTGGCTACTCCTCTGTGCCACTTAACAACCCCAATTTGAGGCCTCCCTGGTGGTGCAAGCGTTAAAGTCACAGGCTGTCAAGCTATAGCCAGCCACTGCAGCATGAGGGCCAGACCCCTAACCAGGGAACTAACCCACATGGTACAGCAGACCTTTCCTGTCTTGCCCACTGCTCCCCTCAGCAGTGTATTTCAGTAGATCCACTTGTTCTGCTCCCCAATCTGTCTCTGGTGAATCCTCTCAACCCCTGCACCACTGCCCTACATCCTAGTCCCTATATGCATAAATAAATATTTATTTGTATACATATATTTATTTTTGCATACAAGAACTTGGGTATAGGCCAGAGGTGCAGTGGGGGGTGGGGTAGGGTGAGAGGATTCACTAGAGACAGAGTGAGGAGCAGAACAGGCAGATCTACTGAAATACACTGCTGAGGGGAGCTGCAGGCAAGACAGGAGAGGTCTGCTGCACCTACTAATAAATCTAAAAAAAACCAAAAAACACCACAATTCTGAAGCCAGGGTCCACCCCCCAAATCTGATGTACAGTGGGTTTATATGCAGTTGGCAAAAGGGCACCTGCGTAGTGCTCCCCAAATAAACACTGCTTCAGAAGGCCCATCGTATGTGCTCCACATCCACCCAGGGGATTCTTGCAGCAGATTCTAGACATTACTAAGTATGCCTTTGATCTATTGAGAAAGAACTGCTCCTGTCTTGATATAGAAATAGATCTTATATTGTTCTAATCCATTAGTCATAGTGAATCAAAATTTATTTCAGTATAAGGCCAGATATCTTCAAGTGACCTTCCATTACCATTTTCTACACTTCTTTTCTGACATAAAAGCCCAGACTACATTTGTATGAACCCTAAGAAGAGATTCCTCTCTGGGCTCTGATAGGTTTTGGCAAATGTAGACTCCCAGTAGGTGATGGAAGGAGGGAGAAGGAAGTCGGAGATTTTATTCTCCTAGACTCTTGCTGCTGAGGCCACTCCGCCTGGCCGTGTGCCTTCACTTCAAGCCATCACTTTACCTGGCTCCTTCATTCTGGTTTCTTCGCACTCCCTATCACTTCAGGCCTAGGAGGGGCAATACCTCCAAGTGCTAACCTAGTGTTAGCACTAGGTTCCTGCAGTGTCCCTGAAGCTCCCCTAACTCTCATCACTGTCTTTGCATCATTCCTCTTGCAAATAAAGACCTCAAAATATCCTGATTTAAGTGTGCCTCCTCTCCTATTGGGCCCATGATTGAAGTGTCAAGCTTAGCTGTCCTTATCTTTAATAAGAAATTTTAATGCGCATCAGGAGCAACATTAGGGTTAAGAAATATAACTAGATTTTTTTTTTCTTGAAAGAAGGCTAGGAGACAGAAAAATCTTCCAAAATGACATTTTAGATGTCATTTTGCTAGAAGAATAGACCTCTATTTTATCTGTTTCTCTTTATATATCTGTCTATCTGCCTTTAGTCCCAATTTCTTAGAAATTCAGCATTATGAATTCTTTTAGAAACCATTTTAAAATTAAATGAATCAAATGTTCACATTATGAAGTCTATGGGACAGACCACTACAGATTAGTTATTTTTGGTTCTGACTGAAAGCTAAGTAACGGCTGCATAATGATTATAACTATTGATTTTGGCATTTTCTTTCTGAATATTTTTTGTATTTTAAATATCTTGTCAAGAATTAATATGCATTCGGAAGTTTCTTTGTTCTGTACCATCCATAGCACCTAGCATTGTCAAGCACAAACGCAGATGTAATAACTGATTGCTGGTGAATCTATTTGCATAATTAATTGCATATGCAGTTATCTACATTCAGCTCCATAGTTTTGCATGCAGGCAGACCATCCACGGCTATATTATTTCTGGAAAACATGAATTTGGTTGCATTTTCTCATTAGGGAGGTTAAAGGAACACTCCAAGAGGGATTATGTAGCAAACATTATTTGTAGGAGAGGTCTTTAACTTTGCTTGATTAGGTTATCACTCACCTAAGTCAAATCACAGCAGTCTCTTGATGGTCTGATTCCAACTAATTATGAGCCGCTGGGCAGGAGAAGCCAAGGGGTGTAAGAATAGAGGTTGGGTGACTATTTAACAGCGAGCCTCTCCTCCATGGTTTCAGGTCACAGAGTTAAGTATACAAAAATAAGGACAATTCTAGGGTGAAGCTGAATCTGCAATTCTTTGAAGATATTGCACGTACATTCTTTGGATAATTTAACCTCCTTTTACCTTAAAGTTTTACTCTATATCTTTTTAATTTTAGGGGGAGGAAAAGCCTACCGGGTAATATGTGAGTGACAGTGTCTTTTTTATCCTCTTGTGATAATTGTGATAATATCATTGTAAGGGCTGGACTGGGCACAGGTGCAGGTTTTCTGATCCCATGCAGACCGGGTAAAGGAGGAGTCAGAGTCCTCAGTGGTTTTGCAGGTCTTTTATTGGGGTTCACCAGGCATATGGCAGGCAGGGGTGCTGGCTGGGGAGCTGGGAGGCTGGCAGGCCTCCCAGCCCCCAGCAAGTCTTTACTCTATCTGGGCTCTCTGGCGTTCTCTGCTTCTGCGTCGGCTTCTCCTTCAGGTTCTGCTGCTGCTGGCTGGGGCTGCTCTCATCCCCCCGTGACGCCGCCCTTAAAAAGCACAGTCTTAGCTCAGCTGAATCCCATCTACCTATGCCCACACCCTATTCCAGGTGCCCGCCATCAGGCATGCATTCAGGACAAGGATCCATCATCTATCCTGATGGCGGAAGGGCAGAAAAGCCTGACATTTTCTTTACCCTACAATCATGCTGCTTTAGAAAGGGGTACTATATTGTAAGGACAGTATTTGCTTATTCTGAGGTCTTTTTTAAATATGAATAAGGATAAATATCCTTAAAGTAATCGAGAAGTAAATATATTATTTATATAAACACACAGCTTTTTGAAACTTACCCCCTTTTGCACAATGGACTCTGGGGGAGGTCTGTGGGTGCCTTGGTGGTGGGTGTGGTGCTGTGACAGGTCTGAAGGGTGTGATCACATGCTTCTAAATCATATACACTTGGTAAACCACTGTTGCCTCAATGAGAAAAAATAAATTAAGGAAAACCTTTCCCCTTTTAAAATCAAATTGAATATAAAAGAATTAGCCAAATTTCTGTGAAGAAATACATGAACTCTGACCTGCATTTCTAAAGTAGATTTTTATCCTTAGGGTATTAACTGAGCACCAGTTTTGCTTTAGACAACTAAAGATATTTGGGGATTTCCATTTCTTTTTTTTTTTTTTTTTTTAATAGAGGCATGCTTTTATTTATTTATTTGTTTGTTTGTTTTGTTTATACATGCACTGGGTACAGTCAGAGGCACGGGAGGGTGGGAGAATTCACCAGAGCCAGAGCGGGGAGCAGAGCAGGCAGAAGGACCGAAGTACACTGCTGAGGGGAGCAGCGGGCGGCAGGAGAGGTCTGCGCGCCATGTGGGACCCTCCTCCGGTGGCCGGGAGCAGCCGGGGATCGAACCGGCGCTGCAAAGGCCGCGGGCAGCTTCGCAACCCAGCGCTCTACCGCTGCGCCACCGGGGAGGCCCGATTTCCATTTCTTAACTAATTTACTTATTAGTGCAGTTTTGTGATACTATCATCTGAGACTCAAATTCTCAATTGTTTACCCCCAAAATTAATTCTCAAATATAGTTCTTACTTAATCTGAGGTTCATTTATAAATGAAATTAATGTTCAACTCTCCAAAAAATTTTTACTTTTCCAAAGTTGTTTTCTGTAGTATATATAAATTTTAAAACTTTGAAATATATTCCAAAACTTTTTGTGATGAAGCATAATATATAAAATAGCATTTTTTATAATTTTATATTACATTATATATATATATATATAATAGTTGCAATGACTTAAAAATCAAAGGGTATTTTTCTTACTTTGTTAAGATAGGAGCAGCGGCTATTTTTGATCACATATCTACCAGAAAATTTTGTCCTTTCAACTCCCATATTGAACATGCATCACAAGTTTAAATAAAATAGGCTTTGAAGGTAATGTTTTAAAGACCTAATCCACTGTTAGTAATGATGTATGAAGCATCCATTTATAATACATACAAAACAGTGAGCAATGTTAGGTTTTGAATCTGTGCTTATAGAGCCTTTCATTCACCCAACTCCAAATAAGTCACTTAGGATACTAAAGAAAACTACTAAAGAAGATAATATACTCACACATAAAAATGTCCCTTTTGAGCCTACAATAGCATGTTCTGAATATAAAGCTTACATGTAGAGTTTAATTTATCTGTTCCTAAAGTTTATAATAAGCCATTGTATTTGCCCATTTTGAATAGGCTTGACTTTTACATAAAGTTGCCTTCTTTGGAAATCTATTCCATTTGAAAGTGTCCACTTCTGATATGAGCCCATGTTACATTTTATAACTCTAAAAATTCCATCAGTAACTTCTATTCAACAGATCATAAATTACAAGAGAGCAAAAAATATTACAAAAGCAATGAATCTGTTCATGTCAAGTAGGGCAAAGTAAAATAAACACATACTCAAACAAAATTTGAAAGAAATATTTTTAAAGAGACAATGATACAGCCAATCACAAAATAAGAATTTCACTAATTTCAAGATAGAGAGTCATGGAGAAATACAACAATGAATTTCAGCTCCCAGAGGCCTAAATAAATAAAAAGGTAACTTGTAGCCTCTGCTCTCTGCACAGAGACTTTAGTAACCTCTGTTCATGAGTGCTTACTTGCTCACTGCTGTGAAATCAATTATTAAATACTGGAGTTTTTAACTCTGTAAGACAGAAAGGAGATAAACTAAAATATATAATATTTGCATTCACATTCATGTGGTGTTATTTCTTAGAACCAGCCAATGATATAGTCTCCCTTAGAATTCAAGTTCAAAAGTCATTCTAATGTTATCAGTTGTCATTCTGTAGTGAAAGCTGTTAAAAGAGTCAGCAAAGGCAAGACACAACAATTGTCTGCAATTCAGGGGAGAGAACATTGGATATTTGGGGACTTGGCAAAAACAAGCAACCTGATGGCAAAAGTATGTATAAAGGTGTTTATATGAGTATTTTTAACCCAGTCATTGTGCCAGGAAAGCAATTATGAGCAAGGTAGGCAGGAACTTTCCCTACATAGAAAAGAGAATTAAATGGCATGCCTAGTACAACACTATAAATGATGTAACAGCAGGTTGCAGATGCAAGTGGTGCTTTGGCAGTAGGCACTGACCTGGAAAAGAGTGGACATCAGGAAGAGCCTCCTGGGGGAAGTGATATGTAAGCTGAGAGCTTGAAGGATGAGTAGAAGTTAGCCAGATGAAGAGAAGGACGATAGTATTAAGCAGAGAAAATAACTATGTGTAGACTCAGAAATATGGAATGATGAGAAAATAAAAATATCAATAGGGCAGAAGCCTATGTCCCCTAGATTGCTGAAACTGTAGAAATGAACCTGGAGATAGAGTATAAGCCATAAAGGTCAGCATATGCCATTAAGGAAACTTTACCTGCAGTAACAGAAAGCCTTTGAGATTCATATTTTAAAGCATTTCAAAATCTGTTTTTCATCTTCTAAGTGGAAGTTTCTACTCTTTGACCAAAATATCTCCATGTCCTCAGCCCCCAACTCCATGTAACCAGTCTGCAATAAATAAGTATACCAAATCAACACATTGTATACACCTGCAACTTACACAATGTTAAATGTCAATTATATTTCAATAAAACTGAAAAAAAAAGGAATTGCTCTATAGGAAATGAACTGGAGGAAAATGCAGGCAATATAGGAAGATGACTTGGAGATATTAGAGCAAAGGCATTAGAAAAGATTGATGCAGATGAGGTATATTTAGGAGATGGAATTTTAAGGTCTAATGAGAGACTGAATATGAATAGTGAATATGAGGCTTCTGATTTAGGCAGGGGCTGCTTGGTAGGGTCATTCACCAAGAAAGGAAATGACAAGGGGAAAGCAGTTTGGGCTTGGAATGTGTGTAAGTTTGAGGCAGGTTGGGTTGGAGGTGCTTCTTAGCCTTCTAAGGAGACATGACCACTAAGAATTGGATCTGTGGAGTTGAAGCTCAGAAGATTTCAGACTAGCATAGAAGTCTGGGAGTCATCACTTTATAGGTAATGATTGAAATTGTTAGCAAGGGTGTTGTCTCCCCAGAGAATGTGTGTTGTGAGATGAGAACTGACCTAGGTGGAAACCTAGAAGCACCATAAATGTGCACTGATTAGAGAAGATGGTCCTGTATCTTAGCCCATGTTTCCTAAGAAAAGCTATATAAAAAGTCTGAAGTAAGTAGACAAGGCAGGAAGACAAATATATATCCACATATCACCTATCCACTTCACAGGAACAGCCTAGTGCTTCGACACTGGGGTATCTCCTGAGAGAGCCTTTGAACTACCCTTGCTGTGAGTCTATCAGGCCGAGAAAGAGTTTGTGTTCCGACAACTTCTGTTTCTTATTTCTCATTGACCAAAACTTGTAGTGTGTTGATTCCCCCAACCCTTCTAGACAGCCTTTGGGAAAGCCAGCAACTCTGTGGGTTTAATCTAGTTAAGTCTTGATACAGGAGCTTCTAATGCTCTCCCAATAATGAATGGAGGATTTCCTCAGCCCTGTCAGCACCCCGGGAGAATCTGATATAGGGGATGGTGTCAGGAGATGTAAAAATGACATTAATTAATGGAACTTTGCAAATGATAGAACTGTCTGAGTCTCAATGGATTCTCTTCTTCTAGGAATCAGAGCAAATAACCAGTGACCTGAAACAGTTTGGCACAGCGCATAACTGTGTCTAGCACAGTAGGAGCTGACAAGGAGTAGCAGGAGATGTGGGGGAAAACAAGTAATGTCAAAAACAGCAAGGAAAAGCCACATTTCAAGAATGGGTCATCAATGTCAAGTGTTTGGTCAAGTCAAATGAAATAAAGGCTGAAGTGGATGTGATGATTTCCTGGGCTTCTGGTAACATCCTTTAGTTTTCCCCTGGCCTTGAACCTCATCTGAGGAACAGGTGTGCTGCCCACAGGGGGCTCTTCTGGGTTATGTGACCCTCACCCAGAGAGGCTAGTAAGTGGCCTATGTGCAAACAGTCAGTGGGTGACCTCGCTGAGAACGGTGAGGCCTGTGGACCCAACAGGCAATGGGAATCCACTCAGGGATTCCACTGCAGATGCGCTAAAGACTGGGAGGTTAGGACTTTTAAATGATAAGAGCTACAAATGCTTTTTTTCTTAAGTCAGTTTGAGTTGCTTTTTCCATCACTTGTAACAAAAAGATACCTGATCACCACTGAAGCAGAAAAGTTCCATTAAGTGTAATGATAAAGGTCCTGGGAGCCTTCTGGGGGAATGGTTTCTGTGGAGGAGTGCTGGCAGGAGTCAATGGCATTCTTACTGCCTCCTCATCTTCTTCCGTCAACCCTGAAACTGCAGTTTCACCTAAACTTGTGAAAGGTTGGAGAAATTCAAGCTAAATGTTTAGAGAACTCAGGGGAGAAAGAAGAAATGCCACCTGCAATCTGTCTTGGCATTTTGGAGTCATGTGGCCCTGAACCTCATCTGAGGAACAGATGTGCTGCCCACAGGGGGCTCTTCAGTGTTGGCAGAGCCTGGACTGACCCCCATTCATTCCAAAAACTGTGAAGTCTCCAGGATAATAAATTGATCTTAACTTTCTATTTCTTCCCAAATACTTCACTCTATGCCTTTTATTAACTATAGTTTCATCTAAGATGCCAGGTCTACCTGAACAAGGAGCAGTCCCTTAGTCATTCACTCTGGAGTTTTATAGAAGATAGCATCCTCTGTCTTTCTGGGTAAAATTACATGTTGATTTCAATATCTACTCATTGTAGTGATTGTGGAAGTAGAAATGTTTGCTATCAATTCTATGTAATCCTTCACTGCCTCAAAACTCTTATCTTCCCCTGGACTTGAAACAATGTCACTGCTCTCTCTATTTTCTTTTCTTTTTTTCCAATTCTTTCTTTTTTTTTTTTTTAAGATTTATTTATTTATACAAGCACTGGGTACAGTCAGAAGCGCAGGAGGGTGAGAGAATTCACCAGAGCCAGAGTGGGGAACACAATAGGCAGACTGACGAAATACACTGCTGAGGGGAGCAGCGGGTACAGCAGGAGAGGTCTGTTCGCCATGTGGGACCCTGGCCGGTGGCCGGGGATAAAACCAGTGCTGCAGAGGCAGCGGGCAGCTTCAAGCCCAGCGCTCAACCGCTGCGCCACCAGGGGAGGTCCTGCACTCTCTATTTTCTTTCAGAGCATTTCTCATATCCACTCTTCTCACCTATTCAAAATATATTACAAAATTCAGATGCTCACTGCCTCCAGCTTAGAATAAAACAATAATACCCTAATAGATCTTCATGTTTCCAGTTACTGCTCCAATCCATCATTTATGCTTATGATAGGTGAATAACCCCAAACTTAAGTATCCAACTATTAGTTAAATTATGCAGTAAAAGGCCATTCCTAAGTATCTATAGGAAATTTCATTCATACTTTTTTCAGAGCATGTGGTCTGCCATTATTACTATTAGTTGTAGATGTCTTTTCATGTTTTCTTTGTGACTTGATTATGAAATCTTTGGGGTTGGGATGGGTTTTGCCCCATAAATTCATCTCATGGTAAGATAAATTCAATGAAGAGATATTTTCTATAGCTATGCACCAATGTGTGTCATATGGGTACTGAATTTTAGATTCTAGACTTCCAATTACCAACAATTAAGGACCTAAGTATGGCGTGTAGGCATGGTTCATATGCAGTGGTGAGATGCCTGCCCTTGTCTTACTTATTCATGGTGCCATATTTTTAGTCATATAAAAAACATAAGATTTGTGAGAACCTCTGAGGATATCATAGAAAAATAATGGTTTTGTGATTATTTTATGTCATCGTATTGATTTTATACTGGCTGATATATTTACTTTTCTTTAAAAAGTCTTCGTTGTCATTTCCTTTTCAAGATTTTCCAACAGGAATGCTTCAGTTTTATCTTTTTCAAGATCTTAATTGAAACTTTCAAACTGTTTTTAAAAAAATGAGAGAATGCCTAAAAGATGTGTATTTTTTAATGAACCTGCATTTAAGTATGATTCTAATTTCCCACCAGTACCTGCAAAAAGAAAAACATCTTTTTGAAAGGAAATGCATTTGCAAGATTATTCTCCTTTGGGAAAAGTAACATTTTTTAGAATAACACTGATACACTTTCTTTTTCTTCAACTTATAATTTATAATTTAATTTTTATTCACATTTTATATTCATGTTTGCTTGATAAAAATAGGTACCACATCTTTTTTTAAGTACCTCTTTATGGTTTGAATTGCTAAAGGGAGACACCCGGGAATCAAAGAGGAATAAGAATTTTCAAGTTTCGTATTAGAAAAATTTGCATAACTCTCTTATATTCACCTCATTAAGTCTCATTGGCAGATGATTATCTCTCTTGTGGAAGGTTTCAGAAGAATATTACTTGGCAATTGTCATGGCATGGCAATTCAATAAAGTCATTTAATACTTTATGTAGAATTATCTCCATTTAGAATTTTTGGCCTTCAATATTATAAATACTCAAATAACTCTTAAAGAAGTTAGTTAGACTTTAGATCAGTTAACATACCACCCAAAGGCTCTCCTCACATTAGCTTCCCCACAGCTTAGAAGATGCTAGGTAGACTGAAGCATTTGTTCTCAGAAGAAAGATGATAGTTATTATTTGCATGTCTCCTTCTGACTTATTTTACTTAGCCTAATTTCCTCAGGACCCATCAATGTTTGTGGATTTCTAGTGAGTCCTAGACCTGGGACGCGATGGTGAGGGAAATCAGACATGGGGGACTGTCATGTCCAGCATGCAGTAAATCTTTATTGTCTTAGTGCTCATTATATACTATTTTAATTACAGCAGGTGTAACATCAAAGCATACCATATACTGACAACACATATGAATGGTTACTTTCTTACTATTATCTATTTACTTCAGACAGTAGGGTACCAGGTGGTTAGTTCTCACGCACATAATCTTATCACCCCCTAGCTAGAGCTTGGGAATTTTGCTCATTATTTTTGTTATTCTAAGACTGTGGAGATGTAGAAGCCTGACTCCACACAGGTCACTTTCCGGGCACTCAACACCAGGTCCTGTCACTCAGAGGTTTTCCTCTGAGACGCATGTGTTTTCACATGCCTTAGGGACTCAGGTCAAGGCCCTTCTGCTCACTGCATGGGGTCCCTCCCAAAACATATTGTCTCAAATGGCAATATTTCAGCTTTTAAATGACTGAGTAGAATTCCATTATGTAGACATACCATTTTGTCTTCTTAAGACAAAAATGCAAACAAACTCTTAGACTCTGACAACAGAATGGTGGTTGACAGAGGGGATATGGCTTAATCCTAGCCACTAGACCACCAGTGAAGTTAGGTTACCAGAGTGGAAAAAGTGGGAGGAAACAGGTATTGGGGACCAATCAGTGCTGGGTGGGTGACTGGACAGTAGGTGGTGGGTGTGGTGTGATTTAAATAGTTGCTGAGGGAAGAAACTATATACCTGAAACCTGTATAGTATTTAAAACTTATGTTACCTAAGTAAAAAAGAAAAAGAGAACAGTTTTTAGAAGAATAAGAAAAGTTGCTCTTTCTCAGAATGTTAGTTCAAAAACAAAGCATGAAAAATATCTGGCCTCCCTTTCAGGTAAATAAATAGCAAATATTTTTCCAAGGAGTATTCATAGAGGTAGATTATCTGAGGTAAACCAGAACTAGACTTATATATATATATATTTATATATGTATATATATATATATATAGTTATTGCTTAGAACCCCTCTGCAATAATGGTATGGGTGGTTCAGTGTTAAAAGCACAATTTTTTTTAAGAAAATAATTTCTCTGCCAGAGTTTTTTTCAATATTTTCATTCCAGGTGCCTTTCATTCTACAAACAACCCTTCAGGGTGAATACACGTGGCTCCCCTCATATGTAGAAGGGAACGGCTACAGATAAATTATGGATTTGCCCATGGCCCTATCACTAGTAAGCATCAGCCAGGTCAAGACTCAGGTCTGGTCCTGCAACTATTCTGTAAGCTACTGTGAAATCAGAAAGAATGGCTGGAAGGAGCAGAATCCAGAATGTAGGGATATGATTATTTCTTTTTGACACATTGAGCCAAATTCCTTATGCCATTTGAATGTGTATTCAGAGTAATTGTCCCACCTTGGTTTAGTCAGGATTGCTATGGGATTCCTTCTGTTCCAGGTATTGCTGGTCAGTTGGGGCTGCCATAACACAATACCTTAGACTGGGAGGGTCAAACAACAGATTTTTTTTTTCTAGAGGTTGGAAGTCTAAGATCAGGGTACCAGCATGATCAAGGTCTGATGGCATACCTCCTGCTAGTAGGGGTCACCTCCTTGTTGTGTCCTCACATGACATGAGTGGAGGGGGAGGGATTCAGGGTGGGAGAGAGCAGGGGAGAGGGAGAGGGAAAGAGAGAATGCACACATTATGGTGTCTATTTGAGCCTTGGTTTCTGTTACTCTTTTCAGGGTAAAAGTCCCATCATGAGGGTCCCCCTCACCAAGACCTCATCTAAACCTAATTATCTACCAAAGGCCCTAACCCCAAATACTATCACATTGTAGGTTCAGACTTCAAGATAACAATTTTGGGAAGGGACAATTGCCTATAGCAGGTATCAATCCCGGTATCATCCCTTAAAATCATCTTATGTATCATGAAATAAATATTAAATTTTATTGTTTTACTAAAAAATAAACTTCCAAACAACTATATCCTCACTCCCCCCCGTCAAGTCCCCACAGAGTTACCAAACTTATCTGACATATTATCACAAATATTGGTTGAGAAAGACTCTTGACTGCTTGCAGGATTGAATCAAGCCTTAAGGAGCAAGCATTTGTTGTTACTAATCACCAGAGGAAAGTGGCAGATATTTTATCTGAAAGAGAAATGCCATACCAAAAAAAAATAATAAATAAAAGTTAAATAGGACCTAACTCTTCACTTCAAGGAAGTAAAACTTTAAGGAGACTCATGAGCAAGTTATTACAACCTGAAAGTTTCTAAAATAAAGATGCCAGGTGCCCGGATATAGGTCTGCATCTAGGGGACAAGTTGACATCAAAGCAGATTTTACAGAGGCAGACTTTGTACTGAATCTGGAAGTGTGAGTTTGGCTAGGAGTACAGAAGTTCCCACCAGTCCTGCTACTCCGTGGGGGTAGAGGATGGGCTGGAGTTTGATTTGTTGCCAACATTATCAAGACATGTCCTTGTTCAGTGTTTTGAGAAAGAGAGCTTGTGAATTTCTGGGCTGAAAACACATACAAACCTTATTAGCCCACAAAGAAGCTCTGAAGAGACAAGCCCTTCCTGTGGACTCCATGGTTCCAACCATTGTTTTAATCCTCACTCTTTATCATGAACTGACATTCCAGGTATTATAGAAATCAAAAGAACACTTTTGAAATGAAAAACTGTGACCAAAATAAAGCTGAAATAAAATAAGCTTAGAGAAAAATAAATTTTTGTGGGGAAAATTAAAAAAGAGGGGAGAAGAAATCCTATCATCCCCATCCCCAGAGAATTTTTCAGTGACTTTTGCATACCAATATAAGAACAAGGTGCTTAAAATAATGCAAGGAAAAAGATGAGTTCTTGGAAATTAAAAACTCAGAGTAGGTAGGAAATAGTTCCCATAAAGAAAAATGTAAGGCAGAACAAAGAAAAATAGATTTTAAAGAATATACAAATTGGGCCTCCCTGGTAGTGCAAGGGGTTAAGCACAGTACTGTGAAGCTATCCACAGCCTCTGCAGCACAAGTTAGATCCCCAGCTGGTCAGGGAGCTACCCACATGGCGCAGCAGACCTCTCCTGTCTCGCCTACGGCTACCCTCAGTAGTGTATATCTTCAGTCTGCCTGTTCTGTTCCCCACTCTATCTCTGGTAGTCTTCTCACCCTCCATACCTCAGTTCTGTACTTTCTGTCATAGAGGTATTTTAGGTAGGAAAATGCTATAATCAGATTTGATGTTTGAAGTATAACTTGAGCTCCACTGTGAAAAATAGATGAGAGGGAAGTAAGACTAGAAAAAAAAGGAGACTATTAGAAGGCTGCAGTAGTATAGTCAAGATATTTAACATGATAACAATATAGATGGACAAAGAAAGGACAGAATATATGCACTCAAAAAAAAAAAAAAAACCAAGAATCAAGATATCAATATTAAACTTGGTGAGGCAAGATGAGAAAGTCAGTGACTCCCAGATTTTGGTTTAGACAACAGTGTTGATGGTAATTTGTGGACAGAGAAAGAAAATACAAGAGAAACAGCAGATTGGTGAAGGAAAATAAAGCATTCCATTTTGGAAATATTCCATCATACAAGAGGGGATACTTAGAAGTCAGTAGGATGATTGTGTTTGGAGTTCAGGAAAGAGATGAGGCATCCAAAACAATAGACAATTGTTTGTAGCATGGGTATAAAAGAGATCCCCTATGAAGCATGTAACAAGTGAGAAGGAAAATTGAATTATAGTAGCTCATATAATGGCTAATATTGATTGGTTCTGAGAAGTCAGTCAGGAACATTGAAATAATTGTTATCCTGAAAAGATTGTGTTGGAAATAAATAAGCCCCAGGGTTTAAATATGCAGATAAAATTAAAACCCATCTACTTTGGCCAAAGTTCTTGAGCCTTTCTCTCAGAGAGATCAAGGGATGATTGCAGGAGGACCTCAAGGAGGAGGTGGTGGCTGAGAGAAGACCTGCCAGAGGGTGCCTTCCTTGAGAAGACCTGTCTGCAGCCAATTTTGCTGCCATTTTTAGCCAGGCTACTATCAGTTCCCCATTATGCTCCTCATTATCCAATGTAGAAAATCTGATTCAGCAACTTGTTTGAATCTCAGCCTTAAAAACCAGGGCATAAACTTTTAAACTTGAATGTATATCTGTGGCTTGTAGAATTTCAGTGATCATTACTTCATATATCAGGAAATATTTAGCAAACTAAAGAAACCAGGTGCATAGAATTATAGAATTCTCTGTTTGTGGTTCTTTGGCTTAGGGTAACCAGCATTATAAATTAGTTTCACTTTGTAAGCTATATTTATTTTTAACAATTGTAGTTCCACCAAAGCATGATTTATTTTAGGTTTCAAACCTGTGAATTAAAATAAGAGTGTTCTTCATGATTACTCTAAAATGTCTAATTCCAGCCATTCTCCTAATACACAAACTAAATATAGTTTTCATTTTTCCTACCAGTTCCTCTGTAACCATAGCCTCCACCATTTTTTTCTTATTTTAAGAAGAAGCTTGTAACAGTGTTCTGTGTTTCTGAGGTTGCCTCTGCTAACACCATTCAGGAGAAATAAAGAAACCTACAAACAAGGAAAGATAATGAAAGTGGCTAGTAATTAAGCAAATCACTAAAGATTTGTTATACATCCTTTTCTGTAAATGAATCCTTTATATATCAAATAATATCTTCTGTGTTTTCTAAACTCAAATGTTAGAAAGGCAAGTTTCTAGTAATAAAGCTGTTACTCTGTTTATAACTTTCATTGTTTTGGCTACTTCATTCAGGCTAGAAATTGCATCAAGAACATTTAAGTTTTCATAGCGTTTAACATGCCTGCCTTTATATGGAATTCCTTTTCTTAAAGATTTATTTATTTGTTTGCTTGTTTGTTTGTTTGTTTGTTTGTTTATGGAAGAACTGGGGTGTAGACTAGAGGTGTTGGGGGGCAGGGTCAGAGGATTCACCAGAGACAGAGTGGAGAGCAAAACAAGTAGATCTACTGAAATACACTGCTGAGGGGAGTAGCGAGCAAGACAGGTGAGGTCTGCTGAGCCTTGTGGGCCAGCTCCCTGGCCTGAGATTGAACTCAGGTGGCAGTGGTGATAGCACTGAGACTTAACCCCTACACCACCAGGGAGTCACCCTATATCGAATTCTGTCTATCAAAGTAACTATCTAATCGTGTCTGATATTTGCTATTATTTATCAGCTGCTCAGCAGTTTTATAAATATTTCATAGGTGTACAATGAAACCTCTTAAGATGTCAGAATCCATTTTAGAAACTGAAATAATCTAATAGTACATACACTCAATAATATTCACTCTAATAGATGGATTGGTCAATAGCCTACATATAATTATATTCATTTGGATCCATTTTACATATGCATTTTATAAGAAACAAACCATATCCTATTGTGTGCCCACAGCCAATTCTCAGTACAGGAGACTGAGAATCTCACAAATGAGCAAGTCATCCTCTTTTTAACCATATTTTGTGCTCAAAGTCCATCCCCTAATTGTTATTAATTTCTCTTGTGGATGGAAAGCTGAGAGAAGAAAAAGAATAAACCTCTGTGGTTTACCAGTCATGTTATCAAATGCTTAGTATCCCGGAGGCAGAATGGCTAATTTGTTGGTCATTGTATCTGTACTGCTTAAAATAGTCCCCAGCAGGCAAGGAGCTCTCATTAAGTGTTTGTTGAATGTGTGAATGGTGCCATAAGTTGGTATGTTCTATAAAATTCAGCGTGGAGATGATGCAGCAGAGAGCGCCCTGCATGGAAACTCGAGAGCTGAAATCTAGTCTATTTTCTGCTCCTTTTGGGTTTTCTTGGGAAAGTCTGAGTTTGAGTTTCCTCATTTAGAGAATGGGGATTAAACTATTTACCCTGTCCTTCAGCAGGCATTAAATGAACAAATAGAGAAAGCTAGGTCAACATCCAAATAACCAAAAGAACAAAAGAAAACAGAAGGACTAAAGAGAATGCAGATCTCTTGATTTATCTCAGCCGTCCATGTGCCTCCTTCTTTACAGTCAGCATCCAATTATTTGCATTAATGAAGGGCAGCCAAGGCATGAATAATCATAAGCATTTATGTTTGGTTTTGAAATTAAATTTGAATGTGCTTTGTGTAACATGCTGAGGATATGCTCCCAAAATCACGGAATCACACTGTTAAGACTGGGTCTGCGGCACCAGCTTGGTTGCAAACTTGGATAATTTCTCAATCTTCCTTTGCATTAAATGATAGTTATTAGAGGGCCATCCCTCTAACAATTGTGAGATGAGCATCAAAAGCATGCATGTAACTTGGTAGGGAGGCTATTGTGCAAGATTTTTTCAGTAAACTTTGAAAATTGTCATTTTGCTTTTTTGTTTGCTTTACCTGAGAAAAAATTAGTTGAGTTAGTTATAGGGGAACTGAGACAGTAGATGTTCAGGGTTGTAATTTATCACTCTTCTGCATAGTGTATGTAAAGGATGCTTACCCATTCAGATAATTTGATGGTGCACTTTTAGATAAATGAATATATCACACCAGGAAGATATTGAGTCATATATTGAGTCTTTAAAATAAGTACAGTATTCATAGCTTCCCTTCCACTCAGTGATTTATCATCAATGAAACATGGGTTTTTGAAATAGTGTTGAAATAATTTATTTGTTTTCTAGCCTATACATTTGTTGAGTTTGTTAGTAATTTCATCCTCCCTGTGCAGCAATTGGCTGGTAAACTATGCCTTGTAACTTCAGAAAGTGAAGTATTGCCTACTCATTTCTCTCCTTTATGCCTACAGGCTCTACTGTAATTCTAACCTGTCCTCCTTTGCTATGGAAATATATTTAAGTGTCAAAACATTGTATGTATTTACACTGGAGTGTGTATCTGGAATGCAGGGGTTAGTCAACACTCTTAAATGGAGCAGTGATGAGAAGAGAGGAGATGAGATGTAAGAAACCCAACCTGCTTGAGAGGCATGTCCCTGCCACCACTCCCCACCTGGCATCTATCATTTTCCATCCTCCAGTGTCCATTTCCATCAAAAATCATTCATATCTCTATGGAATCACTTTGACACAGAGTTTGACTATGCCAAGGTCACAAAGTTCAATTGGCACCACAACTAGAGGTAACACAAGAGACACACTCGGCTACATCTCCTGGTCCCTCCTGCACCATAGGATGAGGTGACTTGCCCTGGTTTGTGTCTCCGTCTGCCTGAGTAGCCACACCCCACTCTGTAAAGACTCCCCTCGTGGCCCCCTCTGTTTTAATAAGGGAGGATGACAGTTGAGCTGAATTCAGATCTTGGCCCCAGCACTCAACAGTTGTGTGTAATTTATACCTCAGAGTGTTTTGTAAAGATTAAATGGTATGACACCTGAGAAATACATATGAAATGTCCATATATTAAACTCTCAATTTTTATTTTTTAAGATTTATTTATGCATACAAGAGCTGCGGTACAGACCAGAGGTTTGGAGGGGGAGGTGAGAGGATTCACCAGAGACAGAGTGGGAAACAGAACAGGTGGATATACTGAAATACACTGCTGAGGGGAGCAGCAGGTGAGACAGGAGAGGTCTTCTGTGCCATATGGGTCACCTCCCTGGCCAGGGAGGCCACCTCCCTGCGCCACCAGGGAGGCCCTTAAACTCTCAATTTTTAAAATAGATTATCATGACTGAGGTACATTGTACCTCTGCTTTTGCTCTTGTGATGAGAAAGCATTTATGAGACTGAGTTACTTGAGCCCAGTGTGAGGCACTGGAAGGAGATGAAAGGCTGCTACTTTGTCTCCTTGGGATTTATTTAGTACATGCTGGTTTCAGATCTAAGAGTTAGAATAGATTTGACCATGCAGTGGTTAGCACTCCTGGTTAGCTGAGTACCTCAGGAGGAGAAGTGCCAGCTTAGCTGAACTGGACCCCTCCATGGTTTGAGGGCCAACTAGGTTTTCTGAATTATACATCAAGTAATAATCATGGAGGCTGGGCTTTATGCCAAGTGTAATTTGAAGAGTGACCTTGGACAAACCACTTTCCTCTGTCTTTCTATTAAAGGGAAACAATTGATCCTATGGCCACACCTCAGAAAGATAGAGTGAAGATCAATGTAGGATATCTGGAGAATACTTAGAAGGAAACACCACAGAACACATAATTTATTTTAGAATCTATAATTAAATGTATAGATAGTGAGGAGATGCCTACATACATATTAACCATTTAAAAACTAGACCTCACACTCTAGTTTTTATTTATTTATTTATTTATTATTAAAGATTTATGCATTTATACAAGAACTGGGGTACAGGCCAGAGCGCAGGTGAGAGAATTCACCAGAGACAGAGAGGGGAGCAGAACAGGCAGAAGGACCAAAGACACTGCTGAGGGGAACAGCGGGCGAGACAGGAAAGGTCTGCCACGCCATGTGGGTTTCTCCCTGGCCGGCCAGGAATCAAACCTGCACTGCAGAGGCTGCGGACAGTATTATATTGACCCCTTGTAGAGTCTTGCGCTGATCCCCTTGCATCAGCACAGTGGTCCTGACTGTCCTCTAACTGTCCTCTGCAGGCATAGAATGGATCCAGTCTTAACTAGAATCCTGCCTGTTTGTGCTTTAGCCTTGCCTGGTATAACTTCTAGTGTGTTCACTCAGCCAAGCCATGTTCCTGGGAGCCCTGCACTCCCCCTTATCCCCTACTGCTGAGCAGACTCCCCTCCTGCTCTAATAAAATTCATCTCCCAAGCTTACTGTGTGAGTGCCAAGAGGCCTGTTCATTGGTCCTTTGACCCAAGTACACTTAGCCTGTGTCAAAAGCTCACTAACTCCCTATCTGAAGCTCCCAATCTCTCATATCCATTCTTTTTTTTTTTAAGATTTATTTATTTATTTATGCATATACTCTCCTCCTTTTGTTTGGATGTTGTTCTTGTTTGATCGGATGGCCTGATATACATTGATACTTAGAATCTTCTGAATCATTTTTGCAATAAATATTTATTGAGTTCTTTGTACTGGGACTAAAAGTGTTAGTGAAAGGTTTCTTACAGCATTTCAGATCTGAAAAATTATGAAAAGTTGTTTTTATTTTGATTTTTATTAAATACTTAGTATATTGCTGGTTAATGCATTCATGCAGAATTCTTTGGATATCTATATACAAAGTCCTTTGAGAGACATTTTGTGGATGCACTTAGGAGATATCAAAAAAATGATAATTAAGTATGGGTAATAAATGTAGAAATGCATCTATCTACCACAGAAAACATTAAGTCAGTACTGTCATGGCTGAAAAGTTAACTTTCTTGGACATATAAGAGAAAGAGCTATTTGTTTTGACTTGAAATATTCCAGAAGGCTTTCCCAAGAATATAGAATTTTTTATGACTCTCTGAAATGATCTGGAAGGCCAAGATAAGGATGTGTTATGTTTCTGACTTGAAAAGCATAAGAGGGGAAGCGAGGAGAGTATGCAGTGCCTGAGGAGGCATAAGACAGGGCAGGAGGGGCAAGTAACCCTGGTTGATTTGATGGATAAAAAAAGGGATGAGTTGAAAATATCAGATTTGAAGGTTCTAAATGTCATGTTGAATTTAAACTTCCATTAAATGGCAGTTTTTGAGGAAAGTGGCAGTTCTGGCCTGTAATTGAGGAAACAGAATAAGGAGTGGTTTGAAGCAGTAGAGAAATCAATTCATTTTTTTTTTACTGCAGAAATTCAAGCAGTAAATTCTGAGGTGCTGAAATGCAGAGTTAGGTGTTGAAATGAAAATGTAGTGTCAGGCACAAGAGACATTAGTAAAGGTTCAACTGACCATGTGGGGTGCTGAAGGAAGGTCCATGTCCAAGAATTTCCCACCCAGTGTCTAGGGGTTAGATGGAACAGCAGTGAGATTATGAGAGACAATTACCTACAAATATCCCTTTTACAGTGTCATATAATCTTGACAATTTTAAGGTTATTCACCATGCAAGGAAGGGTTTACTACAGTTCCACAATGATACAGAACATGGGCTCTTACAACTTAATCTAAATGAGTGGTTCCTGTGTGATATGTTCTGCCCACTCTTGTCCCATAAATTCACAAAACCACCTCAGTGAGTGCATAGGACGTTAATAGAAGGGGAAAAAAGGCTCCATGGACAAATCACAAATTCAGTAAAACATGTGAGAAAGCGTGTTTAGCACCCAGATGGTTGGTCCTTCTGAAGTATTTTCTAAATGAATGAATTGAAATAGATTCAAGTGCCATCCTTCACATGCATATTGGTCTGTAATTTAATTTTTGTGTAAAATCCTTGCCTGGTTTTGGTATTACAGTAATGTTGGCTCATAAAGCATGTTTGGAAGTATTTCTTCTTCCTCAAATTTTTTTTTTTTTTGAAAATACTGAGAACAGGGCTGAGTTATTTTTTTTGCAGGTTTGATAGAATTCATCAGGAAAGTCATGTGGGCCATTTGTTTTGGGGGAAATTTCTGATTATTGTTTCAGTCTCAATACTTGTGAACTGTCTACTCAGCTTTTTAAAATTTTTCCTGGTTCAGTTTCAGTAGGCTTTATTGTTCTAAAAATTTTTCAATTTCTTCTAGACTATCAAATTTATTAGAAAATTGTTGTTCAAAGTGTTTCTCATCATAACTGGTATTTCTGTGGTATCTTTAGAAGAAAATTACTTTGACTAGACCCTCTTAAGACTCAAGCCCCCACTCTTTCATACATATACATGATCATCCTGGCATTTACTACCTCTTTTGTCTACTTCATCTTTCTTCATAGAACTTACATATATCACAAATCATCTTTCCATTTTCTTGATCCTTGTTTGTCTCCACCATTAGTGCATAAACTCCCAGAGGACATAGGCTTAGTTTTTGTATCCAGGTATTTAAGCCTGTGCCTACTCTGGTTCTGCATTAAACAAACACTTGTTGAATGAGTGTATATCTTGAAGATTTTCCCAAAAAATGTATTTTCTTACATAAACTGATATAATAAAATACACAATGAAATTTTCAAATAGAAAGTAAATTAATTTTTGAAGCCTTGAATTTAGATGTTAACTAGATAAGGAGAATTCAAAAGGAGAACTGAAGTCTTTGCTCTTCCTGCCAGTGCTACTTCCAATAAACTGTGTGTGTTGTCTTCCTAGATGATATGTTAGATTAAAATATGTTTGTTCATGATTTCACACATTAGTTTAATAATCTGTAATAAATCTTCTGGAGCAAAAATTACCAATACCAGACAACACTATTTAAGCAACCTACTTAAAAATAAATCTGAATGACAGGTCAGAGGAGAGAGTGTCAGTTTATACTTTTCAGCTTTATACTTTATACAGCTATGTTCCTTGATTTTTAAAAATATTTACTACGAGTTTAACATTTATATCCACTTAAAATGTATATGTTGAAGACTAAATACCTATTGTGATAATATTGGGAGGTAGAGCTTTTTGAGGTGTGATTAGGTCTTGAGGTTGGAGTCCTCATGAATGGAATTAGTGTTTCTTAGTTTTATTTTACTTATTTATTTGTTTGTTTATTTGTTTACCCTTTTGTTAATTTTTAGACAGTATTTGTTTTTGCCCCTCAAGTGTATTCCCCATAGATCTTCCACTATGACATCATCCGTGAACCATCAATTACCTCAGACCCTTCTGCTCTTCCCTCCCTTTTTGACCCCTGTCCCTCCTCCTCCCCTGCCATATGCCTCAGGCCTATGTCATCTTGCAAGTTTTGCCTTTTTCCTGGTCCTTTGTTTGGTTTCTCTCTATTCTGCATAATTCCTTAGAGCTCCATCCATGTTGCAGCAAATGGTATGAGTTTATCTTTCTTTGATCACTGAGTAGTATGGAATTTGTTCTTATAAAGAAAGATGATCTCTTTCTTCCCTTGGCCTTGAGAGGATGCAATAAGGAGACATTGTCTGAAACCAGAAGTGTCCTAACCAAAGTATCTTTCATGTCCTGAACTTGCTTCCAGAAGTATGAGAAGTAAATATCTATTTATGGTATCTTAGCTTAATATTCTAAAAGTCAAAACTAAATTTTTATCATTTTAATTGAAATTTTGGGAAATTTAAAAATGCATTTCTTTCATCAAATAGTTATTATAATTGATTATTAAATTTTCACTTCACCTCCCTACAAATTTAGGACTGTGTTCCTTGATGGTAGTCATAAAAATGACAAAGTCAACATGTGACACTTATTCTTTAGCTCCAATCATTGGAATTAAACCTGTATCTAATTCTAAACCAACCATTTCTGATTCTATGTCAGTCAGGAAGTTCAAACATTTGAAATTCCCTTCAATAAAGCACTTGTTTATTATATTCAAGGTGTACTGTAAGCTAACAGTCTCCTGCAAGATTTGCTTTATTGTTAAAGCAAAGATGTCACTCACCTCAGACAACCCACAGCGATGACTAAGCTTGACTGAGAAACTAGCATTAGCCACTTCTGCTCAACACAAAATTCCAGTGGACAGTTCTTCCTGTAGAGCTCCTTATTCACTTAACAATGATTTTGTAAGATGTGCATTTTCATCTGAAGACTTCTTTGCTCTTACCTGCCTCCTCCTTCTTTAACATTCACAAATAAACTCTTAATAAACAATCTACTCCGGCAGGGGGGCGGAGCAACATGGCGTCGAGGAGAAGCTGCCAGTAAGATCTCCCATTAAAAAAAGTTAATAGGGAGGAAAAGCGGCAGGTCCCAGTGAGAACTGGGACACGGAAGATAAACGGAGGACTCCAGCAAACTGCCCAAAGAAGAAAGTTGCCATAAAAGAGGACCAGAAGGGAGGGAAGCGCAGAACCCTGCTCCCCTCCCCCGCCCACAGAGGCAGCACTCTCCGACAGGCAGAGAGGAGGGAAACAACAAACCAAAACGGCCAACAAGAAAAACGGACGCAGCAAGTGGGACTGTGAGTGGAAAGGAACTATTTCAGCCACCACACCCCGTGAACGGGAGCTGTGGAGAACCCTGCAGGATCCGCCAGGGAGGTGAGCTCCAGGCGCCATTAAAGAGAGCCCCGCCCCCCAGCAGGAGACCAGCACCAGCACACAGCCCCGGCCACCCAGTAAGCTTGCGGGGAAAACGGCACACGAAAAAAGCAGACGCGGATCCGGATCGGATCGCAGCTGCCCTGGTCCCCGCGCCTGCGACCTAGGCTTGCTGGGAGACCGCGCGGAGGCCCTCCCTGAGTGAGCAGGAACAAGGCGCCCAGGCAGGGGAGCGGGATTCAAAAGGCGCCATTCCCGCGCCACTGATCTGGGCTACAGCCCGCGTCCTGGAACTGAGGGCTTTGGAACTGAGACCCAGGGCACGAAATTAGGGGCGTGGGTTCCCCACGACGGTGGGGCACAAGGCAGACACAGCACCCCAAAGCCGTTGAGGTGTACCCTACCATCCCCGCTCTGCTCCCTGTCCCGCGGGGTGGAAAATCAGCTCCCCAAGGGCTCTAGGAGAGATCTCTGGCGCCACCTAGCGACTTGACCCCAGCACAGGCTCCTGAAGGAGCTAGTGGCCAGCTGGGGAGTTAGCCCACACCAGGCCCCTTCCGAACAAGTAGTCTGAGCTCACAGGGAGAGCGAGCACCCACAGCCGGGGCAGACCAGGCGCGAAGAAGAGTGTGCCTGAGACCAGAAGCGCAGGGAGTGTGTCCCACATCACCATTTTAGAACAGGGACATTTCTTCAGTAAAGACTACCTGCAGAAGGCTTCCTCAGGAGCCAGAGGTGAGCGGGGGAAGTTTGCCCACGCCAGACCCCCTCTGGCCTGCAGTCCAAGCCCAGAGGGGAGCAGGAACCCACCGCCGGGGCAGACCAGGCGCACAGGGGAGTGTGTCCCCACATCGGCATTTTAGAACAGGGACCTTTCTCCAGTAAAGACTGCTTGAAACTGACAGATGACTCCTGGAGGAACCAGAGGGGAACAGAGAAGCCCACCCAAGATGCCGGCCAGTCTCAACAACACAGTGTCCCAACGCATACGGCAAATTAGAAAACAGACAGTAGGGAGGAGAAGAACCACACGCAACCTAGCAACTCTCCAGAGAAAAAGCACACCACAAAAAGAAAACCAGCCCCCAGATTGCAATGACAATAACTTGGAAGAATTTCTGAGCCTTCCAGAAAGAGAATTTAAAATTGCCGTGATTAAAAAACTGACAGAAGTCATAAAGGAAAACAATGATAAGGGAAAAATAATCAACGATCAGAAGAATGCAATTGAGTCCCTAGAGAGGGAAAACAATGGTCAGAAGAAAGAAATTGAGTCCCTAAAGAGGGAAGTAAAAGAAATGCAGGAGATCAAAGAATTAATGGAAGAACTAAAGAATTCTGGGAAAAGCAATGAAAGCAGAATAGATGAAATGGAAGAACGAATAAGTAATCTTGAAGACACAGAAATAAAAAGAACCAAAACAGAAAAGGAAAGAGAAGTACGAAGGAAAAAGAATGAAGAAAGACTTCGGGAACTATCTGACTCCATGAGGAAAGGAAATATAAGAGGTATAGGAATACCAGAAGGAGAGGAGAGAGATGTAGGAACAGAGAAAATATTCAAAGAGATAATTGAAGAGAACTTCCCAAATGTGAAGAAGGAGCTGAAAATTGATATACAAGAAGCAAGAAGAACACCAAACTTCCACGACGAAAGGAAAAATACAGCAAGACACATAATAGTAAAGCTCCCAAGAATCCAGGACAAGGCAAAAATAATGAAGCTGGCAAGAGGGAAGAAACAGATAACATTCAAAGGAAAGCCAATCAGGCTGACATCAGACTTCTCCGAAGAAACACTACGGGCAAGGAGAGAGTGGAGGGACATAGTCAACAGACTCCAAGAAAACAGATGCCAACCAAGAATACTCTATCCCGCAAAGCTCTCCTTCCTCTTTGAAGAAAGAATATGGACCTTCCCAGACAAACAGAAACTCCAGAATTTCATTGCAACTAAACCCCCACTCCAAAAAATACTACAAGGAGACAAGGAGTCCTAAAGCCAGAACCTCAGAGGGACGAATAACAATGAAAGAAGGCCAAAAAAAAAAAAGTTATTAAAAGAATAAATAAATAAAATCAAAGGAAAGACAAACACAATGGCAAATACAGATGTTAACATATCAATATTAACTCTAAATGTAAATGGACTAAACTCTTCAATAAAAAGACACAGAGTTGCAGCCTGGATTAAGAAACAAAACCCAACATTTGCTGTCTCCAGGAAACACATTTAGCTACAAAAGATAAAAATAGGCTCAAAGTTAAAGGATGGAAAACAATCCTACAAGCAAATGGACCAAAAATGAAAGCAGGAACAGCTATACTTATATCAGATAAAACAGATTTCAAACTCAAAAAGATAAAAAGAGACCCCAATGGTCACTACATTATGAACAAGGGGACAATAATTCAAGAAGAAATAACACTCATTAACATATACTCACCAAACGAAGGAGCACCAAAATATATCAGACAACTGTTGTCCTCTCTGAAAACAGACATCAGAGAAAACACATACGTAGTGGGAGACTTCAACACACCACTATCAACAATGGATAGATCAACAAGACAAAAAATAAGTAAAGAAACCAAAGCTCTAAATAAGGACCTAGAGCAATTGGGCTTAACAGACATCTATAGAACACTAAACCCCAAAAAAACGGAATACACATTTTTCTCAAGCGCACATGGATCATTCTCCAGGATCGATCACATACTGGGGCACAAGACAAACATCAACAGATACACCAAGATTGAAATCATACCAACCATCTTTTCTGACCATGAAGGCATCAAACTAGAAATAAACCATAAAAAGAAGGCAAGGAACTTTCCTACCTCATGGAGATTAAAAACCACACAACTGGAAGACCATTGGACTAATGAGGAGATCAAAGAAGAAATTAAAAAATTTTTTGAATTGAACGACAAGGAGGACACCAATATCCTAAATGTATGGGATGCAGCAAAAGCAGTAATAAGAGGAAAATATATAGCAATAGAAGCTCACATCAAGAAACAAGAAAGAACGCAAAGAAACAACCTAATCTCGAAGCTCAAAGATCTAGAAAAAGAACAACAAAAAAAACCCAAAACCAGTAGAAGAAAAGAAATAATAAAAACCAAAGCAGAAATAAATGAAATTGAAACTAAAAAAACAATCCAAAAGATCAATGAAACCAAGAGCTGGTTCTTTGAAAAAATCAATAAAATAGACAAACCCCTAGCCAGGCTCACAAAGGAAAAAAGGGAGAAAGCACAAATAAACAGGATCATCAATGAAAGAGGAGAAATCACATCGGACACAGCAGAAATCAAAAGAATAATCAGTAACTACTATGAACAGTTATATGGAAACAAGTTTAACAATCTAGAGGAGATGGACAAATTCCTACAACTCTACAATCACCCAAAGCTAGATAAAGAAGAAATAGAACACCTAAACAGACCAATTACAATTAGCGAAATTGAAATGGTAATCAAAAACCTCCCCCAAAACAAAAGCCCAGGTCCTGATGGATTTACAAATGAATTCTACCAAACATTCAGAGACGAATTAGTGCCTATCCTTCACAAACTCTTCCAAAAAATTGAGAAGGAAGGGACAATACCAAACACGTTCTATGAAGCCAACATTACACTAATACCAAAACCGAACAAGGACAACACAAAAAAGGAAAACTACAGGCCATTCTCCCTAATGAACACTGATGCAAAAATCCTCAATAAAATTTTAGCTATCAGAATCCAACAATGTATCCATAAGATAATTCACCACGACCAAGTAGGATTCATTCCAGGGACACAAGGATGGTTTAACATCCGAAAATCAATCAACGTTATCCAACACATCAACAAAAAGAAATATAAAAACCATATGATAATATCAATAGATGCTGAGAAAGCTTTCGACAAAGTGCAACATCCATTCATGATAAAAGCCCTTGAAATTCTTGGGATACAAGGAACATACCTCAACATCATAAAGGCCATCTATGACAAGCCAACAGCCAGTATCATTCTCAATGGTGAAAAGCTGAAAGCAATTCCATTAAGATCTGAAACAAGACAAGGATGTCCACTCTCACTACTGCTTTTCAATATAATACTGGAAGTCCTAGCCAGGGCAATAAGACAAGAGAAAGACATCCAAGGAATCCAAATAGGAAAAGAAGAAGTCAAACTATCACTATTTGCAGACGATATGATATTATACATAGAGAACCCCAAAAACTCCACAGAAAAGCTAATTCAACTCATCAATCAGTTCAGTAAAGTGGCAGGATACAAAATTAACACGCAAAAGTCAGTAGCCTTCCTATACACAAACAATAAATCTGAAGAAGAAGAAATCAATAAAACCATCCCTTTTGTTATTGAAACAAAAAAAAATCAAATATTTGGGAATAAATCTAACAAAAGAGGTAAAGGACCTATACAAAGGAAACTATGAAACACTGATAAAAGAAATAGAAAAAGACACAAAGAAATGGAGAGACATCCCCTGCTCATGGATTGGAAGAATAAACATTATTAAAATGGCCATCCTTCCAAAAGCAATATACAGATTCAATGCTATTCCAATCAAAATTTCAATGTCATTCTTCAAAGAAATAGAACAATTATTGATGAAATTCATATGGAATCACAAAAAACCCCGAATAGCCAAAGCTCTCCTGAAAAAAAAAAGAAGGGAATGGAGGCATCACACTCCCAGACTTCAAACTCTACTACAAAGCCATAATCATCAAAACTGCATGGTATTGGAACAAGAACAGACATACAGACCAATGGAATCGAATAGAAAATCCAGAAATAAACCCACAGATTTATGGTCAACTAATCTTTGACAAAGGAGCAAAGACTATGCATTGGAGCAAAGAAAGTTTGTTCAATAAATGGTGTTGGGAAAACTGGGTCGCTACATGCAAAAGAATGAAGCTTGACCACTACCTCACACCATACACAAAAATCAACTCAAAATGGATTAAAGAACTAGACATAAGACCTGAAACCATAAAATATATAGAAGGAAATATAGGCGAAACACTACGTGATTTGCACATCAAAGACATCTTTACAGACACATCACCCAAAGCAGTGATAGTGAAGGCAAAGATAAACAGCTGGGACTACATAAAATTAAAGAGCTTTTGCACAGCAAAAGAGACAATAACAAAAACAAAGAGAAACCCCACCAACTGGGAGAACATTTTTGCACCCAACACTAATGATAAAGGACTGATCACAAAAATCTGCAAAGAGCTGATGAGACTCAAAAACAACAAAGAAAATAATCCAGTCAAAAAATGGGCAGAAGAGCTTAAAAGAAACTTCTCTGAAGAGGAAATGCAAATGGCCAACAGGCATATGAAAAAATGTTCAACATCACTTGTCATCAGGGAAATGCAAATCAAAACTACCATGAGATACCATCTTACACCAGTGAGAATGGCACATATTAAAAAAACTAGCAACAACAATTGTTGGCGAGGGTGTGGAGAAAAAGGAACTCTTCTGCACTGTTGGTGGGAGTGCAAACTGGTCCAACCACTGTGGAAAGCTGTGTGGAGATTTCTGGACCTACTAAACATAGAGCTTCCATATGATCCAGCAATTCCACTCCTAGGTATTTACCCAAAGGACACAGAAACATCAATTCCAAACAACACCTGCGCTCCTATGTTTATAGCAGCACTGTTTACAATAGCTAAGCTTTGGAAACAACCCAAATGCCCAAAAATAGATGACTGGATCAAGAAGATGTGGTACATATATACCATGGAATATTACTCAGCATTCAAAAAAGATAAACACATGCAATTTGCAGCAACATGGATGGCGCTGGAAGGGATCATGCTCAGCGAAATAAGCCAAAAAGAAAAAGAAAAATACCGGATGGTCTCACTCATAGCAGGAATCTAGAAAACTTAAATAAGGGACCAGGAAAATGAGTAACTATAAGAAAGTGAAAATCAAAATCAACAAAAAACTATGAACCAGAGACACTTTTAGGGGGGCGGGGGCGGGAGGGGAGGGATTGAGGTCAGAATGGGGGGGCTGCAATTGTATGGGGAATATAACAATAAAATTTATTAAAAAAAATAATAAAAATAAACAATCTACTCCTAACCTTATCTCAGGATCTACATAGTACATTTTTTAATTTCTTTTTTATATTTTAAGGTAATGTATTTCATCAGATGCAGTTGCACATATTATAGGATCAAGAGGGTATGTACAATCATGACCACATAACAAAAGAAAAAGAAGAGCAAAAGACATACATTGCAAAGTTATATCAGAGGACCTCAGTGGCTTCACAATTATTCACCTTTCCTTCCTTTGTCTTTTAGAATGACTGTACTTTGGTGACATGGTGAGAACTGTATTGTGATGGATGGGACTGTCAGAAATTCACTGAGTATTTAGATATTGCATTAGTGCATTGCATTTACAAATAACTGCACTAAAGTGTGATTGCCTCTTCTGCTGCTTGTTCTGTTAAGGATAGTTGCTATTGGAGAGTCACTTAATTTAAAAGATGATATGTTTTCCTTTCTTCTTCTTACCACCAATTTTGTTCTACTTAACTCTCATAGAAGCAGACTCCCAATGTTTTTTCTACAAAAATCTTAGTCTGTTGATTAAAAGTCTGTGCTTTTTAGCTAACCTCAAATAATCCAAACTAACAAAGCAAACACAACTAGAATAGCATGTTGTACTATACACTTAAAATATAAGCTATCTTTGCTGAAGAGAGACATATAGGACAAAGACTTGCAAAAACACTACGCCATTTCCTATTCAAGAAGTAAAGAAGTAAGTTATTTTCTTTAAGGAAAACCATTTCTTTTTTTATTGTGCAGAATTTTTAATCCCATTGTTGAAGTCCTAGAAATGTTATAATGTGGCAACTGTAGCTCCCAAAGCTTGGTATTTGTCTCTCTGTAGCTTCCTTGGCTTTTACACTTCTAAGACTGGTCCTTAATATCCCCCATTCCTGCGAGATTCCACATCTGTTCACGAACATGAGCATACTAATATCCTTCCAAACCAATCTTATTTACCCAAGTAGCCAGAATTGAATTCTCAGTATCTGACCAAGAATCTTAATTATATGAATACCATGATTCTGGTATTCAGAAGTTTAGCAAAGCTCAGAATTATATATTGTGCCGGTCCCCAAAAGTTAACCATTTACTTTTGTGAAGATACAGTAAAAAAAGGAATTATATGTAGTGGTAAATTCTTGTCGCTTTCTTCTTAACTCTCATCTCTTTTAGAAAGTCTTAAAATGTTGCCTCCATTCTCACACACTTTAAATTTTTAAGTTTATTTGGGAGACAGGTAAGCCAGGAGAAGACCAGATGAGAAAGCATTCTATTTCTCTTGATTCATTGAGTTTGTTTGTTTGTTTGTTTTTGTTTCTGTTTTTTAAAGATTTTATTTATTTATATAAGAGCTGGGGTACAGAACATAGGTTTGAGGGGTGAGAGGATTCACCGCTCAGAGACAGAGTGGGGAATAGAACAGGCAGATCAACTGAAATACACTGCTGAGGAGAGCAGTGGGACGAGTCAGGAGAGGACTGCTGTGCCATGTGGGTAGCTCCCTGGCCGGGGATCAAATTCGTGCTGCAGTGGCTGGCATGGCTTGACTGCGCTGAGACTTTTACCCTTGTGCCACAAGGGAGACCTGATTCATTGAGTTTTTGAGGGCTACCTAACAACTTACTTTCAAAAGCTACAATAGCTAAGCTATGGAAACAACCCAAATGCCCAAAAATAGATGACTGGATCAAGAAAATGTGGTACATATACACAATGGAATATTACTCAGCAATCAAAGAATATGGAGTTTGCAGCAACATGGATGGAGCTAGAAGGAATCATGTTCAGCAAAATAAGTCAGAAAGAAAAAGAAAAATACAGGATAGTCTCACTCATAGCAGGAATTTAGAAAACCTAAATAAGGAACCAGGAAAAAGACAAATTAATATAAAATCAAAATCAAAATCAACAAGCAACTATAAACCAGAGACACACTATGGTGGGGGGAGGGGTGGGGAGAGGAAGGACTAGGGTCAAAATAAAGGGGGGGTGCAGTTATATGGGGAATATAACCAAAAAGAAAATGCATACATTGTACTAAAATGAAAAATGATGTAATAATTATATAAAATAAAATATTTAAAAAAAGAAAAAAATCTATGTCCAAAAATATCATATTTTCTTCCATTTCTCTGATAATAGTTTAAAATTTAGCACTTAAAACTCACAATTTAAGGTCAATTTTGAGTAATGAGAATATAGATAATTAAGCACAATAAAACTCTTCCAGATGATATTAGAAAATTGCTTCAATGTGATGGAAGCATTTTGAAAGAATGAAAATATGCAATTTTCTGTGAAATAATACAATGTAGCTTATATTTTCATGATTGCTTTTCAGAGTTTTTATTTTAAAAATGGAGAAAATAAAAATTAATGTATGATGATGCACTGGTGTACTTTTCTATGTTAGAGATCTTTGTATTGCAAAGAAAAAGAAAGAGGGCCTCCCCGGTGGCGCAGCAGTTGAGCGCTGGGTTGCGAAGCTACCCACGGTCTCTGTGGCGCGGTTCAATCCCCAGCTGCTCCCCGGCCACTGGAGGAGGGTCCCACATGGCGAGCAGACCTCTCCTGCTGCCCGCTGCTCCCCTCAGCAGTGTACTTGGGTCCTTCTGCCTGCTCTGCTCCCCGCTCTGGCTCTGGTGAATTCTCTCACCCTCCCGCGCTTCTGACTGTACCCAGTGCATGTATAAACAAAAACAAACAAACAAATAAATAAATAAATAAAACATGTCTCTATTAAAAAAAAAGATTTAAAAAAAAAAAGAAAAAGAAAGAATTCGTTGGTGTGTATGTAACTAAATGTGACACATGGGTGAGGCTTTAGCACAATTTGATTCTTTTTTTTTCTAATAAATTTTATTTTTATATTCCCCATACAATTGCAACCCCCTTATTTTGACCCCAATCCCTCCCCTCCCCACCCTCCACCCCTCATAGAGTGTCTCTGGTTCATAGTTTTTTGTTAATTTTGATTTTCATTTTCTTCTTGTTATTCATTTTCCTTGTCCCTTATTTAAGTTTTCTAGATTCCTGCTATGAGTGAGACCATCTGGTATTTTTCTTTTTCTTTCTGCCTTATTTCACTGAGCATGATCCCTTCCAGCGCCATCCAGGTTGCTGCAAATTGCATGTGTTTATCTTTTTTGAACGCTGAGTAATATTCCATGGTGTATATGTACCACATCTTCTTGATCCAGTCATTTAATTTTGGGCATTTGGGCTGTTTCCAAAGCTTAGCTATTGTAAATAGTGCTGCTATAAACATAGGGGTGCAGGTGCTCTTTGGAATTGATGTTTCTGTGTCCTTTGGGTAAATACCTAGGAGTGGAATTGCTGGATCATATGGAAGCTCTATGTTTAGTAGGTCCAGAAATCTCCACACAGCTCTCCATAGTGGTTGGACCAGTTTGCACTCCCACCAGCAGTGCAGAAGAGTTCCTTTTTCTCCACATCCTCGCCAACAATTGTTGTTGCTAGTTTTTTTAATATGTGCCATTCTCACTGGTGTAAGATGGTATCTCATGGTAGTTTTGATTTGCATTTCCCTGATTGCAAGTGATGTTGAACATTTTTTCATATGCCTGTTGGCCATTTGCATTTCCTCTTCAGAGAATTTTCTTTTTAGCTCTTCTGCCCATTTTTTGACAGGATTATTTTCTTTGTTGTTGAGTCTCATCATCTCTTTGCAGATTTTTGTGATACCTCAACATCATAAAGGCCATATATGACAAGCCAACAGCCAGTATCATTCTCAATGGTGAAAGCTGAAAGCATTTCCATTAAGATCTGGAACAAGACAAGGATGTCCACTCTCACCACTGCTTTTCAATATAATACTGGAAGTCCTAGCCAGAGCAATAAGACAAGAGAAAGACATACAAGGAATCCAAATGGGAAAAGAAGAAGTCAAACTATCACTATTTTCAGATGATATGATAATATACATATAGAACCCCAAAAACTCCACAGAAAAACTAATTCAACTCATCAATCAGTTCAGTAAAGTGGCAGGATATAAAATCAACACGCAAAAGTCAGTAGCCTTCCTATACACAAACAATAAATCTGAAGAAGAAGAAATCAAAAAAAAAAACATCCCTTTTATTATTGAAACAAAAGAAATCAAATACTTGGGAATAAATCTAACAAAAGAGGTAAAGGACCTATAGAAAGAAAACTATAAAACACTGTTAAAAGAAATAGAAGAAGACACAATTTGATTCTTAAGGAAAGGATACTACTGGGGTTGTGGCTCTAATCTTAAAAATTTTTATTAGTTTTTCCCTCCACCCATGGTATTTTCCTCAAGAGAGCTTCCCTCATGGTAGAAAAAAATTGACTGCAGCAGTCCTGGCCTAACAGCTATGCCCCACATCATTTGTAAGAAGGTAACACATCTTTTTCCCACAATCTCTTAGAAGACCTACACTTTAGGGGCCTCCGTGGTGGCACAAGGGGTTAAGTCTCAGCATTATCAAGCTATCAGCAGATACACATAGCACAAGTTCGATCCCCAACCAGGGAGCTAACCCACATTTGGCACAACAGAACTCTCCTGTCTCACCCTCAGCAGTGTATTTCAGTACATCCACCTGTTCCACTCCCCACTCCACCTCTTGTGAATCCTCTCACCCCCACACCCCACACATCTGGCCTACACTCCAGCTCTTGTATGCATAAATACATAAAATAAATCTTAAAATAAAAGACCTACGCTTCAGTTTGTCTCAACATGTTTAGATCACATGCCCAATGCAAACCTATCACCAAAGTCTGAGATGGGCATGTTCTGATTGACCTGTCTAGATCACATGGTCCATCCCAGAGCAATGGTGGACTCAGCTTCTCCAAACTACATGAATCCACAAAAAAAAGAAAAAAATAATAATTATTGAGATGGGAGGGAGAGAAAGGTGCAGCACAGGCAATGAGCAAGTATGAATTTTTCCTCTCGTATCCTCAATCGAGAAAAAGGACTGCAAGACTGTGTGTGGTATGGGACTCATCCCCACCATCCATCACACAGTACATGCCTTTAGAGAGTGAAGCAACACAAAGGTGCTTCCTAATGAGATGGCCTGCTCCACGGGGCATGGACCTGAATGTCTTAAAATGTTGCTCTTATGAGTGTCCCAGAGATGTTGGACTAAAATGCACTAATCCACACTGACAGACTCAGGAGATTTAAAACTCAAAAATCCAGTTTATCCAATAAAATGAAAAAATCATTTTTGAAAATGACTCACATGTCTAGAAGAAGGCTAAAGGAAATGCCAAGTCATTATCAGAAGGATGTCTAAAATATGGAACCATAGGAGGCATGATGAATTTTGTAATGCAGGTTCTTAGTGGCAGCCTGCATCTCCTGGACTGGAATAGTTGAGTCCTTAGCTAGCACAGAGTTTAGCTACGCTCTAACCAGGTCCAGCCATGGATTTCCTGTTTTCTATGCTTTACCTTTCCCTTTTACCAAAACCTTTCCCAAATGACTTTCTATCTGCATATAAACTAAATTTTCAGTGAAGTCTTTTCTATCTTGGATCACTGTTAATTTTAATTACATAAGGACAACCATATTGATCAAAATCTGATTTTGTTTCTATATACAGAATTTGTTAATTTGAGAGATATATATGGAAAGGACACTTGTGGAATATCTACTTTATTATATATATACATATATATGTGTGTATATATACATACATACATACACACACACACACACGTATGTAATGACCATATGAGGTAGGTGCTATAATCCTAATTTTATAGAAAAAGACACTAACGTTCAAAGAGATCTAACAGTGCTCTCAAGGTCAAACAACTAGCAAGCATGAAGTAGAATTCAGCTCCAGATTTTGTCCAGTTCTGATATCAATATTCTTCACATGTGACAGCCAGGAGGGAAATTAAGGTGGAGCTTATATTATTCCCAACTAGAAAAATTGAAAATTCTAAATTCATTGCTTCAAATTATATTGAAAATTATTAAATTATCTATAAATTCTTAATTAATTTTATTTATTCTCTGGCCTGAGTGAACAAGTCCCTGTAGAGCAAAATGTATAGTGATATATGATGAGCAGGAAAACATCTTTGTTTGCAACAAGACCAATTATGCACTATTATTAATAACCATGTGAGTTGACAACATGTTAGATGATGGTTATAGTGACAATGCTAGAAAGTTTTAAGTGATACTATGGAATCAGCAAAAAGTTAGGCAATCAAGAAAGGTATCACAGAGGAGATGTCATGTAAGCCAAACTTAAGGAAAAAATGGGAGAGAGTTTTGTAAACAGAAATATTTGCAAAAATAAGGAAATTCCTTCCACTTAAAAAAAAAGCAAAGAAAAAGTAAGGAAGAAAACAGTATCACTGAACTTTCAGTGACAGAGGAAGTTTATAAAATTCAGAAGCCATTCTAGGTTTGTGAGAAGAGAAATGATATGTTCAAATTTACGGTTTAAGAAGATTAATGTGGATGTAGATTCAACCTGAGTGAAAAGAAACCTGAGGTATAGGGACTCACCAGTGAGGTGTGTTGAAATATATCAAATACAAAGTAATGAAGTGCTAAACCAGGACACAATAATGAAATGGAAATTAGGGAAGTGGTTCTAGTAAGCCAAAGGCACAATCTGTATGACTTGCTCAGTATGAAAAAGGGAGGGACCAAAAAGTTGGAAGAACCAAGATAAATCTACCCAGAAAATCTACTGAGTTCTTGCCCCCTCATATAACCTCTTTAGTGGCAGGGGGACCAGTTACTGAATGTGACACTCTCATGCTTAAAACCTAGAAATCATCTCTGAATTACCTCTGTCATTATAACACATAATTCCAAGGCTTCAGTGGCAGGATTAAATCAATCTCTTATGGGGTGTGTGTGAGAGGGAGAGAGAAGGGGGGCTGGGTGAGAGGAAAGGAGCTTGTGATTTATGGTTAGCTGTCCGTATAATTCTTCTGTGCAGTTTATGCAGCCGAGCTGATCACCAGTCTGCAGAATAACATCTACCCCACTGAGGAAATACATTCAGTTTCCTGTGATCTGACCTTTCTGGCCTTATCCAGATTGAGGGAAAAACTCAAAACCTCCCTAAAAAATATAAAAGAGTAGATTTTGATGGGATGATAACTAATTCCTTTGGGGCAGGCTCTTTCTAGTTTGCGCCTCCATGCAAGCTGTCTTCACCTGGACTTCCCTTCCCCATCTCTCTACCTGGCGCACTTAGAAGCAGAACAGTAACCCAGGTATTCTACAATTTGGAAGTCATAGCTTATTCCCTTAGAAGTAGACATAACATTACCTCCTTTTTTGCACAGAGGATATTTAATTTAATGTTCACAACTGCCTTGCGAGGTCGTAGCAAGGTAACATTGATCCCTTATGGCAGACATGCACCTTCTTATTTGTCCACATGACAACCCCCCTCTATTAATGAAACTTTGTGTGTTTGGCACTGCTCCTAATTTGATTAAGTGAAGTATTTTACTTGGGCTTAGGGCATATGCAATGGTGTCAGTAGTATCAGAAACACAAGAGATAATAGAGGATACGGAAGCAAAAAAAAAAAAAAATGAACTGTTGTATTCCAAGTAGTCTGGTGCCTTGCTATTAATTTACCTAACATAAAGAAGCATAGATTTTCATGGAGATGATAACTAGCTTCATTTTAGCATCATGGGTCTGAAGCAACAGCCAGATATCCAGGTGGAGATGCCCAACAAGCATGGGAAGGAGCTTAGCTGTGGAGGATATGGCAGTGTAGGACTACGTGATGAGAAGAGGCAATAGGGTTGTCAGAATCCTATAACATTCTTCCTCACTTCACAGAGTAGAACAGATGCTCTGGCTTTTACCTCCATCAGAGCCTGACAAGTACAAAATTTCTAGACAAGGGCAATTAGAAGAGGTAGACCTAGTATCCAGTTTTTCCTCCTCACTCTCCTCCCCGTATTGTAGATGAAGCTGGAGACACGCAGGCTTCTTCGCCAGCTTCCTGGACATGCAGTGTGGTCTTTACTCAGGTTTCTTTATTGCAATTTTTCATCTGGGAAATTAGGTTAATACTATGTAACACACCAATCTTATCAGGTACATTAATATATGCAGGAAAACTTAGCTGCACGGTGACATAAACACAAGAAGTGATTTTTTTCTATTAGTAGCAAGATCTTTTTCTTGTGTTTATTTCTGTTAGACATTTCAAGGGCCTTGGGCCTTGTCAAATATCTCAAATATCACTAAATTGAGCTCATGCTTTCATTATCAATATACCCATATTTTCAAATCACTTGGATAGATAAAAAAAAATACTGAATTTGTTATTACAAATTAAAGGAATTTTTTTTTCTTACCGCCTTTCCATTTAGGAAGAGGATATTTATTTTTCTTCTGACAAAGACCCAAGAGATCTAGCCAAAATGCATCATGTCCTAATTTATGTAGACAATGGGAAAACAGGGTCAACTTTCCTTCTAGTCTGTTTGAAAACACCATCACCAGTGATGTCCCAGATGCCTCTGCAAGTTTTGTGCAGACTTTGAGAGTCAGGAATTCTATGATCTCAACATGGGATATGAAGAAAATAAGCCCAGGCAAGCAACCATTGTCCCTTCCCTCACTCATCAAAAACTGCCAGGTTTACTCTCAAGACGAACAGGCAAAAGCATGGTGATGGTGTCACAATATGATAGTGGACTCTTATTTTAGTTTGTTTTTAAATTAGAAAAAAATAGGGGATCCATTTGAACTTGTTTTTCCTAACACTCTGTAGATTAACCTTATTAAAAACACCACCCATGAAGAAGATATGTCCTGCTTTATTCTGTTGCGATAATTCTCTCTGACTACAAGAGAGGTGATTTTCAGATGCCCTGATTGGAACTTGAAGAAGAAATAATATTCATAAATCACCTTTTCCATGCTATGTGGAGTCCTAAGTTCTTGCAGGAAGCATATTCGATTTAATGTTCACAACTGTCTTGTGAAGTTGTAGCAAGGTAACATTGATCCCCACGTTATAGAAGTTCAGAGAGTTAGTCACCGTGTAAGGATGTATAGCTAGGAAGTAGATGGATAGTATTTATACCAGATCAGTCTGACTTCAAAGAACATGCTTGTTAGAATAGAACTGAACAGATTCTTAACAGGAAACAAAAGATTTTAGATACTAGAAATATCTCTTACTTTATGACTGAGTTGTACAGAGTACACACACACACACACACACACATCCCATTGTGGGGTAGTTCAGTGTGTAACAACCTTTCAATATGGTGCACAGGTAGACAAATACGGGGACTTTTGTGTTTTGTTTTTCCAGTTTGTTGGTTTGTTTTGTATTTTTCAAATACAAAAGTATTTGAAAATGCTTTTCCAATGAGTAGGGTTTCCCAAGAAACAGACCCCAAAATGGACATAACCTGGTGGGGATCACTGATGTATGTCCTCTGGAACTCCGAGCAGGGGACAGATGCAGATTAGCAGAGGGCTATTGAGAGGCTCCAGTTGTATGGAGGCCTCCAACCATGTCAGGGTGAACTCTGAAGCTGCGATCAGTTTTCACCATTGTCATTCCATCAAGGCAAAGAGACTAGGCCTTTGTCCTCTGTACGGTGTGTGAATATGGGTATGGACTTAAGTCTGGGCAATGACAGGCAAGTCCCTGAAGAGGAGTGAACTGAGACTCTGCCTTATCAAGACAAAGGTGCCCTGGTCATTAGGAGGACCTGGGCACCATGCTGCAGCTGGCACTGCAGGTCCCTCCTGTGCTTCTAGCACCCACCTCTGACAGGAGTCCAGTTCCCCCAGGATTCTGGATGTGCTCATTTCCTGGAATAACTTATAAAAGAAATGTTAGTGAAGTAAGTTGCAGCCCTATGGTCTTGAGGACACAGCTGGCATTCATTATTCCCCATTCTCAATGACTCTCACCCTCTGCCAGCGCTCATGTTAATGTGCCCAGATGTGCATCTCTAATGGCTAGGGCTGCTCCTCAAGCCATGGTGCTGTGCTTGAAGATGTATACATGACCCCAAGCTCCTAGATCCCCAGCATCACCAGAGCACATATTCTCCAAGATTCGCTTCCCTTCCTCTGCCTGTTGCGAAGATTGACACATGCAAGATGCCTCTTTCTTTCTGTGTGGCAATTTTTTTCCTGCATTGTATCTGCACTGAGGATGAAGTCCTTATCTGCACTTTATGTCTGGGGAGTTGTCAGTTGATACTATATGCTTTTCAGACTGTAGGGCATAACGGAAGCACATGTACCTCCACTTTATAGACAAAAGTTGGAATAAACTGTTCAAGTGCACACAGCTTGTGTTGGCTGAGCCAGGATCCAAGTCCAGGTCTGTCTGAGATTAGAGTATCTTTTTTCTCTTCAGAGAAACAAGGAGCTTGAGGTCTAGTTTTAAGAGTACTGTGTGACAGTGTATGAAATGTGACATAGGAAAAGTACAGGAAATGTTAAAATGGTCAAACATGGATAAAAATCACTTCCAAAGAAAAGGACAAGGTGAGGAGCTTTGTAAGGGTTTAAAAGTAGGGGATGACAATGAGAAAAGGCATTTTCCAAATAGAGAAAAGTGTGAGCAGAACAGGGAAAAGTGAATTATAAGAAGTTAAGCAAGGCTAGAAAAGGATTGTGAGGAGAACTCAGGGTAAGTATGAGTCATGGGTTTGATCAACTCAGTGCCCTTCACAGTCAGGGTAAGGATCAAATTGCATCAGGAAACAGCAGGTAGTTTTGATGTCATAATTGGCATGTTCAGATGTGTGCTTTGCACAGTTTAAATTATGGTCAGGAGTTTGGGAAAGGTAAAACACGAAACACAAGGATACCATTTGGGAGCTTATTGTAATAAAACAGGCATACGGGATATTTATCTGGGATGATGATGGTAAGAACGGAAAGATGAGACTTGCCAACAGTTTGCATTCTGCTTTAGACAGGTAAAGTCTTGTGAATTCTTGTGGGCAGAGCCAAGACAGGAGAGGAGAAAGTGGATGGAACCAGGTAATGGAAACCAGGATGAGAACATTGTGGATGAGAATTGAGAGAGAGCTAAATGATAAAGGAAATGATAAAGGAGGGCTAAATGATAAAGGAAAAAGCTATACCACTAAAATTTTCTCTGTCTCTGTTCTTTGATTCGCATTCCTTCATTTGATAGAATGCTGGTTTTACCCTCTCTCCGATTCCAAATACATGAAGATTTGAATCAAAGGAGAGGCTTGATGTACTCAATAGTATTCATTTATTTATTCATTTATTTATTTTTAAAGAGGCACGTATTTTATTTATTTATTTGTTTGTTTGTTTGTTTGTTTATACATGTACTGGGTAAAGTCAGAAACGCGGGAGGGTGAGAGAACTCACCAGAGCCAGAGCGGGGAGCAGAGCAGGCAGAAGGACCGAAGGGGAGCAGCGGGCAGCAGGAGAGGTCTGCGCGCCATGTGGGACCCTCCTCCGGTGGCTGGGGAGCAGCCGGGGATCGAACCTGCGCCGCAGAGGCCGCGGGCAGCTTCGCAACCCAGCGCTCAACCGCTGCGCCACCGGGGAGGCCCGTCAATAGTATTTAATAAATGTCTTTCCTATACTGGGAGTACGTATGTTCATAGTGGAGTCATTGTTTTCTTCTTCTAAGGTTCTTCGTTGCTTTTGCTAAAGCATCATTAGTTTCTCCCTTAAATTCCAGGTATTGTGCTACCTCCTCTAATAGACTGTAAATGCCTTGAGGAAAGAATCCATGTCTATCTTATTTGTATCACAGTGGATTGCACTCAGTAGACATAAAATAAATATTTGTAATTTGAACTTATGAAGTCATAATATTTCAAATGACCTTGTAAAATGTGTGATAGTAACTACCCAATCCCACTCAATACCCACAGTTACAAAATAACTAATTACTGAATAGCTTATTAGATTCTTACAATATTAAATACAGCTCATTTATTAAAATGACTCAAATTACCAAAATGAATATTTTACATCTCAGTCATTTTAGGCATATTAACAATATCATCAGTGTAACTACATTAGAATTCAATAATTTATCAAAAATGTCTAGAAAATAGTTGATCCAGGCTGCATAAACTTTTTTCTATTAGCCTAAGTACACAGATTTTGAAAAATAATTTTGAGTTTGTGTTGTGATTCATCAAATAACAGATGGATCAGATGGATTCTAGCTTAAGCCAGCCATAGTTAATAAATGCATCGTATTTCTCGTGAATAAATGCTACAAAAAAGAAGGGACTTTTAAAAAAATATTTATTTATTTATACATACAAGAGCTGGGGTGTAAGCCAGAGGTGGGGGGGGTTTGGTGAGACAGAGTGGGGAGCAGAACAGATGGATACCTACTGAGATACACTGCTGAGGGGAGCAGCGGGTGAGACATGAGAGGTTTGCTATGCCATGTGGTTTAGCTCCCTAACTGGGGATTGAAATCATGCTATAGTGGCGGCAATAGTTTCATAGTGCTGAGACTTAACCCTTTGCACCACCAGGGAGGCCCTAAAGAAGGGACATTTTAATAACATTCCATATGAAGTGAGGTCTTAATAATAAATACTTTAAACTTTCTGCTCCGCCGTCCATGGTGGACCTGCCACCAAGATGCAGATTTTCATGAAAACCTTCACGGGGAAGATGATCACCCTCGAGGTTGAACCCTTGGATACAATTGAAAATGTGAAGGCCAAGATCCAGGATAAGGAAGGAATTCCTCCTGATCAGCAGAGACTAATCTTTGCTGGCAAACAACTGGAAGATGGATGGATTTTGTCTGATTACAACATTCAGAAGGAGTCCACTCTTCATCTTGTCCTGAGAATGAGTGGTGATGTAGAAAGAAGAAGTCTTACACCACTCCCAAGAAAAATAAACATAAGAGAAAGAAGGTTAAGCTGGCTGTCCTGAAATATTATAAGGTGGATGAGAATGGCAAAATCCGTCGCCTTTGTCGGGAGTGCCTATCCAATGAATGTGGTGCTAGAATATGGCCAGCCACTTTGACAGACATTATCGCGGCAATGTTGTCTGACCTATTGTTTCAACGAACCAGAAGACAAGTAATTGTACATGGCTTCATAATAGAAGACATTAACATTTAAATAAGTAAATAAATATTTTAAAAATTAGAATGACTGTCTCATGATGAAAGATGAGTATCTTGGGCCAGAAACTATGAAACTTCCCAGAATGCATATTTAGAAATCTCAGGTTTGAAGTGACAAATTTGGAGGCCATGGTGACTAAATAAGACAGGGCACAGGACAGAGAAAATCAGATATTCCAACTTTCAGGACAATATCAGGGAAGAGATCATATGTCAGAGTTGAAGGGGCAGCATCAAGTTGGCAGAAGAGAAGATTTGAGGATAGAAGAATAATCAGGATCTTGGCAGTAGGCTAAAGCAAGCTATTTCTGAGAAGAATCATTGTAGGCTTCTCATATAGGAAAAAAAAAAAAGGTAGGGGACAAATCCAGATAATCCAGATATGTAGGGAGAAGTTAGAGGATGCATGTGGCAAGGATAATATGTAATAAGACAGAGACACAGCCATCTCTTAATAGCACAGTAAGCAGAATCACCCCAGAGATGTCCAGGTCCTAACCCCTGGAGACCGAATATATTTTGTTTGTTTTTTTTAAAGATTTATTTATTTATTTATTTATGCAAGCACTGGGTATAGTCAGAAGAGCCGGAGGGTGAGAGAATTCGCCAGAGCAGAGAGCAGAACAGGCAGATTGACAAAGTACACTGCTGAGGGGAGCAGTGGGGGCGGCAGGAGAGGTCTGCGTGCCATGTGGGATCCTCCCCCCCCCACCCCGGTGGCGGGGATAGATCCAGTGCTGCAGAGGCTGCGGGCAGCTTCGCCACCCAGCGCTCAACCGCTGCGCCACCAGGGAGGCCCTGGAGACTGAATATGTTAACCTACATGGCAAAAGAGACTTAACAGCTAATGAAGGTTAGGAATATTAAAATAAGTAGATATTCTTTCCTTATCTGGATTCCTTTTATGCCTTTCTCTTGCCTAATTACTGTAGGTAGGACCTCCAGTGCTATATTAAAAAGAAGTGGTGAGAGTGGACATCCTTGTCTATTACTCAGCAATTAAAAAAGACAAACTTTTGCCATTTGCAGCAACATGCATATAACAGGAAGGAACATTGCTAGCCAAAATTAGTCAGATGCAAGAAGATAAATACTGGATGGCCTCACTTGTGGAATATAGAGAAACCAAACAAAAAGTCAAGAAAAAGTCAAAACTAGCAGCTGACTATAGACCTGAAATATATGGCAAAGTAGTTGGGGAGAGAAAAACAGGGGAGGATGAACATAAGGGTATATAGTGATGGCTCATGGGTGATATGGGATTTCCTTGTGTACATAGACCACATCTTCTTTATCCATTCATCTGTTCTGGGCATTTAGGTTGTTTCCATATCTTCCATATCTTGTAAATAGCACCACAAAAAATAGAGGAGTGCAGATTTCCTTTCTAATTAGTGTTGTTTTTTTTTTTTCCCCTTTGTTTCTACTCCTAGGATAGATTCCTTGGAGTGGAATTACTGGGTCACATTGTAAATCCATTTTTAGTGTTTGGAGGAACCTTCATTCAGCTTTCCATAGTGACTGGACTAGTTTGCATTCCCCCCAACTGTATAAGAGGGTTCCTTTTTTCACCACATCCTCACCAGCATTTGTTGTTCCTGTTACTTTTTTTTTAACATAAGCCATTCTCACGGATGTGAAGTGGGCTGATAACTTTGATTTCAACTTGTGAGTTCCAGATCAAGCCAAGCCTATAGAACTATGAGGTGATAAATTGTGTTGTTTTTAAGCCACTCAAATTGTGATAATTTGCTATGGCACACATAGGAAAATAACACAGATATAAAAGACACCAAAAAATGTCAAGAGACATGAATAGCTTAGAAAGGATTAAAGTTATTGCCTATTTTTTTTTTTTACTTTTCTTCCCAGATGCAAGAAAATTCAGTGTATTCAATTGAGGGTTGGAACAAAAGTCATTTCAAATTTTTTATTGGCTATATGCTGTAGAACTCTGACATATTGTGGTAGGATTTTTTTCATTTCTTAAACCCCAAATTTAGTGAAGTAACATATAATGTTGGCTTGAGTTAGAACTGTGGATGATTGGGTTTTTTGTATGTCTTACTGTCTCTGCAAAAATGCTTCACCATATTTTTATATTAAATTATTTAAGGTAAAAGATGATTTATATAAATGTGCCTTCCTAATTTTCATCCAATTACAAATAATTTAGACTCATATTACAGTAATTGTAGTTTAGAGGAAAATTAGATAAGTAAATGTTTGTGAGTTTAATAACACCATACATATTGTAGCTATTTCCCAAAAATTTAATGAAACAGTAGTACCTGAACATGAAGTTATCAAATATGAAGTTAGAATTAACATGATTTCAATAAAAAAGAAATGATTTCTTGTTGATTCTTTATTACATCTTTGATTTTGAAACATGGCATACCACATCTAATGTGCTCTGACTACTTGTTTTAAAAGTAGATAAAATACTGTTTTCATAGTTGCATATGCAATTGTATTGTTACTAAATAATGCCTCAACAATAATTGTATTGTTACTAAATAATGCCTTAAAATAATGTATTTTAAGAAGAACTGAGATTATAGGATGAGAGATTCTAACTGGTGAAATTCCACATTTCTCTCCCCATCCTAAGGAAAAGTATCTATTTCGTGTAGCTCTTCTTCCAAGTTTTTGGTCTTGATCTTTTAGACAGAGTTGATATAAAACTAATTTACCCTTTATTCTTATAACCATAGACTTTCAATTTTAATTTTTCCAACTTTCCAATAGTGACTTGTTTTTAAAATTATTTTGAAATGCTGTAAAAATAAAAACCCACATCATATGGACATTTTCTTTTTCTTTTCAACTAGAAGAAGTGGTTGAAATTGGAGGTATCAGGATTTCTAAAAAAACTATATTAAACATGCATCATTACATATTTATTCTATAAATAATTTTACTCATATTAGCTACCAAAAATAAAAATCAAAGATTCTTCTATATTGTTGGAAGATGATGATAAGTCACCTCCAGGATGACATGACTATATGGCTCAGTAATTGTATGATTTTAAGAAGTTATTTAAACTAACCATGACTTTAAGGAGGATTATCAACCTACCTCGTAAATGTTTGTGATGATTAAATAAACTAATGTTGATAAAGCATTTAGGAAGGGTATCTGGAATGTAAACATTAGCAATTTTTATCAAAAATGGTAATTATCAGGAGAAAAACAAATGAACAGGAAAATTAAGGATCCATGCAAGAAAATGCTAAGGTATGTGTAGGAAGTTAGAAAGAAGAGAGAATTTCTACCCCTGACAGAATTGCTGAAGAAGCACTAAGCAGTAGATTTGATTCTTGAAGGGTACTCTCTTCAGAGTACCCTTGGATGGTGTACTAACAAATAACCCACCCTGCTGCTTTGTCATGACATAATTTTTCTCAGGCAGTTTTACATGTGAGCAATCTCCTTAGTCAAACCTATGTAGGTTTAACTAAGCATTTACATTCCAAATCATCATAGGTCACACTTGACTCCAGCATGCAGAAATATCTAGGTCAAAACTAGTACTTACCCACAAAGTAGTTTCAAATATTATTCTTTCTTGTGCCTTGTTGAATGTTCCATGCAGTATGAAAGGTATGAGGTAAGTTTTCCGTCAAAATAGATCCAGAAACTATCTTAACATAAAGTCTTCATGCCTGAGGAGAGTCCACATCTTTGCAACCTTCCCATAGACATGAGTTCTAGAGCCTCTACTAGGTACCCAACACTTACTCAGGGCAAACAAAAATTAGGGCTTTTCACCAGCATTTATAACAGATACTCCCAGTCCAGGTGTCATTTGCCAACCATGGGTCAACTTTTATCATCCTCAGTGTGGCTTCATAATGTAGTTGGCATTTAAAATATTTACCAAGTAACCAGGAGAACAGAACTAGAGAAGTGCCTAAGGTCAAAACTCAGATAACAGGAGAATAAGTAACATTAACCCTTGTCTGCCACGAGTAACTTTTTTGAGCAATAATCTAGAATCCATCTCTTCTGATAGACCCCACCATGCCATCTCCCTCCAGTGTTTTTCTCCCCATAAGGGAATAATTGCCAGTCTCTTCTGTTGGGGCACATCCATCTTTAATGAATTATTTACTTGGAACTTTAACTCCTTAGATTTAGGGGAACGACATATCCCTTTCCCCACCCATCCCAAACTCTGTTTTCCTGAAATGATAATTCTCTTTCCATGTCATCTTGTTAATTGAGGTGTATGAGGGGAAGGGTTGGCAGAAAATTATAACACTGGTGTTACTGACCCAGCACCTCCCAGGAAAACTCAATGGGACACAACTGGCCCCATAGCAGTCCGTTTCATGAGAGAAGACTGTAGAGCTACTTGTAAATAACTTTGCTCACCGATGTGGGCCAGGAAGACAAGGTCTTTCTCCGTACTGAATATCTTATTCAAATGTCTTAGAAAGATTGTATGGCAAGTTATTGTAAAGACTCTTAACAACTAACAATGGTTTTCTTTCCTTTTTTGATACATATGTAAGTCTAGAAGAATTGATGAAAATGGATGAACACTATCTATCAAAATAAGCAAGCCTCTTAAAATATGAATTCCATTACAAAATCACATTTTGATTTTTCAGCACCTCAAACTATTCTTATTAAAAGAATATATGTTCTCATGCCCCCTCTTCAGTTCTTCATGCTCCTATAGGGTCCTTTCCCTTCCCCAGAGCTGTGTCTGAGGTTGGGGAGTCTCCTGAAGTGCCAAAGCTCTGGGATGGACATGTGCCATTCAGCCCGGGATCATCAGGTGGCCTCTCTGACTAAATACCTAAATTCCTCTCCCAGATAAAGTTTGACTGGATTCTTCTATCTCCACAGGATTCTACCTGAAAACAGGTGCGACTCTATATACTTTGCAGAAACTCATATCCTTTCTTGGATAGCTCCAGAAGCAGGAGCCTAAAGAAAATCTCTCTGTGAAACATCAAGCAACTTGTTTATCATTAATTCCTCTACACTTCTTTCTTCAGATTCATCACTTTAGATTATCTTTTTCAAACTTGTGGGGGAACACTGATCTCTTTTATGATCTTTCTCTTAAATATTTTATCTCGTTTCCAAGCTTCCTGATTCCCCTGAAGGCTTTGGGTTTTGTGACAGAAAAACCAGAAGATTTCTTTGTGGTTGTTCTCTGTATCCTTCTCCTGGGCAACAGGCACAACAACAACCATCTGTTTTTCAAAGGATAAGAAAATAGGAGAAATACTAAGGGGAGGGGTATATTATTCTGTACTTCAGCATATGGCTAGAAAGCAAATTTGAATTTTAGGACTGAGAGGAACATTAGAGATTTTCTAATTCAGACTCCTTCCCCAGCTTCTCCATTATACGCTCTGACAGATGGCCAAGCCAACTCCCTAAGTCCATTGACAGTTAATTCAGTTCCTCATGAGAGAGTGCGTGCCAGAATTGTTAGACTTCTTAGAAAGTCCATCCTAGTATTCAATTGACATCTGTTTCCATTATAAGTGACAGAAGATAGCCATCATTGTCCAAGGAACAATAAGCTTGCACTTAAACAGAAATGGTTTGGATCATCTCTGTAAGCTTCAGTTTCTTCCTCTTTTTATGATTTGGAGATGATAATATCTAAATTTCAAAATCATAGGGAAGAATAAATGAGATAAATATACATAATACATAGCATAATGTTTTCCATGGTAGATGTTTGCTAAATATTAATTCCATCCAGTAACTGTCCAAACTCATTCATTCACTCATAAAAAATAGATTTAGCATCTATCTTGTTCCAAACCCTAAAACTTTAATAAGAAAGCAGAGAATAAAACAGATACGTATCTTGCCTTAAGGAGAAAGTGTATCCAAAATAAACACTGAATTAGAAATGTGAGAAGTGGTAGAAAAGAAAATAGGATAATAAGAGAATACAAGCCAATTCTCTATTTTACACACACACACACACACACACGTCTAATGTTACCTGCAGAGTCTACTTAACTCAAGAATAAATATTCCAATGTCTGTATCCATTCTTTAGGTAGCAAGCATAGTTATGGGATGGCTTAGTTTTTCATACTAAAATATGGAACACTGAAAGATATTTAAACTAACTTTAAGGTTAATAATAACTCATGTCTACTATTTTAAATTCTTTCTCATATTTAACCCCTTTTCAACATTTAAAATACCAACTGCAAATATGTACACTTATATAGTCTGCACATTCTATGTATCAAATTTTAGTTGCTTTTATATTTGCTTTTATGTTGGGTGGAGAAGTAAGTTTCAATGGAAACTATAATCTACCTCCTTTGGTGAGCTTATTTTAAAATTATTCATAAGATATCTATATAGGGTTTCTTCACAGGACCTTCTGCTGTTATAAAGTGATCAAAAGTCCTATGTATCATCCCTTCTAGGTAGGAACCTGAAATAAATGCTTCTGGTCTTGTGCATAATCTGCCTAGCTGTCTACAACTCCTAGAGGCTACGATTCTCATCCCCTCCTCCCCATACTTCACTGTTTTAGTCATCAGTCTGGATTCATCTCAAATCATTCATTTTCTTCTGACTTAAGAAGACTTAAAGTTAGGGTCTCCCCTGGTGGCGCAGCAGTTGAGCGCTGGGCTGCAAAGCTGCCCACAGCCTCTGCAGCGCCGGTTCAATCCCCGGCCACTGGTGAGGGTCCCACATGGCACGCAGACCTCTCCTGCCACCCGCTGCTCCCCTCAACAGTGTACTTCATCAGTCTGCCTGTTCTGTTCCCCGCTCTGGCTCTGGTGAATTCTCTCACCCTCCTGCGCATCTGACTGTACCCAGTGCTTGTATAAATAAATAAATAAATCTTTCAAAAAAAAAAAAAGTAATTTAAAAAAAAAAAAGAGACTTAAAGTTAACACTTGGACATTGCCTGTATACTTTGTATTTCAGGCAGGCATAGATTTGACCCCATTACAAGTTCCTAAACAATGAATTTTGTCTATTCATCCTACTGATACACATTCAACAACCAATGTGTAGCCATAAACCTGGTTTTAAAATCCCAGTAGATTGTGGGGCCTCCACGGTGGCGCAGCAGTTGAGCACTGGCTTGCAAAGCTGCCTACAGCCTCTGCAGCGCTGGTTCGATCCCTGGCCACCAGAGGAGGGTCCCACATGGCGCGCAGACCTCTCCTGCCGCCCGCTGCTCCCCTCAGCAGTGTGCGTCGGTCCTTCTGCCTGTTCTGCTCCCCGCTCTGGCTCTGGTGAATTCTCTCACCTCCCGCGCTTCTGACTGTAGCCAGTGCTTGTATAAATAAATAAATCTTTTAAAAAAATCAAATAAAATAAAATCCCAATAGATTGTGTATTTGATCTTAAAAGACTCTTTATGAAATAGGCCTTATCGGGGCTCATTACACTTTCCTATCAGAAGAGCACATTTAAAAGAATGTTTAAATATTCCTACTATCCCAACCAGGTGCCCAGAATTTCTGTGCTTCTATCAGTAGTTGTCTCTCTGACCTTAAAATGATATAAATTTGAATATAAATGTGAAATTTATCATGGAGTATGATTAGTAACTCTGTGAAGAGATTTTCAAAATACCAGTTCAGCCTGTAGGATTTTCCCTCAAGGAAAATTTTCCCTCAAGGAAAATTCCTTACCGCATACACTAAATCTCAATTTTGTCCAGGGTACCAATGACATTTGCTACCTACCACCACACTGAAAAACAAAACCAAAAAGGAAAAGCAAATGCTACAAGCTGATGCAAGAGATGAGTGAAAAGTCTCCTTGACCTTGCTACTCTGCCTTAGTCTCCTTTCTTGACTCAGTCCACCCATCCTAAGTGGCCTCCTTTGGAAATGCTGGCTATGGCGTGGCACCAACCACAGGGCCTCCCTCAGGGACTTGTGCGCCAAGTGGGCACTTCCTGACTACACACATCACCAGCAGCTACAGCAACAGGGCCAGAGTGCAACAAAGCAGGCACTTGTCCCTGAAAGAAGGAAGAAATGTCACCCTCCCTCTGTGAATAGATGTGGTTGTTCTCACTGTCTTCCTTGAAAGCCTCATTCTCTGAAGTACAAGCTATTATATCACGGCAGATGTACCATCTGGGAAGTTTTCCAAATTCATCATGGAAAAGCATGAGGAGCTCAACATTAGCGCCTCCACGGAAGTTTCTGTCTCTCTCTCAGCCTGCCTGGCTGGCAGCACTGAAGTAGACAGTTGTCGAGAAGCTGGGTAGGTAGAATCCCAAATGTTGTGACAGAGGCACTCCCAGCCTGCTTCTCAGTTTGCAGAGCCAGTAGGTTTTGCCTGACAGCTGCACACATTTCACACGAGAAAACGTTTCACTGATGAGGCAGTAGCTTGAGTTTCTCTAAATAAACTACACTCTGAGAAAGGTGCAAAGTCACGAGCTTTACTGCACAGCTTTTACAAGGGAAGATACAAGAGCAATGCCGATGTTACTGCTTTGGCACAGACGGAGGGCGACGCTATGTTTGCCAATGGCTTCACTGCTTTCTGTTATGTCTCCTAATGTTTCAAATCCTTGATAGAAGCCATGGAAGAATTATGAAAAAAAAAAAAAAGATGTGTTCCCATCCTATAATGCAGGCTCTCAATCCTTGCCATCTATAATATAGGATCAATTGGTCCACCTCCTAGAGACCTTTGAAAACACGCTCATATATAAGAATCCCATGGTTTTAAGTATGTAAACTCAATTTTTTTAAGTACTTGAAGCTATTTAGCAACCTTTGCTTCTTTATTTCATGCTATCCATTATCTCCTCCCACGTGGAAGTGCTTTAAGAACTACAGCAGGTGTTATTGTAGAGAGGTTGACTCAAATGAACTTTGGAGGATCTTAGGTGCTTCCATTCTGGAATGCACCCTAAGAAAGAAGAGGAGATGTGTGTGTAGTCTCTGATTCTAAGGGCTGTTCAATGTGGGACTTCGACACAAGAAGGGTGAAAGGTAGGCGCTGAGGACAGTAGGCTCTCAAATATAGGACTGTAGACTGCTCAAATGGCCTGCAGGTCAGAGTGACAGGAAATAGAGGGCTCTTTGCTGTTTTGATGTAGATTTCTGATTATCCCTAGACTTTAAATATTTTAATGTTAAACGTAATTTTAAGATGTTATGGAGGACGGTTTTTATTTTTTTTTTATGCAAGGGAGAAAACACAGCAACATTTAGTATATTTGAGAATGTTCAGTTCTTAACTCCTTGGAAAGGTCCATTTGGATGTTGAGTCTGGTCTTCCTCTGCTGCCTTATCTCAGGGCACTCACCTCTCTGAATAGAGACTGCTTTGTTTTTGTTTTCCTAGCAAGATTCATCACGTCAGAGTTCATGGAATGAATGAGCTGTGAAGCAGACAACTGTATCTGTAGCAATTGTGCTGAAAACATATGTTATTGTCATTGAGTCTAGAAGTCAGATAATAGGTCTCCTGACCCATAATTTTCATGAATCTGTGGTCAGCTTTGGGTCATGAAGTTGGCTGCACTCACCTCAGCTGACCTCTCTTACATGTTCCAGGCCAACACTGTAGTCAACCTGTAGACTTAACTTGTAGTGGACTCTGCTACAGGTGGTCTTCTATCTTTCAGCAGGCCATCCTGGACTTCTCCTCAAGTGATGACAGATCCCAACAAGGAGAATTAAAGTTTTTAAGTCTACTGAAAGCCTAGGATCAGAACTAGTATGCTCATTGCTCATTCTGTTAGCCAGAATAAGTCCAGAAGCCAGACCAGATTCAAGAATTGGAAGAATCTTCAAAATTGTATTGCAAAGGGTATAAATACTGGGGTTATTTTTGCAATTAAGCCACAGTGACTTCAAGAATAAGGTGGAGCCCACGTGACAATGGTGACATGTAAGAATGCTTTCAGGTTTAAGAAGCAATGTGAGAAAAGCATGTAACATATTTCATAAATTGTAAAGAGAAATACTATTAGAGCAAAGATTTTTGTGTTTTCAGCACAGAATAATATGGGATGGGGTGGGGGTTGAGGGAAGCAGGGTTAGAAATGCAATTTGGGAGGGATTTCCATTCCACACTAAGAATGAAGGTTTTGTTCTATCACCATTTGAAGGCACAAAGTATTATAGCAGGGGAATACTTGGTTTCAAGTTTAACATTGATTCCACTACCCTGTTTTTGAAACTCCTGTTGTGGGTTTAATGATAACTACTCTTTCTTGGTTTCCTTCTTATTTATCTAATGTTTATTACTCAGTTTTATTTATTAGTTCTCTTTCCTTGTCCTACTTTAATTTTGGGCCACCCAATATTCTATCCTCAGCCTTCTAATTCAAAACTCCCCCTCAGCAATTTCATCCACTTCATTAATTTTCACTAATGTTGTATCGATGCTTCCCAGATCTATACCCCTCCCAGACTCTCTCGTGAGCCCTAGCCTCATTTATCTAACTGCATCCTGGATATTCTGTATGCATTTCCAATTCAATTTGCCTCAAAGTGAATCTCATTGCCTTCCCTTCTCTGTTTTTCACACTCCTGTGTGTTCTAACAGACTACCGTTATCCATTCAGATGCATGAACCAGAAGCTCAAGAAAGACCTGAACCTTCTCTCTCTCTCTCTCTCTCTCTCTCTCTCTCTCTCTCTATCTATCTATCTATCTAAGTCTTTAGGCTTTATGAGTTATATTTCTTAATATGTTATTAATGCCAGAACGTTGCATCTATTCACTGTGGCTGTGGTTTCTTGGGTACTCCACATTTTGTGGGAAGGTAAGAAATAATTTAGGGCCTCCCTGGTGGCACAAAGGGTTAAATCAGCAATATGAAGCTATTGGCAGCCACTGCAGCATGAGTTAGATCCCCTCCACAGTGTATTTCAGTAGATCTTCCTGTTCTGCTCCCCACTCTGTCTCTGGTGAATCCTTTCACCCCCCGCACTTCTGACCTACACCCCAGCTCTTTATGCTTAAGTAAATAAAATAAATCTTTAAAAAAGAAATAACTAACCTACCTAATACTAATTGGGAGATGATATATTGATGTCGTAGTGGTATCTCCACCAATTCTGTTCCCCATAACCTCGGAATTTGTATCCTATTACAAGAGAGAGCTGCGTTATCAGAAAAGATGGGAAAGAATAAGCTTTCCAGTGTGACTTTTGATCTTCAGATACGGTTGGCCTGAGACATCTCATCTGCATATGACTTGCAGTCCTAAAGGATGTAATATTTCTTCATGGTCATATCAAAGGCTCAGTCTGCTTTTCTTGACACACATGGACTTGGTGATTCCGTCAAGTAAGATAGCAGCACTAATTGAATACTGAAATTGCATAAGTTCTATCCACTACCTTAAGCAAAAGCTATTTCAACAACTTGTTCAAACAAAACCTTATGTGGAGCTTCACATGTAAATTAAAGCAGAGCTATCTCTATGGAAGTGTGGGGTAGAGGCATGGGAGAGGTATGAGAAATGAAGAACCAAATTTAAAATTCATGGGCATAGGGAAAACATGAGACCAACATACTCTAGGAAAAGAGCAAAAGTCAGTTCTTTGGAAATACACAATCAATTGGGTTATATCTGGCCATGTCTGGAATACAAGAAAAAATGTTTTATTAACTGGAAGTAATGATACAGAATTTTGACTAGATAAAGGAAGAGATAGACTGTCATGTACCTTCTCCCCAATTCCAGCAAATACCCTCCATGTCACACACTGGAGAATGGGGCCTTTTATCTCCACCTTCCTGCCATTGCTTCCCTGATCTGGTCTCTTTCTTCCCTGGACTCCTGAAATAGACTAAAACTGGTAATCTTGCTGCTAGTTCTTGACCCAGCCATAGTGCTTTGTACATGTTCATAATGTTTCACTAATGATCCTTTAATTAAATACCTCTGTCAAACTTATTTGTAATTTCTACAAGTGAAAGTACTAAGTCTTGTTCACCTTCACATCACCAGCACCTTATGCAGTACATGACAACTGATAACTCAGTGATACTTGATAAATAAACAACAGGAACAAAGCTTTATGAAAACTTAGGTATAGGAACACGAGGGAGAATGATTTGGGAGACACTCATATGCAAAGGACAAGGTGAGAGGGAACTGAAATAATACAGACTGGTGATGATAATAATGAGGTGACACAGAAAACTGCCAATGGACATAGAGCAAAGAAGAATATTGGAATTCTCTAAAAATGGAATCCACGGTACTCAGTGGGGCTTGAAAGGGCAGAAGGCATAATTGACAATAAATCCAAAATTGAGCCTGAAGCTAAGAGTGGATGATTTTAATAATAAGCCTTGGGGGCCCAGAGGGAAACTGAAGAACTCCTTTTCAGACATGGTCACTGTGGACTCTCGCTGTGCACAGTGTAAGCTACTGCTGTCGTGTATGACTTTTCTGTACTCTCCTCAGTTTTGAAGTTTTGAAAGCAGACCTCAGGGGACGTTAGGAGCTTGTGAACTGCTGACTGCATGCCGCTGCCTGAGAACACTTAGAGTAGTCATGTCCAACACTGCAGTTTCTTCCTTTGCTCTTTTCTGACATTGAAGACAAGATCATAATGGATTTTGAAAAATCAAGTTTGTTTCCCAGAATCTTAAGAATAATTCCAAAGGAGGGAATATTTTAAAAGAGATAAATGGGTGAATAGATATTTTTTAATGTGTATGCAAGAGTGTGTATATATGTGTATATATAGTTGTGTATATACACAATCCTAACACACCCATATATTTGTGTACACACATGCACAAATATATCTACCAAAGTATATATATACACACGTATACACAGATAGTCCTCAACTTAAAATGGAGTTACGTACCGATAAACCCATGGTTGAAAATATCAGAAGTCAAAAATGCATTTTACAGGGCCTCCCCGGTGGCGCAGCGGTTGAGCGCTGGGTTGCAAAGCTGCCTGCAGCCTCTGCAGCGCCGGTTCAATCTCCGGCTGCCGGGTGAGGGTCTCACATGGCAGACAGACCTCTCCTGCCACCCGCTGCTCCCCTCAGCAGTATACTTCGTCAGTCTGCCTGCTCTGCTCTCCCCTCTGGGTCTGGTGCATTCTCTCACCCTCTCGCTCTTCTGACTGTGCCCAGTGCTTGTATAAATAAATAAATAAATCTTTTAAAAAAATGCATTTTACATACCTAACTTACCAAACATTACAAGTCAACCTAGTCTTAAGCCTACTCAGAGCACTCTGCAGTAATTCCCTCCCTCTTCTTTTTGTCACAGGAAGCAAGCAACACAGATGGGGCTTTTGCAGAAATGGTAGAATGCCAACATATAAAACACAACATCCACAAGCACTGGTAACACAATAGACTGTAGACCTTGTGTTTATCCCTGGGTGTTGTGGCGGATGGGGATCTGCAGCCCACTGCTACTGCCCAGCTTCACAAGAAAATACCACATCCATATGGCTAGTCTGGGAAAAGATCAAAATTGAAAGTTTGAAGTATGATTTGTAGTGAAGGCATATCACTATCACACCATCATAACATTAAAAAAAAGTAAATCAAACCACTTTATGTTGGGAACTCTGTATACGTGAGTGTGTGTGTGTATAAATCTATATTTATATAGAAATAACATATATAATGCTTAAATTGGGAGCCTATTAATTTTTAATTTTTGATGGTCTGGTAAATTTTTACTCAATCAAATATATTATTTGGTCACTGTGATTTAGCAACTGAAGTATATTTTCAATGAAATTATGTTAACTATATTGAAGTTTATGGTTAAATTTCTTTTAAATTACTGTTAGGATTTCCCCCCCCCCCAAAGGTCACTCATTGTAATAGAGTAAGAATGGACCTAAATCTGGATTAAAAGCTTTTGGTTAATTCAGAGGGTTTTTTCCCTGACTCAGAATTAATGACTTAAAGCTCCCTGAAGATTTTGTATCTATAGGCAACAAACACCATCTTGCTGAGATAAAAACCTAGCAAGGGATTGGATTAATTCTCCATTTCTAATGAGAAGACAGTAATACCAACAATGATTTTAATTATATGCCAGACTTACAGAGCTCATTTCTTCCTAGGAGCTAAAGGAAGGTCTATATCTGTTACTTAATTTATACATAGAGACAAAGTGATTTGACAAAAGTTACACTGAATGCCAGAGTGGTTTGGATCCTATGTAATTGGAATTCAGGATTTTTTAAATTCTGCACTTAGTACTCTTTGTCCTAAATTCCCATGAAAGATGGAGTAAGAGAGAGAAGGGGGTTAGGGGGCGCAGGGAGGAATGGAAGAAATTGTAATTTACAGAATGAAGACTTTTAATGTGACATCACATCAAACATAAAAAAGAAATTTCTGAAGAAGATATCTGTGAAGCTTTAGAATACGAATTACAAGGAGCTATGAAATTTCTTTTACTAGAAGTGCTCTAACATAATGTAGATTCATATATGTCTGAAAACATTTATTGGATTACTATCTGATTGAGGCAAGATGGAAAAGATTATTTCTCGAGGTCTTTTCCAGTCATATAATTCAATGATTTCTCTATGATATGCTCTGTTACATTTTTTTCAAGTAAAACTCAAAAAAATACATGTATAATAAATGAAAAATGACACTGTTAAATTGCTTCCTTTCAACTTTACTAAGGAATACATGGAAAAGACTTTGCCTAAATCTCATCACTCTTGGCCCTCTGTAGTCTATTTACAAAACTGCATCTAGAGTGATCCTTTGAAAACAGGTCAGTCCATAGCAGCACTCTGCTCAACACCCTACGTGGTCTCTGCTGCACCTGAGTTCTTATAGCAGTCCACAGAGCCCTATGTGAGCTCTAGAAACATCCCATCACAACCTCGCTAAGGTCTTTTTAGCCCCATTCTCTGTCCTACTATCCACTATGCTCCAGCTACACTGGCCTCTTTGTCATCCCTCTGCTAGGAATGTGCCTCTCTCAGGACCTTTGCACATGCTGTTTTTTCTACCTAATTTTGTCTTCCATGAATTATCTTGATCTCCCTCAGTCTCTCTTTCTTCAAGTCTTTTCTAAGATATCACCCTTTCAATAAAACTATCTTCATTACCTCCTCTTTAAAACTGTGAACTTTCCCCAACCTCAACATTTTCTAATTTACTTGATGATTTGCTTTTTTGTGATGTTTATTTTTTGGTACTGGTCTCTCCCTTTCTCCCCAACACTACTCCTGCCAACTGTTAGAACATATGTTCCTTAAGGGCAGGGAATTGATTCATCTATTTTGTTAAGTGATTCATCTCAAATACCCAAATAACATAACAAAGTAATTTAATCATAACTTAGATTAAAAAAAAAGCACAAAGTGGATATGGAAAGAAAATAAAAGGACAAAGTAAAAAATGAGAGGACCCATGTTTTCATAGATGGAATCAATAAATAGCTATTGTTTTAATGTGATGATGTCTATTAGAAGGAATAAAGTTTAAGTATTTTTGTTAAACCTCGCTTTCATATATTTGAAAAGTTTGTATACTCCATTCAAGCATTTAATCTATTTTGAAGAAGGCTAAACATTGAACTATTTCACAAATGACATATATTCAAGTTCATCTATCATGTGAGTCCCTTCTCTCTTGCAGAATGACACCAGAATTGAGTGGTCCCTCTGTGGTCCCAAGACACAGGCAGTGCATGACCATCCTCTCACTTCTAGAGGTTTTGCTTTTATTTGTTCAGTCTAAGATCATGTTTGCCTTCCTTGAGGCTATATCAATAACTTGTATGGCACTGCTATCAAATTTAATTTCTAAGACTGTTAGGCTGCTTATTCCCCACTGTGTACAGCCAAGTGAAGGATCTTTTATTTTTCCAGTTAAGTAGCAATTTGGTAGATTTTAGCCCATGGCTACAAGATATCTAGATAATTTCAATTCAGCATAATTCTTAATCATAAAGTAAACTTCAACTATAAATTTTGGGGTATATGTTCTCTATTTCTATACTAAAGGAATGTAAGCAATTGACAAAATACTGAAGAGGACAGGTGAAGAGCTGGAAACCTGCAGCCTCCTGCTGGAACTTACCTTAGGATTGACATCAGTTCATTAATGAGCATCACTGAGGAACTATTGTTACTAAGCCATTATCTGTTGTCCACATTTATATTTTCCTAGCTTAAAGAGTATGTGGACTATAAAGACACAAAACAAACCAACAAACAAAATTAAGCAAAAACAAACCCTAGAAACATGACTTGCAGAATTGAAGCTACCAGAAGGGGCAGGAGGTGGCTACGAAATGGGGAGGGAGCCCAATAGCCCAATAGACAATTGGGGGGATTAGCCCAATAGTCTATTGGGGGGGATTGTGGTGTGGTGTGGTGATGACATTCATTAGACTTGCCTTAGAAACCAGATGTGGTGTATTTTCATGACCAATCATTTGCATGCTTTTGTGCTTGATGGGGTTTTTTATACATATCAATTTGATATAAATGAACACAAATGCATATATAAATAAAACATTCAATGTAAAATATAAGAATATTACCTAAAATGTTGCCAATTGATGAATGAGTCCTGAACAACTACTACTATGCATTTTCCATCTGCTAATCCTATCGTAGTAATAAAACCAGACATGCCATTGTCTTTAGATATGTGCTAGATTCCTTGTGACCTTTCTAGTAACATATGCATATCATTTTTCAATAATTTATCCTAGAATCTTTTTCAAGATATATCTCAATAATTTGCATACCTTTTCTTCCTGTTTCTTGAATATTAGAAATTTAATTTGACATAACCTTACCAAAGCTGTTAAAAAGAAGGTCAACCAAGTTCAAGGAAATTGGCATGAAGTGTTGTATTATTATAAAGCACATTGCTAGATTTTTCTATAATTATACCTTTAATTCTAAATAAATTACATTAAGAATCTATATTAAACCATGAATGATGGCCAATTAAAAGCATCTCTAATTGGAATTGCCCTTCAATATGGAGTTAGTGATAATGAAATAAACTGCTTTTTATAGTTTTGATGTTCTACTTAAATGATTCCTGCCCTCACTGAGAAACACTGTGATATTTTGACATATCAACTGTGTCTAAATATCAGCTTCTCTGATGGGGCCTCCCTGGTGGCTCAGCGGTTGAGCGCTGGGTTGCGAAGCTGCCCGCAGCCTCTGCAGCGCCGGTTTGATCTCTGGCCACCGGGCCAGGGTCCCACATGGCGCGCAGACCTCTCCTGTCGCCCGCTGCTCCCCTCAGCAGTGCACTTTGGTCCTTCTGCCTGCTCTGCTCCCCGCTCTGGCTCTGGTGAATTCTCTCACCCTCCCGCGCTTCTGACTGTACCCAGTGCTTGTATAAATAAATAAATAAATCTTTAAAAATATATATATATATATATATATATATATATATATATATCAGCTTCTCTGGTATGGAGAGTCCTCAAAAAAATAAAAATAGAAATTCCATATAATTCAGTTATAATATCTATCTGTATTGTTCTGAAAAATATAAAAACACTAATTCAAAGTGCTATATGCACCTGTTTATTGCAGCACTATCTACAATAGCCAAGAACTGGTAACAACATAAATATCCATTGAATGGGCCTCCCCGGTGGCGCAGCGGTTGAGCGCTGGGTTGCAAAGCTGCCCGCAGCCTCTGCAGAGCCGGTTCAATCCCCGGCTGCCAGGCGAGGGTCCCACATGGCGCGCAGACCTCTCCTGCCGCCCGCTGCTCCCCTCAGCAGTGTACTTCATCAGTCTGTCTGTTCTACTCTCCGCTCTGGCTCTGGTGAATTCTCTCACCCTCCCACGCCTCTGACTGTACCCAGTGCTTGTATAAATAAATAAATAAATCTTTAAAAAAATCCATTGATTAACACATGGATAAAGAAAATAGAGTATATATTCACAATGGAACACTATTCAGCTATTAAAAAAAAAGGGTGAAATCCTTCTATTTGCAGCAACATGGATGTACTTAGGGGTATTGCACTTGGTGAAGTAAGCCAAAGACCAACACCCACCACATGTACATTTATATATGTTACATGGAAAAAACACTTTATTTTTAATTTATTTAGATGAACTAAATAAACAAAACTTTTGAACAAAGATCAATTAGTGGTTACAATAAGGGAAGGGGGAGAAGATGGCTAATTGGGGACAATGGTATGGTGAAGGACCGGACTTTCACTTCGGTAATATATTAATATAAACATGTTAATTTTCAATGGTGCATACTTGAAATATATAATGTTACAATGCAGTTTTACTTCAATTTAAAAAAAGGTATCAGGGCCTCCCCGGGGCTGCAGGCGGTTGAGCGCAGCGCTGTGAAGCTGTCCGCAGCCTCTGCAGCACAGGTTCTATCGCAGCCGGCCGGGAAGATACCCACATGGCACAGCAGACCTCTCCTGTCTCGCCCACTGCTCCCCTCAGCAGTGTATTTCTGTCGGTCTGCCTGTTCTGTTCCCCAGTCTGTCTCTGGTGAATCCTCTCACCTCCCACACATCTGGCCTGTACCCCTGTTCTTGTGTGCATGAATAAATAAATCTTTAAAAAAAAATTTAAAAATTAAAAAGTATCAAAAGCAATGAATGAGTGAATGAATGTCTGCTTCCCTTCTGCCTACTTTTCTACCTTTGTGTTTAGGTGTATAGAGTGGGGAGGAGGACTCTGTAGTTGAATTTAGGATCTTCAAAAACCCCTATTCTATGACTTATTCATCTGCCTGTCATTTGGTGTTGTAAAACAAAAATCTCTAAAATTGTTTGACTGTTAACATTCCTAAATTATGATTAGTCTGAATGTTGATGAGTGGCAGAATACCCCAGAAAGGAAGATTTATCACATTTAATGCTAGTAGGTTATTTACTATGCAAAGTGGAAAAATATGAAAAATAGATTACTTATGAATTATTACTTAGAATTTTGATATTTTAGAATCAATTTTAATGTGACTATTTTGTTGCTTGTTTGTGACTCTGAAATTCAGAATGACTGTAGGTACTTTAGCCTATGTTCTACTATGCCAATGTGTCCATTTGAGGCAGTATGTGTGAAGGTGGGAGGTGGAACAAGAAATCTCTCAAGTGAAGTTTTTTGTTGAATTTACTTTGTAATTCAGAACAACTGCGCAAGGTAAAGGGAAGAACACCAGGCAAGAAACCCAAAAACCACGCCAATTCCAGGTCTACCACTTAGATACTGGTTCTTGGGGTCAGCTTGTAAGAACACAGCATTGCAGTTTCTTTTACTGAAATATGGAGAAACATATCTTCCAGAATTGCCTCAGGATACTTTTGCTCAAATATGAAAGTGTTCTATGAACTATGAAATACTATGCAGAATTCCAGAAATATTATGTCTTTTCCTATTCACCTCCTAATTCTATCAGAATGGTCAATTTGGCAGATATGTCTTATTTAAATCTTTGGTCACCAATTAATCACACCTTTGGCAAAGAAAATGGAGTTGCAGAAATAACAAGCTGTGTATAAAAAACTTTAATACATGATCCAAAACACATGTTGCATTTACCCAGTTTAAAATAAAAAGAAATTTAACTTGGCAGATTTTTTTTAAACAATGATCAATTAATTGTTTGTGTTGTTATTTAGTTGATTGGGTTTTCTTTGCCAAGATTTGAAAATGCTGAACTTTCTCCATTACAGGCAAAATAAAATGTCATCAAACCATATTTTCCAACTGAAAAATATTGTATTTTATATAATTGTTTTCCATCCATTTACTTTATGGACTCTGTCTGCTTCATGGTGCTGTTGGCCAGAAACAAATTATTTTTAAATATTATTTTTACATTTTTATCCTTTATCTTAGCTGTAAAATTATACACATTTATTCTTTTCTCCTATAAACCCATCTGTGGTTGCTGAAAAGTAAATTATTTCATTGAAGGTCAGCATTAAATCCAACCAGATTTACCTTTTATTAATCCTTGTGTGTTGCTCAGGTTGTAAGCTTTTTATCACTGCACTATACCACTTTTTGGCCCCAGAATCTTTGCTCTCAATTTGATTCATTATGCTTGTCTAATGTAATAGATGTTTGGATTTAGCCATCTGGGCATCTGAAACCATGGCATCAGACCAGTGACTCCTCCATTTGGTACAGCTCTGATGTCCACCTCTTTACTACACACAATTTGCCTAAAATGCACAGCCTGCATCCAACAATTTATTGTGAGCACGTATGCTTTAGTCACACTTTCTAACTCTCAATTAGGAAATTCTCAAATTCAGTCATCACATGTTTTATGGGTTATGGAAACCCAGGGGGCCATTCAAATGGACAGACAGCTGAAAAACTGGGTGGCAGTTAAATGCAGATCAAGTGAGACTCTCCACAGATCAGCGATTTACTATCACTCCTGTGCTCAGTCTACATCAAGGAAGAGCAAAAACCTATTTTCAGCTTTGAGTAAATGAGGGATGTTAAACTTGCAGTCATGTGCCACAGAACCCTATATGGAAAGATGATGTGAAGAGGACAATTACCTCAACTATTCAAATTAGCCCTTCAGATTAGTCTTTGAATTCCTGTTTCAGTAATCTGGAAAGGAACCAAGGTGAGAAATAGAACATAATTCCCGGGCTTCTTTACTTCTGAGGAGCTGCATATTCTTCCCAAGTCCCCTCTGCCTTGAAGACTCCCTAGTGTTTCCACTTGGAATTGATGTTTTTGTTGCAGCCCAAGGCACTAACCTATAGGGCTAAAATGTAACAGTTTCCACTTATCTCCAAGTGCATAAGATGCACACAAGAGCACCCACATGCCCGTGTGCCTATGTAGAACTGTTTTCATTCTTCATTTGATGACCTAGTTTTGCATGCCTGTTTTGGATCATAAGAATCTTCAGGTTAATGGTCATAGCCCTTTCCTCTGGGTAATTCCCACAATATCTATGTGTAGGAAAGCCTGCAACTTAATACAGAATATTAAATCAAACTACGCAATTTTCAGCTTTGCATGACTGGAAAGTCTCATTTTGGAACTGGAATCTGAGAGCTATATATTCTCTTTGGATTAACTTCTAAACCAATATTATGGGTAGCATTCTGTAAACACAGGTAGACATGCTAATGGACTGACATCTGCACCAAATCATGCACTTTTAAAATAAGGAATCTGGGAGAGTAGTAGCCATAGAAATGAACCCAGCTCTTATTCCCAGGATGGTGACTGAGTTCTTTGTGCAAAAAAGTACATGTGAGAAGGTGCTGGCTGCAAAAGGAAGCCTGCCCTTGACTGCCAAGACTCTGCTCTGAATTCATGACATAACAGTCTTCCCAACTAAAGAGTTCTCCCTTCTTGCTTGTCAGGCAGCGATGTTCTTGGCCAATTAAACTAAACCTGGTTTCTGAATTTTTGAGTTTCAGCCACCAAATGGACTCTCCTCTAAAAGAAGATCGGTAACAATTCCACTCAGAGATATTTCAACTTAAGACTTAAGTGAATTAACAGAAATGTTTTTATTTATTTATTTTTTATTTTTATTTATTTATTTTTTTTTTTTTTTGTCCTTCCATGATAGACTTTATTTATTTATTTATACATAAAAGGACTGGGGTGTAGGCCAGAGGTGCTGGGAATGAGATGATTCATCAGAGACAAAGTAGGGGGCAGAACAGGCAAATCTACTGAAATACACTGCTGAGGGGAGTTGCAGGGAGACAGGAGAGGCCTGCTGTGCCATGTGGGTCGCTCCTGCCTGAGGGATCGAACTTGTGCTACAGTGGCTGGAGATAGCTATACAGCGTTGTCTGTTAAAATTAAAAAAAACAAACAAACAAACCAGCAACCACCAGGGAGGCCCATATGACAGACTTATTTTTCTTAGCATAATTCTTTGAAGTTTATCTAAGCTGTGGCACATGTCAATACTTCCCTTCTCTTTAAGGTTGAATAATATTCCATTGTATACTCACAACACACTTTGTTTATTTATTAAACGGTACTTAGGTTTCCTTCCACCTTTTGGCTATTGTGAATAATGCTATGAACATGTGTCTACAAATCTCTTTAAGACCCTGCTTTCAAGTATTTTGGACACATACCCAGAATGTAATTGCTGGGCCATATAGTAATTCTATTTTTAATTTTTTGACAGACCATGGTACTATTTTTCATAGTAATATGTGACATTTTATATTCACACACCAGTAGTATAGAAGGATTATGATTTCTCCACAACTTTTTCAACACTTATTTTCTATTTTTTTGATAATAGCCACGCTAATGGATTTGAAGTAGTATATCATTATATCATTGTGATTTTGATTTGCATTTCTCTAATGGTGATGATGTTGAACATCTTCTCATGTGCTTTTGACAATTTGTATATCTTCCTTGGAAAAATGTCTATTTCAGTCTTTTGCCAATTTTTGAATCAGGTTGCTTTTTCTTTTTTTTTTTTTTTTTTATAAATTTTATTGTTATATTCCCCATACAATTGCAGCCCCCCATTCTGACCCCAATCCCTCCCCTCCCGCCCCCGCCCCCCTAAAAGTGTCTCTGGTTCATAGTTTTTTGTTGATTTTGATTTTCACTTTCTTATAGTTATTCATTTTCCTGGTCCCTTATTTAAGTTTTCTAGATTCCTGCTATGAGTGAGACCATCTGGTATTTTTCTTTTTCTGCTCAGCGAAATATTTATTTATTTTTTAAAGATTTATTTATTTTTATACAAGGCCAGATGCACGGGAGGGTGAGAGGATTCACTGGAGACAGAGCAGGGAACACAACAGGCAGATTGACTGAAATACACTGCTGAGGGGAGCAGTTGGTGTGCCAGGAGAGGTCTGCTGCACCACGTGGGTTGCTCCGAGGCCGGCCGGGATCGAACTGGTGCTGCAGAGGCTGTGGACAGCTTCACAGTGCAACCCTCAACCGCCTGCGCCACTAGGGAGGCCCAGAAATGTTTTTAAAATTAAAGGGAGTGGGTATGTCAAATACATTGGGGACCTATTAAAGTGTGGAAATTGTAGGCATTTTAGGAGTAAATGGTTATTATGATTTTGAAAATTAGATTCTTATTTTTTTCATTAAATATATTTATTTTATTATATCATTGTTCCTTTTTTGTTGAGTGTTTGATTTGTCTCCTCAGGTGTGGTCCCCTTAGTTCTCCCACCACCATAGCACTGGTGACCCATCACCATAGTCCCTTTGTGCTCTTCCCTCCCCAGTTTCGGCCCATCTTTACCCCACCCCCAGGCCCCACCCTCCACCCCCACTGCCCACTGTCCGCCTCAGGTCGATGGTCAACTTGCAAGTTTTGTCTTTTTCTTGACCTTTTTCAATTTCTCTATATTCCACATATAAGTGAAACCATTTGTGGCAACATGAATGGAGCTGGAAGGGATTATGCTAAGCAAAATAAGTCAGAAAGAAAAAGATAAATATTGAAAGTTAGATTATTTTGCAGATAATGTATATAGAAAGATAAAATTCCTGAGGAAAATTTTTATCCTGAACAAACTAGTAATTGTTTTATTTGTATGATCAAGGATGAACACTGATGACTGGATCATACATGGTTTTTGCAGTTTTCTAGGTGTTTTACTTTTTGCAACTCAGAGGTCACAGACCACTGCTTTGTTTTAATGACTCTTGTAAATTGTCACCAATTTACAATTTCCAAATTGTCTGTTCTATGGATCATTATTCATAGAACCAATTTTGAAAATTTCAGATAGTTTAATTTTAAATCTATTTCATAAATAGTTCTGTTTTTGTAGAACATTCTTAGCAGCATTTTAATCTCTGTTTCCAGAATTTTCTTATGGGTAATTTTGGCCAGTTGTTTTATTTGGATTCCTAAGTCAAATTTAAACACTATTAAGATGTCACAACATGTCAATATAAAATTCAATGTAGCCATATAATAACAGAAGAATTAAAAATAAAATGACATGAAATGACAGCACTGCTTTCAAATTGTCAGCATTAATGATTGCCTCCATTTATACCAATATTTCATTCCTTTCATTCTATAGTATCAAGGGAATAAGCAGCATTAGGAGAATATATTCTAAAGAAGCTCATTATTTGCAGATCTGGGGGGTATTGCTTCATGATGGAGCTACTAAATTCAATTGACCCTACCTTACAATCAGTACATATATTCATTATTTCAATTTATTAAAAATGTATTATCTAAAACCACAGTTAACTAGCTAATACAGTTGCTTAATCTCATAATAGCCACCATTTTTATCATCTTTCACTAACAAATCTTTCACTAGAAAATCATCTGTCCCTGAAGCAAATTCTTATTTTCATTTTGATAATATTGTTTTCTAATTTGGATTTTTAAGATCAACAGACTAGTGTAGGAAGAGAATTATTAAATACAGGCTTTTACATATAACCTTGCAAATTTGCAAGGTGAGTTTTGTTATATATTGTTTTATTTCATCTTATTATTTTTGTTATTTAATGTTTATTTCATTATGCTATAATACAAAATGGTGTTTATAGATGAGATGTGGTAGAATGATACATTTTCTTTTCCTAAACATTTTAAATTACTTTAGAATTTCTCATTGTCTTTGACTGACTTGATTTTCCTTGTATTTACCAGTAAATTATCTCCAAACTCTCCACAAATTTTCTAGATACTATTTCCAGATATTTCGATGTATTAGGTATACAGCCAATCTCATGCGATCATTAGTTGGTAAATTGGAGATTAATTTTCACTCTTGTTCATTGAGAAACCCCATTTCACTCTTTTGATATAAATCAATCTAGATTTATTCACCTATGTGCCCAGCTCTCAGAAGTATCCCATGAACTGACTTTGCTTCTCTGTTCAGTAACCACATCTATCTTATTAGCCTATCTGTAATTAGGCTGGAGAAATGTGCACAGGAAGTACTTAAAGAACTTTAATGTCTGAAATATTTTATTCGAACATTGCACTCAATCTATTATTTGTCTGAGTAGACAATTTTAGAAGGAAATATTTTTTCCTATATATTTGCTTCATAATCTCCAGTACCCAATGTTGCCAGTATGAAGGCCAAAGCCATTTCATATTCTGCACTTTTGCATGTGACTGGTTCCTCCATCCTGTGAGTATGTAACATCTTCTCTATGTTCATATGCTCTGAACTGACTGGACGCTCTATCTGATGTTGATCCATTTTCATTCACTGTGCTGGATACTTAGTGAACTCTTTCCATATAGAAAGAGTTGGCACATTTGTGAAATATTCTTAAATTATTTTTCAGCTCATTTGTTATTCAGTTCCCCTCTCTTCTATTTCAGGAACACCAATATATGGCCCTTGAGTCTCTAATTTTCTTTTTAGATTTTTTTTTAAATATATCTTCTGGAAGATTTAACTTTATAACCTTTCTAAATAAGCTTTTTGTTTATAACATAGTATTTTTAATATTCCAAAGATCATTTCCTAAATTTTTCTTTTCTATAAATCTTAATCTTTTAAGATTAAATTATATCATAGTTGCAATATTTTCTCTCTGCTTCCTTTGTATATGAAACTTTTTTTTTCTTTTTTATTTTTGAGAAATAACCATCATTACCATAACATTTTTTCCAAGAACTTCATTTGTTTTTTCATTTGCTGTGGTCTCAGTCCCCCATATTAGTGGCTTTATTCAAATGTCTAATACTCCTTACATCTAGTTTAGTTTATAAAAGTCAGAGGAGGGATTGTTCCAAAATCTCTCAACATATGCTGTGTGTCTTCTTAGCTATGTCTTTCATTAGGGTGATAGATATGGTTTGACTTTCTAGTTAGTTAGATATTCCAGAAGAATCTTCCAGTCTCCCACCTAGAGACTTTAACCTGGTTTTGCCCTTGTATATTTATACTCTTAAAACTTTTACTAATATTTTCAATGAGTTTTAAGGAGGGAGCTAAACCACCCTTGATCAAGAATTCTCATTTATTGCTGTATAGTCTCAGCAGCCAGAGCACAACTTGCAAAATTAATGATTAATTAAATGATTGTTGATGAATAGAAGATTAATAGAATCTAAAAATTTAAAGTGATTGTCCTTGCTACTTTTTTAATGTATGATTTTGAGAAAGGTTTTATTTTGAATTCAAGGTTAAGGGAATTAAAAGGTCTTACATGTGTGGCTCCTTTGTTGCTAAGATAATGAATGAAAGGCTTTAAGAGTACCTAGCTCAGTTCAGAACCAGGAACAGCCTACTTTTTTCAATTGAGGTAGCTTTGGTTTAAAATACTATATATGATTTAGAGGTGCAGAATCACCTCCTTCAGGTGTATATTACCACACCATACCCACCACCAAGACACCCATAGTTCTTTGTGCCCCTCACCATTTCCATTTCACTCTCCCCAACCCCCTCATGGTCTGGTAACCTCAATTCTACAGTGATATTTCTAGAGTTTGTTATTGGTTTAGTTTTATGTAACCCTTTGAAACACCTTTTTTTTTTTAATAGAAGCCCAAAAGGTACATCAAATGTTAATGTGGATGCTGGGCATTCTGTATTTATCTGCATAAATACAGATAAATTTCCTCTCTGTTTAACTTATTTATTAAGTAACATGATGTTGTTCAGAAATTTTTCTTATAATATTGAAGCATTTTTCAATTAAATTAGTATCTAGAGTTTTATCTTTCATATTTCAAGACACTGAGAGAGTTAAATCATGATCTGAACTAAAGGATTCTGAGAGTCCTTTAGGGTATCACCAGATCTAGTAATGAATGAGTTCTGGGAAATATGAAACTCTTTACAAATAAGGCATTTCATGGTAAATAAATGTCAGACCCTATCTTTCTGAAAATTATGATCTATATTTTTGCAAAGTGTTCTTAAATTACCTGTTGATAATTTTCTTCACCTCCATTCCAGAAATAACTGATGCTTCTTATACTTGTGCAAGAGTAACTTAGGTTTGTTCATATCTTTCTCTACCGACATCAGCTACAGCTCATCCTTTGCTTTCAAAATATGTACCCTTTGCCCTACCCATTTCCTGTGGTTTATGTCTTCAAAAGTGATATAATGGGGCTTCCCTGGTGGCTCAGGGGATTAAAATGCAACCTATGAAGCTCTCTGCAGCCTCTGCAGCATGAGTTCCATCCCCAGCCAGGGAGCTACCCACATGGCTCAGCAGACCTCTCCTGTCTTGCCTGCTGCTCCCCTCAGCAGTGTATTTCGACCAGTCTGCCTGTTCTGTTCCCCACTCTGTCTCTGGTGAGTCCTCTCACTCTACTCCCCGCACCTCTGGCCTGTACCCTAGTTCTTGTATGCATAAATAAATAAATCTTTAAGAAAAAAAATAAATAAAATTGATATAATGGGTGTTTTCAGTACCTTATCGTAATAATAGACCAAGATAGTATAGTTTTCATTTTTTATTGTTCCACAGCGTATAATAATGTTTTGCAGAGTAAACAGTAAGCTTGTATTTGAAGAACTGAATAATTGTATACTTTCAACATATCCAAAACACAATACCATAGCATTTTCGCAAACTACAGATTAATGTATTTTATTTAGTAAAATTTTGTTTAATAAATTTTTAGTAAAATGTTCTAGAATTAAAAATATTTTTTAGTAAAACTAAAAAATCTCTTTTCCCCTCCAGTAATATAACATACTAGATACGTTCTTAAGTTTAAAAAAAAAAAAAAAGCTTTGTAAAATATTAATACTTTAAATGGGCATTTTCTCTATACCTGTGTTCTTATATAGTCAACAAGTATTTATGGAGAAAGAATCTACAATGGCAATAATAATAACTGAGATTAATATTCGCACTTTGTTACAGAGCATGTTTATTATAAATTGGGTTCATTCAGTCAGTCATCATTTAACTGGATATCATTGGATATCATTCAAATGTCTCCTAAACATTTATTTTTGGAGGGCCTCCCTGGTGGTACAAGGAGTTAAGATGCAATCTATGCAGCTCGCTGCAGCCATTGCAGCACGAGTTCAATCCCCGGCCAGGGAGCTACCCACATGGTACAGCAAACCTCTCCTGACTCGCACACTGCTCCTCTCAGCAGTGTATTTCAGTTAATCTGCCTGTTCTGTTCCCCATTCTGTCTCTGGTGAATCCTTTCACCCCCCGCAACTCTGGCCTTTACCCAGTTCTTGTATGTATAAATAAAGAAATCTTTAAAAAAAATTTTTTTTGGAGGCTAAGATTTGTTAGTTGCCAAACCAAGAACAGATAGAAGTAACTGTTCCCATGATTAATATTTGTCACTAAATATAACTTTAATATATAGAATCCCTCATTTTATTACTTATTTTAATAATGCAAATGGAGTTTTAGGTTATTGCTTCTGCATAAAATTTCATTCAGTTCTGAGAGGAATCAGAAACTAATTGTAATAAATTTGGAATTTGATTAGAGTCAGGTTGCTATTTTAATATTTCTTTCAACCACATTTATACTTAAACCGCTGGATTTGGATAGGTCAGGGTTTGCATTTATCCAGATAGCATAGAAGCATATCTCCTTAGAGATATGCTTATCTCTAAGCATATGTATATGCTTATCTCTAAGCATATCTCCTTATGCTTATCTCTAAGCATATCTACTTAGAGGTTTAGCATTAGATATTTAATTTTTGTACTGTATAGCCAATCTATAGAAGATTATGGATCAGCAAGCAATATGATTTGCCAACATGTGTCCATTTTTCATTTTAGAACAGGCCAATTGCTTGTGCAATAATATGACATTTCTATGTAACTGTTTGCACAGATTACAGTTGGTTTTCATTTTTTTTTTAAGTGTGAAGTTTGTATTTGGACTGTTTATTGAAGCAGTAAAATCTTTACATAAAAATGACAGTATTGTTTTTTAATGTATATGATTTTAAAAATATATGCTAATATAGCATTAGTTCATGAAATATAAAACTATTTTTGTTTGTAAGTCTTTAGCATTTATTTACCCTTTAAGTCATACTTTTTTTCATTTTGATTAAAATAAAAAACTAGTTGGGATGCTTATATTGAACATCTATTGAACATTTGCTATATGCCAGATATGCTTCTATACACTGTGTATGGATTCTTTTAAGCCTCATACCAGTCTTACAAGTTTATTATCATTTACATTTTATAGATTAGAAAAATGCAAAGATTTAATGCAATAGAGTAAAATAATGGACGAAAAGAATTTTCAAAGTACTAAAATTCACTAAATATTACTAAATACCAACTCTATCGGGGGTATCGTTTTAAGTGTTTTGTGTATACTATGTATTCTAATCTTCACCACACATGTGAAGTAGGTGCGATTATCATTCGCATTTCACAAATGAACAAGGAAAGTACACTCCTTTGGAGGGGAAGAGTAAGTAGCTCGCCCAAATTCAAGAGACCAAATTACAACACAAGTAGCTGCATTCATAGTGGGTGCTAACACAGAACAGAATGTATCTGTCCCAGGGATTGTTGCAAGGATTAAGTCAGTTAAAAACACATAAAGTGGACCTCCCCTGGTGGCGCAGGTGGTTGAGCACCATGCTGTGAAGCTTTCCGTGACCTCTGCAGCACCAGTTCGATCCCGGCCGGCCGGCGAGGGTCTCACATGGCACGGCAGACCTCTCCTGCCATGCCCGCTGCTCCCCTCAGCAGTGTATTTTGTCAGTCTGCCTGTTCTGTTCCCCGCTCTGTCTCTGGTGAATCCTCTCACCCTCCCGCTCATCTGGCCTGTACCCTGGTTCTTATATAAATAAATAAATAGATCTTTAAAAAAAAAACACATAAAGTCCTGAGAACCGTGTCTGGCACATAGTAAGGCCTACAGACACGTTAGCTATTGTTGTTGCTGCTTATCTTCTTATGCTAGCTAGAAATTATGGTGCTAAGACATGAAGGGGATGTTTAGTCCTTGCAGCAGTTTTCCTCACGTATTGGCTTGGCAGGAGTTGGTTTCAAACCCTCTCCTGAAACAGTCACCACTTAGGTTAACAGTTTACCCTGAGGGCAAAGTCCCTTCCCTATGGCATAGGGCCAAGCAGGGATGAGACATTTCCTGTCTGATGTATGATGAAACATAGGTGCACCTGAAGAACTTGGTCTTAGGCATAATTGAGACATCACTATGCACTCAGTGACTTGCTATGAAACTGCTATTTGGTCAAATACTGACTTCCCATCTAAAAAATCAGGACTAGACCACCCGAAGTTGTTTTGAATGACAGTGTGTATGTCCTCTTCCTGACTCAATGACCCCTGGAGCTGCATAATCAGTCAGTGACCTTCCCAATGAATAGAGATTTTCTTCCCCTTTTTACAAAACCCTGTGCTTCCCTGCCAGGCACTACAACCAATGCAAACAGTACTACACATCTTCCCAACTTTAGAAAATGACTATAAGTATAAAATATGATAGCATGTGAGAATGCTCTGTAAATCTGTGCAATAATGCAATAGAGGATGGGGGTTAATTTACCCCTGCAGGACTTCTGATCCATCTACTAGGACGATAGATCCGTCCTTTCCTGATAATAGATTAATGGTAGATGTAAAACATTAGAAGCTGTGTGGCTCATTAACCCATGACACTAGAACCTTAGTTACAAAAGTGAACAACATTATAGAACACATATTAGCAAGAACATTAACGAAATGATCAGGATTTAATGTTTCTTAATGGCCCATTATATCCTTTTTGTTCTTGAAGTCGATTAAAAAATACATGAATCTGTGGCATGGAGATTATTATCATTCTAAAGAGTTGACATCAGAACACTAATAGACACATGAGGGTTTGCTACTTTTGGCCTGGAAACTGGTATTTTCAGGAACAGCAGCTGTTAGAAATCCTCCTTGAAGAAGCTTAACCAAAATTTACCTAGTAATTAACGCCAGCTACTGATGCTTTGACTGATATATGAAATTAGCAAGAAAACTATAGCCAATGAAACTAGTTTTCATTCTGCATTTAAATTGTTGCAGCAAAAGAGAATTAGATCAGGAGCCAGTACTAAATTTTACTACAAAAGAGGGTTTGCTTATAGCTGAAAATATTCTCTCAGACAGAATGTAAATTATGATGAGGCCACAATTTAGTTATGATGGTATAGTTTGTGTTAACTGGTAACATTTATGGAACAAATATTCTTTTCCTAGCTAAAATATTTTATTATATTTTAGAAATAACCACCCAATATAGGAATATTCCATATAACACATAATTCCATATTTGGAAGGTGACTTTTTTATTTCTTCACTCTATTTCATCAGTTAGTGATTTCTGCCTATTAAGACTGACATCATGATACAGTTTTTTAATAGAATCAACCTTGTATGGTTTTACTATATGTTTTATTGTAATTAAGTTGTATTTTTACAATAACAAGTAATGAATAATCCGTATCCAGCTGATTTTATCCAACCAATTTTGAAATCAAAGTTGATTAAATTAATTAAAGATGTGACCAATAGTTACATATAAGGATTGATTCTATTTTTTATTTTTATTTATGCATACAAGAACTGGGGTGTAGGCCAGAGGTGCAGGGGTGAGAGGATTCACCAGACACAGGGTGGGGAGCAGAACAGGCAGATCTACTGAAATACACTGCTGAAGGGAGCAGCAGGTGAAACAGGAGAGGCCTGCTGTGCCATGTGGGTTAACTCCTTGGCCGGGGATAGAACTCTGCAGTAGCTGGTGACAGCTTGAAAGCGCCAAGATTTTAATACTTGCACCACCAGGGAGGCCTGAATTGAGATTCTTAATGAAGAAGTATTTAGTTTTATTCATTTGTAATAAATATTTTTGTTTAAGTACAGGAAATAGGCTTTGTAACTAGAATTTCAAACTTTAAATTTATAAGACAAAGAATAAATTACCCGTGTCCCTCAAAATCTTTTTCTTTTTCTTTTTTTTTTTAAGATTTATTTATTTATTTATACAAGCACTGGGTACAGTCAGAAGTGCAGGAGGGTGAGAGAATTCACTAGAGCGGGGAACAGAACAGGCAGACCAATGAAATACACTGCTGAGGGGAGTAGCGGGCGGCAGAAGAGGTCTGTGCGCCATGTGGGACCCTCGCCTGGTGGACAGGGATTGAACCAGCGCTGCAGAGGCTGCGGGCAGCTTCTCAAGCCAGCGTTCAACTGCTGTGCCACTGGTGAGGCCCTCAAAATCTTTTTCATGGTGAATCAGATGATGGAAATTACTGGTATCGGAATAAATTTCATGACCAGAAACAACAAGCGTTGGTGAGGATGCAGAGAATAAGGAATCCTTGTACATTGCTGTGGGAATGAATGTAGACTGGTCCAATTCCTATGGGAAACAGTATGGAGTTTGGTCAAAATATTAAAAATCAATCTATCACATGACCTAGCAATGCCACTATTAAGTATCTGCCCAAAGAGTGCAAAAACAGTAATTGGAATGGATCTGTGCACCTCTGTGTCCATTGTAGCACTCTTTACAATAGCTAAATTATGGAAACAGCCTAACTACCCAAGAACAGATGAGTGGATTAGCAAGATGTGGTATCTATACACAGTATAATACTTCTCAACTATAAGAAAAAAAATAGATGAACTCTTGCCATTTGCAAAGACATGGATGGAACTGGAGGGGATAATGCTAAGCAAAATAAGTTAGAAACAGAAAGACAAATGCCAGATGGTTTCTCTGTATAGAGAAACAAAACAAAAGGCCAAATAAAGCCAAACCAATAACAAATCTTAGACATCATATTGTATAGAACCAAGGCTACTGGAGGGGGAGAAGGGGAGGTGGGGCAACCCAGAGAGGGGGCACATGGGACTATGATGGAGGACTATAGGAGCTTTGGTGGTAGAAGGGGTGTGGTAATATGCATCTGAAGCGTGTGATCATACACTACTCAACCATGTATAGTGTTGTAAACCCATGTTAACTCAATAAAAAGAAGAAAGTTTGTGACTCTCCCAGAACATGGCATTTTTATATTATAATTTAGGGTCTTGTAGGGTAGATGGAAGTGATCAGTTTTTTTCCCCGCCCTCCCACCATTAGCATCAATGATCCACACCTGTGGTCTTATACGCATGCCTGATGGTGGCACCTGGAAGGTGGTGTGGGCATATGTGGGTGGGCCCACCTGAGCCGAGAGACTGAGGCTGTAAGGGTGGCAGCAGAGGACAGTAGGCAGCAGAGGACTGTGCAAGGTAGAGCAGTAGAGACCAGTGGAGAGACCACGAGAGAACGCCAGAGAGCCCAGAAAGAGTAAAGATTCGCCGTGGGTTAGGATGCCTGCCAGCCTCCTGGACCCCTGACTCCCCAGCCTGGTTAGGGAGGTGTAGGGTAAAGAAAAAATGGCAGGCTTTTCTGCCCTCCCGCCATCAGGATAGATGAGGGATCCTTGCGGTCCTGAATGCATGCCTGATGGCGGGCACCTGGAGTAGGGTGTGGGCATAGGTAGATGGGATTCACCTGGGCTAAGACTGTGCTTTTTAAGGACAGCGTCACGGGGACGCCAGTAGAAGCCAAGAACAAACAGAAGCCGAAAGAGAAGCCGAGAAAGAAGGAGCAGAAGCCGAGAGAAGGCCGGAGAGCCCAGAGTGAAGACTTGCTGGGGGCTGGGAGGCCTGCCAGCCTACTGGCCTCCCAGCATCCCTGCCTGCTGTGTACCTGGTAATCCCAATAAAAGACCTGCAAAAGCCATTAAGGACTCTTACTCCTCCTTTACCGGGTCTGCTGGATCATAGAAAACCTGCTCAGTGTCCTGTTCCTGACTCTACAGGAGGCAACCCCACCTGGTTGCCTCACTACAAATGGTGTAGAAAGATCAGTAAAAATCTAAAAAAGCCACCAAGGGCTCCAGGACTCTCCTTTACCCATTTGCCCAGATCCTAGAGCACCTACTCTGTGCCATGCTGGAACTACAGCTTCTATAATTATGGAATATGTTGATTAGTATAACATACTACTTGTAAAACAATCCAGCAAAAAAATGATAAAAGAAAAATAAAACCCTGGGTAAATAAAATCATCATTTCTTGTGATATCCTTATGGAGTTGTAAATCTGTACATATTTTACAACTAATTCCCTAGCACTTTAATTCCAAGATCACACTTAAGGGACAATAGATTAATTGACTAAACTATGAAAAATACAGTCAAACCAATTATTTGTTGATAAGTTTTTAAGATATTTTAATGTATCTTGTTATTTATGTAGCAATTTTCCTTAATGCATTAAGCCAATTTATCTCTGTTAACTCAGTGTTATTTACATGAATATTGTTCCTTCTAATGTGTAGTTGAAAGTATTCAATTCCAGAAAAGCCATTTTTCAAGGTAGCTTACATAACACCGGTGGGAAGCAATTACCTCTTGATCCCAAAGCCAATTCTACTTCTCTTTAACCATCACCTGAAGCAAATTTATCATGTCTACTCTCAACTATTTTCTTTGCTATTTTTGTTTATATAGTACTTCCTCATCCTACGGTAAATATTCATATTTATTTTCTCTAATTCTTCAGCACTTTATATTTGATTTTAACTCTTTAACATATACAGAATTGGGGGCCTCCCCGGTGGTGCAGCGGTTGAGCGCTGGGTTGCGAAGCTGCCCGCAGCCTCTGCAGCACTGGTTCAATCCCCGGCTGCTCCCCGGCCAACTGAGGAGGGTCCCACATGGCGTGCAGACCTCTCCTGCCGCCTGCTGCTCCCCTGAGCAGTGTACTTCGGTCCTTCTGCCTGCTCTGCTCCCCGCTCTGGCTCTGGTGAATTCTCTCACCCTCCCATGCTTCTGACTGTACCCAGTGCTTGTATAAATATATAAAAAATAAAAATAAATCTTTAAAAAAAAAAACATATACGGAATTGACCTTTTGATTTTAAAGTGTGCATGTTATTTATTTTATTTAAGAACTAGTAATTATTTAAGAACCAATAATTCATCAAATCAATATTTATTATATACCCAGTGTATTTTTGGTTCTGCAGTAGGTACTGTGTATACAAAAATTAATACATGCCGCTATTGAGAACATAAGATTAATGGGTAATGCAAAAAGATAACACTGCAATGTCAAAAGTTATGTCAAGGAGGTATCACTACACCAATAGTGGTAGTTTCTCCACTGACTAGTGTTCTGCTCCTTTGTGCTGCTCAGGGGTTAAGTTCATAGGTGTAGGGTAAGGTAAAAAGTATCAGGCTTTTCTGCCCTCCCACCATCAGGATAGATGACGGAGCCCTGCGGTCCTGAATGCATGCCTGATGGCGGGCACCTGGAGTAGGGTGTGGGCATAGGTAGATGGGATTCACCTGGGCTAAGACTGGGCTTTTAAGGATGGCGTCACGGGTTTGCCAGCAGAAGTAAAGAAACTGGGAAAGAAGCAGAGAAGCAGAACAAATGGAAGAGCAGAGAGCAAAGAATACCAAAGAGCCCAGATAGAGTGAAGACTTGCTGGGAGCTGGGAGGACTGCCAGCCTCCCGGCCCCCCGGCACCCCTACCTGCCGTGTGCCTGGTAATCTCAATAAAAGCCTGCAAAAGCCACTGAGGGCTCCAGGATTCCTCCTTTACCCGGTCTGGTCTGCTGGATCATAGAAAACCTGCACTATGGCCTGTCATGCCTCTACAGTAGGCCATGCTCATTACAAAACAGGACTCTTATTAGCAGAAATAAAGGTAGGTTACAGTTGACTATCATAGGGTAAGTGAAATATTATCAGGGCTTTTCTGCCTTCCCACCTGGAGTGGGGTGTGGGTATGCATATGTAAAGGCAGGAACAGACATGGGCACAGTGCAGGTTTTCTGATCCCATGCAGACCGGGTAAAAGAGGAGTCAGAGTCCTCAGTAGTTTTGCAGGTCTTTTATTTGGGGTTCACCAGGCATATGGCAGGCAGGGGTGCAGGCAGGGGTGCTGGCAAGTCTTCACTCTATTTGGGCTCTCTGGCGTTGGTTCTGCTGCTTCTCGGCTTTTCTTTCAGCTTCGGCTTTGGCTTTTACTGCTGCTACTGGTGCTGCTGGCGTCCCCCCCGTGATGCTGCCCTTAAAAGCACAGTCTTAACTCAGCTGAATCCCATCTACCTATGCCCACACCCTATTCCAGGTGCCCGCCATCAGGCATGCATTCAGGACAAGGATCCATCATCTATCCTGATGGCGGAAGGGCAGAAAAGCCTGACATTTTCTTTACCCTACAGTCCACCCCCTCAGGGTTTTCTGCCATACAGTCTATACATATATATACAATTTTCTAAGCAAACAAACAATGCAGCCATGGCCCACAAAAGCAAATACATCAAATATAATAAAATACAATATAACAAAATACAACAGAACACAAATAAGTCCAGGCAGGGCAACAACCAAGTGCAAAAGACAATTATTGGTACCAGCAGATGAGCCACCAAATCTGCTGCCGAAGGCACTGCTCATACAAGGGAGGGGAAATCACACACGGCATCTGCTATAACACACCAGGAGCCGTCAGGCTTCCTGGCCTTCTCTGGCTGTAGTCTCGGCTACAAGGCACACACAGCATCCACCCCCAGGATGCACTAGCTCTGGGATTGGCAATTTTATTCTGTTGGGGGTAATCGCCAACCCTCAGGGTTTCTGTCTGCAGTCGCTCCAACACTCGGCCTTCATGGCCACCCATGCGACTCACAGACCCCTACACTCAGGCCAACCCACTGCACAAGCACATGGGTCGGGATCCAAACTCTGCATTCGGCTTGGGCTCCACCCCAAGCCACACTCCCCACCCGTCCCCCAAGGACAGGTTCCTCAGCTCCTCACCCTCACTCAAGAATGAGCAGGGCATCACCCACAGGTGATTTTACGAGACTCACAGGTCTTCAGCATACCCAGGCTGCTTAACAGCCGCTTAGGGCTTCTCAGCTTAGCATCAGTACCAGCTTTTGCCTACTTAGTTGGCTTTTCTCCTCCACCTGGCTGCTGGGCATACACAGGCTGCTTTTGGCCATCTAGGCCCACTGGCCACCCCTAGATTCCCATCTCCTGGGGTTTACAAACAAAACTGTTCCACCCCCAGGGTCCCAAAACATATCAACCTGCAAGGTCCTCCGCCTTCTGGCGGGATTGTCAGTCCAAGTCCATCAGTCCATCAGTTCAAGTCCATTGGCCTCTCCCTGCGTCAGCAACGGCCTGCTGCCTCAGGGGTCATTGGCTGGTCCTTTCCGGTGTCGTTGGCTGGTCCTCTTGGGCGTCTCCTTCATGCCAGGTCTCGTCCCACAGCTCCCGGACCGTGTCTACCTTCTGTACCGCCATGGAACCTCCAGCGTCATCACAGGCAAACAGTCTGTTCTCCTTAGTCCCTCCAGGTCTTCGGAGGGCTCCAATACCCGTCTGCATGGATCTTGCCGACTTACGCCAATTGTAAGGGCAGGACTGGGCACAGTGCAGGTTTTCTGATCCCATGCAGACCGGGTAAAGGAGGAGTCAGAGTCCTCAGTAGTTTTGCAGGTCTTTTATTTGGGGTTCACCAGGCATATGGCAGGCAGGGGTGCTGGCTGGGGGGCTGGGAGGCTGGCAGGCCTCCCAGCCCCCAGCAAGTCTTCACTCTATTTGGGCTCTCTGGCGTTGGTTCTGCTGCTTCTCGGCTTTTCTTTCAGCTTCGGCTTTGGCTTTTACTGCTGCTACTGGTGCTGCTGGCGTCCCCCCCGTGATGCTGCCCTTAAAAGCACAGTCTTAACTCAGCTGAATCCCATCTACCTATGCCCACACCCTATTCCAGGTGCCCGCCATCAGGCATGCATTCAGGACAAGGATCCATCATCTATCCTGATGGCGGAAGGGCAGAAAAGCCTGACATTTTCTTTACCCTACAGCATAGGTGGGCATACCTGGGCTGAGACTGGGCTTAGAAGGGCGGCATCACAGGGACGCCAGCGGAAACCAGTAGAGAGAGTAGCAGAATGAGAATAAGAACGAGAATAAGAATGAGAGCAGCACCAGCAGAGAAGCAGAGCCGACGAGAGTCCTGCCAGCCTCCTAGCACCCCAGCATCCCTGCCTGCCATGCACCTGGTAAAAGCTCAATAAAAGCCCAAAAATCCACTGAGCTCTCCAGGACTCTCCTTTACCTGTCTGCCTGAATCATAGAAAACCTGCTCTGTGCCTTCCTGGCACTACGACTATGAACTGGTTAATTCAGAGATTGATCAAAGACCATAAACTTAGGGCATTGAGAAGGCAGTTCTGTTGTCACTCTCATTTCATAAGTCCATTGTAGGGTAAATGAGTTAAAAATCAGACTTTTTTATGCCCTCCCACCATCAGCTGCTATGACCAGCATCTGTGGTCTTGCACGCACACCTGTAGTTATAGACACCTGGGCCCAGAGAACATTGGGCATGTGCATATGTAAATGGGGACACCTGTGCCCAAGGGCAAAGGGCTATAAGGGCTGCATCACTCTGAGATTGAGAGGAGACAGCCAGAAAAGTGCTGAGAGAGAAAGCTGGTCTGTCTCTGACTCAGCATTAAAGGTCTGTAAAAATATATCAGAGACTCCACAGTTATCTTTTGGAACAAAGAACCGACAATGAAGCTACCCAGCCTGAGAAACATGCAGAAAAATTAGAACATCATGGTTGCTTTCAGGTAAATATTAGGCATAGACTGATACTCAGAATTTTTGCAGTGTTAACATGTGTGTGATGTAAATACTTAAATCAGAAGTATTAACTCTGCAATCTGTCTTTCCTTTTTTCCTACATAAGTTGAGATCCCTGAGGTCTCATAAACATCACTCTGCTTTTTCTACTTATGTGGCAAGAGATATGTGTGGAAAGAGGTAGACTTGGGATTTGGGTGAGGAAAAAAGGAAGGATCCGCCAACACCTTATTAACAATCTATGAACCGTCATGAAACTGGGGCCAGCAGCATGGACTGCAGGGCTAGGCTGGCATTTTCCTACCACCACCAAGGGGCGGCAGCATTGGAAAACCGTGGCCATTTTCCGACCTGCACCAAAAGCCCCTGCTTCAGGCTCTAGGTGGGCTTTGAGCGAGAAGCCAGAGCGGGAGTTTCCCGCTGGCTGCCCAGAGCGCTGCCCTGTGCCGGAGGCTGCAGGAGGCTGGGCGCTGGCCTGGCGCTAAGCTTTTATTCGATGCCTGGATCGTGGAACGAAGCAATCATTTGCGAGCAAAATGAATCAATCGTGTTCATCCGCTCATTAGTTATTTTTCAGTGCCAGATGGGACATTGGTCCTAAAATGGCCCAGCTAGGAGGTACCAAATAGGGTTTCGGGGTCCGTGAAAGAGGCTGTAAGCAGAGTAGGAGACAGGTTGGGAAGCCCAGGCTCCCACTCTGCTCCTGGCCTCTGGAAACAAGAAAACAGAGAAAAAGAAGCAGGTTCACAGTTGAGCTCTGAGATACAAGTTGAAGTGTATCACAGCGACCAGGCCTTACACCTGCCTCCAGTCCTGCCACTGTCACTGCCTGAAAAGAGCACCAGAGGCCCTGGGCCTGGTGTCTCAAAGAGCTGTTGATCTGATTGGTGGCACAGCCTCCCCGTGCTACTGCTTCCATTGCTGTCTAGACCAGCATCCTATGCTGTCGGTCAGGACCTTCAGACTGTTGGGGGCTGCTGCAGTGTCATCGGGCAACCCCACCCGTGAGCACCTCCAGCTGTGGTGAGTTGGATCCTTGCCTGCTGCCACGTGCCTCAGGCCCTCCCTAGTAGGATGGCACCATCTTGAACAAGTGATCTTTAGTTTGGGATTTCTGGACACTGTGGACACTAGGGTGTGAAGTTGGCCACCTGTACCCTCAGAAACTCTTTGTTTTCCCTGTTTGTTAAATAAACCCTATTGTTGTCCCCTGAGCCTGAGTGGTCTTGCATTTGTGTGTGAGGGTAAAAACCCACAGACAGTGGCCTGTCTTCTGTTGGGCACTGTCCTTCAGAGGTCAGCTGTAGATGCTATTTCTTTTTTCTTCTTTCCAGAGGCCTGGAGCTGAGTGGAAATCTGGGTGTCCTAAGCTGTCTCCTGCCTGCCTAATATCCTCTTTCCGGGTCACCTCAACCCAATTTGACACCTCTTGATTGGGCCTTTTTTGGACCAATTTAGGACCATTGTTCTTTGAACTACTCTAGCCCAACTAGCTCTAGCCATATTCAAATGCAACAAGACTGATATAAATGGATTCTATTCTTGGTGCCTAACTTCTTTATTTCTGCTCATTGGTAGCCTGCATCTACTAGAAACCTGGATAGATTCTCTTGGGAACTAACCTTTAAGACTTTTAGTACACAATGAAAAGCTTTGGAAAGTTCTGGGATGAGCTGGTCCTGTGAATCATTGTCCTACCCTGAGATCTTCTTGTTTTTTTCAGTCTGAGCATCTGGCTTTGTTCTCAATTTCTTAGCAAAATGTCCACAACTAATCCATTTGTCTTACGGTTTGCCTGACAGGTAGTTTTGGCCAGCTGCAACATTAATACTGTGGATTAGTTGACACACTCTCTAATCCTCTGCATACTTTTCTATCAAATGCAACAATGACCTGGCCAAAAAAAAAAAAAAAAAAAAAAATCACAACTCATACACTAAATCAAACCCCTATTTTATATGCAACTATGATCAAATAAAGTATTTATCCAACTAAGAAACTATAATTTGTGCATCCTTAAAGTACAACTTTTTTTCCCTATAATGATGATCACTATGTAAATGAACCAAATATTTTTGATCCCAATTCCTGGCATTTTATGATGCGATAATAACCCTAACCCATTTATGCATTTACATTAAATTACAGGAACATCTTTATTTCTAAATGTTGCTGTAAATATGGATTGCATGTGGTGCATTCTATTACAAGCTATTTGAATTTGAGAGCAATATTCATGGTCATGAGTAAAATAAATGACCAAAGAATACTTTAATCATTAAACAAGTACAAGAAATTTTCAATGGAATTATTATCTTGTGATTGATTTAAACTCCGTTTTCATTAATGTCATAAAATGTTTGGATCTGACCTGTGGATTCCAGGCTTACTGAATGTCCCCATAAAATTCTCTTTGCTTCTAGGCCTCAGCAGTTCATCTTTCTCTGACAGTGGCAGAAATTATTTCCTCTCCCCTTTTCCGTTAGCCCATTTTCCCACACACTATTCCCCAGAGTTGATGATGGCAAAGTCACAAATTGGTTCCATTTATTGGATGACTCAGAAAGAAGCTACTATTTAGATTGTGGGCAAAGAGGAGGACGTGGAAAGAGGAGGAAATTGTTCTTTCCCATGTTACCTTACCAACTGGGAAAGGTGATAGCTAGCCTTTCAGCAACATTTCACTAAACTGCACTTCTTCTGGGCTATGTACCATCATCACTCCTTACCCAAAATGTATCTAGCATCGGCCCCACCTCTTCTTCATGAGTCTTGCATAATAAGGATCATGCAGTAGGAAGTACTGGTTTCTGATATGAGATCTCGGGGAGGTTATAGTTAGAATGATTTCTGTTGTTATACCCAGTGTCCCACATATTCTTCAATTCCAGTGCCTTCTGCATGGCCCAGTCTGTCCTGGAATAATATCAAAGTCCCACCTAAAAGCTGAAAATTTAAATATATATTCCCAAATACAAGCAGATATAACAGACAGCATAACCATTCACCAAAAGCTGCTTCAACTTTAAAATATAAAGGAACTCTCTGGACTTTTAAATTGAGATAGAAATTTTATGTAACTTGCCTAATGTATTTGGCACATGGTCTGAAATTTGGGAATATTAAACAGATAAATGAAAATTAGACTCCTTAAGGAAGTATAGAGTGCACATGTCTGTTCTATTTCAATTCTCTTTTGATTAAAAGTAAAAAAATAAAATAAAATAGAGCGACCAGTAGCCTGCTAAACAAATTGGGATTTTTTTTTTCCTTAACAGTGAGGTTACGATTAGAATTTGAGGCAAACTGACTGTTCATTCTCGCTGACCAGGTGTGGCACAAATGCTGTTTCGGAGGGCTACTTGTCAAATTAGCCTGAAGCTGAACCTGAGAAACAGTGCCTTCCACTGAGGAAATAGACCTTTAAAGGGATGATAGTTTTGACAGTAAAAAAAAAAAAAAAAAAAAAAAATCCTCTGATAATATTTCTAGAATGTCTCCAAACTAACTTTTAAAATGCGAGACTATCTGAATAACTGTATACCTCATTTTTAGACTTAGAGAAAAAGACTGGGATGCTTGATATTTTGGAACTGACTAAGCAACCCTCCACTTCCACCAGCTTTGGTGCCTGCACCACATCTCGGTATGCATAGAATTCCTGATGCCCAATGCTTATCCTCAAACACAAGATGCCAGCACATGGTATCAGTAGTTGACAAGATGTTCAAAGCAGCACTTTTAAAGCAAAACTATCTCAGATTGTATGAGTCATTTTTGACATAAATGGTTCTTAATTAAAGTAACTTGAAATACCTTTGTTCCACATTCACCGATATATTTTTATTGCTATAGATTATCAATTTTTTAGATCTTAAAGTGCTAATTAAGAAAACATGAACTGTTTTACACTATGATGAATAGAGAACAATGAATGTAAATTGCCTTTCTTTTGCAGTGATGAGTAAGGAAAAAATTTGTTTTCATTCTCCAAAAAGGTCTTGTGACCTAATGAGGTTTTTAAATTTGTAACATTCTGTAGTGAGACTATTAGATTCATAAGAAAGAAACTTATATCTTCTTTAAGATTCTTTGTGTTTAGATAAAGGGGAAATAGTCATGCATAGACAGGTACTTATGCTTTATACTTAGTGCTTTCAGGACTGCAAAAGAATCAGCACAGTAACTACCCCCATCCCTTGGAGATTTCACCTAGTAAAGATCCTCATAAGATCCCCAGCTTATAGTAGGATGGTTGTTTGGTATCTGGAGGCAGAGCTATGTAAAAAGGGTTTACTGCTTTAGAGAATAGTATGTGTATTCTTCTAGGTGCTTATGGAAAACATAGTAAGTGTACGCTTGGATGAGTTCATTGTTTTAAGAGTACTTGGTATGTGAATGAAGATCAACCAGAAATTTGTATCTCTCCATGATCTGCAAATTGAAAAGAATTCAACTGTTTAGAAAAATTCTAATTCAACTGTAATTAAGGACGAACTGAAAGTGATCTTTACTTCATCTAGGGAAATGTTAGTTATTGGGATTAATCATTCCTAATAAGAATGAAATCTACTTTCTAGTAGGAATGAATTTATGGCTCAGATGCTCTCTGAGTACCTGAGTAGATATACTGGGACGGAAGCTCCCATCACTCAGTCACAGGGTTATGGAAGAAAATTTCTCCTGAAAGAAGTAAATAGTAACAAAATAAAATAATGTTTATTATTTGGATAACTTTTGTGACCATTGGACTTTATACACTCAAGGACTGTAGGGCTAGTGATAACTTAATCTTGTTTAGATGAAAGAAATAGAGCTAAAGTTAGCATGAAACATTTCCAAACATGGTATGATTATTTATAGTCATATTAAAAAGAGATATGATATTCTCAAAATAAATATAGCTACAGATGATACGGGTTTTTATTCTCAATTCAGCTTTTCCCCTATAGCAAAGTAACACCACACACACACATGCATGCCAAAATTTTCATAGAACCTGGAAGAACCAGGCAACAAGAAAGGGCCATAGTTTCAATGTAAATCCATGTACAGTTGTATCTGTGTCATTGTCTCTAAAAGATCGCCAGAGGCTGCCTTCCGTAAGCCATTCATGCTGGTTACTCTGCAACTTGAGATTGATGGTGATAGGTAAGAACCTGCCAGAGAGGTATTTTACCACATCCAACTTTGCAACTGATAAGACCTCCTTCTTCACAATTATTTTAGCAAAGGGAGCAATTAAGAAAAACAGTTTTTTGGAAAGGCTTTGAAACCACACCAGGAGCCACATCATAGGTCAAAATTACCAATATTGTTCTATTTAACCAGCTACCTTTCAAAAGAGATTCAACTAAAGGGGTTATATGACTTTTCCTTTGGAAAAAAATCCTCTCACATTAAAGTATTTTTATAAAAATAATTTCTCCAAAAAATTGAAAAATAAGAGTATTCTTCTCAGGGAGGAAATTTAGCAGGGGGTGGAAGGGAAGAAAAATAATTTGAAATGAAAAAAATTCTGTTGTGCAAATGAATTAAAACGTGTGCATACATGCATATGCATGCATGAATTATGAATACACCACACTATAAATATAGCACATTAGTGCCAGCATGAAGCACAAAGGTAGCACAATTTAACGGTCTCAAAATCCTAATTAGCATAAAAAGCATAACATTGTAATCAAATAATTATTGATTAACACAAGACAGAGAAGCCAGATGTGTTGAATGGCCTTGGTAATTAACTAAGTAAACTACAGGTGTTTAAAATTCATAGATTACAAATAAAATGTATACCAATTTTTAAAAAATCATGTGTGGCCAAATCTTAGTATATTCAGATCCATCTATTTTATAACATAACTGTTAATATCTGTAAATCTACATCAGACTTTCTCAAATAATATTTGAGGTATCGCAGGCATTTTAGTTTTCAGTGTTTAAATACTTTGAAGCTTTTGGGAGGCTGTTTTCATAGGGACATCCCTGATTCTGCCCTATGGACCTGCTGCATATCAGAAGTAGACAAACCTGTATTAAAGGAAGACAAAGCTAGTGAATGTACAACTGCAAAATAAACACGGATAAGGAGAAACACATGAAGGGAGCTTGACACTTCAAGAAAAACAAGTATTCCTGCAAATTGCAGATTTTGTTAACCACTCACAGTGCTCCCACCCAAACCCTTTCAAGATGTAGGCTAAAAGTAAAACTGGACTTCTTTCACATCAATTCTTCTAATGAAAATAATGATTTTTTTCTGAGTCATCAGGAAACTGGGACTTTTTGTTTGATTCTTTAGAATAGCATCAAATGTCACAGTTAATAACCTGGGTCTTTGACCATGATTTTTTTTTCCCTCCTATTTTTGCACGTAGTCTCAATTATTTTAACTACACATCAGGAAGGTTGCTGATCTTTCCTTTGTTAAGAAATTAATTACCTTTGTTAAGAAATGTATTTGAGAAGACTCTCGTCATCTCCAAAATTAATGAGACAGGGAAGTATAAATTTTAAAAACTCTCCACCCCCAACCTTTTTCATATAGAAAGGCTTGTGGTTTAGAAGATATTACTATGTTTTCTAACACCATGTAATTCCCAGCTCCGGCCCATCCCCACTATTCCCACCTATATTAACACACATCCGTTTTGCCTTTCTTAGGACGCCATAGAAAGAAACGTGTACATTCCCAGTTGAGGCTGACCTCCTTCACTTCATCCCATGCCCATGAGATTCAACTATTGATATGACCATGTGTATATCAGCAGTTCATTCTTTTTCATTGTGGAGTTTCCATTACATGAACATACTGTGTTATTTGCATATTCTATTGATGAACATGTGGACCATTTTTAGGTTTCAGCTGTTAAAAGTTACTAAAAACAGTCTTTTGCAAGTCTGGTGAATTTACTCATTTCTCTTCTGGCTACATATGTAGATGTGGGATCAGTGGGTCACAGGCACGTATCTAACTTCTGGGCTAATAAAAAATGTTGTGCAAGGTGGCTGCAAAATTTCACTCTTCCTCTAGCAGTATGAGAGATACTTTGATGGATGTGCTTTCTGTTTTTTTTTTTGTTTTTTAGGTTATCTCAATCTCAATTGATCTTTTCCACAAGATCTCAGTAGTTAGTTTCAAAATTTTAAAAATTACTGAATTTTATTATGATTGTGCACTTGGAAAGCAAGTTCTTTACAGTCTGGCAAGTTGGTTTATAAAGTAGTTTATATTGAGTCAGAAAATTGATTATTCATAAAGTAATGAGTCATCTCCATCCAAATAAAGATATGAAATTTTGTGGACAAATTGGGCATTTGGGAGCATTGAAAGAGTTATATGACCCAGACTTTTCAGAAATGATTTTCTGGGGTCAGTAGTGACCTTCCAGAGGAAGCAATATCTCTGTTGAAACCTAAAAATAAGCAGGAATCAAGTAGCCAGGAGGGCTTAGTTGTAGAGATAAGGGAAAATGATGAAGAGTGGAAATGCAAATCAAAACCATAAGGGATCAAGAAGATGTGGTACATATACACCATGGAATATTACTCAGCATTCAAAAAAGATAAACACATGCAATTTGCAGCAACATGGATGGCGCTGGAAGGGATCTTGCTCAGCGAAATAAGCCAGAAAGAAAAAGAAAAATACCGGATGGTCTCACTCATAGCAGGAATCTAGAAAACTTAAATAAGGAACCAGGAAAATGAATAACTATAAGAAAGTAAAAATCAAAATCAACAAACAACTATGAACCAGAGACACTCTATGGGGGTTGAGGGGGGCGGGGAAAGGAGGGATTGGGGTCAAAATAAGGGGGTTGCAATTGTAGAGAATATAAAAATAAAATTTAAATTTTAAAAAAAAGATAATCACTTCAAATTTAAATTAAAATTTACAGAATGAAAAAAAAAAGACATAATGAGATACCACCTTACACCAGTGAGAATAACAGATGTTAAAAAACAAAAAACAAACAAACAAAAAACCAGGGAACAACAAATGTTGGTGAGGATGTGTGGAGGCAGGGCAGAGACCTTCAAGCTATGCCAAGGATTTCATCTTTTATCTTTGGGCAGTGGATAACCACAAAAGTATTTTAAGCAACTCGGGACATCAACACATTTGGATTTATTTTTAACATTTTTTAATTGAGGTAACATTGGTTTACAATAGTGTATATGATTCAGAAGTGTAAGTTCACACCAATACATTTGGATTTAGAAAACATAACTCTGGGGCCCCTCTAGTGGCGCAGGGGTTAAAGACAGTGCTATCAAGCAATTGGCAGTCACTGCAGCAGGATTTCCATCCCTGGCCAGCCAGGGAACTACCCACAGGGTGCAACAGACCTCTCCTGTCTCACCTGCTGCTCTCCTCAGCAGTGTATTTCAGTAGATCTGCCTATTCTGTTCCCCTCTCTCTAGTGAATCATCTCACCCCCCAACACCTCTGGCCTGTACCCCAGTTCTTGTATGCATAAGTAAATCTTTAAAAAAAATAGAAAATATAACTGGTTATAAGAAGGAAAATAAATTGGAGGAGAACAATACTAGGAGCTGGATTTAAAGGTCATCACAGTTGTTTTGGAAAGAATTAGTGGTTGCCCAATCTAGGGTAGTACCAATGAGATTGGAAAGAAATGGAAGGATTTTTATATTTTAATTTTTATCTGTAAGCTATCTGTAATATTTAATGAAAAGTAATAAGTTTGGCAAATACACATTATTGCCAATGAAATGAAGATGAAAAACTTCCTACAGAGTTTAACCTTTCTTACTTTCCATTACCCAATCCTGTTGTTCACCCTATATCCTGCATTTAATATTAATCATGTTTGTGTATTTCCTAAAATTATATATATTATTGTTGGTCAGCTTTTCAAACATCATGTAATTGAAATCATACAATATTTATTTCTACACAGCTTGATTCTTTTTATCAATATTATGTTTGAGAGATCCATTCTCTTTATATAGGCCAACTTTATTTACGTCTACTTTACACAGCATGTGATTTCATGACTACTGATTTATTGATTTTCAAGAGACATTTAGGCTGCTCCTAAGTTTATGCTATTGCAAACAGCAATGCTATTAACACTCTTATATATGTACACAGATGTGTGTGGGGGTTAAAATAAACACAGGTTAAAATTGCAGAATTGTAAGCCATGCCCACTTTAAACTTCTAGTGTTACAACCCTGTTCTGTTTAAGACTAGCCATTGTCCTGTGTATGAGTGATCATCTTGCTATCCCGGGTCAAGTAATCAAACTTGATCTCTCTTGCCCTGATATTGCTAATTTTGTTAGATTTTTTAAAGGACCAAATATGTGCTTTGTGGCCTTTCTATTTTTACCTTTAATATCTTTTTCATTAATTTCTGTTTTTATTCATCTCTGATGTCCTTCCTCTACTCTTTTTAAATTGAACTCATCTTCTAAAATAAAACGTACTTTATTTTTTGTTATATTTATACTCTATCTTTCCCATACTAGAATGTTAACTCTACTAGCACATAGTTTGTCTGTTTCGTTCATGAATTAATTCCAGATCCCAGAACAGCATAGATATATATTAAACATTTGTTAATTAAATCTCTATTCATCTTCTAACAACTTTAGTCTCACTAGTCTTTTAAAAAATTTTAACTAGTTACTCAGCTCACTAATATTTAGTCCTATAAACATTTAGTGGGGTAAATTTTTCCCTGAATGTCCTTTATGAGCATTTCACAAACTCTAAAATTTATTACTATTATTATTATCATCATCATCATTATTATTCTGTAATAAATGCTTTACACTTAAAAGAATTTGTTATATACTTTGGTACTACATGAATTAATATTTACTTAATTTTTTATAACTGGATGCTAATACTTACAGAAGTCAAATAATCTCATTACAATTTAAAAAATTATGTTTTTCTTTGTTGTTTGCTTTTACTTCATAAACTTTATTTTTTTTAAAGATTTATTTATTTTTGTGCAAGAACTGGGATACAGGCTAGATGTGCAGGAGGGTGAGAGGATTCACCAGAGACAGAGCGGGGAGCAGAACAGGCAGACTGATGAAATACATTGCTGAGGGGAGCAGCCAGCAAGACAGGAGAGGTATGCTGAGCCATGTGGGATTCTCCCGGGCTGGTGGGGATCAAACCTGCGCTGCAGAGGCTGCGGACAGCTTCACAGTGCAGCGCTCAACCGCCTGCACCACCAGGGAGGCCCCATAAACTTATCTTGATTTCAAATTCCTATTGGAAAGGCAAAATAAATACCAATTACAAAAATCTCAATTTACCAATGAGAAATACCCTTATTTAATTTTAAAAAATGTTTATAAACCATATCATACTTCATATTTGATAGAATAATTTAAAATTTTTTGATCTGATTTTTAATTACTTGATTGATATTTTATATTCATGTAGTAGGCTAATAATTTCCCCAAAATAATTCCAGAAATCTTAAGTAAGTTACCTTACGTGGCAAAATGACTTTGAAAATATGATTATGCTAAAAATTTTGAGCTGGAATTTGCTGGACTATCTAAGTGGATACAAAGTAACCACAAGGGTACTTATAAAAGGGAGACAAAAGGAGATGTGACAATAGAAGCAGACAGTCAGGAAGAGACAGACATCTTGAACATGTTATACTGGCTTTGAAAGTAAAGGAAGGGAACAGAAGTCAAGGAATTCAGGTAACTTCTGAAAGTTTAAAAATGCAAGGAAACAAATTCTCCCCTAGTCTTCAGAAGGAATGCAACCCTGCAGACATCTTCATATTAAGTACTTCTGACTTCCAAAACTGTAAGATAAAATTGTGTGTTGTTTTAAATCATTAAGTGTGTACTAACTTGTTCCAGCACTAGTAAGAAACTCTTGAAATTCATTCCAGCATTTTAAGGAATGTTTAATTTAGTCCTAGTCTCCGTCCCTCTAGATAAAGGGTTTCAGACAGAAAAACCTTCAATTAACCATTTCAGTATCACTACTCTCATCAAACATGTATAATCAGCTTTCAGTCTATGTCAATAGTCTTTTAGAAACCTCTTCTCTTTACTTCCATTGCTACTCTCTCATTGTTTTACCTCATTGCCTGTCCCTGCTCAGTCCTTTTTGATAGCTTCATCTCATCTATTTGGCTTTTAAATGCTGAACATACTCAAGGTTTTATCCTGGGTCCTTAACCATGTTCTAAATACTCTGCCTCCATAGATAATCTTCCCAAATGCATGGTTTCAAATTCTATGAATATACTGAAGACTCCCCAAATTGTGCTTCCTGCATTCTAGACTCCTACCTGTCTTGATAGTCCATATGGATGTCTATGAGGCCTCACCAGACTAATGTGTCAGAGATAACACCATTGGTTGATTTTCATACTCCCTCCTCCTTGGTCTCACTCATCTTACAAAACAGCTCCACTGTTCACCCCAGTTGTTCAATCAGAAACTTAATCCACGTTTTATTGATCTCTTCCCCTCATCTCCACATGCTATTCTTTCCTCAAAATATGTCTGTCATCTCTATTCTACCTATCTACTACAACCAACTTTCTCCAGGTCAGTTTAACTGCTACAGTAACCTCCTAACTGACATAGTTTTGTCCCAGTCAAATTCCATACTCTAAATTAGAAATGATCTTTTAAAAAATGCAGAGTAGGTGATATCTATATTTGACTTGGAGAAAAAATCCAGACTCTATCATGATTTGTTTCTGCCTTTGACATATTCTTATACTATGCTTATGCTCGCTTCAGCTTTACTCCAGCTATATGGTCCTTTAATCAGTCTAAGGAATATTTAATCTTCTCTGTCATTTTACAGTCTTTGCATTCACAGTTCTCTTTGCATACAACATTCTTTCTCCAAATCTTCTCATGTCTAGTTCTTTTTCATTTAACAAATCTTAGCCAAACTATCAACTATCAGAGGAGCCTTTCCTGACCACCTGCCGTAAAGTAACTTTATGTCTTATCCCTGTCACTCTATCCTATAATTTCCTTTTAATTATCACAATGTGTAATTATTTTTGTCTACTTATTTACCTTATTACCTGTCTTTTCCACTAGCATATATGTGCCATGGGGCAGGAATGAAATCTCTTATGTTTACTATAAATTCCAATGCATAGCTCATAGACATTCCAAAAATATCTGTTGAATAGTAAATGAGACTTCATTGTTTTTTCAAAGTGCCCAATGAGGGGATTCTAGCTCCAGAGTGAAGATAAAGGATTTCACAACTCTTAGCTCTGCCTTTGGCCTATGATAAATGATAGAGAATTGAAAAATCCTAGAAATATCTAGTTGTAAAAATGATAAACTAAGGTTAATATGCTCAATGGCCTTTCCTCACTCTGTAGACTGCTCTATGTGTTTAACACCAAAGGCATACCTGATTATGACTTGCTCATGGCTTGCAGGAAGAATTCCTTAAGAAAATAACAGCAGGGGGCCTCCCAGGTGGCACAGCTGGTTGAGCATAGCACTGTGAAGCTGGCCACAGCCTCTGCAGCGTCGGTTCGATTCCCAGTTGGCCAGGGAGATTCCCACATGGCACGGCAGACCTCTCCTGTCTCGCCCTCTGCTCTCCTCAGCAGTGTATTGCGATCCATCTGCCTGTTCTGCTCCCCGCTCTGTCTCTCGTGAATCATCTCACCCTCCCGTGCCTTTGGCCTGTACCCCAGCTATTGTATAAATAAAAAAAATCTTATATAAAAAAGAAAATAGCAGCAAATGGCAAACACTTTACAATAGAAGCTCGAGTATCTTTTTAGTCTATAGGAGAGAGCTGCTTTTTTTTTAAGATTTATTTATTTATACAAGAACTGGGGTACAGGCCAGATGTGCAGGAGGGTGAGAGGATCCACCAGAGACAGAGTGAGGAACAGAACAGGCAGACTGACGAAAACACTGCTGAGGGGAGCAACGGGCAAGGCAAGAGAGGTCTGCTCGCCATGTGGGACCCTCGCCTGCCAGCTGGGATCAAACCAGCCTGCAGAGGCTGCGGGCAGCTTCACAGCGCGGCGCTCAACTGCCTGTGCCACCAGGGGAGGCCCTTGGAGAGAGCTACTTTTACTGTAGAAAAATAACGTAATTGTTGATATATTTGAACTGGTGCTAAATCTTTGTGCTATAGGCTCTAAACACTGAAACTTTATAACATTGTGCTTGACTCTGTGTGTGTGTGTATATGTGTGTGTGTGTATATATATATATATATATATATATATATATATACACACACATGTATATATGTGTATGTATATCCACAGAAACTCTTTGAAATGTTTAGTGCCACAGTGAATAGAAAAATATTATAAATGTAAAAATGTTGTTTTGACCTTTCCAATTCATGTTCTAAGATAAGTATTTTAAAAGATGTTTCAACTGACTTGAAAGTAGTGAACTTAATGAAGTATATATACATGTTGATTCTCAATAATGAATACCTGAAACTTATAATATTATAATGCCATGTTACTTCAATAATAAAAGAAAAATATATAAAATTGAAAACAAATTATTCACTTGAATACTTGTGGATTTCTATCCAAGGTTGCATTTTCACTTCAAGATGGACTGCCTTATAGAGAAACTGAAAAGACAAAGAATGTAGATAGTCACATAAAAATGAATCCAGTGACCTTTTGAGCCATAGCTAAGGAGAAAGAAAAAAACACTAAATATTATTAGTAGTTTGTAGTCCATTTCTAGAAATAGAGATTAGCTGAAGTTAATGCATACCAATAAAAGCAGGTGATTACTAAAACAAAGAAGAAGAAGGCACAGATCAATTCCTTGATTAAAATAAATAAGGAATTTTTTTAGGATATGAGCTGATTATACTGTGGCTACAGTATAATTAGAATGTGGGCAAGCATATCTACATATACAATAAATGGATAAAATTTCAACAGATTCTGAATATTTTTTAATTCAAGTGTTTGAAAAAAATGGGAACCAGCTTGTAATTAACACTACTGAGATCAAATAACTTTCATACATTTAGTACTCACTTGAATAGATTTTATTGGGAAAGCAAATATTCCAAAATAGTTTTCCTTAAAGTAATAATTTAGTGGGCTTTAACAGAGATATTTAACATCTGACTCTCCATATATCAACTCTTACTTTCCTTGCTAACCCTTGAAACCACCATCCTATGTTTCGCTACATTAACTCCAAACTTCATGGAAAAAGCACATCAGATCTTCTCTCTCAGTTCCCTCAATAACTTGTAATCCAGTTTTTCGCTCCTAATAGTCTCTTTGCATTATGATTTGTAAGGTCCCTATTGCCACATGATAAGCAAGTTCAATATTCTTTTTCAAAGGTCTTTGAACTTACAACTTTCCCAATTTCCCTGAAATTATCTCTTCTTCTGTTTGTCTCAACATACTCTTTCTAAACTGTCCTCACACTTTCCAAGCCCTTCTGCTTTAGTTTCATGTTTCTCTTCTTTCTTCTTTTTTGTTCTGCAAACTATCTCCTGGTAATCAAATATACTTGCATGCATATATCCAAACACCATTGCTTATAACTTTTAAGTTATTAAGATACTGCAAAGACTTCAGTTGTCAATTTTCTTTACCATGGTGTGCTTAAGTCATCACATATTATTCTAATCAGAACAAATGAGAAATGATATTTGAATTACTCAAAATTATATTTAAGATTACTTTGTTGAATCTATAGTTTAGCATTAGCTCATATATTCAAAACTGCAGGACAAGTGACTATTGTATTTATTTTTCATTATAAAAAAATTGATGTACCCTTCTATTACATTTTCTCTGACATATCTCATATAGGAAATTGAATTATCAAGCATTACAGTTTTAAAAAATGTTTCAAATCTAGCTACCAAAGTAGATAGAAATCAGATCCAAACTTATGATAAAATTTTACAGTAAATCTAAATAGGACATTTGTAAGTGTAATTTGATGCTATTGATTTTCACATTCAAAATTAAGTCATTGCAAAGAATGAAAAAGTTTATAAATATGTTATAATGCTAATAAATTGAGTGAGAACTATACTGAGAATTTTTTTGAGTATAACAAATATGTATCAGTTCATAAATTCACTTTTTTCTATTTGTGTAATACATATTTTAGTCAAAGTCAGAGTGACAGAAATTTATAGCCCTGCAATAGAAAAGGTCACTGGGTAGAAATACTTAAAAAATAGAAAGTGCAGTGAATTTTGAGATCATGCTAGTTCATCCTGATCCTAATGAATTCTATTAAGTGGGAAATAATAGTTCTTTTCTAGTGATCAAGACTGACTGTAAGAGATGAGATCTTATGATCAGAAAAGGGAGCAGTCAGTGTTCAGTTTGCCTGCAGGTAAATTGCTTTGTGTTAAACTGAATTCACTAGCTAAAGCAATTCTTTTTCTATAATATTTCCCTTCATAGGATAACTGCAAATAAGCAAATAACACATGTAGCAAGCTAACAAACAAAGAAAAGGACATAGAATGTTTTATCAATAAAGTGCTGCAACTGTGAAGGTAACTGAATGATACCTGTAACGAACCAAAAATAATGTAATTTTTATTGATATAATCGGAAACATACTTGTTATGGTACTTTGAATTCCTCAAAATTTAAAACTTGAGTAATTATAACTGGAAAATATAAACTGGGGGTGGCCTGTTTTGTGAGTCCTTACGTGGGCACCAGCAACAAAGGACAACAAAATCAAGAAATAGAATATCTTGTTAAAAGAGTTTATTTACATAGGAAATGTGAAGAGAGATTGAAAGGGAAAGAAGGAGACTTATCAGCCAATTCAGTCCTACCAGCAGTTAGCATCAGTTTCCACCACCATCAAAGGGGTAGCAAATGGGACAAGTGGCCACCCCTTGCAGAGAGCACCAACCCCTGCACTGGCTGTGGGAAACTGAGATACCTCTGAGGTCTTCACTCCCAACAGCAATGGCTCAAGCCAAGCAGCAAGAAATGAGACACCTTCAGGGATCTAATATTACATCCTCAGAGTTGTAATGCAAGTGTCTGAGATGGTGTTGGTGAGAAAAGGAGGGTGGAGTCGCAAAAGCTCTACTTTCACTATGAGCATCCAGCCTTGCCTGCCTGCTCTGATAGAACTTTGCCTCCTAATACTACTTGCAAGGGTTTACAACCTTGTGATTCATGTGCCTTATACAACAGAGAGTAACAGAGGGCTCTCCCACTCTCCCACTGGGCCAGAAGTGGGCCAGTGAGCTGTCACATTGGTTAATTTTAATCCCATACATTTATAAATTCAAGGGCTTTGCATTTAAGACACCAGCTTCCCCTAAGTTTACAGAGTTCCAAACTCAAGCTTTGATACTTCAGGAGAGTTGTGTGCGACTTCAGGGGGTGAGGGGTAAATCTTCCCATACTCCTCTGGGTTTTTCTAGGCTGACAAATAATCAATTACCAGACAATTTGAAAAGAGGAAATTTATATGTATACCTCTGTATACATGGGAAACTGAGTAAATCAACAAAATAGCCTGAGTCACAAATTAACTATCTTCAGCTAGAAACAAAGGATGTTGGGGTAGGAAAGAGCACAAGGGACCATGGTGATGGGTGCTGGGGTGGTGGGGGAATTATGGGGACTACACATGAAAGGGAAAATCAAATAATATACAAATATGAACAACAATGTAAGAAAATTAAAAAAATAAAGGATGTTGGGCAGTGGGAGGGGGAAGCTCAGTCCTGGGGAGGTCACCAGGAAAGGCACAGTAACAAAGGCATGACCATTATTTAAATGACTAAGATTTAAATAGCAGCCTTAACCATTGGAAGAGTTTAAGAGAATATGTTTTCCTGAATAGTGAGATTCTACCTTTATAAATACAAATGTCTCTTACTAAAGGACAAGTTCCACCCAACTTCAGAGTTCCTTCTATGAAATAATCCTTATGACAAAGAGACACATTTCGAGGGTAGCAGATTTTGTTCTCTATCACTGAGAACTGGAATACACATAGGTACATTTATTTGCATTGCACAATTAATGGACATGGGCCACCTTGCCTTCGTATCATCACAGATCTTCCAGTTCCAAGCAAGGGTTTGCTGCTAGATACACATGGAAGCCAATTAATGTGGCATCAGCTTTGAGAAAAGAAAATTTATTGCAAGGTTGACCAACAAGGTGCTAGGATGCCAGGCTCAAATCTGTCTGCCTGGCCTGAAATGGGCAGGAGCAATGTTATTGGGAGGCAGAGGAAGAAAATGGGAGGGAGCGGGGGCAAGGCTAGGAATGAGAGAGCGATGAGTTTAGCACAGTTTGGTTAGTTAGTTAGGAACGGGTCCATATATGGAGAGAGCACTGAATTCCTGGGATTTTTGTAGCCAGACCCCTTGCTTCTGAATGAAGTCCAGTCAGTTTTCTCTGTCTTCCTGTTTTTATGACTGGCTTAGAATTCAGTTTAAAGTCAGTTACTTCTGTGCACACTCAGATTGTCACAGACAAGTGTCAAGTTCTGTTGCCTCTTTGAAGATACAGTAAAAAAAAGGTAGTCAAACATGCTTAACTATTTCAGCTAATGGTGCCTCAGCTCCTACCTTTGATTTACTTAGGGGTCAGCAGTCTGATTTCTCATCTATTCTTTCTATTATTTATGACAAAAATTTATGATCTTAGTCCCACATGACTGACACTCCACACATATTAAAGGATATATGTTGAGGATTAAGCCACTAGGCTCTTGTCTCTAATAAGAGCCCTGAAAACTTATGTTGACATGTAATTTTTGAGAATCACTTTTTTTTGTTCTTTTGCTCCACTGTGGTGATATTTTCATGTAAAAAAGTGAGAAGGAAGGACTTAACTCTGTTTAGGGTATAAGGAACTGTAAGGGGTTGGAAGGGAGACAGTAATTAATGGGGTATCACCACATCATAGCTAAAAGTTCTATACAGGATAAATTTCTGGGTCTACTAGTAAATAGGCAATTTATTTTATTCATTAACTAAAGTAGGCAATTTATTTTACCTGTCTGTGACTGACTTTTTCACCTTATTAGTTCTCATAGTTGTTATATAAAAAATTACCACAAGGGCCTCCCTGGTGGCACAAGGGGTTAAGTTGCAGCACTGTGAAGCTATCCACAGCCACTGCAGCACAGGTTGGATCCCTGGCTGGAGAGCTGAACCACATGGCACACAGACCTCTCCTGTCTCGTCCACTGCTCCCCTCAGCAGTGTATTTCAGTCAGTCTGCTTGTTCTACTCCCCACTCTGTCTCTGGTAAATCTTCTCACCACCGCACTGCCCCCCCACCCCACCCCCTACACCTCTGGCCTATATCGCAGCTCTTGTATGCATAAATAAATAAATCTTTAAAAAAAATTACCGCAAGCTGTGTGTCTTAAAGAACAGAAATTTGTTGTCTCATCATTCTGGGGCCTAGAAGTATGAAATCAATTTCATTGGGCTGAAATCAAGGTGTTGGCAGAATCTCCCTCCCTGGGGGGCATTAGTGAGAATTCTCTCCCTTCCACTTTCTGGTAGCTGTCAGCTTCCTGGAACTGTGGCCATATCACTCCAATCTCTGCCTCTACATTCACAATGCCTGCTTTTCATTCTATGCTTAGTCTCCCTCTGCCTCCCTCTCAGAGAATGCAAGTGATTATATTTAGGGTCCACACAAATAATCCACGATAATCTTCCTCTTCATAATCCTTAACTCAATTCCATCTGCAAAATACTTTATAGTCATGTAAGGGGCTGTAAGGTTGACCAATCAGGTGAGAGGGGACCAAGCTCAAATCTATCTGCCTGGCCTGTGGGCCAGAAGTGGGCAGTGGCTTTGTAGGGAGGGAGAGCAAGAAAATGGGAGGGGGACGAGGCATGGCTAGGAATGAGAGCTATGAGTTTAGCAAAGAACAGGGAGTAAAATATCTTTGGGGGGAAGCCATTACTTAGCCTATAGTAAATTAAATTTGGTTGATGAATGCACCTTCATAAATATTAAATATTATAATACATAAAAATCATATAGAGCAATGTCTAGCATGTAATAAAGTATTCAATAGAAGTGATGATAGTAATATCAATGATGATGAAGCTATAAGATATGTAGACAAAATGTTTTAAAGTGAACAGAATAATGTTTTGAATGAACATATGTAAACATCTAGATCTTTGATATGTGCTGACTTCAAATTTTTATTTAATGGGTTGTTTTTCCACATTAATTTTAACTCAATAATTTAGGCACATGATAGTCAATTTTGGTCTTATCATTTGTTATTTTTCACTTGAAATTTAAATTTTATTTATCCTGATGTCTTTGTACGGTGAAAGTAAAAAATGCAATGTAATAAGATTGTCTTCTGTTCTCTTTCACCCACCCATCTAGGATACAGACCTAATGACGTTCAACATCTCTGTACACCGGTCATGGTGGCGAGAACATGGGCCTGGTTGTGTGCGAAGAGTGCTGCCTCCATCAGCCCACGGCCTGATGGATGATTACACATATGTCTCCGTCACAGACTGCATCATAGACTTCCAGTACCTAGAGGTCATCCACAGCGCTGTCCAAATACTACTGTCTGTAAGTATCACACTTGTGTCATTGTCTGATCAAGATCCTTTTTTACTGGTATTTTATATCTAAGCCTACTCTCCACAGCCACCTAGTAGATAATGTCATAGGTAAGTACATGGAGAATATCCCTTTAAACAAAGGAATTAGCAGCAGTTGTGTTAACATGAGGTGTATGTAGCTAATTGCATGTTATGAGTTTTTCCTGTTGGCATCTAGACATTATGTTTATAGAGTCAGTTGCTATACTTTCTAACTTGAAATACAGTCCACACCAGTCAATGAAATAGTATCACCATCCCCCAGAAGAAGTGCATTGTCCATTTGCTATCTTAGTCTTCCTGCACAAATGGTTAAAGTTAGAATCAGAATTATAAATAGAAGCTCAATAATAAATGATAGATGGCAAATATATAGGAGGTATACATCAGTGAGGACTGTACCTTGGAATTCTATAAAGAACAAAGAAATCCTTGCTGCCACTTACTGTATCAATTATCTACTGCAATGTAACAAACAACTTCAAACAGTAATAACTTAAAACAATATAAATGTATTTCTTAGAGCTCTGTGAGTCAGGAATTTGGGCACCTGATATTGACTAGAGTCACTCATGTGGACCTTCAATAAGGAAATCTGTGAGGATTAGAATATTCAGGAAGACTTAGCTCATATGTCTGATGCTTGTTGTTGGTCTGTGGTCTCCTTCATATGGTTTCTCTTTTTGCAGAAAAAATTGACAGTGTGGCACTGAGTTCTAAGAGAACATTTCAAGCATTTATGAAATCTCCTTAGAGTACTCCTTACTATTGTCCCATTAATTACAATGAGTCATATGATCAGGCCAAAGTAAGTGTGGGAGCAGTCTCGGAAAAGATGGGAACCCCAGAAGGCATGATACATTAAGGACCACCAAAATAGCAGTCTTGCCTGACTTACATAATTATTGATTATTTTTCTTTAGACTGCATGTGTCATATTTTATTTTTTTTAAGATTTTTTATTTATTTATACAAGCACTGGGTACAGTCAGAAGCATGGGAGGGTGAGAGAATTCACCAGAGCCAGAGCGGGGAGCAGAGCAGGCAGAAGGACCAAAGCACACTGCTGAGGGGAGCAGCGGGTGGCAGGAGAGGTCTGTGCGCCATGCGGGACCCTCCTCTGGTGGCCGGGGAGCAGCCGGGGATCGAATGGTGCTGCAGAGGCTGCGGGCAGCTTCACAACCCAGCACTCAACCGCTGCGCCACCGGGGAGGCCCCATGTGTCATATTTTAAAAGAATGTTTCAGAGCACATTTGAAATATAATTTTCTAAAAAGACTGCAAAATAGACTAAAAAAAATTAGAGATCCCTCAGTGTTTTAGTTCATTGAAGGGCAATTGATAATGAATTAAAAGAGGATGCACTTCAATGCTAAAAAAATTTCTTTTGGGTCTCCCCGGTGGCACAGCAGTTGAGTGCTGGGTTGCGAAGCTGCCCGCAGCCCCTGCAGCGCCGATTCCATCCCCGGCTACAGGGTGAGGGTCCCACATGGCGCGCAGACCTCTCCTGCCACCGGTTGCTCCCCTCAGCAGTGTACTTCGGTCCTTCTGACTGCTCTGCTCCCCGCTCTGGCTCTGGTGAATTCTCTCACCCTCCCGTGCTTCTGACTGTACCCAGTGCTTGTATAAATTAATAAATAAATCTTTAAAAAAAATTTTCTTTTAAGTATAGGGATTCTCATTATTCTTGATCTTTCTCAGTCTTGTAAGTATAATATACTGGCATTTGTTAATTATGCTTACCAGTCTTTCCATATTCTGTAATCTTTATTTAATCTATCAATTACATGTGTGGCAAAATATTTGTTTAAATCATTGTATTACTAAATAGGAGGCAAATTTTCTGTTAAACCTTTTCAGTCCATTTTAAGGTAGAAGATACTCTATTATATACTAGACGATAAAATTTCTTACTAATAATTTTAAATATTGAAAACATTTTTTTCTAAAATCTGTCTTATATGAACAATATTTCCCCCTTTTGCAAAATGACTCACAGTAAATTGTTAAACCGTTTTTTAAAATGATGCCATGATGTCCAATCTGCATAACACAGCAGAATAAGCTGTGGAATCAAAACATCATTTTCCCATCTGACTTATATGAGTTCACCCATATGTGATATATAGATAAAATAAATAAACGAATGAAGAAAATAAAAACAAACTTTCAGACTATAAAACCGATTAGCAATCCCCAGAGGGAAGGGGAAAGAAGGCTGGGTAAATTGGGTCTAAAGGGAAAATTGCATGGTGAGGATAGAATTGGAGTTATAGTTGTGAACTGAAGTAATATATATATGTCTATTTTGGAGGATGTACACCTAAAACCTACATAATATTATAATACAATGTTACTTCATAAAAATAGAACAAAATATTTAGAAATTTACCCATAACAAAGGTCATTTTACCATTGTAACTCTAATTCAAATGCATCACAAGGTGAAAGTATTTATTTGAGAATAAAAATCTGTGCTAAAGAGAAATGCTAAATAGAATATGTTGCCCCTAAAAATACTAGTTACTTATAAATGAATCCCTTGGCATATTAGTTAAGTGAGTACCCAAAGCTTCCCACATGCGTACATAATCCTGACTACTGTTTAGCCCTCTGGCAATAAAAGTGTTAGTTGCTGAGCTTTGATGTTTCTTCAGTAAGGTACCTGCAAAACAAGATTTCCAATATTTTATTTTTTCACATTAAAATAAAATTTATCCTGAAATTGTTTCACAAATGTCAAAGCATTATTGTTGTGCTTGATTTTATGTGAGTCTGTTAGGTTTTCCATTTATTCATGTGAATATGTTTAAAATGATTAGAATTATGATTCTTTGAATCTGATGCTGTAGGAATATCAGCTGCTTTACATGTACAGTGATGTCAGCCTATCACTGAAGAAAAAAGTAATGGTTTCAATATTATTGCCTGTTCTACACAGGCAACAATGAAGCAAACAAACAACAGCCTTTGAAATGGGGCAGGGTCCTCTCGGCCTGGCTCTGCCAATTACTCCTTTAATTGATGCAAGCTTGGCAACCACTGGAAGGACACAGCGGGGGACTGATGGAGGTGCCAGCGTGGTGGAGAGGGAGTTCCTTAAGGTTTGATGGCAGTGGCTCTCTGAAAAATAAGAAAGGAACATTTAATTGATTTATCTTTGCACACAGCTTTGCTGGTGAACACTACCTGTTCCATTGTCCTGGGTAAGATTAGATGTTGGAACTGGAAGAAATGAAACCCTACTTTCATAGTTCTACAGGAACTATGACAAGAAATGGGAAAAACTATTCTGATAAGAATTTGGGAAAAAAAGGTGATGGGCCATGAGCTTACATGGGATGATCATACAAGATGTCTGTGCCCATTCAACTGATGAGAGATCTGGCCACCTCCCAGCACTGAAGTCCCTGCACAGCAACAATTTGCCTTGGTCTTCTTTCACAAGTGCTCGGAGTAAGGAGAAGAAAGATTGAGCATAAAGAAGGTTCTTATTGCTCATGCAAATTGTTAGCCTCACCGAGTTGAAATTCAGGGTGGTATTAAAAAAAAAAAAAAGTATGAGAGAAGGGACAAAATTCAACCCATAGAGGAGATAAGAACTCAAAGATGTATCCAGGATCAGGCTGTAGGGTGATCAGTTCCTTCCCTCCATCCTCACTGCCTGTGCCTCAGTTCATCTGCTCACCATTCCCACGTGAAAGATAGCCAATAAGCCTGTAGTCTAACCAATCCTAGATCTGACCAACCATAGTCAACTACGCATGCCCTGGCTCCAAGGGGCATGATTACCAACAGCAAATCCAGTCACTTTCCTTCTCAATGCCTTTAAATATAACCATCAACTTTGAGTTGAAATCTACTTTAGTACTTTGTCATGTGAAGCCCTGATGACCTGTTCCCTGCTTGACTCACACCCTAATCTCCTCACTCCTCCAAAAGGATCTCATCACCACCTCTACAGCACACATTCCAAAAGCAGGCCAGGCACACTAGACTCAGCACTCTGCTTGAAATGAGCTCTGCACCCTCCTCCTCCCTCTTACCCCTCCCTGCTCTTCATCCACCTGGTCATGGTCCACTAGTAAACAACTTACCCCCAAAGTTTCAGGATATGTTAATTTAATTTCCATTAACCTCCCAAATGCATGAACATGAAATCTTTTATAAATAAAAAGCCAAAAGTCATATTTGCATCACATCTAACAAAGAATCATTATCTATAATACCTGGTGAGAAAATTTAAATATCAATATCATGAAAATTTACTGAATCAATGAAGAATATGAACAAATATAGCCAAACAAAAGAAAATCCAAATTGTAAGCAAAGCATAAAATATGACTTTTCTTGATAATCACTTGATATGTTCAAATTGAATTTTAAAGCTTCACATTCATTTAACAACTTTCAAAAAATAATAACTCATAATATTGATAATAGTACTTTTGATAAAGATATTCTTTATTGCAAGGATCATTAAAATGGTCTTACCTTTTAGTGCTTTAACCCCACTCAATGGAATTTCTCCTTGAAATAAATAATTGAACAGAAACAAAGAATTACCTTCATGATTTTCTTTTCAATGTTATTTACAAGAGAAAACATGGTATGCCTAAACAGACACTATTTTTTTTTGCCAAAATTAAAAATTTATTTATTTTTTTTAAATAATAAATTTTATTTTCATATTCCCCATACAATTGCAACCACCCCATTCTGACCCCAATCCCTCCCCTCCTGCCCCTCACCCCCCAAAAAGTGTCTCTGGTTCATAGTTTTTTCTTGATTTTGATTTTCGCTTTCTTATAGTTATTCATTTTTCTGGTCCCTTATTTAAGTTTTCTAGATTCCTGCTATGAGTGAGACCATCCAGTATTTTTCTTTTTCTTTTTGGCTTATTTCGCTGAGCATGATCCCTTCCAGCGCCATCCATGTTGCTGCAAATTGCATGTGTTTATCTTTTTTGAATGCTGAGTAATATTCCATGGTATATATGTACCACATCTTCTTAATCCAGTCATCTATTTTTGGGCATTTGGGCTGTTTCCAAAGCTTAGCTATTGTAAATAGTGCTGCTATAAACATAGGGGTGCAGGTGTTCTTTGGAATTGATGTTTCTGTGTACTTTGGGTAAATTCCTAGGAGTGGAATTGCTGGATCATATGGAAGCTCTATGTTTAGTAGGTCCAGAAATCTCCACACAGCTCTCCATAGTGGTTGGACCAGTTTGCACTCCCACCAACAGTGCAGAAGAGTTCCTTTTTCTCCACACCCTCGCCAACACTTGTTGTTGCTAGTTTTTTTAATATGTGCCATTCTCACTGGTGTAAGATGGTATCTCATGGTAGTTTTGATTTGCATTTCCCTGATTACAAGTGATGTTGAACATTTTTTCATATGCCTGTTGGCCATTTGCATTTCCTCTTCAGAGAAGTTTCTTTTTAGCTCTTCTGCCCATTTTTTGACTGGATTATTTTCTTTATTGTTGAGTCTCATCAGCTCTTTGCAGATTTTTGTGATCAGTCCTTTATCATTAGTGTTGTGTGCAAAAATTTTCTCCCAGTTGGTGGGGTTTCTCTTTGTTTTTGTTATTGTCTCTTTTGCTGTACAGAAGCTCTTTAATTTGATGTTGTCCCAGCTGTTTATCTTTGCCTTCACTATCACTGCTTTGGGTGATGTGTCTGTAAAGATGTCTTTGATGTGCAAATCACGTAGTGTTTCGCCTATATTTCCTTCTATATATTTTATGGTTTCAGGTCTTATGTCTAGTTCTTTAATCCATTTTGAGTTGATTTTTGTGTATGGTGTGAGGTAGTGGTCAAGCTTCATTCTTTTGCATGTAGCGACCCAGTTTTCCCAGCACCATTTATTGAACAAACTTTCTTTGCTCCAATGCATAGTCTTTGCTCTTTTGTCAAAGATTAGTTGACCATAAATCTGTGGGTTTATTTCTGGATTTTCTATTCAATTCCATTGGTCTGTGTGTCTGTTCTTGTTCCAATACCATGCAGTTTTGATGATTATGGCTTTGTAGTAGAGTTTGAAGTCTGGGAGTGTGATGCCTCCATTCCCTTCTTTTTTTTTTTCAGGAGAGCTTTGGCTATTCGGGGTTTTTTGTGATTCCATATGAATTTCATCAATAATTGTTCTATTTCTTTGAAGAATGACATTGAAATTTTGATTGGAATAGCATTGAATCTGTATATTGCTTTTGGTAGGATGGCCATTTTAATAATGTTTATTCTTCCAATCCATGAGCAGGGGATGTCTTTCCATTTCTTTGTGTCTTCTTCTATTTCTTTTAACAGTGTTTTATAGTTTTCTTTGTATAGGTCCTTTACCTCTTTTGTTAGATTTATTCCCAAATATTTGATTTTTTTTGTTTCAATAATAAAAGGGATGGTTTTTTTTATTTCTTCTTCCTCAGATTTATTGTTTGTGTATAGGAAGGCTACTGACTGTTGCGTGTTGATTTTGTATCCTGCCACTTTACTGAACTGATTGATGAGTTGAATTAGTTTTTCTGTGGAGTTTTTGGGGTTCTCTATGTATATTATCATATTATCTGCAAATAGTGATAGTTTGACTTCTTCTTTTCCTATTTGGATTCCTTGGATGTCTTTCTCTTGTCTTATTGCTCTGGCTAGGACTTCCAGTATTATATTGAAGAGCAGTGGTGAGAGTGGACATCCTTGTCTTGTTCCAGATGTTAATGGAATTGCTTTCAGCTTTTCACCATTGAGAATGATACTGGCTGTTGGCTTGTCATAAATGGCCTTTATGATGTTGAGGTATGTTCCTTGTATCCCAAGAATTTCAAGGGCTTTTATCATGAATGCGTGTTGCACTTTGTCGAAAGCTTTCTCAGCATCTATTGGTATTATCATATGGTTTTTATATTTCTTTTTTAAACAGACACTATTAAGGACACTAAAATATATTGTATATTATGTATATAATAATTTATAGTATATCAATAAAATTATTACACAGAATAACTATGTCAATTTTAAGGACCATCTATAAGACATGGAAAAATATTTATGATTTAAATATGTGGCAAAGGAAGAGAGTAAGAGGCAAAAAAAAAATGTGGAATTGTATATATGTTTTTCCAAAAAAAGTTTTTAATATGTATAACATTTTCAATATCATTTAATCATCACATGATTAGTATAAGAGTAGGAGAGATGTCACTGTTGTTTTCCTCGGATTATTAAACATTTCCAAATCTCCCAACTAATATTTGATCATTTGGAGGTACTCTTAAATCTTAGTTGCTACCAGTTATACCATTTAAATGGGCACAGTATGTTAATAATAATCAGCATGTAATTTAAGGCCCTTTTAATTTCTAGGATTAAGATGTTTGCTGATAAAAAGATCAATACCAATACAAGCATACTAAATAGTAAACTAATACATTTTTATGGAGCTCATTTTTTAAATAGTAGGCAAATCTTAATCTCAAAGCCTGGAAGAGATCTTTAAAATTCACCTTAACATCTCTCTTTGAAGCTGATTTTACATATATATTGTCTTGGATCCTCACTGTCCAGAGAGTCTCCTTCATATCTGATAGGTGATATGTCTCATTTTTTTACATCTTGGGAGGTCGTCACCATGGTCAGAGCTGGGAATTGGAGTGCTCTGAAAATTGGTTTTCCATCATCTCCCTGTTTTTTTGCATTACATCTGTCTGTTCACATCAACATCCATCACCGCTCTCTGTCTTTCATATCAGACACATTCGGCTTAAAGATAAATTAAAACTCAATCGAAAAGGGTGAAAGGTAACATTAGACTGCAAGGTATCCTGTGAAATCTTTTTTCTCAAAAGGCTGTGAGGATATCTGTTCCATCTGAATAAATGGCACAGTGGCAGATAATACTAATCCGAATTTAGTAACACACTCAAGCAGTGTAACAACGCAAATCAAGAGATAAGCTTTTGAAATAAGTTTTAGTTTCTATGAGTTGTACCCCTCCAAAAAATGTCAATATAGTTAAAAGGTTGTTTTATTTCTGTGTTCACATTTGCATTTATTTAACAAACTCTTAGTATGTGCTTGGGTTGGAGCTGCTCTGAATACACTGCAAATGAACTCATTTAATCCTCAAAATGACCAAAGAAGTATTGTTGTATTCATGATGCAAATGTGAAAATGCGGACACCCAGAGAGGTTAAGTAATTTGGCCCAGCGCACACAGCTTGTGAGTGAGCAAAGCTGGATTTGCAACTCAGATGGACTCCAATGTCCATGAGTTTTCCCATTTTGGTGAGCTTCTGGTGACATTGGAATGGAAACCTCCGATTCCTGTCGTACTGTTCTGCTGAGGTCAGGGGCAAACTCTCTCAGAGATTTAAGGTGTGACTCTTCACTGCTTTGAGGAGATTTACTTGGTAGCGCCAGTATTTGAAAGTAATAGAGAGCAAGTAATAATTTTCTGATAGTTAAAAGATTTGTGGAGTTAAAAAGATTTCCTTTCACTTTCGAAATCATCTCTTGATCACCTTTTTGTTGTTTAAAAAATGGAGGATTTGGGCCTCCCTAGTGGCACAGCAGTTGAGCGCTGGATTGCCAAGCTGCCCACAGCCTCTGCAGTGCTGGTTCGATCTCCGGCCACCCGGCAAGGGTCCCACATGGCGCACAGACCTCTCCTGCCGCGCCCGCTGCTCCCCTTAGCAGTGTATTTCATCCGTCTGCCTGTTCTGCTCCCTGCTCTGGCTCTGGTGAACTCTCTCACCCTCCTGCACTCTAACTGTACCTACTGCTTATATAAATAAATAAATAAATCTTTTTTTAAAAAAAGGGATTTCAGCACTTGTACAATGCTAAGTCATCAGACTCATTTCTTGATTGCTTTTTTGAGCTTTGTAGGTATTAGTAAGTGGGAAGAAATATTGGTCAACCTCTCCTGGCTTAAATTCTTCTCAGAATTACTGTTTTCCCAGAGAATCCATTTTTATATGAAGTAGATTCTTTGTCTAGACCAAATTTTGAAGTTTTTCTCGGTGCTACCTGAAAGTGTTAAGTATTTAATTGTCAGAAGAGTTTGTAATGTGAAGAAAGAAAGGCCAATAAACAATACTTAAAAGACTACAGGCAGAGACATTTAGATTAAAGAAACGAAGTATAATTGGTCAGTAAAATTGTTTCGGTTTGAAATGTTTGGTATATTATAATTTTAAAAGTCATTTCATTGGCAGTTTTCATGTCTATGCTGTATTCTCTGTCTTTGAAATGTGCATACATCATTAAAAGGTTTTATTGAATTATCATTCACATATCATAATTGATACATTTAAATAAAATTTACAAATCAATAGTTTTCAGTATATTCACATATTTCAGTGCAGGCATGACCACAGTCAATTGTTGAATATATTCATCACCTTCAAAGGAAACCCTACCCTTTTCTATCATTACTCGTCTCTCTTCCTCCCCAACCCTAAGCAACAACTAATCTACTTTCTTTCTCTATAGATTGCTTATTCTGGATGTTCCATATAAATGTAATAACACAATAAGTGTTTTTGTGTGCTTTCTTTCATTTAGCATATATTCAAAGTTGACCCATGAAGTATGTATCAGAGCTTATTTGTTGTGGTTGAACAGCATTCTTTTATACATTTACTTTTATTACTTTGTACATTATAAATATGTGTACAAAGTTATATGTAGCAAAATTTTCAGAACTGCAAATGAAGTGCATAAAGCTCTCACCTGACACTAGCAAAACCCTGAATGAAATTTAGGTAATCAACCATGTATGTTTGTCTACATATATATCCATGTATTGGAAACAGCTTGATTATATAAACAATTATCAGCTCTTGTATAGATGTTTGGTCTAACATTAATCTATTACTAATGTTGTCTATTACTTGTAATCACATCTATGGTTTCAGCAACTTATGACATGTGAGCATTTAAAGCTCATAGTCCTCTTATACCAAAACGTTCTGCTTAGTATTATGTATCTGATTGGATTTTATTCTGTATATTAATCAGTTTTCATAAACATTGACATGTCAAACCACAAATTTCAGGTCATTTTTAAGCAATAGGATTCAGTCTCACACAAACTATATGCTAATGATTCTCCCAGATATGTTTGTAGGTCTTCATGTATTATTATTACTGAGTTACTAGTCTCAATTCATATGCAACACATTGTCCATTAAATACAAAAGTGAATTATGACTTTGAGTAGATTTAAATACAATTCCATCACAAAAATGCAAAGTTTAATTAAAAATCACATCTAGCACAAAAACCATTAATAGAGAAAATCTGACTAACATTTAATAATAACTAACATTTAATAACTAAAAGACTAACATTTAATAATTAATCAGGACAAAAATTTTCCTATGTAGGCTTATGGATATGTTAGAAGGTAAAAGTCACTTGTAGTGATATTTAGCTTAATTTAATGTCATTCAGATATTGGACAGATATTATATCCTTAGCTCTAGGTAGGAATTATTATTTGAGTAAGAAAAAAGTATCTTTCATAAAAATAAAAATTCAAAACATTTACACTCTTTAAAAGAAAAAAAAATTGTATAAATTCCATTAAAGAACTCATGTCACTTTTTGTAGTCCTTTTGTTCTAAAAGTGGAAGTTTCACTTAGAATATATATACTCCCTAAACACATACACCGTACAAAGCACTATGGTAAGAGTTTTGGGGATAAGAGGATGGAGACAAATTAAACAAATTTGAATTTGACATGGTCCTCCCACTGGTATCTTTTCAGTCTACTAGAGGAGATCAGGGGACCAAAATACCTTAACAGTTCAGAAAGTGTAAATCCCTTAATTAAGATCTAAGTGTCATCTGGGCTCACGGGAGGATGTAGCATTCAGAAAGTTGTGAAATTTAACCCTGGTCTTCAAGGTTCACTTTAATTTTTGTTTTAGGAACAACTTTTGTTATGTCAAGTAAATCCTTAATAAGTTACTGGCAGGGTTGAAGAAGCTTCCATCCATACCACCACAGTAAAAAATATAGAATTATGAATATTAAATAAATGGCCTCTTTGGATATATAAAAATAATAAAGCACTTAACAAAGTACAAAAAAAGGGAGGCACTCAATAGAACTAAAATAAGCAACATTCTCATTGTCCTAACAAGATCCCAGACACACTCCTTCTGGAATTCACAGCCCCAAGAAATGGTGTCCATTCTGGGTTTTGATTGATTCTCATTATAACCCATTAAGGGCAAGTTCAAAGAAAATCAAAGTTCAGACTTCCCATAGCTGCATGGAATGTTGCATTGAGCAACAAAGAAAATCTTTGGTTACTTCTCATACGTGTTCCATACAGAAGGAACAACATAAGCAGAGATAAAAATAAACTGGGGAATACTAACTGTTTTCTTAGATTTGAACAAAGAGTATACCCACAGAAGCAGTGGCTGAAGTTGGAAAGCAAGGGTGTAGGCAGGACTAACTTAAATGCCTCATAAGGGGTTTGCACCTTTACCCTCAATAAAACACAGATTTCTTTTGGGTTTACAAACAGAAAGTAACATACACATAATTCTGAATTCAGGCTGTTCTTATAAGTGAGTGTAGGATGGGTCAGAGAAGCAGGGTACATTTCAGGATATTCTTATAGTGAACCAGGGCCTTAGGCTCGGAATGTCCTTAACATACCTGTTCTAGAAAGTGAACCCCAGGAAGGTTTCAGTGGCAACATAAGCTTGACTGATGTCATCTTTATTTTCTCCTTGGAGATTTACTGTGTAAATTAGCATATTAAAGTTTCTGAAAAATTCCACTGCTTAAAAAAAAAAAACAAAATGCTCATGAAAAACAAAGACTGAAGGACTCTTCTAGATCAAAGTGGGGACACATCTACTAATGAAACCTAATACTAGCCCTAAAAGCTCACATTTTTGAGATAGGTTTTGAAAATTTAGAAGGTCCATGGGTAGATAACAGTGTTATATCAATGTCAATTTCCTGCTTTTTATCATGGTACTGTGACTATATAAGATAATAACTTATGAAGTATTCGGCTAAAGGACATACAGGAATTCTTTGAATTTTTTTAAAAAATTCTGTAAGTCTCAAATGATTTCAAAATTAAATTTTAAAAATATGCTTTATTTAAAAAAAAAAAATTGCATTTCGAGGGCCTTCCCGGTGGCACAGCTGTTGAGCACTGGGTTGAGAAGCTGCCTGCAGCCTCTGCAGCGCCAGTTCGATCCCCGGCTGCTCCCCGGCCACCAGAGGAGGGTCCCGCATGGCGCGCAGACCTCTCCTGCCGCCCGCTGCTCCCCTCAGCAATGTGCTTCAGTCCTTCTGCCTGCTCTGCTCCCCGCTCTGGCTCTGGTGAATTCTCTCTCCCTCCCGCGCTTCTGACTGTACTCAGTGCTTGTGACTGGGGTGCGAGGAAGGAGTCAGGCCATGTTCAGTCTACCTGCCTGGTGAGGCCAGAGAGGTCTGTCTCAGCCATAGAATGACTGGGGGAAAGAGCTGGGTTGATGAAGAGAACAAATGAGATCAGGACACATGACCAGTTCTGATTCTAATTATTCCTGTTCTTCACATTTTTTATATACATATGTAATACATATACACACATACACATTTTAAAGCTAATCACCTATTTGTGATAAGCAACTTCCCTCTATACCCTCTTTTGTTCTTTCAATATGTATAGCCTCCCATTTCATTGCCAGGTATGAAAGCAAAGACAAAATTATCTAAAAGAATTCACAAGAATCCCAGTATGGATTTTTGAAAACATGGATTTATTTTACCTCCATACTATTCAGATCAGCACTTGTTTTATTGAGGTTGTTGGAATCCTGCACTTAAAAAGCTATTCTCTGGAGATCATTCACAGGTAACTTGGTGATGGGAATTTTATGGGCACTACACCTAAAAGAACAAAGCAAACTGCACAAAAATGAATAATGATGTAATATATATATATATATAAATTAAAAATAAAAAATAAATTTTAAAAAGATATTATCTGGAGATTCTAGGATGGCTCCTCAAATCTAGCACTCTGGTATGATTAGTAAAGACATGGTAATTCACATTCATTTTTTTCTATACTCTGTAATGCATTACAAATACAATATGATTTTTTAATTATATTTAAATTTATGTATTTTAAGTATATATTGAAAAATATATTCAAGCAGTCAGATGTATCCCGATGTATTCCCAGGCCAAATATCAGATAAAAATTGAAAATAACAGACTTATGACTCCAACACCAAGATTATTGTCTGAATTATTGTGTGAATTTTGTGAATGTTTACTTTTTGTGAAAAATTAATATAATGCCGTCCAAACTTAATTATGTAGAATCTTTGGGGAATGTATTGTTCTAGAAATCTAAACATGGATTTTGGTCTTAGGTGTTGTTGAAACTTTCTAAATGTTAATGATGTTTAATTTAATAAAAAATAGGTTAGGGAAATGAAACTAAACAGACAAATGAGACAGAGATCAAATCAGGAGAAGTCAGTCACTCATTAGAAAGGAAAGCAATTGTAGGAAAATCCCAAGGCTGGCACTCAGGTTTTGAACCTAGGTGACAAGAACAATTGCAGTAACATTACAGAAAGGAGGAGATCATGAACAGAGAATTACCAGTGATAATCTTAGCTCATTTTATTTTATCGATTACATAATAAAATTATAGAAGAGTTTAATTTGAGTAGGAGAATGAAACACTGGTTTCTGGCAATGAGAAAATTTGACCTGGTGTCAATTTCAGCTATTGCTTGGTACTTTATGGCTACTATTTCCTCATGTTATTTACCTTCTGCTTTTACTTTTCATTGAAAAGGCTTGATAACGTGCCTTGGATATAATAGGCTCTCAAAGCATATTGCATAATCACTGCCTTATGAGACATATATGGATAGATAAGCAAAACTAAGCAAGCAAATTTTAGTATCTCAAAGGACAGTAACTACTGTAAAGGAGTGACTCAGGTGTACTATGTTATCTTCTCTATAATTTGCCGCAAAATAGTTGAGCACATGAACAATGTGCTGTGTACATATGTTAGTTCCACTGTACCCTGGAATGGGTCTAGTGCTGGATATGTCATGGTGAGTTCACATTTCCAGTATCCTAATCAGGAGAACAGTTCACAGTTGAAAAACTCAAAGCAAAAGTATATGGATCAAAGGCAGCTTTCTAAAAGCCTTCAGCATCTTTTCTATGATCAACACAAAGTGTTTATTTAGCATACTTGATATTAGAAATATCGCTGTTCTGCTGAAATGAATGGTCCTTAAATTATATGAATTGTCTGGAAATATTCTTCAGGCTATGTTGGTTGCTCTGTATGCCAGAACATGTGAATCTAGCCAGTTCACAAACCCTACAAACCCTGAAATGGGACTCTGGGATTTGGGTTCTCACCAGACCTTTCCCTTAGTTAAATATTTGAGGACACTGTTGCCTCACTCCAACTAGCCGTATCGTTCTACTATAATGTAGTAAGAAGCAGCTTTCAAATGTCCAAAAGGTCAAAGAGCTAGTGCTTCATTAAGCTCGCAGATCAGGTTTTGTGATTGATTCACTGCTGTTTGCTAGTAAATGTTGGTATGTACGTGGCAAAATTTATCCAGATACTTGCTTGATTTCCATTAACAAATGTGTGTAAGAAAAATACTCTGGTCCTTGACCACCTTTAAATATCTACCTTAAAAAGAACTTAATGACTACAAATGATCAGTCTATAGTAGGCAGTGAAGATGACTCTTAGGGAGTTACATTTAAGCTGAGACATAGAGGAAACCAGTTAAAGAGTGGAACTAGGAATATTTCAGAGGTAAAAAGGATGGTTTGTATGATTAGAACTTAGAGAATAAGGGAGAAAGTGATGAGAGATGAAATCAAAGGTCAAAGAAGACATGACATAGAATTTGAGTTGGATTTTAAGACACTGAGAAGATAAAACTATATTTTTAACCAGGAAGATGGTATGATTTAAATTTAGATACATGATTCTGGAATTTCTTGGAGAGTGGGTTGAAGGACAGTAAGAGTAAAAGAAAATAAAACCAATCTGTAAGGCTTTTCCGATCAACAAATTGGAGAAGATAGTGGATTGGACTTGGGTAGTAGCAGTGTAGATAGAAATGCCTAGACAACAATCCTAAGAGAAAAAGGGAAAATGACATGTGAGGAAAAAGAAGAAATAAGGATGGAGTTTAGGATTCGGATATGAGCAGTGTTAGATGCTGTTGCTAGTTTATTGTGATGAGAGACTGGGGATTGCTCCACTAGAAGCTTTTATCTCTTTTCAATATATAAAATAATAACAATCAAACAGATTATTTTTAAATAATTTTAATAACTGGGGAAATATTTCAGATATATCACAAAATGTACATAGGTGTCCTAAAAGCATCATCATCTAGAAGTAGAAGGTATACCTTCTCAGATTGGAAAATTCTGCCATGGTGATGATACAAAATTGATTGTCATTCCATAATGCCTTAAAGCAATTAGTGTTGTATCAGTCTTTCACATTTGACTAAAAGTAAAATTGAAAGCAAAAAAGGCCATAGGGAAATGGTTCTTTTTATTTAAGTTGGAAAATATACATAGCACTTTCATTTTAAATTAATTTATATAAAATACAAGGAAATATTTGCAATGCGTAATTATTATTTAATAGAAAAGATAGAAAGTTCTTCAGACAATGAAATGTGAATGAAGATCTTCAGGATAAACAACAGATTTTAATTAATCAGTTCAACTAATCCAAATCCATAGAAAATTAGGGCCTCCCCGGTGGCGCAGCGGTTGAGCGCTGGGTTGCGAAGCTGCCCATGGTCTCTGCAGCTCCAGTTCAATCCCCGGCCACTGGGCGAGGGTCCCACATGGCACGCAGACCTCTCCTGCTGTGCCTGCTGCTCCCCTCAGCAGTGTACTTCGTCAGTCTTCCTGTTCTGCTCTCCACTCTGACTCTGGTGAATTCTCTCACCCTCCCGTGCTTCTGACTGTACCCAGTGCATGTATAAATAAATGAAATAAATCTTTAAAAAAAATACATAGAAAATTATGTTGTAAGGAATTTAAAGTCAACAATAATAATAACATAGCTATTATTTACTATGTGGATACTATGTTCCTGGCATCTTCCTTTGAAGTATATAATGCATAATCTTCTCAAGAGTAATGCAAGATAGGCTTTACTATATCTAATTTATATTTGAAGGAACTGGGACATAAAATAAATATCTTATCCATGGTTGTATGTCAGTGATTGAGGATGGAACATCAAACTTGATTCTGATGTTTCCCAAACACTACTATATTGAGGATACTTCACTAATACATAAAACAAAAGGTAATATCAATATTAATGCATCTTTTAATATGTGGCTTGGAAAGATACTAGCTCTGTAAAGAGTCAACTTGCAAAAGTTTTAAATTTATTTAATAGTCTTGTGTAAGTCAAAATTTTCAAATTGTGAGATTTTCGCATCCCATATGTACTAGACAGAGAGAACATTTTCTATTCTAAATTATCCCCACTAATGGAAGGGATCACCAGATCAAGATCCTAAACACTAGACAATTCTTTAATACTAGACTGTACTAGACTGTACTTACATGAAACGATGCCAGGTTCTGGGAGTACAAGAAAAGTAAACAGGAAAATCAGAGAATGAGGATTCAATTTATAGAATGATGTCTGTCTCCTAACCCTTCTCAACATGTCAGTACCTTCTTCAACCTCTGTAACTTTCAGATGTATGTAAAGACCCTGCCTAAGCAGAATTCATCTGATTCTGTTTCTGAAGTATGCTTCATTTGACTTTCTTTCCTGAAATCAACACTGTTTATTCAGTTTATTCTTCTTTCCTGACCATTGGGTCCTGATTTTATATTTATACAGGAACTATGCTGTAAAAAATAGTAGAAATTCAATGAGTTTCATGTGACAGGAAGTTAATTAAATAATCTATATATAACTATTACTTAGTTTTATATATATATAAAATTCATTTACCATTAGCTTAATTACCATTACTGAATTTCCATTAAGTGAAATTCTTTCATCTATTATACTAACCTCAGCATATTACATTCCACTTCAGTACAGGATTGATATTAGCATTCAACTATTTCGATGTCATTGTAATCTTTAGAATACACTTGGAAAATGCATTAATATTTCACTGATACAATAGTCTGAATGTTTGTGTACCCCCAAGTATCATATATTGAATTTCTACTCCCCCCACCAAGTTATGTTTTTAGGAAGTTGGGTCTCTAAAACATGCTTAGGAATAAGAGTTGAGTCTTAATAAATGGAGTTAGGACCTTGTAAAAGAAGCTGGAGAGAGCACCATCATGTGAGGACACAGCAAAAAGGCATAGTCTCTGGAACAGGAAGACAGCCCTCCCCTGACCATGCTGACACCTTGATCTTGGACTTTCCAGTTGCCTGTGAGAAAGAAATCGCTGCTATTTATTAGCTATGCAGTCCTGGTGTTTTGTTACAGTAACTCAGATGATTTAAGGCAACCAACCAAAAACATTTGCTTCTGAACACTTCTAATACTACTTTGCAAACGTCTTGAATCTGAATTGTGTTTATTTTGAAAATGGATCCCCAAAGAATAAACGATTCCACTAAGATCAGGAAAAAGACAAGGATGTCCACTTTCACCACTACTTTTCAACATGGTATTGAAACCCTCACTGGAGCAATTAGGCAAGAAAAAAGCACAAAAAGGATCCAAATTGGAAAAGAAGAATTGAAACTATCTTTATTCACAGAAGACATTGTTATATACCTAAGGAATTCAAGAACTCCACCAAAAATGTACTAAAAATAATAAATGAATATAGTAAAATGGCAGGACAGAAAGTCAGCATATAAAACACTGTGAATAATGAATTAGAAGAAATATTTTTTTTTAAATTCCATTTACAATAGAGATAGATGCTCCTTATAATTTTGTAGACTTACTTGCACTAGCTATATGAAAATATAATTAAAATTTCCTTTTCTTACAAATGTTTGTGGAATAAATAAAGATTAGGAATTATCTCATTTAAGTTCACAGTATTAAATTATTTTATCCAAACTAGAATAATATTTTTTTAATACCCTCTATTTTTATTAAACAGGGGAACAGCAGTTTGGGAGTAATCAGAACTTTGCAATAAAATCCTGTGTCTTTCAAATACTAAGAGATTAGCATCCACTTTCCAAGGTGGGTGGTGTCAAATATGACCACAGAGAGTATCCAAATTCTGCTTTATATTCCTACATAAGGATAAATGTTGAATTATTTACTTAAAAATACATAATCTTTGCTACTGGATCCTATGGAAATCATTTCAACTCTCATTGTACCAGTTTTACATCAATGGTAGAAAGAGACATACTTGGATTGGAATTCTAGCTACTCCATATCCTGGGTAAACTTTCAAAAGTTCCACTCTCCATCTACAAAGTAGAGATAGAAATTGTATCTTATTTATTGAGTTATTTCAAGGCTCAGAAATTATCCATGTAAGGGACTAAGCATAATGACTGCACATAATATGTACTGAATAGATTTGAGCTGATAATAATTATGTCACAAGCACCAGCATGCCCATGAAGATAAATTAGCTTAAAATTCACAAGATGTGTGGAACTCCTCAGAGGAAAGTGTTACATGAATGGTGGGCATTACATAGAATATTATTATACATAGAACATTGAAGGCACTGCCGCTTACTAGAAACAAAGACATGATTAATTAGCTGCAGAAAATTTTAAATGAAATTTTCTGTATAGTAAAATAATTATTTTCATATCAAGGAACTAACAGAAAAATGTTTGGAAAATTGAAAAAACACAACAGAGAGGGTCCATCATGGGTGATCCAGGGAGCAGTAACAGAAGGAAACAAAAAAAGAGAATTTGTCATGTAATTGCATTCTGTCAAACACTTAGATAAGCAGCCAACAGTTTTGCATTAGAATGCATTTGGTTATCCCCTTTACAATGGGTTACTAATCCTATAAATATTTATTACTGAACTAAAGAAAGGAGCATAAGCTTTTACCCTTTGTGAAAGGTCTGTAACCTGCACGGTGCCAGTGAAGTATGAAACCCTGATGATTTGGTTACTTCTTAATATGTTAAAGGCTGGACTGAGCTTGGCACATGTGAGCACTCTGAATGCAGTTGTCAGAGGCACACTCCTGGAGGGCAATTGTGAGCATATGCTTCAGTGGGTGAGCTATCAAACCCACAGCTGCTGTCTACCCCGACCTGAAGCAGGACAATGTAGACCCATGGATTAGTAGATTTAACCTTGAATAGTTGGGAATAAGGTTCAATCCCTTATGAATACACTGAATACAAGGACAAAAGGAGAAAGAACAGGAGGAGGAACACTTTCTTTGAGATAATTCTGTATCTGTATACATTAAATAATATTAAACTTCCACTGTGGCATGGAGGAAATAGATTGGTTCTTATTACTACACACACACTCTTCATTTACAATTCTATAATACTGTATGTGTTGAATAAACAAACAAAAAATACTTCACTTATGGCTTTTCAGATGTTTCCATATCCTATCTATGCCAAAATTTATTTAAATAGCTAATAATAAAAATGTAAAAATAAGAAAAGGATTGAAAAAGTTATTGCTTAAACAAAGAAAATTATCAAAAATAACAGGAAAGATAGAAAAAAATCAAAATCTAGGTTGAGAAAATCTATAGTAACTAAATATGATACTTAATTATAAATTTCCTTTGCAACCAGAACAGAGGAGAGTGCAATGAGTAAATACAACCATCCTCTTAATTTATAATGCTATGATGCCTCCTCAAACCTGCACATCAATCCACCATTTGTTCCCCTTGCTGTGTTCGTGTGATAATGAGTACTAGAAGGCAATGAGCAATGGGCTCATTATCTCCATCTGTGTGCATGTGATGAATAGTATATCATTAGTTTTATTGATAATTGAGGTGAAAACTCAGGAGCTACTTATGAAGTTAAAAGATTGGGATTTTTATCAAAATCACAATGAAATATCACCTTACACCACCAAGAATGACCCATATTAAAAAAAAAAAAAAAAAAGCTAACAACAACAAATGCCAGTGAGGATGCGGAGAAAAAGGAACCCTCTTACACTGCTGGTGGAAATGCAAACTGGTCCAACCACTATGGAAAGCTGTGTGTAGAACCCTCAAATTATTAAAAATGGATCTACCATATGGCCCAGCATTTCCACTCCTAGGAATCTACCCAAAAGACACAAAACCTTAATTCAAAAAGATTCTTGCACTCCTATGTTCATCGCAACGCTATTTACAAGAGCTAAAATATGGAAACAAGTTAAATGCCCCCAGATGACTGGATCAAGACGATATGGTAAGTGTATACTACTCAGCAATCAAAAAAGATAAACTTATACCATTTCCAGCAACATGGATGGAGCTGGAAGGGATCATGCTCAGTGAAACAAGTCAGATGGAATAAGAAAACTATGGAATGGTTTGACTTATAGGAGGAACATAGGGTCCAGGGATCAGGAAAAAAAAGACAACTAGCAGTCATACTATAAATTGGAGACATTCAGCAGGGGAGGGGAAGAGAGAAGGATCAAAATGGGAGAGAAGACCACAGTAGCCTATGGTGACAGTTTACAGGAGTCTTAATGGTGGTAATTTTATGGGGACAACACCTGAGAGGAGAACTCAAACACTGAACAAAAATGAACAATGATGTAAACATACATAACTAAATAAATAAAAAATAAAGATTAGAATTTTTAATGCAGACATTCTAAAAGGGAAATAATAATTCATTCATTATGCTTACATGCTATTGAGAAAAACATAGTTTTGAACAAGTAAATTGCAACTCTGATATATACCTCTCAAAGTGATGGGTATACATACTCCTCTTGTTACCAATAGCGATGAGATTCTACCTATCCCTATTTAACCAGAACATTTATGTCTGCCTAAGTGTGTGGTAGTTAAAGATGCCATTTCTGGAGTTTGAATTCTAGGCAATGATTAGCCTAGGTGATGATGATTAACTTTCCAACCCCAGTCAAGTTATTTAGCTCTCTTTTCTTCCAGTTTCTCCCCTTTATTGTGTGTATTTTAGCAAGCCCTACTGCCTAAGAATTCTGTCATAAGGATGAAATGGCTCCTCTTATAATGGCAGTCTCATGCTTTCATGAGCATGTGGAAAAAGCTTCAAGGTCACTTGAGTCCCTGCCTTAGAATTCTCAAATCTCACTTCTGTGGCATTCCATTAGTCATTAAACCAACCCAGATTCAGGAGTTCAATCCAGATTCTAGATGGGAAAAGTTGCAAAGTACTGTCGTCATTTTCACAAACTTCCTTGTAGCAGTAGAGATGAAAAGACCACAGAGAATGTGGGATGAGTAGATGTTAACTTTTGTTTGGATGTGGGGAAGAAAAAGAAAAGGAACCAATGATGACACCAAATTTTCTATTCTGAGCAACTAGGTGAATATTTTTGTAAATCCATTGGTATTAAATTGAAAACCATTTCAATTTAAAATACTATGTATAGTTTTTCAAAACTACTAATCGATTATTGTTTTGAGAACCATAATCCTCAATGTTGTTTAAATATTGTTGAATTTGATTTGATTTTGTAACTTGAGGGCTAAAAATAACCTATTAACTGTACAGATTAAAATAAATTACTTGTACTAAATACATAAGAATGAACTCCATATACCCTGATTTAGAGTAAAACATAAATAACTGACTTTCTAATAAATAGGTACAACAAAGCTATATAAAAGGAGTGATCCTTAATACTCTTATATAGTCCCAGTGCCCTATCAATTACAATGGAAAATGTGTTAACATCTTCCCTTAATGGAATACCCCTAACGGTGTAAATGCCCATTCTTTATGGTGAAATTAACTTATTTTAGGTAGATGTTTTGGCTTTCATTTATATGATGAGTGAAAGCATATCTGTGAAAAAATTATTTCCATATTCATAACACAAATTCCAAAGAATCAAATGCATTACCTCCAAAATATCTTGAAAGTAAATATTATTAAACATATATTTTTTCCTATAAGGTAGTTGCATTATTTTGGTTATTTATTTTTTAATGCTATTTATTTTGAATTGAGGTAATATTTGGATACTCCCTGCAGGTATCACTACCATAGTGCACTCACCACCAAATCATCCATAGTGCACACCACAGTCCATTGTGCTTCCTTCCTTCTTTGTTCATACCTTCCCCCACCTCTTCTCCCACCTGATGCTTCAGCTCTGTTGTCAACTATCAAGCATCAGTTTTTAAGCTTGTCTTTATCTGACTCTTAGCTTAGTCACTTATATTTCACTTATTTGGTACTAATCAATACAAATATCACATGTTGAGTCGAATTCATGATCATGGATATTAACATAAAAATTACTGCAGTTGGGGACCTTTTAGCTTTCATCCTACCTATGAAAGTTAATTTGGAAACTTTACTGTAACTATTTCTCCATGTCTTCCCTTCTCTATCTCCATTACCACTGCCTTAATTTAGACTCTGTACAATTCCTTAACAGGTCTTCATACCTTTATCTTTTCCTCATGACTTTTCTCTACATGTTTCAAAAAGTAAAATCTTATTAACTTCTATACATATAAAGTAATATTTCTATTACCATCAGAGTTCATACCAAAACAATATTTTAATGGAGTTCATAATAAATTAACAGATTAATTTAACTCAAATTCTCAATGGAAGAAAATTGAGTTGTTAGTCCAAAGGCCAAACTATTCATTTTCATGGCTATAATTGAAGCACTGTGTTCAACAATTTTTGAGTGGAAATATTGGAGATAACTTATTAATTAGTATTTAGTGCCTTAAATTTCAAAGTATTGGGATTTATTTGTATTTTCCCAAGTTTATTTCATTCCACATGTAGTTGTTGGAATATGATTTATATGATGTTGCAATAAGGTGACTGCCTTTCAAATTGTCTATATTTGAGTTGTTCATGATCATCCTCTAAAAATCTAGATGTCTTTGGTTAATGAAAAGCATGCATTTACCAAGTACTTGTTCATGAGAAAGAGAGAAAGAAGGAAACATGGTCCTTAGTCTCAAGGGCCTCATGGCCCTTGAAACAGACTTTTTTTTAAAGATTTATTTATTTATATATACAAAAACTGGGGTACAGGCCAGAGGTGCTGAGGGTGAGAGGATTCACCAGAGACAGAGTGGGGAACAGAACTGGCAGATTGACCAAAGTACACTGCTGAGGGGAGCAGCGGGTGAGTCAGGAGAGGTCTGCTGTGCCATGTGGGTAGCTCCCTGGCGGGTGGGGGATCGAACTCGTGCTGCAGAGGCTTTGGACAGCTTCATAGGTTGCATCTTAACCCTTTGTGCCACCAGGGGGGCCCTGAAACAGACTTTTAACAGATAGAAATAGTTTAGTATGGTACAGGATTAGTGTCAAACTACATTGGACTAGAGATGCGATTTATTAAATCTTGTGAAATTAGGGAAAGCTTCAGAGCTGAGCTGGTAGCTGAAATAAGGAACTTACATATAGAGAAATTAGGAAGTTAGGCCTTGAATTCTGAGGCAATGGCATAAATGATTGTATGGAAATATGGTTCAGGGAAATAGAATGACTTACTTATGCCTAAGTTTAAATAGGAAATACTGGTGGAACATGAAACACTAAAAGATGCTGGACTCCCTGTTCTGCAGTGTTCTACGACTCCCTGTATCCACAACAGCACACACAGGGCACAATATTAATTTGAATTACCTCAAATGAACATTTTTATACATCCAAAAAGTCAAATATTGGAATTTTATAAACTCAAACTTCTAAAATTCATACATAGAGCATTCAACTTTAGTGAGTTTCTTTAACCTAACACATTTACATGAGAAAAAGAGCCTCCCTTAATGCATTTTGGGGTAAAGAATGGTTTAGTGAGACAATGCAAAAAGAGTTCTCCTGCAAGTCCAAGAATGAGAATTGAACTCAGCTGAATATCATGGAAAATAAATAGAAATGACATCCAGATTGCTCTTGTCAGGGTATTGCTGTTCTTCCTGCTCTACTCTCCCACTTGGCTTTCACTATCAATTGATTTATTTGACTTACTCATAGTTTCCACTTCTCATGCCTTCAACTTACTACGGACACCGTATCTCCATCCCTTTTCCTAATCACTCCTGTTGGCCTTAACATTCTCCATCAACTGACAGCATGCACACACATTTGAAATCCTCAGAGGATGAATCTCATGGACATAGCTCATCTTTCAGTGCTAGGCCATAGATCACAGGAAGTTCACAAGCTGGCTGCCTTTCTGGGGCCCACTACCCACCTCCAGGTCAACTGCCTTTGACTATGAAATAGCATAGTTATTTAGTGTTAAGAGATATGAATGGGGTCATTCCCCTACAAGAGAACGTGATTAGCAGACTTAGGGAGGCTGATTAAACACGGCTAGTTCCCCTGGAAGGTTGGGATAAGTGTCTCTGAGGAAGTTCTGAATGTCTGAGAGGACCTTAACATTAACATTGCATTTTCTTTTTTTGTTTGTTTGTTTGTTTTTTTATTTATACAAGAACTGGGGTACAGTCAGAGCCACGGGAGGGTGAGAGAATTCACCAGAGGCAGAACAAGGAGCAGAACAGGCAGTCGGACCAAAGACACTGCTGAGGGGAGCAGCGGGTGAGGCAAGAGAGGTCTGCCGTGCCATGTGGGTTTCTCCCTGGCTGGCCGGGAATCGAACCCGTGCTGCAGAGGCTGTGGACAGCCTCACAGTGCAGCGCTCAAGTCACTGCACCACTGGGGAGGCCCAACATTTCATTTTCAATTCTAATAATATCTGAGAAATGTGTCTCTAATATCATTTTCCAAAATATCCATAATCACCATTAAACCTGACATTTCTTGGTTAAATAATTTCTATCATTGCTGGGATTTGAGCCCAAGGGAGGGGGAAAAATCACTAATTAAGTAGCTACAGCATGATGTCCTTTTTTAGTAACTAAATCCTTTGGAGTATATAAGTGGTACTTTACAGACATTCCTTTTATACCTACCTATATTAAACATACTTGAATGTCTGCTTTTTAGTGTTAAAAGGCCTCTCTTGGAAAGCCAGTAACTTCTAGGAAAACTGGTAAGCCATAGTACTGGCAGTAGCTTTTCTTCTTCTTTTCATCTCATGTATTTTTTTTAAGATTTATATATTTTTATAGAAGAACTGGGGTACAGTCCAGAGGCATGGGAGGGTGAGAGGATTCACCAGAGACAGAGCAGTGAGCAAAACAGACAGACGGACTGAAATACACTGTTGAGGGGAGCAGCGGCAAGACAGGAGAGGTCTGCCGCACCATGTAGGTATCTCCCTGGCTGGATGGGACTCGAACCCACACTCAGAGCCTGTGGATAGCTTCACAGCACTGCACTCAACCTGCTGTGCTACCAGGGAGGACCTCATGTACTTTTACTTTTTTAACCACTGTTAGTAGCTTTTGCCCACGTAGTATTTTATTTCTCTGCAGGAGTTAAGGTAGCTTGACTAGCAAGGAACAACTTCATAATGAGGTGATTATTTTTAACATGTGTAGATTCTAGTCTAGTCTGGCTCTAATAAATATCAAATAGAGCATGAGACAAACGTCACAGAAATTTCTTTTCACTTCCTATGTGGTGAATAAATATAAGAAGAAATCCATTCATCAGTCACTATTAAATGCTCTTAATAAATGAAATGTCCATCAGGCAAAAGCGAAATTCAGTAACACTAAATGAATAATAGTCCTTAACCCTGATGCTACACTCAGGAAAACATGTGCCCTCAACTCCCACTAAATCAACCTAGAACATGCCCACACCTCTACTAAAGTGTTTGAGGTGAGAATTTGGGAAGAGGAACTGAAGGAGTAAATTGGAGAACTTTTCATTCTCACCCCCTCACATCCTAGCCTGATTTTCTTTCCTCTTTATCATCAACACTTTCCATCTGTTTGGAATAGGGCTGCCAGTAATGTGAAGTATGCTAATATCTGACTACACCCCTAAAATTTTCTGCACTTTTGTTTTCCCAGCATTAAAGAAGAGTCTAATTTGGTAGAAATACAGAGAGTAGGTCCCCAACATAAAAACTGGGGGTTGAGGGCAAGATGGTGGAAGGGAATGTGACCTCAGAAACACAGCATTCAGCCAGAGCCAGCAGTATCACTATCTCTTTTCTTGGCTCCTGCTTCTTCTTTTAGTGGCTTTTTTATTTTAAGATGATTTATTCAATTATTTTATTCACTCATCAACAACCCATTGATCCAACTCTCCATCAATCCACCCATTCATTCATACATCAGAGAACTTATTGTGTGTCTTTATGTGTATAACATGGTACTGATGACCAGCATTTGTCAAGTAGGAGCAAAATTTCTGGAGAGCAAATTCTAGGAATTTGTGTATTTGACAAACACTAAAGAACTAACTCTGAAACCCATGTGAATACTATTTATTTAAAGACTACAAATATGTACAGCCTGGATTCCTATCACCAAGAAGTCCACCTGTTTGCTTTTCCTCATCTACTATTCAGATTATATCCCTCATCCCTTTCCTCATATGTGTAACCCCAAACAAAAGCAAGAGTTAGTACTTCTAAGTTTTTTTGTTAACATTTGTAACTGAAATAAATGCTAAAATTCAGTTAAAGTTTAGTGGGACAAGTATGAAATTTTTCCCACTATATTCATGGATCTCCCCCAATATTCCATCTGTAAATCCCTTATATAATTGTGGATCATGTGTTCAAAAGTGTTTTAAATAGATGGTTTAAAGTAATGTTATCTATTCAAAAAGGCACCTACCCACTTTAGAATCAGGAGGTCTTAAATTTGGATCTGAGTTGCAGTATTTACTAGCTATAGAACCTTCAGAAAGAAAGTACTTCTCTTAGTTTTTTTCAGCTCTAATATGCAATTAAAAGAGAATTAATAACTTAATGCTTCACTTCTTACAATATATTAAATCATGTAGACAGTAGCCTGGAACATTGTGAATGTTCAAAAATATGTTCAGTGTATATTTGTCACTTCATCCCATGTTAATATTAGTCACTTAATACAATTTTAAGCCCAGAAAATCAATATTATATGAAGGTACTTTAACCACTTAAAGTCACTACTCTGGAAATACTGTCATCCTGAAAGCAGTCCATTAACAGTTTAAGGGTGACTAGGCTGACATGCTGGTTCTCCTTGCAAAGTAAGAGTCTCTCATATAAAGTCACTTGGGACTGTTTAACAAGAGAATAGAGTGCTCTTCAATGCAATTTGTTTAGAGACTAAAAATTCCGCTATGATGTAACAGAAGCTGAATGAGACTATCTTTTACCAATTGTTTCTCCATTATTCTTCACTTGGCTCACTCTTCAATTTACTCTTAGGAAAAGGAGGATGTTTTCTTTCAAAGAAGGATCCCTCTTCAGGAAGTTTAAAGCTTTTTCTTATAATTCTTTCTGCATTATGATATCGCTTTCACAATCAATAGCAGGGCAAATAGATGTTACAGGCCCTAAAACTAAATAAAATAACCCCTTTATCTACCCAAAGTTCAGGAAAATACAGTTTACAAACAAAAGGTAAAAATCAATATAATAGACTCCTTGGTCAATTTAGTAACAAGCACTCTTAGGAAATTTGTAGACATGTGAATTAAATGAATGATTCCATCAAAATCTGATATATCGTAACAAATTTAGATGGTTTAGGGAAAAGTGGGTCATTCTTTTCAAACTTGTAACAAAGGATCCAAAGTGAGTGTTCTCTGTTCACCTGTGTCTCCTGAGGGACAATGAATTCCTGCAATTTTCATTGCCTTATTTGTTTCTTGTAAAGTCTGGCACGGTGTCTGATAGCTCATGAGCATTCAGTAAGTATCAGCTGAGTGAGTCAATGAACAAAGGAATGAATGAAAATGTTTTAAGCACATATGTATTTGATTTTAAAAATTTATTTATATTTTACATGCTTTTTAAATCAAATAAGCACATTAAAATGACATTTTAATTTCAATCATTCTCTCCCATTTTGTATATATTTTTTCTGGTATTTTAGGTTAACTTATTCATAAAAACCAGGACATAGTAGCTAATAGTATTTTTATAGATCCTGCTTATATTTTTCTGTTTCTAAGTTTCCCTCAAATTAAGAAACTTCCTATTTTGATGCTTAGCAATTTCTTTAGTCACTATTACTTCTTGTATCCCACCCTCTTTGTTCTAGCTTCTGTTATCCTGTTCTTGAAGTATATGGTTTAATGGTTCTTTCACAGAACTTGTGAAGGGAAAATTCTTTCTTAGTTTGAATGTTTTAATTTTTGCCTCCATTCTGTAATAGCAGTTTGGCGCTACAGTTTTTCTAGGTGGATAGCAATATCCTTTAGCACATCATCTTTTGGTGACTGAAGAACTGACAAATGTTATTAATCACAACAGCTGGGGCAGTATACCCAGAAAATACTATGTGGAAGAAAACACTAGACCTGATATTTTCATGGAAAAAAAATTGAATATTTAAATCAGTATCCCTGCTACTACTTTATTTAACTCTTAAAATAATTTAGATTTTTAAATGTATTAAATGTCTATTGAAGGCCAGAGGCTCTTTCACCTCATTTAGTCTCATACTCTTAGGAAACTTTAATAGCCCCATATTTCACAGATGAAGAAACTGAAGCCTAAGGTGGCCAAATAATTTACTCATGATCATCACATAGCTGGGAAATAACATCCATGATATGCAAATCTAGGTTTTCTAATTCCAAACCAATAAAACTGCCTCTAGAAATAATATTTATTTTTATCCCTTCACTTATTTTTATGAGAGTGAAAGGAAATAGATTAATACCATTAAGATACAGAGCCCTTGGTCACTCTTATTAAATGATCACATCATTTGTGATGCTGTCTTCCTCAGGCGCTCCAAAGTAGAAGTTAGCCCACTAAGCTCAAAGGCCAGAAACCCCCAACTTACTCCTGCCAGTGGAGGAAACAACTTTACTTTGGGAGGCCAAAAGTTAGGAACTCAGTTCTTGCTTGAGTAATCATGGTCAAGTTTTAGATTCAGGGTAGGTTCCCTCAACCACATCTTGAAAAATTGAAAAATGGCAAAATTGAAATATAAATGACCTTTGAATTACAGAAGAGCCTTTACTCTGGAGAAAAATGTAATTCAGTTTTCAGGCACATTCTACTTCTTTTATGATTTGAGGATATCGCAAGGCATGCCAGCAAGTCTAATGGGATATATTTGGTGGAGTAGGTCATTTCTGGGGAAAAGTTTTCTTTTTATTTACAGCATACAAGCATGGGGATTAGAGGGACTGAATTTCTGTCTAGACCTGGATCCAATTTGCTTTGACAACACCTACAAGTCATGTCAGTTCATAGGCTTCAATTTTCTCATTTACAAAATATAAAATCTGAAGGTGATATCTGTTGTTCAATGTGTGAGCTGACCGCAGTTCTATTTATTGGACAAACTTTGATGTTTTTATTTACTTACATATGCATATGTATGTAAGTAAGTAAATAGGTATTCATTTTTGTTTTCCTTTTTCCTGTCTTCTGTTAAAGTTTTAAATGCTTTTGGTCTTCTGGCCTCCCTGGTGTCCTAGGAGTTAAGTCTCAGCATTATCACTGCTACAGCCTCAGTTCCAACCCTGGCCAGGGAGCTGACCCACATGGCACAGCAGACATCTCCTGTCTCACCCACTGCTCCCCTCAGCAGTGTATTTCAGTGGATCCACCTGTTCTGCTCCCCACTCTGTCTCTGGTGAATCCTCTCACCTCCCCACCCCCACTTCTAGCCTACACCCCAGTTCTTGTATACATAAATAAATCTTTTAAAAAAAAAAGATACAGAACATTTTTATCACAAGTATCCCTCCTATTATTCTTTTGTAATCCATACCTACTTCCCTCTCACCCTACTTCTATCCCTACCTTGTCCCTGATCTTCAGGAGCCACTAATCCATTCTCTATATCTAAAATGTCATTTTTTAAAGGTTTAATAAATGGACTCATATAGTATATAAAGTGTTGGAATTGGCTCTTTTTCACTCCACATAATTCCCTGTAGATTAATACAAGTGGTTGCATAAATCAAATAGTCCCTTTTGTTGCTGTATTAATAGTATTTCTTCTTAAGGATATACCATTGTTTGTTTAGCCATTTGCTTATAGAAGGACATCTGGGCTGTTTGCAGTTTTTACCTATTGCAAATAAAGTTTTTGTGCACTAGTGTACAGGTTTTCATATGAACATAAGCTTTCATTTCTCTGAGATAAATGGGCAAGAGTTTAATAGCTGGGTTGTGTGGTACTCATACATAGAATGTAAAATGAAACTGCCAAGTTGTTTCCCAGAGTGATAGTACATTGCACTTCCCACCAGCAATGTGTGCATGACCTAGATTTGTTGCATGCTCATCAGCATTAGTGTCCTCACTATTTTTTATTTCAACCATTCTTACAGGTATATAGCGAAATCTCATTGTGGTTTTAATTTGCATGTACCTCATGGGTAATTATGGTGAATAATTTTGTATGTGTGCTTACATCCATATATCCTCTTCAGTGAAATGTCTGTTCATGTCTTTTGCCTATTTTTAATTTTTTTTTACTATTGACTTTTCATAGTTATTCATATATTCTAGATTAATACTGTTGCTGTACAGGAGGCTTAATTTGGATACAAAGATTCTTCCCCCTTTATAGTTTCAGGATCATTTTATCTTTAATAGAGCCTGTGTATTTCATATAAATTTTAAAATAAGCTTGTCTATATCTACAAAATAATTTCTAAGACCTTGTTAGGAATCACATTAAATCTTTATTGAATCTGTGGCTTACAAATATTTCGTCCCAAATGTAACTTATCTTTTCATCCTCTTAATAGGATCTTTTACAGAGCAATAATTTTTAATGTTCATGAGGTCCAATTTATCAAGTTTTTCCTTTATGAAGTTATAATTTGTGTCAAGCATATGAAGATTTTGTGTACCTTTCGTCACCAAAATCCTTTTTCTGTGCTTTTGTCACTGTGTTACAGTTTTACATGTTACTTTAGAGACTATGATCCATGGTGAGTTAGTTTTTTTTTTACTGGAGTAAATTAGTGTGAATTTTAGGTCAAGATTCATATTTTTACCAATATGAAGCTATTAACATACAATAGTTCTACCACCATTTGTTCAAAGACTACTTTTCTCCATTAAATTTATTCTAAACCTTTGTCAAAATTTGGTTGAGCATATTTGTTTAAGTCTACTGAATTCTCTGTACTGATTCACTGATCCATGTATTGTTCTCTCCATCACTACTACCTGTCTTGATTACTGTTGCTATACAGGAGGCTTAATATTGAGTAGAAAAATTCTTCCCACTTTATTTTTTCAGGATCATTTTACTTACTACGGCCTGTGTATTTCATATAAATTTTAAAATAAGCCTGTCTATATCTACAAAGAAGTTTCTAAGATCTTATTAGTAATCACATTAAATCTACAGATCAGTTTAGGGAGAAATTACAACTTTATTTTGTGGAGTCTTCTAAAGGCATGTCTATATGAATGTGTCTATTTATTTAGAGTCTTTGATTTCTTTCCTCAACATTTTGTAATTTACCTCCTACAGATCTCTTCGCATGTTTTGTTAAGTTTATACCTAAGCATATCATTTTCTTTGGAGTGATTGTAAATGCATTGTGTTTTCAAATTTAATTTCTGTGTGTCCATTATTAATTATTGAAATGAGAGTGATTTTTATGTGTTATGTGATTTCTCTGTACTCCTTTTTAGTTTTAGAAGGGGTATTTTTGATTTCGCTCTTGTGTGTTGTGTGTATGTGTATTCTTTGGCAGTTTTTCATGGAAGCAAATATATCATCTACAAGTGGGGGCAGTTTTATTTCTTCCTTTCCATATGCTAACATGTCTATAGAATTACATGTTTTTATAGTGGTCTAATTAGTTCAACATGTCCATTCTCCTGCAATGACAATAAAATCATGTCACACCTTAACTATGCAGAGGGTACCCACATTTTGCTATTCTTCCCTAAAGTTTATTTTGCCTATTTTAATCACAAACACAGATTTTAGTTGGTCCTTTTAAAATATAATGAATAATTCATTCAAATTATTGACATACTGGTTTATTTGTTCATCACCTTTTCTTTAACCTTTCATCACCTTTGCTCCAAGCTTACTTTCATTCTTATTTAAGTATTGCTGTTAGTAATTTTTCTGTTTATTAAATGAGGGCTTTGGATGGTAAGTTCTTAAACATTTTTTGCGCTCACACATGTTAATTTTGATTAATATGTAATTTCAGGTTGAATATACTTTTGGACATGTTTAGAATAATTTAATACAAAGCTTTAAAATTTCCGAATTGAAAATTTTAGCTCAACAGTTTTAAGTTGTTTATCCACTAACTCTGATATCAATAATTTGTTTAAAAAATTATCAATCTAATTGCTTTGTAAGTAATTTTACACTTTTCCTCTGGTAACTTTTAAGATTCCCCCTTTTTTTTTCAGTGTGTCTAGGTCTGGATTTATTTTTCTTTATATGATTAATACTTGGCATAGAATTTAGATGTAAGAACTAATTTTTTTTATTCTGTAAATATTCCCATTATCTCTGCAAATATTTCTTCTTTTTCATTCACTCCAATATTTTTCTAGAACCACTGTCAAATGTATTTTGTACCCTTTCTTCTAACATATATATGTCTTAACTTTCTCAATCTCTCTCTCTCTCTCTCTCTCTCTCTCTCTCTCTCTCTCTCTCTCTCTCTCACACACACACACACACACACACCCCAAAATACAAACTTTCTCATTCATTAAAACTTATTTTAATGATGGTATTTCTTTTAATTATAAAGATCTTTTAGTAGTTTTTTTCTCATAGCTGGCTATTCTTATTTTCTCTCTGCATGTTTATTTTTCCTAAATTTTTCTTCATTTTCAGTGGCTTTTTCATAATTACTTTTTTGAGTATCTTAAATATACAAAGTTTAAAACTTCATATGAGATCCAGACATTCAACTGGCAGTGTGGTTCATTCTAGACAAAGAGATAAGTGTCTATTCTCTCATCTCCCCAGAACATTTGGGAGCTTCCTGTGAAGACACAGTTTCAGTGATGGAGTCCACAGCCATATTCTCCGTTCTCGTGTCAAAGAAGTTACCCCACCTCAGCCCCAGCCTTCAGTGAGCCTGTCCTTGGAAAGTCATTATTCACATTTATCTCTAGTGATCAAAAACATCACAATACTGCTACCCACAGTTCAGCTACTTACAGTTCTTTTACTTAATCTTCATTGCCATTTTGTTCCTATTATTTCTGATTTTCATATATTTAGCTCATCTTTTGAACCCATCATATCTTTTTTATTCCCTCTTTTCCTATTTTATTGCTCTATATTGGAAGCAGGGGAGGTGTAATAGAAATTGACTGCATCAATTGGACAAAAAAATATGAACCAGAAATAATATATTTTCAGATATTTATGATTCAAATAATTTTAGTAGAGCTAAATCGGCCATCAGATTAGGTTCTACCAAATTGCATAACTCTATACACATGCAATTCCTTTCTTAAGGATCATATTACTGTGCGAGCTCTTCCCAACTAGGGCCTTTTTACTATCTTATCTGTTCATTTACTCATTCAATCAGCAGAAATTTCTGAAGCACCATTTATGGGTCAAAAATGATTAAGAACTAGAAATGCACAGATGAATAAGATTGCATCCTTTCTACAAGGGTCTTCTAATCTACTGGAAAAAAAATACATGGTAAATAACTACAAAATAACCTGATGTGATTCCATGAGATAAGTGCTTCAGGAACAGAGATGAAAAAACCTGCCCTTGGGGATCAGTGATAACATCGTAAAGGGAACCTATGAGCTCAACCTTAAGGTGCTGTTATAGGGCAGCCCCGATATTGAAGGGGTTGCCTGACTGTGGGTCCTCACCCGGGCGCTTACAAGGGACTTATTAATACTCCACTACAGGCACACACAAAAGGTTAATAAAAGGTTTATTTACAAGGGAAAAGGAAATAAGGAAAATGTACAACTCAGGGAGAAAATAGGGAAATAAAGTCTTTAATGCGTCCTATCCGATCCGCCGACCTGGAAACCCAAAAAGCACTCTCCGAGCTGGCCGGAGGCTGCAGGCTGGCAGAGAGTCAAAATGGGGGACCCCTCCAAAGCCCACGTGTCTGGCTTTATACCAACCTGGCTGCTTAACCCCGCCCTCAGGTCCCAGCCACCTTCCCTTTGGTGGTGATGGGATTTGGAGTTCCCAGTGTCTTTGGCTTTGGCCTGGGGTGGGGGTGGAGTCCACAAAGCCTGTTTGGAATTAGCTTTAGGACATCCTTTTCCCCCTAACAATTCCCCCCTTTACCCCTAGCAGTATAAGTAGAGATTTTTCAGAACATGAAAAAATTCTCTGACAGCTATGGCCTAGTTTCTTCAACAAATGAGACATATTAAGTGAGTTGGGTAAATTGTGGTAGATTAAAAGAGATTTAAGTAGTGACCCAATGTAATTTGTAGTTCCCATTGAATAAAACAAGTGAAAAAAAGACACTTATGAGATAATCAAAATAGGGTGAAAACAGATTGAATGAGATAGTAAAGAGTTATTGTTAATTATGATTTAATAATGAGTTGGATAACAATTTAATTTTATCGATAACGTTGTTAGGAAATATGATGGTATCATAGTTAAATTTTAAAACTCCTCTTTGTCAGAGTTACAAGCTAAAATATTCACAAATAAAAAGGCGTGATGAATGGGATTTTCCTTAAAGTATTTCAGAAAAACAAAACTATGAGTGGTATAAAGACACATAATTGAAAAAAAGTTGCCAACTTAAAGTTAGCTGTTGAATGAATGGGAATTCATTAACACTATTCTTCCTATGTTAATTCTATGTTTGGAAATTTCCATAATAAGAAGTAAAATACATTCCTTAATTGTCAACACTTTATATAACAGCTTCAGAACACTTAACACCCAATCATCATTTTAATTTATTCTGAATCATAGACAGCATCAATTAATTTTTCAGTCACAGAATATTTTCTTCTTCTGGATCATAGTCTTATGTATTACAATTAGGTACCAACCATTGTATCAGGGATAAAAAGAATATTAGAGTGATTCATGTTTCCTCTGTGGACTGGATAAAGATTTTTTTTTTTTTTTCAGAAAAATTACTGGGGAAAAGATGTCTTTGTCTCCATTACTATTGGATCTATGAATGATTTTTATGCCTCTGAACTTGTTTTCTTTTTCATTATTTTCTTTTTTGACTATTTCATTAAATGTTTTTAATTGCGGTAGCATTGGTTTACAACAATATATGACTTAGAGGTTTAAGGTTCATACCCCTTTCAGATATATAAGATATATATATTGCACACCATGTTCACCACAAAAGCACTCAGAATCCTCTGATATAAACATTGGACTTTCTTCCCTCTTTTTTTCCACACCTCCCAACATACCTCTCAGTTAGCCCCAATTCTAAGTCAAATATCTAGGATTTATTGTGAGCTTTTTCAGCCCTAAGATTGTAAGCCCACAATTAGACACTGAGAATATACTGGATGGATTTTAAAACCTTCTACCCAAAAACATGCACAAAATAAAAACAAAAAAGTAAACTTCAAATAGACTAAGCAAATAAACTTTATTTTTTAAAAATAAAGTATTATAGGGCCTCCCTGGTGGCACAGGGGTTAATGTCTCAGCACTATCAAGCTATTGCCAGGCACTGAAGCATGAGTTCCATCCCCAGCCAGGGAGCTAACCCATATGGCACAGCAGACCTCTCCTGTCTTGCCTGCTGCTCCCCTCAGCAGTGTATTTCAGTAGATCCACCTGTTCTGTTCCCCACTCTGCCTCTGGTAAATCCTCTCACCCCTCCCCCCCTACCCACACCTCTGGCCTACACTCCAGTTCTTGTATGATAAATAGATAAAAATAAATATTTAATAAATAAAGTATTATAATGTTGGAACCAGGTCAGCTAGGTGAAGGAAGAAAAGCAAAGTTATTCCAGAGAAAATACCATTCACTTTACTTTTTTTAGTAAGTTTATGTTAGGGAAATATTAGTTGGAGACAAGGTGGTCAGGAAGAGATATAAAGTTGAAAGATAGTGACCATTAAGAATAAGGGCATTTCCTAAAAAACAAAGTTAAACCTAATTTGCAGATTCATATTTAATCTTCAATCTTGTAGCAAAAGAGTACCAATGCGACATTTGTGGGAGCAACATGGCGGCGAGGAGACGCTGCGAGTAAGATCTCCCATTAAAAAAAGTTAATAGGGAGGAAAAGCGGCAGGTCCCAGTGAGAACTGGGACACGGAAGATAAACGGACGACTCCAGCAAACTGCCCGAAGAAGAAAGTTGCCATAAAAGAGGACCAGAAGGGAGGGAAGCGCAGAACCCTGCTCCCCTCCCCCGCCCACAGAGGCGGCACTCTCCGACCGGCAGAGAGGAGGGAAACAACAAACCAAAACGCCCAACAAGAAAAACGGATGCAGCAAGTGGGACTGTGAGTGGAAAGGAACTATTTCAGCCACCACACCCCGTGAACGGGAGCTGAGGCAAACCCTGCAGGATCCGCCGCGGAGGTGAGCTCCAGGCGCCATTAAAGAGCCCCGCCCACCAGGAGGAGACCAGCACCAGCACACAGCCCCGGCCGCCCGGTAAGCTTGCGCAAAAGCGGCGCTCGGATTGCAGCTGCCCAGGGCCCTGCGCCTGCGACCTAGGCTTGCGGGGAGACGGCGGAGGCCCTCCCTGAGTGAGCAGGAACAAGGTGCCCAGGCAGGGGAGCGGGATTCAAAAGGCGCCATTCCCGCGCCACTGATCTGGGCTACAGCCCGCGTCCTGGAACTGAGGGCTTTGGAACTGAGACCCGGGCGGAGGCCCTCCCTGAGTGAGCAGGAACAAGGCGCCCAGGCAGGGGAGCGGGATTCAAAAGGCGCCATTCCCGCGCCACTGATCTGGGCTACAGCCCGCGTCCTGGAACTGAGGGCTTTGGAACTGAGACCCGGGCGGAGGCCCTCCCTGAGTGAGCAGGAACAAGGCGCCCAGGCAGGGGAGCGGGATTCAAAAGGCGCCATTCCCGCGCCACTGATCTGGGCTACAGCCCGCGTCCTGGAACTGAGGGCTTTGGAACTGAGACCCGGGGCACGAAATTAGGGGCGTGGGTTCCCCACGACGGTGGGGCACAAGGCAGACACAGCACCCCAAAGCCGTTGAGGTGTACCCTACCATCCCCGCTCTGCTCCCTGTCCCACGGGGTGGAAAATCAGCTCCCCAAGGGCTCTAGGAGAGATCTCTGGTGCCACCTAGCGACTTGACCCCAGCACAGGCTACTGAAGGAGCTAGTGGCCAGCTGGGGAGTTAGCCCACACCGGGCCCCTTCCGAACAAGTAGTCTGAGCCCACAGGGAGAGCGAGCACCCACAGCCGGGGCAGACCAGGCGCGCAGAAGAGTGTGCCTGAGACCAGAAGCGCAGGGAGTGTGTCCCACATCACCATTTTAGAACAGGGACATTTCTTCAGTAAAGACTACCTGCAGAAGGCTTCCTCAGGAGCCAGAGGTGAGCGGGGGAAGTTCGCCCACGCCAGACCCCCTCTGGCCTGCAGTCCAAGCCCAGAGGGGAGCAGGAACCCACCGCCGGGGCAGACCAGGCGCACAGGGGAGTGTGTCCCCACATCGGCATTTTAGAACAGGGACCTTTCTCCAGTAAAGGCTGTTTGAAACTGACAGATGACTCCTGGAAGAACCAGAGGGGAACAGAGAAGCCCACCCAAGATGCCGGCAAGTCCCAACAACACAGTGTCCCAACGCATACGGCAAATTAGAAAACAGACAGTAGGGAGGAGAAGAACCACACGCAACCTAGCAACTCTCCAGAGAAAAAGCACACCACAAAAAGAAAGCCAGCCCCCAGATTGCAACGACAATAACTTGGAAGAATTTCTGAGCCTTCCAGAAAGAGAATTTAAAATTGCCGTGATTAAAAAACTGACAGAAGTCATAAAGGAAAACAATGATAAGGGAAAAATAATCAACGATCAGAAGAATGCAATTGAGTCCCTAGAGAGGGAAAACAATGGTCAGAAGAAAGAAATTGAGTCCCTAAAGAGGGAAGTAAAAGAAATGCAGGAGATCAAAGAATTAATGGAAGAACTAAAGAATTCTGGGAAAAGCAATGAAAGCAGAATAGATGAAATGGAAGAACGAATAAGTAATCTTGAAGACACAGAAATAAAAAGAACCAAAACAGAGAAGGAAAGAGAAGTACGAAGGAAAAAGAACGAAGAAAGACTTCGGGAACTATCTGACTCCATGAGGAAAGGAAATATAAGAGTTATAGGAATACCAGAAGGAGAGGAGAGAGATGTAGGAACAGAGAAAATATTCAAAGAGATAATTGAAGAGAACTTCCCAAATGTGAAGAAGGAGCTGAAAATTGATATACAAGAAGCAAGAAGAACACCAAACTTCCACGACGAAAGGAAAAATACAGCAAGACACATAATAGTAAAGCTCCCAAGAATCCAGGACAAGGAAAAAATAATGAAGCTGGCAAGAGGGAAGAAACAGATAACATTCAAAGGAAAACCAATCAGGCTGACATGAGACTTCTCCGAAGAAACACTACGGGCAAGGAGAGAGTGGAGGGACATAGTCAACAGACTCCAAGAAAACAGATGCCAACCAAGAATACTCTATCCCGCAAAGCTCTCCTTCCTCTTTGAAGAAAGAATATGGACCTTCCCAGACAAACAGAAACTCCGGAATTTCATTGCAACTAAACCCCCACTCCAAAAAATACTACAAGGAGTCCTAAAGCCAGAACCTCAGAGCGACGAATAACAATGAAAGAAGGCCAAAAAGAAAAAAAAAGTTATTAAAAGAATAAATAAATAAAATCAAAGGAAAGACAAACACAATGGCAAATACAGATGTTAACATATCAATATTAACTCTAAATGTAAATGGACTAAACTCTTCAATAAAAAGACACAGAGTTGCAGCCTGGATTAAGAAACAAAACCCAACCTTTTGCTGTCTCCAGGAAACACATTTAGCTACAAAAGATAAAAATAGGCTCAAAGTTAAAGGATGGAAAACAATCCTACAAGCAAATGGACCAAAAAAGAAAGCAGGAACAGCTATACTTATATCAGATAAAACAGATTTCAAACTCAAAAAGATAAAAAGAGACCCCAATGGTCACTACATTATGATCAAGGGGACAATACTTCAAGAAGAAATAACACTCATTAACATATACTCACCAAACGAAGGAGCACCAAAATATATCAGACAACTGTTGTCCTCTCTGAAAACAGACATCAGAGAAAACACATACGTAGTGGGAGACTTCAACACACCACTATCAACAATGGATAGATCAACAAGACAAAAAATAAGTAAAGAAACCAAAGCTCTAAATAAAGACCTAGAGCAATTGGGCTTAACAGACATCTATAGAACACTAAACCCCAAAAAAACGGAGTACACATTTTTCTCAAGCGCACATGGATCATTCTCCAGGATCGATCACATACTGGGGCACAAGACAAACATCAACAGATACACCAAGATTGAAATCATATCAACCATCTTTTCTGACCATGAAGGCATCAAACTAGAAATAAACCATAAAAAGAAGGCAAGGAACTTTCCTACCTCATGGAGATTAAAAACCACACTACTGGAAGACCATTGGACTAATGAGGAGATCAAAGAAGAAATTAAAAAATTTTTTGAATTGAACGACAAGGAGGACACCAATATCCTAAATGTATGGGATGCAGCAAAAGCAGTAATAAGAGGAAAATATATAGCAATAGAAGCTCACATCAAGAAACAAGAAAGAACGCAAAGAAACAACCTAATCTCGAAGCTCACAGATCTAGAAAAAGAACAACAGAAAACCCCAAAACCAGTAGAAGAAAAGAAATAATAAAAACCAAAGCAGAAATAAATGAAATTGAAACTAAAAAAACAATCCAAAAGATCAATGAAACCAAGAGCTGGTTCTTTGAAAAAATCAATAAAATAGACAAACCCCTAGCCAGGCTCACAAAGGAAAAAAGGGAGAAAGCACAAATAAACAGGATCATCAATGAAAGAGGAGAAATCACAACGGACACAGCAGAAATCAAAAGAATAATCAGTAACTACTATGAACAGTTATATGGAAACAAGTTTAACAATCTAGAGGAGATGGACAAATTCCTACAACTCTACAATCACCCAAAGCTAGATAAAGAAGAAATAGAACACCTAAACAGACCAATTACAATTAGCGAAATTGAAATGGTAATCAAAAACCTCCCCAAAAACAAAAGCCCAGGACCTGATGGATTTACAAATGAATTCTACCAAACATTCAGAGACGAATTAGTGCCTATCCTTCACAAACTCTTCCAAAAAATTGAGAAGGAAGGGACAATACCAAACACGTTCTATGAAGCCAACATTACACTAATACCAAAACCAAACAAGGACAACACAAAAAAGGAAAACTATAGGCCAATCTCCCTAATGAACACTGATGCAAAAATCCTCAATAAAATTTTAGCTATCAGAATCCAACAATGTATCCATAAGATAATTCACCACGACCAAGTTGGATTCATTCCAGGGGCACAAGGATGGTTTAACATCCGAAAATCAATCAACGTTATCCAACACATCAACAAAAAGAAATATAAAAACCATATGATAATATCAATAGATGCTGAGAAAGCTTTCGACAAAGTGCAACACCCATTCATGATAAAAGCCCTTGAAGTTCTTGGGATACAAGGAACATACCTCAACATCATAAAGGCCATCTATGACAAGCCAACAGCCAGTATCATTCTCAATGGTGAAAAGCTGAAAGCAATTCCATTAAGATCTGGAACAAGACAAGGATGTCCACTCTCACCATTGCTTTTCAATATAATACTGGAAGTCCTAGCCAGGGCAATAAGACAAGAGAAAGACATCCAAGGAATCCAAATAGGAAAAGAAGAAGTCAAACTATCACTATTTGCAGACGATATGATATTATACATAGAGAACCCCAAAAACTCCACAGAAAAGCTAATTCAACTCATCAATCAGTTCAGTAAAGTGGCAGGATACAAAATCAACACGCAAAAGTCAGTAGCCTTCCTATACACAAACAATAAATCTGAAGAAGAAGAAATCAAAAAGACCATCCCTTTTGTTATTGAAACAAAAAAAATCAAATATTTGGGAATAAATCTAACAAAAGAGGTAAAGGACCTATACAAAGAAAACTATAAAACACTGTTAAAAGAAATAGAAGAAGACACAAAGAAATGGAGAGACATCCCCTGCTCATGGATTGGAAGAATAAACATTATTAAAATGGCCATCCTTCCAAAAGCAATATACAGATTCAATGCTATTCCAATCAAAATTTCAATGTCATTCTTCAAAGAAATAGAACAATTATTGATGAAATTCATATGGAATCACAAAAAACCCCGAATAGCCAAAGCTCTCCTGAAAAAAAAAGAAGGGAATGGAGGCATCAGACTCCCAGACTTCAAACTATACTACAAAGCCATAATCATCAAAACTGCATGGTATTGGAACAAGAACAGACATACAGACCAATGGAATCGAATAGAAAATCCAGAAATAAACCCACAGATTTATGGTCAACTAATCTTTGACAAAGGAGCAAAGACTATGCATTGGAGCAAAGAAAGTTTGTTCAATAAATGGTGCTGGGAAAACTGGGTTGCTACATGCAAAAGAATGAAGCTTGACCACCACCTCACACCATACACAAAAATCAACTCAAAATGGATTAAAGAACTAGACATAAGACCTGAAACCATAAAATATATAGAAGGAAATATAGGCGAAACACTACGTGATTTGCACATCAAAGACATCTTTACAGACACATCACCCAAAGCAGTGATAGTGAAGGCAAAGATAAACAGCTGGGACTATATCAAATTAAAGAGCTTTTGCACAGCAAAAGAGACAATAACAAAAACAAAGAGAAACCCCACCAACTGGGAGAACATTTTTGCACCCAACACTAATGATAAAGGACTGATCACAAAAATCTGCAAAGAGCTGATGAGACTCAACAACAACAAAGAAAATAATCCAGTCAAAAAATGGGCAGAAGAGCTTAAAAGAAACTTCTCTGAAGAGGAAATGCAAATGGCCAACAGGCATATGAAAAAATGTTCAACATCACTTGTCATCAGGGAAATGCAAATCAAAACTACCATGAGATACCATCTTACACCAGTGAGAATGGCACATATTAAAAAAACTAGCAACAACAAATGTTGGCGAGGGTGTGGAGAAAAAGGAACTCTTCTGCACTGTTGGTGGGAGTGCAAACTGGTCCAACCACTGTGGAAAGCTGTGTGGAGATTTCTGGACCTACTAAACATAGAGCTTCCATATGACCCAGCAATTCCACTCCTAGGTATTTACCCAAAGGACACAGAAACATCAATTCCAAAGAACACCTGCACCCCTATGTTTATAGCAGCACTGTTTACAATAGCTAAGCTTTGGAAACAACCCAAATGCCCAAAAATAGATGACTGGATCAAGAAGATGTGGTACATATATACCATGGAATATTACTCAGCATTCAAAAAAGATAAACACATGCAATTTGCTGCAACATGGATGGCGCTGGAAGGGATCATGCTCAGCGAAATAAGCCAAAAAGAAAAAGAAAAATACCGGATGGTCTCACTCATAGCAGGAATCTAGAAAACTTAAATAAGGGACCAGGAAAATGAATAACTATAAGAAAGTGAAAATCAAAATCAACAAAAAACTATGAACCAGAGACACTTTTAGGGGGGCGGGGGCGGGAGGGGAGGGATTGGGGTCAGAATGGGGGGCTGCAATTGTATGGGGAATATAACAATAAAATTTATAAAAAAAAAAAAAAAAAAAGAGTACCAATGCATGTTTGAAATGGAGGAATAACAGTGTAAATATCTCAGATTGTGGTTTGGTCTTTCACGAAAGAAGATAAGAGCCTGAACTGCCATGGCCCTGGGAATGGAAGCACATGCTTTGTCTGAGCTAGAATTAAGATTTGGAGGGTCAGTGAAAGAAGAAGAAAGACTCAGTTGACAGCAAAATCAAAGCAAAGTTGAGAATACAGAACTTAAAGCAGGCTTGGGGAGAAAGGAAATGAAGAATACAGAATTAGACAAGTTCACTTGGGGGTCTACAGAACATGCAGGCAGAGCTGGGGACTGCAGTGAGGATTGCAGGTTAATTGTCCCTTGTTGAAGCAAAAACTTTTGCCCAGGGAGAACATGTAGTGAAGACAAGAAGGTCACAGGCAGAACTCTTATGAACCCAAAAACTAATAGATGAATGGAGGAGGTGCAGGTGAAAAAGCAATGGGCAGACACAAGAACTATAGGAAGGTATTATCAATATCAGAAAATTTCCGTGGAGTATGACATTTGAGGAAATACTTGATTATGAAAGAATTCCATATTAGGAAGCTGTAACAATCCATGAAAAAGAAACATAACATAAATAAACATAAACATGATTGTGCATACTTACCTAAATAATTTGAAGCAATCTGAGTCACAAAGTCTTAATTATCTTTGTAGAATTTGTTTCGTGCTAGTTTTAGTTCTCCTGAACCTATCATAGGCACAATTATAAGCAGGAGTATTTTAATTATTGCTGATTACATTTTGTCCTGATACACCTGTGAAATTCAGTCTCTAAATTACCTTTTGTAATAATGAGTTACAGGGCCTCTTCGGTGGTGCAGCGGTTGAGCGCTGGGTTGAGAAGCCGCCCGCAGCCTCTGCAGCGCCGGTTTGATCCCTGGCTGCTCCCCGGCCACTGGAGGAGGGTCCCACATGGCTGCACAGACCTCCTCTGCCGCCCGCTGCTCCCCTCAGCAGTGTACTTTGGTCCTTCTGCCTGCTCTGCTCCCCGCTCTGGCTCTGGTGAATTCTCTCACCCTCCCGCACTTCTGACTGTACCCAGTGCTTGTATAAATAAATAAAGAAAAGAAAAGAAAAGAAATTAAAAAAAATGAGTTTGAACTTTTTGGTTTCTATCAATATAAAGTAACAGCTGAGCTAAGCATGATACCAATTATTGCCTAATAGAATATCCCATCTTCATAATAGTGTTTCCTTTGATTTTGCCCCTGGTGTACTCAACTCTCAAATCTAAGTGTCAAACAGATGAAAATCTGTGACAAAATTTTACACTTCAGAATCCATTAGGATAGAGACAGGGAAGTGGTAAATTTTATGTTTCTTCTTTCACTGTACCAAGAACAAAGTCTTGTCTCCATACCAAAGAATAATTTTAATACTCAAACAAAAAATGTCTTTCTTACCACTAGAAAAATTTCTGTAGCTTTAGAAGGAGAAATAGCACTTGATTACTGGCTGGTGCTTTCCATAATGTATTAGGCAATCTCATATGCAAGAAGGAGGACTTTTGAGCAAGAAATAATTGGAGAGATAATAATGCTTTCTATCTCATTTTAAAGCATATCATTATATGAAGTCATGAATTTTTAAATCATATATTAAAGGACACATCCTGGTTTGTCCTGATCTACATCTTCAGCACTTAAACTTCATATCAGGTAGAATTATATGAGATAATACATGCACCTGCTAAAAATGCCCTTCTGGAGCTCTTATATTCATTTCATTTGGAGGGCACAACAGAGGAATCCCTAAGGAACCCTCCATGCCAGCTCCTTGCATTCTTGTGCCCATAGATGTGTCGTACTAGTGGCATGATGTCACTGAAAAGGGAAACATGGAAAGTTTCTTATTTGCTGCACATTAAGAAAGGAACCCCATGAGAACTGTACTTTTTTTCTACAATGCACCTTTAGCCTTGTTACTGAAAAGCCATTATACAGAGGCTGGTGTCCAAAGCTACAGATTAGAGCGAGAAAAAAATTCTCTCCAGGATGCATCTGTGAAAATCCAGTTTCTCATTACTAGTGTACGATTCTCTGTGAAGTTTAAATTGGGTAGAGCAAGGTGGCCAAATCCTTCTGCTATCAAAATGAAGCATATTGTCAAAAGAAAAAGGCACCAATGGATCTATAGTAGTTGTGTTACTGCTGATGTTATCTTCTTGGTAGTAGGGCATAATTTATTTCCTCTCTCTGGGATGGGAAAGAATATTTGAAGGATTCTGAGTAAAAGACATCAAAAGAAAAGTTCTATTAATAAAAATACTAATATAGAATATAATTGAAAGATTCTTTAGTATGACAAGTATGTTTCAATGAAAGCATTAATATGAGGTAAATGATAAGAGAATTGATCTTTAAAGCATTTGACATAACAGTCTGACTTGCATGTGGAAAATATAAATTCTATTTTTTTTAAGATTATTTACTCATACAAGCACTGGGTAGACTCAGAAGCCCGGGAAGGTGAGAGAATTCACCAGAGCCCGAGCGGGGAATAGAACAGGCAGACTGACAAAATACAGTGCTGAGGGGAGCAGCGGACATGGAAGGAGAGGTCTGCGCGCCATGTGGGACCCTCGCCGGCGGCCGGGGATCGAACCGGTGCTGCAGAGGCTGCAGGCAACTTCACAGCCCAGGGGTCAACCGCTGCGCCACCAGGGGAGGCCCTACATTCTATTTTTGTATGGTTTAGTATTATAAGGAAAGTATCACAGAATACCTATATGCCTAAATTAACTAATCATATATCTAGGGGATTTTAGTGAGGACAGTCTAATAAAGACTTATGTTGGAACCAAATTTGGAAAAGACTCAACTCTCATTTTCTGCACAGACATGGGGAAGGGGGCTGGTGTTACATTATCCTCACCATCCTTTGTGATAAGTGTTCCATTTATGCCGTAATGTATAGTCTGAGAAGTCCCAGAGACCATATTTCGGAGCCTTCTCCTGCTGAAGATATCTCCCAGTGAAAAAAATACATAAATACAAAAGAAAACAGATCTTTTCCCCTGTGACATTGAAACACTATACACAAATAAATTGCACATAACATTGAACAGAAAAACTTACAGGCATATTTCAGGCTTCAGGAGTTGAAATTTGATAGTAACTTCATAAAAGCGCTATGAAAAGAATCACTTGTAGATTTGATTTAAAACCTAAAATTACACAAAATCCTTTTGAACTACAGCAAAAATAAGAGTGCATCACTGAAGATAAAATCTGTAGATTGATTAGTAAAGCCCTTTACAATCTGTCACAAATCTGCCTTTCTCCACTTCAAAGCTGCCATTTTCCATCACACCACTCAATTGTAAAGCACTGCGCAACTAAAAGAGTGCCTCCCATCTTTATAATGACTGTAGATTGGTACAATAATTTTCTGACAGATGAGTAAGGGTAACTCCTTCTAGTTCCATAAAAGTGTCATTTAAGCTCAAGGCAGGGTTGTTCCAAACTTATCCTCTCTACTATTCCAAATTAAACTCCCACACCAACTGTCTTAGATTGGATTCCTTAAGCAACAGACTCTGAGGTGAAAATTTGCATACCAGAAATGTAATGTGTCCGTAGGCTGAACAGTAGGGCAGAATGAAAGAGGTAAGAATGAATGACCTGCAATGCAGTCTCAACAGAGCCATTAACTAGTCCCACCCAGGGCTCTTTCCTGTGACAGTCCTTCAAAATTGTTCAATTTCAGAAAGAAGACAGATTTTTTGTTCTAGCATTATCTAGTCTTTGGATATGGTCCCCTGCTCTGGATATTACCCCAGGATATTTTAGAACATTGTTGGGTCCCATTCTCTGAAGATCTTCAACAACTGGGTTTGGAGGGAAATCCAAAGAACTATCTATGTAAAGCTCCCCAGGTAATCTCACATGCAGCAGGCCTGGAAACACATGGTTGTAAAGTATGAGGTGATGATATGCATCCCTCCACGGTGCTACCACAGAGGCAAGGTGATCACATCTGGCAGCTTAGGGCCCCTGAGCGCTGGCCAGTTTCAGGCAGCCCACCAGTCACAGAAATGTCTGAAGTTAGAGAAGGAAGGAAAAAGCTGTAGCTGTGCCTTGAAAAACAGCAAAGAACACACACTGTACATGCCATGTCAATTATGTCGTTAAGGGCCAGTTATGGCAAGGGCTTCACTCTATCAAATACATGATCCTATTTATGCCTCCCCAGCCCATCAGCATCGTGTCACTAACTCTGCCCCCTCCTCTGTCCATCTCTTGTCCTCATGCTGAAATTGCCCAAGTAGATACTGCACTTCAGTCATCTATGTCACTTTAGTCTCATTTCCTGACTCAAGAGAACAATACATCATTGAAAAGACTTTGAAAGCTATTTAAGACCTTAATAAATAAGTATTGCAACAGGTGTTTATTTATCTCAAACAAGTGTGTGTTGTAAACTTTTAAAATCTACCCTAGAAAATAAAGTGAACAGAGTTATTTATTTTATCTTGCCAGAGCAAGATCAAGAATTTATTACAGGGCCTCCCTGGTGGCGCAGAGGTTGAGTGCTGGGTTGCGAAGCTGCCCGCGGCCTCTGCGGTGCCCGTTCGATCCCGGGCTGCTCCCCGGCCACTGGTGGAGGGTCCCATATGGTGCGCAGACCTCTCCTGCCACCCGCTGCTCCCCTGAGCAGTGTGCTTTGGTCCTTCTGCCTGCTCTGCTCCCCGCTCTGGCTCTGGTGAATTCTCTCACCCTCCAGCGCTTCTGACTGTACCCAGTGCATGTATAAACAAACAAACAAGTAAATAAATAAATAAATAAATTAATTAATACATGCCTCTATTAAAAAAAAAGAATTTATCACAATAGCAGACACAACTAAACTCAAATATGTGAAAAGCATCTTTATTGACTTCTGTATTCTCTTTAATTAAGAATTATTAAATTCTCTATGGTGGTACATATTAAAATTTCCTTAGAGTAAGTGTCCTTCTTCTCTAACTTTGTTAAATAAGATTTTCCATGTAAAAGAATTTTATACATTCCATAGTAACAAGGTTGATTTTAAATGGATAAACCCAGAGAAATTGAATTCCATTCCCTAAGCACTCCATAATTGCCAAATAACAGGAACTGATTGCTCCAAGACAAAAACCTGATCTCATTAGTACCTGCTGTTTTGGTTGAGAGAAGACAATTATATGTGAAGGGTACTATGCTTTTGGAAATGCTAATTAATTATACATTATTTATTGGAAATACAATGCTCTCCTTGTACTGTAGCTAGGAAAACAGAGGAAGTAAGTGAAAACTTAAATAGCTGAGACATGCTGAATTGTAATGAACTATAGTCATTTGTTTTAAATCTAGGTTCTTTATATCCCTCATCTCAATTTTCCCCCTTTATCTCCAATGGCCCTTCAAGGGCTGAGTGGAAAAAAGAACTCTGTCCTCCAGTGGGTTTCACCAAACTAAGCTGATCTGGGGTGGGAGGGGGGGTGTTAATTTTCCTTTTATATAGGTAAATAGTAGAAAAACAACTAACAATAAATAGTAAATGAACAGTTTACCAGCCCAAATGCAGGGGCCAGTGACAATTCATTATCAGTAACTTGGCATCTGCCAGTTTCTAACAAATTTAATTCCCGTCCATCAGTCAGTGTTGTAGAATACCCATACTGAAGTCTTTATTCATTGTTTTTCTACTATTTGCTGATATGCATAGCAAAAACAAAAAAGATCTCTTCATGATCCAGGCAAAGAAAATGAGGACTTTTGGTTCTTACAAGCCTTGTAATTTACTTTCTCTGCAGTACATGCCTAAATTTGCTCCCCTAATGTGATTTTTAAGTATCAATTTTTTTCCATATATGTATTTTTATCAAATTCTAGAATGTCAGAATATGCAGCATTAACTTAAAATCCTTAGGCAATTTGCAATTCCATGTAAATCAACCAGTTAGCAGCAAAACAATTTGGAACGATTCAGAAGACCTTGGTGTCTCTCTGCCATCTGCTCCTAAGACCAGTAACATTGTCAAGGGTCAGCTCTTGAGTGGGGTAAGGTAGACTGGGGTCTATAATCATTTTTTAAAAATTATATAAAGTTTAAAACAAATAAAGGAGAATAGAAAATACAATATCATGAAGCCCCAGGTGCCCATCACCAAACTTCAGTCATTAACTACATGATTTCCAAACTTGTTGCTCATATATACTTATTGTTAGGTTCATGAGAGCTAACAGGCAATGTATTTGTAAATTATAAATATGAAATGCTGTGTCATTGTATTATACATATTTTAAATGCACCTCATATATTTTGACTTATATTTATAAAGTATTTATTTTTTTCGTGGGACCCTCACTGGTGGCCAGGGAACAAACCGGCACTGTAGAGGCTGTGGGCAGGCTCATAGCCCAGCGCTCAACCACTGTGCCACCAGTGGAGGCCCTTATAAAGTATTTTTAAAGTATGAGTGAAAATATAATAAAATTCTGTATATGAGCATTCAACTTTATCTGGTGGAGCTAAAAGCTAGAAACAGTGCAAAAACCCTTCAACAAATAGATAAGCCCACTGGTATATTTAAATAATGCAATGGTATTCATAAAAAAATAATAAACTATTGCTATATGCAACAACACAGATGCATTTCAAAAACATTGTGAGAAGCCAGTCTAAATTGTAACATATCTATTATTCCATTTACTTGACATTCTCAAAAAGATAAAATTATTGTCATGGAAAATTAATCACTGTTTGCCAGGGTTATAGGCAGGGTTAAGATGTGATTATAAAAGGATAAGGTCGAGATTTTTTTGAGATAACAAACCTATTCTGTATTCCAGTTGCAGTGATGAGTCACAAACCTGTACTTGAATAAATTGAGATTTGTAACGCTTTACACTAAAAGCAGAAACATCCATTTGGCTGTAGGATGATATACAAAGAGTAATTAATGAGAAAAACAAAATGAAGTTCTAATATATTCTTTTTCCACCCCAATGGTTCATTATCCACCTTTATTTGAAAGCCTATATTACTTCTAAATTCCCTTTTAGTTATCACAATCAGACATAATCCAGTTACTATGATAGATTAAAAATAGTTAAAATTCTTTGACACTTCTCCCATTGAGAGGGAGTGTCTATGTTCCTTCCCCTTGAATCTAGGGGAACTCTTTGACTGCCTTAACAAATGGAATACAGAAGAAATGATTATGTGTCAATTTCTGAGGCCAGTTCCCAAAAGACTGGAAGTTCCCTCTTACTTCCCCTATAATACTCACTCCTGGAAGCCAGCCATCATGCTGTGAGGAAGCTCAAATGGCTCCACAGAGAATCCCAGCTAGTAAAATATAAGGCCTTAAATTGACATTTCCCGAGCTAAGCTCCCAGCCGATAGTCAGCACCAACTCACCAGTAATGTGCGTGACCAAAAGGAAGCAGATATCCAACTCTAATCACACCACTCCAGTAGAGACTGCATGGACAGAGATAAGACACCCACACCAAACCTGGACCAGATTACAGATTCATGAGGGAAAAAAATTACTGTTCTTATTTTAAGCTACAGTATTAAAATAGTTTTTTACATTGTAATGTGTAATTAAAAGAGTGCCTCAGGGAAAAGTAAGACTAGGAGCCATCAGTCATTACTTTATTACAGAATTTTTTAGTGTGTCAACTTCAACAACCTGCATCTAAATGGTATGAAGTTTGAAGTGAAAAAAGCCACCTCCCATCCTTTGCCAAACGCAATAAATGAGTATCCCTTGAACTGGGGATTTAGACACCCACATTTTAAACAAGTTTTCCATGTGATTCTTGTTCATCCTAATATTTTATCCCAAGCATTTTAGATACAATAAAAAGATGAACAGGAAAATGGTGGGGGTGATGTTATTTGTCACTACAAAAAAACAAGAAACAAATTCAATGAAGAAAAAAATTGCTACAAGCAAACCCAGTAGAGAGATATCTGAAGAAAGTTTATTCTACAAGTCTAAACAGAGCACAGCAGACCATAGGTAATAAATAGGTGTATTACAGAGAACATTGACATGTGTTAAAAGCCACATGATAGTCAAGGATAAAATTTTTGTTCTTTGTTCTATAGTTTAGTAAATACACATATATTTGTATAAAAATATATATTTACACATACATATATATACATATGAAAACCATAGATAGATAGATAGATAGATAGATATAGATATAGATATAGATATGAAAGGCACTTGAGAAACAATAGCCACCTTTACTTATCTTGTAGAAATTGTTTTTAGTTCATTGAAGCTATTTGTGTCTAATTAGGCTCCTGTAAGAAAATACTTCCCACCCACCTAAGCAGTTGTATTGCTAAAAACATTGAGGTAGAAAATAATATATGCCCACTCCACTCTCACATGTAAAATAAATGTTTTAATATAATATATTCTTCAGTTTTCATTTTCTAATATAATACTGCCCCATAGCCATGGAGCATGAAATAAATTTACCAAATTTCTTATTATAATCCGAGCACCCACAAGTTTCAGGACTTTGTGTTTCATAATGTCAGTCTTTTCTTAGTGTCTTGGAGATTCTCATATTGTAAAACTAGAAAACAAAGCAGCAGCTGCTCTTGTCAAGTACCTAGAATTCATGGATGTTTCTGACAACAATGAGAGCAGGAAACAAAGCCACCAGCGTGAATCAGGGACCCAGCAACAGAAAGCCCAGGCTCACAGATGGGACTGGGCAGGGGCTCTCCCTACATCAACCTGGCCTTGTGCTTTGGCTGTTGTGGCTTCCAGATCTCTGTGGTGAGGCCCAGGTTGGGGAGCATTCTGGCAAGAAGCAGAGATAATTAAGAAACAGGAGTTGGAACCAACATAGGAACTTTGCACCGTTTAGTCAATTTACAGAATTAAAGACACAAATACTTACATGAAGAGTAAAATCTAAACATTGTAATAAACAAAAAACAAGTTTGCCTAGAAAGTTGAAGTGTGATTGATTCACTAAAAATAGTAAATGGAATCTTTCTTAAAATCACTCAAAGAGAAGACTAGACTCCTTAGACATTCCTGAAGTTTCTACTATTTGTTTTCTAAGAAAATATTCACAAGAGTAACCAGCTTCCCCAGTGTTAAGACCTTGTAAATGACATTGTGTATAATGAACTAGCATTTATTTTTAATGACTGTTATATCTACTTTCTGTTTTCACAAACTTGCATTTATTTAAGATGTTTGAAGTTTTTCAAACTTGATTCATTTTGTGAAACTTCATGAAATAGGGAAGGTGACATCATCTCTGTGTAAGGTTAAAATATTACATCATGATATTTTATATCAGTGATTAGTGATTTAATAATGAGCATAACTGCTAAACAAAGCAGGGAATATGCCGTAATATAGATGCAGAGGAAAGAGTCCCACAACCAGTATCAGGCAATTAAAAGAATCCCTTCCTCATACCCAAAAATTCAGTAAGATTTTAGAGTTTTTTTAAAATGATTTGTATTATTTGATGGAAAATTTTTTTTTAGTTCTGGATATTAAAAACAATGCATATGACATTGTATGTGTATTGTATCAAATATAAAGGCATATTTGGTGCCCAGAGAATTGTATTTTCAACAGGTCAACTCTATGACTCAGGATTTTGTGTATTTCCATCTGTCTACTGATTTGTAACAGAATTACTTTTGGAGTAACTAGGTTTGACAAAATGTGATGTACTACCAAGTAGTAGTCACAGTTTTTCTAAATTCTATATGCTTTGGGACTTAATAAGAAACAGAAGACATTGAGCTAATTCATTGTTTCTTCTGCCAAAAGCTACTTGAAATTACAAAAGTAATTTCCCTTAAATATCATCCAATATTTACCCCCACCAAAAGGATTGCTGTTGTGGGGAGATGCTGGATGCTTCAAGGGTTATCAAGAGTGAACTTGAACTTAGATTTTTTTCATTGGTTTAGCTGAGGCATCTCTCTTAAATGTCTACTGTGTGCAAAGTACATCCTAAGAGCAAGTCAAAGTGAGAAAAGGATACATTTCTTGACTTTCAAAAACTAAAAAAATAAAATATATATAGAGAAAGTTGTTATATCTTTGACTATAGAAGAGTGTGAGAATATGAAAATACCTGGGGAAGTCTTAGGCTTGAGTGCTTCTCTGACCACCACAGGAGATGGCTGGGATCTTTAGAAGGAGACTTGTGGATTTGGAGAGAACTTAATAAGAAATGGAAAATACAAACAAATAAAATCATGTAGCTAAGAAAGCTCTCAGGCTATTTCATAATTATTTTACTAGATGGGTAAATGGCATTCTGCCCCCAAGTATAGGCTAAGTAAGTTTTAACCAGAAAAAGTCTGTTCTTTGACTCTAACAGATAAGGGTATGGGTTGATAGGGGAAGCTGTTGATTACATTCGAAAACTTTTTGCATTTATAAAGTACAATTACCAGATATAAGAGCTAGAAACAGGCAGAAGTCTAACACCAATCAGCTTTTATATCACAATGTTTTTTACTCTAATTCTTCTCTCCTTCTAAGGTGTAGAACAAGAATTCTCCCATTATCGCTAACTTTAGTTGCTTTATTTATGCACACTCTCAATTTTTTAACTAATAGAAAATGTGCTAGCCATGACAGATTATCATATTTAAAGATTTTAGATGTCTTGCCTATATTCAGAAAATACTTTCACACCACCTCTGAGTGATATATATATATATATATATATATATATATATATACCTTTATATATGCTCTATCAAATGGATTTGGGTTTCCCAAAAAGTCTATGAATTGGTTTTGTTTTGTTTTTTTTTAAGATTTATTTTTTATTTATTTTTACAAGTGGTGGGCACAGTCAGAAGCTTGGGAGGGTGAGAGAATTCACCAGAGCCAGAGCGGGGAGCAGAGCAGGCAGAAGGACCGAAGTACACTGCTGAGGGGAGCAGCGGGCGGCAGGAGAGGTCTGCGCGCCATGTGGGACCCTCCTCTGGTGGCCTGGGAGCAGCCGGGGATCGAACCAGCACTGCAGAAGCTGTGGGCAGCTTCGCAACCCAGCGCTCAACCACTGCGCTGGGGAGTCCCCTATGAATTAGTTTTAAAAAAGCAAAAGATTCATATCTGAAGTAGTGATGTTTTATGTGTTTGAAATTATAAATGAAATGTTTCTTAGAGAAGTCTTCCTGATAACTTGGTATGGATCAGAAAAATGAAATCAGAATTGGATTTCAAACTAGAAATCATAGACATTATAAAGTATCATCAAACTAACATAACTTTATATATAGATTATATTTCATTTAAAAGAGATGTCTTCAATACAGCCAGGAATCACACAGAAGTTACCGTGTTTTCTGTCTAGATTATAAAATAGATAACGGATGGAATTAATTTTATTTTAACACTAACATACACATGCATCCTTTCCACAGCTTCATTCAATAAATATTTTTGAGTGAATGACTTTTGAAAATATAAACCAAATCTTATTTCTGTTAAAAGGGAGAAAATGTTCCTATGTGTATCTTCCCTAACATATATTACCATTCAGTTGCTAATTCCATATTAAAAAAGAGATCTTAAAGGGATGTTGATTTATTAGTGACATATAGTATCACTAATATAGTGATTCTGTGTACTTAGAGTTTATAGTGCATGTGCCATATAATGCATATCCCACAGTTAATTTACTCAGTTCTATCTATACATATTCATAAGACTCCCTGAGAAATTAATTTTTAATTGCAAAATGTAAAACTTTTTCTCTAGGGCTTTCTTTACTTGAACTTACAGGATCAGGAAAAAGCAATCTAAATGAAAGATTTTTTTTCTTCTGAATCCTGTTTTCTCTCTGTGTGTGTGTGTATTAAAAATGTTCCTATGAAGAGATCCCCCCAGAGGACCAGATTGCCTAAGAGGGTCACACTTATGGTAACTTTGCTGTCCCAATGCTGATCGACTTTCTAGGATAAGTGAAGTTCCATAAATTAATTTTATATTCTAAGCAAGGTAAATATGACCAGGGTGATTTCTCCATCCTAAAAAATTGGTAACTCAACACACGTAAAGGAAAAATACAACAGTGACAAAAGGCGGGGGGTTCTGTATATCTTGAATATATAACTTAGAATATTTAAGGAAAAAACACCTAAACGCGTATGAACAGAATCTCATCCTCATAACACCACAGGAGACCCTTGGCACCTTTCTTGTGTAATGCTGTGGGGTCTTCTCCAAGGACTTTTATACTGAAGAGCCAAGCTCAAGAGTTCTCACATCTACTATAACAGGCACTCATGATAGATAATTTATACCAACCCCCCTAGAGGTGTGCATGCCCTAATCCCTGAAACATGTCACTATGTTACCTTAAAGGGCAAAAGGGACCTTGCTGATGTGAGAAAAATGAAGGACCTTGTGATGAGGTGATTGTTTGGATTATCCAAATGAGCTCAATATAATCACTAAGATCTTGAAATATGGAAGAGGAAAGCAGAAAAGCAAGTAAGAAATAAGAGATGCAGTAATTCAACCTGATATTTCTGATTTTGAAGATGGAAAGGGTAAGGAAACCTACTGAGCCAGAGATATTCTAGAAATTGTAAGGCTGTATATTCTTTTCCAGAATCTCCAGAAAGGATCACAGCCCTGCCCACCCCTTAGACTCACATTGAAATTTTTACTTACAAATTTTATTTTGAGATAATAAATTCTGTTAGTTTAAGAGACTGGATCTGTGATAATTTGTTACAGCAGCAGCTCTATCAGCAAACTAATAGAGCATTTTTTCCAGAGTTGTCTCATACCTGTGCCTCCTGAAATGTAAAAGGAGCACTAAGCACTAAGTTCACTCCTCCCCTTTGCTGGTGTTCATGTGAATTCATGACCTTTCCTCTGTGTGGACCAAACACCATGCAAGAAGTGAGAGAGCTTGAGGAATATCGACTTAGTCATTAAGTGTTCAAAAAATTTATGGAAAAGATCCTAAAACCTATCACTAAGTATGATTTGAGTATCTTTGCAAATGCACAATAAAAGGCTATTTGCACACCACATTAATCATGTAGTAGCAGTAACAGCCAGGGCAAAAACTAAAATATGAGTTCAAATACCCCAAACATGCAGATCATTGGTTTGGCTGATATGACAGAGTATCTTTGTCCCTAGAGATTTTCTTTGCAACTCAACTTATTTGCATTTCTGCCTTGAACTTTTAAAAGAATGGACTCCATTATTTATGGTAAGCATAATGGAGGAACTCTCCAGTTACTGAGTATAAACCTGGATTAAAAAGTGAGTGTATCCACAGAATGAAATAACTCATGACCAAGAAGGGTAATTTATTTCCAAGGATAGTAGGGACTTTAGATTCCTTTCAGAAAACTTCAGAGTAACTGATTACATTTGGGAAAATTACTTGAGCTTTAGGTTAGCATTTATCTAAAAAAATGTGAAATCAAGAAAAAAGATTGTATTAATTTTTACAATGTATTAATTTTATATATTTTCTACATCATTGTTCATTTTAAAACAATTTTTGCTTCCCCAACCCCCACACCTCAGGTGTAGTCCCCATAGAGTTTCCTTCACCAAGGCACCCATGCACTGTCACCTTAGTCCCCTGTGCTCCTCCCTCCCTCCCTCAGATCCCTCTCCCTCCTCCTCCCCTGCAGTATGTCTCTGATTTATCATTGTCTCTTTATTTTTGTTTTGTTTTGTTTTGTATTGTCATTATTTTTTCCCCTGATATCTTATTTGGTTCCCTTATATTCCTCCTATAATTGAAACCATCTGATATTTTTTTTTCCTTTTTGTATATATATATGATAAATATTCTGACTGCAGTGCAGCAGTCCCTACAGTTATTGACTGGAACATGAGATATATATATATTATATATCTATATAATATATCTATATAAAAACAGACAATAATATATATTAACAGTATATATATATATATATATATATGGTGGGTCATACATTGACTGTTTATTTTTATTTTATTGCTATTGAAGAGCCACTATTTTACATCCTTGCTAATGTTTTGACAGTATAGGATTCCCCCACACCTAGCTGGCATAGCTACCATTGCCCTCCTACTGCTGAAGCACCCATAGTCCCCACAAAGTCCATGGGAGAGTCCCCCCTTTTCTCCCCCTCTGAAAGACAAAGATCTGTGGTCAGTTTTCAAAATACTATTTTAATCCCCTATGACTTCAATATTAACAGAGCTTTAATGGGAGCTCTTTGTTTTCATGCAGTAGGTTGATGCATCAAAATGGAATGTTGTCTTCTTGAAATCCAGGGAGAAGGAAAATTGACAAAAACAAAGAATTATTAGCAAAAGGAGCTTGTTTCTTCTGCTGACCGTCACCCTCTGGTCTTCTGAGAAGTAACTTTTGTTACTGCCAGGAATGTCAGGGGACAAAAGTATTGGGTTTGAACAAGTAATGAATCACAGCTGCCCTGGGTTCATGAGTTACACCGTCATCCAACCAGTGAACGCTATCTTCAAAGGTTTTATAGTACTCTATGCCCTCCAGTGCTACTTGCCTCCATGTTCCACACCTGAAAGGAAATCTAGATGAAATAATGTCTGTTTTGTCCTCCAAGTACAATGTACATAACCGTAACTCATCGGTGAACAGCTATTCACACCTACAACATATTTGGATATGATTTAAAACAAAGTGGAGTATTTTGTCACGTGAAGAATTTTTTAGAGTTAACATAAAGACTAATAAAGTAAGGGATGCCTTCAGTGCTCACATTTTCAATTCTCCCTACACTGGTTAAATGTTTTATGAATCATCTCCTTCTTCTACATAATATAGATTTGTTGGCACTCTGATGGGTAATATTACACCTAGAGGAGACTGGCAAGACAGTGCCAGAGTGAAGATGCAAGGCTCTCTTCCTCCAAACATGTACAACAAAAATGATATAAAACAAACCAAAAAAAATCATTAAGGGAAAAACTGTCAGCATACACAATAGCAGCACCAGCCTAACAGAAAGGGGTAGGAAAAAACTTTACACGAGTGCTGTTTGGAGTGATATTGTGACTTACAAGAGGGAGGAGTGACTGCAGTGCAGCAGCCCCTACAGTTATTAATTGGAACATGACAACAACTTAGGGCCTCCAAAGAGGCCCAGTACAGTACCTGGCCCTGTACTGGATAACAGTGCATAGGCAACCTGGATGCAATGTGCCCTGCTGAGAAGCTGGAGAAGGCGGAGCACAGAGCAAGGGCTACTGGCTTGAATCTTAGGCTCATAACACAGAACAGCTCTAGCCTGAATTGGGCCAGAAGAGCATCTGAGTTTCCCTAGAGAAGAGGCTACTACTGAAACCCAGCTTGAGATATCCAAAACACTATCATCTCCCACAAAGAAATGCTTCACAACAGGAAGTTCACATTCTTACTTCTAGTGAAGGCGATCCTTTGATGCCTTTTGCCCTGGTCCTCTTTTCTACTTCTTGCCCCTCATTGGTGGTAGTCACCCAAACTAGCCCAGCAGTTACAAAAACAACATTTGAAAATCTATCACTACTAAAACCTATACAAAATTGAAAATGAAGAACAAAAGGACACAGTATAAATGCCAGAACAGCAACAAAAAAGACCCTGAAAGCCCCAACTCAGTGGCGATGTGGAGCATGACAGAAGGGCAGCTGTGCTAGCAATGTTGTTTTTTTAAAAGATTTATTTATTCATTCATTCATTCACTTATTTATTTATTTATTTATTTATTTATTTATTTATACAAGCACTGGGTACAGTCAGAAGCGAGGGTGAGAGAATTCACCAGAGCCAGAGCGGGGAGCAGAGCAGGCAGAAGGACCGATGTACACTGCTGAGGGGAGCAGAGGGCAGCAGGAGAGGTCTGCACGCCATGTGGGACCCTCCTCTGGTGGCCAGGGAGCAGCTGGGGATTGAACCGGCACTGCAGAGGCTGAGGGCAGCTTCGCAACCCAGCGCTCAACCGCTACGCCACTGGGGAGGCACTGTGCTAGCAATGTTGATGAAACTTAAAAAAAAAAATTGAAGGCTATAAAACAATAAGAATAAAGATAATTAAAACATGAGGCAGCTACATTAGGAAATAATGGAGTTAAGAAACATTATAGCTGATTTAAAAAATACAGTGGAGGGTCTCAATAACCACAAACCATCAATGGAGAGAATTAATGAACTTGAAAATATAATGTTGGAGAACACAAAAATAGAACAAAGCAAGAAAAAAAGAAATAAATGAAAACTGTGTAAGAATGCTGTGGGGCAACTTAAGGAAAAATAATATCCATATCATGGTGATTCCAGAAGGAAAAGAAAGAAAGAAAGGTATAGAAAAAGTATTTTAAAAAATAATCATCAGTGCAGCTGTAGGGGGCACTGCTGTGCAATCACTGCTCCCTCTTGGGGCTCATACTGTCCCATTATCACTCCACTTTTGGAAATGGACCAGAAGTTGTAATCCAAGAAGCCCAAAAAGTTCCAAGCATAATAATAAAAGACAGACATATACCAAGATATATAACAATAAAACAGAGAACAATAAAACTTGAGAATAAATGGCAAGGACAGATTATTAAAAATATCAAGAGATGTGTAAATTCTTTGTAAATCTCTGCTATCAGTCCCTTATCTGTCATATGGTGTACAAATATTTTCTCCCATTTAGTGGGATGTCTCTTTGTTTTGATTATTGTCTCCCTTGCTGTATAGTGCACTTTAGTCTGATGCAGTCCCAGCTGTTTATCTTCTCCTTTGTTTTCCTTACTTCTGGAGAAGAATCACAAAGATGTTTCTGAGGTTTATGTCATGGAGTGTTCTGCCTATGTTTTCTTCTGTATATTTTATGGCGTCAGATTTTATGGTCAAGTCTTTTATCCATTTTGAGTTGATTTTTGTATATGGTGTGAGATGGTATTCTAGTTTCATTTTTTTGCCATGTTGCAGTCCAGTTTTCCCAACACTATTTAGAACTTACACAGCTCAACCAAGACAAAGCAAACAACCCAGTCAAAAAAATGGGCAAAAGAACTAAAAAGAAACTTCTTCAAAGAAGAAATGCAAATGGCCAATAGGCTTATGAAAAAATGTTCAACATCACTAGTTATCAGGGAAATGCAAATCAAAACCACAGTGAGATACCACCTCACCTGAGTAAGAATGGTCCATATTAGCCTCCCCGGTGGAGCAGCGGTTGAGCGCTGGGTTGCGAAGCTGCCCGCAGCCTCTGCAGCACCGGTTCGATCCCCGGCTGCTCCCCGGCCACCAGAGGAGGGTCCCGCATGGCGCGCAGACCTCTCCTGCCGCCTGCTGCTCCCCTCAGCAGTGTACCTCGGTCCTTCTGCCTGCTCTGCTCCCCGCTCTGGCTCTGGTGAATTCTCTCACCCTCCCACACTTCTTACTGTACCCAGTGCTTGTATAAACCAAACAAACAAACAAATAAATAAAGCATGCCTCTATAAAAAAAAAATTAAATTAAAAAAATAAATAAAACAATTGAAATTAAAAAAAAAAAAAAGAATGGTCCATATTAAAAAAAAAAAAAAACTGGAAGCAAAAATTGCTGCAGAGGATACAGAGATAAAGGAAATCTCTTACACTGGTGAGTATGTCAACTGGTCAGCCACCGTAGAAAGCTATACAGAGGTTCCTCAGAACACTAAAAATTGATCTATCATATGATCCAGAGATTACACTCCTAGGAATCTACCCAAAGGACACAAAAACACTAATTTGAAAAGAAACCTGTACCTCTGAATTTATTGCAGCACTATTTACAATAGCCAAGATATGGAAACAACCCAATGCCCCCAAAATCAATGAATGGATCAAGAGTTGTGGTATAGTTTTACAATGGAATATTATTCAGTGATGAAAAAAGAAACCCATGCCATTTGCGGCAATGTGGAAGGATCTGGAAGGGATTGTGCTACCGAAATTAGGAGGAAAAAGATAAATACTGGATGGTCTCGCTTATATAGAGTATAGAAATATAGGAATGTAGAAAACTAAACAAAAGGTCAAGAAAGTCAAAACTAGCAGCTGACCATAGCACTGAGGCATACAGCAAAGAAGGGGGGTGAGAGGGGGCTAAACAGGGGAGGGATGAACACAAGGGAATACAGTCATGGTTCACGGGTGATAGAGTGGTAGGAGAACTATGCATATTACAATTATCTAAGGAAAAACTAAATTGAAAAAAAAAATAGCAAGTGGAAAAATTTAACATATAAGGGAAGACCAATCAGACTGTCAGCAAACTTTCAGCACAAACCCAAGCAAGAAGTGATTGGAAAGAAGTATTTTAAATAGTTAAAGAAAAAGACTTCCAACCCAAAATCTTTTACCTAACAAATTAACAATCAAGATAGAGGAACAGTAAGAAGCTTTGCTGAAAGGCAAAATCTAAAAGAATTTATCAACACCAAGCTACACATAACAAAAATCCCAAAAATGTTATTACAAAACAACATATCAATGAATATCAAGACAACAGACACCTAAATTACTTAACGTGGGGAGATAGGAGGAAAGTAACAATATAGCCCACTAGAACCACCCAGAAACCAACAATCCAATGGGTCAAACAACTAGCCCATAATACCCTAACCACAGTAGAATCATCAAACAAAAACTAATAGAAATAACACAAAAGACAATGGAAATGAAACTTAAACATACTTGGAAACCCTCAAAAAGAAAACAAAAGACAAAACAAATGAAAACTTATAAACAAGGTGGCATAAGCACTAATACCTTAATAACCATCTTAAACATAAATGACCTGAACTCACCAGTCAAAAAATGTAAATGATGAGGGACAGGGGTACTGAGGAATCCTGAGTTTCTTGATTTCTATGCAGGAAAGAATTCATGCAGGCGTGAGCATAAGAGAATTAGAAAGGAATCTTTATTGTAGGTGACAATGCACACACAAGAGTAAGGGTGGACAGAATTGTGCTTTGCACCTTAAGGCTGATGATATAAATAATTGCTTAGTTTGAGGGGATAGGGACTCACAAATGGGATCCTGAATGGTCTTTGACAACTTTTAGTTAACAAAAGGGGCAGGAATTTACAGGTAATAAGTTTGGGCCAATTTGTTTAACAAAACCACCTAATCCTAACATCCTATTAGATAAGACAGAAGTTTTACAACTAGTGGAAGCCATGTGTGAGATAAGCAAATAAGATTTTGAATCAAACTAATAGGGCTTGAGTCACTTTGTTCTGAAATGTGCACAGTTGTTTTTCAGAAATTCTGAATGGAGGAAGCAGGATTCTGCTGCCATTGTGCTAAATTCCTGTTCTAACTGATAAAGTGACTCAATAGTTTCAAAACAAAGTCCGACCCAGTAATTCCACTCTTGGGCACATATGCACAGAATATGAAACCATCAACAAGTATACCAATATTCACAACTTTTATTTACAATAATTCAGACATGGAAGCAACCCAAATCTTCTTGAATGGACAAATGAATCAAGAAAACGTGTTACATACACAGCATGGACTGTTATATTCCCACAAGAAAAGATGAAATGCAGCCATTTTCAACAAAATGGATGAAATTTGAGAGAATTATGTACAGCAAAGTCGGTCAGAACCATAAAAACCAATACTGGGCATTCACATAGCAGACAACTGGACAACATAAAACTCTTTCCAAAACCAACGTACATTAGTAAACATTGTGAGAGCTCTAAGTGAAGGGGGGGGGGGAAGAGGGAAAGAGACACGGGAGATGTTGGTGGAAAAGAAAATAAAAAATAAAAACAAATGCCTAACTAGTTGACTTCCCTTTATCTTTTGGGCAAACCACTTAATCACTCTTTAAACAAATATTTGAGTCCCAAGTAGGAAAAAAAATAAATTATTAACTAGTTTTAAGAATTCCAAAAACACTCTGGTCTAACATTGCCTTGGCTCACACGCAACTTGAGGTCCCCAAGAATACTGCCTGGTGAAGCAAAGGGGAACCAAGAGACTGAAGGACCAATGTAATACTGGGCAACTGGTGGCTTCATATGCCAGGCTGTATAACAGTGTGATATCCACAGAAAGTGGGGGTTCCTTGACCCACCCAGGGAAGGATGGAGCTGAGCAGGGAGGAGAAGCTAGAGAAGAAGGGGTAAAGGAAGGAAGGAGATCAAGACGACCTGGAGGAGGCACATGAACCAGAGAGACATGTAAAGAAGCTGTGCTTGCTTCTCAGTTTTGGGCTTGTACCAGGGACTTTGGGGACACGAACAAAGACACTCGAAAGAGACAGAGACATGGGTGAGAAACCTATGGTGGGGGCTGACAATGGCAGCCTTTATCTTGACGTAGATTTTGATTTTGCTCTTTTCCTTCAAGACTTGTCTGGCCAGTCTCCCCTCTTCTTATGGCTCCCCACCAGAAGTTGCCTTAGATGTGTGGCAGGCATTAGGGCCTCAGGCTGCCCTGTTTTGGGCCACCACTTTTTGGACATTTGCCCACCAGGGGGTGGGTAACTTTGCATGTTTCTTGGAGAGATTATTTAGTTTTTGATTTTGTTTTTGCTAAATATAGATATTTTTTTCTTTTAATATATATGTGTGTATTGTTCATTTTTGTACAAAAATGTTGTTCATTGTTCATTTTTGTACAATGTATACTTTCTCCTCTCAGATGTAGTCCCCATAAAATTCCCACCACTGATTCACTCATGAACCATCACCATAGTCCTTTGTGATTTTCCCTTCCCTGTGTTGATCCCTCTGCCACCCCTTCCCTTGCAGAATGTCTCTGATTTATAGCTGCCTGCTAATTTTTGGGGTTTTTTTAATTTATTATTATTGTTATTTTTTTCTGATCCCTTCTTTGGTTCTCCTATATTCTCCAATAAGTGAAACCATCAGATATTTTTCTTTTTTCCTTCTGACTTATTTCACTGAGCATAATTCCTTCCAGCTCCATCCGTGTTGCAAATGGCATGAGTTTATCTTTTTGATTACTGAATAGTATTCCATTGTGTTGGTGTGTATATATATATATATATATATATATATATATATATATATATCTTTTTTTAAAAGATTTATTTATTTATTTATACAAGCACTAGGTACAGTCAGAAGCGTGGGAGGGTGAGAGAATTCACCAGAGCCAGAGCGGGGAACAGAACAGGCAGACCGACGAAATACACTGCTGAGGGGAACAGCGGGCGGCAAGAGAGGTCTGTACGCCATATGGGACCCTTGCCCGGCAGCTGGGGATCGAACAGGTGCTGCAGAGGCTGTGGGCAGCTTGGCAACCCAGCGCTCAACCGCTGAGCCACCGGGGAGGTCCTATATACATCTTGATTCAGTCATATATTTTGGGGCATTTGGGTTGTTTCCATTATCTTACCTATTGTAAATAGTGCTGCAATAAACATAGGGGTGCAAGTATTCTTTTGAATTAATGGTTTTGTGTTTTTTGAGTAAATTCCTAGGAATGAAATTGCTGGGTCATATAATATCTCCATTTTTACTATTTTGAGGAAATTTCACACAGCTTTGCATAGTGGTTGGGCAAGTTTACATTCCCACCAGCAGTGTAGGAAAGTGTGTTTTTCTCCACGTCTTCACCAACATTTGTTGTTGCCTGTTGTTTTAATATGTGCCATTCTCACTGGTGTGAGGTGGTATCTCATTGTGGTTTTGATTTGCATTTCCCTGATTACAAGTGATGTTGACCATTTTTTCATATGCCTGTTGCCCATTTGCATTTCCTCTTGGGAGAAGTGTCTTTTTAGCTTTTCTGCCCATTTGCCACTGGATTTTTTACTTTGTTTTTGTTGAGTCATGTGTGAGCTCTTTGTAGATTTTTGTTATCAGTCCCTTATCACTCCAGACAGCACTCCTTTAAGTTTTTCCTACCCCTGTGTGTTGGGCCGATGTTCCTAATGTGTATGTTGGGTTTGTTTTATATCAGCTTTGCTGTACATGTTTGAAGGAAAAGAGTGATATTCCTGGCATCTTCTCTCTGCCACCATCTTACCAGTCTCTTCTAGGTGCAATATTACCCATCAGTGGGCCAACGAATCTATATTATGTAGAAGAAGGAGATTCATAAAACATTTAACCAGTATATTTGTTAAGTGGGGAGATGGCAGTGGAACTGTGTGGAGAGGGGCTAGATGCCATATTACTCAGAACTTAAACTAAGGGATAGATAGTGTTTATAGGAAAAAAGTAAAAAACAAAAAAAAAAATAGAATATCTAGCCAAGAGCGGACATCTAGCCCTACATTTGTTTATTACCCCTCAACCTCTCATTCTCCTTTTCCAAATAAGAAGTACACAAAAGGGATTCAGAGCCTTTTGAGTCCACCATCCCACAGGACATAAATCTTAGTCCTGTCCAGGAGAAGATCTGGACAGGAACAGAGTGAATACAGAGCCCAAAATGAATTATGAAAGAAATATCAGGATTAAAGATTAAAAACTTTCTAAATAAATGATGTGGCATTTGCATTTTCTTCCTTTGCTTGTCACAATTATCCCAGAAGATGTGAAATAAAAATAGATAAAGTATTCACACAATAGACCCCACAGTCAAGTATGTTGGTCAGACACAATATTCTGGCAAACAGACCTCGGAATAAGAGGAAACTGGCATTAGTTAAGTAAGGGCTAACGATAGTGTGTTGAAAAAAAACAAAAGTCACCCACAGAAGGACAGGTTTTGTTCAGTACACACCCAATGTACTACCAGATTTTATTTTATTTTACTAAATACAACATTCACTTTGTCTTCTATATGCCAATATTTTATTTAATAAAATGCATCTGATTCATGATTCTTATCAGCACACAAGTACCCAGGGCTTTTGTAAGATATAGCATAATTTCAGAATGTCACATTTCCCATACTTGATGGTAACCCAGAAGGTATAAAAATCTTACTCAGTATTTGAGTTTTTAAAAAATCTATGTAGGGTCACACAGCTATCAGAGAAGAATAAAGATCGAAAATACTCAAATGATGTGTGAAGGGTGAGGAGAGAAAACCTGTGTGTTTTCAATCCCATAAATGAATGTGTAAGAGAGATATAACCAAAAGAACTTTGACAAATGAATTTTCTTAGAAATCAATGATTAGACGACCAGTGAAAAATTTATCAGAAGCAAAAGAAGTATGGCAGGTGGTTCAGCTTTTCTATTTTCAAAGATGAAGAGTTGATTTTACTCATATATTTAAATTCAGTCTTAAAAAATAGTATAAATCTCATACTATTTATTCAGAACTGATAGTATGATTTATTTGTATTTTAGTAGGCATAGGTTATGAAATGATGCCAATGATGAAATATCAAATTTATATAAGAATGCACAATTTTCTTGCTATCTTTTCCCAAAAGTAGAAGGAAGTTTGATTCTATTTTAAAATAGGAAGATTTTCTTGTTCTGCTTACCTTTTTCTATTCCCTTAATGCAAGTAAAATAACACTTAATGGAAGGAGTCTAGTTATATTTAACCAAAAATCAAATAAATGTACAAATAAGTTTAAATTACTTTAAAGATAATCTTTTGTTTTCCTATTCCTACCCCCGTTATAAATCATAATACAGGATTTGCTAGATCTTTTCTGCCTATCCCCAACCTATGCAAGCTGTTTGTAGATCTTACTCTGGTTAGATTCACATTTACAAAGAAAGTGCTCTGTGGTAGTAGATATTGACTCCAATTGTGCTGATTTCAGTGGCATAGAGGATGTAGCCCAGTAAATGGAAGGGCAAAGGAGAATGAAATTTTTAATAGCTTTGCTCTTTTGGTGCTTTGTCTGAAAGAATCACTGTTGCACTTGACATTTGTTGCCATTTTGCTTTTTCATTTTGAATCATGGAGCCCGACTTGCTGTGTACTGGGGGAAGAGAGAAGAGTGACCTCGGAAATGTCAGAATTATTATGAATGGCAGACTATAAGTTTGGGTAGGTGGATAATAGTGTTTCATCAATCTGTTTTAAGTACTGGTTATGGGGTAAAGACCTGAAACAATAAGTAGCTATTTAAATTCTGCAAGTAGAAAAATATGTTATTTGAAAGATGTAGCTCTATCCAAGCGCAGGTCATAAGGTGTGGTAGAAGTAGATGCCATAAGGCATGGCACTGGGCAGACCCAAATGTAATTTCACTTCTCTTTCCTACTCTTGACCTCCTGCAGAGTTCATAGTTCTGCTGAGCTTCACTTTTCTCATCTGTAAAATAAAATCATATCACCTATCCCATGGGACTGTTGAGAAGGTTAATGATATTGTATGTGCAAAGTGCCAGGCTCTATAAGTACCAATCTGTCTTTTCTGTCATTGCTTCTATTTTACTTGAACACTACAGTTAATTTACACTAACAAGTGATCAAGAACTTGATCCAAGAGCTCTTGTTAGAACTTGGCCCAACCTCACAGGGCTAACAGACCTAGCAGAGGGAATCTCTAATTGACTGTGGTGGGTTCCCTTCAACTTCTTTCTGCTACATCTGTTTCTGGACACACCCTGGAGAGGTTTGAACAGGCACCGGAGATAATAATCAGTGTTTGGGGGCCTCCCCGGTGGCGCAGCGGTTGAGCACTGGGTTGCGAAGCTGCCTGCAGCCTCTGCAGCCGGTTCGATCCCCGGCTGCTCCCCGGCCACCAGAGGAGGGTCCCACATGGCGAGCAGACCTCTCCTGCCGCCCGCTGCTCCCCTCAGCAGTGTACTTCGGTCCTTCTGCCTGCTCTGCTCCCCGCTCTGGCTCTGGTGAATTCTCTCACCCTCCCGCACTTCTGACTGTACCCAGTGCATGTATAAACCAAACAAACAAACAAATAATAAATAAATAAGACATGCCTCTAGAAAATTATAAAAAAATATAAAATAAAATAATCAGTGTTTGGCCACATTTGCTTGTCTCCAGATTTGAGTTCAGTTGTCTATGACCTGATATTGTTAGATGAGCTTCTCTAACCAATGCAGTAAGACCTGGGCTCTACTGCTTGACTTTGGGCTGCAAATAGGGACCAGGAACAATTGTCTGAATGACTTATGTTCTTGCAGCCAACAGTGAGAAAATCCTCAATGCATACATCCAAAACTAGAATCTGGATAGTTCCTTCCACCTATATGATTTTTCCTTGATGGGACACTGGAGCTTTTCTGTAACTGGGACACCATTCTTACCTCATTTCAGCACAGGTAGTAAACATTATGCCAAATTCCCAATCAGTTTCTAATTTAGGCAAGACATATAGAGTTCATCCTGAGTGACAACTCATTTATTGGTAATGACTATCTAGATAGGCATGGGTATAGAATAATTCTGGGCTCAACATAAACAGCACTGCCTTAGTCAGTGATGGTGTCCATTGTGGATAATGGAAATGGTATTGAGCACACATGACTGAGTAGGAAAACTGATTTCCTGAAAATCATCAAAATGCTGCTTTAATTCAAAAAGGTACAGACCAATATTCAACAGATGGCCATATCCACACAAATACAGCATTAGATAAAGACTGAGTAATTCCTGCAGTGGGATGACAGCACTATGACATTCCACAGTCTCAGTCTCCAGTCAATGCTTCCCGGGACTAGCTCATAATTTTGAATATCACTAACATTATAGATTCCTATGTACTACCCGGTCCCTCACAATCTTATGATTCCAGGGATGTTGGAGATCTTCTAGTATCACTTAAAATCATTGAAAACCAAGGTTTTGGTTCTTTTTGGTTCTTTCCCCATCACTTCCAGCAGCCTTGTCAAGCAGGCACATATAGTGGAGTATAAAAGAAAACAAAATGTACCATTCTTAACACAGAAATCTCAAGACTTTGACATAAATTTAGATTTTTAAGTCAAAAGCCTGCCTGCCATCTACCCTTCTACCCGAGTTATTGATCTTCTGCCAGGTGTATGTATTCATGATTAGTCAGAAATGGCATCCCAGGGAGATTTTAATGAAAGAAATCTACAGAAGGGCTGCACCTGCCCATCTACCGTCTCTCCTCATTGTCAAGAGGAGAAGCAAGGACACACAGCTGTGCAATGAGTACTGGGTGTTCAAGAAAATCATTATCTAAAATCAATACCTTCCCACTGGTTCCTGATAAACTACAATTTATAGCAAACAGAGGTTCCTAAGAACATACAACTGGTCATAATCACACATACACAAAAGAAAAAAAAGGTGAAAGACCCAATTTTGAACATTCTAAGGTGATTTTGCATAAGTATTAAGGACATTCACCTTTTCTTGATCATGAATCCATTCAGCTTTTGCATAATCTGTGATTGTTGGATGACTTTTTTATTTTTCTTCTCATGAGTCATCTAAATCATACAGTACCAGCCCCACTATGAAACCCACCAACTTTCCACCCATGTTAGGAAGTGTATGTTTGACTTTGCTTGGGTAGAATCAACAGTTTTCCAATAATTTTAACCACTAAACAAATTGTGTGTGTGTTTTTTTTTCCAAGTAAAATTTCTCCAAGAATCCTATATTAGATTTCTAGGGATACTGTAACATAGTACCACCAACTGGGTTAGTCAAACAAAATAAATTTATTGTTCCATAATTCTGCAGGCTAAATGTCCAAAATGAATGTGCCAATAAGGTTGGTTCCTTCTGATGTTGTGAGGGGAACTGTTGCATGCCAAAATGACTTTTAATAATGCAAGAATAAAGAAGGTGGATTCATCTCAATGTGACAAGAAGTGACATGGAAACTTCCATATGAATTTACTATCAGGAATCCAATTATAAAAACAACTTTAATAAAACTAGACACCTGCCTCTCTATTTTAAAGCAATTAAAAAATGATTTGGCTTCCCATTTATATAACAGATCCAATGCATCACGTGAAACATAGTCCAAGGGAAGAAATAAACCTTCCAAGTAGGCAGCAGTGTATAAAATAGTACAGTTCTACAAAAAGGATTGTGTGGTATTTGCCCCCAAAAAGGAAAAGAAAATGTGTTGTGAAACCAGTGAATAAGGTTATAACAAAGTCACATAGAAAATCATGGTTCTTTGTAGTTGAGATAGTGTGAAAAATAAATTATTTTAATATTGAAAATTAAAGAGATCAAAGAAAATACTTTATTGAAAAGAAAATCAAAGTGCAAACTGGTCCAACTACTATGGAGAGCTGTGTGGAGATTTCTTGAACTATTAAGCATAGAGCTTCCATATGATCCAGCAATCCCAATCCTAGGTATTTACCCAAATGACACAGAAACATTAATTCCAAAGGGCACCTGCACCCCTATGTTTATAGCAGCACTGTTTACAATAGCTAAGCTATGAAAGCAACCCAAATGCCCAAAAATAGATGACTGGATCAGGAAGATGTGGTACATATACACAATGGAATATTACTCAGCAATCAAAAAAGATAAACACATGCAGTTTGCAGCAACAAGGATGGAACCAGAAGGGATCATGCTCAGCGAAATAACACAGAAAGAAAAAGAAAAATACCGGATGGTCTCACTCATAGCAGGAATTTAGAAAACCTAAATAAGAGACTAGGAAAAAGACTAATCAATACAAAGTAAAAATCAAAATCAACAAGCAACTATAAACCAGAGACACACTACGGGGGCGGGGTGGGGAGGGGCTGGGAAAGGAAGGACTAGTGTTGAAATAAGGGGGGTTGCAATTGTATGGGGAATGTAACCAAAATGAAAATGTATACATTGTGCAAAGATGAAAAAAGATGTAAGAATTATATAAAATAAAATATTTCAATAAATAAAAAAAAATCAGATATTAAAAACCTTAAGTAAAGGGAATACTTGAAAAATAATTTAAATAATTTTTGAGGGGAAAATGAAGAGAAATAGATAGCATTTGTTGTATATCTGAGTTTCCATTCCTTCATTATAATACGTGTTGAAAATAATAAAAAATTATTAATTCTTAATAAAATACACTTGGGAGTTTTTAAGGCCACTGAAAATTATTTTAGAATTGGAGAAAATATTGAGTGATTTATACTTCTTTGGAGAGATATAAGTCAATGATTTGAAGAAATGGAAAGAATAAAGACACAAGAAGTAACAGATAGACTGGAAAGAATAAGAATATTCGGTGGAGAAGTAGATAATACAAATATAGCTTTGGGGTCTGGTAGCGGTTATTCATTTCACAAGCTGTAAGGAGAGCTTTAAAGTGGTTTGTGTTCCCATTTCACAGTGCAGTAGTGATAACCCCAGGTTTATGTGTCTATGTTTGCACATATGTAGGTATGTGTGTGTTTAGGCGTGTATATTTTCACATGTATGCATGCAAACATATGCCTATGAGTTTGTGCATGTGTATTGTGTATAAACACACTGAAGACTCCTGAATCTTCAGTCTTTCTATCTCACATCTCTAAAATGAAGGAAGGGTAAAGTAAAAAGAAGAGAAATTGGAGAGCCTCTGTTTTCTACTCAGGAAGGAGAAAAATGTCTGCCCATGGACAGGACAAACAGCTTACCAAAATCAGGGTTCTCAGTCCCCATTCGTATAGACCTTGTCTCCCTCACTGTACCTTCCCTTTTTTTTCCCTGACAAAAGAGCATTTTATTTTTTACATATTTTAATCAACTTTTATTGCTTTACCATTTGTTTACAAAACTACATAATTTCAGTTGTACAGCTTCACACTTCAATGAGTGTGTATGATTCATTGCACCACAAGCAAAGTTCTCGTGCCATCACACTACCCTACTCACCCCTCAACCATCCGGCCACCACCTTTCTCCTTCCCCTCAGGTTACCACCATGTTTTTCTTTCTTTCTTTTTTTTTTTAAGATTTATTTATTTATTTATACAAGCAGTGGGTATAGTCAGAAGTGCGGGAGGGTGAGAGAATTCACCAGAGCCAGAGCAGGGAACAGAACAGGCAGACTGACAAAATACACTGCTGAGAGGAGCAGCGGGCGTGGCAGGAAAGTTCTGCATGCCATGTGGGACCGTCGCTGGTGGCCGGGGATCGAACTGGCGCTGCAGAGGCTGCAGGCAGCTTCACAGCCCAGCTTTCAACCACTGCGCCACCGGGAATGCCCACCACCATGTTTTTCAAAGAGACTAAGCATTATTTTTGTTGTGTTCCACCAGTTTATTTTCTTTATATCCCACATATCAGTGACACCAATAACTGTCTTTCAATTTCGACATATTTCACTTAGCACAATCTCTTCCCATTCCATCCATGTTGTCACAAAAGGCAAGATTTCATTTTTCTAATAGCTAAATAATGTTCCACTATATAAGCATATATACCAATTTTTTCATCCAGTGATCTGGATTGCATGTTCTTGTTGCTTCTAAGTCTTGGCTATTATGAATAATGCTGCTATGAACATAAAGATGCATATATGTTTTTGAATTACTGTTTTCACATTCTTTGAATAACTTGCAGAGTGGTCATATGGTATTTCCAATTTTAGTTTTTAAGGAATCGCCATACCATTTTTGTTGGACACTGGGTCAATTTCATTCTTGCCAACAATAGATGAATGTTTCTTTTTCTTCACACTCTTGTCAACATGTGCTGTTTCCAATTTTTTACATGTGCCACACTCACAGGTGTGGTGTGACAGCTCATTGTGATTTTGATTTGCATTTCCTTTGTAATAAATGACGTTGAGCATTTTTTTCATGTGCCTGTGGGCCATCTGTGTGAGCGACTTCTCTTTTCTGTGACACCGGATTGAGGAAGAAAACCCTTCAATGCCAGTTAATAGTGAGTTGCCATAATAATTTTAATACTAGGACACACTGCCTAATAATAAGAAATATTGCTTGATGATGATGAATCCAATAACCCAGTGTTTTAGATATTTATAGCAGTATATTACATTTTATAACTACCTTTATAACTACATTTATAAACTACATTTATAACTACCTTTCACTATCAGTCTAAAAAACTGAATAAAAGACTGCCCTTGAGCTATTTCCCAAAATAGAATAAATCATTTGGCTATATAAGTGTGTTTACACTGAAAATACACATATTCACAAACACGTGCCCAGAGAGGCAGCACATCCAGCTGTGTAAGAATAAAATGGCTTTAAGACATAGCAGCAAACCAGCAACTTACTCATTAAACTGACAGGAAATCTTGTACGAGATTCTCATATTATTCTGCAAAGAATATACAGGATCTGACTAGAATGCATTAAGAAACCAGGGTATCTGGAGTTTGAAAATCATCTTTAAGGAAAAAAAGTGTAACTGTTTGAAAAGGAAGCAGATGTTCTCACTAGAATAAAAAGCCAAATTATGAACACTTGAGTTTTACAACAGTTTTAAATAACTCTCTGTGGTATACCATAAGAACTTGAAACATTAATGAAAGCAAAAATCATTTTATCACACTGATGGTAGAGAAAAGTGTTTTTTTCATGTTTCCTTTTCATTCATTCTTGGTCCGTTTTCATTTTTTCCTCATGACCTGGTACAAGCTTCTATTACAAGTCAGGGCCATCTTAGCAATGGAAATACACCAAGGAGGCATTTATTTCAATAATTCAGGCAGAAACAATTTGTACGTGGAAGTAGGGAGATATTTTAGACAAAAGGGGATTTTTGCTTGGATTAACCCTAGATCTGGTTTGGTTTAGGACCCTTTGTGACAAGGGCAATGTTATCATTTGTGTGCATCCTTAACTTTGAACACCATTACTCAACTCTTATATTCTGGAAAACGTAGTAAGGGGAAAATGCATTTATAAACCCTGATAATCTCAGCATCTAATACTTGAGTGAGTGTAGAATAGGAGGGCTGTCATTGGATAGCCTGCCTTACCATAACATTGTGGGTAGCATTTCCATAACCTGCCAACAGATTGCATATGAGTGATCTACAGGAGATGAATACATCTCCTGAATTAGTATTCATACCCTTCTCATTGCTGCTCATGGTGGAGATGGAGGGGGCAGTAAAAAGGTTGAAGCAAAAAGTCAAAAGATCCAAGAGATTAGATCTTTTTTTCCTTACCACTATCGTTTTCTGAAAATAGACTCTGTTGATGGAAATGGAGCAGTGAAAGAAATAGATGTGGATAAGAGAAATAGAAACCCTATCAAGGGGCCTCCCCTGATGGTGCAGCGGTTGAGTGCTGGGCTGCGAAGCTGCCCACAGCCTCCGCAGCGCCGGTTTGATCCCCAGCTGCCCACGAGGGTCCTACATGATACGCAGACCTCTCCTGCTGCCCGCTGCTCCCCTCAGCAGTGTGTTTCCTCAGTCTGCCTGTTCTGTTTCCCTCTGACTCTGGGGAATTCTCTCACCCTCCTGTGCTTCTGGCTGTACCCAGTGCTTGTATAAATAAATAAATCTTTAAAAAAAAATTAAAAAAAAAGAAAGAAAGAAACCCTATCATGGAAACGCTGAAGTGGAAGAACAGTGTCCCTTTGCCTGAAAATCCTCCAATGGCCTCATGGAAAAGAGATGTCTACTCTAAAAAGAAGACATTTAAACTTTTGTCATAATTTTTTAAGATGAAATACTGGAGGAAAGGGAGTTATTGGGTTTTTCCAGTGCAGAAATTAAATTTTAAATGGAAGATTAATGATATCTAAACTGAAGGATAAGTAGGATCCATCTAAGGCACTGAAACCCAACAGAAGTCCTTGACTTTAAGAAATAAAAGATAGAATAGACAATTCTTTGAAAACAACAAGGTAAGAAAGTGATGCAGAATTGAAATAGGAATTTTGAAAGTTTATACTCATTTTAGATTAGAAAAAATGGCAAATTATGAAACAACACCGTCTACTATTACTGTTAGCTTTGGAACGCTGTTGCAGGAAAAGGCTTCTTTTTAAATTTGTCATCTTGAGCACAACAAAAATCATACTGGGAGAACTAGAACTAGAAGTCTGGGATAGACTTCTGCTTTAGAATAGTATACACTGAAGTATGCACTGAAGGTGTATACCTGAATGGTATAAATACAGTGTATACACTGAAGGTGTATACCTGAATGGTATAAATCTGAGTTTTTCTCTTTCAAGCAGTGTCCAGCTAGAGCTCAGCAGGAATAACAGGAAAGACACATTATTCAGCTAGACTTCATGGTTAAAGGAAAGCTGGGCTGGCCCTGCTTCGTGGCACCATTGGAGCCAGAACACGGGAGTCCTTCCTGGACCAGCCCTGAAGTGTGTCACATGAGAGGAGCCTGGGCTGTGGGGAAGCAGCACCTGGAACAGCCGGCGGTGGTGGGATGCCCAGGATGGGATTCCCGCCTATACTCCTCCCTGTCATTGGTGAAGTTACCATTTCACCAGCTTCCTTGAGAAATTGATGAGGAATCAGAGATGGGCTTCCCATCTATAATTTCTTGGCTGTGCTTTATTCAGAAAGCAAATCCAGTAGAAGGGAAATTAATAACATCTAACTATAGAAAAATACAGAGTTCACTTAGGGTTTTGAAATAGAGCAGAATTTGTATCTGTAGGCCTAGGACAGAGAACTCTGAGAGTGAGGACTGACAAGGGATTTCCTAAGATATTAATAAGTACTACAGGCTTGCTTTGGCTTTAAGCCAGATTTCCTAAACCTTGGAGAGGGCAGGAGACCCCAGTGATGTGCAGAACGTTTGGGCTCTCCTTACAGCAGCACAGACGAAAATGCAAACACAGGAATGCCCATGTTAATGCTGCCTGGGCATTTGAACTGACAGCTGTGTTTGAACAATGTGGTACCATTGTGCGCTTTTGTTTTTTGAATGAGTAAGAAAGGTATAACCCTGCCAAATGGCATGTGGACAGAGGTTGTATTTCTCAGAGGAGAAGGAGTAAGTGCCAAGAGTCCATATGTGCTCCCTGTCACGAGAGCGTGAATGAAGCTGCCAGATGACCAAATGGTCCATTAGACAAGGAGTCTCATGGAGAGTAATGGTTAGTCCTCTAGTCACTCGCTGTGATGTCGTTAGCTTCAGAAAGAAGGAGCTGAGCACACACCCCTGCACCCACAGAAGAACCAGAGCGAGGGTCAGATGTGTTAGTGTGGATGGGTAGAGAAGTCATTTTGCTGTGAGGGAGCCCCCAAACAAAGCTTCCTGCCATTTTATAGACTACACCTGGGACCAAGAATTGGAGTGGGGGTAGGCAAGCGGGGAAACTCAGAGTGAAAAAACCCTAGATATCAAATCAAAGTGTAGGGTATCTTCAAACCCCTCCCTCTCACCCTTAAGGTGTTCTCAGCAAAAGCACCTGAGAAGGACTATTCCTCCAAGAGCTGTGGAATAGTGAAGCGTCCAGAGGAGGTTCCCAGGGTAGGAGTGCAGATTAGCAAAAGACTGGGGATATGGAAGGTGGAGAATTTAAGTACAACCTCCCAGAGACCACAGCACACCATTGTGCACTGATTCTGGGTGGGATTGGCGCGGTTCCTCGTGAGACCTGAGGGGTAAGGACTTTGTAATCCCCTGTGCTTGGGCCTGGATTAGCACCCATGATTTTGGGCTGGAGCCAAACTCCTTACTCTGTAGTTAAACATGCTAATACTAGAATTGTAATTTATTTAGTTCTACTAAATTCTGATGTTTCTATTTCCCAAGGATTAAGTCAAAGGCTTACTTTCTGTTAAATAAGGTTATCAACATGTAGAGAGATACAAAGCACGCTAATGGGAGGCTGCATTTTAGCCAATGATGAGATAGATATGTACGATGATTTGCGTTATATCACCTTCCTGCTTTGTTGTGTTTTTTTTTTTCTTGGTGTTTTAGAATGCTAGGAGGATTTTTTAATAAGGCAATAAATGTTTGAGGGGAAGAATATTTAGCTTTGTTGATTTTTACTTTTCTTTCTGTAAAAGTATTCAAACCATGAAATTCCAGTGGAGATAAAACTTTGATTAATCAAATGATCCTTTTCTTATCAGTTAACATGTCCCCTCAAAAAAAGCAAAACATTCAAGTGTGATTTTGCAGTTCTGCCATGAGAGGCTTGTTGGTGGCCACTGCAGATGCATTAACCACTCAGGCACCCCAATTTACCTAACCCTCAATTAATACCTGTACTCTGCAAGACAGCTTTTCCTCTGCTGTTGCTGTTATTGCTGAACTGCCTATAAAAAGCCCACCTGAGGGAGATCAGTGCTTGGCAGGGCCCTGTGAATAACCCCCTCCTGCCTGCTAGGGCCCAAACCCCCACTCACAGAAGGGACTGTTTCAGGGTGTAACAGCCTTTCACAGTAGTGCAGTGGTGTCAGATCAAATCCATCCCCCAGTCAGTTGGAAGAGCCTCCGCAAATGGAGTTCACAAAATTCCTTAAACTCAGTCTGCTCACAGTTCTAGATCTCCAGTTCCTGACTTATGATGTATGGGCACTTCTTATCCCATGCCAGATGTGACCTAACACTCTAATTATAATAACCAGTTTCACCAGAAATTCTATTTATGTACTAATCGTTGTTGTTATTATCATCATCATCATCACTTGTTGGGGAAACAGAGAAAGGAAAAAAAATAGTCAAGGTCACACATCTAATAAGTGGCAAAGCTTGGATATGGATCCAAACTATTTAGGCATTTAACCATCATGCCAAACACGTCTGTTAGCAAAACGAACTGAATATGCAGTTCCTTGAGATCAACTAGTGCATCCAACCAGTTTGTCTAAGACACATGAAGATCCATTCTCAAAGCCCCACAATCAACTCCACAAAAAAAGAGCATCCATTTAAAATCCAGATTCTTGTCTTCCTGCTGGATGTATGCATTTTTAATGGAGTTTGGGGTGACAGGAGGTAGAAGAGCACAATTGAGATGGGAGGATTCCTTCAGGCACCACGCACTGAGATTTAAATACATGGGTCTGTCTTCTTTTAAGCAGAAATTTTTAAAATTTATTTACAGATTTATGCACACACATGCAGAGAGAGAGAGAGAGAGAGAGAGAGAGAGAGAGAGAACTTCTGTTTGCTAAAGAAGACAAAGCAAAATCACTGGCTCAGGAATCCTTCCCATAGGGCCTCAGACTAGAGATGCCTATTCCAAGTTATTTATCCTACAAATCAGAGTCCAAATCAACTAAATACTGAAAGTGGGCAACTACTTTTCAAATTCAGTTAAAGTTACACATTGGGAATCATTTCTGCATTTGGCTTAATCAATGTATTTAATTCATATATTGTTTAACCTTTTAAAAAATAGAGCTTATTTTTTCTTTTGGTTTTGTTGAGATATAATTGACATACAGCATGTGTAAGTTTTAGTGTACACCAGAATGACTAACTTACATATATTACTATAAAATGTTTACCAAAATAGGCTGAATTAATATTTATCATTTGATATCTATGCAAACAGTTTTTTTTCCTTACGATGAGAACTTTTAGGATCTACTCTCTAAACAACTTTCAGATATTCCATGCAGCAACCTTAATTACAGTCACCATATTCTACCTTCCCATACTTCTTATCTTATAACTGGAAATTTCTACTCTTTGACCGCCTTCATCTATTACTTCTGCTCCCCACTCTCCATCTCAAATAACCAGAAATGTGATCTGTTCCTATAAGTTTGCCTTCATTTCCATAGAGTTAATATTTTAGAGCAGTTTTAGGTTCATAACAAAACTGAATGAAAGGTATAGATATTTCCCCTACACACCCCACCTCTCTGGGCATATGCGAATCCTCTGTCCTTTCTGATTAGTGCTGCTTTTAAAAGGTAGTTCATTAATTAAAAAGAAGAAAACCTCATATTAGAGGGTATTAATTGATAATGAGTCTACGTTGACTCATTGGGGTCATAAAAAGTCCATAGTATACATTAGAGTACCTTGTTGGTGTTGTGTGTCCTATCAGTTCTCATAGACATATAATGACACGCATACATTATTAAACTATTATACAGAATAGTTTCACTGTCCTAAAGAAATCCTCTATGTTCCACCTATTCATCCCTCCCTCCCTACTAATCCCAGGCAGCCACTATTTTTTTTAATGTCTCCACAGTTTTCCATTATCTAGAATGTCATATAATTGGTATCATATAATATTTAGCTCTTCAAATTAACTTCTTTCACTTAGCGATATGAAATTAAGATTCCTTCCTATTTTTTCATTGTTTTCATGACTCATTTCTTTTTAGAACTGAATAACATTCATTGTCAGGATGTACCACAGCTTATTCATTCACCTACTGAAGAATACTTTTGTTGCTTCCAAGTTTTAGCAATTATAAATAAAGCATAAACACCAATGTATAGGTTTTTGTGTAAACATAAGTTTTGAGTTCCTTTAGGTAAATACCAGGGAGTGTGAGTGTGATTGCAGGAGCCAATAGAAAGAATGTTTATCTTTATAAGAAATTGTCAGACAGTTTTCCCAGGTAGTTGTACCATGTTCCATTCTCACTTGCAATGAAGGAGAATTCCTTTTGCTCCACATCCTTGTCAATATTTGCAGTTGTCTGTGTTCTAGATTTGGTCATTCTGATAGATGTGCAGTTGTATCTTGTTTTAATTTGAAATTCCTTAATGGCATACGTTGTTGACCATCATTTCATATTTTTATATGCTATCTGTCTACTTCCTTTTACAAGGTATTTGGGCAGGTCTTTGGCTCATTTTTCAATTGACTAGTTCCTATTGTTGTTGTTGAGTTTTGAGAGTTCTTTAAATATTTTAGATAATAGTTTATCAGATATATCCTTTGCAAATATTTTTCACAGTGTGCCTTGTCTACTCATTTTTGTAACAGAGTCAAATAATGAAATCCATCTTATCAATTATTTTGCTATTATAGCAAAAAACACATCACCATATCCAAAGTCATCTAGATTTTCTCCTGTGCTATCTTCAAAGACTTTTATAGCTTTATGTTCTATACTTAGGTTTATAATCCATTTTGAGTTAATTATTATTAAAAATGTATTTTTTTTTCATGTGGTTGTCCAGTTACTCCAACACAATTTGTTAAAAAAACTATCTTTCTCCAGTACATTACCCTTGCTTCACTCTCAAAAATCAGTTTATTGTATTTATTTGGAGCCATTTTTAGGCTCTTTATTCTGTCCCATTGATCTCTTTGCTTATTCTTTTACCAACAAGCAAGTCCTGAATGAGCCCTTTTAACTTTAGTTGCACTTACTCAAAGGTTTCCAAAAACTTATACTCAAATTTTGTGTATATCAGAAAATTGTTGTGTGCAAGCCATGAACTAGGCATAATGTTACAAAGGAAAATAAGATAAAGTGACCACATAATAAGCATTTAAAATCCTGTTGAACATCCAAAAATTCCTTCAGAAGATCAACAAAATAATGCTACAGATAGTGGTGATAAATGAGGGCTACAAGTGATAAATCCTATGATTCCATCTAAGTAGAGGCACCATTGCCTACTGATAAACTCTAGCTGTTATTGAATCTTGATATGCATTTTTGTATAAATGCTTTCTTAATGATTAAAAAGTACCTGAGGTAGAGGTAGGATTTTTTTCTTGTTCTTGCAGTAAACCTGGGTATGGCTGTTATACAAATTTAGGTCTATGTTTCTCCACTGATAAATTTCTAGCTATCTTGTCATGCTTCTCTTACTGGTACAGAGAGGAAGACACCTTTACAAAAAAGAAAATTCCGTCAAAAAATTTAATATGTCTTACAAGAAGACAACTTCTACTCCATTTTCAGAGTTTTCCTATGTCTACTATTTCTTAAAAGTGACCCAACACACATTTAAAAATTACCAATTAATAAGCAATCCAAGGCATATTTTTGAACAGCAAAATTATTCACCCCTTCAGAAAGGAGAACTAGGTGAGCAAGTTCTGGCATTGATATGAGTGTAGTATGATTTTTTAATCACAGATTTGGATTTTAAAAGAAAAAATGCACCATACTACTATTTTTAGTTTCATGCTGAGAAACCACAGTGGTATGTCATCGTGAAAACAGAAACAATTTAGCTTGTTTCAATATGATACCGGTGGATTTCAAGATAAAGAAAATATATATTAATTTTTACTAGATACTCACCTTCCATCTTAAGGAATGGTATATTGCAATGACACTAAGGGCAAGTTATTTTAGACAAGTTGTTCAGTTGAGCAGGTTTTTAGTTTAAGTGGAAGCTCTAGTTGTCGGCATCCATATTACCCTTCTTGAATCAGTTGATCTGAAATCTTTTTATTATTTTAAATATCACAGGTCAACACTTAGTAAACATTTAAAAACCATGCTCATCAAGGGGATTATTGAAACATTTTTATGTTCTGACAGTAAATAAGAATACTGACTTATAAGCAGACTTTTAGCAAAAGAGAATTGATTGTTGATCTTGTTTCTAGCTTCTAATTTTCCTTTGGTTACATAATTTGAACATTAATGAAAGGCAATGTCTTGCATGTAGTTTCCTCATTCACACCCATTTCCTACATGCAGAATACAGGTTAAAACTTGCTCCTAAGACTAGTTCTTCCTTTCGACTGATAGATGATTCATTAGATTTTTTTCTTATGTATTGGAAGGTAATTTCTATGTTTATAATTACAGGGCTTATATATCAATAGCTGTGGAGAAGTGGTGATCAGATATGAAATATATTCAAGTGTAAATAGTTTTGTAAAAAGTTGATTTAATTGGAGCCATTTAAAAAATAAATACATAAATATAAAAATGGAGCCAAATAAAGCCACTGCAGAAGGGGGTAAAATCTTTTTTGTTGTCCTCTTTGTTCTTAACCAAAGCCCTGGATTGGGCCAAATTGCTGACATCCCAAGAAGTCACCAAGAATGAGACTATCCAGTTGAAAGCAGTGAGGAAGTAATCTTTTATCTACTTTCATTTTGTTACTGATCATTAACTGACCATTAACTCAATCTCCTTTACCTTATCTTTCCTTTTAACTCTAGAAAAACTCCCTTCTTTTGTCTCTCCAAGGGACACATTTGATGTTTCTAATCTGAAATTAGACTCCCTGAATTTCACGTATCTGCCATTTCCAAGTAAATGTGTCTAGCCTTTTTAATGGCTCCCTGAACTTTTAGATTAATAATTCCCAAATCATTTGGTTGTGTTTGCTTCTTCTCCTCTAATTAGAGGACTCCTTCAGAATCTATGTTCTTTTCATGACAGTGTTTTGACATACACCTACAGCCTCTCACCACAAGCAAGACAAGTGTAGAGGGCCTCTCCCAGCAGGACCAGCATGCTCACCCAGGAGGAAAGTGGCTGCCACCAGGTTAGATATGATGCCTGTTGGATTTGCCAGCCTTCTCATCACTAAATAAAACCCTCTCCCAGGGGCCTCCCTGGTGGCGCAAGGGGTTAAGTGTTAGCACTATGAAGCTACCCTCAGCCACTGTAGCACCAGTTCGACCCCTCATCAGGGAGCTGACCCACATGGCACAGCAAACCTTTCCTGTCTTGCCTACTGCTCCCTTCAGCAATGTATTTTGGTAGATCTGCCTGTTCTGCTCCCCACACTGTCTCGGGTGAAGCCTCTCACTCACCCACTTACACACCTCTGGCCTGCACCCCAGCTCTTGTATTCATAAATAAATAAATCTTAAAAAAAAAACCCTCTTACTCACTAGTTAATGTGCCATTTTGCAGACTTTATCCTTTTGAGATTGTTAGTGGTTTTTATCCCTTTAATATTTTATCCTTTGAAGGGAAGCAGATGGCTGTGATTTTATTCTGTAATGCCAATGAGGCATCTGGAATATCTAAAAGGGAACAATGTGGAAGAACACCATGACACGAGCCCTCTCTAGAGACCAATGAGCACAGAGGGGTTGGGGTAGAGGGAAAAAGTCAGTATGACTTCACTCTTAACTATTGAAATACTATTCCTATTTACCCTTCCTCATAGAGACAAAATTTGTTCTTAATTGATGAATTCACAGAGTGATTTTGCTGCTTCTAAAATGCATATAACATTTACAGGGTCCTTTGGTATGGCTTCAGCCCTGGGCATGTGATGTCCTCTTTCCTCTTTCTGTACACCCCACTCCTCCTGCTCCACCTTCTTCTCTTCCTGTTCTTCTTTCTCTTCTTTCACTCCCCTTTTCCCTTCCTCTTCACACAATAAATTGTATTACTTGAATGAAATGAGCAGGAAAGGAATCACAGAAAAGTCTGCTGAAAATTATTTTCGAATCCAGAAGTAATTGGAATGAGGCTAAAAGTCCTTCTATTCATGGGATCAAGACTGATAGCAGAAATAAAATAACAAACTAGGACCAATAAATGTGTGTGAGGTAGAGGTTACAAAAGATTACACAGGTTACTTCTATCAATTTTAACAGGGATTAAAATATTTTAATAGTTCTTTGTTACACAGTCATTTATTTGCTTTTACTAAGAAGAGCTATCTCTAGGTATCGTATGAGGTAAAACCTTCCAGAATTAAAAAAAAAAAAAGCAAAGGAAAAGAAAGGAGGCAGTGTGGTATTCAAGATAACATTATTTCATAGTCAGAGCCTGGCAAAGGAAGGTTAGCATTTCAAATGACATCTGCAAAATCTCTTTCTAAATCTGTTTTCATACTAGTCTTAGATTAACTTCAGTTCACATTAGCACCATGGGGGGAAGAAGCATACATTTAAAAAACTACTGTCATCTTAACTGATGAGAGAAAATGTTTCTTGATCTAATGAAGTGTGAATAAGATTTATCGTTACACTTTCCAGGCAGTGGATATTAGCCCCCTAGTGAATGTTCAAATCATATGCTTGAAAATATAGACACAAATACACTGCCAAAGAAAATAAATAAACAGAATCAGGTTTGTCACTCAAATTCAAGTGAAAATAAACTCCAATGTAAAAAAGAAAATTTTAAATATGATGATTAGTACAAAAAGGTACATGTCACATGTAGGTGCACATGTCAAAATCCCAGTTACTTAATTTGATAAAAATTGCTTAGGTATTTAATATAAATATGTAATATGTGTATATACATGTTCATATGTGCATATTATAATATAGAAATATTCATGTACACAATCTTTTATAGTTTTATTTTATTTTATATATATTTTACATCATTTTTCATATTTGCACAATGTTTGCATTTCCATCTTGGTTATAGGTCCCCATACAATTCCAACCTCCCCTTGTTTTGATCCTACTCCCTTCTCCCCGCCCCTGTAGTGTGTCTCTGGTTTGCAGTTGCTTGTTGGTTTTGATTTTTGCTTTATTTTAATTAGTCTTTTTCCTGGCCCCTTATTTAGGTTTTCTAAATTCCTGCTATAAGTGAGACCATCCGGCATTTTTCTTTTTCTTTCTGGCTAATTTCACTGAGCATAATATTTTTATTAGTTTCCAGAAATAAAAGAAAATGATACCTTTGCCTCTAGAGTCTGTCATTAATTTGAACAGGCCACACTTACAGACATAAAATAGTAAAGCAGTTGTAATACAAAGTATGTGGTTCTAAATGTGATTGAAGCAATGAACTCTTTCTCCAGACAAATGCAGATATTTGCAAATGTTTGCATGGAAAATTGTGCTATAGCCAACTGGGTCAACTCGCCTCCCATTCATACTCCATGACCTACTCCGCCATGCCTGCATGTATGGGGAAACACTCAAATGTCTCAAAGGCCAGGCAACAAGGTGTGAAACTCCAGAAAAGTTGAGGCTGCTTTATTCCTAACAGCAACGATTATTCACTTTATGCAGACTGTGGACATGCAGGACTTGAGGCCCAGTTTTTCTTCTAGTTCTTTCAGGAAAACTAAAAATCTGATATTCTTTGTGAAATCTTCCATAATAATGTTTCATTTTTGGTAACTATCTTCATATTTTAGGGAAACAATATAGGAACCAAAGGAAACATATCTGTGGATTGGAATTAGACAAAGAACACCAGGTTGTACATGTATTCTAATGAGGCCATGTAGATTGGAGAAATCAGGGAACACCTGTTACATTTTCTGGCATAGTGTGATTTGCTCCCTGAAGGTATGCAGTTTGTATGTCTATGTGTGTGTGCACATTTACACACACACATATGTGATACACACACACACACACACACACACCAGGGAAAAGTGCAAAGGGAGGTGGCTGACCAGACACATGATCAAAATATTGGAATTATGGGGGAAAATGGAATGTTTGGGTAAAAGAGGAGAAATTTTTCCTAGGAACAGGACACAGAAAATTGACTTTATAATAAAATTAAACCCCTTTTGTAGAGATATTTAAATGATCTTGACTAATTTCATGTTGATTACACATGAAGATTTGTACTTCCTGGGATAGTTGCCCTAAAATACACTACCAATAAAAACCCAATACACCATTAAGTAGGTTTGTTCAACTCAATCAAAACCCCAAAAATACTGAGTGTCAAAATACATTTTCCTCAGCCATTTATTTCTTTATTATCAATCAAAAATATGAATTCAAAATCTTGGATACGTGATTTCAGTGGCAAAATTGCTGGAGCTTTAATTATTTGGACAGTGATGCAGATGTAAAATTCTACAGAAGGCAAGATAGAAACTCAGAGTTGTGTTGAATGTCAATTATGCATGCTAATTTCTATTCATGTACAAATATCTGATTAAATGCAGATAATGCAGCTGGGTCCACTTTCATCTTTAATGAAAAGAAAATATCACTCAAATGATGTGAAAATAGGGATTGAAAATTCAGAGTATATTTTTCTTAAATACTCATAAGAAAAGTTTCTCATGTTATATTGTATTCATTTCACTTGGATTTGTGTGTGTGTGTATGTGTTTTTGTTGCTATCATTTGTTTATTTGTTGTTATTTGTGATTGTTTGTTGTTGTTATCTTCTTGGAATACAAACTTGAAAAAGTACAGAAGGTGATACTATAAAATTTAAATTTTCCTCCCATCCCTATACCAAGGAATATCAGTTACCCTCTCTGGCAACAATAGCTGATAACTATTCTGTTGATAACCTTCAAGAAATATTATGTGGATATAGGACCAGTTTATAATTAAATTTAGCTGCAACAGTTATTTAAGGTAGAGATTTCCCTTTCTTCAGCGAGACCTGTGGCAGGCAAAGCAGGCCTATAATGGTAGCTCCAAGGTCATCAGAGATGCTGGCTCTAAAATCTTTCTTCCTCATTCTTGTGACAAAGTTTTCATCTTCAAAACCACCTTATCACAATATGGTGGCTGGAGTGAGGCCATCGCATCAATATTCCAGCCAAAAAGAAAAAAGAACATAAGGGCATGCTTCCCAGCAGTCAACCCACTTTAAATAGCTTTAAAAGTCCCATGTCATAATCATCAAAACTGCATGGTATTGGAACAAGAACAGACACACAGACTAATGGAATCAAATAGAAAATCCAGAAATAAACCCACAGATTTATGGTCAACTAATATTTGGCAAAGGAGCAAAGATATGCAAAGAAAGTTTGTTCAATAAATGGTGCTGGGAAAACTGAGTTGCTAAGACCTGAAACCAAAAATAGATGACTGGATCAGGAAGTTGTGGTACATATACGCAATGGAATATTACTCAGCAATCAAAAAAGATCAACACATGCAGTTTGCAGCCACTTGGATGGAGCTAGAAGGGATCATTCTCAGCGAAATAAGTCAGAAAGAAAAAGAAAAATACCGGATGGTCTCACTCATAGCAGGAATCTAGAAAACTTAAATAAGGGACCAGGAAAAAGACTAATCAGTACAAAGTAAAAATCAAAATCAACAAGCAACTATAAACCAGAGACACACTGAGGGGTGGGGGGCAAGGGAAGGGTGGGGAAAGGAAGGACTAGTGTCAAAATAAGGGGGGGGTGCAATTGTATGGGGAATATAACCAAAATGAAAATGCATACATTGTGAAAAGATGAAAAAAGATATAAGAATTATATAAAATAAAATATTTAAATTTAAAAAAATAAAAAATAAAAAAATAGACATAAAAAAATGTCCCATGTCACATCAAATTTATCACCCATATCTGAGAGGGATAGATTTTATCCCAGACACTTTGTCATCCCAAAATAGAGGTCCTGTTGGTGAAGAATAAGCAACTAGAAACCTACAGCTACATATAGGCATCACACACACACACACACACACACTTCTGCATTTTTGTAAACAAATGGTGACATACAGTACATATTGACATTAGTTTTTATTCTATCTACATTCATTAGATTTTAATTAGACCAGAGCCAAAAGACCAACCTTGGGACTGATTTCCTGAAAAGACAGGTTCTGCCCTACCCTAGCTACTCATAATACCAAGTGCTTCCTGAACTCCTTGCTGCTCAAAGAATGGTCTGCAAATCAGAAATATCAGTATATCCTGGGAACTTGCCTGAAATGCAGACCCACCTCAGATCTACAAAGTCAGAATTTATAGTTTAACAATATCCTAGTTAATGTGCATGGGAATTTGGGTTTGAGTAGCAGCACATGCCCTTAGATCTTTTGAAGTCCAAGCTTAAGGAAGCCAAACCTAGCAATGTATTAGGAGCCCTTCCCAAGTATTTGCTAGAGTCTAGGAGTAATTTCATGTGCTAAGATGAGTATCTCCTATATCTTGGAGGAAACCAGGACAAGTATGAGCATCACGCTGTATAATTATTAATGTATTCCTTACTGTGTAGTTCATCAGCAATTCTGTTTTTTCTGCCCTAATTCCTTGCCCTGTGCTCCTTCCTTCAATCCCTGTGCCCACCCTCCTAAACTGGAAGGCAAATCCAGATACCTCTCTCCTTGGCTTCAATATTCCCTTTTCTCAAGGAGTTGTTCTTGCTTCCCATATCTTCATTCCCCATATTCTTTCTCCTGTTAAGTGGCCCTGACTGGTTTTATTCCTTAAAATTAAGAACTCCAATAATGTGCCACTACCATGAAGCCTGGATCCTGGCTTGCTTTGTTTTGTTGAGTCACAAAATCCTTGGCTGTTGAGCATAGCCCAGATCAGAGTTTACTTTAATACTCATAAAGTTTGTTTTGGAGTCAGTCCTTCCTCCCCAGATCATAGGCAGAATTTCCCACCCCTAAGTCTGTACTACACTTGGATTGTGAATGTTTGATCTGTTTTACCCAAAGGGAAAATCAGGATAGCACCCACACAGTACCATTCTGCTAATTTCAGAAAGTAACTTCTTCTTGTGTCCCACCATTGACCTGGAGTCTTTCAAGTCCACTGTTACCAAGAATTGCTTCTAAGTTCTGGGGCCAGGCTGAAACACATAGGCAGATTAAGAGGTTCTAGCAGGAGGGAGAGTGTGGCAGCCCAGCAGAACCTAACCCTCACCATCCAGCTGGGATACAGTGTCAAACTATGTGAATTTGGATGGATAAAATAAACATTAGATTTGATTAAATGTGGGCTGTTAACCTTTAAAAGAGCAGTCTTGGGCCTCCCCAGTGGTACATCAGGTTGAGCACAGTGCTGTGAAGCTGTCCACAGCCTCTGTAACGCGGGTTCAATTCCCGGCCAGACAGGGAGATACCCACATGGTGTGGCAGAACTCTCCTGCCACGCCTGCTGGTCACCTCAGCAGTGCATTTCAATCCATCTGCCTGTTCTGCTCCCCACTCTGTCTTTGGTGAATCCTCTCACCCTCCCGCACCTCTGGCCTGTACCCCAGTTCTAGTATCAATAAATAAATCTTAAAAAAAAAGTGAAGTCTCGCCTTAAAACAAAACAAAAAAAGCAGTCTCAGCAGAAAAAAATAGCAAAGAAAGGAATAAAAAATTGCAAATGAAGGAGTGAAAAACAAATGAAAGGAGGCAACTGATAACATTCATTTCACAAATTTGCAGGTGGTAAGTAGGAACTATAAACCATGACAGAATCAAGTAACATTTTTTTTAGAGGCATGTTATTTATTTATTTATTTGTTTGTTTGTTTGTTTGTTTTGTTTTTATACATGCACTGGGTACAGTCAGAAGCGCGGGAGGGTGAGAGAATTCACCAAAGCCAGAGCAGGGAGCAGAGCAGGCAGAAGGACCAAAGTACACTGCTGAGGGGAGCAGCGGGCAGCAGGAGAGGTCTGCGCGCCATGTGGGACCCTCCTCTGGTGGCCGGGGAGCAGCCGGGGATCAAACTGGCACCACAGAGGCCGTGGGCAGCTTCGCAACCCAACGCTCAACTGCTGTGCCACCGGGGAGGCCCTCAAGTAACATTTTTGTAAGATAAGGGAGAACTAAACATTTTTGAAAGAAGAAGGAAAAAAGTCTGTGAGGAGGAGATATTTGGAGACAAACTTACAAAAGCAAAAGAAAGATCTTTGAAAAAAATCAAGAAAAGAGACATATTAGAGAAAGAGGGTCAGTAACTTTAAACAGGAAAGACTTCTTATCCTCAATTATTAAAAAAGAATGAAGGACACAGAAACATCAATTCCAAAGAGCACCTGCACCCCTATGTTTATAGCAGCACTGTTTACAATAGCTAAGCTTTGGAAACAACCCAAATGCCCAAAAATAGATGACTGGATCAAGAAGATGTGGTACATATATACCATGGAATATTACTCAGCATTCAAAAAAGATAAACACATGCAATTTGCAGCAACATGGATGGCGCTGGAAGGGATCATGCTCAGCGAAATAAGCCAAAAAGAAAAAGAAAAATACCGGATGGTCTCACTCATAGCAGGAATCTAGAAAACTTAAATAAGGGACCAGGAAAATGAATAACTATAAGAAAGTGAAAATCAAAATCAACAAAAAACTATGAACCAGAGACACTTTTAGGGGGGGCGGGGGCGGGAGGGGAGGGATTGGGGTCAGAATGGGGGGCTGCAATTGTATGGGGAATATAACAATAAAATTTATTAAAAAAATATATAAAAAAATAAAAAAGAATGAATGGAGAAGGAAAGTAGTATAAATTATGTTTTGTTTGGAACTTTCCTAGAGTCAAGATTTTTGTTGTATGAAAAGTTTATGGTACACTCTATTAATGTATTCTCTTTATTTGAATGAATAAAATAAATTGATTTGCCACTATGGGTAAAGAGGAAGCCAGTGGCTCTCTAGATTTAATGCTATCTAGAAGAATCCCTAAAAATTATAACTAGAGATGAATACAACTTGCCAACAACCCAAAATGAAGCTGAGGCTAAAGTTGAAACTGAGTAAACTTGAGAATGGAGATGAAGGCCAAGTTTGAAGCTAAATAAGTTTGATTTGTTCTTTTTTTTAAGATTTTTTTATTTATTTATGCATACAAGAACTGGGGTGTAGGCCATAGGTGTTGGGGGTGGTGAGAGGATTCCCCAGAGACAGTGTGAGAAGCAGATCAGGCAGATGGACTGAAACACACTGGTGGGGGAGCAGTGGGGGAGATAGGAGAGGTCTGCTGTGCCATGTGAGTTAGCTCGCTGGCTGGGGATCGAACTGGTGCTGCAGTGGCTGACAACAGCTTGATAGTGCTGAGACTTTAACCCCTGCGCCATCAGGGAGGCCCCCTGATTTGTTTTTATTTGTAGGGCCTGAGCAGTATAGTTCTAGTCTACTTTTTACTCAAGAAGAGCACAAAAAATATGAAAGAAACAGAGCTGATATAGGATTGGGGCTTATTTTGGTCCATCAATGAGTAAGAATGGACTTGCAGGCAGGACAGCATCAAGTGAGATACCACAGTGCCTGAGTCAGTGGGGAATCTCTCATCTAGCCAACTTCTTCATCTTAGGTTTTGCCCAGTGAATGTGGAGACAGCTGGAGCTGTGTCAGTGGGGTAGGCTTTGTAGACTAAAGCCTTGCATTTGATCCCTGATTCCATTATAATCTAGCTATGTAAACTGAAACAAGTTATTCTGGTTTCTTTATCCACAAAAGAAAGATAATAGTATCTCACAAACGTGAAAATCTCAGGTATTTGCAAATACCTGAAATGGAGCAGAGGTGCTGTTTATTTTCATTCACAACTGCACAAATATAACCTGTTTTTTATTAAGCGTTTTTATCAGAGCAGTGTGTCTGCAAAGACTTTTAAATTAAAATATAATTCAGATCTTTAAAACAGACAAATTTCATGGGTTCCTGAAGTAAAATATTTAAATGCAAAAAAATTAGCTGAAAAAATAATTTTTAACCCACTTTCAGCCTGAACATCCTAACCCAACCCATATACCCTTTCTGAGTAATATTTCAATCCCCAAATTCCTTCTGGAGTTTAGTTAAGTATGAACATTCTTTACCCAAGAATGACAGGTCTACCCTTAAAGGACAGCCCTCTGGCAACCAAGGTTACTGAGAGTCAGTTCTGGCACCACAAAAACACAGACATTTCTCTGAAAACCCACAGTTCCCACTGACCACACTGGTTATGCGTGGCTCCATTTCAAATAGTTGGACTGTAACAACTTGGCTGTTGCATGTACTGCACAGATTTCATCCTCCAGAAATCACACAACCAGCTTTCATCAATAGAGTACCAAAATTGTTTGACAGGTGGTGTTATTAAGCTTGCTTCCTTGAACCAAGGCAACTGACCTATTCTTCCAAAAAAAAATGCATTCAACAAATTATAGAGCAGAAAATATAATGCCTTCCTTCCACCATCCTCAAATGGAACAGATTGTTACATACATTATTTAGGGGCTCTAAGTAACAAGATGATAGACCCCTAGAGGTCATTATAGACTTTCTAAGATTTAAGTCATAGTGAATTAACTTCATTTCACTTTTGCTCATGATTGTTAGACTGTACTTCATTGCAAATATGTGGTGCACCTGAATTTCAACAAAGCAGTTTTCTATAATACTTTAGTGATAATGATTTTGTCTACACCCAGACAGGCACTAATATTAGAAAGACAAATTCATGGCCATATATTTCTGCGTTTATTCCAAAGTCATCACAGAAAAGATAAGAAAATGGGTATCATTAGTGAAAAAATTCCTTTCTATTGATTTCAACATACTATAATGAACAATGATGATTGCAGCCTATTGGATTGAAAAAGTATTCAGTAAAAAAATTTAACATCTAAAAATTCTGGATAATTAGTTATAAGTATCCTGGGGCTATTTTATTCTTTTGGCTTAAATTTTGTACTCTGAAAGTGTTGTTCAAAGATTAAACCACCACTTAAAAAGTACATAGCATGTGGTGATTGATGTACTGAGTGAGAAGGTGGATAAATTTAATTGTATGGAAGGCTTACTCAAAAATTTTTTACCATCTTCTTGGGGACACTAAGTAAATGCAGCTTTGGCTTGTAGAATAACTACCTATAGAACAGTAGTAAGGGGAGGAGTCAGCATTATGGGCTAAAGAGCAAGAGTGTCAACTCCTACTTGAGTGATTTGAGGGAAAGTTAATTAACCTCTGTGCCCCAATTTTCTCTTTCACAAAAGGGAGTTAATAATAGAATTTGGCTTTTAGAGTTATAAAGACTCAATGAATTAGTGGTTGGTTAGTGTCCAGAATAGTTTCCAGCTGAGCACTACGTACTCATTATCTCAATAATCCTCACAAAAATCAATGAAGTAATATGATCATTATTCCCCTATGACAGATAAAGAAACTGAGGCTCAGAAAGGCTAAATACTTGGCTAAAAGTCACTCAAATAATAGGGACAAGACAAAATTTGAACTGAGACCTTGCTAACCATGAAGCTATGGCGACAACCATAACCACTAAGGGTAAACTATACTGGATCCTAAGAACAAGAAATGTGTCATGACACCTGGGTACAGAGAGCAACACTGGCAGCAAAAGTGACCTCATGTTCATTCTCTAAATGTTAGCTAGAACTCTAAGAATCCAAGAATGCTAGGTACACCATCAGACCTAGGGACTGAGATATTATTCTAAAAGTCAGGAAAGAAGATATACAGAGGCTCATGACCAAGTAGGGTGGGGGAACACTACATAGGTACAGTGGCAGAACTCGGGATTTATTTCACTAAGGCCGTCAGGGGAGGTCAGGTAGGCCAGGATATGGGAACTTCCTTTACTCACAACCCCAAATGGTGATTTTCTGTAGCAGTGATGAAGAATGGCCATCACACAGGTTACACAGCTGACTTCACTCAAAGGTGCATTTGTTACAAAGACTGGTAGCTTCTCACACAGAATTTTATGGGACCGCCACTGAACTGGACCACAGCATCATCAGCCCCATTCTGACTGCCATTCAAAGAGATAGAATTAGGTGAAATTGACTGCATCTTCTAATTCAGGCAAGTAATCATTGCATCTGCAATATTTTACCAGGTGTGGCTATCAAATATGTCCCTCAAATAAATGGACAATTTTGTGAAAATCCCATTTAATCACAGAGAAAGCAGGCTTCCTTATTTCAAAATGTCTTCCCTCAAATTCCACAAACAAATATATGCAAAGGAATGCTTTCCTGTATCTGGTTCTGCTGAGCGCTATAAGCTCTACATATCCTTATACAAGTCCACCTGCAACAACAGCTGAGCAGTCTATTGAAGTTGCACGATAGTCACTGGGAGGTAAGAGCAGTGTCCCCCTTAGACAGGGCTCCAGGCATTGCCATTTGCAGATGTTTCCCAATAGATCAATTACTGGTTGAGCCAGGTCCTCAGTGAGAAACAGAAAGGCAGTGAGTAGAGGGGTGATAGGCATGTTCTGACAGCCTAAGCATAAGGGGCTGAACATGGCTTCTCTGCCATCCTCAATCTTCCAGTGGGTGTTCTGAGAATATCTGTTCTAAATGCCTGCTCACACTCCTGGGTTGCATGGTCCACAGGCAGAGTGGATTTGAAGGCACATCAGCAAAAATGTCACTGAGACACACTCCTGAGACAATGAGATGCCCCAACATAAAAGGGGTGTGTACAAAGAGTCTGTATGCTCTAGTAATCCAGACAGCAGATTCAAAATGATTCATAAGAACAGAGGTTTGAGTTGTTAGAGAGTGAAGTCAAGAGTTTAAGAAACAGGAGAAAGAGGCAAACAAGTATGTCTGAAACCCATCAAAGAAGGCTCCTGCCCAACCGCAGTGTCTATTCCAGTTAGCTGACCCTGGCTCCACATAAATGGGCAGGTGTGGAGGAGACAGAGTGTGATGTAACCCAGATTACGTGTAAGTCTCGGTAGAGAGAGAGAGATGTATGCTCACCCAAGACCTTACCAGTCACATTCCGGCTCTATCATAAAAGCAAATTTTTATGTCCACATTATGTTTCTGGTATTCTCACATATTTATAAATTGTTTTAGTTTACATTGGGAATGGAAAAATAGATAAAAACTGGATGAAATTTTCCTCAATGGAAAATAATTTTCTTATAAATTATCTCAAACACTCAGACACTGTAATCCGCCACACTATTCCCATGACACCATTGAAGAATTACTGAAATTGTGTGTGGAAACATGCTCACTGAAATGACTTCCTTAAATAATAGGTACCTTTATTTTATTTTATTATGAAAGATGTTGTTCCTCCATGACTTGGCCCCAGAAATGCACTATTTAAGAGCAATATTCTTTGAGAGTCAAAGTAACATTTTGTGTTCTGTGATATTGCTGAGCTAGCTTTTGCAGTGTTTGCATCACAAAAGTATGTCATTAAAAGGCTTATCTTCCTTAGTGGAAGCCAGCAAGCCATTTGTTTTCCATTTTGACTGTCTATACAAGTGCTTCCTATACACGTAAGAGCAATAAATCCCCAAAGCCCAAATAAATGTGATGCTGTTGCTGTTGTGCATTTTTATGGTCATCATGGAGAAAACAACTTATTTCCATATTCATTGATTCATTTGGAACCCAGAATGCCAGTGGGACTCTTAGGAGATTGAACCAAATGTCTTCAAATAATTTCAAGCTTCACTTGGCATAGGACACTTTCATAAACAGACATAACTCTAATTCTGGACTCCTGAAGGAAAAGCAGGAGCAGCTTGATTGAAAACAAATAGATTGGCAATTACTAGAATTCACACTCTCCCCAGAGTGATCCAAATAAATAAGAAGCCAGTCCCTCCCAGGACTCCTTCCCCTGGGAATCCTAAGAACCTAAACTTCTGTTCTGCTGGGCATGCAGGAGAAAACAGATGGACATGGGTGACAGTTGCAAGAAAAGGCCCTCCTGGGAGCCATAGAGAAAGAAATGTGTCCACAAAGAGCTGTGAGATGAGACTCTCCACCTGCTGCCTGTTCTTTCATCCTGGCGTTTTTAATAATACCCTAGAAAAGCAGTGCATGCCTGCTGTCCAATCCAAAAGGGAGGGTCAGCCATTGCACATAGTTGAACCCCTCCCCTTCTAGAAGCAGGAGTCAGGAGACTCCCAAATTCTTTCCATGTGTTATGTGTTGGGGCACTCTATTGTCTGTCATCCTGAGATGTTATCAAGAGGGCCTGTTGAATTTAAGCTTACTAGAGGAGCTGTAACAGCACCATTTCTTATCAAAATCACTTATCATTACTTCAATATATCACTGAAAAAATTTTACTCCATTATATTATCTTTCCTCTCCCCAGTGAAGGAAGCAGATTGTATCTGGAATACCTAAACTAATTCTAATATACTTCAAATAATTGGTTTCTTGTAAAAATCAAATGAATAGTTAACTCAGAAGTGAAAATAGCCTAATAGGCCTTTTCTTTCTACATATTTATGTTTTGTCCATCATCTAAGATGGTATAACCCTTGACTCATGTTTACTGCATAACTCAGATAGTATCAGAGCAAAGCAGCAAAAATCTATAGAACTCATCAAATCAAGACAGCCACCATTGAGGCACACTGCGTTGACTTTTCCTTTGACTTAGAGACACTATGATGTGGGCATTTCAGGGTTGATAATATGCTGGAATTCTAAAATTAATTTACTTTATTCAGTTATACTGGTGTCCCTTCCCTACTTCAACTGGAAATACAATGCTTCTCATCATTTACTTATTCAAAAATATTGAATGAGTACCTCCTTTGTACCAGAAAAGTGCCAGGTGACAAAAATGCAAGTAGGTTTAAGAAAAAGCTCTCACCTTGAAAGAGCCTGGAGGTAAAGAGAGATGAAAATAATATTGAAATGTGTCTTCCCTGAGGAACATAAGACTTTGCCAAAGTAGGGAAAGAAGCAGCAGGTCCCCTTCCCGAAGGAACCAGCCAGGATCATGTAGCCTATTACCTTTGCATCAGCTGTCTCAGTAGATTCTGGCTTCAGAGACCTACTGGGAAGGTGACAAATGCAAACACAGCCGTGGCACAAAGCAGTGCTGGATGCTGTCATTAGAGATATAAGTGCTGAGAGAGTTCAGACCAGAGGTTTACTGACTAGAGGGAGCAAAGACAATGACATTTACAACACGGCTTAAAGGATGAGAGGGTTTCTATAAGCAGAAATGTAAGAAAGGGTTAAGAAGTAGTGAGCAAAAATAAGAATGGGTGGACTCAAGAAGGTAGAGCAGGATTGTAGAGGGCTTTAAAGCAGATAAAAAAGTTCATGGATGCTTGGACAAGCAAAATAATGTTTGTTCTCCCATTACCCAAACTGTAGATTGTAATTTAAAGAAGAGCATATTCCTATCAAACTGCAAACATGTGGTAAAGTCCACCTTAAAATTATAAATTGGAAAAAAAAAAACCTCACTGATCTTACAACTTTCTCCAGCTACTATTTCCCTTTTCACTCTCCTTTTTGGCAAAACTCCTAGAAAATATTGTTGACACTGTATTTTCCCTGGAACACATTCTGATCAGATTTTTGTTCCACCCTCCATCAAAAAACACCCACCAAGGTCACTGGTATTCTCCACATTGTCCAGTTCAGTAGCCAATAGTCAGTGCCCGTGGTCCTTGAATTATCAGAGATTGTTGACACAACTTCCCTCACTTTCTGCTATTTTTTTTTTCATCTCTCTCGATAGTCCTTTTCTTCTCTTGCTGGCTTTTTAAACTTTCCCCAACCCCTAAATATCATCATGGCACAGAACTTCATCTCCAGATCCCTTCTCTGCTTCACTCATTCATTCCCTTACTGATCTAATTCAGTCACACAGCTATAAACGCCATCTATAAATACAGCAATAACTTCCAAGCTTATAATCTTTCTCTTATTTTTCAGAGCAAATTTTTCAGGGTTGCATTTTCAGCAAACAACCCTTATGCATGAATTAGATTCTCAGGGGTGGTGTAGATTCTCCCCCATCCTGTGCTTGTATCCCTGTGTTATGGAAGTCGCTCGATGGTCCTCTCCTAGGACACAACCCAGGGTACAGGGATTCATGACGGCCCGAGGGGCAAAGGGCCGCCGCAAAGACATAAGAAGTTAGTCTGTGCTGCTGCTGTTGTGAGTAATAAAGTCCTTTGTCTCTGACTCAGCATCCATGAAAAAGTAATAGTTTATAAGTAGAGTAAAACCCCCAAACTGGCACACTTTTGACATTAGGTAAGTCTACTTTCTCTTATAAGTAATTTAACACCTTAACCCAAATAAATCACATGCAAAAGCGTTTTACTCACCAACGTTCAACTTAATGATTTTCCTGTGATAAAATTTTGCACTGAGCAAAATGTGTCAATTCTGCTTGACTCCATGGAAGCTTTGGCCATGATTTTTTTAATAGCCATTTTGGACTCGATGAAAAATTAGCTAACAAAGAGCATTTTAGAATCCATGTGTTACAGAGAGAAACTTCTGCCATTCCTTAAGGAATCTTTTAAGCTTTAAGTCTTAAACTTTGGTGCAAATGCTGGAAAATTTAGGACAGTAATTGGGGAATTATTTTTGTTCAACAGTCCTTCTGGCTTCCTTCTGCCCTATCAATTCTTTCACTATTCAGCCTAGTCCTGGTTGAGCTCTCCTTTCTGAGTTCCCTAAATGAGCTTTTCTCGTCCTTCTGTTTCACTTAAAAATGATCCCTGAATACGGAGGTGCTCTTAGAGATGACTCATTTCTCTGAGTCAGTCTTACTAAGATCCACAACTAGAAGGACACACACATCAACTAGTGTTTGAATGTTCAAAACCTAATCTTGTCTATCTGTGTACAAGGTCTGCAGGCCAAAACAAATCAACCTCATACACAAATCCTACTTGCAAAAACTAATCAATCCCTTACTCAAAAAGTGGTGTTGAAATCTAGTTTTATGTAGTTTGCACTCAATATATCAAAAAAAGATGAAATTTATGCAGTCAGAATTTATAACACAGGAGAAAATTTAAATGTTATAACTATAGAGATAGAATCTTGTCATGGAAGAGGAAAAGGTGTCTTAAATGAATGACTCAAAACTTTATTAGAAGTAGAAATAATCAGGATTATCATACTGATGTCATTTATTTTGTGTGTCTTTGCTATTGGCAAGAATACATTTTCTTCCATTTCTCAGAGATAAACAAAAAACCACAGAGACTATTTAAACTTTTATTTTGGGAAGTGGAGAGCAACACACAGTCAGCCGTCTAGAAAATGGTAATTAACATGGTGTCTAGACAGGTTCTCATGAGAATAACATTGTTAATTAAGCATCCGTTTGGCTGATCACAATAGGAAAAAGTAATTTTTGAAATAAATATTTTATAAGTGTTCCCATCAATAAAGCAAAAGTAAAAAATATATTTTAATTAATTCCTTTGTTACAATATTGAAATTATGGCTGACAAATTCTGAGGACCTGAAGAATGATCTAATAATTCTAGTATGATTTGTCTTTATCTGACTGATTCCTGATAATGGTGCCGTATATTTCAGTCACCTAGTCAAAATTCTTTTCTTATTATCTACTAAGGAATTATTAATGTCCATTTGTGAACAATTGGATCTGGCAAATTTTCTGCTGCTATACATTGCTCTATTCTTTTAAAACAGGGTAATGCACATTTTTAGTGACAAAAAGAAAAATTCGCTAAATAAAGTGGGATAGTGCACTGTCACTATGATTAAGAACTTGGTGTTACATGCTGTCAGTCAAAAGACTCATTTAGAAAAGGAGAAATGAATAAATTGACCATTTCTCTTCAGTAAATATGTAACTAATCTTTTTTTTAATATTTTATATAATTCTTACATCATTTTTCATTTTTGCACAATATATGCATTTTCATTTTGGTTATATTTCCCATACAATTGCTCCCCTCCCTTATTTTGACCCTAATATTTTCTCTCCCTGCCCACCCCCTCACCCCCAGAGTGTGTCTCTGGTTTATAGTTGCTTGTTGATTTTGATTTTTACTTTGTATTAATTAGTCTTTTTCCTGGTCCCTTATTTAGGTTTTCTAGATTCCTGCTATGAGTGAGACCATCCGGTATTTTTCTTTTTCTTTCTGACTTATTTCGCTGAGCTTGATCCCTTCTAGTTCCATCCATGTTGCTGCAAACTGCATGTGTTTATCTTTTTTGAATGCTGAGTAATATTCCATGGTATATATGTACCACATCTTCTTGATCCAGTCATCTATTTTTGGGCATTTGGGTAGTTTCCAAAGCTTGTCTATTGTAAATAGTGCTGCTATAAACATAGGGGTGCAGGTGCCCTTTGGAATTACTGTTTCTGTGTCATTTGGGTAAATACCTAGGAGTGGAATTGCTGGATCAGATGGAAGCTCTATCTTCAGTAGGTTGAGAAATCTCCACACAGCTTTCCATAGTGGTTGCACCAGGTTGCACTCCCAACAATAGTGCAGGAGAGTTTCTTTTTCTGCACAACCTTGCCAACATTTGTTGTTGCTAGTTTTTTTTTAATATGTGCCATTCTCACTGGTGTGAGATCATATCTCATTGTAGTTTTGATTTGCATTTCCCTGATTACAAGTGATGTTGAACATTTTTTCAGATGCCTGTTGGCCATTTGCATTTCATTTTCAGAGAAGTTTCTTTTTAGCTCTTCTGCCCATTTTTGGACTGGATTATTTTCTTTGTTTTTGTTGAGTTTCATCAGCTCTTTGTAGATTTTTGTCATCAGTCCTTTATCATTAGTGTTGTGTGCAAAAATGTTCTCCCAGTCGGTGGGGTTTCTCTTTGTTTTGGTTGTTGTCTCTTTTGCTGTGCAGAAGCTCTTTAATTTGATGTAGTCCCAGCTGTTTATCTTTGCCTTCACTATCACTGCTTTGGGTGATGTGTCTGTAAAGATGTCTTTGAGGTGCATGTCATTTAGTGTTTTGCCTATATTTTCTTCTGTGTATTTTTGGTTTCAGGTCTTATGTCTAGTTCTTTAATCCATTTTGAGTTGGTTTTTGTGCATGGTGTGAGGTAGTAGTCAAGTTTCATTCCTTTGCATGTGGCGACAGTTTTCCCAGCACCATTTATTGGACAAACTTTCTTTGCTCCAGTACATATTCTTTGTTCCTTCGTCAAAGATTAGTTGACCATAAATAATGAATCTTTTCATAAAACTGTTAGCCTGTTATTTTTAGCACAATTCAGGGGACACTAATGGGAAAAAATACATGGTAAATAAAATTTAGGCAAAAACATATTTCTGAAAAACTATTTAAATGCTCTTGCTCTCTTTGCCTTCATAAAAATACATATATATTAGTCTCCTCATGCTTTGTTACTAACTTGCTCAATATCTCATATAACACCAAACCTCTCCTGAAATTACCAATGCATTTACTCAAATGGTGAAATCAGGGCTATAAAAGTTGCATTTATTTTTCAGTATTAGCCATCTGGACAATTCTTTTATGTTTAGCCAGGAAGGGTACTTGGAATAGAATCATTAAAAAGTTTTCTGCAAAAAATAAAATAAAATTTTAATTGATATTATAAAGATTCCTTAGAGTGCTTAGATTTTTATCCTTAAATGAAGAAGTTTGTAAGAAAAAAAATAATGGTTCAGCCACAGCAGTTAACATTTTTCATAACTCTTATTGTATAACAGCTAGAAAGCAAACCTAAAAGTGGTCAAGTAGACTTAGTTTTAGGTCATAATTTCTCTATCAGAATGGGATTATTTTCACCCCATCAAATTTACTCTACAAAGTAAGATGTGAGAATAATGTTTCAGCTCTGACTTCACCGATTTTGCTTTCAAGGGTCCTTTACAGCAATCCTCTGGCCTTGCTTCCAGAAAGTGTCAATGAACCAACCTATGATGATGGACCCATGGAATGTAATGAGCTAATGTTGAAGATACCAGAATAGGTTCCCTGTCAAAGAGGTTTATAATATGTTTATACATTAGATATCTGCCCCATCTCAAAATGCATCAATGAACAGAGAATAATAATTTATCCTACTTGAAATAAATATAAAGTTACAATTAGAAATACTATATTTTTTCTAAGGAAGTGCAGTCTTTTTTAACCAGCAGAAAAATAACATTCACTGTAGTATTGAGCTATCATGAAGGCCTTAGCTTTATCCTACAAAGGCCCTAAAGCACTCTAGGAAAACATTTTGATTTGTGTTATTTAATGAAATTGAGAGATCCAAGTTCCTGGGTTTGATGAAAATTCTTGGAACATAATAGCTATCAAGTCACTACAGTCAAACTACTCAATAAGCAATTTCCAAGATAAATTAAGCAATGTAGCCCCTAATTTCTGCCTATAAGCGAAGTAACAAAACAAGATTACATTTTTCAATTGTAATATGACTTATTAATCTGTTGTTACCCTTCTTCTTGCAGAAAAGCAGGAAGAGACCTAGGTATCAGACATCTTAATCACACTGGATAGACGGAGACTTTTTGATCTGTTTGGCTGTCACTTGGTCCAGTCTCTTTAAGATTCAAATAAAATCTGTTATGTCTATGCTTATGTCATTAGAACTCATGTCACCTGATCTCACTGAACTGTTTCGCAAGCAATGGGGTCACTTCAAAGTAAGTTCTCCAAAGAGGCACATGAAATAATCCAAAGTAGAACACATGTATTGAAAAGAATGAGAAGAAAAAAAAAATCCTTGGGATAATGGTGGAAAATGCCTTCTATTTTTATTCATTTTTATTTTAAAAAACTAAGAAAATTTGACTTTTAGCAATATCCAACACAGCATCCTCTCAAGGACTATGTGTCAGAAAGTATGTGTTACTGTGGCACTAGCAATGTAGGTGAGGGAGCAGGAATGCCACAATATAATGGGATTAATGGGGACAGTAGAGTCTGTCAAGGTGAATTACAATCTGTGTGCTGAGTGAATTAGGTTTACAGATTACTGTAACTATTTTAAGAAAAAATAATGCTCACAAAATGGTCATATGGCATAGGTTTCATGCAAAAATCCAAGGATTGAAGACAAAACTAATAAACACATGGAGAGGAGGGAGGAGGAATTAATGGCAGAGCTGACATGTATGCTCATCTTAGTATAACTCTCTATAGTCGCACTAGCTACTCTTTGGGATCATTCCAGGCATGGGTGGAAGGAAAAATCATGAGAGAAGAGGTAAGGAACAAGGTTTTACATAGCAGCCTCAGTTGTGATCTAGCAGAGAGTGCTTTCTGGGGGTAGCAGATCCCAAATGCAGAGTCTTCCACAATCAGGGTGCTTTTGAGGATTTTTCTGAAACCCATTCCCTCCCTCTGTTAACATGTTCATCTGTTTCTGTAGATTAACAGCCTCTCTGGCAGGCCATTTAACACTCCTACTAACCTTCTGTATCCAAAGTATTAACATCATTCTTCTGAAGTCACCTGCCTACAAAAAATCTTCTTGGGTGTGGTCCTACTCTGGAACAGCACAAACAGAGCTCTTCAGAATCCATCACATCCTAGGCCAGGGCATACATCCATGTCTTAGCCCTATGGGGCAGGCAGTTGCAAACACCATCTTCTTGTTCTACAGTTGCAAATTTCCATCTTCCATCCTGGGACTAACTGCAACCTAAATATTATTTTATAAGGGGGAAAGGGAGAGGAAACAGATTTTAACAATGGGAAGAAAAGCAAAAGTAAAATACTATTACTGTTATTGAAATATCTATTTTTCATCAAAGTTCTTTTCAGACTAATTGTAGACCAGACTAGATTCATTGACGATTTTGTGCTCCAGGAAATGCAGTCTCTGCCTCCATAGATTAAAATATCTCCTGAATTAAACAAAGGCTCAGACAAAGACAAACCAGAAAACAGCTCTGAAAGCAAACCATAGATTTGAAGGAGGAGGAGAGAGAAGGGTAGAAGGAATTGGAGAGGGGAAGGGCATAAAATGGACTATGGTGGAGGAACATGGGTGCTTTCATGGTAGGAAAGCTATGGTCACCACACCTTAAGGGAGAAGTCCTATGTTGTGAAAGAAATTTATAAGAATGTAAAATAAGAATGCCTCACTAATGAAAAATTTTAAATAAATAATCAAAATCTTCTCAGTATAAAAATGTGTAGAAAGTAATATAAAATGCTAGAAAGATTACACTCTTATCGTCTGAATCTATTTTCTTAACCTCTGGTATCTAGAATATAAATTTTCTTTTCCTTTTCTTTTATGACCCATGACCTGAAAGATAATGCATTTTCTTACAAATTTATTTTTTTAATTAATAAATTTTATTTTTATATTCCCCATACAATTGCAATCCCCCCATTCTGACCCCAATCCCTCCCCTCCCGCCCCCCACCCCCCAAAAAAGTGTCTCTGGTTCATAGTTTTTGTTGATTTTGATTTTCACTTTCTTATAGTTATTCATTTTCCTGGTCCCTTATTTAAGTTTTCTAGATCCCTGCTATGAGTGAGACCATCCGGTATTTTTCTTTTTCTTTTTGACTTATTTCACTGAGCATGATCCCTTCCAGCGTCATCCATGTTGCTGCAAATTGCATGTGTTTATCTTTTTTGAATGCTGAGTAATATTCCATGGTATATATGTACCACATCTTCTTGATCCAGTCATCTATTTTTGGGCATTTGGGCTGTTTCCAAAGCTTGTCTATTGTAAACAGTGCTGCTATAAACATAGGGGTGCAGGTGTTCTTTGGAATTGATGTTTCTGTGTTCTTTGGGTAAATACCTAGGAGTGGAATTGCTGGATCCTGTGGAAGCTCTATGTTTAGTAGGTCCAGAAATCTCCACACAGCTCTCCATAGTGGTTGGACCAGTTTGCACTCCCACCAACAGTGCAGAAGAGTTCCTTTTTCTCCACAACCTCGCCAACATTTGTTGTTGCTATTTTTTTTAATATGTGCCATTCTCACTGGTGTAAGATGGTATCTCATGGTAGTTTTGATTTGCATTTCCCTGATTACAAATGATGTTGAACATTTTTTCATATGCCTGTTGGCCATTTGCATTTCCTCTTCAGAGAAGTTTCTTTTTAGTTCCTCTATCCATTTTTTGACTGGATTATTTTCTTTGTTGTTGTTGAGTCTCATCAGCTCTTTGCAGATTTTTGTGATCAGTCCTTTATCATTAGTGTTGTGTGCAAAAATTTTCTCCCAGTTGGTGGGGTATCTCTTTGTTTTTGTTATTGTCTCTTTTGCTGTGCAGAAGCTCTTTAATTTGATGTAGTCCCAGCTGTTGATCTTTGCCTTCACTATCACTGCTTTGGGTGATGTGTCTGTAAAGATGTCTTTGATATGCGAATCACGTAGTGTTTCGCCTATATTTCCTTCTATGTATTTTATGGTTTCAGGTCTTATGTCTAGTTCTTTAATCCATTTTGAGTTGATTTTTGTATATGGTGTGAGGTAGTGGTCAAGCTTCATTCTTTTGCATGTAGCGACCCAGTTTTCCCAGCACCATTTATTGAACAAACTTTCTTTGCTCCAATGCATAGTCTTTGCTCCTTTGTCAAAGATTAGTTGACCATAAATCTGTGGGTTTATTTCTGGATTTTCTATTCGATTCCATTGGTCTGTATGTCTGTTCTTGTTCCAATACCATGCAGTTTTGATGATTATGGCTTTGTAGTAGAGTTTGAAGTCTGGGAGTGTGATGCCTCCATTCCCTTCTTTTTTTTTCAGGAGAGCTTTGGCTATTCGGGGTTTTTTGTGATTCCATATGAATTTCATCAATAATTGTTCTATTTCTTTGAAGAATGACATTGAAATTTTGATTGGAATAGCATTGAATCTGTAGATTGCTTTTGGTAGGATGGCCATTTTAATAATGTTTATTCTCCCAATCCATGAGCAGGGGATGTCTTTCCATTTCTTTGTGTCTTCTTCTATTTCTTTTAACAGTGTTTTATAGTTTTCTTTGTATAGGTCCTTTACCTATTTTGTTAGATTTATTCCCAAATATTTGATTTTTTTTTGTTTCAATAATAAAAGGGATGGTTTTTTTGATTTCTTCTTCTTCAGATTTATTGTTTGTATATAGGAAGGCTACTGACTTTTGCATGTTGATTTTGTATCCTGCCACTTTACTGAACTGATTGATGAGTTGAATTAGTTTTTCTGTGGAGTTTTTGGGTTTCTCTATGTATATTATCATATCATCTGCAAAGAGTGATAGTTTGACTTCTTCTTTTCCTATTTGGATTCCTTGGATGTCTTTCTCTTGTCTTATTGCTCTGGCTAGGACTTCCAGTATTATATTGAAAAGCAGTGGTGAAAGTGGACATCCTTGTCTTGTTTCAGATCTTAATGGAATTGCTTTCAGCTTTTCACCATTGAGAATGATACTGGCTGTTGGCTTGTCATATATGGCCTTTATGATGTTGAGGTACGTTCCTTGTATCCCAAGAATTTCAAGGGCTTTTATCATGAGTGGGTGTTGCACTTTGTCGAAAGCTTTCTCAGCATCTATTGATATTATCATATGTTTTTTATATTTCTTTTTGTTGATGTGTTGGATAACATTGATTGATTTTCGGATGTTAAACCATCCTTGTGTCCCTGGAATGAATCCTACTTGGTCGTGGTGAATTACCTTATGGATACACTGTTGGATTCTGATAGCTAAAATTTTATTGAGGATTTTTGCATCAGTGTTCATTAGGGAGATTGGCCTATAGTTTTCTTTTTTTTGTGTTGTCCTTGTTCGGTTTTGGTATTAGTGTAATGTTGGCTTCATAGAACGTGTTAGGTATTATACCTTCCTTCTCAATTTTTTGGAAGAGTTTGTGAAGGATAGGTACCAATTCGTCTCTGAATGTTTGGTAGAATTCATTTGTAAATCCATCAGGTCCTGGGCTTTTGTTTTTGGGGAGGTTTTTGATTAACATTTCAATTTCGCTAATTGTAATTGGTCTGTTTAGGTGTTCTATTTCTTCTTTATCTAGCTTTGGGTGATTGTAGAGTTGTAGGAATTTGTCCATCTCCTCTAGATTGTTAAACTTGTTTCCATATAATTCTTCATAGTAGTTATTAATAATTCTTTTGATTTCTGCTGTGTCCGTTGTGATTTCTCCTCTTTCATTTATTATCCTATTTATTTGTGCTTTCTCCCTCTTTGCCCTTGTGAGCCTGGCAAGGGGTTTATCTATTTTATTTATTTTTTCGAAGAACCAGCTCTTGGTTTCATTGATCTTTTGGATTGTTTTTTTAGTTTCGATTTCATTTATTTCTGCTTTGGTTTTTATTATTTCTTTTCTTCTACTGGTTTTGGGGCTTTTTTGTTGTTCTTTTTCTAGATCTTTGAGTTTCGAGATTAGGTTGTTTCTTTGAGTTCTTTCTTGTTTCTTGATGTGAGCATCTATTGCTATATATTTTCCTCTTATTACTGCTTTTGCTGCATCCCATACATTTAAGAAATTGGTGTCCTCCTTGTCATTCAATTCAAAGAATTTTTTAATTTCTTCTTTTATCTCCTCGTTAGTCCAGTGGACTTCCAGTAGTGTGGGTTTCAATCTCCATGAGGTAGGAGAATACCTTGCCTTCTCTTTATGGCTTATTTCTAGTTTGATGCCTTCATGGTCAGAAAAGATGGTTGGTATGATTTCAATCTTGGTGTATCTGTTGATGTTTGTCTTGTGCCCCAGTATATGATCGATCCTAGAGAATGATCCGTGTGCGCTTGAGAAAAATGTATACTCAGATTTTTTGGGTTTAGTGTTCTATATATGTCTGTTAAGCCTAAGCACTCTAGATCCTTATTTAGAGCTTTAGTGTCTTTACTTATTTTTTGTCTTGTTGATCTATCCATTGTTGATAGTGGTGTGTTGAAGTCTCCCACTACGTATGTGTTTTCTCTGATGTCTGTTTTCAGAGATGCCAATAGTTGTCTGATATATTTTGGTGCTCCTTCGTTTGGTGAATATATGTTAATGAGTGTTATTTCTTCTTGAAGTATTATCCCCTTGATCATAATGTAATGACCACTGGGGTCTCTTTTTATCTTTTTAAGTTTGAAATCTGTTTTATCTGATATGAGTATAGCTGTACCTGCCTTCTTTTTTGGTCCATTTGCTTGTAGAATTTTTTTCCATCCTTTAACTTTGAGTCTATTTTTATCTTTTGCAGCTAAATGTGTTTCCTGGAGACAGCAAAAGGTTGGGTTTTGTTTCTTAATCCAGCCTGCAACTCTGTGTCTTTTTATTGGAGTGTTTAGTCCATTTACATTTAGAGTTAGTATTGATATGTTAGCATCTGTATTTGCCATTGTGTTTGTCTTTCCTTTGATTTTATTTATTTATTCTTTTAATAACTTTCTTTGGCCTTCTTTTGTTGTTATTCGTCCCTCTGAGGTTCTGGCTTTAGGACTCCTTGTAGTATTTTTTGGAGTGGGGGTTTAGTCGCAATGAAATTCCGGAGTTTCTGTTTGTCTGGGAAGGTCCATATTCTTTCTTCAAAGAGGAAGGAGAGCTTTGCGGGATAGAGTATTCTTGGTTGGCATCTGTTTTCTTGGAGTCTGTTGACTATGTCCCTCCACTCTCTCCTTGCCCGTAGTGTTTCTTCAGAGAAGTCTGATGTCAGTCTGATTGGTTTCCCTTTGAATGTTATCTGTTTCTTCCCTCTTGTTAGTTTCATTATTTTTTCTTTGTCTTGGATTCTTGGGAGCTTTACTATTATGTGTCTTGCTGTATTTTTCCTTTCGTCATGGAAGTTTGGTGTTCTTCTTGCTTCTTGTATATCAATTTTCAGATCCTTCTTAGCGTTTGGGAAGTTCTCTTCAATTATATCCATGAATATTTTCTCTGTTCCTACATCTCTCTCCTCTCCTTCTGGGATTCCTATAACTCTTATATTTCCTTTCCTCATGGAGTCAGATAGTTCCCGAAGTCTTTCTTCGGTCTTTTTCCTTCGTACTTCTCCTTCCTTTTCTGTTTTAGTTCTTTTTATTTCTGTGTCTTCAAGAGTACTTATTCGTTCTTCCATTTCATCTATTCTGCTTTCACTGCTTTTCCCAGAGTTCTTTATCGTCTCCATTAATTCTTTGATCTCCTGCATTTCTTTTACTTCCCTCTTTAGGGACTCAATTTCATTCTTCTGGTCATTAATTATTTTCCCCTTATCATTGTTTTCCTTTATGACTTCTGTCAGTTTTTTAATCACAGCAATTTTAAATTCTCTATCTGGAAGGCTCAGAAGTTCTTCCAAGTTACTGTCATTGCAATCTGGTAGATGGTTTTCTTTTTGTGGTGTGCTATTTTGCTGAGGAGTTGCTGGGTTGCATGTTGTTTTTCTACTCCCTACTGCCTGTTTTCTAATTTGCGGTATTCCTTGTGACACTGTGTTGCTGGTACTGGCAGGCATCTTGGGCGACCTTCCCAGCTCACCACTGGCTCCTCTGGGGAACTTCTGCTGGGTTCACAAGTCTCCAGCAAAGACAGGTCCCTGCTCTGTCTCCTCGGTGAGCCTTCTGCTGGGTTCACACAGTCTCCAACAAGAAGGGTCCCTGCTGCAAAATGCCAGAGCTGGGGATGCGCTCCCCTGCACGCCCGGTCTGCCCCAGCGGTGGGTGCTGCTCCCCTCTGGGCTGGAACTGCAGGCTAGAAGGCGCCCAGCATGGGCAAGCCTCCCAGCTTACCTCTGTCTCCTTGGTGAGCCTTCTGCTGGTTCACACAGTCTCCAGCAAGAAAGGTCCCTGCTGCAAAATGGCGATACGGGAACGAGCTCCCCTGCACGCCCGGTCTGCCCCAGCGGTGGGTGCTGCTCCCCTCTGGGCTGGAACTGCAGGCTAGAAGGTGCCCGGTGTGGGCAAGCCTCCCAGCTTAACCTCTGTCTCCTCGGTGAGCCTTCTGCTGGGTTCACACAGTCTCCAGCAAGAAGGGTCCCTGCTGCAAAATGCCGGTGCCGGCGACGCGCTCCCCTGCACGCCCGGTCTCTTCTTATAAATTTAATCAACAAAACAATTTAGTATTTAAACAGAACTTAAACTTTTGGATCATTTTAAATTATTAAGCAGAAGATTGGTATTTAATTTGTGATTGACTAATTTCATGGCTATTAAACATTATTATTATCCTTTTTTGTTCTTACCCATACCCCAACCCCTCTACACCACTCCTTCTCCCTCTCTGGGTGCTTCAGTTCTATAGCCAGCTTTCAAGGGTTAATTTTTAAGCTTGCCTTTATTTGACCCTTAGTTTGGTTTTCTTAAGTGACACCATCTGGTATTAAAGAGGGAAGGAAACACAATGGGCTATGGTGGTGGACAATGGGCAGTTCAGTGGTGGGTGCACTATAGTGGTCATACCTGATGGGGGTATCCTAGTATCCCCACAAGTACATAAATTAATTTTACAAATAAATAAATAAGACTACTTTTTCAAAAAATAAATTAACCCTCATGTTAAACATTAAAATGTAGCAGTAATGATGCTTGTTACTACATAGGCAAAACTAAAAAATATATGTTTCAAACCACCAGTGGTGAATCTTAAATACAAGAAATGTAAATTCCAAATCAAAATCTAGGTAGAATATCTAGTAATTGTTTTTTTAACAATTTCTACCTATTTTTAGAAAGTTATTAAAGGTAAGTGAAAATGAAATAAAAAACTTAATATCAAAGTTATTTAATAACAAGATTTTTTCTATTATAAATTCATAGATGTTATTCTACAGTCCTAATCTTTATTAGATTACATAAACTCTTTAATGATGGACATTTGACATAAATTCTTAAAGTACTTTTTTTTTTCTCCTTTGCAGTTGGTTGGTTTTGTGTATGCCTGTTATGTGATCAGTATTTTCATGGAAGAAGAAGATACCTGTAAGTACTATTTTATCTACCTATCAGCTTATTTTGGAAGAGATATAGATTCCAAAAGAAGTCATTACAGAACTATGAAATCTTTCATATCTGGAATTTAAAATGATTGAACTCAGCATTTAAACTACAATCAAACATTTACATACTAACTTGCAGATGAATAAAATGGTGTTAAGAATTGAAACTCTGCCCCCAACTTGTGTGGCAGGATGCCCAGAGACACAGAAACCTATAGTTTGCTGTCATATCAAGTCTTAGTGACTTTTCATCAGAGACCTAAACATTATACTGAGTAGAAAATTAGGAGCTCTTTTATCCATCACCAATTATAAGAATGCTGGCTGCAAAATTTAGAAATATGTTAGAAATAACATCAGGACAACACATTACAAGATCTGTGTGCATGTAAACTATATGAAATGCTCCGAGAAAATTAAATTGACTAATTTTAACGTGATATGTTTTTAAAAAGTGATGCTGAAAAGAATTTGTGAGAGGTTAAAAATTTAAATAATCATATTTTAACAGAACACTCAAAAAAGACCTATGACCTAAAGTTATGTGGGTAAACATTTAACAACATAGGTCAAAAACTGGCATTTATTGAACAACTATTAACCTATAAGACACTTCTTAGTACAACTCTGTATGGACTCACATAATGTTAAAGAAAATATTAAATTATTTAAAAGGTAAATTGTTATAGACAAACAAATCATTCCTAAAACTTGGTTAATATCTATCATTGCAGGTTACTTTACTGTCTGAATTGTACAGTTCAGAGGGGTGTTAAGCTAGCCATTATAACTTCTTTCTAGAACACAATTCTAAAGAGGGCTGATGAATGCCTGCCACCAACTAGATGTGGTGATATATGATCAGGAAGCTAGTTGACAATGAGGTCTCACTTCAGTTTACTTGACCAAGGGGAGGAAATATTAGACTGTGATTAAACTCATCAGGCAGCGAAAACATGCAAACATGCTGCATCGTTTGTTTGGGAATTTTTTTAATGCTAAATGAGCCAGAAAGTTTGTGGCATTTCAAAAGTGCAGTTGTAATGGCAACACTTCCCACACTGAGGTTAACTTCAAAAAGTCTATTTTTCAGGGGTTCCATTAGTAGTCCCGCAATGTGTCTAAGAAATGTTTGGAAAATCAGCAGCAGTTTTGTTTGGAAAGTCAGCAGCAGTTTTCTGACTTACAGCTATGAGGCTGACTAACCAAAAACATCTCGTGAAGCACTAACAAATTTGCCTGGAATTGGGACCTAAAAGAAATTATTAGAGTTGGGACTGAACAAATACTTCAAAAATTGATACGTATGGGCCTCCCTTGTGGCGCAGGCAGTTTTGTTCAGCACTGTGAAGCTGTCTGCAGCCTCTGCTATGCCTGTTCGATCCCCACCGGCCACGGAGCAACCCACATGGCGCGGCAGATCTGTCCTGTTTCCCGCTGCTCCCCTCAGCAGTGTATTTTGTCAGTCTGCCTGTTCTGTTCCCTGCTCTGTCTCTGGTGAATCCTATCACCCTCCCGCACTTCTGGCCTATACACTACTTCTTGTATAAATAAAATAAATCTTAAAAAAAAAAATGATACATAGACTGGCAAATTCCAACTGAAACCCTTGTAAATAAATCCCTTCAGTAAGTGCCAAGAGTTCTCTTTCTTTTCCTCCTCACTGACCTGGTTGGAGGATCACAAACAACACTAATGCTTGGCCCTAACTTTTTGAGAAAAAGGCAGGTTGATCAATAGTATTCTTTTATCTAGTAGAAGAAAGCCTTGACGCTGCTGATTTTAAGCAAAACTTGGAAATCCAAAGTGACATGCAAAATAAAAGACTCATCTAAATTGGTTAAATGTTCTTTGACCTTCTATCAGCCTTCTTTCAGGGTAATAATGCCAGTATATATGGATTGTATTGCTACTGACAGATATAGTAGTGTCATTGACTTTGGTGTCCTTAATTAACTTAAGTTTCTCTATAGAAATCTCTGAATCAGCTATTTTAATGCCCATCAAACTGGCATTGAAGCAGCTGCTAGCAGCCTATTCTATTAATGGTTTAATTCTAGTGTTTGTTATTAGGGCCATACATTAAGTTACCGAGAGACATCTGGATATAATAGTTGCGTTACGATCCATTCAAGTAACTCTTAGAGCCAGAAAGAGCCTTTGATGCTCAAAACCAAAGTAAATATGCCCTGGCCCGACCTGACATGATAATCTGCTAGAAGAGAGATGACAGTGAAAAGCAATCACAAACCTTTTAGTCTGATAGTTCTCAAGTGAGGGTAATTTTACATTTTTTATTGAAAGAAGTAGGAATCAAAAGTGCAATTGTAATTAAATTGTCCCAGAGTCTTCAGAAGGCAGATGTGAGCAAAAGGAGTGTCTGAAGCCAATTTCAATGATCTCATAGTCTAGTATGATTTGTGCCAACACTTAGCTTTTGGGTGCAATAAAAAACTGCCCTTTGGATATGACATTACCAACCCACAGTCAAGAAGATGTGTCCTTTGAATTATTTTCCCAAAGTTTTAACATAAAAAAAAAAATACTGGTAGCTTTCCAATTTGTCTAAGTATACTTCTGGAAAGCTTATTGCAAAAGGTACCTGCAAATATATAATGTCATGTCACAGTATTTTGGCAGACAAAATATCATTTATCATTTTGATTCCTATTCTAGATAATGAAAAACTCTGCATTATTCAAAATGCAAAGTTAAACCTTGTTCTTGGACTGAAAGCTGTCAGCCAGCCTTAAAAATTAATAACAGCTACCTGCTTCTCTCCTCTGCACTACTTAAGTGGTTCTATGGGACTAACATTTCAGCTGATGGACATTTCTGAAGAGTAATAAATGCTTGCGCAAACATTTATTTCCAGCCACCCATCTTCCTAGTTACCTCAGGGCCTCTTTTGCTAAAAATTTCTTATAAAGACTGAGATCACAGATTAAAAAACAATGAAATAAAAAGCTCACAATTTGAAGAGTGTTACTAGGTGGGGTCAATGCTTCCCATCATTCATTCTAATGAAAAAGCCTATTTATATCTCTGTGTTTCATTTTTTTATTTCTTTTTCTTTAAATCTATCAATCTCTATGAAAACTCTTATGAGACCAGGAATTTAGAAGCTATAATCATAAAAACTTGTCAGTATCTTGTTTGTGAATCATCTACTGCTGAAAAGGAATTTGTGGATTTGTTACTAACTTGTCAGAATTATTACTGAAAAGAATGCTCTTAACACTGGGAAGTATGGTGGAATGCAAAAGATGCTGGACAGAAAAAAAACAGAATTAACTTGTATAAATAATGCCAGGCTTAGGCCTCCCCGGTGGCCTCAGCGGGTTGAGCACCGCACTGTGAAGCTGTCCGCAGCCTCTGCAGCACGGATTTGAGTCCAGGCTGGCCAGGGAGAAACCCACATGGCGCGGCAGACCTCTCCTGCCTCACTCACTGCTCCCCTCTGCAGTGTCTTTGGTCCGTCTGCCTGTTCTGCTCCCTGCTCTGTCTCTGGTGAATTCTCTCACCCTCTAGCGCCTCTGGCCTGTACCCCAGTTCTTGTATAAATAAATAAATCTTAAAAAAAAAATAATGCCAGGCTTTTTCAGAGTATCTGTTACTAACACTACTCTTCCTAACATCAAATTGCAAATTGCAACTGGGACTTCCATTTGGACTGACAAAGACAGTCTGGGTTGTATATGTTGAATGCTGGGAGAAAAGTATATTGACTATCCTAACAGTTTTTGAAAGGAAATGAATCCCCATATGTGGGTTCAATATTTTACATTGCAAAAGTCAAAATAACTCTTTTTATATTTACGTGACCCATCTAGCATATTTTGGGGAGAATTTTCACTGAAGAAAGCATGACTATTAGGGGGAAAATCCATCTCTCCACTGTCCTTGAGACTTCCTGAAGGTTAATGTTCATGTATTTGCCTCTCGGCCCATGAATTCCTTTTAAGAGGATGAGGTGGTATAACCATAGCAATGATATGAATTGGAAATAAAAATCACCCCTCTGTCCTCCTAACAATTTTAGAGAAGTTAGTGGGAGAAAAACCGACTAGCTTGAATATTAATTTCCAAGTTTATAATGTATGAAGTTTGTAATTTATGGAGATGCCTTTGAGAAGCAAAGTGATCGAACGTAAAGGCAGAGGCAGAAGCAGTAAAAAGAGCAGAGCCAAGGATGGGCCTCAGAATAGAAAATGGGTTGGTTATTTTGTGGGTTTGGCAATATATAATATTTGAGGTTGCAGGAGAGAGAGAAGAATTTTGTGAGAGTTGAAGATTAAAAAAAGCATGCAGGGCCTCCCCAGTGGCACAGTGGGTTAAGCGCAGAGCCGCGAAGCTGTCTGCAGCCTCTGCAGTACAGGTTCGATTCCCAGCCAGCCAGGGAGATACCCACATGGTGCCGCAGACCTCTCCTGTCTCGCCTGCTGCGCCCCTCAGCAGTGCTTTCAGTCCATCGGCCTGTTCCGTTCCCCACTCTGTCTCTGGTGAATCCTTTCACCCTCCCGCACCTCTGGCCTGTACCCCAGCACTTGTATAAATAAAATCTTTAGAAAAAAAAGTATTAAAAAATAAAAATAAACAAATTAAAATGAAAAATAAAAATGCGTGCAAGTCAGGTTAGGGTGATCCTATAGTCAGAGTCAACATCTGACTAGAAATAGGTCCAAAGTCAGTGCTAAACTCACAGTGCAGTAGGGTTAAGGATCTTGCCTGTCTCACTAGCCTAGGACCCCTGTGATTCAGCCCATCTCTGGACTATCCTCTCTCTCCTCACTTCCTCAACTACAGTCTATTTTCCTAAACTGGCCAAGCTCTTTGATGCCCCCTCACAACAAAGTCTTTTAGAGAGGCTTCCTCCCTGTTGATTGACTAATGTATATACGTCCTTCAGCTCTCATCTTAACTTCTCTTCCCAAAGCTGACCATTTCCCTGTCACCCTCCCTAGGCTAGATTATAGCACCTGCGATGTGTTGTTCTATGCTTTCCTTGCACACTGTACTTTTTCCTTGGGAAAATTTAACACAACTCTAGTTTTTAAAAGTCATGATATCCCCAGATTCTAGCCCATTTCCAGGCATAATGGGCACACAATATAATATTCAATGAGTGAGTACTGAATGAATAAATATATGCAACAGTGGTCTCAGAAGGATGGTTAGGATTTACACTGGCAGAGGTGGGGGAGAAAGTTATTCCTCCTCTGTTCTGTATCTCCATTTATGTTCTCCACTGCTCACACAAGGTAAATCTTGGGCACATCCCTTGATTATTTCCTCACCTACACTTAGCTACACTTCCTCACCTAGCTACACTTAGTCACCAAATGAGACACCATCACTTCCTTCAAGTAACTAATAGCTCCTGCATGTTCTTTAATTTTTGCCCCAGGGACATCTTCCCCATGTCTCTGTAGACTTTATGTATATCTCTGAACATGGCTAAAGTATTTTTTTCAATTAACTGAATTCTGTCCATGTAGAGGGCGAGGGTCATGTCTTACGTATCAGGACCTGGTTCAGTGTCTGGAATACGAGAGAAAATCAGTATTTGTGATACAAAATATATAGTACTGGAAATGCTACCATCCCTTTACATTGGCTCGCATATCCTTTTCATCACACCTATGAAAATTTAAATATCCCATTCCCTGTACTGCAGGGAAAAAAAATGAATAATTCACAGTAAGGTATAAATGCTCTGTGCACTCATATTCCCTGGAAATTTTCCTTGGCTACTATTTATGGCCTGTTTTGACAGAAAATTGATACTAGCAAGCAGAGAACAAATTAAACCCCAGGGGGGTTTAATTTTCTGTTTCTACTTGAAATTGTATGTTAGAAATAATTTAAATGGAAGTGACCCTAACTCTCAATAACTATCTCCGTGCCCATTAACCAATCCCATCACCTCTTAGAAGGGGTCCAAAAGCACTGGGCGCTCTGACTCCACAGCTCTACTGACCAGGCCTAGAGCTGGAGATTATCTCAAGGCACAATCCCATGAATCACATTTCCTTCAGTCATTACAAATGGTAAATCAAGGCAGTTGTTTCAAGCATCCTGATCTCTCAGGTCCAGATCAAGAAAGGAGTGTGACACCTCAGCCCCCCTCCCCCAAAGCAAGTCCTCTACACTAATACTTTCTGCATTCATGGGAGGTGTATCCACTATTTCTACATCCCTGCTTTAGACAGGATGGAATGCCCAGGTTCTCAACAGCCACAACAGCCCCAAGATGCATGACGCTGAGGAGAAAGAATAGATGATTTGCCATCCTGATGGTACAGAATGGAGGATGAGGGGTTAGGGAACCAGATGTAATTATGAGGAAGCCGAGTAACAAATGAAACAATTCACACCCTCATGACACACTAAATGCACAGTGTGGGGGTGAGGGGGCAAGGCTGCATGGATTTTATGTGGATCCTGTGCAATGGTTTTATTTTGGGTTATTTATGGTAAAATTGAGGGACCCAGTGGGAAGAGCAACTGGACAGTGTTACAGGGACACTGTATTTCCATTTTACTTCTAAGTTCAATAGCCTTATCCTAACATTACTGCCCACCCTTCACAAGGTCCATGTGAGCTGGCTACCATGCCCTTGGATAATTTCATTCATTCCTAGACAGTGACTTGTGCAGTTACCTTAAGACTGCAGTCCTAGAGAGCCCTGCCCTCACTTTAGGGCTGAGGAAATGAAGCCCAGAGAGTTGATGTGATTCCTGGCATCCTCACTTAGCACTAACACTCTTCCACTAAGACTGTCACAAAGAAAATGAAAGCCAGTGGGCATGCGGTCCCACCACCATGTTTCTCTCAGAACTTTATCCATTATATCATCTTCCTGACTTAGAGAAACAGGCCTGCATTCCATCCTGCAGCTTTTATGGCTGTCTTAGCCATCTCTTCCACAACATCAAGACTCCTATTCCATTGTCTTTTTCTCTCATCTTTTTATATCCATACCTATCATCTATCTATATCTTTCTCCCCTCTTTCTGTCCAGTATTTTCCTCCCACCGGATCTTTCTCTTTTCATCTTACAGAAAACTTCACATAATGAAAAAGAAACAAAAGAAATTATCCTGAAACCCTTTCTGGTATGCATTTAGCTTCTCTCTCTCTCATATATCTTCCCTCCACGTCCAGACTTTTCTACAGAGTAGTTCAGAATTGCCCACTTGCTCACCTTTGATATACTGTCAATCCACTGTTCTCAGACTTCCTATCATGTACTGTCACTGAAAAAACTCTCCAAGGTCAGCAATGGGCACCTAAATGTGAAATTTATTTGGAACTCAGCAAGCTTTGCCATCATCAATGCCCTTGGTCACTGTTAACTCTTGCTGCTTCTGGCTCTCCAGGATCCCATCTCTGAATATCACTTACTTTACCAATTAAAAACTTTTTCTAATACCCTTATGCCATTTAAGCATATTTCTGATATAGATTAGGTAACAAATTTTAAAATTCTTGCACTGATTGCTTTGGAAATGATAATTTATCATTAAATCTTTAAAATGTTAATTTTCCATCCCTAGCACATAACTTATACTCTTGCTGTTCCACTGAAGCATTTTAAATAAGATCAGACAATAAAACAGAAGTGTTTTAAAGTAAGATCAAACAATAAAATAGATGCCTATCCCTCTTAAATAACAAAATGGCACATAATTTTCTTGAGGGTTATATTCTGGGATCAAATATTTAGTGGAAATCCAATTTTATAATTCCTTTGAAGAAATGTCATACAAGTAACCAACGATAAAAGTCATACATGGAACACTTATCTTCACATGCTTTATACTAAGCACTTTACTGTCCATGAAAATAAAATAATTTAGTGTTCTTTCTGAGAGCAATATCTGAAACTAGAACTTAAATGAGGTATTTTGGAGTGTACATATAACCTTGTTTCAACATAGCAATAAAGTAGGGGAGAGTTCAAAGCATTTTTCCCTCTTTCTAAAGCACAAAGTAAGTTAATCTAAATTACACCTAACTAGGCTTTCAGTTAGTCCACATTTTTTTCATAGACAGAAACAGGCTTCTCTTTTTCCCCAGCACCCCACTCTCTGGTTCACTCTTGCTCTCTTGCTTTGATTATAAAAACAGAAAGTATAGACTAAAGTTAAGAGTAGATCCCAAGGACATTCTTCTTTGCTCTTCAAAGCTCGTAATGTTTCCCAACCCTTATTCATTGAATATGACTTTCACTAATGTTGCCATAGCTTAGCACAAGCTTGTGTCATAGAATAATCAACTGTTTTTACTAAACCCATTTGCTTGTTATCAGCACAAAGCTGAACTACTTTTCCCAGCCTCCCCGATGTTAGGTATCTCATGGAAATCAATTCTAGATCATGGAATGGGAACTAAAGGAATGTGCCCCCTTCCCTAGTCTGGTCCCAAAACTACTTCCACATACCATTCATTTTCCACATCTTCACCTTTCTTGAATACAGATAAGCATAGAAGGTTTGGAAACCATGTGTTTAAAATGGTGGCGCCACAGTGTTGAGGGGATTTAGATCACTGAGTTATTGTCAGGAGGAGAGTTGACTATATAACTGTCCTCATAACTTGAAGACAAGATAAGTGCCTTTGAGGCACAGATGCTGAGGAAGACACAAGAGGGTATAATTAGGGAGGGCTTATTGAAGTATGGACCCTGTGGTAGAGAGAGGCAGAAGTTCTGTCTCAAAGGGTGAGTAGAACAGCTAGGCAATCCACAAATAACATGTGTGCCTCCTGTGGCCTTGAAAGATCTCTTTGAGGAGAAGCCATTAAAGCTGAGACTAAAGGATGAAAAGGAGCCTGGAAAGTGAATGGTCAGGAGCAGAGGATGCTCAGCCAAAGAAACCACAAGCCGACAGAGAATCATTTCCTGGAAGAGGCTTCTAGACAAAGGCTTTGACTTCAGGAGCAGTTTCATAGTGAATATTCCAGAAGTTCAAGAGATAATCTGGACTTTCTCACCTGCTGACCCTCCAGAGTAGTGGGTTAAAAGGCACATTGAATCAAGGACTTAATTTTAAACCCTATGTTGAGCAGGAAGCTATGTGGAAATTACAGCATGTTTTCACATATGGTGAAAAAGTACACAGCATGCATTTAAGTTTTGTTTTCCTGCCCTTTGTTCTATATTTGCCATATTTTCTATTTATTCACTTATCTTTACTTGGAAAAGTAAGTTAAATCTGCTTCCTTTTTTATATAAGGAAACCAAGGACTCCTACTTGCTAGTCTTAAATTTGAAGCCAGGGTATCAGACTGAGTTTTTCCTCCTGACAGAAACAGCAAAAATGCAAAAAAACAGGTGAAGATGAAGGTTCTTTAAGACTTTGGCACTGTGCTTTCTAATAATCATGAAGGAAGCTTTCTTGCACAGAAAATTCTACATATATTTATAGTTTAAAAATTACATTACCCCAAACAAATTCTATACCCATAAGTAATAATGACTGTCTTCCCCCAGTTCTTGGTAACCTCTATTTTACTTTCATTCCGCATGCATTTATCTATTCTTGTACCCCATAAAAATGAAATCATCCTACTTGTCTTTTTGTGTCTGACGTATTACAATTACCATAAAGTTTTCAAAGGCTAAATAATATTCCATTGAACTTTCAATTACTCTTTGATCTATTTAAATTAATTGTCTAAATTTCTTTCAATAATCTGTTTCATTTACAATTTAAAGTCCTTTCAACATTTAACCTGCATTCATGAATTCATTGCCGTTATCATTCTTTCAAAGCCCTTCAAATAAATCATTCTAATAAACAAACACTCCTGTTTTTTTAATATAACTACCAAAGCAAATCTAGTAAGATATGCTTATACATATATAAAATCTCAAATTCTCAAAGTATTATATAAATTTATTAAAACTTTCTCACATCTTTCAAATCAAAATCACAAGTATAAAATTAATTACTCAATTCAAATGTTGAATTGCTTTTACAGAATGAATCTGCTAACTTTAACATATTCCATCTGATAATGTTAAGAATCATGAGAATTTTGTACACCAAGTAAACATGGATTACTCAAAGATTACAAAAGCCTAATCTGTCTTTTATAATAGAGTATTAAAATTGTGGAATTGGCTTGCTCTTTTCTCTGTAAAGTGAATTTCCTGTGCTGGAGATGCATTTTTTCAATAAATTAGCTAGCATCTCAAATAATTGGAGTTTGCTTTTTGTTCAGGGATTTTAAGCTGAGAGTCAGGACATAAATTTCAAGGGGATTCTAACTTTTCACGAGTGAATATGCAGTGTTTTAATACAGTAGGTGAGTCAAGAGGAAATCCCATTCCATATATGATCAATCTAGTGGCCCACAGCACTGGTATGAAATTTGAGTACTATAGATACTCCTTTTAAGAGTCTCTTTTTCATTGGCTTTATACTCACTAACTCTTAAGGCATTTTAATCTCTTCCCATGTGGGACTTGGTAGGAGTTTGTTGATATTCACTTTGCTTCATCCAATCTTATCAATTGATAGAATTCTGCTTTCTTTCTATGTCTGGGTTAGGTTGGTAATTCTCATAGCTATTTAAATATTTGGATTCTGCATTTTTCTTATATCTCTTCTTGTTCTGAGGTCCTTGGCCTGTCCACATCCAAAAGCAGTTAAAGTGCAAAGCCATCATGGTATTGTTTAATTTTAGAGCTTTAAACAAGCTCGATTGGCTAATCCTTTATTGATTAATTGATTGATTCATTCAAGAAATAGTTATTGAAATACATTTGTGTATTAGTCCAAAAGATTGCAGAGATGAATAAGACTTGATACCTTTACCACAAAACTTACATTTTAATAAATAGACCTGTAAATAATTAAAGAAGAGTAACGTAGAGATAATACTCTGTGTAAAGTGAATCAGAGTCACAAAAGCAATAATCAGAGGCTCATTGTGTCTCACAGCACAAAACAAGGCTGCTCAGAGCATGTGAACCTGGTCTTACCTAAGTATATTCGACCAGGGCAGAGAGGAAAATTTGAGTTTTCTTGACCTTGTTGAGCAATCATATTTAACTTCAGACATATCAGTAGAAGACATTAACAAGTTTCATTACTGACATATGGAGAATTTACATGGATGTAGGCTCTAAAGTCAATAAGGCAAAATAAGACTATAGCATCTGAATTGAGGAATGAAATATGGGCTTGGCTGTAAGGGGGATTCATATAACAAAGACCAGAAATTCTGCTATTAGATCTTTGCCCCACCATACAGATAGGTTTCTCCACTAGAAAGGTCATTTCTGGCAAAAATCTTAATTCTGGGTCATATCTCCAATTTTCAGTCTTCTATGTAGTTAAGGGAGTGGTAAAAGTTTCTCATGAAACTGCAGGCCTCAACCGACCTCAGGATGAAATAATCCAAGTACCAAAGTGACAAATCTTGGGAAGGCCAATTCTGAACATGTTGGCGAGGCCTTTCAAATGTTACATCACTAGGAAGATAACAAGAAAGTGCACTTTATTTATTTATTTATTTTATTCATACAAGCACTGGATACAGTCAGAAGCACGGGAGGGTGAGAGAATTCACCAGAGCCAGATCCGGGAACAGAACAGGCAGACCAACGAAATACACTGCTGAGGGGAGCAGCGGGTGGCAGGAGAGGTGGCCAGGGATGGAACCGGCGCTGCAAAGGCTGCGGGCAGCTTCGCAGCCCAGCGCTCAACCGCTACGCCACCGGGGAGGCCCAGAAAGTGCACTTTATTTATTTTTTTAATTTAAATTTTATTTTTATATTCCCCATACAATTACAACCCCCTTATTTTGACCCCAATCCCTCCTTTCCCCGCCCCCCACCCCCCATAGAGTGTCTCTGGTTCACAGTTGTTTGTTGATTTTCATATTTTCTTTCTTATAGTTATTCTTTTTCCTGGTACCTTATTTAAGTTTTCTAGATTCCTGCTATGAGAGAGACCATAGAAAGTGCACTTTAAATACTTGGGGAAATATGTCAATAAAAAGCTGGGGAAAGCCATGAAATAGTCAGGGCAGCATGGCAAGAACCTGGGTTATAAAAGAATTGATGTGTAGTTGAGCATGCTCAGTTCATGATGCCCATGGTAGGGACAGTTTTTGAGTGACCTTGAATTCTGACTTGCTCTAGTGATTTCAAACTGTTTAATATCTGGGCATTCAGAGAAAACCAACATTTATAAGGCTGTTCAGTAAAAGCTACTTTTCTACCAGTAAGAAATTAAATGAGTGGCCTAGAGGGCAAGCTACTCCGAACACACACACACACACACACACACACACACACACACAAACACACGGAAATAGGGGGATCAATAACTTTTCTCTTCTGTAGGTACTCAAATCACGGCAGTTGGGATGTTCTTCTGGGTGATGTGTACTCAATGAATGGATTACATCTTGGAAAGAATGATTAGATTCAATTTTCTTTGAACAGTAATTCACAGGGAAAAAAGAAAAGCATTTATAAAAGAGATATTAGGGGAGAAATGACATTTTTTGGAAGGAGACTGCCCTAGCCAAGGGAGAACCAAAAATAATAGAAGATATTTTCAAAAAGAAAATAATAGTCAAAGGGTCAATACCCAAAATTGTAGAAGCAGACAGTAAAAAGGAATTTTAGAGAGACTTCACAGTCAGTATTTGTCATTCAATTTTGCACAAAGTAAAGCACTGGCTAGATTTAAATTGGAATGAAGAAAGTATGATAAAACTGGAGATAAAACTGGATAGCTAAGAAAAAACATAACACTTGGCAATGTTATAACTGTTTAGACAAATTCCTAAAATTGCTTTTGCCCTTATAATTTTGAGCACTATTTTTCTCATTCTTTATTGATCCTAAAGAGATTTTTGAAATATATTATTCCATTATTTAAATATTATCTACTCTTACAAAATTTTAAAGTAGGGAAAAAACAACTGTACTAATTAAGGGCACATAATGATTCCAGAAGTCAGAACCCAGGAGAGAACAAAAGCTAGAGACACAGCCAACTAAAGATAAAAATGGAGCTTCAAACATAGAAAAGGAAAGTATTTCAAGAATTTTTTAAACAACACCTTCTCTCTAAAATAAAATGTCCCTCCAAATGGGCACAGTAACATTGACACAAAAGCCTTCAGCCACTAGTGAATCTAAACAAATAGTAAACAAAAAAATTACAAAACCTTTGAAAGGGCCTTCAGTAACACCAAACCATAGTTAATAACATGTGTGTCCATTTCATCCAGTTTCTGAGCTTCCAATGAAGATTTATGAAAGAGTGAAGAGTATATCTACTATAGGCAAAAAAAGAGCAATTTGTGTGGTTTTAGAAGAACTGAAGAGTTTTAAAGAGAATAGAAAATGTACTATTGGGGGTGGAGACTAAAGTAAGAAATGAAGAAAACAGACTAGTTATTAATTTCCAAATAGGAGAAAATCAAAACTAAAAAGCTTATAATATATTGAGGTAGTGAGATGATGGGAACAGATATGATATAGGCATCTTTATAAAGGTGACACAATGCTTTCAACAAGAGTGAAGAGAAAAGACACAGTAGTAGATGCTTATTATCAAAGCACCCTGTGAGCACACTATCACCAGATTCAGACAAGAATCAAAGACAAAACGGTAAAGAAAGCCCAAGGGATCCTTACAGAATAACCAGAATAAGCCTATCACTGCATCTAAAGGAGTAACACTGAAAACATAGGAAAGTCACTTTGTGTACTTTGCACAAAAGAGGTATGTTATCTACAAAGAAGCCTACGGAGTGACTTGAAATACCAAAAACAGAGAGAGCGAAATCTCTGCTGAAGTCCTATGCTGCCTTGAGGGCCAGGAGTAGAGGACAAAAGCAGTATCAGTCAAAAGCTAAACAAGAGGTGATGGAGATAGTCACATATGTTCTGGAAGGTCACCTGTATGGACTGGGGCTCTTGGCCCTCTCCACATCAACCCTGGAGAGAGAGAAAGCTAGCACTGCCACCTGACACTTCACACCATAAATTCTTCCTCTGCTGGACTTTCTTTCACCATGTTTTTCCATGGGGACGCTTACCTTTTCAGGAAAAAAAAAAATACTCACAGGTGATAAAATGAAACCTCAGGTTTCAAAATGTGGTGAACTGATCAATTGCCCCTCCTAGAAACTAGCTACTATTTCCAAAGAAGAGAAAACCGAACCAGACATAGGTTCAATACAAAGTCCACACAATCAGACAATCTTCTGGGGAAATAAAAGAAAGAGAATGATGAAATTCTCACAAATCAATGTTATCCTAATCTAAACAAAGCTTTTCAATTTTCAGAAATTAATAATTGATGAAAATGCATCATCAGAATAAGCTAAATGTATAAACAATATCAGTAGCAATCTACTACTTGCTGCACACTTTCTCTGTGATTGCACTTCATAGTCATTATCTCATCCAGAATAGCCATGCCTTAGCGGGCAGTTTATAGAGGAGTAAATTGAGATTATTTTTTCCCCAACCCACTTAGCTTGTAAGAAGTGAAACTAATAAGTTCAGACACCAATGTCCAAATGCAATCCATTCCAACAAGGATAATACTTCATAAACAGAAAAAAAAATGTTTAATTCTTCATAAACATTGGTTGCTCACTACATTAAAAATAGAATAATTTAAATATTGAGTTAGATAAATTGTAGGGAAAAATAATGAGCTATCCCACTAAAATTTAAGTGGAGAGAGGGAGACAGTTGTAATGTGACACACCCAACATCATTGTGAAATTGCTACAAATCAATTGTCTTGTCTTAGCATTCAATATGTGAAGTTTATTATAGAATAACAGAATCTCCAATCCTCCAAAATTGTGAAACCCCACCCAAAAAAACTTTAGTTTTAACAGTTGCAAAAAATCTGTATGACTATACAGTGAAATTAAAGGAATCCAACACTATTAAAATCTGGCTTGATAAAATGTAAGAGAATATAATGTAAGAAAAATGCTGTTGGTGTGATTTTTTAAAATAATAATGTATTCTTTTATTTTATTTTTTTTAAAGATTTATTTATTTATTTTATACAAGCATTGGGTACAGTCAGAAGCGCGGGAGGGTGAGAGAATTCACCAGAGCCAGAGCAGGGAGCAGAGCAGGCAGAAGGACCAAAGTACACTGCTGAGGAGAGCAGCGGGCGGCAGGAGAGGTCTGCACGCCATGTGGGACCCTCGCCCGGTGGCCAGGGAGCAGCCGGGGATCGAACCGGCGCTACAGAGGCTGCGGGCAGCTTCACAACCCAGCGCTCAACCGCTGCACCACCGGGGAAGCCCAATAATGTATTCTTTTAATTGAAGTAACATTAGGATTCTCCCCCTCAGGTATCCCCCCTGTGGGGTACCTGCCACCAAATCACCAATAGTCCCCACCACATTTGTTATAGACCCCAACAAATATGTTTCCAGATGCGTTAGGTGAAAGAATTCACTAATAAATCAAGGCAAGTTTTATTGAGGACTTGTACTGGAGCACAGAGTTGGAAGGACCAGAAGAGAAAAATCCCAGCCTGGCTCCCCAAAGGGATTTTGGAAGAGGTTTTGAAAAGGTGGGTCTACCAGCTCAGGGCAGAGGGGAGCAGGGTCATAGCATGTTCTGGGTTGGGCTACACTGGGGCATACTCAGTCATGTTACATGCTCCTTTACACCTCACAGTATCAGCATCTAAAGACCCCACCGAGAGAAGTACATGCTAGCTGGCTAAGGAGGCTTCACCCTTGGTCAGGATTTTTACTAACTGAGTATGAGGGACCCTCAGTTTTCCCCACTTGAGAAATCAAGAAACAATCATTAGTTGGATGAGAGCAGATTTTACCTGGATATGACTTTGGTCAGTCTGGTGGACCAAGTTGTTCAAGAAGATTTTGAAGCAGGACCCAAGTCCATGACTTGGTCCACCTGTTCGAACAGAACATTGGACAACTCTTATCCTACCTGATCACAATTTCATTTACTTGGGCTGTCTCATAACTTCCCTTATTTTCACAAAACAAGACTTGGCATTTCTTTCTCACAGTAAGCATTTACAGAAAATTCAGTCATTTCAATGATTCTTCATCAGGTCTAAGTGTGGGGAGGATTTCTTCTTCCCACCATTGATTGTGCAGTCAAAGTTGATGTGGTGGAGCAGACTGTGACAGGTAGGGCATTGGTGAGCTGTGCAGTGGTCCTACCTTGGTCTTGTAACAACATGATATATATCTCATATTGGTTCCCTGCCCTGTCTATTAAAGGGCATTGCTGAGCAGTGAGGGGAAGCTAAAGAGGAAGACTAGAGCAAAAAAAATGAGGAGAAGAGTGGAGCAGAGACTTGTGAAGAAGCCTAACTTTCTTCTTAGCCTTGGACTTGTACCAGGGACTTGGGGAACACGGAAGGAGGCCCTTGAAAGAGATAAATGAACAGATAGGGGTGAGAGACCCGTGGTGAAGCAGACAATGGCAACCTTTATCTTGACTTGGGTTTCAACTTTGTTCTTTTCCTTCCAGAATCACCTGGTCCCTTTTTCCCCTTTCTTGTGAATCCCCACCAGAAGGTGACATAGATTTGTGGCAAGCTTTTCGGCCAAAATGGTACCACTTTGGCCTAACCCTGTTTGGCTGGGAATTTACCCACGAAGGGATGGGTAAATTTAGGTACTTCAGGGAAAAACCATTTTAACTATATTCTTTATCTTCTCTCTTGCACACTAATTGTGTTAAGGTTGTCTTCTATTGAAAGTCTTAAACACTAAAAGTATGTTTGTCTTTATAACAAAACCCATTTAGAGCAGGCTGGTTTGGGGTACCTGGGGTGCCCCTCATTCTGCCCGCTAACAGATTCAGTATTCAAAAATGTCTGTTTGGGGCTGTCATCATTCTATGTGCAAGCTGTACTGGAGCCTTGAACCCTAGACGAACTTCCTGAGCATAATAATCTCAGTTTCACTTCTGTCTCCCACAAATATCTTTTGTGGCCAAACCTAAGTCAGAACCATAAAAAGAGGGGAGTTCAAGAAATATAATTCATGGTCAGATCAATTGACACATTTTAAAATCACTAAAATACTTAATAATAAAACTGAGGCATTACTCTTTTAAATCTTTACTATGAAATCTAAATGCTATAGCAATTTAATACCCATAATTGTCAATTATAAAAAATACCTTAATAAGCTTTAAGAGTTGATTTTTTAAAATAATTCCACTTTCATTTTGAACTTATACCTCCATTCCACATCCCCCATAAAATTCTGTCCTAATGTGATATGTTTATTCTTAAGTGATTTAAATTTCACTCGTAGTATTATCTTTTAATGAATAAAATCTCTTACTTTTTATAATCTAATCATTAATCTTGACTCTTAAATTGGGATATTTGTGGTTTGTTCTCTTCCAAGATTGACTTAACTACTGTCCAGTCTTTTTACATACATTATTACTGTTCTGGCTTTGAATCCACAGGTTAATTGATCCACAGATCAATCAGTATTTTAAAGATAAAATTTCAGAATCCATGAATGCATTATATTCTTCAATTTGTGAAGATATTAATTTCTCTTAACACATTTTGTTGTTTTCAGTATAGAGGACAGGGAATTTTTTAGATTTTTTTTTCTATAAAATTTTTTTTTGTGTGACAAAAATTTTAAAACCTATCCATTGGTCTTTTTCCCCAATTTTACTGAGATATAATTGACATAAATCACTGTACAAATTTAAGGTAGAAAGCACAGTAATTTGATTTACACTTATTGTGAAATGATTCCCACAATCAGCATGGGAGGATAATGGTGAACAAAATCAGGTTAAATGAGACAAAATTTTTTCTACTCAAAAGCTTAATTTTGAGAGAATCAGACAAGAAATAAATTTTTATAAGTAAAATATGTAGAATAGCTTGGCAAACAGTGATAAAATACAAAAAAGAAAAAAGGGAAGGAGAAAGGACAGTGGGGAGGAATGAAACTTAAATAATGCACCTGTCAAAAGGTACCAAATGATCCATTATCAAAAATCATCTTTAGAGTGCTAAACATGACAAACCCATTAGGCTGCCCTTGGGTTATTTTAGATACAAAGAAACTGGAAGCCAGCTATCTTGTCTTTAGTAACTAGTACTGCACCTTCACCGGAAATTAAAACTCCCATTTTATTTAGTGCCCTGAAGACTTTTACATGACCCCCTCCCCCACCCCCCCACCCCCCCACACAACTCCCCAGATTAGTGCACCAAGATAGATGCAGACAGCAGAGATAAATGTCTTTCACTGCAAAGTTGTAAGAAGACGGTTGTGGAAGACAATGTGGGAACCAAGAACCAGAATGACACAGACACTTTCTCAAGGCCCGTCAAGTTTTGAATTAAGGTTCTCGAAAAAGTCTGCCTTAAACTACGCAGTTACACACCATTTGGGCAGTGTTCACAGAGGCCCCGCCATGCATTCCCCTCTTGAAGAGCACTGGTCTTCTGCCACCTCCCAGCCACTACCTGCGACAAGATGGGGCTGGGAGTTCCTCCTGGCTCTCCCTTCAAATGAAAAAGAATTATCTCCAGGGCCTCCCCGGTGGCGCAGCAGTTGAGCGCTGGGTTGCGAAGCTGCCCGCAGCCTCTGCAGCGCTGGTTCGATCCCCGGCTGCTCCCCAGCCACCAGAGGAGGGTCCCACATGGCACGCAGACCTCTCCTGCCGCCCGCTGCTCCCCTCAGCAGTGCACTTCGTCCATCTGCCTGCTCTGCTCCCCGCTCTGGCTCTGGTGAATTCTCTCACCCTCCCGCACTTCTGACTGTACCCAGTGCTTGTATAAATAAATCTTTAAAAAAAAAAATTATCTCCAGATAAAATTGCCATAAGGCATAACTCTCTCAGTTCTGCCTATCAGTATTTAAGACTGAGAGGGAAAAGACAGAAAGAAGAGTCCATTTTGCACAGCTGTTATTAAACAGGAAGAGGAAAAAATGTTCAAAAATTTGAATATTTGGACAAGTCTCTAGGACTGCAGAGGTCCCTGCTGAGGCGTGGGCTGATATGCTCGAGCATCACCTTGGGCCTGTGTGCTTTCTTTCTTCTGTGCCCAGACTTTCTGAAAGGTGCAAGAGATTTCTGAATCTTAAAGAGAACAATAATGGCCACAAAGCATGCTTTTGGCTGTCATCCCACTGCTTGAACAGCTCTATGGGTTCCTAAAATTTATTTTGGGCAGCAGCATGGCCCCACCACCTCCTCTGGGCATCAGCTGTGTTTCAGGGCACTGTCAAGTTCACTGTACCCAGCAGCCATCCCGGCATCCCGCAGCCTCTCAGTGGGTTGTGAGCAGCCCGACCTTGGCCTTTGCTTTGGCACAGCAGGTCCTGCCCTCTGAAAGCTCAGATGCTTCAGATAGGAGACTGTAGCACATCAGTGACGCTACAGACTAGTAGCTGGTTTCCTAGTAACATAGGGTTTAGTCTCCAGCTACCTCTGAAATAACTGGTCTCTCCTAAAAGCCCTCATTATCTGCAGGGCACTGCAAAATCCTCTCTGCGGTCTTTTAAGGGCCTCTCTGTGTGAACTCAGTTGATGTCGCACCTCTACCCCACTATTTCTCTTACGAATTCTTATCACAGAGCAAGTAAACCACAATGTGATGGCCTCGATATTTGAGTTCTTTAAAATTTGAGCAATGCTTCCTTAAGACATTACTGCTGGTAAGTTGTAATATAGATGCTTATTAGAACAGTCTAATAACTACATTGTAGGAACAATGATAGATCAGGAGGCAAGTTCAGAATAAACATGTTAATTGGTCCAAATCTTCCTGAGTCTTCATTTCCCAGAGGTAAGGGCAATGTTATAGGGGACCAACGTTTCTCAATTCAATGACAAGGCAGTGTGCAACATAGCTGTATCGGAAACAAAACACACCTACATTTTGGTTAATTATTTGGTGAAAACAGTCAAACCTAGACACGATGACAGCTTGGGTGCACCCTGGAAATGGTGTGTTAAGGTTCAGAATGTAAAAGTCTGCAGGTTTGCAATGTCTGAATGAGGTCTTAAGTCAGGAGCCCTGAATGATCTACCAGAAACGTTATTTATGGTCCAGTTTCCTGTAGTTAAATTGAAAAGTTGCAGTGGGGTGTGTATCTTTCATCAGTGACAAACAAATCTGTATTTGTACATCAAGATCTTGCTTTAAATCTAGAACATATTTGTAATTCCTTAAGTTGGTGAGCATCCTTGTCAGGAATTTCTGATGGCTGAAGTGAGTAACCGAAAAGATATTATAAGTAACTTAATTTCTTCCAAGAAGTTGCTTGGCTGTGCTGTTGGAAGTTGGCACAGGAAAAACATTTGAAAGGACTATGAACAAAAGGGTTTCCTGGCTGCAGGCTCTCCCTGTGGGGTGTTTTAAAGTAACACCTCAGTTTCCGAGAATGGGTGAAGAGAGGAATGCGCTGCATGGCTGGTTTTTCTAGGTAGTTGATGCCAGCTCTTAATTGTGCTAATTTTTTGTTCTACATTTTAAGACTTTAACAACCAGAGTCTGGAATCCAATTTGTCCTGCAGGTCATCCAGCAAGCTGTTCCCCTAACCTTGCAAGTCTCCCCACTTCCTTCTCTCCACCATCTCTTCCATGTCTTCCCTGCTACCATAGATACTTATATGATGTTCTCACCATAATAACTACAGATTTCCTTCATAATCATTTTCTAGTACCACTGAAAACCTGTCCGTGTTTCCTTGAAATTTATCTCATTATTTCCACAGGATTGTAACCGGGTGGTCCCCAGGAAAGGGGGAGGTTCCAGGTTCCCTGCCCCACCCAAGGGAGGGTAGAGCTGAGCAGGGAGAGGATGAAGCCGCAGAGGAGACTGAGGAAGGAAGCAGGATGGAGCCAGGTTTTGGGGGGCCTGGGGTGCACCTCTCCCTGCCCTGTAACAGGATGAATTTCTAAATTCAACAGCTTCCTTTTTCACATATGTCTCATTAAAGTTAATTTTGGAATGCATAGACACTTTACTTTCTTAATACAAATGTTACAGGGCAGGGAGAGGTACACCCCAGGCCCCCCCAAAACCTGCCTGCTCTAAATGGGTTCTGCCATCTGCGGTATCAACCCAAAACATATGAGACTTTAATGGGAAGGAACTTTAATACAATTAGGAAACAATACAGAAAAGGCAAAGAATCTAGTTTCTAAATCAAGCACCCAATGTTACCCGTCCCCTCGTGGGTAAAAGTCCATCCAAATGGGATTGGCCCAGAGCAAGGCCCTAAAGCCTGCCACAAGTCTAAAGCATCTTCCAGTGGGGACCCACAGAAAAGGGTCAGAAACAACCAGACAAGCCCTGAAGGAAAAGAGCAAAATCAAAATCAAGATAAAAGCTGCCATTGTCACTTCCCCACGGGTCTCACCCACATCTGTGTCACCCCGTCCATGACCAAAAGGCAAGCACAGTTTCTTCACGTGTCTCTAGGCTCCATGCGCCTCCTCGAGGTCTCCTTCTGGCTCCATCCTGCTTCCTTCCTCAGTCTCCTCTGCAACGTCTTCTCTCCCTGCTCAGCTCTGCTTGGGTGGGGCAGGGAACCTGGAACCTCCCCCTTTCCTGGGGACCACCCTGTTACACAACTACCTCTCTGAAAACTTAAGCAAAAAGTCTTGAGTTGCTTTGAAGTCTCTTGTTAAGTCATCTTTTAAAGATATTTTATTTTTAAAAACATTTGACAAATCTTAAAAAAGTCCTCCAGAATCTGTAAACTTACTCTCCATGTTGACAAATATAAAGTGGTGCTTTAACAATTTGCTTTAACAATTTTTTTTTTTTTTAAATATAGTACCTGTGCTCAGATCAGGCCTTTTCTAATGAAATCTGTTTTGGAGATGTTGGTTCTGAGAGTGGGTTCCTTGGGTTAACTAACTCTGGGAAAAATTTCATCTGAGCGACCCTGTCAGTGGCACCAGATAGTTTCTCCATGAGACAGAGGCATTAGTTATATCTAAAAGAGCAGGTTTATTATAAGGGAGGGAAGGGCAAAGAATGCTTGCACAGACACAATTGGGCAGAAAGAATTTCCCCAAAAGGGACGGATTTGCTAAAAAAGAGGTTGCACAGTTGCAGGCAGGCTGCCTTGGGAGGAAAGAGGCCTCTGCTGCTTTGCAAAGGGAGAAGATCGGTAAAGAGAAACACCCGCGAAGTCACAGGCCACACGCGGGCGGGAGGGCTGCTGCCCGGTGCCAGTATGGAAATTGCACTGATATAGTCTCCTTCTTTTCTTTGGGAGGGGCCCATTCCTTTGTGGAGTTAACTTTTATTAATTTTGAATAACTATGCAGAATTTTAAAAAGACCTGAGATTCTCTAACAATCCTCAAACTCCATATCCTCCTTCCTTTGGGAAGCGTTCATCACTTTGAAGCTGTGACTAGGTTGATTTGTAAGGAGCACAGATTCTCTACAATGACCCTCAGTCTCCATTTCCCCACCTCTAGTCTGCACTTTGATACTCTCTATCACTGTCTGCTATTACTGTCTGATTCTTGCTCTAGATGTTGGCACCTAAAGTTTTTTTCGTTTCTGGGTGCCTAAAGATTTTTTATTTCTGTAGCTGGTTTAATGAGTATATTAATCACCTCTACCCTCACCTCCAGCTCCCAGAATTGTGTGAGCAAATCAGGAAAAAACTTTACCACTTCCCAAACTACCTAGAAGAATGAAAATTAAGGATATTGACCAAATTTGAGGTTTTCTCCAGAAATGACCTTTCTATAGGAGAAATCCATGTGTGTGCAGGACAAACATCTAATTACAGAACATCTGGCCCTTTTGTCATTTGAATGCCCCTCTTTCTTCTAGAAGCAGCAGACACCTAGACCAACCCTTGATTCAGAATATATACCCTCTTCTCACCCACTGAAAGCAGATTCCTTATTCTACAGGTAGATTCCCTGTATGGACATAGCTAAATTGATCCTTTCCTCCTTTTACTCTGTCTGATGTTGTTTTATTATTCAACCAACTAAAGGAGAACTGAAAGGTGGAGGGACATTTTCCCTGCAGTGGAAAAGTTATCGTCTCCTTAACGTCTTAGGCTTCTATTGCCAAAAAGCCATATCATTGTGTTTCATTCGTAAAGGATTCTGGATGCTTTCAGATTTTTAATCATCTATACTTCAACTGTTCCCCCTTAGTACTTCCTCTTTTTTGTATTCTTGTATAGGTCTGGAAGCTTGAGAATTTATTTTTCCCATATTTTATTTTGAGAGGTTTGCAAAATTTACGTCACACTAGAATTTTGAGATGCAGAGAAGTGTAGCTCATGTACAGTGCCATCCCTACTAAGACATATGCCCTAGTTTTGTTAAAACTGTTCTTGTTTATACAAGTTGCCTTGGCATCCTCTTGGATGTAGACTTTGTCCTAGATTTTTTAGCTTTCAAATGAGATATTATCAGTCATTCTATTAGGACAACATAGGATGGGTAAAACTAAGAGCCCTTTAAACTTCTGCCGTAGTGCCCTTGAGATTGGAGATCCATGTACAATGAGCAGAATTCTCCTTTTTACAGATGGCTGAATCTATAAGAAATCAACAAACCACTCATTTCTCCTCAACTCTGTTAGGAAACTATGCAACTAGCATCTTCCTTTAGAGGACAGCACTCAGGTCAATTGACAATTAAAAAGATAGGCTCTTGGACAGAGAGGATAGAAATAACTAACTCCTTCCAGCATCAGGTGGATACAAGAGAAGTGCTGGAGGCCATAGTTCCACCACCAACTCAGTGCACCAGACCATGGTGAGCAGATAGTCTCAGGGAGAAGGGAAAAGAACCCCCTTCCACTCAGGGTTATTATACTGGGAGCAATCAAATTCATGTTAGACAGATTAAGAAGAGAAAAATCAAATTTAATTACATATGTATAAAAAATGTACATGGATGTGGATTTTAAAGCCACTGGAGCAGGGCAGTGGCATTTATCTTAAGGTAAGGAATGGGATTGGGACCTGGGCTTCACAAAGAGAGGAAGAAAACTCACATTATAAGGAAAGGGTGACTCGTAGACAAAGACCAGCTGCTCTCAGTTAGATGCTCATCCTGCCATAGAGACAAGTTTCTCTAATAAAAATGTCATTTTTACAAAAATCCACCCCAATTTTCATTCTAGGTGTTAAAGGAATGATAAAAGTAATTCACATGCCAATGTGACCAGTCTTTAGAAGGCCTGTTCTGAAATTCTTCAGGAGATCAATCCTGCAGGTCAATAAAAAGCATTTGAAAGTGGAAGTAATTGGCTGCCTCTGGTGGTGGAAGAATTTCTCAAATAGCTAAAATGACACCAGTATTGTACCAGTTCATCAGCTGCTGTCAGCTGAACATCATTTCATTTATTTTCATATATATTTTAGTCCAATTAAAAGAATCAAAGCAAAACTTGTAGACTTTCATTCTGGTCCAGATTATAGGTTTTGTGGTAAAAATACAACTTTTTGTGGCATAAAATATTATAGTTAAAAACAGTATTTTTATTAAATTAAAACATTTCTGAAGCAGAAATGTACATGGAATTTAAGTGCACAGGTAATTTATAATTGCCTATCAATAAAGCTGCATGATTTTGCCAAAGAAAACAGAAATGCTAGTTTTCAAAACATATGCATATATATACACAGACAAAACACATTAGGGTACATAAACTAGAATATTTTCTCTCTTCTGGATATGATGAATAAATACTGGTACAAATTTTGCATACAAAATTTTGTGTAGACACATGCTTTCATTTTTCGTGAGTATATACCTAAGAGTGGAGTTATTAGGTCATGTGGTATTGCTACAATATGTTAAACTATTAAGACTTTCCTATTTTCCAAAATGGCTGCACCATCTTACATCCCCACCAGTGTATGACAGTCCAGATTTTCCACATCCTTACCAACATTTGTTATTATCTGATTTTTTTAGTTAAGCTCTCTCACTGGGTATTAAATTGTATCTCATAGGTTTTAATTTGCATTTCACTGAGAATATTTTTTTTTTTATAGAGGCATGCTTTATTTATTTGTTTGCTGGTTTGTTTGTTTGTTTTGTTTATACATGCACTGGGTACAGTCAGAAGTGCGGGAGGGTGAGAGAATTCACCAGAGCCAGAGCGGGGAGCAGAGCAGGCAGAAGGACCGAAGTACACTGCTGAGGGGAGCAGCGGGCGGCAGGAGAGGTCTGCACGCCATGTGGGACCCTCCTCCTCCGGTGGCCGGGGAGCAGCCGGGGATCGAACCGGCGCCGCAGAGGCCGCGCGCAGTTTCGCAACCCAGCGCTCAACCGCTGCGCCACCGGGGAGGCCCTCACTGAGAATATTTTTACAAGGAGGTTGATGCTGAAAATAAGCAAAAAGAAACTTAGGATAAGAGAACACATTTTCTGTCGTTACTCCCCTTCTTCAATCAGAGTTAAGGAAATTTAATGAACATCCTTTAATGAACTACTTTTAAATCAATCTAAATTTCCTACAAAGCTGTGAGCATTTTTATAAATGAGCATTCAAGATTTAACTTGCATTGCATTCAACAGCCAGTTGAAAGATTTTAATCAAATCATTCAAGAAATGAAGCTCCCCCTAAAATCATCTCTTAAAGCTTCTAATAAATGTAGTAGTCTAAAGTTTATTAAAAATGAAAACATTGAATTTCATGCTCACAAAAGTAAAAGTGGAAAAATTAAATTATGAGTTCAAGTGTTAACATTTAATTTTCAGTTTTGTAATATCCCTTTGAAATAGCTCAATTTAACAAAAGAGTCCTTTGACAAAGCTCCTGTTTTAATTGGGCAAATTTATAGTCCACAATTATCGTCCACAATAAAATGAAAAGAAAGTGGTTTGAGAACACTGATATATGGTTTTGCAACACTTATATTTTGTAAGAAGAATCATAAATAGATAGAATTTATGTTTTGTAAATTGTAAAGTTTTGGGCAAAGAAGATACAAAGACTGGAGGTAAAATAACAACACCTAAAAAGTGTTTTGGCTAAACTACATTGCATACATCCTCTCTTTAGAAAACTTTCTTGGCATTTTCTTCCATAGTTTAAAATACCATGTTTCAGAGAGTCAATTAAGGTATTAGCAATATCAAATTTTTCAAACCATAAAAAGAAATTTTGAATGAAACTGTAAATAAGTTTATGAAAATTGTATATATCTTCTCCCCCCTAAATACAAGAGATGGCTAAAGAGCAGATTCACAGCAATGAATTCATAAATTTATTCCAAAAATGATGATTCTGTTTATGTTACATTTTAATGTTCAAATGGTCACTAATAAAGTTTTTATTGTGCTTCAATGCATGCAGGTATGGGCTATCTTTATTTTTATAATTTTACTTTGATATCCTTCTAAGTCATTTTATTCACACACATATATTTATAATTTTGCTTATTTTAATACCCCCTTCAACTTCTGAAAGTGTCCTGTAAATTATATGATCATTCAACTTTTAATTAATATGATTTTTTTGGAAAACCCAACCCCTTGCTTAGCAAGGTATAGGAGCAGATAACTGATCAAATATCTAATCTGACAAAAATTTAATCTAATCTGACCATTTAAATGGCCCCTTGAGACACTACGTGTTTTCTCTGGGAAAGTCTTTTCAGCGTCTCCAGTTGATTTCTCTCTCACTGCTTCTCTCTCACAGGTGCTTTCTCTCCCTTGTTTTCTTTCTTTCTTTTTTTTTTTTTTTTTTTGGTAATGTTGGTTTACATCGTTGTTTGCATTTTGGGAGTATACTACCGCCCCTTCTTTCAAATGTTGTTAGCTGGAAAGTGATTACATACAATAAGCGAAAAAAGTCAGAAGGAGAAAGACAAATTCCAGATTCTGTCACTTCTAAGTGGAATATAAAGAAACTAACAAAGGAACAGGTAAAGCCAAACTTAGGAACTAACCCTAGCAAGTTATTAGAACTGAGGCACCTAGAGGAGAAGGGGGAGGGGTGATTTCTTACTGCTTGGTTGTTGTCTACCCCACAAGACTCCGAAACTCAGACCTACATAGTAATCTGGTAATGCTTTGTTGACCCAGCCTGAATTCGGCCCCTTTGATGGGGGTAAAAAAAAAAAAAGTTCAGGGTTTGGTGATAGTCGCTAGAATAGGTGGGCACCTAGCAGAACTTCTAGGTTAATTCTTTCTCTTAGTCACAGTTCACTGAATGCCTGTCTTAAGGGGAGAATGGTGTAATAGTCATGTACTGTGTACTGAAACATACAGGCACACACATGCACATTCATACACACACTGAGAGCTCAGTCCCTCTCTTGCCTAAGTGTTAGACTGCTATTATTTTTTGGCCCTAAATTGACCAAGGCTTGGTATAAACAATCAAAAAAAAAAAAAAAAAGAAAAAACAGGAGAAATGAAGTAAGATTAGCCATGGACATTAGGGTTGGAGAAGAGAGAGTGCTTTGGTCAGAGCAATGAATTAGAAAGTGGATTACCTAAGATAGAGCGTCTACGCAGCCTGAGGGACGAGGACCTGCTACCACAGGGCAGATGAAACCTTCGCACAGTATCTCTATGCCAGGGGTGGTTTGTGGACGGAGGGCCAGGACGTCGGCTGTATGACTTCTCAAAGGTCTTTCTAATGATGTAATAAATATCCTTAGGGAAAAAAATGCATCTGGTAACAAGATGAGAAAGGGTATCTTTTGACATATAAGGGAAAGGCATAATTATGTCTAAGAACAGGTACATAACTTAAAGTCTAATGGTATTTAATGCTACTTCATTGTTCACAAAAGCCAATAATACCTGTGATTTCCCAGCTCTTATGATCCCTCATTCTTTGTGTGTTTGTTACAATTACCCCCTTTTTGAACACTGATAACAGTTTTAGCTGTCCTTTATATTAAATGTGTTTTTCCTTTTGGTGGTAGACAGATGTTTGTGTTCAGATTAGTTTTATGTGTTCAATTTTAAGCACCTGGTATTACATGTGTCTCTATTTGTACACTTATTCATGTTGGGCTGTGTTATATTTTCAGTTGATTTCATAGGTGGACTTGATGCACACTCCTACTACCAGGATCATGTTGAGTTAAAGCCTGTTAACCTGTAAGTAAAGGTGTGATGAGATGGAAACATTAATCCTTCTAACTGCGCCAAAACTAACCAAACGTGAAATAATTTGGACCTGCTACTACTAATCGTTGGTTTAATTTTCCACTCATACTTAAACACACCTTTCACATGTAACCCAACATCATCATTGCTATTTTTCATTCTGGAAAGGATTTCAAATAGATAACATGATTAATGCTTCCCAAATGATGTTTCTATTTTTTTTTTATCAGTAGTTGACTGCCAAATTGGGGGTTGGGGAAGACAATTTAGTCAACAGAAGAGATAGTCATGTGTGTTTTGGGGTAGCATGGCAAAGAGAAAAGAGGAAAAAGACTAAGTTAGAATCCAGGCTCTACCTGTGTAATCTGAGGGGTCTTTCTTGTCAGCTCTGAAATTTGTTTCCCTCAACTGTAATATAGTTTTGTAGATGAAGGAGAGAGGATGGATTAAAATAGATAAGGTATATGAAAATTGTATATAATTGTAAATAAAATTGTAAATAATAGTATATGAAAATTGCCAATCATTGTGCCTTGTACTCAAATATTTGACTAGCCATCCCTAAAAGACATGAAAGGAAGTCATTAACAACAAAACAATTCAAACTGATCAGACTTTTGTTGTATGTAAGAAGGAATCTTGGTCACCTAATTGATAAAGTACTAGAAAACAATAAAATAGACCAGTGACTTCAGTCCATTTTAGAAAATTTCTAGAAAATTCTAAATAGCAAGTAAACAACTATATAAAATAATAATTATTATGTGCTAAACATTTTGAATCTATTACCTCACTTAATCCTGAGGAAAATACTATAATACACTAATAAATTAATTACTACTAATTAACAGTCCACTTTATAAAGAAGGACAGTGAGAATCATAAAGGTCAGGCAACTTTCCCAAAATCCTGCTATTAGTAGGTGGTGGAGCTGGAATCTTTCTTGGATGATGAACTATCACCATGCCTGATGTCATGGGCTTGCTCAGATGACCTTCCTATTCTTTAAGCCCAAAGTTCTGTTTCCATGATGATGAGTGAAGTTGTGTAAAATGTCACTGGTGGAAGAAACACATATGAAAGTCTTCTCCCACTGCCTATTTGCCACAGTGGATCCTGTCCTTATCTGCATCCAGGTTAAATTAATTTTATTCAAGCAGGATGATCTAAAGGAAGCATTGTTCACAGGAGACACAAATCAGCACTGTGCCTGTCACATGATAGATGTTTAATTAAATTTTGGTTTCTTAAAGCAAATCCAATTTGGGAAAACAGTCACCCTATATAACACTCCAGGACCAAACAGTGTCCACCTCGTTACTCATGCTATTGAGTGCTCGTAAATGATGCACACCCCAAGTTGATGTTTGTGGATTTGGGAGACTTGGCAGGGTTTGTGACAATAAAAGAGATGATCAGTGATTTGAACGTGAGAAAAGAACTGAAACAATGCCTAGGGTGATTTGGAGATCACCCCATATATATTTGTTATCTGATAAGAGGATGATGAATGATTTCTTTCATCTCCACTGCGAAAAAAAAAACTCAGTGGAGAGATTGCAATATGAAAAATGTTGGTCAGATGTCAGAAAGAACTTTCCATTAGGGAAGGTTATTAAAAACTGTAATTGATTAGTGTTGGTAATGAAATTACCATTCTTGAATGACACACACATATCCATGTACCTCAAAAGGGTATTCTGTGGCAAGTCCTAGAGACAACTGGCTTCCATCTATGCTCTCTGAAGACCCTTCCATCTCTGTGAAATAGAAACAATCAAGTATTCTTTTTTTTTTTTTTTTTTTTTTTTTTTTATAGAGGCATGTTTTTATTTATTTATTTATTATATTTGTTTGTTTTGTTTATACATGCACTGGGTACAGTCAGAAGCGCGGGAGGGTGAGAGAATTCACCAGAGCTAGAGCGGGGAGCAGAGCAGGCAGAAGGACTGAAGTACACTGCCGAGGGGAGCAGCGGGTGGCAGGAGAGGTCTGCGCACCATGTGGGATCCTCCTCCGGTGGCCTGGGAGCAGCCGGGGATCGAACCGGCGCCACAGAGGCCGCGGGCAGCTTCGCAACCCAGCGCTCAACCGCTGCGCCACCGGGGAGGCCCAACAATCAAGTATTCTTGTAAGATAACCTAAAAGGCTTTGATCAACTCCAGTCCCTTGTCAAAAGAATTTTTCTCAACTACCCTGCTTACTGCTGAACTCTCACACTTTTGGGGGCTGAATGTAAGATAAACTACAGACTTCAGATAGCAATTGTATAAAGTTTTGACTTTGACGTATTATGCATATTATTGTGTCAGATGAATATGAAACACCTTTTAACCATGAAGGGAGCAGGAAGCTGAAAGATGAAACCAAGCCTGAATTAAAATCATTGAGCATGAAACAATTTAAGAATCAGTGTATGTGCTCCCCACTCAGATGCAAATATTGTAGTTTATCCACTCAGCAGCAATCAGCCTGCCTGGGTTCTTTTAATGAGGCCTTTCTGTTGGATTTCTTTGTGCCCAACTTGGTGATGCTATCTTGCCACATGTTAGAGAAAAAGCCAATCTTCTGCACTAAATCATAGGGGGGTGAATGTTGGTTATTAAGCTTCATTAAGTCTCTTTAATCTCCATAAAGTACAAAGTCAGGTTTTCTGAGAAAGCCACTTTATTCTGGGTGTAGGAAAAGACAGAAAATTCCCCCACTGCTCCTCGGACTTCTTTTCAGGCTGGTGAACCGATAAACTTAGCATCAGAGAGATTAGTAGGAGAAATAAACAAGTTTAGTTACATGAATATGGAGAACCTATGTGTATGTAGAGTCTAAAGCCAATGGGGCAAAGAGAGTAAATATCCTCATGTAAGGAATGGGAGAGGAGAGAGTTGGGGGATTCACATAACAAGGAGAGCGGACTCATATGATGAATACCAGGTTTTCTGTAATTGCATATTAGCTCTACCATATAGATAAGTTCCTCCAATAGACAGTTACTTCTGGCAAAAATTATAAATCAGGGTAAAAACCACAATTTTTATTCTAAGTTAAGGGAGTATAGAAGTCCCTCATGAGCTCACAAGACTCAACTGACCTCAGGTTGAAATAATACACATGCCAAAGTGACATATTATTCAAAAGCCTGTTCTGGGTATTTGGGGAAGGCCTATCCTTCAAAAGGATTGGGATAATTCTTAGCATATTCCCAGGTGACATGTGCATGGACAGGTAACTATCAATTCTAGATAGGTGGTTACAGACACACTCACAGGTAGCTCTGCAGACTTCAAAGGAAGACTTCTTTCTCATCCATCTGTTTGATTGTGTCATTTCTTATAATCATAAAGTAGACCTTTCCAGTCCACAGTCAAATTGTGTGTGAATGTGTACATTGGAGGTGATATGATAGGGTGAAGGGCTCCAAGATGGACTTGTTTCTTCATGCTTTTTCTTTTTGCATAATACTAATATCAAGCTTAAAATAATTCCCTGATTAAAAAAATTGGTTTTTCATTCCATTTATAGTACTTCCATTTATAGTCATTCATCGGTTATTTACAACCAATGTGTGCTAGACCCTATGCTGGGTGCTGGCGAGATAAAGATGAGTAATATTTGGACCTTCAACAGCTGATGATCTAGAAGAAACTTATATAGAAATAAGTGGATCTGAAAAGATGTCCTCAAAGCCAATTTTTTGCAGAATGGGGCATGAAGTTTCCACTGGGAGATTTTGCCTGAGCTAATTTAGAAAAACAATGATGAGTTTATCAAAAACAACAACAACAACAACAAAGATGTACCCTGCATGGAGGCTAATTTGCTTGGCCATTCTGCAGAAAATAAAATTGAAATTTATGACAATCCAATCAGGTATTTACTACAGTTCTCACATAAAGTGAGCAAACTGATATTAAAGCAGCTGTTTAAGCAGAGTGTCCTGATGGGGACACTGAGATCCTCAGGCACCATTGTGCCACCATCTAAATGATGTCATTCATTATACTTAAAGCTATGGAGATGCTTTCAGTGGTTGTCATCTGGGTCTGGTTTGGGTATATGTGATACACAGCTTGGGGGTAGCCTGGACTGGGGTATGTCACCTTGACACAGCCACTAGTGACTGGGTGTAATTTTCAACCCGATTACATCCTGGGTCTCCGTCAGGATCTCTTCCATTCACTAATGCCACCTTTCACATGAGGAAGAGCAATGGGCGCTCTTTTCATTCAAATACAGAAGCAAGTGGCCAGTGGTGACTCTGAAGAAGATACGCACACAGTGGCTCATTGTGGAAGCAGTGATACCTACAGAAGAGGGTTAACAAGAGCATGTTTAGCCCTCAAGAAGAAAAATGGCTTGACACAGAGCCATGCAACTGAGAAGAGACATGGAATGCCAAAGAACATCATAGTGAGCAAATAAATTACTTCAAAGTTTGTCAAAATCATTCAAAATGGTTAGCATCTGGGTAGTGCAGAAATGAACCTCCATGAAACAGAAACTCTTTGCATAAAAATAATTAGATCTGGGCTGTGTATCGAAGAAAGGCAGCAGTAGAATTTCAGAACAGAGTTCCACAACAGAGGTAGAGAGATCTGATGACAGAAATTTCCATGAGGAAGACAACCATAATTGCATTTTAAAAGACTTGATGAAAACAGCTTCCCCCATCACTTTTAGCCAACCTTATTCTAAGAGATCCAAAAGTGAACTTGACTTTTTCTCTGGCATCTTGATTAGTCTTATTTACCGTTGCTGGAGACTAATTTTTCTTCACAAAAATTGGTACATACTATGTGACCACTGCTGATTGAGCGGCTGCTATACAACTAAGTTTTAGAAGCCTGAAGAGGCTAACCCCATTTCAGGACTGCACTGCAGCCAGCTCCCACCCATCCTTCCACTACCTTCTCTCTGCTTCTCATGATCCAGGGTCAGGAGAATCCCAACTCTGATACCAGGGCTACTACACAGAGCCAGCAGGCCTGCGTTGCCTTTCCTAAGGGTAGCTGTTTTGTAGCAGGTTGGTGCCAGGCCATTTTGCAATTTACAGCATTAAGATTAAGATCCAACCAAGAGGACAAATCAGATGTGTGTGTGTGTCTGTATATGTGTCCTTACGTGTGTGTGTGTGTGTGTTTGTCTAGGAGGTGGAAAGGTGAGACCAATATGCTTTCAAACTCTGATTTAAAAACCAATAACAAGGATTGATGTATTAGTAAACTGCAGCTGGATGAAAAAGGAGTCTATGACCTGCATCACACTATTTGTTTTTTTGACCAAGCACCTAAAGACTAATAAAATAATAACTCTGCCTATCCTGTTTTCATTTGTCCTTGATTGGCTTTCACACTTTCATATTTATCTACCTGTGCTGTTTGTCCCCTGTGGCAGCCAGAGTAAGATGTCTGTAATCTGCTCATAGCAAGGGCTGGTGCGCATTTCCCATTACTGAGTGTGCAGTTGCTGCCTGGGGGCTTTCATCAGCCCCCAGAAATGCTGAGCTCTTACAGAGGCATTAACTCTTGGGCCTGTCTCAAGGGTGCAGAGCACTACAACTGTAATGTACTCAGCACCTTCTTCAGAGTCCCAGCGGGCATGAGGGCTCCCCTTCTGCCTGCCTTAAGGAACACAAAGGTAGCAGAACTTGAGACATTGTTCTTTAGCGTTGGCGTTCTTTCTCTTTGCCATAGGCTTTAATAACTTTTTGATCCATCATAAGAAGTGATTATACCATTGTAAGGACTAATGTAAGAGCGCATGGTAATGTGTAGCCATTTGAGCAGCTAGGAATGAAATGACTGGGTTTATATAGTGAGGTTGGGCCACATATCACTATACTGTCGGTTCGTTCACTGTTGCCCTTGCTAGGCAAGGGCCACAGGGAACATGACTGGCCACACCTGAGCACATTGGCCATGACCACAACTAGTCACCTGCCCTACTCATCACTGGGGACTAGAGACCTTCTCATTTGACATGTGGAGTCTGCTTTTCATGCTGCCTCATGAAGTACATGAAGATTCTCCAAAATAAGAAAGTCTGTATCTGAATGGTCCCTCCAGGGAAGCTGTCAATTCCTGTTTTTCCCAGAATCCTCAACTTATTCTCGGTCTTTGTCATTGATGTCATTGGCAAGAGAATAGATTTGCATAGTGGTGTGGAGACACGAAGCACCTCCTCCCCCAAAGTTAAATAGCATAAGTAAAAAGTAGCTTCATCTTACCCTATTTCCCAAAGAAAACATCTTCTGATTTCAAAACTAAAACCAATTGGGCCTCCCTGGTGGCGCAGGTGGTTAGTGCCACACTGTGAAGCTGTCTGCAGCCTCTGCAGTGCAGGTTCGATCCCAGCCAGGTGGCGAGAACACCACATGGCCCAGCAGACCTCTCCAGTCTCACCCGCTGCTCCCCTCAGCAGTGTATTTCATCAGTCTGTCTGTTCTGTTCCCTGTTCTGTCTCTGGTGAATCATCTCACCCTCCCGCACATCTGGCCTGTACCCCGGTTCACGTATAAATAAATAAATTAAAAAAAAAAACTAAAGGCAATTAACAGAGTAAATATTGATAAATACTTTTTTTAAAATGTTATATAAACATCAAAAAATATAACCCCATGTTATGACAAGTTCTTGGAAGAAACAAGACATAGGAAAGAATATACAAATCACAGATGAAAACACACACACAAGCACACACATAACCCAAAAGTCTTAGAACAGCAACAGAAAAAAAAAAAGACAGTGACAGGCTTGTCAGGCGACACACTTTGAAATAACATCATTATCATATTACTTGATTTCATTCTGCCTGGAGGGTAGGTACCCCCACGTAATGGTGGTATATGTAACTGTATACATCTGTCCAAAAAGTTTGTATGGATATGATCTTAAAGATCCTCAAACTCATACTGTTCTACCCAGACTTGCTGATCATCATAGCATCATTAAAAGAGCAAATATTGCCGCCTTCTTTTACTACAAAGATAACCTTTCCTCCTTAGTAATCCTTTAGATGCATGGCCAGTCTTTTATATAATGTTACAAAACAACTTATATAATTAGGTGATTATATAAATTTAGTGCATCATTTACAGAAAAATAATACATCGTGTAATTCCATTCATTAAAAGTTCTTTTATCTTGTCCACTTAACTAATACAATAAAATTAATATTTATGGAAAAAAAAAAGAGCGACAGCTAGACAGTCTGTATCCAGATGTGATGTGATAAGACAACACTACACCAGCTGTGAAGTATCTTGCCACCTAGTCAAGTGCAATCTTAGACTGAAAGTATAGAAAATACAAGAATAACTAAATACAAGAGTAAACTAAATGCTAAAAACTAATACAAGAGTAAACTAAATCTCCTCATAAGGACACAATCACCCGAGTCTAGAATGTGGGAAATAGTATATGGTAAATTAAAAGGGAGGCATGAACAGTTGCTGATTAAAAGAGATATGAGGGTCAGACACCATGTCTGCACAGTATTTGGATTCTGGTTTCAACAATCCAACTATAATGAGCTGTTGATGTAATGTGATGCTAGGTGATTGAGGGAATGTGAATGTGGACTGGATAGTAAATAATTTAAGAAACTCTTTTTTAATAGGCATACCAATGAGCAGGCAAAAAAAAGAAATTCTTATCATTTGAGCAGAGTTTCTCAGCCTCAACATGATGAATTCTGGACCAGATCACTCTTACAAGTGGGAGCTGTGCTGTGAAATTTGGAATATTTAGCAGCATCCTTGGTCTCCATGCACTAAATGCCAATAACAACACCACTGCCATCCTCCTCAGTTTGTGACAACCAGCTAGTAAATGCCTCCTGGTTAAGAATCACTGAGTTAGAAATGCAAAAAGATGTATTAATGAGTGACATGATTTAATGTGACATGATTTGCTTTTAAACACACTAGCCAGAAAAACTTGTGGTGGGTAAGTGAATTTGACTAACATAAATTTTATTTTAGTTGAATTTAAATAGTGAATACATAGGAATTCAAAACACCATCCTTTCTACCTATGAGTATGTTTTATTTTAAAAAATAAATCTGTTAATAAAATCCATGATAGTCTCCAGTAGGATTACTTTATAATGCTTCCTTTCACAACTTCACCAGTGTTTTCTTCACAGTTTTCTTTTAAAATTTCACACTTCATGGTTTTCTCTGAAAACTCCTCACAGACATATTCCCAAGTGCCTGAAGTAACACTCCTAGAATTCCTACCTAGAATCAGAGGAACAGCCTCAGCCTACTACACTTTCTTTCCAAACCCATGTCAGTAAAACCCCACAATGGAAAATATTAGCTATACACAGGGCTGGCATTAAAGTGAAATGTAATGGATTCCTCAAAGTTCTCCCAAATGCTACCACTAATAGACAAACAAACAAACAAAAAACATTTTCTCCTCCTGTTTTATCTGCATTATGGAAGAGTATCACTGATTGGATGGATGAATAAAGTCCAGGACCCTGAATCTTTCTTCTAACTAAAAGACTGTGTAATGCTATAAAAAATCCACTCCTCTAAGTTCATTCTTTATCTTTCAGCTGAAATCCCCATTAAAATATGATGGAGCAAACTAGTAGACATTTGGACTGTGCTGTTCCGAATGTAGAGAAATAGAAGAGTAGAGAAAATATGAAAGGCTGACCAAGGCATTGCTGAAGGACCTCAGTCCCTGAGGTATACAGAGGGGAACAAAGTTTACAAGCAGAAGAGTGGCTATCAAAAAGCGAAACTAGAAAGTTGGAAACTTTTTCAGCTCTTCCAAATTATGGAAAAAGCGTCCTTTCCAAGTCATGGAGAGCATCATTGAACTGAGTTAATGGAAGAGAATTGCTAGATAGCATTATAAAATTGGAGTAAAACACTGTTTCTACTTGTATGATGCTTATAATTTTGTTGCAGGGAGAAAATTTACCAGAGTGCAACAATCAGAGCACAATTAATTTTGAAAATGAATGCCATTAGCTCCATGTGACATACAGCTGAGAGCCTAAGAGTTGTTATTAGCAGGGTGATAAAGTAATATGGCTCAGGTAGCAATAGTAGCCTTCACAGAGGAAGAGAAATTTCAGCTGAGCCTCAAAAATGAATAGAATTTGGATCAGCTAAGACTTTTCACATGAGAGTAACAGCGAAAGCAAAAGTATTCACTATTTATCAAGTGCCAATTATATAACAAACACTGTGTAGGAGTTGCTGTTGTAAGATGCTTAAACCAGAATCCTCACCTTCCCAAGTCTTCCTGCCCAGTTTAGAATCAATGAAAATGCACAGGTTTTGTCAAAGATATAGAAACAAGAGCAACTCCAGAGAATCAGAACCAAAATGGAGTGTGTGTGTGTGTGTGTGTGTGTGTGTGTAAAGAGAAATTTTAAGAAATTGCCATATGTCATTAATGAGGGGCAGGCAAATTCTAAATGTGCAGAAAAGCTGGCAAACTGGAAACCCAAGGAAGAGTTGATGTTTCAGTCTTGAGTTAGAAGAATCTGGAGGCAGAATTCCTTCTTCTTCAGGGGACGTCAGTCTTTGTTTATAAGACTTTCAACTGATTGAGTAAAATCCACCCACATTATTTAGGAAATGGTTTGTACTCAAAGTTTATTGATGTAAATGTTAATGTCATCAAAAAATACCTCATGTGAACATTAAACTGCTATTTGACCAAATATCTGGGTACTAGGCCTCGGCTAGTTGAGATATAACATTAACCATCACAGACTGGGATATAGGTAAAGGATGTAGGTGAAAGATTAGATGGTATAAGAGCCAAACTAGGATGATCCTTTAGCAGTCAACCAACAGAATGCTGGAGGTTTGGAAAAATATTTTTCCCCTGTCATCTTTACCCCAAGGCAACCAAACACTACCATTACATCAACATCACTCCTTAAAAGTTATGTGATTGGCACTTCTCTCCCAGGAAACCAGTCCTGTAATGTGATGTTTATACCTGATTGCCACACCTGAAAAGCAAGAAGCCCAGGTTTTTGCTTTCTTGTTGCTACAATTACATACACCAACAGCATGAGGTACAGAAGCTAATTTGCAGGTTGTAAAAAAGGAAAATTATTTTTCAGTTTCTAAGTCTTTAAACAGCTGATATTTTCTGTTATAGGTCGAAATAAGTAATGACAATGACTCTGACATGCGGCTGCTGGACTTGACTTAGGAAGCAAAGCACCACTGACAACACCTATCTGCATCCACAGGACTCACATCTCACCTTCCAGAGAAGGGATTGCACCTCCCTGCTGTCCCAAGAATCACAGAGCTCTTCAGTCAGCCCTACGTATCATTATCATTGTTCCCTAGATGAGTTGTAGGTGCTTGGGTGGGTATTTTTTTAGTCCTTTTCTTCTTAAATGAATACTTGTAAATTTCTTTAAATTTGGGGGTTTTAATTTTTTAATGATATTTAATGTGAGGCATGCGAAAATGGAAAAAACTATGAAAACCTTCTACAGTCAATGTTGGTGTGTATCATTGAGGTGTGAAGTCAATATTGATGGCTACTGCAATGACCCTGGCCTGATGGAGTTTGCATTAGCAAAGATGACCTATGGTTACCAGCCACAGAAGTAGATACTGTGACAACTGATAAATGGCCATAAATAGTGGATCCACATTCAGATGGCACATGGATCATTTTTCCAACCTGGAGTCTCCTTTGTCCTTGACTTTTCAACACCCAGAATAATATGGCAATTTACATTTTCAGATTTATACAAGATATCTTGTCCTTCCTGGGTTCTGAAAAATATATATCATGAGTGCATGGAAGAGTGAAATTATTAGTAGAATACCTCTACCCTTTGGAAAGAATATAGGTATATCTGAGTTCCACGTTTTCTACTGTTTTTCCCAGTCTTGACACTGGTGTTGGATCTAAATATACAGTTTGTGGGCATGTGGGTCCAAAATCACAACCATATGTCTGCAATCAGGAATGCTGCTCTTGGGGTATGCAAAAGGAGCATTAAAGTAGTGGGGGATTCGCTACACTTACTTTTAAAGAAGATATTTATATTTGTTCTGCATCAAATTTTCTTGCCTACCCTACCCCAATAACCAAGAAAGTAATGTGGAAAAATGGACTATACTGAAAATACATCACAGCTTTCTCCATTGGTATGTTTCAGTGACTATTTCCTATATGAAAACAAGTTTTGCTCTCATTGTATAACAACCAAGATGAGGCTTTCTATATAGGCCACAAAATTGTGTCCATGTGCATTATTTAATACGGGGGTTGTTGACTTGGCCAGTACATCCCAAACTCAGTCTATAAAACATCTAAAGTTGTATGTGAAAATTGTATGTATTATGTGCATAGAGGTTATTTTTTTTCCTCTTCTTATTTAGAATCCATATGATTGGTAAGATTCTCTTGAGAATGGAACTTAGACGAAAGTCTTGCTGGATCCTACCATTCCTAATAGCACCCTGGGCTTTCTGGAGGCCTGTTTTACGCTCTAGTCCCTGGAGCATTCCCTTAGGTCATCTGACAGCCATGAACGCCATCATTATTCATTCTACTGAATAAACCCAAATTCAGAAAGAAGAGGCACTAGTAGGGACTTTGGGGATGGTCAAATCTATGCCACCATTCCACATTTGAGGGAGCTGAAGCCTAGGGATTGACTTGTCTACAGCCCTGCATTTATGCAGAGGAGCGAGCACTCGGGCCACAGGTAGGAGAATGTAAAGGACAGAGGGTGGGATTTGGGTTCCGGCTTTACTGCAGTGCCGTGGACAAGGTAGGCTACCCCAGCACCTGTGTTTTCAAATCTGCACAGTGGAACTATAATCTCTGCCTCCCTTGGGTGAGATGAGAATTAGATGAAATGTCAGAACTACTCTACTTTAAAGCATTCCATAACTGACAGAGGCAGTTATTATTTAGAGTCAGAGCAATTCACTGAAGCCTGTGTTGGTACACATGTACCAACGGCTATGAAAAGCCCATGGAAACACCAAATTCCTAAATTTTCCAGTAGTGGCTTGAAAAAATTGACCATGTTCACATGATTAGAAATCATGCAAACTGAAAATAGCATTTCTTAATTTAAAATTTACTTTTCTATTAAACTTGTAATACATACTTCTATGGAGAAAGCTTACAGAAAGTCAAAAACCTAGAAAACCATGTAGAGAAAAAATAAAATCAGTGCTTACATATTTAAATTGTCACTTCATTATTCCCTCCATGCACAGACAAAACAGTTAATACTTCACACAATAACACCATACTAACTTTTGTTGCCATTTTAACTTTGCATGAATTTGTACATACTTCTGAGATGCACTGCATATAACATCTGAAGAGGAAAAATTACTTAGGTGATTTTTCTATGACTATTAACATCAACATTAACAATATTGTAAATGTGTTTCAGGTTTTAATCTTTCTTCACTTAAATAATTAACTTACAACTGTTCCAGTCCCAACCCCAGCAATCCATAATGAGAATTCTAAAGCTCCAGAAAATTTTCTACTTATCAGAAAAAAACTGGATCTCTCCTAGCCTCTTCTTACTTCTTCTTTCTATACATCCTCTTTGTATTCTTCAGAGGTTCTGCTTATTCAGACAAAGTCATGAAAAGGAGTGTAAGGCTGTGCAGTAACACCCAACGTTTCTCCTTAATCTGGATAATTCCATACTGTCATGTTGCTGCTTCTTATGACTGAGTACTCCCAGCTCTTGCAGCTTTGCCTCCTATTTTAAGGACCCATTCTGCCTGTACAGTCTCATCTGCCTGAATCTTACCAGTCAAAAAATGTTGCAGATCCAGGTTAAGTGCTGTCGTCAGAAGTGAGCCTACTAAAACTAAAGATTAGACATCAGCTGCCCAGTAGCCCCTAGTGCTCTCTTGAATGTAGAGGGGGAAATTTAAAACCAGTGTTATTTTTCTCTTTGAACCATCTTGGCATTCTGTCTTGTAAACCTTAGCCAAAGGTGCCCTGAAGTCCTCTGTCAACAACTTAGCCTTTCTTAAGTAACTTCTGCTGACATTATGTAGGACCACAAGAAACTTGTTACTTTCCAGTTTGACTTCTATTTATTTCAGCTTCCAGGCATGTCTCAAAGTCAGCAAAAATTAAGTAGAGGATTAGGGAATTCCCAGAGCACAGAAAATACCTTGGAGTGTGGAATATTCTACATCAGAGAAATTTCATCTCTTAGAAAAGCTCTAAGCTAATACTTCTCTGAGTATCTTAGCATTCTATTTGCCCTATTATGTGAGGGTGTGTGTCCCAGAAATGAAAATGTATGTCCATACCACTCCAAATTTGAGAGCTGGCTGTTGGCTTACTTGTTTTGAAGATAGCTTGACGTCTTGCCCTAGCAAAACATTGACTTCTTTCTTTTTTCCCTTCAGAGAATTAAGCCTTGCTATCTTGTAGACCTAAATAAGGGAGATTGCCAGCTTCAAAAGACTGGGTCTAACAAAATATAGCAAGGCTGCCATCTGTCTCACTTAATGAATGGGACACTCATGATTGAGAGGAATTTGTCTTCATTAGGACCAGCTAAAATGTATATTGCCAAGCTGAAGAAATCCGTCATGACTGCTAAATTGTGAAGCAAATAAAAACTACAATTGCTCATTTCAATCTTTGAAAATTAGAAAGGAATCTTGCCAAGAATAAATAATCTTCATTTTAACCCTAATTTAAAAAATTATAGTGTCTCAAAATGTGACTCACTATGAAGTGACTATTCTGGCTAATTATTTCTTAAAGCAAATACTCACTCATTAGTTCTGAGTTACTTTAGCATGTAACTAGGAGAATTTTTACAGCTGATTAGAATTCAAATAGTCTGATGACATTTTAGCCCAAGGTAGTATCTGTTTTCAAGGGATAACTGAATTAAGTAGGAAAAATACAAATATTCAACCTTTTTAAACTTAGAAATGTTGAGTGTCTTTTTTCTTTGTTTCTTACCCATTTAAGAATCATTTGTAACCTGTGCTAGAGAGAAGATGTTTAGGTTTCTACCAACAGTGTTCAAATATTTGTGATAACTTAAGAACCACAACTTAAGAATGGTGTGTTCAAAAGCAGAACTGATAAAGGAAAATACTGTTCCTGTAGCTGCACAGTGTGCAGTGCAGAAAGGAAGCAGATGCATTTTGAATTTTAGAAAAATGCATGCACCAATAAAGAATTCTCTAAAATAGAGAATTATCAAAAGAATTCCAAATTTGTGGGTAGCATGTCTTTTCATCCTCAAAAAGCTTACTCTTTTTACTAAAGGCCAAGAAAAAAAGCACTTCTAGAAAGTGGATCAAGTTTCTCAAATATTGGTATTCATAGAAATATTTGGTGTCGGGTGAAAAATTAATTCTCTTCCTTGGATGTGCAAGCATGTTAAGGGCAAGAATCATGTTAGACGGTGAAATAAAAAAAAAATTCAAGGAATCTAAAATAGGCTTTGTCTTGAACTTGAGAGTTTAATTAATTGAGGAAAAAAGGAATGAAAGTGGGAAGCAAGGAAGGGAGAGAGAAACAGAGGATGGTAGAGTGAAAATAAAGAGAAAGAAAGGAAGGGTGAAATAAAAAGGAAAGAAGGATCCACAACTGAAAGTCTTCCTAATTTGCATTTGACAATGTCAATCTTTAACTCAGAATTATTGTTCTATTTTTCTTTGAGTGACAGAAAACATTGACCCACTTCCCTTTAGGGACACACTTTCCCCCACCCCCTTTTTTTTTTAAAGTTAAGTTTTTCAAAAACATTCCAAAGAAACCAATGATCTATCTAGTTACTCTATTCATAGAACTGCTTTGGTGGGCAACCTTACCAGAATCTATTCGTTAGGATTAACTTTTCTCCCAAGTAGCTAAAAAAAAAAAAAAAAAAAGTAGTATAAATAGGATAGGGATCAACATCTGCTCTTATTTCAAAATTCTGGAGATAGCAAGGAGTTGAGACCTTTGCTGGATAGCCTCTTGAGACAGGCCCCATGCTCCTTGTCTCTTGCTGCATTATTTTTTGTACTTCTTTTTTAAATTACTATTATCCTATTTATTTTTATATCTTTTACATCATTGTGTATTCCCCGTAAAATTCCCACCACCAATTCACCCTTGATCCTTCACCATAGTCCCTGGTGCTCTTCTCTCCCCTGTTTTGATCCCTTTTCCTCCCCCTCCCTGTAGAATGTCTCTTATTCATGGTCACCTACTAGTTTTATTATTATTATTATTGTTATGTTTTTTGCTGATCCCTTATTTGGTTCCCTTGCATTCCTCCTATCAGTGAAACCATTCGATATTTTTCTTTTTCCTTCTGACTTACTTCACTGAGCATGATCCCTGCTAGCTCCATCCATGTTGCTGTGAATGGCATGAGTTTATCTTTTTTAATTGCTGAATAGTATTCCATTGTGTATAGATACCACATCTTGATCCAGTCACCTATTTTGGGGCATTTGGGTTGTTTCTACATCTTACCTATTATAAATAGTGCTGCAATAAACATAAGGGTGCTTATCTTTTTGAATTAATGCCTTGCTGCATTGTGCATCCTCCTATTCTCAAGATTACTACATGACTCAAAGTTCCAACCACTGCTTTTGTATCCCAGTTAAAAAGAAAGGAACAGAGACAAGGAAGGGTGTTTCTTTCATTTAAGAATATACACACTACTTCTACTTATATTCCACTGATCAAAATTTAGTCCAGGCCCTCCCCAGTGGTGCAGCAGGTTGAGCGCTGCACTGCAAAGCTGTCCACAGCCTCTGCAATGTGGGTTCGATCCCCGCTGGCTGGAGAGATTCCCACAAGGTGTGGCAGACCTCTCCTGTCGTGCCTACCGTTCCCCTCAGCAGTGTATTTCTGTCATCTGCCTGTTCTGCTCCCTGCTCTGTCTCTGGTGAATCCTCTCACCCTCCCACGTCTCTGGCCTGTACCCCAAATTTAGCTACAAGGAAACCGGGAATTGTAGTCATTATTCTTTTTTATTTTTTAATTTTAGTTTTATATTCCCCATACAATTTCAACCCCCTTTCTTGATGGTTTTGCGTCTATCTAAAAACCAGGAGCTTCATGTCTTAGTTTAGAAGGGGAAATGTATATTAAAGAAACCTTAGTAATCTCTGCCACGCAGTTCAAGCTAGTTGACATGATTTCTTGGAATAATGTTTTCATTTAATTTCATTATTTTCATTATTATACATTATAGGAAAAAATGCATGTATTCTTCAATACTATGAGGAATTAATTATTGACTCTGTGAAATGAGAATTTCTACCTCATATTTCTGCCTTTCTTTTTAGAAAGAAAAAAATAGATCTATGATGCTAGGTCCTTCTATGTTTTCCATAATTCTGCAGAGTATACTTTAGCCTTTCTTCCCTTTATATTTCAAGAACCAATCTAACATATTGCTTGATCCTCACTACTCTACTACAATAAATTAATTTTTTATAATTTATGAAGTCATAACTCTGATTATTTTATTTGATGGCAACTTCTCTTCTGAATTGATTAGTAGCATCATTATTTTCTTTTTATTCCCCTCAACAAGTATGCTGAGGAAGGTGGGGCAGGACAAGAGAGTGAAAAATAGATGATCCTTCTTTTTCTATTTTCTCTTAGTAAAACTCAAACCTGTGATTCCCTTCATCTGTTTTCTTTCAGCACTTATTTATTATTAAAATTTGGTGGGTACATAATTTTTAGTGTGTCCTATTTGATAATCTACTTCTCTAAGAAAAAATGCAGTTGAGGGAACTCATGCAATTTTTGAAATCAGATTTTATCATACCTTCCTTCTAGATTGTGTGTGTGTGTGTGTGTGTGTGTGTGTGTGTGTGTGTGTGTGTGAGAGAGAGAGAGAGAAATTGACAGAGAAATCTTCCAGGTGCCACTTACTAAACTATATATCCATTGATGAAGCATTTTCAATAACTGAAAAGTGTTGGTTATATTTTCTCACACCTTGTGTTTGCAAATCTGGCAGCTGTCACTGATGACAGACAAGATTGGTTGACTAATGTTGCATACACACATTCCACACAAACTTCAACACTTGAGTGTACTTTCTAAACAATCCCATTAAGATGCATAGTATGACCCATTTCCCTCCTTCATAAATACCATAATATTTTAGGAAATGAAAGTAAAAAGAAATGAAATGCTTTGTACAACATGTTATTTCTCTGTAAGATCAATTTTCGATTGAAAATGACCTCAACAATTTGTTTGCTCCACTTACAGAGTAGAAGACTGGTCTATAGGTTCTCAAACTAGCCTTCTTCCCCATACATTGGGTGGCCATCAGCTGGCAAGCCCAACTGAACCAGGCCTTGGCTATTGACTGCAGTCTAACACTTTCTCCCCTGGGCTCTAGGCGGGCCCATCATCAAATCTCAGGACTGCTGTTGTTGGCTCTTCCCGCCTCTCCTTCCCTCTGCTTGGATGGGAGCAACAGAAAGTCCCCTTCCATTGGGCTTGCATCTTACTGTTCGGTTTTCTTAGGTCAATTAATAAATCCAAGACCTCAGATCACTGTTCTTCCCAAAAGACAGAATAGCTCAGTGCTGGCTGCCACCTTCTCTTTTTACTCATGGCTTAAACATACTTCCAGTTACTCTAGTCAAACCTCATGATTTCTTGCTAACCAGCAGAGATAATTTACTTTCAACTACTTCAAATCAGACTCTTCTAAAGGCTTGCTCCTAAGGAAGTGATTTTGCAAATAATTCCTTAAAGTCACTTTTTTTTTTTAAACATCTCACATAGTTTCCTTTCTTTTAAACCTTTTTTATAAAGGGAATTACTCTCTCTTTCCACTTACGGCTTTTTAAATTTAAAATAGAAGTCATTGAATACAGTTTTACAAAATAGTTTACTTGAATCACCTAGGTGATTCAAGTAAATCACCTATGTGATTCAATACAAAATCAAAAGCCTAAACACCACTGTTATTCCTACTGTGTTCAGATAATGACAATACAAATAGAGTGTCATATGTCAATGTTAATTAGCCTTCCTGTTGCTTTCTCAGCCTTGCTTTGCGTTATGCAGCCTTTTCTTTGTACAAAGTTTTTATTATGACAAACTATTACATTTAACTCATTTATTCAACCCATACCTATAAAAATTTATTTAGGTTCTTCTATAGCTATCCTTCTTGCCATAATAATAAAAAACAGAAATAATTTATTGAGCAAGACTTTTAGATGAAATGTAATATATAGAGCGCCAAGTTGATTTCTATCAGGGAGTGGAATTTTGGGCAATTTATGTAGCATGCTTACCTTGTTTCTGTAGGACAGCAATGCTCATTGATACCATTTTATTTATATTTTTAATTCAGTTGTTTAGTGTGGTGAATTTCCTTTGTAAGTCAGTTGATTGATCTTTGTATTTTTTTTAACATCACACAGAAAGGCCATTGATTATGAAACTCAAGCATCTAAAGTTCACCCAGAAATTGAAATAACGTGGACCTTGTAAAGCTCTCTTTGTGCTTCTAGCCCTGCAGAGGTCTTGCACGAAAGACTCTGTACTGAATGGCATTGGTCCCATGGCTCTCTGTGAGGAAGGGAATTTGGGGGAAGGGTCGAGAAGGTGAACTCTTCATCTTGTTTTATTCCTTCTCATTGTTTATACCCTTGTTTCAGGGTCCATGGTCATCAAACCTCTGATTTTATTGTGCCTGAGCTTTATGTTTCCATACTTATAAATATGGGACTACATGATAATTACTCCCTCTTACAAAAACAGAGGATTTTCATTAGTTTCCCTACAAATCTGAGAGCTTTATAATAGATGCCAATAGTGACACAATTATTAGCATCAATGTTAACTTTATTTAATGTATGTTTTGTTTTCTAAGATATAGATACTCCAGCTTCATCCTGTCTAACTGAAAGGGAATTTGGGGTTAACAATTCGAAATACTTTTAGGACCTTTAGGGAAAATCTGAAATGAAAAGTATTAATTTCCACATCAGTTCCTAAAGCAAATTCCTGCTTCAGAATTACATTTATTTCTCATTCATCCTGTGCTAGAGATGTATAGGTAGAACTCCCTCTGAGACTTTATGATCTGAAAACACCAAGGAATTTATGCCACTGTAGGTTAAAAGACCAAAAACTGCTTCTTCCTAGTTGAGATTGCTTTTCAAATTTTTCTAAGACTAGCTGTATGTGACAAAAAATCTGCTACCTGGCAACTTCCTCTATCCACAGCAAAACTGAGAACCAAGAAATAAATAAAAAAGGGTCTCTGATTATCCCAGTAAATATAAAATGAATATGAAAGTCTTTATTAAAAAAAAGTTCTTTGACCATTTGCTTAAATCCTATCAGTTTCTAATTTATTCACAGTTCCAATTATATTAATGATAAATGTCAATCACATTAAAAGGAGAAAAATAGAAAAGGGGTATGGTATAAAACATGCAGAAATTCAGCAATTCATCATATACTCTTTAGCTAAAATAACAGAGATAGAAAGCAATGTAAAAATCCACATAACAGGGCCTCCCTAGTGGTGCAGGTGGTTGAGCACAGCACTGTGAAGTTGTCCGCAGCCTCTGCAGTGTGAGTTCAATCCTGGCTGGACAGGGAGATACCCACATGGTGTGGCAGACCTCTCCTGTCTCACCTGCTGCTCCCTTCAGCAGTGTATTTCATTAGATCTGCTTGTTCTGTTCCCCACTGTGTCTCTGGTGAGTCCTCTCACAATCCTGTACATATGGCCTGTACCCCAGTTCTTGTATACATGAATAAGTAAATCTTTTTTAAAAAATCCATGTAACAGTTGTATGAGGACAGTTAAGGTACAAAAGCATATATTTAACAGAGTCTGTGGGAAATTTTATTTTGCCTCACAGAGCAACATTTTATTCATATTAGGATAAATCCAGATCATCGATGGAAACATTTTTGTGCATTAGAAGCAGAAAATCCTTACTCAGGATACTTTCATCTATCCTAAAATTCTATTAATTGTTAATTTTTTTAATTTGAATTAGATACTTTACTCTCATTTACTGGAGAATTTTTCAAATAACTGTATGGATCTTCATTGTCTATAATTGTAATAGAAACCCTTCAAATGTGGTGTTGCTGAGCCCTGTATAATCTGAATATTATGTGGTGGCCCCATGGTCAATATGGCCTTCATAAATATTAGGTATGTAAATTTCATCTTGGAAACCTCTCTATCCACTAGCTAAAATAATGATGGTTAGGTATTTAAAAGCTTAAAATATCAGAAATAGCAAAGACATTCCCTGAATGTTCGAAGTGGGGGCCATATGAGAAGTTTTTGGGGTTTCTAGGGGGATGAATATATTTTCAAAATGGTGAGCCCTAGTACTAGTTCTCTGGAATTTTCTCCTTTGATAAATTTTTCACCACCTCACAGTTGCTGAGTTTTCTATTCTATTAGAATTCCCTGATTTTTACCCTTGCAAAGATATCAAAATCCTGGGGTATTTCATGGAATAGGGAGGTGTTTTCAGAAAGCATGAACATGGCATGCTTTCTCATGGGAAGTATTTACCCTCCAACCCAATATTCACCAAAACAAGCTTGCTTCTTGGCACATCCTCAATCTGTCAATACACTACAAAGGGATATCTCTTGTCTCTTGATAGCTGCAGCTTATATCAAATTGGGATATGTTGTTCCTTTCTCATTCATGGAGAAGTCAGATTTACATTTTGTTATGTAAAACTGACAATACCCAAAAAATAATACTGGTCTTGAAGTTTCTCTGCAGCTAGTTAACATACTAGCATTTGAGAAATTAGCTTATGAGTGAGACAGAATTAAATGATCTTTCTCAAGCCATGTTAAGGGCCAGTAGCTACTTTAATAAACCATGGTCAAGGCAAACCATGACCACTGTTTCTTCTTTCACTACACCCTTGCTGAGTGCCTGCTGTGTGAGAGGCACTATGCAGCTAACAAAGGATAAAGCAAAATAATAACTGGAGTTTGCCCACAAGGAGCTCCCAGTCCAGCTGGGAAGAGGTGTATGAACTTAACAGCCCTGAGCCAATGCTAGAGGCTTCCCTGCACAGTTAAGCCTGAATAGCACACGCTAGGCAGAGCCCTACAGTCCAGGAGGAAAGAGCGTATTCACAACTTTCCTGTCTCCCTATGTCTTCATCAAACTCTCAGTGAACATCTATTTTGAGCAAGAAGCTAGAAAAATAATAGACACACATCAAATCAAATCCAGTTGGCCCTTAAACAACACGGGTTTGAGTTGAATGTGTCCACTTACATGTGAATTTTCTTGTAAATGTATAATAAATTTAGTACAGACTATAAATGCATTTTCTTTTCTTTTTAAGTTTCTTACTAATGTTTTCTTTTATCTAGTTTATGATAAGAATACAACTTATTATACAATAACATACAAAACATGTTTAATGATGGCTTATGTTATCAGTAAAGTTTCCAGTCAACAGCAGGCTTTTAGTAATTAAGTTTTGGGGAGTCAAAAGTTATACATGGATTTTCAATTGCTTGGGGTTCTGCCCCTGCTCCTGCCCCTGCATTTTTCAAAGGTCAGCTCGATCCTTTATATGTCTTTGCCTTGAGACTGCTTACAAAAGAAATTTTGGTAGCTTCAGGTGGTCTACATTGCTTCCTTTGGGTTCAGCTTTTGGAAACTACTCCTGTTCTCTCCAGGATTTTGAATCTCAGGAGGCCATAGGTTGCCCTTTTCCTTTGGCCAGAAGCGGGCCACATCTTTTGTTGTTCCTCTGTATGAAAGAGAAAACTGACAATATGAACCCTATTGATCAAGACCTGAATAACAGATGCCAGAACCAAAGTCACCCATTTCATACACCAGAACAAGTCTGAAGGAACTTGGAGTTCATGTGAATGGTAGCAAGTCTACAGCTTCTAACAATGAAAAGCAATCATGACCACTACTTGCTTCAGTGATATCAACAGGCTTATTCTTGTTAATCTGTTACCACGTTTTCTGACAACACTTTATTCTTGACATCTTTCTGAGAGTGGTGTCCGGGACCTAGTTCTAAGGGTAGTATTAAATTAAAACCCAGAACAGAAAAGGAACTCATTAAAGGAACAAAACAATGGTAGAAGCCCACCTCATACAACTCTGGCATAATTGCAGAGGTTACACAAGACTTTTTCCTGCTGCTGTTTCTAACAAACTGGGTATTATTAATTATGATTACTAACATCATCATCACCATCATCATCATTATCATCGTCACCATTGAAACCATGATAGCAGCATTTAAATGGTGAGAATGACTCTAGGTGTCTTTGTTGCTGTGACCTACAGAATGAAAGTATGCTCTCACATTGGTAATACCAACTCTGCCATCTTATGGAAAATACTGGAAGTACCTAAGCCTTTCATTCTACTTCAAAGGCAAGGATCTGCTGGTAAGAGAACAGAAAGACAAGAATATTACACCTCCTCTATTTCTACATGTTTTTAACCTTAACATTTTACCAGCAGAAGTCATTTAAAAACTTCCAATCTTGAACAATTCTTAAATTGCTTGCCAACCGAGATGTCTCAATCTTGATATTGCAACTTAATGTAAAAATCTTGAATGATATTTTATATCAATATGAATTTCTACTGCCCACTAACACTGTGTAGTGATTCCACTGTATATTAACTTCTTTTCTACAGATTTTTGAGCTACCAGGTGAATTATTTCAAAGAGTGCATTCCTGTTATTATGTTGGTAGCCTGTGAAAAATGAATGTCTCTTTTCTTATACAAATTGGTAACAAGACTTGTTTTCACACTTTCTCTTTACATTTTTTGTGTATATAATACCTGTATATTATACTCATATTCTAACGTGATCAAAAAATGTTATTTAATAGGAACTGCAAACATTTTTTATGTCTATGGAAACTTTGATTCTGGGTACATTTACAATAAGTTAACAGTATAATAGACTATTCTTTTCAATTATAAATAAATCTTATGTTGAAGTAAAAACTGCTTCTGTTTTTAATGTTTTTTTCTCCATTATGGTATAAATTTAATATAGAAACTTGGAAAGGGCATGCATCTTGAATGTGAATCTACAGTCCAGAAATCAAGGAGTTTCCTGTGACTTCATACACAAATAAAAGTTAAATCTCAGGCTACAAGATTGTAGGAAACACAGATCCTTCCCCATACAATTCTGAGCACCCCTGAGGAGGTCTCAAATGGTCCACAAATCCGTACAGGGGTTATGAGTGCAGGTCCCCACAGCCCCGCTCCAGGCTTCTCTGCATTGACTTTCTCCTAACTTCTTTCCCCTGTGGCTCATTCCAGGCAACATCTTCCCAAAGCAGAAACTGAGACGTTCTTGCTGTTTCCCAAGGAAAGCTGAAATCTCTGTACCTAACAAATTTTACTGAGATTTGATAGTCTCATGTCCAAAAAAAAAAAACCTTTAAGTACATTTCAGATACCAGTGGGTAAGAGTCACTCTGAGTTCACCTTCACTGACTGGTCTCTCTTCTATCCACTCCTGTCAACTCCGGCCTGCTCTCCTTGCTGCCAAGGAGACCTGCCCATTGTTGATTTCTACATTGCTTCTGGATCAGCTTTCCAGAAATACCCTCCACCTCTGCCAGTTGCCCTTGAGACAATTTTCCTTGAGACGAACAGATGCAATTCCTTCCTTCAACTGGTTCACATGTCTGTGTCTTGAAAGGTTATGGTTTGGAGGACCAACTAAATATCTTACTTAAATATATGAGACTTCAGATAACAATTATCTGGAGTTGTCTGATAAGTTAACTATCAGAGAAGGTGAAGGAATGTTAATCATTAAGCATTTACAATTATAAAATTCCCTAAAGACAAAAGAAAATTTCCAGGACTTGGTCTCTGGCAGCCCTCAAGAGCCCACATATTGGTAAGGAAAGGCAAATGCAGTATTTGTAAACTTGGAGCAAATAAATAAGCATATACTATATAAATTCAAATTGAGAAGTGCCGCAAAACATAAATGAAAAAATGTGATAGAAAATGATGTGGCATGATGCCTTAACCTTCACATAGATGACAGGTAATACCTCTGATTTCACTGAAAGTACAAAGGCTATGAGACCAGGAAGAGGTGAACACAATGAAGGAAATGAAGAGGCCTCCATGTTTGGAATACAATGATGCAAGAGAGAGGTATGTAAAAGGCTAGGGGGTAGGAAGTAACCTGATTCAGAACCTTGTAGGTCAATGCAAGTTGCAATTTTATTCGACAGAGACCACAGGTTAAGTCTTAATTAGCAGTAAGTCAGTCAAATCATTTCCAATGCTACCTCTTTTGGTAACAAATACTAGCAAATGCTTGGAACTGCATGTATATTTAAAAAACTTACTAAAGCAGAAATTTGATTTTTCCCTGCCTTTGCCATGTTAATCCTTTAAGAATACACCTATACCACCCTGGAGCAAAGTATGTGCCTGTTCAACTCACTGTGACACATAATAATTCCTGACATTAGTCAATATGTTGGAAATGGAAATTCAATCATAAAAGACATTTTTGCTTTGAGATTATGTAAAAATGACTTCATTAAGTTTGCTCTGAAAAGGTGTTTTCCCCGAAAGTTGATGTCTCTTAAATAGTTTAAAGGGCTCTAATGAAGACCTGTAAGGACTGAAACATCAGCACTAATGATGTCTGATTCTTTCTTTGTCATTTTGGTGATGAGAACTAAAAAAAGGACTGAATATCTCCTGCTAATGCAATCCTTTTAGAGTTCTCTAATTGAACAATTCCTTAAGGGACAAAGTGTCCTGTGAAATTAAAGATGCCTGAAGCAGTTTGTTTGAGCTGCGGGCATTGTTACAGAACAAATATCTTCAGAGGAAAGAGGTATGGGATGTTAAGGAGGCGGTGTCATGAGGCTAAAAACATAACCCACATTGGCCACTATTCTCTTTCTCTCCTTTGTTCTTTGGCTAAATATATGATGGCACGGTCATACACATACATCAGACAAGAATGAGGAATCCGTGTGCTGAAGGATGTCCAAGATAGAGTAGGAGAAAGAGCAACCATGGTAATATGTCAGGGAAAAGGGGAATCATTGCATGTCATCTCAGTATTTCTCTAATTATAAGGCTATATGGCCAGAGTATAGACCACTTTTTAGATTTTCCTTTTATTTTGTTCAGGAAAACGCAAATTGATAATAAATTAAGTATCTTATTTTTTTAAACAATGCAAACATATTCTATTACATATCTGGAGGTCTGAAATACAGTCAGTTTCACAGGGGCAAATCAAAAATGTCAACAGATCTATACTCCAGCCAGACACCCAGGGAGTTTATGTTTCTGGAACTTTCTAACTTCTAGAGGTACTTTTCTTGGTTCTTGATTCCTTTCTCCCTCTTCAAAGTCAGGAATATAGTATCATCAAACCTCTCTCTGCTCTCATCATCAATATACTTTGGCCTTCTGTTTAAAATATTCCTCTCCTTCATCCTTACAAAAATAATTGTGTAGCATTAATGCGTTTTGATCTTAAGCCAGCAGTGCCACAAGCTTTGAGAGAAGTGTCTTACCTCTTGATTTGAACTATAACATTAGAATACTGGAGTGTGCCCTTGAGGTCACTGTGACTAAGGCATTACCCAGGGAGAAGAGTAGGAACTGTGGGGTCTCCATTTCCTCCATGCCCCCAGGGAGAGTCTTTTTCAGCTGCAAACTTTGGAGAACCTACCTTTGCTTTCTACTAAGGAAGGTGGCATTTCATAGACACCCAGACTCTGTTCTCACATGGTTTCTTTGACTTGGCTGAAGCTCAGGAAAGTAAACAGCAAAAACAAGTGAACCATAAAATCAAGCCTACATCATTGGGGTGTTAACAAAGAGCAATAAATTTGTCATTTAGAATCTAAATATTGGAGGACTTTGATGATACTGTGAATTTGTACCTAACGTAGATTAATCCATAATACTAATAATGTAGTAAGGAGCATGATTGAAAAATTTGAAGGGCTATTCAAGCTTTCCAGTTGGTATTTACCTTAGCACATCTCATGCTTAATGATATAAAGAGGAATAGAATTACAGATGTTTAATGCATCAGGGTTCAGTGAATCTGGAGGAAAAGCAGATGGCTTATGTAGATCCAAGAGCATTTTAATATTAAACAAATGGGTGTGGCAAAGACATATCCTGTTGCATGCTTAATTGTGAGAAGTAGGTCTTTCAAATGATTAGCCTCAATATTCTTCCTGAGATCATTTAAAATGTCACAGCCTTCGGGGCAAGAGCCAGGAGGATTAAGCAAGTCCGGGAAGCCAGAGAACAGCAAAGTGAGAATTTCACACTGTGGCACACACACACATGTTCCCACGGAGACTGCTCAGCCTATGCCTGCCTTTGTTGCACTAAGTGTGGAAGTCAGGTTTTTCGCTTGCCAAACTATAAAACAAGAAAAGTTACACTGATCTAGGTTAGGAATGTCAGGAGATAGTGGAGGAAAGACAATTGAGAACATGGAAGAGAAGGCAGACGAGGGCAAGGTCAGATGAGAGGCTATAGGAGGAAAGGAGACAGGTGCGACTAAGGAACTTTCAGGATGAATGATGTCTAGAGAGTATGGTAGGAAATCTTAGGTTATTTGTGACAATGCAATCACCCCCACTTCCATAGCCTTAAAAAATAGCCTTACAACAGGATAAAATTAAAATTCAACTAAAGACCCATATTATTCCTCAGTGCTTTTTGGAATCAAATTTATGAAGTTTTCTATACATGTTGCTGGGTTGACCATGGTTTTGAATTGAAAGCAAGAAAGTCTCATGTAGTTTGGGTTGAATTATTAAAAGTGAGACTATGAGCCCAATACATTTTTTCAATGCATTTGATGCTTGAGGCGATTGATAGCAGCACTTAGTGTAGACAGAGGCTATAAATTCCTACGGGATGCCAGATTTTTGATAATTATTTAATGAAAGAGGCCACATGGAAAGTGAATGCATGAAGCAAAAGTTAAATGCTGTCCAAATTCCCTATAAAAAGGCTGTAATTTATCCCTCAGGTGCAGTACTTGTTGGTTGTACAACCAAGTTCAGCCCAATTGGGAGTTTCTCAAGATTGGACACGCAGCTCTCCATTGGCTGTTTAAGCAGCACCAACCACACCCAGGCATGATAAAGGACAAATTAAATTATACCTATGTAAAGTATGTTCTACATGAGATAGCATAGAATAATTTCAAGAGCAAATAAAATTATGTCAGAAAGTTTGACATGCTATGGAGACAAAAAAAAAAAAAAAAGCAGAGGCTAGGGAGGACCAAGACAAAGTTGTAATTTCATGTAAGGAAACCAGGAAAGGCCTCATTGATAGAGTGAGGCTTAAGAAAACACTGAAAGGAAGGGCATGAGTCAAGTAGATTTCTGGGAAGAACACTTCAGATGAAGCAGTGGCAAGTGCAAGGGGTCTAAAGTGGAAGGACATCGTGTAGCGTGAGGAGGGAGGTGAGGTAGGAGCCATATCCCTGAGGCATTGGAGCCAGCGCAAGAGGTCAGCTATTGCTCTGGTAAGTCAGCAATTAGAGGGCTCAAAGCAGATGAGAAGTAATCTGACAAGATCTGAATTTCTAAACAATCACTCTGGCCCTTCTATTGAAAAGACACTATTGAGGAGCAAGGGCAGAAACAGGTGACAGGTAAGAAGAAGGTAGCAGTACTCCAGGTGAGGCATGATGGCAGGCTTGACCACAGCAGTGGTAGAAACAGTAGTTAAAAGTGACGGGATTCTAGGCCTCCCTGGTGGTGTCAGGGATTAAGTCATAGCACTATGAAGTTACCTGCAGCCACTGCAGCATGAGTTCGATCCCCAGCTAGGAAGCTACCTACAAGGTGCAGCAGACCTCTCCTGTCTCAACCACTGCTCCCCTCAGCAGTATATTTCAGTCAATCCATCTGTTTCCCACTCTGTCTCTAGTGAATCCTCTCTCACACACACACACACCCAATACCTCTGGCCTGTACTTCACTTCTTGTATGCATAAATAAATAAATAAATAAATAAATAAATAAATAAATAAATAAATGACAAGGTTCTGTCACTAGTCAGTTGAGTTAGTTGATAGAGGTGGGACCAAGTGTCACCCCTGGGCCTACTGATGAATCTTCCCACCTTGTTAAATGAGAAAAACAGACATGATGCACCTCCTAAAGTGAGGCAGGATGAGTGCTCATCAAAGGCTAATATATACTACTTCTGTCCAAAAAATGAACCCATATCCAATCAATGTGCAGAGCTAACTTCTGCTTTAAAGGTTGATAGCAATAGATGAGATCAGAATGGGGGACAGAGTACAACACAGTCTGGCCCTGTTTCTCTAACAAAATGGTGGAATTTTTACAACTAAATCCTTGGGGGGGCTGGTTCAGGAAGCTTTTCTGCCTCTGGCCCCATGTTTGCACTTAAATCTGTCAGCACCTTCTGGATTTCACATCCCCAAAGTTCTCCTCTTGTCCTGACACCTCCATTTTCTGAACTTCATTAACTCCTAGCCCCTAGGTACCTACTCTGTTCAGTGAATGTTCTATTTGGAGTTATTTTCTCTCTGTGTCCTGCTGTGAATTTATAGATGAGATTATTTGCTAGACATTTCTGAGAACCTCAAGGGCTTAAGCCTCCTTAGCCTCTGATTCTCTCTCACCTGCCCAGCGTGCAGCGTGGGAGCTAGTGAAGCATTCTACTCACTTTTCATTCATTCAAGTCACTCTCAGAATGCCTCCGCTGCTTCGAGGGTCAAGTGCTTCTTGGTCATATTTAGATTTTGCTGCTTGTAGGACTTGTCTTGTTTGCTTTTCATTTTTTACCATTCACATAATACAACTGTCCAGTTGCTGTAGGGGTTTAGGTAGTACATCTGTGATCTATAAGGATTTTCCATCATCCAGTTTTCTCAAAGGTGGTTTCCCTGAATTATTTTCCCCACTGTGGCAGGAGTGTGATCCCCAGCCAGAGAGCAACCCACATAGTGCAGCAGACCTCTCCTGCTCAGTGAATTTCAGTAGATCTTCCTGTTCTGCTCCCCACTCTTCTCTGATGAATTCCCTTACCCCCCGCACCCCTGGTCTACACCCCAGTTCTTGCATGCATAAATAAATCAAAATAAATCTTAAAAAAAAAGAAAGAAAGATGGTTAGATATAGGATTTGGGCTGCTGCAAAATGTCCTAGCTCCAACTGTGTGGCTTTGGGCAGGTTACAATCTCTGAGCATATGTTTCCTCATTTGCAAAATGTGGGTAATAGCAACATTAGTAATAATTTATGCTACAGAATGGATGTGCTAATTAAATGAGATGTTAATCCACTGTTCAGTGCAGGGACTTTGCAAATACTCAGCAAATAAAAATTCCCTCCCCTTGTTTCTTTAATCTGTAAGTAGGAGGCAAAATTCTTTAGATTAGATATGGGGAAATTAAGATAATAGTTGCCCAATGGCAAATTAAAAGTCATGCCTTGGAAATTTTATATATATATATATATATATATATATATATATACCTTTATACCTTTGTATTATCAGAACAAAGAGTGATAATGCAAAGTTATAAAATGTTAACATTTGGGTGATCTAGGTGAAAAATAAATGAGAATTCTCTGTATAATATTTGCAACTTTTCTGTAAGACTAAAATTATTCAAAACAAAAAGATTTTTTTTTAAAAAGTTTCTATTGTGAAAGACAAATCCTAAGGAAGAACAAAATTAAAAGCTAGATTTTGGAACTCAGACATATTAAAATGGCCCATGGCAGAGGCAGGCAAGGTTCACAGAATTCTCGAGGCTCTAATTAAAAGTGACAAGACCTGAGTTGGTTATACCTTGACACACGTTTGTTAGTGTATCATCCATTCATTTTTGAAAGTACAGTTCAACAGAAGGGCACCATTTGTGTGATTTCCAAGAGGCCCTGAGGTGCTACATTGTTTATCAGACCTTTCTGTCACAAAGCACAAGTATAAGCTTCATTGTCATTCCAGAGTAGAACCATGGTCCACACACATCTAAGCCAACCTGTAAATAACTGGTTTAGGATAATGCCTTCCAGAAAATTACATATTGTGGTTACATTATCACCTCTTGAAATGCCTTTATTCATGTAAAGTAGAAGTCTATAAACCTTAACCATGCTATTTTAATTGTACCATTTTAACATCCAAATGATTCAGCCCTCCTAAATTAAACAGGTACATCAATTCTTTATTTCTAGCAAAGAATGAGCACATAGAAAACAGAAAATGTGTACATGTGCAAAATGTACGTATTATATAAATATGTACAAAAATAAAATGTGAATTAATAATCCCATTGTACTTATGTGTAATATATACTCATATCTACTTATAAGTTTATATATAATTATGTAATAAAAATAAGCCCTTAGGAAACAATTATATGATATATAATTATTATATATAAATATATAAAATTATGAAATACATAATCCCTTAGGAAACAATTTAAAAATTACGAGAATTAATAAATGGTTCAGTAAAAAAAAAAAGAATAGGTAGGAAAGCACAAGCAAAAATCCATGAATGCCAATTTCCACCACCACCACCAAAAAAACATGTTAAATATTTTACAAGATAAGCTATTTTGATGAGTTCAACTGATGTATGTTTAAAACTTTCCACTTAAGAAAGTAAATTATTTTATGTCCTTGAGAAGTAGCAATAGACAATGAAATAACTAAGAAAAATTCTAATGAAAAATATATGAGACAATATTACAAAATTAAGAGAGATTTTAAAAGGTATTGTATATTGCTATATGTAAAAAGCTAAACAGTGTAAAGATGTCAGTTTTTCTCAAATTAACATGTGAGCTTAAGGGATTCCCTTAAAAATCAATGTTGCAGAAGGAAAAGATTTTGAGGACTCAATTATATAATCCTCAAATTCATTTAACATGTAATAAGTAAGGATATCTCAACAGATGTAAAAGAAAACAAATACCAGATAACTGGCCTACCACTAACATACATTACAAAGGTATCATAATTAACACAGTATTACTATCATAATAATAAGCAGAAATTAATGTAACAAAATAATAGTGTTTACACTAATTTCATATTGTAAATGTTTGGGAGGAAATGATTACTTGATAATTATACTAGAAAAACAGGTTGTAAATATGAAACAAAGAATTAGCAGACTACTCCCAGAAGCACTAAACAGACACTTCTCCAAAGAAGCCGCACATGAGGCCAATAGGCATGTGAGAAATGCTCATTATTACTTATCATCAGGGAAAGGCAAATTAAACCACAATGAGATGGTGCCTGACACCTGTAAGAATGGCTTGTATCAAAAAAGTCCAGAAACAACAAGTGTTGGCTAGATTGTGAAGAAAAAGGAACTCTGACAACTGTTGGTAGGAATGTAGAGTGGTCCAGCCTCTAAGGAAAAGAATAGGAAGGTTTCTCAAAATATTGAAAATAAATATGCCATATGACCCAGCAATCCCACTCTTAGGTATTTACCTGAAGAATGCAAAAACACTAATTTGCAGGGATATATGCACACCTTTTTTTAATTGCAGCTCTATTTATAATATCCAAGCTATGGACACAACTTAAGTGCCCAATGACAGATGAGTAGAATAAGCAAATGTGGTTTACACAGACAATGAAATATTGCTCAGCTATTAAAAAAAAAAATGAAGTCTTGCCATTTGTGACAAGATGGATGGAACTAGGGGGGTCATGGTGAGCAAAATAAGTCAGAAGGAGAAAGACAAATAGTGAATGATTTCACTTGTGTGAAATATAAAGAAACAAAACAAAGGGTCAGACAAAACTAACCCTGAACAATTGAAGCTACCAGATGGAGAGGGGGAAATGTGCAGAGATTGAATAGGGCCCAGTGGACTATGGCAGAGGATTGTGGGAGGCTTGACAGTAGGTGTAGTGTGATAACATACAGCTGAAGTGGTGCGAGCCTGTACCTCTGAATCCTATGCAGTGTTGTAGGCCAACATAACCGCAATAAAAAAGAACATACGTTAAAAAAATAATTCAGGACCTCCCTGGTAGTGCAGGGATTAAAGACAGCACTATCAAACTATCACCAAGCACTGCAGCACTGGCTGGATCCGTGGCCACTAGGGAGCTAACCACATATGGCGCGGCAGACCTCTCCTGCCTTGTCCCCTGCTCCCCTCAGCAGTGTATTTTGGTCAGTCTGCCTGTTCTGTTCCCCACTCTGTCTCTGGTGAATCCTCTCACCCCCCTCACATCTGGCCTATACCCCAGTTCTTGTATGCATAAATAAATAAATCTTAAAATAAATAAATAAATAAATCATTAAACCTTCCTATAAGCAAGCAAAATAAAACTGCATTGGAGATCATAGCAAACACAAGACCAAAATAAAGCCTCTTATCACTTCCCCTTGAACTAAATTTTCACAGCAAACACTGGGCAGGACAGTCTTGTCTGCACGTGGGGACAGGGCTTTGGTACACTCGCCACAAGGCAGCAGACCTTACACAGTTGCAGCCAAGCTTGGGACTGGAGTATGTGACCTTGCAATTCAGTGAATCACATAGTCAGGGAGACTACCAGAAAGACCCAGAAATTTGTTTAGGAAAAAAAAAAAAAACTCATCTTGAATGTGAAATTCTCTGTAGGAAGATATGAGAGAGCAGGCAGAGAGAAGGTACAAAGTAGAGTGGTTGATGACCCAACACAGGGGGCTCTACAGGGGGTCTGCAACCTGAGCTTTGGTGAAAGAGAAGTTAAAAGTGTCAACCTGTGCTGACTTTAAAGTAACCTTCCTCCGTCCTCCGTGCCAAGGCAGGCAAATGCTGGCAGCTTTTACCGATGGACTTTCAGGCATTAAAATTAAAATAAGTCTGTGTAAGTTGACAGAATACCTTAGAGAAAGAGCAACATGTCCTGACCTGAACACAAAGCAAGCCACAGTCCACCCTGGAGTTTGGGGCAATCATTCTGACTCTCCCTGTTGGTGGAAACCTGTTCACACTCTCTTCGATTTAGTTCCTATTTCTAGGTTTCCATTATTCAGTTGCCATGCTGCTCTTGTATTTTCAGCTTTTCCCCGCATCCTTTGGCTTGGATCTCACTGCCCCACTTCGAACCACAGCAAGTAGAATTCCTACTCTGGCTGAACTTTTGTCCGACCTCCCACTCTGTCCAATCTCGACCATAGAGGTAGACTGGGCCATCCAGTCCTCCCAAAGGACAAAGGTCCAGCCAGCTAGGATGGCCACATGTGTAGCAATATGAAAATGTGCTTTTGTTCCAGCTAGATGGACACAAATTGAATCTGCAACTACATGAAACTATACCTAGGATGTAAAAGGTCTTTTTTTATTTCAATTTTTATCTATCATCACTGTTAGCCTTTAAACTCTTTACTTTAAAATTTGTTTTATATGTCTGTTTCCCTCAGAATTGGAGCCAATCACCATCTTTAATTATACCAAAAGATTTGCCTATATTGTTAGTTCCTTTGTCCCTAGGTGGAGACTAGTAAAAAAAGAATGAAGTCATTTACATCCTCTGACTATAGAAGATAAAATGTAAATGTTCATCTTCACTTCAATGTATTTTCCAAAATTGAAGGCGAAAGGATAATTTTAACTACTGGCAAAGTAAAATTACTATTCTGACTGTGCAAAAACTTTTATTGTACTAATGTAACTTTAAAAAATGATTAAATTTCTTTGGATTTTCAAAGAGTATGAAAGAAAAGGAAAGTATCTGCTCTAGATTAAAGACCTTGAAAGACAATTTTAAAGGGTATAAAGTACTCAGAGCATGAACAGAAATTGTCATGACTAAGAGATTGCATGATTTGCCCAACATTACACAGTTGGGGAATGACAGAGACGGGACTCAATCCTGGGTGTTCTGCCTGCAGGAACGCTTTTCATACTTATCCTGCTGGAAAGCTGGAAGAAAGAGAAAACATATAAACTGGACAAGAAAGAATTGTGATTTTTAATTTGCAAACAGTTCAATATAGCCCTGGTATCATGAGGGTCACCTAAAGCAAATACCATTTAGATTTCATTAATGGAAATATGGAGTTGTCACATAGCCCCCTGCCATCATCCAAATGACCCTCCATTTGGAATTCTCTAATTCTCTCAAACCCTTGCATTTCTCCCACAAAAATTTCCAGGATGAATTCACTTGAATGTTGAACTATAGCAAAAAATGTTAATATTGTAAGTTTCTAAAGACATCCTCTATTACAAAACCTACTAGTCAGGTTTATGATCAATTATAATAAATTTCACAGAATTAGAAACCTGAAAACATGCCAAATTTATGCAAAATAAAATAAATGTATGCAAAAATGAAAAAGTTCATTAAAAAACAATCATTATAAATTTTTCCTTACATTTTTTTAAAGGTTTACTTTTATTCATGCATACAAGAACTGGGGTGCAGGCCACAGGGGTAGGGGGTGAGAGGACTCACCAGACACAGACCAGGAAGCAGAAGAGACAGATCCACTGAAACACACTGCTGAGGGGAGCAGCAGGAGAGACTGGAGAGGTCTGCTGTGCCATGTGGGTCGCCTCCTTGGCCAGGGATCGAACTCATGCTGCAGTGGCTGCTGACAGCTTGATAGCACTGACCTTAACCCCTGCGCCACCAGGGAGGCCCCAATTTCTCCTTAAATTTAAAAGGGAAACTCTGATAAAACTGAGTGCTTAAACTTGAGAAACTTTAATCTGTAAGAAGAAAATACAAAGCAGGTCAATGTTTGTTTAAAGCACTTCTCATCCCCTTAAGTTGCTTGTAGATGTTTGAGGAATACTTCTGGATGGATTTGGTACCCACCCTGCAGTTCTCCCAGAGGCATCTCTCCTTCAATGAGGCTCTGGTTCTTTATACATCCAGGAAACACTACGCTAACCTAGAAGTTGCCCACAGTTTACAGCAGAGGAAAAAGGACTGGAATTTTGTATGTGGTCTGCAATCTTACCTAGCCTTACTATACGCCCCCAGTTTTTCCTTTTTATCATATCCCTCAAGGCCCTCTCATAGATCAGAGTAAGAAATACCTAGTATTAGCTAAAAATCTATGATGATACAACAATTCGTGTTTAAATAAATATAATAATTGTACTATTAAATGCTGTTTAGGTTTCTGGCAACCTCCAAAAGTCTGCTATTCTGAATGGTTGACTATAAACACAACTGGTTAAACATTAGATTAGTTGGTTCTCTCCTGACACCTAGTGTTCTTGATATGTTACTGCAAAACATCTCCATTAACTTTAAGCTATTGGACTGAAGATATATGGAATAAAAACTTTATTCATTTTAGAAATCAATTTGTTAAGTGGAATAATATTACAAGTTAATTAATAACAAAGTAACAGTTCCTAAGGATCAAATGCCTTTTTCTCTCCATTCTTCCCATCTGTGAGAAGTATATTTTTCTTGCTGTTCTAATGGTAAAACCTGGCATGTATTTAGGCTTCCATTGTTCAGAGAAGGGAGGAGAAATAAGGGATCACTCATTGAGGTCCTACTTTGTGCCACCTTCTGGGTTTGAATACTTCAATTTGAGTTATCACTCTGATTCTGGAAGCTATAGGACGTTCCGAGCATGGAAACTAAGCCTGACAAGGTATTGAGATGACACAGTCAGCATCCCTTCATTAAACATTTTGTTCCAGGCCACAAGTTATATAAACCATGGGCACTCCAAAATACCTGGCCACATGAGTGGTAGGGCCTGTGCTCTAGTTCCACCATTTCCATTCTATGTGAGATGTTCCAGGCGGGCAAGAGAATAGGGAAAGCCGGACGTAAGAACTTAGGCAATTGTTCTCCAAAATTCCCTTAGACACCAAAATCGGCTGGAGGCTGGGGAAGGATACACAATAGCTATCTCTGACATCTAGAAAGCAAGCCTCAAACTTTCACAATCCTTTCCTCCTTTTGTTCTTTCTCCATTTTCCTTCTCCTAATCACACCTTGTCTTTTAACCTCTGCTCTTTTCCTATCCATAAAGAAATCTGCATCATTGACACTCAAAGTGGGGTCTGTGGAATGGCAGGGTCAGCATCAGTCAGGAGCTGGTAGGGAGGCAGGTCCTCTAGCCCAACAAGACCTACTGCATCGGAATCTGCATTTTAGCAGGATCCCCAGGTGATTTCTATGCACATAAAAGATTGAAAAGCACTGCTGTAATCCAGAAGCAGTGGCAAATCAGTCAGTTGACAAACCAAGCCCATTAGTAGCTGACTGGAGCCATGAACTGGCTGGTAGCAAGAGTCCTGGAACTCATAAGGGATAACTTCCTGAGCATGGTATGTATGTGGCACCCATATTTTGCATTCAGAAACAAAGCTCCTTATACTTCTAAGTATTTCTTTCTCTTATATAGCAGTTGTTGCTGATCCTCCTACTGAGTTAGGCAGAATGACTAGTAACTCAGGCCAAGTGGAGCACCTGCTCTAGACCTTAGCCATCAGGGTCCCCACATTTTGGAGTAACCTCCTTAAGTTGTCTAATTCTCTATACAGTGCCTGGGACTGGTCAGGCAAGGCAATCTGGGCTAGAGCTCTCACAACCAGCCCTGGCCCTGGTCACAGGAAGCACCTACTTCAACATCTCTTAAGTGCCCCAGCAGTAGTGATGAGTCAGGACTGGCAGAGCCATATGGGCAACGCACTCTGAACCTAATCATACCGGGATGGGTCCTGACTGCCAGCTCTCCTTCAAGGTGCTATCCAATAGTACTCCATTCCTGGGGTCAGCCACACACCACGGGCATCTCGAGGATTCTGAATGGTTGACTACAAACAGAAGTCTGTGGGACTGGCCCAGGTCCTGGTTGGACTCCAGTTCCAGGAAGGTCACCTGAAAACACTATTTCTTTCACAGTATTGTATAAGATTGGGCAGCCAGAATAGTCTTGGCATACAGATTTTAAGTTCCTCTCGTGATGGGCACAAGGCAAGTTCAGGGAGCTGAATCACTGATTCCCCACTTACCCTTGGGTTTGAGCCACATCTATAGACTCGTGTACTGGCTTTTACCCACCCGACTTCTAGCCACAGCGTCAGCAGCTCTGGTTTACAGCAGGTGAAGTCAGTGGGGTGGCAATATCCGTGTTTTAGCTTCCATGCCTTTGATCACCGTCACCCAAGGTCACTCCACTCCTTCCACAGGATCCAAAGATGTGTCAGGTGGCTACTATCTCCTCTTAGGGCTTTCTTCACTGTTGCACAGAAACATCAACAGGCACTTCTGTGTCCTCTCTTGTTTCTACTCACAGTTATGTAAGGCTGCCGCGGGCCAGGTCTGAAACAAGAGATTCATTGCTGGGGGCTGCTCACTTGCAGTCAGCCCCGTTGCCCAGTGTTCCTGCGGGTAGTAGCATGTGGAAGGCAGGGGTGTCGTCAACAATGAGACTGGGATGGGATGGGATGGAATGGGATGGGATGGGGATGGGATGGGGATGGGATGGGATGGGATGGGATGGGATGGGATGGGATGGGATGGGATGGGGATGGGATGGGGATGGGATGGGATGGGAATGGGATGGGGATGGGATGGGATGGGGATGGGATGGGATGGGGATGGGATGGGATGGGATGGGATGGGATGGGACGGGACGGGACGGGATGGGATGGGATGGGATGGGATGGGATGGGATGGGATGGGATGGGAAGGGAAGGGATGGGAAGGGATGGGATGGGATGGGGATGGGATGGGATGGGGATGGGATGGGATGGGATGGGATGGGATGGGATGGGATGGGATGGGGATGGGATGGGATGCGGATGGGAATGGGGATGGGGATGGGGATGGGATGGGATGGGATGGGATGGGATGGGGATGGGATGGGATGGGGATGGGATGGGATGGGATGGGATGGGATGGGGATGGGGTGGGATGGGATGGGGATGGGGTGGGATGGGATGGGGATGGGATGGGATGGGATGGGATGGGATGGGATGGGATGGGATGCGGATGGGAATGGGATGGGGATGGGGATGGGATGGGGATGGGATGGGATGGGATGGGATGGGATGGGATGGGATGGGGTGGGATGGGATGGGGATGGGATGGGATGGGATGGGATGGGATGGGATGGGATGGGGATGGGATGGGATGGGGATGGGATGGGGATGGGATGGGATGGGATGGGATGGGATGGGGATGGGATGGGGATGGGATGGGATGGGGATGGGAATGGGATGGGGATGGGATGAGATGGGATGGGATGGGATGGGATGGGATGGGATGGGATGGGATGGGGGTGGGATGGGGATGGGATGGGGATGGGATGGGGTGGGATGGGGATGGGATGGGATGGGATGGGGATGGGATGGGGATGGGATGGGATGGGGATGGGAATGGGATGGGGATGGGATGAGATGGGATGGGATGGGATGGGATGGGATGGGATGGGATGGGATGGGGATGGGATGGGATGGGGATGGGATGGGATGGGATGGGATGGGATGGGATGGGATGGGATGGGATGGGATGGGATGGGATGGGATGGGATGGGATGGGATGGGATGGGAAGGGAAGGGATGGGAAGGGATGGGATGGGATGGGGATGGGATGGGATGGGGATGGGATGGGATGGGATGGGATGGGATGGGATGGGATAGGATGGGATGGGGATGGGATGCGGATGGGAATGGGATGGGGATGGGGATGGGATGGGATGGGATGGGATGGGATGGGATGGGGATGGGATGGGATGGGGATGGGATGGGATGGGATGGGATGGGATGGGGATGGGGTGGGATGGGATGGGGATGGGGTGGGATGGGATGGGGATGGGATGGGATGGGATGGGATGGGATGGGATGGGATGGGATGGGATGGGATGGGATGGGATGGGGATGGGGTGGGATGGGATGGGATGGGATGGGATGGGGATGGGATGGGATGGGGATGGGGTGGGATGGGATGGGATGGGGATGGGATGGGCTGGGATGGGATGGGGATGGGATGGGATGGGATGGGATGGGGATGGGATGGGGATGGGATGGGGATGGGATGGGATGGGGATGGGAATGGGATGGGGATGGGATGAGATGGGATGGGATGGGATGGGATGGGATGGGATGGGGGTGGGATGGGGATGGGATGGGGATGGGATGGGATGGGGATGGGATGGGATGGGATGGGATGCGGATGGGAATGGGATGGGGATGGGGATGGGATGGGGATGGGATGGGATGGGATGGGATGGGATGGGATGGGGATGGGATGGGATGGGATGGGATGGGATGGGATGGGATGGGATGGGATGGGATGGGATGGGATGGGGATGGGGTGGGATGGGGATGGGGTGGGATGGGATGGGGATGGGATGGGATGGGATGGGATGGGGATGGGATGGGGATGGGATGGGATGCGGATGGGAATGGGATGGGGATGGGGATGGGATGGGATGGGATGGGATGGGATGGGATGGGGATGGGATGGGATGGGATGGGATGGGATGGGATGGGATGGGATGGGATGGGGATGGGGTGGGATGGGATGGGGATGGGGTGGGATGGGATGGGGATGGGATGGGATGGGATGGGATGGGATGGGATGGGATGGGATGGGATGGGATGGGATGGGGATGGGGTGGGATGGGATGGGATGGGGATGGGTTGGGCTGGGATGGGATGGGGATGGGATGGGATGGGGATGGGGTGGGATGGGATGGGATGGGGATGGGATGGGCTGGGATGGGATGGGGATGGGATGGGATGGGATGGGATGGGGATGGGATGGGGATGGGATGGGATGGGGATGGGAATGGGATGGGGATGGGATGAGATGGGATGGGATGGGATGGGATGGGATGGGATGGGATGGGATGGGATGGGGGTGGGATGGGGATGGGATGGGGATGGGATGGGATGGGGATGGGATGGGATGGGATGGGATGCGGATGGGAATGGGATGGGGATGGGGATGGGATGGGGATGGGATGGGATGGGATGGGATGGGATGGGATGGGATGGGATGGGGATGGGATGGGATGGGATGGGATGGGATGGGATGGGATGGGATGGGATGGGGATGGGGTGGGATGGGGATGGGGTGGGATGGGATGGGGATGGGATGGGATGGGATGGGATGGGATGGGATGGGATGGGATGGGGATGGGATGGGATGGGGATGGGATGGGGATGGGATGGGATGGGATGGGATGGGATGGGATGGGATGGGATGGGGATGGGATGGGGATGGGATGGGATGGGGATGGGAATGGGATGGGGATGGGATGAGATGGGATGGGATGGGATGGGATGGGATGGGATGGGATGGGATGGGGGTGGGATGGGGATGGGATGGGGATGGGATGGGGTGGGATGGGGATGGGATGGGATGGGATGGGATGGGATGGGATGGGATGGGAATGGGATGGGATGGGGATGGATGGGATGGGGATGGATGGGATGGGGATGGGATGGGATGGGGATGGGGTGGGCTGGGGATGGGGATGGGATGGGGATGGGGATGAGATGGGGATGGGGATGAGATGGGGATGGGGTGGAATGGGATGGGATGGGGATGGGAATTGGGATGGGGTGGGATGGGATGGGAATGGGGATAGGATGGGGATGGGGTGAGATGGGGATGGGGTGGGATGGGATGGGACTGGATGGGGGCTAAAAGTGTTCCTGGCATCAAGACTTCACAGAAATACATGGTTGGAAAAACAGAAAACTTAAGTAGAAAACAAATGATGGCTCACATTTTCTTGCACTAGTTTTCATCATCAGTAAAGCACAATGAGAACCTTTGGGAGCAATTAGAAGCCAATATTCACGTGCAGAAGGATGGATGGTGCAATGTCATGTGTAATGATGCTGTCGGAATTGTTATTGGAAACTTTAGAGACAAGATCTGTCTTTCAATTCTGTTCTTCTCATAGCAGGTTGGGAAGAGCCCTGGCAGTACAAGTTAAGTACAGTGTCACTACTATCTTCCAGTGTTAAGAAACATGAAATAGTATGAGCCAGGAATGGCACACTTGACAATGAAAGTCTTAACCAAGCACTTCACATTCATAGGCAGAAACTAAGTATCACTTTTCAATGGAAGCCCTTTTTTGGCTGACTATATAAATGAATCCCTTTCAATTTCTGTGTTCTCTTTGGCTTTATTGCCCAAAGTTTCGTTTACCTCAGTTTTCTGCAGATTGTTGTTATCATTATGCTTATAAAATCATTCATCTCCTCTAACATCTTGCTTAATCAGTTTCCCGTGTTTGTACTTTTCTAGCAGCAGCTCTGAAGAACTAAAGAAAATAGATACATACACTGTCCATCAGAAAATCCCCTTTCTCTTCTAGTTACTTGGTTATCCTAAAGGAATTCCTAAATTTCAGTTTATGAGGCTATATGGATATCACGGGGTAGAAGAGGGAAGCAAAGATTGAGAAATATGTCAAATGCACCCAAATAAATATGTAGCAGCTTTCAAAATTATTTTCCATGGGGGAGATATTCAATCACAAATGTTCAAAAGTATTTTTTTTTTTTTTTTGTGGGACCCTTGCCGGCAGCCGGGGAACGAACCAGTGCTGCAGAGGCTGCAGGCAGCCTCGTGGCCCAGCGCTCAAGTGCTACGCCACCAGGGGAGGCCCTCAAAAGCATTTATTTAAGGCCTGCTATGCTAGAAATCATGGGAGATAAAAAGTTCAAGACACAAGCTCTGCTTTCAGGAGGTGTGTACTTTAATTGTAGTCAAAACAACAGAAAGGAAATACATCTACGTACGTGTACACCACATACACACACATAGACACACAAATACGCTGCTCCCGGGACTCAAAAGAGGTAGATATCAGAGTGAACTAGAGGTAAGATTTTTAAAAAGTATTTGGCAACAATGGGTAGACAGGTAAGCAACTTTTTTTTTAATCAATCAGAAAAAATAAAATCACTGATTTTATTAGGTCTCATTACCAAATGTGATATAAGTAGCCAATTATACTGGATGAAGAATCAGAGCCAATGATAGCACAGAAAAGAAATCTCTGTGGCTTTCTGTTATTGCCAAAAGTAACAAATAATCATGGAATTATTCAAAACTCCTATTAATACATTTAAGGTTTTCAATCAAATATATAACTCTGCTGAAATGAAGAAATGTTCCCAGTATAAACTGGGCGAAACTGATAAATTAAAGCTGCATCTTCTTCAGCCTTAGATTCAAAATGATGATTGTTTTTCCGAGCTGTAAGGAAAAAAAGAATTACTTTTTAAAAAGATAAAATATTTGAAAGGTTTCTTTCTAACATTTCTTCCTGTAGTCAGTATCAGTAAGTGGGAAAATATCACCCAAAAGGATAAGTGCCTTACAACATTTCCCCCAAACAGAGTAGCACCTGATGAGGAATATGGTCACCCACTGAAACAGAGGTATATTTTTCCCACACCAGAGGGAATGTAGTGCTAAATAAGTGCCTGCTGAGTGAAAGATGAATGCACAGCTGGAAATGTTAGTAGGGCAAGGTCCTAATGTGGTCTGGTAGCCACACAAAATTCATATTGTAATATTGTTAGAGTCCTTCTTCACTGATACCCTTCAGGAGTAAAGAGGATGGGGAAACTGGCAAAGCTGGCACAAGATGGAGAACTGTAGCATTTTCCACAGATACAGTAGAAATAAGAAACACAAGGAGGCAAAATGAATTTGGTATGGCTAAAATTTACTTGTAAGAAGGATAAAGGCTTCGACTTTATCTTAAACCAAATTAAAGCAAATACAGGCTTTTATGGCATGTTTAGAAAGAAGGATATTGGAAAATAAAAACCAAATACATAGTCTGCCATGTAACAGTACTGCAGCAAACTTCTCTGCCCACCACTGTTCTAACTACTCTTTTCTTTCTTTTTTAATCTATTTATTTATGCATACAAGGACTGGGGTGGGGGCCTCCTTGGTGGCGCAGATGGTTGAGTGCAGTGCTGTGAAGCTATCTGCAGCCTCTGCAGTGCCAGTTCAATCCCCACCAGCCACAGAGCAACCCACATGGTGCGACAGACCTCTCCTGTCTTATCCACTGCTCCCCTCAGCAATGTATTTCAGTCAGTCTGTCTGTTTGTTCCCTGCTATGTCTCTGGTGAATCCTCTCAACCTCCCGCACATCTGGCCTATACCCCGGCCAGATGTATAAATAAAATAAATCTTAAAAAAAACCAAACTGGGGTGTAGGCCAGAAGTGCGGGGGTGGGGTAGAGGGGTGAAAGGATTCCCCAGAGACAGACTAGGCAGCGGAAGAGGCAAATTTACTGAAATGCACTGCTAAGGGGAACAGTAGGCACAAGAGGAGAGGTCTGCGGTCTGCTGTGTCATGTGGGTTAGTTCCCTGGCCTGGGATCAAACTCATGCTGCAGTGGCCGGAGATAGCTTGTTAGTGCTGAGACTTTAATGCCTGTACCACTAGGGAGGCCTTATTCTCATTACTCTTATATGTATGACATGGAAATGTTTCCTGGGACAAATAATGGCACGAGTGTACTTACTTTCTTTTTTTTTTTTTTTAAATCTTAGATTTCTGTTATGAAACTATCCATTCATCTGAACACAGTTGCTTTTTTTTTCTTTAACTGAACTATAACTGACATACATTATTTTGATTTCAGGTGTACAACATGATGATTCAACACACTGTGAAATAAATATCACCAACAGGCCTATTTAACAAAATCTTTTCTTGGTAATTTTCAAATCACCAATACTATGTTATTCATTATAGTCCCTATCAACTGTACATAAACATCAACCAGAGTGAACTACTCAGGAGGAAGTATTTTACATGCGAGTCTGGACAGGAAAACTGAAACAAAAACAAAAACAGGGCAAAGTTGAAGATAGGATACAAACAAGGTTCACTGAAGTTTCAAATGGCCATGCCACCAAAGACTGACGCTCTACTCCCTCTCGCAAGTTTATAGCTGCCTTAAGCCTGTATTAGACAACTAAAATACAAGCATCTACAACCAAATTCTCAATTTTAGCCACAAACATAACAGCACACATAAATTTCTGTGTTTTCATCACAAAAAGCAGGCACGCTTATTAAATTTCTCTAATGTATCAATGACTACAGACAGGCAGCCTTAAAATCAGGCCAAGGAAAACAGTTCAATTCAATTTATGTAATTGCCTTGGGGGAAAAAAACATCTAACTCTCAGACAATGTTATCATTAAAACACTATTCCTAAAGAGAGACAGAGAGAGATAGGGAGAGAGAAAGACAGAGAAATAGAGAAGAATTCTGAAAGAAATTCAACACAGAAAAAAAAATTCAACATTCTCTATACTGCCATTTAAGAAGTCAGTCCACTTTAGAGTGTACAATATTGTTAACTGAAATAATTGTCCTAGTTTTATTTGGATGCCTACTATCTCCATTTCAAGACAGATAAAAAAAAGTATAAACAAAAGTTCAGATGAAGATAATTTCCTTCCAAATCACATTAGAGTGATAGAATTATATACCCACATATTACCTTCAGACACAAAGAACTCTGCTAAATAAAAAGCAGCCTTCACAGCATTAGGTACATGGGAAATGCCTTTTAATTTCCCCCACTCATAAGGTGCTTTCTCTGGATGCCACTGGACGCCATATACTGGATATTTGTATCCTGCATAAAGAACACAAACTAATTAAGATTAGGCAGTAAGCATGGCATAAGATGTTGCTTATAATTAAGTTGTCTTATGTCCTAGATAAAACATTCTTTTAGATAAAACAGTCTTTTAAAACTCACTATGCCAGACAAAGTGAAATTATGTGCACTCAGACACAAAATAAAGAATTTCAGTTCACAGTTAGTGTGAAAATTCACAATAAAATATTTCACTATATTCAATCTTTTGATTTGTAATATGATGTGCTTGACTAGATAATCACAGTAAAATATGGAGCCTTTGAATACATCCCCATTCAATAGTCAAGTGCACATTTGATTAATGATTCGTGATTTTTCCATGGTTTTTTTTCCCTCCCCTATTTCATATTACATTTTCATCTCCTCCTATTATGATTTATTCATATGAAAAGAATTATACCAGAATTTTTTAGTCCATTTCTATAAGCCATCTTGTCTCATCCTAAACTGTCTGTCTCTCAATCTGTAGAATGGTTTATGATGGCTTCATGTTGCCAATTTTAAAAATAGTTTCAGAAGTTTAATTTTGGTATGAAAGAGTTTTGATAATACAGTTCAATTATTTATAGGATTCTGAAATATCTTTATATATATAAATGATATGCTCCTTAGGATGTGCTTCAAAAAGTAATCTAGTGCAAAGAAAAAATAGCTATGAAAAAATAATGATCACATACATGTTGGGATTGTTGAAGTTTAGAGATAGTATCCAGGAATCATTATATTAGTCCCTCTACTTTTACATACATGTGAAACATAAATATTGTACTATTTACATTCTACAAATGTCATATATTCAGCCTTTTCCTTTCCTTGTTATAACTGACAAAAAACACTTCCCTGTATTGTTTTTGCTTTGATATTATAATCACAACTACAATGCAAAAATACTTGGAGAAATGAAGCAAATTAGCTAAAAGTAGAGCTATTTAGGAGAAAGAGAAGTGTTGTCTTACATTTCATGAGGCTCTCTCTCTAGAAATCATGTCCCAAGAAGAAAACACTTTATCTAGCCTTTATGGGGTTCACAAAAGGAAAAAGTCTATCAGTAAGTGTCTCTGGTCACTCTACAACATCCCTCCCTACTGCACAACCTCCTTGTGACTTTGCACTTTCTTTCTCTCTTCCCTGGAATTACCCAAAAAGCTCCGAGCAGGAGATCCACAGACTCAATGACTTGGAAATAAACTGTTATACATAGCTCATTGAAAGGCTGATTTTCTAATTTATTTCTTTGAGATATGGAAAGTATTCTTTAGGATAGGAAATGCACTAAGTGATAAAATATAATAAGTATTTATCAGAAGGATGGATGGGTGGGTAATAGAAGATACAGTAACATTCAGAGACAAGATTTACTCCTCCGGTGAGCTGCATTAACAATCAATATAGCAAGCACACCCTACCTCACCAATTTAGTATCAAGACTGGAAAAAAAATGTGCAAATAACATAGTATTCTCAAGTGTTCACATCTAGCAGGTGTGAAGAAAATTTTCAGAAGATAAAATTTTCCAGTGAGTGTGGTAGTATGACAGAGGCAGAAATAGAACGATGAACATGGAACCTGGCTTTCCTGACTTCCAACCCCATACTCTCATTTTAACAGTCATTAAAATGAGACTGGGGTTTACACAAAGAACTGGAAACAAAGGTGAGACAGAGTCCCAGCCCTCAAGAGAGAATACAATCAAGTTCAAAAAGGGACATTCCCAGATAGCACAGAGCAAGTCTAAAGGAGGGACACTTTAGATGTAGAATAATGGGTGGGGATGTCTCCTGAGTCTTCAAAGACAACCATGAGTTATCAGGAGGAGGAAGGGAAGCTTTTCAGAGGAGAGGAAGAACTTAAAACACAGAGGCAAGAAGCACTGTCAGTGGAGGGCTGTGTATTCTCAATAGTATGCACAATACAGGCAGCAAGGAGTGGTCCTGGAGTAAATTAGTACATAGACCATAACCTTCAAGTGCTAAAGAGCAACTGAAGAGTTTTCTTCAGATAATATGATACAGTTGGTATTTCAGAGAGATCATCAATGTCTAACTAGAGACTGGATTTGTGGAACAATTTGGAGATTACTAAGGCAATGTGGATAGAAGGTGGTTAATGCTAGAGTGGGTCAGAGATAGGTCAGATAGAGGTGATAACGTATTCAAGGATTTGGAAAGTAGAAATTGGCATGAATTAATTTCCAGGTTCCTAACTTGAGAGGATTTGGTGAAAGGCAATGCTATATATTATAGTGAAAAATACAGGTGGAGTAACTGGGTTAAAGAGAAAATGATAAGCTCAGATGATAAGTTCACTTCAGCCTCGGTTGATCAACCTTACCCAGAAACCCTAGATACCGTTTCTAACCCCTTAAATATTTGTTATCCCCCATCATATGCTAATGATACAGCCAATCTTTGGATAACTTGAATTACTTCCACTTTATTCAAATTTACTCCATTCCAGGAACCTGGCTTTTCAGGTAGCACTAATTAGTCTCACTGACTCAAAGACTTACTACTCTTTCTGTGAGATCTCATTTCTTTACTTCCTGGTGCATTAGTGATTTTTTTTTTTTTTTTTTTGGCTATGAATTGCTCACTTTTTCTTAAAATCGGAAAATATGGAAATCCATTGAAGTCAGGATAAATATAAGTTCCTCCAGAGAAAATTATTTATATTTGCTTCTGCCAGGCACCAAAAAACCAAAATGTTTGAATTGAGATTTGTTGAACTTCCCAATTAGTATAATTCTGGTCACACTAGTCCAGTGTGTCCTTATGAATACTCAATGCTTATTTACCACCCTCATGTCTTAGTGCCAAGATTCAAGAGAGGAAATTCTCCTTACAATTCTGCAGGTGAGATGAGATGCCCAGGTAGAATTTTACCCTTATTTGAGAGTACAGTCTTTCAGGTCCCATTCCAAGGGGTAATTACGATATATGGGGGTCCTGAGCTTCATCTCAAGTTCTCCTAATGTAATAATCATGTGGGCTTAAATAGTCCACCTACATCTTAGAGTGAGTATGGCTATTCTTGTCACTTCATCAATGTATTTAGGAAGGTATTTTTCTATATGTCAATCATGTTTCATTATTGTCCAGAAGAGAATCTGTCAAGGTACTTTTAATCAGCAATACTGCTAGACAGAAATTCTAATACCCTTAGAAGTTATTGAGTGTCAGAATGTCTTCACTTTCTCTATTTACATCTTCATCCACTTTCCCCTTACTCTTTTTTTTTTTAAGATGTATTTATTTATGCACAGAAGAACTGGGTACAGGCCAGAGTTGCAGGGCGGTGAGAGGATTCACCAGAGACAGAGTGGGGAGCAGAACAGGCAGATTGACTGAAATACACTGCTGAGGGGAGCAGTGGGGAAAACAGGAGAGGTCTCCTGCACCATGTGGGTAGCTCCCTGGATGGCTGGGGATCAGAAACTGGGGATCAAGCTGCAGAGGCTACAACAGCTTCACAGTGCTGTGCTTAACTCCTTGCATCACCAGAGAGGCCCAGTTTCCCCTTATTCTTTACTTTCCCTCTTCATCACTGTATTCTAGACGATGAGTCAGATAACCCAGAACTGATTCAGAATATTGATAAAGTATATCTCCTGTCTTCAAAAATACCCTAACTTCCATCTTCAGACTCCAAAGTGATATGATTTTATTCTTAAGAGAACTATCAAGTCAAAATTAACAAATATAAACATAGTAAGTGAAAGAAAGCATGCATGTGTAGTGACATACCTTCCACTGTTGACACAAAGTCCTTTGAACCATCTGTATTTGTAGTTAGTATATTAAAAAACTTCTTCAATTTTTCATCCATTGTAAAATTCTAGGATATAAAAATAAAACAAAGTAAATACTTCTCTAGTTAATTTAAACATATAAATGTCACTATGTGATTAGTATGATACCTTCACCATGAGGCTCCACTTGTGGAAATTTGCAGTCAGAGGTTCTAGTGCCAAGGATAACATCAATTCAGCAGGAAAATTTGCGAACATTCTGCTTTGCAATATACCTGAAATAATTTAGGCACAACGAAATAATTTAAAGAGATAAAAAATAAAATTCACTGAAGTCACTAATTTGCATCTAGAGAAGCCACTAGTAAACATAATCTAGATGACTAATAATAATAGCAAAACATCATTTCTACAGGAATATCTAAGCTGAGCTTAAAAATAAGCTTAAAAAACTAAAAATACTGCAGATTAAGAACTTTTGTTCTATAATTTTAACATGAATAACTGAAACCATTCTGTTGTGAGAATTAGGCTAGCATAAGACTAAGCAGAGAATCTTGGGTTCCCTAGACCGTTCTGAAAGACAGGTAAAATATTATACTTGCTTTCCCAGGAAGGGATCCACAACTTTCAACATATTGGCAAAGGTATCTAGGTTAAAAATATCAACAATGTAGAAAAGAACATTAACCACACCATGAAATTTCTACTCAATCAATATCTAAAAAACAGTATATCTCACTGAAGGTTCTAAAGTCCAACACATAGATTCAAATGCCAGCAAAGGATTAAAAAAAATCCTAATGGCAGCTGTCCCTAAATAAGGCCCCTCATTCAGAATGCTAATGGTTTCCATAACAACCCAGTACTTCAGGTATCTTAATACCTTACTTCCATGGATATTATTTCTTTTTTACAAAAAAAACTGTGCTTGTGCCACATACAACCGAAACAGGCTGACCTAATAAATATACTTCTGCAAGGTTATTATTAAGGATTAAGTAAGAAAATATGAGAAAGAGCTTTATATATGTTCTATGTGTAGTAATGATCAAAAAATTCTCATAAGAACAGGAATAATTGGTAGCATTCAACTCTGAGGATTCAGAGACCAAGTAACCTAACAAGAATCATAATCTATTTATACAGAGTGGTATAATAAAGAAGTCATTGGATCTTTGTCTCAGGTTCCTGCCAAGGAGTCTTTAAAACCCTTGAAATTCCTGAGTGTTAAAATTATCTTTGTAATGCTAATGAGGTATATCAACGTAGACCAGGAAATAGCTACAGGGTGAGACTGGTCATCACAAAGACTAACCAAATGATTAGAGCAGGTTAGGGCTCTGGGCCTGCCAGTGACTCTAGGGATGGCAGGGGAACTGGAGACCTAGCTCAATCCCATACCAATGATTTAATCAATTCTGCCTTAGCAATAAAGCCCCACTGGACACTAGAGCTCATTGGAGCTTCCCAGTTGGTGAATATATTGATGTGCTAGGAGGATGATGTGCACTGACTAATTAGGAAAAGGGCACTGAAGCTCTGTATTTCCTCCCAGACTTTGTCATACATATCTCCTTTAGAACAAACAATGTTATGGCAAACATAGTGCTTTCCTGAGCCATTCTAGTTAAAAAACCTAGGAGTTTGAACCTCAAGGAGAATCATGGAAATCCCAAATTTGTGACCAGTGGTCACACATGCAAGTGGCTTGGGAATGTGACTCAGCTGGCATTTGAAATAAGGGCAGTCTAGTTAGGGAGATGCTCTTTAAGTTGCAGAGTCTGTGCTAACTCCTCCAGGTGGTTAGGGCCAGCACACCCCTGCTGGATATGAAGCAGAGTACATAGCCACGGGGAAAAATGTTATACCACGGTAATAACAGATAACACTAATAAGACATATTTAGAGTACTTATTAGCCCAGTAAGTGGAAAACCTTTTTTCACTTAATCTTTACAAACAACCCTAAGAAGCAGACCCTTTTACAAATCAGGAAATTAAAGGCAAGAGAGGTAGTTAAATGACACTCCAAGGCAAAAGTGACAAAGCTGGGACTCAAAAAGCAGGTCCAATTTTAGAGTTTTTAATCATGTGTGGTCATTCCTGATATCACTAGAAGCAATGACTTATGAAAATTCAAAATTCCTTACTCCTTATAATTAAGCACAAAAGTGATCTTCAACCTATGTAAATAATGTAAAAGTTAATAAATGGTATGAACATGTTTGACTTTGATATCTACTACTTACTAATCCTGCACAGTTAATATTTTCTAGAGGGTCAAAAAAGATGTTCCTTACCTCCAGTGAAGTTCAGGGACATTGTAATTCCAACAGTGTTTGTGTGCGTTAACAAGTACTTTCCACTAATCAAATATGTGAGTTCTTCAAATCCAAGGCATGTTCCCCACACAGGAAAATAGTCTCCATCATCAAAACTCTTTACAGAGTGAAAGAGAAAACTAAGATTACTCAAACATTTCAAAATAAAATTATACATTTGGTTTATCATTACTAAGTAGGCACTTGAATTATGCATGCATGTCTTAAGAATTATCTAGGACCCATAAGTAGGCTATCACTTAATCTCTTCTCACACCTAACTCATACATAATTCAGTGTTAATCAACCAAAATACCCAAACTCTGTGGCAGTGGGAAAGAAACTGACATCAGCCAGTTAACTATCAAACTACAAAAGTTGCAAATGAGGATTATAAATATTAAAGACAATGATAGATGGATGTCTGTTTTTTACATATTGTACAAAACTTGTCACTTTAGATGATCATTTAGTTTTGAATACACTTTGGAGTTTTTCCCCCATGATCTCAAAATTTACACTAATAGCTGCAATAAGTCACCTTCAACTAATCAGATTTGAGTCAGGTGAAAGCCATGACTTAAAGGAGAAGAACAGTCCACAAAGAAAAGGCTAACCAAAGTAAAATAAATCTTCATAGAGTCAAAGTTGTCAACTAGTAAAGTACAAATGCAGCAGTGTACTTCGGTCCTTCTGCCTGCTCTGCTCCCTGCTCTGGCTCTGGTGAATTCTCTCACCCTCCTGCGCTTCTGACTGTACCCAGTGCTTGTATAAATAAATTAATTAAAAAAAAAAAACTGCATTGGGAACAATCGTCAGGAATCAGGGTGCCCCCCCTACCCAATTAAAAATGGAGTGTCCAGAACACCAGTACAATAACACAGTGCTAAAGCAATGACCGAAGCTGGTTCTAGAGGGCAAGTCAGGTAAGATGGGAAAACTCAGTAGACCTCGTAGCCTAAGAGACCCCACAGGCCCCAGACAATCAGCATGACATACAATGCTGAGACCAAAGGCCCACTTCTTCCCCACTATACCCCTATAAGCACCTATTCTTTGTTCCCTCAGTGGCCACCCACTCTGGACCCCTCTCTGGTATAGAGTAGGCACCTCAAAAGTTAAAAGGGTGATGAGGCTATATAAGTGTGACGGAGGTATTACCATATGCTTACAAAAGAATTATTCTCATGGAAAATTACAAAACCCAATCTGGACGAATAAGCAATAACTTATACTTACCTGTACAGCAAGTTGGAAAAATATTTTGGCCACTTGGGAATAACCTGACTTCCTGATGTTAACACTTCCTCCAGGAAAAAGGATCCTAAAAATAACATCAAACAGGGTGCATTTCAGCCCCCTTCTGCCAAGAAAACAATCTTTTTTATTTTAAAACTATTTCCTTATTATATAAGCACCAAAATGATTAACATGAGAAAACTAAGGCAAGCAGGATGCATGTCATTCAATGTGACTTCAAAACATTTAAACATGCATTAGAAGAACAAAAATTATGTCAGACACATTAAAAAATTATGCTTGTCTGTAAAAATTATTTCTCAATCTTCCTTCTCTCTGAAGACTTTTCCATTTCTCAACAAAATGACTCCTAATGAAAGATCTCAGAAAATTAATATTACACACCACAAGATAAATACATAGAATATGTACAATTGTTACAGTGACTTTTTTGCAAAAGCAAACTACATTGATCTCATACAGTATATGAAACCATTGCTGCCAACTTACCCATTAATAGATTGGAAAAGCTTTGTATACTCGTCATCTGAAAGATCAAGTCTGAAAATAATAAAAACAGTTATAAAACATCCATTTCCAAAACTCAAGAAAAAAGCCTTTAGCTGAAGTCACTGCATTAATTTTTAAATGACAGACTAAAAGCAATTCTTAAATATTAGACAATATTACCTTACTACTTCCCTAAAGGCATTATTTTCAAATTACATGAAAGCAACATAATTATTACCTTTGTTTTGCTAATCAGACAGGTAAACATGTTTTCTCTGTGGTCTAGTATAATTTAACATTGTGAAGTATGGCTTAATGTGCAAAACATTAAAGACCATGAGATCTGAGTACTGGTCATTTCTCTGCTAGCCAGAAACTATGCAGATAAAAGCAACACAAATAAATGCCAAGTCCCAGGTTTGCCCCACCTCCACCACCAATAGCAAAGATCTAAAAATTACTGTATATTCAAAAATCGAGAGTCTGTATTTAGGGATAGGCTACATGCAGATCACTGTAGACTAACCTATTTACTGCATAAGTATTTATTCTGAAGCATGCTTTATCCAATGTGCTGTAAAGGGCTCCTAACAATCACTAGGTTATTAATGTTATTCCAATGAGGTTAATCTGTGAAAACTGGCTACAATCTTTATTAAAATCACAGTAAAATGGGCTTGCTCTTCCAAAAATTCAACAAACTATAAGAACAAGGGATGAGGGCATCATGTTTATGAAATTCCTACAAGAATTCGACATCTAGTAATCTTCTGTTTCTGTAAGAAACAAGACCTCTCAACCTGCCACAAAAGTAGGTTTATAATAAAAAGTCAACTACTGTCCTTTTCTGCCCCAGAAAGGGGTTTTAGGTGGAGTTAGAACACCTCTCTCATTGTTAAGTAGACATCGATGATGCACAGTACCTGGATATACTTTGCCAGTAAAGAACAGGTCTCCCTAAAATGTTCACATAGGCCTCCCTAAGATGTCCAGAATAGGCTTCCCAAGATGTGTCACTTTGGTATGTGGATTATTTTGACTTAAAGTCAATCAAGGCCCAGCAGACTTAAGAGAAACTTTTTTCCACTCTCTTATCTACTCAAAAGTATGACAATTGGAGGTACTACCCAGATATAGCAAAACCAACCTCTGTGGCAGGGCAAACATAATTACAGGTCATCTGGCACTTTTGTGATATGAGTCTTCCTCTCTCCTAAGCCCCAGGTCCCTAACCCACTTAGTTCAGGATAAAAACTTTTGTTTTGTCTCATTTACTTTAGACTTTACATCCATGTAAACTCTCGATATACACATAATTACATGTGTTCTTTTCTCCGACTAATATGTTTGATGTTCATTTGATTGTTCCATCAGTTCCATCAAGAAATAGGGGAAATTTCCCTCTGCCCCTTACACCAGGCAAACACATCTGGGCTCTCCCCTCTAAGTCCAAATGAGCTGGAAAGTTCAGGTCTGTTCAGAAGTTCTTAATGATCCTCTTTCTAGCAGTAATTCACAAAGCAATGGGTAATACTGTATCAATGCCCACCACTATCTTAAGTGGAAAATAAATAGACACTTGGCCCTGACTTGAGAAGGGTCAGGGAGGTGAAATGTGAGTCTAAATATTCTAGTATTCTGCCAGTTCAAGTTCCCCATATTGTGTCAAAAAAAACCTAAACAAACAAGGGGACCCATCAGTCAGGATTCAGAATCTTCCCTATGGATATTTAAACTAGGATGGGCAACCACAAACATCAGGAACCAAAATGGATTTAGATCACTCATCTGTACTCCAGGGAAATCTCCAATTAGCCAAGCAGGCTAATTTCAGTCATTTCATTAATTCTAATTAAATGGCTCCAACATTGTTAATGACTGAATTTCTAGATGCTGCTTATCACTATTAAGGAGCTTAATTATTGTGGGAGAGGAAAACTGTCAGAAACTCAAGTGCCTCAGAGGCCTGTCAGGGAAAACAAGTCAGGATGCATTTGAATATAGCTGATATTTGCTGTTGTCAGCTTTTCTTAAAACAAAAGACCCTCTCAATAGGATAGTGAGAAATAGTTCACTCTTTGTTTAACTAGAAGAAAACAGTTTTTAACCTTGATAATGGTGGCAGATGACACAGCTTCAGCAAGCATGAAAAGCAGAGACAGGTGTTGTTGACAGTGTAGAACACACACTTCATTTAAAATCAGCTCCAGGTAATTGTCTTTTTTAAAAAAGCCAAAAATTCAGACTTTTCTGAAGTCTTCTGATTTGTAAATATTTAAAGTGTTTTAAAACACTGTGTGAGGAGTATTTTCAGTCCATCTGCCATTCTGCTCCACACTCTGTCTCTGGTGAATTCTCTTGCCCTCCCGCACCTCTGGCCTGTACCCCATTTCTTGTACAGATAAATAAATCTTTAAAAAACAAACAAACAAAAACACTGCGTGAGGGCCTCCCTGGGGACACAAAGTTTAACCCTCCCTTAAAGTGTTAAGTCTCAGCATTATGAAGCTATCTGTAGACATTGCAGCATGAGTTTGATCCCCAGCCAGGGAGCTAACCCACATGGCACAGCAGACCTCTCCTGTCTTGCCTGCTTCTCCCCTTAGGAGTATGTAACAGTAGATCCACCTGCTCTGCTCCTCACACTGACTCTGGTGAATCCTCTCACCTTCCTGCACCTCTGGTCTGTACCCCAGCTATTGTATGCATAAATAAATAAATCTTTAAAAAAAAAAAAAAACACTATGTGAAAGAGACATTTTTAAAGCCATACAGGTCCGTAGGCTTCTTAGGAAAAGGACACTCTGTGACTTCCCCTAGTCCCATACTGGGAATTTATAATAACTTTAAGCATTAGGCATGTTTGGAAGATGAAGGAGAGCAAGCACAAATTTTTTTACCTATTCCAAAATTTTGCATAGACCTTTATCTTCCTCCTTTTCCTTTCTAAACCATAGAGGTTGGCCCCAGCATTCAAAATTCAGAAATAAACCCAACATTATTAATGTGATCAGTTCAGTCTCATTCTATATTAGATAAGCCTCTGCATGCTACTCTGGGAACTTATCTGCCACATATTACCACACTGACTTTATGGGATCACATGATTGTAATTGCAAACAACATAGCTTCAGATGAACTTTGGGAGCCAAGCTGGAAATAAATCTCTATGTTGACAGTCACATGATCAGCATCGCAGTCATAAACACCAGTATTCTGCAAGTCAAACTTTCCCATTTTCAAAACTCCTCCAGTATTAAAACATTTGTCTATTCTTCCTTGTGCCCTTTCGTCAACGGACTTGATGACTAGTAGTCTTGTTGATTTTTTTTAAGAACATGTCCCTATTAATCCCACCACCATTGCTCTGGTCACGTCCTATCACTTCACTAAGCATCCTACCCACTGCAACAGTCACTGAATGTGGCTTCCTGACTGTTCCTACTTCCTCCCATCCATATTGTCAGTACTGATGCTCTAAAACAACACTCTGAAGAAAATGCTTCTATGATGAAGACTTTTAAAATACTGTTTTGAAGACTCTCAGGAGCCTCTTCTTCAACTCTAAAACTCTCATGTGATCTGGGTTCCAAATAAGATTTCATATGAAAAATTAAATTTGCCACTAAGAAATTAAAGATTAAGATTTTAATTTTAGTTTTAATTTGTCAAAAGCAAGTAAGTGTTCATATTGGATTTAAATTCAAGCAAGAAAATCCTTATAAACCTAAACACGAAGCCATTTTGTAGTACAATTCTCTAAATTGTAACATTTCCATTTTAATGTTCTATTTGAACAGTACTTTTCTGTATTATTATTTTTTAATGCAGAATTACTTACAAAAGCAGTTTACCCAAAGTAAGTAGGTGTGTATGTGTGTGAAACCACTTACAATAGATTAGATTCTAAAATATACTAATTTGGGATGACAAGATACAACTATTTATAAAGCTTTGTTAAAAAAAATTCAACTCTAAATCAAAATATAAGAGAAGTCATTTTATATTTACTGGGTCAGTATCACAAAAATAATGTGGTTGCTTTAAAACTGCAATACCTGCAATTTACACTGAAAACAACACTTGCCATATTAATCATTTACAAACTTTTGAAGTGGAGTAGAAAAGTATCTTAAAAGTCGTCTAAAAATCTCCTTTAATCTGTCAGTATTCCCTAACTTAATATTATCGAATAAAGCTAGTAAAGTTGTAGATTCTTAGCTTCCAATATTTTTATGTCTGATGAGGATGGTTTTTTTTAGGCAAAGGAAACTATCATTTCATTCTCTATCTAATATGTTAGCATACCTCTACTGATGTTAAAGAAACATATAGCTTTCTCCCAGTAAACAAAAGAATGAAAATCTCTAAGTGTTAGTTTTGTGGCAAAAACTAGGTGAAAAGTTACCACATTTAAATGATGCTAACATAGGAGAAAAAAGCAACAATTTTAGAGATAAAAGATAGTTTTAGAAATAAAACAGTACTTTTTATTTACACAGTATAAAAGGATATCAAATCATACCTTACTGGTACAACTCTTGCACCTGCAGATTCCAAATACTTTACATAAGAAGCAGCAATATAGTATTTTCCGATGTTTCTCATGTACTTATTACGGCACTTTTGCATTAATACTCCTAAATTATAAAACAAATGTTAGTTTTAAGCAAGTTCCTATTTTTCCTGCTCAGAAGCACATCACAGTAAAAATATCACTATTTTATTTGTTTAATTCACAAAATTAAATATGAACCTTCTCCTGCATGTACTTCCATGGATTTGGAGAAACAAATAATAGAGACTGATTGGAGTTTTAAGTAGTCTCTTTTTCTCTCCTACTCTCTTTCTCTCTCTCCAAATAAGCCTCCAAAGGAGATTTCAATAGCATGAGTTTCCTGTCTAGCAACCTTCAACTTATAATCAAATTCTGAAATTTGCCTCTCTCATCTCACACACACACTCCAAAACACATTATTTTCTTGACAACAAAGCGAAAGGAGTGGAAATATCTTCTATCCACACCTATCAATATCACCAGCACTACCTTAATTCAGTCAACATCTCACCTCCCCCAACCTGATCCTCCCCCACCACTCCCAGACTATTACAAGAACCTTTATAAAGTTCTCCCTGCATTCTTTCTTAAACACGCCCAACTCCAACCGCTTCTCACTATGGAAAGAAATCTGATCATGCCTGCATTTATCTATTCAGTACACATTACTGAGTCATACTATATTGCAAGCACTAAACTAGGTGTTGGGAACAAATGAATGAACAAAACAAACCAAAACCCCTGCCCTGCGCACTTTAATTCTAGTATGTGGGTGGGAAGGAGAGGAGAGATGACAAATACTAAACAAGACAGAAATATAAAGAGAATAGTGTTGGCCAGTGGTAAGTGCTAAGGGGAAAAAGAAGGTGTATTGGAAAAGGGGAGATGAACTATGTATGAGGGGAAGAGTCTCTTAAATTGGGTGACCAGGCAAGTCCTCCCAGAGAAGGTAGAACATGAACTTTAGCAAGGTGAGGAAGGAAGTTTTATGTAGATACAGGACGGAAGTTGTATGTAAATATGGAGAGGAAGAAGAATCCAGGATGTGAGACCAAGGATAAAGTACCTGAATCAGATGTGTGTTGGTCACAGTGCAAGGGGAAACAGAGCCTTGTGGGAGGGAGTGAGAGCAATAGGAAATGAGATGAGAGAACAGATCTGCAAGGGTCATTTCCTTGTTTAAGCATTCCAAAGGTTTCCTAAAGCTGTAAACTCAAGGAAACCTGACTGTTCTACCCTAACAACTCTTTTGCCACTTCTCACCACTGAAACCTCAACCCCAGCACAGTAAAGGTATCCAGTAAACATCAAAACAGGTCTATCCAGAGAGAACACCTATGCCAGTATCATTCATTTCTTTACTATTTGGAATCTTTTCAAAATCTTTGTAGTTAGGAACATATGTGTATACAATCACTCCTGTATTCCCAGCTTCTTACAATAACTGGCATTTATCATTCACATGGTTAACATAAACCAAGTGCCAACATTTGTTCAGTAAGACAAGACTATACTCTCCTTATGGATAGGTAAAATCATCTTCACTTAGAAACCTGGAATTTGGTAGGCAGAAATTAGGGGATGCTGCAAGAAATGGAGTGGTACACCCTTCCCCAGAGGGAAGGGTGGGGTGCCACAAAGGAGGGCTGGACACATGAACACAAAATATTAGAAAAGAGCAAAGCACATGAGAGTAGGTTCCACCAATTTCTCACCTTCACCTTGCCCTTACACATATTCACTTGCCCATTGTGGTAAAAGAGCTCAAACTTATTCCCTGCCCCTCAAAATGAGGCCAAAATACCACCCCTACTCTAAAGACATCTCACTATTTTTGTGGCTTCCTAGCATTTGAATCCCTCGCAGTTCCTAACTCAATGCCTTCCACAAAGCAGGTGCTCAGTTAACAGATCACGATGACCAGAAACACACCATTTTTCTGTCTTTTTTTTTTTTTGGCCCTGAACTATTTGTAGAGAAGGCAAAGAACCACCACACCACCACCACCCCATCTTCTTTCCTTTTCTCCTCCACTCATCCGCAATTCCCAACGCACTACTCACAAAATTATATCGAGGCAACTAGTCTTGGATAATCTCACCACCATTTTTTCTTTAAAGATTTATTTATTTATTTATACAAGTACTGGGGTACAGTCAGAAGCGCGGGAGGGTGAGAGAATTCACCAGAGCCAGAGCGGGGAGCAGAGCAGGCAGAAGGACCGAAGTACACTGCTGAGGGGAGCAGCGGGCGGCAGGAGAGGTCTGCGCACCATATGGGACCCTCCGCCAGTGGCCTGGGAGCAGCCGGGGATGGGATCGAACTGGCGCTGCAGAGGCTGCGAGCATCTTCGCAAGCCAGCCCGCTGCGCCACCGGAGAGGCCCTCACCACCATTTTAAATAGTTATGGAATAAGGCATTTCAAGTTCCAAATATTGATCTACAGCCCATTTGAAAATTGGAAACTACCAATGTACATATATGAAAAAACAGACTTTCTATTAAGTTACAGGATATAATGCTAATCTTTGTGGAAGGAAAAGAATAGTATGAATGGCATAACACCACAGCTAAAATAAAACCATCTTGATTGCCTGTACATAAGTTACTGTTGAAGAATTTTAATGCTAACTTCTTTTCTCGTGGGCAGTTTTTTCCCTGCCCTGTCTCAAACGTCTGCCCTGGAAATGCAAACTGATTTTACTCCCGCTTTAAAACATTCATTTGTTGAAAACAAACATTTGCATGCATGCTTTAACGCCAAGCAAAAAACGACACATTAGGGTCCTCCTAGCCGCTGATTCCTCCGTGGCTGAAGATGACAAAGTCCAAGATACACTATAATTTCTTGATTAGTTCTGTTCCACTAATTGTATCTATAATGCATTGTATCTTCAACTATGCTGTCAGTCGGTGACATTTCAATGAATACACGTATGGAATGTGTTTAATTAGTAGAAATCCCTAGCAATGTACAAAGTCTCAAACAATCTGCAGGATTTCACAGTGCACCCTCCCACCTTCCAACCTGAATAGCCACTGACCTGGAGGAAATCACCGAGACATTTCTGCACGACCCAAGAGTGTGTGGCCTCCACTCTTACTAGCGCTGGCGCTGACGGCACACGGACGAGGCACCAGGGTATTTCACGGCAGGAAGCACTCGCCGGAGCCCCGCGGCGGGAAGCGGAGACCCCTGATCCCCGACCCCCAGCCCCCAGCGCGAGTCAGCCTTCTTACCGATGATGGGCTTCTTCCCGATGGGGCTGTGGTGAGCGCACAGGCGTAAGTTCGCCGCCCAGCACAGGACCAGGCCCAGCGCGCACAGCAGGCGGCCCAGGCTCGCCATGGTCCTCGCCGCCTCCCGCCGCCTTTCAAAGGCACTGCCGGCCGGCAGCTTAAGTGCGACGGAGGCCGCTGGGTGGCGTCGGGCTGCTCGGCGCAACGCCGCGGGGTCCTATGGGAAATGTAGTTCTGGCGGGCGGCTGCCGTCGGTAGGCGGCGGGAGGCTCAGGGCAAGACGTCACCGAGCGGACCACCTCGCTGCGAAAACATCGCTCCGCACCTCCTTTACCATTTGCGACCTGTGCGCCAGCCTGACGACCTCTGCGGAGAATCGGAGAAAGGCTGTTCGGGTACAGAGTGATCTCTGCGCCCGCGGAATCTAATTCCCTGTTAACGATTGCATTGCTATAACCCTACATCACTACATCACCTTTAACTAAGTTGGGGCGCCCATACCAGGTTCCCCTTGGGGGGAACCTCTGGTCTGGTCTGACCGAATCTGGTAACCAGGAAACAAGGGAGGCTGGCTAGAGATTCTAGAAGTCATCTGAGAACTTTGTGCCAACAGAACTCGTGCTTAAAAGGCCAGAGTCTTGTCTTTATGCCAACAGTCAAGTTTGACACTTTGGCATTCCTTAGAAGGATAGACTGTGTGTTTGGAGGCCATTTCCACATCCTGCTATTTTTTTTTTTTTTCCCATGGGTGAGCTATCAGGAAGAAACGAAATGCTGAGGAAGGGTATAAAAGTGAAGGGCCATGAATGTGGACACATCCACACGTGTCTCTCTTCACCTTAGAGCTGGGTCAAGGAAGGACCCGCTGCTGGCACCTTCCGCAAAAGGCTGGGCCAAACCCACAGACCATACTTACTAACTTCACTGTTAGCACCAGCCACAGATTTGTTTGTTCGACCAATGGAGCAGAAATAATGACTGCTTCCTAGTCACTAAAAGTACTGTAAAGATTCTGGGTTTTTTTTAGAATTTATTTATTTATTTATACAAGCACTGGGTACAGTCAGAAGTGCAGGAGGGTGAGAGAATTCACCAGAGCCAGAGCGGGTACAGAACAGGCAGACTGACGAAATACACTGCTGAGGGAGCAGTGGGCATGGCAGGAGAGGTCTGTTGGGCCATGTGGGACCCTCGCAGGAGGCCGGGGATCGAACCGCCCCTATAGAGACCGCAGGCAGCTTGGCAGCCCAGCGCTCAACCGCTGCGCCACCAGGGGAGGCCCTGTAAAGATTCTATTTTTAAATGAGATTTAGAATTCCTAGGCACATTTTGGTGGGAAAGTAGGTAAAGACAGGAATATTTTTCTTTCTGTGTGTGAAAACCTAAATATATAAACACGGTTTGTATTAGATGAAAGTTGCCACCTATCAGGACCAAATAAAATTTGGAATAAAATTGAAGAGTGTTTGAAGATCTAGTCAGTCAGTTCTAAGCATGAGGGTACAATGGTGAATTGAGCCATGTCTTTTTTAAAAAAAGAAAATAATAATGAAGGAATAAAGCATTGTGGGGAGAACAAAAGCATAACTTGGCATAAAAATAGTAAGATGCAGCCTCCCAGCCAGTGGGTGGTGCTTACAGCCAACTCAGTGGTAGAAGGTGGACCTTTCTAGACTCCACCCTCTGAGTGGCAGCTGATGGGAAAAGATGATGGAGCTCTAACTTTGGAGACGTTTGAAAGCTACTGGGATCTTTGAAACTTAAGCTGTTAGGAAGAAGGGGTGTCTGTGGAGAAAATGCCAACTTGCCATATGCAGTTATACCTGTAACCTGGGCCTGCTGAGCAGTCATTATCTGGGGTTGGATAGATGGCATCTGGCCACATGTCAATCTATAAAAATTCTTTCTCTTTTACTCTCCCAGCTCTTCCTTTTCTCACTCCTTGTATAAAAAAATCTTGTTGTTTTTTCTCACTTTGTTTTTGTTGTGTCCTGCATTCTTAAGCATACACAGGTGAGAACCTACCATCTGGGTCAACCCAGATCCTCCAGTTTTGCTCCATTTCATCACCATTTAAAAACTTCTGTATAACTGTAAGCAAATTAAGGTTACAACACAAACAAGCGATAGGGCAATATCTGATTAAGGTGAAGAAGTACATATTCTATAACCCAGAACTTTTCAGACATATGTATATACTCTAGAGAATGCTCACATGTGTGAACAGAGAAATATGTTTTTGCAGCATTTTTTTTTTTTTTTTTTGGTAAGAGAGTTTTGCCTCCAGGCAAAAAGGGTGATTCAGTGATTAGATGTAGGAGTCAAGCCCAGAAGCTCTGAGTCCCAGCTTCTCTTTCAAGGGTGTCTTAGATCCAGCAGTGAAAGGAGGAACCCAGTAATATTTTGGTATTGGCTGCAACATTTTGAGGAAACATAGTAACCAGTGAATTATCAAGACCAATGATAGCTATTGAGGAAGACATAAATTTAAATTGTTTAAAAAGCTGGTTGGGCTACATATCTGATAAGAACTGATTAGGTAACATGATCCTAATTTGATGTTAAGAAGTATCTTATTGATAGGCTCTGATTCCACAAATGATTAAGTATCTTTGGGGGCAACCAAGGATAATGCGGCAATTTTTGCCATAGGGTTAGCCTTTCTACCACATAGAAGCTGAGAAAAGGGTTTGACAATAAGGGCAATATCCTGATTGGGAAGTCTTCATAAGCAAAACTTTAATTCCCCCAATGGCAGTACCCTATGATGAATTATTTGATTGAGGGTTGCATTTTCTGTGGGAATATGAATAGTTACAATTATTGTCATCACAATAAGCACAGAAAAAGATATTTTGACAGCAAGCAGAACCTAGAATATCGCTCCGTGAAATTGCAGAGAAATAAATATGACCTTTTCTAAAAGGATTTGGATCCTTATTTAACTAATATAAAATTTAGGAAGAATTTCCTCATTTGTGTGGGAAAAACTGCTGAACTAAGATCTGGAGTTCTGAAGGGAGGGAAGAATGATTTTAGGGAAGATGCCCAAGCTGAAAGGAAAGGGTGAAAAAAACAAAAGCAACAATTTGAGGAAAAACTTTAATATTGAATAATCTATTCAAAAGCCATCCAGAGGTTTGGGGTCCTGAATGTAGTTAAAATGAGGACTAGTGACAAAGGAAATGATAGAAGGGGGGGAAAATTTAGAGCAGAAGACCTGGTTCAAGGATGTTTCAATACCAGAGAGAGATTTAAAAAAATAAATAACATAACATAATAAGAATTATACAAAAGGAAAATATGGACAGGGTTGAAATTTGGGCTTTCAGTGATTTTGTTCTGTTGTTTTGGATGGAACCTGACCACTTCATGGAGTCATAAACTTGGTTTTGAGAAAACAGTCATCTTCATGTCAATACTGAGTGGGAAAAAATATTTGCACACTGTCTGTCTGACAAGGGGCTGACATCTAAGCTCAACAATTAACTTATACAACTCAACAAAAAGAAAACAAATAACCCAATCAAAAAACAGGCAGAAAAACTAAGTACACATTTCTCTAAAGACATCCAGGCATGTGAAGAAATGCTCATTACCACTTATAGTTAGGAAAAAGCAACTCTAAATCATAATGAGCTATCACCTCACACTTGTGGAAGAGGCCCATATCAAAAAGACCCAAAACAATAAGTGTCGGCAAGGATGTGTAGAAAAGGAACCATCTTACACTATTTGGTGAGAATGTAAACTGATCTAGCCCCTATGGAAAACAGTATGGAGGTTTCTGAAAATACTAAAAATGGATCTGCTCTATGATCCAGCAATCCCAGCTCAAGTTATCTGAGGAGGACAAAAACACTAAGTTCCTGTGTTCATTGCAGCATTACTTAGAATAATCAAGTTATGGAGACAATCTAAGTACCAAAGAACAGACGAGTGGCTTAGGAAGATGTATAAATACAGTGGAATACTACTCAGTGATGCATAAATACAGTGGAATACTACTCAGCTATAAAAAAGAAAAAAAAAAAGATAAACTCTTGCCTTTTGCCACAACCTGGATGTAACCAGAGGGGATTTTTTATGCTAAGCAAAAAATGTCAGAAGGAGAAACACACATATCAGATGATTTTACTCATGAACAGTATAAACAAAACAAAGGGTCAGGCAAAACCAAACCAAAACAAACCTGAGAAATCTGACCATAGACCTGAAGCTGCTAGAGGGGGAAGAGGAAGAGGAAAGATCACAGTGGGGAGGGAGCATAATGGACTATGATGGAAGACTATGGTTGCCTTGGTGGTGGGTGTGACTTGGTAATAGTACCTGAAGATAGAGATCTTATACTTTTGAATGACATACTGTGTTGTCAACTGTATTACCTAAGTAAAAACAAAATAAATGAAAAAATAAGTAAATAAAGGGGAAAGGGTCTGAGTTGATGGATCTAAGAATGGGAGAAGGGGTTAGAAAGGATTTGAGATTTTATAATTCAGACCTGGAGAGAATCAATTAGGAGATGCAGTAACAGTCTTAGTCATTATGGATAACAGAGCGGCAACAGAAAAGTTAGAGATCCCACTCTGGCAATAGCCAGCTAATTCTATAAAGCCTCAGAGTTGACTTTGATATTAGGGAGAAGGAAATTAATAATCATATTTATCATTTTAGGAATAAAGTCTTTTCTTTAGGGGAACATCTTGTTGTAGGCACTTGAGGGCTGTTAATTGCTTTTTAAGTTTAGAGATATTATGCCCCTGTGGGCAAGAGCATGGAGCAAATAGTGGGTGTTAAAAGTCTTTACTCAGCAGAGGACAAAGGTCATCTACATCCAGAATTAGGTAATATTGGAGCTCAGATACTTTCAGAGGGTGGGCTGAAGCTCTTCAAAGGAGGCTGGCCTGACATGAGGGAATGAAATTGAGGAATAGGAAGGGAAGATTGAATACAAAGAAGCCTGTGCCTAACAATTACACACCCCAGACCCTGCCCCCTCACATCACTTCTGGTGCATGTTTCTCTGGGAAAGAGAGGAGTGTGGTACACAGCCAAGCTCTGCTGTGGGAAACTTGCCAAAAGTGCTCTTGTTGACTGCAGTGGGAAGCCTTCACAAAAGCCAAATCCCACAGTGAGGTATTTATTAATAGTTAATTAACAATGGTTAATGGTTCTCCTAAACAACTCCATAGGGGTCAGTCTTTGTTACGGAGGTATGTATGTGTGTGTGTGTGTATTATATTGTTGGGGATGGGGGTGGAGGTTGAGGGGATTAAAAGAAGTAAAATATCAAAATGACCCAAAAAAAATGGAAGCAAATTAGATAAGATCCTTAAAACAGAAAAATCTACTGAGGTTAAGACAAAAATAAAACCCAGTAGGTAAGACCCTATCATTGTAAGACTGCTCACATATAGGATGAGGGAGAAAAAGCAGAGGCATTAGTTCAAGTCCAAGGGTTTGTATGCAGATGGCTGAGATCAGCCCAACTTCCCAGGAAAGTCTCCATTGTCACAAGGCAGGCCTTCATCATGCTGCTCAGGCCCCAAGGCTGCTCCCAAATGCCTGTCACCAAAACTTGCAACAAGAAATACCCAAGCTGGGTCTGTATTCTGTGTATTGATCCTGTGTTAGACACCAGATGGAGACTGATTTTACAAAGATGAAAAAGTCAGCGTCTGCAAGTAAGAGCACTTTCTAATGCTCTTTCTAATAGGGAGACAAGCAGGTAAACCACTATAAAGTTAATAGCATAAGGCCTTTATTAGGCATCCACCCAGAGCACAAATAAGAGCAAACAATTCTCACTGGAGAGGGTTAGAGAAGGCACCACAGAGGGGACAGGGAACAGGACTTTGCAGATGAGCAGTAAGAGAAAGCAAAAAGGGTTTAGAGCAGAAGAAACAATCAACACAAAACATACCTCAACTCTCTTCACTCCACCCCCACTACTTTTGGGTACTGATTTTGAGGGGTCTTATTTGGAAAGGGTGATGTTTTTCAAAGTGGTGGAAAAGCTGTGTCTAGAGTGTGCGTGGGTACAGAGTCCTGCAATGCCAGGATGGAAAATGAGCTGGGTCAGGATGCAGGCCGCAATTTACCCTGCACATAGCACTGCTATCTCCAAGATCAGAGGACTGAGATCTTGCTGAATGATAACTGGCAGCAGAGGAAGGGTTAGGTAGAGTCAGGAACAATAGTCCAATGAGGAGGCTATCGCTACAGATTGGATGAGAAATGATTCACTATAGAAATAGGCCAGGGTCTCCCTGATGGTGTAAGGGGTTAAGTCTCAGCACTATGAAGCACTCCACAGCCACTGCAGCACAAGTTCAATCCCCGCCCAGGGAGCTACCGACATGGCACAGCAGACCTCTCCTGTCTCACCCACCTCTCCCCTCAGCAGTGTATTTCAGTCAATCTGCCTCTTCTGTGTCCCACTCTGTCTCCTGTCTCTGGTGAATCCTCTCACCTCCTGCACCTCTGGTCTGTACCCCAGTTCTTGTATGCATAAATAAATCTTAAAAAAAAAAAAAGAAAGAAAGAAATAGGCCAGGATCAGATATTTCCAGACAGGACTATAGAATTAGGTCTATAGGGAACATGGTGTGTAGTGCATGGACTTTACATCCAGGCCAGCAGAGTTCACTCTGGTTCTGGCCTGGCATGTATCTGTTCCATGATTCTGAGCAGGGAATGGACAATTTCAGAGTTGTGTTCTCTTCTGTAAAGATGGGCATAGTACCATGTACCTTGTGGCTTTGACAAAGGCTGCATGACACATGTATGTGAATCTAATATAGTGACCGGCAAAAAATAAGGAATCCACACCTTGAGTAACTTCAAGTGATATTCGGGGCCTCTCATACTTTGCTTCACTTGGCTCTTACTAGACAAAGGACCTACTCCCTTGTACGACTCCCCTCTTACTGAAATTATGGAGCTATTGCTTATTTCTCAGACATGCCCTATTCTTTCTCATCTCCAAGTCTTTGCTCATGCTACTTCTTTTCTTGGACTATCCTTCCTCTTCGTTCTTACTGCTCTTTTTGGAAGTAGTAAGTTCTTCTGAAAGGTTCTGCTTCAAATAACATGTCCTCTAAGGACACATCTTCAATCACCCCAAATGAAAATTCTTTCCTTTTGTTAAACTTCCAAAGCACTTTATGGAACCACTGTAAATATCATTATGTTCTACTGCACTTTGCCTGCTATTCTGAATATATATTTTCTCTCCTCTAGGTAGCAGCTGGTTGATTTTTCAATTTATTAATTCACTTATTTCAATCAAAGCAATGTACAGTGTTATTAAAAGTAGATACTTAATGGATTAATATCATTGACTTGAATAGAGATAAAAGCAGTAATTGAGGACTAAGTCTGGAGGTGGGAGGAGAATGGCATGAGTCGTTATGAACCAGAACATTCATGGAGTTGTTCTGCTGCCAATCCTAATTTCTGCCGTCATTTATTTTAAAGATTTATTTAATTATGCATATAAGAACCGGGGTACAAGCCAGAGGTGCGGAGGTGAGAGGATTCACCAGAGAAAGAGTGGGGAACAGAACAGGCAGACTGACTGAAAACACTGCTAAGGGGAGCAGTGGGCAAGACAGGAAATGTCTGCTGCACCATGTGGGTATCTCCCTGGCCAGCTGCGATCAAACTTGAGCTGCAGAGGCTGTGGACAGCTTCATAGTGCTGTGCTTAACCCCTTGTGCCACCAAGGAGACCCTGCCATCATTTTTTTCTTTTTTTTTTTTAAAGATTTTATTTATTTGTACAAGCACTGGGGTACAGGCCAAAGGCATGGGAGGGTGAGGGAATTCACCAGAGACAGAGCAGGGAGCAGAACAGGCAGACGGACCAAAGTACACTGCTGAGGGGAGCAGCTGGCGAGGCAGGAGAGGTCTGCCCTGCCATGTGGAAATCTCCCTGCTAGGCCAGGAATCAAACCGGTGCTGCAGAGGCTGCAGCCAGCTTCACAGCACTGCGCTCAACACACTGCACCACCGGGGAGGCCCCATTATTTTTTTATACAGCTTCATTGTTTGTTTGCTTTTTACATCTTTATATTTTCTCCACTCTAACTGAGTTTGGCAAAATTCGACACATAAGGCCAGTAACAAGTGTCCTGAAAACACATCTTACTAGTTTGTTGAGTTTTCGGTTTGTTTGTATATTTGACTTGGTTTGTGAGTGGCAAAGATAGTATCTGGTCTAGAACTTCAGTGTCATTTCTATAAGGAAAATATATAGCTTGACAAAATCCTAATCTAGGCTAGTAGCAGGTTGTTTCAAAATCAAATAATCTGAATAACTGATCCACTCTGACTATTTTCACTTAAAAGTTTTAACACCTTAATTATGCATGGTTTAGTTACATGAAATTAGCTTGTAGCTCCTATAAGCACAGCAAAAAACAGAGGAAGTTGGTGCTGAAAACAGCAGCAGGGAAAATCAGCCTAAAATAAAAGAAAATGACATTTGTTATTGGATGGTTTCACTTATAGGAGGGATATAGGGGAACCAAATACAACCATAAAGCAGAGACATTCTGCAGGAGAGGGGAGGGAGAAGAATCAAAATGAGGGCAGGAAGATCACAAGGGATTATGGTGATGGGAAATGGGTGAATTGGTGGTGGAAATTGTATGGGGACTACACATGATGTAAAATATATATAAAGAAAGAAATTAAATTACAAAAAAAGAGAGAATGACATTTGTGTCATGGACAACTAGATGTGGTAAGTTTCTCTTAAAATTTTTTGGTGAAGAAAAGCAGTTTTTGAAAAGAAAGCCTAATATTCAAATTTAAAAATGTAAACACACAGTTGTAGTTATGCCAAAGATCTTTATTTCCTTTGGAACAATATTAAAACAAATAAATTATTGTGCAGTTTGCTAACATCATGAGTACATGCTCAAGTTAATCTTTTAAAAGGCATTTCTGGAACAAATTACAGTAAAGCAATATGGGCAATTTGGTATTATTGATCTTGCCACCTTATAAAATTGTCTGCTTATTTCACATTGTTCTTTTAATGTACTTCAATGAATTTTTATATTTTATAAAAATTTCAATATCCCATTATGAAATGTACTTTTATTGATTTATTGATTTAATTCTATTTATTGTTATTAGCATCATCAATGAGTCACATTTAAAAGGCACTTAGAAATATTATCCCTTATTCATGAACGAAAATAAACATTCCTTTACAGAGTCATAAGAAAGTGTTTTAAGTACCCAAATGTAAATGAAGTAGAACCTCCTTGGAATAAAAGTTGGGTAAACCAGACTTTTTCTTGCTGTTTATTTTTTCAAATAATTTTATTCTGTTGTTATTTTTAGTTATACGATTTTAGATTGTATGATTTATAAAGAATAACATGTTTTTAGAAGACAGCACAATTCAATTTTTTAATCAAAATTATAAAGTAGCTTCCCAATGCTAAGTCAAAATCAAACACGTTCTCTAAAGAACATTCACAATTATCTCACTTTTACCATAGAGATACATACAGAGAATCATAAGTATCAGCTCACCTGATTAGAATAATTTCTTATAAAGAAAAACACGCTTCACATATTCTTTCACAAAGCTACTATAATGTGATTATTAGTGAAATCCAACTAAGCTGAGAAAATGTTTAACAAATTTTGTACCCTTTGTTCTTTCATTTTGAAGTTTAAAAAAAATTTAAAATACTAAGTATAAACATAATATATATTGAAAGTTTTATTTTCAATGAAACTTAGTTTATATTTTTCTCAATAAATGAAACATTCTTTAACAATAAGCTACACCCCACTTTAAGTTTTAAAGTAAATGTAAACTGTAGGACTTGGTTAGAATATTCTCATAATAAAATTCAAATTATTTTATACATTATCTGTATATCTGGAAAAGTTCCAGATTTAACTGTCATTGATATAAAAATGTGAGCATTTCTTTTGCCTTGTGAAATTGTGTTATTGCCCAATTAAAAATAGATCCCATGTTTAAGACAATTAAATATTGCTCCATTTCCAAATCTCCATGTAGCTGTGATAAGAATAACCAAAAATAGAAGTCAATGACAGTCTTGAATTGTTTGAAAATGCAGAAACAGTATTGAGACATCAACTGTGCCTGAAATTTTTCTAAATTATTTTTGGCTATTTGTTGTATTAACATGAATAATTTCAGAGACCCGTAGATGCTACATATGAGTTTACAATTTATAGACTCTTCAATCTGTATTGTGCATATGTGCTAAAACAGAATTTCCCTGAGATAAGATGAACTATTTTATAACTGTAAAAATCTACACTATAGCCTAACCTGACATCCACGACAAACAGTGTTAACAGATTTTTATCATCAGTTTATTTGTGCTAATATTTATTTTCAGTGGATTATTTATAAATTTATTACTAAACCATCATAAACAAAGAACTTGTTTTAAAAATGAAACTTTGCAGGAACAAAGATGTTCATGGATAGTTACTTTAGAGGTCATTTTCTTTCGAATGTAAAAACCAGGACTCTCCTATATTTTTAAGGAGATGTATTTTAAAAATAAAGGCATTTTCCCAAATACCCAGGATTTATCAGATTTTTTACATGATCAACCTGATTAATTAGTTTAATGGAATATTTTTCATTCATGTAACCAGACCATTCCTGTATTTTTAATTAGGAAGCCATTTACATTAAGTAGCTTCTCACTGAATGGTCTGTGAAATGCTGCTGAGATAATTTTCAGACTTCATTATAAAATTTGTCCACTCCTGACAAATGTCTTCCATGGAGAATTCTTCGCCGCCATATTCCAGAGGAAGAATATCTGGGAAATGCTGAAGTAAACTTTGTTTGTAATTGTTCCCATGCATGTGAATCTGAAATAGTCAAAATGTTTTAGAAGATACGCATTTCCAATGTAAAATCACCAGAGCACAAGGTAATCTATATAATAACTTCTAAGATGGAAGAGAATATATATGTATTATATCACTTATTTGTCTGCTCATGAATTTAAGAATTTTACTTATATAGATTATGCTGTGATGAATCTGATACTTAACTGTTTTCTTATACTTGGTTTCTTATAACTACATAAGACTTACAAAAAGACGTGGTATATACACACAATGGAATACTATTCAGCAATCAAAAAAGATAAACTCATGCCTTTCACTGCAACATAGATGGAGCTAGAAGGAATTGTGCTCAGTGAAATAAGAAAAAAAAATATTGGATAGTTTCATTTAAAAGAGAAATATAGGGCAACCAAATAAGACTTCAGGGGGAAAAATAATAAAACAAAACAAAACAAAACAAAAACAATTATAAATCAGAGACATCCTGCAGGGAGGTGGAGGGAGAGGGCTCAGTGGGAGGGAGGGAGGAGCATAGTGCATGTTGGTGAAGGAAATTCTATGGGGACTATACCTGGGGGGGAAAGCAAACATTGTTTTAAAATGAACAATGATGTAAAAACTATATTAAAAATAACTACATAAGGTTTATAAAAAGCTATTCTCTTCTTTCAAAAGTAGATTCTTAAAACAATTATTTTATACATTTTATACATTCTATTCACTAATGTGCGGAAATTGATTCTTAGCAAAATATCTACTATACTACAGGTGATAAAAATGTATTCTAACCTAGTCTGTAGAAGATAAAATTGTGCTATTTGGTATTAGTTCATATTCAAAGCATATATCTGAGCACACAATTAGGTATATGGGAAATAATTTACAGGGTTGAATTGATGGATATTCGTGGCTAGTACAAAACAAAAAGACAGTTACAATGACTGAGGACCTAAAATTTTCAAATATTTTAAAGTATATAAATTGATCATATAATGCCATGAAGTTAAAAAAAAAAAAAGGCTGTAACCTTGAATCAAAAGGACATCTTTCCATGGGTAGGTAGGTAGGTAGGTAGGTAGGCAGGTAGATAGATAAATAAGTAGTTTTTCTCTATTTGCAAAGACAAACATTTACCTGCATATATCCTGTGCTAGGATATGAGGATTAAAAAGTGAATGAAAACAACTGTTCTGCACTCAGACACCTCCCAATCCAAATCCTTGACTTTTTCTTAAAGGTTTAAAATATTATCAGCTGAGAGGAATTTCTGTCTCCTCAGGAAGGGGCAAATTAGAACATCCATGAGGTATTGCCAAATGTTGAAAGGAGAAAACTGGGTAGATTGGATCTCCTTCCCCATTTTGACTACTCTTTTTCACGTCAATTAACTTTCACGAAAATTTTCACCTCTCAATTTTTAAGTTTTACTTCCTCCTTGCTAATATTCTCATATTTATTAGGTTTAGTTAATTGTTGTTTTTATTTTTATTTGTACAGAATGTAACACAAAATAGCAATTTTTGTTTTAGGTCTTTCAGAGTTAAAGAGGTTGTGTCTAGCTATTATTGAGCAATACTGAAGAGAAAAATATGAACAAAGAAAAAAATGACTTTTTCAAAAATATAGAATGAGATGTGTCCATCTTAGTGAATGGTTCTTCTTAAAGAACAGACAGCTTGGGCCTACCCCAGTGGCACAGTGGGTTGAACACAGCGCTATGAAGCTGTCTGCAGCCTCTGCAGCGCAGGGGTTCAATCCGGGCCAGCCGGCGAGAATCCCGCATGGCGCGGCAGACCTCTCCTGTCTTGCTCACTGCTCCCCTCAGCAGTGTATTTCAGTAGATCTGTCTGTTCTGCTCCCAGCTTTGTTTCTGGGGAATCCTCTCACCCTCCAGAGCATCTGGCCTATACCCTGGTTCTTGTATGCATGAATAAATAAATCTTTAAAAAAAAAAAAAAGAATTCCCTGTGACAGATTAATACAGAACACTGGTTTTCCATTCTTAGTTCCAGACTTTATTTTTAACACTTGAGAAACCCTAAGAGATCTAATCTATTCACCTGAGATAAGGCTATATCAAATAAATTTTTAAAAAAAGAGAGAGAAAAAAAAACATTAAGTCACATAACTCAGGTTCTGTGGTTTTCAATTATACATGTCTAATGAAACAATTTTTGGCATAAATAATGCATTCTTATCACAATAAATCAAAACAAGATAAAAGATATATAGTGAGATATCTTGTTCCCAACTTTATTCCTATCCACCCCATCCACACCTCTACTAGGGTCTATCTAGGTGACCACTTAGGTTACTTTATAGTAAATCCATTTAATTTCATTTTTACACAAATATAACTAGGTACAGATTCTGATACTCCCTTTTTTTATACCAAAGGAAGCATACATAAACACTCTTCTGTATTTTGTTTATTTCACTCTACAATGCATTTTGCAAATCTTGTTGTATTCCATTGTATGTATGTGCCATTGTAAAATAAACATTTAAATAGTCCTCTGAATACCTGTTTATTTCCAACATTTTGTCTCAATGAATCTTCTAGCATATATAGTTTTACTTTTGTGTCAGTTTTCCCATAGCATAAATTCTCGGAAGTGTAAAGACTGTTATTCTGACAATTGTTATACAGTTTAGAGGGAATATTCCATTGTACGACCCCCACCCAGTTTCCCCAGTTTCTCTAACTTGACTTTTCAAAATTAAAAAGAAATTTTAATTTATAAAAGTAGTTGTCTTCTTAGATAAATACTCAAAAGTTATTAAATGTTTTTATTCTTTTGGAATTGGATGTTTAGTGTAGAGGGATAGTGACTTCAATGTGCTTTTACTCACCCGTTCCTTAATTTTTTCAGTCAGGAATGGTTTAATCATAGAAAAGACAGCATGGAAAATCATTGGCTCATTTATCAAATGGATACCACGAACTTTTAGTGGAAAGGAATCCTTTTGAAAATAAAGAAATGTTATTAATAACAAAGTATAAATATACTTATATTCATATTGGTAAATTGGCCCTTTAAAACTTTGTTCTAACAGTACTTAAACTATGACTTTATTTTCAAAATTATAATACTATTATCATAATTAATATTGTTATATTTTAAACTTCTAGACAGATAAGCTGTTTATAATTTTCTTCTATCAAAATTGATGTTGCAGTAACTATCTTTACAGATAGGAACCAACAAAAGTTATAAGCATAACTTCTTTTTTTTTAAGATTTATTTATGCATACAAGAACTGGGGTATAGGCCAGAGGTGTGGGAGTTGAGAAGATTCACCAGAGACAGAGTGGGGAGTAGAACAGGCAGATTGACTGAAATACACTGCTAAGGGAAGCAGCGTGCAAGACAGGAGAGGTCTGGTGGGCCACGTGGGTCACGTGACCTCCTTGGCTGGGGATAAAACTCTGTGCTGCAGTGGATGCAGATTGCTTTATAGTGCTGAGACTTAACCTCTTGCATCACCAGGTAGGCCCAAGCATAATTTTTACATTTAAGTGACTTAGGAATCCTTGCTTCACTGCTGACAAAATGTGTGTGCTTGTATATTGCTATTTCACCTTGTTGATATAGTTAATTAATTTGAAAAGTGGGAAAAATTGTAATCAGGTGTCATAAGCTTGGTGTGATCATTAAGTGGTAATGCATTTGAAACACTTAGCAAAGTTACTGGCACATGGTAGTCTATTATAATTATATACAAAGTCTTTCAATATTTGAGATTATCCTGTAAGCTCCCAAAAGTAAAATTACTAGGTTAAAGATTATAGCCATTTAAAAAACATTTTGATTTCTGAAATGACTATACCAATGACTATACGAATGTGATTTCTGAAATGACTATACCTATGTGTTGAAGCACTACTATGTGTTATTTTTGAGCAAATTTTTAAATTATATTTAGAAAAATGAAGTCTCTGTGGTTGTTTCAATGTGTAAATTCTGTGGGTATTAATTTTGAACATAGTTCCACAACTTGCTGCAACTTTCTTTTTTGAAATAGTAACACTTATCGGCAATATTAAATTCTTTATATCATTTCTAAAATTTTGTTTGATTTTCTAACATATAACTAAATTTAAACCTATTCATTGAAAGTATTATCCCAAAGAGTTAAAATACATACTCACTGTAAGAACAGCAGCAATTCTTTTGGCTACAGATGGGGTAATTTGAAGAGCATGAGAAAACTGCCAGCCTTCCAAATCAAAGATAACCTTGACACCATTTCGTTGTGTTTCTATCTCCTGTACAATAAGCTCGGATGTGATTAGACTTACACGAAATACATCATAAGCTGTGAAAACTTTTGGGTCCCAGTATGCTAAAAAATAAACAAACAAACAAACAAATAAAAAAATAAATATCATATCATATCTCAGCATTATGTAAAGAATCAGACAGATTTACAAAGGGAAACCAATTTTTTAAAGGCTCAATAGAAAAAAAAAAAAACTTGAAAAAAGATTACATCAAACACTTGTGCCTGCTTCTTACTCCCTTCTCAAATTTCTAACAAAAAAAAAAAACTTTTTAAGAGCATGAGAGGTGAATGAATGCAAGCTGTATTTGAATACCAGATAAAACTACAACTTAAAACCTGCCAGAGGGGCTGTGATCAAAACCAAAAATGCCCATGAGAATGCTTCAAAAGGTGTTAGAAATGGGAAAAAACAAGGTCTGGATTAGGAAGAATTACCAGAGCCTTGCAGTCACCAACAGAGTTGCTAAGGGAAGTGTGTGGGGGTAAGCAGGCAGACTTCGCTCCAACACCCTTAGTGACAAGTAGCACATAATCTTAATAGCATGGCTAGAACAATTGTCCCCTGTGGATAGAAGACTCAGGGAGACACTCAGGTAGCTGTCCACACCCAGGAAAAACAAGAAGTACCTGTGCTAAGGAGTTAGTGACATTCTGATTCACACATCTCATCCCGCCCCCACTGCCCGGGGTCAGATCATGGCAAGCAGAAATGGCATTAATGGGCAGGCAGGTAGGCAATGTTAAATTAAAAAAAAAAAAAATGCAGCCATTATATGCTTATTTGAATTCAAATATAACTGGACACTGTATTTTTATAAAACAGAGATTTATTTGCTACACAAAATATAAGTATTTTGCTGCCCCCAAGAATCTTGGAGGAATCCATTCAACTTTCCTAGCACTGGTATGAATAGAAAAGACATTGTGAGGCTTTCTGTCTGTTTATACACAATGACCTCATAATTAACCTCATAATTAACCTCATAATTAACCTTTTTATTTGACATATAGCTGGAGCAAAAAAATCTAGAATCATTTTATTCTGTCTTCTGATACTTTTTCAGGAGTTAAATGTAGTGTCTTCTTGCAAGCTAGCAAATAGTGGAGTAACAGGCAGGTCTCATATCAATAGTCAGGCAGGAAAAGCAAATCTAAAATATTTTTAAATTCCCTAGAGTATTCACAGATACTCAGATACTGTAAATGTCTCTGAATCATTACAATTCATAAGATTCTACTTGTAAAGTATTAGTTTTCTTTGTCCTTCAAGAGGGCCATGAGAAGTTGCTGGGACCAATGCGAATCCTAATTACTTGCCTTTTTGTAATCATACATAGATCTAAGGAAGGGGCAGAAGTTATAAGTCACCAACTTATAAGAAACACTAAGAAGAGCTAATGGGGAAAAGAGAAAGCAGCAAAAAGAATAAGGTACCTGGGAGATACAGTTTTGAGAACACTTGGAAGAGAGAGGGGGTTGCTTTTGCCCTGAGTCATATTGTTGAAGAGAAGGAGCACCTTGCTTGTGGCTTAGGGCATTTTTCAACTGGCCATTCACTCACCCACCCTCAAAATATTTAAGAAATACCTAGTGTGTGCCAGGCCCTCTTTTTGGTGCTTCAGTGACCAGAATAGACAAAATCCATGCTCTCATGGTGTTTATATTATTAAGTTCAGAATTCTTATTTGCAGTTCCTATAAAGCACCTCTGAAACACTTTACCTTGATATTTTCCTCCTTTTCCTTTTGTTATCTTTTTCTTTTCTTTTTATACAGTTGGTTGGGTGAAAGAATAGAAGTAAGTTTTTCATTGGTTTCCTCACAATTGCCAGTTTATTATATTTGGGGAGGGGACACTAAAATCTACATTAAATCTAAGTTGAAACCTAAAAACCTAAGTTCTTAAATATGGACTCATTAAGGTTTTCTATATGGCCAGTCAAGAAAAATAAAAATGAAGTGCAGTGTATGACTTACTGATTCGGTAAATAAGAACTTTGCTTCCAGTGCGATCTCTGTTTCTCAGGACTCCATGGTAGCCTGCCTTCAGAAGGCCAAGAATACTTTGAGGCAATAGATTTGCACTTATTTCTGGACATTCTGTTCTCCACTTGTAATAGTTTTTCAGTAGCTGAAAGATAAAATCAAAAATGCCTGCAGATAGCGTTCATGGTCAACATTTCATTAAACTGGTAGAAAAGTTGATGCATTACCAGTTGTCCTTGCCATGTGTTATGTCAGGGTTTTAATCCAAGATTAAAAGTTCCCTTCATCATGGATTTCATTTGATAAAAGTAAATTATAAATTCAAATTAGAGTAATTTTCATGTGTCCCTTGCACTAGTCTCCAAATAAAGCTGCTAACATTCCTGCCCATTGCTATTCACATGCCACCACTCCCATCAAGTGGTAGAAGGCACTTGATACCTTCCCCAGGAATCTGGGCTGGCCTTATATCTTACCTTGGCCCAAGTGACACTGTGCTAGGTTTTAAGAAGCCTGGGACTTTTAAGAAGCCTCCAGACCCCTAGGTAAGATAATCAAGTGATCAGTGTATGTAGAGAGAGTCCATGGAGAACAAGAAATTGTCTTAGTCTGACCTCAGTGGAATTCCCATCTGATACAATGTTAAGTAGTGAGGTGTTCTGCTCAAATTGGAGAATTACAAATAAGAAAATGTGGTTTAAGTCACCATATATTGGGATGAAATATCTACCGTTACTCTTTTTGAACTGATAAGAATAGAAAGTTATCAGATAAATTAACTATATTTTTAGTATCTACAATGGTTCATGCATTGTTTTAGGCAATTGAGTTATTGCCTCAAACAGAATAAAACTCCTGTTCTCTTTGGAACTGAACTACTGGTGACAACTGGGTCATAGAGGCCATGCTTTGTAGTGAAAAGTTCCCAGGCTGCTTTTTCAGAAAAATCTTTGTTCTGGTTGATAGCCACTGGTTATCTGTGTGATCTGGGGTTAATGATTTAACTCCTTTGAATCTTGTTTCCTCCATATCTGCTCCGTAGGAGTGGTAGTTAGCACTCTATTCTTGTAATAGAGAAAGTTATTTAGATTAATTGCTCATCCAAGAATTAGTGAAGCCTTATATTAAAGATAAATACAATCTTATTGATTCTTACATTCTTTCTTACAAAAAAGAGCTAAACCAAAGATAGAAAGGAACATCTTGAAATCACGACTACATTGTCTACCAGTGGAAAAACAATAAAAATCATATTTGTTAATAATGGTATGCATGCAGAGAGCCTAACGTATGCTTGGATGTCAGTTCCTGAAAAAAATATATGGTTTAAAAGAACCTCATTTTGTCGAGAGGAACCCACAATTGTAGTTACTCTATATATACAAATGATATAAACATTGCAAGTGTATGGTAGAGAAATCTCAAAGCATAATGCATTTAAAACTTACTATATTTTAATTTTCCTTTTTATGGTTTAAAATATTCTAAATTTTAAAATATAACAGTGTATTTGTTTTGAGTTTAAAGAGATCTAATAGCAATGTGGAACTGAAGTTCAGATGAAAGGGCTGGACAAATTTAATATTTGAGTTGTTGGAATAATCATGATAAACAATAAGCACAAAATAGTAATAATCTGGAGGAGAAATTACAAATACAAATTTTAAAAACCAAGTAGTGGGTGATAGTCCAAGAATTGGGAAATGTCATTGGCTGGAAATGAGGTGGGGGGAGGAAGAAGCTAGTTAGATTGAAAAAAAAAGATATACGGAAGGGAGGAAAAAGTCTTCTATATTCTCCTCCCTTCCTCTCCCCTCCCCACTCCGTTCTTCCTTCTTTCTCTCTTTCTCTCTCTTTCTCTCTCTCCCTCTCTCCTTCCTTCCCTCCCTCCTTCTCTCTCATGTATCTTCCTGTCTTTCTTTTTTTATTACTGCATTTATTACCTTTTATAACTGTTTTAAAAAAGAGAAAGTTGCTAAGAGTTAAATGCAAACAAGAGGTAAGAAAGAAAAAAGTCAGTAAATTTGCCAACAAAGAAATAACCAGTGACCTAAATAGCAGTTTCCAAAAGCAACAAAAACAAAAGGCACATTGTATATTCTGGTAAATTCATTCTAGCCTATAAGAAGAATTTCTTTTCCTTCTCCTGTTTTAGGATTAACAGAATAAGTGTTAGAAGCATTATACAATGCTCATTCCTTTTTTGATAATTTCCTCACACGTAAAACTAGTCCTTTTCATTCAGATTCAAGCAAAAAAGATTCAGATAGAAGCAATGTATTAGCTCCTATATAGAAATGATTTTATTTTCCTGTGGAATGATAAAAAAAAAAAGTTGCTTTAGTTAAAGAGATCTGTTAGGTCACTGAAGAAGGGCCCTTGGCTTACTCAGCAGAGGTAGCTACAAATGTTGAATGAAAGAAAAGATTAATGCATTAGTAAATCACTTGGCACCACATACTTGGAAATAAATGGCTTGTGTAAAGAAGTACAAATCACCTCCCTATTTTTGTAAGACCTAACTTTTTTACCTAACATTTGCAAATTGAAAAATCTGGATCTTTGATGATCACTTTTCCATTGATAACTCAAAGGTGCAGTTGACATAAAGTATGTAAATGTTGAAAACTGACACTGAGCAATTCTCTAATTCAGAACCACTAAAAAGTTCACAACAGCAAAGAAATTAGCTGGGAGTAAATATTCATTATTGGAAGACATCTATTTATACCACAACTAGGAATAAATAAATAATAAAAGTGGTGATTTATTTAAACTATGCTTTTGAATAAAGTAGATTTCTTCTTAATTTTTTCATGTACTTTCAAACACAATAACCATTTTTGTGCCACTTTTATAAGGCTCAATGGTATTACTTCACTTCCTTCTCACAGCTTCCAAAGAGGTAATGTTGCCTCTCTATTTTATGAATATGAAAACGAAAGCTCTGAGAAGTAACACATTTGCTTAAAGGCACTATCAAGAATATACTGCAGCCTGAACATGACTCATATCATTTTACCAAAGAAATTATAAAAGACACATTTTACCAAAGAAAATTCAGTTAGCAAGGAATTAACAGAAAGGATCATGGAATTTTAAAAGTTCAAAGTTTGAGAAAAACCTAAAAAATAATGAGCTGATAAAAAAATTTATCCCATGGAGCAAAAATAATTTATCCCATGGGCTGGGGCTCCCTAGTGGCCTAGGGGTTGATCTCAGTGCTATTAACACTGCAGCCTGAGTTCATCCCTGGCCAGAGAGCTAACCCACAAACAGTCTCAGTAGACATCTCCTGTCTCACCCACTGCTCCCCTCAGTAGTGTATGTCAGTAGATCCACCTGTTCTGCTCCCCACTTTGTCTCTGGTGAATCCTCTCACTACACCTCTGGCCTACACCTCAGTTCTTCTATGAATAAATAAATAAATAATAAGATTTTTTTTAAAAAGGAACTGAGCTATTCACTTGTGAGAGATAGGAATACACAAGAACATGTAGATCAGGTAGAAATTAACAGTTGTTTATCTCTTCATGATTTAAACTATGGAGCAAGTGTGTGTATTTGAGAATATAGGATTCCCTAAGTCAGATCTAAGTTCAAATATCCCTTCTCCACCACTTAATGACTGATTTCATCAAATTATGCTTTATATCTCAGTTTCTTCTACAAAGAGAAAATAATGATGTAATCCATGCAAACACTAATGACCAAAGTACCTGGCATCCCACAAGCTATGGCAAATACCAAAAAATCATTAATTTGCTATAACTCCAAATACAAAAATTAGAATAATGAGAAATTTCATTGTAACTGAGGAACTTGCCAAGCTTTCTTCATACATTCAGACTATAGGGTTTTTATACTATAAATAAGAGTTCAAATTGAATTAACTGCCTTTGTGGAGCAAATGAAAAAAAAAAACCAGTTTCACATTCTAACCCTTCCTTTCCAGTTGGCAAAAAAATCAGGCAGAAAGTTCACAGGCAGAAACTTGAGTCCTCTCCAGTGGCTTTAGACACAGTCCTGCTAGCCAATTCCTCAAGGACACGGTGGAATGAAAACAATTCAAAAAAATAAATTATATAGAAAAAATATTTACATATGTAACTCAGAGTTTGGAGGTGAATTTTATTCCTTCTTCTGTTTAAATATAACTCTTTAAAAGTAGCTAAAATGGGGCCTCCCCTTGTGGGGCCGGTTCATTCCCTGGCAGACCTCTCCTGCCATGCCTGCTGTTCCCCTCAGCAGTGTACTTCGTCAGTCTGCTTGCTCTGCTCCCCGCTCTGGCTCTGGTGGATTCTCTCACCCTCCCATGCTTCTGACTGTACCCAGTGCTTGTATAAATAAAATAAAAAAAAAAAAAGATTTAAAAGTAGCTAAAATGAAAGCAGTAAATCATACCGCTTCCCAGAAAAAATTAAAGCCATTCATTTTCAAGTTTTACTCTTAGTTAAGCTACACATTTATGTTTAATGCCCTACTCTAACGGCACTCTTCATAAAACCTGAGAATGTGTCTTCATATTTAGTAGCTTCTAAGCATTAGTTTATTACTCTTGATGTTGGGACACCTGTACAGACACGTGACAAAATGAAAAGAAAGAATGTCAGAATCCTGACATCAAGATAAAGCCCTGTAGATCAACAAATTCAGAGAGAGAGAGAGAGAGAGAGAGAAAGAGAGATATCATAAATTACTAAAGACAATTTTGGAAAAGGGAAGAAATTATAAAACCCAAAAGCAATCAGCAGTCAAATCAGCACATTTGACCACAAAATATTTTTGAAATTTTTTGAAAGAGAAAGAAAATATACTATTAAAAGACAAACAACAAATCAGAAAAAAGGCCTAATTTTCTTACTACATAAATATTTTATAAATAAAAAATTAGATTTTATATATTATATTTTATTTAAACAAAGTGGAAGTGAATGTACAAAAGACAAACAACAGGCAGTTAAATGGAAAAAAAAATTTGACTTAAATATGTAAAAGCTGATTAACCCACCTTGTGATATAATGTAAGCAATAATATGATGGAAAAAGACGCATTGTTTAATATAGAAGTGACAAATATTAGAGCAAACTTTTTGAAGGAGAGTTATTACACTCACTCATCAATACTAAAATGTACATCTTACTTCATCTAGCAATTTTGCAGATTGAACTTATTTTATCAGAATATATTCTTAGGGCCTCCCTGGTGGTCTAGGGGTTAAGTCTCACCATCAGTTGGCCTGAGTTAGATCCCTGATCTCCTGGCCAGGGAGCTAACCCACATGGCCCAGCAGACCTCTCCTGTCTCACCTCAGCAGTATATTTCAGTCAATGTGCCTGTTTTGCTCCCCACTCTTTCTCTGGTGAATCCTCTCACCCCACACCCCACCACCTCTGGCCTACACCCTAGTTCTTCTACGCTAAAATAAATAAAATCTTTTTTTTTAAATTTCTAAAAAAGGAATATATTCCTAAAGACAAATGTAGGAAGAACTATTAAAATACCCAATTGATGATGGAAGAAACCCCATTTATCTGTTACTGCATTTTCTGTAGTCCTGTAATAGGTCCTGAGCTTTTGTGTATGCCAATGGAAAAACAAAGTTACCGGTTCGAGCTGTAAGCAGAAAGGAATTTATTGGGTTGTGCAAACCAACAGTGAGGTGGTCTGTGGGACCCAGACCAGGCCTTCCAACTTGCAATGAGTTTTTGAATTTATAAGGGGTATATACTCTATTCCTGGGCATATTCTCAGGGAGATTATAGCTATGTATTGCATTTCAAAGAAAGAATATTTCTAAGAAGGGGAAGCTGGGCGTCCTCAGTCATTCATCATACATGTTACATGTGTTCTATGTTCAGTTGGGGTGGAGATTTAAGCATTATAACTAAGTGGGCTTGTACATTGTAATCAAAAGTTAAGACTCTAGCTTGTATGCAGAATCCACAGCTGGCTAGGCTAGACCAAGGCTTGTCAGGAAACGGTAATCAGAGCATCCAGTGATGGCCGCACAAGTTGACCCTGCAGGGTGCTACTCATGCTGATTCTGCAGGAACACATGTCATCTCAGTCCATGAAAGCGTGAAAGTAGTAAGGTTGAAAATATTAAGGACAGTAATAGTCCTCTGTGCATTAAGGGGGTGGTGTATCACTGTTAGGCAAATTGTAGTTCAGCAAACAACTACTGGAGTGAACATCAGCTGCAGTGTTGTCATTGGCTCATGATAATTTCCATGTCCAATCACAGGGGATTGGTTAATATATTTTGACATAATATATTTGTACAATGGAATAGTACACAGCCCCCAAAAGAATAAAATATATGTATATATTTTGACAAAGAATGATTTTTATGACTAATCAGGTAAGAAAAAGGCAAAATGTAAAACTACACATGCTGAATAAACATATACTGTTTCTGGAGAGAGAATAAGAAGAGGTTATGGTTACTGCATGTGGGTGGAGGACTACAAACAAGTTTGGGGTGAAGAATATTTTTCCTTTACAAAGTTCCTTTGAGAAACTTACTTTGCACTTTATTATGTATTTCCCATCCATACTCTTTACTTTTTCATTAAAATAAATTAGGAACAACAAAAAACACAGAGTCAAGGTATACTTTCCCTGCCTCCCAACTGTAAGTGAGATTTTGAGCAAGACTTTTGGAGAAAGGGTTGAAACTAGCTCAGTTTCAACAGCTGAGTGCGCACTTCGTGTCAGGCTCTGTGTTGGGTACGTCTTGTCCTATGACATTGGTTAATGTTCAATCCTCCAAACCAGTCAACGAGATAAGCATCCGCACCGTTATTTATCAGATGAGGATGCTGAGCCTAAGTGACAGAACTCAAGCACGGAGCCCTACTCCTGATTTCTATCTCCCCATCTCGATCTCAACCAACTAACATAAATTGGAATCATAAAATGTACAAACCCATCCTCACTTTCCACTCAAAAAACACAGGTCCATTTTACTGTTTAGACATGTAAGACACTAATATTTTTTGGGGGGAGGGGGCCAGAATCTTATTTTAGACTTTCAGTTTTACTGGCAATTTCATTTTCCCCACCACATAGGGAGTTATTATATATGCTAAGATGTGGTGAGTCTAGGCTTTTTCATGTCACCCACTTCCCGCCAGGGAGAGAAGAGGCTGATGCCCCGCACTTTATAGCTTCGTGAGACTCTCCTAAGGCATAATTCTAGTTTGAGATCAGAAGAGCCATCAATCAAGAGAGCTGCAACTTTTTCTAGACTCCCTGCCCCAGTGGCGCAGAGGAACTGGAAGGACCTGCGCGGGATTCCTCAACCACCAGCCTCGCACAGCTTTACCCGCGCATTCCCACCCGAGTCCAGCTTGTAACTTGGGTTTGCGCGGAGGTCGGGGCAAAACCGGGGGTGCCCAGTCCAGTCCGCAGAGCGGAGCGCAGCCGGGATGCCTTACCCTCCAGGCCAGGTCGAGGTCGAAGTCCCGGGCGCGCAGGAACCGAAGCAGAAAGGGGTCTGTGAGCTGCGGCGGCACCAGCCGATCGCCCGCCTCCGCGGCCCGGCGCCGCAGCTCCGCCAGGCTGGGCTGCAGCAGCGGCGAGTGGTCGGGTAGTGCGCTGAGCTGCAGCCCAGAAGGGCCCGGCTGCGCCTCGGCCATCCCGCCGCCGCCGCCGCCTTTGCCCAGGTGGCCTGGAAGAGCCTGGGCCCCGCGCTCCCCTCAGGCCCCTCCTTCGGTGACAGCTGTCCAGCACACACCCACCCTCCTGCGGGCCAGGCCTGTCCCGGCCGGGCGGAGCACACAGCCCAGCGGCAAGACCCGACCTGCGGCCTTAAAACAAACCACGTGTCTTCTCGGAAGTCAGTCTTTCTGAAAGCTCTAGGTAGTAGCCCAAAAGTTTATTTGCCTAGATGATTGCCTTGGTTGGGTCTCCAACAGAACTCCCCCCACCTTTTTCTTCAGCCGCTTTCCTTTCCTCCCTTCCTTCTCTCTGGCTCTCCCTCCCTCTCATGCTCTTAGAACTTCCTTCCCAAGCTTCTTCCATTAAGTCTCCAAACTCACATTCCACCTCCAGCTGCATTACAACAGTGGCTTCTAAAATGCACATCCCACAATACCACCTTCACAGGCCACTGCTCCTTTCCTTCAGCCCAATCTAGGCAAAGTCTCAGTTCTTGGCACTTTGGCCTTTTAGTGACATACGCAAATAAATGACTAGCATGTGCCAAAAATTTGTTTTAAGCACCATATGCTCCCTCAGTTGGCTCTGCTATCATGTCTAATTGCCAATGGACAGTCCAGAGTCCTTATTTTCACTTGTCTAAGTGATTCCAGACAATGAAGATGAAAGAGGAGAATGAGGTGGAAATCAGAAAGGTCAGTGAAATTGCTCTTTCTTGATCTCTACCCATTACAGCTATCTTAGAACTGACCCATCTCCCCAGGGTTAATTCTTATTGAATGCATAGTGTATGCAGTTAAATGCTAGACTCACACGAACATATAAAACCACATCTTTGCCTTTCTGCTCAGAGCGTGGTGAGCTGCCACTTCATTCATTCAAACAGGAGCGACTGAATGGCTACCCTTCCCAGATCCTGTTCCAGGTACTGAAGGTACCTGTCAAAAAAATAGACAAAAAAACCTTTGTTGTTCATTCTTTGGAGGGAGAGAGACAATAAACAAGATAAATAAGTAACAACATGTGGCATGACAGCTGGTTATCAGTGGTCTGGGGAAATATAAGTCTCACCTACTATGACTTTTGAATAAACAGTTGAAACCAGTGAGGAAGCTGGCCCACACCCTGTGGGTGTGGAGCTACAGTCTTTGATTTCTATTCTGAGAGATCTAGGAAACTTTTAAGTAAATAATCAAGTGGTGTGGCACTAAGAACAACCAAAATAATAATAATGATACTAATAAATAAAGTAAATAATCAGAATCCAATGAGAAAACTATTATACATCAGGGATAGAAATTCCAAACTTTGAGTTTTACTTGGAGTGGAATGGAAAGTTAATGCAGTAACAGTTTACAATTCAATGTGAAATGATGAATGGACAATTCAAGACTCAAAGTTACTCAGTGTCCTGTGGTCAGGCATTTCAGTCATGGTCAGGGCCCAATGGCAAGACAGAGCTACGTTTTGATTGAAGAAGTTTGAGCAGAATAAGGAATGACCTTACTGTAAAATCGTAGAGGTCCATACTGTGATTCTCCTTATGTGACATATCTGTCTGTCATAGATAATTCCAGTCCTACTAGTTGTTTCCTAACACCTAAATGGCAGGAAAACGTGTGGGCTCTGTGGCCGGAACCTACTGCAGAGGTTTTTCATATTTCAAGTTCCATTTAACACTGGCAATCTGACGACTGGATACTTATAAATAAATTGAATCAGCATGATCAAACATGGTAATATGTTGCCTCCAAAATCTAAAGGGGTCTATCAGTCTTGTTCCTCTTTCTTCGCAGTGGAAATTCATAGGTACAGCAACTTGTCTCTCACTTAAGAGGGAAGTATCTTAATTTGCCCCAGATTAGAAATGTCATCAATATGGCAGTAGCTGAATTATCATGGGTTTATCTCCTACCCTCTGGGGTGCTGAAAGCATATATTGGCCAGGTCCTGCTCACCAGGCACAGTTAATATATAATAGTGTAACAGACCACTATCCTGAATATTTTCCATTTTCATCCCAGATGCACCCACCCCTTTTGCTCCCATTGTGTGTGCCACAAGATGGGTTCATTGAATTCCTCAATGTGTTCCTTGCCCCTTGACTCCTAGTTGTGTTTGGCCAATGGCAGGTACTGATCACACATGAGGAATGTTTGAGGTCAGGGTTTTATTCCCCTGGGATTTCCCTCCCCTTGGGATTGTGGCAGTCTGGTTGCAGTCCTCACCAGAAGGCCACAGTTCCTTTCAGCTACCTTTTCCTACAGCCATTTGCTAGGGCTGCTGTAAACAAGTACCAAAGCCAGGTGAATTGAAAAACAGAAATGGGGGGGCCTCACTGGTGGCGCAGGGGGTTAAGAGGCAACCTATGAGGCTATCCACAGCCACTGCAGCACGAGTTCAATCCCCAGCCAGGGAGCTACCCACATGGCACAGCAGACCTCTCCTGGATCACCTGCTGCTCCCCTCAGCAGTGTATTTCAGTGGATCTGCCTGTTATGTTCCTCATTCTGTCTCTGGTGAATCCTCTCAACCCCCACACCTCTGGCCTGTACCTTAGGTCCTTGCCTGCAATCCTTGGTGTTTCTTGGTTTGTAGCTGTACCAGTCCAATCCCTGGCTCTATCATCACATGGTATTCTCCCCATGCATCTGTGTTTGTGACTCTCTTTTCTCTTTTAATTGGGTTGGACCCACCCTAATTGAGTATGACCTCATATTTGCTTTGATTACATCTAAAAGCCCTATTTCCAAATAAGGTGATTAATTCTGAGGTTCTGAAAGTTCATAGATGTTAGGCAGACACATTCAACACAATGTAAATATGAAGGTGGTAATGACTTGGTGTTTCCCATCACTTCCCTGTAAATACTACCTTTATTAAACAATTATAAATTATCCAATTTGAGTATGCAATCTGTTTCTGGTCAGAATCCTGTATAACCACCTAGTATGGCATATTAAGATGATCAAAGCCTCCAGACCACATTAGAGAAGAAAGTAGGAGAGCTTGCCTGGCCCTGAGTTTAACTGCTTACACAATCCCTGCTGTATAAAGGCAAGCTGCTTTTGATTATCTTTAGTGATAGAACTTGAAGAGTCTTTTTTAGGTTAAGAGTGCAATGTTTATTTACTCCAGTCAAGAAACCACAAGTAGAACCTTAGCTATAATTAGTACAATCACCACATTGTTTGCAAAAAACTTTAGTCATCTTCTAAGACCTGTTTAATTTTTGCTATCCAGTGAAGCAAGTTAAATATCCCCAATCTATACATTTACCTGCTATTGCTCTTGGTTTATTACCTTGGAAATAGTAGAAGAATGGCAGTTGAGGGTGAAGAGGTGGAGCCCAAACAACATGGAGTGGTCAAGGATCTCTATCTATTGTCTTTTTCTATTAAAGTAGCATTTACTAAAAAAATAAAATAAACTAGCTTTTACCCCATGAATCATAACCAATATGGGGATTCTGCCAGATAGTAAATATATTTATTCTTTTAACATATTCATATTCTGTAAGTGAGGAAATGGCCGTAAAAATCAATACATCCCGTCAAATCCATTGCAAAAGATTCCATCTAACACTAATCTTCATAAGGCCATTGGGGTATTTTGGAGCTCTGGGTATTAGATTCAAAATATCTGGCAACCCGCAGAAGCACTAGGTGTTCCCTTTTCTCCAGTGCTTACTTACTCTGAGAAATGGCTACTGGTCTCTCTGGATCTGATTTGGGGGAACAATTCATATTGTATATTTTTTGCGAAACAAGAAATGTCCTCTGAAAGAATCTATCTTCCTTTTCAGTCAGGATCCTTCCATCTGTGAACTGGAGACTTACTTAGATGTGTAAACTGGGTGCTTGATTTTGAACTACATTTGAATTTCGCTATGCATTAAAAAGTATATGGATGACTTAAAGGAAAAATTGTTCCCCTTGTTAGGAATATTATCTAACATATTACTATCAGTCGCTCATTTGAAAATGATGTGTTGAAGTCTATATAAAAGCTTATTTAAGCAAAGACTTAATATAACCCTACTATGTTCCAGGCAATATTCTAAGATCTCAATAAATATGAACTGATTTAATTTTCACCACAGTCCAACAATATAGTTCTTGTACGCTCATGTTATAATCGAGGGAATGAAAGAAAAATGATGCTATGTAACTTTCCTAAAAATCACACAGCGGGGAATCAGTCAAGTTAAGGCTGTTTATGATTAAGAATCCCCACTTAACCACCATGCTGTGTTGCCTTAAATGATCAATTATTTTTCATGTGAATTTAATTTGTGGAAACCAGGTTATTTTAGTATAGAATTGGCTGCTTGGGTTATTATGAGTAAAACTAAAACCATTGAGTAAATACTAAGTATGACTAATACCCACCATTTTGCCAGATACTGTGCTAGAATTTTACATACATTGTCTCTAGTTTCTCAACAGTAATGTGGGTATTATCCCTATTTAAAAATGAGGAAATTGAGCCTCAAGGGATTATTGCTATGAAACCTAATTCCATTCAGCTCTTAAGTGCTAAACAAAAATGACTAAATAAGGTCAGACTCATGGTATTACCTGTCCACCTACTGAGCTCCAGGCATGCTACAAACATTGTGACTGTTTAAACACCTCCATCTGGACATAGTGTTTGACCTGCTTACATTTTATTTATTTATTTATTTATTTATTTAAAGGAACACAGACATGTGATGGGGACTGTCTATGTTTTTGTTTTAAGATTTATTTATTTATTTATGCATACAAGAGCTGGGGTACAGGCCAGAGGTGTTGGTAGGGGTGAGAGGATTCACCAGAGACAGAGTGGGGAATAGAACAGGCAGATTGACCGAAGTACACTGCTGAGGGGAGCAGCGGGCAAGTCAGGAGAGGTCTGCTGCGCCATGTGGGTTGCTCCCTGGCCAGCCAGGGAATCGAACTTGCCCTGCAGAGTCTGTGGACAGTTTTACAGGTTGCGTCTTCACCCCTTGAGCCACCTGGGAGGACCCCCTGGTTACATTTTAAATCCAACAGCTAAGAAAGAATCCTAGGGCCTCCCTGCTGGCACAAGGGGTTAGGTCACAGCATTATGAAGCTATCAGCAGCCACTGCAGCATGAGTTCTATCCCAGGCCAGGGAGCTAACCCACATGGCACAGCAGACCTCTCCTGCTTCACCCGCTGCTCCCCTCGATAGTGTATTTCAGTCAGTCTGCTTGCTCTTCTCCCCATTCTGTTTATGGTGAATCCTCTCACCTTCCCCCCAACCTTGCACCTCTGGCCTATACCCCAGCTCTTATATGCATAAATAAATAAAATAAATCTTTAAAAAGAAAAAAAAGAAAGAATCCTAGATTATGTCTACTTACTCAAGTGTACATGGATTCACAGACACAAATCACACACTGGTTCTCATGTTCAGTAATAACAGATGATAGATACTACCTTTCCTTTGGTATAGCCAACAGGCCCTTGACTTAGGGGTTAGACCAGAGTAGGGTGTGATTCCATACCTCATAGCCATATGACTCCGGAAGCACCTGGATATGGAGTCTCAGTTTCTGCCTCTCTGCATACAATTCCATCTAACCTCATGGGGATGCTACAAGAGTCAGATCAAATCAAAGAATAAGTGTGGATATATGAGGATAAACACAGGTTAAAGAAAACAAGTATCCTGTTTGTTCAAGATCTTTTCCTTATCAGATAGATTCCTAATGTATGTGTCTTGCTTCAACATGCCAAAATGTGCACACACGTACTTGTTTGTAATTCTGGTGTGGAACTCTAAGTTAACTGACTACTAATTTAAATCAGCTAATTTTGTGTCTGATGCTTTGCTACCCCTGTCCCTGGATGAATTTATCTTAGCATCATATGAGCTCTGTTCTGATTACTATCCCAATCTGGGCTTACACAGTGGCATCTATCTTCCCCAAGTCCCTGGGTCATGTTTCATTATTTCTGCGGTACACATATTTATCTAAATGGCTTCCTACAGTTACTGTAGGTCAGGTCACAGTCATGACATGGTAGTCATTGATCACACACATCTAAAGGGCCTTGACAAAAATTGGAAGAAACAGTGTGATAGAGGAATAAAACCAGAAATAAAAGGCTGATGTAAACTTTTTTGTGTGTGATAAACATACACAAAATATTATTTATCAACTTAACCATTCATATGTATGGCTCAGTGGAATTAAATGCATTCTCAGGATATTAACCACTGTTTATGCTTAAAACTTTTTTGTTATCCTCAACGAAAACTCAATACTCATTAACCAATAGCAACCCTCTCCCCTCTTCTGGTAATTTCTATTCTCTTTTCTGGCTATCAGATCATTTTTTCTACTATCTTATATAAGTGAAATCATGCAACATTTATCTCTCTGTGTCTGACATTTTACTTAGTATAATATTTTCAAAGTCCATTCCTGTTGTAGCATATACCAAAATTGTATTATTTTTTATGGCAGAATAATATTCCCTCATATTTATGTGCCATATTTTCTTTAAAAAAAAAAGATTTATTTATGCATACAAGAACTGGGGTGTAGGCCAGAGATGTGGGGGGTGGGGTGAGAGGATTCCCTAGAGACAGAGTGGGGAGCAGAACAGGTGGCTTGACTGAAATACACTGCTGAGGGGAGTAGCGGGTGAGACAGGAGTGGTCTACTGTGCCATGCGGGTTAGCTCCCTGTCCGGTGATAAAATTCGTGCTGCAGTGGCTGCAGATAGCTTCATAGTGCTGAGACAACCCCTTGCGCCACTAGGGAGGCCCCTGTGCCATACTTTCTTTATCCATCTTTCTGTCCTTGGTTTATTGTATCTGATTAATACTATTATGAGCATTGGTGAAATAGTATCTGTTTGAGGGCCTACTTTCAGATCCTCTGCAGTGGATTTTCTGGGCCATGTGGTAGTTCTAGACTTACCCTATGGGAAATCAGCAATATTTTTTTCCCCGCAGAGACTGCAGTTGGTGCAGTCTTTTATCCCCTGTCAACCAAAAGATCAAGATGTAAACCAAAAGATCTTGTGCAAGGTATGAGGACATTTGTAAATTAATAGTAATTATTAACATTCCCAATGTCAGAATAAAGTACTTCTGCTTAATTATAAACCTAGCTCATGGTCCAGAAACAAATGAGACTTTGTTCTTTCATGGAGTCTTAACAAATACTGCATCCATGGACATGAATGATCCTGAGAAGAAGCTTTAGGAATGTATTATCCAGAATGTTTTGTTAATACCATCTTTCACCAATGTGAAAGATTGATTTTTAAAGTGATGCATTAAAAATAATATTTTACAATTCATGTTATGAAAATAAAGATAGATTAAATTATGATACAGGGCTATGGCACCACTAATTAAAATATACCTTCAGTTTACAGCATGTAAAAATGTGGGAAAATGTTTTAGATTCACTGAAACACATCATTTCCCATTTTAATATATTATGGAATTGCATATGATAAAATTCTTATTTAAGTAAGTCTAAGAAATCTTTTTCTATAAATGTAAATATAAAATAAAGGAGTTGGATAAGAAAGATTACATCATAATGATTTACTTTCTAGGTGATACCTAATGTAATGGCGCTATTTACAATCAATGACAAGTTAGGTTTGATAAAACAGTGTACCTGTTACACCTGTACTTTTGATTCTGTTCAGTTCTTAGTCTGGACTTAAATTATAACTGAATTTAAAGTATTACAGTATCCATTCTTTTTTTGACCTTTTATTTAAGAGGCATAACATCAAGTTCTGACAGTCTGAACTACTTAATTGCTCTTTCAAGTCATTAGTGATTGAGGTGGCCTATGGAAGTTCTCTATTTTGTTGCTGAGTTTTAGGCATGAATTAAATTTTGTAAACCCTTGTGATATTAGCCCCAGATAGGGTTTTTTGTACAAATTTCTACTTAACAAATGAAAATCAATACAGTATTTCCTAAATGCGACCAAAGAATAGAATAATTTAGCTGGGATTTTGTTAAAAACAGAGAATTCTAGCCCTATCCAGACCTATTTATTGAGATCTCCAGGGAAAGATGTCTAGAAGTCTAGATTTGACAATCTAGGATAACTTAGGATAACTTTGAGAACCACTAACGAAAGATGAAGATGACCTATTTTATCCTCCTCACCTACAGATTTTGTAACTATAAAATCATCATATTTGCCCTCCATCTTATGAGCAGTCACGCTGGTTCAGGATATACCATGGAACTGTCTAACATATTCAAAAGAAATTAATCCAGTAATATTTTCTTTATATTAATTAAACTTAGCTTTTCTAAGTTTTATTTGGTTTATACTCAGGTACTCACACCCTTTATTTTTTTTCAAAGATTTATTTATTCAAGAACTGGGGTACAGGCCAGATATGCGGGAGGGTGAGATGATTCACCAGAGTGGGGAACAGAACAGGCAGACTAACGAAAAACACTGCTGAGGGAGCAGTGGGTAAGACAGCAGAGGTCTACTGTGCCATGTGGGATTCTCACAGATCCGCTGGAATATAACCTGCGCTGCAGGGGCTGTGGACAGCTTCACATTGCAGCGCTCAACTGCCTGTGCCACCTGGGAGGCCCCCTCACACCCTTTCTTTAGTGTGTACTTTTAGTTTTGTCCTGTTAATATATACCCCAGTTAAAGGAGAAGTGATTATTACCATATTTCTATGTCTACCTCTCTTACCATAATATCTGGTGACCTGAATCTTGTTCAATTAGTCACATAGACCTGCTTGGTAAGGCTTTGATGTATAATTGTAGTTTTCTTGGCTATTGAAGTTACCTTACACTTCAGTTTCATCAAAAATATCTTCAAGAAAATACTTGCAAACAGCAATGATTTGAAGGAATCATCAAATTTCTTAGGAATGCTGAGTTATAACCTTAGTCCACATGACTCTTATTTTAGTAAAGTCACTAATTTCAGGTACAAATTATAGTTATGATAAATAATATAGATTATAAAACAGTAACTAACACAGACTTTTGAACTTCAATTTTCTTTAGAAATCATTTACCTCAATTCAATGCTGTTGGAATGCAGAACAGATGATCACCATGGAGCTCGGGGCCCATTGAATATTACACTGAATAATGGGATTTTATATTGTAAACATACATACACAATGATTATGTGTCTGAGATCATATTAAGCACTTTACATATTGTGTACACTAAAGATTAGCAGAGAAATTATTAATAGAGAAATTATTCTAATCTAGCAGTTGTAATTCATTGTATAAGTAATTGTAAAGTGTTTTCTGTGCTAAACTCCATGCAAGATTATATAAAATTTATTTTGGAATCATTGAGTTAACAATAGCTTGTTTCAAAACTTAAGTGATAGAGAATCATGCAATCTCACTTCTTTATCTTAAAAAAAAGAATGAACATTAAACACTTAATTGGGTATATACTTTATAACTCAAAAAAATTCTGAACATATCAACATAAAATTTTCTCTCCTGTAACACCCTGAATGACAGCATTTATATTACTAGCACTGTATCCACTAGAAAACTGTGAAAATCTGTCTGAAACTACTTCCCTATGGTGGAAAAGTAAAATTACATTAAGTAGCTATAGCTGCATGTCATGAATAATTAACACCAATAAAAGCTCCCTCCCCACATGATTTCCAATCCCAATGAGCAGAATGATAGATAGCAAGAAGGAAACACTTGAGAAAAGAGTTTATTATTTTTTGAGACTTTTATTTATTTTTATTGAAATTTTTATTTTCTTACATTGTTGTTCATTTTTGTACTCCCCTCAGATGTAGTCCCTGTGGTTCTCCCACCACAACATCACCTGTAAGCCATCACCATAGTCCCTTGTGCTCTTCCTTTGCCTGTTTTGACCCCTCTCCCGAACAGTCTCCTGCTGTGTGCCTTAGATCTATAGTTTGCTTGCAACTTTTGTCTTTTTCTCTCAATCCTTTGTTTGGTTCCCCTATATTCCTCCTGTAAGTGAAACCGTCTTATATTTTTCTTTTTCCTTCTGACTTATTTTACTGAGCATAATCCCTTCTAGCTTCATCTATGTATTAGCAAATAGCATGAGTTTATCTTTTTGGACTGCTTATGAGGGAAAACATTTTTTGTGCTACAGCTTTTAATGTCAAATTAACAGTGTCAACAGTCTCAATTATGTTACTATATAGTACATAATTCTTCTGTTATATGAAAATCCTTTATATAGATTAGCTCATACTGGTAGTAGCAGTAAATGTCTATATGTAAACTTTTCAGCAGAAAGGGGACAATCAGGCATCTGCTGTCTATTTATTCTGTGGTGGCCTTTAGTACACTACCCAGTGTTGTAAATAAGCAAAGACCAACTCTGGTATGTGTTTACTTAACCTTGCCCTTTGAGTTAGTTCTGGAGATCAGATACGCAAGTTTATCGGGCTTAAATAATACTTCAAAACAGTGTTTGCTTAAGTTTGCTTTATATAAAACCAGAATTGTTATAATTTAAATTTTTCCAAAATGTATTTCTATGAAACCTGGGATCATGAAACTTTAAGAAGTTTTAATTAACCATAATCAAAGAAATAAAACAATGAAATGCTGTTTCCAATATATCCCACTGAATTGTTTAAAATGGATGATCTAGATGATTGCTGATAAAGAGTTAAGGAAGCCAATGTAAGTCTCCTCATAGGAGTATAAATTGGCACAAACTTTCCAGATTGTTTGGCAGTCTATATTCAAATGCCCTGGAATAAAAGTGTATTGCAATTTGACTGCAGATTTATACTGAGGAGCTAATTGGTTAAGAATACAAAGATTTGCATATAACAATGTTCATTGCAGGGGTGGTGAACTCAAAGACTTCCCAGAGTCTTTGCTGTGAGAGTCCTCTGACTGAAGATATCAAGTGAGGAGAGGCATCATTCCAATTCCAAATCCAGTAAAGTTGACTATGCTGTGTTTTCTATGCAGTGGCCACAGAAAATATGCAGAGTCCAACATCTCCCTGGGTTTGATGCTTGGGCTGAGTATTTGAAGCTACATGATTGTCTGATGTGAACATAGGGACTGGGCAGCCTCACCCAATATGAGTGTGCATAATAACTGCCTTTTGGGAATACTTGGGGTGGGGAAGGAATTTTTAAGGGATAGGAAGATTGTGGATTAATATAATATGATCTGATCTGTATTTACAAACAGATCAGATCTGCAAATATAGGAGATGAATGTTTTAGAGTTTTAGGATACAACTGGCAATCACAGATTTAACATTTTTAGATTCAACTATCTCTTTCATTCAATAAACATAGAGAGCACTGATGATGTGCCAAAAACTTCTAGATTCTAGGGTCATAAGTGTTGCAGTGGAGGTGTCTATTATTGTATTTTTGAAAACAAACTTTTAATTATTAACACATTAAATTGTTTTTTACTATATATAGATCACTTTACCCAGATCTGGAATTTAAAAAACAATTAAGTTGGGCCTCCCTGGAAGTGCATGTGTTAAAGTCTCAGGGCTATAACGCTATCCAGCCTCTGTGGCCTCAGCTAAATCCCCAGCCAGGGAGCTAACCCGTAAGGCCGAGACTTCTACTTTACCTGCTTCTCCCCTCAGCAGTGTATTTCAGTAGATTCTCCTGTTCTGCTCACCACTCTGTCTCTGGTGAATCCTTTCACCCCCTCTCCTTACTCCCTCCCCCCACCTCCCAGGCACCTCTGGCCTACACTCCAGTTCTTGTATGCATAAATAAATAAAAATGAATCTTTAAAAAATAATAAATTTAAACATTAAGCTAATAATTAAGCTAATAAAAATGATAATAATTTGAAAATTCTAGATCCACTATTGATCAATAGTTATAAAAATATGTAAATATAATATTTAATAATGATTGATATGAAGGGTGCTTGTATTTCATTTTAAGACAAATTTATCTAGGCTGTCAAATAGTCTTTAAAAACTGCAATTTGGTATATTCCTTTATATGCCTTAATTTCTAAGAAACTCAGTCATACTCAATGTTCAACTTGAACATCAACTCATTCGCCTAGGTTTCTTCCCTGCATACAGACTAGAAGCTCACCAAAAGTAGTAAACTTGAGCAATTGTAAGAGCCATTATTTTCTGTCTCTCAGGAATCATCATTCTCATTGTCTGTGTCCATTGTTCCAAAAACTCTTGACTCATATACAATATATCTTCCGTGTTTTGGGTTGTTTTAGTTAGAAAGATAAAAGCTGTTCCTATTATTTCATCCTGGGAAGAAAAGAAGTTCTCTGTGTGTCTTTATACTAACACAGACCCATTTCTGAGATCTTTGTTCTTTCTTTTTAATTTGTTATATTTAATTTGTTATAATTTGTTATATATTACAGCCTTTTAAAACAAAATGTGACTTGGGCACTACATTTCCATTCACAAAACTCTGAGTTACTTTTTTAAAAAATTTGAACCATGCCTAGGTAAGCTTACAATTTTGCTCCACTAAATAATCCTTCTCTGGAAAATATGCCTGTGAGTAATGATTCCCATCAACTGTATTCAGTTCAACAAATTAATTTCTAGGGGTCTGGTACATACAGTCGGTTACTACAGGAGATGGAGATTTACAAGTAGCTCTAGATGATAGATGTTTTTACAAATATTTTTCCCCTCAAAATCAAAGTACATCTCAGAACACTTTAGTGACAGAAAGCCATAGTCTACTGAGGAATCCATATCCTAGCTAAACACTTTAGATCACAAAGTTAACTTTAGGTGATATACATTTTACAATGATCTGTTATACTAACTGAACATGAAATTAGATAACAACTGGTTCTGCTTTAGTGTCTGAAGTATCACTGCATCACACTCAGAAACAGAAAGAAATCTTATCTTCCCCTTATCTTCCCAGATTTCTTGAATGTTAATACATATAAGTTAAAAAGTCCTTGAAAACGTATTATCAGAGGGAATGAAGAAAATTATTGGGCACCTATATAAGTAATTCTCCAGGCAGAACTCAGTCTACTTCCTCCCTGTGTCACATGTCATCATTTTGTTCGAGGCACAGCGTTTCCTGTCACAGCAGCAACATCAGTGAGATCATCTTCATCAATACCAAGACCATCCACTAAATCCTATTGCAACACTGTGTGTGACTAAGAGCTACAGGCTCACACCTCTTCAGATGTATGTTACCACACCACTCAATCCCCCCACACACTAAAGTACCATAATCCTCCACCATAGCCCATAATCCTCCACCATAGCACTCCCCCCCACCCCCCATACACTTCAAGACCCCTACTCGCCTACTCTGGTAGCTTCAATGCTACAGTGAGATTTCGAGGATTTGTTTTGGTTTAGTTTTATCTGGCCTTTTGCTTTGCTTGTCTATATTCCACATAAGAATGGAACCATCCACTCTTCTGTCTTTCTCCTCTGACTTACTTTGCTTACCATAATTCCCTCTGGTTCAGTGGATCCTTTTTTTTGTTTGTTTTATACTGCTGAGTAGTATTTGTGTGTGTATATATATATACATATGTACTAAGAGAGGTTCACGCCTCTTCAGATGTATGTTATCTCATGTAAACACATACATATGTGATATGCTATATATACATATGTGATATGCTATACATATCACATATGTATGCTGTATGCATGATATATATCATGCCTTCTTTTTTAAAATTTTATTTTATATATTTTTTACATCATTTTTCATTTTTGCACAATGTATGCATTTTCACCTTGGTTTTAGTCCCCATACAATTTTCACCCCCCTTATTTTGACCCTAACCCTCCCCTACCCCATCCCCACTCGTAGTGTATCTCTGGTTTATAGTTGATTGTTTATTTTGATTTTTACTTTATTATAATTAGTCTTTTTCCTGGTCCCTTAATTAGATTTTCTAAATTCCTGCAAAGGACACTGAAATATTAATTCAAAAGGGCACCTGCACCCCTATGTTTATAGCAGCACTATTTACAATGGGTAATCTATGGAAACAACCCAAATGCCCAAAAATAGATGACTGGATCAAGAAGATGTGGTACATATACATAATGGAATATTACTCAGCAATCAAAAAAGATAAACTCATGCCATTTGCAGCAACATGGATGGAACTGGAAGGGATCATGCTCAGCGAAACAAGCCAGAATGAAAAAGAAAAATACTCGATGGTCTCGCTCATATCATGCCTTCTTAATACATTCATCTGTCCTTGGATACTTAGGTTGTTTCTATAAGTTGGCTAGTATAAATATTGCTGCATTGAGCAGCAAATTACTGTTTTTGCATTCTTTAGATATTTATCCAGCTGTGGAATAGTTGGAGTATATGGTAGATCTATTTTTAATATTTTGAGAAATCTCCTTATTGTTTTCCACAGGGAATGAACCAGTCTATTTTCCCACCAGTAGTGTACAAGGATTCCTTTTTCTCTGTCCCCTCAATAATATTTGCTGTTCTCACTTTGATTTGCTCTTCCTCTGTCTACACCTTGGTTCATCTGAACTGAGATCTCTTACTATTTTAATAGTCTTGTTGAAATATAAAATATATGTCTCTTCTTCATGATTTTGTCTAACTTTAGTAGACTATACTCAGCATTCAATTTCTCAATATGGTGCTGAGACTAGTAGCCTTTTCTTTTAAAGTGTCTAGTGCTTTTACCCTAATACTAATGTGACTTTGTTTTCTAAAGTTTTTCTGTGTTTACGTGCTTGTTTTTTAAATCAGAACTAATCATTGGACTTCATCAACTGATTTTTGGCTGTTGAAAAAAAATTTAACAATCAGCTCATTCTGGGTCTTTGGTTACATAGGTTTTTTTTTTTTTTTTTAGACAGTTGTTCCTCTCTCTCTCTCTCTTTTTTTTTTTTTTAAGATTTATTTATTTATGGATACAAGAGCTGGGGTACAGGCCAGAGAGGGGAGGTGAGAGGATTCACCAGTGACAGAGCGGGGAATAGAACAGGCAGACTGACTGAAATACACTGCTGAGGGGAGCAAAGGGCGACACAGGAGTGGTCTGCTGCACCATGTGGGTTGCTCCCTGGCGGGGGATCAAACTCGTGCTGCAGAGGCTGCAGATTGCTTCATAGTGTGGTGCTTAACCCTTGAGCCACCAGGTAGGCCCTGTTCCTCTTTCTTAAAATCTCATAACTGGAACTCCCTAGTGGTCTAGGGATTAAGTTCTCAGCCCCCCTCCTAAACCCCCTCAGCAGGAGTTCTAGCCCCAATGAGAGAACTAACCCACATGGCACAACAGATATCTCCTGTTTTGCCCACTGCTCCCCTTGGCAGTGTATTTCAGTAAATCTGCCTGTTCTGCTGCCCACTCTGTCTCTGGTGAGCCCTCTCACTCTCCACACCTCTGGCCTACACCCCAGTTCTTCTACACAAAATAAATAAATAAAATCTTAAATTTCATAACTATCTAGTTCGCATAATGTTTAATTTACTATGTGCTTCTTTTGGCAATTCTTTTGGAAAAGAATACTAGTACCAATTTACCTATGTTCTCCTCTCTGGACATGAGTGCAGTTATACCACCTCTCACAGGGCACCTCCTCTTGCAGTTTACTAGGATGTTACTAAAGTTTGGTCAATGGAATTTAAGCAGATGTACCAAATGATGTCAGGAATCAGTCAAGAAACAAAACATTACTCTATGCATTTCAAATGCAGGCAATTCAATGCCAATTATTGCTTGCATAGCTTTTGGAAGGGCTGGGAGAATAAAAAAAGTCTATAATGATGGAATAGCAATAAAATAAAAAAAATGAACAGTTGAGGCTATACCAGCCTAAAAAGTGTGTGCACAGCAGTGGAAACCATCAACAAAATAGAAAGATAATGTTGTGAAATCTGAGAAAATATTTGGCAAACCGTATATCTTATAAATGGTTAATATCCAAAACATACAAAGAATTCATATAACTCAAAAACAACTACATATAAGCTACGTATAAACTACGTATAAGCAAAAAAACTAAAAATAATTCAATGAAAAATGGACAAAGGGCCTGAACAGATATTTTCCACAGAAGATATATGAATGGTCAACAGGTACCTTAAGAGGTGCTCAACATCATTAATGATCAGGGAAATGCAAATCAAAGCCTTGGTGACATAGTACTTCAAGCCTATTAGAAAGACTATCATTAGGGAAAAAAACAAGAGATAACAAATGCTGGTGAAGATGTGAAAAAGCAACATTTTGTGCACTGTTGGGGGAATGTAAATTGGTACAGTCATTATGGAAAACAGTATGGAAATTGGTCAAAAATTAAAAACAAAGCTATTCTATGATCCAACAATTCCATTTCTGAGAATATATCCAAAGGAAACTAAAACACTCTGTTGAGGAGATATTTGCAACCCCATGTTGATAACAGCATTATTTGCAATAGCCAGTAAATGAAAATAATCTACATGTTCATTAAAAGGATAAATGGATAAAGAAGTTGTGGAACACACACACACACACACACACAGGAATTTTATTCAGCCATGAAAAAGAAGGGGATCCTGCCATTTTCATTGGAAAGGATGAAACTTGTGGGCATTATGCTAAATGAAATGTCAGATAGAGAAAGACAAAGTATGATCTCATTTCTATGTAGACTCTAAAAAACTAAAGCAAACCAAACCAATAAACAAAATGTCAAACTCATTGATAAAGAGATCAGATGTGTGGTTACCAGTGATGGGGGTTAAGGGGGAATAATTGGATGAAAGTGCTCAAAATATAGAGAGTTATAAGATAAATAGGTACCAGAAATGTAATGTACAACATGATAACTACATTAGTTAAAACTATTGTATGATATATTTGAAAGTTGTTGAGAGAGTAAATTCTAAGAGCTTCATGACAAGAAAAAATTTTCTTCTTATCCTTTTTCTTTTTTGAATTTATACAATGATAGTTTTTTTAAAAATCATTGTGGTGGGCCTCCCCTGGTGGTGCAGGCGGTTGAGCACAGCTCTGTGAAGCTGTCCACAGCCTCTGCAGTGCCAGTTCCATCCCGGCCAGCTGGCGAAAATCCCACATGGCACAACAGACCTCTTCTGTCTTGCCCGCTGCTCCCCTCAGCAGTGTATTTCGTCAGTCTGCCTGTTCTGTTCCCTGCTCTGTCTCTGGTGAATCCTCTCACCCTTTCATGCATCTGGCCTGTAACCCAGTTCTTGTATAAATTAATAAATAAATATTTAAAAAAAAACATTGTGGTAATATTTCTTAATACATGTAAATAAAATAATTTACTATATTCTTTAAACTAATACAGTGCTGTGTACCAATTATACCTCAATAAAACTAGAAAAAATAAAAACAGTGTATAGATTAATAACTGTAGGAAATACCTACTACCCCTAGGGAGAATAAAGGGAATAGTTGGTGTCACAATATGCCAGAATTGTAGGGGAATGTCACCTGGGCTGGTTCTGGGATAACAAAGAAGTCATTTCACTCATGCTGGAGCCATTGAAGAATGTAGGCTAAGCACTTTAGTGCACTGAGTCATGGGGAGGGGGCCCTGAACAGGTGCTAGGGCCATGAAGTGGTGTATGATACAGATGCTGGTGCTGAGGAAGAGACTGTTCCCAGTGGGTGATGGTACAATTGAAAGACACTCTTCAATAATTAATGGAGTCCACTAATCTGATGGGTTGATTCTTAGTGCTTCAAAGCAATGAATTGATTTTGGGATTCCAAGTGGGCAAAGGTCAAGAAAGGAGAGGAAGATTTATTTACAATAAGGGAATCTGGTTGACTATTGCAACAGGCTTTTTTTTTTAATATTTATTTATTTATGCATACAAGATCTGGGGTATAGACCAGAGGTGTGGGGGTGAGAGGATTCACCAGAGACAGAGTGGGGAGCAGAACAGGCAGACTGACCAAAATACACTGCTGAGGGGAGCAGCAGGCAAGACAGAAGAGGTCTGCTGTGCCATGTGGGTCAGCAACCTGGCCTGGGATCGAACTTGTGCTATAGCGACTGTGACTTCGCATAGCTTCATAGAGCTGAGACTTAACCCCTTGTGCCACCAGGGAAGCCCTCTACAACAGACTTTTAAATAATCCATTTTTTTTATTGGACACTCAAGTCTATAGCATTACCACCCTGAATATGCGCTGAAAGTAATAAAAAGGAAGTATGATAAAGACATTAAAAAAGAAAGTGAAAAGCTGAAAGTGTGAGGGAGAAAGAAGAAGATAAAAAGAACAAGAAAGAAACAAAAAGTAAAATAAAGATTATGAAAAGAAAGAATCCAAAAAGGAGGAAACTCTAGGAAATCCCCAAAAGAAGGAAACTCAGAAATAATTCAGGCTTGAGTTATACAATGATCATGTTTTTCTGGCTCGTTTTTCTGCCTGAGGTACTTATGTGAACCTATTATCCAGTTCACTTTAAAACATTTGTCATGGAATTAATTATTGAGGTAAAAGCAGTCACCTTCTTCCCTACTGCACCTGTGGAAAGGAGAGGCACAGTCTCCTTTCTATTGCCTCGGTGTGGGTGTAGGTTGTTTTGTGTGGCATTCTTCTTCTTGCTCTTTCTCATTGTTTTGTTCCTCATCAATTGGCTCATAACTGGCAAAAGACACCATTTTCCATGTGACTGCTGACCCGGGCTTCATTGGCTCCTCTGGGCCTCTGTACACACACAAACATAAAGCTCCAAAAGCAGACTCAAAGAAAGGAGAAATCTGAAACCAAAAAGCAGCGGAAGTCTGACAGTGAAGAAACATTGCAGTGAGAAAAAGGAAGATGAAGAGGGAAAAGTAGCACCTGGAAACATGGGAGAGGCTCCTGTGGGGCATGACACATGACAGGAGAGAAGATGAACAATCCCAACACAGTAATGGAAATGGGAAGGATTTTGCAAGGATCACAAAAGAGCAAGTGGAACAGCAAACAGATGGGACTTGTGAAGAGAAGGCAGAAGGTGACAGTGATGGAGAAACAACAAAATTTGACATGAAAAATCATAATTCAACTAATTGTGGGGCTACTTAAGTACAAGAGCTGGATTTTCCATGTTGACTGTTCTTCACAATTACATATGGCATTTGAAGCATTCTTTAAGTCCGTTTGCTGAAATTGAGTCGGTATCCTAGCAGTGATATTCAGTCCTTCATTTCATAGACAACTATTATTGTTAACATAATTTTAAAAAAATTCATAATTTTATCCATTTGATGTTACAGAAGTAGGTCTCATTTGTTTTGTTAACTATCAAAGATGCACTTTCCACAATGATACTTAGATTAATGACAGTATCTAAGTTGGTTGGCTTTTTACTGTTAAAGAAATCAAAATATCTGAAAAGGATATAAAAGGACACTAACATTTCAGATTATGCATAGTTACGTAGCCATTTTACAGTTTCTTTGTGAAATGGTTTAACTCATTGGTTTTGACAGTTAAACTTGTTGATTATAAATTTACATGAGCAAATTTCTAAGAGCCTGTGTTAGCAGATTTAAAAGCATTTTGTGGAAACCAACTAGAAATAATGCAGAACACATTTTGTTTAGCTACAAATTCTCCTTTTCCAACTTAGGAAATTCAAATTAATATGTATACCTTATTCAGGGGAATATGGCCATTTCCAACAGAGGAAGTGAACAGTATTGATTCCCTATTTTCTTGTTAGAAAGTAAAAAAAATGTATCCTGCACATAATTTGTAAGTAAACATTTTATTTGAATTGTTATCTATTATTGAGACATTTTATCAACACTGAAATTTGTAAATTGAAGACTATATAGAATATACTTTTAGGAAAATGGAAGTTTTAATAACCCACAGAACATCTGTGACCTTTCCACAGCAGCTTCAATTATGCCAACATTCCCTGTATTCGATATGAGTTAAAACAGTCCTTATTACATTAGAGCAGATTTAAAGTACATGTTTGTATGTCTTACTGATCACTTTGATTAAAAATGTCTACCTTCAGAAATGGGGGACTCTATTATCAAAACAGGAGATACTGCTATAAAAGATAATTTACTGTTCTAAAATATCAATTTAAAATAAAGAATATAAAAGGAAAAATAACCCAAACCCCCCCCCCCCAAAGTTTCTACTGAGAACTTTGCCGGTAATCTAGCAGGATTTCCTTGTATGTCACTTTTATTTCCCTGAATGCGCTTAGTATTCTTTCCTTGTCACTGGACTTTAGCATTGTGTTACTATGTGTCTCGGGGTGTGTCTGTGTAGATTTATTTTGTTTGGGGCTCTGTGGGCCTTTTGAAACAGGATCCTTTTCGCAGATTAAGAGGATCATGTTGGTTATTATTTCTTTAAATAAACATTTTTTTGCCTTTTTCTCTCTCTCATTTCCTTCTAGTTCTCTCCCCCATTATTTGAATATTGTTTCTCTTAAAATTATCCCAGAGAGCACGTACACTTTCATTCTCTTTCTTTTTTCTCTAAACTGGCCTATTTTTGTATTTCTCTTTTTACCGCTGTGCATTCAAGCTCATTAATTCTATCACTTCCTTGTGTTTATCTACTATGGAGGCCTTCTTTCTCATTTTTCAGTTCAGTTATGGTTTTTATAAGTCCACTAATTCTATTTGAAGCATTCTCCTATTTTCTTTATTCTGCTTTACCCCTGTTTTTGTTCATCCCTTATTTTTACTATTTTGGGACAAATACAGTTATCACTGTTACCTTGAATTCCTCATTGGGCAACTGAGGCAGTTCTGTAGGATTCAGACATCTCTCAAGGCATTTTGTTCCATTGTTTGTGACATGTACCTCTGGCTCTCATTTTTAGTTCATATGAGGTGAGATAAAGAGCTTTCTTTTCTTGCCTTGATGAACTGGCCTTTCATTACATTTACAGGTTGCAGGATCGAATCTTGGGTTGTTTTAACCTAAATCCTTGGGTTTCTATTGCTCCATTTGAGACAGAGTCTGGCTAGGTAGGCAGGATGGAAGCCCATGGAGAATGAAAGTGACAAAAGTTATTATAGAAGAATGGAAATTTATAGTCTCTGTGTCTGTGAGGAGGAGACCACCAAAAAGTGTTTTTGATAAGAGGAGCAGAAGAGAGTGTTAAAGGTCAGGAGGAGGGCATCCCAAAACCCTCAAAATTGCCTCTAAATAGGTTCTGCCATCCACGGCATCAAGATAAAACATTAAACTGGGTAAGACCTTCAATGGAAAGGAACTTTAATACAATTAGTGTGCAATACAGAAAAGGGAAAGAATAGATTTTCCAAATCAAGCACCTGAAGTTACCCATCCCTTTGTGGGTAAATGGCCAGCCAAACATGGTTGGCCCAAAGCAGGGCCTCTGAGGCCCAAAAGCCTGCCACAAGTCTAAGGCGCCTTCTGGTAGGGACCTATAGAAAAGGGTCAGAAATAGCCAGACAAGTCTGGGAGGAAAAGAGTAAAATCAAAATCAAGATCACCGCTGCCATTTTTAACCTCCCCGCAGGTCTCTCACCCACATGGGTGTCAACCAGTCCAGGACCAAAATAAAAGTGCAACAAGTGCAAATAACAGGTCTCTCTGCTTCATGTGCCTCCTCCAGGTCTCCTTCTGGCTCTCCATCCTGCTCCCGTCCTTCTCCAGTCTCCTTTCCAGCTTCTTCTCCTTCCTGCTCAGCTCCACCCTCCCTTGGGTGAGGCAGGGAACATGGAACCTCCCCTTTTCCTGGGGATCGCCTTGTTATAGGAGGGGGCATGATGACCCTGTTTCTTGGGTTGGGAGTGTTAATCTCCAGCAAGCTTCCACTCTTCTAGCTCCTGTGTGTTGATCTTTAGCAAGCTACCTCCCACACATGCTTTCAGCAGACAAGGCCCCTCAGCAAGCTATATTAAGTATAAAAGACCCCAGATATTAGTGTTTCGGAGGTACCTGCTTTGGGTGCCCCTCCCTGTCTCTACAGGGAGCTCTCTTCTTCCCTATTGCTAAATAAAATCTCCAAAACTCACTCTTTGTGGGGTCCATGTCCTCAATTTTCATGTCACAAGATAAGAACTCGCCCCCCCCCCATGGAACACACAGACCAATGCCTCTGCCCCTGCTCAGATGACCAGAGCTCTCTGCACCAGGGCATTTGGAGGTGAGTCTCAGAGCACCAGGGTACCAGGAGTTGCTTCCAATGAGTATCAAGATATTGCTCTTCCTAAGATGCTGCAGATGCCCAAGGTGTTCTAGAGTGACCACCTCTCCTAAGCCAATTCCTCAGTTAAAACTTCCTGAATAATCTTGGTCTAGTATCAGCTTCACTATGGTTCAACTTGGTATACAAATTCTGTATACAAATTCTTGGTATACAAATTCTGTAACCAGGAATTCTGCTGTCTAGGCATGAGAGCAGGAACAGAATAATCTGAAAATGCTTGTTGGCACAGCTGACAGGTTATTGTCCCAATCCTGATGACAGGGGAATGAGGTATGTGCTTTCTCAAGGTCTACATGTGTCTTCAAGTCTGCCTCTCCCACAGACCTCTCTCAATCCTCCCTCAACAGTTGTTGCACCAGGAGGGGACTATGGTTAAGACAAGATCTTGGCAGGGATTTGTTCCCTCTCCTTCAAGTACAAAGCCTTGAGTGAGCACTTGCTCCTGTTAGCAGAGCCAGGCACTCTGGGCTCTAGTTGTGGCAGTATGCATTGTGCACAGTTGTAATCTTAGCTTTGGCCCCAGTTGGGGAGAAGCAGGTGTTCTGACACCACCACTGCCAGCTGTAGAGATGAACCTTTTCTGTATGGAGGCACAGGCTGGCCAAGCACATTTCTGAGTCAGAAACTCAAGCTGACAGTCACTCCTGACACCCCACTTGGCATTTGCCAAGACTCTCTGCTATCCTTAAGCTTCCCTATTTAAAAATGTGAGGTGTTTCACCCTCCGATTCTGAGTGACTCCTTGCTATACAGCAGCATAGCATCTGCCTTTGCAGGCACTGGGCTACCACTCCTGTCAGGTGTGGTTCTCTGCCCCCTATTCCTATAGTTTTCTGGAGGTAGAACACTCCATCATGTGCACTAACTACGTGCACCCCCTTTTCTAACACAGTCCCCACCTTTAAAAGTCTTCAATGTGGGCATAAGCCTTTCAACAATATAGACCCTCCCTATAGCTGATGTCCCTCTCTCTCTTAGGTTGCCTGGTGTGGGTAATGCTCCAAACACATTTAATTTTGTTTTTACCTACCATCTATGCTGTGTCCTCCCTCTTTATGCATACAATGGTCTTCATTTACATATAATTTGGTTGTAAGTATGTGGAAGAGGCAAGTAAGGTATCTCTTCCACCAGCTTGCTTGTCTCCTAAATATATCTTGATATATTTTGCTAATCCTCCTTCCAGAAAAATTGTACTAGTTAGTAAATGCACCAGAAGTAGCACATATTTTTCCAACATATTGCAATTTTTGTATCACAGTAAAATAGGCAGGTTAGGGTTTTCATGTGGTAATGCTGTATTAATAAGTGTAGGTAACTGAGCAAGAATCAGACACACAACTAAGTGTATTCATTTCTTTTTTTTTAAAGATTTATTTTATTCATAAAAGAACTGGGGTACAGGCCAGATGCGCGGGAGGGTGAGAGGATTCACCAGAGACAGAGCAGCCAGACTGACGAAATACACTGCTGAGGGGAGCAGTGGGCACGGAAGGAGAGGTCTGTGCGCCATGTGGGTCGCTTGCCAGCGGCCAGGGATTTAACTGGTGCTGAAGAGGCTGTGGGCAGCTTTGTAGCCCAGTGCTCAACCCTGCTGTGCCACCAGGGGAGGCCCTGTATTAGTTTCTTATTGCCATTTGTACAAAGTGCCATATAGGGGATTAAAAGAGCATAGTTTGTTTCCTTACAGTTCTGGAGTCCAGAAGTTCAAAATCAGTTCTTTTTTTTTTTTTTAAGATTTATTTATGAACACAAGAACTGGGGTACAGGCCAGAGGAGTGGGGGGTGAGAGGACTCACTAGAGACAGAGCAGGGAGCAAAACAGGCAGATTGACTGAAATACACTGCTGAGAGGAGCAGCAGGTGAGTCAGGAGAGGTCCGCTGTGCCATGTGGTAGCTCCCTGGCTGGGGATCAAACCTGTGCTGCAGTGGCTGGGGATAGCTTCATAGGTTGCATCTTAACCCCTTGCACCACCAGGGAGGCCCTCAAAATCACTTTTACTGGACTAACACTGAAGTGTTTGCTGGACAACTTTATCCTCTGGGATCTCAAAAAAGAATCCACCTCCTGGCAGTTTTCAGCTTCTAACCTATATTCCGTGACCCGTGGCCCCTTTCTTTATCTTCAGAGCGTGTCATTCCAGTCTGCGGCCTTCATCACATGGTCTTTGCCTCTGACTATCCAGGACCATCTCCTATGAAAAGAGCCTTAATTCAATGACATCAGCAAGGCCTCTTTTGTCATATAAGATATGATTCACAGGTTCCACGGATTAGGACATGGTTGTATTGAGGTTGATACCGGAATTGCAGGTTTTCAGGCCTACTCTCCCAGTCAGGAAGGGATCCCAGGGTGCAGTGGCAGCGCTGAGTCCCAGCCACTACACCACCATGGGTTGGTGGCTCACAAAGCTGCAGCAGGAACTCTGCAGACACTCAGGCAAGCAAACAAAGAGAAAGATTTGTTTAGAGAAAGGAAAAGTTTATGGAGAAGAAAAGGAACAGAAACAAAGAGGGACTCCCAGGCCATGGAACCAGCCCAGGGAGGAGCAAGGAAGCCAAATTGGAGTCGTGCCTCAGAGAATATACACCTTCTTTCTGTAATTATGCTAAAGCTCCACCAGTCTCTTTGTGATTGGTTAGTTCTCGGTGGTCTCACTCACTGCCTAAATGTCCCTGTGCGCAGAACAGTCTCTGTGTCCCAGCCCTTATCTTTTTTTCTTCATTGTCTTGATTTGGAATGTCTGGCTGACCCTAAAATCATAAATTAAGTCCTTAATGTCATAAGTCCTGGAGTGTTTGATTAGTCCCCTTTGGAATTTGTTGCCCTTCTCTCTGGAGGCTTCCTTAACTCTCCTGAAGTCCCTGCACTGTCCTTGAGGGGGGCATAATTATCTCTAACTTGCCGGATTACTCAGTAAAAATTACTTGGTAATTTTTCAGTCTTTTATAGATACTGCATACATTTTTCACAAGTAATAAACTGACTTTTTAAAAGTTGTTAATCTACCTAGTGGCACAATATTGCAACTAATAGTGAAGTCATTTTTGGAGATGTTGAGTTCAGAGAGTGGGGTCCTTGGGTCCAATTTCACCAGAGTTCCCCTTTCAGCAGCACCAGCAAGTTTCCCAGGTTAGCTTCTTCATGACACAGATACATTAGTTACCCAAATGGGCAGGCTTATTACAAAAGGGAGAAAAGGAAAAGGACACTTACATAGACACAAGTGGGCCAAGGAATTGCCCCCAAAAGAGACAAGTTTGCTCAAAGAGAGGCCTGCATGGTCCCAGGTTGGCAGCCTTGAGGAGAGCTGCCTCTCCTGAGGGTGCTTCTCCTGAAGAGAAGCACCAGCATGGGACAGGCCATGGGCAGGCAGTTCAGCTGCTGCCCTACAGAGGGAAAAGTTTGGTGACAAGAAGCACCTGCATAGTCACAGATTCCATGGACAGGACTGTTGCCCTGTATCAGTGCAGAAATTTCACTGATATAGTCTTCTTTTCATTGGGAGGGGCTCATTCCTTTGTGGGATTGTTAACTGCTATTAAATTAATTAATTCTGCTATTAATTATTTCTAGGGTTGGCACCTAGGGATTCTTACCTCTTTGCTTTGACTAGGTCAATTGGGAAAGACGGGTGATTCTTTTACAATGGTCCTTAATCTCCATATCCCCACTGCCAGTCTGTACCTCCAGATTCTTTACTTTTCTATATAGCTTGTTTAATGACTATGTTAATTATTTTTACCCCTATCTCCAGTTTCTGGCCTTATGATGCCTCCTTTCCAACTTTTCCTCTATTCTTATCCTCCATCAGTAGCATTAAACATCACTTGCAATTATTGGCCATATTTCCAGTGAAAAGCTGAAGCTCACATGCTAGGAGATAACTTGTGATGAAGCCTTGAACTAGACAGATCACTGGGGGCCAATTTGCTGTGAAGGGGGACATTTCCTGAGCCACATTGTCAAAGAGCATCTGGGCCCAAACAATTGAGAACTGGAGGTAACTGGAAATTTCTTAAAGTATTACATTTAAATACATGGTTCACAAAGTACAGTTCAAATAATTCCAGTGGTCTTCAAAAATTGCACCAATATTAGGGTTAGATAGATGACTGCTTAATGTTCACAATAGATTATTGCTTATATTGCCATCTAAAATCAATAATTTTCTATATTCGATAGATATTGTCTCCTCAATATTGTATTAAGTCAGCACTAGAGTTGCATTGAGATGATTTGGTTTTGTTAATTGGTGAAGGCAAGATGAAGAGGTTGATTGGGGGAAGAGACAACAACTTCAAGTCCAAAGTAGGATCAAAAAGTTTGAAAACCAGTTGATTAAAAAACAAAGCAATTAATTCCTCTGTAGCACCACCTAGTGGAACTTTAGAAGAAATCAACTGTTTTTTATTTATTTGTCTTGGAAACTAGGATAAATGCAAAGTGAACCAAAGTTCTTTATTTAAAGTAAGCTCAGGGCCTCCCTTGTGACCTAGGGATTAAGTCTCAGCTCTATCACTGCAATCACAGCATAGCCTGAGTTCAATCCCAGGACAGGGAGGGAGCTAACCCACATGGCGCAGCAGACCTCTCCTGCTTTGTCCGCTGCTCCCCTCAGCAGTGTATTTCAGTTGATCCACCTGTTCTGTTCCCTGCTCTGTCTCTGGTGAATCCTCTCAAACCGCCCCCCCACACACACACCTCTGGCCTACACCCCAGTTCTTCTATACAAAAATAAATAAGTAAAATATTAAAAAATAATAGTAAAAATAAGTAGTAACTTCATATTTACAAAAATAACCTATTTTCTCTAGTCGGTTATAGGCAACCACAATGTGAAATGGGGTGACTTGAGTGTGGGTCCTCACCCACATGCTTAAAGAAAGGGATTTATAATGAGACTCAACCGCAGGCACACACAAAAAGGTTAATAAAGGGTTTATTTACAAAAAGTGGGAATGAAGAAAGGAATAACTCAGGGAAAGAGAGAGAAATTAGTGAATACATTCTACCAGTTTCACTGACCTGGAACCCCAATAGCACACTGAAAGCCTGTGAAAGCCAAGGCCTATAACTAGTGGCTGAAGCAAAAGACTGTTATAGACGGTTACCCCTGGAGGGGGGGTTGCTGGTGAAGATAGATAGCAACAGGAAAAATGTTAAAAAGTATTACATTTTGGGGTGGAGCGACTGATAAAAAATATAAGGGACTGCAGAAGCAGCCGTGGATTATTCAGTGTTCAAGATTCAGTGTTTGAGGATTTAGTGTGTGGAATTCAGCATTTCAGGAGTTAGCAATTTTGGCCCCCACCATGCCGATCTTCCAGAAGGCCTGTTGTGGGCTTCTGATGAATGTGGAAAGGCCTCCAGCAGTCAATCCCAGAGAAAAAAAATTCAGAGGTTTTGCAATGAGCTGAGAGACCAAAACTGTTCCCAGTTTTGCTGCTGTTACAGCCTGGCAGAGATGGAGAGGACTGGAGCCCGTGCCTCGCTGAGCTGTGTGTGTGGCTGATTGTCAGCTCTTTCGGCTGCTGCAGCTGCTATTTTGAATGTCTCTTGTCTAGTTCTGTGCTGGGGCATCTCAGCAGCTCTGGGAGCATCTCTTGTTGTATCTTCTGTTGTCTTCATGAGTTGGAACCTGACCTAAAGTCTGGTTGCCACATGCTCCAGGTCCACAGTGTCAGGTAGATGCCATCTTGAGCACGTGGCCTATTATTTGGGAGAGGAGCTCCAGGTCCTTAGTAGTGGAATGACGCCATCTTAGATACTTTTTATTTAGAACTTGAAAACACTGGACACTGTTTCGGATGAGGTAAATGGCCATTTTTGGCCTCAGTAACTCTTTGTTTTTCCCTGGTTTATTAAATAAATCCCATTGTTGTTGTTCTCTAAGCCTGAGGAGTCTTGCAATTGTGCGTGGGGGTGAAAAAATCAGACACTCACTGGTAAACTATTTGGATAGTATCTTGGAGAGTTTGTGTCTCTTGCTGCCCTGTATCAGGCCCATATGTCTGATTATATACCAAGGCTGGCTGGTTAACTCTATCCTCAGTTCCCAGCAATCCTCCTTTTGGGATTTGTAGTCCTCAGTGTCTTGGATCTCTTTGGTCTCTGGTGGGGGTGGAGTCCATAAAACCTGTGTTTCTGGAGTTTCTTCAGGACACCCTTTCTCTCAACAGTTATAATTTGAGACATATTTTATGTACCTTGCAAAATTAGAAAAAGTATAGTATACTAGGATAAAAGTCACTCATAAGTCTATCATTCAAAACTATCATTTCTAACATTTTTTCTATGTCCATATGTATATGTTTATATTTTAAAATGGCATTTATGCTATAGTACTGTTTTTATTTAACATTTGTTTGGTTATATCAAGTTATTCAATATTTACCTATAACAATGTCTTATGGGTGAATCCACTAAGAATACATTTAAATTTAACATACACTTTGAGAAGTTAGCAAGAGCAAAATGTTTGAAAACGAAAGACTTAAGTTTGAGTCAGAAAAATTCCATGTACTAGTTATTCAGCTTCAGGCTAATCCTAAAATTTATTGAAGATCAGTTTCTTTTTGATAAAATGGGGATAAAATTGACTTCACAAGATTGTGGGAATAAATGGCACATAATGAAAAATAAAATAACTAGTATGCAAAGAGATGATTGATAAATAATTATATAAGGCTGATCCAAATAAAAATCATTTAGTAATGTTCGAATTCATTTCATAGTTATTAGAATTAATCTGACAATTATAGCTAAATCTTAGGTGCTCTCTTACAATAGTAGCAGACTTCTGTAAAAATTATATGAACTTAACAAAATGTTAATATATATCTTATCAGAAGTTAAACAAAAAATGACTAAAATATGTACATTTTTAGAGGTGTATATATTAATGAGAGCTTTAGGCTCTGAAATTCCTGCTAACAGCAAGTAACATGGCTTCTAAAATTTCAGCCTGAAAATGAGGAGACACTCCTCCTTATTTTCAAATTCTAAGGTTTATTCTGTTAGAGTATCAAGTACTCCCTAAAGACATACAGTAGTTATATATGTAGAAGGAGACTAGAAATTTTTAACTTTTTTTTTTTTAATTTATGTATTTATGCAAGAATCAGGGTATGGACCAGATGTGCTGGAGGGTGAGCAGATTCACCAGAGACAGAGTGGGGAACAGAACAGGCCGACTTACGCAAGACAGGAGAGGTCTGCCCCGTCATGTGGGATTCTCGCTGGCTGGCCGGGATTGAACCCTCACTGCAGAGGCTGCGGACAGCTTCACAGTGCGGCACTCAACCGTCTGTGCCACCAGGGAGGCCCAGCAGACTAGAAATTTAACTGCACTACTGTAATGAAGATTAAGACTTGTCATAAAATGTCACAGACATGAAGGTGGAGAAATGACATTTCGTCATCATTGTTTTATTCATTAGTTTCTTCCTCTGATTCCAAATGGAATTGGAGAAATTCCACTGTTTCTCTTGGTGTTTCTTCTTTAACATCATTCTCTTCTGAATCTCTAGGGCATGCTCTGTAATTTGAAACAAATCCATGTCTTGGATATTGGAATGTACATGACAAACTTTATCTTCTGCATCTTTAGTGCTTTCCAGTATTTATTTAATGCTTTCTCAATAGCTCAGATGTGTTGGGATTATTATTTTAATGAGTCCCTGGTTGGCTGGTTTAAGTGGAGTTATTTTACTTTTTGTTTTCATCTTCAGAAATGAGATATATCACTTCAATTTGCAAAGGATTATCTTTTTCACTCAACACATTTGTCATTAATTACTCCCATTGTTATTTCTTCTCAGCAAATTCTGATCCACCTGTTATGTCACATCAACCTGCTGTGCTCTAACCAGAGTTCCTGCCTCCCTGTCTCTCAGAATCTCATTTCTACAAGTCAGAACACATAAGTCATAGCTTTGATATACATTCTAAACACATTCAAGCCTAATTCTGTGAGCGAAAAGGAGCATTTCTCCAAAGAAGCAATATAATTATGGCTAAAGTCTACCTTGATCATCTTTGTCATTATGATTTTAATTTCACATTTCTTAAATTATATATAAAGCTGAACATTTTTCACATTTATTGGTCATTTGGGGGTCTGATAAATTCTTAGACATTGTCTTTGCCCATTTTTCTATTAGAAAAAAAATTTTTCCCATTGCGTTTTTTAGGTGAGCTTTATCTATTAGGGATATTAATTCATTTTTACCAAATCTGTGATTTATTCTTTTTAAAAAGTAGAGAAAATCGTAATTTGATTACTAAAATTACATTAAAATTAACTTTTGCAACTGGGCTCAACATTCTCCTATCACACACCAGCATTTTAATAAGTTTATAAGTCTGTTCATAATACCAAACTTCCAATCTCAAAGGTTAGCATCCTCTAAATTTAACTGTGTTCTCTATAAATATACCTTATACCTCCAAACTATCACCAGGTTTTGTCATATTTTTTTCAAAATAAATTTCTCTGTTATTCCCCACATCTGTTTTTTTCTTCCACCTTAAGTTAGTCCCTCTTTTTATTCTTTAATCCCAGCAGTGCTATCTAATTAGTCTCCTTGACTCCAGTATTCTCCAATGGAAAAAATGTTAATTTTTACCTCAAAGGATACTTGTATAACTTTGGGAGCGACCTCAGAAAAGAGGATGTGAGCTCCCTGAATTCCAAAGAAAAAGTCGATCTTACATGTTTTTAAATATGTGAAGAAGAACCATGACAGTATCATTTTTAAACTATAGACATACTGCAGCCTCCCTGGTGGCATACGGGATAAGACGCAGCACTATGAAGCAATCCACAGCCACTGAAGAACGAGTTCCATCCCTGGCCAGGGAGATGACCCACATGGCGCAGCAGACCTCTCCTGTCTCACCCGCTGCTCCCCTCAGCAGTGTATTTCAGTAGATCCACCTGTTCTCCCCACTCTGTCTCTGGTGAATCCTCTCTCTCTCTCTCTCTCTCTCTCTCTCTCTCACACACACACACACACACACACACACACCCCTGCACCTCTGGCCTGTACTCCAGTTCTTGTATGCATAAATAAATAAATCTTTTAAAAAAATGTGGACATACCGATCAAAAAAATCTCTAAGCACAGAACTAAACTCTTAAAGAATTTTCAAGCAAGGTTTACAAAAATATTTTCTCTTTCCACTCATTCTACAGATGCAATTACAGGGATTTGGGCAGTCTGAATAATTTGTTTAAATATATACTTATTATGTATTTATATAATTATAAATTATGTACATTATAAAATACAGACACATACTTCATAGTGTGCTATAAAGAAGGGGTACATAATTTAATAATTATTTTATTTATGATACAAAATTCCTTTTGAACTGTTCCATTTCTGACCTGGGCCATTTCACCCCTCTTTAGGCAGCCTGGCAGCCCCCCATTCTTGGAAAATCACCATATTAACCCAACTTTGTGTAGACATATAATCAGCATAGTACACTATAGCCCAAAAACTCTGAGTTCAAGAAATTGTCTTGCCTCAACCTCCCCACTAGCTATGATTACAGGCAAATGCTACTGCTCTAGGTTATAAAAATCCAGTTTTTTCTTACCATAACAATTATTTTTGGTCAGTCCTAAGTAAATAGGAATAACCATGTTTTTAAATCTTGGGTTATCACTTTTTGATGCAGCAATCCAAAAGCTGAGTAGTAAGTTCAGCTTATTTTGATACTTTGTTAAGAGAATGAAAAAGACACCTCACAAAGATATGTAGATCCTGGCTTTTTTTAAACTACATCCACTTACTGAGACAATTTTATTGAAAACCAATTAATAAGTTTCTACCTTCCTAATGTCAGTTAACCGTCCTGGAAGCTTCTGTATTTTCAAATTTTAAAAAACTGTTTGAATCCCACTGAAGTGCTTTGTTTTAAAGTGGAAGACTGAAATAAATTAGAAAAAAAACATCAATTTTTCTAAATATGTGGAGATAGTTTTTATAAGTGATGTATTTATATATATTTCACAAATAAAATTAAATGATTGCTTTCAAATTACTTTTCTGAAAAATATTCACTTTTGTATTTATTGCTAATGTGTCATTCTTTGAACTAACATTAAATATGTGAGGGTTTTAATTATCCACTAGGTGGAGTAATACGGAGAGTCTCATCAAAATAAATCAAAGTAGCTGGAACTTTTTTTTAACATTTTATTTAAGATTAATGTATACAAACCATGTATAAACAATTAACTCTAAAAGGATAACAGACCTAAATATTAGAGCTAAGATTATAAGTTTTATAATAAAACAGGAAATTTTTTGTGACCTTGGTTTAGATAAAGATTTTTAGTTAAGGCACAACAAGCATAAACCATAAAAGACACAATTAATAAATTCAACTTAATACAAATTTAAAACTTCTGGTTTCTGAAAGACAGTAAAATGTATATGAAAAGTCAGAGACAGCGGGAAAATGTTTCCAATGCACCTATCTAATGAAAAGATAAAAAAAAGCAACTTTTTACAAGTCAATAATGATGAGAAAAACAACCTAATAAAAAGGGGCAAAAAATTTAGACATGTCACCAGGGAAGAAATGTGGATGGTAAATAAGTATATGAGAAAGGGCTTAACATCATTAATTACTAGGGAAAAGCAAACTGAAGCCATGATGAGTTACTTTGCACAGCTACTGGCTTGTCTAAAATTTAATGGGCTGACAATAAAAAGTGCTGGCAAAGCTATAAAGCAAATGGAACTCTCATAAAGTGCTGGTGGAATGTGAAATGTTACTGCCTTTTTAGAAAAACAGTTTACTAGTTTACTATAGCATATACTTACCATGCTATCCCATTCCCACATATTCAAGAGAAATGAAACACCACAAAGATCTGTGAGTGATTGTTTATAAAAAATAGACAAAACTTTGGAAAAACTAAATGTCCATCAATTGGTAAATGGATTGGGACACATGTATATAATGTAATGCTGCTCAGCAATAAAAAAGGCATGAAAAATTAATACAGGCAGTAACATGGTTGAATTGCAAAAGTATTATTAAGTGATGCTACAAAGAATAACCTCCACTATGTATGTCATTTCAAGTGTACAAATATATAAAATATGTGAGTATAAAATTTTGATATATAATACAATTAATATATAATATGTGGTAAATTATCAGAAGGGACATTACTAGTTCAAAAGTCATCTGCGTTCATAATTTTAATAGCTATTTCAAAATTGCCTACCTTAAGGGCTGTCCAATTTACATTGCACCAGCAGTGGAAAGTATACCTGTTTCCTTATAACCTCTTCCAAAGGAGTATACAGACTTTCTGAAACTTTGTTAACCTGACAGAGAAATGGCATCTCAGTATAGATTAAATTCATATTTCCTTCTGTAGAAGCTCTGGGACTCCAAATGATTATCTTGTATATCCCCTAAGACACTTATATATTACTTACTGTAGAACTCCAAACTACCAACTTTACACCTCTGTACAATTGCATAGACTGCTCCCTGTATCTGAAATGTCATCACCCCAACATTGGCCTGTTGAACTTCTGCTTATCCTTCAAAATTCTCATGAACTTAGTGAAGCTTTTCTTTATTATCTTAGTTTGATGCAATGTTGCATCTCTCTGAACTACCATGGTACATTGTGTCTATGATCCTACATTTCAGTGAATTTCAATTCTCTGCTCTCCAATTCTGAGTTTCTGGGCAATATTAGGTCTATCTAAGTTCAACAAACAAGGGCTGCAATTTCTTCAACTCTCTATACTCAGATGCAAGTAAACTGTATGACACAATGCTACAAGTGGGTACTAAACTGAAAGAATGGTCTCTGCAGAAGCAAACATGCTTTTGTAAAATATATATGCATGAATGAACGCACATGTATGAAAGAAATTTTCTTGAATAAATCAAACATAATTCTAGATCTAATGGTGATTTGCTACAAACCCTCCTCACATTAAAAATAAAATGTATGTTATTGGCTTGCGGTCCAATATGGTCTAGTAGATGAGAGAGTTGTGCATCATCTTATGTTAGGCTTTTCCTTTCTGTAAAGGATATAAGGAACAAGGTCACCTGAAATATTGGCATGGAAAAATGCATTGCTAGGGAGGATTTTCTGGCAGCACCATTAAACAAGATCTGAGGCATGAAGAATAGGAAGCAAATATTCCAAAGCAAATTCAGGTATGTGGAATATGCCACTCTGAGGCCCAGGGTTTGCACTTCTACTTAGGGCAGTTCTGCCTATATTCCAAGGGCCTGATAAAAGGTTAACATCATGAGGACAGAGATGTGGCTTAGAAAATATGTGGTATATCTACACAGTGGAATACTACTTGGCTATTAAAAAACATGAGGTCTTGCCATTTGCAAAAAGATGGACAGAACTGGAAGGGATAATGCTAAGTGACGTAACTCAGAAGGAAAAAATGGGTTCATTTATATGTGGAATATAGAGAAACAAAGCAAAGGATCAGATATAACCAAACCCTAGAATCTGACTGTGGAATCAAGGCTATCAGAGCAGAAGGAGGGAAAGCACAGTAGGGAGGGAGGCATAATGGACTATGGTTGGGTACTATAGGTCCCTTGAAGTGGTGATAGGACACGCATCATCTGAAGAGTCGTGATCTTATGCCTCTGAATCACATACAATGTTGTAAACGAAGTTACTGCAATAAAATAAATTCAGGAACCCCTAAAATATTGATTATTATTTACTTTGTTTCTGGTTTTGATTTTCTGTAATGAACAGGAAGTATTAAATAATACAAATACAGTTTTTGAAATAAAATGTGTATAATACTTTAGATTATACTGGCCAGTATTATTTTATATAAAACACATGTGCTATTTTCTGCAATCTAATATCATGCATACTCTTTTTGTAATTTATCAGCTACTGGGTATCTAGGTTATACCAAATTTTTGAAATGAATAGTATGGAGCTACTAAATGCGGTGAAAATAAATTATTACTAGTATAAAAATACAATCCTTCTTAGGGTTAGGGGGAAAGCAAAATGACCAATAATTCTTAAAGATGTATACAACATTAAAAATTAATCTCCATGCTCAAAACGGCATGTTGTTCAGCTTGCTTTTCAACGAACTACCTTTGGCCAAATTATTTTCAGTTGAATAGTAATGTTACACTGTGTGCTGAGTACTATGCTAAGCAATGATGACATAAATAGAAATCGCTGATCCTTATCTTTAATGAGCTTAAAGACTAATAAGGGACACAGGCAACATAAAGGATGCCCAGGTTGCTATGGGAACACAGAGAAAGGTATCTAGCCTTGTCTGAGAGGATCAAGGAAGGTATCCTTGAAGATGGTAACGTAAATAAGCCCCAAACGGTAAGAATGAGTTAGACAAAGAAAGGGTTAAAGGGAATGGGAGTGTAAAAAGATTTCCAGGCAGAAACAGCTGGCACAATGATTCATTCAAGAATGAATGTGGTATATGTAGAGAATTTTAAGTGATACAGTGTGACGAGAAGGTGGGAGAGTGTGTGTGTGTGAGAGAGAGAGAAAGATCATGAAAAGATAGAAGTTTGAAAAGTGAGTGTGCTTAATATGGTACTCTAGAACATAGGTAATATTTTTTCTTCCATTTAGTTTATATTTTAAAATGGTCTTAGGATTAATTTATATTATATGTAATATTACAATAATATGCATATATAAATGACAAAAAGTAAACTTGCCTGCAATGGAATGAATGCTCAAAACTTTTTCTGATTAAGGATATGGGTTCAATGAAGTTTGAACACAACTGCTCTAGGTCAAGGGAAAACCATGAAGGTTTTAAAGAAGAAAGTATGGTAACAGGTTATGAACTTTTCACAGCAGAGTGATGGATGATTGATGGGAGAGAGCATATAGCAGTTCAGAGGCATCAGCCAAAGTGAGAAACGAAGAGTCTGAACTAGGAATGTTGAGAAATGGACATTTAGAAAGTAAAATAGATAGGGCTTGACATTTTGGGCAATGCAGGGGAAATAAGAATAGAAATAATAGAAATAAAATTAAGAGATTGTCTCCTGAAGCAACAAGTGAGTCAAGTCAAAAGTCAAATGCAGAATAAATAAATTTGGCAATATTCCAGGTTATATATCCTTGCACAAGCCACTGTTTAGAATATGAGCTTAATGCAATGGTGCATTTTAAGTTCTAAATTTCCAGCCCACACAGATACAACCCAATAAATGTGTTGTTGGAGATTGCCAACCTAGAAGTAAAACAAATGATTATATCCTTATCAAGACATTTAAAATGTAATCGGTTCCACAGGATGTGACCTAAAGATCTAAGTTCATTTATACTTATAAACACTATAAAATATTGTGAGAGTATCATAATTCCAAGATCATAATCTCTAAAGCTTTCAGAGAACACTCCCATCTGGATATGGAAAATGTCTAGAAATAGGCTGAAGGGGTAAGAATGAAAATATTTTCATTCTAAAACTATCAGTCATTGCAAGGTAAATTTGGAACATGGTGATAGAATGCTATACTAAAAAAATAGATAAAATTTTCCCCTTATAGACATAAATATGTTACATGACCATATTTTCCAGCCAACTTACCTAACAAAGAAACAATATAATACAAGTCTAAAAACATTTTCAGTCCCTAAGTACTAAGACTCTGTTTTGCTCTCCATTTTCTATTCATTCTGGATTTCACTCTTTCATGTGCTCTTCCCTCCTTTTTCTTCTCTACTACCCTCCTTCCTCTTATATTTACCTTTGGGTATATTCTTTCTTTTTTTCCTTGTTTCAACTCAAACACAATTTCATCAAGGAGACATTTACTCTACCATTTTATAAATACCTTTGATCCATGATCCATTTTGGTAACATTTATCTTACTTGTAATTATTTTTCAGCACCCACCTCTGCATTGGAGTGTAGTATCATGTTGGTAAGAATACTGTGTGGCACACGATGGGTGCTCAATAAATATTAATTGAATGAAATGGAATTTTATAGACCAAAACTATAAATCAGGAATATTAGGTCAGAAACTCCATCTACAAACTCATGTGTAAGAAACAGAACTTAATTTCTATGGCTAAACTTAATTTCTATTCAAGGCATCATTTTACCAGGCCAACAATTTTTTTCATGGACAATTTAATATCTTCCTCTTTTTTTTGGCTAATGCTTCCCAGAAAGCCAAGATATTGAGATGAAGCTCATTTATCCTAATGTCATCAGTCCCCTCAGCTGGAATTTTAGTTCCCCATTCTGGTCATTTTGGATTAGTTCAAGCAGGTTTCTCTGGAGACTTCCTTTTTTTTCCCCTTTTCCCTATTCTACAATTTCTTTGATTCTCCTCTGTCTTCATCCTTGGGTCTGTGGTACTTATTCTGCCACTTTGGTACTGCTTCAGGCACACCACACAGCCACTTCCTCTGGGTCCAGCCGCCTCCTTGGAGTTAACCCCAGGGGTAAGGCACGGATCTCCTGGATGCTGGGGTCTCTCGTAGCCACCTGGGAAGGTGCAGCCTCTCCCCCTCCACATGGGAGGAGGCTGCCATCTCAGAGACGGTGCTTTTCTCTAGTACCTCCTATGGGCCTCAACTGGAACTCTCAAACCGCCTGTCAAGCTTGACCCATAACAGTAGAATTTTACTATTTACTGTCAGTTTTGGAGGCTAGGAGCCCCAAATGTATTAGTGGAGCCACACTTCCTCTGCAGCCAATAGAGTCTCTCTTTGCCTCCTCCTAGCTTCTGGTGACTTGTAGCTGCAGCACCTCCACGTTTGCCTCTGGTCATCCTGTGTTCTTTCCTTGTGTGTTTCTCTGTCTCCTCTTCTAAGGACATCAGTTATAGTAGATGAACCTACTGTTTTATCTTAACCAACTACATCTGGAATGGCCTGTTTTTAACTTAAGTCATGACCTAAGGTACTGGGGCTTAGGGACTTCAATATATCTGTTTTTAGAGATGACCGTATGTATGTTGTAAGTGTTGTTAAGATTAAATTATTGTGGGGCCTTCCTGGTGTCGCAAGGAATTAGGACACAAACTATGAAGCTGTTCACAGCCTCTGCAGCACGTGTTTGATCCCCACCTGGCCAGGAAACAACCCATGTGGCACAGCAGACCTCTCCTGACTCGCCCGCTGCTCCCCTCAGCAGTGTATTTCAGTCAATCTGCCTGTTCTGTTCCCCACTCTGTCTCTGGTGAATCCTCTTATTCCCTCATGCTTCTGGCCTTTACCCCAGCTCTTGTATGCATAAATAAATAAATCTTAAAGAAGGGTTAAATTATTGCACTTTAAATTGCATAACCAGTATCTTAGATACAGTAAACTAATAGTTGGTCATTGACATCTCATAGAGAGGGCTCTCGCTGAGATGTGAATGTTAAAGCCTTGATCTTGGATATTTCAGCTTCCACAACCGTGAGGAATAAACTTCTGATGTTGATAGGCTACTCAGTCTGTGGCATTTTGTTATGACAGCTTGAAGGCACTAAGACAAGACATTCTAGGCAGAGAAACTTTTGTAATTAAAAAGATGATTCCAAAGCTAACTGCCTGGAAGAATAACAAGGGATCATGATATCGAGCACTTTCATACAGAATTATGGAACTGTGACCGCCAAATCTGTTATTTCCATCAGTGTTGCTGAATAGTTTAAAAAACATTCATTCTGGGCCTCACGGTGGCGCAGCGGTTGAGCGCTGGGTTGTGAAGCTGCCCGCGGCCTCTGCGGCGCCGGTTGGATCCCTGGCTGCTCCCTGGCCACCAGAGGAGGGTCCCACATGGCGCGCAGACCTCTCCTGCCACCCACTGCTCCCCTCAGCAGTGTACTTCAGTCCTTCTGTCTGCTCTGCTCCCCGCTCTGGCTCTGGTGAATTCTCTCACCCTCCCGCGCTTCTGACTGTACCCATTGCTTGTATAAATAATAAATAAATCTTTAAAAAAAAAAAAACCACATTCATTCTGCATCCATCAATGATCTGAGATTATCTCTTTCCATGTGTAGACCACTGCCAGTTACCCATATATTACTTTACTTTTTTACCAATGTGCAGTCACTTCTGCAGTAGTGGAAATAGCTGCAGTTATTCCACTGGTCCCTGGCCCTCTGAATCCTAAGCCTGAGGTATCTGATCCTTTCTCTCTCTCTCTTTAAGATTTATTTATTTATGCATACAAGAACGGGGTGTAAGCAAGAGGTGTTGGGGCAGGGGAGAGGATTCACCAGAGACAAAGTGGGGAACAGAACAGGCAGATTGACTGAAATACACTGCTGAGGGGAGCAGCGGGCAAGACAGAAGAGGTCTGCTGTACCATGTGGGTTGCTCCCTGGCCTGCTGGGATCAACTTTCCTGTTGCAGTGCCTGTCAGGATCAACTTGTGCTGCAGTGGCTGGTGACAGCTTGATAGTGCTGTCTTTAACCCCTGCGTCACCAGGGAGGCCCTGATCCTTTTTCTCTTTAAGGAAATCCCAAGACCAGTGGACCACGCAATTCATAAGGGAGAGGTAAGTATTTGGTTTGGAATTGGGAGGAGGGCAGTATATTTCCATATTCACCCTAATGGGCTTAAGTCTGTGGTAACTAACCCTCATTGGCCATGATCCAGTGACCCTGGCAGAGAACTTACTTGCTAAGTTCCATCGCACTATTAGAGTTAGGGTTATTAAGGTCACTTAGAGAGAATTAGTCCCTCTTTACAAGTCAGTGATTCCAGGATTCTTGCTCCCTGCTCTCCCCAACCTACCTCATCTAGCACTGCTGACTTTCCGCTTCCATGTTTCTCTTTACAATGTTCCTACTCTCTAGATTTTTCCTTTTCATTACCCGTATAAATGACCTTCACTCCTCAAGGCCCACTTCCTAGCCTGTATTGATCTCATGAAACTCTAATAAGTGCTGAGCACATGAATTTTATTATTTTGGGGAAAAAGCAGAGACCTTTCCAAAAAATCACTGAGCCCTATCCATGAAACAGAAACAAACATGTGAAAATCTGTATTAATTTCAGTTCTATCACCTTCTCACATTTTTACACTCTAAGTCTAAATTTCTTTTGCAAATGGATTACATACTGCCTATCTTGCCTCAAAGACTGAGAAGTTGAAAAAAAAAATCTAAGATATTAATATGGGCATTTTTTAAATCTTTATAACTAGATAAGTTCTTTTGAAGATAAGGATCATCTCATGTTTTTTGCATCTCCCCAAAATTCCTCAAAATGTGCTACAATCACAGAAGGCATTCAGTATTTGTCAGTAAGAAACAATATTACTTTTTACTGTAAAAAGGTCTTTTAATCAGTTTCAGGAGTTTTATACTCAATTTTATTAAATAAGAATTTAATAGGGCCTCCCCAGTGGCGCAGCAGTTGAGCGCTGGGTTACAAAGCTGCCCACAGCCTCTGCAGCACCAGTTCAATCCCCGGCCACTGGGCGAGGGTCCTGCATGGCGCGCAGACCTCTCCTGCCGCCTGCTGCTCCCCTCAGCAGTGTACTTTGGTCCTTGTGCCTGTTCTGTTCCCTGCTCTGGCTCTGGTGAATTCTCTCACCCTCCCGTGCTTCTGACTGTACCCAGTGCTTGTACAAATAAATAAATAAATCTTTAAAAAAATAATTTAATAAACATATCATCTCATATTTTAAAAATCCAGTGAATTTTCTAATTTTTGAATATTTACAAACTTTCAATACTCTTACAATTCATATACTTTATTGTTAAATTTAGTGGTATCAATATTTTTGATTTGCAGTTTCCAATTTCAAAAGTCACTTTTGAAAAGCAACATAAAATTGGAATTTTTCATTTCCATATTAAAATGAATAGTTTTCCCCTTAACACTTTATTTGATGTACATGTGAAATTCAGGGAAGCACAATTCTTTGGAAACATGAATTCAGTCTTTGAGTTTATGGTAGAGTTACTTTTTACAAAAATGTTGCAACTTTAAAGCATTTAAGCTAAAATCTTATTTTCAAATAGGCTAGGTTATGTCTGATTTTCTATGATGCTGCTACCATTTTGAATCAACCACAGATGGCATGTTTGTTTAACGTACAGATTGCTTTCCATTATTTTTAACTCATTTAGATAAACACATGCTCACACAAGATCTTATTAATAATTCAATATTAGAGTTTGTTCCTATGAAAGAAAGGAACACAATTATCATTTACTTTGTGTCCTGTCACGATACTTGCCACCTTAAATACAGCTGATCCTTATTATTCCTGGATTTTGTATTTGCAAAGGCCTACTCAGCTACATTTTTTTGTAACCCCAAAATCAATACTCCAATGCTAGGTAAGGAAGTGAATCTTATTTATTATATACACACAGTTCATTACTAGTTAGTTATCGTTCACTTTGTTGTTCCCTTTTCCCCCTTTTTAGTAGTAAGCTTTCTGGGTTTTAGCTGAGCACATGCATGGTTACCTGAAATAAGTTTCCTTCAACTGGGTATTTTTAAAAAACAGAGTTCTAATGAGTAACAGGCAGGCAGACAATGGAAATGAATTTCTACAAAATGTCCTTAAGAGAAGACACATGCCTTCCTGCACCTTGCTTTTTGCTGTTGGAATGTGACTATTGTGGCTGGAAGTTGAGCAGCCATCTTGGAACCTTGGGTGGAAATGGTTATCCTAAGGATGGAGCACATGGCTACAAGAAACCCAGATGCTGGACACTCACAGCAGCCCCAGTCCTAAGCTGATGACCTCCAGACATCTGTATGAGAGAAAAAAGACCACTAGCTTAAATTCTTGTTATTTTGGACTTGATGTCACCTGCAGCTAAACCTTACTTGACTGACATAAGGAGTCATGTAGAAGTACAGGGCCATTGCTTAACTAATTACGCAGAATGAAAATTCATTGAATAAAGGCACTGAGATGACTGAAGGATAAATGGGGGCTCTAATTCAGTGCCCCTCTTTTTGAAGTTTTGAGCAATACTTTGTTACCAGGAGGCTGTTAAATCCATGACTCTTGTGTAAGAATTTTGCCTACAATTTTGACTGTATATTCCTGTTGGCATCATTGGAGGTGATTTTCTTGGATCCCTGATGTACCTCAAAAAAGATGTGATATCAAATTAAATGGGTTTATGTCAAAGTTATTGCCACCCCTTTCTGCAAGTTCAGAACTCAATGCTAAGAAGAACATAAGTAAGGAAGGAATTTGTTTCTGGGCAGGAATGAAGAACAGTTTATCAGATCATCATGTATTATATGGCGGACTGAGTACTAGCTCTGGAACCAAACTGCCTGTGTTCAAATTCTGGCTCACACAGTGACTAGCAGTGCTGTAGTATGTTGGGCACATTTCTTAACCTCACCGTGTGTTAGTTTTTCTGACAGCACTAACATATAGGGATGCTGTGAGGATTTAAATGATCATTACAATGCTTGGCATGTAACAGATATTCAATGAGTGTTAGATATTACTGTTATATAATTATTATATAACCCTGGGAATTATTTAACTAAAAAAAAAAACTAGCAATGGATAGCCATAGCTTGTTGAAAGCTTACTCTTTGCCAGGAATTTTATATATCTCACCTTATTTCACTTATGATGCTTAGTTTCGGAGACTTTCTCACGGTTATTTAATAAATTCTAGTGTAGTCAAAGTTCAACCTCATATTGGTAGGATACCAGAGCCACGAAGTTTAACTAAGGACAGAAGATAACTAAGGACAAAAGATAAGGTTTCACATGCTTCCTCTTGTATACTCAATTTCCCCACTCATACAAGTGGTTGTGGAAGGTTAGTAAGGAGTGAATGGAATGGAGAAATTGAGAGCAGCAACCAGATGGGTGGGGGTACTTTGTGAAAAGTAAGAATGCTCAGATTGAGTCTCTAGCATCTGTGGCAAATTCAGAGTACAGAAGCTGACCAGACCCAGTGATTTACACGAAGCAGTGCACTCTCAAAAAGTTCTAGTGCCATTATTCAGTGCTTCTAAAATATCACTGCATCGTAAAACACAAAAATTCTGCAATTTTATACTTTGTAAATTATCACTTAATATTTGATAGTTCTGAAGAAGGGATTTAGTCACTTAAATTATTATTTCTCTACGTCGAGTCCACATCCCACTTGTTCTGCAAGGAATCTGCCTTGAACGCAAAAACTCAAGTTCATTGCGAAAAAATTAAAAATGTCACAAATCGATTCCTTTGGGCTTGCCAACTAGTGGAGAAGTAACTTTACCAGTTCCTACTGAAATTAAACATCTCTTCTTTTAGGGCTGGAAAGAAACGTCCTGCAACTATGCTTTCCCAAGGTAGCTTTATTCGTCAAAATCAACTTAACGTCAGGGGAGAGTGCACAGTTCAAAAACTGGGTTGGTAAACTTTGACTCCATTGTTTAAGGGTGAACTGTGTTATTCTTACGTTCTGGGGTCTGGAGAGGAGTGAGTGACACCGCCTGCACACCTCCTATTTGCTGTACGTGTTAGCGGCCGAACTCTCAGTCACTTTCGCTGCACATGGCGGCTCTGGCCGAAGGTCCTGCAACCCTGTCCCGAGGGCGAGTGACTCACCCCGCCGCCCACGCAGCCACGGGCGGCCTCGGGAGGCTCCCGCGGAGGCCCAGCCACCGCTGCTCGCTCACCGGGGCCAGCAGGCAGCGGCACCTCCACTGCGCTTCCGGGAGGGCGCCTCCGCCCTCGCGCCTCTGGCCAGGCTCTACAAACCCTGGCAGCCGCCGCCTCCCGTTCCTGCCCACTTCCTGCCCGCGGGCGACGGGATCGGTCTCCGGCGCGGCTTTCCGCTGCCGCCGCCCGACGGTCGCCTCCGGGCTCGCAAGCAGGGCAGGAGGAAGTCACCCGGGAGACCCTAAAAGGACGCGCTCGACCCCGAGCAGGCGCACTGGTCACTCCGCGCATGCGCCCAGGGGCAGGCCCAGCGGCTCCAGTCTCCAGTGACGTGGCGCGGAGGAGGCGGAGCCAAGGCCTGTGGCGGGAGGGAGGGAGGAAGAGCGAGGTGAGCGCGGACGTCAGAGTGGAGAGCGGAAGGTCAGGGCGGCTCGGAGCGGAAGTGAGACTAGGGAGCCTGTCCGCCATTGTGGACCCAAGAAGCGGAGAGCGAGAAGGAAGAGGCGCCTGCAAGCGGAAAAGACGGGCCCCTTCCACCGATTCCCGAGCGCGAGGCCCTCTTTTTGGTTTCTCAGCGAGCGGTGGCAGCGGCGGCGGCTGGAACAGTCACTCGGCCGAGGGCGGCAGCCAACTGCTGTGAGTGCACGGGGAGAGGCCCAGGCGGCGGCGGCAGCGGCAGCGGCGGCGGCAGCTCTCGGGTTGCGGTGAAGAATGTCAGCCACTAGCGTGGATCAGGTGAGGGAGCAGAGGCCTCAGGCTCGGCGAAGGCCCGAGCCCCGGAGCTCCACCCTCGCGTGGGGCTTCGGCTCCTCCCCGTCGCCGCCGCTGCCGGCCCCATAACGGTGCCCGCGGCGCAAGTTGCTGCAGTCCTGCCGCCCGGGCCGGGTGTGCGCCCTGGCCCCGGAGCCTGCGGCCGTGGCGGGCGGACGCGGTGCCGCGGAGGCGGGGGGGGCTCCTCGGGGCCTGCGGACGCCTCCTGGGGCGGCAGGCGCGGGGCTGAGCCCAGGCGAGCTCCGGGAGGCGGATTCCGGGTGGCGGGTAGGAGGTTTCAAGACTGGGGGTGGTTGGGAAATTGGTGGCTCTGGAGGATGTGGTGGGTTTTACTCCTACGCGGATTGTTTAAAATAACTTGTCTTTGATAACGTCTTTAATTAACACACTTTCCCTCTCTTCTTTTTTTCTCTTTCATTACCACACCTTTTCGTCTTGTCTCAGAGACCTAAAGGGCAAGGAAATAAAGGTGAGTTTGGATATTTTTTCCTTCTATCTCAGTGCTGGTTTGATGGTACTTTGAAGCTGTGAAGGGTTTTTGTTTTTGTTATTTTGGCTCCTTTTTTTTTTTAATGTAAGATTTGAGAAACGTTAGGACTAAGACAGACAGATGCTGTCCCAAACTTCGGTAGATCCTTGCCTTGAATACAGTTTTATAGAAACCACAGTGGTTCAAGAAAGTTTTCTTAGTTTTGTTTCATTTAAGGAGGTATTAATTTTGTAGCTTATCAGAATTAGGTATCTTACACCACAAAAATTTCTGCATAGGTAGAAATTCTACATATATGCACACATGTCGTGGATATTTTGTTTGACATGTCTGCATGCCACCCATATACTATTATTGCATGTCACATTAATGAAAACTGCACTGTTAATCAGTGATTTATTGAAGCCAGTTGCAGTGAATAACACATGGGAGATCAAAATTAAATAGGCAGGTACCTCATTACCTAGTCCTGATTGCACGGTGTGACTCAATCTGGTATTTTAGAAAGAACCGGTAAGGAGATAATTTGTGAGGTTTTTGCCAGGGTTGTGTGGTGAACTCTTTGGTTGAAAAAGTAACATTGTAAGTAAAACAATTTAAAAAATAAGTGTACTTTGTATTTACGTAGAACAATGCAGCTAACTGACTATGACATTAATCACGTGACATTAGTAAGTATAGAACAATAACTGCTTTCTTGGGACAGTGCCAATTAAATAACATTACAGCGAATTATATATTTATAACATTTTGTAATAGGGCTTGAAATTACACTAAATAGAATCATACTTCCTGTTTTTTATTGCAGTAGCAAAGAATTACCTAGAAAATAAGATTTACAGTAGCTTTTTAGATTTAAATTTAATGTCTTTATTGGTGCTTTTGTAGTCTTTAGGGTTTTTATTTGGTATTGCAAATTTGAAAGGAGTAGGTTCTGAATACACAGCTTAATTCTTTGAGTTGAACAATTTGAGAATTTCTACATATCAGATTAATGGGTACTGTATTAGCTAACAAATTTATTGGTTTATTTTGTGTAAAAATGTATTTTCTTGCAGTGTAAATTTTTAGAAATTTTAGAATTTAATATTTAGTTTTAGATTTTTTTTCTGTACTGTATACATAATCCTCAGAATTTGATATTGTTGATTTATTTTAAATATTTTTTGACAGTTTACTTGTAAATTTTAAAACAATGAACCATTAATTTCTTTTTTGCTAGTCTGCCCATTAGGAAGTTTATAGACTTGGAGTTGTGAAGTCTTGTCATTATTGCCTAGCGTAAATTATTTTATCCTAGATCTGTGGGGAGGTGGCACTTTGCAAGGCTATTTGAAATGCTAAGTGTTTTGTGTTACCTGCTTTAAGGTAAGTGCAAGTTCTATGAAGTACTTGTTTGACAAAACAAAACAGAGCATCTAGAACTTTGTTTCATTGCTAATTCTGTATTACTCTAAGTTTGATTTATGACACATTCATTTCACTTAGGTATGTCCTTAGGTATGTCTTTAATAATGTAGATATGTTATCTGTGAGCTGTTGTATATTGATTACAAATAATTGTTTTTTTGTTTAAAAAATTTGAACCCATCAGTATCACCTCTGTTAGATGTAGACACACACAGTATTTATTTGGATAAGTTCTTCATTCCAAGAAATTTTCTTTCCCCATTACTGTTCAGTTTATAATTTCAACCTTGGTAAAAAGGATGGCCTGGTATTCCTAAGAGACGTTGTGTTTTAATACTGCCTGTAGCTACTGATTTGCCAAGTGAGTTTGAACATGTTGCATTTTTGGTCAGAATTTTCCCTCTAAAATAATAGTTTTAGCCATAAATCCTATTGTATGGTATGAAGATTGTTGTAATTACAATTATCCCCCACACTAGTAGACATTATATTGCTGGATTTCTTTTCACCTTCCTCACCTCATCTATTTTAAGGTGTAGGAGGGAAGAAACTACTGGTCTAAAAGTTTTGGCAATCATTTAAGATGTGTTCTAAAGTGGTAGATACTACAAGTGCCCAAATATACATATACATTGCTTACATTTTTATGCCTCTGCAGGGAGAATTACAAAGCAAAGGCAGCACCTCCAGTGAACTGATACAAATAGCTATGTTTGAGAAAACTACTCTGAGAAAAAGTATTGTGCCTTAGCAGGCTTAGTTTTCAAGCTACTAAAATTGCTTTATAATTGTTTACTTCCATGAAGCAGAAAGCTATTGAACCACAGAAAACTGTTGAACCACAGCCTCAGAATTCAGAATTATCAAACTTAAGAAAAATACATATCCTTGAGTTGGTTTTTAGATGTTTTGGAAGCATAGTCATTTTTAGTTGATTTAATATAATTTCATATGCTTTATTTCTTTTCTGAATTATCTTTGGTTGACAGCCTGACACCTGGCTTTGGTGTCTTTGATTTTCTGCTAAAGTATTTCTATATATCCTTAATGACATAAATTCACTAAAGGGACTAAAATATAAAAGCAATGCTTTTCGGTTTCTTAGTAATGTTGAAAATGCTTTTTTAATATAAATAATACTAGTTAGTGAGTCTGAATTCTCCTAGTTAATAGATTGTCCCTATGTTAAATAGCAGAAAACTTACTCTTTTTGATTATGGTGGTACTGAAGGATATTTAAGGATATTTATTTTACCTATTGAACCATAATTTTAAACTAACTTTATAACGCTATATTTGTTAATTAAAGCAAAATTTTTGTTTGCTGGAATGAGAGTGCTATTGCCTTCCTTGTTAACATAGATGAAAGTGTCAGATCCCTTATTGCTTATAGCCTCAAATCTTGCTGCTTCCTTACTCTTGTCTTTTAAATTTATAACTAGGCAAATATGTGGAAAGGAATTTCTCCTTTTCCTCCCCCTCCCAGTAGAGAGAAATGTGAGGTATTTTTGTTTGTTTCTTTGTTTTATTTACACGTGCAGCTTCAAAGAGTTAGGTTGAATTTAGCTATCTTCTAATGTTTTGAAAATATGGGAAATGCCTTGCATTTTGGCAATATTCTTTTGTATCCTCTCCCCACCCCCTTCAAAAAATGATTGCAAAGCACTTGACTGTCATTTTAGACTTCATTTTATTATTAATCCTCAAAACATTCTTATAAGGAGATAGCGGGTATATGGTATTGTCGCTGTTTTTGTAGGTGGGAAAACATGATGCACAGATGTGTTGACTTTCCTAACTTGATGTAGTCAGGACCAGAGCAAAGAATCACCTGGCTCCTAAGGCCCATGTTCTATCTTGATTTGACTCTGCTTCATAGAGCAGAGGAAACAGGCGAAGAATCATGTAAGTCATCTGTTCTTTTTTCCCTGAAGAACTTGTACAGACTATGGAACTGGCTTGGATTTCATTACTATTTAATGGCTTTCAGTCTCCAAGACATTAGATTGTCACTAAGTAATGTTCAAAAACTAAAATCTTTAAGACAGTTGAATTTCTTAAAGATATGCTTGTGAAACTCAAGGGCTAGCTTATTCAGATTCTAATTTAATGCAAATTGCTTGTCAGTATTCGTGAAATACTTTTAATTAAACATTTTTTTCCTTAGATTGACATACTCTTTGAATAATATCTTAGGGCTTTTTTTATTTTTAGACATTTATACATCATTTATAAATGACTGTAGAACGTATTTACTTAGTATATGAGAATATTTTGTTCTTAGTCTGAGCTTCTTAGATTAGGAAAAGAGAACAGAGGAAATGAGTAAGACTAGCAATATAATAAATACTTAGATAAATTTTAAACTGTATTAGCAGTTTGAACTAGATTTATGAGATGCTAATGAAATGGGTAACTTTTTCAGATACCAATAAATATTAGTGTAATGGGCAGTGGTAAAGGAGAATAGGTATGGCATAATCTTAGGCTGAAATGATTAACCACTAGAAATAGAAGCTATCCTCTTTATTTTCATTTCTAGTGTCACATATTTAATTTTAATTTATGGGGAGCACATTTACCTCAACCATAGTTCTGATGCAACCCTTATCAAATGGTTAAACTACAGTGAAGTCAGGATCAAATTAACCCTCAGGTTGCTTTTGTAGTCTTTGAGGGGCAATGTAGTATCATTAAAAGGACTACTTTGAAGACTTCACAGCATAGTATCATTTTTGAGTGATAGTTGCTACTCAGTGATTGGCAAAAATTAATGGATTTCACCTACCTTGGCTCCCATGCCACTGTCAACTCACTATGTTTTAGGTGATTTAAATTTGGGAAAATAAAAATGTTAGAAACACAGCTTAAATCCATTGCCCTCAACCTTAATTTGTAAGATTTTGTAGTACTGTATTTTAAAGCAATAAATCTTGTTATTGAGTTGTTTCTAAGAGGTTAACATCCATCAGAACCTTTCAACGTTTTTCATCTCTTTTAAAAAGTAGTATATAGTTTATTTGCAGACAGTATAACCACATCCGATGTTAACCTTGTAAAACTTAAGTTTATGTGGTCTTAACAGTAATTCTTACTCCTATTTGGATCTTATGATACTTTGTGTGATAATATACAAGATTATTGAATATTGTCATTGAATACTCAGATGATATGAGACAGACACTATTAATAACCTTGAACAGACAAGTAGTCAAGTTAAAGAACCCAAGTTACTAACTAGAGATCACCCAGCTTCTTACTGTTGGACTTGGGGTTCAGATCAGGACCCCTGATATGCTCAAAAGCCCCAAGTCTGCTCAAAAGCACTCTGAGGTAGATCATTTATGGAAATGATATTTGAACAAATGTGGCATTATAAATTATTTTCTGGCTGATTTTCTCAGTGGGTTGTAAGGAGTAATCATGGTTATCGTTTGTGTCTTAATTTTATTTGTGCTTTCATGTGAAATTAAACACAATTTTTGGTTTCTAACGAAGGCTTTTTTGACTTAGATTTTTCATAATTATATTCAAGTGAATTTTAACTGCTTTCTGTAACTGAAGACATTTTATATATTTACTATAACGTCAGTTCCTTATTTACCTTTATTGGACATAATATAGAGATTTAAACAAAGGTAGAGAGCATTTAGAAATCGCTTTGTTGTCTATATTCTTTGAAGTAGATTTAAATATAGTATTAGCTAATCCTCCAACATTTTTATTTAAGTGTTGAAATTGGAATATTTACATTATGTTTTTGATAATAGGAAAATGTGTATATAGTTGTGTTTATGTAATCTTGGACTTATCTATCACAAAATTTTTAAGATTTGGTAGCACGTACATAATTGTATTCAAAATTAAGTTAATCCTTAAGAGGGTTTTTAATGAAAAAAAACTTAGGGATACATTTTATGAGTTAATTTTAAAAATATTGAAAATGTTAAGTTCTGTGAGTTTCATAAAGATAATTATGACACATCTAATACAAACATATTTTTTAGTTTCAGTACAAAACGGTTCCATTCATCAAAAAGATGCTGTAAATGATGATGATTTTGAGCCATACTTAAGTAGCCAGACAAATCAGGTAAGTTTTCTGACAGTCCCATATTTGGGAAATTAGACTTTTAATAGTATTAACTGATTTTTTTCAAATAAATACATTGAGTGAGACTAACAACATGAATTAATCTAGTGTGCTTGCATGTAAGTAGTTGCAAGTTTATGGTATAGGTGACAAACTAGATTATGAAATATAACGATTTGAAGATCATATGTATATAAATATGTAATCGTTATTTTTTTTTTGAATGTGGAAAAGTTTTAATCTTTGTCACTGCTGTGTCATCATAGTCAAAGCACATTGCAAGATTTGATTAGTCAGAAATTTCTGAGAGGGCTAATTTGTTCCTGAATTTCTTGGTTAAATAATAGTGTTTTTTTTTTCCCCCTTACTAAGGCATTCCAATTTGAGCTTCTTTGCTATTAAAGTTTTAATATAATCTGGTTATGTAGGGAATAGAAAAGAGACTTACAAACATACTTTTATATGGTAAGCATGGATAATTTCATCAACTGAAATAACTGGTGGCTTGAAATTCCTTTGTTATTTAGATTTTTTACACAGTCTCTTGAATTCTACAGGATTATTTTAGATTTAAACATCAAAACATTAGCAATGGTATTTGGTATCTGTGTGCTATTCTGCTGTTATCTTGCTTTAAAAAAGATGAAAAATGTACTTGAAATCTTAACTTCTAGATTTTTTTTTTAAGTATTAAAAAAACAAAGGAATCAAATATTATTAGTGAACTTTACAGTTGTAGAGGAAATTTTAACAAAAAGTGATTGCTAATTAGTGGAAAATATCACTAGTTTTAGGATTGTAGAATGTAATTTAGGATTACTACATTTAGGAATGTAATAATGTAATCATTATTACATTAACCATATCTCCCTCTTCGTCATTTCTCTTTAACCACTCACTTCATTCTGTTGATCTACATTCCTAGTGTACATAAAGGAGAGGGACTACATAAATAAGAAAGAACGAAAACTAGGGATAAAATCTATGAAAATTTGGCTGACCTAAAAAGGATTGAAAAAATTTAATTCATATATATGATCTATTATCTCAGTAATAGATTTATTTTCCACTTATAAGTCTGTGAAAGAATATTGCTGGAAAATAGTAAAGGATGAACATTTGTTGTGAAATGTAGTATAGGTTTTAAAAGAATTAAAATTTAAACCAAAAGAAAGAATAAAAATATTCTGCTAATATTAAGGCCCATACAGAAATCTGATTAACATCCCTTATGGCAGTGGTTCCCAAATTTTTTGAGGAATTCTGAGGGGGAGGGGTGTTTTTGTTTGTTTTTGTTTTGTTTTGTTTTTTAACCTTGAGCTGTGGCAGATCTCCCAAGCAGAATCCATGATCATACAGACTCCATGATCAAATAATTTGGAAAATTTATATGGCCTAAACACTTGGGATTTTTTTCCTACATAATTTCATACTTTGTATTTTATGTAAAGTAGATTTCTAAGATAAGAATACAGTATGAAAGTTCTGACTTCTGCAACCTGTGCCTTTAATGAATTCTAGTGGAATGTAAATGTTTGGGAATTGCTACCTGTAAGAATCTCTTGTTTTACATGTTAACATACTTTACAATTCATCTGTCACAAGGGCTTAGAAGAGTGGTTTGTGGCATCTTATAGGATCTTCTAGAGAAGACCATGGTAGGGCACCCTAGATCATACCCATGTGGCAGCCAGAGCCTGTTCTGTATTTTATCTGTTGGTTTATATTGAAATTTTGCAGGCCATTTCATTTGTGGGGGGGAAAAAAAAGTTTACAGTTGTTGGGAAACCATTATTATTATTATTTTTAAAGATTTATTTATTTATACAAGCACTGGGTACAGTCAGAAGCGCAGGAGGATGAGAGAATTCACCAGAGACAGAACGGGGAACAGAACAGGCAGACTGATGAAATACACTGCTGAGGGGAGCAGCGGACATGGCAGGAGAGGTCTGTCACGCCATGTGGGACCCTTGCCGGTGGCCCTGGGGATTGAACTGGCGCTGCAGAGGCTGAGGGCAGCTTCGCAGCCCAGCGCTCAACTGCTGCGCCACCAGGGGAGGCCCAGAAACCATTATTTTTTAAGGACATAAAAGCATTTGCCTTTGTGAACCCATTTTTCAATTTTTATCCTACAACTTTATGTTGGAGAAAAAGCATTTATAAAAGATTTGTTTTAATATGATGTTTAAATGGAAATATCTTGTCCTTTGTATTATTTTAATTCATGATATTTGAATCAGTATACTCTTGTGCTGCTTAAAGAGAAATTTTAAAGTTTGATGCCAGTAAAGCTGTATAATCTCTCTCTTCTTGCCAGTACCAGTGACTACGTCTCAGCAAGTATCTTTGTATAATACTAAAAATAATTAATATGGTCAGAATACCAGTTTACTTTTTGAAGAGAACTAACATTGTAAAATACTGAAAACTGGGCTTATTGGTGAGAAAAATTGAAAATTAAGTGAAAATTTAAGGGTCAGTTGTACAAAAACTGAAGTTTCTCATAATTATCTAAATTAAAAAATTTTTAAAAGGTTGACCTTTTGGGCCTCCCCTGGTGGTGCAATGGTTGAGTGCTGGGCTGCGAGGCTGCCCGCAGCCTCTGCAGTACTGGTTCGTTCCCCAGCCGCTGGCGAGGGTCCCACAAAAAAAAAAAAAAAAAAAAAAAAAGGTTGACCTTTTAAAGCAGCTAAGTGAGGTTTGGTTTACTGGTGAAATAATGAAATAATCTCAGGTAATTTGCAGATTTATAGCTGAAGAATTTAAAAAGTTTTCCAACTAAGTAAATAATGTGTCTTTGAAATTAAATCCTTTTATCTATTTTCCTTTTATCTATTTTTCACATTTTAAATAAAAATGAATTTTTCCCTGGAAAGATGTTTAATATTTTGGTATGGTGATTTAAATTGTTTCCTCTATTTAAGATAAATCAAATCAAAACATATTTTTGGCCTTTACTACCGCAGAAGTGTATTGTATGTCTTTTTTTTTTTTTTTAGATTTATTTATTTATGTATACAAGAATTGGGATACAGGCCAGAGGTGTGGAGGGTGAGAGGATTCACCAGAGACAGAGTGGGAAACAGAACAGGCATACGTGCTGAAATACACTGCTGAGGGACGCAGGGGGCAAGGCAGGAGAGGTCTGCTGTGTCATGTGGGTAGCTCCCTGGCCGGGGATTGAACTCAGGCTGCAGTGGCTGAGGATAGCTTCATAGGTTGTCTTAACCCCTTGCGCCACCAGGGAGGACCCTCATGTGCTCATTTTCTAAGGGAAAAATTTTTGTAGTAATTTTAAAAGTCAGTCTTCATCCTTCAGTTCTAAAAATTAGTTTTTTATTTGTGTATATAAATGTGAAGAATAAATTGAAAAAGGAAATTTTGTATGTATGGAAAAGTAAATGCTAGCTACGTTTATCAGAAAAGAGATAAAGGCAACTGAGAAACTAAAAAGCTATTTTGAATTTTGTTTTTTTCTGTTCCTGCCATCCCTGTCCTTAGTTAAGATTTCAATTATCTCTACCAGTTGAAATGATTTTCTAACTGGTAATTCTATATTGCCTATCAACAGTTTTGAAATTCAAGTTTGGTCGTGCTTTTGTTCATGTTAAAGAATAACACAGATTAACAACAATGGATAATTTATTAAACAAATACCCTTAAAATGACTTCCACTTTCCTTCCTTCCTTTGGCCAGCTTTTTCCATTGAACTTGTTTGGAGAACTAGGCTTATTATTTAATATTTTCTGTATGTTTCATGATTTCAGTATAAGTATTTATATGTACAGTTTATACAGAGAAAGAAATGTGTGTCAGGTACTTTATGAAGTTTTTATTGATGTCCCTTAATTTTTTGTGTCTTCCTTTTTGCACTAGTTTGTTTTGCCTGGTGCATATTTCCTTCACAGTGTCTATCACATTGAGGGGTAAATCTGTCTTCCCCATTAGACCTATGAAGTGCTCTAGGTCAAAGACCATGTTTTTCACTTTTTGTCTCCAATACCTGACATTTTATCTGGCACATATTAGGCATTTTTAAGTTGTCAAAATAATGGATTAGGTTATATGCTAGAAATCAGAAATGAAGAATTAGGGTTGAAGGAATAGTTAATTTAGTGTGATGTATAATAGGTTTTGCTTAGGACATTCCTACAATGTGACATGCATAGATTATATTTTTTAAAGAGTACAATAGTACTTTCAAAGTATTAGAAGAACAAAATATATGCATTAAAAATATACTGAACTTCACTTAATATTTTGTACTTAATTCAGAAGTCAGTCCTGGAGATTGAGGTACCTTAGGTTCTAAATGGAAAAGTTTTCATTTCTCTCAGTGCACAAATACTGTTTTTTTTGGGTGAATAATACCATAATCTTTTAAAATTGAACTTCTAAGACATTATACAATGTTGTTTTGAGTTTGGATATTCATGAAGTTAAAAAAAATGGATACTAAGTTATTATAAGTGACTGTCAGTTATAATTGAGTTGTATTAAAATATCTTTAGGCCAGCATAGTAATAATTATCTTTCTCTAAATTGTTCAAGTTTTCTTTTAGCGAACAGAAATTAATTGACCCATATCATAAGGGTGAGAACTAACAATTATAAATGATTTCGACATTCCAGCGAATAACTTTTAATCTTTTTCACATTTTAGTTTTAAAATTAAAAAAAAAAACTAATGGCAAAAAAACATAACTTCTGTACTTCCTTATATCACTTTGCAAATAACAAGGCAGGTTTTAAAAAATCTTTACATTTGATTAAAGCAGTAGGTATTATGTCCATTTTACTATCTCTTAATAGATGAGAAACAGTTTGGCTACTTTCACATAACTGATAAGTATTTGAGCTGGGATTAGAATTTAGATACCTCATGGCTTCACTTTAACTTTTTATTAACTGACCTCTGGAAGTTGTATTAGTTTATGCTGTGGGTAAAGGAATTAATGGACATTCATTTATCACTGTTACCACTTTTTATATTGACATTGTTATTTGTTCCTTTCCAGTTACTTTTTTGAGTGTGAGGTAAATATTTGACATCACTTTGTTTAAAAGTCATAGTATGCAGTAAAGTTCAACTATTATTGAGCAATAAGGCAATAGTTAATTTATAAATAAACAATTTCAAAGAAATTATTTCAGCTTAAATGTTATGGAAATATAAAATGAAAGTGAGTTTTGAGTTATTGTCCATCATCGGTAGTTCTCTTTAATAGCATGTTACATTTCTCTGATTGATTAACTTAACAATTTAAATTTTTCAAAATAAAGTATTCCCAATTTAAATTGAAGTGGTCAGGCAAAATGTATTGATCAAATCTTTTCAACTTGAAGAGTTTCCCACAGCTTTTTCTGTTTTTTTTTTGTTTTTTGTTTTTTTTCCCCCCACTAGAAAACAAATCTAATCTTCTTTGGAAAGGATACTGCTTAGGTTACTTTCATAGGACTAAGGAAAAAAAATCACACTCAGCTAAAACTACTAAAAGCATTGGGAAATAATTGACTAGGAGTTTGATAAACTAGTGAAAGGAAGCAGGTCATTTGTCCAGTATATTCAAGGACTACACTGGTGTAGTGACACTGGATGGGGGCAGTAACTCATCTCTGATAATGAACTAGAGCTCTCTGATAGGCAGTTGTGATTAATGGAATATTCTTTAATTTAAACTTAATATTTTGACAGAATCATTAATTTAGGGGTGAACTAATAAAATCATTATTTTTAAAAAATAACTGACATCTAATAAAAGTCCTCATTATCTAAGAGGATTTGGGCCTGTTCTAGTCTCAGGATGACAAAATTGGCAAAAATTTGTTTACTCTGCCGTTCTTTTACTTGCTAACCCCTGAGTTACATGATGGGTACAGACAAATTAGGAACTTGATAATGTAACTCCTGCACAAAGTCAGCATTTGTGGTGGTAAAACAATATTCAGCATAAGTATAAATTTGCAAACACTTCATGAAGGAACTTAAAAACCTTTTAACTCCCTGCTTTCTACACCTGTACCCAAGTAAAAACTTACTAAGTTCAGATTTCAGTGACAGCATTCTAAAAAAGCTTTGACACTAATTCCCTCTTTCTTTGATCCAGCTCTCCTACTTTATGATGCAGAATTTATTTACTTCCCTGTGATATAGCTTTGTAACTCCTAAGTTTTCTTTTAGAATGCGTACCTTATATCTGTGTTTTTCATAATGTAATATTCAATAGTGCTAGGTTAAAGTAAGAAAAATAAAAGGATTTGTTTAGTAACTTTAAAGTTAGGAAAGATAACTTTAAAAATCTCTAACTATATTTGTATGACTGCACTTTTTACTAAACTTTTTAGAATTTTATATCGCAGTGACTTCCTTGTCATTATGAAGCCGTGTACTTTTTATCAAATAGTTTAGTGATTGAATTATACCCCTTTGTGTGTGAGAGCGGGATCTTCAGGGATAGTGAAGTTGACTCCTCATTAATTAAGAATTTTTTGGGTGGGGAGGAGATGAGAAAAAATAAATTTTTCTTTGAAAACCATTGTGACTGATTTTGAGCTTTACTATGCTTCCTTTGTATTTGTATTTAAATATGGCAGTCATATTTCCAGTGTTGATCTCCATAAAATACCATTTCTCTGGTGGATAGAGTGATGCTCTTCATATTAATTATTGTGAGCATTCTTAAATATATTTTCAAAAATGGTTAATAATTATCAGTATAAACAGTATGTTCAGCTAAATTAATAATATCACATGTATTTACAGTTTTGAATACAGTTAAAATACATTTAATATCAAGGATTTGGGAAAGTCATTATCTCTTAAATATTGCTTATTGACAGCTGTTTCTGTTATTAAACATAAGCTTTACTGTAAGCAACTCATCTGTGTCATAATTTTAATGGTGTCTACTTGATTCTCAAGTTATTTTCATTTAGTTATGATTCTTATCTAAAATGAAAGTAACTTACGCATCAAATAAAGGTTGGATTTAAATAAATCATTTTAAAAGATAAAATACTAGTTTTTTGATAGATTAGTTTGCTGATAGATGTTGAAAACAGTGGTTTTCAAAGACACTTGTAGCAGTTGTGACATTTGTCACAAGTATCTTAAAAGTATCTCAGGTAGGGCCTCCCCGGTGGCGCAGCGGTTGAGCGCTGGGTTACGAAGCTGCCCGCAGCCTCTGCGGCGCCGGTTCGATCCCCGGCTGCTCCCCGGCCTCCGGAGGAGGGTCCCACATGGCGCGCAGACCTCTCCTGCCGCCCGCTGCTCCCCTCAGCAGTGTACTTTGGTCCTTCTGCCTGCTCTGCTCCCCGCTCTGGCGAATTCTCTCACCCTCCTGCGCTTCTGACTGTACCCAGTGCATGTATAAATAAATAAATAAATCTTTAAAAAAAAAAAAAAAGTATCTCAGGTAGAATCTGTGAAATTTTGTTAACCTATGTTATTGGTACATGTGGTGTTTTGTTGCGTAGAAGAACTGGGGTAAAGGACAGGTGCATGGGGTGAGAGGATTCACCAGGTACAGAGTAGGGGAGCAGAACAGGCAGATATACTGAAATATACTGCTAAGGGGAGCAGTGGGGATGACAAGAGAGGTCTGCTGCACCTTATGTGGTTGAGCTCCCTGATCAGGGATCAAACTCAGGCCGAAGAGGTGATAGCTCTGAGACTTAACCCCTAGGCCACCAGGGAGGCACCAGGTACACATGTATACTGAAACACTTTCTTGAGTGGGAAGGCATTGCCAGAATAGCCCCAAGACCAAAATCAAAAAAATAGGTTAAACACTGTTTTCCAAGGAACTTTCTAGCATGTCTGCATAAAATGAATAAATGGTATGGATACTTGCAAGTGCAGTATTCTGTCCTGACTTGATATTAGCTTAATGTTTTTCAGTTTGCTAAATTCTAAAAATTCTGAAGCATTGGCTAAGGCTTTAAAAATCAAAGAGTGGAAGTGTATTATCAGACATGTTTTTAGCATAAGAAACCCATTTCAAGAGAAATCCTTTAATTTGAAGAGAGTAGTTATTACTTCATTTTTATACACAACTAATGTTTCCTCTGGATAATCATTCTTTTTTCCCTCAGGTTTTATTGAGAAATAATTGACATACATTACTGTAAAAGTATAGAGCATCCAGCTTGATGGTTTAATTTACATATGTAGTGAAGTGATAGCACGATAATGTCAGCTAACGTCTATTCATGAATATAAAAAAAAGAAAATAATGAAAAGAAAAATGAAAAAAAATGTTCTCTGTGTGATGAGCACCCTTAGGACTTTATTAATACCCTTTCATGATCTTTTGCCACAGGGATCAATTTTTTTTTTTTAAGTAAAGAAATGTATTTTTTTCATATTATCTTACACAACTGGTGGTTGAATTGCATAAAGATACTGTCCTAAATTGTAACCATGAGTCCTAAACAGTGTATTAAAAAGGAGATTTCAGTTAAGTTGAAAGAAATTATGAGAAAGCATGATAATGGTTTAAAAGTTAGTGAATTAATTTGAGAATTTGGTTTTCCCCACCCACTCCATTAGCAAGTGATTTTGAAATGACCTTTCCTGGTTTAAGTTACTTTCCTTATATTTAATGTCAAAAAAATGAAATTTAGTATTTTTCTTGAGCTATGATATCTACACTCAAAATTTCACATACTGTTTTAGAACAGATTATGCAATATTACTATATTATTAGGTTTACACTACAATGTTTTAATTACAGTCATCAGTAGAATGAATTAGTTTATAAAGTGTGAGTCTGTGGTAAGATGTATATATAATATACAATACATAATACAATACATAATATACACTATATACATATACATAATATACATAATATATATAATATACATCTTAAATGTTTAATTTTTATATTTACTAAGCAAATTTGAACTTTTTTCCCCGTTTAATAAAATATGGTTCCTTTAATTTTTAGCAAATCATTAAATGAATGATCAGTTAATATTTAAAATAAAATGACTTACTTATAATTCTGAGAGGTAATAAAATTTATCGTGTTAAGATTTGGAGGCTATAGGAGAGGACTAAAAACACAAGAGGCCCTTGTTAATCCCACCATTAAGAAACCATAATAAGGATTTATTTTTTTCCTTTTTCAAAATGAACAAGACAGAACATTGCAATAAGCAGGTTTGAATTATGCTATAAGTATAATTTTAAGTCTTATTTTTTTCAGTGTGAACATTTTCCACTTGATATTTTCTTTATGAAAATACAAATTTTAGTTGCAGAACCGAATTCCGTCATATATAGATATACAATGACTCCTCTATAATTTGGCACAGTTTCCACATTTATTTAAGCCTTGCATATAAAGTTTGGATACATTAGTTGCTTAAAATACAGTTGGCTGTATATGATCAGTTAGTGCCTGTAAAATTTATAAAACAAATTTTTTTTTGTAGAAGTTTCAGCATTTTTGAACTGTGCCAGAGGATCTGGCTTTAAAAACAAAAACAGCCCCATTTCCCACCTCATTCCTCCAATATAAACTGTTCTAACAAAGATTTTTCAAATAAAGTTACTCATCAGCAAATTTTATTGTTGATAAAATTGGATTTAAAGTTTTAATTTCAATTATCTGGACGTTTGATCCTGATTGTAATCTTTTGTTTTCCAGAGTAACAGCTATCCACCAATGTCAGATCCATACATGCCTAGTTACTATGCTCCATCTATTGGATTTCCATATTCTCTGGGGGAAGCAGCATGGTCCACTGCTGGCGACCAGCCTATGCCATATCTGACAACTTATGGACAAATGAGTAATGGAGAACATCATTATATACCAGATGGTGTGTTTAGTCAACCTGGGGCATTAGGAAATACCCCTCCATTTCTTGGTCAACATGGATTTAACTTTTTTCCTGGTAATGCTGATTTCTCTACATGGGGGACAAGTGGATCTCAGGGACAATCAACACAAAGTTCTGCTTATAGTAGCAGTTATGGCTATCCACCTAGTTCTCTTGGGAGAGCTATTACTGATGGACAGGCTGGATTTGGCAATGATACTTTGAGTAAGGTGCCTGGCATTAGCAGTATTGAGCAAGGCATGACTGGACTGAAAATTGGTGGTGACCTGACAGCTGCAGTGACAAAAACTGTAGGTACAGCCTTGACCAGCAGTGGTATGACTAGCATCGCAACCAATAGTGTGCCCCCAGTTAGCAGTGCAGCACCTAAACCAACCTCCTGGGCTGCTATTGCCAGAAAGCCTGCCAAACCTCAACCGAAACTTAAACCCAAGGGCAATGTGGGAATTGGGGGTTCTGCTGTGCCACCACCTCCTATAAAACACAATATGAATATTGGAACTTGGGATGAAAAGGGGTCAGTGGTAAAGGCTCCACCAACCCAACCAGTTTTGCCTCCTCAAACTATAATCCAGCAGCCTCAGCCATTAATTCAACCACCACCATTGGTGCAAAGCCAACTGCCTCAACAGCAGCCTCAGCCACCACAACCACAGCAGCAACAAGGACCTCAGCCACAGGCCCAGCCTCACCAAGTGCAGCCACAACAGCAACAGTTGCAGAATCGCTGGGTAGCTCCCCGGAACAGAGGAGCTGGCTTCAACCAGAACAATGGAGCGGGCGGTGAAAACTTTGGTTTAGGTGTTGTACCTGTCAGCGCTTCACCTTCTAGTGTAGAAGTGCATCCAGTGCTGGAAAAGCTAAAGGCCATAAACAACTATAATCCCAAAGACTTTGATTGGAACCTGAAGAATGGACGTGTGTTTATAATTAAAAGCTATTCTGAGGATGACATACATCGTTCCATTAAGTACTCTATCTGGTGCAGTACTGAGCATGGTAATAAGCGTTTGGATGCAGCGTACCGTTCTTTGAATGGGAAAGGTCCACTCTATTTACTCTTCAGTGTGAATGGTAGTGGACATTTTTGTGGAGTGGCTGAAATGAAGTCTGTTGTGGACTATAATGCATATGCTGGTGTCTGGTCTCAGGATAAGTGGAAGGGCAAATTTGAAGTTAAGTGGATCTTTGTCAAAGATGTTCCCAATAACCAATTACGGCATATTCGCTTAGAAAATAATGACAACAAACCGGTTACCAATTCAAGGGACACTCAAGAGGTACCCCTAGAAAAAGCTAAGCAAGTGCTTAAAATAATTGCTACTTTCAAGCATACCACCTCAATCTTTGATGACTTTGCACATTATGAAAAGCGTCAAGAAGAGGAGGAAGCCATGCGTAGGGTAAGAGTATAGTAATTTTTGTGTGTAGGGTCTTTTTATTGGGGTGGTTGGTGGGCATGGATGGGTATGCTTTAGTGCCTTTTAATTCTTTTTTCTGTGTTTAAGTACTGTGCTATGAAGGAACCAAGCTTAAGAAACATCTCCATAAATTCCTTTGTGATGCCACATTTGAATCATTTCCTCCTTTCTTCCCTTGTGCAGCCCTTCCTCTGAATTTACTTTTGCCTGTTCTTTACCCTTCGGATGTGAAAAAGGTCATTGAGTCTTGTTCATCCAAGCTCAGAGAGTTCTGCGTTTATAAGTGACATTTATATGCCAGTGAGGCGCTCTAACCATTAATCTTAATTTTTACAGGGAAATGTTTGGAGTTTGAAACCATCAGTTTTTGAAAGTTTGAATATTACTTGTATTTATGAGAAACAAACGGCTTTTTTCCTAAAACTCTTGGAGCCTTTTTGTAATGGGTACACTTAAAGCACCATTCCAAAATAGGAAGATTTAACTTGAATAAGGCAGCTTGGAGTTGGGAAGACAAGGGTTTTAAGATTGAACTAGAATTTGATTTCTACTTCTGTTTATTCTTTTTGGGAGACTTCATTCACCTGTGAATTTATACATTTTATGCTTCCATCATACTGGCCAGGATTTGTCCTCTGGGCACACAACAGAATAAGACAGGCTAAGGAATGTTTTCTGTTCCAAACTACAAAACAAAATTGGGATCCTATTTTTGGGAGGAAGAGTGGGCAAACTAGCAGATTTTCCTTACTTAGTATATTTAAATTTCTTTTCAAATGAAGCTAAGGATAAAGTTAGAAGTGTCTCCAGTAAGTTATGTTCGTTACTATGGAAAGCTCTCTAGAAATAAAGATAAAGCAGGCTCTTAACTATTTGGATATAACATATCACTGATTCATTTCTGTCTGTGCACTTGTGGCTTCTAGGTTTTATGCACAAGAGTGAACTGTTTGAACCAACATTCCTCAGTGGTGAATAATGTTAAAATAATGATCCTAGAGCAGTAGTTTTCAAACCTTAGGGTATGTAAATACCATTGTGGTGCTTCTTAAAAATGCAGATTATTGAGACGCCCACTCCAAGAAAATCTGGTATATGATAAGGCACCTGGTACTATCTGCCTTTTTAACAGGTACCTCATTTGATTGTGATAGCACTGAGTTGTAAGAGACTTTGCCTTGAAAAAATGCAAGTGATTATTTAAGGCCCTGCTCAAACTTCTAAAAAGGGGGGAATCAAAAGCAGCATCTGGATTTTGGAGTTCAGCATTTGAATTCTTTTAACTGCTGCTGCAAGTAGTGGGCCACAAGAAGTGACTTGATACTGGAAAGTGGGTGCCGGTGAAGGTTTTCTCTTTCAGGGTGTTCTAGTTTTAAAATGCCTTTGAGAAATATAAGGTAGTAAAATCTCTCTGATTGGGCAGCTACATGTGGGAGTGACAGATTTGGGAGTCTTACAGTTGATTCCACTGAAATGGGATGAGATTACAGGAAGAAAAGATGGATGGCAAAAAAGTTTTTTATCAACTTTTCATTCTCTTACCACTAATAAGAGGTCATGTAATCTTTGTGTATCTGCCCACATTTCTTCCCTAACCAACCTAAAAATATAGTCCTAGTATTTGAGTATTCTGTAGTTGAATTATTTATGACAGTTACATATTCTGTGTTCATATATACAGTCGTTATTTAAACTTCATAAATTTTACTCTAATTTTACATTTAAGTTGTTTAATAGTGTACCACTCACTAGTCATTTTATTTTAGCGTGTTTATTTTGAATCTTATCTAAGTTATTTTGTTACTTTTTTAGGACAAGTAATTAGGTATAAATAAATATATTGAATAAAATATATTTATTAAGTACATCTGGATCAGAAATAGGTCTTTGACCATGATACATGAACCATCGTTTATTGGGGGATAACACTCGAGTCTGTTCATTCAGCCTTTGCTTTATAGTTACGGTTTTGTATTATTTATAATTACGTTAAAGTCTGAGGTCAGCCTAAATTTTCTTTTTTTGTAAAATGGTTGTTACTGTCTGTGAACAGGTTATTTTTTTTCTTTCATTATAAACATGTACTGTTAATATATGGAATGTACACAATATGGGTTTCTGCTGTTTTCCTTAATCTTTTAATTTTCTTTTTTCTGGTGTCAAAAATGTGGTCAGTCTTTGTCCTTGAGCGTCATTAATTCATTGATTCTTACCTTTATCATTTTTCTCTGCTTTTGGAGAATTTTTCAAAGTTGAATTTCTGTATTGATGATTGATTTGTTTTTATGTTCATTGTGTGGTGTCTGAGGTTTTGAATTCTTCACTGATAGTATTAGTTTGCTTACATTATCACATCTAGTTCCCTTTTAGATCCCTCTATCCAGAGTCCATCTTGATTTTATTGTGCACAAAGATGTTTCAAGCTTATTTCTACTTCCTCTTCCATGAAAAATTGTGTATTCTGTTTAGCTACCTCTTTATCTTTGAACCTTTCCCTTCTCTGCCTCTTCAGATTCCTGCCACTGATCTATTCTGTATTTATAAAGCAATTACCATAATGTTTTATGTAAATAGAATTGCACACTAATATTTAAGATTGACTTGTTTCACTCAGCATAATCTTTTGCAATTCACCTATGTTGTGCTATGTATCATTTCTTTGTTCCTTTTAATTGCCAAATAGCATTCCATTGTATGAATTTACCACAGTTTGTTTATCCTTTGAAGGGTATTTGGGTGTTTCAATTTATTGGAGAATGTAAATAAAGCTTCTATAACTATTTGTGTACCTATCCTCTAAAAAGTCTTGTAAAACTCACTCTTGGGGTGTTCAGTCCTGTGAATTTTAATATATTTGTGGGTTTATGTAACCACCACCATCAGGATACCTCAGTCACACTCTCAAAACTGTCTTGTACTATTCTTTTGTATTTACATCCTTCCCCCTTGTCTAGCCATTGGCAACCACAATCTGAACTCATAATGTTTTTGTTAGTATCTTTTTTTGGTGAAAAAACATTTCAAGACTTATTTTGGCTTGTTTTTCCTGTGTCATCTTTGCACCAGGAAGAGATGTTAGTTGATGTTGGTTGCATCTTCTTTTCCCATTGCACTTGTGCAGATTGGAAAATCATGATATAAGTTGACTGTACCTGTGATTACTCAACCTTTGAAGAGTGAGAAAGGAGAGAGCTGGCAAAATGTATATGTCAGTAGTGAAATTTGACCTTTCCAGCTACCATATCAGGAAGGATTTTCCCTGCTTATTAACTGTATTATTTAGGGTGCTAATTTGTCCTTTTTGATAGAACTTCATCAAAGCTTCTGGTAACTTGAGGTCACATTTTCTCAGGTATGTACTTTCAGACCTTGGTTTAAGTAGGGCTTCTTAAAGAAGACACAAAACACCACTAATTAGAAAAGGAAATACTGGTAAAATTTGTCTAAAGTTTGTTCATCAGAAGGTGTTCAAAAGAAAGTAAAAAAACATGGCTTGGAGAAATTTGAACATAAGTAACCAAGAATTAGTAGCAAGAATATGTTTAGAAAACTACTATAAATTGGTTTATGAAGAAGATGAATTATTCAGTAGAAAAATGGGCTGAGAAAGGAAGTGAATTTGGCTAATAAATATAGAAGGATATTCAGACTTTTTCATAAAGGAAAAGCAAAGACTATTTCTTCCATTTGGCAAAATTAAGTTTGATGTTAAGTATTGGGGAAACCTTAGATCATTACTACTACGGATGGCCATATTAATTTGATATAATCATACGTGGGGAAGTAGTTTGCAATTCTTACAAAATTAGTTATTTCGTGTACCTTATAAATAGACAACAGTTCACCTAAGAGAATCTTCACAAATACTTCAGAAAATATGCACGACTGACAATAGCAAAAAACTGGGAACAATTCAAATGTCCATTAGCAGGAATACAACCAACTATATTGATGCTGTAGTGATAACAGTAAAATGATTGAATCATAACAACATGTGACTCTGAGTGAATCTTTTTTCCTTGAAAATAATAATCTGTTTGGAAGAATAATATGAGGAGTACTCATGTCTAACATGAGACTATGATCCACATATCATGGTTCTTGTGTCCCTAAAACATTGCAAGTATTTTTCCTAAGAATAAGATATTCTCTTATAATTGATACTCTTTCATTTGACCCACATTGTCTTTTGAGTGGTTTTATTTTTTTATACTCGTATAAGATCCTGGCTAAATGGCGTAAACGACCTAGAACAGAACAGCCAAACAGTTTTGAATAAGAACAGTTTTAGAAGGCTCTAACCTTTGAACTAACCTTCAAATCTTTTCCTGTCTCGGGTATTAGAATAATATTTTCTGTGCTTTTTCATGGAAGTTTTATATGACCCACATTTAGGTCTGTGATTATGGTAGCATTCTTTCATGTTTCTTTTCACTGTTTATGTTTTTATTTAAATTTTTGAGCTTGCTTGTTGACAACAGGGACTTTAAAAAGCCGTTTCTGTCTTTTTCTCAGTAGTTCTTTATCACTGACTTTTTTTTTCCTACTGTTTATTTTGGAACTGGATACCCAACTTACCTAGCTAGCAAAGCACCCTATGGAGAATTTGACCTAACATATCCTGTCTAACGGTATAAAACCTACAAAGTCAGGCCCTCTCTTTTAGAGTGAGGTATATTGGTGAAACTTAAACCTCAAGAGAAGTCCTATGACAGTCATCATAGTATTTGGATAGTTCTTTCTCAGATTTGAACACATGATTTGGATATATTTGAGTCACACCAAGCTGAATGAAAGAACAACCAAGACAAATCCACTATAGAAGAAATAGTTAATTCAGGCAGCAGAAGATAATTTAAAATATTAAGCAAAATTGATTTCTGGTGTTAAGGAGAATTCCTATGTAAAAAGAACATAAATGGGGAAAACAAGATTGTCAAAAAAAAAATCAGTGAGCAAGCAGATTTTAATAAAATATTCATGTTTTAGATCTAGTTGCTGATCTGGAATTTCAAGTCAAATTTCCAAATGAGATGAAAAATGTAATGGGTGAAAGATGTGGAAAAAGAGGAGGTCCAATCTAAGGAGGATTGAAAGAGTTCAGGAAAAACCCACAGGGAAGAATGATAAAGAGAAATTTCCGGGCCAAAAAGTACAAGTTATCAGAAGGAATGAATTCACTGAGTGACCAGTAGGATTATTTGAAATTGAAAAGAAAAGAAAGAGGATAAAAGGAAAATCTTAAAAACTTCTGTGCTAAAGACAAATTGCTAAAGACAAATTACATACAAAGGAAAGAGAATCAGATTATCCTAAGTCATCTATAGCCCTGATAATACACATATAAATCTTGTCATGAGGTATAGAATCAATGTTCTTACATATCAGTGTAAAATTGTATTTCATTGAGGGGGTAGTTGCAAAATAAGTAGTTACGTGTACAAGCGCTTAGCTACATTTTTCATGAAAAAGTTTCTTAAAGAGCCATTTCAACAGAATGAAAAAGGAATACAGGAAAGATAATGACCCTGGGGTAGCTGTTTATACTAGAATAAATAGAATAAGGGCCTTATATGTATTTTGAATCACAGAGTCTTAATTGTACATAGTGTTTACCAGAATTTTAAACATCTCCACAAATGAAATGAGCCCTTAGTTGGGGTCACTGACCTTGGTGAAGTGAAATAAGCTAAACGGGAAAACATACCTTATTTTTGTTGTTATTGGAACATAAGCTGTATGAGAGCAGGACTTACTTGCTTTGTTTTCTACTGAATCCCTAGCACCTGATGCCTCACATATGGGTTTTTAGTAAACATTTGTTATATAAATAAATACTGTGAAAAATTTCCTTTTGGAAAATTTGAGCACCAGGCTTTTCTTTATTGGATTAATCACTACTGTTTTTCCTCCAGTTTTTTTTTTTTCCCCATTGTATTTAAGAACTACCAAACCATTTGTAGAGATGAACAATAGAATATAAAAGGTTTAATTATAGTTAGAACAAAATGTTTTGAGGTAGAATGAGAAGGAAAAGTTTTGAGGAAGGGTAAATTTACTAGTTTTCTCATCCTTGAAGGCAGCAAGTGTTAGTACACTATTTGAAGTTTCAGTGGCAGCTCATTGGACTCAAAATAGAAAGGATTTAAGAGGACAAATGAGCTTTACTTTTTACTTTAGCTTCCTATATTTATGTATATTAATTGTAATGATAAAGGTAACTGGAAAATAAATTCCTGGGTATATTAGTCTAGATGATCCTTTCATGAAAATTTTACCTTTAAAAAAATAAAAATAGGGCCTCCCCTGGTGGCGCAGCGGTTGAGCACTGGGCTGCAAAGCTCCCGCACCCTCTGCAGCGCCGATTTGATTGCTGGCCACAAGTGAGGGTCCCACATGGTGCGACAGACGTCTCCTGTCTCGCACTCTGCTCCCCTCAGCAGTGTGTTTCGTCAGTCTGCCTGTTCTGTTCCCCTCTCTGGCTCTGGTGAATTCTCTCACCACGCCCCCCCCCCTCCACCGCCCACCCCGTGCTTCTGACTGTACCCAGTGCTTGTATAAATAATAAATCTTTAAAAAAACAATAACATTTTATCTTTGTTGTAATGTACCTATGAGTCTCTTAGATCCTGTTATATTATTTTTTTCTTAGTAATTCTTACTGGTCATGGAACAATCTGAGATGAGATTTCTAGTTTAGTAGCTCTTAATTCCAGGCAGGAATATTTTTCAGTTGCTTTGAAATTGTTCAAAGTTGAACTTTGAGTTCAGTTTCCAAAATACAGCTTTTACCACTTCCCTCACAGAAATAAGTAAGATTGAATTATAATAAAGTCCCCATTAAGTAGTTTCATTTTCTAACATCTTCTGTATTTCTTAGTCATGTATTTTAGTCATGTATGCTGTTCTGCATTGAGTATTTTCAAAGAGTAAATTCCTGATACAATTTTTTTTTAAAGATTTATTTATGCATACAAGAACCAGGGTACAGCCCAGATGTGCGGGAGGGCGAGAGGACGCACCAAAGACAGAGTGGGGAACAGAACAGGCAGACTGACTGAAATACACTGCTGAGGGGAGCAGCGGGCAAGACAGGAGAGGTCTACTGTGCCATGTGGGCATCTCCCCAGGCGGTGGGGATCGAACCCATGCTGCAGAGGCTGCAGACAGCTTCACAGTGCTGTGCTCAACCGCCTGCGCCACCAGAGAGGCCCCTGATACAATTTTTTTTTAATAATTGAAATAGCTTTGTTTTATGTTAGGTTGTTATCAAAGTAGCCAACCAATTTTGCGAGTAATTCTCTAGTAAAATGTTGAATAATACTTAGTTTTTATCGCAGTAGTATTTTTTCTGAACTTGTTATTTAGTCATCTTTATAAGTCAAAGATTGGAAAGGGGATGCTTTGATTAATGTAATATAGATTTGGTCTTTTTTCCCTTCAGATTAATTTTGTGGCTCCATAACAGAAGGGTGACTATTAAGTTACAATTCTGATAATGTTATGAATTTTTAGTTTGGAATTGGTTATATAGAATCTGTTGGAGATAATGTCTTTAATACCCATTCTGATATGAATAGTTATTGAATTAATAATCTTATTTTTCTTCAGCAAATGCCTGATTACTTAAAATGTATATTTGACTTTAAGTGAATATAAAATAACTTGTTTAAGTAAGTAACTTGAATTATCTTTCCTGTTAATAGTTTCAAAATTTTGACATGCATTTCCTAATTTGAAAGTTTACTAACTGTTGCATTCTAATTTCCGAGTAAAACTGATTTTAATGTCTCTTGGCAGAAAACTGAATATGAAAAGGTTTCTACTCTATCACATACATTTGACATTCAGTATTGATATGTTCTCTTTTGCATTTGAAATGACATAAGGAAATGGAAAATGGTTATACGATATGTAATAAAAAATACTTGGATGTAAAAATACCAGTAGTGGGCAGGTCCACTTGTGAATGGTAGTCTGGAATATAAATTCATTATTTTCATTTTATTGTAAAGATTACAAAATCTAATTACAAAATAGAGTTGCATGTGTATTCCTTTCAATGACTTTAAGTGCTTCTGTTACCAAGTACCAGATATGTCATTTTTTTCTAGGAGATTTGCTGATACACATCTTGCCCTATCCCTTGATGAATTTTTGGTTTTGAATTTTTTTCATAGTTCAGAATTGGTCTGTTTCTTTATGTTCTTTGTTGTAGGCTCTTTTAATGCAAAGGGATCCAACATGTTGTTGGGACAGAATATGTCAGATGCTTTTCTCAGTAATGTAAACTTTAATGGTTAATGGTTCTGAACAAGTGCACAGGCTTTTAAACAGCTGGGGGTTTTATCCATCTGTTACTGCCCTTGTTCTGCTCTATAGCATGAATTTTTCCAGTTCCATTGGTCAGCCTAAGCAGCTCTTATTCCTGGTAAGTCACTAATTTTCCTAAAGAATTGAGTCTAATATACATTTCATTTTCATTCATTGTACATCTGTCAACTTTGTTGTTTCTTAAAACATGCACACTTTAAAAAAAATTACAGTCTGCTATTTCACTGGTTTTGATTTGGGGGGCAGAATTTAATACTTTTATCTGCACAAACAAAAGGAGAAGCAGACAGCCATTAAAATAACAATACTCTGTAAGATACTTACTTTGTATTTCTGGAGCAGTATATTTGGGAGCTATATTTTTCTAACTTTTAGTATGAGTTTTTTTAACATTATTTTGAGATAATACAGGAAGTTTATGTATTTCCTTATTTGGTTTCCCCTAGTACTAATGTTATGTAATCACAGTGCACTTTTTCAAAATAAGAAATTAACATTGATGGATTCTATGGTCATTGTGTTATTATTTACAGTAACCAAGACTTGAAAAAACTTAAGTGCCCTTTGACATATGAATGGATAAAGAAAATGCATTATATAGAGATGATGGAATATAATTCATGAAAAAAAGAAAGTTTGCCATTTTTAGCATGGATGGACTTAAAGACATTGTGCTTAAGTGTAGGAATTCAGAGAAAGACAATTACCATATGATTTCACATGTGGAATGCAGACTCTTAAAGAAATTGACATTGGCACTATACTAAACTACAGACTTCTAGATTTCCTCAGTTTGTCATGTCTCCTTGTGCTCTTTGTCTATTACCTTATCTCTCATGGCTTTTACATTTTGTAGAGTACTTGTTAGGTACTTCATAAAAGGTTCTTCAGTGTTGGTTTGCACTGCTTACTTGTGGTTAAAATGAGGTGTTAAGGGTTTTGGAGAAGACGGCTACATAATTGATGTGTTCTCATCCCATCATGTGTAACATCATAATACTAACTTTGATTATTTAGTTAAGGTTCTATCTGTTTGATTTCTTGAATGGATTTTTTTTTTTCCTTTCATTCTCTAAGGAACAAGTTACTATGTCCAGCAAACACTTAAGGAAAAGCAAACCTTATCTCTATAGGTAGAAGTATCAAAGAATTTAAGAATTTATTATCTAGGGCCTCCCCGGTGGCGCAGCGGTTGAGCGCTGGGTTGCGAAGCTGCCCGCAGCCTCTGCGGCGCTGGTTCGATCCCCGGCTGCTCCCTGGCCACCAGAGGAGGGTCCCACATGGCCCGCAGACCTCTCCTGCCGCCCGCTGCTCCCCTCAGCAGTGTACTTTGGTCCTTCTGCCTGCTCTGCTCCCCGCTCTGGCTCTGGTGAATTCTCTCACCCTCCCGCGCTTCTGACTGTACCCAGTGCATGTATAAACAAAACAAACAAACAAATAAATAAATAAATAAATAAGCCTCTATTAAAAAAAAAAAGAATTTATTATCTAACTGACACTCTTCCTTCCATTTGTTCTTTTCCACATATCTAGAACATTCACTTTGTCATGGATTTGTCTTCCAGTTCAGTAATTTTTTTGTTTATAATTTCCATCTCCTTTTTTCCTGCTCTCTAATTTGAGATATTTCTTGGTCTTAATATTCTACTCCCTAACTTACTCCCCAAATAAGACAGGGGCCATTTCCCCCTTTAATTCATTATTGAACTACTCAGTTTGAAAATCATATTTCTAAGCTAGAAAAAGTTTTTGTCTTCATTGCATTTGGATCTAAAGTATGTGTTTGCTAGCTCTTCCCTCCCGCCCTCCCTTTATTCAAGTGTTCACCATTTCCAGCAATTTTATTTTCATTGTTCTTGTGTTCTGAGTACTTATCCTTATTTTTCCTCCTGGATGGTATAACTTCTTAAAGTGACTTTTTCACTTGCTACTCATTTGGGCTAAAATCTAGTTATTGAAATATTACTAATGATAAATCTGTAGACGATAAAAAGGAAATAAGTCATTTACTTGTAATGTTCAGGCAAACTGTTGGCCCCTCAGAAGGCTTAAGAGTATTAGGTTTTGTCTTTGCTAGCCTGAAGTTGGTAGGAATTTCTTAGCTCGTCTCTTAAAGCCCAAGAGAAAGACATGATTTGTCTGTAAATGTCCTGGTCGAGTTTATCTCTGCAGACCAAATTCTGGGTCTGGTCTTTAGGATCATATGGCCCAGTGCCTTTGCTAAACTCAGGGTGAGAAGAAACCCTTTACCAGACTTTTCAAAAGCCCTCAAATTTTATATCTGCCTGGTTGAAGCCTAGGTCTATTAATGGAAAGGGGGGATAATTTGCAGATAATTTTTTGCAAATAATGTTTTGAATTATCAGTCATTAAAAATAAGACTTGAGTTCTCAGAATCATTTTGCACAGTTGTATCCTAAAGAGTGTCCTTATCTAGTGTGCAGTCTTCTGAACTTTTCTAGATTCTAAAACAATTCTGAGCTGTTACTTTCATGAACCTACATATAAATTATATATATATATAATGTAAATATGTGTATTTTCTGATTAATCTTGATCTTTTAAGCTCTTCCCCCGCAATCATTGCCCCCCTCCCATCCTATTGGGATAATCTTTCTCATTGATGTAATGGACATTTCCCTTGAACTAAACTTCCCTTTGTTTAACTTACCCTTACGTAGAGTTGGTATTTTTCTAGTTTCTAGGGCTTTTCATGGAGTTGATAATTTTTTTTGGTCTTTTGTTTGTTTGATGTGGTTGGGTTTTTAGTTTTGTTTAATCCTTTTGAAACGTGATTAGTTGTGTGTAGCTATATTTATTTTGCTTTATCAGTCATCAGCTTGATTTTGTTCCACACTTATGAAATCATCTAGTTATGTTGTCTTTATCTTTCTGACTTATTTTGCTGCTTGTAATTCCCTGGAGCTCCTTACATTTTGCTCTAAATGGTGGCTTTCATCTCTCCTTATAGCTGAATAATACTCCATTGTGTGGATTTACCAGATCTTCTTTATCCAGTCTTTTATCAGTGGGTACTTAACTTAGCTTGCTTCCAAATCCAGCAAATGCTGTTTGGAAATTGAAATCAAATTTTCTGATGGCAACACAGAAGATGGAAAAGTATATTCATATTTATTATTGAACATGCAGAAATAAAATAGCAGTAGTGAAAACAAAAAAAAAAAGTTTTATAATGTGTTAAACACAAGTGCTTTTCTAAGTGTTGTTAGACCTAGCAATATCAGGATCAGCGGTGAACTTGTTAGAAATACAGATTCATACTTTCACCCTGACATTTGGGGCCCAAGTCACTGTTTCCATAAGCCATCCTGCTGATTCTAATGCTTTCTGAAGTTTGAGGAACTACAGAATTACCCATTAGAGTAAGATGGTACAAACTACATGATGCATTTGCTTGATAGGCAGGCATGTACAATGTTAGTCATCCTTTTTGCAAATTACAGAGGTATGATAGTTAAATTAATAGACATCCAACAATCAGTTTAATTTTTGCTTCAAGCAGTTTTCTTAGGGGGAATTAATAAGTCTTAATGTTTCTTGTGAAAAGTTAATGCTGAATATGCAAGCATGATTCAGAGGAAATTTGGTTCAAAATATTTCTTACTAATACTGGGATTTTTATTTAATGCATTCCTTCCTTTTCTCCTGATCCTACCTCATCCTCAGTTTGCAGTTGTTACAAAGGCTTTGTAGTTTGATACCTTACCATCAAAAATTCATTGAAAGGGCTAGCAAGACAGTATTTTAATATAATGTCTTTAGGCAAAATCTTATGGGGAAATAGATCTGTGGGGAGGGCCTTAATTCTCCTGAAATATGTCTTTGTTTTTAGAGTTATTTTAAGATGTTTTGTGGTAATCATCCCACTATGGATAGAGCATATAGGTGATAGTAAACTGTATTAAGCTAATTACTTGAATTAATTTATGGAGAATAGTTTACATTATATTTTTGCATATAATTTAAAACTTTAATGATGGTATTTTGTTCAAGTTTTTTGTTTTTCTTGCAGGAGAGAAATAGGAACAAACAATAACCATATGAAGATGTCCTGTTAGAATTGCAACACTAATGATGTAGACTCTGGAAATGCCTAATAAGTCAAAGAAGACATTATTAAAGCTTTTTTCCTGCTTAAGGTGACATCTTTGAACTCTAACACAGAATTGACTCTTGTAATGGTTTTCATCAGCGCATCTGCCCTTATATTCTCACCAAACACACTTGAGAACTGTAACTTCGTCAAGCACTTTCTGTCCTGAAGCTTTTACCAGTATCTGCTGTCTTTTGTAATTATGCATCCTAGCTAAGGCACAGAAGACTGAATGAATGCAAGGATTCATTAACTCTTTGAATTTGTTAAATACTAACAGTTAACCATTAGAAGTGGTTCAATGATGTAAGAGTCACACTGCTTCAACTTTTTCTTTGTTGTAGTTTTTAAATCGTCAATTTTTAGCTACTTGACTGATTAAAAGCAAAATAATCATGCCATATTTAGTCCTGGAGTTGAAGTCTAAATGTTTATGTGAAAAATTCTTGTAGTAAACTTTTAATATGGCAAAGCAACCTTAAGCTCTATTTTAGCCAAATGAAACATAATCTGAAATTATACTAGAACATTTCCCTTGTCTTCAAACTGTTTGGTGTAACAGAATATTGATATGCAGCTTGGTGAATTTCACCAGTTAATGCACATTCTTCCCTCCTTCCCCCAATAATATGTATACTGAAAAATGTGCATTTGTCTGAGGAATTATTTTGTTTGCTACCACTTAATGAATCTCAAAATTTTGAGTAAATGTACCTCAGTCTAATCAGACTTTTTATGACCTTTATAATTACATTTAAAACCCTTAATTCCTATTTCTGGGTGTTTGCGAGCCTGATTGCTATCATGAAGTAAAAATTTATTACTCTAGGTATTCACTAGCTAAATAAACATAGTTCTTGTTTAGCAAGCATATACTGTTCCTCAACTCTTTTCTCCAGCTTTTGCAGTGTCCTGGCATCCTTAAAATACTTTGAAATATGGCCTTGATCCATGGATTAAATCAGTATCTAAGTGAATGTGTTGATGTTTTATTGATCAGATCTATATAAATGGGAATACAGCATATATCTGGATATTCTTATAGTTATCTTTTTAACATCTTATTTTTTTCATTAATTACATATCAACATTAATTTTGTATCTTCACACAAATTGATTTTGTATAATTAAATGTGTCAAGCATCTGTATTAATTGATTTGATGGCATAAGGTTATGAAGATAATGTACTGCCCCTTATATTACTGTTCCAAAAGGAGAAAACTATGTAGAAAGATATGTTAAGGGTGAAAATAGCAATATAGTAGATTTGAATACCTTGATGTTTTGCATTACTCCATTTATGTTTACATCATGTTTAGAAATGTTTCATTTATTATGGTCTTTGGTCACTTCAATTCAAAAATTTAGTGACAGGTATTTCATTGAGATTTTCATTTATATGATTTTTTTGTACTATGTTTTCTTAAAATGTACAAATACTGTATTCAAGTGAAAAAATACAGTATTTGTAAATAATTGTAGCTACTTCACAGTTCCTTGGTAGTCCCAGTGTAGTTTTATCAGTGTTTACTGAAGGGAACATCAAAATATTGATGGTATATTACAAAATAAAGACTTTCTTAAAGGAAAATTGCACCTATTTTATCTTTTTCAGAGTAAGCCATGAAATAATTGTACAATGTCTCTTACTATTTATAATGAAAATTGGCATTTGGATATAGTCACCACAGCAATGTTCCACATCCCTATCATTACATAGGTAAGACATGTCAGAGTTGACATGGGCCTATTAGAGAAAATTGTAAAGGGGTGACCTTGTAGGAAGGATTTGAGTCCTCGCTCTCTGAGGTTCTCTTTTTTCTTGGTGCTTTATTAGCAACTCTGAATATTTTTATAAAACTAGTTACATTAAAAACTGATTCAAACTTAATATTTAATTTACATTAGGTTTCTATGTAAGAAGTATCACAGTGATATTCAGCAAGCAGACTGATTGCAATAGCAGAAATGTACAAGGTAATTGAGTAGGCTATTTGTGGTGAGGTGTGCATCCCAGTGCCTTTATCCTGGATTTTTAATAAGTGAAATGGGTGCAGCATTCCTTTGGAAAAGAAAAAGTTTTTCTTTTTCAATTGATAAGTTTGTTTTTCTCATTTACATTTTCTTCAGAGCATCTACCTTCTCTTCCTCCTTGGTCTGTCAATGTACTGCAAAATATTTTTCCTCTAAGTGAAATTATCACAGAGTTGTCTCAATAGCACAACTAACTGAATGTTTCTTAACTGTGGAGACCAAAGGGGAGAGAACTTGGGCTCTACAGCAGGAGATGCTTCATCAAATATTTGAATAATTGTGAATTAAGATATTATTGGCCCAGCAAATCTCTTGCTTAATGTTTTTCCAAGATCTGGTTTGAATGTTTCTTTTAAAGTTACGTGGATATTTTATTTTGAAAGGTATTATAGTTTGTATATTTAACAGTAAGGGGGAAAATGTAACCAAAATTAGTATTCTTTCTCTATACATATTGGTACTTGAAGATTGCTTTCAAAAGAAACCCCAGTTTTCCTGATTTCAATTCTCAATTCCTCATTTTAACTTAAATGATCTTTCTAATTCAGAAGCTGTGTTCTTTTTTGAATACCATGCATGGGGGTTAAGCTGATATTAAAACAGTTTGCAATAAAAAAAGAATCAGCTTAAATCATTTAATCATTTCAAGTGCATTCTGCATCCTATAAAAATAAGTTTGAGAAATTTAAGAGAATTGTGTTTTCATTAAGTTTTGCATATCTTTTGTTATGCCATGTAAAGTCCCTTCTTTTTCATACGATTAAAGGAAGGTTACAAAAATGATTAGTTCATTTACATTCACTTGTAGCAATTACATGAGAATTTGAATTTTGTCGTGTTTGGGTTTGTTCATTCCTGTGAATGATGGTACAGTTAGGTGAGATTTTCTGTTATGGTACCCAAACTCACCATTTGGTCCTCTTTAATCTTTGAGGGTTTCAATAAAAATTGTTCACTCATATTTGTGTTCTTTCCATTTTATCTTTATAAATATGTATTGCCTGCCAGAAAAGACAACGTTTTATCTACTGTATTCTGGATTTCTGATTGACATTTTGTTAAGTACAAATAGATTGTTTCACTTGTTTTCATTGGTCAGACAAGGTTGTTTTCGTTCAGAACACAAAACTTGCCATTGCAGAATCTTGATGTGTGTTTTTTACTTGTTTCTCTTGGTGCAATAGTGAAAAGCAGAACTTTCCCTGTATATCACACATGTTGTAGTGGCAGTTCAAGTACAATATTTAGAAATAGTCCACTAAATCCATAATTTTGTCGATTATATAAGAACTGTAGAATGTTGGGACAAAATATAAATGAATTATTTTTATAAAACATAATGTCCCGGGAAAATATGAATACAGAGGTCCTAACTGATGGGTCCTACACCCTCTCCTGCCACTCCACTAGCACCTCCTACATAGAGCACAGAGATTTAGATATTAGATATCACTTTAAAATATTACTGGATTTTTCCTACATGTCTTTCCTACACACTTCTCCTTCATAACCAGAATGAAATTATTGTATAGGAGATAAAATTGGGAATTGAAAGAACAGATTTCAGTTATTTATAACTGGAGGTTGACATTGAACAAATATTTCCTTTGTTAGTGCACACTTCAGTAAAATCAGAGTTGTAGACTGCACCCATTCTTCTTAAGTTCAGAAATGTTATAATTTAGTATTTAAATAGCATTGTAGGCTTTGAATTACTCTAGCAATGATGAATGTTCTTTGGAAAATAAGTTGTGAAACCAATATAGTTTTTTAAAGATTTATTTATGCATACCAGAACTGGGTTGTAGGCCAGAGGTGTGGGGGGTGAGAGGATTCACCTGAGTCAGAGTGGGGAGCAGAACAGGTGAATCTATTGAAATACACTGCTGAGGGGATTAGTGGGCGAGACAGGAGAGGTTTGCTGCTGCTCCATGTGTGTGTGAGCTCCCTGGCTGGAGATTAAACTCATGCCCAGCAGTGGCTTTTGACAGCTTAATAGCACTATGTCTTTAACCCCTGTGCCACCAGGGAGACCCACCAATATATTTTTAAGGAGTCATTCTTTGTTCATTTTTTAGAGTATAGATAATACATTTAATAAAATATGACTACTGCTTGAGCAAATTTTGAAGTCAAATGGTACCTCAGTCCACATCTTGTCCAGTGTTTGTAAAAAAGCTACAGAATGTGTCCCAAGAAATCCAAAGTGCTTTTTGTTACAGGGTCCTTTTGTGTAATTCTTGCATTTTATTAAAAATATATTTTATCTTTTAGGAGCAATGTTTAGGAACAGGGAAATTGGAGAGATAGTGCAGAGTTCCCAAATATCTTGCACCCCGCTTCCTTATTACTAATATTTTAATATAGTGCATTTATTACAATTAGTGGACCAAGATTAGTACTTTATTGTTACACTTTCAGGTAATTTTAGCTTTTGCCTAGTGCCTTTTTTCCTGATCCAGGATACCACATTATTTTAGTTGACTCCTTAGCTCCTCTGGGCTCTGATGATTTCTCTGACTTGTTTTTGATGATGTTGACAGTATTAAAAGAGTACTGCTGCTGCTTTGCAATTATTCTAGTGCTTTTCCTCCGATTACACTGGGGTCATGAGATTTTGGGGTATAGGACCAAGGGGTAAACTGCCATTTCCATCACATATCAAGGGTGCATACCTTGATCGCCTGACTGAGAGTGTTAAGGTTTAGCATTGTAAAGTTACTTTTTCCCTCTCCCATACTGTACTCTTTGGAAGGAAGTTATAGCCCAACTTTAGTGGGCTATTATGCTCCCCCTTACACTTGCATTTTTAAAGAAGAATACAGAAACCTGTTTCAATACTACTCAACCTTAACCCAATGGGCTTATCAATACAATTTCCCTTTATCGTTTTTAGAATTAGACATCCCCCCCTTCCTGTCCTCATTTTTCAATAGAACAATTTGTATATTGTATATTGGAGATTCATACTTAGTCCCTAAATTCCAGTTGTGCATGCAGTGAAGCTATAATAGAGATTGAACAGAGGGGATTTGAGAACGACAAAATAACGATCTTATATATGTAGAAAAGAATGGGTAGTTGAAATTCAAGTTTGGCTGGGTTGTAAAACCTGAGGTAGGAGTTAAATGCTATTTTATGGTTCAAATGGTTTCCTTTAAAAATGAGCAGGTTAGGGCCTCCCCTGGTGGCGCAGTGGTTGAGCGCTGGGCTGCGAGGCTGCCCGCAGCCTCTGCAGCGCTGGTTCATTCCCCGGCTGCCGGCGAGGGTCCCACAAAAAAAAAAAAAAATATATATATATATATATTTAAAAATGAGCAGTTTATTTAGATAACTTGGCAACTTTTTTGTGTGTGGAATTCTTTTAAAATTCTGAAACTGCTACATAATATTCTGGCTAAGAAGTTTTGGAGGCTAATAGACCTATTCTGGAAATCTGGGTCCACTAAACTATTTCCAAGCTTAGATTTCCTTATTGATTAAAAGAATAAAAGTAGAAGAATGTCATTGGATCCTATATTTCAGAACTACTAAAGGAAACAATTATTCATGAAGTATTTAGCACAATCCCTGGGTCTGTGACAACCCTTTTTCTTATGGAAAATTACAAGTCATTCATTGCCATTGGAGATTTTTTAGGGTAACCTTTACTGCTTAGATGTAATTTACAGATAGTACAAGTTTGATTACTTTCTGTTCTTATTGTCAGATCATCAAGATCCTGAGAACAGTATGCTTGAATAAAACCTTAGTAAAATGAATTATTTCCCTTTGTTTTTGTGACTTTTGATTTCCATGACAACATAGTTTATCCTGCTAGAGCAGAGCAGATGGCAGAACCAACCAAAGGCAAATTAGACTAAATGGATAGCAAATATAGGAGAATAACCTAGGAAAACCCACAAAAAAATATAAAACCAAAGATGAAAATTAGAAAAAGGAATTTTTTGGCTTTTTTCTTACAAATGCCCCTTGGTATTGATGCCATTTAAGTATATAAGTGAATTGTAAGGACTTCGTTGTGAATATTTAGTAACCAAAGTGGAAAAAACTAATGTGTATGTTACCTTCATATTTCATCAGTGCCACTCTTTAGGGTATAGGTAATTGACATACACACAATAAGATAGTATATATTCAAAAGGAAGATTATATATTGAGGTAAAAAGTTTACAAATATAGCCTCAAAATAATGCATGCTAATGTTAAAACTATTATCTCCAATATATTTAGCTTATTTCTGCTTGGCTTGCTGTATTAACTTTGGTTTCTTCTGTGAAGCACCTAGTTTCGAGGGCACCATTAGGGCTTGCATCTTGTTGCTATGTTCTAGTTCGCCCATGTTTGTATGTTTACCAAAAGTCATTTATGAGTCTATAAGCTTGTTTACGCCAGTTGTACTTGTTCTATTATGAGACTTCAATATGTAAACATTAAATGTGACTGAAAGAATTGTTCTTTGAAAATGAAATGACTGCTTTGGAAATACCTGATGAAGGTGAGTTGTCTAATTAGGTACAGATCACAAAACCAAAAATTTGGCAGGAAAATCATACAAATGTACAAAGTTTGCAAGTTTTCTCACCAGTGAGAAATCTTAGACGATGTATTAGAGGTGAAGTGTGGTTAACAGAAGACAAACATGAGGGGTTTGAATCAACAGATTCTTCAAGTCTGGGACCTATAGCAAATAAATAATTGATGAGTGAAGGTATATATGTATCTTAAAATGTTGAAGGTATGCATCACTTTTATTAATATACTCCTTAACTAATGTCTCATTGTTAAAACACCTCATTTTTAAGATTTTAATTATGTTTAAGGTCCAGAAACTTTTTTTCACTCTGCATCAAACAAGTTAAACATCTGCATGTGGCTGTATGTGTACATGTATAATAAGCTGTTGCAATATTTTTGTGAATTGTAATAAAGAGATGCACTCATACCCCTTAGAAAATATAATGTGCAAGCATTTACATATTTATTTCAAATATTTAAACTGTAAGAAATATTTTCTGTATGAAATGTTGGAGAGAAGAAATGTGCCCGGTAACTATTCCTGGTATCTACATTTAAAACCATTGAAACCAAGTCAAGTGTCAGGAATACCTTGAGTAAATCATTCCTTTTTTGAAAAGTCACGTGTCATTTCCTAGAGCTTATATAAACTGATTTTCCCCCCCTGACACTCTTTTTATAAGAAAAAAACAAGGTTTTAGGAAGAGGACATTTTGGGCACTAATTTACCTACGTTTCCAAATAGGTGTGCGGTTTCTTGTTTTTTTTTAAATTCCTGTTGTTTTCCAGACAGTATTTGAAAGGTTGCACATTAAAAAACAAAAAACAAAAAACAATGGAATGCTTATCAATAGCATATATATGTAGAAATAAAGTACTTTCTTGCAACAGAGTTTTAACAGGCAAACAGATTTTTAAGAGATTTCTCGAGACATGCTGAACAGCTTTCTGACAAAGATTCAAATCTTTAAGACAATACCAATTTTTACTTACATATAGACACAGAATCTTTCCTTCCCCTTTAGTTCATGTTTATAGTTTGATAAACTTCCATTCTCACTGAAACTAACTTTTCAATGGAAGCCTCATAGTTTTCATTATTATATAGAATATATTTAAACCACTGGAGTATTGCACAGGCCCATTATCTACTGCCTTGGCATGATTCTTGAATGGTTTTGATACTTGGGGTCTTCTAATTCATTAATAAAATCACCAATAGATAACCTGTTTGTAATAGTTGTACAATAATTACAGAGTCTCAAAATTTTTAGTAGGGTGGGCGCCAGTTCTCAAACTTTAGTCACAGGACCTCATCACACACAAATTGAAGAACCAAAAGAGCTTTTGATGTATTCCTAGCTATTGTTAATTTATCATATTGAAACTTAAAATTGATAAGTATTTTTTTAAGATTATTTATTTATTTATACAAGAACCGGGGTACAGTCAGAAGCACGGGAGGGTGAGAGAATTCACCAGAGCCAGAGTGGGGAACAGAACAGACAGACTGACGAAATACACTGCTGAGGGGAGCAGCGGGCAGCAGGAGAGGTCTGTTGCATCATGTGGGACCCTCACCGGTGCCCAGGCTGCAGAGGCTGTGGGCAGCTCCGCAGCCCAGCGCTCAACCGCTGCGCTACCAGGAGAGGCCCAAAATTGCTAAGTTTTAAAGCATGTATTATCTCAGTAGTGGTGGGGATTTTCATCTTTCCCTGTGTTGCATTATCACGTAATCTGGAACAGTTTCAGTATGGTTAGGAATATCAATATGGCACTGCACACTCCCTTTGGAAAGAACCATTCCTTTGGGATGCAAATTGTTAATGCACTGCTTCGGTGTTGCTGTACATCTGCCTAAATGGACATCTTTAAGATCTGTTGAATCACTCCTTCAGCAGCTCTGTCTTGGCAACTCCGTAGTACATCCAGGTTCTGTTACCTCCTATGGATGCTCACTAATCTTTCTCCTTGATCTAGTAAAACAGTTAATACACATCTCAACATATTTATTACAAGGGACCTATTGGCCCCTAACTTTTAGTTCTCCTCATATCATTTACTTGGTCTTTATTGCCAATAAAGGATGAGTGATTTAACATTTAAATTACTTGTGTTGGACCTCCCTGATGGCGCAGGAGTTAAGTCTCAGCGCTAACCCACGTGGCCCAGCAGATCTCTCCTGTCTCACCCATTGCTCCCCTTGGCAGTGTATTTCAGTGGATCAGCCTTTTCTGCTCCCCACTCTGTCTCTGGTGAATCCTCTCACCCACTGCGTCTCTGGCCTAAGACTCCAGTTCATGTATGCATAGATAGATAAATCTATAAAATAAATAACACCTCACAAAATATTTTTTGATTTCTATTTTAAAGGAATATTTTGAAATGAAGTATATGCTTTTACCCTTAGTCACCCTTGTCTGATTCCTCATCAGTATTCACACTTTCTTCTCTGCTCTTCTTTTCAGTACTACTAATTAAATTTACTAATCCGGCAGCAAAGGTAGTGGTAACAAAAACCGGAGGAAATTGCTGAGTCGCCAGTGATCCCTCTACTTTCCTAGGCTGTTTCTTTATTGCCCAAAACAGTACTTTTCATTCCCACCACTAGCAACAGCCTGCATTCCCTCTTAGGACTCTCCTCACACAGCTTCTGCCTTGTGGCTTTTCTCCAGCCACACTGGTTCTCTGGTCTGCCCACAAACTTCAGATATATTCCCACCCCAGCATTTTTCTATCCTCTCTGCATAAGATACCTACTCTCTCCTACAGCGTTCTGCTAAATAATTTGCTTAGTATGTTTCCGATCACCATATCTGAAATACTGTCTCTCTGTCTTCTAACCTATTTTCTCTTCACAAAACTTTTTTTAAATTATTCGTGTATGACTTACCATATTGAGAGTTAAAATGGTAACTGAGATTCACAAGGGAAGGAACTTTGTTTTCTTTATGCCTTAAAGACCTCGCAGCACGTAAAGTGCTCAGTTGCTGCTAGCTGAATGAGTCGTTGACTCCACCAAGCCCCTTCTTAGTCTGTGACAAATGAAGTCATTACTCTAGATGCTCTAATGGTCTTCATTACTTGATGCTCTCGTGGCCTTCATTACTTGGGAACCTGATGTCGGTCTATGAACTAGCGATGCATAGAGTAGTAGATATTGGTAATTATTGCTCAACAAAAAGGCATGTGACTTACTTTCTTTACCAAGGGGCAAGTTGACTGTCTGACTGCATTTTTTGAATTCTCCCTCCACTCTTCCTGTTTACCTTCAATTCTCATTTATTATTTATGTATTTTTTACTAGGCAAAGAATTTTATTAACCTGCTTCTAACATTTTCCCTAGGCTTCTTCAGCTTAATTAGCAGCAGAGAATGAATTGTGTATAAGTGAAAACTGAAATGAGCTGCATGTCCTAGGGGCTCAAACTTAAAAATACTAGAGATTTAGATTTGATCGGATCCATGAACAAAATTTTAAAAAGCAGCCATAATATAAAATAGCAGCACCCGGTAACATCTTCAGAAGTTGACGCCATTTAGTTTGCTTTATTCTTGGAAGCCTCATCCAAATTCTCCACAAGATCTGGAACTTTAGCATTATCACACTCTCCAGTAGCAAGTGGTGCTTTTCTACCCACAGATGGTTTGGGCAGAGCTTTGGCCATTCTCCTTAAACATCAGACTGTCTGCACAAAGCTGGTTTCAAATACCGGTAGCACTTCTGTTTCAGCATGCCCTGTGATGGTAAAGCATTTGCTGTTAGAGATGCCTGAACTTTGGGGTTTTAAAGTGGTTCACTGTTCCTTGGATTGTGACTACATTCACCTCTTCAGTACCAGAGAGATTTTTACCTCTAACTTTTTATAAATAATCTCTTGTAGCTTTTCTATGATCTTTCTTCAAGCAGTGCCTTTCCCACCAATGTGCACTTGTGCCTACAGTTTAGCGACATTCTCCTGGTTCTTGATGGTTTCTTTCATCTCCTCAAGCAGAAAAGGGGCTTCATTTGACAATAGGTTTGGCCTTGACAGGGTCTCAAGCAGACCTGAGATTAGGTATACACACGGGGGGACTCCAGAGGGCAGCTAGAGGATTCTCATTTAAAGTGGATATTCTCGGACCTCCCTGGTGGTGCAAGGGGTTAAAACGCAACCTATGAAGCTACCCACAGCCACTGCAGCATGAGTTCGATCCCCAGGTGGGAAGCTACCCACATGGCGCAGCAGACCTCTCCCGTCTCGTCCGCTGCTCCCCTTAGCTGTGTTTTTCAGCAGATCTGCCTGTTCCGTTCCCCACTCTGTCTCTGGTGAATCCTCACACCCCCCCCACACACACCTCTGGCCGGTACCCCACTTCTTGTATGCATAAAATAACTCTTTTCAGGGCCTCCCCTGGTGGCGCAGCGGTTGAGCACTGGATTGCGAAGCTGCCCTCAGCCTCTGCAGAGCCGGTTCAATCCCCGGCTGCTCCCCGGCCACCAGAGGAGGGTCCCACATGGCGCGCAGACCTCTCCTGCCGCCCACTGCTCCCCTCAGCAGTGTATTTCGTCAGTCTGCCTGTTCTGTTTCCCACTCTGGCTCTGGTGAATTCTCTCACCCTCCCGCACGTCTGACTGTACCCAGTGCTTGTATAAATAAATAAATCTTAAAAAAATTTTAAAAATCTTTACAAAAATAAATAAAGAGGATATTCTCTGGGTCATTTTTGGTGGCAGAATACAGAGAATTTCCCTGAAGTCCTTTGGCATGCTGGAAGGAACCTTGATGTCACTTAATCTCATCTTCCAGTTTTCTCGGTGAGGAAATAGGCTGGGTTGCTATGCTTTCCCAAGGCCCCAGGTAGTGACTTTTAGCCCAGATTTTCTAGTTTCCCCTTCAAAACCAATTTCATTTCTACACCTACTACTTAAACGTATGTTTGTAAAGTAAGAAATATCCTCACTCAGATTTTTCTTCTTTTAGAATTAAATGAGAATACACATTGTATTGTGTCTTGAAAGCTTCAGTGCATCAAACGTTTCTCCCCCCACTCTCCCTAGCAGTCCAGGTTATCCTGATGGAGAAGAATTTGTTCTTGCCCTAGTTTGGCGAATGTTTGTTTTCTCTCTGCAGTCACCCGTAGGTCCTCTGGATTCTCCTCAAAGCCACTGAAACTCTCACATGGCCAAAATTGTCAAGATAACGGGAACTTTAAAATTTTTAGTTTTTTTTTTTTTCAAGTTTTATTTATTTATGCATACAAGAGCTGGGGTACAGACCAGAGATGTGGAGGGGTGAGAGGATTCACCAGAGACAGAGTGGGGAACAGAACAGGCAGACTGAAGTACACTGCTGAGGGGAGCAGCGGGCAAGTCAGGAGAGGTCTGCTGTGCCATGTGGGTTGCTCCCTGGCGGGGATTGAACTCATGCTGCAGTGGCTGCGGACAGCTTCATAGGTTTCGTCTTAACATCCTGCGCCACCAGGGAAGCCCCTAAAATTTTTATTTTTAAAAATTAGTCTAATTTTTAGATTGATGTTTTCTTGTTATTGCAATATCACATTCACTTCAGAAATAAATCACCTTTTAAAGTTATACAAATATATCTACTTACAGGAGTGATGCTTGAAATTATAAAGTGGTAAAGATTTTATCAACTGACTTTTTTATTTCTCAGCTTAATGTGATTCCTAATCAAATAATGACAAAATAAAACAAAAAAAAAATTTTTAGATTATACAAAATGACAGCAGAGGGAGCTATTGAGATTTGATTCATTTTCCATTGCCCTGCTTAAGATTTTTTAGTTTTGTTTTCCTTTAAACTAGATATTAACTGAGACTTTCTTTTTCAACTATTAATACGCAGAATTTTTTTTTTATCATATTGAAGGGTATATCTGGAGTTGGGGGATTCCTATCTTCAATTTCTTTCCTTTATCATTCCCAATACTGCAACACAGATAGTTGATAAGAGTATTGATCATTTCACAGTTGTAATTTTAGAAGTGAGTCTATTCTATTACTGTCAATCTGGGTGACCGGGGTTAACTGTTCCAACCCATTGTCCCAAATTGTATCGTTATCTGATTTCTAGAGGCCTCTGTTGGGCTTCTGAAGTTTTACAGGGATTGAATGTGATGGCTATCACTCTGCCCCGCTCAGTTATATGTGGTAGAACATGAAGCCTGAAAGGTTAAAATTCATAGCACTTTATAAAGAACATTCATTACGTGGAGAAAGGTTTATACCTGGATTACATCTGACGTGTGTGTATGTGTAGCATGAAGGTGGTTAGGGAAGGAAAGTAGAGAAAATTTCGTTCAGGCCTTTCTCCACAATTCTCTTTAGGTCATGTCCATGTATCTGATTTACTTGTTCTCTTAATGCTTCTATCTCTTTCTAACCTACCTGTTGGCTCTATGTTTCCTAAGTGGGTCCTCTGTCTTTGAGGATCTTGCCCACTCCAAGTTCATCTTTCACATTTGTAGTCTTTCAACACTACTCATTCCTCTTCAAGGAATTTTTGCCTTTTGTGCCCAAGTATACAAAGAGTGTGTGGGTATGTGGGGATACTCATTACAGTATGAATTATAGCAAATTAAAAAATGGAACTGAATCTGTTTATCTAAAAAATAAATTGTGGAACTTCCACACAATAAAATACTATATCCCCATTAATGCTGATGCTGGAAGATGCTATATATATATATATATATATATATATATATATATATATATATATATATATATATTTAAAAATGTCATGGCATATGGAATCTGAATGATCCGTACCATGAGTTGTAAAATGTAACATATACTTGAAGTATAAGATTTACACATAATTTTAATACATGCTTTAAATTTATAAAGCCTTTATACATGAAGTTTCTGGAAATATAGATAGGACATTCATAACAGTGGCCACTTCTGAATAATGGTGCTAGATTTGCTACGTTTGGAGGAGCATTGTGATATTTTGCTATTTGCCATAACTTTCTTTGGTTTGAATTGTCTGCAAAGTGCTTAGCTTATAATTAATAAACTAAACTTAAATAAATCTGCTCTTTCATGATTAAATTTGAACATTAATTTAAAACCTTTTATGACCCCTTTAGTCTAATTTAGATGGTATTCTTTTGTAGTCACTGAATTGTAATCCTCTTTTCTATTTGAAGCTATTTAATACAGTAGAGCCAGTGAGGGCTTTGATGTCAAGTATAATGGGATAAAACCACAATTCAGCCTTTACCTACCATGCAAGACTAGGCAAGATATTTAACCACCATTGGCCTGAGTTTCTTTACCATATGAGTAAGTTTCTTTACTCACATGGCTGTGAGGAGTAGACAGAATTTATACAAAGGGTCATAGTATGAGAGACAGATGTAGGTGCTCAATTAGAAATAACAGGTATTTGGGGGAGGATGGAGATTATTTTCACTTTTATATCCTTAACACATTGATGAATAAATGTGGTAAGTAATGCCTTTTATACCCTATTTTTCTTCTGTGACTTGACATCATTTTCTGGACTTCTGTATCAAATTGTACTGGTACTATGTCACATTTACTTCAAGCTATGCTCTTGTTATTTGGATGAATAATCTTGATTGTGGCTTAATACAAACCTGCTGACATGTTTCCAGTAGCTCTCTATTCTCTTCGCTGGAAGGTGACTGTAATGGTGGCATCCAGTTGCCATATTAGAAAGACCATTGTTATAGAAAATTCCAGAATGAAGATTTGACTTTATCAAATAAACTATATAGGCAGTTTCTCCTCCCCATGGTTTGAATTTTATCTGGATAGCATGGAGCAGAGAAGAGTTTGTCTAGTTGGTACCATTCCTATGATAGACCAATTAGAGATAGTGGGTAGTCTTGTAATTTTAGAGTGTCACCCCTCTTATGAATTGCTTCTTTTTTAAAGGTACTTCTCCCATGATGCCTTTCATTATGCTCTATTTTGAAACTGTAAGCAGCATTTGCTTGTAGCTATCTTGCAACAAAATTTTTGAATGAAATAATGAACTCATGATTTTTGCCAAAGTCTGATTTTTGTTTAATGAGATACAATCAAGCATTTTCTTCTGCTTCTTGAGATGAATTTAGATGGCAAGAGCCACTGATAAACTTGATTATTCCATAAAGTTATAAACACTACTAGTAGTGTTCACTGTTTAAAAGATGCTTCTGGAACCTGGTGCTGCATCAATGTGATAATGTGATGCATCCAGGTGAAATATATGTCAGAAATAGGTCGTTATAAAAATTCAGTGCTGCCAGTCTCCTTTCGTTCCCTTCAGCAACAAGCATGAGGTGTGCTTGGTTTTAGCCTTCTGTTTCTTATGACACTTTGCTTTTTATCAACAAGAAGAGATGTGTTGTTTTATCTTGTTTCTTTTTTCCTCTCTTTATTAAAACTTACCTTCCTCAAGAACAAAATAAGTCTATTTTTTTGATAGCTAAGATTGTTATCGCAGGAAATGAGTCAGTGAAAATGTGTCTGCATAAAATAGCAATAGTAAAATCTGTTCTTAATGAAATGCATTCTTCTAGAAAGAGCCCAGTAATGAGGTCAGGTGATGTGAGGTTAGGTGATTCTCCCAGATCACTGTGTCCAAAACCTTTGTCAATCAAATCAATATGTCAAGTCATATACCTGGGATGAAATACTTCCTAAAGTACATCTCCAATAAGCCTATTTGGAGTGGAAAAATTATGCCCCCAATTCCTTTGTCATACCCCCAATTGGAAAGTAGAGTTTATCTTTCTCTAGAATCTGACCTAACTTGTGACAATTTAACCAACAGAAGGCAGGGGGAAAGACATTTACTTTAAGGGTGTAAGTCTTAGAAAGGTCGGGAAATTCTGGTTTTACTGTTTTGGGAGACCCAAGTGGCCATATATAAAAACTCTGGCTACCCTTTAGGAGATACTTTTGGGTACTGCATAGAGAAAATCACGATCCATCTCAGTGTATGAAGGTAGCCTCTAGATGATTTTAGTTGCCCCCGCCTGCTGCCGTCTGCTTACAGCCTCGTGAGACCTGTCACAAAAACTCCTAACATGGGCTTGGCTTTTTGGGTAGGTGGAAACTAAGATCTTGAAGAAGATTGTTATTGAGGCCTGGAACTACAGAGTTCTGCTTTTTAAAAGACACTATCAATAGAATAAAAAGAAATATACCATGAAGGAGTCCAACAGGATGGTAGCAGGTGAAGACATGAGGCTCCCTTCCTCCAAACATGCACAACAAAACAAAGGCACAACCTCCTCCCGACCCCCCCACCCCCAGGAAAAACTAATTATCACTTTCCAGGATAGGACTCTTAGCCAAAGTGAATGTGGTTGTTGTGCAACAGCCCCAGGTCAGGGAGGTTCACCTTTGGTTCCCCAGATCTTGCAGCTTCCAGTAAACTAGCAGAGCGATAACAGGGTACAGGGAAGTCATGGCTGATGCCACAGTCAGAGGGGTGATCCTCTCCATCATCCCTGATGAAGGGCAGCTTATCTTTGCAGAGGGATTCTTTTCTGCTGCGCAGCTTCTTCCTCTGTCTGTCAGGCCCTGGCGTCTTCACAAGTGCCCAGAGTGATGCCACTCTCTTATCCCTCCTTGTAGGCCCAGGTGTGAGTACTTACACAGGTGTACACCCATGCTCTTTGGGCCCAGGTGTCCAGAGTGATGGGAGGCATACAGGCCCGCAAGTGCTGACAGAGGAGGGCGTAAAAAAGCCTGATTTTAATTCATTCACCCTAAGTGTTGCTGCTTAGCTGTGGCAGCGGGGAACATGATGAGGGACAGAACAGTCATGGGATAGGTTTGCAAGGTGTAGGGTAAATGATTGTCAGGCTTTTCTGTACTCCTGCCATAAGGATTGATGATGGATCCCTGCGGTCCTGAATGTATGCCTGATGGTGGACAACTGGAGTAGGGTTAAAGCTTGAGAAAGCCAACAAGGGCCCCAGTACTCTCTCCCTTTACCCTGTCTGCTTGAATCATAAAGATCCTGTGCTGAGCCTTCCTGCCACTACCGGTGTTACAGGGCAGGGAGAGGGGCAGCTCAGACCCCGCAAACCTACCTACTCTAAAGAGGTTCTGCCATCCACCGCATCGACACAAAACATATGAGACTTTAATGGGATGGAACTTTAATACAATTTGGAATCAATACAGGAAAGGCAAAGAATATAGTTTCTAAATCAAGCACCCAAAGTTATCCGTCCCCTCATGGGTAAAAGTCCACCCAAGCAGGATTGACCCAGAACAAGGCCCCAAAGCCTGCCACAAGTCTAAAGCATCTTCCAGTGGGGACCCACAGAAAAGGATCAGAAACAACCAGACAAGTCTAGAAGGTAAAGAACAAAATCAAAATCAAGACAAAAACTGCCATTGTCACCTCCCCACGGGTCTCTCACCCACATCTGTGTCAACCAGTCCACGACCAAAAGGCAAGTGTAGTTTCTTCACGTGTTTCTCGGCTCCATGTGCCTCCTCAAGGTCTCCTTCTGCCTCTCCACCCCGCTTCCTTCCTTCCTCAGTCTCCTCTGCAGCTTCTTTCTCTGCTCAGGTCCACCCTTCCTTGGGTGGGGAAGGAAAACTGGAAATTCCCTTTTTCCTGGGGACCACCCTGTTACACAGGCACATACCAATTTCTGGATCCTAAGACCCAGAAATGTGTTGGATATAGGGATGTATTAAGCAGACACCCAGAATGGAGGTACTCTATAGAGCTGCAGAGATGGGGGCACAGAGCAAGGGCTGCTAGCTTGATGCTGATGACACAGAACAGCTGTAGCTTGAAATGGATCACAGCACAGAACTTCCCTACAGAAGAGGGTACTCCAGCAGCCCAGGCTGAGATATTCAAAACATCTGTTACCCTTTCAAAGAAATGATTCACAATAGTTAATTCAAATTAATGAGCCTACTGGAGGTGATCTGTTGCCTAGTTCCTCTTTTGTAACTATACCCCTTTTTGTAACAATATCCCTCCTGGTATTGTTGGGGAAAGAGGATGTCCTAAAGGAATTCCACAAACACAGGTTTTATGGACCCCACCCCCAACCCAGACCAAAGAGACAAGACACCAAGAACTACAAATCCCATAATGTTATCACCACTGAAGGGAGGATTGCTGGGAATTGAGGGTGGAGTTAAGGAGACAGATTTGGTGTAAACTGGACATGAGGGCCTTGAGGGGCTCTTGGCCTTACGGCTTTTGGCTTTTCATGGGCTCTCAGCATGCCATTGGGATTCCAGCTCAGGGGAACTGGTCGGACGCATTTACAAATTTATCTCCCTCTCTTTCTCCCTGAGTTATTCATTTCTTTATTTCCCCTTCTTTTGCAAATAAACCCTTTATTACCTTTTTGTGAGTGCCTGCAGTTGAGTATTATAAGTCCCATTTTAAGCGTGGGGTTGAGGACGCACAGTCCGGCAACCCATTTCTTACAGGGGTTGCCCTGTAACATAAACATCTTATATAATGTATATTTTTTTGACAATTACTTTTTTTTGGTCACATTTTGTTAATAGCCTGGAATTTTAAAATTAGACCTATTTAATGAAAGATGATGTCAAAACAGTAATTATTAACATGTATTTTAATTCTTTCCTAAATCCAATGAGGAAAACTTTTTATCTTAATGAACAAGATATGAAATGTTTAGGATCTTTAAAAAGCATTCTTAATGAAAATAAATGACTCTTTTCTTTTACTTGAATGTAACTGAAATTGGAGGACAGAAAATGTGCCATTAATAAGTGTTGCTGGGGCCTCCCTGGTGGCGCAAGGGGTTGAGTTTCAGTGCTATCAAGCTTTCAAGCTCTGGGCAATCACTTAAGCATGAGTTCAATCCCCAGGCAGGGAGCTGACCCACATGGCGCAGCAGACCTCTCCTGTCTCTCCTGCTGCTCCCCTTAGCAGTGTACTTTGGTCAATCTGCCTGTTCTGCTCCTCACTCTATCTCTGGTGAATCCTCTCACTCCATACACCTCTGGCCTGCACCCCAGCACTTGTATGCATAAATAAACAAAAATAAATCTTAAAAAAATGTGTTGCTGGCATAGACTTAATATTTGAGAGAAAAGGATAAATTAAATTAATCTAGATATCAGATAGGATTTAAACTAGTTTCTTTCCTTCCATCTAGGGAGTTTAGAAATGATTTTTCAAAGAAGCATGAAGAAACATTTGTGATTACTCTCAGTAAAAATGTTATTAGGAGGGCCTCCCCGGTGGCGCAGCGGTTGAGCGCTGGGTTGCGAAGCTGCCCGCGGCCTCTGCGGCGCGGTTCGATCCCCGGCTGCTCCCCGGCCACTGGAGGAGGGTCCCACATGGCGCGCAGACCTCTCCTGCCGCCCGCTGCTCCCCTCAGCAGTGTACTTCGGTCCTTCTGCCTGCTCTGCTCCCTGCTCTGGCTCTGGTGAATTCTCTCACCCTCCCGCGCTTCTGACTGTACCCAGTGCATGTATAAACAAAAAAACAAATAAATAAAAACATGCCTCTATTAAAAAAAAGACTTTAAAAAATGTTATTAGGAATTTTCTTGAAGGAGATGCAGAAAACAACTGATTTTGCTGTTGTAACAGCCCCCTTCTGTCTCTGGATTGAATAATTTGCTATCTTGGGCCTCCCCTGGTGGCGCAGGTGGTTGAACGCCGCACTATGAAGCTGTCCGCAGCCTCGGCAGCACCTGTTTGATTCCGGCTGGCCAGCAAGGGTCCCACGTGGCATGGCAGACCTTTCCTGTCTCGACCGCTGCTCCCCTCAGTAGTATATTTCATCAGTCTGCCTGTTCTGCTCCCCGCTGTGTCTGGTGAATCCTCTCACCCTCCTGCACATCTAGCCTGTACCCCGGTTCTTGTATAAATAAATAAATCTTTAAAAAAATAATCTGCTATCTTATATTTGTACATATTTTTGTGATTGTGAAGCATTACATGAAATTTCAGTACTGGTGACAATAATTTCATGCACCCAACTCTAAAAAGAAAGTTGAATTTATGTCAAATAGAAACATTGAAGGTCAAAGTTTGCAAAAAGAGCTATAGTTTGGGGCAATGATAAATAAATTGAATTGAAGCCTCTGCATAGTTCATATTACATACACAGTATAATTTTCAAATGACCCTAAAGATATTCTTTCATGTCTTTCAAGTCTACACTAAATGATTTTAGGATAAATTTACAAGTAGAAAACTTTCCCCTTCTATCTAAACATAGAGTGTTCCTATGAAAACTTTTTTTTTAAATGATGAAGTTTTTGGAGTGAGTGCGGGGTCCTTGGGTTCACTCTGGGGAAGGTTTCACCAGAGCTCCCGTTTCAGCAGCACGTGGCAAGTTTCCCCAGGCAAGTTTCTCCATGAGACAGAGACATTAGTTATATTTAAAGAGAAGGTTTATTAGGGAACAGGACAGGTTTGCTGAGAGAGGCCTGCATGGTTGAAGGCAGGTGGCCTTGACAGGTCATGGGCAGGCAGGAAGCTGCTGCCCTGCAGAGGGAGAGAGTTGGTGAAAAGAGGCACCTGCAATAGTCACAGGTGGGCAGTGGGAGTGCTGCCCCAAGCCTGTGCGGAGACCGCACTGATACAGTCCTTTTCTCTTTGGGAGGGGTCACTCCTCCATGGAGTGGCCTGCTTGCTGCTGATGTTGGGTAACAGGCAAAACTAGAAAGGGCCCAGAGATTCCAGGGTGGGTCCAATCTCCACATCTTTACCCTCAGGCCTGTGCTCCACTTCCTATAGCATCTGACTTGCTTGGGTCTCATGCCTTGTGATAAGGCACTGGTGCCTAAGGGTCAGGACCTGTACAGCTGGGTTAATGGTCATGTTATTCCCCTCGACCCCCACCTCCTTGTGTGAGTGAGGTTTTAGTCTTGTGAGGCCTCATTTCCAGTTTTTCTATTCTTGTCCTCCATTTATTTATTTATGCATACAAGAACACGGGTATAGGACAGAGGTGGGGGGTGTATGTGAGAGGATTCACCAGAGACAGAGTGGGGAACAGACCAGGCAGACTGACTGAAATACACTGCTGAGGAAAGCAGCGGGCGAGACAGGAGAGGTCTGCTGCATCATGTGAGTATCTTCCTGGGCGGGGATTGAACTCATGCTGCAGTGGCTGCAGATAGCTTCATAGGTTGTGTCTTAACCCCTTGCGCCACCAGGGAGACCTGCTATGAAAACTTTTGAAAGCACAAATGGTGTAAAGTGAAGAAGCAATTGCCACTAGTTTATGTGAAAGAAAATTCCAGCATTCCCAAATCCCCCAAATAATGCACTGAATCAAACCAAATAACACATAGAACTGGAAGCATCACTCACATATAGCAAATTCAGGAATGATTTGCTACATGCTGGAGAAGGAGCTTAGTGAGGCTGTTACAGGGCAGGGAGAGGGGCAGCCTAGACCCTGCAAACCTGCCTGCTCTAAATAGGTTCTGCCATTCGCCGCATCAACACAAAACATGTGAGACTTTAATGGGAAGGAACTTTAATACAATTTGGAAAGAACACAGGAAAGGCAAAGAATATAGTTTCTAAATCTAGCACCCAAAGTTACCCGTCCTCTCGTGGGTAAAAGTCCATCTAAATGGGATTGGCCCAGAGCAAGGCCCCAAAGCCTGCCACAAGTCTAAAGCATCTTCCAGTGGGAACCCAAAGAAAAGGGTAAGAAACAACCAGACAAGTCAGGAGGGAAAAGAGCAAAATCAAAATCAAGACATAAACCACCATTGTTACCTCCCCACGAGTCTCACCCACATCTGTGTCACCCAGTCCACGACCAAAAGGCAAGTGCAGTTTCTTCACATGTCTCTCAGCTCCATGTGCCTCCTCCAGGCCTCCTTCTGGCTCTCCATCCTGCTTCCTTCCTTCCTCAGTCTCCTCTGCAGCTTTTTCTCTCCTGCTCAGCTCTACCCTCCGTTGGGTAGGACAGGGAACCTGGGACTTTCCCCTTTTCTGGGGACCACCTGTTACTACTTTCATTGCTTGGGGGTGCATTTCTCTCTGGAAAGGCAGCCACAAAATAAAGGCTAAATGCTAATTTCATTTTTTGCCATTGTAATGAAAATGAAATCGCTCTTTAGATTTTTTTCGGTTAGCAAAAACAGGGACTAATGTATATCTTTCCTAAAAGTATAGTCACATAACAAACTTGAAGAGTCATATAACAAGTTTGAGAAATGGTGGTTAACTGTATAAGAAAGTTGTGCTCAAAATCCTTATTCAAGAAAATCAACTGTGACAGCCGAATTAGAACTTCAATGAAAGCAGCTGCAAGTGAGGATGAGAAGCAGATGAAGAGTATGCAAAGTGGGAGGCTAATATACTCCTGCAAGTCAGAGACCAGAGAGAGGGGTGGGGGAGGGTGGAGGTGAGTGGAGAGAAGATGGTGAATTAGAATGAGAATGAGTTTGCTTTTCCTATTTGAGAGTGATCCTTCAGAAAGAGGCCAGGATCTATTTTGGAAGGAGAGATGGAAGTTCATGTTGCAGGAGGGAAGGAGAAGTAGGAAAAGAAGGAGGGAATTACTACCTAAACCTGTTAAGCTTTGATCCCCGGCCAGGGAGCTACCCACATGGCACAGCAGCCCTCTCCTGTCTCACCACTGCACCCCTGAGCAATGTATTTCGGTCACTCTGCCTGTTCTGTTCCCCACTCTATCTCTGGTGAATCCTCTCACCCCCACCTCACCTCTGGCCTGTACCCCAGTTCTTGTGTGCATAAATAAATAAATCTTAAAAAAAAAAAAGAAACAAACAAACAAAAAGAGCCTCCTCTCTCCAGAGGAGAGAAAGAATTAGATTTTCAGGCCTCATTCAAATGTTAGTTGGGAAACTACTTTAGTCCTTGCTCAAAAGTGTAGAGCAATAGCTGTGCCAGGCACTGAAGGGTGAAAAGACGTTAAGGGAAGTGGAGTTTATAAAGAATCATGTACCTTCTCAAAGAGAATGTTCCAGATCCAACAAGACTAGCACTCAAACTCTTCAGTCTACCACAACAGCAGCAATGCCAACATGTCAAGGTAATTGGGAGAACCCAAGTCACTGGAACTGGACAGCTAGGAGGTCTGAGCAGCTGTGTCAGTTCCCCCAACCTCTTGTGGGGTCTGAGCCAAGGGAATTAATGGAGGCTTACATGACTTTTACCCAAGTATTTAGAAATTAAGAATCAAGGAAAAAAGTTTGAAAAATCATGCATGTTGATCCTTTTGCCACAATTACCCACAAAATCAAGGATAATTGAAACTTCTTGGATTTCTCAGAATTTTTAAACAGAATGTGAATTGATGGGGTGAGCTGACTCAACTCCAACTGCCTATTTTGCTGCACCCCTGCTGCCTGCATCTCCTGCTCCATCCCACACCACTAGATAGTGCTGTCTGTGGATATGGACCCCTCAGCTTGCACAGCAAACTGTTCCAGATCTTCTCTCCACATTTGTATCAGGGGAAGAGGCCTGCAGAGCCTATACTGGAGATTTGGAGTAGGGTTGGGAGTGGACTCTGTTCCTTGGGGTTTCTGGGAAGGGATTTGGCTGCAGAAGGGAGAGAGCAAGATGCTCCAAGGCCTGGAGCTGGGACAGAGACAAAACTATTGATAAGAAAATATCTATGAGGGCCTCTCTGGTGGTGCAAGGGGTTAAAATGCAACTTTTGAAGCTATCTGCAGCCACTGCAGCACAAGTTCAATCCCTGGCTGGCCAGGGAAAAACTCACATGGCACAGCAGAACCCTCCTGTCTCACCCGCTGCTCCCCTCAGCAGTGTATTTCAGTCAGTCCACCTGTTCTGTTCCCTGCTCTGTCTCTGGTGAATCCTTTCACCCCCTGCACCTCTGGCCTGTACCCCAGTTCTTGTATGCATAAATAAATAAATCTAAAAGAAAAAAAGAAAATATGAAAAAACCGAGAATACATGGCAAGGAAGTGGCTTGGATACTTTTCCACTTTCCTCAGTTGGGAAATGGTGTATAATGTGGGTCATTCCCCTGCTTGTGATTTGGGGAAAATACCTACTAAGCTAACTTTATGGGTTTTCATAAAAACCAGCAGAAATGATTGATTAAAATTAAAACCACTACTGAATTCTGCATGTCCCTGTTATCAGTTTTACTCTTTCCTTTTAAGATCACCTCGGTCTCTCCAGTCCCTAATTTATACCTCCTGACTTGCGTTCTTTTGAAATTTGTCCCCGATCTTCCTCCTCAGCAGAAGTTAATTTTCACTTCTGTGTCTTACAGAACACTGAAATCACAGGGGCACAGTCTTACATTCCCAAGCAAGCATCCCTAGCTGTGTGCTACCTATTCTTTTTTTTTTAAGATTTATTTATTTATTCATACAAGAACTGGGGTACAGGCCAGAGGTGTGGGGGGTAAGAGGATTCATCAGAGTCAGAGTGGGGAACAGAACAGGCAGATTGACTGAAATACACTGCTGAGGGAGCAGCGGGCAAGTCAGGGGAGTTCTGCTGCACCATATGGGTAGCACTCTGGCGAGGGATCGAACTTGTGCTGCAGTGGCTGCGGATAGCTTCATACGTTGTGTCTTAACCCCTTGTGCCACCAGGAATGCCCTGTGTACTACCTAATCTTCCTGTTTTTTTCTGTTGCAATGTAGTAGGGCTCTTTCTTACCAAAGCTAATGCTTCCCTGAATGTGCTGGATCCGGTAGCTCTTGTCTACTCAGGGCTCTGTTCTATCAGTCAGCTCTTGAAGGTATGCAATTCTACCCTTCTGTATAAATTGACACCTTCTCCTTTTTTTTTCTCAGCTGCTTCCCTGTTTCTCTCCTCTGTTATAGCCAAATTTCTTCAGAGGATTTACTTCCTGCTCTTAACTTCCTGCAGTGTGGTTTATCCCACACCAGCTAACAGAATCTGCTTTCAATGAATTCACCAGTGCCATCATCATGTTACTAAATCTAATATACACTTTTCAGTTCTTATTTATGTGAAGTTCTAGCAGCTGGTGATAGTATTGATTACATTCTCTGGCCAGAAACATTCTTTTCTCTGGCTTATGTGACACTGAACTCTACTCCTGTTAATCCTATTCTATCTGGTAGCATTTTCCCAGGCTCCTTTGTTGCTTCTCCCTTTCCTATACATCTTTTATTTATTTATTTATCTATCTATTTATTGATTTATTTTTAAAGATTTATTTATTTTTATACAAGAACTGGGGTACAGGCCAGATGCATGGGAGGGTGAGAGGATTCACCAGAGACAGAGCAGGGAACAGAACAGGCAGACTAACGAAATACACTGCTGAGAGGAGCAGCGAGCAAGACAGGAGAGGTTTGCTGCGCCATGTGGGATTCTCCCCGGCCATCTGGGATCAAACCTGTGTTTCAGAGGCTGTGGACAGCTTCACAGCGCAGCGCTCAACCGCCTGCACCATCAGGGAGGCCCACCTATACATCTTTTATTTATTTTATTTTATTTTATTTTATTTTTAAAGATTTATTATTTATTTATACAAGAACTGGGGTACAGGCCAGATGCATGGGAGGGTGAGAGGATCCACCAGAGACAGAGCAGGAACAGAACAGGCAGACGACGTAATACACTGCTGAGGGGAGCAGCGGGTGCGACAGGAGAGGTCATCTGTGCCATGTGGGACCCTAACCGGCTTGCCGGGATCGAACCGGCGCTGCAGAGGCTGTGGACAGCGTCACAGTGTGGCGCTCAACCGCCTGTGCCACCAGGGAAGGCCCTATATATCTTTTAAATGCTGGTTTTCTTTGGGATTGTAGTTGTGATTATTCTCTCTTCTCACTTCAACTTCTCTTCCTAGGGAATCTTATCCTCTCTCATGTCTTTTTTTTTTTTTTTAATTTATTTATGCATATCAGAACTGGGGTACAGGCCAGAGGTGTGGAGGGTGAGAGGATTCACCAGAGACAGAGTGGGGAACAGAACAGGCAGACTGACTGAAATACATTGCTGAGGGGATCAGGAGACGAGACAAGAGAAGTCTGCTGCTCTATGTGGGTAGCTCCCTGGCCGGGGATTGAACTTATGCTTCAGTTGCTGCTGATAGCTTCATAGGTTGCGTTTTAATCCCTTACCCGCCTTGTACCACCAGGAAGTCCCCTCTCTCATGTCTTAAAGCATCTATCTCTGACCTCACTCATGAGGTCCAGATCTAGGTATCCCACTATCTTTTGGTTGCCAAGTTATAATGCCTTACAGATTTCTTGAGTCATCTAAATCTGAATTCATCATCTTCTTCTAACCTATCTTGTCACCATCTTGCCTCGTATCCAAACCCTAAAACCTTGGGCCACTGTTGAATGTTTTTTTCCTCATTCCCAATGCCTAATCAATCACCAATTCCCATCTACTTTTAGATTCTGTCCACTTTTTTCCATGTCAACTGCCACTGTCTTTATCTACACCACTAATACCTCTCCTTCCCTCTGTCTGGTTTTCCTGTCTCCATCTTTGATCATCTTCACTGCAGCCAGAATGTTTTTAAAAACGCCAATCAGATAATCACACTCTCTCTTTAAACCCTCAAAGTCTTCCAAGGCTCTTAGGATAAATACAAATGGTTCTAGAAGGCCAGAGGTGATTGAGTCCCTCTCAAGATTTAGTTCTCCCCACTCTTTTCTTTGCACTGGATGTTTTGATTACTGGATTTGTTTCAAATCCTGAAGCTACCTCAGTCTTTAACCCCTGGGTTCAGTTTTGAACCCCTGTTTTTCTTATCTGAACTGCCCTCACCTGAGTCTCATTCATCTAGTTAATTTCTATCCACCCTTTAGTTCAATCCAGAACTCTTCCTGATCCCATGCACAGGTAAGGTGCCTTGTTCTATCTTCTGTGGCATCCTGCCCTTCCCTCTGTGATATTCATCACATTTTGCTCATTACTTGTTCACTAATTGAGCTTCCCCTCTTCATCATATTACCCTCAATAGCAAATGCAATGCCTGTCTTGTACACAGCGTCTCCAGCTTTTGGAACATTTTGACATGTAGCAGTTGCTTGATAAATATTCACTGAATGAGTGACTACAAAACAAACTTCCAAAAAAATAGAATTGTCAATTTTGTGCGTAATTCCATGCATGGTATTCAAGACCACATGTTTGAAAATACTGCATTTTCCATATCTAGAGGGTAAATACAATCTTGAAGGGAAAGAACTAGGAAAATCCTCATTTTGCTTAATATATAGTAAGGGCAAATACTAGTTGTACCCTCTTATAATGTGGACTTACACTTGTATCTGTTTGTGATTATCACATTTTATCCTTAGATTTTTTTCTTACATTACACTTACTTTAGCAAGTTAGCCCTCAACTCTATATTAACTTTTAAACATACATTTTATTTCTATTACATTCATTCATTATTTCATAAATCTTTATAGAGTGCTAGACACTACATAGAGATGAATGAATTATAGTCTCTCCCCTTAATTAATTTATGAAAACATATAGGGGAAGCCTCAGCTAGTAAAGAATGAGCTAGAGAGGGCAGAGCAGAGAATCAGGTGTAGTAGTTTGAGGGGTTGTCTCTTATCTAGACCTTTCTAGGAATATCTTTGTGACTGTTCATAGGATATATGTCTTTATAAATATTCACCCAAACTAAACTTCTCATCCCCTTTTCTCCATCATCAAATTTGCTTATTCTTCTTTATTGGTCATTTTCATGAATTGCATCATTTCACACCAAGTTGTTCAAGGCAGAAATTTTGTGCCATACAATAAGACAAGATAAAGACATACAAGGAATCCAGATAGGGAAAGAAGTAAAACTATCACTATTTGCAGACAATATATTATACACAAAGAACCCTAAAAACTCCACAGAAAAACTACTCAAAATAATCATCCAGTTCAGTAAAGTAGCAGGATACAAAATCAACACTCAAAAATCAGTAGCTTTCCTATACACAAACAATCAATCTGAAGAAAAAGAAATCAAGAAAACCATCCCTTTTATAATTGAAACAAAAAAAGAAATCAAACACTTGGGAATAAACCTAACAAAAGAGGTGAAAGCCCTATACAAAGAAAATTATAAAACACTGTTAAAAGAAATAGAAGAAGACACAATGAAATGGAAAGACATCCCCTGCTCATGGACTGGAAGAATTAACAATATTAAAATGTCCATCCTACAAAAAGCAATATACAGATTATATGCTATCCAATAAAAACTCAATGATACTCTTCAAAGAAATAGAACAAATACTGGTGAAATTCATATAGAAACACAAAAAAACATGAATAGCCAAAGCCATACTGATGAAAACAAAGGAGAAAGGAGGTATCACACTTCCAAACTTCAAGCTATACTACAAAGCCATAATAATTAAAACAGTTTGGTATTGGAACAAAACCGGACACACAGACCAATGGAACCGACTAGAGAGCCCAGAAATAAAACCACACTTATATGGACAACTGATCTTTGACAAAGGAGCAAAGAATATGCAATGGAATATGGACAATCTGTTCAATAAATGGTGCTGGGAAAATTGGACCACCACATGCAAAAAAATGAAAGTAGACCACTACCTTTCACTATGCACAAAAATCAACTCAAAATCTGTAAAAGAATTGGATGTAAGACCTGAAACCACAAAATATATAGAAGAAAATACAGGTAAAACACTACAAGTCATGCATCGCAATAACGTCTTTAAAGACTCATCACCCAAAGCAAAGATAGTCAAGGAAAAGATAAACACCTGGGATTACATCAAACTGAAAAGCTTCTGGACAGCAAAAGACATTAACCAAAACAGAGAGACACCCCACTGATTGGGAGAAAATCTTTGCTTTCCTTCCAACTGATAAGGGACTGATCACAAAGATACACAAAGAACTCACAGGACTCAACAAAAACAAAATAAACAATCCAGTCAAGAAATGGGCAGAAGAACTTAATAGACATTTCTCCAAAGAGGAAATGCAAATGGCCAACAGGCATATGAAAAAAAAAAGTTCAACATCCCTTATCATCAAGGAAATTCAAATTAAAACCACATTGAGATACCACCTTACACCAGTAAGAATGGCACATATCAAAAAAACAAGCAACAGCAAATGTTGGTGAGGATGTGGTGAAAAAGGAACTCTTCTGCATTGCTGGTGGGTGTGCAAACTGGTCCAACCACTATGGAAAGCTACTAAAATTGGAGCTACCTTATGACCCAGCAAGTCCACTCCTAGGGATCTACCCAAAGGACACAAAAACATTGATTCAGAAGAACACCTGTACATCTATGTTTATTGCAGCACTACTTATAATAGGTAAAACCTGGAAACAACCCAAATGCCAAAAAATAGATGACTGGATCAAGAAGATCTGGCATATATATACAATGGAATACTATTTGGCAATCAAAAAGATTAACTCATGCCATTCGCGGCAACGTGGATGGAGCTAGAAGGAATTATGCTCAGTGAAATAAGCCAGAAGGAAAAACGAAAATATCGGATGGTTTCACTTATAGCAGGAATATAAGGGAAACAAATAAGATATCAGTTAAAAAAATAATAACAGTACAAAACACAACAAAGCAAAAATGGACAATTATAAATCAGAGACATACTTCAGGGGAGGAGGAGGAGGGAGAGGGATCAGAGGGGGGGGAGGGAGGGAGGGAGGAGGAGCACAGGGGACTGAGGTGATGGTGCACAGGTGCATTAGTGAAGGAAACTCTATGGGGAGTACACCTGAGGGGGTGGAGGGAAGCAAATATTGTTTAAAAATGAACAATGATGTAAAAAAATAATATAAGAAAAGTAAATTTTGTGCCATGTTTGACTCTTCCTTTCCTTTGCCTTCCTCAGCTATTCACTCTACCTGGGAAGTTTTATTTCCACTGTGTTATTTGAATCCATTCTCTCTAGAATAAGCTGGGGAAGAGCATTTCAAGCAGACAAGGTAGCATATACAGAGATACAGAGGTGAGATAAAGAATCAGTAATGCTAATAATAGCTAATAAATTTACAGATAATTTACTATTTAGCAATAGTAGGTTAATTTCATATGGGATTTAAGCCTCAATAATCTATTCTATTGTGTTAATCTTCATATAAACTATGTTGTTTGCAAGAATTTATGGTACTGTTGAGTTTCAACAAAAATTGACATATGAAAAGTCTGAAATAGTCTGAAAATGAGGAATTGGAGGTACAGAATTATGAAGCAATTTATTCCTTGCACTTAGTTGTTCTACTCTGAGTTGTGTGCTATTGTTGGGACTTGGGAAATGGCAGAGAGACATGAGACAAGGTTGGGAAAGTGGGCAGGGGCTGCATCATGAAGGACCTTGTGTAATATAACCTCTGAACCCAGTTTCCTTGGCTACAAAGTGACTACTGACCTAGAGACATGTTCTTCACCCCCTGAGGTTCTCAGTGATAGGATTTTAGAGTCTGATTATCATCACACATTAACCTTTCATAGTCTTCTTTCCATGAGATTTTTTTTGAGCTTATTAGGAAAAAATGTACATATTTCCCAAGAAACAATTTATTTCCTGAGTTGCCTCACTTATGAGTCCTGAGGGAGTGGGTATTGATGGTGGCTGCTTGTGAGTGAGACTAATTGGGATAGATGGTGGAGGGTCCTCCCACTAGATGGATGTCTAAGGAAGAGGAGCCATGTCTTCAGATCCACCTTACAGATGTTGATTTAGCAACAATGACCTGGAATGAGTAATTCCAAGTTAGTGACTCCAACCTAGGTTTTGATGGAAATGGTGGTTCTCTGTATTGGACTGTGTCCAGGACAGGGTTGACTTACTGGTGTGGTGTGATAACAAATATTTGTAGAGGTGTGAACCCATCCTGCTAAAACCTAGTGTTAAAAACCAATATTTCCTCAATAAACAAAAGATAAACTCATGCCATTTGTAGCAACATGGATGGAGCTGGAAGGGATTATGCTCATTGAAATAAACTAGAAGGAAAAAGAAAAATATCAAATGGTTTCACTTTTAGGAGGAATATAGGGGAACCAAATAAGGGATCAGGAAATAAAACTAATAATAATAAATTAAAAAACAAAATCAGCAGGCAACTATAAATCAGAGCCATTCTTCAGGGGAGGGGGAGGAAGAGGGATCAAAACAAGGGAGGGAAGAGCACAAGGGACTATGGCGATGGATCATGGGTGAATTGGTGGTAGAGATTCTATGGGGTTACACCTGAGAGGAGAAAGCAAACACTACAAAAATGAACAATGATGTAAAATATATATAAATAACTAAATAAAAAAACTCAATGAAAACAAAACAAAAACACAAACAGCACACAAGGAATCAGAGACCCAAAGTAATGAACACAAAAGTGGGTGTGGAGTTAGTCATAGCTGTGTGTCCCTGCTCTGCCACTTATTGGGTATTTGATCTTGGTCATATTCATTGTACCTCTTAAATCCTCACTCTCTATAAGAAACACTCTTTGAATCTTGGCAATATTTATAACTGTATTGAATAGGTATTTATTTCACCTTTTTTACAATGTAAAGACTGAGTAGAAGTGCAACAAAAGGAAGCTGGGCTTATTACTAACTGGGTCACCTCAGGTCAGGCTTCCATTTTTGTTAAGCAGAGAAGAAATGAAAGGCATTTTGAATGAATGACTAGATGAGAGTTGAATATAAAATTTTAATGGATATAGATTATTTGAATGATACTAACTTGAATTCAAGTTTTATATTAATTTTACCCTGAAGACTCAATGTCTGCATTAAAACCTCTTTTTCCCTGGTATTCAGATTCCTCATCCATTGTTCTCTAAACCTGTAATACCATCATCATTCTTAATTCCTTCGTGACACCTTATGCTAACCCATTGCCTCAAAGTATGTCCATTGTAATTACTTTCCCAAGATATTTGGTGACAAGTTTGATCTCATTATAAATTGTTGAATGGTTGCTGAATCCAGTTCTATTGACCTTGATCTTTTGAGAAATTGATATCCTTCTTTGTTTTCTGCTTGACTTGACGGTGTTCTAACAATTACTGAGATTTATTAAGGTGCTTCTGAAATTGTTTCTTCTGTGTTAGAAACGTAGCCTCTGGTCTTTTATAACCTAGAAGACATGCAAGCTTTTGTTGTTGTTTTGCAAAAGCAAGCTTTTCTTGGAACTGGATGGTTTTACTTTTAGGAGCAGTCTCTCGTCTAATAGATTATCTGAGACATCAAACTTGCTACAGAAAGCTTAGAAATGACAGCACTGCTGTCAGTCTGTAGATATATCAGCATAAAAGATTTCCATATAGTCTAAGAAAGTACATGAAGTTTCCATGTAGTCCTGTAGATAACATTCAACATTGGTGATGGGGTGCTTTTGTTTCTAAAAGGGGGAAACAGTTGTGTGGGAAGGGGAAAAAAAAAGAAAAACTTTAAAAACTAAAAATACACTCACACTTTGGATTGAAATTGTGGTATTGATGAAAGCTGTCAAGGTTGAATTTTAAGTCACCAACAGTGGAAGTAGTTGATGTGGTATTAGTCTGAAAAGACTCAACTCCAATTTTAAATTCTGCCTTTATCTATTTCTCTATCTTTATTTCTCTCCTCCTCTATCCTTCCATTCTTCTCTTTCCCTTCTTTCCTTTCTCTCATTTTAATCTTTTAAATTTAGAATATCTCTTTATATGTTTGTACATGCATGTATATACAAACACATCATATCTATATATAATTTTACATAAATGCTTAAAATATGATCATACACAATTTGTAGGGCTATATATAGTTTCTTTCTCTTCTTTAACTCCTCCTGCCTCTTTCTCCTTCCCACATTAAGGGATCTTATCTCTTATGTATGTATTTTATTTCATACACTTATAAATAAGCTATACACAGACATACACACAAGTATGCAAACAGAAGGCAATTTTGAAGGTGTTATTTTAAAGTGGCCTTATATTATTCCTATTTTTCTACATTTTCTTTTTCTCAAGAACATTGCAAGGAACTTTCTCCAAATATATAGATTATTCTAATTCATTCTTTTAAATGATGCAACATATTTTGTGATGTGAATTATTCTTATTACTTTGACTATTCCCCAAGTTGATGGGCTTCCACTTTGCTTCTAATTTTTGACCACTATCAACCATACTATAATAAATATAGTGTACCCATTTCTAGAGTCCTTTATATTTATGTGCTAACTTGCCATTTGAATGCTACAATATATCAGAGGAGTAAGCATGTAAAATTTTAATAGATGTTGCTATTTTCCAGAATAACTATAAAATTAACATTTTACCTACTAGTAAGCAAGAGTCTCCTTTCCTCACATTCTTGTCAGCAGTAGGTTTTTATTGCACTTTAATTTTTACCACAAATGACATCTCATTCTCTCTCTCTCTCCATTTACTCAGCTGCTAATGAAATGAAATCTTTTCATATGTTTTCTGGTCACTTGGATATGATCTATGAAATGCCAATATACTTTGTCTATATTATTGCACATAATTATGCAAGAACTTTTCAAATATTATTTGTTAGTCCTCAAAGTTGCAAAATGATTCTCCCCCAAAGTACTAGTACTATTTATCTATTTTATCTATTAATTTTGTTTATGATACTTTTACCCTCTCTCTCTCTCCCCCCTCCCTACCTCCCTCCATTTCTTTCTCTTCCTAGTCTGTTCTCTTTCCCTCCCTACCAACCTCCCTTCCTTCCTTCTTGCTTTGTTTTATTTTTTTACTTGGTTAATAAACTTTCTTCTATACCTACATTATAGATGCAATATTTTCCATTTTCTTCTAGCATTAATTTAATAAATTTATATGGTTAAATCTTGTATACACCCAGAGTATGTTTTGAATATGGAATAGAGACTCACATAACTTTATTTTGTCCTTACAGAGCACTAGCTATACCATTATGCTTTTTAAAATAATCTAATCATTACTGATAAAATTAATGTATCCCTTTGTCACATAAACATTGACATCTAATTCTGGATTGTCTGTTTTATTCTACTGATTTATAACTTTTTAATCTATCTCATATCAATATCACACAGTGACTTTATAGCATATCTGCCAGTGTGAAAATTTTTTTAAATAGTTTCTTGACTATTCTAGATATTTATTCTTTCATATGCAATTCAAGAGGGGTTAAGCATGCAAAATTTTGAAATAAAAGATTTTTGGGATACTAATTAGAATTTATTTACTTACTACTTTTGGGAGAATTCACATTTTTATTATTGTCTTTCTAATGGTTATCTTTGCATTTTCTTCAGTTTTGATTAATGTCTTTCATTTGCACTGTTCCTCATATATGTGCGGTGCTTGTATTTTTACGGCTTTATAGTTTCTGTCATTTCTGTGAATGGAATATTCCATTTGCATTTGTGGGTACTGCTTTACTGCAGGAAAGTAACTATTGACTTAGAAGTATTCATCATATAACCAGCAGATGGGTTATTTCAGTGAGTATACTGATTATATTTACCATCCATTCAACATCTATTTACTGAGCATTCTTCTTAGCATTAGGTATATGGCAGTAGACAAAAATCCTTGCTCTATTACGAACAGTAATCATAGGTGAAAATATGGTCCCAGTCATTAAGAGTGAGGGTTGTAGTAGGTTATAGGAACAAACTCACTGTTTATATGACTCAATGGTATCTGCACAATTTTTTGCCTGCAAGACATGGCAAAGTGATGGCCAACTTAATGATTTTCTTCGGCATGACTTTAAATTTTAAATTATTTGTACCATCTTCAGGATGTCTCCGCAACTTCTTCCCTTAATGTGCCTCTGTGTCCTCACTATGCCTTCTCTTTCCTGCATTACTTGCTTTTGGTATAGGTATTCTGAGACAAATCTTTAATTTATTAAGATGGGAGTGTCAAAAATCCCTCTTGCCATTTGGAATGCAAGAAAAAGGGTAATAGGCAACCACACTATTATTTAGTTAAGCTTTTCTAAAAACCAATGAGTTGCTAAGTCACATTCAGTTCCTTTATCCACATATTTGAGGACTTTTCATGGATTTCATCACAAAACAGTATTGGGTTCTTTGTTAAGGTGTAAACAAATTGTCATTACTCTACTACTCTCAAGATCTTATTCAATTTTGTCAAAAGACATGATGTGGCCCAGTGTAGTTTGGGCTCTATCAATGTGTACTGATACCTTGGCTACATAGCCTTCTTTTGGAGATAGATACAATTAATTTCTTTGTTATGATTTCAAATAATTTTTGCGATCTGAGATACATGTCATTTAGTGATTAACAATTGACTGTTCAGCAATTTAACTCATATCATTTTCTATAACTCTAGAATAATTCCTCTGATGACTATAATAAATCAAAGATATCTTTTCCAATAATTTGCTGCCTCATAATTCTGATAAGATTGTTAATCTTTATTATTACCTGTCTAGACTCTTGCAACTAGAGGTTGAGTATGACAAACATGAATCATACATTAATCCCTCTCTAGTTTGTTTTCAAGCTTATCAGTTGAAATTTATAAACCAATTTCTTCTTATATGCCCCTAGAACAAGAATATTCCAATGGAATATTTCAGAAGCTTCGTGCACATAGTAATTGGGGATCAATAAAATGTTGTGTAAGTACTTAGCTATTAGACATTTAGGGGAGCCAAATGTAGATTAGGGATGAGCTACATTTTAAACAGAAGTGTACTTAATGTAGTACACTTACTATGACTAAAAGTTCCTCAAAGATTAAAATCATGTCAGTACACTACTCTCTTTTCTTTCTCCATATTGCAAAGAACCATGTACTCTCTCCTCATTATATCTGTGTGATTCCTTAGTATTTCCTGGTTACTGCTGGGGTCCCCTACATAGATATTATATTCCTTGCAAATAGAATTATGTTTTATTAATTTTTGGCCAATCTTTTTCCACTATTACTGTGATCTCCAAAGGATATATGTGATTTTTAATGAATACTATTGACTTGCAGGCTTGGGGAGTTGAGAAAGGGGTCCTGGGTGCAATTACTGAGTGACTGGCATGTGCCATATCAATGAGATAAAATCTTTCATGCTGTTCTCCTGCTACAAAACATTCTAATACAGAAACCACAACTTAAAGCTAAACATTGGGGTCGTTTTGGAAAGTGTGTGGACCAATTTTTCATGAGTCAATGTTAGCTCCTCGGTGGCAAATAACCTCTTCTAATGTGCAACAGGATTAGCAACTGTTCAGATGACATACCTTAGTTTCAGAATGCCCAGCACAGTGGAGAATTATCAGAATCAAAATGGCCCTCTTAACTGGATCCCTGGGAAGAATAACTTTAGGCTGAGAGATTTGTCCTTTTAAGAAAATAGTTTGAAAGGTGTAAGTCAAATTCTGTGGGTATAAACCCATTTTCCCCTAGGTTTGAGTATAGATTCCTTATATTCTTGGCTGTTTTGAAAATACCAAGAAATATTTTGGGCCTCCCCTAGTAGCACAGGTGGTTAAGCGCCGCGCTGTGAAAATGTCTGCAGCCTCTGCAGCGCGGGTTTGATCCCGCCAGGGAGATATCCACATGGTGCAGCAGGCCTCTCCCCTCAGCAGTGTATTTCAGTCAGTCTTCCTGTTCTGTTCCCCACTCTGTCTCTGGTGAATCCTCTCACTCTCTGGCACATCTGGCCTGTACCCTGGTTCTTGTGTAAATAAATAAATAAATAAATAAAAGAGAATCCTTTAAAAAAAAAAGAAATATATTATCTTCTAGAGGAAAACGCTAAGTAGGAAGAGTAGTTCAAAGAAACTTTTATTGAAAATCTACATGACTTTCATGTTGAAAGTGAGTGGTTAATTTGCATTTTAGATAACCAAAAATTCAGGGTTGGAGTCCAAACACCAACTAGACATTTTACTTGAATCTAGCCTATGTTGTTACTTATGGCAAAAATGCTAGTCATTGCTACCCTTAATTGCATGCCTACTATGTGTCAGACACTTTCTATGCTTTCACAGTTATTCCTCACAAGAAATCTGAGAGGTAAGTGTATCTCCATTTTTTCAGTGGAAATGAAGTAGAAAGTATATAGAACAGTTAAGTTATTTACCAAAAGTTACTTAGCTAATTAGTAACAGTACCTTGTGTGCCTTGAATGTACAGCAATACAACACTAAACCTAGGAACTTTTAACCTCTATATTATGCCAACAAAATAACATGAGGTTGGCTTTGCAACTAGTCCTCATTATTTTGGGTTTTATTCATTAGTCAGTGACCTTGCTTTATATAGAAATTAATAATCCAATACAGTGCATGTTCAAGTGAAGAGTTTATTTGGCTATATTAATAATATAAATATGCATCTTTATAGGTCATTATCTTATTTTCTACTAGCATTTACTTCATGACAATACATTTAAATTTACAGCAGCATACGTTTCATATATCTATAGTTTTAACTTTGAAATTATAGTGGAGAACCACATTTGACCACCAGATGGCAGCAATGTAGGTTTTTGAAAGCCTTTCAAACAAAATCTCCTTCCACAAACTATATACTTAAATTTCATTAATTCAGCTTGTATGCTACGAAATATACCTTGGAAGAAAGGTATATTTCATTTTGGCATAGGGGAAATGAGCTTAAACTGAATTACTGGCAAACTGGATTAATGAAGGTTTAATATACAGACATGCTTACAATAGATTACAATAGTTAACAGGATAAATTCTTTTTTAAGGAATCTAGCACGTTATAGCATGTAAATGTATAATTTCTAGTGTGCAAATGTTTCTTATCTTGAAGTAGAACAGACAAAATCTATTTGGTGGCATTTTATTAGCAGTAACTGTTAGACTATGGATTTGTCTATAATAACATTATATTTTAATAACAGTGTATGATTTAGACTGTTTTTTCCCAATTGGTCTCAATTAGTGTTTATTTTATTATTTGCGTGAACACCAAATTAACTATGGTAGTAGTAGAAGTAGTAGTAGTAATAATAACAACAATAACAACAACATATGACATTAAAGGAATTTTGAGTAGCTGACCAACCATTTTCTGATCTCTGTCTCATTTTGTGATTACTACTGTAGACTGAGTCATATAAAAATTCAGGAAGATATCAGAGTATTAGTTTGGGAAATCCTTTCCTAGCCCTTTCTTACTTTCTTAGATGATTATTTGTGGGAAAATGTCATAGACAATTAAGAAACTGCTGATTTGTGAGGGATAACATTTTATTACCAATAAACCTGATGGGACAATCTCTAAGATGAAGACTGGGTTAGTTGTCTTAAGGGGCTCCGTAATTCCCAGAACTGTAAGGGTCCTAGGCCAAGATCTACAGGGATGAGGTTTTTATCCAAGAGTTGTTACCGACAAGTTGTTGGACAGTAACAATCTATATCCTGGACTTTTAAACAAAAATATTGAACACAACCAACTTCCTCTCTGTCTCCAAAACCATATGACCTTGCAACATTGCCCGCCTGAGAAACATAAACAGCTCAATTTGAAACACATACCAAGAAATAGATGTATAATTTCAAGGAAGATCACCTTTGTCCCCAAATCTTAGAAGACTGATTCCTAGGGGAACACTTTGGTAGGAGCTAATATGTCCCTCCTGTGCAAATGCTAGTGAGGTTTTGTAAAATGACAGGCAGCATTCTTGGTTTATATGCAATTTAAAATTACAGTTTAAAAAAATTAAAAATCACTTAACTCCATATCTAGTGTCAAATCCAGGAGGATCAGGTTTCCAACACAGCTGAGAATTCATTAGCGTTTCTTTTCCTTTGTTCTTTGACTCCTCTTGACTTTATGCTCGGTGTACTGATTCTTCCTCAGCCACGCAAGAAGATCTAAAAGGATATGTCTACAATACTTATTTTTTAATGCAGAACAATTCCTCTCCCTAGGCTAGTGTTAATTATACTGTCAGGATGCAGTGGTAGAGAGCTCAGTTAAAAAGAAAGAAAGAAAAATCTATCGATAACTTGAGGCAAAGTTCTGAGGTTGAGAATACAGCAGAAGCACTTGGTGGACAGGGAATTAAATTTCTTTATGACCCCTGGTAGGAATGTGTGCAAATGTATAGGGGTCAGTGATTTAATCAGTTAAGGATACTACTGCTTAATTTGCTTTATTCCATATCTAAGATTTTTCAACTGATTTTGATTCCAGAAAAATGCCTGTCCTTAAAGGATCTGTGGGGCAGATCCTCCCCCTCTCTTTTTGGCATAATCCTGTGCAGTCTGTCCTAGGACCTAATGATCAGTTCTGTTGTTCTTAAAACCAGCTGTTAAATCAGAGACTCCTCTCTTTTCTTTTTAAGATTATTTATGCATACAAGAACTGGGGTACAGGCCAGAGGTGCGGGGGTGGGGGTGGTGAAAGGATTCACTAGAGACAGAGTGGGGAACAGAACAGGCAGACTGACTGAAATACACTGCTGAAAGGAGCAGTGGGCAAGGCAGGAGAGGTCTGCTGTGCCATGTGGGTAGCTCCCTGGCCAGCGGAGGATCCAACTTGTGCTGTGCTCTCTTGACCCTTCTGCTGAGGAGCTGCCTTCACCATCTCCAGTGAAGCCACCTCCCTTGTTGAGTGACCCAGAGTGAATTTCTAAGGTTCTCTCAACCGCAGTTTCTTCATCAGTGACTTGAGTGATAAGCACTCCTTAGCAAAGTATGATCATGCAAGCAAATGCACATACAGAGTTCCTTCATATTGCCTAGGACATAACTGGTTCTTGCTTTCTTCTATTTCTATTTTTTAACTTTAACTTTAACTTTAAATTTTATTTTTGCTCTTTTATATGTGCCTATATTCCTCTCACTCTCCACCTAGCCACCCATGCCAATACCCTTTCCTTTATTCCCTCCTTCCTCCCCCACAGCCTTCCCTTTGGTAAATATTAAAACCTTTCACTAAATCCAGATTTAATCCTGTGGTATTTTGCCTATGTATTTTTTTGTTGTTATTTATATTCCACAGATGAGTAAAACCATCTGATATAGATCTTTTACTTTTGGAGTTATTGTATTTAATTAACATAGTCACCTTGAAGCTGAGTCTTAAAAACCACTATTTCATTTTTTTCACTGCTGTGTAGTATTCTATTGAGCATATATTCCACAACTTTTTTATTCATTTGTCTGTTGGCACTTAGGCTGGTTTTGTGTTTTTAACTTTTTTCCCAAATTGTTCTTCTCAAGAGTGAGAGCGATCTATATTTTGTAAACTGATGAGTTCCAAATGTTTCCTTCCTATTTTGTGTTCTTTCTCTGGGTATTGTCTTAATATGATTCTCAAATTTTTGAATTTAGTGGACTTGTAAACTTAAAAGAAATTTTGAGGACTGCTATAAGATTGCAAACTTTTACCCAAGTGTGTTTTTAAAATGTCTACCATCACCATCATTTCATAAAAGATATATTTTATCATCAAAAGGTAGGGGAGTTGGGCCTCCCTTGTGGCACAGGAGTTAAAGTCTCAGTGCTATCAAGCAATCGTCAGCCTCTGTGGCTTGAGTTCGATCCCCGGCCGGGGAGCTAACCCACATAGCGCAGCAGACCTCTCCTGCCTCGCCCGCTGCTCCCTTCAGCAGTGTATTTCAGTCAATCTTCCTGTTCTGCTCCCCACTCTGTCTCTGGTGAATCCTTTCACCCCTTGCACCTCTGGCCTACACCCCAGTTCTTGTATGCATAAATAAATAAAATAATTCTTAAAAATAAAAGGTAGGGGAGTTGTAATTTTGAACTAAAATACAGACTTTCACTGTAATATATTTAGTATGACAGGAATGAAAGCAATGTTTCAGGCCCTGTTCTGTGAAGCAGGAGCCTGTGTATTGGGTCATAAAAGGACAGGACCTTGCTTTGAGGATGGCAGGTAAGGCGTCTCTTCCCCAAAGCATCCACATGCAAACTGGAGAAGCTAGCGAGTGTGTAGGATGTATATTTGCAAGATTTATGAACTACTGACAAGAAACAAAAAGACATCGAAAGAGAGGAGTAGGAGAGATAAGGAAAGGGCTGAGTTTCAGAGGTGGGAGTGTGGGTAAAGATGAGGTGATGAGGTAAAATGGGTATTTTTTTTCCTCAGAAACTGAAGTAAAAAAGTAAATGATTTTTCAGCCATTTAGGATTGATTATTTTTTTTTTTAAATGACTCTCAGCAGAAACAAGTTGATTCGACTTCATGCAATTCACATTCAGTTCATGTAATTCTGGACCCATATTGTCCTTCTGATTTGCCATGGAAGGCTCTGCACATGAGTGTCCAGGAAACAGGCCTGGATGCTTCTGTCCGTGGATGGGCACAGATGCCAGCCATGTTCCCTCAAGCTCAGCTCTACCTGCTATCCTCAATCCCTGGCAGTGCCTTGGGAGTTCTCTTATATCTTGTGGTGATAAAATGACTATTCTTGCCATCTAAACTGGAGATTTGTGACTTCAACCAGAGATAGTTGGGGGTAGATTCTCTCCTTCATGTCACAAATTTTTTTTTTTTGAGGTGTAATTGACATAGATGGTTATATGCGTCTCAGGGGTACAACACAGTGATTCAAAATTTATATATATTGTGAAATAATCACCACAATAAGTCTAGTTAGCATGTTATACACAGTGTTTTTATTTTGATGAGAACTTTTAAGATTTGCTCTCTTAACAATTTTTAATGTATATAATACTGTATTGTCAGCTATAGTCACTAGAGTGTATATTACATCCCTGACACTTTTTTAAAGTGTTTATTTATTTTATTTTTGCATACAAGAGCTGGGGTGTAGACTAGAGGTGCGGGGGTCAGGTGGGGGGAGAGAATTCACCAGAGACAAAGTGGTGAGCAGAACAGGTGGCTCTACTGAAATACACTGCTGAGAGGAACAGCAGGTGAGACAGGAGAAATCTGCTGAGCCACGTGGTTTAGTTCCCTGACTGGGTATCAAACTCAGGCTGCAGTGGCTGGAGATAGCTTGATAGTGCTGTGACTTAACCCTTGTGCCACCAGGGAGGTCTCACCCCCCCCCCCACCTTTTTTTTTCTTTTTTTAGGATTTAATCCTGACACTTTTTTTTTTTTTGAGGATTTGTTTATTTATTCAAGAACTGGGGTACAGGCCAGAGGTGTGGGAGGTGAGAGGATCCGCCAGAGACAGAGCGGGGAACAGAACAGGCAGACTGACTGAAATACTATACTAGGGGAGCAGCAGGTGAGTCAGGAGAGGTCTGCTGTGACATGTGTGTAGCTCCCTGGCAGGCTGGGAATGGAACTCGCACTGCAGAGGCTGCGGACACCAGGGAAGCCCCTGACACTTTTTTAGCTAGAAGTTTGTGCTTCTGACCACCTTCACTCATACAAACTTTGTATTAGGTTTGCAAAGGACTCTTGGTATTTAAGTTTTAATCCTTGCTGTTTTCCTTTTGGGGTTTTAAGTCTCCAGAGAATGGACTAGGTAGTTCATGAAAAATACCAGTTAGATGTTTTTCTTGTTCCTAAATGTCTGGGTACTGAGCAGAATATAAAGTACTTCTGATGTCTGTCTGCCTACATTTCCTTCTCATCCATGTTTGATTTTTCAAAGATTAGTAATTTAGTTGAATTTCTTAGGAAACTCTGGCTGGAGATTTGTGTGCAGGAGGTATCCTGGGAAGCCTTTCAGGATGAATCCTGTGGGGAGTAGAGGCAGCAGGCCTGGCCGGGCATGGGTGCTGGGTTGTGATGCAGTCACCGTCCAGATTCCCACACTGTCCTCAGAGGCACAGAGGATAGCACTTTGGCCTTTATAACTACACTGGCCAGTCATTGGATGCAGCTTGTCCCGGGAGCGTGTGACCTCCACATGAGGATTCTTGACTAAGGGCAGTTCCTGTGTTGGAATGGGGCTGAGGGCTGCCTGCCACCAAAGCTCTCAGCAATGGGATTAGGGGTAACTCAGGTAACATATACCCGGTATCCACCATAACCAGGATTTACCCCTTGTTTCTCCTCCCGATGCAGAGGATTAGGGCATTTGCAATACAGGATCATTTAAGTTTCCGGAACTGATCACTTATCTTAAATACTGTCACCCTTTAGTTTTTTCAAAGAAGCCCAGCTGGACTTAACATGCAAAGGATTTTTGGAAGTCTCACAGGAATTCCTGCGGTGCTTAGGTGGGTTGACGATCCTTGTCAGTCTAGGCAAATCCCTAGCAAGAGCACTGCAGAGGCTGAGCATGCCTGCTGCTCATGATTATATACTGTCCTTTGTGATTTATATAGATAAGGAGACAAAGGCTCAGTACAGTCATATTCAGTAGTATTAGAATCAAAATAACACTAAACCCATTTTGTTTCTCTATCATCCTCAGTTTCTTCCTCTTCTCACTTCTTCACTTCCTGCCTGATGAGGAGAATATTGATTTTATATTTCTGAACCTGCTTTTACTCAAGTGACTGGTGGTTTTGGCAAATCTACAAGACAGTTTTTGACCCTGTTTATAATGGATTTCTCTACAGTATTTAACTATTGACCAGTTCCTTAAAAATATTTCCTTCTGTTGGTTTCTGTGGTGCTATCTTCTTTTGGTTTTTCCCCTTCCTTCCTTGCTTACTTTCTCATCTCCTTCCTAGCTCATTTTTCTCTGTCTGCTAAATATTTCTGTTCCCTGAAGTTGGGTTTTACGTCATTCATATTCTCTCCAGATGACCTTATTTGCTTTCATGAATTTAGTTACTGTTTATAGGTTAATGACTCTAAACACCTATTTCTATCATAGATTCTATTTTTAAACCTTGTATCCAACCAGCTTCCTGCTGAATATATGGACTTTAATGCCCTAATGGTACCACTGGTCAGCAGTTCCATTGCTCAGCACTCTGGTTGCAAATTGCTATTGAACAGAAATAACATTTGAACTTGCTTAAGCCAAAATGAGGAATTCATTAGATTATGTGACCATGACCTGACACCTCTAGTGGACTGGACCTTCTCCCACTCAATTGTCCTGGCTTCTGTTAGTATATTGACTTTGTTCTAGTCAAGTTTTGCCTGACTTTTTCAATATCACTGTGGGCAGTTCTTAAACTCTTTATCTCAGAGTCTCATAGTGGGGAGGAAAGCATTTCAAAAGTACATGAGAAGGATCTTCTGGCCCATCCTACCTATGACCATTCTAAAGACGAATCAGGGCCTCCCTGGTGGCACAGCGGGTTGAGTGCAGCGCTGTGAAGCTATCTGCAGCCTCTGCAGCGCGGGTTCGATTCCTGGCGGACCAGGGATTCCCACATGGCATGGCAGACCTCTCCTGTCATGCCTGCTGCTCCCCTCAGCAGTGATTTCATCTGTCTGCCTGTTCTGCTCCCCGCTCTGTCTCTGGTGAATCCTTCCATCCTCCCACGCCTCTGGCCTGTACCCCAGCTCTTGTATAAAAATAAATAAATGTTTAAAAAAAAAGGACACCTTTAAAAAAAAAAGATGAATCAATGAAGTCACATAATAATCACAACTATTATTATTTTTTAAGGATAATTAACATTATCAAGCATGTTTTATGTAATAGACACTGTACTTAACATTTTACATGTATTCTTTCACAATCTTCACAGTAACTTCCTATACAGATACAGATGAATCTAGTCCCCTAAAGCTGAAATCTACCCTGAAATGAACCCTGCATTCTTTCTGCCCACAGCTTAACTATTAACCAAGTCTAACTGCTTTTTGTTTTCCATTCTGGCCAGTCAAGCTAGATAACTCTTGACCCCTTTTGTTATACAAGCAGGACAAACTTACTCTTCCCAAACCATTCTGCTTCTCTCAATACAGAAAACCCCAGAAATGGGGACCAACCATTGTCCTTGAGGCATCCATGCATGGGAAGGAACTGGCCTGGCCCTTGTAGGTCCGAGAGCTTCCTTCCACTAAAGTTTCTCAGCCAGCTCTGCATTCCTCTGTCTCCCTGACCACTTCACCCAATAACCTTCAGCCAAACCCTCATTCCTATGCCTCTAGCGCACTCCCAGCCATTAAAATTCAACTCTTGTTCTACTACGTTTCACTTACCAAAATTTGACGTCCATTTTCCCGTATATTCAGGGAGGCAGATCTGAGTCTTAGAGCTCCTACCTCCTACTGATCCTGGTCTGAATTAAAATCCTTTCCCTGGGCCTCCCCGGTGGCGCAGCGGTTGAGCGCTGGGTTGCGAAGCTGCCCGCGGCCTCTGCGGCGCCGGTTCGATCCCCGGCTGCTCCCCGGCCACTGGAGGAGGGTCCCACATGGCGCGCAGACCTCTCCTGCCGCCCGCTGCTCCCCTCAGCAGTGTACTTCGGTCCTTCTGCCTGCTCTGCTCCCCGCTCTGGCTCTGGTGAATTCTCTCACCCTCCCGCACTTCTGACTGTACCCAGTGCATGTGTAAACAGAACAACCAACCAAACAAATAAATAAATAAAACATGCCTCTATTAAAAAAAAAAAAATTTTAAAAAAAATAAATAAATAAAATCCTTTCCCTTCTGAAACTCTGGCGGTTTAGCTTTGGCATGTATGTGTCTCCTGAAGCTGAGCCCTTGATTTCTTGGTAAGGCTGTAAGTCCTCAGTGATAGCCTCAGTCCCAATAGGTTTTTGAAGACTGACTTCTAGCAAAATGTCATATCATGACAGCAGGTTCTCAAATACTGTCACTTCGGTTCAGCGTTGGCCAGGATTTTTTTCTCATCAATGTTATAATGAAATGACATTGAACCAATGGCATTATTTCAGGGCCTGCTGTACTATTATTGTTCCCATTTTATAAGTTAAGACCGAGTTACAAAGGTAAAACAATTAGCATAAAGTTACATATCTATTAAAAGGAAGAGCAATGATTCATTCAAATCCAGGCAGTTGCATTCGAGAGCTCGTATTAAAAATTAGAGAGCTCTTACTCCATTCAAAGGTGGGAATTCTGCTCTCCTAAGAAGACAGAAGATACATTAGTATTTCGCTCTTTTTCAGGTTGTGATAAACCACATATAGCATAGACACACCATTTTAAAGTACGCAATTCAATGTCATTAGGTACAATCACATGTTGTGCTACCACTATGTAATTTCAAAATTTTGTCATCACTCCGAAGAAAAACCCTGTAATTATCAGGTAGTTACTCTACCTTCTCCCTGCTTCCCAAAGTCCTGACAAACAAACACAAAACTGATTTTTGTCTCTACAGATTTGCCAGTTTCTGAGAGTTCCTAAAAATGAAACTGTATAATATGTGATGTTTTATGTGTGGCTTCTTTCACTTAGCATAATATTTTCAAGGTTTATCATGTTGTAGTATGTGTTAACATTTCCTTGCTTTTAATGGTCAACTGATATTCCATTGTATGTACAATGTGTTTATGCATTCATCGGTTTATGGGCATTTGGGTTATTTCAACTTTTAGGCTATTATGAGTAATGCTGCTATGAGCAGTCACGTGTCAGTTACAGAAGATCACATGTTATATGTGATTTCATTTATATGAAATTATCTAGAATAAACAAAACCAATAGATGGAGAAAGCAGATTCACACTGCTGAGGACTAAGAGTGAGGGAAATAGGGAGTGACTGTTTAGTGGGTATTGGTTTTCTTTTTGGAATAATGAAAATGTTTTTAATTTAAATAATGGTGAGGATTATTCAATATTGTGGATATACCACACACACATTTGAATTGTGTGTTTTATAAGGCAAATTAGAAAGAAAAAGAGGAGAAGGAATAGGGAAACCAACTAAGAAATATTCACTGCTTCTTAAGTTGAAGTTGTCCCCAAATAAGAGCAACTCCTTCTGCAACCTTCAAGCCTGTTCCTTGGTCTGTTTTCATCACAGCAGCTCCCACAGCTATGCATTTAGTTGCTCACATAAGGAAACCCATGCCATCCTTGATTTCTCTGATTTTTTTTATATCCTACAGCTAAGCAATTATGAAGGAGGATATATTTTTCTCATCCTAAATGTATCTCAATCAATATTTTTCTCCTATGATGTTATTATTAGTGCTATTACTAGTGCTTATCTATACCTATTTTTGAGCATCTTCTATGTACCATTTCCTAAGTACCATGTTAAGTGCTCTAATTCAGACCATTCTTTTGTTTTTCACACAGATTTTGCACTTATCTTCTAACTGCAATTGTTTCTTATTTTCACTTCATTCTATTCTATTCTATTCTATTCTATTCTATTCTATTCTATTCTATTCTATTCTATTCTATTCTATTCTATTCCATTCCATTCCATTCCATTCCATTCCATTCCATTCCATCCTACCTACCTTACCTTATATTACCCTCTTTCTTACTTGCCTACTTCTCCCCATTTTCTCCCTGTCCTCCCTCCAGGTACCTCAATTCATTTATCAAATGTCAAATGTACCAAGCTGGCTCTGCCACCTTCTTTGCCCTTGTACACAATGTTCCTTTTGCCTGAGATGCTCTGACTGTGCTCCCTTCTTCAAATAGATATCACCTATGGCACTTCTTTTGAGAAATCTTTCCTTGATCCTCTAGGACTGAGTTTAGGAGCTCTTTTATGTGCTCCCACAGAATCCCATACTTTATCCTATTGTCACTTTTACTCATGAAGAGGCCAGTTCAATAGATTATAAGCTCCTTGGTCCTCGTATCCTTCATGTGCCTTTCCCAGCACCTGGCAAAAAATAGGCTTGCATAAATATTCTTTAAATATTTCATAAAGCTGTAGCTTAACTTCTAGGAAGTTGAACATGACACTGTGGGTGAGAGTAGGATGCCATTAGAGGAAGGGATCTTTACAGATCTTAAAACCTTGATATGCCTCAATGTCTCCAGGCATCAATGAGAACAAAGGTAAGTGTTTATGGTGCAGGTCTCCCAGTCCATATTGTGACTCATGCTAGGAAGCCAAACATAACTGGATGAAGATAAATGCTGATGGGTTTATTAAAAAAAAAATTGGGTGTGGGGCTTCCCTGGTGGTGTAAGGGGTTGAGCACCGCACTATGAAGCAATCTGAAGCCTCTGCAGCATGAGTTTGATCCCTGGCCTGCCAAGGAGCAACCCACATGGCAAAGCAGACCTCTCCTGTTTCGCCCGCTGCTCCCCTCAGCAGTGGATTTCAGTCAATCTGCCTTTTCTGTTCCCCAATCTGTCTCTGGTGAATCCTCTCATCCCCCAGACCTCTGGACTGTACCCCAGCTCTTATATGCCTAAATAAATAAATCTTTTTAAAAAAATTGGTTGTAGAGTTCTTGCTCACTGATGATCGATGCGTTTATATAATCTGCCTTTAGTTCCTTGAAAGCAGGTGTTTCAAAAATACTGCCCATCCTCCTCCTCTTCATCATCGTCACTAATAAGTCAAATCTCTATTATTTTCCCTTCACTGAAAGCAAGTCAGTCTAAAGGCATCCATTTCACGGCCAATTATTACATATTATACTGATGCAGAGCACATTTAATGACAAGAAATAAAAAGGATTGACTACACTGCAGACTTGTCACATTTGATAGTCTGGAGAATTTTATTTCTCTGTTGTGTAGAGAAGACAATGTAATGTCTGAGATGTAAGCCATCACATTCATTACACACCCAATTCTTCCATCCATTTTGTCTCTCCAGTTGATTTTGAGGGCACATCAAGGCACAAAAGAGGTTGCTCTGGAAAAAAAAAAAGCACAAACCACAACTATTTATTTTTACTCTGTTAATGGAAACAATAAATCCTTAATTGTAATAGATAACTAGAAAAAATCTCTGACAGGTTAAAGGAAGTATATTGAATATTCATGCCTGCTTACCCCAACCCCTTCCATAGATCATCATCCCATTGAAGGAAGATGAGACATTGACATCTTCCTGTGCATGGCTTCGCAGGCTTTGGAGACTAAGGATATATGAAGGAGCGTAACTTTTTTCTCATTAGAAAAAGACACTCCTGCCTTTTTCAGGGAAGCTGCACTTGCTAAAATTATCATTTGAACTTTGTCTTGGTGATCTTGGATCACTGCCATTAGTAATGCTGGTCTGAATTCTAGTAACAAAGGGGAGGAAGTTTTATTTGGTGATTCTGGTCCATGACCAGATAGGTGTATCCTCAGTTACAGAGAATGAAAATTCTTTGCCTACTTCCTAGGAGTGATATGGTCTTAGTAGGAATAGTCTTTAGAGCAGATTGGTCTTGTATTGAAGCTCTCTAAGTTCTTTGTGTAATAGATATTGGAAATTCCTGAGTCACAGTTTCCTCATCTGTAAAATGGGTACAATAATATCTACCTTCAAACTATATTGTGAAGAACAGATAATGAAAATACCATATCTATCTATCAATCTATTGATCTATGGGGATCTTGCTCTGAGCTTGGCTTTGAACGGTGTCTTTTATAAATGCATGAGATATGAACAAATGTGATAAAATTTCAGCCTCCTGACAAGCTCTGGAGGTTTTTTGTTATGATTGCCATATTACAATTGAAGAGTCCATTTTAGAGGGATGAGTGACTTACATACATCTAATAGCTTGTTGGAGCTAGAACTTTGGAAACCCAGGCTTGTGTTTCAAAGTTCTAACTTTGATATCGACACAAGTTTTTCTCAAGCTTAGTGTACTAAGCCGTTAAAAAGAGGTGGGGAATTTTTTGTGTCCATCTTATAGATGCCCGTTATATGTGTTAAATGTTGCTAAACTTGTATAACCTTAAAATTAATTACATGTTAGATATATATAAGAGGTGTTGCTGCTTTATTTTTTACTGTGTGAATATGTTGCTGATTACTAAAAGTAGGAGAGTTTTGAGATCAGACATCTACCATGTCTCCTGTAAATGTTCTATTTTTCCCACCACTTTTCTGCTAACACACTACCGTGAAATCTTTTGTCTTGAGGCTCTTAATATCATTTAGCTTTCATGTAGCTGGAAAGCAAGAGTTCCCTAATAAGTTCATTTCTGTTCCTTTCACATTAGCTTTAGAGGCAGAGCAAACTTGGTGCCAACACATTCATAAAGACAAAAGCCAAGGTGGGCATTTTACTAGTGTTCTCATATTGTAGTGTGGGATTACTGGACACATGGAAGATCCACTTTCAGTCTTTTGAGAAACTTCCACACTGCTTTCCATAGATTGCACCAGTCTACACTCCCACCAACAGTGTAAGAAGGTTCCCTTTGTTCTACAGCCTTGCCAACATTTGTTGGTTCTGGTCTTTTTGATATAGGTCATTCTCACAGATATGAGGTAGTTTACCATTGTGGTTTTGATTTGCATTTCACTGATGATAAGTGATGATGAAAATTTTTTCATGTGAGTGTCAGCCATTTGTATGTCTTCTTTGAAGAAATGCCTATTTAGCTGCTCTACACATATTTTATTTAGATTATTTGTTTCCTTTTGAATGAACCATTGAGATCTTTGATATCAATCCCTTGTCAGATATATGTTGTACGAATGTTTTCTCCCTTTCAACAGAAGCAAGAACTTTTCCTTGCTGCTGGGGATGAATCTATAAAAGAATCTCTGAAGCTTATGTCATGGAATGTTCTGTCTATGTCTTCTATATGTTTTATGGTTTCAGGTCTTGCATCCAAGTCTTCTATCCATTTTTAACTTGATATTTGTATATGGTGTGCGAGTGTCTAGTTTCATTTTTTTGCATGTAACTGTCCAATTTTCCCAGTACCATTTATTGAAGAGACTCTTCTTGTTTTGGTGTATATTCTTCCCTCCTTTGTCATAGATAAACTGTCTGTATATGTGTAGGTTTATTTCTGGGTTCTCAGTTCTATTCCATTAAGAGAGTAGAACTTAAATATTCTCCTCCCTCTCAAAAAAAAATATAACTATGTGAGATGATGACTATGTTAACAAACTTATTGTGGTTAATGTTCATAATATCTATGAAATCATCCTGTGCACATCTTAAACTTACACAATGTTAACTGTCTCAGTGGCCTGTGGGTTCCACATTGGGAAACATTGATCTTTACAATGTTGCCTTTATAATGAAAATGCATAGGAAGTGCTTTGGCACAGGAAGTGTACAGCAAAGGTGAAATAATCTATTTCATTATATATTTAACTGCAATTTTAATAGAAGAGCATGTTTACATAATCCAAAATGTTAAAAATATAAAAAAGAGACTTATTGTTTAAGTGAACAGATTTATACATGATGAAGGAATTGGTTATCACTCTTACTATTTCTCATCTTTCTGCCAATCAAAAATGTGAATGATCTTATAATGGTACGTGCAACATATGGATGACAATCTTTTTTTGTTTCTTGTCACAGTTGACTTAAAACGTCAATCAGACCAATTTTCAGAAGCAAGGATAAATAAATTCACTATAATATACACATCTGTATACCTACATGGATTCTCCCCTATTAATAGAAACGGAATTTTGGATAGAAGACTCCCAATATTGTTGAGAAAACATATGATATGTTGGAATGAATGGATTGTCAGTGAATCATAGGCATGTTGCTTGCTGTGTGGCATAACATTTTAAGATACTGAATCCAGAAATTAGATTTGTGTTACTGAGAAGGCTTTGGAGAGAACAGATGTGAAACACTAAGCCAAATGAGTGTGTGAGTTTTTCACATCTGTCCTTATAATTTTCTATATTTTTGCTTCGTTATCTGCATCGTTGGAATGCTATATCTGTCATATGCCGACAGATGGCAATGTTATAAGATCATTTTTTTAAGACGGTTAAAATGAATGACATTCTCTGCTGCTCCAAGATTAGTTAGATAGAAGGAACAAGATCTTTATTGGTTGTCTCTGTAGTATTGCAAAAATCTTGTTTTTCTAAATTTTCCATAACATATTAGCAAAGGTTTTTCACTTCACTACTGCCTTTTCTTGAGTAGTTTTCTTTTCCCCTTTGCTTAATATTTAACTTCATATCAATCTACCTTTGCTGTATTCCATGTGCAAATCTTGATATATCTGCTAATAATGAATGCAAAGCGTTCAACTATTGGTATAACTGTTACTAATAAAGCAGTTGTAGGCATAGAAAATTCTTAATTCTTTGGAAAATCGTTTTGTCTTCTTTGAGAACAAAATATAAACAAACCACACTAATATTGTCTTCCTCCCCTCCACCCCCTTTTTACAGATGTTTAGGCTGGCAGAAGAGTTTTTAGTTTAGAGACTGTGTTTGTGTAAAATTTGTAATACCTCAGAGTGCAAGTGTTGTATTTTAGATACTAAGCTTCTCTTCTTACTATGTTAAGAATTTTGCCAAATCTGATGCCTATGATGGAGATGAGGGACATTTAAGGAGCTCCAAGTTCTGACAGTTGGATGAGCTTTGAACAAAAGGCTCAATGTGGAAAAAGAAATTGGGTTGGAGGCATTGAACCTGGATTGTTGCCTGGAAATTTTATCTAGACATCAACTTTATCTAGACTGAAGGCCTCCGTCTCACCACACTACTTCATTTGTCACTTTGCTGGTCCCTTTTCCTCTTCCCTGCTACCATTACATCCCTGGGAACATCTCACCTGAAACCTCTCCCTGGGGTGTAATCCATGTCTATCCAAAGATTTTTAGACATCAACCATTCATCTGAGTTCAAACACCTTACCAGGCCTGATCACTCTTGGAAAATGCCATCCTGCATTTCAACTGCTTGCTGACATGTCCTATCTGATGGAGTCACCCACTGACACTTCAAATGAAACACACTGGAGAGAGTTATTTTCCTCAAGAATCATGTTCAATTTTGCATCATCCATCTCCCACAGCAGGTAGGCGATCACATTTTTCCAAAGTGACTTGGGTAAGTCTTAATCTCTGAGTCCTGAGAGATGCTCCACAAGAAAAATTTCGAGAAATCCTCGGTATGTGTTACCCCTTTGGAGATTCACAATACTTACTAATGTAATACAATCTAAGAGAAAATTCGCAGAACAAAATGGTTTTAATTTAATTTAACCCAGCAGTCCTCAAATTTATTTGAATGTGAAACCCCTTTTTAAATGTAACACTTCCTGATATCCTGCGAAACAAGTGTCTAGTAGAAACTTTGAGAAATATAGCTGAAGAGTTATTTTTGATTTTTCCTCTTCTTCTTCTCCCCTGTTTTAAAAATTGAGGTAAAATAGTCAAATAGCACAGGGCATAAATATTAAACATAGAGCTTGTTTTAAGTATATTCTCACTTATAGAGCTACCACCCAGACCAAAATTATATGTCATACACAATGACCCTGCTTATATGAAATTTAAGAATTGACAAGAATAACATATGGGGATGAAAATTAGATAATGGTTAGGCCTCCCTGGTGGTGTAAGGGGTTAAGTCTCAGCACTGTGAAGCTATCAGCAGTCACTACAGCACGAGTTTGATCCCAGGCCAGGGAGCTACCCACATGGCACAGCAGACCTCTCCTGTTTGACCTGCTTCTCCCCTTAGCAGTGTATTTCAGTCAGTCTGCCTGTTGTGTGACCCACTCTGTCTTTGGTGAATACTCTCACCCCCACCACACCTCTGGCCTACACCCAGCTCTTGTATGCATAAATAAAATAAATTTAAGAGAAAAGAAAATTAGATAATGGTTGCCTCTGAGAGTGTGGGGATAAGGATGCAATATGCAGACTGGGAACGGATCTGAAAGATCATTATGGGCTTCTAGAAAACTATTTCTTTCTCTGCCCTCATCACTTTTGCTCACACTCCCTAAATATTTATGAGCCCATGATTTGAATGGCCCTTGTTACATTTGTGCTTTCTATCCCCATTTAACATCCTTTCTCCCCTCTGGGACAATGACCCCTTTTGTTCCTGGGCTCTGCCTCTTCCTGAACTGCCCCCTTCCACCCATAAGGCTTCTCATGTCTCTGCTATCACGGTAGGCATCACTAGTCACTAAAATAGTGCTCATAATCTCACTTTTGCCCCCATCACATCATCTGTTTTCTCCATGATTACACTTACTGCTCTGTTCGCCAGTTATGTTATCTGTTATGTTTCTATCTCCCTCCTGGACTGTCATTTCCTTGAGTGAAATGCCTTGGTTACTGCTGTAGATCCAGGACACAAATGACAGGTTAAAAAAAAAAAAATCCATCAATCCATCCATAGATTTCTTATAAATCTTCCTGTCTCATTTTCAGTTTTTGTACAATCAGAAACCAAAGTCTTTTCTAAAATTCAGATCTTGTTATGTGTATTACTCTTCCTACCAATAATCTCCATTGGCTCCCCTGAGCCTTTCAGAACAGAGACCAAAACCTTTCACTTGGCAAGGGTTATTCAAACTTCTCCACACCTGTGTCTCCCACTCACCCTCTGCCAGGAGCCAGATGCTCTCCATCCTCCAATATGCCAGGCCCTCTTATGCTTCCACGCCTGTGTCCATTATTTTTAAAAATATTTTTATTTTTTATTAATGATGGATCATTATTTTGCATCTTTGTTTTTTCACAATATAGGATTTCTCCCCCACCTCTTCTGTGTCCATTCTTTTTGCTTTGTTTTATGAGCCTCCACTGAGTTTCATCAAGGTCAAGTTCAAACATTCACAAATATCACAAATATATTTTACTTTCTACTAGTTTCCAGGGACTATTAAATGTGGTGTGATACAGAGTGAGCAAAACATAGTAGAGCCCCACTCTCAAAGAGACTACATTTTAGTCAAATGGAAGCAACAGTAATAACTAAATAAGCAAGAATTATTTTTTCTCCTTTTTAAATTTATTTTTATATCATTGTTCATTTTTTTTTAAAGATTTATTTATTTATTTATACAAGCACTGGATACAGTCAGAAGCGCGGGAGGGTGAGAGAGTTCGCCAGAGCCAGAGCGGGGAACAGAACAGGCAGACTTATGAAATACACTGCTGAGGGGAGCAGCAGGCACAGCAGGAGAGGTCTGCACGCCATGTGGGACCCTTGCCAGAGGCCAAGGATGGAACCAGCGCTGCAGAGGCTGGGGGCAGCTTCTCAGCCCAGGACTCAACTGCTGTGCCACCAGGGGGGGCCCTACATCATTGCTCATTTTTAAACAATATTTGCTTCCCCCCATCCCCTCAGGTATAGTCCCCATAGAGTTTCCTTCCCCAGTTCATCCATGCACCATCTCCTCAGTCCCCTGTGCTCCTCCCCCCCTCTAATCCCTCTCCCTCTTTCTCCCCTTCAGTATGTCTCTGATTTATAATTGTCTGTTTTTGCTTTATTGTGCTTTGTACTGTTATTTTTTTACACTGGTGTCTGATTGGGTTCCCCTATATTCTTGCTATAAGTGAAACCTTCCGATATTTTTCTTTTTCCTTCTGGCTTATTTCACTGAGCATCATTCCTTCTAGTTACATCCATGTTGCTGCAAATGGCATTAGTTTATCTTTTTTGATTGCTGAATAATATTCCATTGTGTATATATGCCACATCTTCTTGATCCAGTCATCTATTTTTGGGCATTCGTGTTGTTTCTAGTTTTTACCTATTATAAGTAATGCTGCAATAAACACAGGGGTACAGGTATTCTTTTGAATCAATGGTTTTGTGTCCTTTGGATAGATCCCTAGGAGTGGAATTGCCAGGTCATATGGAAGCTCCATTTTTAGTAGACTGGGGAACCTCCAGACAGCTTTCCATAGTGGTTGGACCAGTTTGCACTCCCACCAGCAATGCAGGAGAGTTCCTTTTTCACCACATCCTTACCAACATTTGCTGTTGCTTGTTTTTTTGGTATGTGCCATTGTTACTGGTGTAAGGTGGTATCTCAATGAGGTTTTGATTTGCATTTCCCTGATGATAAGGGATGTTGAACATTTTGTCATATGCCTGTTGGCCATTTGCATTTCCTCTTTGGAGAAATGTCTTTTAACTTCTTCTGCCCATTTCTTGACTGGATTGTTTGTTTTGTTTTTTGAGTCATGTGGGTTCTTTGTATATCTTTCTGATTAGTCCCTTAACAGTTGACTGGAGTGCAAAGATCTTTCCCAATCAGTGGGGTGTCTTTTTGTTTTGATTAATGTCTCTTTTGCTGTGCAGAAGCTTTTCAGTTTGATGTAATCCTGGGTGTTTATCTTTTCCTTGACTATCTTTGCTTTGGGTGATGAGTCTTTAAAGATGTTATGGTGATATATGTCTTGTAGTGTTTTACCTTTATTTTCTTCTATATCTTTTATGGTTTCAGGTCTTATGTCCAGTTTTTTTTTTTATCCATTTTGAGTTGATTTTTGTGCATGGTGAAAGGTAGTGGTCTAGTTTCATTTTTTCCATGTGGTGGTCTAGTTTTCTCAGCACCATTTATTGAACAAACAGTCCATGTTCCATTGCATATTAAGCAAGAATTATTATTATTATTATTTTAAAAAGATTTATTTATTTATTTATACAAGCACTGGGTACAGTCAGAAGCGCGGGAGGGCGAGAAAATTCACCAGAGCCAGAGCAGGGAGCAGAGCAGGCAGAAGGACCGAAGTACACTGCTGAGGGGAGCAGCGGGTGGCAGGAGAGGTCTGTGCACCATGCGGGACCCTCCTCCGGTGGCCGGGGAGCAGCCGGGGATTGAACCGGTGCTGCAGAGGCTGCGGGCAGCTTCAGAACCCAGCGCTCAACCGCTGCACCACCGGGGAGGCCCAAGCAAGAATTATTTTTGAAAAAATATTACAAAATGAGTAATTTTATGTGGACTGTTCTTTAAAACAGTATAATAATTAGGAGTTGTTTTTGATGTAAATCATTTTATTAATTTTATTGAACTTTTAAATGAAATTCTGTGACCACAGTAGCGGTATTCCTGTGTTCTTTACACATTAATTTTTCAATGGTTCAAAAATATCTCAGATTTTACAAGCTTTTAAACATGAGAAAGAACAAATAAATTAGATTTCAAGAAAGAGAGGTTAGCTATACTTAATACTGCTATACAACATTTTAGAATTTTTAAGCATCTGCCTTGAATGTCATATGAAAAAGGTAGTGTGATGTAGCAGAAAGAACAGTACATTAAGAATCTTCAGTCTTATTTCCTAGTCTTCTATTACCTCACTATGCAACCTTGAATAATTCACTCAGCTCATTGTGTTCATCTATAAAAGATGTTTTAATTCTTTTACATAGCTTATATTTTATGGTCAGTGGTACCAAGCCAGACTAGATACAACCATATCTTACTTAAAGGAAAACTTAATGAAATTTGGCTATATTTATAAATATTGCCCGCTCTTTTTCTATTGTGAATGTATTAATAATGTCATCACTACTTACTACAGCAACAGATTCTCAGTCTCATTTTATTTGATTTGTTAGTAATAGCATTTGACTCTTTGAGCAATTCCTCCTCCTCACTGAATCCTTTGTTATACAGTCTCTTTGTTCCCCTTTCTAATTCAAGGCAACTCTCAGTCTCTTTGCCTTTTGCTCTTTATTTTCCTGTCTTCTAAATTGTTTCCAGGACCAATCTGTTTCTCTTTCCTACCTGTGGTCATTCTAGTGATCTTATTCGATTGCTGCATAGCAAATTACCCCCATCCTTCAATTAGCAATAAAACACATTGTGATCTTAACGGTTTCTGTGAGTCAGGAAATTGACACAGCATATCTGGGTCCTCTAACTTAGGATATCTCACAAGGCTGCAATAAAACTGCCAATGAAAACCAGGATCTCACCTGAAGGCTTGACTGGGGAGGGTTCTGTATCCAAACTCACATGGTAGTTAGCAGGATTCAGTTCCTTTGGACTGTTGGAATATTGGCTTCAGTTGTTAGCTGATTGCTGGCTGCAGACCACCCTTGGTTCCTTGCTATGTGAGACTCTCCAGCATGGAAGATTATTTATCATCCTTTGATTAAGATATACTTCTAATTATTCCTGCTTGTTATAGTTAATCATAAAATTAAAAATGTCTGGGGACCTCCCCAGTGGTGCAGTGGGTTGAGCACAGCGCTGTGAAGCTGTCCACAGCCTCTGCAGCCCGGGTTCGAATCCTGGCCAGCCGGGGAGATTCCCAAATGGCATGGTGAACCTCTTCTGTTGTGCCTGCTGCTCCCCTCAGCAGTGTATTTCAGTCGTCCACGTGTTCTTCTCCCTGCTCTGTCTCTGGTGAATCCTCTCGCCCTCCCGCACCTCTGGCCTGTGCCCCAGCTCTTGTATAAAAATAAACAAATCTTTAAAAAAATTAAAAATGTCTGATGCACACCTTAAATTTAACATGTCCAAAACTGAATTCATAATTTGAAATTCTTTCCCTCATCCAAAATATGTTTCTTCTGCTGTTCTTGCCATTTCAGCAAATGGTCACAACATTTTTAAGGTTTCCATATGCTCTAAAACCTTGCAGTTGTCTATGACTAATCTCTCTGTCTCACAAGCCAGCTATTTTTCCACAGTAAATCCTATTGACTCTACTTCTCAGCTGTTATATTTACTACCACCACTGTGATCCAGTTTACCACCTCTCTTGCCTAGATTATTGTACTAAATTTCCAACTTAATTTCCTGCTTCTGTCATTGTTATCCTTCCATCTTTATCAAAATATCAGACAGATTGATCCTGTTGAAATATAAGTTAAATCATGTCATTCTTTTTTGTTCTGAATCTCTAAATGATATTTATGCCACTCACCAAAAAGAACTGAGAGTTATTGTCTCCACAGCTCTATATAAGCTAGCCCATTGCTTTCTTCTTTCATTTCATCTCTCCCTTCTCATTCCCTCATTTTCTTTTTTTTAAAAGATTTATTTATTTATGCATACAAGAACTGGGGTACAGGCCAGAGGTGCGGGGGTGGGGGTGAGAGAATTCACCAAGACAGTAAGGAACAGAACAGGCAGATTGAATGAAATACACTGCTGAGGGGAGCAGCAGATGAGACAGGAGAGGTCTGCCTCGCCATGTGGGTAGCTCCCTGGCCAGGGCTCAATCTTGCGCTGCAGAGGCTGCGGATAGCTTCATAGTGCTGTGCTTAACCCCTTGTGCCACCAGGGAAGCCCCTCATTCCCTCATTTTCTTTCCTTCCAGCCACTTTGGCCTTCTGGCTTCTCCTTGAATACCTTGGGCCATGTTTTAAAATGTATTCTGGATTTGTTTCAATAAGACATGGTAAGATACATAGGCATGGAAATGACTGTCATGAAGGAAGATTTTACTCCAGTTTCCTAGAAGCAAGAGGCACGGCATGCCATGCAGGCCACACAACGAAGCACCAAGTCAGTCAGGAGGCAGGAGGAGTGGAAAGCCAAGACAAAAGCTTTTATTATGTTTTCTGCAGGGAAAGGCAAGACAAGGTAGGGTAAGCAGGTTTAGACCTGGCTAGTTTGAATAATTAGGCTCCGGTATAGGAACAATCTTTAGTTGTATGATACCTGCACTAGGGTGACCAGGGTAGGTAAATTAGGTAAATATTGGTTGAGAGTGTAAGAGTCTAATACAGGAGGGAGCTGAGTATTTATATGGCTTGTGATTGTGTGATCTGCATAAGAAAAGCATGATTCCAGGGTAAGTTACTTGCAATCTCTAAGAATCAGCAAACTCTGGGAAAGTCAGTCTCTCCAAGCTAAGCAAAACCTTAGATGCCAGAGCACAAAGAATCTAAAAAACTAAAAATATAGCTAAAACAGCCTGTTGTCTTTATAAGTATATTATTGCGTTTCTTCTTATCTGTGTGTAGATTTTCATTTCCACAGATATTTTCATAGATTCCTGCCTCATAATGTCTTTATTCACTATTACTCTATTGTACAGGCCTTGTCTGAATACCACCCCATTAGTCTGGCCCTCCATTATCTCAATCACATCATCTCCTTTATTTTATTCTGCTTTTAAATTTTCTGTTCACTTTAGCACTTACCATTTTTTACTAGATTTACTTATTTTTTTATAATTTTTATTTATTTTTTTTATAGAGGCATGCTATTTATTTATTTGTTTGTTTGTTTGTTTTGTTTATACATGCACTGGGTACAGTCAGAAGCGCGGGAGGGTGAGAGAATTCACCAGAGCCAGAGCGGGGAGCAGAGCAGGCAGAAGGACCGAAGTACACTGCTGAGGGGAGCAGCGGGCGGCAGGAGAGGTCTGCGCGCCATGTGGGACCCTCCTCTGGTGGCCGGGGAGCAGCCAGGGATCGAACCGGCGCCGCAGAAGCCGCGGGCAGCTTCGCAACTCAGCGCTCAACCGCTGCGCCACCGGGGAGGCCCTAGATTTACTTATTTTTTGTTTGAATCTCCCAAATTAGAATGTAAACTTAATGAATATATTAATACAGACATAAAGACACAATACACACACACACATATACACACACACACACACATATATATATATATATATATATATATATATATACCAAGACCATACATACATACATACATACATACTCACACACACACACACACACACACACACACACATCCCTCCCCAGGGACTGAATAAATATATAAATGAAATGCTTAATTTAAGATGTTTATTGTATTTTTTGTTGAATAAATGGATCAGAAAAAATGTTACACTAGGCAGCATGCCATGGCCATTTAAGTATTTTAATTTATGTGATATTTACAGCAATAAACTGTTGACCCTTTACTTAACATATCATAGTCACATAAATGCATGTAGATATAAAGGTAAGCCTACATTCTTACCTCTCTGTTTACTAGACATGACATAGCACTCTTTTCTGGAATAGGAGGTGGAAATTAAGAATGCTCAGTTTGGTTAGCACAAGGAGTTGGGTAACAGATTATTAAAGTTGTGTGTTTTTGATTACTCTGGCCCATCCCAATGTCAGTATGCAGTTCATTCTGTGTAATTTTAGGTCTTAAACAGAATAGCATTTAGGGAGATGAGACATTGGGGAGCTTCCTGTTTTTGAAGGTGAAGAGCATGTGAAAACATCTGTAGAAGGATGTGTCTCCATCAGAGCTGATGACTTGGCCTATACTTTTGTTTTAAAGGCCTGAGGCCCTTTCTATGTTCCCTGGAAAATCCTTGGGAAAATTTAGCTTGCTCAATAAGAATATGGCCAAAGAGGCCCAATAACATCTGACATTACACACACCATCACCAGAGAATGATATAATGTCCTGCCCTACAATCAGTCCAATCTGTGTAATTTTAGGTCTTAGATCTGTTTATAGAAATTATGTGTAAGATCAGATTCCAAAATGCATTTAGAATTAAGTGGAAGAAAGAACTCACATCCTATTAGTGCTTTATATCCTGGAAATTTTCTAAGCATTTTTGTTTTCACGTCTTCATCTATTCAACATATAATTATTGGACATCAGTTATATGCTAGACTTTGTGCTAGGCACTGTGAAATACAAGTATGAGCCTTCAAATCTTGAGAGGGAGCTTATAATAGGCAGCCACCAACATAAAGGCATCTGATGGCCCAATAATTTATGGTTGAGGAGGAAAAGGGGTGTGAGAAGTTGAAGGAAGATCCTAGGGTAAAGCGTTGATGGCCACAGTTTGGCGTGATTCTTATTACAAGAGCAATTGAAGGAAGTCATTGAAATGCTTTTTTGTTTTAGGTTTTTTTTTTTATTATTATTTACACAAGAACTGGGGCACAGACCAGAGGCAGGGGAGGGTGAGAGAATTCACCAGAGACAGATCAGGGAACAGAACAGGCAGATTGACCGAAATACACTGCTGAGGGGAGCAGCAGGTGAGACAGGAGAGGTCTGCCTCACCTTGTGGGTATCTCTCTGGCCGACTGGGAAGTGGACCTGCGCTGAAGAGGCTGTGGACAGCTCCACAGTGCTGCGCTCAACCCACTGTGCCACTGGGGAGGCCCGAAATTTTTTTTTAAAGATCTATTTATTTATGTATATAAGAGCTGAGGTGCATACAAGGCCAGAGGTGTGGGGGGGTGAGGGGATTCACCAGAGACAGAGTGGAAAACAGAACAGGCAATTTGACCGAAGTACGCTGCTGAGGGGAGCAGCAGGTGAGGCGAGTCAGGAGAGGTCTGCTGCGCCATGTGGGTTGCTCCCTGGTGGGCCGGGAGATTAAACTTGTGCTGCAATGGCTGCGGATATCTTCATAGGTTGTGTCTTAACCGCTTGCACCACCAGGGAGGCCCCCAAAATGTTTTAAGTAAGAAGATGACCTGGTCAATGTGTGACTCAATCCTTTAAGATAAATATTCTTCAAAACAGCTCTCATACAATGTTTGTTTTTATTTTTGAATTTTTATTTATTCTTAACTTTTCATTTATACTTAGCTTGATCGTGGTTACCAAGCAAAAAACAATTTATAGATTTAGGGAAAATATTCTCTCATTTATGCTTTGTACTCTCAGTGTAATAGTGAAAGGCTCCTTGAGTAAGAGATAAATTTGAGTTTTAATCCTAGTTCTACTACAAATTATTTGTGAAAATAAAAAAAGTCATATACCTTCTCTATTTCTGTGCTCTATAAAGAGTTGTATCAGAACACCTACAAAATATCTTTCAGTTTGCAAGTTTTCTGTCTTTCTCTAGGAGGCATTAAGATACTCTGAGCAAGTTCTTGACAAATGTATAGACATCTGCTTTGAATGACACCGACCTTTACCTTATGGTCTCTATTATTGAGTCAGTCTACTCTTTTTTTTTTTTTTTAAAGATTTATTTATTATTTATACAAGAACTGGGCTACAGGCCAGAGGCATGGGAGGTGAGAGAACTCACCAGAGACAGAGCAGGGAGCAGAACAGGCAGATGTACTGAAAGCACTGCTGATGTGAGCAGCGAGTGAGACAGGGAAGGTTTGCAGCACCAACCTCCCTGACCTGCCGGAAATCAAATTGGCACTGCAGAGGCCATGGAAAGCTTCACATTGCTGTGCTCAAACCACTGCGCCACAGGGGAGGCCTGAGTCAGTCTACTCTTATGATTTTATCTGCTGACACGTGTACCTGCATCCACTTGACTGTTACCCATACCTAAAAATTACAAAATGTTTCCGCGCTCGTCTATCTGTAAAGAATACAAATGTTAAAGATTGAGAAGATGCAAAGGAACTGTTTCATTTGATTAACCTGATCAAGCTTGGATATTAGTTCTTATTAATTGCCTTATTTATAATTAGGAAAAACATAAGTTTTATTATTAAATGGTGCCACATTTTGTTAAATGATTATGAGAGTAGGGTTACCTCTAAGATCAATCCTTGAAGCTTTGATGCTCATAGTTGCCCACTCTGTCTCTGGTGAATCCTGTCACCCCCACACAAATCTGGCCTGTACCCTAGCTCTTGTATGCATAAATAAATAACTCTTTATAAAAAAAAAGGCTTTGACTTAAACTTAATCTCTTGCCGATTTGACTTTGCATTGGCTAGATAAAGAGGAAGAACACCCATTACTCTATTGCATGAGTTTCTTGGGGTAGGTTAGGTTTCAACATGCTGCCTCTCTCTCTCCAAATAGATTATGTGGATTAATTTGGCTAGGTCATAATCCACTTTCCTTTTTAAAAATTTTCGCAAAAGATTTTTATGTGTGGTTAAAGATGAAAATTGGCACTTAAGCACAGCAGGGGACACATTTGCTGCTTTGAATTTAGGTTTTCATTTTATCAAATAGCATGTTCCCCTTCTCTCTCCAAAGCAGCTTGGAGGATGTTCTCTAGAGTCTGTATTTATTACAAAAATACAGAGCCATGGGCCAGGTTTTAATTCTATTAACTTTCCTAGGCAATGGATGTGTGAAAGAGAAATGGTGATTTAGTTTATACAAAAAAGGCTAGAAATTTGGAGGCAAATATTTTCTAAGACATAACTGCTTCCCTGTATGTCCTTTCTCCAGGGCTTTAACTATTAATTTAAATTCAAGGCCCACTTTGTATTTTCCATTTGCCCATGTGGTTTGTTTATAAACAGTTTGTTTACGGAAGCTAAATGTCTTGTTTTTAAATAAGATTGTAATATTATTACTGCTCATGGCAATCTCCAGTCTAATTTAATAATTCACATGGTACAGTTTCTCTAATTGAATTGTGTGAGTTATAGAGAGTGATGAGGAATTGAAAGCTACCTGTTGTCCCAGAGCTCTGCTCCTTCCCTCTGATCTGGAAGCCGAAGTTTACAGAAGGATTGCTTGGTAAACAAGAATTTAAAGAAACACACGCTGAGACCAATGGGGACTGTTAAAAGCTTGGCTAATGTAATAATGTCACCCACAGCTCTGGGTGTACAAACTGCAGATTTATGCAAGTAATTAATAGTGTCTTGCCAAGAGAGTCGGTAGGCTTTTCAAAAGGAATCTTTCTTTGTGTCTTTTGATATTTAAAGAGCTGTAATTACAATGGCAGAGCTTTGAATTCTTTTTTTCCGTTCTCTTATACACATTAATTTATGGACCAATCCAGTATTACAGACAAGCTAATGAAAGAACCACATACTCCCTTTATAATTTTTTTTACAGTTTCACTTGTGTGGATGAATGTAAAGTAGTTAATGCTATAAATAAGTATAATGATGTATCTCTTCTCTCAATTGCCAGTTGTTGATGCTGTAATCTTACACAATAGAAGAAAAGAATTGAATTTGAATCTCTACCCATCTCGTTTTCTTCTTCTCTCTTGTGCACCAGTTAAGAAATTCAAATGTTTCTGCCATTATGAGGTGTTTTAAAAAAAAAAAAGACTCAAACTGGATTTTCCCCCTCCTCTTTATTTTCAGAGTTATGAAAGCCTCAAAGAAAATTACATAATTTTTGCCATTGGTTTAGACTTTGCCAGTTTCAAGGTGTAGCATTTTAGCTCCTCAGTGATAATCTCTACCCCCCCAGTTTTATTGAGATACAACTGACAAATATGACTGCATATATTTAAGGTGATGATATGATAAATGTATGCCTTGTGAAATAATTACCACCACTGGGTTATTTAGCACATCCATCACCTCATGTTATCCTTTTTCAGTATATGTGTGGTGAAAACACTTGAGATCTATTCTTTTTTTTTTTTAATTTATTATTATTTTTTTAACAACATTTTCTTGCCCCCACCCCCTCAGGTTGAGTCTCCATAGAATTTCCTTCCCCAAGGCATCCGTGCACCATCACCACAGGTTGAGATCTACTCTTAACAAATTTCAAGTATCCAGTAAAATATTATTAACTAAAGTCACAATGCTGTATGTTAACTCTCCAGAAGTCTGTACCTTTGACTAACATCTCATGTCCCCCACTCTATAGCAGTAAACGCCATGCTACAATCTGGTTCTACAATTTGGACTTCTTAAGATTCTGCATATAAATGAGATCATACAGTATGTGTCTTTCTGTGCCTAGCTTAGTTCACTTATAATAATCTCTTTCCCTCTGGTCAGTTGTGAAGAAGCCTCCTATGATTAGATCCCTGGTCTCTGTATGCCATACCATATGGGGATGTGAACAGTGGACCTTCAGATGTTTGCAAAAATAGTTCAGCTTCTTATGGGAGTTTGTGACATGAAAACATGAATGTATTCACTGAGATTTTTGAATGTCCCTTTTAAGATTTTGAAATGATATTTGCTTTTTCTTACAAAAAAAGCATTTTTGTATCTGCCTTAACTAAAAGCATAAAAATGATTAGGGCATTTTACCTAAATGGTTGTTTGAGTACAAAGCTAACACCAGGGCTTAAGGCATTTGAATAACTGGGTACAGAAATATGGGACACAATTCTATTTATGGAAACGTTAGAGCCAAGATACTTCAAGTATTTTTTTTCTTTTCCCAAACAAAATACATGTAATGTTGCACTTATTTCTTGGAATAATGATGTGTTCCATCATACCAACATCATGAAGGCTAATTCTCTTCATCTGGTTGTTTTACATATTTCCTCCTCGAACTTCGAACTTGATGGGAGCTCTTTTTTTTTTTTTTAAATAATAAATTTTATTTTTATATTCCCCATACAATTGCAGCCCCCCCATTCTGACCCCAATCCCTTCCCTCCTGCCCCCGCCCCCCTAAAAGTGTCTCTGGTTCATAGTTTTTTGTTGATTTTGATTTTCACTTTCTTATAGTTATTCATTTTCCTGGTCCCTTATTTAAGTTTTCTAGATTCCTGCTATGAGTGAGACCATCCGGTATTTTTCTTTTTCTTTTTGGCTTATTTCGCTGAGCATGATCCCTTCCAGCGCCATCCATGTTGCTGCAAATTGCATGTGTTTATCTTTTTTGAATGCTGAGTAATATTCCATGGTATATATGTACCACATCTTCTTGATCCAGTCATCTATTTTTGGGCATTTGGGTTGTTTCCAAAGCTTAGCTATTGTAAACAGTGCTGCTATAAACATAGGGGTGCAGGTGTTCTTTGGAATTGATGTTTCTGTGTCCTTTGGGTAAATACCTAGGAGTGGAATTGCTGGATCATATGGAAGCTCTATGTTTAGTAGGTCCAGAAATCTCCACACAGCTCTCCACAGTGGTTGGACCAGTTTGCACTCCCACCAACAGTGCAGAAGAGTTCCTTTTTCTCCACACCCTCGCCAACATTTGTTGTTGCTAGTTTTTTTAATATGTGCCATTCTCACTGGTGTAAGATGGAATCTCATGGTAGTTTTGATTTGCATTTCCCTGATGACAAGTGATGTTGAACATTTTTTCATATGCCTGTTGGCAAAACCCAAATTTCATTTACTTCATGGCTGATAAATCTCAGATCCAAAAAAAGGAAGTGGTATGCTAGGGTCCAACAGTTTTAATGGTATCCATCAGTTGAGTGGGGCCAGAGTGGACATAGTCATTTTTCTCTTTTCTTAGTTTATACTCTTTTAAACTATAATTTCCTAGAGGGCAAAGGCCTTATATGTTTAGTTTGCTCCTTATGGTTTCTGGGAGTACTTTATATATTAAAAAAATGAGAATGTAAAAATGTGCACTTTAGCAGTAACACAGCATAATTATTAAAAACCAATTTTGGTTATCATAAACGATACTGACAGTGTTTTGATGAGTCGTGTGGGTCAGTTTAACAATTCCAAAAGGGAAATCATTAAATTTGAACATTTTAATGAAATGAGAATATTTGCTGAGAAAAACTGAACTCACACAAAAGGATACAATTTAATACATATTTAATGTAAACATAATTTTATACACAACAAATCACAACTAATATACAGTGGCTAGGCTAAGGACATCAGCTCAGTGTAGGCCCTATGAAGACCACATGTTTGTCTTTTGGGTCATTGTCTACTGACCTGTCATGGTTTTTCAAACTTGTGCTGCATCAAAGTTTGTATCCAAACTTTTGTGTCAATTACAAAGAAATGCCAGGTACTTTGTCTACATTTGCTTAAGGTTCACACTCCAAGTGCTGCATGATTATTGACTATATTTCCATAGTAATAGTCATCGTTATCCCTACTCCCACTACCCAGATATATATATATATATTTTTTTTATTAAGATTTATTTATTTATGCAAGCACTGGGTATGGTCAGAAGCGCGGGAGAGTGAGATAATTCACCAGAGCCAGAACAGGGAAGAGAACAGGCAGACTGATGAAATACACTGCTGAGGGGAGCAGCGGGAGGCAGGATAGGTCTGCGTGCCATGTGGGACCCTCGCTGGCGGCGGTGATCGAACCAGAGCTGCAGAGGCTGCGGGCAGCTTCGCAGCCCAGTGCTCAACTGCTATGCCACCAGGGGAGGCCCCCAGATATATATTTTTAAAGATTTATTTATTTATGCATTATAGAACTGGGGTACAGGCCAGAGGTGCAGGGGGATGAGAGAATTCATCAGAGACAGAGTGGAAAGAACACGCAGATGTACTTAAATACACTGCTGAGGGGAGCAGTGGATGAGAAAGGAGAGGTCTGCTGCACCATGTGGGTTAGCTCCCTGACCAGGGATCAAACTCGTGCTGCAGTGGCTGTGAATAGCTTTATAGTGCTAAGATTTAACCCTTTGCACCACCACGGAGGCCCCACTACCCAGATATTTTGGGAAGAAAAAAGATGGCCTGTGATCTATTTCTCTCCCTTTATGCAGTCAAGGTGGTACATGCTGCCAAAGAAAACAATTATTCATGATTGTTTGTTAAAAGCAATAAAGAAGACTTTATTTAAGGGGCCTACTACAAGGAGTTTTGCAATAGGGGAGAGCGATTGAGCTCAACTCCAAATACAGTAAGGAAATGTGATGATTATTAGGCTGCGGGCTGTCAGTGGATGGAAAATTACCAAGAAGAAACAGGAATAGGGGAGAGTCTGACTAAACTGACCTAACAGGATTCTTGTGGAAAGGAGACCAGGCGGTCTGATATCATCTGGGGGGTGGAGAGCTATGAGGGACTCTGATTTGCTGTAGAGGATGAGTTGACATGGGGTGGGATGTGACAGACTGTGTGGGTTTCCAGTTAAACTGACTTAGCAAGATTCTTGCTAAAATGGGATAATTTAGAGACAAACACAGAAGTCCAAAAATTGAGACCCAATTGAAAGAGTTCAGAAGAAACTAACTATATTTTGATCCAGTAGAAAATCTTTGTCAGTGATTAAGAAATTGAGACTACAGGTAAAAAGTCGAAATACCCTGGTGCAAGTGCTAACAACATGCACCAAAATTAATGGGACTTTATAGGTGGGGAGTCCATATTTGTGGAATGTCTTCACAAGATGTCTCTGAGTGAGAATGCTTGCAGTAAACAAGTTTAGAATCTATGGACTTATGAGATAGGGCATCTTCGACAATGTTACTGGTATAACTTTCTGGAAATTATTCAAAGATAGCTCCTAACCAATAATGCTCTCTGCTGGGATTGAAAACCATACATCACCTGGAAAACTCTGAGCCAGTGGGCAAGATGAGACTGATCTAGGAAGTTAGGACCTGAGAGGTGTACCTGGGATTTCAGACTTCACCCTGCTGCGTCTGTGCATCTTAGCTACTTGTATTCTTAAAATTATTGATAAAACTTAATAGTAGGCAAAATCCTTGATTCTCATGCATGACTTGACAAATTGGTGCTTTGTGTTAGCTCATGTATGATGCAGGGGAATAAAGAGATTTACCTTCTTTTGATAGTCTTTGTGTTGCCTGCTTGTATAGTAACACCAGTGTTTCTTCCTTGAGGATCACTCTTCTCTCTGTCCTGTGGTGGAGGAGGTGGCCTATGTAAATGTCGTCTTTCTTTTTAAGGGTAGAAGAGACCAACTTCTAAACTGAATATTACTTGAAAAATTCTCTTCAACTGTGAAGAAAGTTGCCCTTTGGGATTTCCACTTTTGAATTATCCAAAATTTTTTCCTTTCACAGAAACCACCAACTGTTTTACAATTTTTTGATCATTGTGTTTGTGAGTTATGGGTGAATAGCAAATAGTGGTAGCAGTGTTGAGTTCTTTTGGCATGACTGCCATTGTCTGTTCTTTATATTGTTCTTGAAAGAAAAATGCTTTATTTATTGGACGGGGCATTAGACTGAAATGCCGTCTAGTCTTAATTACCTTTCTGAATTTGAAAGTGTAATTTATTTCCTGATGTTCACTCTCTTCAAAAATGGAATTAAATATTTTCCTTTTGTGGTAAAAGTTTTCACATTATTTGTGTTTGTGCCTGTGCATAAATACATGAGTGTATGTGAGAGAGAGTAAGAACTTATTGCCCTTGGTTCCATATTCCAGGCATTATTACTTTAAAATTGATTTTTAGATAACGTATCACAGAGTTTATGAATATTTAAGTTCTAATATTCAATATACACTCAATAAAATAACAATAATTTCATAACACTAGTTGGCAGACAGATTTCTCTACCAATCTGTAAGTAAAACAAATCCATATTAATTGTATCAATATTAGCAACTGTGCTTTTAATAAGTTAGAGCTTTAGAGCAAGTGATCCTATTTCCACACCTTTTGTTTGCTGGGAAATAAACTTTTTAAAATTGGAAAAGCCTTGTTTATGAAATTCTGTTAAAGTCAGAAAAAACAATTCATTCACCTCCATTGGAAGGATAAAGTTGAACCAGAGTAAGTTAAAAGTAGCCACCATTCAAAACTCATCTTTATTTTATATCCTTTTTTAGATTAAAAGATTCTTGAAAATATGTTATGTCACAAAATCAAGGACTATCATTTAAAAGCATCCAATTTTAAGAAAACAAAATTACCCCTCAAATTGTGCTCAATACCTTGTTTTCTGTTTAATGTTAGCAGTAAGCAACTTTAGAATTTATGGATTTATGAGATCCAATCAATTATTGGGCACTGCTAGTTTCTGTTTTTGGTACTAAGCAGATGCCAGTAAACAAAAAAGATAATCCATAACCCCATAGATTTGCCTTCCGGTGTCAAAAAAGAAAATGAACTCAATGTGTAACTTACAAAATGTTTTTGAAGCTGATAAGTGATTAGAAAAAAAGAGAGGAAGGCTAGGGAGTTCTGGGAGATGGAAGCTATTGAAATGTATAGAGTGGCCAGAAATGTCTTTTACAGCGAAATCTGAACAACAGGGTTAAGAATGAGGCTGAGGCCTGTCAACATATGGGAGAAGAATAGAAGGGACAGCTAATGAAACCGCCTATGATAGAAGAATGTCTTGAATGTTTGAGACTTAGCCAAGAGACTGAAAAGGAAAGTAAGAGGATAGTAAGACTTTAAGACTAAATAAAAGTGTGTGTGTGTGATTTTTTGGGGGGGGCAGCTAGTATATGCCGATCATGAGAGACCTTATGGACCATTGTAAATTGTGGCTCACTATGAGTGAGCTGGCAAACATTAGAGTGTCTTAAATAATGGTGTAATATAATGGAACTTAAGTAAATTTAGAGTATTTACTTTTGGAACAGGACAGGAACTTCACAGGCAGATAGTTGAGACACAGGTAGATAGCTGAGATTAGCAAGCCTAGATAAGTCTAAAAGGATCATTTTGATTGCAGTGTTGAGAATAGGTAAAAGCAGAAAGACCATCTTGGAAGACTTTATAATAATACAGGCAGAGTTGAATGTAGATTGGACCAAGGCAGAGGTGATGGACATGATGAAGTGTGTTTGAGTTCTGTGTTTACTGAGAAGGTAAACCGAATTTGCTGACAGACTAAATATGGAGTATTAGAGAAATATAAGAGTTATAGACAATTCCAAGATCTTTACCTCATATCTGGAAAGATGGAATTACCAGGAACAAAGATGGGGATGATTTTAGAAGGGGGTTTTGAGGCTCAGTTCTATGTATGTTAGATTTGATTTGTCAAATAGAGCTGTCTAATTGGTAGTTAGATATATGCACCTAATGTTGAGGGCAGAGTTCTGGGCTCCAGATATAAAATTGGAATCCCTAGTAAATAGGTGGCATTTAAATCCATGAGCTTGGATGGATAGGATCAATGGGGTGGAAGGTAGAGAAATAAGGAGCCCAGGAAAGAGTCATGAGAAACTTTCATGTTAAGAAATCAAGAAGATGAGGAGGATTATTCAAAGGCACTGAGAAGGGGAACACACCAGGTAGCAGGGATGACCAAGTGAGTGAGGTGTCTGGAAAGCAAGTGAAAGCAGTGTATCCAGGAGAGTGGTCAACTGTACCAAACTGTTGGTTATTTTGGAATATCACCTACTGAGATGCTATCGTGAACATTTAGATAATCTCTAATTGCCATTTAATATACATTAAAAAGAGGAAAATTACTATATTATAACTATTATTTGAAATCAAACATTAATGCCTTTGAGAAGAGAGGCAGGGTGGACATTCTCCTTCCCCCAACCCCATTATTATTCTTTTGGGAAAATATCAGAGTGTATTCATATTTGTTTGTGAGTACACTAACAACATGATGATTACATGATGGATTTGATGGTATAGCTTAGTAGAATATGGGGCAAAGAGTACTTTTGTAATACATACCGGTTGATTTGATTTGGGCCTCAATGCAATATTTAAAGTTTAATAATAGACTGTGAACATACCCTTCAAAATTTGACAAAAATGCAAGTGGTTTCTTTCAGTCTATATGCTAGATGTAGATGCTTCTTGCAATTTATACATATACAATCATGTCCTTCTGTCTCTAAGGTTATTTTTTGTAACTTGTACATTTGGAAAAAGAATTATTCATTTGCAAGTGTGCAAAATTCATGAAGGAAATGGAGCATTGCACTATACGATCTCTAAAGCCTCTCCCAGTTCAAGGATTCTAAGAGGAATGCTTATACCAGTGGTCTTATTAAGCTAAGTTGGATGGGAGTTGGGAATTAGCTGCCCTTCAAATAAGCTGGATTAACCTCACTGCCATTTCTCTTAGGGAAAAGGTAGCTCAGCTTTTTAGAGCATATAGGTCATCAGTAAAAGTTAGATTATAAAAGTCTTCAAGTCACAATAATTCTATAGAGTAATAGAACTGAATGTGATTTAGGCTTAGGAGAGAGAGACATGAATTTTTAGTTAAGAGCCATGAAAATCAGCACTATTTCATATAGTTTAAATAGACTGCTATTCTTGGTTCAGTATAGGCATTCATTCAGTTCAGTTTCCTTGAGTTTAGAAGTAATAAAGATACACATTTTTCCTCAAATTCAATCACTTTGGGAAGGGCCTATAATTTTTAAAGCTATTTTTTTTGTTTAAATGACGTAACCGCTAATTTTTCATTGCCAATTTCAAAGAGAGATACTATAATCCAAATATTTCCATATCTGTTTTAAGACTCCACAGAGAAAGTCTGAGATGACTTGATGCTTGAGAGATTGTTTTACTTTTCAATTCTCAAAGAGATTTTAGAATTGGGGAGAATCTGAGAATTTTAGATCAGAAATTTCTTCCTAAACGATGATTCCTTTGTTGCTAATATATTGTAAACAGCAACCTTCTGAGGGGAATGTTCTGGGAACTTGCCTCATTTAGGGAATTTTGTCACAGTTGAAACTAGAAGTGGATTAAGTTGATCAAAATCAAGAACAAAATCTGATTTTAGGGTGAAAGTGGTAAATTTGAAGTAACCCCTGGAAGTAGGATAAGACGCAGGTGAATAAGACCAAATCACTTACTTTAGGAGTTTCCAGAAGAAAGCTCCAGGCTTATTTTTCACTTCAGTTTTTGGAAGCAAGATGCTTGCTCTGCACATGACAAGGTGAATGTGAGTTGAGATACCTGTCAATAAGATAGAAAGTTATTTGGGTTATGAATTAAGCACCAAGAGTTGAGCCAAAAGATGTTTCCTAAGCAAAAGGTTTTAAGGTTTTTGAGGTGCTGCAGCCACTGAGGCCTTAAGTCTACATGGGGTTCCTTTTTGCTAGTTTCATAATCTCCGCTCTTTCAAGTTAGACAGGACATATCTTACGTTTGGGTTTTACTTTATTTATTTATCATTTTAAGATTTATTTATTTATGCATAGAAGAACTAGAGTGTAGGCCAGAGGTGTGGGGGGTGAGAGGATTCACCAGAGACAGAGTAGGGGAGCAGAACAGGTAGATTTACTGAAATATACTGTTGAGGGGAGCAGCGGGCAAGACAGGAGAGGTCTGCTGTGCCATGTGTGGATTAACTAGCTTCCTGACCGGGAATTAAACTCAGGCCACTGTGGTGATAGCATGATAGCGCTGAACTTAATTCCTAGGCCGCCAGGGAGGCACATGTTTTAGCTTACTTAAATGTACCTTGTTGTTAAAAAATATGTTGTTAAATGTTCAAAGATTTTACTTTGGAGCCTGAGATTCCTTCTGGAATTCACCCAACGTGGTGAATGGTACAGGGTGATATGGATTCCTGATTCTATAGAGGTCACAGAGTTCTTTGCTCTGTGACAACATGACAACCCCTTTCTTGGCAGGCTACTTTGATGTGTGGCCAAAGGCATTGTTCAGCCTATCCTGATGTCTTGGAAGGAGCACATGCTTCCAGGGGGTTCATAATTTTCCTTCTCAAGATCCTCTGACTGGAATCCAGTTGTGTCTGGAGTAGAGGCAGGTTCTGGACATGGGGGTGAGAGGCAGGGTCAGTGCAAACCACCTGTGCACCTTTTACCTGGCCCGTGGCCTCACAACCAATTCCTCCTTCTTCTGGGATCAGTCGACAGTACTGGATGCCATGTCATTACTTTCACATTTTTGATATACTTCTTTAGCTATATTCAGGGAAAAACTATTTAAAAATTAAAAAAAAAAATGGGAGGGAGAGAATTTAGTAAAAGGAGAATAGTACAAAGAGACAGCTATTCTAAGGTGTGTATTGATAACTCAGATGATTTTGGAATAAGGTAGGAATAAAGTAAGTATATGTCAGAGGTAATAGGGAATAGTGGGGACTGGATTCATTTAACAGGGTAGCTACTAGCTACTCAACTTTAGCTCATTGATACTATGAAATACCTGGGTCTAAAAGTTTCAGACTAGCAAAAGAAGTTAGACATGAGAAAGCCTAATAGGAAATTACCATTTTTTGTTGTCAAATAATTATAAATTTATAAGAAAATGTTTTGAACCAAATACTTTATTTGTGTAGGCTGTGTATATACCCCATGCATTGTTGGTTTGTGACCAGCAACTTAGACTTTTTAAAATATATTTATTATTTTAAAAAATATATTATTAATATTTATTCTTTTTAAATATATTAATATATTTCAACACATATAAAATATATTTACTATATTAATATATTTATTAAATATATTTATTTGCTATATTTTGCTATATTTATTAAATATATTTAATATATTTTATTAATATTAATATATTATTATTTAAAATATATTTATGATTTACCCATGAAATTCCTGCCACCAAGTCACCCATGCACCATCACCATAGTCCCTTGTCCTCTTCCTTTCCCTTCCCTGATCCTTCCCCCTCCTCCTCCACTATAAAATGTCTCTGGTCTATGGTTGCCTGTTGATTTTAATTTTTATTTTATTATAGTTTTTTTTTTCTGATTCCTTATTTGGTTCCTCTACATTCCTCCTCTAAGTGAAACCATCCTATGTTTTTCTTTTTCTTTCTGGCTTAGACCTTCGAACAACAAAAACCATAGCAATTACAAGGCACTTCTTACTTGAGAAAAAGTTGGGAGAAAAATGTCTAAGTATCAAAAAATTTCCAAGTATCAATGTATAAAAATGTTATCTTCCACACATTTTCTGACCTTCTTCAGGACCTTCTCCTGCACCCAGCACCTGCAGTGCTTACAGCAACTGTAATTTTTCCCCCGACCACTTCCTTCAAGGCGTGACAGGCGGCACTTTCTCTTGTCACCCCCTCTTCAGGAGGTGGTAGAGCTGAGTGCCACCCCTTATCAATAGAGTTCCCTGGTGTCCTACAGTGGATTTTCAGCACTATCTCTGAGAGCAGCACAGAGATTCTCCTCCATTCACTGAACACAACTATACCTTCTCCAACAAAGAAAGGCTACTTGGGGGTGTGAATGAAGGCATTTTCCTTGTTACCCTACTTCAGCCCTAGAGCGAGTGGCTGATCCTTATACCTGCTGTTCTGTAGTCTTTGGAATTCTCTTTACTTTTTACTAGCCAATCCTTTGTGCTTCCCATTCTCTGCTATAATCAATAATTCATTTTTTAAAAAGATTTATTTAATTATGCATACAAGAACTGGGGTACAGGCCAGAGGTGTGTGAGGGGGGATGAGAAGTTTCGCCAGAGACAGAGAGGGAAACAGAACAGGCAGACTGACTGAAATACACTGCTGAGGGGAGCAGTGGGCGAGTCAGGAGAGGTCTACTGCGCCATGTGGGTAGCTCCCTGGCTGGGGTTAGAACTCGTGCATCAGTGGCTGCAGATAGCTTCATAGATTGAGTCTTAACCCCTTGCATCACCGGGGAGGCCCTATAATCAATAATTCTTTACATTAAACTTTCCCTGTTCAAATTTCTGTGTGGTTTCCCTCTCCTGGTTGAACCCTAATATGACCCCATTATCAGCCACTTCTAAGAGAACTGCCCTTAGCTCAGATAAAATAGATATGTCTCTTTAAGATTCACAGAGAAGGAAATTTTTTTTAAGATTTATAATTTCTTTTTTTAACAGATCACATTGTCTAAGACAAATTAATATTATTTTTAGCAAATTCCCTTATTATACAGGATGAATAATCTCAATCCATTTAACCTTTCCTCTCAAACTCTCATTTGAATCATTCAGCACTTTTCATTGGTCTTCTGGGAGCTCCTAAATGTGAAGAGGGATTCTGTAATCTCAGACAGACTTCCAGACATGCTGCTGTGCACTTCTGTTCTAATAGTTACATTTTCACAAATTATGAAAAGTGAGAAACATGCTGATGCAACCATAACATCATTTTAATAGGTAGAAAAGGCACTCCTCCCTTCATCTTTCTTTATTAAAAATGGAAGTGTGGAAAGCAGAGGAGAAAAGAAAAGAGAACACGAAATGTTAAGCAACCTAATCAAAATAGAAAAGGAATTGTAATGCTTAAATAATAAAATGACAACATGGAAGTGAGAATAAGGGATCTATCAAGCTTTTAAATCTAAATTCAAACTTTTAAAAGCTTTCTAGTTGCCCTTAGAATCATCTAAAGGATCTTAAAATGTATAATCCATCATTTGAATTAGTCCTGCTTTTGCTATTGTCTTCTGAAACAAGCCCAGAGAATTCTTTAATATTTCAAGGTCATTTTCTGTGGCAAGGGCAATAGAATTCTGCAGCCAGTGTAAGTTCATTCAGCAGCTGTAATAACATGAAGCCATCTGCAGCCCTACATTTAGTATGCAAATGAGAGAAAGCAAAGGTCTAGTATAGGATGCAAGATTTTAAATTCCTTACTTCTCTGCTCTAGTTTTCTATCCATTTATTTCTGGCAAGATTTGATACATTCATTCCTTCATCAAATAGTTATCAAGTGTCTGGGGATACAGATCTGAACTTGAATGATAGGACCTCAGGTCCCTTTATTTCTTATTCTCTTGGTCTATGAACCCCTCCCCCTTTGGATTTACTTGCCTCCCTAAAAATCCAGCACAAGCTATTTGCTTACTTCTTCTGTTCCCTCTTTAGGCTGCTAAGTATTCTGAGTGTCTCAATGATTTCGATGGTCTTCTAACATCAAGTTCATTCATTATTATGATTATTATTATTAAGGTAACATTGGTTTGCAACAGTGTATATCATTCAGAAGCATGGGATCACACCTCTTTAAATACACTACATCATAACCACCACCAAGGCACCCACAGTCCTCCACCATAGTCCATTATGCCCATCCTCCATTCTGCCTCCCTGTCTTGTCGTCTTAATTCCAGTCAGTTTTCTAGGGTTTGTTATTTGTTTGCTTTCTTTCTGACTATTTGTTTTGTTTTTTCTATATTCCACATATAAATGAACCCATGCAATATCTTTCTCCTTCTGTCTTATTTTTCTTAGCACCATCCCCTCCTGTATCATCCATGTTGTTGCAAATGTCAAGAGTTTGTCATTTTTTACAGTTGAATAGTATTCCACTGTGCGAAGTTCATTTTTCTACCAGCAGCTCACGGTGAATGACCTCACCCAGTTTTGAGGAATCTTGAGGTCATACAGTATTAAGTCTTTCAATTCCCTTTCTTTCCTCCTCAACATTTATTCTGACTTGTTCCCTTCATTTCCTTAACTTCCTCCTTCATATGTAATCAGTGACAATTATATCACCAAATTTTCCTGTCTTTCAAATTAGTGCCTGTATCCATCTCTATGTTTTCCTCTGTGTAAGCACTGTTCAGTTATCATTAAAGCAACAGCAATATATTTATTGATACCATCCTGTATTGATCAGTGTTCCTGGTTCCAAGTGATGAAATCTACACACACTCCTGAACTCACATAATCTCCAGAAGGTCCAGAGAGATAATTAGAGCTGTTCATCCAGGAACAACACCTACCGTACCACCTGGACTGCACCAGGAAAAGTACTAGTGCTAGCTGGGAGGATGGAAATGCAGGGCCAAGGACTCTGTTTCCAAAGTGTCTCATATATCTGTCTCTGAACTTGTCACAAGACCATTTTCCCCACCCTCAACCAACTACTCACATCGCTCACTTCCAAATCTGAGTCATACAATTGCATCTAAATAGTGGGATCAATTTTTGCTGAGTAGGCATTAAAGGGTGATTTTTTTTGCAGTTGAGGCAGGCAATAAATTGATAACTGACACAGATATTATTGAGACAGTGACAAGTAAGTGGTGAGAGATGTAAGGTGGGATTTATGATAATGCAGCCAGGGGTGATTATGCTTCTCTGCCAGTTCTTTATTGAGCTCACACTGCCGTTAAAATAGCCTATTAAGCTGGACTAGATCTTCCGTTTTAGCTTTGGTGGGTATTGAGGAAACCTGTTCATTAATGTTATTGTTGCCAATTTAAGAAAAGTATTTCCTGTTGTAGGCTATTTTAGATTGGTTTTGGGCCATAATCCTGAAAGACACAATTGCAAATCTTGAAATCTTGAAAAATCAAAATTTCTAATTCACAATCCAAAATAGACATTTATTTACATTTTTAATGGGGATTTAGTCAAGGAATATATAAACACATGACAGAACACTTCGTAGACCACTTTACATTATAAAATGCATATTAAGGAAAATTTAATCTTTCACAAATTCAGACTTACCAAAAACCCATCTTTTCATTTAGTGAGGAAGTTTCAGCAGTTTTATGTACTGATATATACACAATGTTTACACACAAAGTCAACTTTGTGGTAATGTTGCATTTCTGTAGAATCAAATTGGGGGAAAAGAAGCATCAAATAAATTAGAATTTTTTTACAAGTTTTTATACAGTTTATGCTGCCAGACTGGAAATAATGTGAAGATGAAATGTGTAGCATAGACAATTATAAAAAATAAAAAAATATATTGCTGACAACTGGGAAAAAGACCCTTTCAAAAAACAAAATTAAAAAAAGCAAAATACAGTTACCATATGATCTAGTAATTCCACTTCAGGGAATTTATGAAAAGAATATGAAATAATTAACTTACAGAGTTATATGCACTATGATGTTATTGGAGTGTTATTCACAATAGCTAAGATAAGGAATCAACCTAAATGCCCACTGATACATGAGTGGATAAAGAAAATGTATGTGTGTGTGTGTGTGCGTGTGTGTGTATGATCGAATAATACTCAGTTGTAAAAAAAAAAAAAGATGAAATTTTGCTATCTGCAGCAAAATAGAAGGGATTCAAGGGGATTATGTGAAAGAAAATAAGTCAAAAGCAGAAAGACAAATATTGGTTGATTTCACCTGCATGTGTAACAAAAGGAAACAATCAGATAAAATGGACAAAACAAAATCAAAATAATCCAGTGGATACTGTCAACAGAATTGAGGTTACCAGAATGCAAGAGGGTGGGAATGGGAATAAAAGTGAAGCAGAACTAATGGATGGTAAAGGGTGTTTGGTTAAAAAATAAATAATAGAAAAAAGAAAAAGTGTACTACAGGGATAGATCACGGGCAATTTCATGAAGGTAGTTTATTTTTTATTTATTTATTTATTTTTATTTTTTAGATTATGATTTATTTATTTATTTATACAAGCACTGGGTACAGTCAGAAGCGCGGGAGGGTGAGAGAATTCACCAGAGCCAGAGCAGGGAGCAGAGCAGGCAGAAGGACCGAAGTACACTGCTGAGGGGAGCAGCAGGCGGCAGGAGAGGTCTGCGTGCCATGCGGGACCCTCCTCTGGTGGCCGGGGAGCAGCCGGGGATGGAACCAGCGCCTCAGAGGCTGCGGGCAGGTTCGCAACCCAGCGCTGAACCGCTGCGCCACCGGGGAGGCCCTCATGAAGGTAGTTTAAAAGAGTTGGCCAAATGTCATGACTGTTAACTATATTTTTAGGCTTTCCACCACAAACAAAAGCTGCTTTTTTTCTTGTAGAATTCTCCTGGGAGAATATGTTCACATTCATTTTCTATGTGGTGCTGCTCTTTTTGAAATTATGTGATTCACTGTACACAGATTCACTATGCAGAGTATTTCCTGTTAAGTTTCCCATTTTCTGTGTCTTGCTTTTAGGTACCTGGAAATTCATTCCCCATGCACCAATATACAGACCATGATTTTGGCAGGAACAATACTAGTTATCAAATATCGTTGTGTGTCTTTTATCCTATCTTGCATTTAATTATTTTTGAAGCAGTCAGTAACTTCTCTAGCTTCTTCAGAAAAATATGACTTTAATTCATTAAAAGTTCTAGGAATTTCATCTAACACATACAGATGATGCATTTTATGTCAAAAGTATTGGGCCATTTGGGAAAAAACAAACTTTATTGGTCACACCTTGAAATTCATTTTAAAGAAGTCTTGATTATACTAAATTCCAAAGATTTCATGATTTCAGGAGTTAAATCCATTTTCTGCTGCAAAGTCCACTAAATCTTCAAAGAAGCATTTAAAAAATTTCACTTTTTTTCAGTTAATAAATACATAGTCAAATGGATAAGTTCTAGAATTTTTGCATCCAACAGGGACATGGGTTGTATATAGTTGTTACAAAACAATGGGGACACTTTTGAAAACACTATTCACTATCCAAAATGGAGCAGGTGTTAGTTTTTCTATGTTAGGTTTAGTGGTGAATATAAGAAACGTATTTTCTCCCACAGTCCTAACCTAGAATAGTTTACCATTTAATGTGTTTTGAAGTACTGGAGGAATCTCTCTATCAACAAGTATCTTTGATTCAGAGATCTTGAGCTATTTGAATTCTTTTAATTCTCCAGGAACTCTTTTTTTGAAGGGAAGCATGGCACTATGTATGAAGGGGCACAAGTAGTACATGATTAAATAATTTGACAGGGGATATTTGTATTTTTTGTCTGTGTTTTCACTTGTTTTGACTTTCAGGATCTCAATATTTGGTATTTTGATCTTTAGGGATTATGACTTTCTGGATCTTTGACATTTGAGATTGTGATCTTTTAGAATTTCAACATTTGCAATCATGGTGTTTGGGATTGTGTTTTTCAGTACTATGATCAGCATTTATTTAGGTTTTATGATTAAACCACTTCTGAATCTCTTCTTGATACTTAATGTATGATGGAAGAAGAGTTGACCATTGTTATGTCTTAGGTGTTTTTTTTTTTTTTTGTTAATTGGGGGAGCCACTTAAGCTCTAGAACTTGGATACTTGTATTTGAAAATAATGTTTATATAGTAAGTCATGTCTTCCTTCCCAAACTTATTTCTACCAATATAAAGATTCCATTATCTCCATAAATTAAAGAGTAATTGTTTGGGTAAAGTCACTCAATAGACTTGTAAAAACTCTTTGGTGTAAATCCTTGAAATTGAGAATAAGGATGATTGGGTAAAGAATAATCTTGCCTTTTGGTTTTATTCCCCATACAATTCCCACCCCCCTTATTTTGACCCTAATCCCTTCTCTCCTCCCTCCCCCCTTCCCCAGTAGTATGTCTCTGGTATACATTGCTTATTGATTTTGATTTTTTCTTTATTATAATTAGTCTTTTTCCTGGTCCATTATTTAGGTTTTCTAAATTCCTGCTATGAGTGAGACCATCCGGTCTTTTTCTTTTTCTTTCTGGCTTATTTCGCTGAGCACAATCCCTTCTAGCTCCATCCATGTTGCTGCAAATTGCATGAGTTTTTTTTTGATTGCTGAGTAATATTCCATTGTGTATATGTCCCACATCTTCTTGATCCAGTCATCTATTTTTGGGCATTTGGGTTGTTTCCATAGCTTAGCTATTGTAAATAGTGCTGCTATAAACAGGGGTGCAAGTGCCCTTTTGAATTAATGTTTCTGTGTCCTTTGGGTAAATACCAAGGAGTGGAATTGAGGGATCATATGGAAGCTCTATCTTTAGCAGACTGAGGAATTTCCATGCAGCTCTCCATAGTGGTTGGACCAGTTTGCACTCCCACCAGCAGTGCAGGAGAGTTCCTTTTTCTCCACACCCTCGCCAACATTTGTTGTTGCTAGTTTTTTTAATATGTGCCATTCTCACTGATGTAAGATGGTATCTCATTGTAGTTTTGATTTGCATTTCCCTGATTACAGGTTATATTGAACATTTTTTCATATGCCTGTTGGCCATTTGCATTTCCTCTTTGGAGAAGTTTCTTTTTAGCTCTTCTGCCCATTTTTTTTGACTGGATTATTTGTTTTTGTTGAGTCTCATCAGCTCTTTGGGAAAATGCATACATTGCGCAAAAAGGAAAAATGATGTAAGAATTGCATAAAATAAAATAAAACAGTAAAAAATAAAAAAGAATAATCTTGCAAGGCAGATGGATTTTTTCCCTAAAAAATTGGAGACCTGCAGTAGCTTTTAGTTAATAGATAAATAAAAAAAATAAAAACAACTTCAAGATATTTTTGGAGAATAATTTAGAATGAGTTTTAAAAATTTAGTTGCATTACCTTAACAAAATGCTCTCCATTTCTACTTACATATTTATGTGGACAGTTTCTGAGCACCTACATATTTGAAAATGAAAAATAGAAATGTAATTTTTGTCAGACATATCTCATTCTACTAGTGAGCAATATTCATGCACAGACAAATGGACTAATTGAAAAAGAAAACATCCTCATGTATCTCATTAGATGTTTTCTAATGAGAAGTTATTGTGGTAGACAAAGTTCCTAAGATGTCTTCCCAAGATTCCTGACCCCTGGTTATTCAATCAAGTACTAATTAGATACTGCTGTGAAGGGACTTTGGAAAATTAAATTTACAAATCAGTTGACCTTAAAATAGAGGTTTTATCTGTATTATCTAGTGAAACCAAGGTACTCATATGGACCCTTAAAAGTAGAAAAGAAAGCATTACTGGTCAGAGAGACATGGCAGAAGAGGAGACAGAAGAGCTATGGAGTGTGAGATGGATATGTTGCACTGTGGCTGATCCTGAGACTTAAGGCATCATCTGCAAGGATCAGGGAGGTCCAGCAAGGAAAGAGGGCCTCAGTTCTAGAGCTGTATAAACTTGAATTCAGTCATAAAACTTAAAGAGCCTGGAAATTGATTCTCTAGAGGCTTCAGAAGGAAACCCAGCCCTGGTGACTTCTTTATTTCTGCTTTGTCAGACCATAAGCAAAGGAACCAATCAAACAATTCTTTACCCTAAAATCTGACCCACAGAGCAGTGACATTAGAAATGTGCTGTTTTAAGCTGTTAAATTTATGGTAATTTGTTATAGCAGCAATAGGATCTATGTAGGAATTTATGTCTAATGATATCTACTTAATGAATTTAATGTATTTTATGTGTTGGTCAATTATAATCAACATTTAATATTTAAGTTGCTAACACTTTAAAGATATCTTTAACACATCTAACTATATAGTTATGGGAAACAATAAAGTTTAATTTTAGCTTACATACAATTTTTCAATAGAATAATAAAATAGAATAATAAAAAATATCATAAGGATAAAGTATATTACCTAGGGTACAGTTCTATAAGGGTAGTGGAATGGAAATAAGTACATAAGTGGTAAAAGGAATAATGTAAACATTTTTACTGTTGAAGAGCTTGTTAGTATATATTTAGAAGAGAAATAGATAAGCAGGGTTGTCAAAATCATATTTTATTATATTTCATTGGATAGGTTTAAAAGTTACCTCATGGTTTCTTTAAAATAATGTTTATAGTGTGCTAGCAATGATATATTTGCAACTATTTAAATTGATGGAATTTTTTGATATCAGTAACATCTTGAGTTGACAATAAGGTTTGGAGACCATTGGCTTGTAGGACTCCATTTTCAATAGTATGGTTTTCCAATTGGGGCAAACTTGGGAAAATTTGACATTTGGAAGGTTTACACACTCATAACAAGTTTATCCATTAAAGATCAATTGAACCTTTCTAGAGGATTCACATTATATGATTAACTTGTGAATCCAACTATAGTTTCTCAAGCAAATTAAAATGAAAAGATATAGGGGAGAGAAATAACAACTGGAATTGATTATACATTTGTCTCTGGTTTCAAGTCAATGTAGTTGCACTCTGAGTGAGAGCCCATGTTTCGTGTCATTTCTGAAAGCCGTGAGTACCTCTTCACATGGAGTTTTATTCTAGCGCTTAAACATACACATGGTTATTACATCATGGTCCTAAACACAAGTCAAGGCACTTAGCTGGTGCTCCAAAGAAGAAACACCACCAATTTCAGAACCTAACTCCTACACCTGATACAGGGGTGCTGCTGAGGGCACAGGCACCCCTGTTCTGGAAGAGACCAAGTCAGGGGATTTGGGTACAAAGGCAAAAGCTGTAAGTTCATCCAATAGTTGATCTTTTGTCCTACAGGCTTTAGCAGTCTGGTAAGTCTGCCCTTGAAGGACTTTACATTTAGTGATGAAATTCTTTTCTTTTTCTGGCCCCACCTTGGAGCATGGTTTTCCTTCTGATTGCCTTATCTCTGTTAATGCCTGGTCCAACTGCTTTGTCACCATGCAAGACACCCAGCCTCCTTTCTCCTCTCATCCCCTCATGTCATAGTGAAATCCCATTAAGTCTGCTTTCCAAGTTTAAAATTGTGTCCCTTCTCATTGTTTGCAAGACCAGATGCAATACAGGTGTATACTAGAGACTTTGTCCTGGTCTTTAATATTGTCTCCTTTGATTCCTCCCTTGAAATTCTCTGGAGCAGTATTTTAAACTGCAAATCTGCCCATGGCTTTATTTCACTTAAATCTCTTTTTCAAGACAATCCTAATCTTTCCTACCTCCTCTCAGCCATGTTGCTCAAACAGGCTGTATCTTATGTAAGAATGGCCTCTCCTCAGGTTCTCCTTATCCATCTAGGTGACTTGTCTTACTCTGTTAGCATCACAAACATGGTGGAAATGACAACCCCATCCTACCCCACCCTATACTCCCTGCTTTCCCTTTCCCCAACCAAAAGCATATTATGCCACCGGGAGAGAACTGGGCACTTCCCATGCACAGACCTTTTTTAAATTATGCAACAACCCAAATTAATTAGCTATTATTACTGCTTCTTTCCAGATTAGAAAGCTAAACTGAGAGATATAGAATAATTTGGTTTAGCTGGGTGGGTGGCCAGGATTCAGCGCCACAGGGATCTGTCCCCAGAGTTCTTTCATGAGATATATTTTGGAGTCAATGGACCATTTAACATCAGTTCACAACTGTAGGGTAAGGTAAAAAGTGATATCAGGCTTTTCTGCCCTCCCACCCTTAGGATTGATGACGGATCTCTGCAGTCCTGAATGCATGCCTGATGGCGGGCACCTGGAGTGGGGCTAAGACTGGCTTATAAGGGTGGTGTCATGGGGATGCCAGCAGAAGCAGAACCAGGAGAAGCAGAGAAACAGAAGCAGAACAAATGGAAGAACCACAAGGGAAGCAGAGAAGGCCGGAGAGCCCAGATAGAGTGAAGACTTGTTGGGGGCTGGGAGACCTGCCAGCCTCCAGGCCCCCCAGCACCCCCACCTGCCATGTACCTGGTAAATCCCAATAAAAGCTTGTAAAAGCCATCAAGGGCTCCAGGACTCTTCCTTTACCTGGTCTGCTGCATCAGAAAACCTGCACTGTCCATTCCTGCCACTGCAACAACTCAGCCCTACCCCTTGAGGGGAAAAGAACAATTGCTCAACTTTTCTACAACACTTACTTGTAAAATGAGGAAGACACACACACACACACACACACACACATACTCTAAAATTAACATGAAGGGTAACATAAAACTAGATCATTTAGGCCAGGAATATAGATTTTGGTTGAAGTTACACTGTCATGTTCCAGAACTTATAACTAGTGTGGATCTTGGTTGACTTCTGAGGTTTGGGCTCATTTGTACATAGAAGCAATGATGTCTGTTTGACAGAACTATTGTGAGAATTGAATCTCTTTGTTAAACGTGTGTTTATTGAGCTAGCTCCAAGCTAGGAATTCAATGATAAATAATATTTAAACAGTTTTTGCTAAGTGGTACACAGTTTACAAAGTGCTAATGTACATTAGCTTACTTAATCTTCACAGCAAAGGGAGGGTGCTACTTTTATTCTCATTTTATACATGGCAAGAATAAAGCCCATGAAAACTTGCACAGGTCACACAGCTGGTGATTGTCATATCTGGGAGTGGACTTCAGCCAAGCCGGTTTCAGCAGCTGTGCTTTACCCCTGTGCTGCATTGCTTTTTGGGGTGAGTGGGGGCCCTACGGTCACAGAGTTTACAACTAACACAGTACATATGTAAGGAAACAAAAAATTGCAAAATTAAGATAAGTTTATGAAGGGAATGAATAAAGTATGTGGCAGAGAACAATGGGGAAGGGGTATTGGAGATCATTCAAAAGGGGTGAGCAGGGAAGGTTTTTTTTTTTTTTAGGAAAGTGACATTTAAACCTGGATTAAATGAGATAGTGTGTTGATAAAGGGAAGTCTTTGCACATTGCCAATAAATATTCCATTTCTGTATATATTGAAATAAAATTTTGCAAAATTTTTCCTGCCCTGTGTGACCTCTCCCTGCTTTTGATCACCTCCAGCCTCATTGGGCTGGAACCTGCCTTTCTTGTTCAAGTGAAAGCTATGGAAAGTAATGAGAACTCCAATGCTTGAACAATTGACATAATAGGTGTTCAGATGTTACTTAGTTTACACACGGGCTCTTTTATTAGATAATTGAAAAAACCTAGCTATTTACAGGTGTTGTCACTTTCATGGCTTTAACAATTTGTTAGATTTCAAAAGCATCAACTTAGTTCTGTTGTTCACAGTGGCTTTGAAAAGGTGTTAAGACTTCTGGCAATTCATTGAGGGTTAGCAGTGTTTTTGCCTCTGCTTTTTCCTTCAAAATAATAGCTGATTTCTTTGGCAAACCCATCATTTCTAATTTAATGGGTAGTAGTACTTCAGTAATTGAACAAGCTTTTTGAAAGCCACAATGGCAGCTAAGGAAATTATAATAGAGGACTAAAATAAGATAAATGGAAAAAGGGACACATTACCTCTTTTTGCTCATCTGGTTGTTATTATTGTTAATAATAATAATAAAATTCAAGAAATTGATATAACTGTCTTTTCTATCATTGTTTAAATTGTCCTTGAGAATGTCATGTAAAATAGCAGTTGTAGCAGTGCAATGTAAATTATAGCACAGTAAAAAAAAATTGGCAATGGTGGGTTTTGCCTGACAATTGCTGCCTGATATTTTGAAAGCAAAAGAATCATTTAAATATTTGTAGGCCATTGCATGAAAAAATGAAAGGAAATCATATTTTCAGGTATGATTTGTTGTTCTCCTCTGATTGTGATTCATTTATAACAAGGGGACGGTGGCTGTGATGGCAGGCAGACTGTATGACGGCCCCAGTAAGCTCTGCCTTCTGATGTTTCCGCGCTGTGTTCTCCTCTCCCCACCTCCACAGTGTGGGCTGTGTTAGTGATATGGCAGTGTAAGGGCTGGACTGGCCACAGTGCAGGTTTTCTGATCCCATGCAGACCGGGTAAAGGAGGAGTCAGAGTCCTCAGTGGTTTTGCAGGTTTTTTATTTGGGGTTCACCAGGCATATGGCAGGCAGGGGTGCTGGCTGCCAGCCTCCCAGCCCCCAGCAAGTCTTCACTCTATCTGGGCTCTCTGGTGTTCTCTGCTTCTGCTTCGGGCTTCTTCTCTTTCGTCTTCTGCTGCTGCTTCTACTGCTGCTACTGCTGCTGCTGCTGCTGCTGCTGGCGTCCCCATGACGCCGCCCTTAAAAAGCACAGTCTTCGCTCAGCTGAATCCCATCTACCTATGCCCACACCCTATTCCAGGTGCCCGCCATCAGGCATGCATTCAGGACAAGGATCCATCATCTATCCTGATGGCGGAAGGGCAGAAAAGCCTGATATTTTCTTTACCCTACAGGCAGAAATAAAGGGATGCCGCAGAATGGCGAAACATGCTGGGCAGCCAGAATGGTAAATGTTCTCTATAACTAATGCTGTTACCCTGCTTTGGAGGACATATTATTTTGGGAATTAAAGATTTCTTTAATATTGGATGATGACTTTTATATGTTAGAAATTAGAATTCATGCTTTTTTTAAAAAAGATTTATTTATTTATTCATACAAGCACTCAAGCACTGGGTACAGTCAGAAGCGCGGGAGGGTGAGAGTATTCACCAGAGCCAGAGTGGGGAGCAGAGCAGGCAGACTGATGAAGTACACTGCTGAGGGGAGCAGCGGGTGGCAGGAGAGGTCTGCGCGCCATGTGGGAACCTCATCTGGTGGTGGCCAGGGATTGAACTGGCGCTGCAGAAGCTGTGGGCAGATTTGCAACCCAGCGCTCAACCACTGCGCCACCGGAGAGGCCCTAGAATTCATACTTTGAATGCATACTCTGGTAGCCAGTTCCATATTTAATTCTCCTGTCTATTAAGGTGCTGTGCGCTAAAATTTTCACAGCCTTGATCCTTTCTCCATTTGTGGACACATTTTTATGCAAAAGAATTAGAATCATGGGATTTTTGAGTGGTATGGGATTTTTGAGTGGTATGGGCAAATAGTCCAGAAAATCCCAAAATAGTCTGTGTGGTTGTAGGGTATGGTAAAAAAGTATCAGGCTTTTCTGCCCTCCCACCATTAGGATTGATGATGGATCTGCAATCCCGAATGCATGCCTGATGGCGGGCACCTGGAGTGGGGTGTAGGCATGAATAAATGGGTATACCTGGGCTGAGAGACTGGGCTTATAAGGGCGGCGTTATGGGGATGCCAGAGGAAAACAAACGGAAGAGCAGAATAGAGCAGAGAGAACGCGAGAGAAGGCCGGAGAGCCCAGAAAGAGTGAAGACTTGCTGGGGGCTGGGAGGACTGCCAGCCTCCTGGCCCCCCAGCACTCCTGCCTGCCCTGTGCCTGGTAAATCCCAACAAAAGCCTGAAAAGCCAGAAAAGCCACCGAGGGCTCTAGGACTTCTACTTTACCCCATCTACTCGAATCATAGAGATCCTGCTCTGTGTCATCCTGCCCCCTACAGTGGTATTGTAGGATAAGTGAAAGGTATCAGGTTTTTCTGCTCTCCCACCATTAGATTAAATGCATGCCTGATGGCAGACACCTGGAGCAGGGTGTGGGCATGCACAGGTGGGTGCACCTGAGCCAAGAGATGGGGCATATAGGTGTGGTGTGGAGTGTACCTCAGGGCAGAAGTACCTCAGGGAACGGCTGAGAACAGTGGCGAACATGAAAAGAGCTAAAATACCAACACAGCTGCTTGAATTGGTGATGAACTTAACCCTGTTTGGGATGGTTGCATTACAGGTACATGCTCGAGGGAAGCTTTTTGAAAATATAGATTCCTACCCTACCCCAGCCCTATACCTACCCCACCCACTCAGTGTGGTGGGAGTTTCAGTTTTAGTTGCTCTCCATTCTCCAAGAGGGTAAAAAAAATCCTAGCTTCTCCTACATGCCTTGTAAGGAATCTCTTGGAAGAGATTGTGCCATTTTCCTTCCAAGTCAATGACGCAGCTCTCAAGTGCTGATCATTTGCTATGTTTTCACATAGATCAATAAGACTTAGGATCCTGCTTGCTTAGCCAGTATGATTAATGTAGTGAGGTGCTTCCAAGGACAGCACCCATTCTACTCCCCCCTCCCAAGGCATTGCCTAGGCTTGTGAGACCCTGAAAGAATTATTGGGTCTTCCTTGCCCCTTAGGAGGTTTTGATGTTTTACACATGCTCCCCTAGAAATACCTAGGCCTCAAGCTGTGCTGCCCTGTTCTCCAGTGTTCTGCATCTATTGTCTGTTCCAGGGTGGATTCACCTGCCTCCTCATGCACAACATTTCCCATCTATGGACTCACCTTTGATTCCTTTCAAAGTGTAAACCACAAATGCTGGTTACTTGCAGCTTATTTACTTACTGCAAGTTAGTATTCAAGTAAACGCTTACCTGGAGGTAAGAATACCAGAAAGAATCAAATTGAAAGGCTATCAGTGGTAACATAGAGATGGTAGTAGGTGGTAACATAGAGATGATCAGAGAAGGGTGGCGAGTGCCATGTTTGAACTGTGGAGCACACTCAGTCTAAGGGGGCAGTTGCTATTCCTGTCTGTTGATCTCGTTGTGAAATAATGAGATCATTATTTGCCCAATCTTCCTATTTTTTCAAGAAAGATAAAACTTTGAACTTTTCAATAAACACGGGATATCTTTACTTGTAAATATTGTCAAGTAACATTTAAAAAATATCACACTGTAAGTTTTACATTTGGAAAACAGATTTGCACTGTGGGTCACTTTGTCTAGAATTTAGCAATGCAGGTCCTGCTAACTCTCCTGATGAAGAAAGGGAGTGAAATCCCTTTTGATTTTATTCCAAGGCGTATAAAGCAAAGAGAAATCAAATAACAAGAGACCCTTTACTTCTTCAACAAATCACCCTCTTATGTCAATTATCATATTGCAGGGATTAAGTGATAAACTGAATAATGATAATATACAAAGCACAGTATCTGGCAAATGCCGGCTGTTTAAACAATGTTTAGCTGTTAGCTCATACCCTTGAGTCTATTTCTGTGCTTTCTATTCTATTCTGCTTGCCTATTCCTTCACTAAGGCCAAACTCTTTATCATTGTATCATGTGTAAGTATTTGATAGCACAAATCTTAGAAAGGTCACAGAAAATTATTTAAGTAAATTCTTTTAATTTACTCACCTACCTGCATATCTTTCAATAGATGAAATCAAAATCATTCTCTTTTCATTGGAAGAGATTATAGAATTAATCTAGCTCTCACAAATGAAGACACTGAGGCCAGAAAGATTAAGTGGCTTGCCTACATTTTTCCAACCTGTTGGTGACTGTAAAATTAGAAAAGACATGTTTTTATTTCTTTCCAGGTCTTTTGTCTACATGGAGCTTTTGCAACCCTCTATGTACTTTTGGGATTCTGATATTTCAATCTTCCAAGCCATTCCACATGGTTAAGTCATTAGGTAAAAAGGATCCTGCATGCAGGCTACCCTGGCAGAGTCATATGCTAACCTGTTAGTCCACATTAGGTTCCTCAGGTTCCACTGGGGTGTGGGAAGTGGTGCCAGGCCCAGTTAATCTGTGTTAGCTGCAGTGTGGAAATAGCACACCTGGCTGACAGGTAGATGTGCTATGAGGAGGTCTTGAAGATAAATCACTAATTTCTTGCCTTTTCTTCTGATCTTCATTGTCACAATGGTATAAGCAGGGAAATAGAGTGAAAATGATGGATATTAGATGCAGCAATGTGAACAGAATTAGAGATCATTAGTAAACATAGAATTTTCCTATTTAAATAGATGAAAGCTAATTGAAACTTGATTTTATAAAATGTATTTGCTACCTCTTTCATCATCAAATACAATCCTAAGGATTGTGCATCATAGATTTCCAGTTTTTGTTTGATCTACTTTTTTTCCCCATTGGAGGACATTAGAAACTCATGGCTATAGCTAGGAATCAATTTAAAACATGTGAAAATGCCAAGAACAGTGCCAAAGGAGAGTGCCAAGGTAGTGGAAAGGTCACTGTGGGTTCTCACCCATGTGTTCAATTGCAAAATATCACTCAGGCTCAGGGGCCAACAATAACAGGATGTATTTAACAAACAGGAGATTGGGAGACATAGAGTTTCTAAGGCCACAAGTGACCAACTGTCTCACCCTAGATAGTGTCCACGGTGCCCAGTAGTCCCAAAGAAAGTTTGCTTGTATAAGATGGCACTACGCCATCAACAAGGTAAGGGAGATGGTGGCACACTGGCAAGCAATGGGCCAGGACCCAACTTATGGTAGCAGCTGGAGGTGCTCATAGGTACACCACATTAGCTTACAGCAACAGCCTGAAAGCTGGGTTGGACAGCACTGGACCCCATACTGGATGGCAATAGCAGCAACAGCACCAGGAGTTGGTGCCAGATGATCAGAACAGTGGACAGCTTGCAAATGTGGCTAGACAAAAAGAGCTGGTCACAGGTCAACAGAGCTGGTTAGCACTTGTCAGTGGAGCTGCTCACCACTGGTCACTGGTGACTAGCAGTGTTACAGCTCTCTGTGAGTTGTTGGCCTACACCAACATAACAGTATAAGCCAATAGCAATCAGCTCTTTTTGAGACACTGGGCCAGGCCAGCAGTGCTCTTTGCAGGCAGTGTCAGAAGCAGGGCCAGATACAGGTGCAAGAGTTGGGTCTCTGCGGAGGTCAGTTGAGGGCTGCTGAATCCCACAGAGGTCATCTGCTTAATTCTTTTTCTTCAGAGGCCATCAATTGAGTCCCTCTTCTTTCTTCAGAGGCTGGGAGCAGAATTCTTCTCTCTTCTAGGTCAGGAGCAGAATGAATCCAGGCTGGCTCTTGCCTGGTCTTATATCCTCGAGTCTGATTGGACTATTTTCAATCCTAAGCATCTGATTGGAGCTGATTAGCACAAGTCAGCTCACTTCCATTTTTCAATCTGAATAATTAACTCGCCATCATGAATGAAACTGAGTTTGAGCTTTATTGGTCCAATGAGTTTGAACCTGGTCCATGTATAATCCAGGTGTCAAACACAAAAGGGGAAAGTCCAGGGTCTGCACAGACTGGACCTGCCCTAAGGTCAGGGTAGGTTTATGCATTGGTGGGCTCCAAGCAGCCAAGGCTAGAGCTGGCCTCCATGGGGCTGGAGGTACCCCTTCAGAGGGGCTGGGTATAACAATGAAAAGTGCCGGGGAAATGCCTGCAGCAGCCCTTGCCACATTTGTATCCACTGAGGTATCTGTTGACCCAATGGCTGAAGGTCTGTGAAGGTTATTGCTGGCTCATTTCTTGGTCTAGTCCATAAACCTCTTAGGTGCAGACTGTTGCTGTTGATCCTAGAGCACCACTCGCAAGGACACAGAATCCCAACTTCCAAGTCACTTCTGGTCTCAGACAACAATAGTGAGACCAGGTCACTTAGATCCCACATGATCATGTGGAATTCCAGTAGCTCCTAACCTGGAACACACAGAGGTAAAGTGGGTGCTGTCGCTCATATGACATTTACTTCTCTGCCTTTTCTGACTCTGCTAAGTCCTTCATTTCTTTCTTAAGACCTTTCAGGAAGTGACACTGAGAAAGATAAGAATATTGAGCTGAGGCTTTTTAAAATTCAATTATCACAATCTGGGACAAATAACACCTATGCCTTGAATTTGAGTAACTTATTTGCTGGACTACAAAGGGATAATTTTGATAAAATTATGTTTTTGAAGTATTAAGTCTTTACTGCTTCTATTATTCAACTGCAGTATTTTAAATCTGTTGTCTTAGGGAGAGCAAAAGGAAATCAGAAGAATCTGAATGAAAAAATAAAGTGAAATCGGTTCTTAGGTTTTTTGTGTTAAATGCTAGACCTGTCTTATCCAGTATGGTAAGCTGTAGCTCTTAGCCATGTAGCTATTTATGTTTAAATTAATTAAAGTGGAAAAGCCAGTCCCTCATTTGAACAATTAAAGTGCTCAGTAATGAGGTGTGTCTAGCCTCCTATATCTATAGTTCAGAATTACAGAAAATTCTGATCATAACTCTGCGTTATATCATAATAGGTAACCAGTAAAAGCAAAGTTTTTAGCTTCTGGGACTTGGAAGGATTTCCCTGACCATGGGAAGGCATTAGGAAGGAAAGAGAATGGGGGCACCATTTGATAGGGGTGAAGTTCACCTCTAGAGATAGTCAGTATTCACTGGAGAAGGATGTCCACTGCTGGCATCTGGGATTCGTGTGGGCGCTGAGGTGGTATCCAAAAACCATCTGGTCTCCATTCAAGATTTTGCCATAGACAGTCTGACTCAAGAGTTGTGTCAAGTGTTTATCCCTGAGGCATGAGTCACAGGAGGATTGTTGGTCCATGTCTGGCTTCAAGGCACTGATGGTATTAATTTGAAGTGTGATGCTGTGGGTGGTATAGATGGCACAAAGTTTAATAGAGTGATTTAGGAGGGTGGAAAGCAAGTTGCTTAGAGCTTTTCTTTTCTTTTCTTTTCTTTTTTAAAGTGTTGAATAACTCCATAGTCAACTCTAGAAGATTTAGCAAAGTTACCATTAGGAATTCTCCAGATGTTCCCAGAGGATTTCAGTTGCTCTGTCAACCATGTTGTATCTGAGGTTTGGGGGAATGAAAAGTGAAGACAGCAACTGGTGGTTGGATGTAACTCTTGGAGGTTGTCATTCTGAGCTCTGCCTCTTGAGTTAGAATGTTCCTGGATTTCAATGTGGGGATCAAAATTTTATCCCCAAGGGACTTCTGCTTTTCCTAATGCATATTTATCTGTTCCTGCTCTTCCTCTGTTCTAGTAGACCACAGGACAATTCTCTCATTAAAATGTATCTTCACTTTCCCTCATGATCTATTTTTATTAAATGTTTGGGGCTGCCCTGGTGGCGCAGGGGGTTAAGCGCAGCCCTGTGAAGCTGTCTCCAGCCTCTGCAGCATGAGTTAGATGCCCAGCTGGCCAGGGAGCTAACCCACAAGGCGCAGCAGACCTCTCCTGTCTCGCCCACTGGCCTCCTCAGCAGTGTACTTCAGTATATTTGCTTATTCTGTTCCCCACTCTGTCTCCTGTGAATCCTCTCACCTCCCACGCCTCTGGCCTGTACCCAAGTTCTTGTATGCATAAATAAAATAAATGAAAATGTTTGATTGTGATCTCTCAGCCCCATGAACAGGGCTGAGAGAGGAAATCAAAAGAACCAACAGAAGCAAGATAGAATTTAAGAGAAGCAAGACTGGGGGACGCAGGGCAGCAAGGCACAAGTACCCTGAGTGTCCAGAGCAACTCATTTTTATTGAGACACACCGCCCCCTTGGTTGGTTATAAGACAAAGATTCATTCTTTTATTTCTTAGTATTCAGCATTATTCTAGCATACATTCACTGCCAAGATTCTGCGTTATCAGGTTTTTCTGTTCTCTATCCTAAGCTTGTTTTTTCTAAAGCCTAGCTTTGCTGATACAAGGAAGGATATCATGGTCTATACCTGGGCCAGCTTTCCGGCTCCATGCTGACCAGCATTCCAGTCATGACCTCAATGACCCTCTTGTCTCAGCACTGCGGGTTGTTGTTTCGTGTAGCACCACACTGATAAAGACATGGGAGTCGTGGAGCAGGCTGCACAAGGCAGGATGCTGCTGAGAGAAAGATCCTGGCCATTTTTATTGATAGAATAATCATAGAGCATCAGCTACGTGCATTAGGAGGACAAGGAGAAAAGGATGGTGAAACTCAGGAACGTTATCTAGGGCCTGAGGGACATGAGTCTGCTGACCATGTTATTAGCTTGATGACCAAGTGTTGTAATCAAAACTAGACCCCAGACCCCAGGCCACAGTCCTAATCTTATCAACAAGATATTCCACTGATCAGCTTCTGGGGTCCCTTGTCATACATTGGTCTTCGGCCCCCCAGGCGTTCCCGGTCATACCTCATGATGCATACCCTTCCCAGAGTGTTCAAGCTTTCTGCTCTTGATTGATATGAAAGGCATCTTGCAAGGTTTGGCTCATATGACTGTGACTGGACAGTTCTGACCTTTGTATAGGAATGCAGAACTGCAGGTAACCACAATGGTGGTTGAACAGGCCGCTTAAATCTAGCAGCCACTTAAGTCTAGCAGACCCATAGCAGGTTCCGGGGGTCTCCAACACCTTGTCCCATTGCTGTTTAGCTTGGTGCCATGGACCATGTCTGAGCTGGGCATGAAATATAGTGCAGGATAGGTGCAAATAGGAAAGAGCTAACAATCAGCCCAGGCTGATTGTTAAAAACCAAAACCAAAAAACAAAAACCAAAACAAAACAAAACAAAAAAAACACAAACAAGTGAGAAGCAAAGAACTGAAAGAACAGATGTGGTTGTCTAAGAACCATTTGCAGATGAATGGAATGATGGAATATAACCGTTTTTTGAATGATTTTAGATGGAAAGGATTGTGGCCTGGACTTCTCATTCACCTGTTAGACGTGACCCCAAATTGTTTTTCGAGATGAATTTTACCTGTGAATATGGTCCTATTTTATATGATATCACTCTGAAAACTATCCGCTTTTTTTTTTTTTTTTTTTTTTTTTTTTTGTGGTACCCTCGCCGGCCGCCAGGGAACGAACCGGCACCGGAACGAACCGGCACTTGCGGAGGCTGTGGGCAGCCCCGCAGCCCAGCGCTCAACCACTGTGCCACCAGGGGAGGCCCCGAAAGCAATCTGCTTTTATTTAGTAACTTATCTCCATTAAACTCTTTGTTGACCCAAGGATGTCATTGCATTGACTGTTAAAAAGCACAGGTTTGCGAGGCCTCCCTTGGTGGCACAACGGTTGAGCGCTGGGTTGTGAGGCTGCCCGCAGCCTCTGCAGTGCCGGTTTGATCCCCGGCCACCAGTGAGGGTCCCACCAGGAAAAAAAAAAAAAAAGCACAGCCACATGTAATTTCTGCACAGGAACTTAAAGAACCATCCATCTTGTGCCTTAAAATCTCACTATAGGCAAGTATTGCTGCTAGAGACTATCTGAAGGCTCTAGAACCATCTAGTCCTTTTTATTGTGTAAACCAATAAATCTATCCCAAATATTTAATTAACCTCTTTATACTTGCAAGTAACAGAAAACCACTCTAACAATGAGAAACTGGATTTATTTGAATAATACCAGGGCAACTCACACAATTAGAGAAGCAAATGAAAAGTCAAGTTCCAGGAAGGCCAGGACCCAGGGATTTCAGCAGCAGTAAGATTTTTCTCTAGGAAGCTTCTATATGATGATTCAGTTTCTAAACCCTGATGACTGTATTTCTGTTCAAGATTCAGATTCAGAGAGGACAGTTTTGTTTTTTGTATGGACTTGCTTGAATCAAATATATCTATTTTTGGATCAGTCAGCTGTGGTCAGAGAACAAGGAGATGTATGTGTAGATGCTCCTAGTCAATGATGGACTGGATCACCACCTGACCAGTGTCTAATGCACTGACACCACAGTAATTGTTCCCCTTTCTGCACCTCTAAGCTCATTAATCTATCCTCTCCTTTCACGTGTGCAACAAGAAGTCCACCATTACACACTGCAGCACTTACTCATCTTTGCTGGCTTTTCTAGCACCACCAAGAAAATTGGAGGGTAGGTGAAGAGAGTCCTCAGGATGTTTCTTCCCAAATCCTCCTGAGTGCAGGGCTGCTTCCTGGGAGGAGGTGCTTTCCATCAAAATCATAGCACTCTCTGGGTGGTGCCTCCTCCACATCTCCACCAGCAAAACTAAATTCCTGCAACTCTACAAGATCTAACAACTTCCTAATGTTACTATATTTTGGGTGCCTCAACACCTTTTTTTTTTTTTTTTAAGATTTAGTTATCCATACAAGAACTCAGGTGCAAAAAGATGCAGGGGGTGAATGGATTCATCAGAGACAGAGTGGGGAGCAGAACAGGCAGATCTTCTGAAATACGCTGCTGAAGGGAGCAGGGGCAAGGCAGGAGAGGTCTGCTGAGCCTTATGTGTTGCTCCTGGTCAATGGGGTATCAGACTCATGCTGCAGTGGCTGGCGATAGTTTGATAGTGCTGTCTATAACCCCTGCACTACAAAGGAGGCCCAACATATGTGTCCTTGTCTAGCTCATGTCTTTATGAGTAGCTTCTTTATGAAAGTTTGTTTATTGAAAACATCCCAGTGAATTCTAATTAATTGCAGAAACTTAACATTAACAACCTGACTTAGCCATACCAAAAAAGAGGTACATCTGGCTGACACTACATTGGCCATCATAAAACTGTAGAGTTTTGGTGTGAGAACATTAACTCCATTAGGAGAAATGCATAAGAAACAATGTTATCACATATTTAGCTGTTTTGCCATAAGCATGTTGTTGGAATGTGTAGGGAACATGATCTTACTGGGTCAAAATCCCTTTACGAATCACCCATCTCCAACTCTGAGTCCATGTGAATCCGGAGCCCGATCCCCACACCTCCCAGCCCTCGGGAGACAATAAGGACCTTACCTTGTCCACACTGATTGATTATAGCTAGGCATGTTAGACAACCAGAATCAGTCCCACGATTTCTGCTGTATTAGTTGGGGGAGGGCTCTTTGTTCCTCTTAGAGTTGCAAAGATGGCAGAATAGAAATTTGGAAATATTGCTAGCCATTGCTGTTTCCAAATGGGGAGAGTCTTCTTGAGAATAAAGCCACGCAAAAGAAAACATACAGGCAGAGTCTGACAGCATTGTTTGAGAACCTGAATCTGGCAATGACTGAAATTTTAGATTACCCTCTTGAATTTTTAGTTGCAATTAGTCAGTAAATTCTCTTTTTTGCTTCAGTCAGATTGAGGTGAGCTTTCTATTATTTGTAACTCCTGAGAGTTCTGACCCATACAAAATAGTGATAATTTTCGCCTCTTTTTTGAGAGTCCTCAGAATTTTTTGGGAGTCTCAGATTCATGGATGGCTTTCCCCTTCTGAGAAAATGCTTTCTTTTATGAGCACTGTGTATCACATATGCAATTCTGCTTTGGGCAGAAAGCTCAGACCAAGTTTTTGATTTACTCCCCGTCAGTAGATAGAACTTTATCACATGTTTCTTCTTTTACTGTGCCAACATTACTTATATCTATTTCTCATTTTTCTCCTTTTATTACTCTTTTGTCCTGATTCCATCACCAGTTTTTACTTAATTTTACCCTGTTTTATTTTATCTCTGTAAGCTTGTCTAATTTTCTTTTTAGCAAAGGCAATAAATAAGTAAGTGAATAAATAAATAAATAGGCCAAATGAGGAGAAAATTCTGTAAGGTTCTGTTTACATTTCTATTGTCAGTGAAGAACATCTGTTTCTTTTGAGTAGATTTCTCCTCGGTGTATTGCAACTATCACGGCCTGCCTGTGAGAGATAATGTGTATAATCTTGCATTTCTTAGTAGGCTTGAGGCTTTACTTAATCTCTTTGCCAAAAAAAATTATTGTTTTGAGGGGAGAGCACAGCGTCTTATTTAGGTTGTTATATAATTTCCCCTCACAACAAAAAATGTAAACAGGTTTACCAGAAGTGGGCCAAGTATATAAGGGAACATCTGCCTAAATTAATGGTTTTGGCATTTACTCTGTAAAATCTTAAATTTTCTTTTTATATATTTCATAAATGTGAGTCTTTTGTCAAGGAATGTCTTCTCATACTCACTCCTTCCCAGAGGATTTCTTTACCACTGCGATAGTTCAGCCCATTTCCTTGTGTTCCTGGGTTTGTAAACTTCCACAGCATCAACACCCATTGCTCCTCTCATCAACACTCATTGCTCCCTACAGCTTCTGTAGGGGCAGGATGATATCTATGATTGGGGCAGACCAGATGGGTAAAGGAGGATTCCTGGAGCCCTTGGTGGATTTCTCACACTTTTATAGATCTTTTACATGTAGAGCAGCAACCAGGTACATGGCAGAAAGGGGTTCTGGGAGGGCCAGGAGGCTGGAAGGCCTCCAAGTCCCAGGCAAGTCTTCACTCTTGGTTTCTCTGGATTTTTTTCTCCCCTTCTCTCTCCTGTCTCTTTACTCCTGCCTCTCTCCTACTTCTTTCCTTCTTCTGCTTCTCAGTGGAATAGCTCAATACTGCTGCCATGGCCCACAGCTGTAAACAACATAACTTATAACAATGTAACAAATGCAGGTGCCCCATCAGGCTGGGCAATCCTAATGGTGGAAGGGCAGAAAAGCCTGAAAACCGTTTACCTTACAGATGCCCCACATGTTGCCAGAGCAGTGCTCCATAATCACTTGGACAGCTTGCTAGAGTCGGATCAGAATCCCTCCACAAATTCTCATGATCTGTTTATTCACTTCCATGTTCCCAGTACAGGTTCTTCACAGTGACACTTGTCTCCTTGCTGTTCACAACAAAATTTTGCTCATACTTTCCTAGCACCTCAAATATCATCTCAAAAAAGCACTGTAGGGTGCTATATACTCTGGCCAGTTCCCAAAGCTATAGTTGATCATATGATTGAGAAAATCTGATATTTTGGCTAACAGTTTTGGTAATTGAAAATCTCTTATAGAAACTGACTCACATATTGGATATCTTCTTTGGTCCCCAGCTATAACTAATGTCAATACTTTGATTTATCTTAGAGTCGTATATCTGATGTGGTAATTGGCACTTGACTTTTATAAATATGAATTTGTTCAGGTTTTTTTTCCAATATTTTATTTAGGAAAATAGAAAACATGACTATTTTCCAATATTTTATTTAGGAAAATAGAAAACATGACTATTATTTATCTTAAGAGTATTCAGTAGGAAATATGCTCTAAGGTATTTCATGGTAAATTGGGTATATATGTAATATATTTATTAAACTTTGTAATCATGTTTAGGCCCTGCTAACAACTTAATGGAAGATTTGGCTATACTTCCTAATCTCTTGTTGCCTTTGCTTCCTAATATATTAAATGAAATTTCAGTGAGGTGGAGTTAATGATGCCTGAGCTCTATCCTGACAGTGTGGTGATGTTTACTAAAGTATATTACTATGTAAATGGCACTGACATTTGTAGAGTAATTACTATGAATGGTCACAAATTAAGCTGCTCTGGGAAAATGAATATCCTGTTTTATTCATGGTTGACATATAGTCCATATATTGCTTATCAATTGTCCAGCAATTTAAAATAATATGATAGTTCCTAAAGTTAACCTTCACAGCCTTGATGATTTAGAAGGCAATATTGATACTGTAATGTGATTAGTATATTATGAAAATCAAATTAAAGAGTATAGCACTAAACATTAAAAATGGGAGAGATTAGATAATTATCCCTCCATCTCTTTGAAATTATTTTAATTTGATTAAAATTATTATTTGGTAATTTAATATTAACCATAAAAATAGAGCTCAGGAACTTCAGTATGTTTATTTTGACTGTTCTACTGGCTTAGACCATGAACAGAAAGAAATTGATAAATTACAAAAATGAATGTGATAATATCAGTCTACAAATATGATTAGTGAGGAATAGACTTAAAATTTAAGTCTTTTTTGTTCATTGTCCTAAAGGAAAAAATCTTGATCTAATGGTTACAATGTGTGTATGTGAATTAGAACTGAAAGGTATCTAGTTTGTATTCACAGAGGAGTAATCAGGTATGTTAACTAAATCTGGGGAAATCATCAAGGGCAGAAAATGGCCATATTATCATCTTAAAAAACAAGCTATTTTGAGTGGACTTAAGGTTATTATAGAATATGGAAATTTTGACCAAGGACACAGTGAAGTTCACTGTTATTTTCCATATCATCTGATGATCTTACCTTTCAAGTGATGCTTGTTGGCTTTTAAAATATTTCCTGTTAGCAATTATTTTTATATTCAAGTCACAGTATTCAGGATACTACAGCTTTTGATATTTGAATTTAATATCCTTATAGGACAACTGCTGAATCCATTAGTTAGCCATCTGGTTTAGGGTGGTTTGCCTGCCATTTCTTTAAGATTTGAAATTCTTGAAATGTTTGGTACTTATGATCATTTGCATTTTAAATGTGTGCATGCATGTTCATGTATATACTGACATCTTGCTATAATATTTCACTCTTTTAAAGCTGAACGAAGTGAATGACTTCCAAGAAGATTTAGTAATTAAAATGCCGAAGTGATCGGATAACAAAGTTTTGTCCCCAAAAGTATCAGTTTCTTGTGGCTACTGTAACAAATTGCCACAAACAAGTGGCTTCATGGGAGACTCCTTTTCCTTGTTTTTTCTATTTGTGTTCATATTATTTGCCTTGGAGACCCTGGCCCAACTTCAAAGTGACAGTGTCATGTCTTGCTCCAGTCTTCACATTGCCCTCTGTCTAATTATACTTAAATCTGCCTCCGTATCCATCATATAAGGACCCTGACAGTGACATTTAGGACACACCCAAATAAGCCAGGATGTTCTCTCCATCTCAAGACTAACAATTATACCTGTAAAGTTATTCTTTTCATGTGAGATAACATTCAGTTTCTAAGGATTAGGACATGGATATTTTGGGAGGCCATTATTCAACCATCCAGGAAAGGGTTAACTCAGCAGACCTGAGTTGCTCAAACCCTATACATTCCCAAGGTCCGTATAACTATCTCTTGCTCTGGCACCTAGAGGTGATCTCTGAGACCTTGTATTAGCCTATTTATGAGTTTCTTTAAATACCTGAGTTCTTGAGTTATATGACATAGTTCATACAAACGTAAGATTTATAAAAATATCTGCTTTTGTATTCCTTTGGACCACACTATCAGTTTGTCCACTCAAAATTGGGTGTTAATCAACTGAGTGCTAAGCTCAGTCTGCTACATGCCTGTGTGAAAGCACCGTTATAAATTCCCTGGAGATCAAGACTCATTTGAGCTTATCTGGTTGGCAACACATAACTGTCACACATTGTTATGGAGAGAATTATGCAATGTCCATGCAAGACTCCATAGAGAGAGGACACTAGTTGTTTGTGCCTGGGTTCTCCTGGACTCTGCCTTCTATGCCTTTTCTCCTTGCTGTTTCAAATCTGTCTTTTTTTTCACTGCAGTAAACTATAACTGCATGTATGAAAGCCCTTCTGAGTCCTGTGAATCCTTCCAGCAAATCATTGAGCCCAAAGTGGACTTCAGGATCCCTAATACATCAGCTTACCCACCAAGTTAGTCAATAAACATAGAATAAGGGTTCTAGGTGTATATTCAATAGACTGCTCAAACACTCTCTATATACATATATAAATATAAATTAAGCATCTTTGGTAAAAGTTTAATAATTGCAAATTGAGACATTTTTAGTGCATATAAACAAAATTCTGATACCATGTGTACACAAATTTATAAGCCCAAATCTTTGATAAATACATGGAAATGCCATACATGTCTCAGAAGTTTAAAAATATATTCTTATAAGGCTTTTAGGAAAAAACAGAAATGATTAGAATTTATTTATTGTACTTTCATTGCCAGTTCATCCAAATCTCATACAAAGATAAGGAACCCGGCATGAATTAGATTCTCTTTCTCATTTGTGATAACAACCACTATTTAATGAGATAAAAAAAATTGTAAGAAAATTATTTCCTTTCTCTTGGGAGCAAATGGTGTTCATAAAAGTGTCTGAGATCATAAGACCCAGTTCGAAGCCTAGATTTGGGTGGAATGTGACAGCATATAAAAAAGGAAAGAGGTATTGTTTTCTGGAGGGAAATGGAGCAAGCAAGATAGATGTTTGCATCAAGCTCTTATCATTTTAACAGTCTACATTACCAAATCTTCAGTGAAATTATTTAGGGAGGTTTTTTTTGTTTGTTTGTTTAATTTGTGTGCGTGTGTGTGTTTGTTTCATGGCAATCAATGAATGACTAAACTTTATACCTAATTAATTTAGGGCAGAGTTATGGTAAATATGTGATTATTACAAAGAGGCATATGTTGAAGTTTTAGAAAATAATCCCAAGTGTATTATTCAGGGTTCTCCATATATATATATATATATATATATATATATATATATATATTGATATATACAAAATAGAAACACACATATACACACACCCAAGAGGAATTTACTTACATACTGATGGAGCCCCAAAACTCTCCCATGACCTGCTGGTGACTTTCCTGAAGAACCAGGAAAGTCATAGTTCCAAGGAACGTAGAAAAATAATAAGAAACTCTTTTTTTTTAAAGATTTATTTATTTATAGAAGAACTGGGGTACAGGCCAGATGTGCGGGAGGGTGAGAGGATTCACCAGAGACAGAGCGAGGACCAGAACAGGCAAACTGATGCAATACACTGCTAAGGGAAGCAGCGGGTGAGACAGGAGAGGTCTGCTGCGCCATGCGGGACCCTTGCCCTGCTGGCCGGGATCGAACCAGTGCCGCAGAGACTGAGGACAGCTTCACAGCACTGTGCTCAACTGTCTGTGCCACCAGGGGAGTCCCAATAATAAGAAACTCTTACACAAGTTATTCTTTCTTCTTGAAATTTCTTTCACCACTTTGCTTTACAAAATACCAACTTTAATACCTGTTTATGCTAACCAAAAGAAATTGGAAGAGGATTTTCACTTTTATGACAAAATGGCAAAAAATGAAACTAAAATGCAGCTGTCTAGAGGCAGTGGTACCCCAAGCAGAGAGAATAGCCCTGACAAACTCCTTCCCTAGGACCCACTGTGTACAGGCTGTGTATGTCTCATGTCATTCCTGCTTTTACTGTATGTCAGTATGATTTTAGGTGTGGTTTGGTAAGTTATTTTGGGGGTTTGGGAATGTTCAAATATTTTTCCCTGTAAAATAATAGCAATTGCTTCTTCCCTTTGCTCCATTTCATCTTTTTTTTTTTAAATTTATTTATGCATACAAGAACTCGGGTATAGGCCAGAGGTGCAGGGAGCGAGAGGATTCACTATAGACAGAGTGGGTAGCAGAACAGGCAGACTGACTGAAATACACTGCTGAGGAGAGCAGTGGGCAAGACAGGAGAGGTCTGCTGCGCCATGTGGGTAGCTCCCTGGCTGGCTGGGGATCACATTTGTGCTACAGAGGCTGTAGATAGCTTCACAGTGCTGTGCTTAACTCCTTGCGCCACCAGGGAGGCCCCCATTTCTTCTTATGGCGGCAACGTGTAATTCAATATAGGTTGAAAACCCTGTGAAATTAGCATGTGGGAGGTGGTAGTAATGGGGAGTACAATAGTACAAGTTTTAGTCTGAGGGCTAAGGCCTGAGAACTGTACCTGAAAAGCTTGAGGCCAGGAGCTTTTCTTGTACCTGAAAAGCTTGAGGCCAGGAGCTTTGACGTCTGAAGGCAGAAGGAGAAAATGGGTTCCTCAACTATTAAAGAGGGAAAGAATCCATACCTCCTTCACCTTTTCATTCTATTTCAAACCCTTTAGAGAACTGCATAATGCCTGCCCACATTGGTGAGCACGGATCTTCTCTATACTGCATGCTGATTCAAATGTTAATATCTGCTGAAAATGCAGATAGAGCCAGAAGTAGTGGTGTATCAGTTATTTAACTCAATCAAGTTGATGCATAAAATTTACTGTCATACCAAGAAACACAGAGAAAGCCTAACATTGATTTTTACCTATCACAAAAATATAGAAGAAGATGGCCAAGATTTTTAGATTTTTTTTGAGGTGGTGAGGGAAGAGACCTTGATTATCATCTGGAATATATTTTCTACACATAACTGTTGAACTGGATGAACCTCAGTGTGAACCAGGAATGCATGATTGTGATAAGGGTCAAATTGATGGGTGTCAGAAGCAAGATGATAGAGTCTGCCTTGTCTGTGACAAGGTTCTCCTGGGAGTGCCACTGCAACTTTTTGGTAAACTGTGGGACTCATTGTAAGTTTAGTTCTTTAAGGATTAAGGTATCATCTGTTGGATTGGATGTTTCTGATAGAGATCTATGTATAGTTGATATTTTTCAGTATTACTAGTTGAAGGTTGAAACATTATCTCATGGAGAAACAGATGTGAAAAGATTCCAGGAGCTGCTTTTTTTTGGATTTACTTGAAATGACACTCAATTTAATAATAATAATAAAAAAAAAGCCTTAGGAGGATCATGGCAGGTATGCTTCAGTGGACTTAGGGCCAAGGAAATTGGTTTCAAATTCTGGTAATTCTACATTGGATAACTCTAGGAATGACTATGAATTCTAGTGATTCAGTCACTTAAGAACATTATTTAACTGCTCTGTGCCCTGTTTTCATAAAATGAGGAACAGAGGTAGTACCAATACATACCTAAAATGATAACTGTGAAGTTTAAAGGAGACAATACTTATGAAGTATAATTAATTGTCCCTGGTATATAGAAAGCTTTTATTATTAACTGCTTCATGTAATGAAACAGAATTTCCTGAAAACCAGTATGTCCAAAAATTATTAAGACTTGATTCCAGAAATTGGAGACATTTTGGAGATTTAGGTGCACTAGTCAGTACAGGGTAATCCTGACTTGTTAAAACATGCCATTAAAATAATATAGCATGGGAGACAATGGAGGTGGATTAAGCAGCAGCCATTAGAGTTTATTGGGCCTGATATTAGAGATCATACCAGTTATTTGGGCATCACTTAACCCAGTCAAGTTGATGCATAAAACTTATTGTCATACCAAGGAGTGTGTGATCATATATCACACATGGTTTTGTGTCCGCCAGGCAGGATCTTTTCCTGTGACAGAATACTTATTGATCAGTATTTGGTAAACTTTAAGTTTACTGAAATTTCTGGGACTTTTGTTTTTTGTCAATTCCTGACCCTATACTAAGAGAAAGGACTTCCTCATACATGTACATATTTGAGAGTTTTTTTCAACTAACCATACCAGAAATTATTATAGAATGTCAGTTGGATAAATTAGGCTCTGCTAGAATATACTTTTGTGGGTGTAAAAAAGTTTACCAAAACATTTACTTTAGAAGCAGCTCTGGTTTATGGACACTCTTAAATTCTTGCTATAAGTGAAACTGATTATGTTAAAAAGGCAAAAAGAGACAACTAAGTTCAAAGGAAATAAAATGGAGCAGTACGTTTGTGATTTGACTCTCTAGACTAGACTAGACTGTACATTTAAGGGTGAGATCTAAACATTCCTCCCCAGATCTGTTCATCTAGGTCTCCACATCCAGCCAAGGACTTTGGTTGGACACCAAATTCTTCTATTTGCTTCCATTGAACTGTAACCTCTTGCAAACCCTCCTCTGGAAAATATCAGAGTACAGCATATATAATGTACTGAGAAAAAAGTGCCAAAGGGAGGGGTTTGAGCTCAAAGTTGCTTCTGGTAAACCAGTTGACTGTTTTTACTTAGCTTGCATGATTATTTGGAGGGATTTTGATAGAGACCCTACAACTTTGGATGCTTGAGATAATGTAGTTCTTCTGTTTCTGAGCCAATCCCTTGGCATGTCTTCTGTTTAGAAATGAGTAAATTTTAATGTGAACTCTAGAAGGGTGAGGGAATGTGTGTCTTATGCCCAGATTGATGTGGATGAGAAGCATGAAGACGAATCTTACAGCAATCATGAGAAGAATTCTCCAAAATAGTGCCAGGAAATTGGGATTTGAGTCTAAGATAATCGGACTCCCAAGAGAAAGAACTCCCACAATCAATACTTAAGATCCAATAATAATGGTACATATATAACTTCTAACAAAAAATTCATATTCTGTGTATTTGAGATTCACTTTGTTTTGTTATTTGAGTTCATCTCACAAGAAATGAATCAGAAAGCATTATCATTTTCATTTTACTAATGTTGAAACTGAGATTCTAGATGGCAGAGCCTGATTCCACACCAGAGTAGGACTAATTTGAATTCTGGGTCCTTCCCAGTATGACAAACTACACAAAAAAGCATAGATTTTCAACCAGTGTTAACATATGCTGAATAGTTCCCAGAATTTTCCACAGATTACAGCGATCACTGCCTTCGAGGGAACACTGCACTTTTTTGGTACGATTCTTTTGGCATCTGGTCATGGATTTTCCTCATGATTCCTTTTAAACTGCTGCCTAAAGGTTTACGTCATTCAGTTTTACTCTTTAACAAAACAGTCACTTTCCTTAAAGGTAGGAATACTGTCATTTATTTCCATAAGTCACACAGTACCTAATCTAATTCATCTGCATAATGATCTAACTACATTTTTTTTTTTAAATCATGGTCTGGGATAGAATTGTTTTTGATACTATCTTGTAAATTATATGTAGATAACACAATTTTAACATGTGTATCTTTTATTTTATTTTATTTTTAAACAATATTTGCGCCCCTCCACGCCCTCAGATTGAGTCCCCATTGAATTTCCTTCCCCAAGGCACCCATGCACCATCACCAGAGTCCCCTGTGCTCCTCCCTCTGATCCCTTTCCCTTCTCCTCCCCTGCAGTATAACATGTGTATCTTGCCTGTGATTTTTTTTCTATAATTTCTTAGATAGTGGTACCATGTGGTAAATACTTATAAAAAGACAGCACATATAAACAGATATGGGATCATTCATGTTGGGGTTTCAATGTCTCTTTTGGTAATATATTGCTTTGAAAATGGAAGTAATTCAAATATAACAGTGGTTGGTTATTCTCAAGGGAAGAAGTTATCTGAGGCCCATTGAATTTCTAGTTAGTTAGATACTGAACATCCTCAGGCGTATAAGCGAAGGACTTCTGAAAAGAGTTCAAGAGTGCTTCTACTCTGAAACATTATAGTAAAGTCATTTGTTAACAGGATTGAATGACGATGAATGGCAATTCAGAGTCAGAATCAACAGTTTTTTGCTACTCTTTTAATCCTCATTTCTCAGTTAACAGCATCCATTTTATCTCTTTTGTTAGGGGTGCTGGAGTTAACTCTCTCCATAGTTAATAATTTGACAGAAATTTTCTTCCTCCCTTTCTTATTAGGTCTAGGAAAGAGGACAGAAATAAATGAGAATTTTTATATATAACAGCATTTTTTTTTTTAAAAAGAAAGTTGTTTGCTTGAAAACTTGGACTGGAATAAATTATTTCCTGCCCCTATGTAAATATTGATCATTTCTACCATCACAAACAGATAACTAGAAAATTCCGCCTTTCAAAATATGTTTTTATGTATTTGACATGAAGGAAAATATTGATTTTGTTTAACTTTCAGAAGAGTGTGTCACTTGAGAACATCAGGGAAAGACTGTGGTAGAAGGCAGAAGCAGAAAAACTGTAATATCTTTTCTCTTTTTACCCATCATATTCTTAACAATTTTATTTTTTTTTTTCACACAGCTCTACACATTCTCACTTTCTCTCATATGGTCCCTCCAGACTTCTTAACACTTACAGAACACTTGCAAGACTAAAAATTTTCCTATCTAAACCATGCATTAAAAAAAAAAAGATTTTCACAGGTAAGAATAAAAGCTTTCTCATTAATTTTAATGAGTATTTAATATATCATAGAGTTTCAGGGAATCTTTTTTTAAACAAAGACTCTTAATTGCTAAATGTCAGCCTTGGTATTTTCTCTGCTTTACCCAGTTCCTGAGAATTGTTTTAGAGGATGAGAGAAGTGAAATTGTTAGCACAAGACCGAGGGGAACTTAGGGATCCCAAACTATTAAGAAGTACTTCTCTAAAAGGGATTCAGCCATCTACAAACACAAAGGCAAAGGAAGTAGACTTTCAGTGTGAAAGATTTTTTTTTAATAGAATTGTTGTATAGAAGAGAGGAAAGGATATCTAATAACTATTTTCCAATAAAACTTTAAAAATTACTCATCCCCTCATGGGCCAATGTCCAGCCAAACATGTCCAGCAAATGTCCATCCTGAAGAGGGATGACTGAGGTCCAAAAGCTTGCCACAAGTTTAAGGTACCTTTTGGCAGGGAACCATAAGAAAGGGGTTAGGCAGAAAGCTGGGGTAGAAGTAGAGACTCAAAATTCAAAATATACCACTTAATCCATGATGAGGGCAAGATAAAGCTGCCATTGACTCTGCCAAGGAACAGGAACAGCCCTCCTACACCACCCCACCTCCACATATCTTTCACCCATCTGTCTCCTCCAGCATCTCTTCCACAAACTGGGAGGCTTACAATTATGGAGATCAAAAATCTGAAATCAGCTTCATTAGCCAGAAATCAAGGAGGTAGGAGAGCTGATCTCCATCTAGAGTCTCTGGGAAACTCCTTTTCCTTGCCGTTTCTATTTATGTTCACATTATATGACTTGTGGACCCTTCCCCCAACTCTGCTGGTAGTGTAGTCTTGTTCCAGTCTTCACATTGCCCTCTGACTCACTATATCTGTCCACCACATGTTTTCCCTTTGTCTCCTTTCTACCTCTCTCCTCCTCTTTCATTCATTTACATACCCACCTGGCCCCTTCTCAGCTGCTCCTCCCCAACCCCCCTTCAGGAAGTCTGGTTAGTTCATGGTCTGCTGGGAAGTGCAATCCAAGGGGGTTGCATATAAGAGGGCAGGAAAAAAGGGCCCCTGCCAATGCTCCTCCCCCTTTCACTGAGATGCATCTGTAACAAAACATGTTCCTTTTTTACCTATTCATTTTCTAAATATAGGATGACAAACTGACTAATCTAAAAAAAATGAAAAGGAAAATAATCTGCGAAGTCATCCTAAAAAGAAACCTACCACAAACCAACAAAAAAATGTTTTAGAAAATTTGGCATTAAAAAAAAAAGAAACTGAGCCAGTAAGAAATGATTCATTGTGTTGAAACAGTACCATTGATCTTATTACTTGTTTTTCTCTTTGTTCCTGAGACTATGTTTTCAAAGACAATGGAGGTAGATGATGTGGCAATTCAGTCTCAGCTGAGTTCATAAACTCATTCCAGAGAGCCATTCTAATTAGTGGTGGCCCTAATGGACACCGAAGAAATCTTTGTAAAGATTTTTTTTTTTTACTTCTTAGTGTTCACATAGGTGACTTTTCCCATCATAGCTACACCTTTCTTTTTTTTTTTTTTTTTAAGATTTATTTTACTTTTATGCATACAGAGCTGGGGTACAGGCCAGAGGTATGGGAGGGCTGGCATGAGAGGATTCACCAGAGACAGAGTGGGGAACAGAACAGGCAGATAGACTGAAATACACTGCTGAGGGGAGCAGCAGGCAAGACAGGAGACATCTACTGCGCCATGTGGGTTGCTCCCTGGCCAGGGATTGAACTCATGCTGCAGTGGCCGTGGTCAGCTTCATAGGTTTCGTCTCAGCCCCTTGCACCACCAGGGAGGCCCCATAGTTATACCTTTCTTAAAAATATTTTTACAAAGAAAATTTACAAAATAAATAGAAAAAGAGGAGTGCAATGAATCCTGCATATATATCCATTATCTAGTTTTTATAATTAATTCATATTTATTAGTATTTTATTATTTTTATTCTATGTTTTAGATTTAAACAACTTAATTTCTCCAAGCTTTTTAATTTCTTACTGAGGTATAATTTGTGGGCAATAAATTCCTTCAGTGTTAGGTAATTGATTTTCTGATATTGCACAAATGTGTACAGTGATGAAACAACTACCAGAATCATGATATACAACACTCCATCACTCTACGGTTTTCTTATTGCCATTTACAGTTAATTCCTTTCCTGCATCAAAATCCCAATAAGTTGCTGATTTATTTTCTTTCTCTATAGTTTTGCCTTTTCTAGTATTTCTTATAAGTGGAATCACAAGGTAGGCACTATTTTTTTTATCTGACGTCTTTCACTTAAAGTAATGCTTTTGAAATTTATCCGTGATGTTGACCATATCAGTATTTCATTTTTTCTTTTTACTCCTGACTAGTGTTCCATTGCATGGATATAATAAAGGTTTATATTATATAAAATATAAACTGATGGGCATTTGGGTAATTTCCAGTTTTTTGACAATTCTGCATAAAGTTATTATGAACATTTGCGTGCACAACTTTGTATGGTTATTTATTTATTTATTTATTTATTTATTTTCCTTTGGCTAACTACCCAGTAATCTAGGAGTGGGATTTTGCCACTCCTTATTGATTAATGACAAAGTATTCCAAAGTTATACATTTTTGCATCCCCACCAACAGTGAATGAAAGTTTCAGTTGTACCACATCTTCACTAATATTTGATTATGTCAGTTTTTTAAATATTAATCATTCTGTTGAGTATGTAGTATTATCTCAAGTGGTTTTATTTTATTTTATTTAAAAAAATATTTAGTTTCTTATTTATACATAGAAGAACTAGGGTGTAGGCCAGAGGTGCAGGGGGTGAGAGGATTCACCAGAAACAGAGTGGGAAGAAGAACAGGCAGATCTACTGAAATGCACTGCTGAGAAGAACAGGTGGTTCTACTGACTAAAGGGAGCAGTGGGTGAGACAGGAGAGGTCTGTTGCACCATATGTGGGTTAGCTCCCTGGCCAAGGATCAGACTCAGACCATAGCATTGAGACTTAACCCCTGGGCCACCATGGAGGCCCCTCAATGTGATTTTAATCTGCAATACCCTGATGAATAATTGCATTAGACATTTTAACATGCTTATTTTCCATCTGTATACCATATTTTGTGAAATGTCTATCTAAATTTTTGTTAACTTAAAAATTAGGTTGTTTGTGCTATTATTCTTGATTTTAAGGTATCTTTATGCATTCTGGAGACATCTTTTATTGACTATGTGATTTACAAACAATTTTCCTCAATTTTGTGAGTTGTTTTTAACTTCTTAACAGTGAATTTTGAAAAGGGGAGTTTCCAAAATATAAGTTTGTTTTTATAGTTGATGTTTTCTGATAAGGAAAAAACTTTGTCTAAGTCAAGATCAGCAAAATTTTTCTTCTGTGTTCTTGAGAAAGCTTTATAGTTTTCCATTTCAAGTTAGGTATATAAAGGTGAAGATCTAAGTTTTTTTTACTTGCTTATGGTTATCAAATTATTTTAGCATTGTTTGTTAAAAAACTACCATTTATTCATAAAATTATTTTGTTATCTCTGTCTATATCAATTTACCATTTATATTTGGGACTATTTATGAACTCTCAATTCTTTTCCATTTGTCTCTATGACTGTCCTTTCTGCCAATACTACAATTCTTGTGTAGTGTTGAAATCTATAGCTAGTATTGAAATATGTTGTTAAGTTCTCAATGTTGTTCTTTCCCTTCAAAGTCATATTGTGTTGAGAAAAATGTACAATCATAGTAAAGAATGAACATTTCTCACACCACAGGCAAAAATTAATTTGAAATGTATCAAAGGCTTGGATGTAAGACCTGAAACCACAAAACCCATAAATTTAAATATTGGCAAAATTTTCCACAACATTGGCTTCAGTGAAGCTTTTGGGGACTCAACTCTTAACAGCACAGGAAGCAAAAGCAAAAAAAACCAAAACAAAACAAAAACAAAAACAAAGCAAATAGGATTATTTCGAACTAAAGAGCTTTTGCACATGAAATTATCATTAAAATGAAGAAACCCCACAGAATGGGAGAAATTATTTGCACATTGTACATATGACAAGGGATTGGTATCCAATATCTACAAATAAATTATACAACTGAACAAAAAAATAACCCCACAAATTATCCAAACAAAAAATGGGCAGCATTGTTAAATAGACACTTCTCCAAAGAAGACATATAGATGGTCAACAGGCAAATGAAAAAAAAAAAGTGTTCATCATCATTTATTATTAGGGAAATGCAAATCAAAACCACAATGAGGTACCACCTCAAACCTGTGGGAATTGCTCATCTAAAAAGTCTAGAATTCTCACGCAACGTTGGTAGGAATGTAAACTGTTCCAACCCCTACAGAAAACAGTATGGATGTTTCTCAGAATATTAAATATTGATCTACCATATTGTTCAGTAATTCCACCCTTAAGTATCTACCCAAAGAATGCAAAAACTTTAATTTGAATGGATACATACACTTATCTGCTCACTGCAGCATTCTTTACAATAACCAATTTATGGAAACAATTTAAATGTCCAAGGACAGATGAGTAGATTAAGAATATGTGGTAGATACACGCAATGGAATACTGTTCAGAAATAAAAATATGAAATCTTGATATTTCTGACAGCAAAAATGAAACTGGAGTAGATAATGCTAAATGAAATGACAAAGACAATTTTCATATTTCACTTATATGTGTAATATAGGGGGTGGGGACAAAGGAATAGACAAAATCAATCCAATAATATACTCTAGGAATCTACAGAATTGAGACTATCAGATAGCTGGTGGGAAGATGAAGGGAACCATAATGTGGAGGGGAGGCAATAGACTATGGTGGAAGATTTTGGGTGCCATGGTCATAGGTGTGGTATGGTAACATATGCTAGAAGTCATATGAAATTCTAACATCTAAATCAAATAAGGTGTTGTATACTAACCACACTTCAATTAAACACCCCCCCAAAAAAAAACCTTCCTGACCCACTTCTGAAATAACACTAACAATAAAACAAATCACAGTCACTTGACCTTTATTTTCAAAGTCATTGGGTGTTTTGCATTTCCATATAAATTTTAGTATCAACCTGCCAGTTTCTAATGAAAAATCTGTGATTTTGATTGGTATTTTGTGCTGATCAATTTTGTGCTGAGAGATTTCAAGTGATCTAATTTTAACAATATCTAGTCCCATGATTCATGAACAGGGTATTTCTTCACATTTATGAAGGACAACTTTAACCTTTTCAGCAATGTTTTGCAGTGTTCAATGGATAGCTTCATAGACGCAGCACTATGAAGCTGTCCGCAGCCTCTGCAGTGCAGGTTTGATTCCCGGCCCGCTGGGGAGAAACCCACATGGCATGGCAGCACCTTCCCCTGCCCCACGCCTCTTACCTGTACCCCAGTTCTTGTATGCATAAATAAATAAAATCTTTAAAAAAAAGGCTACAAACTCAAAATTCTTTTTTTTTAAAGATTTATTTATTTTTTATACAAGAACCGGGGAACAGACCAGATGTGCCGGAGGGTGAGAGGATTCACCGGAGACAGAGTGGGAAACAGAACAGGCAGACAGAAGAAATACACTGCTGAGGGGAGCAGTGGGAGAGGCAGGAGAGGTTTACTTCTCTATGTGGGATTCTCACCAGCCGGCCAGGATTGAACCTGTGCTGCAGAGGCTGTGGACAGCTTCATGGTGTGGCGCTCAACCACCTGCGCCACGAGGGAGGCCCTCAAACTCAAAATTCTTAACTTTTCTATTTGCAGTTAAAAAAAATTCAACTTTCCTCTTGCTCTTTTTTGAACTTGAAAACTTCTAGGATCCTAATAATCTGAATTTAAATTTTACCTAGTACTTTATAGTTATCCATAATGCAGTTATTTCAGAATCACATCATTTTCCACCATAACTGGAAATTGATCACATCTTTATAAAAGTAGGTTAAAATGAATTATAGACATCATGCCATATCTCATCTAAATTTTACATTGCATGTGCAGTCTGCCAAGATAAGGAAATTTCTTAAAATAGTCACCTAATATCATCATATTTAGTTAAATTAACAAGGAATGGTTCACATTGAAATTTCCCAATTGCCTTGAAAATGTCTTGCAATTGGTTTCTTTCAATGGAATTCATAAAAGGGAACAGACTCTGGTTGTTGTAACTTCAAAGTCTCATTTTTTTCATCCTGACTTCTTTTTTAAAATGACACTAAATTGTTGAAAAAGGGCAGGTTGGTTTTTCCAAAGCATCACCCATATTCTGGACTTAACTGTTGTGTAACTTGTTTTTCTATCTCTAGACTCTTCTGTAATCTTAAAGTTAGAATTAGAGACTTGATAAGAATCAAGTTAAACATCCCAAGTGATGTTGTTTCCTTCATGCTTTATACCATTAGGGCATATATAATGTCTGCTCTCCTGCCATTAGATGAATTAGTGGGTCAGGTGGTCTACATTATCCCTCCTTCTATATGCTTTCTTCAGGAGATCACTTGATTAGCCAACCTGGGAATTGCTATTTCACCTAGATCTGATATACTCATGTGATAATATTTCAACCTTCCAAATCTCTATTCACGCCATTGTCAAAATGAGAAATGGTCCTAAAATTCTTTCTAGCTCTAGCTAATTCCACAAGACAAGAAACCTTTTGAATGGAAACAAATCCTCTCAGTCAATCATCTAAGATGTATATCTATATACTGACCACTATCTTCAGCTATGCATGTATCTGTATATCCTTCCAGGCATCCATCCATCCAGCCAGCCAGCCATTTGCCTATCTGTCTATCTTCTCTGTAGCTATACTTTATATGTCTCTGGCCTCTAAGAAAGTATTCATTATCATATCAATAACTTACCTATTATTTATTTGATTATTGTAATTAACCACAAAAAATTCAAACAATTAAAAATAGTCTAGGACTGGACTGGAGTTGCTGATATTGATTCTGCTGACCTTATATTCATTTTTTGTTGAATTTCAGAATCACAGGAACTTTTATTTTATGGTATGCAGCTCAAGTCAGTGTCTCTCTCTCCCTTTCTCTCTCACTCTCTATATTAGATTACATCAACTTGATTAAATTTTCTTTTATATATCTCAAACGGCAGTCATTTCCATGGGCAAAATAAAGGCTTTTGAATTATCTTCTTATTTGATTAGGACAAGTTGTATTTTTTTAACCTCTCTCTCTCTCTTTCTAAATCAAGAATTTAGTCATGTTCATTAGAACTAGTAAACCCTACAGCCAAATTTTAAATCAAGCTAACACTGTCATTTTTGGAAATAGCAGTGGACAAATTTGTATGAGATGGTCCTTCACTAGGGTGGATAGAAGCAGAGCAGTTACTATCACTGAGTCATTTAATATTGCTTTATTAACATGGCTTTTCATCTTGGTAAAGAAATCTTGGATTCACGAGGATGTCCATTTTCTATGAAATACTGTTCCATTTAAATGGATTAATTCACAACTATAGTTATAAAAACAAAGTTATAAAGATGAACTGAAATCTGAGTAGAGAATAAAATATATAATACTCAATTAACTTGCATCCTTTAAAATTATTAAACTATTACCTTTAATAATTAGGTGTACTTTTCTTATTTCTTACCTAAGTTATTCTTTTTTATGTCAGGTATTTGACATGTTAGACTAGAAAAGAGGAACTAAAACTTGGCTAATGGCCCCAGATAGTTTAGAGTTTAAATCATTCAGATAAAATAAATTTTACAAATGGATGCTTGTTTTAAAGTTGTAGATGGCTCTTTTAGCAGATTATATTTGGTATTAAAATTGCAGTTTACTTTCTCTGCCCCATAAGTTTCTTAGAGAAATGGCATTTTAGAGAACTTATATGAAAAGAAATATTTTTATGTAATGCTTTCTGTGTAAAAGTGCCAGAGAAACACAAACTATTTCTCATAACACTTATTTCTTTTAATAGCAACTATTATTTCTCCCAAAGGGAAGTGGAAAAATTAATCACAGAGAAATGAAAGAATTGTCCTTTAAAACCAGAGTCTTTAATTCAAGTGAATATTCATTTTGTTCGTCATACCTGGGTATTCTTTTATTTCTCTAGATCAGAGAATTTGTGTTATGTGCTTTTCTCAATGTAGTTTGCACGCTTATGTCTATATTTTCATATGTATGAAATAAATTTGTTCCTTGGCCTTTAGAGAATAGCAAAAGCCACATCTATTTATTTTTGTGATTTTCAAAAAAGAGAATTGGCTGAGGGCCCATTCAACCACAATGTTTTCAATCCTCAGAATCTTATTCTTCTCCCCAACCTTTGAGTTCTCCACTTTAGAAGCAGTAGCTTGGCTTCACTGTGGGAGACTGGCTTGAACACTTTTCTGGCACCTGCAAGGGATTGTTGGGAGGCAGGCAAAGTGGTGGATCTTAGTGATGTTGTTTTGGAGAGGTGTTGGGTTCAGAGATCGGGGTCCTTGGGTTACCTCTGAGAAAAGTTTCACCAGAGCTCCCCTTTCAGCATCAAGCAGCGAGTTTCTCCAGAGGCAGAGATGTTTAGTTATATCCAGAAGGGCATGTTTATTATATAAAAAGGAAAAGAAAAGAAAGGACTTTTGCACAGATACAAGTGGGCAGAAAGAGCTGCCCCTGAAAGGAACAGGTTTGTTGAAAGAGACACCTGCATAGACACAGGCAGGCAGTCTTGGGACAAGAGCTGACTTTTGCAAGGGGTAGATTTAAGAAAGAGATGCCTGTATAGTTCTACGTGGGCAGAGGGCTGTGTTTTGCCAGTGCAGAAATTGTACTAATATAGTGTTCTTTTTTGGGTGTATTCCTTTGTGGATGTTATCTATTGTTAAATTTATTAATTCTAGGGTGTGACTAGCTTGATTTGTAAGGACCAGTGATTTTTGAGATTTATTTATTTATTTATACAAGTGCTGGGGTTTAGGCCAGATGCGTGGGAGAGTGAGAGGATTCACCAGAGACAGAGCAGGGAACAGAACAGGCAGACTGATGAAACACACTGCTGAGGGGAGCAGCGGGTGAGACAGGAGAGGTCTGCTGTGCCATGTGGGATTTTTGCCGGCCAGCGGGGATTGAACCTGCGCTGCAAAGGCTGCAAACAGCTCCATGGTGCTGCGCTCAACCGCCTGCACCACCAGGGTGGCCCCACAACCAGTGATTTTTGTACAATGGCCCTCAATCTCCACATCCCCACCTCTGGTCTGTGCCTCCATGGATACTTTCTATGCAGCCTGATACTTGCACTTAAGGATTTTTCATTTCTATAGCTAATCCTATAATGATGTTAAGTCATCCTTACTGCCACCTCCAGTTTTGGGATTTGTGCTACTAGTTTCTGGACTTGTGATATCTGCTCCCCAAGTTTTCTACTCTTAGCCTCCATCATTAGGACGAACACCAGTTCTACCTTGTTCTGCTATTCATTACCAGATGGCACTCAGGCTTCTCGTCTTTCTTCCCAGCCAGGAGTCCGAGCTATCAGTGGTCACAACAGAGACAGGAGTCAGAGAACATTTTGTTATTGTTGGATCAGGAGGACCTCTCTTCCCTTTAGTTTTCCCAAAACCCCACCCCATAGTTTAGATTTCACATTACCTGTGGATTATTTTTTAGTGGATTTTTTCATGATGTTGTGATTTATAATAGATTATAACAACAAAAATTTGGTTTTCGTTTGCTTTACTGGCATGGATCTCTTAAAATTCTTGGAAATTCCTAAGTGATGAGAACTACAAAGGTGTCATTTGTTATGCTACTAGGATGACATTTGAATTGTACCAGTCAGGGATGTGGGGACTGGAGATACTCTGGTAGCCACCCACTTGATTAGAGGGTTAGAAATTCCAGACCCTGGGCCTCCCTGGTGGTGCAAGGGGTTAAGCACCGCACTATGAAGCAATCTGCAACCTCTGCGGCAGGAGTTTTATCCCCGGCTAGCCAGGGAGCTACCCACATAGTACAGCAGACCTCTCCTATCTCGCCCGCTGCTCCCCTCAGCAGTGTACTTTGGTCAATCTGCCTGTTCTGTTCCCCGCTCTGTCTCTGGTGAATCCTCTCACCCTTCAGCACCTCTGGCCTGTACCCCAGCTCTTTTATGCATAAATAAATAAATCTTAAAAAAAAGAGGAAAAAAAAGAAAAAAAAAGAAATTCCAGACCCACACCCCGACATCAAAGAGAGAGAAAGTGGCATAGGTTGAGTTCCATAGCTAAAGTGCAGTGATTTACTTAAGCATTCCTATGTATGAAGTCCCCATATAGGTCCCAAAGTATAGGGTTCAGAGAGTTTATGGTTGTGAACACATGGAGAGGGAGGGCGGGGAGTGAGCAGAGGGCAGGAAAGTTCCATGCCTTTTCCCACATAAGCTGCTCTATGCATCTCTTTCATTTGGCTGTGGCGATAGAAGGAATTATGCTCAGTGAAATAAGCCAGAAGGAAAAAGAAAAATATCGGATGGTTTCACTTATAACAGGAATATAGGGGAACCAAATAAGACATCAGTGTAAAAAATAAAAATAACAGTACAAAACACAACAAAGCAAAACCAATAATTATAAACCAGAGACATCCTGCAGGGGAGGAGGAGGGAGAGGGATGAGAGGGAGGGAGGGAGGAGCACAGGGAACTGTGGTGATAGTGCACAGTGCCTTGGGGAAGGAAATTCTATGGGGACTCAACCTGAGGGGGTGGGGGAAGCAAATATTGTTAAAAAATAAAAAAAATATATATGTATTGTGAAAGGTTAATGTAAAATAAAAAATAAAATAAAATAAATAAACCTGTGATCTAGTGAGTGAACAGATTTGCTGAGTCCGGTGAACCACTTTAGAAAGGTAAAACCCATTGAGGAGGTTATGGGGAATCTAAGATCACAGCCAGTTAATCAGACTATGGATAAGAACTCGAAATTCTGATTGCCATCCTGAGTTAGAGGACATCCTTGGAATCTCTGATTTGTAGCCAGTTTGTTAACACTGGCCTTTACCTGTTGAGAAGCACAGGAGACAGCTTGGGCTTGTGATTGGTATCTAAAGTGAAGGATGATCTTAATGAGACTGAGTTCATACCTGGGGAATCTGATGCTATCTCTAGGAAGAAAATGTCAGAGTTGAGTAATTGTAAGCGAGTCAGATGATGCCCCAGAGAACTGCTTGGTGGTATGTCGGGGAGCCACTGTCTCTACATTGGAATTATACCCCCATTATCTAGACCTTTTGGATGACTCATATCTTAGAGTAGGAGTTAAATGTCCATGTTTCTCCTCTTTTCCCTGTTCCTTGCTAGGTTGGTCTCTGGGTTTATCGGATGGATGGGCAGGAGTGATGATCTTTTGGCGCTGGGAGAAGTGGGAAGGGTCAGATCCTTTCTCTTCTCACAGAACCTTGCTGACTGTTTTTGTCTTTAATCTGACTTTCACTTCTACAAGTTGTGGTCCTGATTGTTTTCACTCATCTTAAAATAGCCACATACTGAAATTGTTTTGTCTAATCACAGGCTTATGCTATTTCTCCAACCCTTCCCCAAGTCAAGATTTAAGGACACTCTGGCTGGGTTTTTTTTTTTTTTTTTCAAACTGTACAGGTTATGGGGAGTCACAAGTGCTGTCCCTAACCCACAGACCCATCACATCTCCACCATGTGCAATAACAATGCTTCTGCCTTAAACTAACTGTGGTCACATCTTTGGAATTTCCTGGGTTCTCCTTCCCTCAACATACACACAAGCTAGTTCTGGGTTGGTTCACCATTACCTTGCTTGATGTCCCCTGGCTCTTTTTTAACTTTCTGGGTGCTTCTATTAAGTCTTCTTTTTGGGTTCCATCTCAAGAGAAGGAAACTGTGATTGCACATATGTGATTTCTCAATTTTATCTCCTCATTTAAGATGTTCATACAGACCAAAAAGGGCATGATTTCCTACCCCTTTCCTAATTGGAAAGGATTTCCCTGAGAAATCAGAATATGCTCTCGGTGTAGAACTTATTCTTTGTTTTAGGCAATCCATTGCTTGCAATAGTCCCTTATGGCTGTAGTATCCTTTTTATATCTGAAGTATTTGTGTAGTATCTCTTTCACTTATGATTTTATTTATTTATTCTTTTTTGATGCTCTTAGAAGTTGAATGGTTTTTCGTCCAATTTCTATTTTTAAATTAATTCATTAAAAAAATCCCCCCACCACCATGCCTTTTATCATTTGACCTTTTCTCCCTGTCTCCTTCTCTTAACCTCAGAAACTTTGTGTCCAATAGTTTTTGTAAGCATTTTGTTTTGTCAAATCATCTGCTATGTAAATGTCCAATATTTGTCTTTGTCATTCTGACTTGCTTTATGACACATGGTTCCCTCAGACTCCTTCCATTTTGCTATAAATGGCAACATTTCATTTTTCCTTATGGCTGAATAGTCACAAAATGGAATATTCACAAAATACTCCATTTTGTGACTATACCACATCTTTTTGATCTAATTCTTTAGGTTTACAAAGGTTGTTTCCTTTGTTTTTGTTTTGTTTTTTTTAAAGATTTATTCATCCAAGCACTGGGTACTGTCAGAAGCACGGGAAGGTGAGAGAATTCACCAGAGCCAGAGAGGGGAACAGAACAGGCAGACTGACGAAATACACTGCTGAGGCGAGCAGCAGGAGTGGTAGGAGAGATCTGTGTGCCATGTGGGACCCTCGCCAGTGGCCAGAGATCAAACTGGTGCTGCAGAGGCTGCGGGCAGCTTTGCAGCCCAGCGCTCAAAAGCTGCACCAGCAGGGGAGGCCCCAAGGTTGTTTCCTTTGTAAATGAAGTCTTTATTCTTTGTGAGACAGAAAGAAGCTATATTTGAAGGAGAAATAAGTAGGGTCAGAAATCTGACTTCATTGAGTAATTACAATTGCTACAAGGAGTATGTGTGCGACAGAGGGCAGCATTAATGTTTACCCGAGGCAATGGAAAGCTAGGTGTCACCAGCTTAAGGGTGGCAGGTGAAGGAAGTCAAATGCTCTTCAAAACAAAGGGCATAGATTCTGGCATCTGTGCTGCCAATGGAGAGGGTGTGTTTGGGCTTCTTTCATATGCTCTCCCACCACTGCTTGCCGACGGCCTGTGCTGATTCAGTTAGAGCTGGTTATAATCTCTTACAAATTGCTTATGTCTCTCAGATGAGATTTATCATGCCTTTTGCCTCTTAATAATAGATTAAAGAATTGAAGGACAGGAAAGAAGGCAAGGTGATCATTTCACATGGTCATTACCTTGCTCATAAAAGAACTCTGAAAACTTGCCAATATTTTTACAGGCCAGTTAGTTTAAGCAACAGCTACATTTCAGGGGTCTCTGGGGTGAAGAGTTGTATATTTCCCCTCTTATGCCTTATATTGCTATTCTCACAGAACATCAACGAACTAATTCAGATATGGTGTACATGAGAAGGCCATTCAAAGTGTTCCATGGCAGAAGCAATTTCACTAGAAGTGTGCAGAGAGCTTATTAGGAAACTCTTTGGTTTTTGTGAAAATCCTCTCTTTGGATATTAGTTATGGGAAGAGGAGTTAGAATTTAATGTTCAGGAATGAAAGAGTCTATTTTCTTGCAGAAAAGGTACAGGTTAATTAAAGATTTTACGTTCTCACCCCTGAGTGCAGGGTAATGTTAGCTAACCAAGCAATTTCGTAGACTAGGTTTGAGGAGCCATCCTGGGGTTTTACCAGTTATGAGGTGACAGTAGGGGGAAGTAAGCAAGAAAGAAGAAAACAAAGATTGACTATCTCAGAAAGACATTTTAACTCCTTCTTATTCTTTAATAAGGAAACAGATTATTTCTGAAATGGACAGGTGCTGATAAGAGTCTAAGGTCTTATAAGAGGTTGATGTGTAAGCTTACATATGTATATATGAAAATATACAAAATATAAATAGATGTAACCAAAAATATATATCCAAACATGTCTGAAAGGTCATGAAGGGAAGAAAAGAGGAACAAAATTTATAGAGGACAAAAATAAAAATAGTAGGACATTAGCTCTAAATCTGCACCACACACACATACACACACACACACACACACTCTGCACATACATGCACACACAGGTGCACACACAGTGTTGTTTCTTGTTTCACTTGTCAAGTAGTTGTTTTAATCATGTTTCTCACCCTGGTAGTGTTCCCTTTCTATATTTACAAAGCGAACTTCATATAGCTGGCTTTTTATCTTACTAAGGTGCTTGCAGGGTTAATGGAATCTTATATTGATCCTGAATATCACTTTTCAATGTGCAGAATCATCAAACTCCATTTTCCTTACCAGCCCATAAAAAACACTAAATGGAAGATCAGATAAGGAAAGCAGTGTTTTCTTTCTCTAGCACATTCACATTGCACCCATGACATTTCACTCTGATACTACAGCTCTTCTTCCTTACTCTCAACTCTCTTCTGATTTCTAAAAACTGGACTTTGGAACTGGGGCTGAGATATAATTTGTTAGCTGGTGTTGACAGATTTTTACTGAGAATTTCATGGAAAACCTGTGCAAGTACTTGTAAGAAAGAGAAAGAAAAAGAATGGACTGGAACTTAAGATAATAGTGAATTCCCCTGAATACAAAGTACAGAAGCAGGATAGGATCGGGACCAACACTACTGAACAATGCAAATTTCCAGTGAGAATTCCGAGCCCTTTGATTAACATCAGTAGTACTGAGAAAAATGACCTTAAAAAGAAAAGGGAGAAGTAGCTTAAAATTTCCCATTGTTTTGTTGTGTCTTCCTTCCTAGTCTTTATTCAGTTTTCCTTTCCTGGACCTAGAAGGTTCAGAGTTGGTTGTTTTTAGTGGACTATTCTCTTCCCCAACTCTCCTCCCTGAAATGGCACTAATGGGTTTCAGTTATTACCAGTAGACTATCTGGGGAACAGCTACATAATTTTTAAGGGGACCAAAAAATATTTTAACTTAGCAAAATGTCATTATGATTGGCCAGCTCAAAAAGGTGCTACAGAGCTGGCACTAATTCATCTGCTTCCTTTAACTGCTCCCATTTAAATTGCATCTGAACATTGAAAACAAATATGCTTTCATTGTATGTCTGAAATCTTTAGTACAGCTTCAAAGTTCCAGAAGAAAATACTGCATTGCAGCTCTCCTGTTTCTGCAGCCAATCTCCTTTGGCCTGCAGTCTGCAGAGAAGAGAAATGGCAAAAGCAGTCTGTTTTCGGCTCAACTCAGCAGATCCCTCTGCTCCAGGATATAATGAGAAAAGTATCCTCAGCTAGCTTGGGGGCAAATGAGGCTAGAGAGAGAAGGATAGATACACAGGTACTAATTAAATCAGACTCAGTTATCTTCATTTATTCATTTAGAAATTATTGGGTGTTTATCAGGCAATATATTTTCTTTAAATAGACATATTTTGGTATTCTGGAGAATTTATGAAACAGACTCAAGATGCCAGATATATTTTAGCTGTTCCCACCGGCCCCTACCTGACAGCAGATGAATTTCCATATATTAACCATCAACAGAGTGGCTAGAGAAAGGCTCACTACAAACTGCAAAATTCAATGAAACATTTAGAAGATAATCATGGTCATCCAGGTATGCAGTCTCCATGCATTTACTTAATATTTCTACCATATTCTGGAAGCTGGAAATGCAGGAAAACTGTAATAGAGGTATCCCCTAAAAGGGGGAGGCACCCCGTGTCATGTTCCCATTTATATACAGCCACCTTGCACTAGCTACTGGTCACTAGGGGGTGGAGCTGGGTGGTCAGGTGAAGGTATATAACATGGAAGGCAGGTGGGCTCTCCAGGAGACACGCAGAAGAGAGAAATGTGGAGAAGGTTTCACTTGCTTTTCAGCTTTGGACTTGCACCAGGGACTTGGGAGACATGGAAGGAGAGTCTTGTGGAAGAGACGTGTAGGAACACTTGGAAGAGATACATGGGTGAGAGACATGTGGGGTGGCTGACAATGGCAGCTGCTATTCTGATTTGTATTTTGACTTTGTTCCTTTCGTACAAGACTTGCCTGGCTCCTTCTGCCCCTTTCCTATGGGTCTCCACCAGGAGGTGCTTTAGACTTGTGGCAGTCTTTTGGGCCTCAGTGGCCCTGCTTAGGACCAACCCTGTTTGGCTGGGCATTTCCCTATGAGGGGATGGGTAACGTAGGGTGTTTAGTTGGAAACTATTTTAACTCCGTCTCTTCTTTCTATCACACAGTAATTCCATTAAAAGTTTTATTGAAGGTCTTATGCTCTACAATATGTTTGTCTTCATGTGGCAGATGGCAGAACTCTTTCAGTGCAGGCTGGTTTGGGGGTCCTGGAGTCACCCTCATTCTCTTTTCTTCTTTTGCTTTCCAGGGCTACAGGATGCCTGTATCCTCATCTGGTAGGTGCTGTTTCATGCGACTTCCCTTTACATTTTTGCTGCTATATTAACACACACAAGACAAACTAATATCGCTCTTGCTATAACTGACTTGTAAGATAGGTATCATTTACCCCCTTTTGCAGATGCCATCCACAAGGCAAATTGACCTGTCTTTTAACTGATAAAGGCCAGAGCTGAGATCCTGACTCAGGACTCTGGCTGCCGACTGTGTTCTTAAGCACAGCACTTTCTGCCCCCTAGGAGTGTGTATAATGGCTTTGTCTTAGGGAAGCAGAACCCAACAACAATAGCTGGGATCCTTAAATACACCTCCGAGGTGCCTTATTTTACATTTTGACCTCCCTATGAAAAAGTTCCTGCAGTCTTTCCATGGTGGCAAATTAGATTCCCAGAGTGTATGTCTTTACGAAAGAATTACTAAGGAACTAGGCTGCCAAAACGTCTTTCTTCCCTTCAGTAAATAAATAGTGTTATCTGCTGCCCTGTTAGAATATTGTCTACTTAAAGCAGCTATGATGGTCTCCTCCTGAAATATGTGAACATGTTGTAAAACTATCTGGGACTCTTCCTGGTCTGGAAAGCAAGAGGAAAGCCATCTGCATAGATTTATGATAGAACAGGCTCTACCCTGCAGCCATTGCAGAAATCTGCAGCCTGAAGGTCAACCAGTCTCTCAACCTGCACTAAAGACTGAGATGCTAAATAAAGACAATTTAACAGTGGATACCAGCATTTGCATTTTGGGGTGCATTTCCTTAAAAAGGAAGAGATTAAATCTTTCATTTGGCTTCCTCTAGTATCAGCATACAAGAGGTTCTGACATTTTAGAAGTGGGAGTCTCCCCTTGTCAAGAATAATTACATTTTAACATCAAAGACTCACTGTTCTTACTATATAAACTAAATTCCAACTCCTATTTGCTGAAGCAGTTCTGGCAGAATAATATATGTTGGGCTGCTTCTTAGGTTCGAATCCTCACTCTGATAATAAAACATGCTCTTTGTCATTAGCAAGATTTTATTTTCAGTTAACAAATATCTAAAATTCCACTTTAGCAATCCAGTGCATTTTCTCTTGATTGGCATAAAGAGAAACACACACACACACACACAATCTACTGTATGGGACTAGTGTTTTTTCACAATATATGATTTCTAAAATTCATGTTTTGTGTTTAAACAGAGAAGCCTTAGCTATTACTCCAAAAACAGGTTTGTCTGAAAAAAAAAAAGTTTTGCAGTGGAGAGCAGTTTGAAAGAGGCTTTTGGGTGAGCTTTTGTTCTTGCCTGTTTAACAGCTTAAGGTTTCAAGAGGCCTATGTGGGTTCACCTTTTGCATTTGAGTCCAAAAACTGAATTCATTAAAGATCTCTCTTGAGCCCACAGTGAATTTCAGTCCTCCTAGGAGGATGCTCCAGGCTCACTTAACTGGTTTGAAATCACATGGCCCCAGGCTCCACCAGCTTTATTTGGAGGAGAACTGAAGCCAGGGAATTAGTTCAAAAGCTGCAACCACTTTTTCCTTTTCATTTCTAATTTCTGTTGTTCAGCATTGGTTCCACACCATTTACAATATTTTAAGAACCATTCAAGAGCACCTAGGTTATAGTAGTTGGAATTAATATAATTTTATGATCTTTCTATTACATTTCATGTTTGTACTATGTAAACCATGCATAAGTGGCTTGATCTTGGAAATTTGGAGGATGAAAAACTACTGCAGACAGCTCCAGATGGAATTTTTATTTTTCTTTGTTGTTTTTGGTGAATGTTGTATGAAAGAGTAATGGGGTATGACTAAAAGAGGAAAGGAAGAGGGAATGTAAAAAAAAACAGGGAAAGAGAACTTTGGCCTCTGACAGTTAGTTGTGCAGAGGACAGATGTCTTCTCTGCAGAAGGAGTTCAGGAAGTAGGAAACAGGGTGCATCATAGATGGTATCTTTGCTTCCAAACTGTTCAGAAGCTACTTTTTCCTCGCTGCTAAACATACTAAATCATGGGCTATATATTATCATACCTGCACCAGGAAACAAAACCGAACCACCTGAGCTTGGATTCTAAGACTTCTCTGTTTAACTCAAAACATGATTGTTCTGCTTTTCCTATGAAGGATTTATTATTGTCTTTTGGTGTGAAATAAGGATTAGTCAGTTCAGCTAAATTAGCAGCAGCAAGAGAATATAGAAAGAGATGGCCTACGAAGTGACTGACACAGGTCACAGAACAAAAATGTGGAACTCTCTAGAGGGCTGGAGGACAGATGGCTGCAGACTCTGGTTGTTTGGACTGTGGGAGCAGAACTCTGTATCAGAAACTCTTGGCTTCAATCCTAATTCTTGCCACAAATAATAGTATGATGGATTAAATTACTTTATTCCTCAGCATCCTCATTTACAAAAAAAGTAGTAATAATAATGAAATGATTTTTAGGTTTTTTTTTTTAAGGATTAATGAGGAAATAAATTTAAAGTAGTTGGTACAGTGATTTGTGTAGAGTATGCATTCAATAATATTGCATAATTAGTGGATTATCACTGTTCTTCAGCAACTAGATGTGGAAGTGATGGCTGGTTACATTTCTCCATTCCCATACTCTTTTTCTCCTGAGCACACAGTTACTATATGTCCCAACCTCTGTTGTGTTAGATGAGGCAATTTGCTGGGCTATAGAAATGGCTTGTGGGTAGAAGCAAGTATATCTCTGCCACTCTGGCCCATAATAGTCTCATTTACATCCTCCATGTTCTCACTTTTGCTTCATCTACTGGATATCAAGATACAGTAGCACTCACCAAGGTATCAAAGGGCAGTGTAACAACAAGTGGGAAGGAACCTGGTCACTGACTGAGCACCACTTTCTCTTTACTGCTATCACCAATTGGGATTGAGCTAGAAACAAATCTGAGTGGATCTACTGAGATTGCAGAGTAAATGTATTTGGTGACAAGGTAATTTCTCTTCATGACATTAGACCTCATGTACATGTCAGAGTGTGTGGTAATGACGTGGAAATCTATGTATGAAAAAAATTCTAATTTTAATTTTGAAATAAGATTGGTTATGAATGAGTAAATTGCCACATAATGAGGTGAATGGAAGAAAAATGATGTGGTATCAGATGGAATAATCAAAATCAGGACTTATCTAGAACCAAAATAGAGACACTTCCATAGCCACTTAGGAGCTTTAAAAAAAACATTCAATGAGTCACTCTGCTTTATGCAACCAGATCTCCGAGGGCCATTCCTCCTCTCACAATGTGTGAGTCAGTCTTTTACTAGCATCCAGCACCAGTGAAAGATTCAGGCTCAATTTATGTCTTCTGCGTATAATTCCTCTTTGTGAAATGGACCCCACAAAACAAAATATTGTCCCCATGAGCCCCCCATAACACTGAGACTAATATTTTACCTGATTAGTGTGAGACTTGGCATATTTTTAAGTCACATTAATGGATGATAAGAAAAAATTCAAGGATGAAATAAGCAGGATGACTTGGCCTTTGGAAGCATTTGATTAGTATGTTGCTGTCCAAGGTTAACGGAATTATTCTGCCCTATTCTCCTATGGTTTCAATGCTTGGTGCACATGGTAAAATGGAGTCCAGAGCACCAAAGCTTCAGGCAAGAAATGGAACAAGGAAATGGGACAAGGGTTTGAAAATAGAAAAGAGGAAATCTAATCCCTTAAGCAGGGCTTGAACATCTGAAGAGGGGAAGGAGAGGCTGGCTATCTTCCCCTCTTCACAGTACCTGAGCTGGTTGGGGATTTGAACAAGGCACTTTGAGGCTTCTCTGCCCAGCACTCTCAGCTCACTTAAGTAACTCAAGAGTTTTCAGATTCCAAAGTGCCTGATTTCTATATTCTTGCCAGCATGACTCAAGCGCTTCACTGACTTTAATGGGCATTTAAGCGCCTTAATTTATTTCCAACCATCAAAATTGTTTTCAACCCTCTTGTTTTGTTCAGAGATTACTCCCCCAGTTAAATTTTGCTGCAGATTGAAGGGCAGGGAAGTAACATTTGTTAGTTTGAGTGTAATACTCTAAGGGAATGTGTCTGCGCTCTGGTGATGAACAGTCTAAGTGGTTGTAGTGGGAATACCTTGGTTTATATATCTGGAACTTGGGAAGGTAGTAAGGGTTCTATACTAGTGTTAAACTTAACAATTACTTCTGAAACCAAGTGACTGAGCCTTGAAATTGCAAATTAATTCATCAAACACAATTCATTCTAAAAGAGGCAATTTTTAAACCATTTATGCTCAGTTCTATAAGTTAATTCTAATTCCTATGTTCAGTTTCCTCTTATATTTTCTTGATTAAATGTCTTGGCTGCTGGGCCTCCCTGGTGGTCTAGGGGTTAAGTCTCAGTGCCATCACCACTACTGCCAGACTTTGATCCCTTGCCAGGAAGCTAACCCACGTGTGATGCAGCAGACCTCTCTTGTCTCATCCGCTGCTCCCCTTAGTAGCATATTTCAGTGAATCTGCCTGCTCTGCTTCCTCAGCCCATCTCTGGTGAATCCTCTCACCCCCCATGCCTCTGGCCTATAATCCATTTCTTCTATGCAAAAAAGAGAGAGAATGTCAAATAAATGTCTTCACTGTTTTACCTCTCATTTATTCACTCCTTCATTCACCCATCCATCTATCCACTTAGCTGTCTATTTACTCAGCATGTTCATTGAATTCCTCCTGTGTGACAGGCATTGCCTAGATGCTGAAAGTAATGAGTATACACTCAGAGAGCTGGCAGATCCTCACGGCCATCTCCAGTTTATGCTCCCTTCCTTCTTTTCATCCATTTATAGACTTTTCTCATCAAACTCCTATACTGTCTCCTTTAGAGACCATACTGACCTTCTAGTAGCAGGTTAACAATTCTTTCCCAGTTCTCACAACCACCTTGACATTCATAGTTACTATATCCCATTCCACCAAGGGATAAAATTTTACAATGGTGACAGAGTGGATCTCAACTACTAGAGATGTGGCTGGGACATTAGAGAAGTAGCAGGCACTAGATTATAGTTTCATATTTGAAATGAGCACCAGGAGAGCTGAAGATGACTGAAACTTATTCCCATGAGACCTCATAGAATATCATAGTTGGAAGAGTCTAACAGATTATCTCACCCAATTTCCTGGGAACCAGAAATCTTTTCCACTTCATTTTGATTAGGGCACATCCAGGCTCTGCTTTGATGTTGCCAAGACAGAGAGCTCATAGAACAATACATTTATGGACTTCTCTACAATAAAGTTCTTTTGTGTGTTTTTCCTGCTGTTTGCTCTTTCATAACTTCAACACTTTGGTCCTTATTTTACCTCCCTATGGGAATAGGAAGAAAGTCCAATTTCTTTTCTATGTCACAATCAGATTAATGTGGATTTTTTTTTCATTTGTGAAAAAAATTTCATTTCATTTCATTTTATTCAACTAAAACCTTTCTTAGCTAGCTTAGGAGAAAAGGGGGCTTTAATAAGAAGGATACAAAACTTTTCTTTGGGACCTAAAGACAAAAATGTACATATGCATTAAACGTCAGGAATGATCTAGAATCAGAGACTCAAAACCATTAAGATTCTGTTCATATCTCTCATCTATGTACATATTCTTTCTCTCCATCCCTCTCCCCTCTTCTTCCCTTTTACTCTCTCTCTCTCTCTCTCTCTCTCTCTCTCCTCTTCCACTTTCCCCTCCCATAATTCCTGGAGAGGAATTCTGATTGGGTCAGTTCCACACATGACAAATCTGCTGTGTTTGTAGATTATGCCATGGAGCCAGGCTGTTCCTGCTGCAGCCATGTGATATAAAGGGAAGAAGAGGGCCAATTTATAGAGTAAAGAGCATGAGGCAGGCAGCTCTGTATATTCTCCAAATATGATACAAATGCTTGAATGCAAAAATATTTGCAAAATTTCTCCTACATTTTATCACCAGAGTATATACACCTTCACTTTCTCCAACCTTTTCTCAGATAACTGAGTTTCTATGATGATAACATCTCCATCTTGCTTTCTTTAGTCTTTGAAATTTTATCATGAAAATGTGACTTCTAGAATTCATTATAACAGATATATTTGATCAATATAGAGGTAAGGTGACCTCATCAAAAGTTGGAGGTCTCCTAGGAGATCCCTTTCCTTAAAACTTACCATTTCATCTGACCTGGAAGTTTCCATTATTGTAGGAGTTACGATCCCAAAGAGATTCCTCTATATAGAGACTTCAAGATGAAAGACTGAATAATGACATTGGCCAAGGACAGTCTGAATCCAAAGTGAAATCCTATTAATAATATAACTGGAAAATTTTGCCCTGAGAACACTGGGCTATTACTTATATCAAGCATTTAGAGACATATTGTCTCCTTTAGTAGTTAAAATTCATGAGGTATAAAGTGGTAAATGCATACAGCAAGTATTTTTTCTTTATATACTACTTAACTCATACATAGTGGTTCTTAAATGTACTTAAAATTTGCTTTATCTTTTGTAATTGGTTTAAGTTTCATTGTTCCTCAAAACAGCAAAATCATCTCCACCATTATATTATTTAATTTAATTTAAGCAATGACTTATTAAGAATCAACTAAAAGCATATTTAAAAGGTATTATACTAGGCACAGTGGACATGGAAGTGAATATCATTTTTGAATTTCAGGAGCTCATAATCTAACAATAAACGCACCTATATACACATATGTAGTTATGAAAGTATATTTTCAGTCTATATACAGCTGCTACAAAATCAGATGACAACAAATACAAAAAAAGGGCAATATAGGGGTGTGAGAGCTATTACATTTTGGCTTAGATGGACTTGGACTTGCTCTTTAATTCAGTCTCTGTCATTTAGTCTCTATGTTACTTTAACATATTAAATATTCTCTCTCTCTCTCATCATTGTGGCTTATTTATTTTTACATTGTTGTTCATTTTTGTACAATATTTGACTTCTCCCCTGAGTCCTAATACCCAGAAAACTCCCACTACCACATCACCTGTGAATTGCCACCACAATCCCTTGTGCGCTTCCTACCCTGTTTTGACTCCTCTTCCTTCTCCTTCCCTTCTGTAGTTCTCAGATTTATAAGTTGCCTGGTAGTGTTAGGGGGAAAAGGATGTCCCAAAGCAAATTCCATATAGGCTTTGTGGACTCCACCCCCACCCCAGGTCAAAGCCAAAGACACTGGGAACTCCAAATCCCATCACCACCAAAGGGAAGGTGGCTGGGACCTGAGGGTGGGGTTAAGCAGCCAGGTGGATACAAAAGGCAGACACGTGGGCTTTGGGGCGCTCTCCATTTTTGGGCTCTCAGCCAGCTCGGAGCGTCCGGTCAGCTCTGAGAGTGACTTTGGGTTTCCAGGTCGTCGGATCGGGTAGGACGCATTAAAAACTTTATTTCCCTATTTTCTCCCTGAGTTGTACATTTTCCTTATTTCTTTTTCTCTTGTAAATAAACCTTTTATTAACCCTTTTGCGTGTGTCTGTAGTAGAGTATTCATAAGTCCCTTTAAAGCACGCGGGTGAGGACCCACAGCCAGGAACCCGTTTAATATTGGGGTTGCTCTATAACAGTAGTTTTGTCTTTTTTTTTTTTTTCCTGGCCCCTTGTTCAATTTCTCTATATTCCTCCTATAAGCAAAACCATTGGATAGTTTTCTTTTCCCTTCTAACTTATTTTCTTATTTCACTGAGCATAATCCCTTCCAGCTCCATCCATGTTGCTGCAAATGGCATGAGTTTTTGATTGCTGAATAGTATCCCATTGTGTATATATACCACATCTTCCTGATCCATTAACGTGTTTTTGGTCATTTAGGTTGTTTCCATGTCTTGCCTATTGTAAACAGTGTTGCAATAAACATAAGTGTGCAGGTTTCCTTTCAAATTAATGTTTTTTTGTCTAAATATACTCTTTTGGTCTTGCTTTCTTCATCTGTGGGAGAACATCTCTAGGAAGAAAAATACTTAACTCACAGGGTTCTTGTGAGAATTAAATAATATTATGGTAAGAATTAAATAATATTATGAAAATATACAAAATGCAGTTCCATTTTTTCATTCCACAAACATTTAGAAGTGTTTAATATGTTGGAGCATTCTGATCATGGAGTCACTGAAACAGAAAACTAGATTTAAGGGTTTGATCTTGCACATATTTTGTGAAATTAGAAGCCATTGACAAGTTTAAAGCAAAATCTTACATATTCCAATGTCCATTTTAGAGAGATAACTCGAATCATAATATAATAAGTGAATTCAAGGAGATTCCAGACTAGAGGGCAAGAGACTTGTCTTGTAAATATTGTGGATGTTCTAGAAAGGGGCTGAGGAACAATCATAATAAAAAAGGATCTGAAGAGGGTGGTCCAGCTATAGAGTTTATCAAGTAGGTACTTTCTGATGAACTGGAAGTAGAGAAGAAGAGACTAGTATGGCTCTGACACTTAGGTGCCAAGGCATACAGGATAAGAAGTAGACTTTCAGTCAAGTATGATGAACTATTTTCTGGACATGCTGAATTTGAGCTGCCCATGATGCACATAGGTGGATATTTTAAGATAGACATTTGGGTCTTGAAAGGAAGGACTAAGTAAAGAAATGTAACTTTAGACATGACTTTAGTCTATGTGAATTAGCTAAGTAACCCTCTCGTTGTTATGTACCAGAATTGACTCCCAGGGGCTGCAGTAAGTAATATGCAAATGGATTAAGCACTGGAAACCTGTAATCAGTTTGATGGGCTTGGCAGATCTTGCTTTTCACTAGTATGAATTTACCCAGATGCTTTCTTATTTACCAGAAAACCACTCATTCATTGAAACCCAACCGTTCATTCTTTGCCATCTAGGACAAAACAATTGGCAGCAGATTGTACTGAGATAATAGAGTTGGAGACCAATTGGTCATATTGGTTCTCATTCATATCAGGAATTGAAAGAAAGTCTCTGCTCTAAAACTGTCAGACATTACTACATGAACAAAATGATGAAAAGTATGATTTAAAATTTATCATTCAAAGACTTAGAAATTTCATCAAAAATGCCAGGAAATCAGAAGCTTCTGGTAATATGTGAGTCATAAGGAAGGAATATTTCATCTTCTGGCCAAAGGTTGACTGTCTAATGATAAAAAGTCATCTCTGCCTCCTCTCCACTATGTTGCCAAATGTTAGTATTTGAACCTGAGATGATTCACATCTCTCCTTTTAATTTCTTGTTCTGGCACTAATTATCTCAATTTGGGTTTTTATACTAGTGTCCTTCCCACTTCAAACCATTCTGCAAATGGCACAAGCTTTATCTTCTTAAATCACAGGACAGTCTGGAATTCAATTTGCTCAGTACAACACCCCTAACCTGACTTTCCTACCTCATTTATTGAACAGAAAAGCACAATTGAGAAGCTTGAACTTGGTCAACTCACCTTGCATTCTCTTCTACTTGCATATATGTTCTTATCTGACACGCCCTTTATCCATCTTCTTCATTACCCATCTTTCTCCCACATGGAGCCCTTACTTCTCTCCAACAACCTGTCTAAATACAACTAGTTGGAAACTTATCACCCCCTTTTTTTAAAAAAAGAAAATTTATCACACAGAATTTACCATGTGTTATTTTGAGTGATTTATATAAATTATTTTTGTCTACTCAAATATAGGTTCTCCTGTATTTGAGGAAGTACTGTTTGTTTTTGTTTTTTTTTTTTGCACCCTGCACAGACAGTGTCGTTCACATATTAGGTACTTATTAAATAACTGTTGAACAAATAAGAGAGGCTCTAGGTCATGAACCTACCTTATTTTAAATTTATCCCTCTCAGCATTCTTCAGAGACTTCCCTCCTCCCTATAGGAACAAAGTTTGACCAGGAGATTATTCTGACAAATGTTCTGTTACAAGTGAGTCTTAACCTTTGTTTAAGTAATTAAAATTCAGTCTTCAGATAACATGTATTGAGAGACTATTTAGCCTCAGACATTGTGCCAGGGTCTGAGGTTGCAAAACTGAACAACAGACAGTCCTTGCCTCAGAGGACTCCGATAATAAAATCACATATACTATGCTGAGGGGAATCCTGAGGAGGGAGCTCTAACCTTGCATGGGGAAGTAGGAAAATAATCCATGCTTTGTGTAACATATGTAAGATGTCATTTATTTTTGTCAAATCAGGTATTTTCTTAACATTCACGCAACAGAATATCTTAAGTATCCAACACTATGTACATTCTGCCAATACCTAAAATATTTGAATTTTTATGTAACTAGAAAAAATTTGCAGAAGATTCAAAAATCTTTAATTTTGGCAGACATGATTCTAAGTGCTCCATGGACAATATCTCATTTAATCCTCACACCAACTTTATGGGATGTGTCTATTTTATATGTATTTAATGGGTTAAAATATCCTAGGCATGAGGAGTAAAAATTGTTTATATTGCCAGAACAATTAATACTGAGGATTTAATAGTCATTCCCCCAATGACTGTTGGGGCATTTAATTGTTATTAGATTTTATAAGCTCTTTTCTCAAATATCTTAAACGCATTCGAAATAATTTTGGAACATGAATTTAGAAACATTTTGCAAAAACCATACCAATAATCTGTCAGTTAAATATTTTAAAGTTGATTAAAGCATGCCAAAAAAGATAACAACCTATCTTTAGGCTGAAAAATAGCCTCAACATAAAAAAAAAAAGCATATTAGGTGCTACTTAAATCACAAACAATTGTGCTTTAACACACAAAATTGAAAGGTTTGTGTGAATATGAGAATCTCATAAATATGTAAGGAGAGCTCTGCCTTATATTTCCATTCTGAAAATGGCTGTATCACTTTACTTCTTTATTGTTATATTCATTCCTTGCATTATTCAAGATTTAACTTTTGTTGAAAATACTTAGCAATAGGATTCTTGCTTTTTTTAAAGCTTCAAAGGCATCATCATTTCTTGCCCTCTCCTTTTGGGATAATTTTGATGGGAAGGAAGTCCAGTTAGTAACATTATGTCTCTGATTTGAGTTCCGACAGCTCAGCGACCGCCCCCCCCCCTTTTCTTCTAAAGATCAATTTCCAAAATGGGGCTTGATTGTTAACACTGTGGAAATTGAAAATTTGATTTTATTATTTTGACATGAGCATCATCAGACCATGTCATTTGTTCCCTCGAGCACATATAAGGTTCTGATCTTTGTCAGTCTCCTCTGGGATGACCAGACCCCTGAGCCAGAACTTCCTATCTTTTTAAAATCACAGTATAAATATTTTTGTTAACATTAAGAAAGACTGCTGTCAGTGGTTTAAAATAGCCATATTGACTTTTTAATCTTTTGTCTTTATAAGCAGTAAGCTTGCTTCATAAATATAGTAAAAATCAGGAATTTTATTTTACTGAACAGTATATGTTAACAAGAACTATATATTAAGATAAATTAACAAAGTCAGTCTACAAGGTCTATAAAATTGTTAATAATAGGGATTATAGCTGGAAGTTGGAATTATAAATAAGAGGATTTTGTGCTAAATTTTTTAACCAACCAGAAAAAAAAAACTATTTTAATACAAATATTTCCATTTTGAAAAAAGATTTTTGCTGAGAATAATCAGAATAAATGGAGCTGGATGATCTTGAGAGAGAACGTCATCAACACTCATCTCCTATTCTGTTCCTTCCAAATGAACAAACTTTAAAGTAGTATGCAACAACAATACTATTTGGTCTATTTTTGGGGTCACATTTGGTGTTTTCTTGACTTATGCATATACTTCAACTTTTATTTTTGGATGCTTTTTATCAGTTACCAAAAGTTTTATTCTAAAGAGCACACATAACATGACTCACCTTGCATGACGTAGTAGTTCAATAACTATATTGACTGGTTGACTGAGTGATGACTTTGACATTAATATATTTTCACATGTCACTTTTGGGGGACACCAATTGTCACATCAATTTTATCATCTATCCAATGATAGATTGGGTTTTATATGAGAGATTTAATTATATCAACTGTTAATTCTTACATCATTTTTATATTTGGAGATACTTTATGTTCTGACACTATATTTACTTAATACAGGTGAACTCTGTGTATGACACCCTACAGGATGGGAGAAAAATACTGTAAACCATATATCTGATAATGGGTTAATATCCAAAATATAAAGGAACTCATATAAATCAATAGTAAAAACACAACCCTATTAAATAATGGGCTAACTCTGAATAAATATTTCCCAAAAGAAACTGTGAAAAAGTGGTCAACATCAGTTATCAGAGAAATTCAAATCAAAACCACAGTGAGAGATCATCTTAGACCTGTTAAAGTGGCTATTATCAAAAGGACAAAAGATAACAAGTGTTGGTAAGGTTGTGGAGCAAAGAAATACTATGGGTACTGTTGGTGAGAATGCACAGCCATTATGGAAAACGGTATGCAAGCTCTTGAAAATATGAAAACTTGAACTGCCATTTGATTCAGCAATTCCACTTAGTACATACCCTAAGGAAATGAAATCAGTAGGTTGAAGGTATCTGCAGTCACATGTTCATTGCAGCATTATACACAACAGCTAAGATACGGAAATAACCTAAACGTCATCAGTGGATGAATGAAGAAAATGTGACATAGATCACAAATAAAATTTAATGGAATATTATTCAGCTTTAAAAAGGAAGGCAATCCTGTGTTTGTGACAACATGGAAGAACTTAGAAGACATTCCCCTAAGTGAAATAAGCCAGACATGGGAAGCCAAATACTGTATTATCTCCCATTGTAAGTCTGGAGAAATGGCGCCATCTTGGGCTGTGGGAACTTTATGGAGCAGTGAGAACCAGCTGATGCTGAGATGAGTAAGGGTCTGGATTCATACGAGCCTGCTGGAATTAGCCTTGGGCTAGGGCAGAGCAGAGCTGGGGTTTTCAGAATTCAGTGTTCACTGTACTGTCCTCCCATTGGCAGAGCTGTATCTCTCCATGCTGGATTCTTATGCTTGGGGGAGGGGTGATGCGGGTGATGCCATGTTCTCTTTCCTACCTTCCTCAATATACCTTCTTTAATTTCTGTACTTTACCCAAGTACCATAGTCCTTCATGTGAATTCTGTAGGTCTCAGTGAAATTATTTAAATTTGTGGACAGCTTTTATAATTGATATTTCCAGTTGGGTACAAATGCTAGGCATCCTGTATTGTGATTTTTGTTAACCACCATTCTTGAATTAGCTTATTTTTATGCCTTCATTCCACTACTGATCATTTCACTTGATGAAAGTGAAATGGGATAAGATCACAATAAGGTTGTAATATTTTTGTCCAATAATTACATATCCTGTAAATAGTATGGCAGATAGAATAATACTAGTGCTAATTTTATCAGTCAGTTTTGCAATGCAGTGATCTCACACCAGGCTGTGCTGACTTATTTAAAACTCTTGTACTCACTCACATCCATAGGCTTAATGGTAGGACAGAGGTGTATATTTTGCTTCCCATAACGAGGTATCACAAGGGCAGAAGTGTATCACCTACTCTCATGGCAGGGAAATAATAATTGAACAATAGTCAGTGTATCATATTAATAATCAGCTAGATCTCTGTTATATTATACTGGTGTCTGGGATACTTGGACTGTTGTCAGAAGGAAAGAAGCATTTGATTGCAGCTGAGGCAATGAAAAAGGTCTGAGGGTGTCTCATGTCCATCCATTCCTAATTGTATCATATCATTTTGCCCATGAAATTAAAAATGAATTCAATATTTAAAATGCAAATATAATTAGAAATGCAAAGAATATAACACTATTAAAAATGCAAAGGAATGCAAATATGAATTATGTAATCTATCTTTTTGACATCTTGTCTGTGGAGACTTGTGCTGACATAATTTCATCTTGTTTAGTTTGCAGATAAAAAAGATAATCCCTGAGACCATGTGAACTATATTGTGGAAAGCTCTTCTAAATCATCATATTGGGAAAAAGATAGCTGGGGTTCTTACTAATACTATCCACTAATATTAAAAGAAATGGAAAAAAAATACAGTTTGACCTACCCAGGTCTTTTATCTCGATTGAGTGAGCAATTTACCCCTCAACATATTTTTCTTTGGATTGCTTACTTAACCATTTTAAAGATGACAGGCATAGTTGTACTTCAGAAGTATGCTATCAGCACTCTCTTTCCTCATAGTATTCTCTGTAACCAACTTTTCCACTGCCTGTGATTGAAAAGTTTAAGATATTAAGGTCTGAAAATTGAAGTTGTGAATTGAAAGAGAAACACCTCAATTTTAACTGTAGGGCAGGACTTTCTTTGGCTTTTTAACATAGTTCTATATGAATCTTTGCAAGGAATGATTTCAAATTTGAGGTTACTTGTGCCTTAGTTCTTTCAGTAAATGAAATAAGAATAGTAAGTTTAAGATGCTGTTAAAGTTGATGGGAATAGGAATGCATAGTTTGAAAGTGTAATCACTTTTCATTGGATGTCTTTTGCCACCAATATGAAATTATAATGATGCTACATTATGCAATTGTGTTGATTGCCATGTTTGGGAATTAAGTCACAAAGTAATCATTTAGCCTCCTTTGTTAAAGGCCAAATTCAAATCCTGTTCTCATTTAAGAGGCCTTCTCCAAATATTCCAATTTCAGTAAATCTTTAAACTGTGATAAATTTTGTCACATTTTCCCCAACATTGTACAGTTCATGGGGCAAGGCCAGGCTTAGCATGTTTCCCCTTACCCAGCATAGGTGTGGCAGGTAGTTAGTTCTAAATCTATATGTAGAAGGCACGAATGTGATGATTTATATGGTCATCTGATTGCATATGAGTGTATTTATCTTCACAGGACTATAGTTTCTTGCAGTCAAAGGTCGTACTGTGTGCTGGTTTAGCTCCCAGGGCACCTTGTAAAGTGCCGACTGGGCACACAGGGGCATTGGTGTGATATTTGTTGAAAATATTCTCCAAGTTCAGTTATGTTTGAGTTTACCATGAACTCACCTCTAAAGAGGTCAAGTTTAGTCTTTTAGTGTGCTACAGCTATGACTATTTTCAGCTTAGAATTTTATAATATTCATATATTTGTTCAGTACTTCATGTCTCTTGTACATACATGACAGATTGTTGAAATGAACTGAACTCTTAATTCCACCATGATGTAGTAATGTTCAGATTTGTTGACACAAGCTCTGGATACTGACACCCCAGATGAAATATTAACCAGTTAATGAGATGAAGAAAAAAAATGGGGCAATTGATAGTCATGTGAATAAAAATAGCAATAATCTTCAAAGAACATCATATTTGAATCCTGGACATTTAGAGTAGGAAGAAATCTTTGAGGTCTTTCAATACATCCAGGGCATCACAGGTAGTGTCCAACATATTAGGGACTCTGATCTCAGGTGACCTGGTTGCAGCCTTGCTTGCTCCAGGTATGTGGCCAGGTTGCTTTTATTTAATCTTTGTCTCAGGTTCCTCATCTCTAAAGTGGTGATAATGACACTATTTACCTCACAGGATTATTGTGAGGATGAAATAATGCAAGGAAAATATTAAGGGTATTAGGCAGAGTGGTGTCTAATAAAAATAAGCTATTTATTTTTGTTGTTGTTACTTGTTCAACACAGATACCTTATGAGGAACTCTGGGGAGGTGCTATGACTAAATCATGGCCTCTGGTACTCATTACCATTACAACTAATTATTTAACAAAATGAACATTTAGTGTTTCATAGTCAATACTATGCAAAAAGATGACATTATTATCTCAATACCTAAAACAATTCTTTTGTAAGTGTGGAAATTGAAACTTAAGAGGGCCAAATAATCACCCAACCCATCATCTGGTTAAGTACTTAGAATAGCATGGAGTAAGCATCCAGATGTCACCTGCAGGTCATACTGTCCCTAAGGAAAAACCTTCAACAATGAAGACATGATGTATACAATGGAATACTACTCAGCCATCAAAAAGATAAACATATGCCATTTGCAGCAACATGGGTTGGAGCTGGAAGGGATTATGTTAATGATAAAAAGAAGGAAAAAGACAAAATCAGATTATTTCACTTATATGTGAAATAGGAACTAAACAAAGGGTCAGGGAAAAGACAAAATTTGCAAGCTGACCATGGTTCTGAGGCATACAGCAGGGAAAGAGGAAGGAGAGGTCAAAACAGGAGAGGGAAAAGCACAAGGTACTGTGGTGATGGATCACTGATGCTATGGTGGTGGAAGAACTATGGGGACTACACCTGAGGGGAAAAAATCAAATGTTGCACAAAAATGAACAACAATGTAAGAACATAAATAAATATCTTTAATAAAATTTAAAAAATGATGTTATGATGGAGCAACAGCAAGACTATGGCACAGTAAGTATTTTAGGAAAGGGAGAACATTTCAGGGTGGTCATTGTGAAAAATTTCAAGAGGAAAATGACTTTGGGTAAGTAGAATTTTGAGAAGTAGGGATAGAGTTTTAGTTTGAATTATATGAACTCTTCATTTTTGCATGTCAAAAAAATCAGGTATTGACAATTTCATATGACTAACTCAAAATATATTTGTGCCAGTGGTGATGACATGAGTAAAATTTAAAACATGGAGTTTCTATCCTTTTTGAGATTTTCAAATGGGCTCCTGGATACTAGAGAGAAAAGAGAAAATTAGAAATGTGAATAGATTAGGTACAGGGATTCAGGGAAAATCAGAATTAATCTTTTTGGGATGAACTCAAGGATAAATTTCTAATGTCATGATTGTTAATGTATGGTAATTTAAGATCACTGTAAACATATCTTTATTTTTTAGGCAATTTATATAAGATAAAAATAAATAATTTAAGGAATAGTAAGGACAAGGAGATGTTTCCACAGTTAAATGAGGTTTCCATGAAAATTATCGGAGTCGTTTGAAAACACAGAATTCATTATTTCAAGATGGGGCATATATTAGATACAAAGACTTGCAAACATCCCTTCTGCTTCACATTTACCAAGAATGTTTCCTTGACACAGAAGTGTAACTTCCACATGTTAATAGGATGATTTTGCACTTTTCTGATGGAAAACCAGAGAACAAAGTGAATATTTAAGAACTATAAATACTTCTGTTTCTGGAATGATCGTATTTGCTTTGCTGCCCGGGTGATTATCTGGAGGGCTAGCACATCTGCACTGCACTTTGTTCTGCTGGAACAGCTCTTCACAAGGAGGGAGGGTGACTTTAATTCATCAAGGATCCCAAGCACAGGGCTTTACCCAGCACACCCTCCCACCTATTATGGTGTTGAAGGGCTCTTCTAATCTATCCCAAAGAGATTATATTTCAAGAAACTTCTGGAGATGAGGAAAAAGCACTGATTGCTATTGACACTGGTAATATGCTAGACGAGGTATTTCCTTTCATCTCTCAACAACCTTATTATTTATTTATTTTTATTTTTAAAGATTTTTACTTATGCATAGAACTGGGGTGCAGCCCAGAGATGCAGTGGGGGGGGGGGACTGAGAGGATTCACCAGAGACAGAGTGGGGAGCAGAACAGGCAGACTAACTGAAATGCACTGCTGAGGGGAGCAGAGGGCAAGACAGGAGAGGTCTGCTGTACCATGTGTGGGTCAGCTCCCTGGTCAGGGATCTAACTCAGGCTACAGCAGTGATAGCTCTAAGACTTAATCCCTAGGCCACCAGGGAGGCCCCGACCTTATTATTATTATGATGACTATTGTAGGATTGGTCTCTCTAAAAAGGTTCAGACAAATGTTGTCGAAGATGTCCAGCAGAGGCTTTTTCTAATGCATGTCATCTTGGCTTATGGAACTAAGGTTAATGGAGGCCCTGTGGAGAGCGGGAGAGGCTATTACCATTACTTAATGCAGATTATTAGTTTTAGGGATAGCATCAGAAACAATCTTTTTACCAGAGAAACCTACGGTAAGGGTGGGCCAACATCCAGAGGCAAGGTTTTTTCATATGCAGTCGACCTTTCTTTATCCCTTCCTTCCTCCTTAATTCCCCAGGCCCCTTAGCACAGGATCTAAACTGGTGGTTTTCCCCATTTATTTCACAATTTGCAGACCTTTAAGTTCTCCATACATCTATTATTAAATTTGGTGTTTTTCTCCTAGAATCTGTCTGATAATAATTTGCTCAGAAGAACCCTTAGGGTTGGTGGAATTTTCCCCTGTGCTTCAACACTATGTTACTAGCACATCACTACAATATTGTTATTGTTATATTATTATCACTCTTGGTTTTATATATGTGATAATTGAGGCTTAGGAAAAAAGAGGCCTAGGTCACATCATCTAATCTAAGTCTTGGTCTGGCTAACTTCAAAGCCCATTCACTCTCTTGGCTCCACCCCACCGTGCTCCATAGCTGGGCAGTTCCTCCTCCTCTTGGTTTACCATTGTACTATTTAGCAATTTTTCTTCCAATATCATCCCTCACTATACCAGTGGTTTTCAACCAGGGATGGTTTTGTCCTCAGGAGACACTTGGCACTACCTGGTGACATTTTTGGTTGTGATGATTGGCACAGTGCTGGGAAGCACTGTGAGGCCAGGAACGAGGCTGCACCCCTGCAACGCACAGGGCAGCCCCACGGCGAGGAATTATCCAACTCAGATAGTCCCTAGTGCCCAGGTTCAGAAGCTCGGCCTAAATTCCTCTGTACTTTCTGGTGCCCTCCTCCCCCCTCCAACCCCCCTGTTTCCTTGTTCTAGAAATTTTTTATCTAGCCTCTGACAACCTATTTTTATTTCTAGACAATTAGCAAAACTGAATAATTAATGACTCTTCCCATAATCAAAGTTTTATTAATATCTATTTGTAGAGGTGATTAGCTAGATGCTGCACAGACATTAGACCTTATTCCTTTGTTAGGAGCAACTAACCTTAGACAGAATTCATTCCTTAAGTCAGAAGAGAAACCAGCAGGAATATAGCCTTGCTCAACCTACGTGCATCAATAGGGGACGTTTTACATCCTCTGAGGTTAATGGGGACAGGGATGCGTTTTTCAGCTGAAGGATGAAGGCTAAGGGGAGGGCAATGCCGTGTCTCCCTGGGAGAGGGGGAGTCATCGACCCCTCCCTGGTCAGAGCAGTATAGCCACGTGGGGCCTGCTGGATTTCAGAGCCCTAAAGCGGAGGACGGAATCCATTCCGGGGAGGAGAAGAGAACGTGCTAAACATACCCATCAATACATGCAGGCACACTCTTCTCTTTCGCAGCTTGTTTTGGTTTAACTGATGGCTAATCCTGCAAATGATCTAAACTCTCTCTTGTATTCTGCTTTGACCATGTAAACATAGCTACCAGCAAACAGTAATGTAGTTCCTCCCTGTACTTGCATTCTCCCTTATTGTTATAAATTCTTGAAACAAAAAGGTACTATTTGCAATTCTTTGCAAATGGCTTTAATTGGGGTATACCACCGCAATACTTTTTGGGGAAATACACTATAGATTTTATAATGCCCAAGACAACTGTAATTTATGAAAAAACAAAACTCCCAAATCCCGAATACTTAGATTTTTCATTCCCTAAGGCTTTCATGTGAACACAGGCCTAGGTCTTATGCGATTGCATTATCATCGAGAAGCCACAAGAGGGCGTGTGAAGAACACAATCCTTATTGGAACCGAGTTGCAGAAATCATTTCCTTTATTATTACACAGCAGCAGCATCTGCAGCTTCCTGTATTCTGAGTAGGTGGGATAGAGCCTTAGAACAATCACTTGCATATATTTTAAATATGCTGTCTACAGGGAGCTGGAGAAAGGGATGACTCTGAACATCCAAGATTTTCTGTTCTAGAATTCCAAACAATAGCTGGAAAAGGTTCAGTAAAAACAGCTCATGGAAGCATTACATTTTATTTGATTTAGTCGGAACCCTCACCATGCCAAAAATGGCCAAGTTGGGCCTCCCTTGGTGGCGCAAAGGTTGAGCGCTGGGCTGCGAAGCTGCCTGCAGCCTCTGCAGCGCCCGGTTCAACCCCCGGCCACCAGCGAGTGTCCCACATGGCACACAGACCTCTTGTGTCGCGCCGGCTGCTCCCCTCAGCATTGTATTCCGTCAGTCTGCCTGTTCTGTTCCCTGCTCTGGCTCTGGTGAATTCTCTCACTCTCCCGCGCTTCTGACTGTACCCAGTGCTTGTATAAATAAATAAATAAATCTTTAAAAAAAAAATGGCCAAGGATACTGGAAAAACTTGGGGTTGAAGTAGTATAAATCGTGCTAAGCTTGAAAGATTATTCCAGTTACTTGTTTCTGTCAAAAAGGAACTTGATGATTTACTTTGCTTTTGGTATTTTCAGAAGAAATCATCATTCTCTTCTTTCAAAATAGTTAGAACAGAGAATGGAGAATGAGAACATCACTTTTTATACATTACAGCCACAGGTGGGTGTCCTGCAGAATTAGGTGGTTGCTTCATAAGGTGGTTGCTTGGGGTCAAAGTGTGAACAGCTGAATGGTACTTAGAACAATGTGTTTCCTTGCATATTATTCTCAATAAAGATTAGCTACTTTCTTATCATCCTTCACCTTTATTTCTATTATCCATTTCCTTGTACGGAAACCTGAACTAAGAAGCCTCCCAGTTCCTGGGGCTGTGCCCTTGAGCGGTGTTACTGGGAGGTCAGAAGCATGAAGACATCTTGAAACCCCACCCCTGGCTGAAACACCTGGCTTGGCCACAATGCAGAGGCCTGAGATCAGATATAAAGGTCAATTATATTTTTAAATGGTAAAGGCATCCGAACCATGTAACTCATTCAAGGTTTATAAATTTTGAACAATCCTGTAGTGCTAACTCTATTACCTTTGTGACAAATTAGAACATCCTGTGGTAAAGCAGTTCTCTATGGCTTGCAATAAGAGGTGGGAAACTAGCCTGAGGAGAAAGAAGAAACTTCTTTGTCAGATAAAAGCCTTCCCCACTCACTCCTGGCAAAGCACTTTGTGTCTCCAGTTGTCCCCTAGGTGATGAAATGGGTTCCCTGACTGAAAACTGCCTCAGGATTACCAATCATGTTTCCCAACAGGATATGTGGCTATTATTTAATTATTTATAAACTTTAAACAAGTATGTTTTGATGAGGATATTTATTTTTACCTTTTAATTAAAAATATTCATTGAGGGCCTCCCCAGTGGCGCAGCGGTTGAGCGCTGGGTTGCGAAGCTGCCCTCAGCCTTTGCTGTGCCAGTTCGATCCCGGCTGCTCCCCGGCCACCAGAGGAGGGTCCCGCATGGCGCGCAGACCTCTCCTGCCGCCCGCTGCTCCCCTCAGCAGTGTACTTCGGTCCTTCTGCCTGCTCTGCTCCCCGCTCTGGCTCTGGTGAATTCTCTCACCCTCCCACACTCCTAACTGTACCCAGTGCTTGTATAAATAAATAAACAAATAAATCTTAAAAAAAAATATTCATTGAATAGTAATTTATTGTCATGATACAAAATTTGAAATGAAGAGAAGGGGAAATAAGAAAATATCAGTTTCCCTGCCATCACTCATCTACACACTGCCCATGCCCTGAGATTTTCTTTCAATGAATAGGCTCTAAATTTTGAGGCATTTGAGGTTCACAGCACAACTGAGTGACAAGTGGGATGAGTTCCCATATAATCCCTGTCCCTATATACTTACGGTCTCCTGATTACCAATACACCACAGCAAAGTGCTCCTTGTCCTACAAATACATCAGCTCTCACTCCTCCTTGCCATCCAAAGTTCACATTAGGGTTCACATTGGGATCCCTTTGATGTTGTATGTTCTACAGGTTTTGACAAATATTCAGAGACATGTACCCACCATTGCAGTAGCCTATGGAATCATTTCACTGCTTTACAAATAACCAAAATTCTCATCTGTTCATTGCTTCCTCCCTCCCACCAACCCCCTAGGAACCATTGGTTTTTTTACTCTCTTTATAGTTTTCATCTACTCACCAAATCCTGTGAATATTCATCTTAAACTATTTTATTTACCTATTGAAGGATATCTTGGTTGCCTCCAAGTGTTAACAACAGGGCAACATGGAACGTTGTAAACATTCATGAGCACTTTTTGTGTAGGCATACTTTTGTAGGCTGAGACTTTTAAAACAGCAACTCTAAGATCTAAGAAAATATTAACCATGTGGATTTATGGCTATTTAGTATATCTTAGTGAAACCAGAAACCCCTCGCCCCATAGTGGGGCTCCGGCTCTCTTATGGTGACCAACGGAAGGAATGTTACTTTGGGCTGGTCAACCGCGGGTGTAACTTGGAAACCACGCTGGGCGCCAAACTGTTATAGGGCAGCCCCAATACAAAACGGGGTGCCGGACTGTGGATCCTCACCCGTGGGCTTAAAAGGACTTACCAATACTCTACTGCAGGCACATGCGAAAGGTTAATAAAAGGTTTATTTACAAGGGAAGGGGAGATGAGGAAATGTACAGCTCAGGGGAAAAGTGGGAGACAAAGTTTTAAATGCATCCTACCCTATCCACCGATTTGGAATCCCAAATGGCACTCTGAGAGCTGGTGGCAAGCCAGGAGCCGTGAAGCCAGGAGGTGAGCGAGAGCAAGCGAGAGACCCCAAGGCCCACATGTTTGGTTCTTATACCCAACCTGGCAGCTTAACTCCACCCTCAGGTCCCAGCCACCTTCCCTTTGGTGGTGACGGTATTTGTCTTTCCCAATGTCTTGATGACTTTGGTCTGGAGTGGGGGTGGGGTCCACAAAGCCTGTATGGGATTAGCTCTTAGGGATTTCCCCCTAACACCAGGAGCTGCTTTCAAGTAGTGTAGGTGACAATGGGTGATGGCCATTTTATCGCCTGCTACCAGTGGCCCCACTGATACCAGAATTGTAGGTTTTCAGGCCTAGTCTCCCAGCCAGGAATGATCCCAGGCTGCAGGGGCAGTGCTGAGTCCCAGCCACTAGACCATCATGGGTAGGTGTCTCACGAAGTCACAGCAGAAACTTTGCAGACACTCAGACAAGCAAGAGAGAAGAGGCAGGTTTTTTAGAGAAATAAAAAGTTTAGTGAGGAGAAAAGGAACAGATATAAAGTGGGACTCCCAGGCTAAGGAACCAGGCCAGGGAGGGGCAAGAAAGCCAAAGTGGAGTCATGCCTCAGGGAATATAGACCTTCTTTCCCTCATTATTCTAAAGCTCCACCAGTCTCTTTGTAATTGGTTAGATCTTGGTGGTCTCACTCACTGCCTAAATGTCTCTGTGCCCAGAACTAAGTCTCTGCATCCCAGCCCTTATCTTTCTTTCTTCATTGCCCTCTATTTGGAATGTCTTGTTGATCCTAAGGTCATAAAGTAATTTCCTAATGTTTTAAGTCCTGGGGTGTTTGATTAGTCCCTTTGGAATTTGTGGCCCTTATCTCTGGAGCCTTCCTTAACTCTCCTGAAGTCCCTGCACTGTCCTTGAGGGGGGCCTAATTATCTCTAACTTGCCCTAGGATTCATTTCCCCCCTCTACAGTGGAGCCCCTAACTGCTGTTAGGACAAGAAAATTGTGACTAAATTCCAAACTAGCAGCCTCCACAGCCACTATTGGTTCTCCTAGCTGCTGCTACAAAAGATAAAAATGGTACTAAAGCCCTAGTTCTCACTGATTCTGTCATTTGACTACAGCACCTCCAGGTGTTTGGGGCACTAGCCCAACAATGCTCCTTAAAATCCCTAGTCTCAGTGATTATGTAAAACCCCAGAGCCCTAGACCTGCTGATGGCTAAAGTTAAAGGAGTTTGTGACCTCCTTTTCCCATTTTTCTCTTGTGTGGGCTCTGTATCTTCAATGTCCTCATTGAGATGGTCTCTCGCCTGGAAACCATCAAATTTCATAGGATCCTACAGATGTAACGCACTCCACTGTCCTTCTTCCAAGGTCCCTTAGATCGTTGCCCTGCTGTGGAGCCCTGACTGCATCTCTGTAATAGGGTGGTCCCCAGGAAAGGGGGAAGTTCCAGGTTTCCTGCCCCACCCAAAAAGGAGAGTGAAGCTGAGCAGGGAGAAGTTGCAGAAGAGACTGGGGAAGGAAGGAAGCAGGATGGAGAGCAAGAAAGAGACCTGGAGGAGGCACATGGAGCTGAGTGACATGTGAAGAAACTGCGCTTACCTTTTTGTCGTGGACTGGGTGACAAAGATGTGGGTGAGGGACCTGTGGGGAGGTGACAATGGCGGGAGGTAGGAGGTGACTGGAAGATGCTTTAGACCTGTGGCAGGCTTTGGGGCCTTTCTGTGGGGCAATCCTGCTTGGGTGGACTTTTACCCACGAGGGGATGGGTAACTTTGGATGCTTGATTTAGAAACTATATTCTTTGCCTTTCCTATATTGTTTACTAATTTTATTAAAGTTCCTTCCCATTAAAGTCTTGTATGTTTTGTGTTGATGCAGCGAATGGCAGAGCCCATTTAGAGTAGGCAGATTTGCAGGGTCTGGGGTGCCCCTCTCCCTGCCCTGTAACAGATTTGGTGTCCAATGTGATTTAGGACAGAGTCATCCCCTGCCCTGTAACATCCCCACGTCACCCACTTGCAGCAGGAAGCAGTCATTGATCAGATTGACATCCTTTGTCCTAACAGCAGTTAGGCGCTCCACTGTAGAGGGGGGAAAGGAATCTGAGGGCAAGTTAGGGATAATTAGGCAGCCTGAAGGACAGTGCAGGGACTTCAGGAGAATTAAGGGCCACAAATTCCAAAGGGGACTAATCAAACACCCCAGGACTTATGACATTAGGGACTTACTTTATGACCTTAGGGTCAACAAGACATTTCAAATAGAGGGCAATGAAGAAAGAAAGATAAGGCCTGGGACGCAGAGACTTAGTTCTGGGCACAGAGACATTTAGGCAGTGAGTGAGACCACTGAGAACTGACCAATCACAAAGAGACTGGTGGAGCTTTAGAATAATGAGGGAAAGAAGGTCTATATTCCCTGAGGCACGACTCCACTTTGGCTTCCTTGCTCCTCCCTGGCCGGTTCCATAGCCTGGGAGTCCCACTTTATTTCTTTTCCTTTTCTCCTCAATATACTTTTTCTTTCTCTAAACAAACCTGCCTCTTCTTGCTTGCTTGCCTGAGCATCTGCGAAGTTCCTGCTGTGGCTTCGTGAGACACCAACCCGTGGTGGTGCTCTAGTGGCTGGGACTCAGCGCTGCCCCTGCAGCCTGGGATCGGTTCCTGGCTGGGAGACTAGGCCTGAAAACCAGCAATTCCGGTCTCACCACTAGGGCTCAGGCTGTAGGCACAGGCAGGCAGTGAGGGGAGATGGCAGTGCCCCTGTAGGGGTTGTAAGGGCACAGCGCAGGATCTCTATGATCCTATGCAGATGGATAAAGGAGAGTCCTGGAGCTGTCAGTGGCTTCTCAGACTTTTGAGATTTTACTAGGTACATGGCAAGCAGGGGTGCCTGGGGGCGGGGGCAGATTCTCAGCCCCCGGCGAATCTTTACTCTTTCTGGACTCTCTGGACTCTCCGGCCTTCCCTCATGGTCTTGTTCTCTTCTCATTCTCTTTCTCTTGTTCTGTTCTCTGCTTCTCTGCTGCTTCCACCACTGCTATTCTTTCTCTGGTTTGGTTCTCCTACTGGCGTCCCCGTGATGCCATCTTTATAAGCCTGTCTCAGCCCAGGTGAACCCACCTACCTATGCCCACACCCCACTCCAGGTGCCCACCATCAGTCATGCATTCAGGACCCTGGGGATCCCTCATTAATGTTAATGGCGGGAGGGCAGAAAAACCTGATAATCATTTACCCTACAGCCCTCTCCCCACAACGCTGCCCCAAGACATGCAGCCCCTGGTTTCAGGGCTGCAGGGAGGAGCATGGGCCCCGCTGAGCCAGCTCCAGCTCCAGCTCTGTGGCTGCCTCCAGCTGCGGGTAGTAGAGAGGCCCGTGGGGTTTGGTGCCTCGATTGTAGATCGGACCCATCATGTGTGAGTTATGAGTTGGTTGGTAAATGGCCCAATTAGCCACTGGATTGAAAATAGCCCAATCAGAATTGTGGGTGGGCAACCGTGCAAGAGGATATAAGGCAGGGCAGGAACCAGCTTGAAACTTGGGCTCTCGCTCTGTTCCTGACCTTTGAAGGAATAAGAAAGAAGAGAAACTTAAGAGATTTGCCGAGGCTGAAGGCCACGGCTCCTGCCCCTGGCCTGCCTCTGACACCAGCTGGATGGAGCACCAAAGGCCCTGGGCCTGGTTTCCCAAAGAGCTGTTGACATGGTGTTTCTGACACTGCCGTCTCTTAATGACTAGTGCTGACTGGCACTTTTGACGGTGACTGGCCGTGTGTCCAGGTCACCTTTTGAGATCAGCTGATCCTCTAGCGCTGCCTCCTGGTGCTGATGCCTCTATTGCCATCTGGCCCAGCGTCTGGTGCTGCCCATCCCAACCTTCAGACTGTGGCTGTGGGCTGCTGTGGTATCATCTCAATGGCTGCCTGTGAGCACCTCCAGCTGCGGTGAGTTGGATTTTAGCCCCTTGCTGGTGTGCCATGAGCTCCAGGACCTTGTTGGCTGGTCAATGACTTCTTGAATGAGTGGCCTTTTGCTTGGGACTCCTGGACACTGTGGATAATTCCTGAGGTGAGATAGCTGGCCATTTGTGGCCTTAAAAACTCTGTTTCCCCTTGTTAAATAAACCCCATTTGTGATGTTCCCTGAGCCTGAGTAGTCTTGCAATTGTTTGCATAGGTGAAGACCCCAAGACAGTGACCTGTCCTCTATGGGCACTGACCTTTGAGCAGCTAACTCCCTTCCTCCCCCTCTGCCCATAGCTATGTTTTATTACCTGCATCTTGTATTGAAACTGGTATCAGGCAGCTAGGAGGATCATAGTCACAGTACTTCAACAGAAACATTCCCTGCAATTTGTGTCTTTTGTTTTTAACCCTCGCCGGTGGCCAGGGATTGAACTGGGGCTGCAGAGGCTGCGGGCAGCCTCGCAACCCAGTGCTGAACCGCTACGCCACCAAGGGAGGGCCTGCAATTTGTGTCTTTTTATAAGTTTTCCTTAGGTTGACTGGTAAGAGTGTCCCCTCACCAGGAGGTTGGGGTAGGACTGAAATGTCTTGCCTTGAGATCCAAATAAGGACCAACTGTTGACATGACTATAATGCCAGTGTTCCAATTTGGGTCACCCTTGGTCTGGCTTTTTCCTCTCCAGTCCATGCACAGCATAGTCACTTCCCCTCAAGCTCTATATATCTTTGTCTATGTTGATCTCTCTCCACAGCTATCTATTTCCCTTACTCTATAATAAACTACCATCTTTTTCCCTACCTCCAGAATATTAGAGTGATTTGCCTGTAAAAGATGTTTAGTAAACATTTATTGCTAGCACAGACTGTTGTTGATGTTGTTACAGTTAAGAACTATTTGATTAATCAGATTCTATATCCCTTAGCATGAACAATGCAGACCCCTAAAAGGCATAACTTTAAGAGAACAATAGCTAACATATTTTAATATTTAGTATGTATTAGTTACAATGTTAAACACTTTCACATAAATTATCTCACTTATCCTCATAAAACTCCTTGTTTGTTATTACTCCCATTCTATGTATAAGGAAATTGAATGGAAGCAAAATAAAATAACTTGCTTGAGGACGTAACACGAATGAATCATGTACTACAGAAATTCTAAGATTATATATCATGGCTGATAGCATACGAAAAACAAAGCTAATTTTCATTTAACTTGTCTGTCATGTTGACGGGAATTATGTGACATAAGCCTCATCAATATCAATTAGTGTGTGTTTATTTGATTAGTGTTTCTGTCTTCCTCAGAAGACTGTAAGCTCTATGAGGATACGGGACATTTTGGTCCAAATATCTGCATCCTCTAACACACTTCCCGGACCAGTAGGTATTTTGATCTATGAATGATCTCATTCTGTGGGCCAACAAGTTGATCCCACATATCAACCCTGCTATAAAAATAAGGGCTTTTGGGCAGCAAAATGTGAACAGTCAGCATGAAAAATGCATCGTTACTATCTCCTAGAAAACAGCACCCACACATTTCTTTTATTCTTCTAGAAAGAAAGATTAAGATTTAGATCTAACACAGTTCTTTGAAGGAGAAAAAGATGTATTACTATACAAAAGGGGAGATAACTTGGTCTAGGAAAATAAGTTAAAAAGTAATTTGTATAATCTGATTAAGTGTCTAGAAATTGACTTTTAAAAAATGATTTATTTATGTATACAAGAACTGGGGTACAGGCCAGAGGTGTTGGGGGTGAGAGGATTCACCAGAGACAGAGGGGAATGGAATAAGCAGATCTATTGAAATACACTGCTGAGGGGAGCAGCAGGTGAGACAGGAGAGGTCTCCTGTACCTTGTGGGTAGCTCCCTGGCTGGGGATTGAACTTGTGCTGCTTCATAGGTTGCGTCTTAACCCCTTGCACCACCAGGGAGGCCCTAGAAATCTACTTTTAAAAGCTTAATCATTGTTATGTAAATTCATTGCTGGGATTACATTATTGTGCCTATCCAAGAGTCATTGGTTATAATCCAGGTAGGCATTCTTACCTTTGTACCTCAAATGGCTCTTAGAGATCTGGGTGTTGTCAGAAAGGAGCCTGGAAACAAAAAGATGGTATTATCTTACTCTTCTAAAAATCACCATAGTTTTGCTCTTGATTTCCTATTGCTTAGAGGTTCAAGTTTTAACACTCTATCTGGTATTCAACAAATTTTATTTTGTGATCCTAGCTTAAATGTGCACCTTTATATAATAGTCCTCAATAGAGGGTCTGGTCCATTGGGAAGAGTTCTGCTGTCGCTTTCATATGTCAGTCATTTTAGTCTTCACTTCACTCAAACAGCATGGTTTTCTTCTCTATTTACCCATATTTTCTCTAATTGCTCAAAAGTCAGGATTAAATGATGTTTTCTGCTTTCACATGATGTCTTCAATATATCCTATTGATCAAAGCTTAGCAATGTATGAGTTCTGTTCAGAAGTCAGATTTAGTTTGAGACAAGGTCTCATCATTTGCTGTCTAGGTGATATGGGGGTAAACATTAATTTCTCCAAGCCCAGTTTCCTCATCTGCAAAATGGGAATAGATAAATTACCTTTAGAGTTGTTATGAATATTCATGAAATTTGCATGAAAGTGTTTAACAAAGTGCCACATAGAATTTAACAACTATAGATTGGTTTGGATTCTTTTCAATTGAATCAAATGTTAGATTTTTCACTAGACTACAATTTCCTGTGTGAGAACAGATATCATGATTTTCATTTTGAATAACCACAACCCTAGATGCTTAATAAGTACTTTCAGACCCAACTTAATTGGGGAACAACATGAAGTTAAAGGAAGAAATAACAGCTTTGGTATATGGTCTTTTAGTCAAGCCTGCATGATGCTTCAATTTATTGCTTAGGGAACACAAGAGGAAAACTCCAATAATGGTGGTGTTGGGGTGAAGATTTTGCATTCAATTTTAGATATGTGAATTTGATGAAGATTTAAGATATTCAAAGGAAAGTAAGTTAGCTAGACTCAAAGATCTGGCAATCACAGGAGTTCTCAATCTCTGGGTCTCCTGTGTATGGGAGATAATTGAAGCTGATGGTATGGATGTGTCCCACCTAGGAAGAGAGTATATAGTGCAAAAAGGAAAAAACTTAGGAGCAAAGATTAAAGACTTGTTTATAGGCAGCACAACAGATGATCAGTTTTCCAAAGAAGTGGAAATGTGAGCAGAAAGATAAAAGCCAAAGTTGTAGTGCTATATTCGCAGGAGAGCATTCCATGAAGGTGGGCATGCATGCTGTTGCCAAATGAGGGATCAAATAAGGTGAGAATTAAAATAACCATTGTCTTAACTGTCTTAATAGGAGGCCACTGTTGACCTCTGTGGGAGCTATAGGAGAGATATTTGGAGCGCATTAAGGAGAGAATGGGAAATAAAGTGAGGGATCAGATAAAGACAACAATTTAAGAAATTATTTTTTTTTTAAAAGATTTATTTATTTATTTAGACAAGCACTAGGTACAGTCAGAAGCACGGGAGGGTGAGAGAATTCACCAGAGCCAGAGTGGGGAGCAGAATAGGCAGACTGACGAAATACACTGCTGAGGGGAGCAGCGGGCACCGCAGGAGAGGTCTGTGCGCCATGTGGGACACTTGCTGGTGGCTGGGGATCAAACCAGCGCTACAGAGGCTGCGGGCAGCTTCTCAGCCCAGCGTTCAACCGCTGTGCCACGGGGGAGGCCCAGAAATGACTCTTAAGGGAAGAGTAGAAATGGGTATAGAAATGAAATGTGAATTCTATTGCATATTTTTTAAAGAGGGATTTAATCATGTTTAAAAAATAGTGTTAAAGATGCAAATCTGCTGTGGGTTGAATTAGATCCTGTAAAATCTGCATGTTGAAGTCCTAACCCCCAACACCTCAGAGGATGGTGTGGTTTGAAAATTGTTTCATTGAAAATGTAATTAGTGGGCCTCCCCGGTGGCGCAGTGGTTGAGCGCTGGGCTGTGAAGCTGCCCGCAGCCTCTGCAGCGCCGGTTCAATCCCCGGGCGTCAGCTAGTGTCCCACATGGTGCACAGACCTCTCCTGCTGTGCCCGCTGCTCCCCTCAGCAGTGTACTTCGTCAGTCTGCCTGTTCTACTCCCTGCTCTGGCTCGCTCTGGTGGACTCTCTCACCCTCCGGCACTTCTGACTACATGTACCCAGTGCTTGCATAAATAAATAAATAAATCTTTAAAAAAAAAAGAAAATGTAATTAGTTAAGATGGGATCATATGACAATAGGGTGGGCCTGAATCCAATATGATTGGTATTGTTAGAGAAAATGAAAAAATTGAATGAAGAGATTCCCCACACAGGGGGAATGTCTTGTGGAGATAAAGGCAGAAATGGAGTTGTTGCTTCTACAAGCCACAGAATGCCAAGGATTGTAAGTAAACCACCAGATGTTGGAGAGATGCATGTAATATATTCTATAGCCCTTAGAAGGAACCAGTTCAACTTTGCTAACACTTTGATCTGGATCTTCTAGCCTCCAGAACCATGAGACAACATATTTCTGTTTAATTCACCCAGTGTGTGATATTAGATTATGGCTGCCTTAGAAATCTAATACAAAACCATAGGAAGAAGACAAATGTACAAAGGATAGCTGATATTATAAGTTCCTCAGAAGGTAAGTGTGAATGGAATCCAAGTTCATAAGAAATTTGATAGAATGTGTGAGATGTGAGTAGAGCTATTTGTCTGCAATTGAAAAGATGATGGATTTCTTATCTGACGGCTTCAATTTTTTCTGCAAACTTGGAAGGAGAGATGATCTTGTGAAAAAGGAATAAAACAGGAGTTTGTGTAAGGTAGGCTGTAGAATCTAATATGAGTGGTTAATTGTTTCTGTTGGGTGGCTCTCTTCAGAACATGTGGGATAGTCACAGAGAAACAGAGAATGAAGCCAACCAGGGCTGGGAACTAACAAGACAGGACATCCAAAATATAGGGCATCATGAAATTTTATTGAGATGGTATTCTATGGAAACTGAGCTGACAGAAGTAAAAGGTTGTGTGTGAAAGACAGTGTAGAGGTTGAAGGAATTTGGATGAGTAACAACCAAAACAAAGAGACACCCCTCTGACTGGGAGAAAATTTTTGCACACAACACTAATGATAAAGGACTGATCACAAAAATCTACAAAGAGCTGATGAGGCTCAAACAAAAAAAAAAAAAAAACCAAAGAAAATAATCCAGTCAAAACATGGGCAGAATAGCTAAAAAGAAATTTCTTCAAAGAGGAAATGCAAATGGCCAACAAGCATAAAATAAAGGAGTTTGGATGAGTTTGAAGAATGTTAATGGTGGGAGAAATTGAACAAGCTAAAAGAAGAGAGATGTGGGGATGGAGCAGTTGATTACGGGTGCAGACAAAGTTTAAGATGTGACTGTTGGGGTAACTGCACTGGAGCAGAGAAGGGGTCTAGGACAAAGAACTGGGAGACCATGGCCCACAGTATAGGGTAGATTTATTCACTCATTCACAGATAATAACTGAGTGCATACTATGTGCCAGAAAATACTCTAAGTACTGAGAATAAAACAATGAACAAAATAGACAAAAATTGTTATCTTGCAGAACTCCCCATTGGAAAGAGTTAAATAATAAAATATATGTCAGATTGTGACAGTATATTAGAAAAAATAAAGTGGAGCTATGGTGGGGATAGCATATGTGTGTTTGTTACCATTTTAAGAAAGATGGTCAGGGATGTAGTATTCTTAGTATGGTGATCTTTGAGCAGAGACTCAAGGTAGGTAAGAAAGCAAGTTGTGGTTTCACCTGGAAGAACATTCAAGAAAAGGAGAATGACATGTGATAAGTCCTTGAGTCCATATAACTGCTACAAGATCTCCCACCAGATCACATGTTGTAAGTGGGTCCCTTTCAAATTGTTTCCCTGTATTTCTATAAATTTCCTCAGACAGGAGGCCTTATAGGTATCCTTATAGGTGTTCTCATAGGGAAAGACACCCTAGAATAGGTGATCTCGTATAAATAGAGCTCACACATTTCCACAGGAAACCTTATAGGTGTCCTCAGAGGTGTACTCACGAGTATCCTCACAGGCGTGGTCAAGGTTGCCCTCTTAAGAGTCTGCTGAGGAACAACTTCATTGCGCATGTGTCTTCACAGGGATAGACCACACATAGGAAGATTTACGGTTGTCCTCACAGGTGTCCTAAAGGGTATTTCCTGATACATCTGCACTTGCTTTCACTCTGATCTTCCCCTGTTTCTGGCACATTGTTTCTCTGATGCTGAGGGCCCAGTGATTTGTGCTATGTGGCTCTTACCCTGTACAGCTGCAGGACCTGATGACTGCGGCCCAGTGGTGAGCTCCCCATCAACACCCACTTCTCTGCAGCGCTGACATTGCCCCCTCTAATGGGGCAACGGCAGAGACCCCCCCATATCCTCCTGGAGGTTAAATGCAGGTCACGGCCATTTAGTAAGCAAAACGTTGTTCCAGAGAGAGGAGCATCCTGTTGCCAAGGCCCCTCTTATTTTCACTCCAGGACAACCATGTAACATCACTTTTCCAGAAGCAAACAGGCCTTGGTTTTGTTATGACTCCAAAGAAAAAAATCAAGATTGTCTGACACTGGAATATTTCTCAAAGTTTACATTATTTGGTCATATTCACAGTTATCTTTTTACCTGTGGGGGAAAAATCAAATATATTTAGCTATTTTAATGGCTATATAATTAAGATTTTGTTGTGTATTCCACATCATAGAAGGCCTGGTGCTGTGCTGAAGTGGATGTAATTGAGAGAGAGCAGTGACATATTATGCAAACTGAAGCTTATGAATTAATAATTTTATAAAAACTCATCCTAAAAACTCAGTATTAAAAAAATCATAATAATTTTGTAAAGTGATTAAATATCCTTTAATTTATTTGGTAGGCGAATCTGTTCTTTTCATACTTCAGGATACAATAAGTCCCATCTTCCCTTCCAGTGTATTTCTACATACATTAGTACTCATGTAGGTCCATTTGACTAAGTTTAGTGGAAAACTTGCTCAAAGAGTAAATTGTACTTGCTATAATAGTATAAAGTAGGGGAATGAGCTGACTTTTATGTCCAGAGGAAAAATATAAGAGCCTAGAAGATGAAAATTTGGAAGGATTTTGTTGTGAGAGGTCAAAAATTTAAAAAATATACTATGTTAAGCCCAAGCCAACATTATCTGTAAAGGATCAAGAAAATCGGCTAGCTTTACAGTGAGTCATATGTAAAATGTGCAAGACTTATAGAACTCCAGCTGAGTTCTCTCCAGTTAGTGAGGAGTGAATGCTGGCGAGGTCACAGGCAGCCATGTCAATGGCACTGGTGTTCTTCCCCCATTAAAGTACTGATGATTCTGGTCTAGATCTTTCTGTTTTCAGAACCCTCATGTCCAACTGCACACGAAGTACAATATTTTATACCTTCTGTTCATCTTGTGGCCCATACTAATCTCTCCCTTGCTCTTGTGACTGACTTGTTTCAGGATTAGGGGACCACAAAGCCCAGTAAGTCCTTTTTCTTTATAACCTGCCATCCAAAGACGTTTTTGATGCCCAGACAATTCCCTGCTGTTTACAACATCAGAGATGTCCTCCAAATAATTTTTCCCTGTTAACTTCAATAGTGCTATCTCTACTTTTTATCTGACTTGGTAGCTAATAAATCAAGAGACAGGAAAGAGAGAGAGAGAAGGGGAAAAAAAAAAAACCTTCTTTATTGTGATTCTTCTATTTCAGTGGTTACTTACTAAAGAATGGTCTTCAATATGTACTTTTATATTTTTACAACTGAAATTTGAGAACTTCTTCCATTTTTTTTTTCTCTTTGGAAAATTATAATTCCACTGAAAATATTATTGAAACGGCTTAATTCTTTGACAGATTTTTTTTTCTGTCATAAAACTTACTTTAGTTACCTTGATTTATAAACTCTTACATGTGTATATATGTATTCCCCAAAATAGATATGTATAGCATTAAATAGAATATAGCAGCATCCTTGAGAGGATTTGTATTTTTGTGGATTTGCATGTGCAATGATTGGTATTTTTATTTCCTCAAGTCATGGACTTATTTATTAGTAAGGATAACTATCATAAGGCTACATCAATCTGTTAGTATATGTCAGTTCACATTTAGTGCCTGCAAAGGAAAGCCCTACTCAAACTGGCTTAACAATGAGGAACTTTATTGTCCTTTGTGACAGGAAGTTGAGGCACAGGGCAGAATCTGGGGATATGGGAGAAACACCCACATACTACTGGGTGTGAACTCTTGGTTCTGCTTGCCTCTGTGTATTGGCTTCATTCTTAGGCTTTGTCTAAGCATCTGTGGCAGGTCCAGCTATGGCAATGTCCAGGGGACAGAGAAAGGGCTGTTCTCCCTGTGTTTTCTTTTTTGGACAAAGGATCACTTTCTCAAAATCTCTCCAACAGTTGTCCCTTCTCTCAAATTGAATAGGATCAGGTCACATGGCCATCCCTGGGCCAATCATTGCCTAATGCTAATTATTTGGGGCATCATGACATTGCCCCAGGCTTCCCCCTTCACTGACCCTGAGCTACATTAACTACTCTCTTATATCAAACATTTCAGTGTAACATTACATTCAAAGACTTGCTATTCATTTCATGTTCTAATGCAAGAGTCATTAAAATTCAATGGTATTCTTCGAAGTCTACACTAGTTCCAAGCAAAATGCAGGCTGGGAGGAGTGTGGAGAAGCTTCTGTGGGAAATTGCCAACTCCAAGGGTTTCTTTTTCAGACACACCCAATAACAAATGTCTATTGTCCAAAGAAGAAACAACTCTCCCTTGCATTTAATTTGTTATGCATCAGGGCATTTCATCAAGCAGTATTCTGGGTTACTGATCTAAAACTCTATTAGTACTTAGCTACTGTAAGATAATCATAAAGTGTCTCTCTGTATAAGATAAAAAAAAAATTGAACATAATTTTCCCCATGAAATCAGTTCCTTCCCCCATTATTTAAATCTCTATTAACTTAAACTTCTGAGCTCCAAACATGGTAATCATTCCTGATACTCCCCTATAACTCACCCTGCAGTTTTAATTTATCAGTAAGTTCATATATTCTATTTCCAAATGGATCAGAATACATCCACTTCTCTCCAATGGCATTGCACATTCCTAGTGTTAGCTTTAGAGAGCCTTGTTGCATGGATGGCCTGTACTTCTCTCCCCTTCACCTGATTCCATTTATATTACTACTCAACCCCCAACTCATTATTTTTTTAATTTATTTTTTATATCATTATTCATTTTTGTACGATATTTGATATCTCATCTCAGGTGCAGTCCCTGTAGTTCTCCCACCACCATATCACCTGTGAACTGTAACTGTAGTTCCTTCCCCTTCTTGACCTCTCCTCTCACTCCCTGCTGTATGCCTCAGATCTATAGTCAGCTTGCTCGTCTTGTCTTTTTCCTGACCCTTTGTTCCTTATATTCTATCTATATGTGAAAACATCTGACAATTCATTTTCCTTCTGACTTATCTCACTTAGAATAATCTCATCCAGCTCCATCCTTGTTGCTGCAAATGGCATGAGTTTATCTTTTTTGATGGCTGAATAATATTCCAGTGTGTGTGTGTGTGTGTGTGTATGTGTATGTGTGTGTGTGTGAGTGTGTGTGTGTATGTCCACCACATCTTCTTGATCCATTCATCTCTTCTGTGGCATTTAGGTTGTTTCCATAACTTAGCTATTGTAAATAGTGCTGCAATAAACATAGGAGTGCAGATTTCCTTTTGAATTAGTGTTTTTGTGTCCTTTGGGTAGATTCCTAAGAGTGGCATTCCCGGATCATATGGTAGGTCTATTTTTAATGTTTCAAGGTGCTTCCTCACAGATTTCCACAGTGGCTGGGCCAGTTTGTACAACCTCCAGCAGTATAAAAGTGTTCCTCACCAGCATTTGTTGTTTCCAGATTTTTTTTTTTTTTTTAATTTGGGCCATTCTCACCTGTAGGAGGAGATATCTTGTTATAGTTTTGACCTGCATTTCTCTGATAGTAAATGATCTAAATTCATTCTTAAGGTATTTGAAGTCTTTTTTTTTAACATTTATTTATTTATGCATACAAGAACTGGGGTATAGATAGGCCAGAGGTGTGGGAAGTGAGAGGATTCCCTGGAGACAGAGTCAGGAACAGAACAGTCATACTGACTGAAATACACTGCTGAGGGGAGCAGTATGCAAGATAGAAGTGGTCTGCTGCACCCTCTGGGATCATCCTGTTTTTCACTCCAGCCATATTGGAGTACTTTTTGCTTCTGGAACAGTTAAATTGTTCCCTTGCTGGGGCTTTCACTTATACTGGACCCTCTGTTTTAATCAACTCTTCCTCTCTTTTATGTGGGGAAGTTTACTGGGCTGATGTCACACTGGTTATTACCTTTTTCTGGTGGTTTTCCCTGCCTACCTTATTTACACAGATTTTCTCCCTTGGTGGAGGGAGGAGTTATAATTTTCGCCTGTTCTTTGTCTTTGTAAGTTTTTTCTTTTTGCAGTTATGTGTGCTTTGTTTCTTTATCTGGTATGCCTGTTCTTCACTATACCTGATGTTCCAACAAAGGCAAGATAAACGTTGATGCCATTTACAACTAGATACTATTTCCAAGGATAGGGATTAGCTCCAAGTAGATATTCCATAGATAAGATTTCAATAAAGAAATCATTTGTGTAACCATGATTCCCTTGAATACAGGTCTGCATTCCTAGCACCTAACTGAATAGCCACCACATAACATGTCCTTTCTACATGTCTATTGTTGAATGAATGGTTAGCTCTAGAACAATAATAAAAAATAAAATTATTAAAAGTTAACCTTTGACTGTAGGATCAGGAATGCTAGATGGATTTCTCATCATTTGGAGAAATTCAGCTACATAATTAGCAAACACTCAGTAGGGTTTGTGATATTTTCAGGCAAGTTTAGTACCTTCTTGCAAAATAGTACCTCACTACTTTTCATAATGAGGAAAGATCACACTTGAAGAGTCAGGAAGGAAGAAGAAAATAATCACAAACAAGAAGAGTGGAGAATCACCTCATCCAAATTTAACTTGATCATGTGAAAAGCCAATTTGACTCATGGAAAGTTGAAAACAGCTTTATATAAACCTCTTTGGTGAGATATAATTAAAATAGGCCTTGCCTCTGTTAGGGTCCCATTTTTGACTACCCCATGGCTAGTTGGACCTTTTATCCATTAACTATCCATACTATCCATTAACTATAGATAAAGACTTTCTTAGACTATGGACTCAGTTATGACCTCTACAACCTACCTGATACATTCTATTATGTTCATTATGCTGAAATCTCTGAGGTTAAGTGACTGGCCAAGGATCATACAGCTAGCAAGTAGCAACTCTGGATTTAAACATAGGTGTACCATTCTCATAAAGCAAAGAAAATTTTTTAAAAATTTATTTATTCATGCATACAAGAACTGGGGTACAGGTCAGAGGTGCATGGAGTGAGAGGATTCACCAGAGATAGAGTGGGGAGCAGAACAGGAGGATTGACTGAAATACACAGCTGTGGGGAGCAGCGGGCAAGGCAGGAGAGGTCTGCCAGCCCCCTGGCTGGGGATCGAACTGGTACTGCAGTGTCTGTGGATAGCTTCATAGTGCTGAGACTTAACCCATTGCACCACCAGGGAGGTCCCCCCCCCCCAAATTTTAATTTTTTGAAAATACTTTAGGATTTTATGGTTTTTATGTGGTATCAATATTCCAATATGTTTTTTGAAGATTCTCTTAATTTCCTTTGGATAGAAAAACCAGAAATGCTGGGTAACAGTGTACATGCCACAGTGAGAATTAATGTGAGAGAAGAGTGACTCAAAATTCAATAATTATTTTAAACTGCTTTTTAAAATTCAAGGAACCCAGACACTTATATGATTTTGTAATATTGTGGCAAATGGACCAAAGCACAGATTCCATTTTGTGAAAGACAGACTTTATATACATGCTTACATTTTTGATTCATTTATTCATTATTCAACTGACATTCATTGAACACTTTCTTATGCTGAACACTACACCAGATGCTTTGTGTTAAAAAGGATATCTCTTTGATTAATCTGGACAAAGTATTGAAGCTTGGAGAAATTTTACATATTCATCTGTTATCAGGCCCCACAATTGCTCCCCATGAATTATCCAGGAACCCCATCTTCTGCTGGATGCTGTGTTCCTTTCATGACATTTACACAAGCCATCCACTAGTTCCTCAAATCCACCATATACATTCCCATTTTTAGGTCTTCAGATAAGTCTTTTCCCTGCTTGAATCCCTATGAGAGAATTCTTTTTGTCTTTCAGGACTTAAAATGTCATTTCCTTGACCCCATGACCAGGTAAGCTCTTAAACTCTGGCAGTCTCTCAGGCATTATTGCAATCCCAATTAGTGAATGCAAATTGTTTAATAGCTGGACTTCTGGTTGGAATATAAAATATTCGAGGGGATCATCTTTCCCCTATGTATTTGCCTGAGAGTCTACCATGGTGCTGATACACAGTGGCCTTTGGTAAACATTTGCTGAATGACTACATGAAACATTAATGGCAGGATTGATAGAATGAACTAATTTTCTTCATCATCTTACAGCTTGCCTTTCCCTCTTTCATAGTGAAATGTTTGGTGGTATAATAAAACTCAGACTTTCAGAGAACAATTCTTTCTCATACAAAGCTTTGTTAGTGCATAAGGTCCTGTGACTGTCAATGACACTACCCTTTGTGTATGCTGGGTCCTTATCAGATGGAAGAGAGGATGATGTTAGTGATGCCCCTTCCCCATTCAACATCATTTTAGACAAATGGGAAAAGATCAGCTTTTTGTATAATGACAGCAATCTCTTTTCCTCCATGGAAGACAGAATCAAGTTGCTCATTCATGGTTAAAACAGGACTTTAAAAATAGCCAATCTAGCAAAGACTGTGAGAATCAGGAGCAGAGGCCAAAATATGTAACAATTCATTTTAGAAAAATGCCCTACAAACCGATCTCACAGTTGGAACTTAAAAGGCCCCAGATACAATCAGGTTCTGCAGAGGCTCTGAAATTGACTCTGGCACTGAAGGGATCCTAAGCAATATTACCCAGGGAGAAAGAAGAATAGGGCATCCATCACAATGTCATGTTCTACCCTCTTCTCAAATTACAAAATCAGAAGTAGTCCAGAGTTGAGGAATGGTGTCCTTATTCTGCTTATATCTACCCTATTTGGGTTATGAGATTCTGCTGCTCAGTGTCTTCCTTGGGCTAATTTAGCACTCTCTCTCTCTTCATTATGTCTGTGTCCCTGCCTCCTGGCCAGAGAGATAGATTGCCTGTGAGATCTCTTCCTGGATGTCTTCTCATTTTTCTATATCAAGGTGACTCTACATATCAGCCTGCCCTATATCCCTGAAGTTTTGTTTTTAGAAGGGGTTGGGAAGTCCCACCACACTAGCAAAACACAGCATCTCCTTATTCTATGGAGATGTACAAAGGCAATAGGATATAATTTCAGCTGAAGACTTGACTTTTAGAAATATAACAACTACCCAGGAATATTGTTTTCTATGAGTCTAGCAAAATCCAAAATTGTACCCATTCTGTAACCCATTCTCGTATTCCCCAAAGACTTCAAGGGTTCGCATTCTTAGGTAAGGTTTTGCTGTACCTTTTTGCAAACTAAGTCATTTTGGTTTATCATACCAATAGCATCAGTGTCACTAGGGAAACTAAAAACCCTTGGCCATCATCCCAGACTTATTGGATCGTAAACTCTAGGAGAGGCACCCTGCCATCTGTGTTTTAACAGGTTATATAGGTGAGCTTGGCTGATGCTTACTATCATATTGACTGAAAATTAAAAAAGGGATTTCTAGACAAATTTATAGTTCAAAAAGTATTATGAATCAATGTTTTAACTCACCCAGAACAAAAACAAATAGCACAGTTTAAAGCAGAATTATTTATATATTAATAAATGACTAACCATAATTTTATTAAATGGTTTAATATGTATAAAATATTTTGAATAATGTTTGCCATGATAATAGTACCACACTTGCTGGTATTCAAATTGTTATTATTTGGTCCCAGGGGATATTTATTAATTAAATATAGTCCCTCTTCCTTTTCTACAAAATGAAGAGCCTTATCAAAGATATACAATAAAACAAGAGCTGAAATATAGTAAAAAATAATCATATTGAAAAATGACATTTCAATGCATGGAAAAGAATACCCATAGTTGACTCTTTCTATAATGAAAATTACAATTTTCACCTAATTTGTATTACTGTCTCTACCTAAAGTGTACAAGCTATGCTATTTGTTTACTGAGTTCTTTCCTTTTATTTATTTATTTATTTTGGCTTAGAACCCTTCCCTGCAGTATTCTGTACTTTCTTCCCAAGGTCCCAGTTTGGAAGTTGTCACCTCAGGTGATTTAGTAAGATGTTAGAGTCCTTAAAAATATGACTGAGACCTTCCTACCCATCCCTTATACTTTGCAAATGGGATTTGACTTTAATAAGACACTATAGTAGCCAAAGAGAAGTTGAGCCCATTTAAGTAAAATATGATGTAATTAAAGCCGGTGCATATTTAGTTCAGTAGCATGAGTTTAATCATGAGATTTAGTATGCCAGCGGTCTGCTTTAAAGTTTTACCCATACACATTTCTGTGACAGAGGTCAAAGATGAATAAAGATTTAAGCATATGAAAAAGTTTGTGCTCATCCAGGGCATCATGACTATCCAAATTGCATTCTTAGATAAGGAAGAAACAAGCCTTATCCTCACAAAATAAATAAGTAAGTAAATAAATAAATAAATAAAAGAAAAAAAAAAGGTTGTGTTAGCATTGAAGTAGTAGGTAAGTGAATGGTTCCATTTTCAAATAGAGATGCATTCAGACTTCGTCATCACTAGCTCTGTGACTTAGGGAAGTCCCTGTACATTTCTATGGCTTAGTTTCTTCGTTAGTATATGGGGATAGAGTTGTTGACGATAAATGAAAAAAAAATGTGTCAGAATGTGCTAATCATAACGCCCACTCACTAATTTTGTTTTCTATAGAAAAGAGAGAAGAAGGGAGGGGTAGATTGCTATCCTGGTTCAGAAGCCCTCCCTGACTAAGTGGGGGAGGTTGTACCTGTCAGGCTCACACTGCCAGATGGAGGTTATGGGCCAAGCCTGACGGGAAGGCATTTGGAGGGGAAATAGGAAAAAGAGGAAGGGAAAGCTTGTCTTTCCCGATGCAGAAGCGTGCATAACATTTCCTTCCTGAGTTCTTGAATCCCAATGAGAACTGAACGTATGTTTGGGAAGAAGACTCATGAATTAATATTTTTCCCAGTAGAGAAGCTCACAGAAACTTTGAAGTGTTTATTAAAGAGTTGGTAATGAGGAGAAAACTTTTGAAAATTATATTAGAAAGTACCTCCCAAACTGCTTTAATAATTTAACCTTGGATTCACAAGACTCCACTGCAATAGGAAGAGAGCACCCGTGCCTCATCCCCCTCCCATCCATGGTGCATCACTTGTGTGCTGAAAGCAAGGATGACCTCCTTCCAGGAGTTGGTGAAATGATATTCTTTTTGTGACCATTTGAATAATTACTGAGGTTGAAATTTGTAATCCTGACACTGAATATTTCATAATGACATCAATTTAAACTTAATACTACTCTTATCTTTTGACAAAAATAAGGTTTCATATGTCTTTCTCCTAGAGGGGGTGAAATAAGGAAAGACTTTATTATACAAGATAATTAAAATTCTTCCTGAGGTTAAAAGTGATTTAAAAAGAATCACAACATGAGATAATTAGGCCTTATTAGACACTTTATCTGCTTCGCTGAAGTCACTTCTTCCAGGATGATAAAATGTGCCTTTGTCTTTTTTTAGAAAGCTAGATACCAAATTTGGGGAAAAAATGATCTTTCCTCCTCCTCTTAGACTCAGCACATGACTGTGTGAATGGATTTGGGGAAATAATTTAATGACAGGGTTACAGTTTCCAAAAGCTAGACCTTTATAGAATGTGATGGTTTTCAAGTACTTATTCATTTTTCTAGTGGAATTACATTTTACCCTCTATTTTTAGTTGGTTAATAGAAAATGATATGAATTTGTGTTTTCCGATTTTTTTTCCCCTGACAGGCAGAATAATAACAGACAAGTTTTGGGATGTTTAACAAAATCCTTTTGTTACTTGACAGACTCGTTTATGCTTTCCTGTGCCATAACAGGTAAGGCAAAGAATGTCAGTGTTTGTATTTTTAATGTCTAATGAATGTGTAATATAGGTTATCACAATAACTCTGCTTTAGTGGATGGTATTTTTTAGATGAAAAGTGGTGGAGGCATTTAAAGCACATGATGTTTTTATAAGAGTTAGCAGGTACCCTAGGGGTATGGGAGTTTTGCCAGCATTCTAAACTGTATCCCTACATGAGGTCTGATATTGCTTTTCTATTCTTTTTTTTTAGGCCCAATGGTGTAGGGATGCTGTGACTGCCTCCCTCTGCTAATGGTTCTTGGGCTTCCAATGGATTTTAACAATGTTCAATGCAACTAACAATAAGTGAATCAAATAGTGCTTGCTTGTGCCCATAAATTTATATCTAACTTATTTTATCTATTGATCAGTGGTTGAAAGAAAATTGTTATACTTTGCTTTTCAGAAAGCATGTTAGTTCTATAGACAATGACTTGCTATATAGATTTCATCAAATTATTCTCTCTGAATGACCCTTTCCTTTGGGGAAATGCTAATGTATAATATGTGATTCAAGGGTCAAATAAAATATGCAGATCTCTTTGAAATCTAGATACATAAAATTGTCAAGTAGGTGACTATTTTTAAATAAAATATCTAAAATGGAAGCTCTATGCTTTGATGGATTAATAGCTTCTCATACTTTCATAAGATTTATTATAAACAAGGTAAAGGAGATTATTGCTTTAAAGGAAGCTTAAGCAGTAAAATAAGAATGAAATCAAGCCAAATTGTGAGCATCAAAGGTATCTATTAAATAAGGTTTCAAATATTTTCGTATCAGTATGCTCCTGCTTCTCAGAGTACAGGTGACATACACATTTTTCTTCCCTATCAGGTAAGCAAAACTTATTAGAAAGAATTTGACCCCCGAGGGTACTTAATAATGGGTAAGTGTTAATAAAAGCACACAAAACATGAACTTAGATCTTAACATCATTACTAAACAAGAGTACATGTATCAACTACCAAGTATAGAGAACGGTGCGAGCATAGCTGATTTTTGCATATTGATTTTGAATCAGGTAAACTTGCCACATCTTCATTAATCTTTTATTATTATTATTGTTACTACAGAACATTTATTTATAAAATGGGAACTTTGGTATGATAGACCTACATCTTCATTAATCTTCACAACTGGAATCTTTTAAATTTTTCTATACACATCTGTTTTTTGATGATTTTCTATACATCATCTGTGATTGATGAAAAGTCTGGTTTCCTTCTAAACTCTTATTCTGCTTTATTGCACTGGCTAAGACCTCGAGCATATTGTTGAGATGAAGTAACAATGGCATCCTTGTCCATACCCAATCTCAGAAAAAATGTTTAATATTTCAACATTAAATGCATTTGATATTTTGTTAATATTAATCTTTACAGAATATTGAATTTTATCAGGTGCCTCTTCTACCTCTGTGAATATCATCATATTTTTTAAGTGTATTGAATTGCATTGATTTCCTAATGTTAAACAAAACCTTTAAATTCCTTTGAATTTAAATTAAAGTTGGTCATGTTGCATTGTTTGTATGTACAGCTGGATTCAATTTGCCAATATTTTATTTAGAATATTTGAATCTCTGTTCATAATTGAGATTGTTTTGCATTTTTTTTTTGTTTTTTTCTTGTCAAGTTTGGGTACCAAGGTTATCTTGACCTCCTAAAATTATTTGGAATGTGTATTCTGTTTTTCTGATTTCTGGAATATTTCCTATAAATAAGTGGAATTGTTTCTGTCTTAAATATTTAGAACAACTTGCTGGAGAACCTGTCATCTAGGCCTGGAGTTTTATTTATGGGAGTTGTTCAATATTAAAAACATTATTTAAATTGCAGTATAATTGACATATAACAGCATTTTAATTTCAGATGTTATGTAGTGATTTCATATATGTATACATTGATTTATACATCAATGTCTCAGGGTGTTTACAAGTTGTAATTTTCCCTTCCCCTCTCTTTTATACATTTGTTTTCTGTAACAAGAATTTACGGTCATACCTTTATTTTCTCCTTCTTTGTACTTTCTTTTGGTGTAATTTACCTTTTCTATCTCATTGATCTGGAAGCTCATGAAATCTCAAACTTTTCTTTTTTTTTTTTATTTATTTTATTTATTTTTTTAATAGAGGCATGCTTTATTTATTTGTTTGCTGGTTTGTTTGTTTGTTTTGTTTATACATGCACTGGGTACAGTCAGAAGTGCGGGAGGGTGAGAGAATTCACCAGAGCCAGAGCGGGGAGCAGAGCAGGCAGAAGGACCGAAGTACACTGCTGAGTGGAGCAGCGGGCGGCAGGAGAGGTCTGCACGCCATGTGGGACCCTCCTCCGGTGGCCGGGGAGCAGCCGGGGATCGAACCGTCGCCGCAAAGGCCGCGCGCAGTTTCGCAACCCAGCGCTCAACCGCTGCGCCACCGGGGAGGCCCTCAAACTTTTCTAATACATTAGAGAACCTAGTTATTTCTATAGCCTGTCCTCTCTGATATCTATGAGTTTGGATATAGACTAGTTTTGTTATTTATCAGTTCAAAGATAGTATCACTATTTTTGTGATTTTTTCTTTGACCCCTTGGTTAGATAGAAGTATCTTTCTTATATTAAGTTAGATAGGGGGATTTTAGAGTGCCTTTTCCTTGTCAATTTCTACTGTAACTACATTGTGATCAGAGAGTCTTTTATCAGATTTCAATTCTTTTAAATTTTTTGAGATATTCCTTATGGTCTCATATTGTTACTTCCAAAGTTTTATTTTTGAGAAGAAAATGTATTCTGTAGTTTTGGGGTGTGAATGTTTATATTATCCACTGATTCAGGTTTGCCAATCATGTTCATCAATTTCCTTTATCTTTACTGATTTTTGTATGCTGCTACTTTTACAAACTATTAATAAGAGAGGTATATTAAGTTTCCTTTGTGCAGTTATGAATTAATCAGTCATTTATGAAAGATATTTTGTTCTGTTTGTAGTTATGGGGTATGATACAATTGTTGTATCTTCCATATTAAGTTGTCTTTTTCTGATGTATTTTCAAATGCACTAATTTTCTTTACAGTTGTCTAGTGTGCTGTTTAATAATAATACTGATAAAAACATGTCATTCCAGTGAGAAAGAGGCAGTTACCCAATTGTCCAAACCATGGGATCCAAAGAGGTAAGGTATAGACCCAGTAGATGTGTATGATTCAGTCTCTGTGGCACCACAACGCATCAGAAAGTTCCCAGCAGAAGTGAATAAGAGTCTCCCTGGTAGTGCAGTGTGTTGAGCGCAGTGCTGTGAAGCTGCTCACAGCCTCTGCAGCATGGGTGCAATTCCCGGCTGGCCAGGGTGCTACCCACATAGTGTGGCAGACCTCTTCTGTTTTGCCCGCTGCTCCCCTCAGCAGTGTATTTGGTCTGTCTGCCTGTTTCCCGCTTTGTCTCTGGTGAATTCTCTCACCCTCTCATGCTTCTGGCCTGTACCCCAGTTCTTGTATAAATAATAAATAAATCCTGAAAAAAAGAAGAGATATCTTAGTTCTAAGAATTCAGGTCATTCATTGCATGAAAACAGGCAGCAAGTGATAGTTGAAGGGATATGATATATCTAAAGAGGGCAAATCAAGAAATCAGAGCTCACAGTAGAAAAATAGTTACCATAGAGAACTAGTATTAATTCAGACTCAAGGAATGAGTGAATATATGTCAATATTAGACAAATACCTTTAGAAAGTATGCATACCTGCAGTTCTTCCAGGTGCACTGGAAACAAAATACCTGAAAAAATGACTCCTTGCAAACACTGCCTGTGGGCAGAAAAGAAGTTGTTTCAGCCCTGGTCAGTGTAAACTGAGATACAGGAGAAATCATGAAATAGCAAAAGAACAGAAAACTATAAAACCATTAAGAAATTGCAATATTAGAAATAACAAGCACATACTGTCTTTTTTAAAAAAAAGATTTATTCATTCATGCATACAAGAACCAGGGTACAGGCCAGAGATGCCAGAGATGTGGGAGAGTGAGAGGATTCACCAAAGATAGAGTGGAGAGAAGAACAGGCAGACTGAAATATACTGGAGGGGAGCAGCGGACGAGACAGGAGAGGTCTGCTGTGCCATGTGGGTATCTCCCCAGTCAGATGGTATCGAACCCATGTTGCAGAGGCTGCGGACAGCCTCACAGTGCTGCACTCAACTGCCTGCATCACCAGGGAGGCCCAAGTACATATTGTCTTAATTAGGTCCATTTCTGACTATTCTGTACCACAAGGGGTTGTTAAGAGAAAAAGTGCTATTACATCTTACATTAGTATGTCTCTGTTGTCCTTTCCTGGGTACTTATATTTCTTTTTCTCTTTTTCCCTCTTGCAATCTTTCTGTCTCTTGTTGCTACATTCTTACCTTGGAATTCATTCCTGATTTTGATGCTTCTCTTGGTATTCACTCATTACAATTTATGTTTACATTATTTGTGTTCTTTGTACTTTTGTATTTTCTACCGCTCTCTGCTTGTGCTTTGGTTACAAATGAGAACAGGTGACATGCACTGCTAAGTTGTTGCACATTAGCTAGCTGACTAACTGGACTACTGATTTCCCTGTCATCTACCTCTCACTACAACTTTCTTGGGGAAGAAATTGGTCTAAGAGGATTCTCCTTTCTGGAAACAATCTCCCTTATCTGGATATCACTAATGTTCTAATTTTAGAACATCTCATCCCTGTTGCTATATGACAGGATTAAAGGAAATATCTACCATGGAATTGTGAATACTAACAGAAGGGGTCCCCTCCCTTTTTCTTTTAATATCATTTAAAACCAGTACAAAAATAACTCAATAAAACCCTACAGATCATTTGATGTTATATAAGTAATTATTGAAATAGAATGTTTAGGGGGACTCTTTGGAATGATAGGAAGAAGCTGTGAGTAGAGGTTATAATAAAACCTTATCATTCCGGATCCTCAACATGTGTGAGGAGCTTGTACAGTGAGATTGCTACTCATAAAGCATCATTCAAAATGGTAAAAAACAATAAAAAACAAAAAGAAACCAAAAAAATGAAAACAATTTTATTTTAAAATTCCTGTTTCACCCATATGATGCAATTTATCTTCTCAGAATTAGTCACAAGTAGAGTTAAACATTTTTTCTCTCATTTAAATTTGTATGCTCATTGTCAAATAAGCTAAACAATGATTTAGATAAGATTGATTTTTTCTTAGCATTTTATGAAACAGCTCATTCTAACTCCCTGGACAATTGCCTGAAAAAAAAAATATTTAACAGGAGTCTCACCACCCTGTTGGGAAGGGCCTCCAGAAAGTGAAAATTGAGGGAAAATATGTAAAAAATCTGCAAAGAACTCTATAAAATATTGCTATTATCAAGAATTACGGTTGTGGTATAACTTTCTCCTTTAGAGGAGGGAAGAATTATTGAGTTTCAGGGGGAATAGGTAATAAAAATGTCATGACTGAGACTGTTGATTACAGACACATACTATTGTATAAAATAAGAAAATAGACATTTTGCCAAAATTGATACAGATGTGCTCATAGGAAGCACCGATAATGTAAATGACAATAAAAATTACATTAAAAATGGCCAAGAGAAATATACCCAAAAAGAAATGGCTGGACAGTCTAGTTGTTTCTCAAGTTTTCTACAGAAGAAAGTTAATAAACATCATTTTGGAAACACTGTTGAGAACATCTGCTTGAGGGTAAATTGAGAAGGAAACAGATGTGATATCACGATTGTGGATGGCTGGGCAGTTAGAGGAGGGGAATGATGCTTTCCTCATACAGATTACAGAACAGGTGCAGGGATATGATCTGGTTGTGATAGGAAACTTGAACTATCCAGACATCTGCTGAAAGTCTTATTCTGCTGAATTCAGGGTTTTGATAAACTCTTCAATTGCCTTGATGAGACTTTGTTCTTCAAGATGAGAGAAGTTGGAACATGTAGGACTTTGGAGCTAATTCTCCTCAGGAAGAAAGCTCACTGGTGATGCAGAAGTAGCAGAAGATATTTCAGATTTCATAATAAGGAAAAATAATGTAATTCCCAGAATAATCCTATACATAATGTTAAGGAAATAATATTAAAATCAGAAGAAAATATAGTTCATTGAAGGTGTTTATATAGAAGAATATGACTTAATATAGGTAGAAGACCCCCAAAATGGAAATTCAGACAAGATACAAATAGTCCAATGCACTATGAAAGGTAGAGATTTATAAAGAAATCCATGGGGCTGCATAAATGACCCTTTGCTGAACTCCAATTTTTAAAGAAATCCACTAATGTTGAAAGGAAACTTATCAAAAAGCATAAAGGATGTTAGGAAAATTCAATCCCAGACTTCCCATAAGCATAAGGGGGTTGGGTCTCAAGTTGACCTGTTTTACATCATCCCTAAGTATAGATGAAAAGTTCCCTCCTCCTAAAACCACTGCTAGTACATGTCCAGCTTCCATATTCTTTGTATTTGGGTTTATAAATATGTTGGGTCTTCTGGGGATAATTTGGATAGGGTTATAGAGGATCAGATCATAGATAAGCATTTTTTTGATATGGTCATTGTTTAAGGTATTGGCTGCTGCCCAAGAACTGAATGACCTCATAGGTGGTTGCAATAGCCAGTCCAGGCCAGAGATAGGTGTGCTTACCTTAGTGAAGGTTGTCTACAGACCATGATTTATTTGTCATGTGGCTTTTATTCTTCAAACAAGGTAGCTCATACTAACAGGAGCTTGACTTAAATATCCCTTAGACCTATCCCAATTATCTGGTGCTAAGGATTCTATGGTTTCTCTTTTTTTCCTCAAATTCTCATGCCTTATTCTATCTCAATGAGGACAAAAAATATTCTTAGTTATTAAACCCTATTATCACCATAAACTTGCCATAAAACATTTCTAGATCAAAGAGGCAAATAGACAAAAGGTAGGGAGAAAATGCATTTTTCCCCTTAAAATTGTCTTGGTTCACTGTTTTTTAAAATTAAAATGTTTTTGAGTTTGTATTTAAGGTTTATTTATCACATGTGAGAGACTGGAATTTCTTTTTTTCAAACCACTGTGAAACTAAATGACACAACATTATCCTGTTTCAGTATTTTAAGAGAACAACCCAGGAGAGGGCCTGTTGGCCATTTTTATGGCTGATCTAAACATCTTGTATTGTTTCAAGTGTATTTAAGCAACAAATGGCAATATTGGTATTTAAAATAAAATTTCTACTATCTTCTGATACCATATGGGATCTCTTAAAAGATACTTTTTATTGAGTTAGCATTTTAGGCTTATGACATTTAAGATCAGGTATGCAGTGTTATGATACATGTCATAATTGACCCCCTTTACTCACCCCCAAGCAAGTTCCTCTCTTATCACCAGCAATCTGTTCTCTATATCTGTGAGTTTTCTTGTTTTGTTTTATTTGGCTGCTTTGTTTCTTCTAAATAGGAGTATAATCAAACGGGATATTGTTTATTCCAGTCTCACTTATTTTACTTAACAGACTACCCTCAACACCCACCTTAAAATGAAGCATTTTTAATTTGAGATAATTGTAGATTGACATGCAACAATAACAAATAATAGATATCCTATATACCTTGTATCTAGTTTCCCTCAAAGGTGACATCTTAATATTATAGTACAATATTACAACCTAGATATTGACATTTTTATAGTACATTAGTCTTAATTTCAATTTCCCCAACATTGATTGTACTAATCTGTGAGTGTGTGTTTTGTTATATAAAGTTTTATATGTGTATGCTCATGGAGTCACGACCACAGTTCTGTCACCAAAAATTTCCCTCAAGTTGCCCTTTTGTAGCTCCATTCACTTCAATCCAGCATTCCCTGCCCAAAATCCTATCAACCATTAATCCATTCTTTTCTAAAATTTTATATTTTCTTGCCTTTTAAAATGTATACAAATGAAATCATTTAGTATGCAATCTTATCAAGATTGTCTCTTTTATTTTTCCCTCAGCAGTTCTGCATGTTTTAAGGAAAAGGAAAAAAGAGATAACCTTTACTTTGGGGATTGCAGAAAGAAAATAAATGCACATTCTATTTGGCTTGTTTTCCTTATTGAAAGTAATATTTAAAGTGGAAAGGCTAGAATGGACCATATGCTGCCAAATGTATATGACCAGTTCCAATCTCTATTTTAAGCTCCAAAACCAGATTAACACTTCCTTCTGGAAAGTTCCACATGGATCACTTGTAGAAACTCAAATGCAACATGTTCAAAATCAAATGTGTCATATGTCATCCTTTCCCCACAAAAACAATTTTCTGCTCCAACTGTATTTCTTATCTAACTACAAGAATCAAAATCCCTACATTCATCAATTTTCATGTCATAGTCAGCAGCCCTCCTCCTGCCACCTATTCTAGCTCATTATCTCATTGTCATTAGCACCTTACTTTTTACCTAATGTAAATAGCTCTGCTTTGTACTTCTTTCCATTTCCATTGCCTCTCTTAGTAAGATAGTCAACATCTCTCATCAAAACTATCACAAATCATCTTAACTACTGTCTTTCAATACTTCTTCCTTCAATGTCTCATTAACTCCATTGTTGAGACAATTTTTCTAAAACAAGTACTTGATATTACTGGATCAGGTACTTGATCATATTGCCTGATCATATGACTTGATCACATTTAGTAAAATTTATAAACCAAATAGACTAGTTAATAATGTCATATTTCCCATAGAGGAAATCCTGAAGTAGATAACTTCCGTGGTTTCTTCCAATGGTCACATTCCATTTACCTACATCAAATACATTCTTGAAGTTCCAGCTTATATCTTACTTTGAAATCGAACTAGTAGAAATTACATAAAAGAGAAACAGGTCATGCAAAAATGCCTTGCTATATTGGTAAAGATTTTAAAATAAGCTATATTCCTGATAAATATTTCACAACATACTGGACAGGTCAAATTCCAAAATACCCACCTTTTTCTCAATTTCTTTCAAATGGAAACTTCCCCTCTTTCCATGGCAGTTTTAGGGCACCTCTCCCAGTAAGCCTTCAGGTGAAGGTGTTCATTTTCTGTATCTCCAGTGTCCAGTCTTCTCTGCCCTATTGCTGGAACATATCTAAGGACAAGCAAACACAGGCAGCCAACAGTATTTGAGAAAGCCTGACTTGAAGGTTCTACTCACATATGATTTTCAACCATTAGGAGTAGGATCTAAAGATTTGGGGAGGGGATAAAAGAGTTAGTAGAAAGAGTATAAATGCAAAGATGTGCAGAAAGAAGAAAAGACAGAACTGATTTGAGTCAACACTGAATGCTACAGCAAACATAAAATTTATTTGAAAAGCAAAAAGATAAACTAGTTTTGGGTATTTGGATCCTAGATATCCATTTTTCCCCTACCACCCCAATTGGTCTGTCTGTCTAGGTTCTAAGAGGTTCCTGTCTGCACTATTAGTCTCTCTCTCTCTCTCTCTCTCTCTCTCTCTCTCTCTCTCTCTCTCTCTCTATCTATCTATCTATCTCTATCTCTGTCTCTCTATATATATATTTATATATTTTATATATTTAATATATATATAATGTCAATTATGGATGGAATAATTTGAATGAACTGCTGTTCAGCAGGAACAGATAGATCTGTATTTGAGTCAACACATGATAATTTTCTTTCACTATTATCTGTTCTGTAGTCTCCTAACCTCCACTTTATCCACTAGTGATTTTCCTTATGAGGGCAAAGACTCTTACCCATGATGGATCTAACCCCTGATTATTATGCCCCATTGAGGCAATTGCCTCTGCTTCATGGCAGTAATTTTTCGTATTTTCTCTCCCTTGAATCAATGAGCCTGAAGTGCAATAGCAAGAACAACTTAACAATCAATGAGACTTGTGTATCATTGTAGAATGGTGTCCCCTTTGAGAACTAGGATCTCTAAATACGCAGAGCTCAGAATTGAGATGATGGGAAACACACATTCCCTAAGTGGGTCACTGGGAGTGATGATGAGACCACTCCAGCTTCTACTTAATTCCCAGGTCCAACTATTTTTCTTATTAAGGACCTAGCATTATACAGTGGTTATAGATTTATTGTGCATAGTGTTTTACACCATCCTTAGAGCATATCACCTCTCATTTGGTACCTCAATAGTACCATCAATAGACTGGTCCATTACTCTATTAGTTCAATTGTTTCTCCATAGTACAGTATGTGATAAGTTTAGAAAACTTCATGTAATATGCCCTTTTCTGATAAGTAGTTTCCTCTCTCAGAGGTGATGTTATATGAAGTGCTGTATTGGTGGAGCTAACACTTTCAAAGCCATTAGATGAGACTCTGCAGGCAGGAGAGATTAAATCAATGTGTCAGTCCCTGCCAAAGTCCCTTCTAAGGCAGAAGGGATTCAATGGCATCAATTGCATGTCATGTGACTGGTTGTTCTTTTTAAGGTGTAGTCTACATTGAAATTTATTGCTGACAGGTTAGACATCCAGAAGCTCCAAAAGCTAGATTAACCTTGATAAGTGGAAGTCAATGTTCTTGGACCTATGGGTAGTGCTATTTGCTTCATTCATACAACCATTATGTCAGAGCCTGTCCAATATTAATTTGCCCAGTGTTTGTGTCTATTAAGTTATTTTGGTGTCTCTTCCATGATGGACACTCTCAGGTGACTTTTCTTTTCCATTCAAAGTGGTTGATCAAATGTGCTGCCTGAAAATCTGCTCATTCGGAGGATTTAAGGGTACTTCTTAGTATGGCTGTAGTGTAGCTGCCCTTCATTTTTCAGCTTGCACCCAAGTACTGAGTTGATTTATTCATAAGCAACATGATTTTCCTTCTCATTCTTTTTTTTTAATTTTTAAAATATTTATTTATGCATACAAGAGCTGGGGTGTTGGCCAGAGGTACAGAGGGTAAAAGCATTCACCAGAGACAAAGTGGGGAGCAGAACAGGCATATCCACTGAAATACACTGCTGAGGGAAGCAGCAGCAGGTGTGACAGGAGAGGTCTGCTGTGCCATGTGGGTCATCTCCCTGGCTAGGGATCGAATTTCTGCTGCAACTGCTGCTGTAGACTGCTTCATAGTACTGACATTTAACCCCCTGCATCACCAGGGAGGCCCCTGCTTCTCATTCTTTGACCCTTCCCACAAATATAACCATTGGTATTAGCTGAGAAAGGAACAAGAGTGGTGGACACAGGGGGCTCTGGGTTAACTGCTCATGCAGTTCTACTTTATGTTCTTCTTTACTGCTTGTGCTCAAACCCATTTGTACCTTTCCCATTTACAATGGATTGCTGCTGTTAGATCTATTAGCTCTAACTTGGTAGATCTAATAGAATCCAGCTCACGATAGGCAGTTCTGCAAGACTACTTTATCTTTTGTAGATAGATGTTATGCCAATATAGGGTCCAATTAGTGTACCACAGCCAATTTTTTCAAAAGGTGTATACTCCTCTGCTGAAGTTACATGGCTTTGCTCCAGAACCCTAGGGATCAGTGTATAAATTCCCCCATCTGGATGTGCCATAAATTCTAGATGGTATCCTTTTCAAATGCTAATATCTCTAACACCATTGGATCTTTTGGGGTATATGACTCAATTATCAGGGCTAGTGGGACTTCAGCCTACTAGCAGTTCCCTTTTTTCTATGGCGTAACAAAATTGGCAGCCATCTGTGGTACCTGGGGTTTGGAAGATAAAACTTTTATGTGCTCCAAATATTTGGTAGATTTAGAGTGTTTTTTGCTTCCTTTGGTTAATTTCATTTCCTTTGGTTTATTTTATCCAATTCAGACTTTCATAATTTTAATCTTTTAATTTTTTCCATTTTTAGTTTTATTTTTTCAAGTTTTTAATTCATTTTTAGCCTTCATCTCTTTATCTATCTATCTACACCTCATGCACAACCTCACATGGAAACTGCTCCCATGGGTGTACACTTGGAACAAGTGTACTTGTTCTTCTCAGGTGCACTTGGAACATTCTTGAGGATAGACCACATGTTGGGTCACAAAACAAGTGTTAATAGATTCGTGGAGAATGAAATGAGGGCTTCCCTGGTGGCACAAGGTGTTAAGACGCAACCTATGAAGCTATCTGCAGCCATTGCGGCATGAGTTGATCCCTGGCCAGCCAGGGAGCTACCCACACGGTGCAGCAGACCTTTCCTGTCTCGCCCACTGCTCCCCTACAGCAGTGAAATTCAGTCAGTCTGCCTGTTCTGTTCCCCACTCTGTCTCTGGTGAATCTTCTCACCCCCCCACACCTCTGGCCTATACCTAAGTTCTTGCATGCATGCATAAATAAATCTTTAAAAAAATAGTGAAATGATATGAAGTATCTACTTTGTTCATAAAGGTATCAAACTAGAAATCAAACATAAAAAGAGCAGGAGAAACCTCAAATTTGTGGATACTAAACAACATGCTACTGAATTATTATTTGGTTAATGAGGAAATCAGAGAACTTTAAAGGTACTGGTGGACAAATTAAAATGATTCCCAGAAAATATGTCCCAGAATCTATGGGACACAGCAAAACCAGTACTAATAGGGGAGTATTCAGCAATATAGCCTCACACAAGAAAACAAGAAATATCTCAAATTAATAATCATACCTTAAACCTAAGGAAATATTAAAAAAAGAATAAATGAAACAAAAAAATCAGAAGGAAAGAAAAATAAAATGTAGAACAGAAATAAGTGAAATGGTTATCAAAAAGACAGTTTAAAAGGTAAATGAAACAAAAAACTGCCTCATTGAAAAGATAAACAAAATAGATAAACCTTTAGAGAGACTCACAAAGAAAAGAAATGGAGAAAAGTCTGGCAAATAGGATCAGAAATGAAAGAAGAGAAATTGCAACAGACATCTGAGAGATAAAGAAGACCATAGAAGATCACATGTTCATACTAGGAACATCTTTATGCCAATAAATTGGATAGTTTAGAACAAATGGGCAAATGCTTAAAAGCATACAACCTTCCTGTATTGAACAGGAAGAAATAGAAAACCTGAGCAGACAAATTATAGAAAGGAAATTGAAACTGCAATCAAAAGCCTCCCAAAAAACAAAAGCCTGGGATCAGATGGTTTCACTAGTGATTCTGCCAAACCTTCAAAGATGAATTTATACTTTTCATTCTCTAACTCTTCCATAACATTGAGGAAGTGGGATGCTTTCATGAGGCCAACATTACTTTGGTGCCAAAATCAAGGAAAGACATCATGCAAAAAGAAAATTACAGAACAATCTCCCTGATAAATTTAGATGCAAAAATTCTCATCAAAATCTTTAAAAATCAAATTCAACAATACATCAAAAAGATTATGTCATGACCAAATTGGATTTATTCCAGGATTGTTAGGATACTTCAAGATCCACAAATCAATCAATTTAATTTGCATTAACAAAAAGAAAGATAAAAATCACATGATATATCAGTAGGTACAGAGAAACCATTTGACAAGTATCAACATCTACTTATGAAAGAAAATCTCTCAATAAAATGGTGATAAGACAAATAAAGCTCAACTTAATAAAGACCACATCTACCAAATCCTCAATTAATATATTAAATTGTGAAAAGCTGAAAACATTTCCTTTAAGGTTAGGGATATCCACTCTCACCAGTACTCTTCAACATAATATTAGAAGTTCTAGCAAGAGTAATTAGGCAAAAGAAAGGTATAAAAAAGGAATTCATGATGGGATAAAATTAATTATTTCTCTAAATCAGAATATACATAGAAAACCTTAAAGACTTCACTAAAATTTATTAGAAACAATAAGTTAGTAGTCAAATGGCAGTTTGCTTCATTAAAGCAAAGACCCTCTATTGAATGGGTGAAGTTTTTTTTCTGATTTTTATTTCTTTTCTTTTTCTTTTTTTAAATTTTATTTTTATATTCCCCATACAATTGCAACCCCTTTATTTTGACCCCAATCTCTCCTTTCCCCGCCTCCCCCCCCCATAGTGTGTCTCTGGTTCATAGTTGTTTGTCGATTTTGATTTCTTTCTTATATTCTTTTTTCTGGCCCCTTATTTAGGTTTTCTAGATTCCTGCGATGAGTGAAACCATACATCATTTTTCTTTTTCTTTATGGCTTATTTCACTGAGCATGATCCCTTCCAGCTCCATCCATGTTGCTGCAAATTGCATGTGTTTATCTTTTTTGATTGCTGAGTAATATTCCATTGTGTATATGTACCACATCTTCTTGCTCCAATCATCTATTTTTGGGCATTTGGGTTGTTTCCAAAGCTTAGCTATTGTAAATAGTGCTGCTACAAACATAGGCGTGCAGGTGCTCTTTTGAATTAATTTTTCTGTGTCCTTTGGGTAAATACCTAGGAGTGGAATTGCTGGATCATATGGAAGCTATGTTTAGTAGGTCCAGAAATCTCCACACAGCTCTCCATAGTGGTTGGACCAGTTTGCACTCCCACCAACAGTGCAGGAGGGTTCCTTTTTCTCCACATCCTCGCCCACATTTGTTGTTGCTAGTTTTTTTTAATATGTGCCATTCTCACTGGTGTGAGAAGGTATCTCATTGTACTTTTAATTTGAATTTCCCTGATTGCAAGTGGTTTTGATTATTTTTTTCATATGCCTGTTGGCCATTTGTATTTCCTCTCTGGAGAAGTTTCTTTTTATCTCTTCTGCCCATTTTTTGACTGGATTATTTTGTTTGTTTTTGTTGAGTCTCATCAGCTCTTTGTAGATTTTTGTGATCAGTTCTTTATCATTAGTGTTGGGTGCAAAAATTTTCTGGGAGAAAATATTTTAACTTCATACATCGGACTGGGGTTAATTTCCTAGATTTTCAAAAAACTCATAATACTCCACAGGAAGGAAACAAATAACTCAATCAGAAAATGGGCTAAGAGCTAAATAGATATTTCTATTTAAATAGATATTTCTCCAAAGAACAACACACAGATTGCCAACAGTTACATGAAAAAATGCTCAATAGTGGAGCTTTAGAGAGGGGCGGAGCAACATGGCGGCGAGGAGAGGCTGTGAGTAAGATCTCCCATTAAAAAAAGTTAATAGGGTGGAAAAGCGGCAGGTCCCAGTGAGAACTGGGACACGGAAGATAAACGGATGACTCCAGCAAACTGCCCGAAGAAGAAAGTTGCCATAAAAGAGGACCAGAAGGGAGGGAAGCGCAGAACCCTGCTCCCCTCCCCCGCCCATAGAGGCGGCACTCTCCGACCGGCAGAGAGGAGGGAAACAACAAACCAAAACGGCCAACAAGAAAAACGGACGCAGCAAGTGGGACTGTGAGTGGAAAGGAACTATTGCAGCCACCACACCCCGTGAACGGGAGCTGAGGCGAACCTTGCAGGATTTGCTGCGGTAGTAAGCGAACGGCTTCAGGCACCATTAGAGAAGAACAAAGACCCCGGGAGACTCTCACACAGCCCGGGCTGCCGGTAAGCTTGCGCGGAAAGTGGCGCGCTCGGCGCGCTTGAAAAGCAAGTGCAGACCAGGATCGCGGCTGGTCCCCGCGCCTGCCACCTAGGCTTGGGAGACGACCTAGGCTTGCGGGGAGACGCTCGGAGGTCCTCACTGAGGTGAAGGTCCCTCCCTGAGTAAGCAGGAACCAGGCGCCCAGGCACGGGAGCGGTGCAAAAGGCGCCATTCCCGCGCCACTGAACTGGGCTACAGCCCGCGTCCTGGAACTGAGGGCTTTGGAACTGAGACCCGGGGCACGAAATTAGGGGTGTGGGTTCCCCACGACGGTGGGGCACAAGGCAGACACAGCACCCCGAAGCCGTTGAGGTGTACCCTACCATCCCCGCTCTGCTCCCTGTCCCACGGGGTGGAAAATCAGCTCCCCAAGGGCTCTAGGAGAGATCTCTGGCGCCACCTAGCGACTTGAAGCCAGCACAGGCTCCTGAAGGAGCTAGTGGCCAGCTGGGGAGTTAGCCCACACCCGGCCTCTTCCGAACAAGTAGTCTGAGCCCACAGGGAGAGCGAGCACCCACAGCCGGGGCAGACCAGGCACGCAGAAGAGTGTGCCTGACACCATACGCGCAGGGAGTGTGTCCCACATCACCATTTTAGAACAGGGACATTTCTTCAGTAAAGACTACCTGCAGAAGGCTTCCTCAGGAGCCAGAGGTGAGCGGGGGAAGTTCGCCCACGCCAGACCCCCTCTGGCCTGCAGTCCAAGCCCAGAGGGGGAGCAGGAACCCACCGCCGGGGCAGACCAGGCGCACAGGGGAGTGTGTCCCCACATCGACATTTTAGGACAGGGACCTTTCTACAATAAAGACTGCTTGAAACTGACAGATGACTCCTGGAGGAACCAGAGGGGAGCAGAGAAGCTCACCCAACATGCCGGCCAGTCCCAACTACACAGTGTCCCAACGCATACGGCAAATTAGAAAACAGACAGTAGGGAGGAGAAGAACCACACGCAACCTAGCAACTCTCCAGAGAAAAAGCACACCACAAAAAGAAAACCAGCCCTCAGATTGCAACGACAGTAACTTGGAAGAACTTCTGAGCCTTCCAGAAAGAGAATTTAAAATTGCCGTGATTAAAAAACTGACAGAAGTCATAAAGGAAAACAATGATAAGGGAAAAATAATCAACGATCAGAAGAATGAAATTGAGTCCCTAAAGAGGGAAGTAAAAGAAATGCAGGAGATCAAAGAATTAGTGGAAGAACTAAAGAATTCTGGGAAAAGCAATGAAAGCAGAATTGATGAAATGGAAGAACGAATAAGTGCTCTTGAAGACACAGAAATAAAAAGAACCAAAACAGAAAAGGAAAGAGAAGTACGAAGGAAAAAGAATGAAGAAAGACTTCGGGAACTATCTGACTCCATGAGGAAAGGAAATATAAGAGTTATAGGAATACCAGAAGGAGAGGAGAGAGAAGTAGGAACAGAGAAAATATTCAAAGAGATAATTGAAGAGAACTTCCCAAATGTGAAGAAGGAGTTGAAAATTGATATACAAGAAGCAAGAAGAACACCAAACTTCCACGACGAAAGGAAAAATACAGCAAGACACATAATAGTAAAGCTCCCAAGAATCCAGGACAAGGAAAAAATAATGAAGCTGGCAAGAGGGAAGAAACAGATAACATTCAAAGGAAAGCCAATAAGGCTGACATCAGACTTCTCCAAAGAAACACTACGGGCAAGGAGAGAGTGGAGGGACATAGTCAACAGACTCCAAGAAAACAGATGCCAACCAAGAATACTCTATCCCGCAAAGCTCTCCTTCCTCTTTGAAGAAAGAATATGGACCTTCCCAGACAAACAGAAACTCCGGAATTTCACTGCAACTAAACCCCCACTCCAAAAAATACTACAAGGAGTCCTAAAGACAGAACCTCAGAGGGACGAATAACAATGAAAGAAGGCAAAAAAAAAAAAGTTATTAAAAGAATAAATAAATAAAATCAAAGGAAAGACAAACACAATGGCAAATACAGATGTTAACATATCAATATTAACTCTAAATGTAAATGGACTAAACTCTTCAATAAAAAGACACAGAGTTGCAGCCTGGATTAAGAAACAAAACCCAACCTTTTGCTGTCTCCAGGAAACACATTTAGCTACAAAAGATAAAAATAGGCTCAAAGTTAAAGGATGGAAAACAATCCTACAAGCAAATGGACCAAAAAAGAAAGCAGGAACAGCTATACTTATATCAGATAAAACAGATTTCAAACTCAAAATATAAAAAGAGACCCCAATGGTCACTACATTATGATCAAGGGGACAATACTTCAAGAAGAAAGTATTGGCCTGCAGTCCAAGCCAATAACATATACGCACCAAATGAAGGAGCACCAAAATATATCAGACAACTGTTGTCCTCTCTGAAAACAGACATCAGAGAAAACACATATGTAGTGGGAGACTTCAACACACCACTATCAACAATGGATAGATCAACAAGACAAAAAATAAGTAAAGAAACCAAAGCTCTAAATAAGGACCTAGAGCAATTGGGCTTAACAGACATCTATAGAACACTAAACCCCAAAAAAACGGAGTACACATTTTTCTCAAGCGCACACGGATCATTCTCCAGGATCGATCACATACTGGGGCACAAGACAAACATCAACAGATACACCAAGATTGAAATCATATCAACCATCTTTTCTGACCATGAAGGCATCAAACTAGAAGTAAACCATAAAAAGAAGGCAAGGAACTTTCCTACCTCATGGAGATTAAAAACCACACTACTGGAAGACCACTGGACTAATGAGGAGATCAAAGAGGAAATTAAAAAATTTTTTGAATTGAACGACAAGGAGGACACCAATATCCTAAATGTATGGGATGCAGCAAAAGCAGTAATAAGAGGAAAATATATAGCAATAGAAGCTCACATCAAGAAACAAGAAAGAACTCAAAGAAACAACCTAATCTCGAAGCTCAAAGATCTAGAAAAAGAACAACAAAAAACCCCAAAAGCAGTAGAAGAAAAGAAATAATAAAAACCAAAGCAGAAATAAATGAAATTGAAACTAAAAAAAAATCCAAAAGATCAATGAAACCAAGAGTTGGTTCTTTGAAAAAATCAATAAAATAGACAAACCCCTAGCCAGGCTCACAAAGGAAAAAAGGGAGAAAGCACAAATAAACAGGATCATCAATGAAAGAGGAGAAATCACAACGGACACAGCAGAAATCAAAAGAATAATCAGTAACTACTATGAACAGTTATATGGAAACAAGTTTAACAATCTAGAGGAGATGGACAAATTCCTACAACTCTACAATCACCCAAAGCTAGATAAAGAAGAAATAGAACAACTAAACAGACCAATTACAATTAGCGAAATTGAAATGGTAATCAAAAACCTCCCCAAAAACAAAAGCCCAGGACCTGATGGATTTACAAATGAATTCTACCAAACATTCAGAGGTGAATTAGTGCCTATCCTTCACAAACTCTTCCAAAAAATTGAGAAGGAAGGGACAATACCAAACACGTTCTATGAAGCCAACATTACACTAATACCAAAACCGAACAAGGACAACACAAAAAAGGAAAACTACAGGCCAATCTCCCTAATGAACACTGATGCAAAAATCCTCAATAAAATTTTAGCCATCAGAATCCAACAATGTATCCATAAGATAATTCACCATGACCAAGTAGGATTCATTCCAGGGGCACAAGGATGGTTTAACATCCGAAAATCAATCAACGTTATCCAACACATCAACAAAAAGAAATATAAAAACCATATGATAATATCAATAGATGCTGAGAAAGCTTTCGACAAAGTGCAACACCCATTCATGATAAAAACCCTTGAAATTCTTGGGATACAAGGAACATACCTCAACATCATAAAGGCCATCTATGACAAGCCAACAGCCAGTATCATTCTCAATGGTGAAAAGCTGAAAGCAATTCCATTAAGATCTGGAACAAGACAAGGATGTCCACTCTCACCACTGCTTTTCAATATAATACTGGAAGTCCTAGCCAGGGCAATAAGACAAGAGAAAGACATCCAAGGAATCCAAATAGGAAAAGAAGAAGTCAAACTATCACTATTTGCAGACGATATGATATTATACATAGAGAACCCCAAAAACTCCACAGAAAAGCTAATTCAACTCATCAATCAGTTCAGTAAAGTGGCAGGATACAAAATCAACACGCAAAAGTCAGTAGCCTTCCTATACACAAACAATAAATCTGAAGAAGAAGAAATCAAAAAAACCATCCCTTTTGTTATTGAAACAAAAAAAATCAAATATTTGGGAATAAATCTAACAAAAGAGGTAAAGGACCTATACAAAGAAAACTATAAAACACTGTTAAAAGAAATAGAAGAAGACACAAAGAAATGGAGAGACATCCCCTGCTCGTGGATTGGAAGAATAAACATTATTAAAATGGCCATCCTTCCAAAAGCAATATACAGATTCAATGCTATTCCAATCAAAATTTCAATGTCATTCTTCAAAGAAATAGAACAATTATTGATGAAATACATATGGAATCACAAAAAACCCCGAATAGCCAAAGCTCTCCTGAAAAAAAAAGAAGGGAATGGAGGCATTACACTCCCAGACTTCAAACTATACTACAAAGCCATAATCATCAAAACTGCATGGTATTGGAACAAGAACAGACATACAGACCAATGGAATCGAATAGAAAATCCAGAAATAAACCCACAGATTTATGGTCAACTAATCTTTGACAAAGGAGCAAAGACTATGCATTGGAGCAAAGAAAGTTTGTTCAATAAATGGTGCTGGGAAAACTGGGTCGCTACATGCAAAAGAATGAAACTTGACCACTACCTCACACCATACACAAAAATCAACTCAAAATGGATTAAAGAACTAGACATAAGACCTGAAACCATAAAATATATAGAAGGAAATATAGGCGAAACACTACGTGATTTGCACATCAAAGACATCTTTACAAACACATCACCCAAAGCAGTGATAGTGAAGGCAAAGATAAACAGCTGGGACTACATCAAATTAAAGAGCTTCTGCACAGCAAAAGAGACAATAACAAAAACAAAGACAAACCCCACCAACTGGGAGAACATTTTTGTACCCAACACTAATGATAAAGGACTGATCACAAAAATCTGCAAAGAGCTGATGAGACTCAACAACAACAAAGAAAATAATCCAGTCAAAAAATGGGCAGAAGAGCTAAAAAGAAACTTCTCTGAAGAGGAAATGCAAATGGCCAACAGGCATATGAAAAAATGTTCAACATCACTTGCCATCAGGGAAATGCAAATCAAAACTACCATGAGATACCATCTTACACCAGTGAGAATGGCACATATTAAAAAAACTAGCAACAACAAATGCTGGCGAGGGTGTGGAGAAAAAGGAACTCTTCTACACTGTTGGTGGGAGTGCAAACTGGTCCAACCACTGTGGAAAGCTGTGTGGAGATTTCTGGACCTACTAAACATAGAGCTTCCATATGATCCAGCAATTCCACTCCTAGGTATTTACCCAAAGGACACAGAAACATCAATTCCAAAGAACACCTCCACCCCTATGTTTATAGCAGCACTGTTTACAATAGCTAAGCTTTGGAAACAACCCAAATGCCCAAAAATAGATGACTGGATCAAGAAGATGTGGTCCATATATACCATGGAATATTACTCAGCATTCAAAAAAGATAAACACATGCAATTTGCTGCAACATGGATGGCGCTGGAAGGGATCATGCTCAGCGAAATAAGCCAAAAAGAAAAAGAAAAATACCGGATGGTCTCACTCATAGCAGGAATCTAGAAAACTTAAATAAGGGACCAGGAAAATGAATTACTATAAGAAAGTGAAAATCAAAATCAACAAAAAACTATGAACCAGAGACACTTTTAGGGGGGTGGGGGCGGGAGGGGAGGGATTGGGGTCAGAATGTGGGGGCTGCAATTGTATGGGGAATATAACAATAAAATTTATTATTAAAAAAAAAAAAAAAAAGAAAGTGGAGCTTTCCAGACTCCACCCCTGAACAGGGGCTGATGGGAAATAGGGCTGAGCTGGGGTTTGGGGCAATTGAAAGGCAGCTGGGGCTTTTCACAGTTAAAAACTGCTGGGGGTTTGGTATTTAAACCATTAATTTTTTTTTTGTCAATTAAGCTACTAGGCTTCTGGCATTTGGGCTGACTTTAGCAGTTAAACCACTGGTGAGGAACAGTGTCTAGGGAGAAGCTGCCAGCTTGCCACACTTGACTACAGTTTGGACATTAGTCTCCGATCAGCAGATACTATCTGGGGTAGGACAGACATAGTCACATGTCAGCCTGTAAATGCATATTCTCTCTCCCTCCCTCCTCTTTTTTCCACTCCCTGCTATGTAAATAAATCCTGTTCTACTGTTTCTCCCCATGTGTCTGTTTTTGGGTCATGTCCTGAATTCTTAAGTGTACAGATTCACCAACCAGGTCAACCAGATTCCTCTAGGTTTGCTCTCTCTCAGTATTCTGGAAGAGAAAAAGGATGTCAGAGAAAAACTAGTGAAATCCAAATAAAGTGTGGAGTTCTGTAAATAATGATGTACCAATATTGGTTTCTTTATTGTGGGCCAAATGTACCAAAGTAGTGTGAGATGTTAACAATAGGTTAAACTGCTGAAAGGTAAAATCTTTTCAACTTTTCTGTAAATCTAAAACTGTTCTAAAATAAAGTCTTTTCAAAATCCAAAAAAAAAAAAAAAGAAAAAATGCTCAATATCACTTACCAGGGAATTACAAATAAATATTGCCTCAAAACTGTGAGAATGCCCTAAATAAAAAAGACCAGAAATAACAAGTGTTGGTGAGGGTGTGGATAAAATGGAGTCCTCATACACTGTTGGTAAGAATGTTCTTACCAACATTCCTCCATCCCACTACATAAAACAATATGGAGGTTTATAAAAATATTAAAAATTGATCCAGGTGGGCCTCCCCTGGTGACACAGCGTTTGAGTGCTGGGGTACGAGGCTGCCCGCAGCCTCTGCAGTGCCAGTTCGATCCCCGGCCACCGGGTGAGGATCCCACATGGCTCGCAGACCTCTCCAGCTGTCCGCTGCTCCCCTCCGCAGTGTATTTCGTCAGTCTGCCTCTTCTGTTCCCGGCTCTGGCTCTGGTGAATTCTCTCACCCTCCCGCGCTTCTTACTGTACCCAGTGCTTGTATAAATAAATAAATAAATCTTAAAAAAAAAATTGATCCAGTATATGATCCAATAAATCCACCTTTAAGAGTCTACCTGAAGAATGCAGAAACACTATTTAAACATATATGTACACTCCTATCACAATTGCAGCAACATTTTAAATAACCAAATTATGGAAACAAACTAAGTTCCCAACTATAGATGAACAAATAAAGATGTGGTATGTATAAACAATAGAATAGTATTCAGCTGTGACAGATGAATTTTTTCCATTTATGAGCATGTGGATGGAAACAGGGGATTATGATAAATGAAATAGTTCAGAAGGAGAAAGACAATTATTGGATGATTTCACTTATGTGGAATATAAAGAATCCAAGGATCAGGTGAAGGTAAAACAAACTCTAGAAATCTTACTGTAGAATTGCAGTAATGAGATGGGGAGGAAAGGGGAGAGGGAGCAAAGGGTGGAGAGGGACTGAAGCACTATAGTGTAGGATAACCTTTGTGGTTGGTCTGGTGTGATGACATATATCAGAGAAGTTGTGAATCTATACTACTAAATCATATACAGTTTTGAGCCAGTGTTACCTCAATAAAAAAAATATCATTTACAAAATGTAAAGAAATAAAAACAGGGGACTCCCTGGTGGTGCAAGGGGTTGAGCAAAGCTCTGCTGTCTGCAGCTACTGCAGCACGAGTTTTATCTCTGGCCAGGGAGCTATCCACATGGCACAGCAGACCTCTCCTGCCTTGCCCGCTGCTCCCCTCAGCAGTGTATTTCAGTCAATCTGTTCTGCTCCCCACTCTGTCTCTGGTGAATCCTCTCAACCCCCCCATACCTCTTGCCTATACCCTAGTTCTTGTATGCATAAATAAATAAATTGTTAAAAAAGAAAAACATTTCCTAATGATTTTTTGAAATACAATAAAATTTTAAAAAATACAAATCTCATATTTATAACATTGAAGCTTAAAGCATTAGAAACACTGAGGATTAAATTATACTTTTTCTTTGCAAAAAAATCTTACCAAGAGAATAGTGCTTGCCTTCTTCTCATATATGTCTCCTTGTCGTATAATACAGAGTGAGCATTTTTTCTATGCCTTTCTAAGTTTGGATCAGCTTCCAGTAATTTATTTGTTATACTTTCCATGTCATGAAATATCTCTGAAATTTGCTTGAATGTGAACTTTTCTCTTGGCATTACTTCCTCGGAGGCATCGTAAATTTTTTCTGTGTAGCTTTTTCATTTATGTGGGTAGGTTGCTGGTCTTCCCAAAGTTCATCCACCGACACCTGCCATCCTAAAATCTCTTGAAATGCCACAGGGTCAACATTCCCAGTCATTTTTTTTTAAAGATTTATCCATTTATTTATACAAGAACTGGGCACAGTCAGAAGTGCGGGAGGGTGAGAGAATCCACCAGAGCCAGAGCAGGAAACAGAACAGGCAGGCTGACGAAATACACTGCTCAGTGGAGCAGGGGGCGGCAGGAGAGGTCTGGGCCATGTGGGACCCTCCCCGGCGGCCGAGAATGGAACCGGCACTGCAGAGGCTGCGGGCAGCCTGGCAGCCCAGCGCTCAACCGCTGTGCCATCAGGGGAGGCCCCCCAGTCATTTTTTTCCTACAGATGTTTGTTTAGAAAAGAATTTCACTTCTGATGTGATCACTTTTTGCGTCTTTGATGCACTTGAATCTTTGTTAGCTGATTCTCTTTCAAGTTTCCATTTTCATGAAATATCATATGGGTTTATAAGTAAAAGACAGGAAGGCAAAGTCACTCTCCACATCTGACCAATTAATAGGTGTGCAGTGACCAATCATCAGCAGAGTTTGAAAGAAGTGATGTAATTGGTCACTGTTTTGAATGCCTCTATTATTTTAGTAGCCATGTGTGGACTGAAGAGCTAGCAACAAAATTTGTACTCTATCCAGTTTCTCAGCTAATATACTGTTGTACCCAAAATTTGAACTGTGTTTTGAAGACCTGATATTAACTGAATTGTGGTAACTGAAATTCATGCATATTGGAATTGTGTGACGTAATAAAACAATTTCTAAGTTCTCAACTTCTTGAAGTCTTAAAACTTTTGCATAACTTAACTTCTTTCTTCCTAAGTTGAATAAACTTTTAGATTCTGTAAATATGCAGTTCTTTACAGTAGGACTAGATGAGTTTTGAGAAATGCATATACCAGTGTAATCACCACTGCAATTTCACTCATTTCTTGATTTTCCTTACTTCTGTGAAATTTTTCTTCTGAAGTCTGTACAGATCACCTTGGGACATACTGCAGTCTAGATGTTATTATGTAAAAAGTGTGTAGACATTACTGTGTGGTTAAATGGAATATATCCTATTTCATGTGCTCATCCATTTTTTGTTGGACCAAGTCACTTAACAATAGCTGTAGTGTGAGAGCTATCACTGTGAGAAGAAGGCTGTATTCTTTGATTTGATATCTTGAATATTGCTACTCACTAAGAAATGCCTTTGGTTAGGGTTGTAAATGTAAGACTTTAGATGAATTGGATTTCTTGGTAGGTTTTAATATCTCAATTTTAATAACATTTTTGTGTTTATCGTTTTGAATCTTTTGTTTTGAGGACACAATGGCAAAGGGAAATATTAAGGTGAGCAAACTACCATAGTTCTGTTCATTCTCAGAAATACTGGTATTGTGTTTTGTAGAAAAATCTTGACATGTTTCCTGGAGAAGTTGTACATGCTTTAGACAAGCTGTGTAATCATTCATCTGTTTTTACTTAAAGTGTCCCATGGTAGAGATGTTTTTTCTCTGGATATCTAAATTGTTGATCCATGAGCAGGTTTGGTGCAGCACTACTTGGAGTCAAAGCCTGAGGAGATGATTGCATTTCTGGAACTCTTTGTTGATTTGATGAATAAACTCTTCATTAAGACATGTCGAATAGAAATGCATAATAAAGCCCTAGAGAAGTTCTGGGAAACAGAACTATAACTACCTCTTCTGTGCTTATCACCATGCTTAGGAAGGATTCTTTGAATTAGTTAGAAAGTGATCAATATCTTCTCATATCAACCTCAACACAAGGTCCTTTTGTATTCATGATCATACAAATGGGATTAAAATGCTAAGAAAAAAAAATTAAAGAGCAAAGAAAAGTGAACCGGTTGCAACTTTTGAATATTATTGGTGATTATTTGATACTCCAGAATCTACCGAGTGCTGTCTTGGTTACTTCTTTTTTTTTTTTTTAAATAGAGGCATGTTATTTATTTATTTATTTGTTTGTTTGTCCGTTTGTTTTGTTTATACATGCACTGGTTACAGTCAGAAGCACTGGAGGGCGAGAGAATTCACCAGAGCCAGAGTGGGGAGCAGAGAAGGCAGAGGGACCGAAGTACACTGCTGAGGGGAGCAGCGGGCGGCAGGAGAGGTCTGCGCGCCATGTGGGACCCTCCTCCAGTGGCCGGGGAGCAGCCGGGGATCGAACTGGCGCGGCAGAGGCCGCGGGCAGCTTCGCAACCCAGCGCTCAACCGCTGCGCCACCGGGGAGGCCCTGTCTTGGTTACTTCTGAAGAGAAACTGGTAATCCCGCTACAGGGTTTTAATTCTGGACTAAGTAAAGACTGATGGGAAGTTAAAAATGCTACATTTGGTGTGACATATAAGAGAAAACTCAAGAGGCCCCACCTGGTTTCATATTATATTTAAATTATACTATAAATGTATTTTTTTTAAGATTTTATTTATTTATTTGTACAAGCACTGGGTATAGTCAGAAGCGTGGGAGGGTGAGAGAATTCACCAGAGCCAGAGGGGTAGCAGAACAGGCGGACTGACGATACACTGCTGAGGGGAGCAGCGAGTGGCAGGAGAGATCTGCGTGCCATGTGGGTCCCTCGCCCGGTTACTGGGGATGGAACCGGTGATGCAGAGACTGTGGGCAGCTTCACAGCCCAGCGCTCAACCGCTGCGCCACCGGGGAGGCCCTGTATTCTTATATTTAAACTTTATATATTAAACTCAAACTTGTATTAATCATTTAAATTAAGATAGTATCTTTTGAATTATCTTTGTGAAATTAAATATAATTCAATATTTTTATGTAAAAATTTAAAGTGTTTGAATGTTTCTCATTAATTTTATAACCATAGTTAAGAGATCCATACTTATCTTTAAGTTATTTGATTTTTCAGTGAAAAATCAAAAACTATTACATCAACCACAGAGAAGGAAATTTTCAACATTTTGTCATTTTTCCCACTACTCTCTACTATTTTTCTTTTTCTTTTTGTTTTTGGTGTGTGTGTTATCTTTAGATGTCATTATTTCTTGAATCATTGACTTGAATATTGCCCAATTATCTGCTGCAGTAATTTTTTCACATAAGATATAATTGGAAAATTTTTAGAGATTTTTTTTTACATTTAAAAATGCACTTATTTTGTCACAATATGTTAATACTTGTTTGTGTCAAACTCCATGGTAATTATTTGTCTCCTTTCTCAGGACTTTGATGGCATTTCCATTTCTTATAGAGACCAATATGTTATGGGGCAAAACTAGGGGAAAATAAGAGACCTAGTATCTGAGTTTTCAGTGGTATTGTGACCACATAGGACAAAACCTAAAGCAAAAGACAAAGACAAATTAAAATAAAAATATTTAAATGGATTTGTGTACACAAGGAGTAAGAAAAAGAAAAACAAGGTGAAAATTTATTGGCTGGTTTCTGGCCAAATATTGACACCCACAGGTGGGTGTAATCAGAAGCAAGCCTAAATAAATAAATAAATAAATAAATAAATAAATAAATAAATAGTACAATAAGTAGCTGCTCACCTGTTTATCATCTTTTATTAAAGTCCCTATGGTGGCTCTGCTCCACACCTAGATTCCAGCAGCTACTTTTCAGGGGTGGAGTCCAGAAAGTCCTACCTTTTGCCATCAAGTTGCTTCTATGCAGGACCCAATGAATTGGTCCTTCTACTCTTAAGTTCAAATGAAATAAATGATAATATGTTTCTTACTTGTTTTTGGTTTCTTTTTCTGGAAGCTGCTAGCATTTTATCTTTTCCCTTGGAGTACTTAAATATTATTAGACTGTATCGTGCAGTCTCTATCACATTCAGATCTGAGATTGGTGTGCAAAAGCAGAAATAAGTAAAATATAGAAGTGTTAGATGTGACTATGTTCCAGTAAAAACTACTTAGGCCTTACATCTTTGGACTGTAGATTTATGACCCCCAGGATAAGACATATAAGATCCTTTGTACTGAGGTTTATGAAGAAACTCCTTTTTTGAGTTCACCTTATAAATGTGCTACTTGGTGCCATCCCCACTGGAAAATATCCTCATTGAAAAAATACTAGTGTACAATGGGCATATGTTTTCTTCTTTATTCTCTGGGTTGTAATAAATTGAAACTGCTTCAAGATGAAAAAAGATGCACGCTGTTTAGAATAAAAAGATAAATACTTTATATTACTGGTATGGGTTTTCTGGTGTGTTTCAAGTTATGTTGCAGACAATTGGTTTTTATAGCAAGTTGTCTTAAAGGAAAAGTATACACCATTCAACTATTTCAAACCCAAAGTTATCACTTTTTTTTTTATTTTTTTTTTTATTTTTTTTTTTATTTTTTATTTTTTTTAAATTTTCTAGAGGCATGTCTTATTTATTTATCTATTTGTTTGGTTTATACATGCACTGGGTACAGTCAGAAGCCGGGAGGGTGAGAGAATTCACCAGAGCCAGAGCGGGGAGCAGAGCAGGCAGAAGGACCGAAGTACACTGCTGAGGGGAGCAGCGGGCGGCAGGAGAGGTCTGCACGCCATGTGGGACCCTCCTCCGGTGGCCGGGGAGCAGCCGGGGATCGAACCGGCGCCGCAGAGGCCGCGGGCAGCTTCGCAACCCAGCGCTCAACCGCTGCGCCACCTGGGAGGCCCCAAAGTTATCACTTTTGACAGATGTCCTCCAATATTAAATTGACTTGTATTCAATGATTTTCTTATCAACTCACTTACACTCATTCATTCACAGAGATATAGTTTCAACCAATTTATTTTTAATTTATTTTTAAGATATAGTTTCAACCAATTTATAGTTTCAACCATTTTAAAAAGATAGACATTCTGTGAATTCGAGACATGACAAGAAGTCATGTGTTTGAAAAGTTTCCAAAATATTTTAATTTAAGATGTGCCCTGTGATATAGAATTTTGGTATCTTAGTCACCTACTCATCCTTACATTGGGGCAGCCCAGAACTATTTCCTTTAAAATCTTGTCTCCCCTGCCCCAGGCATTATCTTGCTTCATCTCCATTCAGAGGTAGATAGTCATATCTGGTTACATGTCCAAGGTGAATTCTTTTGTTTTCTTAGAATCTATGAGTTCTTAGAATCACGGGATGATAAGCTAGAAGGGTGAAAGCCTACCTTCCACTTAATTGATCATTAACACATTTGGGTTCTTCCCTTTCTCAATGTCAGGCAATTTGAAAATAAGCTTTCTGCTTTGCAGTGCTGAAAGCTCAAATGTAGAAAGTACAATTGATGAAACATTTCTGGATATCAATCAATATATAATTTGCTCTATATCAGCCTTCATCTATTTTTCAGAGATAAAAGGTAGAAAGATATACCACTAAAAAAATATGTCCTTTCGGCACAAGAATTATCTGAGGTGATTTTTAAAAATTTATTTTATTTATGCATGCAAGAACAGAGGTGTGGGGGATGGATGGTGGGGAGGGGAGAGGATTCACTAGAGAAAGAGTGAGGAGCAAAACAGACAGCTCTGCTGAAACGCACTGCTGAGGGGAGCAGCTGGGGAGACAGGAGAGGTCTGCTGCGCCATGTGGTTTAGCTCTCTGGCTGGGGATTGGAGATAGAACTCCAGTGGCAATGGCTGGAGAGAGTTCGATAGTGCCGAGACTTTAATGCCTGCACCACCAGGGAGGCCCTGACCTGAATTTTTTTTTTTTTTTTGAGAAACAGTAGATAAGGGAAAAGCTCTGAAAACAGAGTAGAAGTTATAGTTTTATTATGTGTAGCAGCAGGAAGGCACAGATCAGGATCTCCACGACTCTATGCAGACAGGTAAAGGAGAAGTCCTGGAGCCCTCGGTGGCTTTTTCAGGCTTTTATTGAATTTACCAGGTAAACAGCAGGCAGGGGGTCTGGAGGCTCCCAGTCCCTGGAGAATCTTCACTCTTTCAGGGCTCTCTGGTCTTCTCTTGTGGTCTCTGCTTCTCAGCTGGTTTTCTCGCTTCAGTTCTCATCTGGTTGTTCTGTTCTGCACAGCTGCCCTTATAAGCCCCGTCTCAGCCCAGGTGTATCCACGTACATATGCCCACAACTTACTCTAGGTGCCTGCTATCAGGCATGCATTCAGGACCACGGGGATCCATCATCTATCCTAATGGTAGGAGGACAGAAAAGCCTGACAATCATTTACTCTATGTTATGCATATTTGCATTTATAAAGAAAATCATTTGTAAAGACATTCCCCTCTCTGTCCCAAGAAGAAAAGGATGACTCTACATTACCACAAACTCTTATCAATGAAGAAAACATCTACTTGAATGTACCTAACAAACCTCACCCATGTCTTCTTTGCTTTTCCTGGTACTCTTTCATAACTAACTCCTCACCCTCCACCTGACATCTTTCTTCTTTAGCTGGAAGTGATATTTAATGTTTGGCCCATTTGGGGAGTTACTCATTTTTTCTGTGTATCATCCATGTATACATATGGTATACATGTTAATAAGTTTATGTTTGTTTTCATATTGTTAGTATGACTTTTATTATGAGGAGTCTTTTTTTAAAGATTTATTTATGCATACAAGAACTGGGGTACAGGATAGAGGTGTGGGGGATGAAATACACTGCTGAGGGTAGCAGTGGGTGAGTCAGCAGAAGGTCTGCTGCCCCATGTGGGTTAGCTCCCTGATCAAACTTGTGCTGCAGTGACTGAGGATAGCCTCACAGTGTTGAGGCTTAAGCCCTTGCGCCACCAGGGAGGCCCATATTATAGGGGTCTGAACCAAATATTTGGATCTCTATGTGAAGCATAGGGACTGCCATGTTGGAGAGAAGGAAAAAGTACCAATACAATTGCTGCCAGTGAGCTCTTTGAACCCTCCAGCCAGAAGCTAACCAGATAAGCTCCTTGTACTATTTCACTTGAATGAAATTTCTGCTACTAAAGAAGTTTGAGAAACATTGCTCTGGAGACATTTTACCCCTTGTAATTTAGCTGTCAAGAAGAGCTTTGTAACAAGATAACAATCTTTTAACCTTTTGTAAAATTGCTCTTATAGAACTGTTTGGTGTCAGTGCTTTGGCTTTTTTATTGGGCTTCATTAAAAGAAACAGCCAAATAAAGCTTGGTAGTACATTTTTGATAAGGCTATCACTGAGGACATTGCCTTCCATGTCATATACAGTGTCTCTCTATGAAGACATATTAAAGAATATCTCTTTTGAATCAAGAAACTGGGTCCCTCCTATGAAACTGATTTTCTTTAATTTCATGGCCTTTTAAATTTCACAACTATTAATCAAAAGGAAGTTTCTGAATTTGGACCTTTCCCCTGAAAACTAATTACATGCAGTTTTACATACTTGGTTTATGTGTGACTTTGTTTAAATGCCTTTCATATTCATTATGTGCCACCAAACAATTAATTGTAAGTCCCTATTTACTCTTATCTGGATAATTACATATATATTTCTTGACTGATTAAGATCCATTTGGATAAAATGAGCTTGCAGCTTTCTCTGTTATAAAGCATAAAAAGCCCCTTTAAGCAAAAGGAGAATATACTTTGTTAAGTAACGAAACACCCAGGGACAGAGTTGGTTTCAAATATTGCTTGGCCAGGGGTTCAAATAAATGCCACAAATATCTGGTTTCTCTCTTCCTTTCTCACAGTGCAGTATTTTGCTGTGTTGGATTTATTCTCAGAAAAATTATCCCCTTGTTTGACAATGACAATATGTCTATAAAAGTTCTGGCTTGGGTGGTTGGCATATTAGTGAGAATCCTCCAGCAAGCCAAAAGAAAAAAAAAATATATATATATATTTATAGTGTAAGTCAGGCACATCCCACGATCTTCTGAGTTCATTGGCTAGCTGGAAATATAGGAGAGGTGCTAATGATTTATTTCTAATTTGAGGTTCAGTAAGGATAACACTCAGAAAGAATCTGAGTCTGAAGATTGGAAATGATCTTTACCCCACTTCAAAGACTGCCAGGCAGCAGTAAATCCCCCAACTGGAAGAGGGTCAAGCTTTTTGTCCTATTAAGACCTTCAACTGATCAGATGAGGCCCACCCACATAAGGGAACACAATCAACTTCACTCATTCTAGCAATTCAAATGTTAATCTCATCAAGGAATATCCTCATCGATACACCCAAATAATGTCTGACCAAGTATCTCAGCACACAATACTCCAGTCAGCTTGACTCATAAAGTTAGCCATCATACTTGGCTTTCCTAAAAGCATATAGAATTAAGTCTCATTTGGTTTGATTCACTTGATTTGGGAGGATGTACAGCCCTGAGAAACATTTGGGGTTAGTGATTGGAGTTTACTGTTTCCTAGGTCAGGAATATGCACTATATACTGACAATGGGGTTGCATCAGCATTAAAAGAGGAAACATAAAAGTTGAGCATACAGACTCATGGATCTCTGAAATCCAAAACAGTCTCTCTGTAAAATAGGAAAAGAGATGTGATTTTAGGGACAAAACAATGAAAAATGTCCATTTGTTGGGATATAATTTAAAAAATGTAAAAAGAGTGAGTTATTTTTCAGAATTCTAAAAAATAAAGGCATAGTTGCTAGAATAATAATTTGTATGGCAGGACGGTCACATAATGGGACTGACTTTTTAAACAAACATAGAAGAATTTGTATAGTCAAATGAGAATAGGATTTCTAGAACATTACCTTGGGGCTCTATACACATAATGATAATAACTACCACTAATTGAATGTCTGCTCTTCCAGGAATTTTAGGAATGCAGTTAAGAGAAAACAACATTACTTTAAATGCTGACCAACAAATTCTTTCAGGATCAGCCTCTCTGGGCATAATAAGATGTCCTTGGGGATGAGAAGAAAAGGTAAGTACACTGATTTTCAAAATAAGCAAAGCAAAATTTTTAGTGGTTGAGAGGAGAGAAAAGATATGAGAAAACTATTGGGAATAGAGGGAATAACTTTAGTAGGAACATTGGTTGGAAAAAGAAAAAAAACCAAACATTTCTAATATTCATTTTAAAGTCTGTTTCACACACACACACAAACACATACTGGACATTGAACTGAAATATTTATATTTACATAGTTGTTACATTCTCTTCCTAAAAAAGGATCAATAGAGTGATATCAGTATCATGGTAGCCCAAGAATGCCTTTGTTTTTGTCCCACCAACATAAAAAATTTTGCATCCGGGGCCTCCGCGGTGGCGCAGCGGTTGAGCGCTGGGTTGTGAAGCTGCCAGCAGCCTCTGCAGCACCAGTTCGATCCCCGGCTGCTCCCCGGCCACCGGAGGAGGGTCCCGCATGGCGCGCAGACCTCTCCTGCCGCCCGCTGCTCCCCTCAGCAGTGTACTTCGGTCCTTCTGCCTGCTCTGCTCCCCGCTCTGGCTCTGGTGAATTCTCTCACCCTCCCGCGCTTCTGACTGTACCCAGTGCTTGCATAAATAAATAAATAAATCTTAAAAAAAAAATTTGCATCCATCTGTGGACAAAAATGCCTTTGAAGCAGTTGTGAGATCCAGCACCATATAATAGGAGACCCAGAAGGGTCACAACTCCTTGTATGTTGGGTAATAGACGACAAATAATAGTACAAACTATGAGCCCTGCAGTTGCTCATGAACAGCTCCAGCCTCCCTAGAAGTCATGTTTTGAGTGCATTGATGTAGATAATCACTCACAGGTACGAGACCCTTTGTAGAAATCCAGGTTTCCAAACAAGAAGTTCCAGTATGCCATAGGATCAAACACCAAACAAACCAAAACAAAACAATAAGCCAAATATGAGTTTGAACACACTGAACTATAAGAGGAACCTTTTGGCTCCATCTGTGTCTGTTCTCTCATAATGTGGCATAGTTTAGGGTCAAGAGGATATTCTTTTGTTCATAGTTTCTCCTGTGGGATAAAGGTAGAGTGTGCATGAGCATTCAACCTCCCCAGTTGTATGAGATGCTGACAAAATAACATTTTTCTCTCTTCTTCTCATCCCAACTTCATGATGCTCATGACTGGGGGTGTTAGGGGAGGGGAGATCAGGAACTAGAATTCTCCAAGGCATTAAAGGGACATGAGTCCTAACTGCATTGAAGAGTTCCCCCAAGATTCTTGCCCACGAGTCATTGGGAAAGTCTTACCTGTATATCCCTAAGTGGTCCACAGATACCCCTAGTGGTTTGTGTGCTCACCCACTCCACTGATTTATTGGTTACTGTCAGAAGGAAAAATATGTGAGTTACTGAAATTCCAGAAGAAGAAGAGATGGAAAAGGGAAAAGGAAAGCTTATATAGAGAAATAATGACTGAAAACTCCCCAAATCTGCAGAAAGAACTTAATATTCAAGTTAACAAAGATCATAGGTCACCAAACAAAATCAATTTAAAGAGATCCTCTCCAAGATACATTATTAAAAAAAAACTATCAAAAATGAAAGACAAAGAGAAAACCTTAACAAGCAGTGAAATATAAAAACTTTGTAACTTACAAGTCTTAGCAGACTTGGATTTCTTAGCAGAGAGCATACAGGTCAGGGAAGAGTTAGATCATAGAGTCATTATTTTCAAACAAATGAAAATGGAAACTCAATAAAATTTATGGGATGCTACAAAAGCAGTTCTAAGAGGGAAATTTATAGCAATAAATACCCACATGAGGGGAAAAATGTTCAGAAAACAACTTTATCCTGAAAGGAATTAAAAAGACAAAACTAAGCCCAAAATTAGGAGAATGATAAGATAACAAAGATCAAAACAGAAATATATGAGAAAATGGGCAGAAAAAAATCAGTGAAACGCAAACCATTTGTTCTTAATTTTTAAAAAAGATTTATTTATTTATGGTCCTCTCCGGTAGTGCAGCGGTTGAGCGCTGGGCTGTGAAGCTGCCCGCAGCCTCCGCAGCGTCGGTTTGATTGCTGGCCATGGGGCGAGGGTCCCACATCTCGTGCAGACCTCAGTGCTTGTACAAGTCATTGGGAAAGTCAGAAGCGCGGGAGGGTGAGAGAATTCACCAGAGCCAGAGCGGGGAGCAGAGCAGGCAGAAGGACCGAAGTACACTGCTGAGGGGAGCAGCGGGCGGCAGGAGAGGTCCGCGCGCCATGTGGGACCCTCGCTGGCGACCAGGGGTCAAACTGGCGCTGCAGAGGCTGCGGGCAGCTTTGCAGCCCAGAGCTCAACTGCAGCGCCACTAGAGGAGGCCCTCAAACCTTTATTTTTTAAAAAGATATAAACAACAAATCTTTAACTAGATTAGTCAATAAGAGAGGATAAAGCTAAAAAAACAGCAATGAAAGAAGAGACATGACAACTGATATCAACAAATACAAATGATATCAATAAAATACCAAACACTGTAACTGGTACCAAATAATACAAGACTACTATGAAATATTTTACCCATTACATATTTGTAATACATTAATTTAATTGCAAGCGGAGATCAAACCGTTTTTTTCTGTGTGTGTGTGTGTGTGTGTGTGTGTACGCGTGCACGGTTTGTTTTGGGAGGAAGTCTATGGAAACTACTGGACAAGACAGAATTTGCATATTTATCCAATTACAAAGAGTTCTAAAATAGTTCAAAGTAAATCATAGCTAGAATCTGATTGGCCAGAAGGATATGTGGTACATTGATATGCATAGTTTTTATTGAAATGCATTTTTTTTCTATTACAGACCTGAAGTGCTTAAATATGTGGTTAAAATTTTCTGTCTTTTAGGAGAAGTATTTTGGGCACACTGCTTGTTCTGTGCATCATATTAATCTATGTTTTATTTTATTTTTAAGATTTATTTATTTATACAAGAACTGGGGTACAGGCCAGAAGCGCAGGAGGGTGAGAGAATTCACCAGAGACAGAGCGGGGAGCAGAACAGGCAGATGGATCAAAGACACTGCTGAGGGGAGCAGCGGGCGAAACAGGAGAGGTCTGCCACGCCATGTGGATATCTCCCTGGCAGGCCGGGAATCAAACCTGCACTGCAGAGGCTGTGGACAGCTTCATAGCGCTGAGCTCAACCCACTATACCACCAGGGACACCCTAATCTATGTTTTAATGGTTAACCAGCCTTCTTTTTATCTACACAACTTAAAAAATATGGATAGTCTGAATCAGATTGTAATCAAGTCTTACAGACATAGTGAGCCATTTTGTCATTTTTATGTTGATTTATAATTTTCATCTATTAAATGTCCCCTAACATCCTAACCTATTTGTTTCCTGACATGAGTTCAAATGGTGAGGTCAAATATCGAGTCTGAATCTATTATCCTCGAATTTTTGATTCAGTAGACAGGAACCCTAATTCCAAATTGTTATCCAGATGTATTTGGATAGTACACATATGGAAAAAGAAGGCTAGCATATTTACAGTTTAATATCAAATCAAATCTATTTTCCTTTTATACAGGCTCTTGTGCCTTTCAAGTGGTATCAATAGCAGGCTCATTGTGATGTGCTTAAGGTTAAGTGTGGTTTTTGAGGGCCTTGGTAGAGAAGGACTCCAAGGGTTGGCACAATGAGATCTCCTTTCTCATATACTCCCTGTAAACTAGATGCTGAAAGGGCATGAACTAAAGCCCTTTTGGCGAACCTAGCATATAAAAGAGAAGACTGGAACAGTAAATTGAGGATACTGGATTTGCGTTTTCAAGGACACAGGTGAAATGTGGGTATGAGCTCTATAGATGCTGAGGTGAAACCACTGAAGTAATGATTGGTCTGGATGTATGTTGGGAAATGCTCAGTGCCAGCTTTTGGATTCTGGCAGACCGGGGAAGACTTGAGGAGCTGCAGGCAAATTTGACATGCTTTATTGTTACAGCAAGACATTAGGTACAAAAGTGGCTGCAGTATCAACTGCCCTGCTCCCCAGTGGGGGTGAGGGGCAGGTAGCACAGGCTAGCCTTTGGTGGTAACAGTCCCTTCAGCCCCTTTGGGCTCCCTTGGGCACCCTTGCTTTCCCCCAGCCATGGCACCAATGACAAAGGTGGTGGTGGAGCCCTGCTTTACCTCCACAACCCCCAGAACCCTGTTAGCCTTTACATGATTCATAGACAAAGCAGCACAAAGCTAGATGTGTGTTTATAGTTACATAAGGGGAGCATGAACTATGCATGGGAAGTATACAGAATGCTTATTAATAACAACATGCTTTCTAGTCAAGGTGATATATGATTAATTTAGCCACTGCTAGAAGGCCATGCAAAAAGCCTGAGAAATTTTATGTTTTTTTCACTAGTCCTACAATGTACTAGATAAGATTAGGTCTAGGTGAACCTTTGGGAAATGAAGGGCAGAGATTTGCATTAATCCCATAAACTTGGGAAATCTGAGTGTGAATTAGACCATATAGTAGGATTGACCATCACTTTATTCATTGGGGTAATTGGGTACTTGCACTCCAGGAGGCTATTTTGAAAGAATGAAGGAAGCTTTTGATGTGCAAGAGCCATGGAGGAAATCTTAACTGTGTGAAAGTGACAAGTTCTGTTTGCAGGACCCAGGACATGAGGGAGATTTGAGTTCCACTCATTTTTGAGGAGAACAAGTTTTTTTTTTTTTTTTGCCAATTGGATTTAATTTCATTAAAATCAATACTATTGTCTTATTACCAAAATATAATTCCATTTTTCAAAGGTTAAGGATTTATTACTATGAAGGACAGTGTACACAGATTATATTTTGAGTATTATTACAGCAAGGGTATATAGCCTTACAGGATGACTACTTTGAAGTGGCCAAAAATTTTACGTGTAGATTTGTAACTAATCATATTACTTTAAAACTTTATATCTTTTTATGCTTTATCATTTCTTTATGTGGAGCATATTGTGTTTTACTTATGCTGGTCTGCAGTAAAAATTGATTTAGTACATCATTTTCATAATATATCAAGAAATCCTCCTTTGTCAAATGGTACCTTTGTATAAAATAGCACCTATCTTATTTTAATGTAGTATTAAAAGGTATTGCAACTAAAAGGGGCGCTTTCTCAAATCCCTCTTATCATTTTAAAACATAAGCCATTGACCTGCTCTTGTAAAAATTACCTTGGGGAATCAGGGTACCTGATTCATAGAATTGACTATAATAGCTTCTCCAATGTCATTGTATCCTGTCAGGCATATACTTCTTCAGGGATTTCTGTGAAAACACATGACAGATTCAATTGTTTAAATACATGCTTCATGATTTTTTCAAATGCTTTTGTTGGATCAGAGATAGTGTGTACCCTGACATTAAATTTTGTGTAATATGTTATCAAGAAGTTATCTCCTACAACAAGTTATCATGAAGTTACACAGTATTCAGGGTATTCATTCTTCTGTGCCATGGTTTCCAAATTGGGGTATTGAAGAACAATGCTTTACAAAGTCTCTTTGCAGGTTCATTTAGCACAATAAAATAATTTCTTTTCATATTTTCAATTCAATTACATTTATTAAATTTACAGTTCTTATTTTAACAAAAAGTCTTGAAATGTTGGTTCAGTGGCCCAATGGTGCCACCAGATACCCACAGTTATTCTGTTCTTTTTATCTACTATTCTTATTAATTAACATGGTTCCAGACATCACAATTCCAATATTCTAAGAATTAAGGAAAAGACAGGGATAGAATATTTTGCCTGTGTGAGGATTTGTCATTTTATTCATACATAGAACACCCTCCCCATAGTCATGTTTTATGTTTTATTCATACATAGAACACCTTCCCTTAAAACTCACTGGACCGAACTGGGTCAATTGCCTACCATTGGACCATTGGTTGGTTTAGATTAATCATAGAACAGTGGAAGGGCAATTCCTTTGTAAGAGTATAGGATTTCTCCTGCCTTTATAACACTAATCCGGGGTTCTTCCAACTGAGAAGAGATGGTAAAGGTGATGATATTTGTTGGATGCACAATGTGGGTATAGAGTTGAAGTAGGCATGTGAGCAGTAGGTCAAGGGCAAGACAAGGTTGAAGAAAGATTTGTTGTTAAAGAGTATAGGTAATACACATTGTAGAAGGATCTATAGAATTGATTTAGAGGACTGTCATGGAAAATTTCGGCTTATAAAGGCAAAGAAGTGTCTCTATTAAGCTATCTATATTAGAATCAAGGAAGAATTCTTTTCTCCAAGGAATTCCAATCTTTTGGAGAAAGAAATGATAACATCTCATGAGGGAATCAATAAAGAGAGTAAGACAGGGTGATGAAGAGTGACACGTTGTCTCCAAAGTTCTTATCCAGGGAACTAGAAGCCAAACGCCAGAAGACACTCATGAGGTAGTTGAGATGGGAGCTGACTTGGGGAAAGAAATGAATTCAGGGTTAACACTCAGTTCAACCCAGCATCAGTTGTGGAATCATACCATAGTGAAAGTACCAGGGAAGTACTTTGTCAGAGTCTGAGGACATGAGAAGAAGCAAATATATGCTATTCTAACTGGGGAATCAATGAATATGTGACAGTTAAGAAAGTTTTTAACATCTAATTATGAAATAAGAAGAAATGACACTAGGTGGGAGCAATCTGTGACCATGTGGTTTTTAATACAGTGGGAATTTATGGGATCTTGCAAAGGACTTCAGAGAAAAGCAAAGCAAACAAACAAACTTTCTATTATTAAGGATATATTCCTTGGTGATATATAGAGAGTTTTATGCCAATTTTAAAATGAAAATGCTTCATTGAGAAGAGACAACTGCAACCTGACACAACAGCTTGGTATAATCATAGGTCAGGGAAGGAAAGGAGGAATTGGAAAGAAGCTGAAAAGATGGTATCAAGAGCTTTCCAGTCTGACTGAAGGCAACACCATACTCAGGACCACTCGTGTCCCTATGGTATCTCATTTATGTGCTCAGCTGTCTATATTCAGCAAATTCAGCAAATAATTTGCAGCTTTTCATTATGTAATATGGATACAGTTTAGGGAGAAGGTGTTTGGACAATTGACTATAAAAAAAAAAAAAAAAACCTTGATGAGCACAGATATATTTAAAGAAAGAAAAAAACTCCAGACCTTGACATTGTAATCAGATTTAGTTAAATGAGACTTAAATCTAGGAGAAAAACTAGAGATAAGCCTGGGATAAAATCAAAAATAGAATTTTTTTTATTGGTGTGATAAATTTGGTAAACATCCTCTCTGCCTCATTGTGAGGAAAATCTACACTAAAAGAAATCTGTTTTGATTTTAGACATTTTTTAGAAGGTTATTTTAATTTAATTAATGAGAAATCATAGGTTAATTGCCTCCAGCTTTAATGTGAGGGTATTATGCATGCAGGCATATTTTATTTATATCTCGACTGTTTGATGTACACAATCAATTCAAAAAGGGATAATGAAGAGGTGTTCTGGCCTGTGTGGAATAATAATTAGGGACTCTAGTTCAGAATATTTTTTATTAATTGTGCAGCTCAGTAAACATGTTTGACATAATACTGAGAAATGCATTTGTCAAATTATACCAATATTTTTTCTCTGTTGTTTCCATTTGCTTTTTCTAGTTTTTTTTTTTTTTTTCCCGAATCCTTTTTTCATACTGACCCTCTTTTCCTGAGCTAGGTGCTTCCCAATGCTCTAACCGTATGAGTTAGAGACTTAGGACCACCTGCTAAGATTGTTGCATTATGAAATCCAGGAAATCATATTGTACATCTGGCTGCTATTTCAACAAGACACATCTATGTTGTTAGGGAACTGGGACTCTCACTTTTTTCATAGACTAGTAGAGGCCAAAACTTTCTACAGTACAAAATAATGTTAGTAAAATCCCTATGGTCTTCAGATTATTGTATTAATTTGCTAACCATTTTGCTTGTGGTCCCTAGCTCTTTAGACCATGTTATTTTCTTCACTAAATATTTGTCCTCATATCTCAGGCTCTTTCCTCACCATATGATACACCCAGTCATTCCTCTTTGCACAAGGTACAAGCTATGTTTTCAGAATGACTAACTAAAGTTTTACTTCATTACCATTCAGCCATGGTTGACGCATCAACCAGTTTAACAGAATGTTTTTTGTTTTGGAAAGTAATTTGAACTGTTGAGAGTTCTTTCAACCTCTTAGTGCACATTTACTGAAAATTTTGTATTTATACCTATTTTGGGGGGATAAGCATGTCTAAACCTAGGATATATTTTCTTGAACATCCATATTGCTAAGAGCAAATTTCAAGGGCATAGGATATGTTGTGCTCTCTCTCTCTCTCTCTATAAATATATATATATATATATATATATATATATATATATATATATATGAGGAGCCAAGACATATATATATGTCTGCTTTGGTACTTGCTTCTTCTGAAAACCATTTTGCTCTTTTTTTACTGACTACACACACTGAAAACTCTTCCTGTAGCTTAGTTTTCTACATTTCTCCTCTCCAAGATTTGCATTAGAATATCTCAGCAGGTATAGCATATCTTGGTTAAGCCAATTGCTTCTAATTGCCACATGATGCAAACCCTCTGCTGAGCCACCCATGTCTAGGAATGATGCTTTGGTCCCGAGTAAGTCAGACATGTGAGATTTATAGAGAACCACATTATTCTGAAAATCAAATGTGAATTTTACAGCTAAATGTCCTAATGTCCATTTCCAATAGAGCTGAGGTAAAAGTGACTGCAGTAATAACATTCAAATGTTGTCACCATCTGGTGCCTGTTTGGTGGCCTATGTTACATGAGCAGGTGGTCCTTGTGTATCTTTGAGTGGCCAGCTGTCCACGTCACAAAAGCCACTGTCACATTTAGTGCTAATTGGCATTTTGGTTGTAATGATCTATGGAGAAGCCAAAGCTCGAATAGACCGCGGTATATTATTCCTCTTGTTATTCCAAAGAGCTCTGGGTCAAGGCTGAGAGACATTTTTCTCTGTCCTCTTTCCCTCATTTCCTATATAAAAGTCCAGAAATGTTTAACATAAACATCTATCTATTAAATGATAGACAATGTATTTTTATTTTTTAGGAAACCAAGTACACATTGTTTTGCAAGTTACTCAATGGAGGTAGAGACCCACAAAAGAAACTTGTAAGAAACTTCATGGAATTTAGAAAAGATCACTTGTCTGTTTTGAACCTTTGGAAGTACTTTATCTATTCCCAACTTTAAATAATATAAGTTTAGAAATAAAAGCAGCTTTTTCTTTACATTTAATTTTTTAAAAGATGTATTTATTTATGCATACAAGAACTGGGGTACAGGCCAGAGGTGCAGGATGGTGAGGGGATTCACCAGAGACAGAATGGGGAACAGAACAGGCAGATTGACTGAAATACACTGCTGAGGTGGGCAGTGGTGGAGACAGAAGATGTCTGCTGTGCCATGTGGGTTCGTGCCCTGGCTGGCCAGGGATCGAACTCATGCTGCAGAGACTGTGGACAGCTTCACAGTGCTGTGCTTAACACCTTGCATCACCAGGGAGGCCCTAGGTTTACTTTTTTTGGTCAAGTCTTAAGTAGTGACTTTTAAGAGAACCCAGCTGAAGAGCCTCTTACTCAGTTGAAGGATATAAAATTGCTGAGAATTTTTATCTACACAACTGTGAGTTTCATATGATTTAATTTAGTATTTCCATTTTTTAGTTTTTAGGATTTTCGGGAAATATTTACTTCCTTAAATGAAATATTGCTGTATCACAAATACCTGCCATAGGACTTGTTTTTAAACAAGCTTACCCAGACTGGCTTGAGTTATGCCTTCTTCATTTAGTTTTTAGGGTTTTTGGGAAATTTCTACTTCCTAAATGAAAGATTGTTGTATCACAAATACCTGCCATAGGACTTGTTTTTAAATAAGCTTACCCAGACTGGCTTGAGTTATGCCTTCTCCATGGCGTTAAGCCTAGTCATCAGATACCATTAATGTGCCTTCTAAAATGGTCTTGCCTTCTAAGTTCAAGTTACTTGCAATGAATAAAGAGGTTTACTTCCATGAATTTTCATTACAATGATAGGCACTATTCAAAATCTCTTTCTCTCTGTCTCAAAGCAATCATTAATCTTTTTATCTTATTCCCATTTCCCATCACAGTGAAAGAAAACATACCCAAGAATTTAAATAATCTTTGCAGATGCAATGGAAAATTTTGTTTCAAAGACAATAAATTGATTTTAAGTGTTGGATCACACTAAACCACAGGTAACTCTGCAATCCCACTTTTGTTGACAGCCTTCCTTGGGTATTCCAGCCTTGTTTCTCTTTTCTTTGTATTTCTCTAAGTGCCACACAGTTCTTTGTGCCGCACTGTGTAGCCATTATTAACTTCTTGAATATTCTTTATCTTAAATTCACACTTCTTAAGTCTATATTGCCAGATACTTGGAGTGAGGTATTGTTATTTTAACTGTTTTGATTCCTTTAAGAACTTAGTACTGTGCCAGGTGAATAGGAGGAATCTATAAATACGAACCATTTAGTAAATATTTATTGAACAACAGTAAAAGATAGAACCTTGAGCCTGATAAACAAATTAAATTTCCTAGGTCAGATTTTAAAAACGGAAATGAATAAAAAAGTCATTTTCACATTAAATGTCTTCAAGATATTGATCTCTGTATAAAAAGGTTAGGATTTGGCATAAATTGAACCATTATAAGAAAAGTAAAAGTTAGACAGTCCATCTTTTATGCATTCCATTAATTCTAAGAATTTCATAGTTCTGAATCAGAACTAACTGCATTAACAAATTATGTATGCTGAATTAGTCACATTACTCAAGTCCTGTTCCTTTGCCTCTGCAGAATATTTATCACACAGATATTTAAATGAAATCGGGCTGTACATAATCATGACACAATACTTTGTTAAAAAGAGAGAAAAAAGTTAATCAGATTGGTGAGTTATCATAGGCCTCCTGCCTTACCCCATCTTACAGACTCACAAGAAGTAGACTCTAAAAGAATAGGTCATTATTAAGGAAACAGAACCTAGCCTCTTAGTAAAATGAGTGAAGTCTTAGTCATTAATCCATGTATGATATTTTAACTCTTTTAACAATTAAGAGGTTCTATTTAGTATCTGACAAATAAGCCTGGAAAGAAAAATGAAATGTAATATTTCAGTCTGAAACAGAATGAATCACAACTGGCATGAGTTAAATAAATTAAAATCAAGTTCTGAATTGCCTTATTCGAATCATTAGCTTAGGGAATTTTTGGAAAGGCAGATTGCTACTCTGAAGACTTGTAAAAGAAGAGTGTAGAATATTATTTTGACTCTTTCCATTAGTTGTTTTCCTCAAGAAGTCCAAGTCCTTGTTAGGCTGAAGAGTGTCTCATTATAGTAGCTGAAGGAATATTTTGGCTGAGAGCTTTCCCTCTAGTCAAAGGGAAAGGAAGTTTAGGAAGAGAATTGTGCTAGCACGTCTAAAATGAGGTACAGATTGCAGCAGAAAACAGAAGGCTCTGGGAAGGAAGAGATGGTAGATAAATATGACTTGGCATTACAGAAGGAAATATGAAAGTAGTTGGGAAAAATCTTGAGGATTTAGAATTATGAAAAGGTTAAATAGTAAAAGAAAAATAGAAAGCCAATTAGGAACACTAGGAAAAATAAGCTGTAAAAATACAATATGGTTGTACTATTTGGTTACATAGTAAATGATAATTTTATGGTCATAATTAAATAAACAGTGCTTTATATTTATGTGCTTAGAATAAGCCTTTTAGGAGAAAGTATGGGCTTCGTGTTTAGGTTTGAAAGTAGGATGTGAATGTTCTTACCTAGGCAATGTAAAATAGATGAAGATGTTTGGAGCACCAAGGGTGGAGAGCGCACTGAAAGAAGGGCAGTGGCAGGGATGCCCTCAGAATAACTGAGTGAGAAGCCAAGAGATACTCTATTAGCTGATGGGATAATAAATAAAGAAGAAAGCATTTCCAGATGAGAACATAACAAATGAGAAGTATAGAAAATGATGTAACTATTTTAAGAGTGTGGTGGGAGGAGATGGGGAGTGTAAGTGACCTAAATCTTCATGCATTATAGCAGGGAGTGGATAATTAATGCACAAAATTCCTGAATCTATAAATAGATGTGTTGACATACTATTTGTCAGCACAGACATACTCATTGGGAAAAATATTAAAAATAGCTTTCTCTGTGGATCCACCCTAGATGGATAGGTGATAGGTGAGGTGCAATTTATTTTCATTACATGAAAGGTGAGATGATTTTTAAATCATGTTTATGTTTAATTTGAATAGGTAATTTTCAAAAAGTGATTGGAGAAACAAAAAAGACTTATTTACTGATAATTTAACCATTGTGTACATATTTGCTTTTGTGTGTAGATTTAAATTGTCCCAATCTGGTCATGGTCAACTCAGCACCATGTGTTTTCTCGAGAAGCTTCTAGAGATTTACACCTATGATGATCCACCTTCCCTTGATCCAACTTCAAGAGGTCATCAGTTTCAGGAGGGGAATTAAAAATAAATTTAATAATAAATAGTATGACTGTCTAACTCAAATTCAAAAGGCAGAAAAGGAAATATAATGAATTCTGCATGCTATTCATGTTCCTCATCTATTCAGTGTTAACTTCTTATTATTCTTCCAGAGCCTTATGCACATAACACTTAATGCATACACATGCATGAATGCAAATATACATTTCCAAAAACCTGTTGGATTATAAATTTTTGGACAGTTGAAGCCTATAATCCATTAATTTTTTTAAGCCATGTATTTCCAGGAAATCAGAAATCCCAATTTATTTCTCCATCATTATATATTAATTCACCAAGGATTTGTGCATAATAAAAAACCAAGAACTTAAATATTTAACACTTAATGAACTCATTAATAAGTATATTTATATTCAGTATGCAATGATAGCAAAGTTTGCTACTTGAAATATGGTCCATGAACCAGTAGCTTTGGCATCATCACCTCAGGGATTATTAGAAATTCTGAATCCAGACCCAAACCCAAACCTACTCAATCAGAATCAGCATTTTGCAGAGATACCCAGCTAATTATTTACATGTTAAAATTTGAAAAGCATTGTTCCACAAGATCAGTTATGAACCACATTTTCTTTTCATGAGTTTGCGTTTCTCAATTCATCACTTCACATTTTTCTTCTTATGTTTGGACATTTCCATATCTCTTAGACTTGTCTATTTCCTCCTACTTTTAGGAGAAAATTTTACTTAATTTTTTGGGAAGATGACAGTAATGAAGATCGATTAGACAACCTCAGCAGAGACTCTATTCTATTTGGATGACACTTGAGAAACAACGGAAGCTCACTCTGAACTTGCCTGGAACCATGTCCATTGCTTGCTGGCACTCACATGAGGATCATTTGAGCAGTTGCTCAATTTAGATAGAGAACATGTTAAAAAAAATTTTTTGGTACTCGTTATAGTAACTTTTCTGAGACTGAGGGTCAAATAGCAAGGAAAATCAGTGCTTCCTTCCTTCTCTCTCTCTCTCTCTCTCTCTCTCTCTCTCTCTCAAAGAAGAACCAATTATACAATAATATACAGATTGCTGTGTTTTCATTTGTTTCCCTAGAGGTCATTACAAGTCAATACATAAACTTCCTTCATTTTCTCTGATGGAGATTACAGATTCCATTGTATGGGAAAGGAATAATTTAACAAAACACACTTTTGATTGACATTTGTGTTATTTTCAATATCTATTACAAACAATGGTGCACAAAAAACTTTGTGTGTATATATATATATATATATATATATATATATATATATATACACATTTTCCCCATATATGTGAAAGTATGTGTATAGAAGATAGGAGAGCGGCTAAGTCAAATGCAATGACCACTGATAATTTTGAAAATTATTATTAGTATGTCTTCAGATATTTGATTTACATGCCACACTAGAGGGGCATGGCATCCCAAATCTTGTTCAATAACAGTGTATTATCAAAATATGGGAGTTTGAGACTTCTGAGCTGTGAAAAGATAGTTTAGTGTAGTTCTAATTTACTTTTTTGTTATTCTGAAAAAGTATCTTTCCATATGTTTATGAGCCATTTGCTATTTGTGTCCTGCAAACTATTCTAATCCTTTGTTCAATTTTCTACTGGGTTGTACCCTTTTTTTCTTATTGATGTATTGCAATCTTTTACACCGGGAAGATCAATTTTTAAATATCCTGTAAGCTAAACATTTTTCATTTGGTTATCTGTTGACTGCTTATGGTCTATCTATCTGTCTATCAATCATCATCATCATCTATCATCTCTATCTACCTATCTCAACAATTTTTATAACAATGTTTAAAATATTTTATTTTTCTGAATTAATCTTTTCTTTTAATAAGTTCCAACTGTGCTCATCCTGAGATGATAAAAATTCCCAAAATTTCTTTCTTGTTCATGTTTTTGTTTTATTTGTTTTTTAGGTTGAGATGCATTTAGACTTTATCCTGTTTCAGTGTGTAAGGCATGGATTCAATGTATTTTTCTCATACACTTTCAGTTATACTAATTCTACTTATGGAATGATTCATCTTTAGATGAAGAACATCTCAAGAATACAGATTCCCAGAAGCTAAATCCAGATATTAATATTTAGTAAATTTTGTAGAACACCAAAAGTAAGTCCTAGGTTGTTTAAGTGTGTAATCTTTTTTTTGAATCATAACAAGGAGACAAGATACCTCTCTCTCTAGAGGAGAGGTGAGAGATTTTTGTTTTTCCAAATAAATATTATTCAAAATATTTAACTGGAAACCCAATTACCCATAAGTGGCTTGGTATGCTTTTTCTTGAGTTTTTTTTTTAAATTAAGATGACACAATATTAGAAAATCCATACATCTAGTCTCCCTCAAGTTGTTCTTAAGAGTTCGTATGGGACACATGGGTAGCTTTATATTTTTCACCTAAAAATTATTATTTTGCAAATTGAATAATATGTTTGTCCTTGAAAACAAGTGTCCTGCTTTCAGTCAAGATCCATGTTTACTGTACATTTTTTTACTAGTAATTTGGAGAAGGCTTAGACCTATGAGATCATACTTAAGTTCATCCCTGAATGCATTAAATAAGTAGATGAAATGGCATTTGGATTATCTTGTACTGTCCCTCAGTCTCACTTTTGGTAAAAATAGGATGTTCCTGAGTTGTCTGAGTTAGGACCAGTTGCTGGGTAGGTGGAGTAGGAGATTTGAGAATGTTCACTAACATGTGGGTAGCTTCCCAATAACCTGCTATGAAACTTACTTTCATCTCTGGGCATTTTTTCCTTAGATTGGTTAGAACTATAAAGTTATATTGATATAAATTAGGGTTTTATGTGACTTGCTTTCTAGCAGATCTAGCTGAATATCACCGCCATAAGTTAGTATCAAGCTGATTTTCAACCCTAGCTGCACATCAAAATTCTTGGGAAGCTTTAAAAAATACTGATGTAACTAGACTTTTGGGGATGATCACAATGTAGATGTCCAGAAGTTGATATACAAATCTATCTATCTAAAGCCTCTATGTTATGTCAATGTTACTTCTATTAAAAAAACAACAACCAATTGAACAAAATATAGTGATGCTTTGACCCTATCCACGCAGTCAGCCCACTTAAACTCAGTTCCTCTGATCTCCAGTTCAGGAATTCTCTTCTTGTCTCTGTCGTGAGTTCATTGAGAATAGCAGAATAACATAAAACAACCAGGAGTATGAGGAGCGTGAGGACAAGGATCAGGTTGTAGGGTGCAGATGTAGTACTAAAGACATGGGGATCCAAAATATGGCAGAAAGGGCTAAATGGAGAGATAAAGGATGCTGAAGATAAACCTAATGTTTAAATATGTTTACCCTCTATCTAGAGAGCAAGCAGAGCACTGCTATACCATATGCGATGGAGATAATTTTCCCTTCACGAGGAAAAAATTTTATTAGACTTTTCAAAGTAAAATACTGATGATTTTTATGCTTTTACTCCTTTAAATGCTGTGCTTCCTCATGACCTTTCTCTATATATAGCCCCATAAATGCAGAGAGCCTTTTTGATGCCACAGTTCCAAGGACTTTGTAGGTCCTGAAGGCTCTCATTTTCTTGAAGGAAAATAATGAAATCTTGCTCATTTCTAACTCACAGGTTAGAATATTTGCTAAGATTTTGGATGCTATAAACAAAGGCTTATCTTGGCTTTCCAGCTTATATTTATAAGGAAGCCTTTAAAGCATTTTGCAAACAGTACTTGGACCTAAGAAATAGTTTAAATCATGTCATTCACGGCAGGTCACTGTCTTGTCCTCAGGATAAAACCTGGTGTGCTGAGTAAACATAGCAGAATTGCAAGCCTTTAACAAAACTGACGTACTTTCTGATTTTAAATGATGGTTACTCATTAGACTGTACCTCATTTTATACCCACTCTGAGAAGCCAAATCAGAGCTGAGGATGAAGAGGAACTTCTTAGACAAAGCCCTTAGGCTGCTTGGTCCAGAGCTAAGGAAATTGTCTGGGAGTTCTTGGGCAGGCTCCGCAGACTGTGTTCCACTCTTGAAGCTACTGATTTTGATTTTGGATGCAGCTGGACTGGAGGGGCATCTCCCAGTCCTCTGCTTTATTGTATTATAGCTGCACTGCTCCCAATTCTTTTCTTCTCAGGTGTGTTTCCTCAGGTATCTAGGACTATACCGTGAGGCCTCAGCCTGACCTGTCTTGTCTTCCATAGCTTGTGTGTGTGTGTGTGTGTACACGTGCGCCCGTGTAGGGATGGGTGTCTTCTTGTCACTCTGTTAAAAATATCATATCTTTAGTCTACTATGAAAATTGAGGAACCCCATCAGTCTTCTCAAATGCTGGGCATGGATGGGTTACATATTCAGGGACTGATTGAAACTGCATGGGTTTGATATTTTTTTTACTTTGTTGATGCTATTTTGTGGAGCTGGTAAAATGCAGCTACTTGCAGAGTGATTTGTTAAATAATAGAGGAATAAACATTGAGAAGAAATTTATTTAGAAATAAAAACATATTCACAAAAAAATCCCTCTTTAAAAATTCCCTTTCCTATTCATATGATCCTGTTTTGTTTGTTTGTTTTTTTGCAGTCAGTATACACATTTCCTTTATTAGATCACAAAATGTGAGGGCAAAGTTTTCTTTCTTAAATTTTGTATTTCTATCTCCTAACATGGAACCTTACCAACAGACAAAAAGTTCTCAGTCTGTTGAAGAGTAAGTGAAAGAATGGCCTCAGCATTTTAATACTTTGAATCCTAAAGGCTGAATCTTGGACCTGATGTTAGCTAGAATCTCCTAGATACTTCCTTTAGGAAGATGGAAAAAACAAGCAAGGTACCAGCCTGGAGAAACTACTCAATTAAGTCTAACTACTCACATCACTTTTCTGGGGTGCAGACATTTGGTCCAGGCCCCTTATATAGATGGTTTCAATGAGTCACATCAATAGCCTTAGGAAGTGGGTCTTTTTCCTCTTTCACAGAGTGTGAAACTGAGACTTAAAGATTATAACCTAAAGGTCATGTAATTGTTATGGGCAGAACACGATTTCAAAGGAGTGAAACTCAAGTCTGAAAGGAAAACTCCTGCCTGGTCCTCTTCCTTCATTCCGGAGTGTTTAAGAGCAGTCAAAGGCTTTTTTCCTCCTGAAGGCCGGAGAAAGGGAGGGAAGGATGGAGTGGGGTGGGTGGCGTACACCGTGACCTCCTCTGACTCGAGGTCCTGTGTTTGCCAGCGGTTTCTCTCATTGTCTCGTCCTAGCTGGTAGTCTGTGGCTTTCAAGATATCACTTAACGAGAACATTTGAGAAATTACTTGTAGGGTGATAATCTATAGAATGTGATGTAATTATTGCTCACTGCAGGGCTGCTCTGAGGAGTGACAAGGGCCCGTATTGAAGCAGTTTGTGAAGAGGACTTGAACGCTGTACCAGCTGCATATCTCTGGCTTCCTCCCAAGAGCTCCTGATGGGATATTCTCCATGATTTCTAAGACCACCTGGAGTTATTAGTCCCTTGAGGACCCCTATAAGACCCATTATTATCCTTTTCTTTGCTCCCCAGGTGCTTTAACTCAGATCCTTATTCATTGTGAAATTGGAAAAACATGCAGTGCAGGTCTGGTCTTAGGTGGCAATAAAATGCTATTACTACTGATCTCTAAATGTAAATGACACGGGAAATCTACTTTTACCCTCTGTAAATCGAACGTCTGTGTAATCAGCAACCAGAAATCGGAACTCTACCTTTTGGCTAATCAGAATCTACATCATTGTGGTAATTAGAAACTAGTTTATATGTTTATGTTATCATAGCAAATACTGTTTATAGCTTTTTACATTTTAACTTCATTTTCCATTTTGGATTTGAGTCTTGTGGTAACTTTAAAAGATTGCTCCTGAGGAGCCAAGAATGGGGGTTAAAATAACAAATGCAGACTTTAAGTCACTGGCATTGATTTCCAAGTATCTTTCCCAACACTGGAATATTAGAGATATTTTAAAAAATGTTTTTATAATCAAAGTCTATTTATAAAAATATGCACTAAGAACAAAGAGGAAAGGAAGAAACATGGATTATGATGGTGGACAATGGGTGATTTGCTGGTGGGTGCACTACATTGGTGATAGCTGACGGGCGTATCCAAATAATACCTCAAATAAAAATAAATAAGTAAATATAATTAATAAAAAAATTAAAAATACATGTATTGGTGAGAAAGATGTGAATTTATGAGAAATAATTTTATATAAACTTTTCAACTAGGGCACACAAATAGAACAATTGTCTGAGAATATGGACATTTTTCATTTCATTAATTTCTAGCTTTATGTATATTTTAAATATTAACATGAATTAATTAGAGGACAAATTCCTGTGTTCTAAATAAACAGTAAAATTGACTTTTTGCCTATTTATTTATGCCAGTTTTATTCTTCCATAAAAATATGCTTTTGAATGTAATGAAGTAAATCAGAGCCACGTTGAATCATCTCCATCATGCCTGGAAGTCCTTCTTGGGGCAGATTGCTCATCTTCCCTCTCTGAGGGAAGCTGGAATTTAGACCCAGTCTATTTGATGGGAAAACTCCTGTTTTTCTTATTATCCCTCTATGTCTTCATGGGATACATTTTGATATATTTGAAGTAGAAAGGGAAATTATAAGAATTCCAAGTGAAAGTAACTATGAAATTTCAATATAATACAAATAATTCTGAGTTTCAAAATGGGATTTGATAATAGTCTGTATATCTATGTTTTAATTGAAAGTTGAAGAAAACAGGTTGTGCAAATATCATAATTGCCATTTACACAAATGTTGGCAAGCACATCAAGATCAGTTATTAGGTTCCAATAAAGAAGAAAAATTAGAAAATATCTAAATTCAAAAAAATATTCAAACTCTCAAATCAATGATCTTTTAGTTTAGGTTTACATACAGGATCTTTTTTTTTTTTAAGATTTATTTATTTATTTATTTATTTATTTATTTATTTATTTATTTATACAAGATCCGGGGTATAGACCAGATGCGCAGGAGGGTAAGTGGATTCACCAGAGCCAGAGCAGGGAACAGAACAGGCAGACTGACAAAATGCACTGCTGAGGGGAGAAGCAGGTGCGGCAGGAGAAGTCTGTCGCGCTGGGGATCGAACCAGCACTGCAGAGGCTGCGGGCAGCTTCGCAGCCCAGCGTTCAAATGCTGCGCCACCAGGGGAGGCCCTACACTACAGGATCTTATAGACACCATTTGGGTCTATACTTAAATCTGATTGATGAAAGCCATGGCAATTTCCTACAAAAAATGTCCTTTGAAACATGATAATTATTGCATAAAATTAGAATGGGAGGTGATCACAGTACCCAAAAGTTCATCAGTGATCCCCCCTCTTTCTCCTTTCTTGGAGTCCATAGACGAGCATGGGAAACTTCTTTAAGTGTTATCACAGTTGATGTCATTCTCTAAAATATTGGCTGCACTTCCTTCCTGGGAATTTTGTAAGACTGGAAATGTGAAGAAATCTTTTATGAATAACCACTGCAGAGAGATGTGCAAATGGGGGGACAGAATGCAGGTTGGATCAAGGTAGCAGATAGTTTCTGTGTATTTCAGGTCTTGTTAATTATCATCACAACTTTACCCTTCAGGCAGGGAAGCTCTGAAATTTGTAAACTGTTCCCAGTTTCTTAACGTGAGAAATGGGGAAGCCAGGATTTGAACACAAGGAGTCAGACCTCAGAGCCTGTGTTCTTCATTATGACCCCACAGATCTCTCTAGGCTGGTTCAAAACACATGTTTTGGTATAGGGTTAATTCATCTGCTGTGGATATTTGGAATTTGTCCTTCCATGCCAATTCCAAGAAAATATTAAAAGGGAAGAAAATGGAAAATTCAGTTACTTGAAATTTCAAATATTTACCCAAATATTGGCTTCACATTTGACTAACTGACCAGATTTATTAGATTTCTATGAGTTATTGGACTTTGAGTGACACAGATGGCATTATATGATGGATAGAGCCAGACCTCCCAGGTCACCAACTTGTGAAGCTGGAGGTGCTCTAACTGCACCCACATGCTCCTCTAGCATTGTATAATCAACTCTAGAATGGCATTCCTAATTTTAAAACAACAGAGTTTTAATAGCATGCTAATAAGGTTTTAAACTTAAGTTCAAAATTACATCCCTTATGTAAAACAATTCTTTTATAAATATTTCTAGACTGATAGATAGAACCTGAAAGCAAAGGCTTCACTTTTGCACTGGGACATACACAAAGCAGTTTTCCGCCCATAAAGCAGTTTCTGTGAGCTCATTCCCCAGAATTGGTCTGCAAGGTCTTTAGAAGGGCAGGTTGTTTGTAAATATCTTTTGATTTAGCTGGTGATACAGAAGAAACCTTTTTCCATGATAAACGATCCTTGAGAAAAGAACAAAAACATGGTGAAGCTAGTTAAAATAAAAATGGTTTCCTTATTTCTGCATAAGCAAAATATACTGCTTATAGAAAAAAAGGTATTTATGAGTAGAAATAGAATCAGGTCACAGTGCATTTCCTTATTTCCCACTGGAAGTTATTACTCAAGCACTGTGTTTTTGCCTCTTTTATAATACCTGTCATTCTTCTTTGTACTTTAGATAATAGTTTATCAATTCCTCCTATATTTTTAGCTCCTTTATAGTGCTTATCATGTCCTTTGAACACACTTCCTGTGCCCTGCCCCGTTCCTGCACCAATTTCGTTTCTACTTGATATTTTGTACTCATAAGTTCACCATGAATATTTATGAGATTATGTTAACTGATCCAATAGCAATTCTGGGAATTTTCAACCAACTTTTACAACATTCCCTTTCCCTTGGTGGTATTGGAATGTCTGGATTATGTCTCACTTTTCTTCTCTAAGCATGTTGATACAAATGCAATATTAATTTATTCTAAACCAAAGCTATTTCCTCCTAATACAGTGTGTCTGTCCATGATGATCTCTATTATTGTGAGCTCTCTCAACTTATTCCTGTTAGCATACCTGTTTTGGTGGTCTTTATAGCATCTACTGACCTTCAAATTTGGTTAATGAGCAATTAACCTAAAAAAGAAAGTGTTCATTTCTCTAGTGATCACAAAAGTTTGTAATCACAAACTCTTGTTGAGGGAGTGATGATGAGCAAAGCCATAAGCAGAATTTCACAACTGTGCTATCTCCTTCCAAACCAACCTCTGGCATGCCGTGGTATTTTAGATAGTTCATTTTGTTTGTCTCCCTCCATTATTTTTCTCCTTTTTTCCCTCCTTTTCTTTCTCTCTCTTCTTTCCTTAATTTAAAAAAAAAAAAAGAAACATTCTATCTGTAGCAGGGTAAGGAATCTCCACACAGCTCTCCATAGTGGTTGGACCATTTTGCATTCCCACCAGCAGTGCAGGAGGATTCCTTCTCCACATTCTCGCCAACATTTGTTGTTGTTAGTTTTTTTAATATATGCCATTCTCACTGGTGTGAGATGGTATCTCATGGTAGTTTTGATTTGCATTTCCCTGATTACAAGTGATGTTGAACATTTTTTCATATGCCTGTTGGCCATTTGCATTTCCTTTCCTCTGTGGAGAAGTTTCTTTTCAGCTCTTCTGCCCACTTTTGACTGGATTATTTTCTTTGTTTTTGTTGAGTCTCATCAGCTCTTTGTAGATTTTTGTGATCAGTCCTTTATCCTTAGTGTTGTGTGCAAAATTTTTCCCCCAATTGGTGGGGTGTCACTTTGTTTTGGTTACTGTCTCTTTTACTGTACAGAAGCTCTTTAATTTGATGTACTCCCAGCTGTTTATCTTTGCCTTCACTATCGCTGCTTTGGGTGATATGTCTTTGAAGATGTTACTAAGGTGTATGTCATGTAGTGTTTTGCCTATATTTCCTTCTATATATTTTATGGTTTCAGGTCTTATGTCTGGTTCTTTAATCCATTTTGAGTTGGTTTTTCTGCATTTTGTGAAGTAGTAGTCAAGTTTCATTCTTTTGCATGTAGCGACCCAGTTTTCCCAGCACCATTTATTCAACAAACTTTCTTTGCTCCATTGCATATTCTTTGCTCCTAGGTATTTACCCAAAGGACACAGAAACATTAATTCAAAAGGGCACCTGCACCCCTATATTTATAGCAGCACTATTTACAATAGCTAAGCTATGAAAACAACCCAAATGTCCAAAAATAGATGACTGTATCAAGAAGATGTGGTACATATACACAAAGGAATATTACTCAGCAATCAAAAAAGATAAACCCATGCCATTTGCAGCAACATAAATGGAGCTGGAAGGGATCACGCTCAGCAAAATAAGCCAGAAAGAAAAAGTAAAGTACCAGATGGTCTCACTCATAGCAGGTATTTAGAAAACCTTAATAAGGGACTAGGAAAAAGACTAATTATAATAAAGTAAAAATCAAAATCAACAAGCAACTATGAACCAGAGACACACGGCGAGGGGGAGGATGTAAGGAGGGAGTGGGATCAAAGCAAGGTGGGGAGGTGGGAATTGTATGGGGACTATAACCAAGATGAAAATGCATACATTGTGCAAAAATGAAAAATGATGCAAAAAATATATAAATTAAAATAAAATAATAAAATAAAAAAATTCCAAATCCTTTAAATTGTGGTTTGATTTTAAAGTCTTTTACTAAGTTACATGTTGGTATGCAGATGACTATATAAAATCTTTTGTTTTTAGTTTTAGATATCTGTCTTAGTTACTTTTACATTATTTCCATATTAAAAGTCTTATATAGCTCCAAAATAGAATGCAAATTTCACATGAAACTTTAAAGAAATTTTCTTCTAAGGTATCTTTGGGCCACATATCTGGAAAGACAGGAGGCACAAGATTCCTCCCTCATCCTTTTTTTTTTTTTTTCCTATTGTAAGGTACGCTTTCATAACATTTTGGCGAACTATTCAAAATCTTTCATTAAGGCATGGTTTTCTTTGCAATTTTACTGTCTTCATCTTATGTCTTTCCAGATTTCAATGGAATCTTAAAATTTCCTACTCAAAGCCCAGCTGCTTTTGTGGGGAAGGGATAGTCTGGGGTCTAGATAGATAGGACTGGGGCTAGGTTGACTGAGCTTGTTGTAGTGTGCTATTGGAACTTGATCTGTGATAGAGCCCACTGTAAGGGTCTTTGAGAATCAGTTTTGAACATTTCCTCTTTACTTTTTCATCAATGAAGTCAAGTTGGTAGCTTGAAGTTGATCATGGTGAGAATTATTCACACCAAGCAAATAGACAAGGTCTACAGCTCAGTCTTTTTTTGAGAATTAACTGATTAGTATGTATTCTGTAAGGCTGAGGCTTGCTTTAGGTGTCTTTCTTATGCTTTGCACATTACCCTTGATGCCTCACCAGCAAGTATGCATTATTAGTCTCTGGGGATAAGGGAATCAATCAACCTTTGGCCCAGGTCTCACAAGTGGCTTGGTTATTAATCAAGTGGTCATTTGACCTGGCTCCCTTTTTAAAATCCCAGACTTGTAAGTATGATTGTATTAGTTCTGTACAGAACAATAGAAAATGGGTGTCAAAGTCTAGAGTAATCTCTGGTTTACAAGTGAACAGCTCTAGTTGAAAGCAAAGCTAGGACAGAACCCCGGGTTTTCTGAATCCCAGGTAGTTTTTTTTTCCCTGTTATATAACTCTACTTACCATAACTTTAAAAATATCCTAAATCATAAATATTCCATTGTAATGAGCTTTAGAAAGCATTGCATACTATAGGATAATACTTGGTCTAACAAAATTAATCTTATTTTTTCAAATGTGAAGAATAATAAGAGAAATAGAAAATATGAGAGTAAGAAAATGGAAAAATATTGGTTAAAAAACAAAGCTCTTAATAATTTAATATGTGCCTGGAGGTGCATCCTCTAAACAACTTAGCTTCATCTGTCAATATTTAAAGGACTATCTGGATCCAAATCATACCTTTAAATCAGCATGACACAGTTTTCTCTGCAATTTCAATAGTTTCTTCCAAATCACTCGTTAAAGGAAACTGTAACATCTTCCACTAAAAACAGAAAGATAGAGGGCAGCATGGGACCAGAGTGCTAGATGCCCTTCAGAAGAAGGTGACAGAATAATTTGCACATTAGAAGAGGTAGCCAAGAAGACAGAGGAATAGCAATATGCCCACATCCTCTTCCCTACATCTCTATTTCTCCAGAAAAGTAATGGAGCATTTCTTTTTTTTTTTTATTTGAGAAGAAAAGAGGGATCTTGGAGACAAAACCAAGGAAGGGGAAATGCGTGCTCTGCTTGTTCGAAGTCAGCATGTAGATTGGACAAGGGATACGTGCAGAGTTCAGAAGGTATTATTTTAGAGGGTACAGACAAGAGTACTTGCCTAGAAAAATGGTATTTTGCAGGCCCTTCCAATCCCAGTAATTGGATAGGTTTGGCAGCCTGAGAGAGGGGCTCGTGGTTCCTGATGAATGCTTGCGCACGGACGTGATTTAGCGTGCTGCTGAATAAACACAGCGCGGATGGGAAGGTGCTAACCACCAGTCTCAGCAGAAAGAGAGAGCCTATAAATATGCCAGGAGGTCGATAGAAGTGATTTCATTCTGCCTTCCCAGGACTGCTGATGAGGTCTGACGGGGCAGCTCTACTTCATTACTGCATCACAATGGTGAAGAGAGCCTGAAGGGCAGAAAGAACAGCAGCGCAGCCGCAGCCGCAGGCTCTCCTTGCAGCTCTCCGGAAGGCTAGCCCAGAAGCAAGGCAAAAAATAGACCTATAGCCAAGACGAAATTGCATATATTGTGCAAAAATGAAAAGATGATGTAAAAATATATAAAATTTAAAAAATAATAAAAAATAAAATAAAAAATTATAAAAAAATAAACTGAAAAAAAAAAAAAAAGACCTAGGAGATCTCATAGTTCAGGTTTCCTACATGTTTTTCCGCTCTCTAGCCTTCGCCTCCTTCTTTTCTTCTTCTCTGTGTATTTCCATCTCTGCCCTTCACTCTCTTCCTCTCTGCCCCTCCCCCAATTTCTGTCCCTTTACTGCTTAATATTTCTAGAAAGAATCTTTTCTCTTGCTGGCAGATCTTTTGCAACAAAGGAAAGACAGGAGAACTAGATGGTAGGAGTAGAGAGCTTTTAGAGAGCTTTTAACTGCAGGAATGATAGGACACGAACACTCTTGTTAGAACAGAAATGAAAAAATCCTGGGAGAGTAGGCATGCTGAACTGTTCAGACGGGAAAACTCTTTCTAAAGAAATCACCCATAAAACAATTCAGGGCTGGGGTCCAAATAAAGGTGTTTTTTGTTTTTTGTTTTTTGTTTTTTTGCAACTCGTTTATTATTATTATTATTTTTTTTTTACTTCAGGAAATCACAAATTTCTCCAGGCACTTCCTAGTTACCCATTGCGCATGACTCCTTCATCTGGCTCAAACTGATGTTGTCTTTTTGGTCTCAAACATGCATTTGCCCCTTGAATTATATCTCCTTTTCCAAGGCAGGAGAACATAAGTGGTGTTCGCTCTTTTGCCCTGCTCCTTCGGGTTCTCTCCTGTCCTTGCTGAGTCTGACAAATGGAAGGGCAGGCGGCTCCCCTGATTGTTCGGCCATCTTAACCACTGTTCTGATTGGTGCATATCGATCTCTCTGTGGACTGTCTAGAAAAAAATGGAGAGGGTGAATGATTGTAAAATAAATTTAGCAGTTCTCCTTAGCACCTTGCTCTTTTTCTATCCTCAATTAGAGCACACCTACAGCTATTTATTTAGTCTTTTCTATTTTCAGGGAAGTGAGAAGGTCTAGAGGGGTTTTAAGGCAAGTTGTCTTATCTCTCCCTGTATGGTCAGCCTTCATAGATCTCGATCTCAATACTGTAAGTCATGTTAACATTTTTATGAACAGGTTTTATAATATTTGTTAGAGAAAATCATTGATTCATGGTTATTTAGAACCTACTGGTTTGTTGACCCACACCAGTTTCATTGGTTTAAATGTCCTAATGAAAACATTTTTTTAGTTTGTTGTTACTGTTTGGTGCAGTATTACAGAGGTCATATGCAATAATGCCAGGTAAGACTAAAATTTCAAAACTGCTGTTTGCAAATGTACAAGTACATTCACGAGTGAAGGCCTGAATATTCCCCAAGTAAGAGCAAGGATTTTGTAACTTGCAGCTTGTTTCTTTCATTTGAAAAAACTATTCAGAAAAATACCCTTTGATAAGGAAAGTGTTTGTTGTTGGATTAGATGTTGTTAAGTCTGACTTCAGGGAGGTGGAGACAAAGGCACTATTCTTGGCCCTGTATGAATTTTGGGTACTTTTCCCTCTAATTCTCTCAGATGTTTTTTTTCCTGATCTGGAAAAAATTTCCTTACAGAATTAGCTAATCAGTTCCCTGCTGAATGCTCAAAAGCACCATTTTTAGGCCACTAGAATTCTCTGTGTACCTCTCTCCTCTCCTTTACTTTGTTCTTCATAGTCTAGCCACATTCTCTAGGCTTTCATCTCTATCTCCTCAATTCAGGGAGTCTGATGGATTCTGCCCAAGTCTCTTTCTCTTCTCCATCTTCTGGAAACATCTCTTAAAGACATAACCCCAAGCAATGGCAGAACTTACCTCATTGGTTACCAGTGTTTCAGGGATTACTGCCCCTCATTGCCTGATGTCCAAGTGTTAGTAGAATTGGCTTGGGTTCTGCTGCCTTTCACTACCAAAATCCAATAAACAGAGAAGGAATTGAATCAAGAGGTGCTTTTGTTTTGCAGATCACTGGCCATTGATCTGAGAGAAGGGCAGGCATAGCGTCTTGAAGAAACTGTTCCCCCATCTCATTTTGAGCTGGCCTTTTTAGAGTGGGTTAGACAAAAAGAGTCATAAGCAAACAGCCCATCAGAACGAACTGTCACAGTTGATGTTTCTGGTATTTGTCATGTTTAGTCCCCAGAACTAGTTATCAACTTCGTGGTTATCTTGACGTTGGTATATCCTGACCTGCTTGGTTAATGTATGATGGCCTCAATGTCTGACATTCATTCAGACATCATCAGATTCAGATTCTCAGCTTAAAGCAAGAGTTTTAGTTTAAGGAAAATGGATCATAAGAATGTGTATTTGCAGATTCCTATCTGAGGTTTGTGGCCTTCCCTTCCTCCCTAGTCTTATCACAATGTCTCAGAACAATTGTTTCTCATAATATATATTTTCTGCTGTATTTTTTGGTGGGAAGTGTTTCAAGTAAATACAGTCTCTGTTATACCTTCTTGGTAGGAAACATAAACAAAATGTTTAATTTTTATTATCCTTAAAATGACACATCAATTTTTGATGCAGTCAGAGTTGTGATGGTTGAGTAAATGTGCTTTTTAAATGTATTTACCTAACTTAATCATAGTGCATCTTCTTCTAAAGATTTATTGAGATAAAGATACAAATGCCACCTGAGAAATAATGTTGAATGGTAAGATGGAACCAGAGCCAACATCCCAAATGTTTACCTTAATATTTCACCCAACTAAAATTTGTTGAGTGACTGCTTTGTACCAAACCCTGGGCAAGGTACTGAACAGGTACATGCCCATAATTTTCTGTACTGTTAACAGAAAGTGTGCAAACTTTATCATGTCCCCAAGATGACACCAACTGATTGCTCAGGAGAAGCACAGCTTTGAAGAAAATAAGATTAAAATTCTTTCTGAAAGTCCTCATAAATGGGAACCACGCTTTTGACTCACAGTGAAGGAAATTGGGTGTTTTTCTCCCCATAAAATTAAAAGTAGTGGAATTAAAGGGCAAGCACTAAGAAGTCTTTTGGGATGATAATTATTTCCTCTCTATTTTAGAGAAATCCCTAAACTAGGTGGAGATTGGCCTTACTCTGGCATGGAATGAGGCTTTGTAGGCTGGACCTGACGAATGCTCATTTTCCCTGTTCTCTCTGAGTCAGATTATGGTTATGTAGCTGACATTCAATAAGTCCTGAACAGAGCCAGATGCTAAGCTACTCAGGTAATAAGATGACCCCAACCGTAAAGAGAAGGGGGTAGAATCATTCAGGCCCTAAGATGGGGGGTCTACCTTGTCTCATCTATGGTCTTGTGTCCAGTGTCTACAATAGTTCAGAACTTATTTTATTATAAAGAACTTATTTTATTACATATTTGTCAAGTGAATGAATGGGTTCTGTAGCTTCTGTGAGAGCACAGAAGTAGTATATTTAAAGTTTGTCCAAATAAAAATTGACAGAGCAATTATGATTAGTGGCTGCCTGTGTCTGTAATATGAGGTGAGCAGGATTCTGAGCAAGCGTCCATAGAAGAGGTAACTTAGTTGGGGCTTGAAGCCTGAGTAGAATTTTTTCAAAGACAGTAGAAAAGAACATTTTAGTGATTGTTGAAACTGGTATCTAGTAAATCTGCTAAGGGGCTAGTCTACTAAATAAAGCAGGAGATGGTAAATGTCTAGCTGAGGGATGTGTCAGTGGGATTGGAGAGGAGGGGAGATTGAGAATGTATGTTAGAAAATCAAATCCACAACAGCTTGAGGCTGACTGATACGCACATTGGAGTCAGACAACAGTCAGTGAAGGTCCTGAGGAGATTGTGAAGGATGGAGGAGAGAGCATCACCACTTGCTCCATTTTTCTGTACCGACAGTAGGTAAATTTCTCAAGAAGGATTTGTCTGTTTTTGTTCACTGCCAAGTCTTCAGCAAGTAACAGTTCCTGACATTTTTTTTAAAGATTTATTTATTTATTTATACAAGCACTGGGTACAGTCAGAAGCACGGGAGGGTGAGAGAATTCACCAGAGCCAGAGCGGGGAGCAGAGCAAGCAGAAGGACCCAAGTACACTGCTGAGGGGAGCAGCGGGCGGCAGGAGAGGTCTGCACGCCATGTGGGACCTTCCTCTGGTGGCCGGGGAGCAGCCAGGGATCGAACTGGTGCTGCAGAGGCTGCGGGCAGCTTCACAGCCCAGCGCTCATCTGCTGCGCCACCGGGGAGGCCCGACATATTCATTTTTTGCTGAATGAATGATTCAGATGTTGCAAATGTCATCTTCAAGGTTGACAGTTTTGTCTGGACTCTATTTGCTGCTCAGTGTGTGGTCTCTATTCTGTGAAAGGGGTCTTTTTACATCCAACCTTAACCATTATTCTGAATTCATTCATTCTGATTGTGATGGCCCAGAGATCAGAAGGATATTGTACACAGAAAAGAGGTTGATGGAATAAGAAGTCAAATTGGAATTTCGCAGTTTGGGTTCCATATTGCTTTTGCACAATCACAGAATGTCAAGATTGAGAATGGTCTTTAATAATGGTAATTCCAATAACTAATACTTATTGAGAGCTCAGTATACATTAGGAAGGCTGCTAAACCCATTACATTTTTTATTTAATTTTCATAACAGCTCTTTTGTCTAATATTTACTGCAAGTGGTTGTTATCAGTATTTTTATTTCCAATTTACAGATGAGAGGACTGATGCTCATGAGGTGTTGTACAACTTGATAAACGTCTCATAGCTGCTGGTTTCTAAATATAACTATGGAGGCATGCCTAGGGTTGAACACGGTGTGATGGTCTAAGGACCAGTCCGGGAGATGAAAAGTTAAGGAAATCCCTTTTCTGAAATATGCTTTCATTTTCATGCTCCAGCCTGTACCTTCCCAATTGCTTGCTGGGTACACAATAATCGCAGACCTCAATGCATAGTCACATGGTGAGACTCATGGTTCAATGTTCTAAATTCATCAAGCAAAAAGGGAATTTTTCAATATTAACTCTGAGTTAAAGATAAATGGTAACTGATCAATCAGCCAACTCATGTCCCTTGACATGTGAAGGTCAATTTCCCGTGTCACTCTGGATTCTCAGGCTTGAACCCAAAACATTGCCAGGTATCTGTGCTCCTCACCGAGACCAACCTCATGGGTCCAGATTGCAGATAAGAACACTAAAATGGATGGGTTAAAATTAAACTGGCTTTCATCATAAAGCTTCATATAAATATTACACCCAGCTCTATAAGACACTCATTGTTTGGTTTCTGAACCTATTAATATATAATGAGGATACGATGTAATTAATATCGTTTGTTTTGATTTTCTGCTAAATCCGCTTTAGTAATAAGAATGCAAGGTAATTATTCAGAAAGCCTTTTCAACAAATGTCAGTTTTCATTGATTAAAAATCAAGTCAGTGCTTCATTTGAAATGATATTTACAAGCATGCTTTAAGTTGAAATGAATAATTATCAGGTTATTGAACTGCAAGTTATCTGCAAAGAATTGTCTACTTCCCCTTCCCTCCCATTTTTCACTAAGACTTGATTTCAAGTAATAACAGGATAAACCAGAGCATGTTGAGAAGAAATGCTGTGCTTTTGGTTTGAGGAATTTTATTTTCTTTATGAGGAATTGAAACCACAATATCTGTCCTCAGTTGCTTGTAGAATCTCCCCAAACTGAAGTTTTGGGGTATCAGAGACAAAAATTGTTGCTTGTTGTTTGGGAGGGCCTTGAAGCTATTTCTCACACAATGATGTAAAGTTCCTTTGTTTTCTCTGGGTCCTGCTGTAGCAAGTGTTGTCTGTGCCGAGCCCACTCAGGCATTTCTTTTCACTCTAAAATGGCTTTTTCTCCCACATATCTCTCTTTCATTCTTTTACATAAAACAATGGGAAAGTGGTCTGTCATCTCTTATTCAGAATCATGCTGAAGGTAATGTGAATTGAAAGCCATTTGTTTTTCAAGCAGGAAAGAATGTGAACAATAACAACCTTAACAGTTTAGACCGCAGCGTATTCATATTTACAAATAGTCATATACATATACATCAACCCCCCTAAAATTATGCACTGTGTGGATTTTAAAATAATTTTCTTTGTGTCACTCTTATTTGAAGTACTCCAGCAAAATGACAGAAATTTATTAATGTATGCTCTCTTCAATCACTTATTCATCCTTCACGCCCAAAACTTTTTAGGTGCTCAAGACATGGTCACAAAAAAGCCACTCCATAACTTCACCTTTTGGATCTCACATCTGAGCCAGGAGACTGGCAATAATGAATAAACCTGTAAAGTAAGGAGTGGTCAGATGATCATGGATGGCAACCAGGAAGAACAGGCAGGGAGCTGGATAGGACAAGCTGGGAGAGTTTCAGTTCACATCTAGGTCGTCACAAAACTCTTCTGGAAAGGTGATAGTGGATTAAAAAACTTTGAAGAATGTGAGGAAGTGAGTCATGTGGGAATACAGGGGAAGAGCTTTCTACCCTCAGGGAACAGAATGTGCGAAGGTCCTACTGTGGTGGGTGGGTGGCCTGTAGAAGCAGAAAAAGGAGGCCAGAGTAGCTGGCACAGGGTATGAGAGGAGGAAGATAGTAAGAGATCTATTTGGGGAGTTACTTAATGAGATTCCTGGTTTCTGACAACCACACTTGTCATAAAGGGGTAGTGTTAGGATAACTGGAGTTAGGAGACTGTTGATCTGACCAGCAACTGATGTCCTTCTTTCTGAATCTTTGTGGTCACTGGGAACGGGTCCATCAAGTCATGGTCATCACACTTTACATGAGACTGCTTCTGCATCTTTGGGTTCTCAGGTCTGGTCATAACTAGATTTGGAGGGCTGGTCAGGTCAACATCTCTGGCCATATCAGTTAGGCACACATAGATTGGTGATGTCATGTTTATTTTTTTTTAAAGATTTATTTATTTATTTATATAAGCACTGGGTACAGTCAGAAGCGCGGGAGGGTGAGAGAATTCACCAGAGCTGGATCGGGGAACAGAACAGGCAGACAGATGGAGGACACTGCTGAGGGGAGCAGTGGGCACGGCAGGAGAGGCCTGTGCGCCTTGTGGGACCCGTGCCCCGTGGCCTGGGATCGAACCGGCGCTGCAGAGGCTATGGGCAGCTTCGCAAGCCAGCGCTCAACTGCTGCACCACCAGGGGAGGCCCTGATGTCGTGTTTAAAGAGAGAAGTTATCTGATGTGATGAGAAGGATCATAGTAATTTAGAACAGTTTTGGATCAAGATGTATGAGTTAAAGGTGATAAGGATTTCAGTTGTGTTCTGAGTTTTTTCTTCTAAATTGTGATACTTTGGTAATTGTCTTCAAATATAAAATGAAAATGAACTAAATAGATACCACATTCTTGATTCCTCATATTCATAATATTCTGTCTCTCCCCTTTGACATTTCTTGGGCTCTACTTAATGGCAGGAGAAAAGCAGATAACAAATTTTATTAAGGTGGTGGTATGGGGAGAGAGGAAGGGACTGGAATGCATTTGGTGTATGCTTTGGCCAGGCACTGTCAAGGGCTTGGCACATTGCCTTGCTTGATCCTCATGAGAAACTATCCAGCATGCTATGAAATCCTCTTTGTTCTTCTGATTCTATCACATATCCATGGAAGGAGGATTCCAGTAAGTCATAAGGCAGCAAGAGTTTGAAGATGTCAAAGTCAGGAGCCACATATATTAGCTGTGGCTGAGGGGAAACACCAGTCCAAATTATTCCTCATGTCATTAGAAAAACCATCATCTCCTTGTTCACTTAGGATGTGGTGCCATCACTGCAGTGGAAGACAGGCTTCTTAGGTTACACCTTATAGTCATCCAGAAACACAAATCTTAAGAATATCCAAGGACCCAACCTGTGAATGATCAAAAAGTTTGCAATTAAGGTGGATGAAAACCTGGGATGTATGAAGACACTAGTAATTCTATGGTTTTGGAAAATTAAATTTCTGTAATAACAAATTACTATATAATGAGGTCACATTAGTGGTATGAGAGACCCAGTTGCCTCAATGATTTAATCTCTCTCTTCACATAAGCTTGCTTCACATTTTAATGAATATTTTGATTGATAATATATTTAGTTCAAAATAGGTCTTTGAAGACAGCTATAAGAATATTAACGTTTAAAACATGCCATGATAGAAATTCATTTCACTGAGTAGATGATAAGAAAAAAATTACTCTATAAACCTGCTGATGTCAGACATGCCATAACGAACCAATACTACTATTGAGTAAGGGACAGTAATATATCTTTATTGGACTATTATCTGAATGCAATTGGCATTCACTTTCCTTATTTAAGGAAAAGCTAAGAGACACCAATGAAACAAGTATATTAAATGCATTAAATTAAAAAAAAGAGAATTTCATGTAAAAACTGCCTAACTGTAAAATGACTTTGGGACTTTTGGAAAAATTTTAGTGAATTTGAGGGTGTAGGATCTTAGACTAATGCTTTCCAATAGTAAAATAGTGTAAGCCATAAATGCAAGTGCTGTGTATTTTTGAAAAATTCTAGTGTCCAAATAAAAAAAGTAAAAAGAAACAGGTAAAATTAATACATGTTATTTAACCCCAGCTATCTAAAATAGTATTATTCCAATGTGTAATCAATATAAAGAAAAATCACTAAATTTTATATATATTTTGCACTAAAGGACCAATCTTGGTCCTTCTTTTGCCTCACAGAATGTGAAACAAATTTAATTCCTTATCCTCATGACAATTCCTTTTACATGTTGCAAAATGTGTTATTTCCTCCCTAAATTATCTCCTTAATATGCTAAATACCCAAGTTCTAATAACTATTCTTTTGAGTGTTCACATCTTCCTACTCACCATTCTCTGGATGTCCTTCAATTTTTGTGTTTTTTTTTTAATTTCAGCTTGTTTCCTATAGATTTTTCTTGAGTTTATTTTGAATCTTTTATAGTTTGTTAATTTGAACATTTTATTCATTATGTGCTTTCTTTACTCTTTAATACACACTTTTTTTTAAGATTTATTTATTTATTTATACAAGCACTGGGTACAGTCAGAAGCGCGGGAGGGTGAGAGATTTCACCAGAGCCAGAGCGGGGAACAGAACAGGAAGACAGATGGAGGACACTGCTGAGGGGAGCAGGGAGCACGGCAGGAGAGGTCTGCGGGCCATATGGGACCCTCGCCGGCAGCTGGGAATTGAACCGGCGCTGCAGAGGCTGCTTCGCTTCACAGCCCAGTGCTCAACCGCTGCGCCACCGGGGAGGCCCTGGATGTCCTTCAGTTTTAACAAATGATTTTCTAAAATTTGAGTCTCAGAATTGTTCTCATGAATATTGTGGGAATGTCAGCGTCCTTGTTCTGAATTTACGCCTTTATTAGTGAACAAGCTATTAGATAAAGATAGATAAACATTCATTTACTATATGGGACAGTAGACTCAATTAAAGGGTTCGGGTGAAATTGCTAATTTCTTATGCCTTGGAATCCTTGGAGACAGGCATGTACTTCCTGTGAAGTAATGAAGCAAATGTAAGGACTTCTCATTCTTTAGCTCCTGAAAGGATCTTAGCATTGCATTCACGTGAGAATATGATTTTGTAAAGTTTACAAAAGTAAGATATTTTACTGTCTAACTGCCCTGAATTAATCTTTACTTTTTCCCCTGTGTTTGGAATGAGTACAGACATTTTTGGAGTTGAGTTAAGAAGAAGCTGAATTGAGAATACAGTTTGGATACAGTGGGGTAATCACGCAGCTTACAGTCAGTTCATGTATAGTTATTGCACCTGAGCATGTTTATGTATAATTATTTAAAGTTGACATAGTATAGGAATAAGTTACAGAAATATTTTTTCTTTCCTCTGGGACTACTCAATGATAATAAAACATAAGGCAGGGTAAGAGGACACACATTCAATATGATCTTTTTATAGATCCTAGACCCAGAACTTGGTTTGTGGTAAGTTCTTTCAATCATCCATATACAATCATAGTAAATGATTTTATTCTGCAGATGCTCTCATTCAGATATATAATTAATAATAATGACATAAAATTATCTCAACAGATTATATATACATATATATTTCTTTTTTGATGAGCTAACAAAAAGTAGAATTTATTAGATACTTCCTGTGTTTTTAGGACACACTTTTGTTGCAGTATTACAGTGAGTAGGTTTTTTATAATAAAATAACTTGAGAGATATTATACAATATTTGATAACAATACTAAGAATTTATGTGATATTAAGTATAATGAGTTATGAAATGAAAGGGAACTTTTTTCTATAGTGTAAATGAAAAACAAATTTTGATCAACCAAATCAAAGAAAAATTAAAATATCTTTTTATTTTCTCTAGAAAAATATTACAAAATTGGGCCTCCATCCTCAGCCAGGGAGCTAACCCACTTGACACAGGGGACCGCCTCTGTCTCACCTGCTTCTCCCCTCATCAGTATTTCTGTAGATCTGCCTGTTCTGCTCCCCACTCTGTCTCTAGTGAGTCTTCTCATCCCCTGCACCTCTGGCTTAGAACCCAATTTTTCCTAAAAAAAAGGAAAAATATTACAAAATTAGTGTCATAGGAAAGTTATTAAAGAGTATGTGGGAAAATTATATTATATAGGAATGTCAGGTAATAATTTAATAGGATATTATGTTATTTTTGAGAATGCTGTGTGATATTTATGGTACTTGGATTATGTAAAGTTTGTTGTGATATCTTTTTTCATTCTCATTGGATGTAATTAGTAAATAAATAAACATTAATTTTGTGTTGTGACTTGGTAAGCTTTTCTTCTGTCATTTCTTTAGCTTTCAGGCCGCAGGAAATCTGGATCCGTCTTTACATGCAGCAAAACCAAGATCAACTGTCACTTCCTTTGTAAATCATTCACTGAATCACTAATTAAATGAGAGCTACTTTAGAATTTTAAAGTCTTTGTTTTTATTTTCTAATATCATTATCAAAATGTGCCTTGTGCCTTGTTCCCTTTCTTCTGAATCTTTTGCATTATTTGCAGTTACCTGCCTTCTGTGTTGGTTAAATCCAAGTCTTATGAGCAGAGAAGCTCTGATACAGCGGGCGCTGGAACATGAGGCTAATGCACTCAACTGGGTACCCAGGAGTAAAGTTTGAGGTAGGCAATGCTCTAGAGACCGCTGGTGTTAAAGTGGTCAGGAAGATGTCTCAACGGATATGTGGAGTACAGGACACTGAGATTCTGAGCTGCTGAAATGAGCCTAGCAAACGGTCATTATCAAGGCAATTTTTAACACTACTCAAGAAGGCCCCGGCAGAAATATGGGAATTTAGAGACAGGAAATTATCTCCCAGTAGGCGAAAGTATACAAGGTCAGACATCAGCCTTCTAGAATATTAGGGCTCAGTGACATAGCAGAGACTAATGTACCTAATATTTTCTCGATCAATTTTTCGTTTCATAAATTTTCTCATTGTTTTCATCTACTTTAACAATTCCCACTCTATTATTTTTTTCCTTTGGTTTTAATTTTCTCTTCCTTTTCTAGTTTCTTTTTTTTTTTTTTAAGATTTATTTATTTATACAAGCACTGGGTACAGTCAGAAGCGCGGGAAGGTGAGAGAATTCACCACAGCCAGAGCAGGGAACAGAACAGGCAGACTGACGAAATACACTGCTGAGGGGAGCAGCAGGCACAGCAGGAGAGGTCTGCGCGTCATGTGGAACCCTTGCCTGTGGCCGGGGATCGAACCTGTGCTACAGAGGCTGCGGGCAGCTTCGCAGCCCAGCGCTCAACCGCTGTGCCACTGGGGGAGGCCCCTTTTCTAGTTTCTTAAGATGAAAATTAGGTTATTGATTTTAGAACCTTTTTAAAAATCATTTATACATTTTTCTCTATGATTTTACCTCCAATCATATAAATAAACATAAAATTGTTATTTTGTTTTCATTTATCTAATTAGTATTTTCCAATTTTCTTTGTCAGATTTTCTTTGATTCATTGATTATTTAAGAATATGCTGTTCAGGGGCCTCCCTGGTGATGCAAGGGGTTAAGACGCAGCCCTATTAAGCCACCACAGCTGCAGCACAAGTTTGATTCCCCTGCAGGCCATGGAGGTGACCCACGTGGTGCAGCAGACCTCTCCTATTTCGCCCACTGGTCCCCCCAGCAGTGTATTTTAGTGGATCTGCCTGTTCTGTTCCCCACTCTGTCTCTGGTGAATCCTCTTCGCCCTCTGCACCTCTGGCCTCTACCTCAGTTCCTGTATGCATAAATAAACCTTTAAAAAAAAGGATATGCTGTTTAAACAATCTGTTGTTACAGATACTATTTAGTTTTCAAGTGTTCATAAAAGCTCCCAGATTTCCTACCATTTTGGATATTTTTTTCAATTTCATTATGGTTGGAGACCCACTTTGCATGATTTTGACCCTTCTAAATTTATTTAGACTGGTTTATGAAATAAAGTATGGTCTATCTTGGATTTTATTCCATGTGCACTTCAGAAGAATGTGTATCCTGATGTCATTGAGAGGTGTGTTCTAGAGATGTTTATTAGGACAATTTGATTTGAAGTACTATTAAAGACTTTTTTCATTGTCGATCTTATATCTAGTTACTCTGGAAATTATTGAAAGTTATATATTAAAGTCTTCTACTATTATTGTCAAAGAATCTATTTTTTGTCTTCGATTCAATAGAATTGTTTCATGTATTTTGGATATCTGTTATATGGTGCATTTAAATTTATAATAGTTTTATCTTCTAAATGGGCTATCCCTTTTTATTGTAAAATGTTCTCCTTTGTCTCTTACTACAACTTTTGTCATGAAATCCATTTGTCTGTTATTAATATAACCACACCAACTCTTTTTTACTTTACTGTTTGGATGGAATATCTTTTTCCATACTTTTATTTTTAATCCATTTAAATCTTTAAAGTGAATCTCTGTTTTTCTTTTATAGTTAATTTTTTCATAGAATAACATTGCTTTATAACATTATTTAAGAAGTAGTTATGCACACTTAAAACTCAGTACCAGAATATACTGTATAAATTTCACCAGTAAAAGTCCAATTATAGTCTTTTGCATATAATTGATATCTTTTACATACTTTACCTATGTACACAACCCCTTCCCTTCTGATAACTATAAAGTGAGACTTTAAAACATAGCATATATTTGAATTATTTTAAAATCTATTCTGCCAATCTCTGACTTTTGATTGGGGAGTTTAACCCATCACAACTGAAGTAGTTACAGATGAAGAAAGACTTATTTCTGCCAAAAAATTGTAACATAAAATACTTATTTCTGCAAAATGGCAGAAATCAGTCTTTTACAATTTTTTGTAATTTCTTCATTATCACCTTATTTTGTGTTAAATAGATATCTTCTGATCTATCATTATCTATCACTTTCATTCTTATACCTTGTCATTTCTTTTATTAAATATTTTGAGTTAATTTCTTAGAAGCCGACTTGGGATATATAATTAACATCACATTTTATGCAGTTTAGTTTTAATTAATACCAATTTAGCTTTAATGGTATGTAGAAATTTGTTTTTATATAGATCTGTTCCCATTTTTGTGTTGATACTCTCATAAATTTGGTATTTACACATTTTGAGACTATCAACAAAGATTTATAGCATTGTTTTATTCAGGTGTCTTTTAAATCAGAAAGGAGAAAAGGGCTATAATAATAAATTTGTACTGAGTTTTACATATACCTACTTAGACACCTTTATTGGTATGTTATGTTTCTTCAAGTGAATTTGAATAAGTTTTTAGTCTTTTCTCATTTCAGTCTGAAAGCCTCCCTTCAGGAATTTTTATAGAGGAGGTCTACAGTGATAAAACATTCCAGTTTTTACTTTGATAATGTTTACATTTCTTCATTATTTTTGAAAAACAGCTTTGTTAGATACAAAATTTTGGTCTTCCCCTTTTAGCACTTGAATATGTCATCCTCATAGACCTCTTATTTCTCTAACTTCTGGTGAGATATTGTACTACTAACTTGACTGATTATCCTTGTATGTGTGTATGACTCCTTCCCTCTTGCTACTTTCAAGATTCTTTGTCTTTGCTTTCAATTTGTTTAATTATGATGTGTTTGTGCATGGATTAATTTGGTATATTCTTCTTGTAATTCATTGTGCTTCGTGGATGTAGCTTAATATGTTTCATCAAATTTGATAAGTTTGAGGCCATTATATCTTCAAATATGTTTTCTATTTTTTCTCTCTCTCTCCTCTCCTGTGACTTCCATCACCATCAAACCTATAAGTTGGAATGGCTGATGGTGAAAAGTATCACTGGAGATAGTTTTTTTTTTTTTCTTTTTATCCCACAGACTGGGAAATCTTAATTGATTTATGTTAAAGTTCACTGATTTTTTTCTCTGCTTACTCAATTCTATTATTGAACCTCTTTAGTGATTTTTTTTCATTTTGGTTATTGTATTATTCAACTCAAGAATATGTTTGCTTGGGGCCTCCCCGGTGGCGCAGCGGTTGAGCGCTGGGTTGCGAAGCTGCCCGCAGCCTCTGCAGCACTGATTCGATCCCCGGCTGCTCCCCAGCCACTGGAGGAGGGTCCCACATGGCGCGCAGACCTCTCCTGCCGCCCGCTGCTCCCCTCAGCAGTGTACTTCGGTCCTTCTGCCTGCTCTGCTTCCTGCTCTGGCTCTGGTGAATTCTCTCACCCTCCCATGCTTCTGACTGTACCCAGTGCTTGTATAAATAAATAAATAAATCTTAAAAAAAGAAAAAAAAAGAATATGTTTGCTTACTTTTAAAATGTCTCCATTGGTGACACATTTTTCTCTTTAGTTGTTTAGACATGGTTTCCATTAATTCTTTTATAATATTTAAAATAGATTATTTAAAGTCTTTTTTAAAAAGCCACTGAATAAGACAATTATAAATCAGAGACATCCTGCAGGGGAGGAGGCAGGAGAAGGATCAGAGGGAGGGAGGGAGGGAAGGAGGAGCATGGGACTGAGGTGATGGTGCACAGGTGCATTGGTGAAGGAAATTCCATGGGGACTACACTGGGTGGCAGGGGTAGGGGGAGAGGGGGAAGCAAACATTGTTTAAAAATGAACAATGATGTAAAAAAATGCACATAAAGAAAGAAAAAAAGGAAATGTCCCTGATTAAAACATTTTATTATTTTTTCCTGCATATGGACCATATTTTCGTCTTTGCAAATTTTATCATTGTTCTTCAAAACAGGACACTTAAAATAATATAGTGTGGCAACAATGGAAATCAGACTCTCCTCCCTAGGGTTTATTACTGCTACTTTTGCTATTCTTGCAATTGACACTATTTTTACTGTTTGTGGGTTAGTGATTTGTTTAGACAGATTTTGTAAATTTTGCATTCTTTGTCATGTGTGGTCACTGAAGTCTCAGCTTCAGTGGTCAGATAATGATTGGATAGCAAACAACCCAGTCTTTGACAAGGGTTTCACTGTGTATGTGTTGTGTTGAGAGAAATGCTTTTAACACTCAGTTAGTAACCTCAATTCTGCAGTCATATTTCTAGGGTTTGTTTTAGATTTGTTTTTTTTTCTTTATATTTTTTCTTTATATTTCACATATGAGTGAAATTATGTGGTGTTTGTCTTTCTCCTTCTGACTTATTTCAGTTAACATAACCCCTCTAGTTCTGTCCATATTATCACAAATGGCAAGATCTCATCCCTTTTTATACTTGGTAGTCTTCCTTTATGTATATATCCACTCATCTGTCATTAGGTAAGTAGGATGTTTCCATAACTTGACTAGTGTAAATAGTGCTATAATGAAAATAAGGCTTTCATATCCTTTTAAATTGCTGTTTTTGCATTCTCTGAAAAAATACCAAGGAGCGGAGTTGTTAGATCACATGGTATATCTATTAACATTTTGAGAAACCTTCATATTTATTTGATTCCATTTAGTCCTTACATTTAATACAGTTATTGAGAAAGTTAGTTTTATCAAATGTTTTTAATATTTGATATTTTGAGAGGGCCATATAATTTTTTCTTCTGTTGAGATGATGATTTTACTGATTAATTTTGTGATGTTAAATTAATCTTCAATTCCTATAAATTCCACTTTGTTATCATATCTTTTCTATATAAAGCTGTGTTTAGTTTGCTAAAATAAATGATTTTCACATGTGTTTGTAAGAGAGATTGTTCTATGGTACCCCTTTCTTTTAATGCTTTTGAATGATATTAAAGTTATATTGGCCTTATTGATTTGGATTAAGGTAAGACTGTTGCTGTTTTCCCCTTAGAGCTCCAAAAAGTGTACTACTTGAGCCATCTAGGCTTGAAGTTTTCTTTGTAAGAGGTTTTAAATTGGGTGCTTGATTTAAAAAATAAAAACACTGCTACACAGACTTATCCACCCCATTTTTCCTAACAATTTTTGTATGTTTTGATTTCAGAAATGTGTGTTTTTTTCTTTGAATAATGCTTACTAAAAGTTTTCAAAAATTTTGAGAATTCTCTTGTCATATTTTGTTACTGATTTCGAGTTTGTTTTCTGTTAGAGAAAACACGCTTTCACTTCAATTCTTTAAATTGATGCTTTTCAAATTTATTTCTCAAGCCCATCACTTTTCTTGAGCTCTAGACTTTATTACACACATATACATGCATATATTCATGCATCTATGTGTGCACCTGTGCATACGCGTGCACACACACACACCCACACACACATTCTTTTCGGTAAGATCATAGAGGGAAAGAGCTTACCGTAAGAAACCCTTTGGTCCAGGGTTGTAATCTTAGAAACACCAATATCTACGAGGAGAAAAAAGATCTAATTAAAGGCAAAGGAAATTAAAATAAAGTGCTTTTTATTTCCAGAAAACTAATTGGGTTTTAAAAGTTAGCACAGGGCCTCCCTGGTGATGCAAGGGCTTAAGAACCACACTATGAAACAATCTGAGATCCCCGGCTGGCCAGGGAGCAGCCCACATGGAGCAGCAGACCTCTCCTGTCTTGCCCACTGCTCCCCTCAGCATTGTATTTCAGTGGATCTGCCTATTCTGTTCCCCACTCTGTCTCTGGTGAATCCTCTCACCCTTCAGCACCTCTAGTCTGTACCCCAGCTCTTATATGCATAAATAAATAAATCTTAAAAAAAAATAAAATAAAAATTAGCACAGCCTTTACCCAAATAGATTCTCATTATTTATTCTGGTTATATTATCACTCTTTCCCAAACAATGGTATGTAAAAATGATTTGGTTGAGGCAGTGATTCTTACCCTAATAGAAGTTTTTTTTTTTTTTTTCAAAATCATATCTTACATCACATTTCTCAAAATCATTAAAATTCTAGTAGGTATAATGTTAGAGTGTGGGAAATTAATGGTTACCATGGAGATCAGTTTTTTCTTTCAAAAGACAAAGGTGAAGAAAAAATGAATAGCATGGAAGATAATACAAAGTTTGACTTACAGAAAAATATAAGATCAAACATTAAGGAGTTTCTGCAATATATAAGAATAAGACATGGGCCTGATTAGGAGTGGTCTAGTTTATATGAGAGACACTATTTTTCTTCACTTAAAGCCTGAATGGGCATTTCCTAAAGACTAGGAACTTACACATTCCCCAGTTTGAAGTAATTAGCATGTCAAACTAGTTCTGCCTTCTTCTATTTCTAAAGCTTAAGAAAGTACTTGTTACATTGTAGGCACTTGATAAGGGTTTGTAAGTAGGTGAATGAATAAACAGATATATGCAGCAAACGTGCAATTTTTTACTACCATGGGCATTTTAGGTCTCTGTTGGTGTGCTAAATAGTTTATAAACATGACTACAAAGCTGCTTCTCATTCTTGAGTTCTTCCCGATTGCCAGGTGACTTTAATAGCCATTCCACCACCAGGGGGCACCTTTTTCTCTCATCAGTACCTTGCCTGGATTAACCCTCTGACTTTGACCAACATTTGGTAGAAATGATGTGATGAGATTTTTGAGGGAAGGATGTAAGAGAGAGTCTGTTTTAGGGCAAAAGTGTCCTAAAACAGTGTGTAAGAGATCATGTCTAGCCAATTGGGGATGAGAGGCCCTGCAGAAAAGGACCAAGGAAGCCCAGCTGACAGCCGCACCTACTGCCAGACCTGTGAGTAAAGCCCTCAAGCCGCCAGCCTGGCTTTAACTATATGGAGTTACATGTGTGAACCAGGCAAAGGCATGGGAGGAACCACTCAACCAACCTGAAAAAAATCACATAGAATGATAAGTTGTTGCTTTTTCAGGCACATGACTTAGAAATGGCAAATCTTTAAAGATGAACAAGTCAATGTCATGCCCTCTAAGGAACTAGCTTATAATATACTGGGAAAGATATGTCACATACGTTAATAGTTCCTGGTTTCTGTTTGAGTAGATTATGGGTACAATTGTAAAATCTTCCTCCTGGAGTTGTGAAAAATTCTTGGCAGCTAGGAAAAGGACATCTAACAAACACAAAATGAAGACAGAGAGACTGAAAAAAAAATCACACTTTGCCTAATATATATGAAATATTAGAAACCAGGAGAGAGATACCTGCACAAAGGTAGGAAATTGGAGCCATTTATTTTATGCATTATTTGGGAAGGAGGTATAAATTTAATAGTGTCGTAACCATTTCAGTTTTTTTTTCTATAGGTGCATGCAGGATGAATATATTTATACTGAGTTATAAATAGATATTACAGATATTTTACATATAGGCTCTGACAAACTCAATTCAGAAGGAAGAGTAATCTTTCAGATACTTTTCATTGCATTTTTATTATAAACTCCATTTGGTGGGTAAATATCACTGTAAACCCCAGCATTCGTATGCTAATGTTATAAGTTGGAGTTGGAGTTGTCAGGAGAATTATGCACAGGCTTGAGTACATGTGTGTGTGAGTGAGTGATATTTGTGTTTGCCAAAGTGGCATGTGCTCCTTAGCGGAGAGTGTGTCTTATCTTACTGGCTGTCTGGTCTCAGATTCTCTCTCTAATGTGCCAGGAAGAAAATGTCTTTATCACTGAATATTTTGGTAATGCACATATTCCAGGATGCCCTCCAGTGGTATGAGACATCTGGGTGCGTGTGTGTGGTTTGTGTGTGTGTGTTTGCACGCCTATGAGAGACTGTGTGTGTGGGGGTGTATACATGTGTGTACATATATTTATTAGGGCTGGAGCACTAGAAAGCTTTTTGCTTCTGTGTTCTTATTATTTCATGGGACATCTTCTGCCATCCTCTCAGAATTTTGAACTCTTGATTTAATTATATTTATGAGTCAATTTAACACTCCATAGATGAAGAGAAAGTGCACTGTCATTTCATTGGCAACACTTAAATCGACCCTATGTTTCCACAAGAATAATAACCTTATTTAATCAAATATCCTCAGTAGAAAGCCTTCTCTTTATGCTTTCAATTTTAATAACTTCCAAACAACTATAAGCAACAGCAGAAGGCATGGAACTTAATCTAATTGTAAAGTAGAGTTTGAGTGGAAAGACCAGAGGCAAGAACAGGGAAGAACATCTACTTGTATGAGGACAAGGTTGCACTACTAAAGCTCCGGGTGCTCTTCTCTGAGCAGTGGAAAGTCACTGAAGTATTTTAAACATAGAGGTAATGTGATTGGGTGTATATTTTGGATGATTTTTCCAGTCAAGGAAAAAAAAAAGACCCAAGAGTTATGTCTTACCAAGCCAGATGAGGCATTTCCCGACTATCACATGTTTCTGAGTAAGCCCTTTAAGCATTAGAATGTGTATTAATATTTTTCCAAGTGTGTTCTGGGTTCACTGCATCAGAATTACTCAGAGGCTAATTTCTCTTATATACTTACTGAATTAGGATTTTTGTAGATTGTTAATATTTCATCCCATCTTTACTCAAACTGTTCTCTCTCTTTGTCAAGAACATTCTCTCCTTCTTTCTTCCACTTGCTCATTTTTCCAAAATCCAGCTAACTCATCATTTCCCCAAGGAAGTCAATCCTGAATCAGGATAGAATTCACTGCTTCTTCATTTTATTCTTACTGTTCCATTTAATTATTTCCACACAGAACGCACTGGTGCATGAATACACTTCTCTATTTTTATATATTTTTAAAAAAATTTTAATTTATTTTTTACATCATGTTTCATTTTTAAACAATATTTGCTTCTCCCCCACACTCAGGTGTAGTCCCACAGAATTTCCTTCACCAATGCACCCATGTACCACCACCACAGCCCCCTGTGCTCCTCCCTCCCTCCTTCGGATCCCTCTCCCTCCCCCTTCCCTGCAGGATGTTTCTGATTTATAATTGTCTGTTTTTGTTTTGTATTGTTTTTTTTTACACCAATGTCTTATTTGGTTCCCCTATATTCCTCCTATAAGTGACACCATCCAATATTTTTCTTTTTCTTTCTGACTTATTTCACTGAGCATAATTCCTTCTAGCTCCATCCACGTTGCTGGAATGGCATGAGCTTATCTTTTTTGATTACTGAATAGTATTCTATTGTGTATATGTACCACATCTTCTTGATCCAGTCATCTATTTTTGGGCATTTGGGTTGTTTCCAGGTTTTACCTATTATAAATGGTGCTGCAATAAACATAGGGGTTCAGGAGGTCTTTTGAATCAATGTTTTTGCATCCTTTGGGTAGATTCCTAGGAGTGGAATTGCTGAGTCATATGGTAGCTCCAATTTAAGTAGACTGAGGGACCTCCAGACAGCTTTCCATAGAGGTTGGACCAGTTTGCACTCCCACCAGCAATGTAGGAGAGTTCCTTTTTACCCTATCCTCGCCAACATTTGTTGTTGCTATTTCTTTTTTATCTGTGCCCTTCTTACTGGTGTCAGATGGTAGCTTAACGTGGGTTTTTTTTTAAGATTTATTTATTTATACAAGCACTGGGTACAGTCAGAAGCACTGGAGGGTGAGAGAATTCACTAGAATTCCCTGCCAGAGCAGGGAACAGAACAGGCAGACTGACGAAATACACTGCTGAGGGGAGCAGCGGGCGCAGCAGGAGAGGTCTGTGCACCATGTGGGACCCTCACCCGGTTACTGGGGATGGAACCGGTGCTGCAGAGACTGTGGGCAGCTTCGCAGCCCAGCGCTCAACCACTGCACTACCAGGGGAGGCTTGTATCTTAATGGTTTTGATATGCACTTCCCTGATTATAAGGGATGTTGAACATTTGTTCATATGCCTGCTGTCCATTTGCATTTCCTCTTTGGAAAAATGTCTTTTAAGTTCTTCTGCCCATTTCTTGACTGGATTGTTTACTTTGAATGCACTTCTTTATTCTTGTATTCTTTACCACAGGATTTTTGGTGCTTCATAAACACTGTTGGATAATTATATGATTATTGAAAAAAATTGTAGGTTTTTTTCTGATCTGTAGTTAATGTAACAAATCTTTATTGAATACTTCTTTTGTGCTCAATTCTGTGTTATTGTTAGTGGATGTTTATAGGTTTCTAGTTGGAGCAATATAATATAACTGGTTGAAGTGAATATATTGTGATTCTTCCTGTGATGTTGCAGACAGTTCCCAAGTAAAGACATCAGCAGTGCTTAGAAATATCTCAGACATCTAGGCAAAATGTTTGGAATTTAAAATGGATCTTGAGAGTCAAAATTTGGAAAGGTAAGATCATGCCATTTGTAGTCAAATTTTGAATGAATATGGAAATATAAAATGTAGAAATGTATATGGAAAGAGTCCAAGTTCACAATAAGAAGGGGTGATGTAAAACAAATCAGTACATCAAAAAGAATGGCAATGTATAATATGGAAGAATAAATAGACTCCTTGGAAGAAAATAAATGCAACCCTGGAAACATCTATGAAAATAATTTTATTATACAAAATGGAAAATACAGAATATAAACAGTAGAAAGCAAGATAGTAATTGAAAATATTCAAAATTTGAATTTGTCTAAGTGACCCAGACATCTTGTCTAAGGGAGGAACTGGATATGGCCACTATGCCCATTTTAGCTTTTGCCATGCTTGACTTGACTTAAAAGTGGATCTGGGATCTACAGCCCTGCCTTATTTTGGGTGTGTGGGATCTGTCTTTTGGGTTGCACTAGAGCTTCCAGAGTCATGGGCTCCTCCAAATAAGTGACTCTGTGAAGACGCATTTCTTGATTGTGGGGAACTGGTGAAGGCTATTTTATAACGTGCATGAGCTGAGCTGACTGGTGACATCAAGAGCTCTACGAAAGAGAATGTTACCTCATCAGGTCCCCATCACAGGTCATCAAGCATGGCTAAACTGCTCTGCCTATGACTTTCTTGACAAATATGCAGCTACTTTTATTAATTGTATTTAACTTTCTGTACCTGTGAGCATCCCTTAGTGGTAGTCTTCTGTTTGAAAAAGAAAAAAAAAAAAAAACAGAGCTTTCTTGATGAGAACTTTCACTTGTAGGATGAGATAGATTCTTTTTTTAAAGATTTATTTATTTATGCATACAAGAACTGGGGGTACAGGCCAGGGATGTGGAGGGTGAGAGGATTCACCAGACACAGAGTGGGAAACAGAACAGGCAGACTGACTGAAATACACTGCTGAGGGGAGCAGTAGGCGAGTCAGGAGAGGTCTGCTCGGCCATGTGAGTAACTCCCTGGCCGGGGATTGAACTCATGCTGCAGTGGCTGTGGATAGCTTCATAGGTTGCATCTTAACCCCTTGCACCACCAAGGAGGCCCAAGACAGATTCTTTTTCCTTGACAGATTCATCTGTAACTTTGTTCTCTCCAGGCTTGTAATGGAATCACCAATGTGTGAAGTAACCTCAGACTTCTTGCTGAAGCACTTCCACAGAGGGGACATAAGTGACTAGATACCAAAGGGTTAGAAGGATTTTGCAGGAATAAAAAAAAGCTCAGAGGCAGGTGTGCTTGGCTAGTCCATGTCTAAAATCCAAAGAAGTTGAACTGTGTGTGACTAAGATATCACAACAAAAATGATGTATATAATATTTGAGAAAGAAGCCTTCCACAAATAAAGTTTATGGTTTGTGAATTATGGGAATAGATAAATTAGTACTAAATTGTCAAAACAACTTGGGAGATTTCTGCCTTTTGAATGTTCCCAAAGATTCATTTATATTTCATTTCTTGGTGATATATGACTCCATAAATTTTGGGGAAATGCAGGAGGAGAAAGATTCACACCTGCAATCTAGGAATTCTTGTCCACCTTGAAGGGTACTGATTCTGCTGGTGATAATGTGGCTGTCATATGTTTTTCTGGATTAGGAGGCAATGCCTGCAGAGTCGCCACGTGTAGATTTGGAGGGCTGAGGGGGTCTGCCTGACACTTCACCTTATGTTGTGGGGACTTCCTTAGATCCATTCTCGAAACTAAGATTTGCCTGACAAGCTACGTAAGTTACTGCCTCTTTTATTTTTGTGTGAAAAGAGAGAAAATTTATGGAAGAGGAAGTGATAAATCAAAGCAATGGGAATGAATAAGGAATGGCTCTTAAACTTTTGTTATTTGTTGATGCACTGGCAAAAAATAAACAGCCTAGAAAGTGAAGACAGTAAAATACTTTTGAGTTCCTCCTAGAAATGCTTGATATAAATGGGATGCATTATATTCATTTATACTCCTAGAAGGCACAATTTTTTTTTTTGAGTGCTCAACTGAAAAGATGATTTGATACATGGGGAAAAAGTGCTAAAAGAAACTTTTGAAACATTTGCCACTGGAACATCATTTCAAACCTGTCAAATACGTGGGCAGGAAATAGAAAAACTTCTGCCTTGACAATGTTTTTGGGAAAATGGGCCAACTAAACAAATATCATTTGAAAGCAGCAAGGAGTAAAATGCTCAGAAACACAATTTCGTTTCCTTTTTCAAATTCTTCCTCCAGAGTTTTCAGTCACTCACAAAACAGATGTCATTTTTGAAAATGCAGAATTGCAAAACATAAAAAAATCAGCATCCTTCAAGAATACTGTTGTGCTTTCTTCTTATTTGCTGGTAGAAAACATGTGTGTCTTGAATACCAATTATCTTTTCAGTTCAGTATTTTCTTCAGAGAACAAAAACTTTCTGGTACAGCTGCAGAGCACAAACAAAATGGTATCACAGAAGAGCAACTAGCACCTTGGAACCAGCTGTTTATGCTATTTTGTCATCTTTGCCTTAACCCTCTGAGTCCTGAATGAGAGTGGGGAACATTCTAGAATATGATTAGATGTGTTTATGAGCACTTACAGATTTCTGAGTTTGCACTAGAGGGTAATATAATGATAAATGGACCTGTATTCTACTCCCAGCTCTGCCACATTTTAGTTGTGTGACTTTGGGAAATCTATTTAACTTTTCAAAGTTTTATTTTTCTCATCTTCAGAATGGCTATCATAATATTTACCTCAGAGAATTGTGAAAATGAAGCAAGATAAATTATGTTAAAGTATTTGACATAGCATGGCCACATCATAGATGCTGAATAGATGTTAGCCATTGTGAGATTGCAATTTATTTCAGGTCACATCTTATTTTTCTGCCTTGCTCTACCAACCTACTATGGTGATAGGCACAAAGAATATTTGATAAGTGATGGTTCTTCCTCAGCATTCTCTAATATCTTAGCACCTACTGTGTGTCAGTACTTTCACCTGTGTTTTGATACTTCTTCCCTAAACCTGTGGAATTATGTCATTACTGCCATATTCTAGATGGGAAACTGACAGGCAGACAGGCTCAGGAAACTGTTCAAGGTCAAGACAATTAGTGGTAGAACTAGGGTTCAGTGGTAAGTCTTCAAACTTTATGTCCTGAATTCTTTACAGAGACACTTCTGAAATCAAACAAACAAAAAAACCCCAACCCCAACAACAACAACAGATAACAGAACTAAATCAAAAAGGGTGAGAATGTGCTGGAGTATCATATTGTGTGCTCCATGGAAAGCCAGTCTGCAAGAGTAGACCCAGAGGGAGCTCACGGTCAGTGAACCCATCATGCCATTCGCAGAAAAATGGATGGAGCTGGAAGGGATCATGCTCAGTGAAATAAGCCAGAAAAAAAAAAAAGAAAAATACACAATGGTTTCTCTTATTGGAGGAATGTACAGGATCCAACTAGGGGATAAGTAGGGGTGGGGAAGTTATCATAATAAAGTGAAAATCAAAATTGACAAGCAACTATAAACCAGAGACATTCTGCAGGGGAGCAGAAGGGAGTAGGATCAAAACGGGTGGGAAGAGCACAAGGGACTATGGTGATGGTGCACTGGTGAATTGGTGGTGGGAATTTCACAGGCACTATAATGGGATGAGAAAGCATGCATTGTGCAAAAATGAAAAATGATGTAAAATATATAAAATAAAATAATAATAATAATTTAAAAAAGAAGAAGCTTTAGAGGTGCTGCCAGTTTTCAAATGGCCAATTTCTTGTGATGGGGCAGGGGAGGTGTGGAGCCTATTGAAATTATAATTTTGTCTTTCCAATCCACAGAAAGTGTGTGAACTGTAATCTGTTATTTCAAGCCACCCTCATCCACATCTCAGTGTTTCATAGGATCCCACAGAATTTCAAAAAAAGAAAGTGTACAGGAAACTGCACAAGCTGTGCTGCGCCTTTACCGGCACGTTGCCGGGAACTGCACACTTTGCTAAGAAAGCAACTTTTAGAGAGTAGGCTTGTTTCCCTACCCTTTAGCTCCATGCAAAGTAGAAGAGTTGTTTTTTTTTTTAAGTTAGATATTGTGGTTTCTGTAATGTGAATGGAATTGATGAAAAAGGCCCTGCCCCCTCCCCCATCCCACAAACTTCTTCAAAACAAAATCAAAGGGGGACAAAGGACAAAGAAAAATGCTTGGATTTACCTGGGACGACTGTTGGTGCCTGGACTCTGGTCGCTGCGAGGACTCTTTTTTAAAGATTTATTTATTTATGCATACAAGAACTGGGGTACAGGCCAGAGGTGTGGGCAGTGAGAGTATTCACCAGAGACAGAGTGGGGAACCGAAGAGGCGGATATACAGCAATGCACTGCTCAGGGGAGCAACTGGGCTAGATGGGAGAGGTCTGCTGCACCATGTGGTCAGCATCCCAGCCGTGGATCCAGCCCATGCTGCAGTAGCTGCAGACAACTTCATAGTGCTGCATCTCAGCCTTTAAAGAAGAGGAAGCTGGACGCCTGGCGATAGTGCCTGCAGCACAGCTCACAAGGAAGGGAAGAGCCAGGCCAAATCTGAGTGGGCTTGAAAGACCCCAAGGTGCAGACCACAGTCCTTTGCTTGAGGGTCTCTTGCTGCAGAGGCCTTCACTTCTAAATGTCTCTACCTTTTTCCCCAAGAAAAGCAAAATAACCTTGCATTTTGCTTCCCAGTTTGCTCCAACTGGAATATATAGTGACAGCATATCTTTTGCTTTTGGGTGGCTTTGGAAAAAGCAGATAGTTTAGTATCTCTAAAGTTTGTTTGATTCTTTCTAAGCCACTCTACACTTTTCTGGTGGGAAGCAAATTTGGCTGGTATTAAACCCCATTCTCTTTTGCCTCTTGGGATATTGTCCAGATTACCATTCATTTGGGGGGGGGGGAGGATTCTCTGCAAATTTGACCAGTTTACTGGTAATGCTAATATGATGGGGGTGTGGAAGAGAGCTTGATAGCATATACTGGGACTGATAATAAGAATTCTCATTATAAGTGAGATTAGGAGGGGTCTCCCTGGTGGCACAAGGGGTTAAGGTGCAGCACTATGAATCTATCCATAGCCATTGCAGCACAAGTTTGATCCTCAACCAGGGAGCTACCCACATGGGGCAGCAGACCTCTCCTAACTCGCCCACTGCTCCCTTCACCAGTGTATTTCAGTAAATCTGCCTGTTCTATTCTCCACTCTGTCTCTGGTGAATCTCCTCATCCCCCACACCTCTTGCCTGTATTCCAGTTCTTGTATGTATAAATAAACAAATCTTTAAAAAAAATAAGCGAGATTAGAAAAATGAAGTTTTTATTTCTCCTGTGGCTATGACAACATAAAGACACCCCTCCTGAATGTTAGTGTTGCTCTTAATGTTAGTACTGAAATTGTTTTACCCAGACTATTGCATGGGGAATTTTTGCCATGATAAGTCATGAAAACTACTTTTTGAAGATTATGGAAAGATGAACAATAGTTCAAATCTCCATTAGTGTGACCAACCATTTGGTTTGCTTGAGCCTGAGGGGGTTTCCTGGGATTGGGGATTTTCAGTATTAAAATCAGGATAGTCCCAGACAAAGAAGGCCATTTGGTCATCCTATCATTGGAAGACAGCTGGGCATAGAGCACTGAACTGAAAATTAGGAAACCTGATATTAAGTATTGGCTGTTTAACTGACCAGCTGTGTGGCCTTGGGTAACCTTTCTAAGCTGCAGTTTCCTTAGCTTCAAAATGGAAGTTCTGCCTGTATGGTCCATGGGGTTCCTTCCTGCTTCAATAGCCCATGATTTTAGGACTATTTACAGTGACTAAAAATGGGAACAAAATTATAAAGAATTCATATAATGTCTTAAAAAGGTTGCAATTTCCAGCTTGGATAGAGAAATCTGGAAATGCCTTCATTTCTGTGATTCAAACAGCCCCATGTGCTACTGCATCTTCCTGCAATCATCTCCAAGAGTTCAAAGCAAGGACACTCATCTCAGCACCCCTGTGCCTCCCAGACTATTTACTGACACTCTCCTCTGTCCTTGGACTTCTGTCTCACTGCTGTGACCTTCATTCTCTCTCTCATCACTTTCCACTTGGATTTACTTGGCTTCTGCTGATTTTTCAAAATATTACAACTGCATTATATATATACTTAATAGTTTAAACTTTGTATTCATTATATGAGCCTTTCTTCACCACTCCCAACTAATTGGACCTACTGAGGACCTACCATTCCCAACTAATTTTGACCTACTTTTTTACGATGTGTCTACGTGTAACTATAAATAAAAAATTGTAGTTATGTGCTAAATTTGAACAAATATTCTCATCATAGTAGGAAAAATTCACATACTTTATTAATCATAGTCTTGTTAATACTTTTCTCATTAATTCTAATTTGTAACTTTAAAATGAACTCTTCTGTTATTTTGAACAAAATACCTCATGGAGTTTCTATTTGTTTTAAAATTTTTCTTTTGAACTTACACTTTTCCTATTTTGATGTGGCCTATATAACAACAGAACAAGATAATTAAATATAAAATTAGAACAGAGAACATCTATAGCAACAGATTAAGGAAATGTCACTTGGCACTTAAAATAAAATTATAGTTTTTAATAATAGTCATAATGGGAGCTAGCCATAATGGGATGCCTACTATGCCCAGCGCTTACACTTTTTCATAAATTATGTCATTGTATCTTAACAGCTAAGTCACAAAGGGAAACACTTGAGTCACACAGCTCTCATTGCCTGATCAAAGAAAATATATACAGTATGTTGGTTTGTAGAGGACAACTTTTTCCTGAACTAAATTAAAGGCACAGTTTTATTCCGAGTGTACTTTCCTGGTACAGTTTGGATAGTATGCAGAAAACTTTTTTTCCAATTATGATTTTGCAAAAGCCACAAACACTGTTCACAAGAGAACTTCTTGCTTTGCCCTATAAAAGCTTAAGTTATGACATAAAATTGTAACCCAGTCAAATTTTAAATGTTAATTAAGGGTTGAGTAATTTTCTTTTTTGATAATCTTTATTAATTTTGGGATAGAATTAGTGAAGGTGGAGTAAAGAATTCATATGCCCATTTGAACATTCTTTTTAATATCAAATGATTTGATTACACTATTGTGAGTTTCAAGGACACAGTTAGATAATGATCAATCTTTCAAAAGAAGGCAGCTGTTCTGTGCTTTCTGAGGTTAACCTAGGTCCATATATTTCATGTATTAAATATGTAGGCAGCAAAGTGAGTATTTTGTTTTTATATGAACTCAAACCTTATTTTCTCTTGGGCACAGAGCCTACCCACTAGCACCTGGGCAGGGATTATGGAAAGACCTGTAGTATAGGTGGTGGTTTTCCTAAAGAAGAATTTAAAATCTGAAGCACTTGTACAGCCACTTGGCAGAGATCCTAGGGTTCTGTGCATTATAACAAGGATGATTTGCATTTAGCATAAAATAATTTTAAAGGCATTTGTTACCAATAGAGCATCTTGTACATGAAGAACTATATCCTGATGAGTTAGAGAGAATGAAATTAACTGTAAAAGGCATTTCCTTATAGTTGACAGAATTGATGCATTGTGTGGAGTTACTTTAAATTGATGGAGTTAATTGAAATGTAATTAATATTGGGAAATGCCATTCAATTCAATGAGTTTGCATTTATGCTTGATACTTGATACTGATTTGCATTTCCTGAAAGTAAGTAGGAAGTGGATTGATTTTATATGATAATTAAAACATGTTACCAGAATTTAAAAAAAAGTAAGAAGTATATTTTCCTGAAGTACATGTGTTAGGGGTGGGGAGAGGGATTGGGGTAAATTGTGTAGTCTGTGTATCTGTAGCTATACCAAGCTGTTTGCTGTAAATTATAAGACAGGGAAGGAATTAAGACTTAATCCCAGTTAACATAATTTGTATTGATGTTTACATGTACTACAAATATATTCTTGTTGATTCTGATTTTCACTTTAAAATCAAGGTAGAGTTGCCTCTAATATCATGACTCTTCCAGATTTTATATCCATTGGATTACTGTTTATCATCATCATCTACATCAACAAATCTGAATGACACTTGCAGTTTTCCAGTCACTCAATTAAATGCTTTACACATATAAACACATTTGATCTTATATACCTAATTATAAAAGGTATGTATTTTTATTATTATCTAATTTAACAGAGAGCAAACTGAAGAATAGCTATATTAACACAGCCAGTAACTGGAGAATTCTGTATTCAAACCCAGGCAATCTGTCCCTCGAGTCTGCCCATAATCACTAGATAATATTGCTGCTGTCATTGGTGGGGACTTAAATGGTCTTAAATTGTTTTGATCTGGTAGTTCATGGAGATAAAACACTCTAGAAAAATTATCACAATGAGAAAATTATGAATAAAACCCCTTTACTCCTCATAAAGTTATTCCTTTTGGAAAAAAATTGTGGTCCTAAAATTTGTTTAGAATTAATCTACCATACTGAATTTGATAAGAATGTCTCCTGGTCTAATATGCTTATTGTTTTGAACAGATAAAGACATTTTCATTAGGAAGAAATAAACTCAATTTCGTACTCTTCCTAAGGGGTCTATACCTCTAGAGCTAATTAGAGTACATAATTTTCAAAAGTTGGATTTACTTAATACAAATCCTTAAGAGATTTCTTGATAAGAGATCTTCTCCTGTGGTCGTCATTTCTAATAGCGATTGATTGATCAGATTTTAGAGTGAATGGAGTTCCAGGCCCCCAGCTGGGCCAGTTCCTGGAACCCACAAAATGCAGAGATTATGATGGCTGAGTGAAGTGACTTGTCCAGTCATCGATGGAGACAGACACTTCCACATTGCTTTCACAAAAGTCACCCAATGTCTCAGAACCTGCACTTAATTGCTCCTTACAGCTGAGCCCAAAACCTCCCACTGGGGTCTTTTGTAATTATTGCACTCTAGAAATCTTTTTTTTTTTTTAACTGAAAGAAATTGTAGGTTAAAAGATCTTTTGGAAATACCAAGTAAAATCAACATTTGCTAAGTTTTAGACAATCAGTATTTATTAAACCAAGACAAATGTTGGCAAATTTTCTTTTTCCCTTTCCTAAATTATAGTATAATAAATTGGATCTAAGCTTATCTATGATCAAAAGTATATATGAAAAGGAAATTTCTCCCAAAAGACAGGGTGAGTTAAGTACTATCAAATCAAGTACAGTTGATTAATTAAACAGTGGGAAAATTCTCTCTTGACTTAACCTTCATATTTTTGTAATAAATAATAAGACAGTTTGAAATTATTAGAGATGTATTATGCCATCAACAATTTCAATACCAAAGCACTCCTTCTTTCTGCCCTCAACTCCCAGATGACTAAATATATTTGCAAGTTGTTCACAGCAGGTAAAGGACGTTCTTGGAGTCCAAGCATGTTAGCTACATGTGCTAATATTCTTTTGGTTGACCCACCAAGGATTCTTGGTAAAAAATTCATGATATTTTTGAAACAGAAAGAAATGATATCTCATGGGTTGGGAAAGAGAGATTATTTGTGGTGTGGTGTGGTGTCATAAGAAAGCTGATGCTTCTTTCCATTATTTTCTTGAAACAAGATTCAGTCATTTATTCTTTCAAATACATTTATTGAGTCTATATTATGTGCTAGGTACACTGTTTGTATAAGATTGTTTTGAAATTACCAATGGGTAGAAGAAATTAATAGATTACAATGATAGGACAATTTAAATGCAAAGTCTTATGTAGTTCTTCTGATGTCAATAATTCATATACATTAAACACTTTATTTTCTGTGTTTGATCACATGAAAATTAAACATATTTGGCTACCTTTTCTATTTCCTTTCAGCATATCCTCAACATGTTTGCAGGTAGAAAAGCCCAAGACAGAAAATATTTGTGACTCAGCCTTTTGAACTCATAACTGAAAACAATAAAAAAGCCTATCTGAAAAGTTCATAGATGTCATATTTTCTATTATGGAAGTACCTGGATAAATATACAAATTTGGCTTTTTTTTCCTGCTTTTAGTTTTTCATGTCAAGGCGATCTTCTGACATATATACAAAGGGCTCTCAAACCATTATGAAATAGGTCATGTTTCCTGAAGGCACCACAGAAAGATTATGGTATATAAATTTGCTTACTGCTTTTGCATTTATTTATACAAAAATGTATGTTTACTCAATTTATACCAGCATGCTTAAGCACACAGCATAAAATGAAAAGGTACATTTTGGTTTTCAAGGGATTCACATTTCACCTAGGCACAATCAAGTTCAGAGTCAGACAGGTGAATGAACAATTAAGATATATATGGAATCTTAGAGCAAGAAAGCACCTATATTTGAAATTATCGATGCTATAGAAAAAAAACATATTACTTTCAATTAAGTAGTGCAATTTGGGATTAATTATTTGTGCCAAAGCGCAAGACAGTTTCATTTTCATTAATACCAGAATTTAAATCATAAAGTTTCACTTAGAGTAAGAAATAAACAAAAAAGTAATATGCCATTGGCTTCTCTATTTTGGTCTCTGACATCAAAGACTTTGTGGGGAGGGTGTGTGAATGTGTAATGCAGTGTCCATGTATTATGCTTTTCAATTTTTGAAACCAAAGTACTCAATCAGCATTAATTAGGAGACATTGTGCTGTAATTTCCAAGTGCATGTACAATGGGTAGTCTTCTAAATTGTGTGCAATTTTCCTTTTCTTTTGAATGTCCACATAGAGTTTTCACTATTATATATTAAATTGGGAGGCAGTTGTTTTCACATTCTGGGCATCCAAACATTAGTTTTTTTATATTTCTGTGTCAGACACAAAGTAAGCCTACTTCTGGAAAACTTAATCCTGTTCTCCCCATAGCACACACTTTGTGGATCTCTGGTAACAAACTTGGAACTGTTTCTTCTGGTATTATAAATCATATCTAAGGGATTCTAAACCACATTTAATTACACATGACAGAAAAGCTTCATGTGCTAATGTTCTTCTGGTTGGCCCACCATGAATTCCTGCTAAAATTTTCATAAGCCTTGGAGACAATTCTCCAGAGTATCCCCCAGAGCATTTCCGGGATACCGATGATGCAAGAATTTACCATCCCATTGATGGGTGTCCCAGAGCACCCCAGGATGAACACTCCCATTCCCTGAAAGCTGCTCATGGACCATGATGCAACTATAAATGGCTGAAATGTGATGCAGCTTCCCCTGCAACTTCCTCCGACTCAACCTAATGGAGATTAAGATCCATTAAGAGCTCTTTGCTGCATGTGCAATTTCTATTGATCAGATTGACTCATTTCATTTTAGCCAATGATCCTATTACAAAAGCTGCCGCCTTCCAATGTTTTACTGGCACAGGGAAACCTACAAATGTTCTGTACTGTAACAGGCAGTATAGAGATGGGCATTGACTTGTGTTTCCCAGTGCCTGCAACACATCATATGTAGTATATAATTCTTATATGTTTGGAGAGTTATTATCATTCGTGTTCTTACTTAGGAATTTAGTAACTTAGAAACTTACTTGACTTTGGGAGGAGTATTACTTATGAACTTCCTGGCTCAGAGCTTAAAAATCTAATGGTTTGTTTTTAATAATAAACATTTGATTGTGAAACTATGCTAACCACAATATAGGTGTAGGCAGAGTTCATTACAGGCATCTTGTGGCTTGGAAATGAGGTTTCCCTGAATTGGAAACCTACGAGGAAAGCAGATAAAGAAAACCTTTTTTTTTTTTTTATAATGATATACTGTATTAAATTAAGCTATCTTTGCTTGTGAAAGGTAGTGTTAAGCTAGTGTCATACATTATTGTTCCAGTGGCCAACACTAAGTGGAATCATAGATTTTTAAAAGATATAAAGGGATCAGCTAGAAAGAGGTTTTGGCAAAGGAGAAAGGAAGTACAGGTCACAGGGCAACCATGCTGAGTAAAGACTTTCTTTTCCTAATTACATCACTATATTCTATGACCTGAATGACTTGCTTATGTTCTTTTATATTCCCCAAACATTTCACACACGCATAATAAATATTTATTGAGCACTTATTATGTACAAAAATATTTAACATATTGTGACATCACTTTAAGGAGTCAGATGAATGTATCAAGAAGATGTGGTGTATATACACAATGGAATACTACTCAGTGATCAGAAAAGATAAACTCATGCCATTTGAAGCAACATGGATGATGCTGGAAGGGTTTATGCTAAGTGAAATGAGCCTGAAGAAAAAGATAAATATTGGATGGTTTCATTTATATGTGGAATATAGAGAAAATAACAAAAGAACGAAACTTGCAAGATCTGAGGCAGACATAGATGTAGGCAGACATAGATGTAGGCAGACATCAGGGGAGGGAGAGGGATCAAAACAAGGGAGGGAAGAGCATAAGGGACTGTGGTGATGTATCACAGATGCAATGGTGATGGGAGATCTAAGGGGATTACACCTGAGGGGAGAAATCAAATAGTGCCCAAAAAATGAACAATGGTATAAGAAAATAAGCACATTTAATTAAAAAAGAAAAATAAAGAAGTCAGTCAACTTTATATTACTTCTAGCTCCATATTTTTTAGATGAAGACTTAGAGACACAGGGAGGTCATAAAATTAGACCAAGGTCTTGACCTAGAAATGGCACAGTCTGTTTTCAAACTCAAGTCTGACTGTTCCAATTTTTAGTATATGTGCTGCCGAAGCGAGCACAAGTCTGACTGTTCCAAAGACAAATTTTGTTTTCTTTTGTTTCTAAAGCATCTCCACACTTTCTTCACAAGCTGGATTCTCTCCACAGCCTTGATCAGTGGGGAAGGTGTTATTATGAACTCTAAAGCTCAGCAGAGATAAAAATACCCATCCTGGATATCACAACTGGATGGTGGCAAGACCACGATTAGAACTCACATTCCTGACACTCTGTACCACCTTTCATGCAGTGCAGAGTTGTGCATCTTTTTATGCTATTCAATAATCATGGAAGTTGATTTCTGGAGTGAAATTCATTTTCAGTGGCTGGAATTCTAGTTTTAACTTTATGAGTTTTATCTTTCTCATCTTTAATTCTTTGTCATGTCATAAGCTATGTTACTTAATAGCTTCAACAACAAGATAGATGTAGTCCACCGTATTAGATCTAAGTTAAGGAAAAGAATGAGGCGACAGCACACCTTAAAGTAAATAGCCCTGACTTAGTTTGAAGCAGTAGGAATTCTTGAATTACTTTTCATGGTCAGATAACTCCAGATGTAGATTTGGGTTGGAGTCTATAAGATAATAAAGTATCTATTAAATTTATTTGCCAAAATCACATTTTGAATTTGTTTTCCCTTTGGTGAAATTCAGTGGACTGCTTTTGGGAAGCCGTGAACTGCTTTTTTTTTTTTTTTTTGATAAAGCAGTTATTTCAATTATACGAAGCTAGGCAAGCACATGTTATGTTTTGTACAAATGTATTTTACTTTGGAGGTGAATTAAAGTTACAGCAGGTGCTTTTTATTAAAAGCTACAAGGGCATTTGGGTTTTAATCAAAGTTTTCTGAGAAACACAGGATAAAATGCTCCTCAGCATGTTGTCAAGCAGGAAATAATATAGCGGCTATCAGGTCTCACAGTCTCACGGTAAGATTCTCAGTATGCCTCAATCCTAACTTTTCATGCTTCAAGATTCTACCTACACTGTGTCACACATAGGCTTGAAAAGTGATTTAAAATTATAAGGAGACTATAAATCTTGCTTCATATATTGAAAAATTCAGATATTTTCTGGCAGATATACATCTCCAAGGAATAATTGATTCCAAATAGAACCAAGCAATGATTTGGTTTGGGAAATACATCAAAAGCAGCAAAGCATTTTTCTTATAAACAGTAATTGACTGACCTAAGGTATGTTAAATTTCTTAGAGCATTTTAAATGTGCCTTTTGTATTTGTTGACTATAATCAAGAGTATAACTTGCTTATTTTCTCATGCATGTATAATATTTCAAGATAGGTATTGAAGAATATATATTTTTAGAACACAATATTTGGGCTCCTGAGAGTGATTCTAAATGACCATGTCTCATTTCTTTGAAAGTAAGATTAAAAGAAAGGTATTTCCTCATCTGGTATATGTTCCGAAGAAGCACAATCTCAGAACCAAGAAATATACTTCAGTGATGTGGGACATATAGGTTTATGCATTACATGGTACATTAAAAGATGAAAATTTTGGCAGTGCAACTGTAAAGCAGCTTATTTTTATCCCCACTGCCCCGTCAGATGAATTCTGTGAGCTACTCCTTTTATGCCCCTGGATGAAATTCTGTGGAGGCCCATTAGTTTTCCTGGATTCTTTATTTTTGCCCTTTTTTTTTTTTTAATGCTGTTGAGCAGCACTGGACCACAACACTGTACATTACCCTGAGTTACAGGATCACAGCCCTCCAGACGCAGCCACTGCACCCTATCCACCACCAAGGCACCGTAGTTCTCTACCACAGTACATGGGGTCCCCTCCACCCTCTAGTGTCTTCTTTTACCACTGTGCAAGCAGTCTTTTTAGAAGGCTAAGTCATCCAACACTAGTAGCCTGATTGTACTTGGTTCTACACTGAAATAGGTACATAATCTAATTTGATTGCAAGTTCTTTTTTGGAAGTAAAACTTTGGACCTACTCTCTCAAGACTTGAAAGGTTGGATAAGAAAAAAAAAAATATGGAGATTTTCCATAAAGAAGTCCATCTATCCACTCATTTGGATACTCTAAGATCTATTTTGGGACTAAGACAGTCTCATGTGAATTGAATGTTTGCAGATAAAATTTTACTAAACTGCATGTCAGCATTATATCATTGACCTACATTGAAGAATGTCACAAAAAGATGGGGCCTCCCTGGTGGCGCAAGGGGTTAGGATGCAACTTGTGAAGCAATCCGTAGCCACTGCAGCATGAGTTCGATCCCCGGCCAGGCAACTACCCACATGGCACAGCAGACCTCTCCTGACTCACCCACTGCTCCCCTCAGCAGTGTATTTTGGTCAATCTGCTTGTCTGCTTGTTCTGTTCTTTGGTGGATCCTCCCCCAACCCCCCATGCCTCTGGCCTATACCCCAGTTCTTGTTTGCATAGATAAATAAATCTTTAAAAAAAAAGACACTGCTTTGATCCACTGTGTTTAAGAATATTGTTAATGCAATTGGTTACCCTATTACTCAGTAACATCTTTTTGGGAATCTAGGTGAGGTATTTTTCTAAGCTTAATTTTTCTAAGCATTTGATTTATTTTTGTCCTGTGGGCATACTTTGCCCTTGTGTTTCAGGTCAGTTGTGTCTCCCCCTCCACCCCCAATTCACCTATTAAAGTCTAGGCTTCCAGTACCTCAGAATGTGTCGATGATAATAATCAGAGATTATTACATTTAAATGAAGTCATTAACATGGCTCTAACCAAATATGACTGATGTCCTTAGAAGAAGAGGAAATGATACACAGAAAGGCAATGAGGAGAGCATGTGAAGACACAGAAATCATGGCCATTGATAAGGAAAAGAAAGAGCCACATAACCAAACACTTTAGTCAACACCTTGATCTTGCACTTCCAGCCTCAAGAATAAATTTCTGTTGCTTAAGCCACCCAGTCTGTGGTACTTTCTATGGTTGTCTGTGCAAAGGAAATATCTTGTATTGGCTGTTTGAAAGCTACTTTCATGAACCTTACCTAATACATGCAGAAGGTTTTATAGCATTCCTTCTGATTTCATCTATTTTTTTTCCTTTTCTTAGTTGTGCTTTCCCTATTTTTATTTTAATATATTTTCTTACATCGTTGTTAATGTTTGTACATTAGTTAATTTCTCCCCTGAGGTGTAGTCCCTGTTGTTCTCCCACCACCATAGCCCCGTGATCCATCACCACAGTCCCTTGTGCTCTTCTTCCCTGTCCTGCTTTAACCTTCATTCTTGCCCCACCCCCCCTGCTGTATGCCTCAGGTCAGTAGTCAGCATGCAAGACTTGTCTTTATTGGCTTCTCTTCATCTTTCTTGCTGCAGCCATCTTTCTTGTGCACCATATTGCATTTACCATTCCCTTCTGTGCTGCTTGCTGCTTTTATTCTACAGCTGGCTGGGAAGGGGGACTGGAGATGCCCTGTTCTTCCCAGGGCCTCAGAGAGAGGCAGGCTGAGTCTCCAGGCTTGGGGTGATCTGAATTTGCATTCCCCCCCTTTCTTCCCTGTGTGGACAGAGCACCTAGAATCAACCCTGACTCTTGAATCCCAGCTAAATACTCATAGTTTCTGCTTGGTGGCAACTATGCCTGTTGCTGGTATCTGCTCTGAAGTTGACTTATATAACTGCTTTCTTGACAGTTATATGCTCAATCCCCTGCCAGGTATCCTTCTGCTTGGAGCTTCTACTTCTTCTGAGGGTGCAATATCCTCAGGGCTGTTCCTTTTACTGTGGGAAAATATTTTTTTTGGCGTGTCTTGGATAGCAGTTTCTTAATTGACTATGTTTTTTCATTAAAGCTTTTATCTCTTTCTGGTTTTTCAGGAAATTCTCAGTTTCTGATTTGTGCATTTACTGTCTGGTTTCAAACACACATAGTTAGTTTTTATAAAATTTAGACATATAATTGAATACATATTTAAATTTTGTTTTACCTAATTCACATCTATTTATAAATACATAAAAATATTTATATAGTTAAATTTATTTGAAAAATATTTCCATAATTTTAAGTGTTTATCAGGGGAGGGGTAGATTGTGGGGTATAATTCATGCACCATTATGAAATGGAAATTTACTTACCTTTCCTATTGTGTCTTATGTATTATTTGTGAATTACCTTACTTTCCTTTTGAAATGAGGTTGTTGATTCATTCACATCTAAGTAATACAGCAGGCCATATGCATGACTTGAACTAGATTTATTTACCTATCTATATCTGCTTCCTTAAACAAAACATCTGAGATTCCTAAGATCTCACCAGATATAAGTAAAATCTAAGGAAAACTTAGATTTTTGCATTTATCTTAAGTCCCATCTTGCTTTGGTGACACACGCAAAAAAACATTCCTCCATGAAAATGTTGAAAAAGTATGGTAAATTTCTCTTCCAGGATGTAATTCTCAGTAGATTATCAAAATCTCTCTAATATCCTCCTTAGATATCTTTCCCACTAAAAATCTAATCTCACTCAGTATGGTTGTTGTTCACCCCAGATATCTTCCCCATCTCTTTTTCAAAACTCTTGCTCACTTCTACACATCTTTTCCTTCTGTCTTCCTTTTTTATTTTTATTTTTATTTTATTTTTCATGATGCTCTTTCTAGTTAGTGACCAAGTTCCCCTCTCTTAACCTATAACACTTATCAGCACAACAGACTGAATCTTCTTTAGAAGAAAGATGAAGGGAATTGTTTATTATCTCTGTTCCTGTCAAGCATCATGCTAAAATTCCTATGGAATTCCTATGGAATAGAGTGCAATGTATGTGCTTTGTCAGAAGTTTTGTTTTCAATGGGAAATATACAGTGAGACAGGATAAAATTGAGCTTCCTTTGCTGCCCTGGGAACAATTTGTATGAAGAGGCATTTAGAATCTGTCTAATGATTTTGCTCTCAGACTCTAACTGGAAGCAAGTATGCAACCAAGACAACAATTTACAACTGGAGACATTAATTCAGATTCTTGGTGTGATCTACGTAGATGACATCCCTGTTGACAAGTGAGGATACCTAACTCACCTGCTTGCTATCATGATGATGCGAATTAAGATTCTTGAGTGGAAATATAAAGCAATAGTTAAAGGGTAGAGACTTGGTGTCTCTCAGAGCTGTGTTCCAGTCCTGACTCTTCACTTACTTCATGAAAGACCTTGGGGAAGTTGCTTAATTGTGATGATGTTCATCTTCTTCATCTGTAACAAAGGGGTAAGAATTATACCTCCCTTAAAGCATTATTGACACATTAAATAATGTAACATGCATGAAGAACAATTGAGGTAACTTTGGGTCCACAATCGCCTTTGCAGAGCCTGCATGATCAGAGCCCTGATGGAGTCCAACCCCCGCCCCCTTCACAACTCCCGCTATGCACTCAACACACCAGCTACATTTAATAGTGTGCTGTGCAAGGAAGGACTCGGTGCTATTTGCTTTTGAGAAATAAAGATGAAGAGACCTGGATCCTGGCCTGGAGTCATTAACATACTTCCAATCCTGGTGTTAAACATTAAACCAATGGTTAAACTGTTAGGAAAAGGAAAGGGAGATAGCTATTCATTTTGGTTGGCTAGGAAGTGGGTGAGAAGAAAAATAATCAGGCTCCCAAGGTCATTAAAACAGTTCTCTGCAAAATGGGATTTATTGGACAGAAAAGGGTGCAAAGAGATTGAAGAGAACCTGAGTCACAGTCAAGATGGAGGTCCCAGTGTAAACATGCTCCCCTTGTCCAAAGCAAATAAATTTCCATAGATATCCCAAGTAGTGATTTCACAAGGTGAGCAGACATTCTCCATATACTAGCTATGCAATTCTAACTTTATTTTAATAAATAGCAAAATGTTTCAGATTATGTCAGGTGGTGCTGAGCATTGAGGTCCTCATTATTCAGCTCCCAGCAAGTGTTCTAGGTTCTTTTTAGGTAAGATTCTCTTATCATCATGCAGTTATACCAGCATGGTGTCAGTGCTGGATGTTCTTAAGTGGAAGCATCATTTCTCTACCACTGGTGGGCAACTGTGTTAAGCTTTGTGGATACACTATTTATAAACATGACCATCTTTTACTTTAATACTTTAACTCATTTTCTGTCCTTCTCCTGATAAGGAATTCTCTTTCCACTACCTTTCTTTTCTAGATCAAATTAAAAAATATTTGGGTACATGCTCCCTTTCTTCCTAGTCTATTATTGGCCAGAGGCAATGAGTGTGTCTTGTCATCTTTGTCTCCCTAAAATCTCTCATAGTTATTAGAAACTCCATATGTGTTAACAGAATCAATTATCTAGAACAAAGATATGAGAGTTCTAAAGTCCTGATGAGGGAGGCCCAGGCTGGAAATTTTCAGAGATCTTTAGACACAGTATGATGAAGGCTTGATCTAGAGTGTTTGCAACGAGAGGAAAGGAATATTTTGTGCTATTTTGAATTCATGAAAATTTCATGTATCTACCATGGTCACCAGATCAACTATGAATTTTAGCTCTGATTTGATTCCTAAGCACAAAAAAAGAATAACCCATTTGTCTATTCATGTTGTCTGCCAGTTCCCTACTCATCTAGACTGAATGCTATTGCTCAGAGAACACCCACATATTAGATATTTGCTGAATTTCTAGACAATCTGGGGAACTATTAAGTAAATTATTTTGGATTAGTTCTGCTGAACATATTTGAACATGTATATTGTTGGAGTCAATCCTAGAGAAAAAATAATAGAATTCTTTCAGCCAACTTTGAAAGTGAAAATGACAGCATCGTCCCCCAGATCCCAGGATTGAAAAAAAAGGAAGTGACTGTTTTCCTGATCTGGTAGAATTGATACAAATAATGCTTGCCATCTGTACTGTGTGATACTTCAAAAACTGTGATGCATCAGTTAAGATCCCAAATTTTTACTCTATTGCTAGAACTCAATTGTCATTTTTGTTTTATAAAGAATCCTGATTGTTCCGGTACAGTGAATATACTACAATAATACAAATTTGGTAAGAGAATCCTGAAGTTTCTAAACAATTAGTTAATGGCACAAGGATGGGAAATTTGAAGAATATCTTTTTCTTACAGTTTGTAATCTGAGGAGATGGAGTACAATGAAAACAGATTGTTATAGAACTATATAGATGCACTGAGTAAATCATGCACTTATCAAATTCATTTTAATGAAGTCTCCATAGTGAGAAAAGGTTTGTTGTTTTCTGTACTGTTCAGTTTTGTTTTCAAAATGAGACAAAATAGAAAAAAAGTTGGTAAAAAGGATTTATTCTCAAAAGTAAATTTAATATACTTTCTGTGATCAGAACAAAATAACTCGATTTTTTTCTACTTTTTGCTACATAATAAAAGCCAATATTCAAGATGTCCACAGTCATGTACTCTAGGATTTTCAAACACAAAAGATTTCAATATATCAATAGCATGCTTTTCTTAAAGAGGCAGGGAAAATAAACTCAAATTCAAATCAGAAAGATTCGGTAAGGCTTAACGGTAAAAGTTCTTTCTATTTAATAATTGTTAAACAGAACACCTCCCAGTTATTGTGATATTTTATTTCATGAATATTTCAATTAATAAAGTTTTCTTATTCCTAAGTATCACAAAGCAGCACAGTATGCATGCACATACACATATCGTATGTACATATTATATATTATATTCATCAAACATATTGGTAATTAGTGCTTTTGCTTTGGAAAACCTGATTTTCACTAGACTTGTGATGGTTTCTGTCTGGCACCCTTGCAAAGAACAATATAATGGTACCTATAAAACATATTTGTTCCTTATAGGTGGATGTGCCAATGACATGAAAGGAATGTTAATTCATTTGGGAAAGTTTTACTGCCTCCTCTGTGTCTGTCTCCGTTCTAGTTGCCAGAGACGCAGCTGTGATCATAGACCTTGTAGTCTAGTGGTTGTGCATTTGGTTGTTGGATAAATGCAACATGAATGCCACTACATCTGAGGAAGTCTAAGTAGGATGACGCTCCATCTCCAAAATCTGTACTTTGTTTCACATTTACAGCTGAAAGTTTGTCTGGCAAAACAAGTGAAGAAACATTGTGCAATGCTCATACAGAATGTGTGGAATGGGGATGTAGATAAATTATCACATCTAGTGACTTGCAGAAATAAAAACCTTCCTAATGTGCCTTTTAAAAAGCAATAGCACAGTAACAATTGCAGATAGAGGCCAACGGGCACAAAAACACCTCTTACCACAAAAACACATCTTCCATTAATAATAACACTTTAATTGTGACTAGATAAAGCTTTACTGTTTATGAAAGGCTTTCAGACACATGCTTCATTCTGTGAAGCAGTCAGGGAAGATGTTATCTCTATTTTATAATGGAGTCTAGAGACTGGGGCATCAGGGATTTTTTAAAGATCTCACAGTAACTAAGTTGTACAACTAAGACTAGGAGTTCAATTTTAAAGCAATTAATCTACTTTGATTTCCTGAGCACCTCAATATTATTACTTTCATAGACTTTGCTAGTTTATTTATTTATTTTTTCAGATTTATTTATTTATGCATACAAGAGCTGGGGTACAGGCCAGAGATGCAGGGGGTGAGAGGATTCACTAGAGACAGAGTGGGGAACAGAACGGGCAGACTGAATGAAATACACTGTTGAGGGGAGCACAGGGCGAGACAGGAGAGGTCTGCTGCACCATGGGTTGCTCCCTGGTTGGCCGGGGATTGATCTCGTGCTGCAGAGGCTGTGGATTGCTTCATAGAGCATTGCTTAACCCCTTGCACCTCCAGGGAGGGCCTGGCTTTGCTAGTTTAACATGGGAGTGTGATTCCTGGAGATTTTATTTTCTAAAATCATGATAAAGTAAAGGAATAGCCCATTCTTCTGTCTTGATACTGAGAATTCTAGACTCAAAGTCTTGAGCAATAACATAAAGAATGTACTGAGTTTTAGGAAGTTCTGGAGTTTAAATTTGAGAATGTGCCCAAGTTCTAAAGTATTTGATTCATTTATTAACAAAAGAGGTGGCAGATAACATAAGATCAGGGTCATGAATTCTGAACTTATCCTGGTGAAATTCTAAAGTGAGCAATCATATAATAGCAATTTTCAAATTGACGTAATTTAATAGAGAATAAAATCAATACCTGGTCAGTGCTTTCTTTGCATCTCAAAACACTTGGATGGATAGCTGTTCATTGGGCCTGTGCCTAATATCAGGCAGCACATAATGGGGCAATGCAGCGTAATATTTCACCTGAAAGTTTTGGGGTAGAAATTAATGTTTAATTGGAGGCAGCAGTCATCAGCATCAGTTTATAAGAATATTTGACATTCACACGAGTGCACGCACACACACACACTCAGACACAAAGATCTTTGAATCTAAGAACACTTCAAGGAAAAGATTTAGAGTGAATTTTCTCAACAATGACTCCCTCATAAATATGATCATCTGGAATCTATGTTTGAGTGAATTTAACTCACTTTTGTCCCCACCCACGGAATTCGAGAGGCACGGAAGAGGGGCTGGGGATGAGATGAGAGGCTGACACACTTGATGAGAAGCTGCAAAAAAGGGACTTTATTTCCTCTCCGCCTACCCTTAAGTACCTTATGCTGCGCCTGCGCTTTGCCTGTTCCGCATGCTTGGACTGTGTGGCTTTCTCTGATTGGCCCTAGTGTCTCGTGTGCATCTTTTACTGGCTGCCTGTTAACTATATGCATTTCAAGTTACGCAATAGCCTGCCGCGACCCTGGACACACTTTTAAAGGAGTGTATATACAGTAGCTGTGTAGGGCATTATTGTGAGGTTGTTTCAGACTATCCCATGACTTTGACTATCACATAACTTTACAGACTGAAATTAAAGAAGCTCTCAGAAAATAAAGTTGAGCTACCGTTGATTCTTTTTCCTATAAAGAGAGGAGATCCATTCACATCAAATTACCACCAATGGTATGTCTATTTTGAAGTCTGAAAATGCGTACAGAACTGCCATTGCTTTTAGAGGAGTATTTCATGTCATTTCTTGGTTTTACAAATGCTTTACTATTTTTAAAAGACTTCACAATTTTATCATTCATTTTCTATAAATACCCTGTCTGTGTTGGGGGGGTATTACAATTCTCGTTTATAGGAGAAGACGAACTCAGAAAAGATAAATATTAGGGCCAAGGCCAAAATCTTCTGAAATTCAGATTTTTGTATTGCAAATTCAGCGCTTATCCCTTTAAGCCTTAGCTTTTAATTATAGAAACATCCCCTTTCCTCCAAATTAGGTGCTACTATGTCAAGCTGGGGGAGGGATTAAAATTGCTACTGGGAAAACCAGGAACTGCTAAGCAGGAAGTCTAGAATGTGACAACTTTGACCTCAACATTAATTATGCATCAAATAGTAATATGTGGGTCAATGAGAGAACCAAAGTATTTATAAGTGATGTAACATTGACTGTAATAGCTGATTTTGGGTCCTGGTAGAGATATCTTCACTTAGAAATTATTTTCATGGGAATTGGTTCTCAGTTTGACCTATACCTCCAGGGAGATGGAAATTTGTGTGGTTTTCAGAAGACCTAGGATATTGTGTATTTTCAAATGCCTTTTCAAATCTGGTGGGAGAAGCTCAATGGCTCCAAAGTGAGTCTTATGCCAAGGTGCTGTGTAGAAATACAAACACAAGTTTGCTGACAATCCCTAGGTAATAGTTTTCTGTTATCTATGTTTCGGTTATTGTTCAAATAAACTTATGTGATACACAGTTTGATAAACAGTCTGCTTATAATTCAACATGACTTTTCCTTTGACTATAAATTAGGGCAAAGATATTTCAAGTTGAGTTGTATAAGCAAATATTTATGAAATGTACTGAATCATATTAAGCCTAACTTTTTACCTCACTGTGAAATTTGTCTACACAGAAACAAAGATATTAAGAAGTAGCAAAACCAATGGTTTGTGAACGTTTGCTTCCATTGAGAAGATATTCCTCAATATGGCAGAAGCAAACATTTGAACTAGAGAGAAAGACCAAGAAAAAGGGAAAAAATGATTCTTTGCTACCCTCATAAAAACACAGTCTGTCTTTTAGACTAAATCTATTTTATATATATTTTACAACTTGTCAAGATATGCTAAACACATGAGACAAAGCCAGTTTTTCTGCTTAAAATATATGGTTTATTTTTCTTTACATCCTTTATGTCATAGCTAAGATTTATTATAGGAAAGGACACAGAATAAAATCAGCAAAGCAAAAGGTGCATATGGAGATATCAAGAGGAAATCTGCACAACCTTCCAGAAGTCTTTTTTTTTTAAGATTTATTTATTTATGCATACAAGAGATGGGATACAAGCCAGAGGTGTGGGGGAGGCGGTGACATGATTCACAAGAAACAGAGTGGGGAACAGAACAGGCAGACAGACTGAAATACACTGCTGAGGGGAGCAGCAGCCGAGTCAGGAGAGTTCTCCTGTGCCATGTGGGTTGCCCTCTGGCTGCCCGGGGATCGAACTTGTACTGCAGAGGCTGCAGACAGCTTCATAGGTTGCAACTTAACCCCTTGCACCACCAGGGAGGACCCCAGGAGTCTTCTTTCAGGGAAGCCACACAATTCATTCCTTCTTCAAAAACTCAGTGACAACACCTAAGTGTTGTCCATAATGACCCCTCCATCATGACCATCCACTGTGTCAGTGAAGGAAGAAGTGACTCCAGGTTCCTGCTAGTCTGATATCTTAGATTCCTAATCTATGAAATTTCTATTCTACTTTTAGGGTATCTGCTCATAGCTAATATAGCTGTCTCAACTGGAAAATTATTTCTTGTAATTTCTCTTGCTTCATGTATTCTAAGCCAACGTGTTCATTTTGTGTTGTGTCCTATGTCCATACCACATATGATAAGACTACAAATGAAGCAAAAGTTGATAGATTTATATAGCCAAAAATAGTGAGTCATCGACACCAAGAATATAACTAACTAGTCTTGATAGAAGGGGCTTCCAAATTCTAAACTGTCCTGAGCCAAAGATATGCTGATGCTAGAGGAAGACAACACAGGATCCAATCTCTTTCCAAAGAATACCCTACAGAGAGACAAAGCTTGTGCTCTCATTGTTGATTTCTTTTTTATCTGAAAAGATTGACTTATAACTTCAAGCAGTAGACTTCTGAATACTAGATGGAGCCAGTGAAGATGACTTGTTTTTTTACCTGGCAGGGGTCTGGTCCCTAGAAAATTTTATATTATGCTCATATACTAACCTAAAAAGAAATAAAGCAATACATTAATTACATAAAAATATGATTATTCATTAAATATATCATAAAATGTTCTAATTTGACAAAAATATGACAGCGATATAGAAATAAAGGATATGTGCTCATCTTACCTATAAACATTGATATCAAAGTCCAATATAAAATATTAACAAATAGAATTGCACAACATATTAAATGGAAACTGCCCACAAGCACTATTTTCATGAGACACCAACCAACACAATTCAAAAAGATAAAAGAATCAGAAGTCCAAAAATTTCAAATAAGAGGAGAAATTATCTGTAAATAATATTTTTATATTTATGGACAGTCTGAGTTAGTCATCAAAAATTCAATTTGGAACAATGTGGGAAATTACAAATTTGACTGCTTCCTTTTTAATATGAAAATCAATCATTTTCTAGAGTCCAGTCAACAAGAAAAACAATATAAAGAAAACATAGCACTTATAATATCATGCACAAAGATAAATACCTAGCCACAAACTTAACAGGAAATATGAAGCAATAAAATAAATTAAAAAATTATTTGGACATGTACCTTGAATAAATAAAACCTTAAATAGCCAAGTCCTATGGTAGCTCCATATTTAGTAGACTGAGGAAACTCCAGACAGCTTTCCATAGTGGTTGGACTAGTTTGCACTCCCACCAGCAATGTAGGAGAGTTACTCTTTCACCACATCCTTGCCAACATTTGTTGTTGCTTGTTTTTTTGATATGTGCCATTCTTACTGGTGTAAGATGATATCTCAACGTGGTTTTGATTTGCATTTCCCTGATGATAAAGGATGTTGAACATTTTTTTCATATGCATGTTGGCCATTTGCATTTCCTCTTTGGAGAAATGGCTTTTAAGTTCTTCTGCCCATTTTTTTTGACTGGATTGTTTATTTTGTTTTTGTTGAGCCCTGCGAGTTCTTTGTATATCTTTGTGATCAGTCCCTTATTACTTGAATGGAGTGCAAACATTTTTTCCCAATCAGTGGGGTATCTCTCTGTTTTGGTTAATGTCTTTTTGGCTGTACAGAAGCTTTTCAGTTTGATGTAATCCCAGGTGTTTATCTTTTCCTTATTTATCTTTGCTTTGGGCAATTCTACTCTTAGAGATCTACACAAAGGACACAAAAACAGTGATTCAAAAGACCACCTGTACCCTTTGTTTATTGCAGCACTGTTTATCATAGGTAAAACCTGGAAACAACCCAAATGCCCAAAAATAGATGACTGGATCAAGAAGATGTGATATATATATATACACAATGGAATATTATTCAGCAATCAAAAAAGATACACTCATGCCATGCGCAGCAACGTGGATGGAGCTAAAAGGAATTATGCTCAGTGAAATAAGGCAGAAGGGAAAAGAAAAATATCAGATGGTTTCACTTATAGCAGGAATATAGGGGAACTCAAAATAAGACATCAGTGTAAAAAAAAATAACCATACAAAACACAACAAAGCAAAAACCGACAATTATAAATCAGAGACATACTGCAGGGGAGGAGGAGGTAGAGAGATCAGAGGGAGGGAGGGAGGAGCACAGGGGACTGTGGTGAAGTGCACAGGTGCATTGGTGAAGGAAACTCTATGGGGACTACACCTGAGGGGATGGGGGGAAGCAAATATTGTTTAAAAATGAACAGTGATGTAAAAAATTTAAAAATAATAATAAAAATAAATTTAGAAAAACCTTGAATAAAAATCTGTAATTTGTTCTTGAATAGCATATTATATTGTAAAAATGTAAATTTTCTCTGAATTTGCTTATAGATTTGGTGGAATCCCTTTAAACATTATTTTGAAGCCAGTAAAGTTAGTTTAAAAATCCACTAAAAGAAGAAATAGGATCTTAAAGTGGAAAATGTTGCTGGATATACTAATTTTACCCAATATAATAATGTATTAACACAACATTTTTTTGTATTGAAGCACAGAATAGTAAGACCATGGGACAGTATTGATGTTGAGAATAGATACAAATATACAAGATAATTTATATTCTGATGCAATGGGAATTTCAATCAGTTGCCTTTGAGGGGAAAAATTCTGAGTGTTTACTTCATTCTTCGTCTTAAAATGATTTCCAGATTTGTCAACAATTTAAAAGTTAAAATTAAACTTGCCTTCTACCCTAAATCCTCCCAAACATTTCCATAAAAATACCAAAAGAAAATGGAAGAATAATAATAGAACAGAAAAGGCCTTTCTTTCTAAACAAGAAAAAACCTAAAATCCATTAGTTAAAAAATAAAATTTTGATTGCACAAAATTAAACACAAATTTGATGAATAAATATTGTAAAAAATGTCCAACTCTCAGTCCATAAAAGAGGGTTATGCAGGGACCTCAAACTATTAATATTAAGAGGCACACACTCTGAAAGGAATTCCTTCATCCACATGCACAAAAAATAAGGAAGCAGAATCTTACTGTGGTAGATTTTTAGTAGAATTGGCATGCAGAGAAAAGAAAGGCTATCAGATAATACCTTCCCAGTAAAACTCTTACAATTACCCATCTCCTCCTGGGCAAATGCCCAGCCATACAGGGTTGGCCTGAAGAGGGGCCACTGAGGCCCAAAATCTTGCAACAAGTCTAAGGCACCTTCTGGTGGTGCGGAACCGCAAAAAAGGCATTAGGCAGGTCACAGAAAGCTGGGACAGAAGGAGAGAAAAACAGGCAAAATCAAAGTACACATCAAAATAACAGCTGTCATAGTCTCTGCTGAGGATCAGGAGCAGACTCCCCAAGTGCTTCTTTCAAATACCTCTTCCAAGTGTTTTTAGTTAGTGGGCAGAGGTAGGGGCATCCTGGAGCCCCAAACCTGCACTCTCTAATGGGATTCTGCCATCCACCACATCAAGAAAAAACATACTCTAATGAGACTTGGAATCAACACAAATGCCCAAAAATAGACAACTGGATCAAGAAGATGTGATGTATATACATAATGGAATACTATTCAGCAATCAAAAAGATAAAATAATGCCTTTTGCAGCAACATGGATGGAGCTAGAAGAGATTATGCTCAGTGAAATAAATCAGAAGGAAAAAGAAAAGTATCAGATGGTTTCATTTACAGGAGGAATATAGGGGAACCAAACAAGGGATCAAGGAAAAAAAAACAATAAAAAATGCAACAAAACAAACAAAAATAAACAGCCAACTATAAATCAGAGACATTCTGTAGTGGAGGGGGAGGGAAAGGGATCAAAAAGAGGGCAGGAAGAGCACAAAGGACTATGGTGATGGTGCACGGATGAACTGGTGGTGGAAATTCTATGGGGACTATAGCTGAGAAAACAAAGCAAACATTGTAAAAAAAAAAAAGAACAATAGTGTAAAATATAAATAAATAAATAATTTTTAAAAGAAAAGAACTTTAATATAACCAGTGTATAACAATTAATGTCCAATAAAGTGAAGTGAAGATAAAGAACAGGGGCCTCCCCTGGTGGCGCAGGCGGTTGAGTGCAGCACTGTGAAGCTGTCTGCAGCCTCTGCAGCGCCAGTTCTGGTGATCCTGGCCGGCAGGCGAGGGTCCCACCTGGTGCAGCAGACCTCTCCCGTTGAGCCTGCTGCTCCCCTCAACAGTGTATTTTGTCAGTCTGACTGTTCTGTTCCCCGCTCTGTCTCTGGTGAATCCTCTTGCCCTCCCACGCATCTGGCCTGTACCCTGGTTCTTGTATAAAATAAATAAATAAATCTTAAAAAAAAGTTGAAAAAATATATTAAAAAAAGAGAGAGAAAGAATATAATTAAAGTAGTTTCCAAATGAAGCACCCAAAATTACTCTTCCCCTTGTGGGTAAATGTCCAGCCAAACAGGCTTGGCCCAAAGCAGGACCACTAAAGTCTGAAAGCCTGACACGTGTCTAAGGCAACTTCTGGTGGGGACCAATAGGAAAGGGGAAGCAGGGGCCAGGCAAGTCTGGAAGGAAAAGAGCAAAATCAAAATGCAAGTCAAGATAAAGTCTTCTGTTTTCAACCTCCCCATGTGTCTCTCACCCACATCTCTTTCAAGTGTCTCCATAGCCCCCAAGTCCCTGGTATAAATCTAAGGCCAAGAAGCAAGCATGACTTCTTCTTCACACGTATTTCTGTTCCACATGTCTCCTCTGGTCTTTTTATTTCTCCATCTCTCTACTTCTTTCTCTTCTTCAGATCCTCACCCCTGCTCAGCACCACCCTTCCTTGGGTGGGGCACGGAAACTGAAACCTCACTTGTCTATGGATATTACACTGTTGCATTTGCCTGTCTCCTCCACTTGCCTCCTTCAAGTCCCTGGTGCAAACTGAAGATAAAGAAGCATGAGAATCAGGTCCACCTGCCTTCCTACAGGACCACCTGTTCACTCAGCTTTGCCCTTCATCCCCTGCTCAGCAAGTCTTGGCTTAATCCAAGTTGGCTACATGTAAGTGGGGGCTGGGAAAATGGCACTCCATTCACTGCTCCTCCTTTAAGGAGATGCATTCTGGAAAAAAACTAGGAAATATGTTTATGTTATATATGATAACAGACTTTCATATTTGGCTTCCTTAACGTATAATAAATCCTTCAAATCAATAATAAATAATCTTAACTTTAAAATGGGCAGAAAATGTTGGTAGAGTGTCTTATGGGTACCTTATAAACATGAAAGAGGCTTTATCTCAATCAGTAAAAGTTAATCTCACAACTGTTTTTTACAGATTTTCAAGGATTCAAAATTTTGATATTATACTGTGTAGACAAAAGGTGAGGCAATAATCACTCTCATGTGACTTTAGTGAAACTGTAAATTGACATAAGGTTTCTTGAGGGTGATTTGGTATGCTCTAAATTTTAAATATTTCTATATTTGATAAGAAATTTCCATTTCTAAGAGTTTATTACACATAATTTCATGCATTCCTGCGAATATATAAAATGGGTACAGTAGTTGATCAATTGGAGACTAAGCAAATATGGTAAACAGAATCTGTGAAGCTGCTACAAGGATGAAGTAGATAGAAATATGTTGATGAAGTTTCTCCAGGAAAAATTATTAAATGAACAAAATAAAATGCAAATTAATATACAAAATACCGTTTATCTAAATATGGAAATATAAAGATGTTCTGAAAGGATGCACTGGAATCTATTACTAGCATTTGAAAGTAGTGATTGAAAAATACAAAGGGCAAAGATTTGTGCATCTGTTTGATGCTGGAATTCAAGAGAAGGAGAAATAGATTTGATGATGGGAAAATGATTTACTTTTTATAGTACCTTTATGCTTAACTTAAAAAAAATATTTATTTATACAAGAACTGGGGTACAGGTCAGATGTGCGGGAGGGTGAGAAAATTCACCAGAGCCAGAGCGGGGAACAGAACAGGCAGACTGACAAAACACACTGCTGAGGGGAGCAGCAGGTGTGGCAGGAGAGGTCTATGCGCCATGTGGGACTCTTGCAGGAGGCCGGGGATCGAACCGGCGCTGCAGAGTCTGTAGGTAGCTTTGCAGCCTAGTGCTCAACTGCCTCACCACCGGAGGAGGCCCTTATTTTTACTTTTTTAAAGATTTATTTATTTATGCATACAAGAACTGGGGGACAGGGCAGAGGTGTGGAAGGATGAGAGGATTCACCAGAGACAAAATGGGGAATGGAACAGGAGGACTGACTGAAATACACTGCTGAGGGGAGCAGTGGGTGAGTCAGGAGAGGTCTGCTGCACCATTTGGTTCATATCCCTGCCCTGGGATCAAACTGGTGCTGCAGTGGCTGCGGATAGCTTCATAGTGTTGAGACTTAAGCCCTTGCACCACCAGGGAGGCCCCGAGTTGTCATGCTTTAAAAAAGAACTAGCCCTGCTATAGGGGCATCTGCTTGTGGTCACTCATCTTGCTCCTGCTGTAGGGCAGTGCCCTGAATCATCTCTCTTCCCTTGGGCTCCCATTTTGTGACTTCTTGGCTTTCTGCCTAGACGTTGCCTATCCCTTAACTTTTTGTTTCCAGGGGTTTTTGTTTGTTTATTTGTTTTTTAATGTGTCTGTTTCTTTCCTGGTTTATTGCTGAGATATTCAAATCATGTGCTTTCTTAGGCTCCTGACTACTTGCCTGGCTTTTGAGCACATGTGGATATGCAGTGGAACATTTGTTAGTGCTTTCTTTCTTGCTCCCTTTGACTTTGTCACTCATTCCTTATCTTCTTCCTGGGTATTTGCATTACTTGTCCTAGGATGGAACACAGATAGAACTGAAGAACAAAAGGGAACTTTTTGTAAAGAAATTCATATGATGCAAAAAAAGAAACTAGTATAGAAGTAATAGAAGGTATTTTGAAAGTGGAAGGGAAGGGAATAGAGTCCACTTCTATTCTTTTTTTTTTATTATTTCTTTTTTTTATTTTTAAATTTATTTATGCAAGCACTGGGTACAGTCAGAAGCGCGGGAGGGTGAGAGAATTCACCAGAGCCAGAGTGGGGAGCAGAGCAGGCAGAAGGACCGAAGTACACTGCTGAGGGGAACAGCGGGTGGCAGGAGAGGTCTGCAAGCCATGTGGGACCCTCCTCCGGTGGCCGGGGAGCAGCCGGGGATCGAACCGGTGCTGCAGAGGCTGTGGGCAGCTTCGCAACCCAGCGCTCAACCACTGCGCCACCAGGGAGGCCCCCACTTCTGTTCTTGAGGTCTCTTTTTCCCTTATTGCAGTAGTTCCCCTAATAAGATTTGCATTTACCACTTTACTATAAGATTCTGGTTTTCTTTAATATAATTCTTATGCATATTAATGGAATGGAAAATCATGAAATTGTGGAAAGCAGTAAATTCTTAAAATAGGAAAAATGGAATTACCATTTGATCCAGAAACCTCATTTCTGGTTATATATATCCAAAAGAATTTAAAACAGGGTCCCAAAAAGGTATACACATGTTCAGAGGACAGTTGTCAAGGGATGAGGCAACCCAAGAGTCTGTTGATGGATGACATACACACAAAAGTGGTAAATGCATAAAATGGAATATTATTCAATCTTAAATAGTAAGAAGTTTGTGAATTTTGCTACAACATGGATGAACCCTGAGAACATTATGCTAAGTAAAATAAACCAGTTCTCAAAAGAAAAGAGTACTTAGAATGGTCATTTCCATAGAGACAGAAGAGAATCGTGGCTGTCACGGGAACTGTTGCTTAATGGAAGTAAGTTTCAGTTTTGCCAGATGAAAAGATTTGTGGGGAATGGGTATACAATTATATGATCATATTTAACACAACTAAACTGTACATGTAAAAATTAAGATGGCAAATTTTTTGTTATGTAATTTTAACTCAATGAAATATTTTTGAAATATGAAAAGAAAGAAAAGTGTTGTTTTTGAGCAACTCCACATGACTTAGATAAGGTAACAGATGATTCCCTTGTCAATCTCTGACAAGATGAAGCACACATCTTCCAAATTCTCATTCTTTGTTCATAAATGATTAGCTGAAGTATTTGTCCTTACTGATCGATCTGTACAAAATGCTGCCAACTTGACCTAACCTTAATTAGGCATCTCTCCTCTCCATGGGCTCCTGGCCCTTGACCTGTACTTGAGTTTAAACAAGCACGGCAAGGTGGAATAATTCCTCCTTAATGAAACTGACTGAACACAAAAACATTTCTTGCTCAACTTTCCAACCAGACCACCTGCCTGCACCCAGTTCTTTCTAGTCTGGTTATGCCTCCCTGTTAAAGAAAAACCCTTTCCACCTGACCTGTGAGAAGCTTTTAGATCCTGTGGTGGAAGTGCCTTTCCTCTTATAGCAAAGGTCCCCCAATCCCATCCCTCTATTGCAATAGATTTTTAAATAGCCTTTCCCTACCTAAGTCCAGATTTGTTTTTATTTGACACTAACAAAATATCAGAATAACATTTGTCCCATTTAGCATATGGAATAAGATGAAAAGATGTTTAATGTATGAATTATTTATATACTGTAAGTAACACATGTAATTGTAATATGTGAGACTAATTGAGGAATGTATATGTATACATCCTTGAGTTAAGTAAAACTTCATTATAATCTTATCCTAGAGTATTATTATTTTTCTTTATAAATATGTTATTGCAATAACTGTTAATATTCTCTTTCATGGGATGTCAGATACACTTTGAAATTGGCAATTAATTTAGGTAAACATTAGATTTGTGGACACCTAAGCCCTATATCAATGATGAAAAGTTATACTCAGCTGGTTTATTTCCTATATGAGATTTTATTCCAGTTCATTCTCAAGTTACCACTTCTAAGATTTTATTTTACACTTGCAAAATTATGAATTGAGAATGAAAACATTCTTTGTAGTAAAAGTTAACACTTTTAAGTATAATCAGTACATTTTAGAAGTGTTCTCATTTTAAATTCAGTGTATTCAGATTATTTCCTTTTGATTTTTAAATTGCAATGCTGTGTCAGGATTCCACATAGGAAAACTATGATAAATCAGTAACTATGATAATTAATTGAGCCAGAATTCTTACCGAGATGGAACCACCAATCTAGCTTAAGGGGATATTATCATAGCAGAGGATTTCAAGGTCAACTCTAAATATTTTCTTTTCTTAATGTAAAGATTAGCCCTGTCTAGATTTTTCCATCCTCTGGCCTTTTACCAGCTTATTCTTTGAACTGATAATTTTTTAGAAAGAGATGATGCTCTGCTATCAGTAGGTTTAGTATCTGAAAAATATGAGCTTGTGTTTTACGTGACCTTTTATTTAATGCTAAAATTTCCATACATTTGCTCACTCAGTACTGAGTGTGGTATGGCAAATGTGGAGGGGTATGGGATATTGTACAGAAGAATACCCTCATATTAGCACTGCACAGATTTCTTCTCACCTCCACCCCAGTATTATATCAGGCAGAATGCTAATTCTATAAACTTCCACTCCCTTTATCCATACATTGTTCATGAATTTTCTGGAAATTTTGTGCTGTTGCATGAGATACACATGAGTCTTAGGGGTGTGGGACATCTTTCATTCTTTTCATTTGTTTTTGTTTCTCAGTCAATCACCTAAACTCATTTATATGTTAAACTGATTATATTCAGAAAAAAGCAAATGGTACTTTCTGGAATATCACCAAACTTTTTTTTTTTCTGCTATGGACTTGGAAGTTTTTGGCCAAAACAGAACTAGTGACTTTTGATGGTATCGGATCTTATGCCCTCATTCCACGGATGAGAATTTAGGTCAAGAGAAATTCAGTATTTTTCAGGTACCCCACACTATTTGCATGACAGAGCAATGTCCCAGGTCCCTTGGTTACTGCCAAAGGCTCACTGGAGTGCATTGCCTCAGGTTTGAGTTAGATAAAAGTCAGATACCTTGCATAAAAAGTGACATCATCAGTCTTTCTACTTTGCACATAAGACAGAATTAGAGATTGGATTTTAGATCAAAATAGTTAGGTATTTGGACTCTCTTAGAGTCCAGACAATGTTACTATCTATAGACTGGTGTTATTTAGCCACATGGTACCCAAGTACAAATAGATGTGGACTATAAGATCTTTTATCCAACCAGATCATTCTTTTTTTTTGCTGTTTTCTTCTTTAAGGCTCAGACCATCTTGATTACAGTCGCTTGGCTTAAAGCATACTGATTGGCTGTCATTATTTAAGTGGGTCCCATGATGTTAGGCAGATAGAATGCACCAAGGAGATAGGCTTTTGGTGGTGAAATTATGCAAAATCGTCTCTCGAAATGATGAAACAAAACTATCATGAACAGAAATTTGCAGACTACACTTGGCCAGGCAGGCTTTACCAAGGAGTACCTGAATTAAATAATTTAATGAAATAAAATAAATTTTTCCTTTGATAATGAAAGTTGAATGATCAAAGAAGCATAGGCCATGGAGTGGGGGTGGGATGGGACTGTGTTCATGTCTTCTGCTCTGGGGGTTGCTGGGCCGTGGGACCCCCTGACTGACCACTTTATGACTTCAATTGCCCCTCTGTAAAAGAAAATAAAAGCATGAGATGCCCTTTAGAATGTTTTTAACAATAAGTCGTTTAGAATGTTTTTAACAATAAGAGATTCCAAAATAAGGTATTTAATGGTCAAAATTACTATCTTAACTTGCCCCCTCTAGATTTGTCCTTAGCCTGGAATAATAAAGTATTTATTCATCTTCCAGACAATCTTAGGCCTTTAAATCTCATAGAAGTCCAGCAGGAAATTCCAAGAATTGTCATACTTAGGTAATAGTTACTTAGATATAGTAGAGTTCACAGCCTTATTTTAGGCCATCTCTGGGACTTGTGAAATCTGTTTATTCATTTCTTCAGGAGACCCTTTCTGTTCTTGCATCTAACTCAGTGCGTTGTGATAAATAATGCAGTGCCTTCCCAACAGTTCCCTTCGCCATACAAGGGGTACATTTTAAAAAGAGAACGAGCAGACACAGAAATGGAAATTAACCCCAGGCCTGCCAGCCTCCGTCAGGAATAATGGTGTCCCATAATTCCAGGGTTAAATGAGAAGTAGGTGCCTTTTTACTGAGTTGGGCTCTTTGTCCTTGCTTTAGTGTGTCATTGTAGCAACTGTCATGTAAGGTTAATGACAGCCTCTCATTACCCTTGTCAAATATGTAATAATGTGGCCCAACAACGGGTCTGAATGGCTTCTGCTTGTCAGACCCCTATGTTTTGCCTAGCAGATGGTCACTGTGTTTGGAGAGGCCCTCGCTCAGATCCATCACACTGATATCCTGAACACGTGTGTGTGCGGGAAGCATTTTCCCCTGATGGGACAGTGTGTGGCTAGAATACTAATTGAACACTGCAAGATGACTGCAGACTTCACCCTCCCTCCTCCCCCAAATCCCTTTTAGTTTTCTGTTAGGCTCTGGGGGAAAGAAGGAAGATAGGACTTTTCTTGCCTCTCTCACAACACTTTTCAGCTGTGATATGCATCCGTTTTCAAACCCTTTATTTGGATCACTTAGGATGCAGCATCCATGAAATTTAGACACATTCTATTCTTGGAGACATGGAAACAAAGGGAGAAAAATCCTTAGTGAGGAAAGTGGCAGGGGGCAGGGCGTACTGGAAAGGAGCTATAGTCCATGTGGCAGGAAACTCAAATTCTTGCCCATGACCTTGTACAAAGTCACCGCTCCTGCCTCTATTTACTCCATAAAAAGGTTGTAGGAGATAGAGATATATGAGGTCAGAAACAGGATGGATTTCCTTCTCTGCACCAGGATTTCTTCAATGAGTCCTTGCTTTTCTCGTTACCAGTGGTTTTTCACACTGTGTCACTTCCTTTCTCCAAAATGAACAGTGGCCCCCAATTGCTTCAAAAATCAACTTAAACTCTAAATCATATCTGGGTTAGTTAGTAGGCAAGCCATTCTTTCCCAATTACTAATCTACCCCCACACTTTTTCAGGCTATAGATACAATACTTCTTTAGACACAAATCTTTCTACTTGATTATGCATGAGTTTTCTTGAAGTCAAGTCTTTGCTCATGCCTACCTTCCACATAAACATAAATGCTCCTTCCAGATCTTTTCTTCAACAACATTACTTAAAGACCCTCTTGAATATATTTTTCTCTAGGCCCAAACAGTTTTGGTAATTCCTGTACCTATTCCTAAGAAATAGGATTTTCCTATTTCTTATTTTCTATTTCCTAATTTCCTGTTAATATGTATTTAAGAAAATGGAGTTGTACCATAGTAAGGGAATTTGGAAATCATTGCATGCAACCACTTCATGGTAAAGATGAAATAGTCAAATGTGCATTGGTCAAGACCAAGTTCAAAGAGCTGATACAGCAGCAAGACTGACTTTACTCTTTTCTTCCTCTAAGGTAAGTTGGCCATTCCTTTATTTCACTATTTAGGAATTTGAGACTGCCATTTGTTCTTTCCCCAAGGTTCTTACTCCCACCGTGGGATGCAAACTACTTGAGGGCAAGAGTAGCATGTCTTCCTTTGTAGGCTCTGTCAGAACACACATGGTTCTGTGGTCAAAGGGAACAGACTTCTCAGGGAGCAAGTATATGTTCATGCCAATCCCTTTTTTGTAATCTCCACGACATTTAACACTGCCAATTTATGGCACTAATCTCTTGGTACTAATCTAACAGGTGACTTTCTTTTTTTATCTTTTGGGTTACCCATCCCTGAGGCCAGAGAGTCACTAAAAAGTAATTGTCATGAACAAAATGTCATATAGGTTTTATGGGGCAACATCCAACAGCCGAAGAGAGGGAGGCATGCCTGCATTGTACTCCATTGGAGGTGGGAAAAACTCGCTTCTACAAAGCCTTCCCTGAGAAAAAATGCTGAAATAATCCCAGGGAACTACATTCCATCTTTCTAGCAAAAAAAGAAAAAATTCTCAGGCCTTTCTAATCTGTTGTATCCCAGAAGAAAGTTTCTATTCAAATTGACTTTAGACATGGCATTGGCTAAATATTTTTTCCGCTTTCATCAACTATGTGGAAGTTTCAGCATGTGTTGAATAATTTTGCTTCTAAAGTCAGCTCTAGATTACCATGGAATATTTGTTTTCTTTCATTCCAGATACACCTCCCATAAAATTTTCTCATATTGTTTCATTTAGTTGTATTATTGGTCAAAATCAAGAAGAATAATATAGTACTCTATATCTTTTCTGAGCTATAGGGATTATTACCTCTAAATCATTGAGGTTATAGGCTGTAATTGGCATTTTTCACAATCATTTTTTACTCACTCAACAAATATTTACTGAGTACTCAATATTTCAAATATTATCCTAAAACATAGAAAGAAATAAGACAAAATTCTTGGTCTGTAAACACCTGCTCTCTAATCATAGATGATGTATTTAAACAAATAAGCCTTAACATGCAAATATATTCTCTTTCTATTCATTACTTGGGCACTTCTTTTGACCGGATCTATCCTTTCTCCCTTCTTATCCCCACATCTTACATCTGCCTTCAGGAGTTTGTCCATTCTCAGCAATCTTCCATATAGTCCCCAACTCTTCTCTGAATGCTGTCTTCACCTCCTGAATTCAAAAGTACACACTTCCATATTAATAAGAATAGGATTTTCTTATGAGAAGTTTTCGCTTATTTTTTCATATCTCAATAATGCAAGACTAAAGTTTGGAGTCAGTGTTCACCTTGATTCTAATTCCAAAATCTTATTCATTATTTCTTCACCATATTATACAAAAATCCTGTAACCTCGTCCTTTGAACCTTATACCATCTGGTAAAAACCACCTGCCTCTCATCATTCAATCTTCAATAATTTGTTGTTGACCAATTCTTTGCTTACCACCATTTCTGCATCACAAAGATGGCCACAGATACAGCCTCTTCCACATGCTGACCCCTCAGTTTTTTGACCATGTATCTGTAGTGATTCATATTCTGTTCTCTTTCAGCCATTTTCTTCCACAGTCACAATCTGAGTGTTGCCATATTCAGTAAACTATACCACATTAAAAATAACAAAACAAACACCCATTTTCTCCCATCATTCTCCTCCTAATTTAATTGTTGAAATATACTGGGGCTTCAGTCCATAGATTCCTACCATCTAGCTTTTTCTACATTTTCTCCTAGCTCTGCTTGCTTTCTTATTCAATGAGAATTCATTGGAAAATTATTATACTCCCTTCCTTGCAAAAGTCTTCAATTGCCTTGCCCCTGTTTTCACCCACCATATTTCCTATCCACAATATTTCTTGGCAAAATTTCAAACAGGGATAAATTCAACCATCTGTCTTCCCTGTGGCTATATCTGAGCAGTGATTGTCACTGGTGAAAATTATAAACTGGGCAGACAGGTTTTACTTCAAATATATCAATACCACTCCAAAGAGTACTTAACATGGCCTAGAGATCTGTTTCTCTAGTAAGCTTCCCCTAAAAGATCAGCCATCACTCTTCCTCTCCAATATTCTTTCTTCATCTCCTTTGAACATTGCTTGCCAAGTATCCCTCCTCCTGTTCCTCCGTTTCATTGATTACACAGCATCCAGAGTGGCTTCTCAAAATGCAAAATGGATCGCATTTGTCCGCTAATGAAACCGCAAAAATGATGTCCCATTGTACTGGAACAAAGGGCAGATTCCTCACTAGCCTGCTTGTCCAGCTTAACTTTTTATTTCTTAGTCACTTTCTAGACAAAACCACTCTGGTTCCTGCCTCACATAACCTTGGTCCCCTTTGGATGCTATAGTCACTGCTTTCCATTCCACCAGCTAACTCCCTTTCTGTTTCAGGTTAAATACCACTGCCTCAGACAGGTGTTTCCTTGAACCATCCATTTCAAACTGCTTCCTTCTCAGTTTCGCTTAGAGTACATGAGTCCTTCCTGTTCATGACAGCATCATCACAACTCTAACCTACCCTTACATGTGTGATTTGTTATTTAATTTCTTTTTTTTCCACTTGCCACCATGAAAGAAGAAATCTTGTGTTCGCTATTTGTCTACTCAACACATAACAGAGTTGTTGCTGCATAGGAGGAAGGCAAAAACTATTTGTTGACGGAATGAAAAGTGGTAGGGACAAATTACTGCCAAAGAGGGATTTGCCTGCCTGAGGATATTGGGGGACAGTTATACTAGGGAATTATCATTTGAAGAGAAAGTATGAGGTTGTTTGACAAAGAAAGAAGGAAATGCCTTTCTAGTGGAGAGAATTCCATGGAACTGTGAATGACCTGGTGTGTCAGCAGAAAGGTCTATTCACTGTAATAAAATATATAGGGGGAGGGAAGGTCAGAAGTTGTTGCAGTTAGAATAATAGCCCCCCCCCCAAATATGTTCATGCTCTAGTTCCTGCAATGTGTGGCTATATTAAGATACATAAGGGAGAACTGAAATTGCAGATGCATTTAAGAATTAATGTTGCTAATCAGCTCACCCTGAGACGTAGATATCATCCTAGATTTTCCAGGTAGACCAAGGTGATAGCAAAGGATGTGGAACAAGGAGCTAGAAGAATTGGTGTCAAGAGTGATGTGATATGAGAAAAACTTGACTGTTGTGGATTTTGAAGGTTAAAGGGGGCCATGATCTTGGTGAATGAATGTAAGCCTTCAAGAATCTGTAAGAGTCAAGAAAACAGATTCTCCTCTAGAGTCCCCAGAAAGGAATGTAGCTGGTGTCACCTTGATTTTCGCTAAGTGAGAACCACTTCAGACTTATGATGTCCAGAATGAATGTCAAGCTCATGTGCTGTTTTAAACCACAAAGTTTGTGCTAATTTGTTGTAGCAGCAGTAGAAAATTAATACAGGTGAAGTATGGCTAAAAACTGGACTTACTGAAAAGTCTAAGTTAATAAGTTTATCATTAAGTTTATAAGTCTGGCTTCTATACTCCAGGAATATTTAAGAATAAGTATGTAAAGCACTGAAGTATTAAAAGCACAGAAGCAGCAATTGTCAGCTTTGTCACATGGCACTAAGCTGCACTGGAGAGAGGCATGCTGGTAATCAAGGAGCCACTCTGGATACTTTTCAAATATTGCATGTGAGTTTTTATGAGGAAAACCCAAAAGAAGGTCATGTAAGAGACAATTTTGGGGAAATGTTATTTAGCTCTTAAATTTTCATGAATTTATATTTCATTTTAAAATCAAGAATGAAAGTTCCTGAGATAAGTGGCTGGTTTGTGTCTTCCTGAATTTCTAATAGTAGTTGCTCAATAAATCTTGATTGATTTGTAGTATATTATTATCTGGCAGATATCCTTGCCAAATAAGTCAATTTCTTAGGCCAAATAATAAGGGTGCAAGGGATCCTTAGTGTCAGTTACCATTCTTCCAGTGATTGGTTCCACCTTTTAGGATCACAGTTTTCTAGTCTGGCAATAAAATTATTCCTACTCTTCAAATTCCAAATATTAATAGGATAATTGTTGAAAAGAACATATATTATCAAGAGAGGCAGTCCTTATTCAAAGCTCCAAATTCAAAGCAGAATCCTCAAACTCCATTGATGAGTCAACATCTGCCTATATAACTCGGGTTCGACTGAAATCACTGGGACTTTAATTTTCGCCTGCTTTTGAAGAGAATGTGACAGAGGATTATAAAAAGCTGTGTGGTAGTTTAGTTTGTAACTGCCTTATTTTTCCCTTGTCTTAACTACTTAAAAAAAAATAGGACAGCTGTGGAATGAGTCAGTTCAGCAATCTGTTTCTTGCCTATCAGCGTGCCCGCTATCTGTGTGTTCCTCTGGGAAGGAATCCTAGGGAATCGATAGCAGGAAATCACTGGCAAATTCTTGGGAGTGGGAACAGGCAGGAAAAGCACAGTATAAACTATAAATTGCAATAGTGGAGCCAGTAGTTACTCCCTTGGGGTTGATGGGAGGAAGCTAGCCTTCCTCCTTGGGGACCAGGGCTTTGGAATTAATTGTTTCCATTTTATACAAATAATTCACCTGAAATGAAAGGAATAAAATACTCTAATGCAACCATAGGCCTCCTTATGAATATGAAAACACACACAAACACACATACACAGATGTGCCAGAGGAATTAAACATTATTAGTGAGCATGTAACCACATGACCCCGAGTCTTCGTGTCGGCAGTTTTCTAGGTAGTAGCACCCTTGTGCATGAACAGTGTGGTTTTTGCGTTTGCCCAGCTCCTTAAGTCCTGCAGTATCTTTACTGCAGCATTTGGTCATACCCTGCTTGCAGAGTTTGGACAAACTGGTAAACTTACTGTGTGCTTGCTGTTGGTGATTTCTTTAGAAGGAAATGAATCGTTGATGCTTCTTTCCAGAGTAGAGAGATTTTGTTTTAAAAAGACAAAACTAGCAGGCACACTAAATCAGAGACATGCAGCTGGAGATGAGGAGGGAGAGGGGTCAAAGCAGGGGAGGGAAAAGAACAAGAAACTATGGTGATGGTTCACCAGTGACTTGGTGGTGGGAATTTTATGGGGATTATACCTAAGAGGAAAAATTGAACATTATACAAAAATTAACAATGATATAAATATATATATATTTAAATAAATATATTTCATGAAAATAAAAGACAGATTCATGTGTGTGTGCATGATGTACTCTGAAGCGTCAAACCTTGCCCAGATAAGGGTGTGCCAACTTCTTCTCATCACTCTGTATTTGGGGCTTAAGATTTAATAGACTTAATTTCCTCCTTCCTTCTTGTTCCCATGTCCCAGTCCCTTTATTCTGCTCTGTATTTTAGGGACATAAACTGTTCTTCCAAGTTTTGGTGCCACCACTTGTCTCTATTCTTCATTATTGCTTTCTCTGGGAGAACCTACTCATTCTTCATGTTCCCAGTGTAATGCCATCTCTTCTGAGAAGCCAGAAACATGTTTCCAGGCCCCTCTTCACTGATGGGTCACATGAAATGACTACTATCACTAAGCCTCTAGATTTCTTTATTTACACTAAATCTTACAGTAAAGATTTAGCACCAATTCACATTCTGACTTGTGTAATTTGTGTTTGTCGTCCATCACTTCCAATCGTGGCTACGAGCCCCATGGGATGTGACATTCTAGCAACTTCATTTCTGTGCACACTCCACAGAGACACAACTGTTCAATGAATATAAGGGCAGTGACGTGAATCCTGGTCAATTCCGGACTGGTCAGGTCATCCCTCTTCTTTTTTCCTAGTATCTCTCTTGGGAAGGAGTTGTCAAAGGAGAGGTAGGTGTGGCTGTCTCGTGAGTACCACATACACAAGACTCTTAGATGCAGGGTGGACTCGGAGGAAAGCCAGAGTTAAGGAACTGCTTGATGCATTGATTTTTCAATTGTCCAAATGCTATTTGAAGAAAGAACAATGCAGAAATCAACTTATTTAAGACTGAAAGCAGTATTTGCCAAAAGCAGGAATTAAAAAAGTGTTGCTTCAGGTATTCTTCATCATTGAAGTTATATCAGCTTTTGAATGTATGAATCGATGTCAAACTAGTTTCCAGTCTCAATTGGAGGCATTCACTTTGATCCATTCTCTAGTGTCTGGAGAGCAGGAAACATTATGTCGAAGTCGTGTGTGTGTGTGTGTGTGTGTGTGTGTGTGTGTGTGTGTTCGTTTTTGTCTTTCTCCTAAGGAGAGAAGTACTTACCAATTTGGGGACGAGGGTTAAAAAGAGCAAGATAATAACAACAAGCAACAATTGCATAGCAATTTGCAGCCTACAGGCCTTCAATCTGCTATTTCATTTAACCCTCAGGACAATCTTGTGAGGCTGGTATCATTGCCCCCACTTTGCAGAGGAGGAAACTCTGGCTAATGATGTTTAAGTGACTTGTCTAAGGTTATATAAAAGCACCAAGACTGACAGAGTGCTATTTATTCAAAGTATAGCATACAGTGAATTGAACTCCAGGATTATTACACTGGAATTTCGCTCTAATAATAAGCAACCCTTGCAGACTGCTTACAATGGAACAGACACCGTTCTAAGTGCTTTATGTGTATTAACTCATTTAATCTCAAACCACAGTATAAGTTTGGAGCAATTATTATTATCCTCATTTTCTAGATGGGAAAACCGAATCCCAGAGAGGTTAATTATTCTGGTCTTGCTCACATAAAGGATAAATGACAGTGAAAATTTCAACTGAGGCATTCTGGCTCCTAAGTCCATACTAATAACCACTTCAGTAGACTCAGTTCGGGGAAGTGGTGCCAATGTGAGTCAGAGACTCTAATGAATAGTAATGGAACACTTTCCTTCTTAAATACATGTTTAATATTTTTTATTTAAGACTTGAAAAATAAACCAAAATGTCTTAGAGATTCTGTACTTGAATTCTGTACTTGTTGGATTCCATCTCCTCCTCTTTCCTATGCACACTTACTGCCCAGAATAGTGTCAAGCACAAAGGAAGGATTCAGGAAAATATCTATTGCATGGATGAAAATAATGCCACCAAAGTTCAATTTTCAATAATGGAGAAAATATTCCTACTGACCAGTTAGGATACCAGACTATAAATTCACTCGAATTTCCTTTTCTGCACTGAAGTCAAAACACCGCTTTCTTTCCCCCTGGCTATTCCTATTTACGTTTCTGGTTTCAGTCTATATGCTACTTGATTTGAGCTATCTTCCTTATACCCTGTCCTGCCCTACTGCCACCATTGGATCCAGAGTTGGTGCTCCTTTGTGGGACTAAATAACTTTCAAATCCCTTTTAGCACTTAAGTCAATTTCCTCTCTGAGATTTAGGATACATGATTCTTGCATATATACACACGTGTGTACATGCACACAGCACAGAGACTGTGACTTCCCTGGAGGCAAGGAAGTTGTGATTCATTCATGTTGTTTCTCTAGGGATTAGGAATGTAGTTGTTGAAAGTGTAGATTGTCTTAAGAAGAAAAAACTTAAGCAATATCACTTAGAAGTATTCACTGATTAACAGAACAAATAAAATGCATTGCCTTAACTGGAAAGTCCATTATTAGGGTCTCCTCAGCAGTCTCCCAGCGTTGGAAGGACTCCCAGTGTTGGAAGGACTGGTTTCAACAGTAGGGCCCTTCTCTCTTTATTTACTTAGATAATGTTTTCTGAGACTTCTGATTCTTGCTTGCTAGCTCTCATTATGAGCATTTTTTTTTTTGTCAGGACTTTGACATACTCTGACCCAAACATGATTTGTGTGTGGTTGGATATTCCTAGTGCTGCCATGGATTTTGCTTTTTCCTTTCCATAGTATAGACATTTAAAGTGCTGACACATGCACATGCACATACACACACACACTTTTTTTTTCTCCTTGATCATAAGCTCTGGACTAACTCCCCGTAGTGACAGGATGGCCATTTAGCAGATTTTCTATGATTCGGCAGACCGGGTAATGGAGAGTCCGGGAGCCCTTGGTGGCTTTCTCAGGCTTTTATTACGCTTTTACATGTATTGCAGCAACCAGGTACATGGCAGTCAGGGGTGCAGGGTGGCCAGTAGGCCAGCAGGCCTCCAAGCCCTCAGCGAGTCCTCACTCTTGGCTTCTCTGGCGTTCTTTCTCCGCTTTCTCTCTTCTGCCTCTTGCTTCTCTTGGCAGATATCTCAAGACTGCCCACAGACGTAAACAACACAACTATAACGATGTAACAAAATGCAGATGTCCCAGTAGGCAAGCAACACTAATGGCAGAGGGCAGAAAAGCCCGAAAATCTTTTACCCTATACTCCCCTATGAGTTTTTTATTCTTTTTTTTTTGTTGGATTGTTTGCTGTTGGATTGAAGAGTAGAGATATAGAAGGGAGGACAGTAGTAGTAGTGAGTGGAAATTTTATCTTGAAAGATCCAGAGTTTAGATGGTATCAACATTTATGTCGTACTAGTATCTTCATATTTATTTTCTTTGGAATTATGTATATTTGAGAAATAAATCCATCAATATTGTGTTTCACCTCACATTCATCATATGTCAAAAAGATTTCTGCTCTGTGGGTTTATTTCTGGATTTTCTATTCGATTCCATTGGTCTGTATGTCTGTTCTTGTTCCAATACCATGCAGTTTTGATGATTATGGCTTTGTAGTATAGTTTGAAGTCTGGGAGTGTGATGCCTCCATTCCCTTCTTTTTTTTTCAGGAGAGCTTTGGCTATTCGGGGTTTTTTGTGATTCCATATGAATTTCATCAATAATTGTTCTATTTCTTTGAAGAATGACATTGAAATTTTGATTGGAATAGCATTGAATCTGTATATTGCTTTTGGAAGGATGGCCATTTTAATAATGTTTATTCTTCCAATCCATGAGCAGGGGATGTCTCTCCATTTCTTTGTGTCTTCTTCTATTTCTTTTAACAGTGTTTTATAGTTTTCTTTGTATAGGTCCTTTACCTCTTTTGTTAGATTTATTCCCAAATATTTGATTTTTTTTGTTTCAATAACAAAAGGGATGGTTTTTTTGATTTCTTCTTCTTCAGATTTATTGTTTGTGTATAGGAAGGCTACTGACTTTTGCGTGTTGATTTTGTATCCTGCCACTTTACTGAACTGATTGATGAGTTGAATTAGCTTTTCTGTGGAGTTTTTGGAGTTCTCTATGTATAATATCATATCGTCTGCAAATAGTGATAGTTTGACTTCTTCTTTTCCTATTTGGATTCCTTGGATGTCTTTCTCTTGTCTTATTGCCCTGGCTAGGACTTCCAGTATTATATTGAAAAGCAGTGGTGAGAGTGGACATCCTTGTCTTGTTCCAGATCTTAATGGAATTGCTTTCAGCTTTTCACCATTGAGGATGATATTGGCTGTTGGCTTGTCATAGATGGCCTTTATGATGTTGAGGTATGTTCCTTGTATCCCAAGAATTTCAAGGGCTTTTATCATGAATGGGTGTTGCACTTTGTCGAAAGCTTTCTCAGCATCTATTGATATTATCATATGGTTTTTATATTTCTTTTTGTTGATGTGTTGGATAACGTTGATTGATTTTCGGATGTTAAACCATCCTTGTGTCCCTGGAATGAATCCTACTTGGTCGTGGTGAATTATCTTATGGATACATTGTTGGATTCTGATAGCTAAAATTTTATTGAGGATTTTTGCATTATGGTCAACTAATCTTTGACAAAGGAGCAAAGAATATGCATTGGAGCAAAGAAAGTTTGTTCAATAAATGGTGCTGGGAAAACTGGGTCGCTACATGCAAAAGAATGAAGCTTGACCACTACCTCACACCATACACAAAAATCAACTCAAAATGGATTAAAGAACTAAACATAAGACCTGAAACCATAAAATATATAGAAGGAAATATAGGCGAAACACTACGTGATTTGCACATCAAAGACATCTTTACAGACACATCACCCAAAGCAGTGATAGTGAAGGCAAAGATAAACAGCTGGGACTACATCAAATTAAAGAGCTTTTGCACAGCAAAAGAGACAATAACAAAAACAAAGAGAAACCCCACCGACTGGGCGAACATTTTTGCACACAACACTAATGATAAAGGACTGATCACAAAAATCTGCAAAGAGCTGATGAGACTCAACAACAACAAAGAAAATAATCCAGTCAAAAAATGGGCAGAAGAGCTAAAAAGAAACTTCTCTGAAGAGGAAATGCAAATGGCCAACAGGCATATGAAAAAATGTTCAACATCACTTGTCATCAGGGAAATGCAAATCAAAACTACCATGAGATACCATCTTACACCAGTGAGAATGGCACATATTAAAAAAACTAGCAACAACAAATGTTGGCGAGGGTGTGGAGAAAAAGGAACTCTTCTGCACTGTTGGTGGGAGTGCAAACTGGTCCAACCACTGTGGAAAGCTGTGTGGAGATTTCTGGACCTACTAAACATAGAGCTTCCATATGATCCAGCAATTCCACTCCTAGGTATTTACCCAAAGGACACAGAAACATCAATTCCAAAGAACACCTGCACCCCTATGTTTATAGCAGCACTGTTTACAATAGGTAAGCTTTGGAAACAACCCAAATGCCCAAAAATAGATGACTGGATCAAGAAGATGTGGTCCATATATACCATGGAATATTACTCAGCATTCAAAAAAGATAAACACATGCAATTTGCTGCAACATGGATGGCACTGGAAGGGATCATGCTCAGCGAAATAAGCCAAAAAGAAAAAGAAAAATACCGGATGGTCTCACTCATAGCAGGAATCTAGAAAACTTAAATAAGGGACCAGGAAAATGAATATAAGAAAGTGAAAATCAAAATCAACAAAAAACTATGAACCAGAGACACTTTTAGGGGGGCGGGGGCGGGAGGGGAGGGATTGGGGTCAGAATGGGGGGGCTGCAATTGTATAGGGAATATAACAATAAAATGTTATATAAATAAAAAAAAAGATTTCTGCTCAAGTGATTTATTTCTGAAGGCCTTTTTTCTTTTTCTCTTTCTTCCTTTTTTTTTCTTTCTTTTTCTTTCTTTTTATATATATATACACACACACACATAACAGCATTCTTTATTTTTGTACAATGTATGCTTTCTCCTCTCAGGTTTATTTCTGGGTTTTCTATTCAATTCCACTGGTCTGTGTGTCTGTTTTTATTCCAGTGCCATACTGTTATAATTATTATAACTTTGTATTATAGTTTGAAATCAGGGCATTTGATGCTTCCTTACTCCTTCTTTTTAGTCAGGAGAGCTTTGGCTATTCGAGGTTTTTGGGTTTTTTTTTTTTTTCCTGAGGTTCCATATGAATTTCACCAGTATTTGTTCTATTTCTTTGAAGAAAGTCATTGAAATTTTTATCAGTGGAAAGCTGTGTGGAGGTTCCTCAAACTACTAAAAATGGAACTACCATATGACCCAGCAATTCCACTCCTAGGAATCTACCCAAAGGACACAAAATCATTAATCCAATAAGATACCTACACCCCTGTATTTATTGCAGCACTATTTACAATAGGTAATTTATGGAAACAACCCAAATGACTGAATCAGAAGATGTGGTATATATACACAATGGAATACTATTCAGAAATCAAAAAAAACATTAACTCATGCCATTTGCAGCAACATGAATGGATCTAGAAGGGATCATGCTTAGTGAAATAAGCCAGAAGGAAAAAGAAAAATATTGAATAGTTTCACTTATAGGAGGAAAGCAGGGCAATCAGATAAGGGTTTGGAAAAAATAGCAAGAACAACAACAACAACAACAACAACAATAATAATAATAATAAAGCAAAACTAGTAGGTGACCATAAATAAGAGATATTCTTCAAGGGAGGGGGAAGAAAAGAGCACAGAACAGGTGAGAGAAGAGCATAAGGGACAATGGTGATGGTTCACGGGTGAACTGCTGGTGGGACTCTTACAGGGAATATACAATGATGTAAAAGATGTAAAGAAGAAAAATAAATTATATAAAAATAAAATAAAATTTAGTGGAGATTTAAAAATTATTCTATTAGCACTTATTTCAGAAAAGCATTATAGATTGTTTTAGAAATCTTATTAATGGCAGAATAATTTTATGACAATACTTACAGAACTTTAAGGTTTTTTTAAAGATTTATTTATGTATGCATACAAGCACTGGGGTACAGGTCAGAGGTGTGGGGGGGTGAGAGGATTCACCATAGACAGAGTGGGGAACAGAACAGGCAGATTGACTAAAATACACTGCTGAGGGGAGCAGCGGGTGAGGCAGGAGAGGTCTGCTGCACCATGTGGGTAGCTCTCTGGCTGGGGATCGAACTCATGCTGCCATGGGTGCGGATAGCTTCATAGGTTGTATCTATTTTTTTATTAATTTTTTAATTATTATTTTTTTTTGTATTACTGTTTTAATATTCTTTTTTTTTTTATAAATTTTATTGTTATATTCCCCATACAATTGCAGCCCCCCATTCTGACCCCAATCCCTCCCCTCCCGCCCCCGCCCCCCTAAAAGTGTCTCTGGTTCATAGTTTTTTGTTGATTTTGATTTTCACTTTCTTATAGTTATTCATTTTCCTGGTCCCTTATTTAAGTTTTCTAGATTCCTGCTATGAGTGAGACCATCCGGTATTTTTCTTTTTCTTTTTGGCTTATTTCGCTGAGCATGATCCCTTCCAGCGCCATCCATGTTGCAGCAAATTGCATGTGTTTATCTTTTTTGAATGCTGAGTAATATTCCATGGTATATATGTACCACATCTTCCTGATCCAGTCATCTATTTTTGGGCATTTGGGTTGTTTCCAAAGCTTAGCTATTGTAAACAGTGCTGCTATAAACATAGGGGTGCAGGTGTTCTTTGGAATTGATGTTTCTGTGTCCTTTGGGTAAATACCTAGGAGTGGAATTGCTGGATCATATGGAAGCTCTATGTTTAGTAGGTCCAGAAATCTCCACACAGCTTTCCACAGTGGTTGGACCAGTTTGCACTCCCACCAACAGTGCAGAAGAGTTCCTTTTTCTCCACACCCTCGCCAACATTTGTTGTTGCTAGTTTTTTTAATATGTGCCATTCTCACTGGTGTAAGATGGTATCTCATGGTAGTTTTGATTTGCATTTCCCTGATGACAAGTGATGTTGAACATTTTTTCATATGCCTGTTGGCCATTTGCATTTCCTCTTCAGAGAAGTTTCTTTTAAGCTCTTCTGCCCATTTTTTGACTGGATTATTTTCTTTGTTGTTGTTGAGTCTCATCAGCTCTTTGCAGATTTTTGTGATCAGTCCTTTATCATTAGTGTTGGGTGCAAAAATGTTCTCCCAGTTGGTGGGGTTTCTCTTTGTTTTTGTTATTGTCTCTTTTGCTGTGCAAAAGCTCTTTAATTTGATGTAGTCCCAGCTGTTTATCTTTGCCTTCACTATCACTGCTTTGGGTGATGTGTCTGTAAAGATGTCTTTGATGTGCAAATCACGTAGTGTTTCGCCTATATTTCCTTCTATATATTTTATGGTTTCAGGTCTTATGTCTAGTTCTTTAATCCATTTTGAGTTGATTTTTGTGTATGGTGTGAGGTGGTGGTCAAGCTTCATTCTTTTGCATGTAGCGACCCAGTTTTCCCAGCACCATTTATTGAACAAACTTTCTTTGCTCCAATGCATATTCTTTGCTCCTTTGTCAAAGATTAGTTGACCATAAATCTGTGGGTTTATTTCTGGATTTTCTATTCGATTCCATTGGTCTGTATGTCTGTTCTTGTTCCAATACCATGCAGTTTTGATGATTATGGCTTTGTAGTATAGTTTGAAGTCTGGGAGTGTGATGCCTCCATTCCCTTCTTTTTTTTCAGGAGAGCTTTGGCTATTTGGGGTTTTTTGTGATTCCATATGAATTTCATCAATAATTGTTCTATTTCTTTGAAGAATGACATTGAAATTTTGATTGGAATAGCATTGAATCTGTATATTGCTTTTGGAAGGATGGCCATTTTAATAATGTTTATTCTTCCAATCCATGAGCAGGGGATGTCTCTCCATTTCTTTGTGTCTTCTTCTATTTCTTTTAACAGTGTTTTATAGTTTTCTTTGTATAGGTCCTTTACCTCTTTTGTTAGATTTATTCCCAAATATTTGATTTTTTTTGTTTCAATAACAAAAGGGATGGTCTTTTTGATTTCTTCTTCTTCAGATTTATTGTTTGTGTATAGGAAGGCTACTGACTTTTGCGTGTTGATTTTATATCCTGCCACTTTACTGAACTGATTGATGAGTTGAATTAGCTTTTCTGTGGAGTTTTTGGGGTTCTCTATGTATAATATCATATCGTCTGCAAATAGTGATAGTTTGACTTCTTCTTTTCCTATTTGGATTCCTTGGATGTCTTTCTCTTGTCTTATTGCCCTGGCTAGGACTTCCAGTATTATATTGAAAAGCAGTGGTGAGAGTGGACATCCTTGTCTTGTTCCAGATCTTAATGGAATTGCTTTCAGCTTTTCACCATTGAGAATGATACTGGCTGTTGGCTTGTCATAGATGGCCTTTATGATGTTGAGGTATGTTCCTTGTATCCCAAGAAATTCAAGGGCTTTTATCATGAATGGGTGTTGCACTTTGTCGAAAGCTTTCTCAGCATCTATTGATATTATCATATGGTTTTTATATTTCTTTTTGTTGATGTGTTGGATAATGTTGATTGATTTTCAGATGTTAAACCATCCTTGTGCCCCGGAATGAATCCAACTTGGTCGTGGTGAATTATCTTATGGATACATTGTTGGATTCTGATAGCTAAAATTTTATTGAGGATTTTTGCATCAGTGTTCATTAGGGAGATTGGCCTGTAGTTTTCCTTTTTTGTGTTGTCCTTGTTCGGTTTTGGTATTAGTGTAATGTTGGCTTCATAGAACGTGTTTGGTATTGTCCCTTCCTTCTCAATTTTTTGGAAGAGTTTGTGAAGGATAGGCACTAATTCGTCTCTGAATGTTTGGTAGAATTCATTTGTAAATCCATCAGGTCCTGGGCTTTTGTTTTTGGGGAGGTTTTTGATTACCATTTCAATTTCGCTAATTGTAATTGGTCTGTTTAGGTGTTCTATTTCTTCTTTATCTAGCTTTGGGTGATTGTAGAGTTGTAGGAATTTGTCCATCTCCTCTAGATTGTTAAACTTGTTTCCATATAACTGTTCATAGTAGTTACTGATTATTCTTTTGATTTCTGCTGTGTCCGTTGTGATTTCTCCTCTTTCAGTGATGATCCTGTTTATTTGTGCTTTCTCCCTTTTTTCCTTTGTGAGCCTGGCTAGGGGTTTGTCTATTTTATTGATTTTTTCAAAGAACCAGCTCTTGGTTTCATTGATCTTTTGGATTGTTTTTTTAGTTTCAATTTCATTTATTTCTGCTTTGGTTTTTATTATTTCTTTTCTTCTACTGGTTTTGGGGTTTTCTTGTTGTTCTTTTTCTAGATCTTTGAGCTTCGAGATTAGGTTGTTTCTTTGCGTTCTTTCTTGTTTCTTGATGTGAGCTTCTATTGCTATATATTTTCCTCTTATTACTGCTTTTGCTGCATCCCATACATTTAGGATATTGGTGTCCTCCTTGTCGTTCAATTCAAAAAATTTTTTAATTTCTTCTTTGATCTCCTCATTAGTCCAATGGTCTTCCAGTAGTGTGGTTTTTAATCTCCATGAGGTAGGAAAGTTCCTTGCCTTCTTTTTATGGTTTATTTCTAGTTTGATGCCTTCATGGTCAGAAAAGATGGTTGATATTATTTCAATCTTGGTGTATCTGTTGATGTTTGTCTTGTGCCCCAGTATGTGATCGATCCTGGAGAATGATCCGTGTGCGCTTGAGAAAAATGTGTACTCCTTTTTTTTGGGGTTTAGTGTTCTATAGATGTCTGTTAAGCCCAATTGCTCTAGGTCTTTATTTAGAGCTTTGGTTTCTTTACTTATTTTTTGTCTTGTTGATCTATCCATTGTTGATAGTGGTGTGTTGAAGTCTCCCACTACGTGTGTGTTTTCTCTGATGTCTGTTTTCAGAGAGGACAACAGTTGTCTGATATATTTTGGTGCTCCTTCATTTGGTGAGTATATGTTAATGAGTGTTATTTCTTCTTGAAGTATTGTCCCCTTGATCATAATGTAGTGACCATTGGGGTCTCTTTTTATCTTTTTGAGTTTGAAATCTGTTTTATCTGATATAAGTATAGCTGTTCCTGCTTTCTTTTTTGGTCCATTTGCTTGTAGGATTGTTTTCCATCCTTTAACTTTGAGCCTATTTTTATCTTTTGTAGCTAAATATGTTTCCTGGAGACAGCAAAAGGTTGGGTTTTGTTTCTTAATCCAGGCTGCAACTCTGTGTCTTTTTATTGAAGAGTTTAGTCCATTTACATTTAGAGTTAATATTGATATGTTAACATCTGTATTTGCCATTGTGTTTGTCTTTCCTTTGATTTTATTTATTTATTCTTTTAATAACTTTTTTTTTTTTTTGGCCTTCTTTCATTGTTATTCGTCGCTCTGAGGTTCCGGCTTTAGGACTCCTTGTAGTATTTTTTGGAGTGGGGGTTTAGTTGCAATGAAATTCCGGAGTTTCTGTTTGTCTGGGAAGGTCCATATTCTTTCTTCAAAGAGGAAGGAGAGCTTTGCGGGATAGAGTATTCTTGGTTGGCATCTGTTTTCTTGGAGTCTGTTGACTATGTCCCTCCACTCTCTCCTTGCCCGTAGTGTTTCTTCGGAGAAGTCTGATGTCAGCCTGATTGGTTTTCCTTTGAATGTTATCTGTTTCTTCCCTCTTGCCAGCTTCATTATTTTTTCCTTGTCCTGGATTCTTGGGAGCTTTACTATTATGTGTCTTGCTGTATTTTTCCTTTCGTCGTGGAAGTTTGGTGTTCTTCTTGCTTCTTGTATATCAATTTTCAGCTCCTTCTTCACATTTGGGAAGTTCTCTTCAATTATCTCTTTGAATATTTTCTCTGTTCCTACATCTCTCTCCTCTCCTTCTGGTATTCCTATAACTCTTATATTTCCTTTCCTCATGGAGTCAGATAGTTCCCGAAGTCTTTCTTCGTTCTTTTTCCTTCGTACTTCTCTTTCCTTTTCTGTTTTGGTTCTTTTTATTTCTGTGTCTTCAAGATTACTTATTCGTTCTTCCATTTCATCTATTCTGCTTTCATTGCTTTTCCCAGAATTCTTTAGTTCTTCCATTAATTCTTTGATCTCCTGTATTTCTTTTACTTCCCTCTTTAGGGACTCAATTTCTTTCTTCTGACCATTGTTTTCCCTCTCTAGGGACTCAATTGCATTCTTCTGATCGTTGATTATTTTTCCCGTATCATTGTTTTCCTTTATGACTTCTGTCAGTTTTTTAATCACGGCAATTTTAAATTCTCTTTCTGGAAGGCTCAGAAATTCTTCCAAGTTATTGTCGTTGCAATCTGGGGGCTGGCTTTCTTTTTGTGGTGTGCTTTTTCTCTGGAGAGTTGCTAGGTTGCGTGTGGTTCTTCTCCTCCCTACTGTCTGTTTTCTAATTTGCCGTATGCGTTGGGACACTGTGTTGTTGGGACTGGCCGGCATCTTGGGTGGGCTTCTCTGTTCCCCTCTGGTTCTTCCAGGAGTCATCTGTCAGTTTCAAGCAGCCTTTACTGGAGAAAGGTCCCTGTTCTAAAATGCCGATGTGGGGACACACTCCCCTGTGCGCCTGGTCTGCCCCGGTGGTGGGTTCCTGCTCCCTTCTGGGCTTGGACTGCAGGCCAGAGGGGGTCTGGCGTGGGCGAACTTCCCCCGCTCACCTCTGGCTCCTGAGGAAGCCTTCTGCAGGTAGTCTTTACTGAAGAAATGTCCCTGTTCTAAAATGGTGATGTGGGACACACTCCCTGCGCTTCTGGTCTCAGGCACACTCTTCTGCGCGCCTGGTCTGCCCCGGCTGTGGGTGCTCGCTCTCCCTGTGGGCTCAGACTACTTGTTCGGAAGGGGCCCGGTGTGGGCTAACTCCCCAGCTGGCCACTAGCTCCTTCAGTAGCCTGTGCTGGGGTCAAGTCGCTAGGTGGCGCCAGAGATCTCTCCTAGAGCCCTTGGGGAGCTGATTTTCCACCCCGTGGGACAGGGAGCAGAGCGGGGATGGTAGGGTACACCTCAACGGCTTCGGGGTGCTGTGTCTGCCTTGTGCCCCACCGTCGTGGGGAACCCACGCCCCTAATTTCGTGCCCCGGGTCTCAGTTCCAAAGCCCTCAGTTCCAGGACGCGGGCTGTAGCCCAGATCAGTGGCGCGGGAATGGCGCCTTTTGAATCCCGCTCCCCTGCCTGGGCACCTTGTTCCTGCTCACTCAGGGAGGGCCTCCGCCATCTCCCCGCAAGCCTAGGTCGCAGGCGCGGGGACCTGGGCAGCTGCAATCCGAGCGCTGCTTTCGCGCAAGCTTACCGGGCAGCAGGGGCTGTGTGCTGGTGCTGGTCTCCTCCTGGGGGCGGGGCTCTCTTTAATGGCGCCTGGAGCTCACCTCCGCGGCGGATCCTGCAGGGTTCGCCTCAGCTCCCGTTCACGGGGTGTGGTGGCTGAAATAGTTCCTTTCCACTCACAGTCCCACTTGCTGCGTCCGTTTTTCTTGTTGGCCGTTTTGGTTTGTTGTTTCCCTCCTCTCTGCTGGTCGGAGAGTGCCACCTCTGTGGGCGGGGGAGGGGAGCAGGGTTCTGCGCTTCCCTCCCTTCTGGTCCTCTTTTATGGCAACTTTCTTCTTTGGGCAGTTTGCTGGAGTCGTCCGTTTATCTTCCGTGTCCCAGTTCTCACTGGGACCTGCCGCTTTTCCTCCCTATTAACTTTTTTTAATGGGAGATCTTACTCGCAGCGTCTCCTCGCTGCCATGTTGCTCCGCCCCTTTTAATTTTTTAATTTTTTACATCATTGTTCACTATTAAACAATAATTGCTTCCCTCCACCCCCTCAGGTGTAGTCCTCAGAGTTTTTTCACCAATTCACCTGTGCACCATCACCTCAGTCCCCTGTGCTCCTTCCTCCTGCCCTCTGATTACTCTCCCTCCTCCTCCCCTGCAGTATGTCTCTGATTTATAATTGTTGGTTTTTGCTTTGTTGTGTTTTGTACTGTTATTATATTTTTACACTGATGTCTTATTGGGTTCCCGTATATTCCTCCTGTAAGTGAAACCATCCAATATTTTTCTTTTTCCTTCTGGCTTATTTCACTGAGCATAATTCCTTCTAGCTCCATTCACATTGCTGCGAATGGCATGAGTTTATATCTTTTTTGATTGCTGAATAATATTCCATTGTGTATATATGCCACATCTCCTTGATCCAGTCATCTATTTTTGGGCATTTGGGTTGTTTCTGGGTTTTACCTATTGTTAATAGTGCAAAGCAAAGATTGTCAAAGAAAACATAAACAACTGGGATTACATCAAACTGAAAAGCTTCTGTACAGCAAAAGAGACATTAACCAAAACAGAGAGACACCCCACTGATTGGGAAGAAATCTTTGCACTCCAGTCAAATGATAAGCGACTGATCACAAAGATATACAAATAAATCACAGGACTCAACAAAAACAAAATAAACAATCCAGTCAAGAAATGGGCAGAAGAACTTAAAAGACATTTCTCCAAAGAGGAAATGCAAATGGCCAACAGGCATATGAAAAACTGTTCATAGGTTGCATCTTAATGCCTTGCGCCACCAGGGTGGCCCAGCCTTAGTTTTCTTTTTGATGGGGATATTTTCACACCTCTTTACAGCTAACAGATTATTTTTTTTTTTACTTATCTTTCTAATTTTTTTTTTTTCCTAAGGAATACAGTTAGATACATAAAAAAAAATTCTGTGGGCCTTTCTGGTGGCGCAGCGGTTGAGCGCTGGGTTGCAAAGCTGCCCGCAGCCTCTGCATCGCCAGTTCTATCCCCTCGCACCATGCGGAGGAGGGTCCCCAATGGCGCGCACACCTCTCCTGCCACCCGCTGCTCCCCTCAGCAGTGTACTTGTGTTCTTCAGTCCTTCTGCCTGCTCTGCTCCCCGCTCTGGCTCTGATAAATTCTCTCACCCTCCCACGCTTCTGACTGTACCCAGTGCTTGGATAAATAAATAAATAAATAAATAAATACATCTTTAAAAAAAAAAAAGAATACATGATCCTAGTTTAAAAAAAAAAAAGAATTCTGAAAAATAGTAGTGATACAAGACCTAATATCTTATATAAATCTATAAAATGTAGTCACATCAAAAGTGGTATTTATATGACCTCTGTAATTTCAAGGATAACAAATAATTTCAAAGAAAATAAATACAAAGATATTAATATGATTCAAATGTTGATACTACCAAAACAGGATTTTTCATGATAAAATTTCCACCCACTATACCTTAACTGATTTATGGCTAATAGTAAATAACTTATTGATTATTTCTAATAATGTTCCACCATGATAACACCTCCACTGCCCTCCCTTCTACACGTAACCCCTTCCTTCTTTCTAAATTTGTGTTTCTAATATATGTAAATAATTTTCTTAAGATTCCAGCCTAAATAATCTTTGTTATTGAGAATATTTCAATTTTTTAAATATTTATTTATTTTTTGAATGAAGTACCATTATTTTACATCCTTGTTAATTTTTTTGCGACCATAGGATTTTTCCCCTCAAGAAGAAATCTCACCAGTAAAGCACCCATATCCTTCACCTAGGCAAAAAAGAGTGTATTTTCATTAAAAGTTTTCTTGGAAAAAAATTCCACGGTTTTGCATTTCAATGTTAACAACCTTCAATCTTTCAAGAAAGCAGTGGAATATAAATTTTGAGAATAAACATCTTTTCTTCAATATAAGGCTAAAATTCCCATATTGCAAACGTCCCCTATCTCTTGCCTCTCCTATCTATTAGCACTGTCTGGAGGTGTAAGATATGAGTATCATTCAGCTCCAGTCACCACCATATTTCTGTTTATTCTTACCTCTCAGTCTCTCCATAAGACTTCTTGGTGCTGTGCTCAAAATTGCAGGCTTTAGGCTTCTCTGTGGTGGGGACATTACCTTTGGGACATCTGGGATTGCTACTTGTTGCTTTCCTTTGTTACACATGTTTGTTCTACAGGGAAAAGGTGATTTTATAGACTTTGGCTGTAAAACAGAATAATATCAATGTTATTATATGCAGCTTCTAATCTAAGCCTTATTTTGCTTAACTTCTGCCCTCTTTGAAGGGATTGACTGCACAGAATATGAAGCACTTGTGAATTGCTGTGCCTTTATCTAGATACCACTTTGTTTAATTCCTTCTTTCTTTGTCGTTTTGTCCTCAAAATGTCAGTAAACTTTGTCTTGCTTCCAACATATTGTAAGACTAAGTACTTGTTTCCATTCTCTTGTAATCCATTGCAATAAATGTTTCTTCTCACATGTTCTGATACCTTCAGATCTGTTGGTGAAAACCCTAAAAAAAACCAAAACACTTTACAACCCTCAGGCCTGAGGGAAAGAAGTACTGGTTGAGAGTTTCTTTTTCTACCCTATCTTTATCTACATAACTATATTTTTGTATCTATATCTATATTAATATCTGCATCTCTCTCTCTGTGAATATCTATAGCTTTTTCTTTATCTATATGTTTTCATATATGTATATATAACAGAATTATTTTTTCTGTAGTATTTTGAATGTGTTTCTGTTGCACTTAAATGGAGAGGGATATTTCCAGAGAGGAATGTCTATAACAAGGCATGGTACCAAGTTCCCACTTAGTGAAGGGTGGAGCTGAGTGCCAAGGGGAAGTTAGAGAACACTTGAAGAGAATACCTGGAGAAAACACTTGGAGAGAACACTTGGAGAAGAACCCCTGGAGAGAACACCTGGAGAAAAACTTGGAGAGAACACCTAGAGAGAACACCTGGAGAGAACACTTGGAAAAGAAGAACACTTGGAGAGAACACCTGGAGAGAACACCTGGAGAGAATACCTGGAAAGAACACCTGGAGAGAACACATGGAGAGAACACCTGGAGAGAACACTTGAAGAAGAACACTTGTAGAGGACACTTGTAGAAGAACACCTGGAGAAAGACACTTGGAGGGAACACTTGAAGAGAACACTTGGAGGGCAAAAAGAGGAGAGATATGGAAGGTGACACACAGAATTGAGACAATTGGAGACACATGGACATGTGGATAAGAGCTGTGGGGAGGCTGATAATGGCAGTCTTTGTCTTGATTTGTACTTTTATTTTTCCCCTCTTGTCTCAGATTTGCCTGGCCCTAAACCTCTTTCTTATAGTTTCTCTATCAGTAGTTGCCTTAAATTTGCGACAGGATTTCATACCTCAGCGGCCTTGCTTGGGGATATCCCTATTTGTTTGGCTGGGCATATACCTTTGAGAGGATGGGTAACTTGATGTGTTTTATTGTTAACTACTATTCTTTCTTCTCTCTCTATTCACACTAAACCTATTAAAGTTCTTTTGCACTAAGACTATAATTTGTCTTTATGTGGCAAATGGCAGAATCACTTCAGAGCACACAAGTTTGAGGGTCCCATGGTACCCCTCAGTGCAAGCAGTAACAAAAGATGGTCCATTATATGAACGTAACCACTAGGTAATTATTTATTGAACACTGACAGTATACAAAGTTCCAGAAAGATAAAAAAAATCAAGTTCAAATGAACTTTGTCCTGTATGTCTTATTTTTCTTGCAACCATTAGAATATATATATTGCTACAAAACAGGAGAAATAGTCTTACATTTTGTACACAGTATGCACATATTATTTATTAGTTTTTCTTCAAATGACATTGGCAAGAGAAATGCTCCTGGGAAAGATATGTGACACTATATAATTTAAAGTGTTCGTATGTTGGAGATACAACATTTCTTACCAGAAATCTTAACTTCAATTTTCTTAAAGTTGGTGTTTCTAAACATTGGTTTTCTTTTCATTATTGAAGAAGACGCTATTCCTAGAAGATATTATTGACTTAATTTGCTTAGAAACAGATTATAGAGCTAATTTTTAAAGCATGAGTCTGGTAAATAAGCTTAAGATTAATGTAGAAAAATATGACTAGGTAATAAAGATGTTTTTGTAATGAACAGTTGTTTTATTGTATTTGGCAACGTGTTCTGAATTTTTTTATTCCAGAGAATGCAATATAATTTTATTTAAAATGTTGTATAGAATGGTTTGAGTCTCTGGTCTAAAAATTGATTTGCAATGATGAGATGAAAAACGTATCCATTAGTAACAGCAGTTTGATAGTAGGCCACATATTTACTTTTATTAATTTTCACTTTTTCATCTTAAAATGAATTAACCATCTTGATGGTTTACTTGAGGGATTTCTGTGTGAAATTATGAGTCAAAATGATTATGGTACAATTGGAAAACACAGAGTTTATGGCCTTTCCAAACACTTAAACTAGTTTCTGATATAAGACTATATGAATTCTACTTCTGAAATGCTTCTTTGTGTCATGGTGTCTCATTCATGATAAATTCTGTGGCGCAATTACATATAAAAATGAGATTCACAATTTATTCACTTCCAACCAATATTGGTAGCAAGTGAGTCAAATATTCTTTCTCTGTAAGAGAAAAAAAAAAGAAAGGGATCATTTATTGACACATACAACTAATCCTTGCACTGACTGGGGTAAATATAACTTCAGGGTAAATAAAACCAGAGCTTAAATGAGACTCTGGCCTTAGTTTCTCTCTGTGGGTCTCTTCTGTCTGTTTGTCCTCTTTTGATCTCTACTTGGCTTTTAGCTATGATACTCACATTCTCAGAGTTAGGAACCACTTTGTGTGTGTATGCACGTGGAAGGCATTTACATTTGGGAAGTAGGGGATCACAACTTTACAACCCTTAAACTCAATGAAAAGAAAGAGGTATTGGTTGAAAGTTTATACTGTCCGGGTATAGAAAGAGGTGCTGAGATTTGCCACCTACCAGGTTATGTACTGGGGAAGGTCAGGTCCCCCACGGAAGGTAACAGGTTGACTCCTGTTCTGGTGAGAGGGAGATACTGAAGGGACAGAAATGAAAGATGTTTACTTTTAGAAAAAAAATCATTTGGATATTGTCCCAGTTTAAAGTTTCATGTTTAAAGTTTGAGACCCCAGGGAATTACCACTTCACGTTCCTTACAAATCTCTAAGTGCAAAGCAGTATGAAAATGAGCAGACATCTCCAGGCATCAAAAATCTGAATGAGAATCCCAGCTCTGTGGCCTTTTTATGACTTGAATTTTGTTCGTTCAAGTTCATATGTTGAAGTTTAACCTGCACTATTTCAGAATGTGACTGTATTTGGAAAAAGGATTTTTATTTTTTTAATTATTGAAGTAGCACTTAAAAAAAAAAAAACATTATGTAGGGTTCATGTGTCCTGCATTATAATTCAATTCCTGTATATACTACATTATGATTGTACTTAAAATCTATTTTCCATTCACCAATATTCAATTGACCACCTTTACCTGACTCAGATGCAGTCCCCTCATCCTCTGGTAATCACCATTTTGTTCTCATAATTAAAGAGTTGTTTTTGTTTTGTTTTGCTGGTTTGTTTATTGTGTTTCTTTATCTTCCATATATGAGTGAATTCATATAGGTTTTGTCTTTCTCTGGATCACTTATTTTCCTTAGCATAATATGCAGGTCCATCTGTGCATTTATAATCCTGAAGAATGCACTCCTAAAAGCCATAACTTTGAATGTTGAAATCTCAAAAGATCAAAATTCCTAGTTTAAAACTCCAAAAGTTACATTCTGGAAAGATCAAAATCCCAACTGTTGAAAGCCAAGAAGAGGAAACATGGGCAAAAAGCAAGAAATCTCCCTTGCCAGATGGTTCAGTTATGTGTTCTGCCCTTTCACACATAGGGCCATGCTTACCTTCACAAAAACACCTTTCATCAAAGAATAAAAAGAAGTTGAAAAGCTTAGAGACCATCCAAATTAAAGACACATGGCCACTGGTGGACTATGCTTGTTAGGGGTTTGACTGTGGAAGAAGATAGGCTTCTTAAATTCACCACTAAATGTAACATAGAAAAACTAGCACAACTTCACTTTGAATAAGTGATGGCACTTTCTATGCCAATACATGCCCCCACTGTTTTTTGGGTTTTGATCACCTATATACAATTCAAGCTCCTTTTGGATCCCAAAATTTTGGAGCTTATTTGCTTGTTCAGATGTTAGTAATTTATAAATGCTTCTTTGAAGATTTAGTGGACTTTGCAGAAGAAAATGGATTTCCACTGTATCCTCAAATGATAAGGACAAACTTGGAATTAGGCCTTATTAAGGCATCCAACAGTGAATTTCATGGTCTTATCAATAAAATTTGCTTTTTCCATTTAGTCCAATGCATTTGGTGGAAAATTCAGCTGAGTGGATTGACCACTTGATATGGCAATGATGAAAACTTCAGTTTAAAAATGCATCACTTGTCTGCATTTGCATTCATTCCAGCTGATGAAATTCTAGGAGCTTTTAATGAATTAAAGTAACATTTGCCTGAAGAAGCCAGGAAATTACTGACTGGTTCAAAAATAATTATGTGCATAGTAGCATAAGAAGACACACAATGGTTTTGCTATTCTCTCACCAGTATTGTTTCCACCAAATTTGTGGTCTGTATATGATTGTGTGTGGAATGGATTTCCACATTCAATAAACGACACAGAAGTATGGTACAGAAGATTGGAAAATTTAATAGAGAATGGTCATGTTGGTGCATATGGAATCAGAGGAATTTCAAAAAGAGCAGTGCCAAGTACATAGAAAATGAACGTGAACATATTCTCCGAGGAGAGTCATGCCCTATAAGAAAAAAAGCAGCTATTCTTCATGATGTAAGACTTCAAAATATAATTAATGATCATGAAAGCAAGCCAGCTCTTATGGACTAACTCCATGCAACTGCCCATAATCTATTCCTGTAATGCAATTTCGCATATGTTGACTTTCCTTTTTAATTTTGCTTTTGAGTTTTCCCCACTATTTAAATTTGTCAACAATATTGTTTTTTACAATTTATGCTATGTATTTTATTTTTGCATTTTTTTTGAGGATTTGACTCAGGAAAAGTACATTATCTCAATATTGACTTTATTTTTTTATTTTTTTTTAACTTTTTTTAAAAAGATTTATTTATTTATTTATACAAGCACTGGGTACAGTCAGAAGCGTGGGAGGTGAGAGGAATCACCAGAGCCAGGGCGGGGGAACAGACTGACAAAATACCCTGCTGATGGGAGCAGTGGGCGGCAGGAGAGGTCTGCGCGCCTTGTCCGCCCTTGTCGGCGGCCAGGCATCAAATCGGCGCTGCAGAGGCTGTGGGCAGCATCGCAACCCAGTGCTCAACCACTGCGCCACCAGGGGGGGCCCATCAATATTGACTTTATATATAGACATTGTGCATGTATGTAAAAAAGTTGAAACTTCATACATGAAGAGATGTCCTTTTCTTGTATGTGCCTTTGTGAAAGATAAAATTTCTTCTGATTTATGCTTTATTGTATAAAGCATATGTGATATATTTCCATGTTTCTCACACAAGTCATGTGTGAATGAATATCTTCTAAAATTTTTAAATTTTCTTTTTCAAAGAACTGTATTTCTGGCATTTTAATCATTCAGGATGGTGATTTTGGGGGAATCTTAGACTTTAGGAACTTTCATTTTTCAGAATTTCAATATTTGGAAAATGGTGTTCAGGATTGTATCTTTCCAAATTATGACTGAGTTCCTATTCATGCTGATGAAAATAGCAAGATTTAATCTTTTTATTTTCCATCTGAGTGGTATTCAACTGTTTATACATGCCACATCTTCTTTATCCACTCTTTTGTTGTTAGTGGGCACTTATTTTGTTCCCAAATCTTGACTATTAAAGATAATGCAAAGAACAAAGGGTTGCATATATCTTTTTGAATAAGTGTTTTCAGATAAATATCCAGAAGTGGGATAACTAGATCACATGGTATTTCTATTCTCAATTTTTGGAGGACTCTCCATAATTTTTTACATAGTGGCTGCATCAAATTTATATTCCCATCAACTGTGTCTGAGGAAAGGATTCCTTTTTCTCCACACTTGGCTTTTTGAGCATAACCATTCTCAAAAATGTGAGGTGATATCTCGTTGTGGTTTAGACTTGTATTTCCCTAATAATAATGATAATGAACATCTTTCAATTTGCCTGTTAGCTATCAATACGTCTTCTTGGAGAAATGTCTAGTTAGATTTTCTGCCCATTATTAAATCAGGTTTGTTGTGGTGGAGTTGTATGATGCATACACAAACACATATAACACATCCCTTGTTGGCTCTGTGATTTCTGAATATCTTTTCCTCTTAATAGGTTGTCTTTTCCTTGATGATGGTTACTTTCACTGCATAGAAACTATTCAGGTTGATGTAGTCCTATTTGTGTTATTATATTGGTTTGTTTCCCTTGTCTTTGTAGACCAATCCATACAGATAGTACTAAAGCTGATGGAGAATTTATGTTTTCTTCTATGTATTCTACCATTCAGATCTTAGATTCAAGACTTTAGTCCATGTTGAGTTAATTTGTGTGTATGGTAAAAGATAATGGTCTAACTTCACTCTTTTGCATGTTGCTGTCAAGTTTTCTCAACACCATTATTAAAGAGCCATTTCTTTCTCTATTGTGTGTGCTTTGACTCTTGTCACAAATTAGTTTGTGTAAATGTGTGTTTATTTCTGGCTCTCAGTACTGTCCCTTTAATCTGTGTGACTGTTTTTATACTACTATCATGCTATTTGATTATTATAGCACTGTAGTACAGTTTAAACTTGAGAAACATGTGAGAGAGGGTCATTATAGAAATAGTGACACTAAAATGATGTCATTAGAGTGAGTCTTATCCAATATGACTAGTATCCTGGCACATAGTGGACAATTGAACACAAAAACACACACAAAGGGAAGATGATGTGAAGACACAGTGGGAAAAGACAGCCATCTTTAAGCCAAGGTTAGAGGCTGGAACAGATCTTTCCCTTACAGCCCTCATATGGAGCCAATGCTGCTGATACTTTGAATTTGCACTTTTATTCTCCAGAACTTTGAGACAATACACTTATGTTGTTTAAATCACTTACTTTTGGTACTCTGTTATCATAGTTTTAGGTAATTAATATAGTCTTAAATATTAACTTAAATTTGTAAAGTCATTCAGTAAATATTGGCACCTTATTTATCCTCCTTCTTTTCCTTTATTTTTTTCTACCCATTGTCCTGTGGTCTGGAAGGCTGCTGACAACTTTTGTGTCCTCCAGTAATTTTCAAAAGTAAAGGAGATTTTAAAATTATTGCACAGGGCCTCCCCTGGTGACGCAGCGGTTGAGCGCTGGGCTTCGATGCTGCCCACAGCCTCTGCAATGCCAGTTCAATCCCCGGCTGCCGACAAAGTTCCCACATGGCGCGCAGCTCTCCTGCTGCACCCGCTGCTCCTCTCAGCAGTGTATTTCATCAGTATGCCTGTTCTGTTCCCCACTCTAGCTCTGGTGAATTCTCTCACCCTCCCATGCTTCTGACTCTACCCAGTGCTTGTATAAATAAATAAATAAATCTTTAAAAATATAAAATTTTTGCACAGTCTCATTTAGATTTATGTGAGAATTCAAGTGATCTATCAAGGAGGAGGAGTAAAATGGTTTATTTAAGGAAAAACAATTACTATTATTATAGATTGACATACTGGTCATTAATTGGAACTTTATTAAGTAGGGTGAAATACCTTCAAAGTATGACAGATAAGTAGTTAAATTCTAGATTTAGACTACCTGCATTTTAGTCACAGCATTACCATTCACCCTGTAATCCTGAGTCATTGACAAAATTGCACTCTATCTCAGTTTTCTTCTGTAAAATGGGAAGTAATGGTAGTTGGAGGAGGGATAAACGAGTCAATAAATGCAAAGTGCTCACAACAGTGCATGGACCATAGGGTGCCTTCACTACAGGTTAACTTTTATTATTAATTAACTCATTCTTAAGACCAGTGGAAAAGTAAATACTGTGAGTGTTCCAGGTGGGAAAATGTAGATCATTCTGCCCCATAACATTCACCATGTAGCTATATTTCCAAATAGCATTACTGCTACAGTGGCTTGGGAAATTAGCATTTTAAAGGGCTTTCCAATACACAGAAAGAGGCAGCTTTTTCACGGGGCTGTTCATTGTCTGAAAAGGCAAAGAAACACAACGATCTATTTCTCTCTTGGCTAAAACTTCTATACAAGCATCTCAGGAATTAATGATAGGATTACACATGAAGCACAGCAAAATCGTTTCCCTGCCTCATTTTTACATGAACACAGCCCCTACTGTAATTTGGGTCCTTTATCTTTAATGCCTGGGCACCAGTAGAATGAATGCCCTTTGTACAGGCAACACACCTGGGAAAATCTGCCATACTCTTCCTAATGAAAGCGATGCATAGAACAAAAGGCAGGCAGTGGGGTCTTCACAGAAACACCAGAACAGCACCGGCTGCGCTTGTGATGATAATGCTGAGAAGACCACTCATACCTGAACATACCTTTTAACAACCTGGTCTAATGCACACATTTCCCACTCTAAACCTTTCCTTGATCAGTGGGACAATAGTTTAATAGTTACCTTGAGGGAGGACAGAGTAACTTAGTGATATGATTGCCTGTGAAATAATTTACAGCTTAGAAATTGGGACAAGTCAGGCTAAAAGTGGTTTATAGTCCTTGGAAACTTAGTCTAATATTCTGGCATATGGAGATTTGTGTGGTCCTTTTACACAAACTGGAAAATCATCCTCAAGTTTGATCTGCAAATAAGTTGCAAAAAATTATTCTCTAGCAGAAATTTACAATTTATCACAAGGCTATAGATAATGCTAAGAGTTGTGTCAATGGCCACTAATATAACAAAGAGGTCACTATGTTTTATATGGTGTGGCATTTTAACATTTTTCTTTTATTTTTATTTTTTTGAGACCCAGCTTCTCTCTCTCCGCACTCCTGCAATAGGTCTGTCGATCAAGCAAATTTGTATAGTAGCTTAAAGGAATGATTTCATTTTGCAAGTATATAGTTTCCCCCCTTAAGCTGCTGTTACAGAGCTACAGATAATAGCATGCATTTTCTCATCTATGGATTCTGATGCTGCATGGGGTCTGCTCTGAAATCTAACTCCATGGAGAGAACAAATGATCAAGGCCAAGAAATCAGTCCCAGGTAAAGTCTACCAGGAAAAGGGATGGGATTTCTACCATTATGCAATTTATTCATTCAGTGCTTTGTAATGGGATATATTTACATACTATATAGGATTATGAATACAAAATCATTCTTAAAAATTACTCACATTTCTTTTACTTCTACCTTAAATGTGGCATTTCTTAGATTTTTCACTCATCACTTGTTTTCTTAGAATTCTTTTTCATTTACACATGCATTTTTCATTTACATGTGAATGTTTTACAATTTCTATCTTGAGCTTCAGCTCTGCATCACCGAATGCTTCTTAAACAATCCAGGCACATCCAGCAAAATCAATACCATTTTAGATCCTCCTACTAGCCAAGCACTCTGTTAAGCCCTGCTAGGAAACAATGTGAAATTAAGCAAGCCCTTTGTCTTTTGTGAATCTCTAATAATCACATGTAGATAACTTTAATAAGACATATTATAATAAACAATAAATGAGTTCAAGTAAGTGTTGGATTTGGAAGAGAAAGAAGTTAACTTTTACCAGGGGGACTGGGAAGTAATATGATTTGGCAAATAGGATAGTGTAGGCTCTGCCTTTGACAGACACAGGAAAGAGGGGGATGGAAATATTCAGAAGAGGAGCTTTATCATAGGAAGGATTTTGAAGAACTAGACCTGTACAAGGAAGAGTGAGGACAACTGGGATTGCAGCTGCTGTGGAGACTCGGGAGTATCTCAGGTAGGGTGGGGAGGAGGTGGAGCACCCGGTAAGTGTGAAAGGCAGTTTGGATAAATTCTATCTCAGGCAGTTTCAAATGCCAGGTACAGAGAGATTTGAATTTGGGCTTTGTGTGGAATGAATGGAGAGGCATGGAAGGTTAAGTGCATATGTTAGGGAGACAGCTCTGAAGACTAAGTGAAAGATGTATTTGAGACAGACAGGCTGGTCAATGGGTTATTGGATGAGCTTTGAAAACATTTTAGAGTTTGAGACACTTGAGTTTGTACTCTAGCTCTAGCACTTCCTGGCTATGTGAGCCTGGGCAGATCATTAACCTGTCTGAGTGTCATCCTTCAGTCTATAAAATATGGCTCAGAAAGCTGTGAGTGCTAAATGAGAAAGTAGTCATCATGGTACCTTGCACAAACTTAGTAATATTTCAAGATCTTAGCAAATATTTTTATTATTATAGGTATAGCTATAGTTTTTAATAGCTTCATTTCAGTAAAAGAAATATTTACTCACTCAACCATGTATTCAATCAATAAATTATTTAGCATCTACATTGGCCAGTTTACCTTTTAAGCACAGACAATATAATGTGAACAAAAAGCTTCTGACTTCTGGGAGATTATGTTCCAAACAAACAAGTGAATGAGTTAAAACCATATTGGGTGGTAATGGAAACTATGGGCCATATATCCTGGCTTGTCTGGAAGTCTTGGTTTATGACCTTAGTAGTCATTGATAGTGACTCTTTGGCTGGTAAATTACATGGTCACCCCAGATATAGTCAAGGAAGGTCCCACTATTAATGTATCCTTTGAACAGGCATCTGAAGAGAGGAAATCAGGCCTGTATGTATCTGAGAAAAATTTCCAAGCAATTAAGTAAATTGCACATCCCTGAGAGGAGAGCATGTTGGCATGATGAAGGATCAGTAAGGAGGTTGGCCTTGCTGGAAATGAGAGAATGAGGTGAAGAAAAATAGGATATGAGGTCATCAAGTTCTACTTACCTGTGTCCTTGTGGGACACAGTGAATGAGGACCTTGATTATATTCTGAATGAATTGGGAGTCCCTGGAAAATTTGAGCAAAAGAGTGACATGAAATAACACATTTTTAAAGGATCACGCTGTACTGCACAGGATGGCCAGGTCAGATCAGAGATATGAAATAGTACAGAATTGCAATAATCAAGGCATGAGATGACTTGGCTGGAAGTGAGGTGGTAGAAGTGGGAGTTACTTCTGTGTCAAGCCATGGTCATCTCCTGTCTTGACTATTGTAACATTTTCTGAATTCATCTTTTTGCTTCCACTTTTGTCATCTTTAGTAGGCAAAAAGTATGTGTATATTCTGAGAGTATGGCTTGGATAGGGTTAAAAAGAAAGATAGGATATAAGAATGATTCTCAGATGTTGGGCCCAAAGAACTGAAAGATTGGAATTGTCATGAGAGAAAAGGTGAGATTGGTTTGAGAGGTAAATTTGTGACACAGGAGAAGGGAAATTGGGAGTTTGATTTTATTAATCTCTACTTATTAAAGATCCCAAGGGAGGTACGCAATAGGCAGTTGGATATATAAGTTTGGAGTCGAGGTTGGAGATATAATTTCAAGTGTCCTCAAAATGCAAATAGTATTTTAGATGGCAAGGCCCGATGGGATTTTCTATGGTTACTAGCCAGAGAAATTGAGGATCTGAGCTTGAGTACTTCCATATTTGGTAGCTAGGTGGTAAGGAGGAGCCACAAGATACATTTTCTGAAAAGGAGATTTTTGTGGTAGGACGGAGACATGGATGGAGACATAAAAATGGCTTCCTACTATCCAATGAAGGACAGATTCCAAGAAGGAGGAAGTGAAAAGTTTGTCAAAGGCAGATGATAGGACAAGTGATAAAAGGAGATCATGGTAACACTCAGAATTTGTTCTGGATTTATGTACCAGGCACATTGTAGCTATTGTAGATGCGTACAATGATTCCCCAAAGTGTTTAGTTTCCACATTCCAGTCTCGTTTCCTAACTGTTAATTGGGAAAAAGTAACATGTGGCCACCAGGCAGGTTTTTTCAGGTAGCATTTTAGACACCTGGATGCTAGTTGCTTATTTTGTTCTCAAGAGCCCCAGAAATGAACTCTCCACTCTCCTGACGGGCATTTCTGTGTTTGATCAACATGAAACTTGATACACATTTCTTTATGTTTAACTAAACTCTATCTTTTGGTCCATTTTTCCCTGTCAGGATCTCTGGCAATATGGCCAGCAATCAATCACCATCACCTTCATAAAAATGCCCTCTGTGTACCTGAGACTAGTCACCAGATCATCTCTTAATTGGTTGGCTCTTGTTTATGGTAAACAATGCTACTGCCTTTTATCTTCACTTAAGGCCCAGCTTTTATCCTCTTCTTATAGATAAAGATAGTACATTTGAGTAAGAATGGTCACCTCTAGGCCCTCTTCCCCCTGGTTCTGTGGTCATCATTTTTAATGATATTTATAATTCACAAGCACTTCATTATTTAGGAGAGGTGAAATAAATAATTTTTTTCTGGATCTTAGGCTGTGTCATTAGACTTGACCTCAGTGTATGCTTACCTTAAGATTGGATGTGTGTTTTTCTGTGTCCATGTGGGTGGGGCACGCACACCTGACTCATAGTTTAGCTCAAAGAAAATCACTTCTCCTCTGGTAGCTGCTTTCCAGCCAGCATGGTTGGCCAGTTACCGTCATTTATTGACAAGATTCCATATTTCAGTGTATCCGTTTGCCCTTGAAATGCTGAAGGATTTGTCTTGCTTCTAAGATAGATAGTAAACTAGAGCTTTATCCAAGGAGTTCAGCTCTCTATAACCACTGTTCACTTTTGTCATACTTCTAAAACATTCGTGTCTATACCCGAGTCTGAACTTTTGGGTCATGGAAAAATAGTGACAAATGGACAGAAAAATAATCTTAGAAGAAAAGGATTCCAGATCACAAAGTACAGATGTCAGGTCTTTCAGAAATTGAGCAGTCCTTAGTAGAGATATTACAGTGTTATCAATGAACAGGAGTATTTAACTAGCCAAGCTGTCATCAGTAGCATACGATTGTTTAGCTGGTTGAGACATTACAGATTCTCCTCTTTTGGCATGAATAATGCCTCATGCATTTAACTAAGGTTTTTGGTCACTCATTTTGGCTAGAAAACAGATTAGTCAACAACTAGGGTTTATATACTATCTGACTTTAGTTTTCTTATATGTAAAATGGAGCATAACTCTAAACTGGATATACACATTGATATATATCAAGACAAAAGAAGCTCTTACAATGAGAAGCTTTATTTGTGTGGATAACCACACAGATTAGGAAACTAAGGCACCTTACAAAGAAGATTTATAATTGTTCAACTGCACACAGATGCTCTAATTGTATCTGTGTCTGCAATCTCTGATGTGCTGATCCGATTCGATTCAATATTCTGAAGCCTTGATTTTCTCAAAGGTTAAAGCAGAAAATAAAAGCACCACTGCTTTGTAATGTCTATTGATCCTGAGTTTATAATAATGTCTTAGTATTGTGGGGGGATCATTGCTTATCCTGACAACCACAGTTTACATTTAGTCTTAGCTACTGAGGCTATTAAATGGGCAGGTGAATGCGCTCTGGAATGTTCTTCTTCCAAATGTTTCACATTTAACTATACCAAATATATTAAAATTATAGGCCTCCATGTCAGAAGCCCACAAAAGCCAGAGGGAAAAAAAAAATCCAGCTCCTCTATTCTTATCTCACTCAGACTGACTGCAGAGGTCTCCGAACAGTAGGGAGGCATAAATGAAATTTATCACTAGATAAGCTTTCGAAAAGACTAGGCGGGTGAATGAAAGCATCTTTCTCTAGTAGATGGTGTTTTTTACAGGGCAGGGTGAGGCTTTGGGGCTCTAGAATCACCACATTTCTTCATGCTAATCTTGGGGCTGAAAAACAGCAAAACATGCAGTGGTGCACAAATGTGCACTGAAATTTTTAAAAATGTTCACTGACCTTTTGGGAGCTTTCCTGCTGTTTAAGAAGCTGACCTACAGGTAATTACTGCACATAAATGCCTCATTTCTGTTGGGAATTCAACTTTGCCTGCTGCATCTCTCCATCCCTCCTTTCTCTAAGCAACCATCTTCTGCAGCAACCCAACAGCTTCAGTCTACAGGGAAAGCGTGGGGCTGGCCAAACCACACTGCTGTTTGCTTGCAAACATTCAGTTACCAGGAAATGTGGAGTCAGCTCTGCACTTGTTCCACTTAATTTTCTTCACCCCATGCACTGGGTTTTTCTCTTCTGCTGCCCCAGCTGTTCTTGCTTTTCCCAGGATGGCAGAGTCCGCCCCAGCTGCAATCTGGGCTTCTGACAAAGTTCCTTAGTTGCCTACTTGACCTCAGCTGCCCTGTCTAGATTTTTCATCTCCAGAGATTTCCAAATCACAAAACTTAGCAGTAGTAGTAGTAGCAGCAGCAGCAGCAAGTAACAAAAGCATTTAAGTGATGGCATGGCTGAATCAGACCTGGGTTCGAATTCTGCCCCAGTTACTACTATCTTAGGCAGATTGCTTAACCCTCTTGTTTCAGTTTCTGCCATTATACAGAGAAAATAACCAAGCTGTTACAATGAAACAAAATCACGTTTTAAATCTTCAAGTACATTGAGTGCCCCTCTTAGCCTCAGCTTTTACCTTAACTTCCCTTTGTGAAAGTATATTCTGCTCCAGGCAATGTTCTGGGCTCTGTATGCAAATGTACAAGCTAAAGAGCCTCCGGGTTTCAAAAACCCTTTGAGGGTGTGAGCCTATGAGTGGGAAATGTTAAAACTGAATCCTGGCTTGAAATAAAATTTGAAAGCTAACAATGCGAAATAAACTACAAGACAATGGACAATTGAGTAAGTGATGTGAAGAGTGATTTCATAGCAATTCATTCTGGAATAATCAAGAAAGATTTTGTGAAAATGATATGATTTAAGTGGGTCTTCAAGATGTATAGAGTTTGAATGGGCAGAGTGGAGAAATAAAGCCATGATGGACAGACGCATCACTGAGCAAGTGCATGAAACAGCAATGCAGGTGTGTGGGAGAGACTTTTGGTTGGAGCAGAGGGTTTGTTCTGCAAGGGAAGGACAATTAACTAATAAAAGGTGTTGGACCAGGGTATCTTTTAAAAATTTAGGAGGCTCAGTTAAATGTGAATTTAGATAAATAACAAATAATTTTTCAGTTCTCTCATTCCCCAAATACTGCAAACTCATACTAAAAAAAATGTCTGATATTCAAATTTATCTAGATATCCCATATTTTATCTAACAGCCTCACCTGAGATGCCGAGGCAAGCATTCTGCCCTTGACGTCTTATCACTGAAGGCTTTAAAAACAGGAGTGAATGGATGAATAAAGCATTTTAACAGAGATCAACTTGACAAAATTCTAGAATAGCTGGGAGAGAGTTTAGAGGTAGTGTTAGGGGGAAAAGGATGTCCCAAAGCAAATGAATTGTTAGGGGGAAAAGGATGTCCCAAAGCAAATTCCATATAGGCTTTGTGGACTCCACCCCCACCCCAGGTCAAAGCCAAAGACACTGGGAACTCCAAATCCCATCACCACCAAAGGGAAGGTGGCTGGGACCTGAGGGTGGGGTTAAGCAGCCAGGTGGATACAAAAGGCAGACACGTGGGCTTTGGGGGGGCTCTCCATTTTGGGCTCTCGGCCAGCTTGCAGCGTCTGGTCAGCTCTGAGAGGGACTTTGGGTTTCCAGGTCGTCGGATCGGGTAGGACGCATTAAAGACTTTATTTCCCTATTTTCTCCCTGAGTTGTACCTTTTCCTTATTTTCTTTTTCTCTTGTAAATAAACCTTTTATTAACCCTTTTGTGTGTGTCTGTAGTAGAGTATTCATAAGTCTCTTTAAAGCGCGGGTGAGGACCCACAGCCAGGAACCCGTTTAATATCGGGGCTGCCCTATAACAGTAGGATGATTGGTCCTTGTGTATTCTCCCCCTGTTTAAACCCTTGCTCTCTTAAATATAAATAGAATTTTCCTGAATGTTTATGAACCGAAGATATGGTTTTTCCCACAAATTGAAAAAAAAAATTGAATGAGAATATGCTGGATGAAAGCTTAGTGTTTAACATGAAGGTGTTTCTAAACGCCATTAACCCAGGCTCCTAAAATTATAAATACAACTTGTAAAGAGCTGACATTAGGGGGTCTGTCATATTCTACCATTAGAGAGCGACCACTCCCTGTTCTTTATAGAATTTTGTGTATTTTTTAAATATTTATTTATTTATGCATACAAGAGCTGGGGCAGAGGACAGAGATGCTGGAGCGGGGGTGTGAGAGGATTCACCAGAGACAGAGTAGGGAGCAGAACAGGCAGATCTACTGAAATACACTGCTGAGTGGAGTAGCGGGCGAGACAGGAGAGGTCTGCACACCATGTGGGTACTTCCCTGGCCGGGAACTTGGATATTTCTTTAGACAAACTTATAAAAACCCTAGGGAGTGCTTTTTATTCATTTTTAGAGATTTGTCTGGTTGCCATTTAATATTAAATTTCTATATCGAATGCTTCTTTACTCTCTCAGAAGAAGAAAATAGTTTTTCCTTTTAATGATAAAGGAATTTCAAAGGCTATGATCTTAATACAATTTTCAAATTAGACTTCTCTCCTTATATCTAATTTTATCAATTTTGTTAAATTTAGTGAAATTCAATCTGTTAAAAACTAATAGTATTATACATCTTGTTGATGGTTTCAATTATTTCCTCAAGTAATTTTCCTAAATATTTTCCCCAAAAAGGAGAAACCCCAGCAACTCTTCCAATTTTGAAATTAATTTTAGAATATATGGGAGCATATGAAAATATTTTTATTTTTTTATCAATGAAATAAAAAGACAAATATGTACTTGCAGAATCTTAATAACATAGGCACTGTAAATGCTCACCTTTGTCACCTGGTGCAAGGACAGGTAGGTAATATTATCAATAATATGCTTTGATACTTTGGTTAATGAGATATTTCTGTCAAAATGTTTTAATGAGGGCACTAGTTATATGTACCTGACAACCATTTTCTTTACAAGCACTGGTGACTTATTTTAGTCACTGATGAGCAATCTTTGTTCCCCAGTATTAGGAGTTTAAGGTCGTGGGAAGCAAATTATTTTTAGCATATGATGCTTCCTCACATGCAAATACCTAATGTGTGTCCCGAAAGAGACATACTCTTTAACTACTTTATTCATCTTCCAAAGGTGAAGCTATTTTTTGAAATGAGAACTTTCAGTGGCAAAGATGCAAATGATAGAAGGGCACCTCCAGTTGATTCTTGGACTATTTCAACCCAGTTAACCTGATGAGTAAAAACAAATAAATAAATACAGACTTATTCAGTTCTAATCTAGAAGGTTTTCTAGTTCAGAATTCAAAATCTAGAACACAGATGGCATCACAAAGTCTATCAAAACACTAATGCAAATCTAATTATCTAATTGCTGCAGTGATCTACCCATGCTCAATGCTGGCCAGGGACGTGACTCATCACCCATGAGACAGCAAAGGTGAATCAGCTCGGCAGGGTAACACAGTTTTCCCAGTTTCTGTTATCTGAGCCCGGAATTTGAGACCAAGTGGCCAGAATTAGCTGATGGATATATAACACCTGGAGTGTAATTTTTGTTGAAGATTTTGCTCCTTCATATAGTTGGAATAGTATCATTCTCTGTGTAGTTGGAATCTTTAACTTACAACTACTGAAGACAATTCTTGAGGATTATGCAAATGAACTCAAGTTTAGGGAAACCAGCCTTACCTTATACAAATCCCATTTCTTGCCTCATAGATCAGTTTTGAAATAATTTTTAAAATGCCATTCACTCTTTTGATCTTTTTCACTCCAATTTTATTTTCTCATACACCTTGGGTTGACTTTGCTCATATTTGCCAATGTTAAACATTCCCTGGCCATTATCCCCACTATAACACCATCCCTGTTCAGAACAAGATAAAAATACATCAGTTCCTGTAGCAAAGGAACATGAGCATTACTCCAGTAGTGAATCCCATAAAAGGCATAATAAGAGAAAGGATAAAGCTAAAAGAGTGGTCTTGATTTTTTTTTTGAGCTTATTCCCAAATTCACTTCTCAATCTTTGACTTGTGTCATTGTTTATTTTTATGACTAAGTTTTATTCCTCTGGTTTATGTTTCTTATTTCATTCTCTCAAAAATATATAAATCTGGCGCTATGTTATATATGTCTGTGTGAAAAAATATATATATATATGCGCTTTAAACTAGGTCTGTTGGAGACTAGGTATGCTTGGATAAGTACTAAAGATAAGCTTTAGTATGACTTTGGAGTAAGATCATTATTTTCTTTCATGTAGAGAAGGTTTCAATAACCTACTTTATATCTTCTTAAATAATGCGCAATAATTGAGTCTTTTAAAAAGTAGACTTAATGCCCTTTGCCAGAGGCTAGCAAAAAACACTTCTTGAGGTGAATTAGTTAGAGTTTTTAAAATCTATATCATACAAGTTAAGGGTCCTTGGGAGAAGACAGGCTGACATGTACATTCCTCTATTTTTTTTTTTTTTGGATGGATGGACAAACTAAAAATATGATTGAAATATGCATTTTCATATGAATGAGAATTCTATAAATTGTTGAGTAACCTTTTAGGTTTTTCAAATTTGGCAGTCTGCCACAGGCACTGAGAGAGAACTTTCATGAGGACAATGCATTAAAAAATTAGTTATTCAATGCCAACGAAGATGCTTCTTGACCCAGCCAAGAAGTCATCCACATTATCCATAAAAGCCATTGCCATTAGCACGTAGAGAAGAACTGATTTTTATAAAAGATGAAGTTAAATGTGTCATGTTCCTTTTAAAGGAAGCAGTGATGTTTGAATCAGTGAGGATGGTTCTCTGAGGAGAAGAGGCTGAAGCAGCCATAAGGATGGTGGGAAGTGATAAGAAACCTGCCACTGTTGAAACCAAATAAGAGTCTGGATAAGTTGAGGAAATCTACAGGAAACCCAGAGGGGTGTTTGCAGCATATGGGGGCCATGAGCTGTCCAAGAAAGGTGGCACCCCACTATGCCAACAGTCTTCCTCCTCAATTTGATATTAAAAATGTGCTAAACGAAAACCTCATATTTTTATAAATAACACTTAAAAGTTCAGGAATCTTCTCTTTGGATTTCATCTTTTTTTTTAATATAGAAAATATTGTCATTGCAAATGAATGTATACCTATTTTTATACTTTAAAAGCTCCTAGAACCTATTTTAAATGATTACTTGTCCGATGAGTGTATCTCTTGTCTTTAGATCACGCTTAAAGGCTAAACCATAGGATGGCTGTATTAATTCTTTTCTGTGAAAAAAAAGCATCCAAGTGTTTTACTGACTGAAGAGTGCAGTAGAATCTGCTAGTTTAACATCATTCTCCGAACTAATGCAGCACAGATTGGAGTTTCTGGAACAAAGGTATCATGTGCTTATGTATTTTATTATTTTGGCATAAAATGTTTTCTGTTGTGTTGGGAATCAACATGTAACCTGGTGCACCATGTCCTCTAAAATAAAAAGTGTTAGAACAAAATAAAAAGGGTTAGCCTTCCAAACATTTTCTGTGCTGCAAATGAAAGCAAGGCAATGCAATTTGAAATCCTTCCAACAGAGGGCTCCATGGGTTTGAGTTAGATTAGGAAAGAGAGTGAGAGAAAACTACCTGGGGTTTAGGTTGCTATAGTAAATTCTGTATTATCCTTAAAAATAGAACTGATAAAAATGGAGTCAGTTGAGTTGAACTGGAAGAATCATCCAAAGATTAAATGCAATGTCTACTCTTACAAGACAGAATTTTATAATTCTTTGAATTGATGTTCATTTCAAAAGGCAAATACATTTTGTCATCTCTAAATAAAAAAAGTAGGCAAATTAGAGATATTCCTTACTTTGAAGTACTATTAATATTACCTCATTCACTTACATTTTAGAAGAAAACATGAGCGGCTGCTTTCATTGTCTGTGGAAACAATTTATCTTTGTGTTTGGCAAATAATTTAGTGTTGGTATAAGGAGAGTCATTATGTACATAACATATGTTGTAAATATTTAATACACAAAATATATGTCTATCTGAACATAAAATGCAAAATCTTACAGAAAATGTTTTACAAGTGATAATAGTTTGAACGTTAAAGTATAAAGGCAGACGAATAAGCTCTAGAGAAATATATTACTTTACCTCTGTATATCGCAGTTTACTTGTTCACGCTAGGCCTAGCCTTTTAATTTTATCCTCAGATCGGTGAGGCTTTCAATATATGCATTAAGGCAAAGGAAAGAGTAACCTGAAACAATAAGTGACTTTTGGATTTTAGGGCTTTGTCTTCTGAATTCAGGGAATGTTTTATTTTAGCTGTTCTCTTTCAGTGTTCTTTGAAATGCATGGGTTTATTATAGTCTATGAGCAGATAGACTGAAAAAATTTTAATCCATTTTATATCTAGTTGAAAATATTTATTTCATTTGATGTAGACAAATGCTTTAATAGCATCCATAATATTAGATTTATATAATTTTGAAGTTTGGATATATTTCCTAAAATATATTTGCCTAAAATTCCAAAATTATCATTTTAAAATATTCTCTAAATGTCACTTAGAGCTATTGGCATCTTATTTAACGTCTATATTCACTACCAAGGTATTTCCTTCTAGATATTCTTGAACACAAATGCACTTAAGAGTTAATAGTCTGCATAAACCATTATTTTATAAGCTCTATATAATGAATTTACCTTATGTACATATTTTTATGTATGCTATATATTTTGTATTTTTAAAAAATATCTTTTTGAAAAGACATATAGCTATTTTTAATACAGTGACTTTGACTTGCTAAGATTTTGCCACAAATGATACTTTGATCTGAAAGATTAATAAACAAAATTCTTTATTATTTTGTGTAGTATCTTCAAAAATATGTTCATATTATAAGCTTTTAGCAAGCAAATAAAATTTGGTTTACCTATAAAAATATGTTCAATGTTCTTTATTTATGAACATTTTGATCAAACAGAACACTTTAAACACAATTGCAGCCTAGGTGCTCACAGAGAGTCTGATTACTAGTTTTATTTCCATTTGTCTCTCGCTTCCTTTTTCTATTAATTGGGGAAGAGAGACTTGCAATAAAATCAAAAGATAATTCAAACCAGAATATTTGTAGACCTTCCAGTGTTTTTTAAAATAAAGTATATTTTTGATATAGTTTTGGCTAAGCATGAATATGTCCTCTAATTTTTGTTTTGTTTTGTGTAAAATGAAACTATATGGAGCTAAATGATGACTTTAATTTCCTAATAAAGATTCCTTAGCAGCAAGCAACTTTGACTTCATAGGGCTGCTATTTTAATATTGCAGGATTTTACATGTGTTTACAGAATTCTTTCTGACATGTAAATTCTTCCAGAATATCTCCCTCTTTGCCTATAGGGAGAATTATTTTTTGGTTTAATTTTACTTGTCAGTGATGACTTAAAAGCACAGGCACCAGTGTTCTGAAAGTACAGAGGACAGAGCGCTGGTAGAGCACACCTATACAACATCCTTTGCTAGAATTATTGTCTCTTGTTTTCTGTCACGGCATCCAGATATTTACAAAGCGTTTCCAGGTGGTGATCAACCTTCCCTAATATTTTAATATTTTGATTTAAAGATGGTATGAGGGAAAAGCATGAAAATTGGAGTGGAGCTAATGTGGTTACATTTGGGGCTCAATTTTGACTAAAGATGGTCACTTACATGTAAGCATACTTTTATATAACCAACAACATCCATAAACAGATAAAATTTTAAAAGGGAGTTGTGAAATGGTGTAGCCCATCATGTTTATGGCAAGGCATAGATCGGCATCAGTTGCATCTGTGAGTATTGCTTTGTATGGTTAAATGAGACAAACAAGCAAACAAACAAAAACAATAATATTTTCTAAAATCCGTACACAAAGCTAATGGTTTGCTTCATGCACCTGCCAGTTTGGGTTGTTATTAAAGCCACCCTGGATATTCTCCTTTCTTTGTGTAATATTTTATGCTTTTCTTCAGGGCAGATTGGTTCTGTCTGCACTTTATTCTTAAACCCACGTTCATTCAAAATGGATTGGCAGACTTAAATGCTCTATCCAGTACTGCTGCTGCTGACTAATAATGCCCCTCCCCCATCCCACTCCCACCCTATTTCACTGTGCAGTCTCTCTCTCTCTCTCTCTCTCTCTCTCTCTCTCTCTCTCTCACACACACACACACACACACACACACACGTGCGCGCGCGCGCGCACACACACACACACACACACTCACTGACTCACTCACAGACACTGGTGGCCCTATTGTCAACAAAGAATGCATAATGGTGAAGCACTCAGCAGTAATTTTGGTGATGCTTTTGCCTTGCATGTTTTGAAAGTATTTCTGTAACGTATAAACAGATATGCCCTAAACTATCCCCTTTCTCAATTCTGATATTTGGAACTAAGCTCTCACGCAGAGGGGTAGCCTCATAACCACGGTGGCCAGAACGCTTTCAGCGAATATGCGGCTTCCTCTCTTTTCACCAGTATTAGCACCATATAGATTTAATAACGGGGTGACTGAAAACATTTCGATGATGGGTCAGTTTCTCTGATCTCAAAGGAAAGCATCTGATTTGTGGTGTACCAATTAATTATTAAAGCAACAGAAAATACAGGCTACGGTGCTTGCCTCCTGCAAAGAGGTGGCACTCTCTCTCTCTCTGTGTCTCTCTCTCTCTTTCTGTGTGTGCGCCCCTGTTGTCTCTGCTCTCTTTGGCTCATGTTTATACATTTGTGTATGTTACATAGAAGGAAACTTGGCCAGAAATTTCTTCATTTTGACTTTGAAAACTACTGGGAGATTTTCAGTATGTGTGTGTCTGTGAAGGTTGGATTTCGATGTAAAAGGAACACAATTCTTCTTTTCCTTTTTAATTTGTTCTTTCTCCACTTAAATGGGCCTTACAGCCAAACATCACCTTTAATTTTAATTTCTATTTCTAGCCTGTATTTTATTAGCACCTTTTCTATTTTACAGTCTACTCACTGGTATGGCACCAGATCTGTTGTGAGCAAACAATACGGTTTTGTTTCAGGTTCCAACAAACACGTTCTACTGCATGATGCAGTTCTTCTATTTTGTGCTTATTTAACTTGGTTAAGTTTGAGGGGGGTACTATTTCATGTTAAGACCTGAGTTCATCTTTTTTTGCAGAGTCTGGGACTCCCTAAAGTTTTAAGGGAAAGGGAGAGTGTATTCTTAGGTTATTGTAAAATTTGTTGCTTTGTATTGTGACAATAGTATTCATATGCCTGACATACTCATAATAATATTAAGCTCTATTTTTTAGTGTAATGTACTTTATACATTTGTATAAATGTCACAGCCTGTAATCACTTCCTTTGTCATCGACGATTAATCTAAAAAAATCGAATAATTCACTGCCCCTTGCCATTTACATATCGTCTGCTGCCATCTGCTCTTCTCAGCAGCAGTAAATGATGGGTAATTAACTCAGTGCCTTTGTCTTTCCCTTGCTGAATGTCTGACACATATAGATTTTCCTCTGTGTGCATATGCATGTGTGTGTGTGTGTGTGTGTGCAAGCAAAGGGTAGAAAGAGGGATGAGAGCAAAAGAGTGAAAAAGAATGAATGGTAGTGCAAATATGGTAGCCCACACAAGGTAATTTCTAGGAAAAAGCCAAACAAAGATATTGGTTCCGAAAAGATGCCATATCTCATGACCTTAAATCTTCTCATGCTGAAAGAAAGGACTTCTGGAACAATGGCAACACTGACCAAAAAGAATGTTTGTCTAAAACCTCAGTGGTCAAGGTCAAGAAGCAAAACCAAGTAAAGGCTCCATAAGCTATTCCTTGTTACTGGAGTGCAAAGACATCATGTAAATGAGACTAAGTGTAGGGGGTACCTACAGCTTCCATAAATGTCCTAATTGATTCCTGACCAGTAGCCAAAATCTGTGCTTTGAAAATGGTTATAGAAAGGAAATTACAGCTGGTCATGACTAAACATTTTTTTGAAACAGAGAATATGAAGGCAAGCCCACAAAGGCTTATAAAAAGTTATGTGGGGAAACTATGGAGTGATTCTTTTAAAGGGAAACACTATCACTGTATTCAATACACCAAACTTCTTGTTCTTCCAGGTGCAGACAAATGCGCTTTAGAAAGGAATTTCATGTCATGTAGTGTTTCACCTATATTTCCTTCTATATATTTTATGGTTTCAGGTCTTATGTCTAGTTTTTTAATTCATTTTGAGTTGGTTTTTGTGCATGGTATGAGGTAGTAGTCAAGCTTCATTATTTTACAGGTAGCGAGCCAGTTTTCCCAGCACCATTTATTGAACAAACTTTCTTTGCTCCAGTGCATATTCTTTGCTCTTTTGTCAAAGATTAGTTGACCATAAACCTGTGGATTTATTTCTAGGTTTTCTATTTGGTTCCATTGGTCTGTATGTCTGTTCTGGTTCCAATACCGTGCCCAAAAATAGATGACTGGATCAAGAAGATGTGATACATATACACCATGGAATATTACTCAGCATTCAAAAAAGATAAACACATGCAATTTGCAGCAACATGGCTGGAGCTGGAAGGGATCATGCTCAGCAAAATAAGCCAGAAAGAAAAATAAAAATACCGGATGATCTCACTCATAGCAGGAATCTAGAAAACTTAAATAAGGGACCAGGAAAAAGAATAACTATAAGAAAGAAAAAATCAAAATAAACAAACAGTTATGAACTAGAGACACTCTATGGGGGGTGGGGGTGGGGAAAGGAGAGATTGGCGTCAAAATCAGGGGGTTGCAATTGTATGGGGAATATAAAAATAAAAAAAAGAAAGGAATTTCATGCCATTGTGAAGAATTTATACATAGAATTGTTTTAAAAAATTCTTTTTCTTATTTATTTTTTAGTTCATTAGTTTGTTTATTTATTTTTAAGGATTTATTTACTTATGCAAGAGTTGGGATACAGGCCAGAGACATGTGAGGGTGAGAGAATGCACCAGAGACAGAACGGGAGCAGAACAAGCAGACAGACCAAAAACACTGCTGAGGGGAGCAGCAGGCAAGACAGGGGAGGTCTGCCACGCCATGTGGGTATCTCCCTGGCCAGTCGGGAATCGAACCCGTGCCAAAGAGGTTGCAGACAGCCCCATTGCACCATGCTCAACCCGCTGCCCCACCGGGGAGGTCCCATTAGTTTATTTTTAAGTGAGGTAATGTTGGTATACCTCCATCAGGTATAACCACCATAGTGTATCCACTACCAATTTACACATATTCCACCACCCAGAAAACATTCTTCTAATAATTCTTGTTGAAACAGATATTTTGTAATGGGAAAATATTTGAAGTGACTTTTTGTTAAGATCCATCCAGTTATGCCTACAAGAACTGGGGCACAGGCCAGAGTTGTGAGTATCGAACTCGTGCTGCAGTTGCTGCAGACAGCCCCATAGGTTGCATCTCAACCCCTTGTACCACCAGGGGGGCCCAAAGTGACTAATTTTGTTTTTTCTTTTTTCTTTTATTTTATTGTGTATTATTTTATTATTAATAGTATTTTTTTAAATAATAAATTTTATTTTTATATTCCCCATACAATTGCAGCCCCCACATTCTGACCCCAATCCCTCCCCTCCCGCCCCCGCCCCCCTAAAAGTGTCTCTGGTTCATAGTTTTTTGTTGATTTTGATTTTCACTTTCTTATAGTTATTCATTTTCCTGGTCCCTTATTTAAGTTTTCTAGATTCCTGCTATGAGTGAGACCATCCGGTATTTTTCTTTTTCTTTTTGGCTTATTTCGCTGAGCATGATCCCTTCCAGCGCCATCCATGTTGCTGCAAATTGCATGTGTTTATCTTTTTTGAATGCTGAGTAATATTCCATGGTATATATGTACCACATCTTCTTGATCCAGTCATCTATTTTTGGGCATTTGGGTTGTTTCCAAAGCTTAGCTATTGTAAACAGTGCTGCTATAAACATAGGGGTGCAGGTGTTCTTTGGAATTGATGTTTCTGTGTCCTTTGGGTAAATACCTAGGAGTGGAATTGCTGGATCATATGGAAGCTCTATGTTTAGTAGGTCCAGAAATCTCCACACAGCTCTCCACAGTGGTTGGACCAGTTTGCACTCCCACCAACAGTGCAGAAGAGTTCCTTTTTCTCCACACCCTCGCCAACATTTGTTGTTGCTAGTTTTTTTAATATGTGCCATTCTCACTGGTGTAAGATGGTATCTCATGGTAGTTTTGATTTGCATTTCCCTGATGACAAGTGATGTTGAACATTTTTTCATATGCCTGTTGGCCATTTGCATTTCCTCTTCAGAGAAGTTTCTTTTTAGCTCTTCTGCCCATTTTTTGACTGGATTATTTTCTTTGTTGTTGTTGAGTCTCGTCAGCTCTTTGCAGATTTTTGTGATCAGTCCTTTATCATTAGTGTTGGGTGCAAAAATGTTCTCCCAGTCGGTGGGGTTTCTCATCAAAGTGACTAATTTTGATAACATTAAAAAAAAAGTACTTAAAAGATCACATTTTAAAAGCTAGGATTTGCCTTGCTTAATGTGGTTTTAATGGTAAGTCAGTTTGTAGGGTAGGTACAAGAAATCTTCCATAATCATTTTCAGGGAATTATTAAAACTCACTTCAGTGAGAAATGATACAATTTTGGTATCTGTAATTTAAAGCAAGCTAAGTACAATTCTACATCTATGAAGAACTGTACTTAGCTAGCTTGCTTAATATATACATATACACACATATATTTATATATATATTTAGTATATATTACTAAATTTATATATATATTTAGTAATATATATATTACTATATATAACCTAAGCAAAGATGGTTAGATCACATAGTCAATCAATTAATCAGAGGGAAAAGATATAGTGATATAAGACCCTGATTTTTCTTCTTTAAGATTTTTGTCTTTCTGTGTTCTCACATTTGAATAATCTTTGAATGTCCACACTGAAGTGATCACTATAGAGTCCAGAGAAACTCTTAGAGGCCATTTCAGTCTAGGACTCTTTATGTAAAATTTCTGTGAATCAATTCTAGCTCTTTATCTTTACTTTTCTGTCTGTACAATATCATCCTATTTTTAAAGAAATCATTAGTTAAAAGTAATTGTATTAGCAATTTAAGAAAACTTCATTCCTAGTAAGACTGTGATGTATACAGTAGTGTCTATTTCTGGTGTCTCAGTAAGACTATTAATGTTTCCATGAGTCACGAATGGTTAAAAACATTTATCTTTGGCTTAATTTTGGCATTTGTGGTTAATCTTTTCTTTGGCTTCTGTAACCACTGGACCTCTGAAGGTTAAATGATTTGTCCATAACCATAAAACAAGTGGACATCCCTGGAAGGCCATTGAATGGTTGAATTACATTTTTTACATCAGTTTAAAATGACTTACAGAGAAAACTTAATACATACATTATGTGATGAAATGGCTAAAAAATACATAATTACTAAGGCACTTAAATATAGGAAAGGAACATTATAAATGTATAAAAATGGACTCCATATCTCAGAGCTATTGTGTTAACTGTGTGAAGTACATGCACTTTATGAAACTATTTAAATTTCATAAAATTTTTATGACTTACAGGTAAATTTGTCAGCATCTAATTGAGTAAGAGATTCTTGAAAGCTTTCTCTGCAATTGTTAATTCAGCATCATTGTTCTCTCAGGTTGTTACGTGACCCAACAGGCTGGGAGAACAATATTGCTGAATATAATTGGCATATGTCAGCAAAATATAATTAGTAACAAGCTTCTTTCTGAAATGCTCTTTTTGTTGGTTTAAAAAAGTTGAAGATTTCCTCTTAGATTAAATTATAGCTTGGGTTTCTCTCTCATTTGATTTTGTTAGGTCTTTCTTAAAAAAGACGAATTAATTAAAAATTTGATTCAAGAAGTATTATTGATTTCCTGCGCTGTGCAAACAGTGTGAAGAGTTGTTTTTCCTTCAACAGGTTTTGGTTTAACTCTGAGTATGAGAGGTTTGCACGGGAAGTATGAGACACATTTTATAAAGAGCTGTCATGAATCCCTGGCCTAAACCAATGCCTCCAACCTCTTTGAGTCTTGGAATAGGTGCAGCGACAGGCTATTTTCCAGGAGTTGTGACTTGGTAGATATAGACACCAAAAATTGGAACTAAGGAAAGTGTTTGTATTGTTTATCACAGCACCTCATATATCCCAGCACATTATGGTTAATGTTGGTAATAGGAGAAAATGTGTTACAATTGTCTTCTGCCTCATATGTAAAAAAGAAGATAGACATCTTTCACCATTATAGGTTATTTTGGAAAACAAATAATACTGTAATATGAACTTTTAAAGGTATAAACAAAAATATTTGCCAGATTGTTCTTTCTATAAGAAAAATAACTTTACTCAATTTCTTTAGGACTGAAGATTGGAGGGAAACACATCAATGAAAAGCTTCTTTAGAGTCACTTCTAGATGTTGTGACTTAGTTCTTATAGCCAAGTCTGAGTAAAGTAGTTCTATCTAACCGGGACCATGCATCAGTAGGAAGGAACCGTACGATTAAAGAATATGAGGAAACAAATGCTTCATCATCCACACAGACCAAAATCTATGCCAGTGACCCATAGAGTATTACATGGTAGAGACAGGTCTCAATCATATCCTCATTGCCAAGGTCTTTCTCTCACATCTTAATCTAATCCAGTCCCATGCTCTAGATTCTTTCTCATTTTACTCTCTCACCTTGTACATGAGGTTCATGGACATATTCCTGCCTCTTAAACCATCTGTTCCTAATTTTCCTGGCCAACACACCTCATTTACTTTTTCTTGTCCTTGAATCCTGTGTTTCTGGGAGCTTGTCTATCATTTCTCAGTCTTCCACATGCATCGTGACTGTCTAGCATTTATGTTACACATCTCAAACTACATTATCATCCTCTACTACACAGAGATCATTTTAAACACAGAAAAACTCTGCATGTAAAATGAATTTGGGAAGTGAAAGAGACAAGATGGAAAATGTATTTATCTTGCTACACACGCATAATCCATTTCAAGTCTTATGGACAACTATATTTAATTCAGATTTTTGGTCTTTTTAAAGATTTGTTTAAAAAATACAATCTGCTCTGTAGAATAAGTTGAGTTCAGATAAAGGTCTAGCAAGCCATGAAATAATCACAATTATTCAAAGAAAATTTATAGGCAAAGGCCAGCAACAGATTTCAAGATCATTTATCCATAAGAAATAATATAGACAGAGGACTAATAAGCTCAACATAAATAAGCAGATTGTCATAGAGGGGTATGATATAACCGCAAACTCTTGGAAGATCAAATAATAATGAAATCTTGACCATGGGAAAATAAGAGGGGCCAACAAAACAGATGAATCGAAATGATAACTAGTTGGCATTACCAAAGAGTTCTCTGTTTTTTAAAAGGGTCTTCAGTAGCTTCTATTTTAAAAAGTTAGTACCCCTATTCAAGAACACATGATATTGAGTTCTTCAAATAGCAGTTCATGTATCAATTTTCAGGAAGACATATTGATAGAGTGGGAAGAGAGCTGGACCCTAAGGCAGGAGAGATGGCAATAAAGCAAGAAACTGAATCTTGAAAAGCCTCAGTTTCCTCATCTGTAGAATGGGTCACTGTTTTGCAAGCTGTGTTCTGTGGAGAATGGCAGATTATTCTGTCAGCTTTGGGTTCTCCTGAGTACTAACTTGCTCGAAGTGGGCAGATTAAACTCATGACATAAGACAAATGCATATGACCACACTATGAATGGTTTGGTGGAAATCCACATTATAATAATATAATTATGCAATTATGGGCAGCAAAAGAGAAGGAAAGATTTCTTGGCAAACTCAGGAGACTGGCAATGCACAGTAGGTGGGACCCTGCCTGGAGAGTTTCTGGATTCCATCCCTTTGCAAGGGTGAGGGAGTGTCACTTCTCAAGGAGAGAGTTCCAGCTCTATTCATACTTGGGAGAAGGTTCCAGAACTACAAAGTCCATAAACATCTTAGATTGCTTCAAATTTGGTGCCTATATTTACAACATTTCTCAGGAGCATCTTATCAGGACCCCCTGTTACTTTTGATTTAGGCAGAGCTTATCCACATAGTCAGGTTTTAATCTGTCCTTACCTTTTTCAAGTCTGTATGTGTCTTTGGAAGCAAGTGGCTGCTTTTTATTGATAGCATTTTAAATCACTCCATTGCAATTGCCCCCACCTTTCCATCAGTCAGAGTCATTACAATAGCAATACACAGAACATCTCAATCAGTCAGGATCATTACAACATCAGTATCATTACATATGAAATTGTTCCTGGGTGCTTTTCTTGTGGCTTTAACCAGAATAACTCCAATTTGTATTTTCCGTTTTTAACTTATGCATGATTTTTTTTTAACTAAAGCCTCTACAACAACAACAAAAAATATGTTTGAAATCTCTTGTTCTGGATGAACTCAGAAAGTGTAGCAAGATGTATAGAGAAAGATAGGTTTGGAATAGGTAAACCTGATTTGAATCTTAACTCTGACCTTGACAGAGTAGAGACAAAGAATGCATGTTAAGAGCTATATTTTAAAAAGACCATCTTGGCAGGGCTTTAAAGTATGGGTGTGATGATAAAGAGACTGTAAGCAAAAGTTGTAATATTTAAAAGGTTTTGAAATAGTCTAGATATGAAATGAATTCAACCCAAGCAGTGGCAATAGAGATCGCCATTGGAAGTATAGATTTAAGAACCACTAATGGAGTTAGACTCTCTAGGAATAAAGGTATAAAAGATAAGGAAGTAGTCTGGAATGACTCACTCTTTTCTAGTGATATTGACTAACGGGGAATCCAGAAAGAGGGAAAGCATGATAACTTAATATCCACATGTCATATGTAGTTGAAAGGCCAATTTCATAGACATGGATATATCTACGAGGATCTGGAGTGTAGAAAGAAGATCTGGGTACTGCAGGGGGAAATGAAAATTTTTTATGTATGAAAATATAAAAGTTTTAGGAACCACAGCAAAAATTTAAGACCTTTACGGGGGGGGGGATATAAGTGAGGATATAAGGATATATAAGTGAGGATATAAGTGAATGACCTCAGGTATCCATTGTATGTAATGAATTTAATTTTTCTGCACCTAGAATAACATTATTTATTAAAAAAAAATCTGCATTAGGGTTCTCCAGAGAAACTTTTATACAAACACACACACATTTGTGTTATATATATATATATAATATATGATAGATATATATATATATAAATTATATTTATTATAAGGGATTGACTCATATTGTTATAGGGGTAGAAAAGTTCCATGATCTGTGTCTGAAAACCAGAGCCCCAGGAAATCCAGTGGAGGAATTTGGAATTTAGTCCAAGTTTAATGACTTTGAGAACCAATAGCATTAAGGGAAGGAAAAAATTCATGTCCCAACTCAAGCAATCAGATAGGAAGAGGTGACTCCTTTTCTTTCTTTCTTTTTTTCAATTCAGGCCCTCTGTGGACTGAATGAGCACAACCACTTTGGGGAGTAAAAACTGCTTTACTGAGTCTACTGATTCAAATACTAGTTTTATTCAAACCAGTCCCAGAGGCCATGGGAATGGATCATGCCCATTAATCTGAGCTGTGTCATGAGCTGCTGAAGGAATGTGATGGGTTCCTGCAGACACACATGGCCCTGGAAGCAGGAGGAGGAGATGGTCTCCCAGGATTCTGTCATTATGAGGAAGAAATGGTGATACCAAGATGGCCAAACTGACCTATTCTCCTCAATGGCACAAGAAATCAGTGACTGACATTTTCTTTAGGAGTCAAAGAAGCCTTCGTGGTAAGCCACCAGAAGAGTTTACATATGATTTCACTAAGGTCTTACAGGTGTGTTTAGAATTGTGAACATTCTAAACCTGATAAGAGTGGTTATACTTCAACTGCCAACCTATAACTTTGTGCTAAATGTGGAGAATTTAGAAGGCCAAACTACTTGCTTTAGCCATATTATAAATGCAACTAATGAAGTTGCACCTTTAACTACAAAGAGATATATCAAATGCTGTTTTGTTCCTTCAACTTTGGCCTATGAAATTGTGAAAATATGTATTAAAAATGAGATGATACATATTGCACTGATTATATTTAAAAGGCGGATGAGAGAAATGTACTGACTTTGAAACGCCAAACCAAGGTAGTTTTCACAGTTGGGAAATAGATATCTGGGTTAAGAAGAAAGATTCCAAGCATAAGGCAAAAACATACCACTCTAAGCAAAAAATTTATTTGGGGGATATGTCTTCCAAACTAAGAAAGGTGGAAGGTAGAAGCCATTAAGAGATTGCTATAATTTTGTAGTAAATCAATTTTCTGCATTTGAAAGAAAAATCATAATAAGCAGTAGCATCTACCTAAACAAAGCAAAGGAAAATATTTCTCAAGTTCAGAGGGCATTCCTTTGGACAATATGGAAATTTTACTTAAGAAAATATGGAATTATTAGAAAATTCTGAGAGGTATATGCAAATAATTCCAAAAGTAATCTGGATTATTTGTTTTCATTACCATTTTGAATATGACCTGAAATTTTGAGAAAAAATAATAAATTATGCTTTTTATCAAATTTATTTTAAAAAAGCTGAAAATAAGAAAGCAGAATTATTTCATGCCTCACAGGTCATGTGGTTTGCAGCAAATGATTTTTGAGGAATTTTTTTATTTTCAAAGTAAATGGTTGAAGTTTTAAGATGGCAATTGTGAACATGTTAATTTTATGTAACAATGATCAGGATTTTTATAGAGGAACATTTAGGTAATCACAAAAAAATAAGCATGGGCTTGTGTATTTAACCTGTTTAAAATAATCGTAATTGGGGGGCCTCTATCTGCTCAATGAGGAAAAGGATCATTGTGATAGAAGTATTGTCAGTTTTTACATATATTCACTTAATCTGAAATAACATATTTGAAAATCAATCTTCATATATTATACATACTATAAATGATTTGTGCCACAGAATCTACTCATCTGTTTACTTATTAATCATCCATTCAATAAATATCTCTAGTAACCCTTTGCCAGGCATTTTTCAGAGTGCTGGAGAAAGACGAATCAATAAAATATCCCCCTGATTTGAGGAACTCAGTCTATTGAGAGTGCTATGAATGCATAATTGAATTATTTAACCATGCCTGATGAGTTCAATTAGCTTTGTTTCAAATGACAAACATTAAGATTGTTTGGTCCTAACAAAACATTGCATTTTGTTTAACAAGTCAATGTTACCCTATTTTTAAGTGCATAGAATTACTTCACCATGGTGAGCAGGTGCAAGTTTTTCTAGTCAAGTCCTGGAGAAGAGGCTTGAGCAAACCTAAGGAATGGGTGGCTTACTATCTTCTTGCTCAACTTGATATCAACTCTGTTGTCCTAGAAGATCATGGCCCAGATATATCTGTCTAACTCAAGTAAAACAGGAGAATTGCTGTAGCAAAGATGAAGAAATAAAGAGAGAAAAGGAGAGAGAAATGGAGGCTTCAATGTAGAATTCCATTTCTATTCAAAATATTTAAGAGGCAATAAGGTTAGAGGTATGCACTATAGACCCTGGGATAGAAATCTTTTTTTTTTTTTTTAATAGAGGCATGCTTTTTATTTATTTATTTATTATATTTGTTTGTTTGTTTTTTTTGTTTATACATGCACTGGGTACAGTCAGAAGCGCGGGAGGGTGAGAGAATTCACCAGAGCCAGAGTGGGGAGCAGAGCAGGCAGAAGGACTGAAGTACACTGCTGAGGGGAGCAGCGGGTGGCAGGAGAGGTCTGCGCACCATGTGGGATCCTCCTCTGGTGGCCGGGGAGCAGCCGGGGATCGAACCGGCGCCGCAGAGGCCACGGGCAGCTTCTCAACCCAGCGCTCAACCGCTGCGCCACCGGGGAGGCCCTGGGATAGAAATCTTGAGAAGATGAAACTATGAAGAGAAAACTGAAGGCAAATAAGTTAAGAAAAAAACATTTTTTATTTTCAAGGGCAAAATGAAGTTTCCAGTTGTAGGCAGCATTAATTGAAATATATTGTTCAGATAATGGGGAAATAATTTTTTAAAAGATTTATTTTATTTATTCATGCATACAAGAGCTGGGGTATAGGCCAAAGGTGTGGGGACTGAGAAGATTCACCTAAGACGAAGTGGGAAGCAGAACAGGCAGATTGACTGAAATACACTACTGAGGGGAGTAGCAGGCGAGACAGGAGAGGTCTGCTGCAAGTGGGTCAGCACCCTGGCTGGGAATCGAACTTGTGCTTCAGTGGCTGGCGATAGCTTGATAGTGCTGAGACTTAACCCTTTGCACCACCATGGAAGCCCTTATGGGAAATAAACTTATGTTCATTTCTGAGAACCATCTTTTAACTGAGAGACTGACAAATTCCACTGAATAGAGAAGGGAAAGAATAAGGAAACTCTAAGTTTCCCTTCAATTATAATTATTAGAGTCTATGTTAATTTTGAGTTTATACATAGGTTAAATATGGTCCCCGCTGAAAGAGACAAATTCACATGATTTTTCTTTATTTGAAGGATGAATTCAATATATCTTATTAAAAGAAATATCAAGGTTTGTCTATGTGAGTTTGTACCTAAATGCAATTCTGTGAGATTCTTTCTATGTAAAGATTTAATTCAATAGACAGTAGGAGTTGGAAGAATAGAACAGTGAGGAGTTTTGAGGAATGTGACGATAGCTTCATTTCTTCTAATGCATTTTTCTTCCAACAAGAGTCAGCACTTTGCCTTTAACAGTGTGTGTGAATTTTGGCTCTGCTGTTCACATTTAGAATTGTATCATGAGGAAATCATTAGGGATTTATGCAGAGTTTTCTTTAAAAATGTTCATCTTAGTGTTATTTATACCAGTGGAAAAATAGAAATAATCTACATAACAAATGTTGCAGAATGGGTTAAATAAATTATCCACTCAATTCAGTGTATAATGAATAGTTGAGATGGAAAGCTATTCGCACTATATTGTTTAGTGAAATAAATCAGATTAAAATTTGCATACATGTTATTTTGCATTATTTTCTCCATAAATATGGAAGGAAAGGATTGAAGGAATAATATGGGAATTTTAGCTCTCTCTGGGTAGGGAAATTATTTGTATTTTTCCTTTTTTGATTATTTTCTAATTTTTCCTCAGTGAACTTACATCACCTGCATATTAATAAAATGTTTTTTTAAAGATTTATTTATGAATACAAGAGCTGGGGTACAGGCCAGATGTGAGGGGGATGAGAGGATTCACCAGAGACAGATTGGGGAACACAACAGGCAGATTGACTGAAGTACTCTGCTGAGGGGAGCAGCGGGCAAGTCAGAAGAGGTCTGCTGTGCCATGTGAGTTGCTCCCTGGCCAGCCAGGGATTGAACCTGTGCTGCAGAGGCTGCAGATAGCTTCATAGATTGTGTCTTAACCCCTTGTGCCACCAAGGAGGTCCAATAAAATGTTTTTTATATTACAAGTTATATATATTTTGTACTTAAGATGTAAAAGATATACGTATTTGCATTGAGATATATATCTAAAAATATATAAACGATATATATCATTTTACATGTAATATACTTTATAGCATATAATATATACTTTGTATATCATCATATAATTATATTCATATAAAACAAAAACAGGGCCATTATGTCCCTTATGTCCTATATGAAATCCATCACCAAGTATTGTCAGTCCTATCCTCCACTCAAACTGATCTTCCTTGGTTCCTTAAACATGACATCTTAGAATCTTTGCTTTAGTTAATTTCTCTGCCTTAAGCATTTTCCAAGATCTACATTATAACCATTTTCTCTTACTATAGAACTTGACTCCAAAGTCACTTTCACTCTACTTTATATGACTTTCTACAGTCTCTATTTCATCTTTCTACTTCTGTCTCTTACAGCATCGATCACAAATTTTAGTTCTCTTGCTTATTCCTTTGTGTCCTTGATAATGCCTATCTCCTTCTCTAGAATGTAAGATCCATGAAGCTGGAGATCTTATCAGTGATTATTGCATCTTTAACAATTATACAGCGTCTGATATAGAGTGGATATAGTTACTTGTGAACACTTCAGCAGAATGACTTTTTATTCAAAATAGCTGGAGAACTAGTATTCATCATTAAATAGAGATAAACTTACTTAACCATCTTACTAAAGTGAATGTGTATTTATGCATGCAATTATATATATATATATATACACATACTGTTATATTTATGCATGAGCATATAATTATAGTGTACACCTTTAAGACATTTGTGCAGGAACATTTGTAATACATCTACAGATAGTACACAGAATTTCAAGCATATTGAGAAGAGTGTGATGAATCTCCCTCATTGGTCCATCAACCACCTTTAACAGTTATCAACCTTTTGTTAATCTTGTTTCTTAAACAGAACCTCTCACTTCTGTCTTGGTATAGGTTGCTTTAAAGCAAATTCTAGACATTACTTTTTCACATAATTTTAATGAATGCTCTAGAAAATATAACAATCATAATACATTATCATAACTAAAATGAATATGAAACATCCATTTTTTTAAATTTTTTTACAGTGTGTCTTGATGCAAAATCTCTGTTACTGAACACACTTTCACAGTCAAACATTTTTTGTGTGTATGATTTTTAGCATTGTAGATTGGTTTTTATACGATTTGGGGGAATAGATTCACAACTCTCAAGATGTATGTCACTACAGCACATCCATCACTAAAGCATTCCATAATCCTTCACCAGAGACCATTGGACCCCCTTCCCTGTTTATATCCCATCCCAATTACTAGTAGCCTCAATTATTTTTTGAAATTTGTCTTTGATTCTTTGGTTCCAGGTGGTCAAAAATGGAGGTTACTTATTTTTTCATGACATCAGTAATTTTTAAAACACAAAAGTAAACTCCTTTTAAGTTTGCCTCAAGTATAAGAATGCAAGTCTTTCTTATGCATTATTTCATTTTTTAGATGTTTTTCCCATGAATCTTTTTAACCCTCTGTCTTCTCATTTTGTTAATCTGCCATCAAATGATAAATTACCTTCCAAGAGTAAATGATCCTGAAATTCTGTTTTAATGAATTATCTTGAATTCATAGATAGTCAATAAGTTTATTTGTTAATTTTATTTTATTTTGATTTTGGCTATTGTAGATACCATGGAATTAATAGTACTTTATGAGTTGCTATGTAGAAGTAATTTTGTTTTAGGTGTTAAGCGTAATCTTGCCTTTTTTCTCAGTAAGTTGCTAGAATTATTGTTGTTTTTTTTTTTCTTTACAGCCTTAGGTTGGTCCAATTTCTTAAGGCTGTTCTAGTTAATGTTACGTACTCCATGACATTATAAGTTGCTAAGAAGGACAAGACACATATTCTTGACAAATTTTCAATATCCTTGCAGGAAGGTACAACTTAGTAGAAAAACAGGAAGCTTTAGTTAGTTGTTGTGGATATGGAATCTTTGTGTCAGGCTTCCAGTTGTTAATAAATTATATTATTGGTCTTCAAGTCAAGATGCTATGCTAAAATGTCAGGGTGAACACTCCCAGTTGTGGCTCACTTGTTTGATGAGTAAGAGCATGGTGACTAACCCTTACCAGCTGCAGCTAACAATGCATCCTAGTTATCAGCCAAGTGGATCACCAAGGATATTCTTTCTTTTTGCTTTCAAAATATTGCATTTTATCTATCTAACATTGTCACGTATTCATCAGCTAGACTCAGACAAGTGGATAAAGAAGTGATGGAAACATCCCTGGAGACTTGGAGATTTGCTTCTGGTTTTGATGGGAAATTATTCTGGGATTCACACATTTATTGACCTCTGTGCTAGTGAATTCAACGTGACAATGCAGTGTGTATTGATTTGGTTCAATTCAGGAATTGCTCATTTATGGTTTATATTTATGTAAATAAAGAACTAGTCTTTCATCTTCCAATTACAACATGTTACTGAATTAATGTGATTAAAGATGAAGTTGGACTAGATTTAACAGGGCCTTTCTTTCTGTCATAAAGTGCAAAGGAACAATCATGTAAAATTAATATATTTCTATGGAGGTGAATATGGTTCCCAGCATCAGTTATTATAAACTCCTTCCTCCTTTTTTCTCCTTTTTAAACCAATTTCATGCTAAAATACCTTGACATAGTTTCTTTTTATTCCTGGATTTCCTTCCTATTCTATGCCTGAGTCTCCAAATTATGTTATGTGGTGAATTTTTCTGTAAATGGGAAAATGATATCTTTGAGATGAACAAGATTGGCAGAAATTTAACATCCAAGAGTTTCGAATAGGCATGCCTGCTATTTTTATTGAAATAGTTTCAGCTATCAATTTTTCTTAGCACAATAATAATAAAGACAGTGCATGGCACAGGAATTATAAGTTCATGCAACTGGCAACTGAACTGCTTTTTCCTAGGTCATTGCTTCATTGTCTAACCTTGAAATCACATTTTGGAGTCTACGGTATAGAAGAAACGTAGCTATAATCCAAAAGGTTTTTTTTTTTTTTTTTTTTTTTTGCTGGGGGTGGGTAAAATTAAGTTTTGGAATGTGAAAAATTATATGGTTCTTTATCTAATTTATGTAACAGAACAGCACTGTCCACTGAGGTATAGACACACATTCATGTCACATTTATAATTAGTTTGATATCTTGACTTTTAATATTATTTGATGCAGGAATCATTTTACTGAATGTGGCTATAGCAAAGGGCCTTTGATACATGTTTCACCTCATCACTGATCCGTTCAGAATTAAAATAAATTGAGAAGTGTATTCTGAAGGACTGCGTTTTATGGAAAATACGGTATGGTAGATATTGTGGTCTGTTTCTTAAACATAGCAAACTATACCACCACTGGAGACATTTAGTGTGGGAACAAGGTATTCATTCCTAAGCACTCCCTTTGGCTGCCAGGTAAGGGATATCCAAGAACTGACAGCAGCATAGCATTTAAGGGCATCAGTCTTGTACAAAAAATGAATATAGAAGAGATGGAATCACTGGGTATTGAGCAGCAGGGAAGGAAATGATTTCTGCTGCCTGCTGATATATAAAGGTATATTATGCACAATAAGAACAGCTTAGCTCCCTTGACTCCTTGGCTTTCCACACTCTAGAACTGAAGGTACATAATGTGCAGGATAAGTTTATCTTCCAGCATGGCCTGGGCAATTATTTGGTATTGATTTTCCGAAAGTTTGGTCTCACATGTCAGCATTTTGTTGGCAAACTTTGCAACATAATCCAATCAAGTCGGTGCAGAAATGAGTGTGGGGAGAGATAAACCATCATGAGCGAGTCCTTTGCATGGTCGGTAGGTAGCCCCCCTATATTAAGGATGCACTTGCAACTGCACTGTCTTGTCAGGGGAATTGTAATCTCAGGGAATCCCTGTGCCTGATTGCAGCTCTCCTCCCAGTTTTGCACTTTTGACCTCTGTATTGATTCTGTCCTCTCATCAAAAGCACTGATGTAATTCCATGTGCTAGGATCATGCAGTGATTTGCATTTAGGAGCTGCAACTGTGCGCTGACCCCAAACCATTTCATCAGAATGAAAGTAGACCAAATGGCAGATGCGTTTCCCCATAATATTAAAGTCTATTGTGCCACTTGGTGCATTTCTTTATCGTATATAGAAAAGGGGCATACACCACCCGCTTTGGATTTTAATTTAATTCTAACAAGGAATTGAGAAATTCTTTAAACTGTAACGGAGATCAAAAGGGATTTACTGATTACCACATTCAGGCCCATAAATAGCACTCCAGTTTGTTAAAGCTTAACTCAAATTGATAAAAGTAGCTAAATTTGTTTTCAGAAATGCTGGCATTTTAAAAATTATTTTACTTTTGATCAGTGTTTTCTTACCTATGTATCTCATCATAAAACCCATTCATTAATTATATACCTATAGTCAATATCTTAAATAGAAATGTCATTTAATAATTCCCTGAAATAAGGCACTTCATTAAATACAATCTAAATATTGATCATTAAATTAATTTGCTCGCTTCTCCTACCTCTTACTTTCCTCTTTCTTTTCCTCTCCTTCCTTCTACTGAAAGGGTGGAAAATGTGGAGGAAATCACTGCAGAGGTGTGGATCTCTAAACAGAACTGAGAAAGCAATGTAAATCTACAATAAGCTGCATTGAATTCTGCTTTTCTACTTTCCCTTTCACTTCTATTCACTCTTACTTATTAATTTCAATCAACAAATATTTGCTGAAGACTTATTTAAAGGAGTAGGAATTCAGTGATGAGGAAACAGATATGACCTCTCCTAGAACACATAGTCTAGATGGGGAGACAGTCAACAAATAGTTATACAAGTAAATATCAATATAATAAAGAGGGAAACGTTTATGATAACAGATGAAAGAAATTATTCTGTGAAAGTAATCATAATTATTTGGAAATATACTGAAAGGAACTGGGGGAAAGAGATGAAAATTCTAAAGTATCTGGGCATGAAAATTCTGAAGTTGTTGGACACCAGGGAGGAATCTGCCAGTTGTTCTATGTAGAAGGAGGAGGAAGAGATTTAGTACAGAGAGAACCAAAAAAGAGACCGAGAGCTATGATATATTCTGTGACCCATCAAACTGTGATCAGCTTGATAGAATGGATCATCTGTAGAAAAACTTTAAAAAGATGCCATTTTGTGCTCAGAGATTCAATGGAAGTGGCACAGACGAGCAGATGACTGTGGTTTATCAAATGTTCTGGGATAAACAAGGTATGGAGGGGGGGATGCTTTGGATTCTACAGAGTCCACTGCCTTTCTGGGATCCACAGAAAATATCAAAGGCACATCTGAGAGCCTACCGCCAAGGATTTTGGTGGCACAAACTCATAGTCCATAATTATGTTTTGTTTTTTGAAAAAAAGAGTTTTCATGAAGCATTGTGAAGATATAGTTCAGAGAATTTAAAAGGACATAACGGGGTTTCTAGTTTAGATTGAGGTTGAGTGCAGCATCAGGCAGGACCTCCTAGTTTTTTCAGATCATGAGTGCACTTGAGTTCATTTCCAAACAAAAGTTGGATCTTCTATATGAGAAAACAACTAAAAGTATCTGCATTTAGAAATGTTATATTAGGAAATACTGATAATATTTTGGCTTGCTCAATGTATAGTTTTTATTCTGTTTTAATGCAAATTGTTTTTTTAATATTTTATTTATTTTTATGTGAAGAACTGGGTGTAGGCCAGAGATGCAGGGCATGAGAGGATTCACCAGAGACAGAATTTGGAGTAGAAGAGGCAGATTACTGAAATACACTGCTAAGGGGAGCAGTGGATGATACAGAAGAGGTCTGTTGTGATACGTGGGTTAGCTCCCTGGCCAGAGATTAAACTCACGCCTTATCTGTGAGAGAGGTGAGAACACTCTGGCTTCAACCCTAAGATACCAGGGAGGCCCCAGTGCAAATTGTTTTATAATTCAAAACAATGTAAAGTAATTCAGTGAGTTGCTAAAGACTAACCAGTGGTGGTAATTTTTTTAAAAATTGTGTTTCCTCATTTCTTTTATATATTTTTTAAATTTGTCAATGGTAAAATATGAATGTAGATCATTGACCTCTAAACTCTGTTACACTTTCCACTAACTGTGTGTGATACAGTATTTGAAGCTGAGAAAATATTCTCCAGTGATTTTTCTTTAAATAGACATCTATACCAATAAATATAGAAGAATGTTCATGTTTTTTAAAGCCAAACTTTACTCAGATTTCCAGGGGTATATGTGAGTACACTGAAGTTTACTGCTTAGAGACACTGTTTATCAGCAGAGGATTAAAAGGGGTTTGAGATGGGCTGCCCTATATACCTCTCATGGTTTGGGAGAAACAAAAGGTGGGATCAGGGGATGATGTTGGGGGAGAGGAAGCATGGGGAGGAATCTCTAAATTCCTTCCATTAGAAGCCAGCTAAAATATAGCCTGCATTTTGAGGAAAGGTGACACTAATTTTGCCTTTGAAACAACTCCTATGAAAAAATACTATGGTGTCTTTAAGTTATCTCCATGTTGTTGACTTTGTTTGGAAGGAGAGTAATTTCGAAAACCTTTGACTAATCTCTTATGTCTTCTATCATGTTCCTGTGATTAATATTTTATGGCATGGCCTCAGTTCTATGAATCACAATCGACAAATATTTTACTTATTAATCATTATTTGAATCAGTTGTTAGATAACAGATAATTGAATGGATTGTCCTCTATGTAAGGGATGCTGATAGCCAAGTTTATGACCTGTGAATTCTGCACTTGTTGTTGTTTATTATCTATAATTTAGTTACAGGACAAGTAACTGAACTTGAATCCTAAAGCTCCAGGTTCAAAATCCAGCTTCACCAGTTTATCAGAGATCTGACTCCCGGTGAGCTATTTAATCTTTCTTGGCTTCAGGTTTATCATCAATAATGATATTTAATGTCTAAAGTACTTTTGGGGATCAGATTATGTTGCAGATACGAAATGAATGCAGAGATTTTTTGCTTCTTTTTTTTAATAATTTGGGAGATGAACAGATAAAATTAAGGGTGTTATCAGTGGTCAGGGCACAGTATGGATTGGAGTAGACTAAGAAAAATTGCTATCAGCTTCTCCTGTTAGCATATAGGTATTTGGACCCAGATGCTGTGATCAAGGTCATCTGCATACTAATTTCCTGGTCTTTTCCTCATCTGTGAATTCTCATGTTGCTTCTTGATTATATTGTCTTTTGCAGGAGTTAAAAGTTTTGATCAGAGGGCCTCCCCGGTGGCGCAGCGGTTGAGCGCTGGGTTGCGAAGCTGCCTGCAGCCTCTGCAGCGCTGGTTCAATCCCCCGCCACCGGGTGAGGGTCCCACATGGCATGCAGACCTCTCCTGCCGCACCTGCTGCTCCCTCCAGCAGTGAATTTTGTCAGTCTGTCTGTTCTGCTCCCTGCTCTTGGTCTCTGGTGAATTCTCTCACCCTCTCATGCTTCTGACTGTACCCAGTGCTTGTATAAATAAATAAATAAATCTTAAAAAAAAATCTGAAAAAAAAAAGTTTTGATCAAAAATGAAAGAATATGATTTCAGGTCCCAGGCCTTCTTAATTTATCTTAATGACATGTGTCCTTAACCATTTTGTTCATTAAATTCATTTAGAGTATTCTTCAGAAAAATCAAAGTCCATGAGTGCAATTATGCACAAGCAATGGAACATAATGCAATTTCTTCATCATAGTAGGAAACACAAGAAAAAAGTGGATGTTTTTATTCCTAGAACAGTTTTAACCGTTTCTTCCTGGGAACTCTTGAGGTTTCACAACTACTCATGATATATGCAAAGCACTTATATTTATTCATCATTTTCAATGAGGAAAACTTTGGGAAATGTTAAATGGCATCCAACCTCATACTGTCTCATCTCAAATATTGATTGTAGCAGATAAAAATAGTGATAAGTTAGGGGTAGTTTGGGAGTTGGAATCATGGATATTTAGTCAGGAAATATGGAGATTTTTGACTGTATACCATCTTATTTAACTGCTTCTTTTTCATCAATACATTTGTTTTATTTTCAGTTTAGAAGTCCCTTGAATGTTGATTGTCATCTGTCCTGCTTAGATTCATTTATAGAACAGAGAAAATGTTCTTAAAAATATTTTGTGTATTGAAAACATTACCTTTGACATCCAGGTATCTGACAAGTATATTTTGATGTTGCTATTAAGAAGCATGGCCATGTCTGTTTAGTCTATTCTGAGGCTGGATATATGTCTGTATTTCATGCATCAATTGTTAGTAGGATAAAAATCCAAAAAAAATTAAGAGATATATTAAAGATTGTAACTTTTTTCCATGATTAAAATCTTTCAAATAATTTTTTAATGAGAGAGAATGTTAGGAGGCAGTGTTAGCATTTGAAATGGCATGGAATTATAGTGACATGTGGCCTGAGCTTATCTGTGGTGTCAAAGCCTTATTTGCCAGGATTGTTCTTTAGCATTATAAACTAGCATGCATGCGAAGGAGTTATATATTGCGATTTATTTTTGAAGATGAAAATGTAAGTGTACAAATACATTTCCTGCATTTCAGTAATGATTAAGCTTTGTTTTTGGTAACTCAAATCATTGCTGCCATCTAGCATTGGACCATCTGGGTCCTCTCTGGTTAGAATAGTCAGACTGGAAATCTGTGAAATATCACAGGGCTATTTCCATGTCACAATGTGGGACATGACATCCACAGATGGTGAGAGAGCAGTTGTGCAATGGAGACTATTGGATGACCCATAAGGGTACCCACCATTGGGGTTGCAGCATAGTGAGGGGATCTATTGCTTGAGAGTGCCTGCCCTCACTCATTCTGCTCAAACCTTTTTAAAGGTTTGGGCTTAGCCTGTGGAACCACAACATCTGGTTCTTATTTCTAAGCTATTGAAGCAGTTCTACTCCATGTTCACCTGAGAGGACGCTTGCATCAAGAATCAGGCTGCATTTTTCCCCTTGTATTTTTTCAAGCAAATCTAAATAAGGAATTTGTTAAATAGAAACACTCTGATGACACTTGAATGTTACCAATAAGCATCTTTTCCCAGGTTGGCTAATCAAGTCCACAGAGCTCCCTTCATAAATGGTGCTTTTCCTCCGAGTTGGTTTCTGCTATATCAGTATATAGAGAAGCTGAACATTTCAACCCTTCCATAGTGACAAGTGCTGTGTCTGATTGTTTGCTGATGGTGATTTGGAATATTGATGCTTTAGAGAAAAGACTCCATTGAACAGGCAATCTGCACAGCTCACAAACTACACAAAGAGCATTTGATATAAATAAAGTGTCGACCGGTTGCTGCAGCTTTATGCAGAATCATTTTCAAATTTTCCTTTTTGAATTATTAAATAGACCATGTCAGAACAACGCTGATTATTATCCAATCCATATGCTTCAACACCAGTCTTTTATGTAATATCTAGTGACTGCAGTGATCAATTGGACCAATCATGAATGCTCTCTCCTTCTGGAAAGAATTCAAGCCCTTCGCCACTTTGCAGCATCTTATGCAGATATGTAAGCACCTGCTGCATTTCTTCCCAAGGAGACCACAGACATGTCTGCGCTTAGGAATGTGTGCAAGCTGTGAAATATATTTAGTTCCTTATCAAGAAGTTTAAGCATCAGTCATTCTTTTTACAATCTTAAGCCTGCCTAGGTGGGTTAGATAGAGCAATGTTATCTAGCTGCCCCTCTATGCAGCAGAATTATGTACATAAACTATATTGTAAATAAAAGGTGATGGTGCATATTTTTGTAAACATTTGTATAAAAAACAAAATGCTGTCTCTTTTTTAAACAAATACAGTATCTGCTGGGAGCGGAGACTATGATATGCAGGCATGTAGCCACATGTAATTTATAAAATGTGATAAAATGATAATCTCTCACCTACACTAATACACAGTTTATCTAGATAAATAACTTTAGAATGAATACTGTGGATGCCTTTAGGGTTTTAGGCATTTAATTAAAATGGAACAAAAATATTAACTGTCAGCTTTGGGATTTTAGCATCCTCTCTTGTAAAAGATATTCTTTAGTCTGAGAACACATTTGTGACATTCACTGGGAATAAATGTGAGGTAGTATTTTTTCTAGTCCTCATGAAAAAGAGTCTAAAAATGCTTAGTATAGAAATCTTAAGATGAAATGGTTTCCTGAGAATGCCTCTGTTCCCTGCGGCAGCTTCCTCCCAGGGCTGGGACTCAGGGCGAAATCAGGGGCCTCTCTCATAATTGTCAGTGATTGGAGGTAGCACTCTTTCTCCGACACTTTTGCCATCGTCCTGGTGTGTTGCCATCACTCACAATGACTGCTGAAGCGGAGGGCTTTTTCCCTAGTGCCCGGGTGTGATTTTGACGCTGGACATAGGCAGGGTGAAGCAGAGGCAGAGACCAAGCCTACGGAAGAGCCAGTTCAGACCCTGGGATAAACTATCAGAACACAGAGATTACAGGAGGTTCCACGGCTGCCCACTTAGCCCTAAAACTACATTCCAGGCTGCAGTGTGAGAGACATTCAGTAATGATGCCTTTTAATTGTTCCATTGTCTACTGAAAATTGATTTGGTTTTGAATTGATTTTTTTTTCTTTTTTAAGAAAACACTGGTTACCTTTATGTGACAAAGTCTGTCTCATTATATACATAGATTGCACACAATGTGTATACCCATCATCTGATTTCTTTTGTTTATTTTTGCTCCATTTTATGGGATCTGGTATACAAAGAAAGGAAAGAAAACCCTTGTATTGTAGTGCAGTAATATCTTGTTGTTGAACAAATTAATCTGAAAATTTGTCCACAATTTGGATACTAGATGACATGCTGACAAAGCATGAAATTATTACTGTAAGTGAATGTAGTATGACATTTCTATTTATTTTCACAGTGGATTCAGTGTTTATGCAACTTATTTTAAAGGCTCTCTTGCATGTGTGTAGATTTTTCGCATTCTTGAGGATGGTTAAAAAACTTGAATAAAAAAGAATGAGAAAGCTGAGATTTTTAAAATCACTTAGTGGTTGTTTGGCAAATACGTTTTTCTTTGTGATTTCTCTTTTGGATCTGGAAAATGGGATAATTCCTAATATACAAATGATTGTAATAGAACTAAATAGGTATAGTTAGTGAAAGAAATTCAAGGGTCTGGAACAAAGGTGTTATTCAATGGGCAAACGAGATGATATGTTCATGACAGATAACTAACTCAAGGCAGTAGGTCAGAAGTGTACGTGTTGTTTTTTTTTTTTCCCATCATACATAGAGACTCATACAAGAGTTATTATTGAAATCAAAATATAATAAATTCACCTATAATTTCAAGTGGAAAAGAAATTTAGGCAGTCAATTGTTAGTATCTAAGTTAATAAACATGCTGATTTCCCCTTACAAGTACATTTTAGCCATCAGTGTTGACGACAAACACTAACCTAAAAAGGTACATTTCAATATTTCAAAATCATTGTCAGGGGGATAAAAGGGGTAGGGGTACTCTTCTATATATTTTCCTCTTGGGCAATGGAAATAAGCTCTTATAATTCCATAGTCTTTTAGCCTCCCTCCCCTCCCCCATTCATTTGATCACATTATTCACACAAAGAACCAATGAGCCGTTGTGCCATTACCTTAAAATCCTATATTAATGAGACAGCTACAGTTTTTAATCATTTGAGTTAAGCCTTGAATATTCTGTTTGCTAATATCATGCATCCATTTAAAATGAGAACACACATTTTACTATAATATTTTGTTCACAAATAGTGAATAAAATACTGATTTTTCTCTCTGTAAACTTATCTGACATTCTAAAGGAAGAATTTTATTCTTCAGGACTTAATTTTATCTCTAAAAGCAGAGGTAGTAAAATAAAGCAGAAACAAACAAAAAACTCTATCTAGAGTCAGCTAGGGTGATTAGGGCCTGTCATTTTGCTTTTCTAACATTTTGGGGTAGAAATGAATATATATATACAAATTGTGCTAAGACAACCTCCATCATTTAACAAAAAAAAAATGAAAACTTTTGAGATAACACTTAAATAGTATCTAAACAACTTATAACTAGTGTCTTCTGGAGAAATTATTGTGTAAATGAAAGATTTTTTATTTTTGCTTAATTGTTCATTATGGTAAATTTTGTTTTATTTATTAAAATGTCTTTTAAAGCACTTTAAGTAAAGTTTGCATAGCACCATAACTTTTTTTTTCTTAGCTAATATTTGTTCTCTAACTTAAAACATGACATTCTTGTTTGTTTGGTTCTACAAAATATCAATATTATATGACTTAAAGCATGGTCTCACCTTTTAAAATTTCTATATAAAAGATAGCAGCAACCTACTACAAGTTGCCAAGATAATTATCTGTGAACTCTTATTATTTTTTTTGTTTGATGAAAATCTATTATTTGTTGGGATGGCAGTCAAGAAAAAGGTTAAGCTATAGAATTCTGAATGCCTCTAAATTCATACATAAATGAACTATAAAATATTAATTTTAAACAGAAGGAAAGATGTTTTAAAATTCAATTTGGTACTATTCTCCTAAGCCAAATACATTCACAAATAAAATTCATGAACAAAATTTGGAAAAATTAAAAGAAATTTATATAAGGGGAATTTTAATAGACAAAAAATACCAGAAGTGAACAGACTTATTGCATTTATATCATTGAACATATACTTAAAAAAAATAAAAATATGCAATGAATATTCCTGGACTTGTGTTCCTCACATCTCAGCAGCTACTTAATCTGTCATCCAAGGTTTTTTCCCTAAATTGTCATATAGAATTCACTGCTCTGGTGTTTTTAAGAATTCTGGGGTCTGCCTAAAGCTAATCAATATCTGGATGGAATGATAACACTATTTCATTTTGTAAATGAAGAAAAGTAATTTTTAACTCAAACTGAATTTATAGACAACACAGAACCTAGCCATTGTTTTTGGAATATTGGGCTCCCAGTCTAGTTACTCACTTAAAACAGCTGGCTAATCTCCCTAGTTTAATCTAAACTGAAGTGTACACAGATCTCTCTTCTCTTGTCTTGATCTGAACCGGTATCCAGATACCCTCTTACTTGAAATTTCTTTTTTCTTATATTGATTTCTGCATAATGAGTCACCAAACACTTGATTTTATTAACTGGTTAGGACTGCCCAAACCACAAAATTTTGTTAAGCTTTATCTAATGCATATTCTTCTAAAGAAACAACTACATTTTTACGCAAAGTTGTTATTAGTTATTTTAGTTACTGTTATTTTTTGTTTGTTTGTTTTTTCTCTTTTCTTAGCAATAGCATCTAAGTGGCCTGATTGGAATTTCAAATGATTGTCACTGAATTTAAAGTCTGCTTTACACAGAATGTAACATTTTTCTTATAATTTAACTAAGTAAAGGCAAGGCGAGGTCCTTTTCTGTCTTTTCTTAGCCAAATTTAAATGGCATGATATTTTTAATCCAAACTAAACATACTGAATCTTTGTCAACTTAATGAGATTTTTTTTTTTTGTTTTGCCTTTTGTTATGTTATCAATTGCTCTCTCTCTCAATATTACAAACACCAATTTTCCTCACTTTCTGATTTGGTTTATCCTTAAAGGACAGGAAATCTATGTTAGCACTTTTCAAAGCACATAAAAGCCAGTTGTCAAAACCAAAAAAAACAAGACTTTTTATCTATCTTGTCTATCTTCTATCATCTATTTATTTATTCATTTATTTATTTATTTGTAAGCAAGGAAATGAGTTGATGTTATTATCGGGTTCCTGTTGCCTGCTTGCTTACATTTACTTTTCATTTCTTCACACACGAGGAAGCAAATACTGTCCCTGTCAAATGATAAATGAGGCAGAATTGGTGACGTGTGTGTTTGTCAACATAAGCAAGATCAAATGATTGCTCAGCAGGAAGAAGCCACGGGAAATCCAATGATTTTTGACTAATTAGCAAAATAATAATAATGTCTCCCTAATGATTACCTTGTACTGGGTTGTGGTCTTTTATCAGACAGATATTCTACCAGTGCAAACTAGTGTTTTGAAGGCAAACTTATTATTTCTCTTGAAATCATGGATGTGGAGCATTGCAGAGAAATCTTTTGAAGCATCCTGTCCTTCTTTGTCACTTGAGTCACTAAGAATGAGAGTTGAATTACACATTTTGCCTCTCATTGTCATAGGACCAATGCATGTTTTAAATAATACTTTACGGAACAAAACAATGCAGTTTTTTTCAGGACTCTTTAAAGTTGAAGTTCATTTTACTCATTCAGGGAATTTTACCAGAGTTGTTCATGAGGAGTAACTTGATTAAAAATAACAATGCAAACCAAAAAAAGTTTTTCAATGCACTTCCCAAAGTCATACTGTCCTTTCTGATATATAGCCATGTTTTTATTAATCTTTTATAACACTTTAAAAAGATATTGAGGTGGACCTAAATTCTTAGATTTAGAAAATATCCCTGGAGCTGACATTTTCTGTAAAGTTCAGAAGTCAACCACTATTTATAGTGAAGACAGGAGTATCCCTCAGGCCATAGGATGTGTGCTGAGCTCTGTGGATTAGTTTACCTGAGATTTATTCATAGGATGCCTGGCTCAAGACAAAGCCACTTATTTCTCACTTTCCTGTGTGCCAGATTTACATCTTAAAAACAGAGAAGAGGATGAGTGAACTTGGAACCAAAGGAAAAGCTGTCTAAGGAACTACACCTTCTGTACTTTGTGTCTAGGTTGGGCAACGTTACTTAGACCTTACTGATTTGGGCATTAAAACTGCTGGAATTGTATCAGAAGCAAATCTTCAGAAGTGAAAGCATCTCATCAAAATAAAAGCAGACATTGTTTGAAGTTGTTAAAGCAAGTTAAATTTTTCTTTCAAGTGTTTACAATTTTGTATTTTTTTTTTCATTTTCCGATTGCGATCCTTTGCTGACATATAGCTTGCCAGACTAAAAGCAACAAAAATATATTTCCATGCTTTATACCAAATCACCAAGAGAACATTTTGTGATTGGATAAGTTTTGTAAGTATTGTTTGTGCTGATAGCAGTTCATGCAATGTCCATAATTATTATTTTTCAATTTTAATTTTTTTAGCACCCTACAGCTCTTTCTCTCTCTACCACAGGGACTCCCAGCCCCTTTCCCAGGAGCAGCAATCTCTGTGATAGTAACCCAAAAGCAATAGTTGTAGGTTTCCTTTGTCTAGCCCAGGAGAGAACACTAAGATGGAGAGACAAGGAAAGAGAGGGTGACAGCAATGAAGGGGGGCATGGTAATGACCGGAGGGGAGGGAAAGTGGGCTAGCAAAAAGTGAGAGTGGGGTTGAGAATTTACTGAGGCTGGGTGGAGTGGGGTGGTGTGAGGGGGAAGGACAGCAATTACTTTAACGAGCCACAAGTCTTCTAGAGATTTCGTCTACCTGGATGAATTCCATCTACCTGGATGAATTTTTCTGTGGCTGTCCAGTGCTATAGTATCCATCAGAGTAGCCACTGGCTACATGTAACATTGAGTGCTTAAAATGTGATGAGCTGATATTAACATGTTCTGTTCAAAGCACACAATACCTACTAGATTTCAAAGATTGGCATTAAAAAGTCTAAAAAAACAAAATGTCTCATTCATTTTTATATCAATTACACCTTGAAATGATATGATTGAAGATATTTCATTACAATTAACTTTTTTATTCTTTAAAAGTGACTATTAGGAAATGATAAATTACAACTGTGCTTTAATAACCACATTTTTCTAGTTTCTGTATTTAATATTTTGATATCTTGCTAACCCTGAAGGGACAGTCTTCTCCCAGGGCTAGCCTATTTCTGGAGATAGTAAAGGACTTGCAAAAGAGTGTAACTTTCAAATGCAAACCAACCAATCAGGAACGCATATGCCCAGCTACCTCCTTTATTAAGCTCTTTCACTCCAGGCCACTGTCCACTATTTGGAGTAATCATCCTACCCTAATCGTCCTGGGACCACTTATCAGCATCAGACAAGGAAAGACAGACTCTGTGCCCCAGAGCCTGTGGAAATTATTTAAATCAGTCAATTCTAAGCCTGCTTATCCTGCCTTACCCATTCTTTTCCAGGGTAACCATAATAAAGCTCCTGCACATTTCCTTCTCTTTTCCCATCCTTCACCACTGAGACTGTGCCTCTCTGGGAGGGCTTCCCTGGAAAAGCAGAACTCGTTCTCTTAGGATCTATGAATATAACAAACTCTTTTCAGTGGCAGTTACATCATCACCTTTTGGTCTTGTAATATCCAAATAGTAATAAAATATGCATTTAAAATTCTTGTATCCTATGTTTTTGGGAGTGTATTGCTAGCACTCTCTCCACATGTAACCCACTGATCTACTGTACAGAATCACCTAAAGAAGTAAACACCCAGCTAACTGAGTCCCCTTAGAATTACAGCTCATCAAACAACATTAGCTCAATACCTGTCAACTATTATTACTTTAACTCCATAATAGCAATGATAGTTAGAATACCACTACTACTAATGTAGTTTACCTCTGGCTTGAGAAGACCACTTCTTAGCTCTTATTTTTATTATTATATGTGTCACAATCTTGCTACATGTGAAATACAAATCTATAGCTATGTGTTTATAAATAAGCATTTATGGAATATTAATTATTGGCCAAGCTTATATTAAATGTTTTATGCATCCTTTCAGCTAATCCTCAGTACAAACAATTGAGTAACTAAGGAACAAGAAAAGTAACTTGCCTGGAGTCACACAGCTTGCTAGAGTGGTAGCGTATATTTATTTTTGAATAATACATATCTGATGTATTTATGTGACACGTAGATAAAATACTTACCAGAAGGATAATAAAATGTATATATGCAAATTAAGAATTATAATTAAACTCACATGCATGTGTAGATCCCCTGGTGAATGGCTTTACAGCCCCTCTGTGTTTCCACTTTTCTTCGCTAGAGATGGCTCACCCTGACTTTCTGACCATTATCCTTTTATTTTTCTTTAAATACATGCCACCCTTGTACATGTCTCTAAATGGTTTTTGGCTTAACTTTGCCTGCTCTCAGACTTTAGCCAAATGAGCTCATCTCATGAGTGTTCTATTGTGGTTTTCCACAATAAACATGTAGAGACGTTTCATGCAGATGGGTGTAGTTGTAATATACTCATTTTTACTGCCATGCTGAATTCTACGGTATGATATTATTCCATTGACATTTTTGATAGACATTTAGGTTGATTTATAATTTCTGCTATTAAGAACAATGCTACTCTTACAGAGTGTATTCTCCATGAAAAGGAGATGTTCCATGTTCCCTGCCTGCCCTAACTAAGGGTGGAGCAGAGGGAGGAGGAGAAGCTGAAGACTTGGAAGAGGGGAGTACAGAAAGACGACTTGGAGGAGGAGACATGAAGCTGAGACATAGAGGACACCTGAAGAGGTGTGGGTGAGAGACCCATATTTTACTTTGATTTTTCCCCTTTCATCCTAGACTTGCCTGGCACCTTCTGCCCCTTTCCAGTGGTTGCCAGCAGAAGGTGACTTAGACTTGTGGCAAGTTTTCAGACCTCAGCCGCCCCACTTTGGGTCAAGCCTGTTTTGCTGGGCATTTACCCCCGAAGGGATGGGTAACTTGGGGTGTTTTATTGGAAACGCTTATCCTTTCTTCTATTTCTATGCACGCTATCCCTTTAACAGTCTTTTATATTAAATGTCTTACACACTAAGAATATGTTTTGCCTTTATATAGCAGATGGCAGAACCCACTTAGAGTTACAAATTTGGGGGTCTTGTTTCCTCACTAACACTGCTAGAAATACTGTATTCCTTTTTCTGCTTAGCAGCATTTCCAATGATATATCTGTCTTTTAAAATTACCAATATTTTCTAGTATTAGTTATCTAATACTAATATTTGTCAATAATTAATATCTTTAACAAAGATTGACTTGCAGAAAAGTTGGAGAAGAGTAGAATTCCCTCACACCTTTCAGTTTGCTGCTTCTAATGTTGACATCTTACATTACCGTAGTACAATTATCAATCATAAAATTAACATTGGTACAGTATTACTAACTAACGTGTATCTCTTAGATTTTCATCAGTTTTTCACAATTTTTTTTCTGTCCCAGGATGTCAAATAGGATCCCACATTACACTATTTGCTGTTTTTGGAGGCATATTCTGAGCCCATTTTTGTCTTACTCCAAAATTCACAAGAGCAGGATTTCAGGGAGATTAATTTTAAGACAGCACATGAAATAGATTTTAAGACAGATTTAAAAGCAGGACTGTCTGGAGACTCTTGCTATATTATGATTGCTTAAGACAGAGAGGAAGGGGCACAGCAGGGAAGGGCCATCTACAACTATATACCATTATATTGCACCCACCACATTGCGATAATGTGTTCACCTGCTTGCCATCAAGCCCACTAGTTCCTTGAGGGTAGAGAACACTAAAGTTATTTCACTCTTTTCAAAAGAGCAACTGCCTATAGAAGTGATTTGGTGAAAGTTTGTCTGATAAATTAACATGATGAGAAAGGCAAGCTGAGGGGGACGCTGGGGCACACAGAGGAACAAGCAAAAAGTAAAGGGAGTAGAGAGAGCACAAAAATAGAAAAGAGAGATCTGATCAGCTGATGGGCTGGGGAAGACAAACATGGAAGGTAAGACATTGACAATATAAGACAAAGAAACAAAGAAAAAAGTCAAAGGGCAGGAAGGGAGGAGATTTCAGGTCTGAGCAAGGAAACAAGGGAGCTTTCCTCTCACGCTGCTCACTTAGATTCTGTACGTTATTATCAAGCTTTAAAGCCTCGCCTCCCTTTTTTATTGCTGTTCACAGCTCTCAGACCTTTCTTTTTCACTTACTCCCTCATCCCACTCCACCCTCTCAAGATGCTGCTAAGAATAGTCTCATGCCGCAGCGATAGAATGTTATGTGATGTGTGCGCTTCACTGTCACCGCCATTCGCGCTTAGTTCTCCACGCTGCTTTCTGCTTCAAGGCCTTTGCACATGCTGGTCCCTCCTTTTAGATCCTCAGTCACCGATTTTCATAGGGTTGATTTCTTTTCATCGTCAAAGTCTTTGCCTCACTCGATCTTATTATGTTGTTTTATTGTCTTCAACGAGCTTAGGGTTCTGTAGAATTTTTGTTTTTATTTCCTCATTTTATTTTCATTTGTCTTCATCCACTCAAATATTAGCCCCGTGAGAGAAGGGATCTTGTCTGTCTTATTGAAGCTCCACCACCTGGAAGAGTGTGAAAGCACTATAAAGCAATGAAAACATTGCTCTGTGCATTGGATTCAATTTAGCCTCCTGCTAGCTGGAGCTAGAGGACACGCCCATCACTTAAACTTTATTGCTCCAGGTGGTTAAATGTACTCTCAATATTGGTTGCTTATGCTTTGCTTTATTTTTCAACTGGGTATCTGGTCTCTAGGGATAAAGGAGAGTAATTGTTATGACTCCAGTGTAAATTAATTTAAAAATAATTCATTGAATGGACATAGTATTGAAGGAAGAACTACTTCAAACTAAGATAAAATGTCAAATGGAGTTGATATCTCTCAGGCAATTCAATACTTCAACAATATTTTTTGAATGCCTGTTAAATACCAAGTACTATAGCAGAAATGGAGACCACTGAGAACAGATTTTTGTCCTTTAGGACCTTTCTGTCAAATGGAACTGTTTGATAAGTGAATAACTGGTTGTGGAGCAATTTACTAAGAGCTATAATAGAAGGATGTTCAGAGGGTATGGAGGAGGAAAGGACAAAAGACAAAAGAGCTTAAAGGCAACCTAATATCCACTTCAAATATACAAATTAGCATTTTCAAATAATGCTTTAATGATGATAACAGGTGTTACTAGGGGGTTCAAGTAAATGTAGTAATATTGAGTTAAATTTAATCAGTTTTCTCTGTAATGCATACTTAAGAAAGACTTTAACTTTAATGTGTACACTAATTTTGTTTTTCCATTTCTATCTATTTATTCTATCTGTCAATCTATCATCTACCATCTATCACCTATCTATCATACTAAAGAAAAACAGTTGGTTAAAAATTTAATAGGCAAATCATGTAAAGGGTATGATGGTATTCTCAGTGCTATTCATATTCTTGCTATTCTTATTCTTTTAACTTTTTTGTAAATTTAGTATTGTTTACAATTAACAAAAAATCTTACAAATTAACATAGCGCAGGCACAGTTTCCCTCTGTGACTTGAGACTTAACTTGTGGGCGCTGGAGTTAGACACACCTGGTTCCAATCTTGGTCTGACTACTTATGACCTCTATGCTTTGGATACTGCCTTAATCTCTATACATCAGTTACTTTCTCCACAAAATGGCAATGATAAGAGCACCCTTTCTAAAGGTTATTGTGTGGAGTAAATGAGATAATTTAAGTTTAGCACTGTACAAGACATAGCATTGTTCAATAAATGTTATTGTTACACAATGAGTGTTCAGTAGACTCTGGTTGATTGAATGGGTTCATGGTTGAATCAATTCAAAGATATTTAGAGGAAATAGTACTTAAAGACACAGGCTTGGATTAAATACGCTTCTGAAGTCTCTTTCATTGTTATGATTCTTTCACCCTTTAAAAAGGAACTTGTATCTGATTTGAAAGCAAAATGATTGAATTTTCAATGATCTTTACAGCAGTCTGTATTTATTTTTAAAAATATGAGATTATGCCATGGTCCAATTAAAGATTGTGGTTGATATTCAAAAGCACCTTCAAATGAAACAGGATTGACCACCACAAGTCTCTTCTTACCAAGTCAGGCATGATCTATTTTCCAAATACAGCCAATATTTCCTATAAAATAAAGTATACAGTCTCTAACAGCAGTATTTTTTAAAATTTCATATGTCTAGTTTACATTGGTATAAAACTCAATATACAAAGCATTTGTTTCATTCTTTTACTTGGTCCTCTTATTTAAGGAATTGAGTTTTAGATCAATTGCATTAAAGAGTTCAATCTCATCAGTTCATAAATAAGTAATGGAATTCAGACTCTCTTCCGAGTCTGGTAAGCTTTCTTCACATCATTGTAGTCTTCTTTGGCTTGTTAGCGGTTCTTTTTTTTTTGGCAAATCTGACCCTCTAGTAATTTCAATTTTGCCTTCCCCCACTTCCCCAATCCCCCAGCTCTTTTTTGCACGTAGCTTCTGCTTTGGAAATTTTAAAATACTTTTCCAGAAATGGAATGAAAAGAGATCATGCTTGGAGTTAAGCAGAGTTGGATACAAAATGTTGTCTGTGCTACATTTTAACTGTGTGCTTCATCAGGGGAGGAGGAATAATATTAACACTAGGAGTGATGTCTCTGGGGTCAAACTGCCAGTATTAGAATCCTGCTTAGTGGGTCCCCTTTGTTGGGCAGGTAATTTTACTTCTCCTCTGTCAGTTTTCTTATCTTTAAATCGGGGCTAATAGAGTTCACCCCTGAGGATGACAGCAAAGGTTAAATAATACAATTATATGAAATGCTTGTAATAATACCTGTAACATATTAAGTATCTTCCCAAGTTTGCCTTTTCTTGTCAAACATTAAGGATCAAGCCTATTCCATATATTTAATATAAGGATTAAATAAGCTATTACATGTTAGAAAATGATACCCAGGCCAATACCTGGTTCATTAGTGAACATTCACTCACTCATTGAATTTGTATTTCTAGACCTCCACTACAACCCTCCTACATTTGAAGGGCTAGAGTGTCAGACAATCCTCAGACAGACAACAGTCTGTGCTCGTTTGATCTGTGAAAAAAAAAAAAAGTTAGTTGTTGTTGTTATAAAAGATAAGGACTGAGTATGGGCCTGAACTATAAGTCTTAGTAAAAGCAGGTTTTGTTTTTTCTTATCTTCCATGCCCGCTTTTAAGGACAACTAATTTACCTTTGATTCAGAATTTAGAATCACATTTTCTTTTCCACAAACAGTATTTAAATGTATGGACGGCAGCATTGAGCTAATAAGGAAAATGAACATTTTCAGGGCATTTTGAAGTTCACAAAGGGCTTTCATGTGCTGCTCCCCCTTTGGTCCTCCTGCGAGGCTGTGAGGGACAGGCAGGCCCATTATCTTCATGAAAGCGCCAACAGAAACATGTCTGCCACATACTCTTAGTGATTAGCAAAATAAGAGATTTAAGAGTAAAAATATTCCTGTCTCTTTTCTTCAAAAAGCAAACAGATTCTGGAATAGGCCAGGACAAGAGCTGGAGGAGGAAAATTGGCAATTTTTTCTTTGCATAATTTTTCTGACAAAACAAAAAGATTTCTACATCATTTTTATGACAAACTCTACCCATATCTTTGGAATTTTTGCAAATTTAGCATCAATCATGTACATTTTCCAGTCATTTTCATTGAAATTTCATTCTATTTATCTTGTTGGCAAAGTGAAAAGCAATTTTTGTTTGCTAGCGCTGCCTTCTCCCTTGCTACATAAAAAATGGCAATGCTAAAAGGAGGGGTTTTATCCTTTCTCCTGCAGGGAAACCTCCCGCATGCTCATTTGTATGGAGAGTCTATCATTGCTATTTTAGCATATTTTCATTTTATTTATAGGCTTGAATCATTTATTATTGGCTTGAAAACATTTTGCCAAGGACTCTTAATTGGTACAGATAGCAATTAAAACTTTATTACTTAAATATTTTTGGAAACAGGAAGGAAGAATACCAAATTCGCCATAATCAATTTAGCAAGAAAACTCTGCATCTGACTTTTTATTTTATTTATGATAAGAATTTTGCTCTAATGCTTTGTAAGTAGCATAGCTGCTCCTTCCAGTTCTACATAAATGAGATTCATGCCTATGTGCTTCCAATTTTCAAAAACAATCCCTCAAATACAGTTTTAACTTGCCATTACAGCTACGTCTACCCATCATAAAATGTATGTTTGGAAAAAATTTACTGATGCATGCAGGGTGTAACTTTTTTTAATACAAGAGCTAATTCTGCCTACAAGTCTCTTCATCAAAACTTTCCATTAGAGAAGTGACTATGCCACTGTTAGGGACTATTTACTGAAGAAAGTCATTCTTCGGGAAGTCCATTCCTCCTTGATTTAACATTAGCTGTCTTTTCTGTAGACAAAATCCTGAAGATAGATAAAATAAAGATTTTAAATATAAATGTAATGGTTGGGAAATGTTTATTCAATGTAGGCAGAGCATCTGTTAGTACCTTATATCCCTTGGGAAGATTTCCAAGAGACTATAATGAATAAAATGGAGAAAGTTGAAATTTATAGAAACCCCAAAACTATTCAAAGAATGATGAAAATTACTTTAGAAAATTCCAATGAGTAAGTAGTAGGAAAACACACATGCACACATACACACACACACATTTGCATGTATTTGAACAACTAAAAATAAGTCAAGTGTTGTGCTAGGCATTTTCACCTGCGTTATTTCATTTAATTCTCATAGAATTTCACTGAAAAGTATATTGTCATCCCAATTTGACAGTTGAAGAAACAGATAATGTGCATGAAATAATTGCAAAACTGAGACATTAGATTGGATCTAAATTAAACTCAGAGAAAGAAAGAACTTAGAGAAGACAATGAGCAACTACTTCAATGAAGACTGATGAGGTCAGAAAAGGAGATTCTTAAATAAGCCTTGAAAGACTACAATTTCAGAACCTGTTCACCCTCCGCCCCACCTCAGTTATCCTTCTTCATCCTTGGCAACTTGATTTCTTTTATCATGAGCCTCCAAGCTCCAACTTCCACAGTTGTCAAGTCAGCTTTCTACCTTCAAGGACTGTAAATTTGACTTTGGAAGGATTTGAATTAATTATTTACTTCAGTATATAAAAAATATTTTGTAGGGCCTCCCCGGTGGTGCAGTGGTTGAGTGCTGGGTTGCAAAGCTGCCTGCAGGCTCTGCAGTGCCAGTTCGATCCCTGGCCACCAGGTGAGGGTCCCACATGGCACGCAGATCACTTCTGCCTCCCATTGCTCCCCTCAGCAGTGTGTTTCCTCAGTCTGCCTGTTCTGTTCCACACTCTGGCTCTGGTGAATTCTCTCAGCCTCCAGTGCTTCTGATTGTACCCAGTGCTTGTATAAATAAATAAATAAATAAATAAATAAATAAATAAATAAATAAATAAATCTTTAAAAAATTAAAAAAAATATTTTGTAGTATAGGAAAACAAAGTCTTTCTCAGTACAGTTAAGAATGAGACTTGAAGCCAATACTGCAATCCTAAGTGAAGTTAAGTGGTTCTCCTTAGCACCTGGTTGGTTCCCAGGGCTTCAGTTAAGGCAGAGAGAGAGAGAGGTACACATCTCAATGTGTGTCCTGTGGTCATCTAAATAACCCATGTCCTCTTCACAGCTGCTTGTGAGTTAGGGACAGTCATGGGTATGTTTAAATGAGGAAAATGAAGTAAATAGAGGGTAAGTAATTAGCCAAAGATCAGGCAGCATGTAAGAGAATAAACTTGGATGCAAGCCACTCTCTGCCTTATGAACTCTGTGAACTTTCCACTAAGCTCTGTCAACTCAGTAAGCAGTGATGGTGACTGGGGCACCATACAAGTCAAGATACCTGTTCCTTTTGTTTTGGATGTTGAGAAGGTTGAGCCTAAAGACATCGATAGGCCCACATGAGGCCATTTACAAATGGTGATGGGAAAATAAAACTTTTATTGATGTTTCAGTTAAGTTCTGCTGTCATGCAGCATCATTCTGGTAATTAAGGACACTGTAGAAATCTGTAGGAAGCACGTTTCTTTCCACATTATGATGATGTGCTTGACTATTGTCTGTGTGACAAATACCTTCAGTTGGAAGATGAAGCCCACATACCATAGGTTGCATATTTTGGCAATAAATGAGAGAACCATTGATTTATCTTTATGCATGTAGAACAATGTTACTGCCTGATTGTCATCCATTCTCCTTTCTAAAAGAAGCTCTCATTTGTTCAGAACAGCAATGGGCTTTGCCACCCTGGATTGGATACAGATTGTAATTGGCCAAAGTCAATCATTACAATCATTTTCTTTGCTTTCTCAATCTCCATGACATTAAAGGGTGGCCACGAACTCAGTTCTACCAATGGAATCTATTGGTTAAGCAGATGTCTATATTAAAATTGTTTGTGGAAGGGCATTTCCCTTCCTTGTAAAGAAAGAACAGATCTGATTGGCATTACTGCTTTTCACCTTTTTTCCTGTTTTGAATTCAGATGTGGTGCCTGGAACTGTACAGCCATCTTGTGTCTATAAAAGAAAGGACAGAAATGTCCCACTGGGCACCGTGAGCTGTTGAATCCACATCAGAAACAGCCTGACTTTGTCTTCTTCTCATTTAGTAGGAAAAATAACAACAAAACACCTATTTTGTCACTACATATTGTAGTTTGGTACTTTGTCACTTGAGCTAAATATATTCCTAACAGGTAAATGAGAGATTATAACTACAATCTTACTGTAAACATTTGAATTAACGTGACTGAATATATTACATTAAGAAAATAATACTTGTGCTCATTTAAGGTATCAACTCAGTGTTTCACAACAACCTAAAATGACTTATGGATCACATAGTAATAATAGTAAAATAAAAATATGGTCAATGCCAATAAATAGATGCCAAATAGGTGAGTGAATGATATTTACAATTTGGGGAAATTATTTCAAATTTATTCCTTCAAATTTTGAAATAAAATATGTTCTGAGTTATCACTGCTCCTTCTTTCCTCTTTTATGGTGGCATTCTAAATATATGAGCAATTATTTCTCACTAACTGTCTGCAAATAAGGAAGGCACAGTGAAGTCAAGCCTTCATCTAATTCACCTTGATCCCAGTCCCAGTTAAAATGTAGCCCAAATGACACCATGCAGAGGTTATAAAGTCCTTGCTATTAGAGCCATTACTCAGACAAATGTCATTTGTCTTATTCATTAGTTCAGTATCGAGAATTTATCTCAAACCTTATGAAAAAGGAAGGTTAAGTGAAAATAGATACAGTATATTTAACATAAAAAGGCAAAACTCTAGAGATCAGGCTTGCTAGACTGTTATTTCAAAAATCTTGCTCTCAGATTGACAGGTCATTTTGATCTCCTACTTTTCTACTCTGACATTCTTAGACAAATTCTTTCCTCAGTTGTCTCCACTTTGTTTTTTCAGATACAACCTCTAATAGTTTAAGAGTTCTAGCATTTCCCGTGGATTGTTTGATATTTCTGAGAAATCATTTTGATCATTCTGAGAAGACAAATGAGTTTGTAGCTTTCAAGGTAAAAATATCTTCAACTTGTTTTTCACTCAGAAAAGTAAAGTTCGATGGGAATGCTGCTTTGTATAATCATTCCTGTTTAAGGACTGATTTGTTATGTTCCCTTTCTAGAAATATTTATTTTTGTTATTTGTTTCTTTTCTCTTTAAAGATGTAAATGAAAATAAATAATGCTTTAGAAATGAAGAATAATACATTTTACATACTCCAAAAGCATATTCAAATGGTTAGACAAAGTGCCTCATTATCTTCATACAATTTGATGTCAGGAATAAATGGAAACTTCCACTTCTCTAGAGAATAGATTTCACCTGGGATGAGTTTTGTTAATCAGATCATGAATGACATGTTCTAAAGCTACATTGTATTGCATAAGTCCCTGCTCATGCTAAGGATTTTGTTGTGCTGGACTCAAAGAGGAGAGGTAAGCAGACATTTTCCAATTTTTTTCCTTAAAGTATTAATTTTTTATAAATCAGCTTGGGGTTTGAGGAATTAAAGAACAGGAAACATTTTTCAAGGTATACCTGGTTGGATATAACAGTGAATGGATGGATCAACTGAACATCAAATATGCATGGAAATCTAGTCCAAAACTCCTTATTTAACTAAGTGAATCATCCCTAGCTTCAGACATGAAAATAACCCAAAGCCCCCCTTTTCTATCTTTGATAACTTCAAAACAGTAAAAGCTAGTTTTCCTTATAAAATACATTTGACACTTCCCACAAAGTCTTGAGTCCTCACACTGAGGACCTCACAGTTGGTTCACAGAGAATGAGATTACGTAATTAAGTCTTTAGAACCCATAGAGGGGTCATTTCAACCTATATAAGGTGAACAAATAGAGACTGGGGTTTAAGTAAAAGGGAAATGGATTCTTTTCATTTAACTCATTATTAAACCACAAAGGCCTTTAATTCTCACTTTCACATATTCTGTAACTGTGGCATAAAAGAGTTTGGAGCAATCCCTCTCAGAAAGTTAAAAGTGTGTTTGTGTGCATGCATGTCTGTATGTACATACGTGTTTATGTTTGTGGGAGTGGGGGCTGCCCCGTCACCTGCCCCACACCAAAATATTTATCTAAATATGTGGGAAAATCAATGAATTGTTTAATAATACAGAAGTCATAGCTTCTGTGTTAGTTGATCTTTCTTGATTAACTCTGACAGTTAAATTCAAAAATTAGTAGATAGGCAGAATAGCTAAAAAGTCTTTATATATATATATATATATTTATATTTATATATATATAAAGTCTTTATATATATGTCTTTATATAAAAGTCTTTATATATATAAAGGCCTTTTATATATATAAAGACCTTTTATATATATAAATACCTATATATAAAGACCTTTTAGCTAATATATATAAAGACCTTTTAGCTATTTTATATATATATATATATATATGCCCTTATAACCCAAAGAGCATTTCCCAAGAAAGTCTTAAATATAGTGCAAAACCAACAGTGTATGACAACTCATTTTAACTATCAGATAAAGAATACACGCAAGGAATCAGTCACTTGTGCTTGCAGAAAAACATATGGCATATTTAGTTAAAAGGACAGAGTAACCCTCAACATACCAACCAAATTTTAGTTCAAGTTATTGCAGCCTCTTTGTCTGAGGCTTCCTGTAGTCTTCACTCCCCAAGTGACAGGCTGGAGGAAGAGATGATTGTGCATAAAGAGGTTTGTGATCTTTCTAAGGGAGAGACTTGATAAAACAGAGGCTCTTCTTAGGATGCAGCAGATGTGCACTCTAGCAGCGCTGCTTGCTGAATGCAGACGGTCATGAATCCAGCACTGTCACATTTCCGCAGAACGACTTGGCTGGCAGGGCTGGGCAATCAGGAAGGAGTCAGTAGAGGGAGGGACCCACATCTCTCCCTGTCTTTTGAGTCTGGTGTGGAGGGTAGTTCTGCCATAAATTTGGAGCTGGAGCTGGAGTTGAGGGGGAACTGTAATAATCCAGGCATCATCTAACTTTTTTACTGCTCACATCATATTACAATACAGGGTCCGGAGGAAAAAGCTGGACTGTGATTTTGATTTGGGAAACCGGATCACACTCACTGTGTTGGACACGTGAATGCACTCCTGAGAGTCAGTCTTAGGATAAATGAATTTTAGTCAAGAAACGAAGACCAGCACAGGGCAGCATATAATTGAGGGCTGGGTTGAGGAACACAAGCTGAGTACTTCAAGTGATTCATAGAGAAGTGAAAAAAAAAGCAGCATATTATCCACCTCAAGGGCACATTTGGGTTTTTTTCCTTTCAAGACAGAAAAGAAGCCGGCTGTGCTGGATTATCTCTCTCTCTCTTTAGGGACATCAAGTGCCCTGACAGATTCAGTCAAAGTGATTTGACTTTTAGGACACTTCTTCAAAGTGATTCATTCCATTTATTCTCTAGCCAGTAATCGTAAAACTCCTACTGTGTGCCAGACTCTGTGCTTGCTAAAAGAAAACACACAGACCTGCCTTCATGGAGCTCACAGTCAAGGCCAAGTGAGTGAGCAGAGAGACAAAAAGTAAAACTGTTTGAAGAAATGTAGGGGTGCAGAAACCAAAAGGTGAGCTTGAAGGGCATGTCACAGAGGGCATCCCAACAACCCTAACAGCTCTGTGTAAACACTACTTTGGTTCCTTGCAGAGTCTCAGCCTTCACGTCAGCATTTTTGAAAGGCAGCCCGAGCTCAGCAGCAATGCGCATCTGCTGCATTGCAAGAATAGCTGGAGGTTTTTAAAACTGTTTCTTAGGAAGACCACAGTCCTTGACTTCTGATTTCCACCTAGGCTTTCAGGGCTGGGCAGCAAAATCCTCCCTTTGTTTCAGCAAGGAGTTGGGAAGTGAGATGCCACACTACATGCCTGGTATAGTAGGAACAAAGAATTGTGAGATTCTGTTTTAAAAAATAAAAGGAAGAAATCAAGATGATGCCATATATAAGGCATTGTTCCACTGACGAATGACATTGGGACTGTTCTCGGGGTCAATGTGGAACCCTGAAAGCAGATTCACACAACTCACTGAAATTTCAACATTGATTTTTAATGTAACAAAAGTTTATTAACATTGGTCTGAGTATTTAGCTTTATTTATGTTTGTCATTGAATTTTAGAAAGTTCCCATTTTGAGGTGGTTGTTCTGGCCTTATCAGCTAATGCTGTGTATGTGTGTGTGTACGTGAATGCACTCACACTTGTGCTTTAATATATGTGATGGCAATAATGAAAAAGAGGAATGAAACGTTAATAAACACCATCTCCCAAGAGAGCCACGCAGCACGCAAGTATGCACAGTGGCATCAAAGCCACATTTCTTTTGAACTAAACAATGCAAATTAGGTTTACCTCTATCCATCTTTCCTTTTCATTGAAATATGTTTTCAAAAGAAATAAAATGTGGCGTGGCTCGTCCTTGTTCTGTTACTAAAAAATAGGCCTCGCTAAACAAAATCAAGTTTTTGAGTCTGTCAACGCTTCTTATAAATGATGAAATTAAAAAAGAAGTTTAAATTAGAATATGGAAGATCCTGGTTAATTTGGGTAGCTTGAGATTCTGAATGTGTGCATCGTCCCCTTTCTTTGCTGTGAAAGCAAATTCGTATCGATTCTCTCCTGCCTGACCCTGGTGCAGACAGTTTTCATCATCACGTCCCGGCCGCTGTGGGTGCTGCACACATCCTCACATTCTCTTTGTTGCGTTGTTTCCTGAAGGTTTAGCTTATTTCCCCTCCCCTTCTCTCATCTTCCTATTCCTATTCTCCACAAGTTTATTTTCCATTTGGAATCTATTTTATTCCCTCTACAGGAGTATTGATCCTCTGTCATATAGACCACCTGCTTCCCAGTGTCCCCTCTTCACTGTCACCCAGGCTATTATTGCACGCAGGTCACTTTTGATTATTCCAATGTTGGCTGCGGTTTTCCCAGCTGATGCCATACACCCTTCTCGTATATCATCAAAAGCATCCAGAAAGCCCCTTGGCCTTTTGCTTTGGCCAGATAATTCACTCAGAGGCTTAGATTGAAAAACAAAAAGAAGCCAAATTTTCTTATTAAATGGAAATATATTTTTTGCATAGGGGTAGGGGAGAACAGATTGGCAAACAAAATTTTTGTACATTACCAAAAAAGAGAGAAAAAGCCTACATATTTTCAGAGTTAGGCAAACAATAATTCTTGTGGGCATATCCTATTGCAGACTTTGATGAATGGCTCTCCACTCTCCCAGTCCCCAACCAGACTAGCACCATGTCAAGGAACTGAACTGCTATTATTCTTTTATCTGGCCAAGAAGCTGGGCAACTGCAATTGTTGTTAAAAATATAGGGTTGTTTCGAATAGATCTGAGGCATCCAGGGGGAGGGGGAGGGGAAGACAGTGGTTGCAGGGGAAAGGAGAGCACAATGGATTATGGTGGAACATTATGAGTGCTTTGGTGGTGGGAGATCTGTGGTGACCTCACCTGAAAGGAAAAATCTTATAGTGTCAAAATAGTAATAAAGATGTAAAACAATGCTACCTCATTAAAATCAATAAATAAACGAAAGATAAATTGTAGGGCTATTTCAGGAAGATGCAAAGATGCTAAATATGGAATATGCTTCGGGGCTGATAGAGTCCAGAGAATGTTGCCTTTGATTAAGGCAACTTGGTAAAAATCATCTTGCTACTCAGAAGAATTATTTTGGGTAAAATAACTTAAAAAAAGACACTTAATGGACTCGATGAGTCACTTTTAAATCTAGGGAGCAGCTTCACAAATATAACTTCTCAAGTACAGAGTTTGTGAGACATTCTCTCCTTCTTCATGTCCACTGTCATTTCCAGAAAACCAGTAGTCATGATGCCATGCCAGGAAGTTCCTAGCAGAATAAGAGAGGATGAGCTAGAAATGAAACTTGTTGCTTCCTCCTTGGACAACTTGACCAAGTTTCCTCTTCTCCTAATGGCAAAATGAATGTGTGGGCCACAGCAAAATGCCCCTCCCACTCCCTGCCCAACATCAGATCACATATCACAAAGAGCAGCATCCTAGTCTCTATGGTGGGGGGGGGGGCGGGGAGGGGGGGTGGGTGTGCCTGAGTCTCCGCTTTGTAAACTTGAGAGCTAAGAGAGAAGGACAGCATTGCATTTCTTTCTTTCTTTTTTTACCTTACCCTTATACTCTCAGCAAAACACACAAATGCTATCTAGTCACCAAGCCATAAACCCTTGAAGTTTCTCTGGCAAGAGAAATATATACTATGACAAAAGAAAGAAGTGGTAGGAAGAAGGGCAAGGAAGTAAAACACATCTCTTCTTCAACACATAACTGGGAATAGTATCCCAGACTGATTTGAAGTTGAATCTACCTATTTCTTAACATTCTTAGAAAAATGGGGCAACTAAGGTAGCTGTGACATTACCACATTCAGTCTTTCTGCAATTTGGAATGTAAAACTCATATATTTTAAGTTTTTTAAATGAGTAGGATGTTTAGGGACAATGGACATAAAACACTTCTAAAAAAGTTAATTATAGCTACAAAATTTTTGAGTAAGAACAGATCAGTTACTATGCCTTTAATAGTTTTGCGAATGTTTGCATTTAAAATAAAAGCCTTTAAAACCACAGGTTTTATTCCAGCTTATGGAAAGTGTTCATCCAAACTTGTATCTTTTTGATAATTCTCAGACATGAAAAATCATTTTAAAGCTCAAGTTAAATGGTTTGTATATAATACACTATCCCTTGAATAACTCTGCTTGAATTAATTTTAACCGAGAATATTGCCTGTTATAAACAGACCTGATGCTTTCAATACCAAACTTCTCTCAGAAATAGAGGCCTTTTGATAAAGCAAGAAATGACATGTCATTTCCCCTTTTAAAGACTTACATAAATCCCACTTTGTTATTCAGTGAATTTTCCCTTTGTCTAACATCCTGGTGGCGCTTAGGCAATGACTGTAGTCATGGAGCATAATGATTGCAGTCAGGTGTCTAATAGGTGTTTTTCTTTGTTCTTGTTACAAACAAAGTCTCTGCCATGGTCCATCTCCTTGTGTTTAAAATCATTGAGTTAGTAGCTGTGGAATCAAAATATATGGCATGAAAGTAGTGCAAAAAATGAAAGACTGTAAAACTCGAAACTAAAGTGAATAATTTCTGAGTGTGAAGTCATTGAGAATATTTTAACAGAGAAGTAATGTGGGAAGATTTGATTCTTAGAAAGATGAGATTAGTTGTAGAGATTTGAATGATGAGGCAGTATCAAAAGTGGAGTCAGGGAGACTGGTTAGGAGAGCCTTAAAGGAAGGTGGACTAATCTAGATGCAGTGGAAATGATAGGGATGAAAGGATGGCTGGATTGAATGACTAAGGAAGAGGAAGACTTGATAGCTGATTGGATGGAGAGGGTTCAAGTCTGAGAGGATTCAGAGGTAAGGTCCACCTTCTTGCATATATAACAGATGTTGTTTTACTGAACTGGAGAAGCCAACAGGAGATGATGCATTCAGCTTAAGACGTGGAGTTTTTTTTTTAAACGATTTATTTATACAAGAGTCGGGGTACAGGCTAGATGCGCGGGAGGGTGAGAGGATTCACAGAGAGCAGGGTGCAGAACAGGCAGACTGAAAAAATACACTGCTGAGGGGAGCAGCGGTTGCGACAGGAGATGTCTGCTCGCCATGTGGGTTGCTCCAAGGCCAGTGGGGATCGAATTGGCACTGCAGAGGCTGCAGACAGCTTCACAGTACTGCTAGGGAGCAGTTTCAAGGAAACCAGAATGTAAGAGGTGAAAATATATGAAGTGTTCAATATTAAATGCTGCTGAGAAGATAGGGACTGAAACAATCTGATTTGGTTTTATTTCAAAGGAAAAAAGTACTATGGACAAGAGGGAATGGGAATCATCTTGTTATGGGTGTGAGATGAGGAAGTAGAGAATTTTTATAATTTGGCAGTCTAGTTGAAGGTAATGTGGACTTTATGCAGGTTTTCAAACCTGCCATATATAGGAAAATTATACTTAGGTGTGTAGGTCACAACAAGTTAATTTTAAGCTTTAGCTTGATTTATTACTATGGCAAGAAGACTGACTTGAAGACGTAAGATCTCATATAAAAATACTATCAGAAAAGAAGGGCTAAGTCAGGTGAAACTGCTATCATATGACTGTGACTATTTGCCTTTGTCTCCATATGTGTTTTGGTTTGCAGCCATTAATAGCTTGGATTACATGTAGCCATGGCAAAGGGGAGTGTGTCAGAGCAGCAGGCCAAAATTAAATTACAGCAACCTCGCACTTTGCATTAAAACCTTCACCCAGAGATGGAGGCTGGTAATCACGTCCAGATTTTCCTTAAAGACAATGGCCCTCCATGCAACTGGCCACACTCAGTTAATTCATGCTGTCAGCTGCCTTTATTGGCTGTGGGGAATGCAGTATTGATTCTTGAACTCAGCAGCAGCACAAAGAGCCACTAGTGCATGGTCAAAATGCTGCAATAAAGGGCTGGCAGCTTGAGAAAAGCAGCCATTCCATTGCACAAACAAGGTCAATTAGAGGACAGTGCAGTGTAATATAAATAGCATTAGCATCCCTCTTCAACTAGGATGATATCACGCTGGCAGAATGACAGTAAGGAAAATAAGGTTTAATGCCGAATAAATATAAAGGCATTTAGTGTAATTTAATTTCCAGCTCTCTATCATTTTAAAAGTGCTATGAGTAGCAAAATATTTAGTTTCATCATTTATGTCTACAAAAATGATTTTCTGATAAAATGTGTGAACTAGACAATTAGTCATGTACAGTAAAACTGGTATTAATTTTATTGAGAGGTAAACAATTTTTGTCATTCACAGCTTCAATGTTGTATGCCTACCTGTCATTTATTATCCTTTTGAGTATGAGAATTTCAAAAATCTCTGGAGTGTCATGAAGAAAGAACAAAAGACATCTTGGTATTTTCAGTTTAGAAGATAGAGCAGGTTGAGTTTTTTTCTTTTTTTAAGTTACTGGAAATTAGTAGGACCTTTTGTTTATATGCTTGCATTCATTACTTTTATTTCTGGGAGAATTGTTCCTACCTTTGTCAGTTCAAAATTAATTACAAATGTAAAACGCATCATGCTGTTAACACATACTCTATGCGGGAAACAAATTATACTCTCAAAATAGATAATGGACAGCTTGGAGAGGTAATTGATAAACTTACATTGCCTACAATAACTGGAATAGATTTTAGGAAAAGTATATAATTGCTAGGAAGGGGAAGAATGCATTTGAATTCTCCTTAGTAATGTGTGTGCCCAGGGTTGACTAGAAGAAGCTCATTATAGTACGTAAGAGTTTAAAGAAGTTTTGAATCATGATGCCTTTGAAATGTCCATTAACCTCTAAGAGCGTGTGTGCATGTGGTCTCTCAGACTGATACCGTCCAGTCGTTTGGCCAAAATCACCATCTAAAAGATGAATATCCTAAGAAACCTAACGTATTTCTAACAACCCAGCTGCTTTCATTATCAGCTTCACATGAGTCTCAAGTTGCCTTCATACACTTCCTTGAGCAAATGAGTTAATATATCCCATCATTACTCCATGTCTTCTCCTTCATCAGTAAAAGGTAATTCTTTCTACCTCCTACCAGAGATACCGTGAAACCAAATAAACAAATTTTTACAGATGTTAGAGAAGATCACCAAGTCTTTAAGACAATAGGCAAATAGAACCATAGGTGTGAGAAAGATATTAAGATCTGATCAAGTTTCACTTCCTGGGGTCAGGTAAATTAAACCACGTGTAAGTCTTAAGTAAGTCAAGGGGAAGACTGGAACTTTCTAATTTTTTGATTCTTAATTGCTTATGATTTTTCCATTATGTGTATAATATTTTAAAAGAAGCATTTATTATACAATTATGACAAAGCAATAATGTTCAAGGGAAAAACTGTAAGTCAAAAATATATCAAAATATGCATTTTTCAATTATATGTGCTTTTCTAGTTCTCTCCTGTATGTTTTTATTTATATACATGTATGTTTTAGCTATAATTATTTACTTCTAAATATCTCTATCATTATATGCATAAAAACTTGTTTTTTTTTCTTTTAACAATGTGCTATAGACACCTTTGTTGTCAATATCTATAAATCTAGCACATCTCCTGATGTATGCTGTACAACATTCCATTTTATTGCTAAAGTCTCACTTATTTCATCTTCTTTTCTACATTTGTTTTTTTTTCTAATTACAATTATTGTGAAATAAATTTCCTTACACACATATTTTTCATACTTCTTGAAGTATTTCTATGGCATACATTTCTCAGAAATGGAATCGCTGGTAAATTGAAATTTCTAATTTAATTTTGGGGCTGTTTTAAATTTGCAGAAAAATTGTAAAGATAATATACCCTTCACCCAGTTTCCTGTAAAATTAATATCTTATATTATCATGGTAATAGAATAAACTATGTTACTTGTCAAAATGAAGAAACTTATATTGGTATATTTCTATCACTAAACTCCAGATTTCAGTGAGACATTTCTATTAATGTATTTGTTGTTGTTCAAGAATCTAATCCAGGATACCAAATTGCATTTAGTCATCATGTTTCCTACTTCTGATCTGTGACTATTTCTTACTCTTCACTTATTTACCATGACCTTGAGAGTTCCAACTAGTTCTAGCTGACTATTTTAAGGAAGGTAGATTGACTGATATTTGCACATCAAATGTAATAGTTATTGCTAATTTAACCCCCAAATGTTCAAATAATCTATACTTTTAATAGTAGTCTAATACTTAATGAATATGTATTTTTAATCACCTGACAATAGAAGATATTTATCTTTTGTTGGCCTTTGCCTACCTGGATGAGGATAAATAGAATTACTTCATGGATCTAATTTATATTTACGTTAATATTCATACATTTATTATTTGTTTGTAAGCTGCCTATGCATGTGTTTTGTCTATTTTTCTACTGGATTTTTCTTATAAATCTGTTAAATTGTCTCCATTTATTAGGGATATTGGTCCTAATTGCTCAATAAATCTTAGCAAATATTTATGTGGGAGTGCTTGTTTGCTTATTTTTTTTTTTTTTAGTTTCTTCATGTTTCTATAGAGAAATCATGAATCTTTTTTTATAGTGTCTGAATATCATGTCATGTTTAAAGATAACACATTTTAAACCCTAGATTACTAAATGTTCATGAATTTATCCTTGAATATTTTGGTCTCAAATTTTCCATAACTACTTTTGACCCAATCTAGGATTTATTTTGATATAAGGAGTGATACAGGTTCCCGATATATTTTTTCTAAATAGTTTGTCATTTGTCCCAAATAACATTCATACTTAAGCCTTTTATTGATTTTGTCAAATGAAACTGTTAACATTTAAGAGAAAAGTCATAGTTTTTGTTTTCAAATCACATTAGAGCCTCATCTGAAAAAGAAAGAGGTTACATTTCATCCTATATCATAAGCATCTTTTTTGTTCTTTTGTTTGATTTCTCAACTGCATCTAATATTCATTATTCCTTCTTGAACTGCTACTACTCCATTTGACTTTCTGATGTCATACTAGTATTCTTTCCTTGATCTACCACATGTTCTGCTTTCTCTCCCTATCCTTGAGTGTTGGTGTTCCCTGAAGTTTGGATTTTCTATCTCTTGTCTTTTCACCCAGAGTGCTTCTAATACTTATAGTTGATTATTGCTTGCTGTGTGTCAGAAGCTACGGTTAAATTTAGATGTATTTACTTATTTAGTCCTCATAATAATAATACTATGAAATAGGTGACCTCATTATCATAGAACCTTTCTACAGATGAGGAATTTGACATAGAAAGACCAAGGTTCTTGCCCAAGTTAAACTTGGTTCTAAACAATGGAGGTAGAATTTAACTCAGCCACTCTGGCTCAAAGCTCTTGTTTTTCATTAATATGCTGATATTCTCCTTGGAATTATGTGGCAACTATGGGGTAAGAGAATTAATCTCCTATTCCTCTTGTGCTTCCTGGTATCACTATTTGCTTAAGTGAAGAACCTGGAATTCACCCTCTACCTTATCTTCCATATGTGATGAATAATACACACAGTTTTGGCATCATGTTTCCATCCTCTCTTCTTCCCTCCAAACCTGTGGCTATAATCTGAGATTTGTTTTTTTTTTTTTTATAATTACACAATTTATTTTTTTCAGTTTCTGGAGTTCATGAATTCTGGCATAATTTAACTAAGATCTTTATTTCTAGCCTATTACAAGTCTGCAGTCACAGTGTAAGTTGGGGGTGAGATTTGTTGTTAATTAACATTTGTTTGGGCACTGCAATAAACTCCTAACTGAAGCACCAAATCTGTTTAGATGAATTACCGTAGTCATCTCAATAAAAGGTACTTTTAACCATGATGTCCCTCTGATTTAGCTTCTTAGCAGCTCTCAGTTGTCCTTTGCCTTCAACCTCTTTCATACAACATGTAAGCAAGAGTCCCCATGCCCTCATGTTTCCTTCTAATGACTCCTACTGATTTTCATCCTCTGCCCCTTCCCACTTCAGACACTATACTCTCCAAACTATTTTGCTTGGCTTCTGTCATTTGCTGACTAAGACTTTCCTCATGCAGCACCTCTTACAAGCAGTCCCCTCTTCAACTCTCACTTTCACTATCATTGGATCTGGTGTCCCTTCTCAATCATAACTCCTATTTTCATATGGTACTGAAGTCAACTGCTTGTTTGTTTATCTTAGCTCCTTAAGGTGGTCTCTACCCTACCTTTTCTTCATTTTCCTAACACCCTGTAGCACCTGACACTATGTAGGACACTTGTTAAATGTTTGCTAACTTGAATTCTAGAGGCAATTTTATAATATACTAAGTACTATGCCTGCCTTATATTCACATTAGAGGGAATTTTCTGAGCTCTTGAACTACTTTAATCAGACATTCAGTCACTGAAGAAATAATTGTATACAAGTCAACTATGGAAATCATTGCTTTCAAACAGCAAGTAAAGGAACATTTCCTGGATGGATAGATGCTATGTTATTATAGTGTTTGGTATATGTAATTAGTGAGCTGCTCTGGGAGACATTCCTTGACTTGCTATTAAATCTGTATTCTAAATTTCCATTTCTATTAAAATGTAACTGCAGATGATCCACTTCCCATATCCAGAATGTTAAGGGCCGTGTGGAATCCATTATCTCTAATGATTTAGCCATTATATTATATGATCCAGGTCTTTTATGCTTTGGTTTGTGATGGGAACAGGAATTTTGGAAACCTTGAGGCAACCTGTGAAAAAGGGAGAAGTCAGGATGATGGAGAATAAATATCAACTTAAGAGCAAAAACCATTTGTTTAGCAATTCCTATATGTGAGGCAGTCACATTATCTCATTTAAAATCTAGGAGAACATTTTTTCATCCATTACCTCATTTAAAATTTAGAATATCATCATCATCCTCCTTTTTAAGAATTTAATGTCAATTGTTTTTTTTTTTTTAGAAAGAGCTATAAATTTGGGAACAGTTTGCTGAGAGTTCAAAAGTTACCAAGTTGATAACCAGTTTTAGTTTTATTCAGTTTTATAATGGAGGTGACTTTGTTTTATAGTATAGACTTCTATAAACCCTAATTTCATGACATTTTGGGGGGACTTAATTAACTGTAAGTTTATCTTTCTATGTCTCCTCTGGGCCTTGTAAGGATTCTGATTGTGCCTTTTTACTATCTGGATAGAGATACTTTCCCTTTGCAAACTTCCTGTTAGAAATGTGCATGGAGACTATTAAAGACTATTACTGCCAGCTACAATCTTCCTTCCACAGTGTTGAGCCCCAAGAGATGCAGCTTCTGAGGTAAATGCTCCTGAGAATCTGGTTGTCTTAATTTTGCCTTGAAGCTATATCTCCTAATAAGCAGGAATAATATAAAAAGGACTTCAAATATCTAACACCTTTAAGTGAGTAAATCCTGAGCAGTTAACTCCATTTTCTCTTTTACTGGCATGTTTCCTATGATCCTTAGCACTTAGTATCAAAGAAAGTCCTACCCTCTTTTTAGCCCAATGGTCTCAGGAAACCTAAAGCACTCAGGAGTTGAAATTCCCTAAATAAACCTTTCCAGTTCAAATCTTTCAAGAATCCAAACATGTCAAGGGCTCCTCCAAGTTTCTTTAAAATTTCTTCACATCTACAGATATTTTATTTTATAGCATGTTCAGGTGAAGAAAGAATGTTCTCAGAAGCACAAGGATATCTGTGAACTTCTCTGCTACTGAATTCTACTTCCTTTAGATTTTTCTATCAATTATATTTGGCATATATTTTATCCTCCACAGCCTTCCTGAAGAACACCACTGTATTGATTCTTGATACTTCTCATGATTCTTCTTTGAGGAAGGTGGGGTAAAAAAGCAGATGATGGATCTTTCTTACTTCCCAGAAGAACATAATGTCTCCCTCTTGCTGTTGAGTAAAGTATCACAATAATGATGTCTTCCTGCCTGTCAGGGGTGTCACACTGAGATTCTAGAAATTTGAGCTAAGTTACAGGCAATGGGTGTAACTGACTCAGGGCAGAACAAAGAGCAAAAATTCAATGGCATCTTCAATGAATGTGGAGCAGGAAGAAAGGAAAGATTGAAGCTGTAGATACTTGAGAGAAGGGAGAGCACAGGCAAAGGGACAGCAATGTTGAACTGTCAGACTGGAGAGGAGATATTCTAGAAGCAATGTCAGGAAAATTTCCCAGATATCATGGATATAAGAAGAGAGAGCCTATGAGAGGGCTCTTTTAAATGATGTTCCTAGGCAGATGGGAAAAGGAAAAGAGATTATTGGATGATTTGGACTCTAAGATTTGTGTTATTCAATCTTCTTTTCTTCCATTTAATGACCCCACACTCTTCCCATGAGACTGTAGTCCAAGATGTTCCACATTTAGATTGCATGAAGACTGGTTTCATCAAAGCCAATTTTGGGGAGAGCACATATTTTAAGATTTCCTTGCTTATTTTCATCATGAACATTTTATTTTGTTAAATGTGAGCTATGTAGCATTAAATTCCCCTTTAAAACTGAATTCCCCTGAAAGTGTATATATATATATATATATATATATATATATATATATATATATGCACACACATATATATACATACATATAAATGTTTATGTCTATATATATGTGTGTGCTTGATCTAAATTTTTAATTTTCTCTTTGTTGCTGTTGGTTATTTCAAATATTATCATGAACTCTATGTTTTATATTATGTCTACCTTCTAGCTGAGGGCCCTTGAAAGAATCTTTAAGCTATAAAAGCCAATTTAAGTAGACACACTTTTCTTAATTATGTGTATAAATGTGTGTGTATATATGTGTATATGTGTGTGTGTATATAGAAACAAACACAACCGGAAAACTGTACTTATTTTCTCAGGAGCAATAAAACCTAAAAAATGAATGAAAACTTGTCTTTTCTAAAGAAGTTTTCTGATTTTGTAATTTGCTTGAAAATGGAAATAAAACACCATGTTTTTCTGAGCTTTTCCTCTCAGCATATTTTGCTTAAAAATCATTGACAATGTGACTGTACAATTATGATTATCACCAACCTCATCATACAGTAGGTCTTGGAATTTTCTCAGTGTCAACTAAGTAGATTTCTATATACTTCCTATCTTGATTTAAATGTAACCTCATTTTATATCCTTATAAAATATTTATAAGAAAATACTAACCAGAAATGTGAAAAAAAGGAATGGACAGAAGAGGGAAAGGGAAGAACAGATGTTGGATTTCTGTTATCAAATGTCCAAGAGAAAAATCTATTAAAAATATTTTATATGAAGAAATAAAATGTATTTATAATAAAACTTTAGTATACATCCTTACAACAAGACCTTCTCTGCTTCTTTGGCTTACTCTACATAATTAGATAATATCACTAAATTAAAATAGAAGTAACTTAATTATAGTTAAATTGTTCTTCATTATAGATGCTGGCTAAACAGGGATCTGGAACACAGAAAACTAAATGTAATATGCAAACGTGTACTGAGATTCTACCATATATCTGTCATTGTCAAACATGAGGGCTACAAGGGAGAAAGGTCCCAGTCCTTGAAGAATTTACATGAAAAAAAGGAAAGAAAACAATTTTCATCAAAGTAACTCTTATAATTGAAGCTCCTCCAAAATTTTGTGGGAAATAAATGATTTATATCATTTGGTAGAGATAGTACAATGCATTATGAGTAGAATCTTCCAGTTGAAGAGAAAAAGTGTAGTTCATATATGAGAAAATGAAATGTGCTTAGGGAACATGTGTGACTATTATAGAATGTCGTATGAGTGAAATCAGAAAGAAAACATGTAAAATTCTCTGTATGGATTTTTTTATTTTGAATAATTATTTTGCATTCACCCATATAAATATATGGATGATACACCACAGATACACCACAATTACATTTGTTCACTATGGGTATTTGGCGGGTCCTTTTGTGGACATGTTTTCACTTTCTTTTTTAAATTTCTAGCAGTAGAAATTCTGAGTTGAATGCTAAGTTAAGGTTAACTTTATATATAAAAAAAAAAAAACTGCCAAATAGATTTCTAAAGGACTGTAATATTTCCAATCTTACCAGCATTGAACAAGAGTTCCAGTTGTTCTTATGACACTTAACTTTATGTATCAACACAACTGGATAAAGGGATTCTCAGAAAGCTGGCAAAATGTTATTTATTGGTATTTTGGGGAAGGTATTCCCGAAGAGATTAGCAAATGTTCTTAGTAAATATCACTCTTATCAATGTGGGTAGGAATCTTTCAATCCATTGAGGGTCTAGAAAAAAAAAAGTGAAGGACAAATTTTCTCTCAGCTGAACTGGGACATCCAGTTCTCCTGTTCTTTGACATCAATGCTCCTTGTTCTTTGGCCTTTGTATTTAAATAGGACTTAAATCTGGTCTTTATGCCTTAAAGGTTGAAGTAGATCTATCCTCCTAACTCTACAGGCTTCCAATTTGTGGCAGTTCATGGGACTTTTCAGGCTCCCTAATTGTGTAATATAGTTCTTTCTATAAAAATTTATATATTAGGTTGGTTTTATTTTTCTGGAGAATTCTGACTTATACATTCATCATCCTTTGCAATAGTTGTCATTGTCAGTCTTTAAAATTTTAGCTATTGTCATGAATATGCAGCGTATTTTGGTATATTATGGTTGTAATTTGTAATTCTCTACGAATAATGTTAAACATCTTTGTCATGGGCTTATTAACTATTCATGTCCTTTCTTTAATGAAATATCTTTTCAACTATTTTGTTCACTAGTAACAATTGATTGATTTTCTTAAGTATTTGTAATATATACTTATATTCTGGTTACAAGTTTTGTTTTTTTAATATTTTATTTTATATAATTCTTACATCGTTTTTCATTTTTGTACAATGTATGCATTTTCATTTTGGTTATATTCCCCATAGAATTGCACTCCCCCCTTATTTTAACCCTAGTCCTTCCTCTCCCCACTTCTCCCCTCCCCATAGTGTGTCTCTGGTTTATAGTTTCTTGCTGATTTTGATTTTTTACTTTGTATTAATTAGTCTTTTTCCTGGTCCCTTATTTGGGTTTTCTGAATTCCTGCTATGAGTGAGACCATCCAGTATTTTTCTTTTTCTTTCTGACGTATTTCACGCAGTATTATCCCCTCTAGCTCCATCCATGTTGCTGCAAACTGCATGTGTTTATCTTTTTTGATTGGTGAGTAATATTCCATGGTGTATATATACCACATCTTCTTGATCCAGTCATCTATTTTTGGGCATTTGGGTTGTTTCCATAGCTTAGATATTGTAAATAGTGGTTACAAGTTTTTTATCAGCATCATGATTTTCAAATATTTCCTCTTAGTCTTTGGCTTGTCTTTCATTTTTTTTTCTTGCTTTGTCTTTCAATTTTTAATATTTATTTTGAAGAGCAGACACTTTAAGATAAAATTCATGTGTTTTTAATGCTTTGTGCCCTAAAGTCACAAATATTTCCTCTATGTCCTTTATATTTTGGTCTGTAATCTGACTTTAATTTCTGGATTTGTCATTAAGGAAAAGCCAGGTTCATTTTCTTCCATGTGTACATACATTTGTTCTAACACCATTGACTGATACGATTATTTTTCCCAATTGGATAAGCACACATTACCTTGGCACACTGTACAAATTCAGTTGGTTATGTGAGGGTCCAATTCCTGACTCTTTTGTTTCATTAATCCATATGTTTATCCTCTGATAGCACCTCCCTCTCTTAATTATATAGTTTTATTGTAAATCTTCAAGTAATGCTATGTAAGTCATCTAACTTTGTGCTTCAAAATTATTTTTAATAGCCTAAGTTTTTTTTTCAGTTCCATACATTTTAGAATCAATTTATATTGAAAAATATGTTAGATTTTTCACTGAGGTTTTGGAATCATATAAATTTAGGAGTTTTGACAACTATTATATCTTTCAATCCGTGTATATTTTAATTATACAAATTTATTTAGATCTTCTCAGCCATAATTTGTAGTTTTCAATAATAGTTTTGTACATCCTATCTTAGATTTGTCGCTATTTCATTTTTCATACTATAATAAAAGGTATTTTTATTTTATTTTTCAGTTATTTGTGCTCACACACACATGAAATATTTTTGTAATTTAACTTTTATTCTCCTACTGTATAAAACTCACTTATTTTTCCTGATAGTTTTTATAGATTCCTTAGGTTTCCTGGATAAATTGCTATGCCCTATGCAAATAAGATAGTTGTATTTCTTCCTGTGTAATCTCTATGTCTTTTATTTATTTATATTTTTTAAAGATTTATTTATTTATTTATACAAGCACTGGGTACAGTCAGAAGCACGGGAGAGTGAGAGAATTCACCAGAGCCAGAGCAGGGAGCAGAGCAGGCAGAGGGACCGAGATACATTCCTGAGGGTAGCAGCGGGCAGCAGGAGAGGTCTGCACGCCATGTGGGACCCTCCTCCAGTGGCCGGGAAGCAGCCAGGAATCGAACCAGCGCTGCAGAGCCTGCGGGCAGCTTCGCAACCCAGGGCTCAACCACTGCGCCACCAGGGAAGCCCCTCTATGTCTTTTATTTACTTAAGTTGCCTTATTGCACTGTCTAGCAACCCCGGTACACAGGTATGTAATTGAGATGGTGACATTAATCATTTTTGCCTTGCTCTCAATCTAAGAGGAGAGCTTACAGCTTGTTATCATTAAATTTGTTGTTGGCAACATGTTTTTCACAAATGTCTTCTGCCAGTTTGAGGAATTTTTCTTCTATTCCTGGTTTGTTGTGAGTGTTACCATTAATGACTATTAACTTTTAAAGCAGAGTGAGAAAATTATATGACTTGTTTTATTTCTGTAAATTAATTAAGTGAGTTATATTGGTTTTGGGCATAAAATAACAATATTTTATTCTTTATTTCTATAGCTGGATGTATTTTTAAAATTTGGTAAGGACATTTCTTACTGACAGGTAGATTTTTTTTTAAGTCTTTGTTTTTTATATCACAGAAATACTGACTTCATGAAATGAGTTGGATGTGTCTCTCCCTTCCCTAATATTTGGAGGTTTTGGTGGAGAACTGGTATTACGTCATCTTTAAATATTTGGTAGACTTTAGTAGTCAAGTTTTCTGCGTGTAGAGGCTTTATTGCCAGAAGGATTTTAGCTAAATTCTATTTCTTTAAAGGATAAAAGGCTATTCAGATGACCTGTTATTTAATGAGTTAACTTATATAATTTATGTTTTTCAAAAAATTGTCCATTTCACCCCCATGGTCAAATTTATTGCCATATAGTTCATCATAACATCCCCTTATTTTCTCTTTAATGTGTTACTGATCTACAGTGATAACTCCTTCATTCCTGAAATTGCCATTTGCATTCTTTTCTCATCAGTTTCCTAGCTTTATCAATTTTGTCAATCTATTCAATAAACCACCTTTTGATTTTACCTATTTTGTTTTTATTTCTATTACACTGCTCTTGTCTTTATTATTTCATTCTGATTACTTTGCATTTAATTTACTCTTGTTTCCTTAATTTCTTAAGGTGGACTCTTACAGTGTTGATTTGAGACCATTCTTCTTTTTTATTATAAATATTTAATGCCATAAATTTATCACCAAACAATGTTTTAGTTATATCCACCAGATTTTTATATGTGGTATTTTAATTTTCAACTAGTTCAAAATATTTTTTTACTTTTGTGCATGATCTCTTATTTATGGATTATGAAAATTATTAAGGTCACATTACTTAATTTCCAAATATTGGGAAATTTTCCAATTAATTGTTTCTAGGTTAATTCTGTTATGCTTAGCGAGCATTCATTGTATGACTTCAATATTCTTAAATGTATTAACTTTTGTTCTATGGTCTAGAATATTGTCTATCTTGGTGTTTTGTGTGCTCTTGGGAAGAATGGATACTCTGTTGTTTGGTAGAGTGCCTTATAAATGTCATTTAAAAAAAGCACTGTTTCCTTATTCTTACTGATTTTAATATCTTCTATCAATTATTAATAGATTAGTGTTTAAATCTCCAATTATGATTTGGATTTTTCTATTTTTCCTTTCAGTTCTATTAGCTTTTGCTTCTTATATTTTGATGCTTTGTTAATATGTACAAACATGTTTAATATTGTTGTGTCTTCTTGATTAAACAACCTCTTTATCATAACAAAATATCACTCTTTATTTGTGAAAATATTCTTCTGATCTATTTTATCTGATATTAACATAGCAACTCTTTCAATTTATATTTATCTTTTTTGATAGTTTTACTGCTAATTAATCTAAATCATTTTTTAAATGATGGAAAAATTTAAATAGTGTATATTTATTCTAAGAACATAGTAAGAAGTGTAAGTCAAGTGAACAAAGTTATAACTGCAAGGAAAACTATTAATTTCATCATTTATAATAATGAAACAGGAGAAAACAGGGTAAAAGGGGTTTCTTATAGACACTATGGAGCTGTCTCCTAATTCTTTATTTAATCTAGTAATCCCTTCCTCTTAGTTTATGTGGTTATGTCAGTGGTGCACAAACTTTCTGATCACATAGTCTCTTTATATTCTTAATATGATTTTGATTATGTGGATTATATATTCATTGGTATGAATCTATTATATGTCAAAATAGTATAAAAGTGTGTGTATCTACATTTAAAAGTAATAAAAACAATATTCCATGCTTATACATGTATATAAATTCCTTATTTTATACATGTAACTGAGAAAATTATTTATTTAATATTTGAATAAAAATCAGTTAGATTTGTATATAAGCTTCTGCATTTAACCTATGTGATATGTCCTTGTATTGAAGTACCTAAAAGAAATCCTAAACTCTGACCTCTTGGAGATAAACAGTTGCAAGATGGAAGAGAATTTTAATAGCTTTTTCCATTTTTATCTTTTCCTTTCATCAGAAATACACAGAAGGTAAATAGTGCTTGAAGGCAATGCTTTTTATTTGTGCCCTCCATTTATTGTGCTAGAATTTGCGCAAGATTAGTTGGTGCCTTTGCAACACTCCCATACAATGAAACTTGAGAACATATGTTCCCTTCTAACAGCAATTTGTTAGATCTCTGCTTTCCTCACCTCAAGATAATAAAATGATTCCAGACTTTTTTTCTATGATTTTAATGTATCAATGGTTAATTTATGTATACACTGGGGATCTGAGTCTAGACTGACTTCAAACAGATCGTATATTTACCCTCATATATTTATTGACTATATAACCATTTATCAGTTTATTTTAAATTTAAATCTTGCTATGGAAATTTCTTTAAAAACTGAAAATGCAAAACCATATGATCCAGCAATTCTATTTCTAAATATTTATTTGAAGATATTTAAATAGTAATATAAAAAGATTATGCATCCTTTTCATGGCAGCTTTATACACAGTAGCCAAGACATGGATTCAACCTAAATGCCCACTGATGGACGACTGTATAAATTTTGGTTTATATGCTCTATGGAATAATACTCAGCTACTGAAAAATATGGAATTGTGCCTTTTGTGATAATATGGATGGAACTTGAGGTGATATTGCTAAGTGACATGTCTAAATGTGAAAGACAATTAAAATGTGGTTTTATTCACTTGTGGAATGATAATAACCAAAAAAACAAACCAAAATCACAACAAAAGTAAACTGTGAAAAATATGGTGGCTACCACAGAGAGAGCAGGGGAGGGACAGAGCTATAAAATAATAGTGTAGTGACCCTGGAGCTTTGATGGTGGGTGAGTGAAGATGTGCGCATGATGAAATGTGAAGCTATAACTCCAAGATTAGGTGGTTACGTAAATAAAAGATAAATCATGAACATTTTGTTAAAATTACTTTGGGGATCTGTTTTTATCAAATACCAATTTCCTTATATCTTTCTTGGCTATTCTTGCACATTTTCTTTCACATATGAACATTACACTCAGTATGCAAGCTAATTAGAATAAACCTTGTAATGTAATTTTCTAGATACATTATTCTGAAAATGCATTTTCCCTATAATTCAAAACTTGACATATATTTATAGTATTTTAAAATTCAAACATTAATCTCATGCCCCCTTTCTAATGTTGCATATTTATATTCGCTATTTCTTCTTGATCCACCTTGTAAGAATTCATTCATTCTTTTTTGAGTTTATTAATTAAAAACATTCTTAAATTGCATACCTACTGTCATTTATATTTAGTTTTTCTTTACTTCCAGTCTGAGTATTTAGTGGTAGTTTTGTCCAGATTTACTAGGTGGTGACAGTGTATTGGATATACTATAGATTAAGTTTATGGACATCCCCCTACTCCCAATGCAAATTGAATTACATTTCTGAAGTATTTAGTCAGACATGAATTACCTTATTAAAAGGGAAGTGGTTATATAGAACAAAAGTTGATGTATCAAATCTTAACTAAGCCCTCTGTCCACCAAAAGCCCTAACACAGTCACACAACTAAAACTGACAGTTCTCTCATAGGATGGTTGCTAGATTGGAGAAGCTGTAATTTATTAATAGGAACATATTTGTTTATTTTAAAAAATAGCAATAATAATACCAGTATAGTCATTATCTAGAGCCAGTAGTCTATTGCAGATTTACAACTTTTCCCCTTCTTTCCATTCTTCCATTTTATTTCCTCCTTTCTTGTACTTAGTGTTTAAAATCATGTCCTCATCTTGTCATTTAACTTCCACATATTTAGCAGATATCCCTAAAATATATGGGTATTTTCTTACATAACTGCAATGAAATTTCACTTAACAAAATTAATACTAGTCTTCGGTTTCATCCAATATCCAGACCAAGTACAGTTCTTTATTTTTTTCAAAAATTCTTTTTTATAGTTGACATGTTTTAAGAACATGTCAAAAGTTGTTCATATGTAGCATTTAGTCTTCCATATCCTGTCTTCCTCCATCTCTTTATCTCTTGCTTTTTCAGTCATTGAACTTATTCAAGAAACCAGTTCAGTTGTCATATAGAAAGCATTGCCTTCTGAATTTGCTTCCCCATAGTGTTATAAAACCTTTTTTCTATATTGCATATTCCTATATGTTGCAATATGCTTTAAAAGTTTAATTGAATTTAGAGAAACATTTTTTTTTTTTAGGTAAGAATACTATATAGGTAATTATATATATTTAGTACTGGGTCACTTCAGAAGACACATTCAACTTCTCATCAGGCAGATTTTACATTTGTGCTGGATAGGGACTTTTCATGCTTTTGTTTTTTTAATTTTTTTCCACTCCAGCATTTGTGGCATGTCCCTCCTTCTGACTCTTCATTTTTAGTTTTAATAGTTGGGATAAGTTGGGGCCTCCCTGGTGGCACCGGGGGTTAAGACACAACCTATGAAGCTATCTGCAGCCACTGCAGCACGAGTTGGATCCCTGGCCAGGGAGGTGACCCATGTGGCGCAGCAGACCTCTCCTGACTCACCTGCTGCTCCCCTCAGCTGTGTATTTCAGTCAGTCTTCCTGTTCTGTTCCCCACTCTGTCTCTGGTGAATCCTCTCACCCCCTGCGCCTGTGGCTTACACCCCAGCTCTTGTATGCATAAATGAATAAATCTTTAAAAAAAAAAAAGGTTAGGATAAGTTGAGATGAGGTGTTTCCTTTTCTTGTCTTAATAAGTTGGTCTGATATTACACTTACAGGTAACTGGTTATAATTTTATGTTTTGTACTCAGTATATTTAGATGTCTGTTATTTCATAGGCCAAAGCCCCTGCTCCTGTTCAGACGGCTGGGCATTGATGCCAGTAAAGGGTACATAGGAACTGGGACGGCAAAGACCAAAATGTTTCCCATCAATGAGAACAAAGAGTTCAAATTTCCCAAAGTGCTGTGGGTATCTGGGTTGGTTCTTGGGGATCCAGAGTGACCCTCTGCACTACACCAATTTCTCACCCAAAAGCCTCAAATAATTTTTTGTCAACCTCAACCTCTAAGCTGTAATTGAGCAACAGAAGTACTAAAAGGGTATTATGGTTAAGACAGGCCATGGTTTTGTTCTCTTTGGCTTTTTTTTTTTTAAAGATTTGCTTGTTCATGTATACAAGAACTAGGGTACAGGACAGATGCACAGGAGAGTGAGAGGATTCACCAGAGACAGAGCAGGGAACAGAACAGGCAGATTCACTGAAATACACTGCTGAGGGGAGCAGCAGGCATGACAGAGGAGGTGTGCCAGGCCTGATCTCTTTGATTTTTGAGTTTAGAACCTTGCTCTGGAGTGCTTACTTTTTTTTTTTTTTTAAAGATTTATTTTTTTATTTATACAAGAACCGGGATACAGGCCAGATTCACAGGAGGGTGAGAGGATTCACCAGAGACAGAGCAGGGAACAGAACAGGCAGACTGATGAAATACACTGCTGAAGGGAGCAGCAGGCGTGGCAGGAGAGGTCTGCTGCACCATGTAGGACTCTTGCCTGCTGGCAGGATCAAACCGACGCTGCAGAGGCTGTGGACAGCTTCACAGTGCTGCGCTCAACTACCTGGACCACCAGGGGAGGCTCCTGGGGTGCTTAGTTCTGTTGTTAGGATCCAGGTGCTTTGAATTTTACTAGCGGACAGTAAAAGCATTTAGTTATTGGGCCTCCCCTGGTGGCGCAGCGGTTGAGCGCTGGGCTGCGAAGCTGCCCACAGCCTCTGCAGCGCCCATTCGATCCCCAGCCGCCAGGCGAGGGTCCCACATGGCACGCAGACCTCTCCTGCCAAGTCCACTGCTCCCCTCAGCAGTGTATTTCGTCAGTCTGCTTGTTCTGTTCCCCACTCTGGCTCTGGTGAATTCTCTCACCCTCCCGTGCTTCTGACTGTACTCAGTGCTTGTATGAATAAATAAATAAATCTTAAAAAAAAAAAAAGCACTTAGTTATTATCTGACTTTCGCCCCTGTGATAAGGGAAAGAAGGTATTTTACATAATACACTAACAAGATGCAAAGAGATGATCCATCACTATTCTCCTTTGGAAACCTTAAGCTCAAGTCTATCACCATGCTGTACCCCTACTCCTATAGTTCTCTGGCGGTGTACCCTCGGTCTTGCACACTGACTCAGTGTACTCCCTTCTCCGGTTTAGTCCCTGGGTTATAAAGTTCCTGATGTCAGCATAAGATGTCAATCAACAACAGCAGAGAGAATTTCTGTAGAAGCTCTTTCTCCTTTCTTGGGTTGTAGTGACCCAAACACAGTTTAATTTGCAGTTTTCCCTACTCCTTTTTGCTGCGCCGTCCTCTTGATGCATGTGCTATCATCTATTCATTACTTAGGAGTCATTTGTCTTTGTTTAGTTGCAATTTGGTTATAAATATGTGGGGGAGGTAAGGCTGGAGTCTCCCTTCTTCCATACTGTGGGACGTCCTTGTTAATTTCTTCATATGGAAATTTTGGTGGACTGTGTCTTTTAAGGAATAGGTTTATTTCATCTAGGAATCATATTTGCATCTAGGAGTTTTTCATAATATTATTTTATTGACTTTTAAAATAATTACCATGAAATTTGAAGTAATTTTTTCTTTCTTTTATTTCTGATATTAATAACTTTCATACATTCTTTTTCTCTTAGTTTGATTAGAGACTGAACGATTTTATCTTTTCAAAGTACCAACTTTTAGTTCCATTGTTTTTCTCTATTAGTTTCCTGTTTTTAGGTTTACTGCTTGTTGTTCTTATTACTTCTTTTCTTCTGCTTACTTTGTGTTTAATTTGCTATTCTTTTTCTAGTTTCCTAAAATGAAAAATTAGATGATTGATTTTGCTTCTTTCTTCTTCTCTAGTATGTGCAGTGCTACAAATTTCCTTTTAATCACTGCTTTCACTGCATCCTACTAATTTAAATAAGTTGTATTTTCAATTTTATATAGTTGAAAATATTTTTAAGTTTCTCTTGAAATTTCTTTTTTTGATCTACATATAATTTAGAAGTGTGATTTTTAATTTCCACATATTTAGGTGTTTTTTCCAGTTGTATCTTTCTATTATTAATTTCTAGTTTATTTCTATTGTGGTCTACACAGATGCTGTATGATTACTATACTTGTCAATTTACTAATAAGATTTTTTTTTTTTGTAACTCAGGATGTGGTCTCACTTTGTGATAGTTCCATGTGAGATGGAGAAGAATGCATATTTTGCTGGTGGGGATGAAGTAGTCAATAGATATAAATCATATACTGTTGATTGATGGTGTCATTGAGTCCCAGTAAGTCACCATTGTTGTTTTTTTTTTTTTTCCAGGTAAATCTTTCCTTTTGTAATAGAGTGGTGTTGAAGTCTCCAGCTATTATAGTGAACTCATCTATTTCTCCTTGCTGTTCTATCAATGTTTGTTTTCATGTAATTTGATACTGTGTCATTAGGCAAATATATTTTAAGAATTATTATGTCTAGGAGAATTGATAATATCCTCCTTTATCCCTTATAATGCTCCTTGCTTTGAAGTTTTCTCAATCAGATAGCTATTCCACTTTCTTTCATTAGTGACAGCATGACATATTTTGCTTCATTTACTTTTAACCTCTATCTTTCTCTCTATAATCCAAAAAGTACCATTACAAATTACAAATAACACTATTGCACTTCACTCTTAGTGTCATAACCTTATAATAACAAAATAATCCTAAATCTTCACTTCTTTTCATTTTATCATTTTGATATTTATTTCATTTGTACATAAGCATACAAACATATAAACATATACATTTGAATACACTGTTGCTATTGTTATTTTGAATAAATTCATATTAGTTCAAGTATTAATAGGAAAAAATTAAATTTTTTATTTTACTTACATCTGATTTAATTATCTAATTACTTTCCTTCCTTCCAAAAAACTTCTTTTAACATTTCATGCAAAGCAGATTTATGGGAAACAAATTCTTTCAATTTCTGTTTATCTGAAAAAAATCTTCATTTCTTTTACACATTGAATGATACAGTAAAGACTTTTGCAAGGTACAGAATTCTAGGTTATTGTTTTTATCTCATACCATCTTAAGTATTTCTTTGTTCTTTATTTGTTTTCTGAGGAAAAGTCAACTGTAATTATTTTTCCTCTATAGGTAAAGTACTCTTTTGTGTGTGTGTTTGTGTCCTCTTTCAACATTTCCCCCTTATTTTTGGCTTCTATATTGTTGACATTTACCCTGTTTGATGTTCTCTAAACTTCCTGCATTTTGGTGTCTAAATTGAATTTGGGAAATTTTTCTGTAATTATTTTTTCAAACACTTTTTTATTCCTTTTGTAACAGGGTGGTCCCCAGGAAAGGGGGAGGTTCCCTGCCCCACCCAAGGGAGGGTGGAGCTGAGCAGGAAGAGGAGAAGCTGCAGAAGAGACTGAGGAAGGAAGCAGGATGGAGCCAGGAGACCTGGAGGAGGTGCATGGAGCCTAGAGACATGTGAAGAAACTGCCCTTGTCTTTTGGTCCTGGACTGGGTGACACAGATGTGGGTGAGACCCATGGGGAGGTGACAATGGCAGCCTTTATCTTGATGTTGATTTTGCTCTTTTCCTTCCGGGCTTTTCTGGTTGTTTCTGACCCTTTTCTGTGGGTCCCCACTGGAAGATGCTTTAGACTTGTAGCAGGCTTTGGGGCCTTGTTCTGGGCCAATCCCATTTGGATGGACTTTTACCCACGAAGGGACGGGTAACTCTGGATGCTTCATTTAGAAACTAGACTCTTTGCCTTACCTGTATTGTTTCCTAGTTTTATTAAAGTTCCTTCCCATTAAAGTCTCCTATGTTTTGTGTTGATGCGGCGGATGGCAGAACCCATGTAGAATAGGCAGGTTTGCAGCGTTTGGGCTGCCCCTTTCCCTGTCCTATAACACTTTCTCCTTCTAATATTCTAGTATTCCTGGTATGCATCCTCTGTAGCTGTCCCTTAGTCAATAGGCATTCTATTCTGTTTTTTTTTTTTTTTTCATTTAGTTTTTGTCTTCTTTGATTTGTAATTTGGGAGGTTTCTACTGAGATCTCCTCAAGTTTAGAGATGCCCTCTTTAGATGTGTCCTGTCTACCAACAAACCCATCAAATGCCTCTTTCCTTCCTGTTGGTGTTTCTAATCACTAGCATTTCTTCTTGATGTATTCTTTGAGTTTCTCTTGTTCTGCTTTCATTGTCTATCTGTTCTCCCATGCTATGTGCTCTATCCATAAAGCCCTTAGCATATGAGTCATAGCTGTTTTAAATTCCTAGTCTAATTCCAACATCCCTCTCATGTCTGGTTCTGACACTTGCTCTTTCTCTGCAAATTTTGTTTTCTGCTTTAGAGTATGCCATACATTTTTTCTTGATTAGCAGATCTGGAAGCAGAGTAAAAGCTGCTATAAGTTAGCTCTAGTAATATGGCAGTAAAACATGCAGGGAAAGGGGTGATTTTATAGTCCTATAATTAGGTCTCAGATTTTAGGTGAGCCTAATTTCAAATTGTTTTTTCATTTTTTTTTTCTTTCCAGTAAAGTGGAACAGAAAGGTAAGAATGGGCTGGAGTTGAATATTTCTCTTCTCTCACATGGAAGATTAGGACAGATTGGAATTGAGCTCCTGGTTGTAAAAGATACAAAAGTGTGTGTGGGGTGGGGGGCGGGGGGTGTTGAGGGATAGGGGGTGGGTGGGATCCTCTATGACTGGATCCTCCTGAAGTTTTTAACTACTAGGCTTGCATGTACTGAACTGCCAGAAATTTGTTAATTATAGCTCAGGTTTTTCTGCTGTGGCACTAGTTTTTATGGGAGCTTCTACTTGTGATTTTCTGCTTGAATAAATGTGACTTCTTTTACCTGTTTGTCTTTTCTCCAATATTGGTACCAGTGATTTGCCCTGTGCCTTTGCTACCTTTATGAATCTATGGAAAATTACTGCGTTTTCAGTTATCTCTGCTTTTTACTTGTTAGGATAATGAATCAATTTTCAAGCTCTTTATACATGGGACTAGAAACTAAAAAGTCCACTCATTTTATAACTTCCATCTTCCACATTTATTATCTAGATTTCTTTTATTGTAATATAATATATTTTGTAAAAGGTTATTTCCAATGATGTTTAAGATTTCAATTTGGTTGATTTAGCTTTCTCCATATCATCATTAAAATTTTGTTATATTTTTAGCTCATTGGATTTCCTATTCAATAGATTTCAATAAACTGAAGAATTTGATTTGTTTGGTGTTCATGTATTCTATCTTTCTTCAGGTTAGTTCCCTTTAAATTTGGACAGAACCTTACTAGTGTATTATAGTGTCCATGCATTTTGAAATAAGATGTCTCAGGAAAATCTTTATTTTATGTTTGGACTTGTAATCATCTACTTTTCCAAAGAACCTTGGTGAATATGGCACAATATGCACATGGAACACTAATTGCTACTAGACAGTCATTACTTTAAGATACTCTAAAAATAAATATTTTAAAAGAAAAAAATCATGATCTAATAATATGTCCAATCCAAATTTAACATTACAAGTTTTTGTTCTTTGATTTTCTTCTTATACATAACTTTCCTACACTAAAATTCTTAATTCTTGACAAGAGCGTATGATTACATACTTGCTATGGAAAAAGTACTATATGAAGACAATTACGGAAGTCCATGGTGAAATATCTGAAATGCCTGCCACCCCTAAACCCAAACTGAGACATCCAAAACTCTTGCTACCCCCTACCCCAGGCTAGATATCTAAAACACTTTCCAACCTCTTCCCTCCCCCTCCAAGTAATGCTCTACAACAGGAATTAATGCAAGTTTTTAAGTCACTCCTTCTTTTACTATGGTATTAGGATATAGTTTTATCAGTCCCTGAAGCAGGTTAGGGCAAAAGGGAGCATTTGGCCTGAGTTCCCATAGTATAGACCATTTCTACCCTCCCTCTAGAAGATGCAGAACATTCAGGGAATTGTTTTATTGCTCAGAGACCTGCCATTTTTGAGGAATTTCCCAAATCTGTTTGTTTCTCATTTTCTTTGGGCTTTATCAGCCTGCTTGTAGGTTGGAGTGGGGGACTGTTTTACTCCCCTCTAGGTGTTTCTTGGGTCTTTCTGGCCCTTATCAGCTCTGGCAAGTATTTCCTGGAGTCCTGGGTATAGTTAGCCATTAAATTTCCTTTAGGCATTACCTTCCCTGTCTTAAGTGTTTAACAAATCAAATCAGTTACAAATAATAATAAAAAAAGACTATATAACTACATGGAAATTAAACAGCATGCTGCTTAATAATATAATAGAGGAACTCGAAGAAGAAATTATATAATACACTGAGATGAAGGGAAGGATATGTTATCAGAATCTATGGGTTGTTGAAAATGTCATCTTAAGGAGGAAGATAATTGCAATATAGGTGAATAGTAAAAAGCAAGAAAAATTAAAAAATAATCTAATATCACATCTACAGCAATCTTAAAGAAAGGAAAAAATAAGGCTCAAATTTTGTAAGAGGAAGGTAATAATAAAATAAAAGCAAAAATAAATGAAATAGAGATTTAAAAAATTACACAAAATATCAATGAAAATTAGTTTTCCTTGAGCTAGTAAACATCATAGATAGCCCCATAGTTAGGCCAACAAAAAAAAAAATGAAAAGAGAAAACATTGATAAACAGAATCACAAATGAAAGAGGAGAAATACTATAGATAGCAAAGAAATACAAAAGATTAATAAAATATTATTATGAACAACCATATGCCAATAAATTTGGTAACTTTAAAGAAATGGATATTTTTTAGAGTAACATAATCTACCAAGAAGAACTGAATCTACCAGGAAGAACTGAACAAACTGATGGCTAACATAGAAATTGGAACAGCAATAAAAAAAAAGAAAGATCGCAAAACAAAAGCCAGGTGACTTTCAAAAAAAAAGTAGTTTGAATTTTATCAAACTTTTCAAGAATTAATGACAGCCTAGCTCAAATTCTTTTATGAATACAAGAAGGATTCCTCCTTGATACAATTTTATGATACCAACATTACCTTAATAGCAAAACCAGACAAAGACAGCACAAGAAAATAAAATTATAGATCAATTTCCCTGATGAACATGATGCAAATTAAGGGAAGGAAAAAAGTGAAGAAGGAAATTGAAGGATACTAATTGATAGTCAAACAAAAGATCTAAAAGATCTTATTAGCAATTGAAACTCCACTGTTCTGTTTTTTGCCTGCAGTGTCAAAGGGCACATGGACTTTTCTCATAGAATTGTTCTAGGATAAAGGGAGAGATGAACATTTGTTGTAGAGAATTTGTTAGAGCATAGTTCACTATTTACTGTAAGCCATTTGGGACCATGTTCATAAATGAGGGCTTACATGACAGTAGAAAATATCAGTTAGGAGTCTTAACTCAGGGCCTCTGTGGTGGCGCAGGTGGTTGAGCGCAGAGCTCTGAAGCTGTCTGCAGCCTCTGCATTGCAGGTGCGATCCTGGCCAGCCAGGGAGATATCCACATGGTGCAGCAGACCTCTCCTGTCTCATCCGCTGCTCCCCTCAGCAGTGTATTTCATTCAGTCTGCCTGCTCTGTTCCCCATTCTGTCTCTAGTGAATCCTCTCACCCTCCTGCACATATGGCCTGTACCCTGGCTCTTGTATAAATAAATAAATCTTAAAAAAAAAAAGAGTCTTAACCCAGAGAAGCCTACATGAGATGGATCACTGGCCAGCTAATGAAAACAATAACAAGTTATCCTAGCATCATAACTCCTGACTAGAGTTGACTATAAAAATGGACTTAAATAGTATCCAAGTCATGGTGGGTGCATGTGATTAAATAAGTTAATATATGTAAAGTGCATTTTATAGTACTTGCACAAAACATCTGTAGTATGGAGATGTCAGAAGGCACCTGAGGGGTTTGATTTTTAATTATGAATTAACTTATATGTGAATGTAGAGCCCCAATACACAAGTATTTATTTTTTATATAAAAGATATTTTGTTATGAAATAATGTGTGCAATTTCAGTAAAATTTAGAAAATGCAGAAAAGGAAAAAAAATCACCAACTTTTTAACTTCCAACAGCTAGGTAACCACTGTTAGCCTTTCATTCATTGTGTCTAATAGTTTATGTGCCTTTTGATATTGTCTTTCCAGCAAAGAGTATACAATTTAAATAATTAATAAAAACACATTTTTTGTGTGTGCTTATCTTTTGCCAGAGAATGCTTATGGATTATCTCAGCCAATCTTCATAATAATCTTATGAAGAAGGTGATATTTTAACCCACATTAGAGATGGAGAAATAGGGTTTTAGAAAAGTTAGTTGACTTGACCAAATGCCATTGTTAATTGTCTTGAAAATGGGTAGAATTTTTATTGACTGAACTTCCAGTGGAATGAATTGTTTTGGACTAATTTTCTGCTACTGTTATGTGAAATCATTAGGCTGCAGAATTTTAAAAAAGTGTCTTTATTGATTTAGGATTCATTTGACTGCATGCAATGAAAGGAAATTCAATTACAGTGGCTCAACACAATATAAGTTAATGTTTTCATAGAACAATTACGTCTGTCCCTAGAGTGGTGCAGCACATTCTGTTATTGTTCCAGACTCTTTCTTCCCCTGCACCATCCTTAGAGGTGGTTTTGCCCTCATGCTGGATACCATAGGATCACAGAATTGTGGCTTCCGCTCAATCTTCTTATTTGTCTGTCACATAGTCCAAAAAAATGAAAAAAGGAAGAGAAAGTACAATCAAAAAATCAAAAATATCTTCAGAAATCCATGGAGGCTTTTGCTTATATTTTATTGGCCAGAAGTGTATCCCAAGGTCACCCTTATATGTGACCAAGTTGAAATATGAAAGGTTTATTTTTCTGAACACATTACCAACCTAAATGAAATTTGGATTCTCACATTTAAGGAGAAGAAAATGGATCAAGAATGGAAAAATTGCAAGCACATTTCACTGTTTGGCCTAAATTTAGCAAGTAGAAATTAACAAATAAATTACATACATATATTCTCAACATAATCTCTTAAAGCAGGGCAGTATTTCTGCTCTTTGGGATAAAGGAGTATGGGGCTAAACAGTACAGAATATGAGGAACAAAACTCATTGCTGTTAAAATTTTAAGAGAAACTAAGTTTAGCCTGATGGCAAGGAATTTCCCAGTTGTGTGGTTTGCCCAGAGGATCAGATGGCTTCTAAGCTCAGCACAACTCCTCCTGAATTGTATGAGTCTCTGCAGTGTCATTATTGTGGTTCTTTATAATGCTTGCAATTGTCTTGGCCAAAAGGAAGATGGGTTCAAAAAAGTCTCATGAGCAGACTCTCCTTCAGCTCTGCCTATACTGACTAAGTCAGCTAAGTTTACCAGCAACTCATTAGGTGAGGCAGGCACTAAATGAAATCAGAAACCAGGGGAAACATAGAGAAGGATCTCTGGTATGCCTGCTTTGAGTTTGCCTGCCCACCCAGAAGCTTCTCATATTGCTACATCTCTCCTTCCTGACAGCCATGGAAACTGGCTAGATTCAACTGGTTTTTCATTCCCTAGTAAAGTTCTAATGAATGAATCAAAGTGTTGTTTCTGAGATTTTTCTCCAGCAGTGTAACTCTGGTACTTGGAACAAAATCCAGGAAAAGTTGTGTATGTTTGGGGTGTGGGTGTGGGGCACTGATGGACAGCATTGTGGAGGCATGTGTGGAAAGCATGTCACCCGCATTCCTCACTTTTAGTCTGTAAAACATCATAATTTACCTATTGGGCAGAGGATATTTCTGCTCTGAATTTATAAACTTTGGATGAATTTCCAAAGTAAGCATGAGATTTGGCCTAATGGTTGCTAAAAGAATATCCTTTCAGTAGCCACAGATTCATTAAATGACATACTTGTAGCCAGCAAGATTCCAGGTATATTTTGTCCTAAAATTTCTAGGGAAGAGACTCTTATTTTTATGCCCCTGAGATTTAAAACATAAAATATACAAAATCTGAAGGTTTGACACTCATCTTTTGGTTGAAAGAGTGAAATCAATGAGGAAGAAAGGAGATTGTGAGATAGAATGAAGAAAAACTGGGTCTAGAAAAGACATCTTTTGAGTCTCTAGGCAAGCTATGCTCAAATCCCAGTTCCACTGTGGACTTTTCGTTTATACAAGCAAATCTGTTCCTTATGTGATTCAACCTCCTTGTGCATTTACTACTGCTTGAAAGAGACAAATAAAAATCCCTGTCGATTCGCTAACAGAGATCTTACATCTTCAAAACTATTGGAAGTCTTTAATTTTAGTCTACTAACTCACACACTTAGCAATCTATTCTACCATATAAATATATACTTTTCAAATATAAGACATGTGTATATTTTCATTTAAATTTCTTAACGTTCTGCCTCAAAAATTGTCTAGTAAAATTTATTTTCCCGGAGGAGATGTCATATTTATTACATAGCTTCTCATTCCCTTGACACAATTCTGCATGTGCCAGGTGGTATATCCACAGTAATTTTAGAAACATAAGCTTGAGGAGCTGAGCTTACAAGCATAATAGGGAGCTTCTGAATACAAAAGTTTTGGGGACTCAAAGATGTGGAATTGTAATGGTAGCATAATAGGCTTTGGAACAAGAAGACCCATTTGGGACTTTACAAATAGCACAGCACTCACTCCATCCACAGATAAGCTCCTTTGTTGAGGAATACATAAATATAAAAATTCCATAAGGTAGTGACTAGTGAGGTTCACAATCTGGATTTCAACAACTTTATTGAAAAAACATTGTAGCAGAGCTATCCATGCTGTAAATGATGACATGTGACACTGAAGAAAACCAACTATAATACTAGTGCCTCTGGGGAGTGTGTGTGTGTGTGTGTGTGTATGTGTGTGTTTCTTATTTCTCAGTTAGTATTCCCCTACAGCACAATATGTTTTAAATTATAGACTACTAATTTCATTTTTTTCAAAAAATCATTTTAAACTCCTGTTTTCTAAAGAACTCAGATTTTAAGTGAGTGTGTAAAATAGCACAGATACTGATTCATGCTCTGTGAAGACCCTCTATGGTTATCCATTGCCAAGTTGCATAGGCTAAAAGAGATAAGACAATCATGGGATCAGATCTTTCAAGTGGACTTCTTAAGCAGAGGCTACATTTCTCAGAGTAGAATAAGTTTGATTCAGCAGGGTTATTTCAACATCTGCATGATTCTAGGAATCCCGGTGAAATAAGAAAAATTCAGATAAGAATCCTAATATTTCGTTCACCTGTAGACTGAGATCTCCGTAACTGAAAGCATATGAATTTTTGTCTTTAGTACTGTGTTCATTGAATCATTTGGCTGGAATGAACTTTAAATAGTGAGTAATCTCTTCTCTGGCCACTGGTCTAAATGATCTTAGATGAAGGGTTTCAACATGTACATGTCTTGTACTAAAATAATTAGAAAATTATATCATTAGGGAAATAATAAAATTCTAACATGAACCTGATGTGTCAAATTATATAATACAACTATGGTATTATGAGATTGTCAGAGAAAAGAGGTCATGTTGCCTGCAGCTCTTAGAAAAAGTTTCAGGGCCTCCTTGGTGGTGCAGGTGGTTGAGCGCAGTGCTGTGAAGGTGTCCGCAGCCTTTGCAGCATGGGTTGGATCCCAGCTGGCCAGGGAGCTACCCACATGGCACAGCAGACCTCTCCTGACTCGCCTGCTGCTCCCCTAAGCAGTATATTTCAGTCAGTCTGCCTGTTCTGTTCCCCACTCTGTCTTTGGTGATTTCTCTCACCTTCCTGCACATCTGGCCTGTACCCAGGTTCTTGTAAGCATGAATAAATAAATATTTAAAAGAAAAAAGAAAAAGTTTCAATAAAGAAGTAGGCTTTGAAATGGAACTATACATACTTATAGGAGTCAGAGAAGTAGAGGTTATATATTCAAATGGACTGTCCAACTGGTGGAAACATCGGTTTGTACATTCTGTATAGTTTTAGTGAGTAGACTGAAAATGTACTGGGACTTGCATAAGTAGAAAAAGGAAGAAAGGGTCATCTAGAATAAAGGTGCATAAACAGGAATAGCTACAGCTCATCTGTAGTGGGGCAAAGAAGAGTGTATGGAGGGACATTGAAATGGGTTAACTGGTGTCACAGCCCAGGATTGAACTTACTGTGAGAGAAAATGGAAATCCATTGTGGTTTTCTGTTCCTTCTAGGGGAATGATGCAGAAAATAATCTAACTCATGTCCAAATTCTGGTGGGCTGGAAACAATATCATAGGCAAGAAAAATGTTCTACTATGTCACTCTCTCTAATATATTTCATTGTTATTTAACTCCCAAAGACTGCAAGATATTGTTTGACTTAAGTGTCTTTATGAAAATTGAAGTTCATTTCTTCTCTTCCCTCTAAGAAGGTAGAAACTAACTTACAGCATTTTTCAATACAGTCATGATTTGATTTTTAATCTGTTCTTAATTTCTGAATGGCATTATTGGTAACTGCAATTGCACTCATCGTCATAATAGAAACCTGATCTCCCTGTTACCTGACCTCATTTTTTTTCCATTTTGAGGGAGGGTTGAATAACACACATGCCTCACACTATTAATTTTTTATTTATTGAAATTATTTTTATTGAGGTAACATTGGTTTAAAACACTGCATATGTTTTAGAGTTATAGGTTCACACCTCTTCAAATGTATATTATTACACCATTCCCACTACCAAAGTAACAATAACTTCCACCATCATCCAAACTATCTGTCAAGCTGATTTCCTTGTTATAGATTGATTCAGTTGGCTGAATTTATACATTGCAGAAAACTAGCTATTTTGGTGACATGCAAATGAAGCCTGAATTTCAGTCTGAGAACTGCTGAGTTCAAGAAAGACTTTTAAAATCTGGGAGGCCTAGTCAAACATTTGCTTTCAGCTGTTGAACTTACAAGAATCTGTTCCAAGAAAAATAAGTGACATTGTGCTGAGGGTAATTCTGACACACATTAACATGAAACAAATAGGTGATCCTATGATTCTATGCTTAGGAGAATTAATTTTGGGTTTGTGATTGGTCATCATTAAACAAGCTATTTCAAAGTGCACTGAGAAGTAATACATTCCTCCAACTCTGATTTGTTAACATCAAGGCCAGTTTCAAGAACATAATGCATATGTAGATTGGTTTGCATTCAGTAAAAATATTTACATGTTGTGAGTTAATAAGTACATGAATGTTTTACTAATTTTTTCACCCATCAAAGGTACTGAGAATTTCTGTCTTCCTAAATTTTATTGGGTTTAGAAGATTAGTATCACTATATACTTAAGATCTGATACAGCACTTTTTTATGTGCTATTTTCCTATTTGAGAATTTGCATATTTTTTTATTGTTGTTTTCTTTTAATTGTTAACGAGGCTAACTGTCCAAGTCCTGCAACCAATCTCATGTGCAGGGGCTACACTAAAATGAAACAATCCTGGACAGTCTGCAATGATGCAATACCAAGGGGTGCTCACTGTTGTTTTTTTTTTTTTAAACATCAGTACTGAACTTTCCTTGACATTGAACCTCATATTGCTGGGTATTTTAAGTTGTTTATCCAGAATCTGACACATTTTAACCTACATAGTTCTGGTGATAATTGCTGAATTTCCAAATTAATAGGAAAACTGGCACAATACTAGATAATATCTGAGTTTGTTATTTGTGAAGTGCCAATTTTCTGTAATTAGGGAAAATTACTAATTATCACTGGAACTATTCATTAATATTTGAAGGAAGATAAAAAATTAATAAAAATACTTCTTTAGTGTCTAAAATTTTTAAAGGCTACCAACTGTCATTCTTTGGATAAATCCAACTCTGTGTATCTTAGTGAACAACTGGAAAGTTTTTAGGCAAATAGATGTAGCATTTCCCCCCAGTTGTTGTGATGGAATGTTTAAAATGAAAGACTTAGCTGTCACTTAATTAGTAATTCCAGCGTTCAAGTGCAAATTGAGAAACTCCCTTAATTAATCACTTAATATCATTACCTTTCTATAGAAGACCAAATTGGCCCTAGTTGTTAAGCAAAGGGCACAGTCCTCTATATTTATTTAGTGTTGGGAAAAGAGGCATTAATTTTTGAGGTTTGTCTACAGCAATGCTAATTATCACTATAATATCACCTAATGTAAAGAATATGATAAGCTATGAGCAATAGTGTTAAAGAGAACTATCATTTTCAAAGTTTATGGGATGCTTACTATTGATGGCCTTTTAAGCCTGATATCTAAGCCTGTTCTTTGACCCAGAATTAAAATAAGTACAAATGTAAATGATATTTGAAAGTTCTTTAATAGTATATTTTCTTGTCAAGAAAAGTTTAGAATATATTCACTGAACATGTAGGAAATAGCAGAAACATGATAAACTTTTAGAAAAGCCAATGTCTACTAAAAGAAAAGTCGCTATGAGATAGAGATTTATTCACTTATTCAATTACTTCCTGAGCCTCTACATTGAGAAAGGCAGTTGGACAGCTGAGGACACCACTGGGTTGTTGGACAAGATGAATTGGAAGGGAAGAAAATAAAGTTGGCAAAGAAAGTTGGTGATCCAGGGTCAGGATGAAGCTGAAATGAGCTTGCCTGCAGGGGATAGACCAAGAAGAATGAGTGATTAAAGCAATGCCAATGAACTTAAGGTCAGGAAGAAGGTGAACGCAGAGTCAGGGAACCAGTAAGGGTGATAAGCTGAGAAATTGGAAAAGATGTCCTTGGCTGAATGGAGCCAGACATAATTCAGTTCAATTCAGCACAGTATTGATTGAGTTCCTACTCGGTATTGAATGTAGTCCACCCATATCTTTGAAGAACAAAGAAAGAAAAATGGGTGAACATACATGAATTTTACCATGATGTCAAAATAGACTCTTATCTTTATATTAGATAGTGATACCGATGATTAAAAGCCGTGATTAGTGAACATTAGACAGTGTTTTGCAATGTAGGTCTTCTAAAGCATGAGTAGCTCTTATAGAGTAAGGCATCTTAAAAACAATTTAAAATAAATTATTATCCCAATACTCAAATTGTGAGGACATTTTCTCTAGGGAGGATTACACTTGTAAGGATCACCTTGGACTATCAAAGGAAAGGGGACCTGCAGTCACTCTGTCTCATTTGTCTGTATTATTCCAGTTTGGAAGCAGCAGTCTGAAGAAATAACCTCAAACCTTCCTTATCTGTTTTCATTCCTCTGGCTTTGCCCCCCTGGGATCTAGTACAGGTCTGGCAATAACTTTTCCAATACCTGATCTTCAGAAATGAATGCAATTTCTGAATGAACTCTGATCAGGGAGAGTCCAGGGAACACTGCTAAGATTATTTCACTCCAATTCATACTTTGAAAGATTTATGAGGATGCCTGGCTCTGAAAAACACTCCAATAATAATCTGGCCACTGTATCAGCTAGTTAGGGTTCTTAATTATAGCAACATAAACTTATTTTAACTAATACATGGAGAAAATAAATTTATTTAAAAATATTGGATAGCTTACAGACTCTCTACCAGGACCAGGAAACTAGTCTCAGAGGTTATATGGTCAGGAATAGAGCCTGCTGGAAGAGATCACTGCCCCTGGGCATTGGAACCCAATGCTTTACTTCCTACACCACTGAACTTGAACCTTGAGTTACCTGAAGATTCACTTGCTGCTTGCTGCCTAGGAGCTGCAGAGCACCGCCCAGTCATTCCAATTCCTGGGTATGGAGGACTTGAGTCTGTACATGGCTGTGAGATGGCACATTGTACCCAATAAAGCAAGGAGTCTCTAAATATAGCCAAAGGATTCAGCATCTGGACAGGCGGCAAGTGACTATCAGTGACTATCAGTGTCCCTTGATAAGTGTCCCCTGATAAGTGACTATCAGTGTCCCTTAGCTCCTTTCTTCATACCTTCTCACTCTTAGACTCTTGTAAAGATCAAAAACTCTCTACATCTGGTACTTGTCTAAGATGTCGATGATATGTAGGAAACAAAATGTTTTTGTTGGGACCTCCCTGGTGGTGCAAGGGGTTAGGACACAACCTATGGAGCTGTCCCCAGACACTGCAGCATGAGTTTTATCCCCTGGCCAGGGAGCTACCCACATGGCATAACAGACCTCTCCTGACTTGCCCGCTGCTCCCCTCAGCAGTGTATTTCAGTCACTCTACCTGTTCTGTTCCCCAATCTGTCTCTGGTGAATCCTCTCACCTTCCACACCTCTGGCCTATACTCCAGTTCTTGTATGTATAGATAAATAAATCTTTTAAAAAATTGTTTTTGTTTCTAAATATTAATACTTCTCTTGCTGGTTTACATACAGACTGCATACAGAAGTAAGAAAATCAAATACATTATTTTTAAAGTAAGTGATCATGAGTATGGAGTATGTAAGATTTACTGCGTTCAACCACTACAGATAACCAAAGGTCATCTTTTGTTTCAAGTGCTCGGAAATCATTGACATTACCAGAGGAAAATGTGGAATTGCAATTCAATACCATTGAATTCAATTGTAAATTGAAGTTGCAGAACTTCATTTATTTGGGAGATGAACATTCAGAACTGATTCCCCTCCACCCCATGGGACGAAATATAGTGGCATGAATGATGGAAAATGCTTAGTCATGCAACTTCTTTACCACACCACTACACATTCCTAATGATGGATCTAGGTAATAATCATAATGACGATTCATCAAGTAGTAGGTCACTGCGCTGCAGTAAAAGATTCTGGATCTTTTACATGAAATGACTTATGCAGTCTTCACAACTGCCCTGAGTGGAAGGGCTGCTAGGATCCCATTTTACAGATGAAGACATTGAACAGAAAAAATAAGTCACCCAGCCTAGGGGTTAGCATTTGGTATGTGGCCAGTCAGGTTGCAAGCCAGGCCAACTAACCCACGTAGCCCTGCTGCCTATTAGAAAATCAAGCACAGCTTTTCTATGATGAGTTAGAAGCAGCATTCCTGCAGGAAATGCACTTTTGCTTTGGTTGTTCAGCTGAAATGAGAAGCCATTTTGCTGCCACCGATACAGAAAAATCTGTTGACCTCCCCCCCCCACCTCAGTCCAATCCCAACTGCAAGGAGCAGTGTGACTACCCAGTGTGAAAAATATGCCAAGCATCTCAGCTGATAAATTCTAATGGAGTTCTGATGCCTTTTGTGACTTTGTTCGGATTCGTTTAGTGCACCAAGCATAAACTGCTTAAATCTTTTACATACACAACCATTCTATTGCCTATTAATTAGAACTGTCTTTTAATTGCACTGGTGCTTCAGAATTAAGTCAATATAGTTACAGGGATAGAATCCCCTGGGGGGAAAATTTCTTTATAGGAAGCAACCGATCTTAAAAAAACAACAGAAGAAGCTAACAATACAACTCCGCAGAACATCTCCAAAACACCCCCACAAAAATCTCCCTAAATCATTTGAGGATAAAGCTCCATTTTCCTAGCTGCAGATTAAAATACACTCGATGCTAAGCCTCCTTCCACGCCCCTGCTGAGTAGTGATGCTGTTGAAGTTTTCTTTCTGTGTTTTCAGCTCCTTCTTTTTAAAACCTATTTCTTCTTCTCTCTACATGGGGTAGCCACCGACTTCCTTCTGTTTTCAGACTCTCCTCAGTCAAAACAGGAAAAGATCACACATCAGTCTTCTCTATTTGATGGATTGGTTCTATTTTTTATTTCACTGATTAAACATTACCTCATCCCAGCATTTGCATTTTAGGTCATTTTAGTTCTCAGTGTCTGAAGGAATATCAGCTACTGACAAAGGTTGGGGAAATTTGAGGCAAGGCAGAAAAGACTGAGATCATTCAAAGGTCCTGAATGTAAGCCTTAGTTAACATTTTGGGGTCACGTCAAAGTAGGACAGTGCAAGGTTCATAACCTTTCTTCCTGACCTGCCAGTTCTCTTGGGGAGAAAATAGAGAGACAGTTGGTAGAAGTTGACAGGGACTGGGTCCTCGGTTGTTTGTGGGTCTGTGGCCTTGGCCCCCCCACCCCTCAATAACCACCCCCAGGTCCAATTTCCTCATAAGGTCCATTCTTCTTCCTTGCTTGAGTCTGTTTGCACACCCCCTTCCTTCTCCAGGCTTACCTCTGATTCTCCATCCCTCTTACCATAACTTCCCAGAACTATATAAGGCTGATTGTCATCAAAAGTTATTTTCATTAATTTATGATGTTCTCAACACATATTCCTTAGTGGATGTATGGCTGTATTCAATGCTGTTTCGGATAGTGTTGCCTTGAAAAATAATCTACAAACATCCTCATACTATAATCTATGGCCTATATTTCAAGTAGTATTAGACCCTTACTCTCTGGAGTTCTGAGTCAGTCTTTTTATAGTTCTCATAGCCTAGATTTGTGAGTCACTATGTACAATAAATAGCATTCCCACTGCTACCACGAGTCTCAGAATCAGTGCCAGGTGTCGGGGCTGTTGATGACTCTGCCTGCGGATGATAAATGTATTGAGGAATACACCGTTCTGTGGCCTCAGTTTCCTCATCACTAAAATCAGTGCTGGATGGGCTGGTAGTTTTCTAACATTTATTTGTAATTGTGACATGTCTTTTGATTATCCTTTAATTCAGAAAAAAACTATTAAAGATCTTAAATTTTATCTACACCTCAAATGATTTATTTTGTGTTCTTGTGTTGCAAGATGAAGCTTGCGCTGAATTGGAAAAGAGGAAAGAGCAAAAGGTACAAAGCAGACAGAAAATATTAGACTATGTGCTTTATCTCCTGGCCCCAAATAAAGAGAAAATAGAGCAAAGGGGCAAATCAAGAAAGATATATTTGTTCACATGGTGCTCCCATATCTGATAAAGCCCTGGAGACATCTTTAATTTCTCTTGCTCTCTTCCTCAAGCCTGAGTGTCCTGCTCTGGAAAGATGTGATGTCCTGCTCTTCATCTACCGTCCATATTGGCCTGGAAGAAAGTGAAAGCGAAATAAATTCACAAAGAAGAAATGAAAGCTGGCTGGTTATGGAAGAATGTTCCAGCAGAGAAAAAAAGGTAACCAGTGAGATAATAAGTGGTCTAGGGTTAGACAGGATGACCTTGTTTTTTTCTGATTTTCCGAGAGTCAATCCAACACAACACCCATTCAAAAGCTACCTTTCCTTGGTTGTCCTTTGTTTAATCTGGTCTCCCTTGCCTCTTCTTTTCCCACTTTTGGCCCCAGGTTTTAAGGATCCTTTTGTTGTATGTGACTTCTTCTCCATCTCCTAAACTCCCATTCAGTCTCATTTGATTTCCCTTTTCTCTCTCTTCCTTCTTCTGCCTATTAAGGAACCTGTCATATGTGAACCCCGAGGGGCCCAAGTAGCAGCTTCTCCAATTCATGGAATGCCTAATTTTACCCAGTACTTTGGAAATGGGACTAGGTTTCATTAAAAAAGAAAACAAAACCAAAACCCAGAATTGTCCGTTTATATCCCTGGCTCAAATAATTAAAAAGCATATTGTTTGAGAAGAGAGAGTTTCTAACGAGCAAAACAAGGAAGAAAATCTGATTTTCCCAAGTGAAATTCCTGATAACATGAACTCGATGGAAAGAAGCGGAATACCTCTCTCTGTGGTGACTGAGGTACCATGTCCCTAGGCTGATATCATAGAAAGCTTTTGTGCATAAATAGACTGCATTTTAATAAAATAATATTTATGATTCAGCCTTTTTTTCCCTCCTAAGTATCAATCTGTATCCTGGAGGAACAAAAATAAAAGGAGTTGATGTCTACAATATAACTATTAAGGGGAAATTTGCTCCACTGTTATTTGGATGTAATTGGTACTGAGCATCACAATGCACTTGTAATTGGGTCTGTACTTGTTCACTTCAAGGGTTCCATGCTATTTCTACTTGAACCCATTTTTTTGATACCGTTCAGCTCAGCAGTGCCAGCTAACTCTTGTTATGCAGTTGAAAAACTGTGGCCATTAAAAATAGGATACGGTGTGATTTTGTTTTGCAGCACTGCATGGAAAATCAGTTGCTGTTCATAACAGCTCTGTGGTTGGTTGATTTAAAGCAGGGGGGTGACTTGGAATTGACAAGCAGACAGTTTGTGAAAAGGGATATTGTATCTTTAAGGCTTTCTGACTGATTGTGTTTAACTGCGCCACGCAGCAGGCAGTAATTAGGCTGTAGCTTCACGAGAGGCTTAAAGCACTGGCTCTGGTTCTCAGTTCTCCAGATTTTTTTTAAACACAAACATTTTTGGATTTGAATGCATGATAATTTTTTTTTAAACTGTGAGTGAGTGTGTGAGTGAGCAAATGAAAAGCTGACCCCAGGGGCTTCTTGTGCAGACTGTCTCAGGGGACCACCCTGTGCAGACAGGCTCTTGGGAGACTAGGCAGCTGCCCTGGGAAGCAGTGAGAACCACGATAGGAGCACATGATGCCACTGCGGGAGAAGGTCAAGGTGCTCTTGAAGTGAAAGGAAAGCAGCTCTTACAAATGTGACACGGTTTCTTCTGGCCCAGTTCACAATGTTAATGAGACTAGTTGAAGCATGCATTTAAGATTAATGGACAAAATGACTAATAATTTTTATTTGGGGGAAAGAAAATCTTTCTTTACCAGGTTATTAATAGAGAGGAGATTATTGAGAAGGAAATCGAGTAAGTCATCAGCTTAAGGAATGTTTTTCATGTATAGCTTTGCCTCCCTTTACTACCCCCCCACCTTTTAAAATACCCCTTTGCTGTTTGGGAAAGTTGTGAACATTGTTAATTTGTTTATTATTTGGTAAAGTTTGGGTTTCAAGTTTTCCATGCATTTGTTATCACAGAGGAGCAGTTGACAGATTTTTACAATGACCTTATAGAAAATGAATGTTCAATTACTGTTGGGTTGACCACGGCGACTGTCTTCATTATCAATCAGGCCACAGTGATTGAGTCCCAACTGCGTGTAAGATGCTATGCTGGGTGCCATGAGAGATAAGAATGTGCTGGAAATGTAATTGTGATCTTTCCTGACACAATACACAAATTTTTTCCCTTTTGTTAATTGCATGGGTTAGTTTTTCCATATAGACTTGGGTACCATTTAATTTGCAAATTGCTATGCTATTCATTTTTTTATTAACTAGATTTCTTTAAAACATTTTTAGTTATTATTGATACTTATAAATATCCTTACTTAAACATTCTAGCATTTCTGTAGACTACAAATGAACACACATTATAGACATTTTTGGTTTGAAATAACAACTCTTCATATTTGTGGATCTCTTCACAGCTTTTGACATGTTTTACCTCACATTGTGTCATTCTAATCTCCCCACACTGTCCTGAAAGTGGCAAGGTAGGTGATATCACCATCATTAGATGCTCAAGGGCCGAGCTGTAAAAGGGGCTGTCATTAGAAATCAGGGTTGCACAATCTCTGTTTGTCTCACTATGACATGATCACACATGAGCCATCTTCAAATTTAAGAGCAGTGGAGACATTTTGGTATAACTTTACTATCTTAAAACATGTATTATAAGTCAAAGATAGGTCACCAGAAGGGGATTTGCATTTTTAAAAGTTGCTTCCACCAGTTTGATGCCAATGCTTGTCTTTTCTCCATAGAGTTTCAAACATTCAGAAGCACTCTTGGTTTTGATTTTCTTTTTGACTGCCTTTAAGATAAATTACTTTCATCTGTAGACTAAGTTTCATTGATGTATTTATCTTTCTCAACATGCTTTGTGCTAAGGTCAGTAATTCTTTGAAAGATTTGATCTAACTAAATTATAAATGTATATCAAAATCTGTTTGTTATTAGAATAAGCACTTTCAAAATATATCCTATTATTACTTTGAAAGAAACAAAGATGAATTTGATTTTATAGTTCAAATTTCAAGTGTGTGTGTGTATACTTTTATGTATGTCTATGTCTAGATGTTGAGGTCAATATTTCTATAAATTCCTAAGGTTGGTTCATCTTGTAGTAATGATAAATGCTCCTTGGAATTAGAATGTACAGAAGATCAAAGATTAAATTGCATTTTTTTCCAAAGTGACAATGAGCCTAATTCACTGTCAGTTAATGCCAGGTGTTTCTCCCCCTAGTATTAAGTTCTTCAAAACAGTGGCTGCATAGGACACCATTCACAGAGGCTTAGCGCTGGGGAGAAAATGATTACATTAAATCGAATGATATGAATAATTCATGACATCACATTTTGTAATCCTGGTGTTAAGCATAAAACCAGTGGTTTATTTTTCAGCAAAATGTTTTTGTATCATTTTAGATAGTGCATAATGCAAAACAATAACTGCATACATAATGCAAGAAGGATGGTGGTGAATAGGGTCCTTAATAGTGCTTGCAGCAGCATCTGGGGTGTGATCACAATAAACACATTTTGAGCCAATGCCCATGGGTGCCCAACGCTTGCTAGAATCTTCTGAGTCCAATAGAATGGCTGCCTTTTAATTTGTTTTTGAATATTACACCTGACCTTTACCATGGATCTGAAAGTCAGTCCATGTATATTGCTAAAGCTACAAATCCTTTTGTCCCATTTCTTTGCAGTTTACTTGGGGGGCAATTCTATTGAGGGTAACTAGCTGATTTTTTAAATGACACTTGATTTTTCAATATGGAGTTGGAAATACTGGGGAAAATCTATAGAGTCTGAACTTACATTCTTCTACAAAGAACTTAAATATTCCAGGAAAAAATGTCAGACTTTTAGCATTTCAGTCAGGTACTTATTAGGAATGTCATTTATAAATCTGAGACTAAATAAATGATTCCTTGTCTTATTTGAATCTATTTTTTAGAGAAAACTTATTTTCTTTATAATTATCCAAGGAGATTGAAGGTGGTTCTGCAACCTTCTTGAAATAGTTTGCAGGTCATGTACATCATAGCGTATTCTAACATGAGCCTGATTATTCTGCTGCATTTCAGGCTGAAATAATTGTGTACCTGGACCATCTGCGGCTGCCTTTTCCAGCACCTTCCTGTGGACAGCTCCAGGGCACGCTCTGGAAGCCAGAATGGACTCCTGCTGATTCGCCCACATATTTGTCTTGAATGAAAGAATGGTTTATGCCAATGGATTTCAAAGCTTTTCACAAAACATCTCTACATCTGAAGTCTCAAGAGTTTATGTCAAGCATTTGTATTACTTACAACTAATTAAATATACCATCCATGTTTTACAACATGAACACATCTGCCGATAATATTGTAGTTGTATTATATTTTATTTGAAACAATACATTAGTAATTAATGGTTGGTCAGTAACCTTGAAACATTTATAATAGATATTCATTATTATGTGTATAGCAAATAGCTTGCTTTTAAATATTTCTTCACACACAAGAAGTTATTTGGAAGCATGTGAAAAGTGTTTTGATTCATAATACTTATTTACCATAATATTAAGAATATTGATTAAAATTTTCTGTAAAGGTTTTACACCAATTACAAAAATGGGTAAATTATGAATATTATTAGGGAATAATTAAGAAATGTAACATTTAGTAGTAAACACTAATGTTTTATGGAAATGTTTAGTGAAAAAAAAAAAAAAACTTGATGACCCAATTAGAAGGAGTAGAAATGAGAACATTGCAATGGATTTGAATAGCAAAATGCTGGGATGCATGATACATGGTAACTGGAAGTCTAGTCTTCTTACCAAAGAGATATAAATTGCCTAGATCTAACTCAAAGCAGAAATGAAACTCCATAAGGGAACTGATATTTTTCTGAGCAGTGTAATTCCTGTGTTAAAGACCTAACAGGGTCATTAACCATGTCAGGGCTGCACAGTGGGTGAAGCTGGTTTCCTTTTCACCTCCTTCCTTCCCCACTTATTTTTGCAATCTTCTCTAACATTACCAATTTTTTGACAACTCATAGGTGGTAACCAGGTGAGACCTGCTCATGGAGACCTGCTCATGGAGACCTGCTCATCTGACTCCAGACTATCCCAATGCCTTAGAACAACTATTCTGTGGGTGTCCAATGATATCAGATTGTGCCTTTCTACCATTTTTCCTAATTGGTTTATGAAAACAGTAGCTTCTCTTTGGTATAGCCTATCAAAACCAATGGAAGAATTGTCCATAGTATAATTCCAATTCTTGATATAGATACTGAGGAAATATTGCTAAAATAAAATCTTATTTATCCAGATAACAAATATTCCCATTTTTCCTTTAATAATATAATTCAATTATTCTCTCTTGGATAAAATAGAACACAAGTTCCAGTGCCAGTTTAGTCATTTATAAGTTGTATGAATGTAGGTAAATCAGTGAGTAATTCAAAATCTCATTTGCCTCATCTGTAAAATGGGAATAGACAAGCCCTCTTGGGTTTCCTATGGAAATGAAATAATGCATAGTAGAATATTTTGTAATAAGTCACAATGAAAATAAGCAGTATAGCTGGTTAAAGAAGTCCTTTTCTTCGTCAGTTAAAAAGATTATTAAAGTTTTACATTCAAATTGAACTAGTTTGGGAAGCAAAAAAGATGTAAACCTATAGAAGGTTCACCTACATCTTTAAACACCACTTTAAGCATGCCAGTTTAGTGATGTAGACTTTCGTGTGTGTCTTGCTTTCTCACACTTAAATGCATAACCTTGAAAGTAATAAAATGTGCTGAGTTGGCTATTTCTCTGCCTCCCCAGAACATATGTCAACAGAACAACAGAGAATTAGCTGCAACAAAAAAATGATAGTTCAGTGGAACCTTGTTCAATAATTAATCTGCTGAGTAACTGTATGAATATTTGATAAATATTTAGTCAACTTTGTGTATTGTGCAATATTGGTTGCATATCAAAGAATTTGCAGAGGTAAAATCTGCCAGTCATAGGCATCAAAGATCTGGAGATTTCATTTCAAGATCACAAGCCAGAGATTTACAAATTATTCCACATAATGTAAATCCAGAAATATGAATCTATAACTCTCCACGCAATGAATGCTACTAGGGGGAGAGGAGGGTGTTAAAGGCCATTATTTTGTTCTTTTAAAGTATATTTGATATCATATTTTAATTTAATAGCTGTTTGTCTGCCTACATGTGTGAGGCAAAATAATTCTGATGAATACATGAAATGGAATTGCAAAGTAACAACCCTGTGTCCTCTTGGAATTCATTCGATGGTGCTAGGAAAGCACTGGTGGTGATCCACTGCTATATGCTGAACAGAAATCGAAACTGCTTCAGCATCTAGAGGCAAGACGATTGAATTCAACTTCAAAACATTTATTAATTCCCTAGGATGTTGAATGCACAATGAGAGGAGATGCTAATGTGTATGAATCTTTTGTGTGGAGGAAATGTAAAAATTTAATTTGTGTAGCAAAAATAAGCAATGAAATATAAGAAGAGGATATCAGATTTCTGCAAAGATCAGTTTGTAAACAGAAATAAAAATTTCAATTTTTCTATCTAGTTAATCACTCATAAATTGTGTTCTGACATGAATTCCTAGTGAAATCCTCACAAATTCTTAAATATCTCTCCAGAGAGTTCATGAACTCCTTTTATAGTAGTGTATACACCACCTCTCAGTTCCAGGTCCTTGGTTTTCATGGGGGGAGGGAGGTGTATGTGAATAGCTACAAACAGAAGGTGGGAGTGACTGCTCTTCTTGGCACCCCCTGCTGGCCAGAGTAGCACTAATGATGGCTCCAGAGAGGCCTCATCTTCTCTCTTCCAGCCCATAAGAACTGTTGCCATGGCAGCCACTGCAATAAAAAGGAAGAGCCCAGAGGCTGCAGCATGTGGAAGAAAGAGATGACCCCAAATGAGGCACTGAAATGGAATGCCTCTAGGATTTCCCCTCAAACACAAAAGATTGATCTTACAGGGAACTGTTCTATTTGGATTTATTCATAGGAACCATGTTCTGTTCTTCTCTTATGGTTCCTAATTCATAGCACTGTATTTCAATTCATTGTTTCCCTGTTCTGTTCCTCTTTTACACATGACCAATAAGTGTAAAGAGGCTGAACAAAGGCAAACAAAGAGACAGAAGAAATGTCTTTTACAATATGAGAAGCAGTTTATGGATCAGAAGACTTAATATCGTTAAGAAGGCAATCTTCTCCAAATTGATTTATGGACACAAAACAATTCCTATCAGAATCCCATTTTGTTCTATGTAAAAGCTTGCAAGATAACTCTAAAATCCATATATGAAATTGCAAGGGACTCAAAATAGCTGAATCTTAAATCTCAAAAAAGAAGAACAAAAGTAGAGGACTCACACTTCCTGATTTCTACTACAAAGAAACAGTGAAAAAGGTAGTGTGATACTGGCAAAGGTATAGAACAAAGATTGATAGGATAGAATTGGATATTCAGAAATAAACTCATGTGTCCATAATCATCTGATTTTCAACAAGAGTGCTCATTGAATGGATGCAATAATAGTTTTCAACAAATGTGTATCCACTTGAAAAAGGTGAAGTTGGATCCTTACCTCACACCATACACAAAAATCAATTCATAAAACTCATAAGTCAAAACCTCAAATGTAAGAGCAAAAACTATAAAATTCTTATAATAAAATATAGGATAAATATTCATGAACTTGGATTTGGCTGTAAACTATTAGAGATGCCAATGGAAGCATGAGTAACAAGAGAAAAAATAGGTAGCCTGGATACTATTGAACTTAAAAATAATTTGTTTCAAAGGGCACTGAACAAAATAAAAAGACAAGCCAAAGAAAGAGAGAAATATTTTCAAATCATATATCTAATAAGAGACTTATATCTAGGCTATATAAAGAACTCTTGCAACTCAATAATAGTAAGACAACTCAATTAATAATGGACAAATGACCCAAATAGAGATTTTTTTTCCAAAAAAGATATTAAGTGACCAATGAGCACATGAAAAATGCTTGACAGCATTAGTAATCAGGAAACAGCAAATCAAAACCAATTTGAGCTATCTCTTCACACCAACTAGGATGGTTAAAATGAGAAAAAGTTAGTTTTTAGCAAGGATGTATAGAAAGTATGACCGTCTTACACTACTAGTGGAAATGTAAAATGGTACAAATACTTTGGAAAACTTTTCACAAATTGTTAAATGGTTAATACAGAATTATCATAAGACCCAGAAATTCCATTCCCAAGTATAATCCCAAGAGAAAAGAAAGTATAGATCTATAAGACATTTGCACATGAATGTTTATGACAGTGTTGTTCACAATAGGCTAGTGGTAGAAACAGTCCGTATGTCTGTCAATTAATGAATATATAAGCAAAACACATTATATCTATATAATGGTATTTTATTCAGTCATAATGGGTACTAATTCTACAGCATGAATGAACCTTGAAAATATTGCACTAAGTAAAAAAAAAAAAAATCCAATCACAAAAGGCAACATATTGTATGATTCCACATATATAAAATGCCCAACATAAGCAAATCTATGGAGACACATATCAGTGTTTACTTAAGGATGGAGGGAGTAGGGGATAGAAAGGTAACATTACGGGGTTTCTTTTGTCATAATAGAAATGTTCTAAAATTGTGGTGATGTTTTCACATATCTGAAAATGTGCTAAAAACCACTGGAAAATACATTTTAAAGATGTCAATTGTATGTTATTTAAATGATATCTCAATACAGCTTTTTAAAAAATGAAATTAATTTTACAATATTAGAGGCATTTATATGGAGAGAGGGTCAATACTCAAATTCTCATCCAAACTGTGACTTCATGCTTCCACAAATTTTCCACACAAACCTTTTTTTTTTTGTTTTAAGAAGTGAGGTACAGGCCAGAATCATGGCAGGGAGTGGGGTGGGTGAGAAGATTCACCAGAGAGACCAGTGAGCAGAACAGGCAGATGTACTGAAACACACTGCTGAGGGGAGCAGTGGGCAAGACAGGAGAGGTCTGCTAAGCCATGTGGGCAGCTCCCCCAGCAGGCTGGGCATGGAATTTGCCCCACAAAGGCCATGGACAGCCTCACAGCGCTCTGTTCAACCCCCTGCGCCACCAGGGAGGCTCTCCACAAACCTTTTCTTTGGAGTTCCTTTGAAAAATAATGGATTCTTAATAAGTATTTTTTTCTAAGAAAAGTGAATAATATGTGTTTAATAGATACATATGCAACTCAATTTAGATTTAAAAGAAATAGCATGCTATACATCCAATCATAAAATTATAAACTTGAGTAGACGACTGGATTATAGATATGAAAGGTAGGAATTTGAGAAAATGAAATTACTACGAAATAGTTTTTGCTTTTCTTATCCAATGGAAAAGTAGACTTCCTGAGAAAGTCAAGGAAAAACAGAGGCATGAAAGACCACTGAGTTATGGCAACTGGATATAACAGAGTGTCTCAAAGAATATGGAATGCCCCTGAAGATGCTGATTCTACACCCACACGTCTTCTGATATAGTTGACCTGTAATAAGAGAAAGGTATTATGATATTTTGAAACTTCACAGGATTTTGATATATACAACCGATGGAGTGTCACTGACATAAGGAGGAAATTACAAACTTTGGAATATGAAAAAAAATAAAACAACAACTCTGAATCAGGGATTGTCCACTTACTGATTTAGTTGGGCAGTAATTTATTGTCTCTTAGCTTCAGTTTCCTCACCTGTAAAATGGGCGTAATAATACCTGCTTCATACAGATGTACAGATTAAATGAGATGAAACATATGTCGTTCTCTAACAGATCCTTAATTATTAGCTGTTAACCATTAACTATAGTGGGACAGCATTTTGGTGTGCTGTCTGCTGATGTATAGTTTCAGCTTATAAGAAAACTTGGAACTGTTGTAATCGAAGAGAGGGAAATTGACTAGAGATGGTATCACACCTTTACTCTCTGGCTTTGGGGTCACAATAGTAGTATGATGACATCTCATCTCAAGTTTTCTAATCTTCAACAGTTTAATTTTCCTTTTTTTTTTTTTTCTTTCTGGAAATACAGAGTTCTCCCAACAAGAAAATGTGCATAAGAATGGAGGGTCATCTGAGGCCACTTCATGACATATTGAGTCATCTTGGTTAGAGGGTGTTCATTTTTAGAGTTTTAAGAAACTAGCACCAATTTCATTTACATTCTTTGCAAGCTTCCAAGTCCTAGAATTCCATTAAAATTTTCCTGCTAATATAGTGCCTGGCATGTTATCAATGTTCAAGAAATATATTTTAATTGAATTGAATTTTAAGAGGCTCTCTTTATTTTTACTGATTTTTTGTTTGTTTGTTTGTTTTCTTCATGTCCCCTTCTGGTAATCTTCTAAGACTTTTGGGTGAAAGCTTTAGATTTTTTTTAAAAAAAACTGTATTATCTTTTAACTGAGGTAAAATTCATTTACAACACTATATACAATTTAGTGGACTAGGTTCACAATTTTTCAGATATATGTTACCATACCACACCCACTACCAAAGCACCCATAGTCCTCCACCATAGTCCTTTGGGGCCTATCTGCATTGCTCCCCACATTCTATACTCTCCATATAGTAGCTGCAATTCTACAGTCAGAATTCTAGGGTTTGCTTTGATTTAGTTTTGTCTGATCCTTTGTTTGCTTTCTTTGTATTCCACATATGAGTAAAATCATTTGGTATTTTTTTTCATTTGGACTTACTTCATTTGGCATAATTCCCTCCAGTTCTACACATTATGGATTGAGAAGATTTCATTTTTTTTAATAGTTGAGTATATTCCACAAGCCACATCTTGTTTATACATTCATCTGTCCTTGGGTACTGAGATTGTTTCCATACCTTGGCTATTACAAATAGTGCTACGATGAACATAACATTGCATATAGTCTTTCTAATTAGTGTTTTTGAGAAACTTCCATACTATTTTTCATGAAGCTGGATTAGTCTACATTCCCACTAACAGTGTATCAGTTGTTTTGTTTTTTTGTGTTTTTTGTGGGGTTTTTTTGTTTGTTTCTTGATTTTTTTTTGCTTTTCCCACTCACCAATAATTGTTTCTAGTCTCTTTTTGGTATAGGCCAATCTCAAATGTATGAGGTGGTATCTCATTGGCTTTGATTGCATTACTTAGTAAAAATCCAAGTGCTTTTGCTCATATTAGCAAAAGTAATTTCCTGCCCCTTTACTTTCCAAATATTTTTTTTCACCTACTTCAGTTGGCTCTTTTTTTTTTTAAGATTTATTTATTTATATAACAACCGGGGTACAGGCCAGATGCGCGGGAGGGTGAGAGGACTCACCAGAGAAGAGCAGCAGGCGTGACAGGAGAGGTCTGAGGCGCCATGTGGGACCCTTGCTGCCTGGCCAGGATTGAACTGGCGCTGCATAGGCTGCAGACAGCTTCATAGCGCTGCGCTCAACCACCGGCGCCACCAGGGGAGGCCCCAGTTGGTTCTTTAAAACCTGGTTCAAGTTTGTTCTTAGTTTGAGACCATCTGAAATGTCTACTTCTTCTCAAATGTTACTTCTTCTCCCCTGCTTAGATCTTTGTACAAATGTTCTCTCCAAATCTCAAACTATCTCTGAATTATCACTTATGTTTTCTTTTTTTTTTTCCTTTTCAGATAACTCCTGCACCACTATGGTCATTTCCACATCTAAGGCGATCTTGGAACTGTCTCAAAGTTCCCCCTATGCCTTTACCTCTGGGAATATCAACTAATGTTTCTCACAATAGAACATTCAATATCTTTTTCTATTGGTGTCTTGTCTTGAGCTTTCAGATGTGCTCAAGATCCTTTTATTTTACACCACACACACACACGCAAATTCAGAATTTAATAACCTATGGTCTTTGCTCTTTCACCTTAGTGACATCTATTTCCTTTCCTTCCTTATTGAACTTCCTCCCTTGTTCATAAATGAATGAAAATTTTAAGATTCATTATTATTTATGTACATTTTCTCTCCACACCTTCTGAGTATTTTATTCATTATGATGTCAAATATATCATATATACAGTTTATTTTTATACATTCATACTCATTTACTTTCCTTCTCATTTGAAACACAAAGCAATAACTATTTACATGATTATGAGAATGAAAATTAATGGCCTCACTCTTCAGATAATTTTCTGATCTTTAGTCCTACTGTCTGCTGGACTTCATCACTGCTTCCAACAACATGTCAATCATCAGGCTAGTTCTCTTACCCTTAAAACCTATTTCTACCAATTATCATCATTTCCTGGTTGTTTGGACTCATCCTTCCTCTCTTCCTCTTCTTACAAGCTTTGTTCATCTTATTTCTCTTTCATCATGCTTATTTCTTTTTTGTCTCTTTATGAACACTCTAGTGAATAAAACTGCCTCCTGTATTATAAGGGTCTAACTGACTTCCTAATTTTTTCCTCATTTTAGTCTTCTGGCACAACACAATCTTACTTAAAAGACAAACTACCCCATCTATGCAAAAGTATTGTTAATGACTGTCTGTCAAAATAGAATAATGCTCAGGATGCCTTAACAAATCAGATGCCCTCTGGTCTCCCTACTTTCTTTCTATCTATCTACTTGAAATGATAGTAATCTCCATATTTGTCTAATATATTTCTGCATCGCTCCTGTGTGAGCTAGTCTCATCCTTCCTTGTAGTCGCTTTTCAGGACTACATAGTCCATATTCCAGAGACCCAACCCTCATAACCACCCTGCTCTTACCTGAGTCACCAGACACTTATGGGTGCCACACTGGTTTTCTGTATATTTAGTGAATTAGCATATAGGCACTGCTTTAGTAGCAGAATAAAGTCACTTGCCAGTAAGAACACATGTACAGGTAGAATTTTATAAACAAGAGAGTGAAACTCAAATAAATGTTTTTTGATATTGGTGATTTTTTATTTTTAAATGTCAAGTAGCAAAAAACTAAACATAAATGTGAGCATTGCTGATTAGCTTCTTGAAATGACTAGTCTTCAAAGTGAAAAAAAAAGAGTGTTTGCTGGGGAATTGATAAAAATAAAACAATAAGTGAACAAGAAAGAGAGAGAAGCTATATACACTTTTATGTGGTTGAATAGAAGAAACCAAAGTATTTGATTTTTTTGTGTTACTCGAGCATAAGCAATATAGCAATAAGCAGTAATTGCATATAGCATAAACAATAAGCAAATAATACATTGGGCCAAGGGGCCTGAGAAAAATAAACACATCAAATGCTGTGCTCTCCTCTTGTATAGTAATCACATCTTATCTACTGCAGGAATGGCTCTTTTATTGTTCTTTGTTTGTGGTCCAGTCCAATGCAAAACCCTAGTGCTTTCATAGACATGACAATTGGCTGCTGAAAGGCAAATGTTCCCTATATTAAAAATACATGGAAGGAAATCATAGAAGGATAGAAGAAGGAGTAGAGTAGGTGAGTACTTTTTCTTCTGGATGCTGCTTAGCTGAGTCTCCCCCTGCCTTCTTTCCGTGCCTATCCTTTTCTCCCCAGAACCTCTTCCTTCAGTTGGATCACAAGCCATTTTCTTTTATCTAACCCCACTCTATTATACTCACTGGCTTTTTCTTAATCTGGGAGCAAACCATTTATTCTTTTTCTGGCTTTTTCATAATTAAACTAGAGATAGATTCACCTCTCAAAACTGCCTTAATACAAATTCACAGAAATGATGTCGTCCTACTTCATCCTTGACACCCGAAATAAGGGAGCCTGGTCCGACCTCTCTGTCAAGGGCCTCGCTGGTGTTGTTCAGGAGAATGGACACATGGGGTTAGGAACAATGCCTGAAACTTGATGTGTGTGTCTGTGAACTTCCCTTTGCTGACCTGCCTTCTCAAAATGAACCCATTTTCTGCTAAGGAAATCAGAGTTCACTAATGTCTTTTCACCTTTCTCATAAGCACCAAAACACCCATATTTATACATTCTCTAGTTGACTAGACATTTTCCTTAGTGGCAAAGTGGTATAAATAAATAGGAAACCTAAAACATTTCAGTTTGATGGATAGTGATGGTACTGCTCCTGAATTTTTGTCACTAAGAACTGCTTTTATTGGTTCTGTCCTCTGGGATTTTAACAGCCAACCATGAATGATAAGTCATCTTTCCACCCCCATCACCCAAAAAAGAAAATCTAAGCACTGTAAAGTGCTGGCTGGGGCGGGGTGTGGGGGTGGGGGGACAGAATATAATTAATTCATGGCTTTACCATGCAGGGACCTAAGTCACTCTTTCTCTAGGAAATAAATGGCATCCCAGTTGGTAATATACTTGCTGCTTGAACACTCACTTTCTCTGCTTTCTTTACCTAATCACCCATATGACCTCTCTAACTAACTCTCATCTTGACTCCCCAAGATTCACTAACTCAACAGTTATCTATAGGTAGTCTCAAAAAAAGTACATTAGATTATGCTTGTTTTCAGAAGCTTTTATTATTATATTTAAGGCTTATTAATCAAGTGTATAAAAACTGGGCCCCACTATTATTGTTCTCCTCATATAGTTTGGTGATTTGGTAGAAATATGAACATATTTTCTGCACTTTATATATTCTGTCAGATTTTATCAGCATATGCATATGTATATTTGCTTAGTTTAAGTATAAAAAGCTCTCGAGATTTTTGGAGGGGGCTGGTGAACTGGGTAGAGTTGATAATCACAGGGATGAAAACACAAGCAAGATGAAAAGAAGATATTTGTTAATAAAGTTGTTTAATTAATGTATGGGGAAGTAAAATATGCAGATGTCGTGCTATTATTTTGGGTAACTAATCCCTGGATATAGCTAGGACACTCATTTTATGTGAATTGAATATAATCAATTTCAAGCTACATACATATGTGCAATAATATATGCAAGTACACATTAATGAAGTTTATAAACTATCTGATTTAATGAACTACTAATCTACTTTAAATTTTCTCTTTAGTGGTAAATCTACTTTTTTTCTAAAGCTATGGTGATGTAAGAGTTGCGAACAAAAGGCTTTATTTAGTCTGTTCTGTTTTTTAAAAGAGTTTGAACTTCAACATGCAAATGTCCATATCTTTTGTTGCTTATACAATTTGATTTATTCCTAATTGGCAGGGAGTTGCTATGGACATTGGTGGTTTGGGCTTGTAATGTGAAGAAAATGGTTACCTAACATGTGCTGTTGTTTTTTAATGTGGGCATACATTTAAAATTCTTATGGCTTTTCCTCTCCCCCTCCCCGCCTCAAAAAGCAAAATACATTTAGCTTTCAGCTGAAGAAAGCTACGACTGAAGCAGCCATCTAGATCCCACAGCATTAATATACACGGTCATTGTCTCCGTTGCTTTCCACCGCAGCTTTATATAATAAAACAAGCCGCGTCAAATAGGCAAGGCTGTAATATTAGGTACAATCTAATTTCAGTTTGGTTATCATATAGTGTTCATTTCCCTGAGGGAGGGAAAAAATTAAATTTGTAAGCTTAAGATTCCAGCTGAAGTAGTGGAAGGTATGAAAGCCTTCCCTCTGCCTTTTATTATTCACTTTATGAATTAGCCTTAGTTTACTTGTTTCGATCGGTGTCGACATATTTCTGAATACTATTAGCATAGCAATCAGGACTGTTCTCAGGTTATTGAATGGTGTGTTGACTTCCGAAATAAATAGATATGCAGTGTGAAGGGCGAGCTGTCACTTTAGGAGAGCTTTCCTGATCTAAATTAAAAGGCACTTCTAATTGAAAACTATAATAGCAGAAGGGTTAGAGAGACAATGAAACTGCTCAGTCCTTTTCAATTTTCACGGGATTCTGTTAGTGACTATAGAAGAAAAAGTGAAATGAAAATATTAAATTACAAATTGCAATTTAAGTAGCAATATTAAATTATATCTAAATAACCATATTGCTGTGAAGCAATTTTAGACGCTTGATTTAAAGACTCAGTGCATTTGAGTTTGGGCTATTATATTCTGATTTATCTGTTTTATCACTTAACATGTAATTCTATGTTTACACCAGCAAATGTGTCTGTATCTATGAAATAAGAAATTGGTCATGAAAGACTTTTGATATTGCACTGTGCTCACTAATTCAGTGTTATATTAGTGTCTGTGCCTTTTTGATCATACCTGAGGGTAGGCATTAGGGACAGAGAAACTAAAAGTCAGAACAATATTATAAAATCTGAGATAGTCATTCATGAGTTGTCTAAGAAAAATGTTTTCAGAAATTAATAACTGCAAAACAATTACAAATTTAAGTAATAGAGGAAATTATCAGCTATTTCAGTTACATGAATAGCTACCAGCTGTCTGAGTCTATATATTTTGGTCCTTTAAGGGTTAACAATTGAAGCCTGTCTATAGCTCATTTCTATAGTAACAGCAAGACTGAGACTTTTTATGGGCACCTAATAATTAGAAAGTGCTAGAAGGTATAACAATATAATGAATCAAAACTGATAGACTTGTGGGTTTCCATAGAAACATGTATAATTATGATAATCGGTCCCTGGCGTACCCTCAGAATCGTATACATTCAGTTAAATGCAATAAACATTAGGCACTATTTAGTGAGCTGTGATGCAGATTAACAGTGTGAGATACAGGGAAGCTATGAATAAAATTGCTGTACAGTTTATCTCAAACTAATTTTCCAGATTGCTTTAATAGATGTAGTGTGTGGATGTGAAAAATTGGAAGTGTATTTTTGTTAGTGGTAAAGCTAACAAAGATAATATTTCATAAAGTGGCTGACTGATTGTTAATTTCAGTGCAGATCAAAATGGGCCGTGGCACATTATTCAGTGTGGGATCCCAGAGCCCTCAGAGCAAATGGCAGACTGGGCCTCCCATTGCTGATTTATTTCAAAAGTAAATTATAAGTCTTTTTATGGTTGTCCATTTTTCTTTAACCTCTTCCCTCTCCTCTTCTACCTTCCCATTTTGGGGATACTTTTCACAGCCCTGTTATAAGGAGAGGAAGTCACATCAGTGAATGTTTTTCCAAGCTGTGATCCAGGAAAAGGCAACAATTCATTCTGATTCCTTTGCATACCTAGTTTGCATTTTTCCTTCAGTCTCACATGTGCTAGGCCTTAGCGTGGGAAAGGCCTATTAAACAACCAGAATTCCACTGTAAGGTGGGAGAAATAATTACATGTGCATTATGTGTGTGTGTGTTTGGGGGTTCCTTGTGAGAGGCAGCGTTACAGGATATTATTTATTTGGACTTTCCCTGTTTGTTGAGAAAGTAACACACCAATTTGGAGGAGTTCAGACTGTTTTTAGGGAGGGGGAATAATGGGGTTGGGATAAGGTGATGTGGGGTGAGAGTTATATGAATATATTCCAGCTAATAGAGCGAAGAGAGAAAGTTCTAAGCTCTTGTGTGTGTATGTGTGTGCACAAGCACGCGTGTAATCTATCAATATTTCCCTCCTCTGTCAATGCTCATGATAAACTTTCAAGCACATTTCACAAGAGAAATGAGTTTCCCAGAAGCGGGTAGGATGAGAATCAAGCTATTGTACATATGCGATGTGAGCCTCTACAGTCAAGAGTTAAGCTTCAGGATGAAATTACACAAATATGCTACATTATGTCTTGTACTAACTTTAAAAAATAAAATAAATGAAAGTCTTTCAGGAGAGAAATGTTTTTCTTAGCCAGCTTCAGAGCTTTCTGAGACATGACAGTTTAGCTGGGTAGGTCTTTTCTTCTGACTTAGTGCTGCCACAGATTTCCTCAGGGGGGCCTTTTAGAGTCTCGGCAGTATAGATCAAGCCTTTCTTCTCTCCTTTGTGATTGTGTTACTTTCTAATACTATAATGGTGCCCTACAAAAGATTCTGGTTCCTGCCTGGCAGGAGTTGAAGTGTTGAGGGTGTGGGGGAGGGAGGTTGGCCATGTTCTCTCTATAAGCATAACTTTCCTCCCTCTGTTTCCAATATTCTGTGTCTTCCAGTGACCCAAGGAAAGTTTTTTTTTTTTTTTTTTCATTTGTCTCTCTCTTTCATCTCTGGAAAAAATATATATGAATGAGATGGTAAACAAAAGCACAATATACAGCATGTCCTCTTTTAAATTCATTTCACTTAATTTATCTTTTATTTTAATCAAAATGCAGCATTCTTCTTTCACGATTCAATCCAGTGACATTTGGCATATACTATTTATCTCAACATTTATGGCATCATCCCACAATGTCTAAACATTTTTTGTAGCTTGTTTTATATACACATATGTAAATATATCAATGAATTATTCAACAAATAGACAGCCAAGATGTACTCAACAAGCACATACACATAGGCACATGGAGCACACCTCAACATTGATGACATTGTATTTGTGGGATTTTTTAGGTATGAATGACAACTCAATTCCAGATTCCCAGATTGTTGCTTTTCACAATTCTCCCACTGTACTTGTTATGATAAATTATGAATATATGTGATAAGCTATATAAGGTTATAGTGTTTTATCTCCACAAAAAGGTACTAATTTCTGTGTACAGAAACAAAAAACATTATCTTCCTGCTATATAAAGATGTACTCCTGCATAGGTATATATGGACATAGATGTGTGTGTGTGTGTGTTGGTTGAAACAGAAGCCTATATTGACACATTTAATGCATATTGATTAAATGTTCGGGGCTCAATTTATCTTTCAAACACTGATAAAACCTACACCTTGATACTGTCTATTTATGTACATGTTTGTTTACAGATATCTGGTTATATTGTTGCCAATGAATGCAGTAAGATATGCTGGGAAAAGCTTTAAATAAAACAAGTTTTTGAGTACTATTTATTTTTCACAAATATTTATAAAGTGCCCATCTATGTGATGGGAGTATTTTTAGATCATGTAGACTCAGCGCCGGACAAAGATCCTGCCCTCCCGCGGCTGGTATTCTAATGGCCAAAAATAGAAATACATATCAAATGATGATAAATGCTACAAAGTAAAATAAACAGGGAAAACACGTACGAAATCAGTAAACACTTTGAACTGATAAAACTCAAATCTAAAATATGTCACATCTAAAGTAGCCTATGTATAGACACGTAAGCGTTCGTGGTTTCAGCAGAATAGTCCAAAGGGAAGGAGTGAAACTAACCTGTGTCGAACACCGAGCAGTGCTTTCTACTTTGTGAACCTGGCTTTTTTTTTTTTTAATTTTTTTTAAATTTTTTTTTTTTAAATTTTCCCTTCAGCGGGTCATTGCTGCTTATATCTGCCCTGAAAGGAAGGCAGGTATTACTATCTGTTTTACAAAGAAAGAAGAGAAAACTCAGCCCAAGGTCAGTCACACAGCCAATACATTGGGATTTAAACTCAGCTCATCTCACTCCAAAGCCCAGGCTGTATTAGCAGCACCATGCTTCCATATATTAAGAACAAAGAATAATTAGCATTTTCAACACCACACATCTAGCTTTCTTTATTCCTTTTATAGCTCAAGAATTTTGACTGGACCCATCCTCATCCAACTCCACAGTGTTTTAATGAAGGGCTGCTTTCTGCCACTATTGCACACACAGCTATTCTAAGCTCTCTTATTCAAACCCTTAGGGGTTTGTAAGGTAGAAACTCTTCCACATGACTGAATCTCTGTGACTTATTTTCACTTGAGTTCTGTTGCTGTGAGGATACTTTTGCATTTTCTCTGCATAATATGCCTTTAAAATGAAATTGTTTCTAGCCTATAAAAACCTATGAAAACTTTTGAGTGTGTCTATTTGAGGACTCTCATTTAATTATTTTGATTGAATTTACCAATGATCTTGATCAAAGAAAAGAAGTTTGATTTTTTTCCTAAGCATATTTACTCGTTTTTTTATTTAGTTGAATGGTTAATATTAGCGATATTGTTCAATGGGATTACTGGGGTTTGTCCGTTCATCAGGTTTGGGTAGAGGAAAGATGATAATCTGAAATCACATAGATAGATCAGCATTCTTCTTTCAAATATGAAAACAGGTATTCATTTAAAGTGGAAAAGCAATTATTCTATAATCATATAGCACATATCCCTATATTTGTACACAGTAATCCTCATCTATGGGGGCTTTATCTAATCAACAACTATGCCTATTTGATAATACTGTCAGATCTCACTAATCTTTTTGGTTGACTTGTTAAAAATTATTGACTATCTAATAAATAAAATATAATCTAAAAATTGTACTCTATAAACATGCACACATCCTCTTGTTTGGGGTTTTATCTAATGATCAGTTTAGTGATACAGTAAAAAATTCACTAATGTTTTGATAGGCCTGATTAAATAGTTTGTTTTGATATCCTGACCATCCTAGGCCCTTCTGAGAAGCACAGACATTTCTAGAAGTGTGGGTAGCTTTAAGTGTATATTGCAATGAATAGGTTTTACTCAAGAAAACATGTTGACATGTTTCTTAATTTTATTTTAATTCTTTTCTAAATGTGGAAGTAAGGGTAAAAGTAAGGAATTCTATGCTGTTTGTTCATGATTTCCCCTGTTGTCTTGTAAAAGTCACTGTCATATCTTTTTTTCTCCCCCAGTCACCAAACTTGGAAACAGAAAGCAATTTCATACTGCCCCTGTAAATAGTAATTAATTTCAATGTTTAGTATGAGTTTGCCCATGGACATTTGTGAAATGATGTTTGATAGTCAAATGCCAAGTACTCCTCTTACTCTCTGGTAATTTGGTGACTACAGGTGTTATTGTATATGAGGGAGTGGTGTGAATACAGATATTTCTGTGTAAGTCAAAGTTCACTACTCTGGATCAAAACTGCTGCCATTTTGTCAGACCTTATACATTCTACTATTAATAATTCAGCCATTGGCTAACAAGGCTTAGTACTGTTGATACTAAACTGGATTCAAATACCATAATGAAGCTCTTGGTTCTGTTGTTTCAGTGCCACACACACTACTCCCATAACACACACATAGCCCTCAATTTAAAAAAAGCTTGGCATGAAAAAAATGTAAAGAAATGGCCATTCATACAATTCAAATATCCTACCACATATTGAGTACATGTTGATACAGTCATTTAGTGGAGAGTTATTCAATCATTAAGAGATGTGACTGTGGGGACCTCCCTGGTGGCGCAGTGGTTGAGCCCTGAGTTGCGAAGCTGCCTGTAACAGCGCCAGTTTAATCCTCAGCAGACAGGTGAGGATCCCACATGGCGCACAGACCTCTCCTGCAGCCCGCTGCTCCCCTCAGCAGTGTAATTCGTTGGTCTGCCTGTTCTGCTCCCTGCTATGGTGAATTCTCTCACCCTCCCCCACTTCTGACTGTACCCCAGTGCTTGTATAAATAAATAAATAAATAAATCTTAAAAAAAGAGATGTGACTGTGAAACATAGCTGTAAGTTGTACATGAGGCATTATTGAATTAAAAAAGGAAGATTAACATTGGGTATAGAGTGTGATTTTTCTCTCTAAAACTCCCCACCCCATTTTATGAATTTCTTAAAATGAAAATCTATTTACTTCTGTATTAAAACATAGTTTTAAGAGCAATCAGAATGTTTTATTCATTACTACATTAGTTTAATATGCATATTCATGAACACACAAGAAAAAAGATGAAATACTAACACAGGTTATCTCTGAGTTGTATGATATGTTTAGCTTCTTTATGCTTTTCTGCACATTCTAGATTTTCTCCAGTGCATGTCTTTTGCGATCAGAATTTTAAAACATCTTCAAAAATGAAAATGGGACATACTTTCTTTCTTTCTTTTTAAAGATTTATTTATTTATTTATTTATACAAGCACTGGGTACAATCAGAAGCGCGGGAAGGTGAGAGAATTCACCAGAGCCTGAGCGGGCAGACTGACGAAATACACTGCTGAGGGGAGCAGCGGGCGCGACAGGAGAGGTCGGTCACGCCATGTGGGACCCTCACTGGCGGCCAGGGATTGAACCGTTGCTACAGATGCTGCGGGTAGCTTCGCAGCCCAGCGCTCAACAACTGCGCCACCAGGGGAGGCCCAGGACATACTTTCTAATAGCCAGTGACCTAATATATCTCAAAATCTGGTCACCTATATAATAAGCTCATGTGATATTCTTGCATGATATCATGTATTACTTTTATGTCATGAGGCAATTTTGTACAGTTTCCTAATTCTTTTGATAGTCGGATTTAAATGAATGAATATTATTCTCCATTTTTAAAAATAATCATCCAGTAAATTCATTTACTGTCAGGACTTTCCTTCCCCTACCCCAAGAGGTTTTGGTTTTCTTTCCATATGCTTTTGCTTCTCTTTTCCCTTTGTTAGTGCTTTTGGTCAACTTGGCAGGAGTTTGTTTCTAATCATAGCTGCTGAGTTAGATGCAGCTACTAATTTGAAGCAATAGCTTTTCCAAACTTCAAACTCCAGTTTTGCCTTTGTGTCATTGAAAGGTTACTTGAAAACTACTCCCCCTTGCACACACAAAAAACAAAAATTTAAAATTAGCAGAGAGAGTCAACTGAAAAATGAGGAAAGTGAAATGGGCCCAATTTTAGAGTATAACTTGCAAGAGAATAATGATTCATTTGCTAATCCCAGTATCCTGAATGTGGTCAAGCTATTAGTCACATTTTGGTTCTGAATTGGGATATACTAACTTTCGTATGAGCTGTGATCTGAAAAAAATCAGGTGATGAATGATTTTTTCAGAACATCAATTGTTTCCTCATACACTAAATAAATAAATAATTAATTAAATAGTGGGCTTGAGAGAAAAGAATTGCTAAATTTATTGTTTGACAGTAGTTACAAAAACAACTAATTTAGTCTTTATAGATTGCTATTGTGTTTATCTACCTTATACAAAAGAGAATTTTCCTTACGTGCCATAACAAACTAGTGTTTTTGTATTTTTCATCCTTTCTTTTCTCACTGTAACTTCTCATTGAAGTCATTTCACGAAGAGAATGTATCCAAAGGGAAGGTTGGTTCCAAATGCCATAGAAAAATCACCACTTCTTTTTTGTTTTTCAACTTACTTTTGTGACTGTATTTCCTTCTTGTGCTCAGACCAGAGGCCATGCCTATTTAATACAATCAAGATAGCAAACTGTACTATATTTAATTTCTTTGAAGTGTGGTAATTATTACCAATTATTGTCTTGCTTAGTAATTAACAACTGGTGGCTGTAAACTCACTTCCTGCACCCCCAGCCCTGTGGCTGCAGAAGAAGGGGTATGTGTTATTTGGTAGATATTTCATATTTGAGTACCAAGAAAGGCATTGTTACACCAAAAGGGGAATCCAATAGAGATATAATGAATACTAGATTTCTACTTTACAAGGTTATTTTTCTATGTATTGATCTAAGAATTTATTTTGTACAGAGATTAAATGTGCAAAAAGCTTGAAAATTTTTCTCCTCCTAATTGTCTCAAATAGTATTTTGGTACTTTTTAACTATTTACCCCATTTTGAATTTTTCCCTTTTCCTTTCTTCATATTCCTTTTATCTGGGAAGGAAAGATCTATTGTTATTTCCTTATTCAAGTCAAGTAGCATGCTCATATTTCCATTACTACTGGTAATAATAACTATGACAATAATGATGATAATAATATATGTTTATTATGATGTTTCAGGTGCTGTCCTTTAACTTGTGTAGTCATTCAATTCCCACATCAAATCTGTAAGAAATGTCCTATTATTACCCTGACTTCCTATTAAGGACACTGAGAGTCAGAAAAGATCAGGTACAAAGCAAGCAAGAGATGGAGACACAACAGGAACCAGGCACCCAGGCTTTTGAGCCAACACTTCATAATTCTATACCACTTCTCAAGGTTAAATTCTTAAATGTAATGCCTTGTATAGAATTACTGCTTTACAGTGTGGATTGGACTTAATTATCCATATTTCTTTATAGAATCTTTACTACCTGTAGTGATAAATTTTTTAGGTCCCTACATGCATAGTTCTGAATCCTCATTTACACATTTGAGTTTGAAGTAGTTTCTTCAGCCTCTCTTTTTGTCGACTATAGTAAGATTTTTGCTATTTATGAAAGCACAGATTAGCTTTTTTCTCTTTTTTATATTATAGAGCAAGAAACAGGGATGGGAATAGATGACATTGCACATGTAAACTTACACAGTGTGTACTTCGCTGTTCAATTTTTAAACATTCAGTTAAATTCTTTTCAATTAATAACTTGAGCAAAGAAATCATCATGTAAATGATGAAATTCTAGATGCCCCACTTTGAAGTTCCTGCATATCAAATGTACAAGAATTCCCATGAGTTTGATCTTTCTAAATCAGAATCAGTCCCAAATAGTAGTACTGCTACTGTCTATGGTGCCATGCAGGGTGGCTTTTGTGGACTCTAGTACTGAACTTCTCTGTTCTACTCTGCCAAGTTGCCTATGATGCTCAAGAATCTGCCAGAGTTTGCAAGAGCGCTGAAACTCCAGCTCTCCCTACATCACACTCACAGCCTTGGACATCATTCCCCAAATGCCAACTACTGCAGTGGCATGACTGAGTTAGTAGAAACTTCCAGAATCAGGTATATTCAGTGGCAAACAAACATACAGTGATTCTCCCTATTGAGCACTTAATTCCTTTTAGAGAGAGGAAGACATTAATACTTCTTCTCCAGATAATTTAACTTTAACGTTTTATTGCTCTCCCTCCACTGGACCTTAAGTAGGGTGTCTGCATTCACCCCAATGCATCTCCTTTTATCTGAGAACTCCTGAGTATCTTTTGTAAATTAGTCACAGGCCCCATTTCTGTAAATCAAAGGGGAAGAGAGATTTTTTGGTATGAAATTCTCAAAAACAAATTCCTGAGAATTCTTATTTCACTATCAAGATCAGAGGTAGCTATTACATTTACATAATTAAGAAAAAAGTATTCAAAGAGAATCTATACTAAGCCTATTCCCAATGATCAGAGATCTACATTCCTAAGTCTAAGAGTACTTAGCATTTTAGCTACCCATCCTAGATGGAGCTCATTTGAATTCTGTCTGGATGAGACACCAATATCCTGCTGTCAGCTCCTTAAAGTATTAAACAGTTGGAAAAGAAATATACAATAGATTGACCCAGAGGGAATAATGAGAAACAAGCAATAGATGCACCAAGGAAGAGAAGTAACTAGCATGCTTGTCATTCCTAGACACATGAAAGACATTGCTTAGGTCAATTGACATATATAGCAAGGTGCCCTGCCTGGAGTTGAAGCTGTGTGAATGCATGAACAGGTGGTTACTGTGTGTAAGACTTTGCTATCGCAGGAAGTTATCCTCTGGTTGCAAGTGAAGGGCAAGTGTAAGTTCACTGGGTAAGTGTAGCCACCTTTTGATTGTTATATCGCCAGTGTCTCTGATTAAGGGTGGGTGCAAGTCAGACCTTTTACATTACATGCTTTTAAAAGAAGCCAGCAAGTCTACATAGAGTCTGGTAAATGGCTCTGGATCTATGAAATGGCAAGTGCCTGATACACCCATAACCTACCTGAGGTTACCTTTGGTCACACCCCTGCCCAAAGTTGGGCTATGCAAAACTCACTTCAAGAGGTCAGTTGTTACACAGCCACCAACAGAGGCCAATGTGCTTTCTTATTTAATTAGTGGCAGAAACTTGAACATTAGTCTTTCTGATATGAAAGCCCATATTCAGTAATGCTCTTATGAAGAGATAGGGAGTAGATTTTAACTCAAGTATTAATTTTGATTATTGACAGCAACTGTGTTTAACACTGTGCTAAGTGTGCTAAGGATTCGGGTGTCATCTCAGAGACCACTTCAGCAGTGACACTGAGCATTTGCTGTGGGCTGACAGATGAGGAGTTCTGGAGTACTGGGGACAGATATCCCCATCTCAGCAATGCTGTTTGAGCCTCTCCAAATGAAACTAAAGTTCTCCCATGCATGCTGTCCTACAGACAAATTAACCAGATTATTTCATGTTAGCAATGTATAAAAATACATAAAATGCATAAAAAATGAAATCTAGGAACAGAGCAAAACTTGCTTTTGACATGTAAAAACGGATTTCCCTTGAGGCAATTGAAAAAAAAAAAAAACCACAACCTAACACAGGTACATATATCACATTGAGGTTGTATTGTTTTCTCTTCTCGCAAGTTTTTGGTTAAGAGGAAAATTTTGCAAGGCAGAAAGTCCCTGACAGATATTTTTGTGTTCTGAAAAACAGCTTGTAATAGATTGTGCCATAAGCTGAATCCATTTACGAACACAAAGGCAGTGGGAAGACAGAGAGGCCATACACTTTGACTCTGGGAATATCCTGAAACAATTCATATGAATTATGACAGTTATGTGGGATCGGGCAGCTGGATGTGTGATTTCTGTGCAAGAAGTGAGAGAGATCCTCTGGAAGTGCATGGCAAAGATGTGTACAAGAAGCTTGACTAAAGGAGACAGCACAATTCTTATTCTGAAAGCAAGCAATAGGCAGAAAATCATGGAACAAAACTGTAAAAATAATGAAATGTTATTCTTTTTCTGCCTTAGGAATTATGGAATCAAAATTAAAATCATTGTTTTCCTCCTTTAGTTTAAGTAGTGTTAACTAACAGGAAATGCACTGCTGCAATACAACCTAAGGCTCTTTAGACAGTTTACACATACATCTTTTATTGCTTTAATCCGAGGGCTAGATGTGTAGAGATCTAGATTCAGCACAGGGTCTTAGGAGGTTGCATTTAAAGCATACATTTGAGTTAACAATACCATTCCAGGTATGGTTCTGAGAGGTGAAAGAAGGAAAAACTAAGAAAAAAGGGGTCAGGAGAGTTGCCTTCTACCTAGCATTGGGGATAAAAGGAAGAAAGGAAGGGAGGGAAAGAGAGAGGGGAGAGGGAGAACAAGAAAGGGAGGAAAGAAGAAAGGAAGGTGGGAAGTAGAGAGAGAGGGAGGAAACAGAAAAAATAATACAATTTAAGTTGTTTTCCATAATTGCTTCTACACATAGTGTTCAGCAGAATGTAGAGGGGTCATTGGAACTTGTTGTTTTTTTTTTTTTTTAGGATTGATTGATTGATTGATTGATTTATACAAGCACTGGGTACAGTCAGAAGCACGGGAAATACACTGCTGAGGGAAGCAGTGGGCACGGCAGGAGAGGTCTGCGCGCCATGTGGGACCCTCGCCAGGGGCTGGGTATGGAACCAGCGCTGCAGAGGCTGCGGGCAGCTTCGTAACCCAGCGCTCAACCGCTGCGCCACCAGGGGAGGCCCGGAACTTGGGCTTTGTGCGGAGAGACGGTGATGTTCCATAACAAGCAACTCAAAATTCTCAGTGTAATTTAGTAAAGACTGTTTGCTTGTCCACATTATGCCACATGTGGTTAGGACACGTAGGGGCACAAGAGGAGTTCTTTTCACCTTGTGGTGCTGCCATCTTTAAAATTGTAGGAGGGAGAATACGATGCATATTGCAGGAGGATGAGCCAACCATCGGCTTTACTCAGATGCTTGGCTGGAATAGAATCACGACCCTCACCTAATTACAACCAACCAGGAAATGTAGTGTCAACTGTATGTCTAAGGCAAGGAGGCAGATTGGGTGGCCAGCTCGCCAGTCACAGTGGGGTCACTCCAGTTTAAGAACAGGTAGAAGCAAATAATAGAAAAGGGAGAACTTTACTTTCCATAGAAACTGAAACTTCTTTCATTATTCTATTTTAGATCTGAGTATGCATAATACATGTACTTGTCTAACGAGTTAGGGTAGCCGTGGTCAAGATGTTTGGATGTCTCCCGAGCCTCATGGCCTTTAACTGCACATTGCACCACCTGAAGATCATTGACGAACAGCTTCAGTCACTTTTCCTTAGAAATGTCTGCTGAGTCCTTGACTTTGCCTGAAGGTTGATGCAGTTAAGAAGTCAGGAACAGGGTCCATGTCACCACCCCAGGAAAGATGAAGAGACGTCTTTTATAGGTCACATAAAACAGGTTAAAGAGCTTCCTTGCAGTTAAAGTCAGTAATTTTGGACTATTCTGTTAATCTACATATTAAGGAATCTTTTAGTATACTTAAATTTTGAAACTTCCCCATTGATGTTGACATTTTAAAACCTATTTACTAGTCTTGCACAGGTAGATAAAGTTGTTCTTGGAAAAACTTTGTGTTTTCTTCTTTAAAAAAATCACCCATTATTCCAAATCATTTAATAATAACAAAAGTAACAAATTTGAAGCTTTCATACTTCCAATCAAAAGTTACACTTTTACATTCTTATAATTATGCTAAAGATAAAAGAGAATGCAATTACTAGAGTAAAATTAGCTTTTGTATAAAAAAAATCTATGGTAGAACTATAATTATTATAATAGCATAGTAAATACACAGATAGTAACTTGCAGCTATTTTTCAGTATGATTATTATAGTGTTGCTATTACGAGAACAAATTTACTATAGTTTTCCTAGGAAAAATATTAGTTACTCCATTTTTCATGTAATAACTATGGTTTGTTATGGTTTTAAAATAAAGCTAGAATGCTATTACAATGAATTTTATTACATTGTACTTATAAGTGGTAGAGAGGAACTTCAAGTTCATTTTCTAGCTTGGCTTTGCATTTGTATTATGACCTAGAGCATGTAACTTGGGCTGATTCATATTTGTTTCCCACTGTGGAAAAAGAGATATTCATTTTTTTTTAATTCCATCAGAAAATATAACCTAAAATCCATTTCTCATTAATTGCAATTAGATTCACTTTTTGGATTAGCTGCAGTGAAATATTAACCCTCTGCTCTTGAATGTATGTTCAGATTCTTCTCTACAAGTGAATTATGTTACTCATAATAAAGAATATATTTCCTCTCAAAAGTTAAATAATGAAAGTGAACCAAGTCCCAGGAGGCCTTTGTCCTCATTTCTCCTTTGCTATAACCCCTTTGCCTTGCCTGATCACTGTGAGATATGTCTCCCTTTCCTATGAGTTCTGCATTAGCCACCAGTCCATCCTTAGATGCCACACCTTTGTTCATTCTAAAGAAAGCCATTCTTGGCATAATTTCTTTGACTAACCCACCCACTTTGAGGTAATACTCTATGACTACTTATAACCAAGGTAAAATAGCATGATTAAAAAAATCAAATATTGGGCCTCCCTGGTGGCGCAGCGGTTGAGCGCTGGGTTGCGAAGCTGCCTGCAGCCTCTGCAGCGCCGGTTTGATCCCTGGCTGCTCCCCGGCCACTGGAGGAGGGTCCCACATGGCGCGCAGAATTCTCCTGCCGCCCGCTGCTCCCCTCAGCAGTGTACTTCAGTCCTACTGCCTGTTCTGCTCCCCGCTCCGGCTCTGGTGAATTCTCTCACCCTCCCGCACTGCTGACTGTACCCCAGTGCTTCCATAAAATAAATAAATAAATAAATAAATAAATAAATAAATAAATAAATATATAAATGGAAATAAAAAAAATCAAATATTTTGCAATATATAAAACTAATACTGTTTTAATTTTCTGGAAATTTCCATGTCTTTATTTTCTTACGAAGCAGACATTGATTTTTTTTTCATCTTGCAAACTAATAAATTACTTCTCTAGAAAATTACATTAAATAGTAGATTACTATTAGACCAAAAATATTCCATTCTTCGGATCCATGGCCAAATCTTTGCAATATTTACAACCTAAATAACTTCCTCTCCACTCCCCAATGTTGGTGTCAGCCAGAGTGGTAAGCTGTTTCTAACTATGCAGGCACTTCTCATAAAGCAGGAGGATGAACAAAACAATCTCATGATAGATTGATCTCAGTTGATTAGGGGACTGAATCAAGCATACTTAAGTACTTCTTTCAAGTTTATCAAACAAGTTAGTTATTACAAAGAGTAGTAAGATAAATGTTACCACACCCCCACCATCAAAGCATCCACAATCCTTTACCATGGACCTCTCCCCGCTTTGTAATCACCCCCACTTTCTCTCCCCCTCTATCACAGACTAGTACATTGAAGAGAAAAAAATTGGTTTTGATTCTACTTTATTTTCCTTCATTACCCAAACTGTAAAAACACCATATAAACTCACTCTTCAGAGAAAAAGATTGTGCATTTTGTGCTTCTGTGAGGGAGGTATGAGTTCTGCACTGTCGTGGAAATCCCTACTGGGAATTGATCAGTCTCTGTGCCTTGTGTGAATCACGCAGAGGGTTCATGGATGTGGATGTGTGGTCATTTGTGTGGTGTGGATGTGTATATGCAGAGATGAAGTATGCTATCCTCTTTATATACTTTATTTGTAAGACACTGCTTTTTTGGTCTACCAAATTTACATGTATTCTTTCAGGTATAATAAACCCAAGTGACTGCAGCATAATTTTCTTCTGGCTATTGATTACTGAAATTAGGAAGCATGTTTCAAGTTTATCGCAGGGCAAATAATTGCTAATTTAAAAATCTGGAAGTTGAAATATATAACATCAATAATAATTGATAGAAGTATTATTGTTGCATTGAATATTACCCTTTAAGTTAAAATTATGTAATAAAATAATCTAATACCTTTATCCTTTTTCATTAAAACATTCAGAGAAGATTCAGATCAAAAGTAACAGCAAGGGTAAAATTCATTTCATCTCGTATTACTTTACTCTTCCATTTCAGGTGTCCTCTACAAAAGTCAGTGTTTCATTCTGTTACGTCAGGTTATTTCCTGTTCTAACATATTTGTCACTATTATATAGGATCATGAAAACAGGAACTCATAAATTTCCTGTAATAAGATCTTTTTTCAGTAATAATTATGATCTATTTTCTTTGTTTAGAAAGAAAACCCAATTATTAATATTCCTCCCCTCCTTATTATTCAATATTTAAATTTCCTGTATTATTGACAAGACAAAGCTCAATAGTTAAATATACAACTAGGAGGAGATGTTCAACAGTGGCCCAACAGTTTCATTAATAGATATGATTTTCCTAGACTGGAAGAAACCAACCCAAACCACATTTATTAAAATCCTCAACTTATAGGTTTTTAGTATTGAATTGGTTTATGTTAGTTAAGAATTTCCAAACATAATTGCTAATTATAATGATAATGCAAGTTATCACTTAAATATCAGTTATGTATCTATAACTAACATTGTAGGTTGTTATGAAATATTTGCTTATCTGCTTTCTGCTTCTGTGTATTTTCTCCCAGAGAGTTGTATTATTATTTTTATTTCTTAATTTAAACACATAGAAATAGATTATGAAAAGATTTATCATCCTTATACTACCCTTTGTTGGTTTCTTTCCTAAATTAAGGAAGCTGGTGAAGTATAAGGACAGTTCACTTTGTTTTGCAAGAAGGAATCAAATATTTATGGTTAGTCTATCACACAAATAAGGGTATTGTTGCTGCACTAAAAATCCTAATTCATACCACCTACAAGCAATCAAATATCAATGATTGTTAGTTTTTCCCAAACTTGATTAAATTTGAACAGTGGCTTAGTTTACTTTTCATTTGTTACCAAGTCCCTGAAAACCCAATCCCTCCACAATCTAAATGAGTTGCATTTAACATCATCCAGTAAATAAATAATAAATATGTAATTTCACTCTTTAAAAATAAAATAATAGGATAGGCAACAAACAAAAGACTTCAAAGTAAAAGACATAGTATTTGATCTTATCTAATGAAGACTGAGCTATATTTTACTATTCTGAAAGTGAGCAGAGAAGAAGAAAGTTCATTTCAATACACAAATAGCATGATATTTAATTTATAACATTTTATCCAATCTAATTATAAGTCCCACAATTGAAGTCTAGAACATAGACAAGATAGCTGCATACATTGTCTCAAAGGGCTATTGTATAACTTGAATTTATAAGGATGTTAACGCATAAACTCAGTCAAGATTGTGATGATTTTTATTTGTTTCCTTTCAAAATCCCCATTTCACCACATTCTCATATAGGTATCATTTAGCCTCATGATCTACCCCACACTTTTCGAAAAAGGGAGCTTAACAATAGTGAAAAAGTCAGTACTATTTTTCTAGAGGACTTTAAACCCTTTATTTTCTTTCTTTTTTTAAGACTTATTTATTTATGCATACAAGAGCTGGGGTACAGCTGGAGTACAGAGATGCAGGGGGTGAGAGGATTCACCAGAGACAGAGTGGGGAACAGAACAGGCAGATTGACCTAAGTACACTGCTGAGGGGAGCAGCAGGCGAGTCAGGAGAGGTCTGCTTCTCCATGTGGGTTACTCCCTGGTGGGCCGGGGATGGAACTCATGCTGCAGAGGCCATGGATTGCTTCATAGTGTGGTGCTTAACCCCTTGCGTCACCAGGAAGGGCCCTAAACACTTTACTTTCTTAAAGATATCTATATAAACTGGTATGTAAAAATTATCTTTATGCTGTCAAATCTGTACTTCACAGGGACTTCAGCAGGATTTTTCTTGTCAATGCTGTAAATGATTTTGGAATTAAGCTCTGTGGTTTGAACCCTCTATTGTCTGAACTCACCACTATTTAAGAAATGTATCTTGAGAAGTAATCCATGTACTTCTGATTTATCTTGGACCAAGTATTCTTCTTAGTCTCTAAAGGCAATAAAATATTCAGATAATGCTCCACATTGAGAAAATATATCCTTTTTAAAGGTTACTACAATAGGAAGTGTTATATACAACCCTGTGTGTTTGTTTTGTAAAACTGAAAACACACAAATGACTTGACGATTCTGTCAATTAAAATCTCCAGTCATTCATTACCCATTGATGTTCCTTGAGACAGTGCCTATAGGTCAGATGCACTTCCAGGGCTTAAGGAAATCAGGACAGGTAGAGCTTAAATCTCTAGCTTGATGCTTCTTCAACCTCTACTGAATGTTTCCAATATCTACACATAAATTCTACATCACGACCTTTCTCTTATTCTCAACCTTGAATATATTTCTTTCCTTTTGATAGTGCCCATATGTAGCAGGGTTACACTGAGAAGACAAGAGTGAATAGTCCACTCTGAGAAACAGAGGCACCAAATTATGTCAATGGTGCCATAATCTGAGTTGTAGTGACCATTAGATCAGGAGAGACCATTACAAGTCCAGGATAAAGGTGGTTCTTTCATGACTGGACTCTGGGACAGATATGCCTTGTTATAATCAAGTCATTGCTATGGTGCATTTGCATGCTGAATAGCAGATGTATACATATCAAGCTTAACATGTTCATAATAAAATTCTCAATTTTTATGCACCAGATTCCTTTATTTTTTATTGACCTCAGATTATGATGTTGAATTGCTCCTGAAGGAAACTTGGGCCCAATTCTTCAACTGTACCCATATCTAGCTCACTGGAAAATGCTTTTGTTTCAACCCATAAAATATGTTGCAAATCTGATCATCATTGACTCATTTTCTCCATTGCTTCTGTTTGGGCCTCAACTACATTTTGAAAATCAGCTATACTCTTTCTTAACTTCATTTTCCCAAATGTTGCTGCCTGCCTGATATTTTCATTATCTTTATTTTGTCTCCTTCATTGTTTCTTTGAGTTCCACTAAAGTTGCCAATACTGTTGCTCTGAATTATCCCCTTCATCATGATCTACATCTCCACCAAGTTGGTGTTCTTTTCAGGGTATTTTGGAATTTGTACTGTGTTTTTCTGTCTCCCCATTTCCAAGTTTGCATTGCTTTAGCAAGGATCCATTTTCAACTGCAGTTTTTGTTGTTGTTGCAGTCGTCTGGGGACTGCTAACAGTAAATTCTAGTAGATTTAAAAGAGGACTGGGCCAATAGGCATCAAAGGATCACCTGCAGTAGATGCAGGGATTTGAATTTCCAGTGGTGAAGTACTTTTATTGTGGAGGGTGGCAAGTATTTCTGGTATCTCAGCCTGGACTTCAGTAGTAGTCTCTTCTGTGAGGAAGTCCAGTTGCTCTGGCCAAATTCGGGCTACAGCTGTTCTGTGTTATGAGCCTCAGATTTAATTCTGTAATCCTTAACTCTGTGCCCTCATTTCTGTAGTTCTCCCACAATGAACCCTCCTTCCTGGGTGCCTGTTCATTAATCCCATTATCTAGTCCAGTATTAGTGTGTGTCCAAGTCAATAGCTATAGGACTCTGTGCCACAGCCATTTCTTGTTTCAACTGCCCAGTTAACTGCCCTGTTAGTACTTTAAACAAAATTCACTTTAGGTTTTTCCTGCTAGGTCCACTTGGGCTGATGATCTTATTGTATAAGCTGATAATCAGTTTTTCCCTCAGGGGTTTCGGCTTTGCTTTGTAACAGCTTTGTTTTTTATGTCACTAGGGGACCAACCAGGAGTCTTCACTCTGTTAATCATCTTGCAGGGCTCAGTATTTTGGAAGTTCTAAATACTTCTATATTATTAATGGGTTAAAAAAGAAAAAGAAGTGAGAACTTAAAAGGTAGTTGAATTATTTTATATCAAAACATGTGGATGCAACTAAAATCTTAAATTTACTTACAAAAAGAAGGAAGATAGAAATCAAGATTTAGGTATAATTATTGGTAAAATGTTGAATATTTTCCCTGTGAGATCACAACAAAGGGAAAACTGACAGTTATCAAGCTTTTCAACTTTGTATGGGTGTTTTTGGCCATTTGAAAAACAGAAAAAGAGACATCTTAGTATAAGGATCAGAAACAAAGAAATAAAATTTTTATTATTCATAACCTATTCATGAAAAAAATAAATCAACATGTAAATTACTAAAATCTGTGGCATTGGCAATGTTTTAATTAACAAAATATTAGAAAATAACCTTAATTTTGCAACTTAACTATAACATCATATTCTTAAGAATAAGTCTAGCAAAATCTTTGAAAAAATTATGTAGCAAACTATAAAACTTCATTGAAAAAAAAAAGAGAGACCTAAGAAGATGGAGACATATATTATGTTTATAAATTGGAAATCTTTATATTAAAGAGAAGTGAATTTTTGAATTGATTACAAATTCCATGAAAATAAAAATAACAGAAGGTTTTATCTGGGTGTGCACATGCATGTTTTCAATCTAATTCAAAAATTTATATGGAACTAAAGTTGCCAAGAATAATTAAGATAGATTAGAAAAAGAAAAGCTAGTTAGGAGACCATATACTATAATATGAAGACTTAGTATGGAGCTGCCTATACATATATAAAGTGTCTTTCTGTTAAGGCTCTGATATAAGGTGAAACGACTGAATGTATTATATCACAAACTTCTGGTCTTCAATAAACCAATAAAAGGGAAAATGTAAAGTGGAAGAAAATATTCATAACTAATAAGAGTTTCTTGTACACAACATACGAAGAATTCTCCTTCAATTTAATGATAAACAATTCAGAATACTAAGTAGGAAAAATGGGCAAAGACTTAAGCAGACACCTCAAAAATGAGAGGATGTCCAAATATACGAAAGGTATAGCAAGTTCTTTAATCATCAAGAGAATCCTAATTAAAAGCAGAGTGAGATAATACTATAAAACACCAAGTAGAATTAAAGAAATTAAAGAATTAAAGAAACAATCCTAAATGCTGCAAGAATGTGGAGCAACAGAAACTTGGACACGTTGATGGTGAGAAATAAATGTTCCTATGTCTAGTACAACTACTTTGAAAAATGAAATAACATTGATTAATTTGAATATATACTTACCTTATTTTTCAAATACCACTCCTAAACATAATCAACAGGCATATATGCATAAAACATATATGCAATATATATATATACAAAATATTCATAGCAGCATTTTTTACAATTACCAAAACCAGAAACCAGTCCTCAAGACAATGTAATTTATCCATACTGTGCCACAAGGAATACAATGAACATCAAGTACATGTGCAGTGGCATGGATGTATCCCATAAACATTATTTTGATTGAATTAGTGAATCCTTAAGACTATGGACCTATAATTACTTTTTCACAAAGTACGAAAAGGAAAATTACAAACAATGATGTTAGCGTCAAGAAAGTAGTTATTTTTAGTGGTGAAGAGAGAGCATATTGAGAAAGCATGGGGAAGGTCTCTGTGATGGTTGGGATATCCTAATATTCCATGTTTAAACCTCAATTGTGGCCACAGTCATGAGTTTGATTCCAGAGAAATCAAGTTGCTATATGCTTATGACTTGTGCATACTTCTGTGTTATTTATCATTATAGCAATATTTTTTTCCTCTTTTCACGGCTTACCCTCTCAATGTACCATGATCCCTTCCTTAACTTCACTGTAAATGTCTGGAATGAAGAAGAATCTATTCTCTCTCTCTCTCTCTTTCTCTCTCTCCTCTCTCCCTTCCCTGCCCCCTCTCCATCCTTCTCTCAATCTCTGGCCCTTTCTCTCTGTCTCTGTTTCTCTCTTTAAATCCACTCATTTTCAACCCATTAGGTGCTGGCTTCTGCCCTACCACTCTGAAAGTGTTCCCACCAATGTCACCAGTGACCTCCTAATTGCCAGTTGTCTATTTTCAGTCTTAGTTCCGTTGACCTCTCCGGGTCACATGACACTGTCAACCAACCCTTCTTTGTAATCCTCTCTTGTTCTGACCTCCACCCTATTCTTCTCCTGCACTGGGGGCCATTTCAATTAAGTGTTCCTCCTCCCTTGCTTGACCCTCAAACACTAGTGCTTTCTACCTATGCTTGTTCAGGCTACCCTAAAATCAAAGTGACAAACTGAGTGGAGATGTGTTTTATGCAGTTCAAAGTGTTTTTTTAATTAATTGAAAATTATTTTCCATTGGGTAAAATGTCAGCAGATTTCATATAAAAATCCAGATTTCTGGAATCAGAAATTAATAAAAATTTACTAACTCTGGAATCACCTTTTTTTTTGCGGGGAGGGGCAAATCTTCTGGAAGTGAATGGTGGGAGTTTGTTGTTTTTCATGCTTTTTGCTTTTTTTTTTTTTTTTTTGGTCAATCCCACCTTTACCTGAACAATTACTTTACAGGACTTAAATTCTCACCACTGTAATAAATGTCTTGTTAGAGTTTCTTAAACAGTGTGTAAGAATCATCAGGGAAGATTTTTCAAATGCTCTGTTCCAACCTGGAGAGAGCAATATGATGGGCATTAGGTAGGATCCAGGAAAGGATATGAAAAAATAATTCTAGGTGACTCTGATGAATGTTGCTTAGGAAGAAAAAATATATTTCTTTAATTTTTCTGTATTGAAGTCCTTCAATTGTGTGCACGTCTCTCTATAAGTGTCATAAGTGTCTGCTCTCTACAAGGTGAGACAGATATACAAATAAGAAATCATAATACATTTCTCCAATCATCCCTGCCAGACAGGCTGAGTCCTGAAGTTCTCACTTCTGTGAAAGTTATCACTTTAGGTCAGGTGTGGAATTAATGACCTTTTGGTTGCTGGCTCAAGGCACTGTCTTGCTAAACAGAAGAGATTTTCAGCAGCTAATCAATGAAGTTACACAGAGATAGAGGTGCCAGCCAAAGGAAAATATATAGGGAAATCAGAGGACAATGTGAAGTCTTATTTTATTTCTTCATTTAATATATTTTATTTTATATTTTTATATAATTCTCACATAATTTTTCATTTTTGCACAATGTATGCATTTTCATTTTGGTTGTATTCCCCATACAATTCCATCCCCTTATTTTGACCCTAATCCCTCCTCTCCTCTGCCCCCACCCCATAGTGTGTCTCTGGTTTATAGTTGCTTGTTGATTTTGATTTTTTCTTTATTATTACTAGTCTTTTTTCCAGGTCCCTTATTTAGGTTTTCTAAATTCCTGCTATGATTGAGACTATCCGGTATTTTTCTTTTTCTTTTTGGCTTATTTTGCTGAGCATGATCTCTTCCAGCTCCATCCATGTTGCTGCAAATGACATGAGTTTATCTTCTTTGATTGCTGAGTAATATTCCATTGTGTAGATGTACCACATCTTCTTGATCCAGTCATCTATTTTTGGGCATTTGGATTTATTGCAAAGCTTAGCTATTGTAAATAGTGCTGCTATAAACATAGGGGTGCAGGTGCTCTTTGGAATTAATGTTTCTGTGTCCTTTAGGTAAATACCTAGGAGTGGAATTGCTGGATCATATGTAAGCTCTGTCTTTAGTAGGTTGAGGAATCTCCATACAGCTCTCCATAGTGATTGGACCAGTTTGCACTCCCACCTGGCAGTGCAGGAGAGTTCCTTTTTCTCCACATCCTCACCAACATTTATTGTTGCTAGTTTTTTTTAATATGTACCATTCTCACTGGTGTAAGATGGTATCTCATTGTAGTTTTGATTTGCATTTCCCTGATTACAAGTGATGTTGAACATTTTTTCATGTGCCTGTCGGCCATTTGCATTTCCCCTTTGGAGAAGTTTCTTTTTAGCTCTTCTGCCCATTTTTTGACTGGATTATTTTCTTTATTTTTTTGAGTCTCATCAGCTCTTTATAGATTTTGGGGATCAGACCTTTATCATTAGTGCTGTGTGCAAAAATTTTCTCCCAGGTCAGTGGGGTTTCTCTTTGTTTTGGTTATTGTCTCTTTTGCTGTGCAGAAGCTCTTTAATTTGATGTAGTCCCCAGCTATTTATCTTTGCCTTCACTATCACTGCTTTGGGTGAGGTGTCTGTAAAGATGTTCTTGAGGTGCATGTCATGTTGTGCTTCACCTATATTTCCTTCTATATATTTTATGGTTTCAGCTCTTATGTCTAATACTTCAGTCCATTTTAAATTGTTTTTTGTGCATGGTGTGATGTAGTAGTCAAGCTTCATTCTTTTGCAGGTAGTGTCCCAGTTTTCCCAGCACTATTTGTTGAACAAACTTTCTTTACTCCATTGTATATTATTTGCTCCTTTGTCAAAGATTAGTTGAATATAAATCTGTGGGTTTATTTTTGGGTTTTCTATTTGGTTCCATTGGTCCATGTGTCTGTTCTTGTTCCAGTACCATGCAGTTTTAATTATTATGGCTTTGTAGTATAGTTTGAAATCTGGGAGTGTGATGCCTGCATCCCCTTCTCTTTTTTTCAGGAGAGTTTTGGCTATTTGGGGTTTTTGGTGGCTCCATGTGAATTTCATCAATATTTGTTCTATTTCTTTTTTTTTTAGATTTATTTATTTATTTATTTACTTACTTACTTATTTATACAAGCACTGGGTACAGTCAGAAGCACGGGAAGGTGAGAAAATTCAACAGAGCCAGAGAAGGGAACAGAACAGGCAGACCGACAACATACACTGCTGAGGGGAGCAGCGGGTGCGGCAGGAGAGGTCTGCGTGCCATGTGGGACCCTCGCCGGGGGCTGGTGATCGAACCAGTGCTGCAGAGGCTGCGGGCAGCTTCATAGCCCAGAGCTCAACCACTGCACCACCAGGGGAGGCCCGATATTTGTTCTACTTCTTTGAAGAATATCATTGAAATTTTTATTGGACTAGCATTGAATCTGTAAATTGCTTTTGGTAGGATGGTCATTTTGATAATGTTAATTCTTCCAATCCATAAGCAGGGGATGTCTTTCCATTTCTTTGTGTCTTCTTCTATTTCTTTTAACAGTGTTTAATAGTTTTCTTCGTATAGTTCCTTTACCTCTTTCATTAGGTTTATTCTCAAGTATTTGATTTTTTTTGTTCCAATAATAAAAGGGATGTTTTTCTTGATTTCTTCTTCTTCAGATTCATTGTTAGACAATGTGAAGTTTTATTTTTTTATTTTTTAAAAAAGATATATTTATGCATGCATACAAGAACCGGGGCACAGGCCAGAGGCACGGGAAGGTGAAAGGATTCACCAGAGACAGAGAGGGGAGCAGAACGGGCAGACTGACTGAAATACACTGCTGAGGGTAGCAGCGAGCAAGACAGGAGAAGTCTGCTGCACCATGTGGAAGTTTTGCTGGCTGACCGGGACCAAACCCGCCCTGCAAAGGCTGCCTTAATCTTCACAGTGCGGTACTCAACTGCCTGTGCCACCAGGGTAGGCCCACGTGAAGTTTTAAAGGAGAAATAAGAGGAGCAGGATTTGGAGCTGCTTTTGAGGTACATGAAAGTAGCTGACTCTGAAATAAAGCTTTTGCTGTTAGCAGAGAGGCTGTCAATAATAATGTTTTCATTGTAAGGATTATTATATGACAAATGCTGTAACAGTGTAAAATATTAAATGATGTTCAATCAATTCGAGTCTGAAGAGAGTCCTGGCTCCTTCAATAAGTCACTCGGTCTGTGTAAAATTTCTATGATACAAATATATGTAACTAAGTTGTCTAGCAATAGTAAGGTGTTGTGTTGTTTACCTGGAGCTGAATTGCTATGTTGAAGTTAACACAAGGGATTTGCTGAATCACTAAGATGGGGAAAAAAAAAAAAAGAACAAAATGATTGAGAGTAATGATGAATGTCTTTCGAGAAACCCTGGGTTCCTTGCTTAAAAATGAGCAAGAAGGAGCTAAGTGACTAGGAATGAGAGGGCCCAAGAACTGGTGGTCTTGGTGGCATTAGAAAAAGGTGGGTGAGGATTAGAAGAATAAGGAAAAAGGGATGCTATGGTAAGAGGGGAAATTTTGGAGAAGCCAATCTATGCAGGGAAAAAATAAGATTCTGGTAAGTTGTTAAAGTGGAATATAGTTTAAGGTCTTTGTAACTGTTTTCAGTTACAACCTTTTGGTTGAGGAACTATAAAGCAAGGGACATGATTTGTGTGCCATAAACAAATTTCTAAATCTAAGCATCAGAAACAAGAGGTTGCTTTTTCTTATTTTTAAAATGGCTTGTCTCTGCTATTGCATTAACGTACCTATCCTCTGACTTATAGTCATTATCAACTGGATGAAAATGCTTTGCATTGTCAAGTTTTTCCCTTGAAAAGGTAACACTGAGTACAGAATAATATAGTCTAAATAAACAATAATGATATTAATAATTTATAATAATGGCATTACATAGTTTTCAAAATTTTTTATATAAATCATATAAATTATTAAAACGTATTATTAGGGGGCCTCCTTGGTGACTTAGAGTGTAATTCTCAGTGATATCACCACTAAGGTCTGAGTTCCATTCCTGGTCAGGGAGCTAACCCACATATGGCGCAGCAGACCTCTCTTGTCTCACTCACTGCTCCCCTTAGCATTATATTTCAGTGGATCTGCCTGGTCTGCTCCCTACTCTGTTTCTGCTGAATTTCTCACCCCCTTCACCTCTGGTATACAAACCACTTCTTGTACGCAAAAATTAAAAATAAAATTTAAAGCATTTTATTAGGTAGTCTGGAAAGACATTATCATCAAATTTCAATAGGTAAGGAAGATGAGAAGGCTAACTTAAGGTAGCAAATAATTAGGTAACAGAAGCAACACTAGATTCTAGAGTCCTCTCTTTTATTTTTAATAGTACAGATATTTTATAAATAGTTGAAGATATTGAAGAGTCACTTTACAATGTATTTAATGTTGCTGTACTTTGTTTTTTTACAATTGACATTTTGACTTATCATGAATTTCCCCGTTAGTGTTCACTGGGAAATTTGGTTGTTCAAAATCATCAAACAGATGTTGATTACATTTAAAATTAGAAAGACTAAGACCATTAGTTCCCAGTGTTATATGGCTTATGTTTATTGGATACAAAACGTTACCTATTAGAATTTATAGGATTCTTAGTTCTCATCATTTTAGATTTTGGTAAGAATAACAAAATATTGGTAGGAATAACATAATGTATACTTGACATATGGGGGTGCATGTCTCCACATGTGTGAATTCACATAATAGATGAAACATTAATTGCACGTACAAAATGCAAATATAGAGAGCCACTTCTAAAATTTTCTTTCTTCATTCAGTGTTTCAATCCTAATTTTATATGAGACTCTTCACTGAATACGTGTAAAAGAAAGTTTTGATGTAAGTGTGCAAGTCTCAGGAGTGAGTCCCAAAGGGAAAACAGTCAAAATACCTGTACTCTCCTTTCCTCCCTTTCTCTCAATGTGCTTTCTTGTCATTTCCAAGCTTTATTTCCTGTGGAACATATCCCAGATGGACAAAATGTAAGGGAATGAAAAAAATCTCTATTCTGAAGCTAGAGTTTCGGTGCTCCCACTTTTAGCCTTTTCCTATAAGTGGTATATAGCTTTATAGCAATTATACTCAATTTTCTCACATATAGAATGGATGGGGGAAATAAGAAAACATATACATGAAAGCACTTTGTAAATATAAAGTAATTTTCAAATAATGTGTTTAATGAGGTAAAAAGCACATGAACTATAAAGTGAGTTCTTCCTTAACCCTGATTTCCTTGCCATGTTACCCTTAACAAATTACCTAATTTCTCTGAATCTTAGCTGTTAGTCTACAAAATGTAGATCATGCATTATGTTATGTGTATTTTTAATAAACTTGAGCTCAAAAAGCCAACTGGATATAACATCTATATTTTCATTTATAAAATGTAAAATTTAACCTAGAATACAAGGAACAAGCACAGTGTCCATGTTGTACCATAGATTAAAATACATTTTGTTTTTATCAAATTTTGCTGAAATGACATGGCTACTCATTTTTTTAAAATGTGCAATACTCTGCAAATAAGTGTTTAATTCCTAACTAAATAGGCACGCAGAATAGAGTGCCCTTTCTATCACATTTCTATGTAGCTGGTACCTTTTGTCTCTAATTTCAAGTCATTTAAAAAAAAAAGAAGTGCATATTTCCTCTTGGTAAACATCTGAAAAAAACTTTTAGAATTGGGTGCAAAGAAGTACAGAAGTCAGAACATATTCAGGCTTCGAACCAATGCTTGAATCTGGAGGAAAGATATGATATGACATATAATCAGATATGATTGAGAGCGATAACTCAGTTATCAAGATTGGTTTGCATGGCTCTTCAAAGGGCAGGAAAATCACCATTTCCCAGATTCCAAATAATTTTCCCATGCAACAGTGGTGTTAACAATGTTCTAATTTCATTGTAGTGGTGTCAACAACTACTTAATGTGTGAGATCTCCCTTCTTCCACATCATTCTGCACATGGCTATCAGAGTGATTTTATCAAATATGCCCCATTTGAAATTCTTCAATGACTGCATTGCCCTAAGGATAAAATTTGTATGTCTAATTAGGACCCTGTCTTCCTCTCTATTTTCACCTTCTCTTCGGATCCTACTAATGTTCCTCCAATGCTAATAACATACCAGCAACTTGGTCACAGATTTGTTCCCCCACATCTGCCTCCCTATGACCCCTCCTTCCTCATCCTTCAAAATTTCTACAAGTGCATCCTTGAACTCTCTCTTGAAGTAAATTTAATTGCTCTATATTTCCATAACATCCTGTGCTATCTTGATCATTCAGTTTACTTTCTGATATCATATTTATTAGTTATTTCATTTAAGTGAAAATAAATATGTTCAGCACAGAAACATTATCCTTTTATAGATCTTTAATGTCAAACACAGTGTAGAAAACACAGTAGGTTCTGAGTAAGCATTTGATGAATGAAAGAATAAGGGCAATAGGCCTCAGCCAAATCCAGACAGGTTCTTTGGAGGGACTGATACTGACCAGTTTGAGTTTACCAAATCCAGAGTTAATTTTTGGGAGTTTAGAAAGCGAATGCAACATTTTCTTTGTAGAGAGGATTTTGGAAAACGTCAGAAGAAAGTCAGTGAAAATCCTCATTTTACCCCTATGTATAAGTATAGAAAGAGTCTTGAAAATTAGTCAAGGTTAAATACTTGTAGGAGAAAGAAATGACTCTGGAAAGATGTTCTGCCAGTCTTCCTTTTCAGCAAAACATATTAGTTTTCCTATTTCTTTTTTCTCCCTGAGGCACTGGCTAGCCCACCCCTGAGATTAAACCAAATACCAGGTGGCCTTGATGAAGCCCGTGAGGAGATAAGCACAGCTTTTCAGGAACAGATGATTCATTTTCTCAAACTTCACCCATTTATACACTGAGGATAATAGTATAGCCTGCCTTATAGAGATGTTGGGAGGATTAAGGAGCTCAGAGAGATAATAAACATAAAAGAGCATTGAGCAGCTGCTTCAGGATTCAGTCTGAGAAGCAAATACTCTGTAAATGCTCCTTCTCATTTACCCTTCCCTTATCTCCAGACCAAGTTCTGAATGCACATCCTCCAAAGGGCAGATGGAAAAAGTGGGGTGCAAGCTCTGGGACTTTATTTTCAAGCCATCCCACAATATCTTAGTCAATTTTATAGGTTATTCCAGTTAATGACATTTCCAGAGCCCCAATTGTACTAGACCCACAGACTTGCCAACCAGATAAGGAGCCACAGATGCTCCTGTAAAGAAACATTTGTTGGACCAAGGAGGCCATGATAACCCCCAAGGCAAAGGATAGGAAAACTGCCACACTTTTGATGATCTGAGTTGGGATTATCCATGTTGTGGATTTCAGGGGCACGTTTTAGAAATCAAAGTGCTGGCTCAAAATAAATGCTGAAAAATAACTTTTGAATCCATTTAAATAAAATTGAACTGAAATCTTTTATTTTTCATCAAATAGCTACATATTTTGGAGTCTCTTTTTCCACACTGTATGCAGATTTGTGTTTGCAGACTATTAATGTCCGTACTGTTGTATTGTGGTAATCAATGATAGAAAACAATGGAATTTTATCTAAGAGCAACTACAACAAAGAAAAAATATGGATTAAAGGTGTGAAAAGTACTTTGAGGAAGCTGAAGTTTAATAATCCACTAACTGAGAGAAGGTTCTATAAAGATAAGACTCATGAAGTATTTTTATTTTTTTGTTTCCTACAGATTTAATTTCATCAGTGATAAACAGATAACAGATAAGCACCAGAATAAATGGTCAACATCAGTAGACATTAGGGAATTACAAACTAAAACTGCATTGTGATACCATTACACAGCTAGTAGAGAGAATAGCTAAAGTCAAGAAGACTAACCATACCAAATATTAGTGAGGGTGCTGGAACTATTGAATGTACATACCCTATTGGTGAGGATGTAAAATGGTACAATCACTTTGGAAAAAGCTTGGCAGGTTTTTTTTTTAATTTTTAATAGGAAATTTATCATTTTTTTAATTTTATTTTTATATTCTCCATACAATTGCAACCCCCTTATTTTGACCCCAATCCCTCCTTTCTCCATCCCCCACCCCCTATAGAGTATCTCTGGTTCATAGTTGTTTGTTGATTTTGATTTTTTCTTTCTTATAGTTATTCTTTTTCCTGGTCCCTTACTTAAGTTTTCTAGATTCCTGCTATGAGTGAGACCATCCGGTATTTTTCTTTTTCTTTCTGGCTTATTTCGCTGAGCATGATCCCTTCCAGCTCCATCCATGTTGCTGCAAATTGCATGTGTTTATCTTTTTTGAATGCTGATGAATATTCCATGGTGTGAGATATTTTTATCTAGGTATAAGGCTAACTGGTAGAACATGAATTCCCATGATCTCAGGAAATTATAAAATTAATTAGAATTATAGAATTAATTAATTTAAAAAGTTCCTGACTTTATGGTAAAGATTTGATTTTTTTGTCTTTGATTTTATACTAGACTACAGTAATTTAGTCATTCATCCTTTCTAGAAATAAAAACAGAGAATAACTAATGATACAACTATGAGACTCATGACTTACACTTTCACTAGGAGAGCTTTCACTCTTTTGTAATCAAAAAGCTGTTAGTCCAATACATCTGATCATGTAGGAAGATGAGACATAAACCTTACACAACTGTTATATTTTAATTATTTGGATGCAAATTATGAAAAATTTACAATATTTTATACCCTTGAGGAACACATTTGTACCTTGCTTAAACATATTCTCAATAAGTTCTTATTCACCAGAACTGATAGTCTGGAGGTCAGTGAGACAACTCACTTCATTCACGGAATTAACTTCAAATATTCAGTGCCTTTTCAAATACTGGAAAACTTAATTGTTAATTTGGTTCCATTGATTTTCCTACTTGTAGTCTGATTTGTTTCGTTCAGGATTCTACAATTCTTGCTTAGAAATATTTAATTGTGGGGCCTCCCCTGGTGGCGCAGCGGTTGAGCGCTGGGCTGTTGAGGCTGCCCACAGCCTCTGCAGCGCCGGTTCGGCGAGGGTCCCACAAAAAAAAAAAAAAAAAAAAGAAAGAAATATTTAATTGTATCTTTATTTCACCCACTATCTTGCTTTAAGAGATTTTTTAAAACACATTTTTATACACACATAAAACTTTGTATAATAAATTTTATGCTTATTTCCATTTTTTCCAATATTGAAACACTGAGTCTCTTTACTTTTCAGTTTGTTTCTAGTATACTTATTGGGCCATCCCTAGATAATTTTGTTTTTTGGTTTCAAAGAACTTGCTTTGAAATTCAGAGTTATTTTGCACCCAGCAGGTGGCCCATTTTCAACTATTTTGATATCTTAATTTAAAAACAAAGTGACCCATGCTCTGTATTTTCTACTGACAAATGTATACTTATTTTTTATTACAGTAATTCTATCTTTGATTTACAATTTTTTTTTTTAGTAATTTAGTTTGGTATCTCTCTTCAATTCCATGGTGGGCTAAAGGCTAAATGGATACAATTTTGCAGCAACGTTTCAAATGTGTTTCTATTCAGTATGCTACAGCACCTTTCCATTAAGCAGATATTTCCAATTTTACTCCTTTACTCCAAAGCTCGTTATTTTGTATTCGCCCAAAGTTAACTATATTTGCCATGTATTAGCACAGACACTTACGCGTTGTCAGTCTTGATGTAGCCTCACAATATTCTTCTTTGCTTTACTAGTCATTTTGAAATAATCTGCTGACAGAAAGCATCCAAGTATGATGTATCTTATCTAGTGTAGTTTATATATTTTTTGCAAGTGAGATGAAGAGAAATTTGACAGAAGGAAAGGAAATAATGATGGAACTTATTTGATATCTCAGTCCTTTGGCTCTGATGAACACCATTGTTAGACTATGCTTCATGATAAAATTGCAGTAAAGCATAATGTATGACAGCAACTAATAGTAGTTGTCTACAGAGACCCTCCCAATAAACATGTGATTAATATCTCACTGCCTCAGAACTACATGGAAATTATAATCATAAAATTTAATAAATGGGCTCAAAGAGTTTTATATGAATTTAAAATATACTGATAGGAAATCATGTAGGAAATTATTTAATAAAATAATTGATTGAATCAAAAAGATGACTGAGATTCTAAATAATATTGAAAAAAAGGATTTAATGGAGTTTGCATGGCAGTTACAATTTTATTGAGATTAATTTATGAATACAATATTAGAAGTCTATATAAGGTATATTACACTTGTGGGGATCTATTGTTACTATAGACTAATATAGTTAGGGATTCTAGAAAGTCCACATTCTCCCATGCCAATAATTCTTCCTAGAGGAATTGCCCCCACAACTAACATCAGCAAAATAAGAATCAAGTAACTTGTCAAGGTCTCATACATATGTAAAGACATATATTGAAATTGGATTGGATGGTGTTTCTTAAATCTAAAGATTTGAGTGGAGACTTATAGTAAAATTATCTTATATCCATATTATGAATCTTGAAACCAATGACTAGAAGTCGAAAGGAAGTAAAAGGGAAGAAAACAAAGGCATGACTTTATGTTTAATAACTCATTCCAGCCTGTAGAGTGGAAGACAAAGAAATTTTCTGCATGGCCCCCAGGAGTTTGGTCCTCCTGAGCTCCACCAATAGCACAGAAGAAGGAACAGAGGAATTTCAAAAAAGGTAGAAAATAATTCATCAAGCATATTTGTGTGTGTTTAAGGCATTGTGATCCCAAGTGGTCCAATGAATGTCCTGAAAAATCAGAACAATTAAACACATTTTATCTCCTAGAAGAGCATTTAGCAGTAGCAACTTTCTGGTATGAGGTTTGTGGTAGAACATTACCTAGTAGATTGACATATAAAAAGTAACATCTTACCCCAGTTTTAGGGAGGGACAGGTAAGGAATTCAAAAGGATGATACATGAATTATTTTGAAAGATAGATAGGAGTTAAACAGATGATAAAAATGGGTAGGGATTTCAAAGCAAAGAGACAGATGTAGAAAACTATACAGCCTCTAATTATCGAACTATAGATAGTTTTATTTGCTTAAATCATATCATATAGTGGAGTGATGTTATGTTCATTGTCTCCTGGGTTGTTTAGAGAGTATAATCTCATACTTATTTCAGGACCCTCATGAAAAGACCATATGCAGCTCCTACACCAAAAATTCTTTGGATATTCTTAACCAATACTTTTATTCTATTTTTGTAAATCATGCATTTTCTTTCATCCTGGGTAGAATTTTGTAAAAGTTATTTAAATTTTTCTTAGTTCACATATACATCAGTATGGAAAATATAATACCTACTTCACAGGTTTACTGGAGAACATATGAGGTAATGTCTATTAAAATAAAGTGCTCTGTAACTTGGAAATGAAATGCAGAAGTTAATATTAAGCTGATGAGATTTCTGTCAAGTCTTACATTTTGTGTCAAGGCATCAAAAAATTAAACACACTCAAAATGTAATATTCAATAAACACAAATAATTTGTCTCTCTCACTATGCATGAATATTTCTTATATAACTCAACTCAGTAAAAATGATTATACTTAAGAAAAATCTTAAAGTGCAGATGACAAATATATGGTATATTTGACCTAACTCCTCACTTATGCTTCCAAAGCAGACACCATTAATTGATAACAATACTTTTTCTACTATGCCCAAACAGAACCTCAAAATTCTTCTCAATTTACAAGTAGCCAAAACTAATCTGTAAGACTTGACTATTGAAATCCTTTATTATTTCACTTACCAGATGAAATTTTGATTTTATTAAAGTCAGAAACAGACAGTCTTCTTCCTTACAAGTCAAAAGTCCAAAGATCACTGCAAAACATTCAAAAGGTAAAAGTTGTGTCTTTGAACATTTTTAGCTATGAGAATGTGAGATGTGTGAATTGTGAAATGAATTTTCTTAATGCAATAAGTATACTCAAATGTAGTGTGTTATTTTTGCTCTCAGATTATTGATTGCTTAATTTCTTTCAACATTCAACATGGTATTGTATCAGTTGTATTAGTTGTAAACTGATATTATGAAATGACTAGTTTTGTGTCAAATAATAAATACATATTCAAGTAAAAAATCCTTCAGCAGATCAGAACAATTTTGTGAATATAGTCTAGAATACTGACAGATGCATTAAAATGCCATAACCATGTACATACATAGCTACCAAGTCATTGTCAAAATCTGTTTTCATGCATCATTTTGATCCTGCTTAATGTAGGATATGCTGAAAAGCTATTATTTGATTTTTTCAAAAGTACCCAGTAAATAACCTTTGGCCCAATTGCACTTTTCCTTAAGATGAAAAACTAAGGCCTCAAAGATTTTGAGTGGTTTTCTTCTGCATGTATAGCAAAACATCCTCAAAATTCTTCTTTTAAACTGGCAAGTACTTGATAACTAACATATTAAGCATGGGTCAGTCACACATAGTGTGGAGAGAAAAGCTTTTAGCTTTATGCAATGGTCTTCCTTGTAGGCAACAGAGATAATGAGGAGGATAAAATGGAATTTTTCTATTCTGACTTGGAGTCCACCTTCCCAGAGGACCATCACAAATATATCCAGTGAGTAGACTGCAGTGTTAGTGGTTTTGAGTGATAGAGACAACAGATAAAAGTCCCTCAAGCTTTCAGTCCCATTAAGGCCTGATCTCCTGGAAATTTCCACTTTTCACAATGGAAGAACATCCCTCTGTACTCTGTCTCCCAAGTCAGGAGGCAGAATTAAGGTACCAATGTGTAAAGAAAATTGATTGTATCAAGATATACATAGAAATAAAATTCTACTTTCTGTCATCTGTGTGTCCTTGTACTTTGATACCAAGCAGCTGTATTTGCATGGGTTCTGTCTGTGATTTCAACTAGTATGTGACATAACACTGGGCTGAGATGAATTTCGTAATGAAGGGCACATTTTAGATATTGTTTCATCTGTGACCCAATAAATGGATACACTTGCTCCAGTGACCTAGTTTTTCTTTTCTTTTCTTTTTTTTAACTCAGCCGGCAAGATGCCAGTTTTTCCTTGACCAGATGGAGGAAATAGAGATTTGATTACTGAATACAGAGACATCCAGGAGGGACATGTCTGATCACATATCAGATCTGAAAAAAAAAAAAAAAAAAAACCTGATAGAAATGGAAGAGAAAAATACTCTTATTTCAACCTTCGTCAAGGATTCATCAATTCTCTCAATTTTATAGCAAGTATACTGATATATTATAACTAACATATAACCATTTATCTCTTTAAAATAAGAATGAGCTGCTGTGGATCTGTAAGAAAATTTATAGGAAACTATCGCATGACTTATGAGAGATGAATTTCACCAGTTATCTCTGCATAGTAACACAAGGGAAAGCACTAAAGACTTAAATGCTTGAGCATTGGAGTTGCAAAGGCAGACTTGATCAAGTCTCATTTCTTCCATTTACTAGTTATATATTATCACATTCTTCACCTAGTAAAAGTTGTTAAAAACAGAACCTAGGGGGCCTCCCTTGGTGGCACAGCAGTTTATCACTGGGCTGCAGGGCTGCCCAGCTGCACGGGCTGCCCGCATCTTCTGCAATGCCGGCTTGATCCTCGATCCTGGATCCTCGATCCTGGATCCTCGATCCCTGGCTGCCTGCCAGGGTCCCACATGGTGCGACAGACCTCCCCTGCCATGCCCACTGCTCCGCTCAGCGGTGTATTTTGTCAGTCTGCTTGTTCTTTTCCCCGCTTTGGCTCTGGTGAATTCTCTCACCCTCCCGTGCTTCTGACTATACCCAGTGCTTGTATAAATAAATAAATAAATCTTAAAAAAGAAGAAAAAAAAAAACCCATCTCACAGGGTTTTACAGGAAAGACATTTAGGTACTGCTTACAAGTAATGTTGTAGGCTTATACATGCATTTTCCTGAAAATATCTTATATAAAATGTAAGTTATGTTGCCTAGCACTCGCCTATCTTTTAATTATTCAATCTAATACACACAAACACACAGTGTCTATTATGATCCACTCATTGTGTTACATGCAGGGATGTAAAGCAGGGGGATTTCTAACATCATTGAATATCTGAATCACTTATCTTGACCTAATGACATTTACAATACCAACATCTTGACTTCCATTGGTAAAGTATATAACCATTGACACAGACATTGACACCATCACAGTTATATAACCGGGGCTTCTCAAAATACAGCTAATAAATTGTCAAGTGTTCAAGGATAAAACAAGTTATTATGTGTCGGTTTCTTGAGGTTGTTGCTCCAAAAGAAGTCACTGTCCAGAGCAATGGAAATGGTTGGGAATCCCTTCCCTTCTCTACAACCCGCAGGTCAACAGCCATCTAGTTTAACTCAAGCTGGCTTTCCAATTGAGCGTGAAAAAAAAAAAAATTTCTATTGTGCTCAAGAAGAAAGAGCGGGGCTGAATCATGGAAAATGTAGATGACATAGTTACCTTCATTCATACAGAACGTGTATCTCAATTTTCTGTAGATGCAATCATGGGCAAAGTATCCTGTGATCGAAATAGGAATATAAGGGGCATTAAAAAGAGGGGGAGATGAGCCATGCACCAGGGGCCTGTTGGAATTATAAAGCAATTACAAAAAATGAGAAAGTTCTCTTTGGGTAATCCAAGTGCTATCTTTCAAATGGAAAATGCATTCACATGTCAATGAGCTGCCTACTCTTTGCAAATCACAAAACAGAAGTTCCATACTTCACCACTGAAGTATTATGAATCTTTTCTTTTACATTTCCATAAAAGAAATCTGATGTCCTGAACAGGGCACTGACCAACAGATTAAAACCACTTACAATGAGTGTCCTTTCATTTTCTTGGCAGGCCACAAGCTGAGCCAGCAGTCATCTATCTTTTCCTTTTCCCAGACACTGGTTAACAAATATTACCTGGTGATAAAACTGTCCAATTTTCTTATAACAAAAATTACAAACATTAAAAAAAATGCTGAGCTTGGATAAGATATCTTATCTGCATTAAATATTTCAGACACATTGTAGAGCTTTGTGCACTTGGCAAAACGTTTAAAATAAATACCCAACTGCCAAATACCTTGTTCTTTCTAATTTATTTGAGGGATATTAAATATGTTACAATTAATTTCATGTGCTGTATTAAGACATTCCATTTATATACTCAAAACTACAGGGGTCTCCATAACAGCTCTAAGTAATTCCATTTTGCAGTACAAGGGACATTGTTAATGTTCAAAGATTAGAAAATGCACCCTCTTTGATCTTTGCTCTTTATTGAAAGACAGCATTCAGATACCAGGAATGTATTTTTCTTCAAATAGTTGATTTCTCCTAGAGGAAGATATGATTAAATAGAATACTCCAGATTTAATAAGGCAACAAAAGAACTGGCAATTTCTTTTCAGCTATCTTCATCCTAGCATCTCAAAGCTGTTTGCTTTGGGATTTAGAAATTGAGAGAGAACAAGTTGCTGACCCTGGAATTGAACAGCCACATTAGTTATTTTGGTTATGCCAGTATTGAAATGGAACATGTGCCAGAGGCAGGCACACTTGCAGAGTGGGCATTTTGTACAGTTTATTTTAATTGATGGCTCAGCATGTAGAGTGGGCATCTGTACAAGTGCTTAAAAATGAAAGATACTATTGGATTCTTGCAAGTAATGAAGCCAGAGATTTAGAAAGGAAAATGGCTTTCTCTGATACTTCCAGCTTGTTTCCTACTGTCTCTGATTGTTTGTAACTCTTCTATGTAACACTTGATTCATTTAATCATTCATTCAGCAGGAATCTATTAAAAGTCAGCTGCTGCCAGGTATAAGGGTAGGCACTAGTTTTGCTTATTCACAACCTCTTTAAATTGAAATGACAGTTCATTGATAAGACTTCATTGCTAGATATTTAAAGACCTAAGTGAAAGTCTCAAATCTATTCCATTATCCCTTTGAAATAGCATTTGATAATTTTAACATACAATGCTACTTTTGCTTGTGAAAAGAGCTTGTGGGCAAGCTCTGTTACACAAACTCTGTCACATACCTGGCCCATTACAGTAGCTCTACCTCCCAGTTTATCCTCCACATGATAGAGTCATTCTAGCTCAGAAAATATGCAGTTTCTGATATTCTAGTTTCCTATTGCATTTAGAATGAGCACAAACACCTCTGATGTGGAATGGTTCCAAGTCACGTATATTGTGGCTCCTGGGCTGCCATATTACTTTATCTCAGGTTCAATACCTTCCAAGTACACATTCTCTTTCTCCCTCAGTTACTCCTATATGCCATAGTTATCCCAAATATCATTTGGGTTAATATTATATATTAATAAATAAGATATACATGTTGTTATAATATTAATACATAAGATACATATAATATTCCCTCTGCATTGAATTCCTATCAGCATCAAACCTTCTAAGCTTGTGTACTAGGTCTGCTAAAGTTCAGTAAACAACATTTTTATAATTTGTGTTCTATTCATCCCCAAGTAACTCAGAATCTGTGTATGCTCTTAACATCTGTGGATATACGCTGTGTCCAAATTCCTTTACCCTGAACTTGGCCTCATGGTTTGAGGCTGAGAAGAGCATGACAGCATTGTCAGAGGCTGGCCAGTAATGTGAGTCAGCTATGATTGGGATTTTATGCAATACAAAAAGCCTGCCACAACTTTAATAAAATGTCAATCTAGAACTTTGGGCTTCGGAATGGAAATACATTTTTTTAAGAAATTTATTAATTTATTTTAACAAATATTTAAAATTCTTCCTTAAGTAAGGAAGATTAGAAAATCTGTAGTAATGACCGGACTTGTTTTTAGATGTTTTGTTTCAGCAGTATTTATTTTCTTTTTTGATTACTCTTTATTGGTGATATCTACTGACAAAAGTGGGGGGCAAACAATGAATAATATTTGGTCACTACCTTAACTTTCAACAAGTCCTTATTGCAGACCACCTGTGCTGGGAGTGCCCTCCTGGATTCTAAGACTATAGCACTGAGCTAAATAGGAATGTCACTCTCATGGAATCAGAATCTAGTTCAAGAGACATGCACTGAATATTAATCATGCCAACTTGTAATTACACCCTGTGGGAAATGTTGTGAAGGGAAATCTATGGTGGCACATAAATACACAGGAAGTCCTGGAGAGGACCTTAGAGGGCACAGAAGTATAGTTCAGCTTCCTTCTGCCACCCCTCAGGCAGGGGATATTGGTATCAGAAGAAGTAATAAGAATGAACAGGTGAAGTGGGTGGGGATGGTCGCAATTCATTCAGAAGAAGGGAACAGCAGAAGTGAGGTCTGGTATTACTTAGATTCCAAGGAGTAGTTTTTCCTGTATTTTTATTTACTTTGAGTAAAATTGCTCAGTCTTCCTGTTTCTAATAGTCTCATCATCTCTAAACTGCCTCCTTCAGGTTGCAGTCTTAGGCTAAAGCCATGAGGACAGCATTGGGCCATCCATTGCTGTAGGTGGATTAGTGGGCACTGTACCTAATAAAATTCAAGATGCTACAGGAATGGCTTTGAAGATCTCCTTTATCCCCCAAAAATTCCTTTATCAACAATTCATTTATTCTTCTGTTTCAGGCACTTTTCCCCAAAGAAATGTGAAGACCTCAAAGAGTAATAAACCCATTAGACCATAATGAATTATATGTTAGATGATAACTCATGAAACTACTTAGAAAGAAACATATTAAATCAGAGAAATTCATCCTGATGGAGGATGGATAGGCGGTCTTTAATAGATGCTTAAACTTTGGATTCTGTCCATTTATTCATTTAAGAAGTATTTATAGATCACCTACAATGCTCCACACATTGTTTTTGCCACTTGGGATACATAAATGAGCAAAAACAGCTGTATCAGTAGCACACGTAACACATATAACCACAGAATCAGAGCACCATATAGTAATAAACAAGTTTTCAGAGTTCAACTAGTGTGGAATAGCTTGGCTGATCATACCTGGGTCACTCACATGTCTGCTGTCAGGAGTGGGTTCAATTGGGATTTTTGTTTTTCTTGGTAGGGCTTTCTCACATATCTGAGGGTCAATTGGCTCAAAATGACCTTAGATGGCTTTTGCTGGTACAGCTGGGGAAAGAGCTATGTTATACATGCCTCATTACTTCTTTAACCTGCTAGCCTAGGCATGTGTTCATGGCCATGTCAAAAAAGCAAGAGTGAACAAATTCAATCATTTACATGTTTTTCAAGCCTCTATTTGTACTATATTTTCTAACATCCTATTGGCTAAAATAAATCTCATGGCTAAGGCCAGAAACAGTCAGTGAACACTATGAATCTATGTCAAAAGGTATATGTATATAGAATATATTATGGGCCCCAATGCCCCTTCTGGCCTGCAGTCCGAGCCCAGAGGGGGAGTGGGAACCCACTGCAGGGGCAGACCGGGTGCGCAGGGAGTGCATCCCGTATCAGCATTTTAGAACAGGGACATTTCTTCAGTAAAGACTGCCTGAAACCAGCAGAAGGCTCCCGGAGGAGCCAGAAGTGAGCTGGGAAGTTTGCCCATGCAAGGCCCCTTCTGGCCTGCAGTCCGAGCCCAGAGAGGGAGCAGGAACCCACTGCCAGAGCAGACCAGGTGCACAGGGGAGTGTGTCCCCACATCGGCATTTTAAAACAGAGAACTTTCTTCAGTAAAGACTGCTTGAAACCAACAGATGGCTCCCGGAGGAGCCAGAGGGGAGTGGAGAAGTTCACCCAAGATGCCGGCCAGTCCCAGCAACACAGTGTCCCAATGCATACGGCAAATTAGAAAACAGACAGTAGGGAGTAGAAGAACCACATGCAACCTAGCAACTCCTCAGGAAAAAAGACACCACAAAAAGAAAACCACCCACAAGATTGCAAAGACAGTAACTTGGAAGAACTTCTGAGGCTTCCAGAAAGAGAATTTAAAATTGCCATTATTAAAAAAAAGGACAGAAGTTATAAAGGAAAACAATGATAAGGGAAAAATAATCAGCGATCAGAAGAATGAAATTGAGTCCTTAAAGAGGGAAGTAAAAGAAATGCAGCAGATCAAAGAATTAATGGAGGCACTAAAGAACTCTGGGAAAAGCAATGAAAGCAGAATAGATGAAATGGAAGAATAAATAAGTACTCTTGAAGACACAGAAATAAAAAGAACCAAAACAGAAAAGGAAAGAGAAGTAAGAAGGAAAAAGACCAAAGAAAGATTTTGGGAACTATCTGACTCCATGAGGAAAGGAAATATAAGAGTTATAGGAATACCAGAAGGAGAGGAGAGAGACGTAGGAACAGAGAAAATATTCAAGGAGATAATTGAAGAGAATTTCCCAAATGTGAAGAAGGAGCTGAAAATTGATATACAAGAAGCAAGAAGAACAACAAACTTCCACGACGAAAGGAAAAATACAGCAAGACACATAATAGTAAAGCTCCCAAGAATCCAGGACAAGGAAAAAATAATGAAGCTACAAGAGGGAAGAAACAGATAACATTCAAAGGAAAACCAAACAGGCTGACATCAGACTTCTCCAAAGAAACACTACAGACAAGGAAAGAATGGAGGGACATAGTCAACAGACTCCAAGAAAACAGATGCCAACCAAGAATACTCTATCCCGCAAAGCTCTCCTTCCTCTATGAAGAAAGAATAAGAACCTTCCCAGACAAACAGAAACTCTGGAATTTCATTACGACTAAACCCCCACTCCAAAAAATACTACAAGGAGTCCTAAAGCCAGAACCTCAGAGGGACAAATAACAACGAAAGAAGGCAAAAAAAAAAGTTATTAAAATAATAAATAAGTAAAATCAAAGGAAAGACAAACACAATGGCGAATACAGATGCTAACATATCAATATTAACTCTAAATGTAAGTGGACTAAACTCTTCAATAAAAAGACACAGAGTTGCAGCCTGGATTAAGAAACAAAACCCAAACTTTTGCTGTCTCCAGGAAACACATTTATCTACAAAAGATAAAATTAGACTCAAAGTTAAAGAATGGAAAACAATCCTACAAATGCAAATGGACCAAAAAGAAAGCAGGAACAGCTATACTTATATCAGATAAAACAGATTTCAAACTCAAAAAGATAAAAAGAGACCCCAACGGTCACTACATTATGATCAAGGGGACAATACTAAGCAGAAATAACACTCATTAACATATATTCACCAAATGAAGGAGCACCAAAATATATCAGACAACTATTGTCATCCTGAAAACAGACATCAGAGAAAACACATACGTAGTGGGAGACTTCAACACACCCCTATCAACAATGGATAGATCAACAAGACAAAAAATAAGTAAAGAAACTAAAGCTCTAAAACCCCACCAACTGGGAGAACATTTTTGCACACAACACTAATGATAAAGGACTGATCACAAAAATCTGCAAAGAGCTGATGAGACTCAACAACAACAAAGAAAATAATCCTGTCAAAAAATGGGCAGAAGAGCTAAAAAGAAACTTCTCTGAAGAGGAAATGCAAATGGCCAACAGGCACATGAAAAAATGTTCAACATCACTCATAATCAGGGAAATGCAAATCAAAACTACTATGAGATACCATCTTACACCAGTAAGAATGGCACATATTAAAAAAACTAGCAACAACAAATGTTGGCGAGGATGTGAAGAAAAAGGAACTCTCCTGCACTGTTGGTGGGAGTACAAACTGGTCCAACCACTATGGAGAGCTGTGTGGAGATTTCTGGATCTACTAAACATAGAGCTTCCATATGATCCAGCAATTCCACTCCTAGGTATTTACCCAAAGGACACAGAAACAGCAATTCCAAAGAGCACCTGCACCCCTATGTTTATAGCAGCAATATTCACAATAGCTAAGCTTTGGAAACAACCCAAATGCCCAAAAATAGATGACTGGATCAGGAAGTTTTGGTACATATACACCTTGGAATATTCCTCAGCATTCAAAAAAGATAAACACCTGCAATTTGCAGCAAAATGGATGGCGCTGGAAGGGATCATGCTCAGCGAAATAAGCCAGGAAGAAAAAGAAAAATACCGGATGGTCTCACTCATAGCAGGAATCTAGAAAACTTAAATAAGGGACCAGGAAAATGAATAACTATAAGAAAGTGAAAATCAAAATCAACAAAAAACTATGAACCAGAGACACTCTATGGGGGGGTGGGGGTGGGGAGGGGAGGGATTGGGGTCAAAATAAGGGGGTTGCAATTGTATGGGGAATATAAAAATAAAATTTATTTAAAAAGTAAATAAATACTTATTTGCTATGACAAAAAAAAAGAATATGTTATGGGCTAATTTGTGCCCCCAAATTCAAATTCACATATTGAGTCCTCCAACACCAATTGAGAATGTGATGGCATTTGGAGACTAAGACTTTAATGATGTGATGAAACTAAAATAAGGCCAATAAAGTGGGCCTTAATCCAATCTGAACTGGTATCCTTAAAAGAAAAGTAAATTTGGACACACAAAAAAAGATACCAAGATGTATTTGTCCAGAGAAAAGACCATGTGAGCACATTATGAGAAGACAGCCATCTGCAAGCCAAAGAAAGAGACCCCAAGAGAAAACAAGAAAACTTGCCAACACTTTGATCTGGACGTCTGGTCTCCAGAACTGTGAGAAAATCCATTTTTGTTGTTTAAATCACCCAGTCTATCATATTTTGTTATTAACCATCCTAGCAAAATAGAAGGCGGTGGAATGGAAATTAAAGGCCATATTTTTGAAATATATTGGAACAGATGAAAGTCCATGTCCTCTGAGACTCTAAATTCCAGAGTGGCAAAATAAATATGTAATGAAACAGCAAACTATGGAATATATAAGAAGGTATATTAAAAAAATTATAAAGTTAAGCAGGGTCAGGGAACCAGTAGACTTAATTAGGAAGGTTAACAAGATGGTCAGGGAAAAAATATCATTGAGAAGGCAACAGATGAGTAAGCACTTGAAAAAAGATGGAGAAGTTAATCATGAAGATATATAGAAGAAATATTACGGGCAGAGAAAAGAGGGCAAAGTCTCTGAATAGAGTGCACCTGCAGTGTTGGAGGCACAGCGAGAAGCCAGGGTACTGCTGTGTGCTGTGAGAATAGCAGGGGATGAGTTAGAGGCATGGCACAGACCAGCCTATGTGCAGACTCGTGGGCCAAGTACAGAAATTGGCTGTTGTAAAGTTCTAAAGGATTTCCTCTATACCTGGCTCTTTCTCATTTCTCAGTATTTGTTTGTGTTAGTTGTCCTAGAACTTCCCAGTTTCTGAAAACCAGCCAGTGACATGATTCATGATTTGCCTCTTTCCTCAAGGTTGAGATAACTGAACAATATTCTTCATATTCCTCAGATTCTGCTCTTGATACTGTAGTTTGTTATGTTAATTCATCTTCCCTTTAATTGCCTAATTCTTGGCTTATTTAAGTTGGGAATATTAATATACTGTATGTTTCTTCATTGAATATATTCTAAAAATGCTTGGTAATGTTCAGTCATATTGAAAAATAAAAAAGGATTCAAATCTGCAACTATTGCTCAAGGAGGAGTGTGGAATGGGGTAATAGGTAAACACTTTTGATTGTTGAGTTCCAGGCTGGGGTTCTGAAGAGAGAACTGACTGACTAAAGGAGCTACCAGTGTTATTCTCATAGAAATAAGGAATCCAGTGACCAGAAAGAGACAAAAAAGCCCCACCAATGAATGCCATATAAAAGCAACAAAGAGTTTGTTGTATGAATACCCACAAGATACCCACAAAAAGGCAACTTTAAGATATATTCATTCTGACAGTTTATTATTATTTATTTACATAAGATCAACTATATTTACTAGAAACATTTTCCTATTATAAGGCATTTTCCTACTATAAATCAATTGGTTCATTAGTTTCATTAGTTAAATCATTTTTATTTGAATACTGTTCTATACTGTCATTGTGAGCTAAGATTTTATTTAGTATTTTGTTCATATTCAGAAAGTATAACTAACTTGTTTAAAAAGAGGGGAATTTAGAAATTGAAGAAGAGGTGATTTTTCATTGTACTACATAATTCATCAGGTATTTATTGAGTCCCATGTTTTGGGCACAAGAGATATAGTGATAAAATAGATATATTTGGTTTCTATTCCCATAGCACTTACATTTAACAGGGAAAGCAAATAAATGAGTGAAGATGTATTTCAATACATAAGAAAACCTTGGAAAGTGGCAAGTGCAATGAAAAAATGCTATCGAGCAATGAGATTGAAAGTGACTTTCAGAAATGTTAAGTAGGGTGGTGAGAAACCACCTTTGAAGAAGGACATTGGAGCTGAGACCTGAATAATAAAGAGTTTATCATGTGAAGATCTGAAGGAAGAAAGCGCTGGGAAGCAAGCAGGGTCACAGAAAAGGCCCTGGAGGTGGAAAAGGTTTTGGTGGGAATGAGAAATGGAAAAGACAGCACAGCGAAAGTGGCTAAGAGTAAGAGGAGATAAAGATAGGAAGGTTGGCAGAAACATCATATGACACTGAATGTACCAAGAGGGTTTTTTATGGTTTTTGTTTCACTATAATCAGAAGTCATAAAAGTGTTTAGAAAAAAAGAAAAATGCAAATTGATCTAGAGCACTACAAAAAGGCATAGTAGGAAGTTACTGAAGTAGCCCAATTAAAGAGTTCATACATCTCAACAAAAGAAACAACCTAATCAAAAAATTGGCAAACAACCTATATGGACACTTCTCCAAAAAAGGTATACAGATGACCAACAGGCCCATAACAAATGCTCATCATGACATTTCATTAGGAATATGCAAATCAAAACCACAGCAAGAGATTGGCCCATACCTATGAGAATGGCCCACATAAAAAGTCCACAAACAATAACGTTGGTGAGGCTGCAGAGTAAAAAGAAACCCATGTATCTATTTGTAGGTGTACAAACTCGTACAGACCTTGTGAAAAACAGTGTAGCAGTTTCTCAAACTATTAAAAATAGACATAACATATGATCAGCAATTCCATTCCTAGCTATCTACCCCAAGAAAGCAAAAGCACTAACTTGAATGTATATATGCACACCTGTGTTAATTGTAACCCTATTTACAATAGCCAAGTATAGAAACAACCAAGATGCTCAACAAACGATGAGTAGATTAAGAATATGTGGAATATATGCATAATGGGATACTACTCAGTGATAAAAAAAAAGATGATCTCTTGCCATTTATGACAACACGAATGGAATTGGAGGGGGTTATGCTAAGCGAAATAGGTCAGAAGGAGAAAGACCAATATGGCACTTTTACATTTATGTGGAATATAAAGAAGACAAGTAAAAGTCAATCTAAAACAATGCAATAACAAACCCTGAATGGGGTAATATCATTAAGGTTACCAGTGGGGGAGGAGGAAGGTGGAGAGCAAGTATGAAGGGTACCCAATGGGGACGACTATGGGTGCCTTGGTAGTGATGACACCTACGTGATGAAGAGGTGTAATGGTAAACCTCTGCATCACATACTACCTTGTAAACCAGTTTTACCTCAATTTAAAAAAAAGTTTAAAGCTGTTAATATTTTTGTCTCATTGACCTTCTTTTTGGTAATTTATGTTAAATAAATAATACATAAATTTAAAAAAAAAGAATGACGAAGGCTTGAACTAAGATGGTGGCAGTGGACATAAGAGATGGGATGATTTGGGATATATTTATGAGGAAGTGCTTTAGGACTCTGCTAAATTGTGTATATGTGGTGAAATAATCAATGACCATTATGTTTTTGACCTCACATATAGGTGGATGTTAGGGATGTTTAGTGATTTCAGGAACATAGGACATCCCTATTTACTATATAAATGAGAGATTTGGGAAAGAAGGAAAATCAAACATCCTAATTTGGGCCTATTACATTCTGGATACCTTTGAGACATCTGTGTGAGTTACATTATTTATCATCTCATGGTCTTGGGGGAGAGACGAGGGCTTAACACATATGTTTGTAAGTCATCAAGGGGATGGAAGCTTGGAAATATCTGTCCTACAATGCAGTCACTTGTGCAGCTTGAGAGAACCCCAATTTGAAGACTCTGAAAGTTTCAGATACTGGAAAATTCTAACTTCCTTCAAATCGCCTTTTACTGTCCATTTCCTTTGGTTATTTCAAATTCATTGTAATCCTTAACAGCAACAGCTTCCCCCCTGCAACGGTCCATAAGTAAGTTCTGGAGTGTTTTACATTTTTCCTTTAGCCATCAGAATGTTAATTGCTCTATTACACACAAAAAAAAAATAGCTGTATAACTCGAGAACACATTCTCATGCTCCAAACTATAAATGCTGCTATGTTTGTATCAAGTTCCAATTTTTTTTTAATTTTATTATTACTTCTTTTTTTCCCCAAAGATCTATTTATTTATACAAGAACGTGGGTACAGACCAGAGGCATGGGAGGGTGAGAGAATTCACCAGAGACAGAGCAGGGAGCAGAACAGGCAGATGGACCAAAAAAACTGCTGAGGGGAGCAGTAGGCGAGACAGGAGAGGTCTGCTGCACCATGTGGGTATCTCCCTGGCTGGCCAGGAATCAAACCCATGCTGCAGAAGCTGCCCCACTGGGGAGACCCAATTATTACTTCTTTAAGAACAGGCTCCACTTTGAATTGTATGCCTCCTCAGATCTTTTCATTGTCCTTAAGTGGCAGCTAGAAGAATATTCGGCAACATAAAGAAGGGATTGGTGTCTTTTGCTCTATATAATAAGGCCAAAAACAACAGAAGTAGGAATGGTCAGAATTGTGTAAAACTAGCTCAGTTGATTACCACCATTATTTGAACTTTTTTTTCTTGACCAGCAGGAGTCAAAGTTAGAGTCTAGAACTGCAAGGGCAAACTCCCAAGGCTCTGCCTAGGTGGGAGGACAGTGGTGTAATATAGGGTGTACCCATCTTCAACAGACCTGAGACCAGAAGCTGAATAGAAAAACAGACAAAGAAAGGTTTTGAACTAATCATTTTGCCAAAAGCCTTTTGGTACTATGGGTATTTTCTGGCTTGAAAAATAATATACTTACATATGCAAATAATTACAAGTAATAATTGTTTCATACCTGGTCCTTACTTTCTTTATCTCTTACTCTCAGAGCCACGAAAATGCCCTTAAAATATCATCTAAAAGATCTAAGAAATCAATTTTAGGATAAAGCTAATATCAAAACCTGATAGTTCAGGGCCTCCCCTGCTGGTGCAGTGGTTGAGTGCTGGGTTGTTAAGCTGCCCGCAGCATCTGCAGCACCAGTTCGATCACCGGCCACTAGCGAGGGTCCCACATGGCACGCAGACCTCTCCTGCCGTGCACACTGCTCCCCTCAGCAGTGTATTTCATCAGTCTGTCTGTTCTGTTCCCTGCTCTGGCTCTGGTGAATTCTCTCACCCTCCCATGCTTCTGACTGTACCCAGTGCTTGTATAAATAAAATAAATAAATCTTAAAAAAAAAAACCCTGATAATATAAGGAAAATGTCCATATGAGAAGGAGAATTAGATTAGCCAAAATGAGGCTTGTGTAGGAACAGCTATTCTAAATTAGGAGACAGGGAGATAGCCTGAGACTCTTTTGTCTGACACACCTGGCCTGGTGCCTGGCTATGGGGGTGTGGGTAAGAAATCAGCTTAGTTAGGACCTAGATATGTTCTATGGCTTTCTTAATTCAAGTCACTTTTTCTTTTACCCTTCTCTCTTTCATTCATTGGAACTGCTGCCTGAGAGGACCAAGTTTCCTATTGCAAAGAGAAGAGGTGTCCCAGGAGCCAACATCCTGATGTACAGGAAGCATCAGATTTCTTCCTAAAATTGCATCCTCAAGGACAGAGGACTTCTTCCGAATCATCATTCCATTAGCTCTTTTTCTATTTCTGCAGATTCACAGGAAGAAATGATACAGATATTAAACAAAGAAATAGGGTGGTTTCATTTAGATGTGTAATACAGAGAGACTGAACAAAAGCTGAAGAAAAAAAGACAAAACTTGTAGGTGACCATAGGTCTGAGGCATACAACATGGGCGGGGTAAGAGAGGAGTCAAAACAGGGGAGGGAATAGCACAAGGGACTCTGGTGATGGACCATGGGTTCTATGGTGGTGGGAGAACTATGGTAACTGCTCCTGATGGGAGAAATTGATTATTGTACCAAATTTAATGACCATGTAAGAAAATAAATAATAAAATTTGAAAATAAATAAAAAGGAACAAAAAGACATGAACAAACAAAATAAACACATTTAAAAGTCATGTAGTGTTGGATGGTCTCACTCATAGCAGGAATCTAGAAAACTTAAATAAGGGACCAGGAAAATGAATAACTATAAGAAAGTGAAAATCAAAATCAACAAAAAACTATGAACCAGAGACACTTTTAGGGGGGCGGGGGCGGGAGGGGAGGGATTGGGGTCAGAATGGGGGGCTGCAATTGTATGGGGAATATAACAATAAAATTTATAAAAAAAAAAAAATAAAAAAAAAATAAAATGCTGAAAAAAAAAAAAATAAAAGTCATGTAGATCATGTCATCAGTCCATTCACAGTGAATGTTGTTACTTTTAAGCAGGCCATGTAAATGATGTGAAATTAGAAATGGGCTTTGATACTAAAACCTGGCTTCTGGGTAGTGCACTGGCAGTGTGATGATTAGGAAGAATACATCTGGCAGGAGATTTACTGACATTAGCAGGAAGCTTCTAAACTGAGAGAGAAAAATGCACAGATAAAACTATTAAAATAATTCCTATGGAGGAAGATAATTGTATTATAGAAAAATGCCAGTAAGAAGAAATGCCCAATAAAGCTAAGGCATAAACAGGAGAGAATATTGGCCACAACACAAAGCGCACCAGTCACATCCAACTAATCGCATTTCCTTTCTTTTGACATAAACATAAACGAGCAAATGAGAAACAGTATTTCTTAATTTCAAGACACATTCACACTACATTTTCATAGTTTCCCTTAATGGGTTAGAAATATATTTAGAAAGGGGCCTCCCTGGTGGTGCAGGGGTTAAAGACACAGCACTATCAAGCTATCACCAGCCACTACAACATGAGCTTGATCCCCAGCCAGGGAGCTGACCCACATGCTACAGCAGACCTCTCCTGTCTTGCCCACTGTTCCCCTCAGTAGTGTATTTCAGCAGATCTGCCTGTTCTGCTCCCCACTCTGTCTCTGGTGAATCCTCTCACCCCCCCCCACCTCTGGCCTACACTCCAGTTCTTGTATGTGTAAATAAATATATCTAAAAAATAAGAAATATGTTTAGAAAGAAGGGGAATATGGTATAATAACACAAGTAGGTGGGGTCACAGTTGATTCAATATCAGGAAGTATATTCTTGTAACTCAAAAAGACATCTCTAGTGGCAGCCAGACCTTTCTTCATCTCCATAAAATTTTACTGAGGACTTAGCTGAACTCATAAATCACATCCTATCCAAATTTGTAAGTAACTCAAATTTCAAGATTAACAGCAAATATTAAAGCAATAGAACTAGGATTCAAAATGAGATGACCAGGATAAAAGGAAGACTTAAACCTGTAACAGTGATAAATGATCTGCAGTTAGATTCAGAAAATCTTAAGTTGCTTAAGTGCTTAGTGGGGAGGCCAGACTTCAAGCAGTAGAAAGTTGTGGGAGCGGTCAGGTGACTTCAAGTGCATTTTCAGCTGGTAGCATGATGTGGCTGTGAAAATAAGGTTGCATCTGATCTGCTACTGCACCAATAAAAACATATTGTGCTAATTAACAAATGAAAACAGATTCTATCACACTCTCAACTTGAAAATAATAGCCATACCTGGAGTACTGTATCCAATCTGGGTACCAAATAAAATTTAAGTATGCTGACCAAGATGGTAGGGTTCTGAAAGACATATCGTGGAAGGAACAAACAAGGCAATGAAGAAAGTTTAGTTCAAGAGAAAGGGGAGGTGATCATGGTGAATATGTTTCTGTGCTGTGAGGCTGTAAAAAAAAAAAAAAAAGAGTATCTTATTCCATTTGGTTTCAGAGTACAACAGCAGTAGAATTTTTTTTAAAGGTAGATACAAGGTCACTTTTCTAATGATTTTAACTATCACAGTGATCTAGGTTGGCCCATATAATCATGAGTTTCCCTTCTCTGGTGTATTTGTGCCTATGAAGCTGCATTAAGGGGATCCCCAAACTGCTCGCAAGATTAGATGAGAAGTTCTCAAATGTTTCTTCTATCCCTAAAAGCCCATGACTACTGTATTCCCTGCTCCTAGTGCAGAACTGCCATTATTAGTGAAAATATAACTATGTTCCTATAAGGAAAAGTGTGTGCTCGTGTGCTCATGTGCATGCCCACATCCTAGTGTGAATGTTTGCATTTATGCAAGTGCACACATACACATGCACACACATACACATGCACACACGTGAAGGGGCAGTGCTGCACTTGAGAACACAATGCCCTCATTCCCTTTCCTACTTTGACTTATGGCACCTCCTCTTCATAGCTCTGTGTCTAAAACTACTGCCCTGGGTGCAATTGGAGCCCTTCTTCTCACCTTGTCTGAATGTGTGGGAGAAATTGAACTTAATAACAGGGTGACATGCTGTAACCAGAGAGAAACAAATGGAACCTCAAAGCTGGCAATACTGAATTTAAACATTAAATTAAACCTTGTTGAAATCTCCCCCAATCTCACAAACTCTAAGTTTTTCCAATGTATTTATTTTTGGTTATAATTTTTTTTTTAAAGATTTATTTATTTATTTATTTATACAAGCATGGGTACAGTCAGAAGCCCGGGAGAGTGAGAGAATTCACCAGAGCCAGTGCGGGGAGCAGAGCAGGCAGAAGGACCAAAGTGCACTGCTGAGGGGAGCAGCGGGCGGCAGGAGAGGTCTGTGCACCATGTGGGACCCTCGCAGGCGGCCGGGGATCGAACTGGAGCTACAGAGGGTGCTGGCAGTCTCGCAACCTAGCGCTCAACCGCTGCACCACCGGGGAGGCCCAGGTTATAATATTTTTATAAGAAGCACAAAAGGTATTATTTCAAAACACAAAGCTACCAGAAATAGTCATTCTATGCTCTGAGATGGAGATTCCTAACCATTGCTGCATATGAAGCCAAGCAATTTCATTGTCTTTTAGAAAATAAAGGCTCCCTTTTTTCCCCATAAAGCCACAAAATGTTTTCACAGAAAGCAGCTCAGAAGAAAGAATATTTCCACCATTTCCTTATTTCTGTAGCATTTCCATAAGGTTTTTATCTGATCTGATTTTGTCAGAGGTAAAGATTTTTTTTTTTCATATAGCCACAATTTCAGCCTTCTGAACATTAAGCAGATATAAATTATCTACAAGGCTAAAAAGTCTTTGATTAACAAGCTAGGGAATTGCAGGTATTAAAATTGCCCCCCCCACCCCCCGGAAATGCATATCATTCCATGAATGCATTAGAGATCTACTTTGAATTACAAAGAAAAATTAATTAAAAAGTATATGTTTATAAGTAATGTGTATTCCCCTAAGTGCATTCCAAAAGTGACATATATGCAGAATCTCATCAAAATTAAATTATATTAGCAGCAGATTTTACTTCAGGAAAGAGATAAAAGCAGGTGCTACCTCATGTTTCCTTCTAGAGAACTTCCTAAAAGCTTCCACTGGCCTGAGTGGATTTCTGTACTCAGTACCCACTGGAGAATTCTGTGTGAAGCTGAAACAGGATGAAGGGTGATTTGGTGCCCTTGTGAATGGCTCTGTTCCTGATCTAACTATTTGCTGTACTCTGAATTCGTCCAGCCAAGCCTACATGGGTTCTGCAGAGTTGCTGGCAAGAGAAAGAGTCAGCAAGCTCCATTTACAAGGCGTCATCTACACTGGGAAATCGCAGGCAGCCCTGCCGGTTGTCCATTTCAACACGTCCAACCTCAGACACAGACTGAGTTTCCTTTCTCTGTCTCCTCTGGTCTGTCAGACAGTATGGTCTTAACGTCTCTAGAATATGTGGATCTAAAAGCAATAAAAGTGTTATGACATCCAACACTTGCCTACATTTTGTTTATTCCATAGATATCTCATGTCGCTCGCTTTTTGTGCCTTTTTTTCCTCCCTGTGCTTTTTCCCTTTCAGTTACCATGGAAACAATTTCTCTGGTAGGGGAGGAGCCTAATGGCATCCAGGAGTGTGAAGTAAAGTCAATTTATATCATGGTTTGTGAAATATTGGGCGTTTGTAATGGTTGTTATCACCACATATGGTAAATCAATTTCTCTCTAGAGCAAATTTCTAAATATTGATATGAGTATGGGAGTGATAGAATTATATAGAATCATGCATCTCAGCAACTTGCATGGCAACCTTTAAGATATACTTTTCTATTTTGTTTTGTTTGTACAAAAAGCAAATGAAACACAAAAGAGACAAAATGTACTACTTGTGTATTTTTAGCTATTTTAAATTCTCCAAAGGCAATAACTGGTCTCCAACATAAAGCATATGGTTGTTTTAATTATATAAATGAAGAAGTCCTGTCTGATCACTTACGAAGTTTGTATATATATGTGTGTGTGTGTAAATGTGTAATTTTTTACATATAGTTTATATATAGCAGAGCAACTATGCCATCTTCACTCTCGCTGCTATCATTCTCACTTTAAATCAACTGGTATTTGGACAACCATGTTAATTCAGAAAGTGCAGGCTTTAAAAGTTTGTCAAAATATGTGCACTTCACTCAAGCAAGTAAGGTGATTACATTTTCAGATTTTAAAATAGTCTGATTTGTTCTTCTTGTCTACACCAAAATTTGTTTATTTGGTTTCTCTTGTAGCTTGTTCTGCTTTCTGTTTTTTTCCAAAGAGCCATAAATGATGAGACGACAAAATATTGGATTATTTGTGCTCTTGAAACAGATGCCACCTGAGTTGTGACAGGTATTTTAAGTATAGTCTTCTGCACTCATTTAACACTCTGATTGGAAAATTTTCAGACCTTGAGCATATTCTTGTTCATTTACCACCAAAATGAGTCACCTCTTGGGTGTGAAGAGCTGGGAATCAAATGGGAACACCGAATGCAGGTGCAAGGGGAGACGGGAAGAGAAGGGAGTTAGAAACATCACTGAAAGTTTGGCTGCCTCCAAACAGATGCAGAACAACGAGGGAGGTGGCATATTTTGAATTTTTTTTTTCAAAGAGCACCCTGCTAATTTTAATGAACACAGAAATTTTGGCTTAGCTGACCTTACTGAAAAGCAACCATTCTTAACTGTCTCTGTGTGGTGATCTACTAACAGTTGTTCCCTTGTGTGACATGGCCAGAGGTTGACAGTTCTTTGATTTTTGTGTAATCTCCTTTTTAGATCTGGCAAAGTATTTAATATTTTATGGTCTTTTGAGACAAGTTTCATCAATTTAAAAAGGGAAGAACTTAGAAAGTTAACCTTCCCAAAGATGCTTTGAGATTTTAAGAAAAGGCACACCAAAAACTAGAAATCGGGATTGTACGCAATTCAAGAAGGTGAGGAAGCCTGCAGGGAGGGCATGGAAGAAAGCCCAGGGAAGTTGTCAGACTTATTTTTAAAAATGCCTCTGATTTCAGCAGAAATTCAAACAAATTAGGAGACTGTCCATTGGGTAGCTGTTCTTTGTCTCCTTTGTCCTCTTGTGCCCTGAGTTATGGTGTTTAAAGGAGCAGCACCATTTTTCTTAAGCTTTGTTTGTACCACATGAGTTGGTCTTATAGTTGTTTCTTACCAAATAGTAAATTCAGTGATGGGTTTGCTGTATTGTTGGAAAACAGGACATGCCCAATGAGTGAGCAGGTTCAGAACAGTGCCTGCATATCAAGCAGGCTGGAGAAGGGTCTGACAGCCAGAGGCCCAGGCTCACAGACAGCTGGTGCAGAACTGAGCTGCGGAAACCCCCTTTTCCTCTAGGCTGAACCGGGATGCAATTCCAGGACTCAGTAATCCAACCTCCAGTCTGAGAAGCTTGATCCAATAGAACCGACTTGCAGTGTTTGCATTGTCCTGGTCCCCAGGGAAAGGTGTGCTCAGCAGGAGGGAGGCCCTTCACAACAACTGGAACACAGGGGCCTCTGTACCAGTTGTCAAGCCATCAATTTAGCAATGCATAATTTAAAAACAATGAAATTCAGCCATCAAAAAAGATAAAGGCATGCCATTTACAGCAACATGAATGAAGCTGGAAGGGATAATGCTAAGTGAAATAAGCCAGAAGAAAAAAAAAAAAAAGTATTATTGGATGGTCTCACTAATATGTGGAATAGAGCAAAACCAAACAAAACTTCAGGGAAAAAAAAGAAGACAGGGCCTCCCCGGTGGCGCAGCGGGTCGAGTCCACAGCCTCAGCAGCACCGGTTCTATCCCCTGCCAGCCAGGGAGATTCCCACATGGCACGGCAGTCCTCTCCTGTCTCGCCTGCTTCTCCCTTCATAAATGCTTTCCACCTGTATGCATGTTCTGCTCCCCGCTCTGTTTCTGGTGAATTCTCTCACCCTCCCACGCCTCTGACCTGTACCCCCGTTCTTGTATAAATAAATAAATCTTTAAAAAAAAGAGAAGACAAAGCTTGCAAGCTGTCCATAGATCTGAGACATACAGCCAGAGGGAGGAGGGAGAGGAGTCAAAACAGGGAGGGGAAAAGCACTAGGGACTGTGGTGATGGATCTCAAGTGCTATGGTGGTGGGAGAAATATGGGGACTACACTGGAGGCGAGAACTCAAATACTATCCAAAAATTACCAAAGATGTAAGAAAAATAAATTAATTAAAAAATAAGGACAGTGAGATATGTGATGCATCATCTTCTTCCCCTTCTACCTGGTCTTATGGTTGGAATAAATCACACATGCCCTCTTTTATTTTATTTTATTTAGTTATTTTTTTAAATTTTCTCTAAACCTAAATGTGTGCCTGGAGGAAGGCAGGGGTGTGGCTGGACTATTTATCTGCCCTGGGGGCAAATAATGGCAGGAGGCTGTGGGGCTTTCTCTGTTCCTCTCTCTGGAGAAAACATGGGCCATCAAAGGAACTTCTATGAATCAATGGCATTTGTTCAGCTTTCTCCTGAGTGAGCACTTGTTGACCTTAGCTGATAGGAGAGTACGGATAATGCTCTGTGTTCTCAAGGTTTTATTGTTTTTTCCTTTTGGAAAATCACTTTATTTATATATATATATATATATAATATATATATAATATATATATATTACATCATTGTTCATTTTTGTACAATGTTTGATTTCTCCTCCCAGGTGTGATCCCAGTAGAATTCCTACCACCAAGTCACCCGTGCACCATCATCATAGTCTCTTGTGCTCTCCTTACCCTGTTTTAATCCCTCTCCCTCCCCATCCCCTGCTGAATGTCTCTGATTTATAGTTTCCTGCCAGTATTCTCTTTCTCTCTTTTGTTCCCTGATCCCTTATTTGCTTCCCTTATATTCCTCCTGTAAGTTAAAGGGTTTTGTATTTTTCTTTTTCCTTCAGACTTATTTCACTGAACATAATGCCTTCCAGCTCTATCCATGTTGCTGTGAATAACATGAGTTTATCTTTTTTGATTGCTGAATAGTATTCCATTATGTACATATACCACATCTTCAGGAGGCCACAGCACTACCGTGAAGGGGATCAGGGTGTCTTTTTAGAATATTTATATGGATCCATTCCTTGAGACTGATGAAAGAGAAAAATGTAGGTTTTTGCTTTTTAACAGAAACTTTAAGTTGTTTTTTTTTTTTAACAATATGCCAGCTCATCAATGGAGCATTTGAGATCCTTTACCTCCCCATAACAAGGGGTACAGGAATGGCCACATTGAGGCGATAGAGGAAGAGCATGTGTGCTCCAGGAAATCAGTGAGACTGAAGTCCAAGAAGGAGTTTAAGTGGCAGGTATATAGAAATGTCTTGAAATGCTAGGCAGCAAGACAAATCATAAGGTGAGAAGGTGAGAAGCCAGGCAAATCTGGGAAAGGATGAGAAATGTAGTGGCCAGATGTGTGAGCCAGGATGTCAGAGGAGGTAAAGAACAGTGTTGCTAGAGACTCAGGAGCAGACCTGGCGTAAGAGTGGCAGAATGAGATGGCAGGCAGTAACTCAGTGCCCAGATTTTGTTTTCATACTCTGCTTGGGTCTGACTTTCTTTTTCTTTTTCTTTTTTACCACGTATACTATTTATTTTACTGTTTGAAACTTTTTTTTTTTTTTCACAAAGAAACTGGGTTATAGGCCCTAGGTGTGGGAGTGGAATGGTGGTAAGAGGATTCAGCAGAGACACAGTGGGGAGCAGAATGGGCAGATTTACTGAAATACATTGCTAAGGGGAGCAGCAGGCTAGACAGGAGACGTCTGCTGTGTCATTTGTGGTTTAGCTCCCTGACCGGGGATTAGATTCAGGCCACAGTGGTGATAGCATTGAGACTTAACCCTTAGGCCACCAGGGGCCATTGCTGATTGAAAGTTAAGTGATGTATGCCACTTTCATTATGGTGTTTCACCTAAACCTTTTCTAAACTACTTTGACTACCTATTATTAAGAAAGAATAGATCAGCATTTTTGATATTTGGATAACAACTGAAAGAGGGAGCAATGGAAAGTGAAAAGAAAATCAAGAGTTCACAAATATTTTTAGTTCTATCAAATTTGTTCAAGTTGTTCCCTTTGTTAAGTGTTCCCTTTACTATTGATTTTCATAATAGCTTATTAACCTAAATATGTCAGTTCAAGCTTGGGTCTGACTTTCTTTTAATAAAACTTTTTTTGGAGATAATTGTAAATTTTTGTGAACAAGTGCAGGGAGTTTTTTGTTTTGTTTTGTTTTGTTTTTAAAGATTTATTTATTTATTTATTTATTTATACAAGCACTGAGTACAGTCAGAAGCGCAGGAAGGTAAGAGAATTCACCAGAGCCAGAGTGGAGAACAGAACAGGCAGACAGACGAAATGCACTGCTGAGGGGAGCAGCGGGTGGCAGGAAAGGTCTGCGTGCCATGTGGGACCCTCACCCAGCAGCTGGGGATTGAACCGGCAGCTTCGCAGCAGCCCAGTGCTCCACCGCTGTGCCACCAGGGGAGGCCCTAGGAAGTTTTGTGAAACAAAGTTTTGTGAAACAATACAAGAAGAGCTCATTTATTCTTTATCCAGGTTTCTCTGGTGATAACATCTTGCAAACCTACAGTACATTGTTGCAGCCAATAATCAACATTGATAGTCAAGATGCAGAATATTCCCATCAGATAACATCCTTCAGGTTGCTATTTATAGTAACACCAATTCCTTCCTTTCCCCATCTTTTCCTTCCCCTTAGTGACCATTGATAGGATCTCTATTTCTTAAATTTTATCATTTCAAATATTTTATATAATGGAATCATACAGTATGTAGCCTTTAGATGTTGAATTTTTTTTCCTCTCAGCATAATTCTCTGATGTTTTATTGGGATTATTGTACATATCAACAGCTTTTTCCTTTTTTATTGTCAAATAGTACACCATGATATGAATGTTCCACATACTCTTTAATCATCCTCCCACTGAAAAAACATCTGTTTATTGTTTGGGGCTATTATGAATTTAAATCTTATAAGCATCCTCCATGTTAGGTTTTTTGTGTGAGCCTAAGTCGTTTCTCTAGGATAAATGTTAGGTTGTATGGCAGTTGCATGTTGAAGTTTTTAAGAAAATGTCAAACTGTTTTCCAGAAGGGTTGTATCATACCTTAGGTCTAGCAATTCCTCAGTCATCCAATTTCTCACCAACTTTGTTGTTTCTTTTTATTTTACCCATTCAGATAGATGTCTAGAGATATATAACTGTGGTTTTAATTTTCATTTCCCTACTGGTTAATTATGTTGATCATCTTTCTATGTGATTATTTCAGAAAGTCTCAGCTCTCCACTTGACATTTTTGGATACAACCCAGGAGGGATGTTGGACTACTTATCATAGTTTCAGGAGGCTTCCTTACATTTGGGCTCTCCATTTGACTTTCACTGTCCCGAGTGCAGGTAGGAAGACGCATTTCTGTTGCCTTGTTTTGTGTGGTGTTTGATTGGAATAGAGCAATGATTAAATGTTTTGTCTTTTTCTATACTGCCTGTTCTTTAATTATTTGGCTAGACAGGCAGGATTTTGGTGGGGTTTCTTCGTATATGCCCTTGCAACTTCTAGGTGGCTGACATTTTCAGCTCCATATCTTGCATATATGAGTTAAAAAGAAAATCCAGGGAGCTGTCCACCATGTAATTTTATCCCAAGGTCTCTAACTGGTCTGTCTTCTCCATCTTTCAGAATCATCTTTTATTGTATATTATTGTATATAATGTCCATAATTTTTAGTAGTCCTTAGTGGAATGAATGGGGAAAATATACCTTTTTCTATATTCCCAGAAATGGAAATCTTACTGATTTATTTTTAATCACCAGGATCTTAATTAAGGAAAGGGAACATCCGACAGTAATTACTTGTGTCATCCCTTGGATGTCATGAAGAAGACAACACTACTGACTTTCTGGAACCCCAGATTTGTTACTTCTTTCTGACCAACATTGCATGCATTGGATAACATATGCAAATGTTCCACAAGCAATTGTGTGTGTCTGTGTATTTGTCTATTTTGTGAAGCATGTACCATTTTTCCCTCTACTTTAAAAAAAAAACATATTTTACCTCCCTTATTCAGACTGTTAGTTTTCCAATAATCCAAGAAAGGTTTGAGCAACTATAAGCCTAAAAGTTTTTAAAAAATACATTTAGATTCAGTTTTGTTCACTTACATCCACGAAAAATGAGAAGAAAATAAAAGCAACGTTGAGTTGGGGGAAGCAAAAGTAGTTCAAAGAGAAGTTTGAGCAAGGCTAGTAAATGTTTAGTATTACTGGGGGATGGGCTGTGATTGATAATGTTTTCCAATTTCTTGCTCTTATCATGACTAATCACCAATGTGCAATTACTCAAGATGGAGTTGGGAGAAGGTGCAAACAATTCATTGTCAGAATTTGGTATGTTCCAAACCCCTACAACATTGCAAATTTAGTGACTGATGAAGTTCTTTGAGAAGGGGCCTCATTCTACACTCAGCTTCAAGATGAAATTATCAGTAGGATGCTTATTCAATTTAAAGACAAATATCCTCTTGCTTTTTTATATTAAATTTATTTATTTTTCTTATACCATTGTTAATTTTTGGACAGCATTTGATTTCCCCCCTCAGGTGTATTACCAGTACTTCTCCCACCACCATAGCACCCAGATCCATCACCACAATCCCTGTGCTCTTCAAATCCCTGTTTGGATCCCTCTCCCTCCCCCTACCCTGCTGTATGCCTCACTAAAATATAAAACAACCCAAATTCCCCCAAACAGATGAATGGATCAAGAAGGTGTGGTATATATACAGAATAGAATACTACTCAGCTATCCCCTTGCTTTTTGAAAGTTCTCACCTTGCCTTTAAAATAGATTTACAAAAAATACCTCTTTTCATTAACTGAAAAAAAAAAAACAAAATGGAGTTTTGCCTCTATAGCAAAGGTAAAAATAGCATTCTGCACTTGTATTGCAGCAATCATTCTAGAGGCAATGATACCTGGAGCAGCAAGAGTGGCCCTGACAAGTTCCTTGCTGGAATTACTTTTACACGCTGTGGAGGGAATAAATTATGTATGCTTTTGCTATATGTTAGTGTTATTTTAAGTTTTAGGTGTCATTTGGTATGATTTGGTAGGTTATTTTTTTGAATCTGGGAATGCTGAAAGTTTTTCCATATAAATTAATGATAATTGTTTCTTCACACTATGCCATTTCAGCTTATAACTTCATAGATATGTTCTGCTTTTGGGTGGATGGATGAAATCTATATCTGTAAGTAAACTAGGTCAAGTCTTTTCTACTCTTGGATAATTGAATGTGTTCCAGGAACTTTCAGGAATCTTTCCCTACAACCATGATGACATGGACGAGGTAAAAATGGAAGTATTTGTTATCAGGCATGCCTGAGGAATTTTCACCACATTTCCTAGAAAAGCAGAGAAGAAAACCTACATTTTCCTTCTGCTCCTGAGAACAGCAAAGCATTTGGTTGAATGTGCAAGTCAGGATACAAAGCAATTGTACTGCCATGAGAGGAAAAAAAAAGAACAGAATTCCTCATGAGTTGTGTATGTGAAAATCTAGTATCATCACAGGTGTTTCAATACATGCACATAAAGAGGTCAGAAAGCAGAAAGAACAAGAGTTAGCAATTAAACATCTCAATGAAAACAGGCTCAGAGATGATCATAATCAGGGGAAAAATTCTAACTATGTGTTTACTTACTGTGTGACATTGAGCAACTTATTAATCTCACTTGCCTTGGTTTCCCAATGGTAAAATGCAGATAATAATGTCATCGACTACTACTAGCACGTAATGATGATTAAATAAGTATTTAGTTCCCCAAACATAGATAAGAATTAAATACAAATATACAATTTATATATATTAAAATAAATATTATTTAAAAAGACTTCAGTATACCTAACTCATTATGAGCTAAAGCATTCGTTTTTAGGTACATCCTTTTGCTTTCAATCAGGAAAAAGAATGAGAATTTTCAAAGTAAGGTAGATACTTTTATTTCTAGATGCTTTGATATTCAGATGAGGTGCCCCTTTTGGAAGAGGGATTCTGGGGAAATGGGAAAAGATATGACATGAGAAAAATAAGGAGAATGAAACACTTAACCATTAACAAATCAGATAAAAATCATTTTTTTTCATTTTTCATTTTTTTTTTTGTTAAATTTCAGCATCCTGGGCCTCCCCTGGTGGTTGAGCGCTGGGCTGCGAAGCTGCTCACAGCCTTTGTAGCACAGATTTAATCCCCAGCCTCCAGGCAAGGGTCCCACATGGCATGCAGACCTCTCCTGCTGCGCCCACTGCTCCCCTCAGCAGTGTATTTCATCAGTCTGCCTGTTCTGTTCTCCTCTCTGGCTCTGGTGAATCCGCTCACCCTCCTGCACTTCTGACTGTACCCAGTGCTTGTATAAATAAATAAATAAATAAATAAATAAATAAATCTTTAAAAAAAAATTTCAGCATTGTTAAGTAAGTCTATTAATTTCTTAGAAATAAGAACAGTTGTGTTTTTATTGAAAATGAGGACAATTTATAAAATAAAACAATTAGATGTAAGAGAGATACTTCTAAACAAATCAATGTATATTTATGGAGTCAAAGCAAGATGGTAGAGCATGAAGTATATTTTGGGAAATGCTGAGCAAAGGAAGTTTAATAATGAGGAAAATAAGACATCTACCAAGTTCTGTAGTCAGAACAGTTGTAGTTGGTAAGAATTTGAGACTGTTACATTTTTGTATAAGGATAGAAATGGACTACTTAATTCATTTAATATTTTTATTGGTGGATTGGTGTGAGGGAAATCTTTCTGTATGGCAGGGACTTTGCATGTTTTCACAATTCTCTATAGTCCGCTAATACCTTCTAAGCCAACCATTTCTTTAGATTATGAAAGGAAATTAATAATTTAAAGAAAAACATGTAATTGCATTAGGGCCTCCAATGATGTGTATGAAATACAAATTCAACAATCAAATTACATTAAATTAAATTAATTTCAGCAGCAGCAACTTCCCATGAAAATCACAGAAGAGTACTGGACATAAGAGAATGCCATGAGAAGCCTATTTTGTTTTTATGATGGTTTTATTCACTTAATCTTTTGATTCCCAACATAATTATGATGCTCAGATACATATCTTTTATATAATTTAAATCTTTCACATTAGATACATACATTTAATTTATCTGCAAACTCTTCTATTTGGTAGTATCTATATTAGCAACTTGACTGTGTCAATTGGAACATTAAAAAGCATTAAGAACAAATTAGAAGTGTGTAACAACAATCTAGCAAATGCCCACATGAATTGATAACTATACAAAACCCAAATTTTCACTATATAGTATTGATCACTGATTGTTCAAAATATGCTTATTACATGCTTTCATTTTCATCTAATTTTGCTTAATATGATAAAGTCCTTGCAGTCTGGAAATACTTTATTTTTTATCTTTGTTAGTGGTAATTATATTAAATTTATAGTTAAGTTAAATTAAATGAATATATGGTACTTGGAATGGTGTTTTCTCAGGTTTAGTTCTGGTCCTTTAATTTGATTGCCATATCCAGGCAAAACATCCTTAGGATTCTCCTTTCTCATCTCCTTCTCCTACTTTCTTCAAGTGTGTTTCATTTGCCTGAATTTCTGAATTTGATTTTTAACTTACCGATGTAGGATGCAATTGACTTTAATGAGTAAGGATTATCTATAGCTATGAAAATTACAATTAAAAATAATTCTGGCTGGTATGTACAGCATATTTTTACCAACATCTCCATTTAATTTGCCTATTTATTTGGACATTTCATTGAAATTAGTAGCCAGGCAACTTGGATTTTTTTCCTGGTTCTGGCATAGCTTCTTTTCTAAACTTGAATAATTCATCAAATCTCTTTTTTTGCTTTAGTTTTCTCATATGCAAAGCAGTTTATAAAGTAACTAGTTATAAAGTTGAAAATAAAATATACATGTAAAAATAATTTTACAGTAGAAATATTAGATAATTGTTAGTTATTTTATTTGTCAAGAATGTATGGGGCCTCCCTGGTGGCCTAGGGGTTAAGTCTCAGTACTGTGAAACTATATACAGCCACTGCAGCACGAGTTTGATCCAGGCCAGGGAGCTGACCCCTCTGCTCCCCTCAGCAGTGTATTTCAGTCAATCCGCCTGTTCTGTTCCCTACTCTAACTCTGGTGAATCCTCTCACCCCCACACTTCTGGCCTGTACACCAGTTCTTATATGCATAAATAAATATTTTTTTTTAAAAAAAGAGATAATCAAGAAAAAAATCAGGGAAGAAAACAATTGGAGAATACAAAATATCTGCCTGGTACTTTCAAAAGTGTCAATCATGAACAACAAGAAAAGACTGTCAAAGACCAACTGGAAAGAAGTCATTGCCACAGATTGAATAAGACTAAGGAGACCCAAGAATTTAGTGCAGGGGGAAAAAAAAAAAAGTATTAAAGAGAAACCTTGTAAATTTCTAATAGTCTTGAGTTTAGTTACTAATATTATACCCATGTTGATTGCTAAGTCTCGATGATCATCCTGAGATTATGCAAGATGCTAACATTAGCAGAAACTGAGTGAAAAGTATACAGGGATTCTCTATACCATTTTAAGAACATAACCAAAAGTCATTTAGCTTCATAACCAAAGCAATCTAGCTTCAGTCTGCCTAGACTGTCTTGCCAGGCCCCACCTAGTACATGGATGAATTCCTAGAGTGTAAATACCTACACTCTGTCTGATATCTGAGCTTTATGTGACAAAGTCCAAGTTGCCAAACAAGCAGTCCTGTCAAGAAAATGCACAGAAAAACTGGACTATATCCTCTGTTCCTAAACGTATGGGAAAATAAACCAGGAAAGGCTTATTGCTTGCTTTATCAGTCTATGTCTACTTTAAAAAACTGCTTGAATTTCTCTGAATGTAAATAGAGAATCCTAGCAAGATTGCTTTGAGATATTTGAGATGGAATCACACAAAAGAGGTTATATTTCTTTAATTGTCCAGAACTTTTCAAAAATACCACCGCTTCCATAGATAAGAAAAAAAATATTTTTCAAAAGGGATTTGACAAGTTTTCACATCGAAGATTTATATCTAAAGCAGACCCAGGGAATGGGAGGTAAAATAGCACATTGTAGCAGAAAACTAATTTAAGAGTAGTAGACAAAAAGCAGTCAGAGATGGCAAGCTCAGTCTCGAAGGGGGATAGAAATAGCACGCTTTCCAGAGCTCTGAGAATAAGTTTTATATATTTGGGGACATGGACAAAGGAGAAAATGGCATTGCATTTGCTGGTGACATTAAAATCGAAGTCTTAGCAAATAATAAGGTACAATATTATCTGAGTGAAAAGGATTTGAATTGTGGGTGATTAATGCAGAAGATGCCAAATGCAGCTCAGGTATGAAGATGAAGACTAATAAGTATAGGATCAGGGAACCAATTATGTGGAATATTTACCCAGAAAAGGATTTGGAGGATATTGTGGGGAATCTGCAAAACCGTCAGGATAGAGGACAACTGTGCTGCAAAAGGAATCCAGATTTACTGTGTTATCTCATCAACAGGGAAGGCAATGAGAAGTAGGAGTGATACTGCACCTTTATAAGACATTCACTTGATTCCAGTGTCCACTGCTGGACTGAACAGGAAATGAAAAAGACTTGGCTTGAGGAAGAAAGAGGCAGTAAAGGAAAACTTTTAAGTGGGAACCTATTTTCATTTTAGTCTCATTGAGAAATAGGGGATTTGATGGTGGAGGTTTTAAAAACTGTTCATGCTGAAGAAAATTTTTAAAGCATGGAAAACAGTGGTCAAACTGTTTAGTTGTATGCACTGTTCTAATGAGAAACTCAAATCTTACTTAATGGACTCAATTAAAAGTTTACTGTACTACTGATGTGTTGGTATGTGCATATAAAGGCAAAATTCAGCCCCAGGGTTAATGCAGGGGAACCAGAGCAGAACTATTTAATGCTACATACAAGAAAAAACTGTCAGGAAAAGCTGGGAAAGTAAAAAGTGCAAATGAATTGAAGAGACACTTAAATTTATTTTTGGTGAAGGAGGTGATTAAAAATCATTGCTAAAAAAAATCACAGAGAAAAGGAAGTGAGAACAAATTTTAAATGACCAGTTTTGACAAGTAAAGTTTTCCTAATTGCAACATCTTCATATATATATATACTCTCGAATGTAGTTATATAAACAAGTCTTGAAATTTTCCATTTATTTATATTTGTGTGCATTGCCTTTCTGATTTTGCCACCGGGGATGTGGATCCATTTTAATGTGAGTACAGTGTATGCCAATTTCACATAGCTCAATCTAGTATTTTGTTTAACATGGTCTACTAGATGCAGTATGTATGAGTGAAGCATGGGTTTCTGGTTGTGTTGGCTCAGAGTAAAGTAAAAGCAGAAGCAATTTTACTGGCCATTTAGGATTAACAAATAATTTTCAACTGAAATATGCAGACAAGTAAAGCAAAGTGTTGAGCCTTGTTTGCCCTTCGATACAGCTATATAATTACCTCAGTACTCCACTTTACTTTGCCTGATAAAGAATCACTGAAATTTCTAACTGGAAGGGACTTTAAGAATCATCTAGTGCAGTTCTCTTAAATTCCAGATATGAGAAATGAAAAGCAGAGAGATTAAGAAATTTCCTCAAACTTTCAAAAATACTTCGAGGCAAACCAAAAAAAAATAGATTCCTGAGTCTTAACCCAACATTTTAACACTCAAAGTAGTGGCCTCCTAATTCATAATCCAAAGTTAGCAGGGTTATCCTGACTTTTGGCAATTTTTTAATTTTGACTTCTTTTTCAAATGTTCTTTCAAAGTAGTAAACCTAGTATCTTTTGCAACTTTACAAGATAGGAGTCAACTGGTCAACAACATGAAGGTCAAAATGTACATGTCATTTCTAGGGCAAGGGAGACCGCTGACTATTAGGCTAGAAAATACACATTCCTTCATGAAAAGGCACATGACCTAGAGTACAACATTGGCTTGGGGTTAAAAAGTGTTTTCTATCAGTGGCAACTTTACTGTGACCGCAGGCAACTTGGGCATATTTGAATGTTCTAATCTTTTGTTCTTTCCCTTAAATGAGATGATAAAATTAGAGGAGCTACAAAATACCTAAAGATTTAAGATTCTAATATATGTTTATAATAATCAGTTTTTTTTTAATGGAGAGTGAGGAGATGGAGAAAATATAGTGAAGTATAGTGGTATAAAAGGCAGAGAAGGTAGTGAAAATGGCATTGGCATATGATGAAATAACCCTTGAGTATTCTTTAAGAGGACACAATATTGGAAATTAATCTTAATATATCCAGGACTGCTGGTTTTTCCTTCTAGAGAAAACCATTTTAGGGGGTTAGTAGGGTGAATATCACATAAAAGAGATGTTTGGTATTCAGGAATGATATGTTAAGAAAGAAAGAGAAAGGAAGGAAGGAAGGAAGGAAGGAAGGAAGGAAGGAAGGAAGGAAGGAAGGAAGGAAGGAAGGAAGGAAGGAAGGAAGGAAGGAAGGAAGGAAGGAAGGAAGGAAGGAAGGAAAAAGGGGCCTCCTTGGTGGCACAAGGGGTTAAGTTTCAGCATTATGTAGTAATCCACAGCTGCAGCATGAATTCAATCCTCCGCCAGGGAGGTGACCAACATGGCACAGCAGACCACTCCTGTCTTGCCCATGCTCCCCTCAGCAGTGTATTTCAGTCAGTCTGCCTGTTCTGTTCCCCATTCTGTCTCTGGTGAATCCTCCCACCCCCCCACATCTCTGGCTTATACCCCAGTTCTTATATGCATAAATAAATAAATCTTAAAAAAAAATAAAAATAGGTACTAAGAGGTTAAAGTACAATCACATCCAGTTTAGCAAGATGATCGCATTGTGAGAAAAATATATGTTCCTGAGACCTACTGAACATATCTCATTTCATGCTCTCCAGGACCTAGGAAATGGAAGTAAGAAATTCATTGTAGTTTACACAGGGTGAAATATTTGTACAACTCTTAATTCAAAAAGGTTTTCTTTATTTATACCTCAAGAGTGCTTTCCTTTGACCTAAGAGATTTAACTTAAACCTCGTTCACCTATTAGCCATTGTCACCTTTCAAAAAAATCTGTCTTGTTAAAATCTCTAGAGATAACATATTAATATCAACATAACATGATATCACATATGGATTTACATAATTACTCTTTCTCTCTACATATGGAATCTTTTCATGCTTGTTCTTAAAATGTTATTCCAGGAGAACTTTGCTTTTACTAATGAAGGTATGTTCAATTATGCAAATAACATACCAGGTTACACATTCAAAGCAGATGAGTAGAATCGTGCAAGTGGTATTTCATTATTTGACACTGGAAAGTGAGCAGCCATAATCTATCCCTGACTTTGAACTTCACACCATTATCATAAGAAGTTAGCACTAGAGATTACCCGCAATGCCCATTTTCTGAGTGTGATTTGATTTCTAATACTGACTTATTTTGCAACAGCATATCATCAACATTTTGGAATATTCTTCCACTAGCCACGTGACAATGCAATCCATTATTTATCTGTAACATTTTGGGCACTGCTGAATATTTTTTAAAAGGTGTTGTTTCTTTGTGTTTTCTAAACAGTGTAATGAAAATTAAATAAATGATGTAGGTGGGCCCTACATTATTTGGGGCCCACTGACTTTGGAATTTATCAGGCAAAACTTTGAGAACTAGCTGTTATTGGTGACAATGTAATAATTGATTTAGAGTCTCCTTTTTTTTTACTATTTTTTCTTTTAATTTATTGATAAAAGATAATGTTTGATATAATCCAGGGGAGATTGCTATTCATGTTTTATGGCCTGATTCATATTATAAAATTTGTTTAATGAAAATAATTTTGGAGATTTAGCTGAACAGTATTTAATAACAAATAAGACCACCCATATCTTGGTGATTATATGAAAATAAAGGGATTCTTCTTGTGTTTAAATTTGCTGTTTTCTATTTTAGTTATTTTTTGTATTGAAGACATATGCTCATTAATGGCTTGTGATTACATAGCTACTTGTAAGATACCTAAATCTTCTAAAACACAAGTTTAACTAAAAGTAATACATAGATACCACTCTTGCTTGAATAACTATATATGGATGAGTCCTTAGTATATTATCACATAAAATATTAATGTGAAAGAGTAAATTTGACTAAATTGAATAATATTCAGCCACTTAATATTAAACAGAACACTTTTGCCATCTTTGAATTTTAGAAACCTACAAATACCTATGAATTTATCTTTAGGGCCTCCCCGGTGGCGCAGCGGTTGAGCGCTGGGTTGCGAAGCTGCTCCGCGGCCTCTGCGGCGCCGGTTCGATCCCCGGCTGCTCCCCGGCCACCGGAGGAGGGTCCCACATGGCGCGCAGACCTCTCCTGCCGCCCGCTGCTCCCCTCAGCAGTGTACTTCGGTCCTTCTGCCTGCTATGCTCCCCGCTCTGGCTCTGGTGAATTCTCTCACCCTCCCGCGCTTCTGACTGTACCCAGTGCATGTATAAACAAAACAAACAAGCAAACCAGCAAACAAATAAATAAAGCATGCCTCTATTAAAAAAAAATAATAAATGTAATGGAATCTACACATTTTTTTAAATCAGTTTATATATTGAGGTAATAGATTTCTAAAACTATCAGTTGTGGGATTCCATGCAGTTCCAGATTATTAATCAGGGCTGACATCAACCAGAACATAGGTTTTATATAAAAAGTATGTTAAACTTTTGAAATTATTTTAAAATATGCATTTGGGATTTAAAATAGGCACCTAATGATTAATGATATTCAGACTGATAAGGAAGACAAGAAACAATGAAAATCCCTGCCAGAAACTTTTCACTTATCTAGGCACCCTCACTCATATCACTCAGTGTTATTTTTACTAGAAATGACCATACCAAATATAACCCACACACACACAAAATAGTTTTGCTTCACTTGCTTCGCCTACAATGCCAGGGGGATGGATTTAATGATCTTATAGGCCTTTTCAATCTCTCTAATATTTGTGAAATGGCAACTGTCAATGTTGAACAAGAAATTGCTGAAATAGCACAACTTTTTGAAATGGATAATATCTCATAGGACAAGAGCCAGAAATGGAAAGAACAACCATAAACCTCACTAAAACTCATCTCAACAGGATGCCAACTTTACTCTTCAGCTAATAAAAACAACCAACTTTAAAAATGCTATCTGTCAGTGAGTCAAAATCGGCCATTTTGAAAATCTCATTACCAGCTATTGTGCCAGAGAAAAGTAACTCTAAGTGCAGCTATTTTTCATTTCGAGTGTTGCTATTGTCTGAGTATCTGGTTTCTATTTATGTCTGATTAAGAATGTGGTCACTTACATGTATCTTAGATATGATTGTTTAGCATTAGATATTACTTAGACCCTGTCTATTTGTTGATAATAAAACTATATTTTTGTGACAACACCTAAATATATTTATACAGAAACAAAAATTCCAATAAAATGACTTTTGAGTTCTTAAAAATTAAGCAATTAGAAACAGTTTCTTATTTTCCAATATAAACTGAATTTTTAAACATTATCAATATTTGATAATTGTTTTTCATTAATGGCACATCTGGAGCACAAGGGAATGTACAGAAAAAAGGAGTCTAAGATATTTTCATTTTCCCAATAGAAGGATTTAACAAATTCTAAAGTGCAAAATGATAGGTAAAGAAACCAAGCAAGTAACTACAAAATATGTGAGTTCTTAGTATCCTTCCTAGCGTTGAGGATTTATGAAAAATTATTCAAGAATTTCCTCCAAAGAGGAAAGATACTAGACAATCATTTAGGATACAGAAGAGTTAAACTAGGACTAAGGGAGAAACAGAGATAGAAAGAAACTAATAAAACTTGGTTAGATTAAGATGATCTGCTCCTACTCCAGATGACAAGGTCCATGTCCTCCGTAGTCTTCTCAGCTGTTCTTGTATAATATCTGCCATGCAGATTAAAAAAAAAAAAAAAAAACTACAGTTATATGAAAGGGTCAAGAGAAAAAAAATGTACAGAATTTTCAGAAGAAACAATAATTATAGACACACACAAGCTTTAAAATAATTATAATTACCATGTTCAAGAGAATATATGACAAAATTAAGCAGTTCAATGGAAAATTTAAATCAATAAAAATATCAAATGGAAATTAAAGGATTATAGAATACAACAGTAAAAATTTACAAAGTTAGTAAATGGGCTTGAATATAGACAAGATTTAGCAGAAAAACCATTTTGTAAATTTGAAGATAGTACAATAGAAAATATCCAGACTTGAAAAAAAATGATCACATAATATGTAAAAGCTGAAAAGGACATAAGCTATATATTAGAAATGTGAAAATTGTAATATATTACTTCTAAATATGGAACAATAAGAAACAAATTTAATTTCTAATGAGAAATGGTAGATGCTAGTTGGCAAAAAAAAAAAAAGGACAATTTAAGGAGAAAAATATAGATAACAACCTGATGTTTTATATCTTTGAAAATTATATTTTAGCAGTCTAGTAAATAAAAGACACTGTCAGACAAGCAAATACTGATATAATTTAGTTTATTGCCAACAAATCTGAATTAAAGAAGGAAGTTTAAGTGGCTTTTTAGGGAGAAAATATTATAGACAAAACAAAAAACTGCCAGTAGTACTGAAGAAACAAAGTAAAGGTAAATATTTGGATGAAAGAAAATGAATATTGACTAGACCAAATAAAACATAGTGTTTTGAGAGCTAAAATACATATGTAATTAAAAAAAAACAAAATGTGGTAGGAAAGAGTAGATGTGTTTATGAACAATGTATCAAAACTGGCCATATACTGACCATGAAATCAATTCAAAACTTTCAAAGAATGAAAACCATTTGAAATACGTTTTCTAAAAATAGTAGAATTAATTTTCAAAGTGATGCCAAAAAAAGTCAATCTAAAAATCTGCAAATATTGGAGATTAGGTAAATTATAAATAGCAATTGACCAAAGTATCAAAGAACAATTTTCAGTGGGTAATAGAAAATGTTTTGATTGTATAATATTAAAGTAGATATACCAAAACGTGCAAGATTCAGTTAGGCAGTAACTAAAATTAAATTTGCAGTTTTATTTTTTTAAAGATTTATTTATTTATGCATACAAGAACTGGGGATACAGGCCCAAGGTGTGGGGTGGGAGTGTGTGAGAGGATTCATCAGAGAAAGAGTGGGGAACTGTACAGGCAGACTTACTGAAATACACTGCTGAGGGGAGCAGCAGGCGAGGCAGGAGATGTCTGCTGTGCCATGTGAATATCTCCCTGGCCAGGGATCTAACTTGTGCTACAGTGGCTACAGGTAGCTTCATAGGTTGTGTCTTAACCTCTTGTGCAACCAGGGAGGCCCAAAATTTGCGGTTTTAAAGGCACTGAATTGTATTCCAAGTGTAAAAATGATCAAGATTCATCAAATGATACTGTTTTACAAGTCAGAAAAAGGCAACAAAAGAAATCTAAAAAAATTAGAAAGAATGAAATTAAACAATACAGAAATCAATGAAACAGAAAACAAATAAATGAATAGAATTAACTGTACCATAAATCAGCTACTACTTGAAAAGAATAGCATAATAAACATCTGGTGAGAGACAGCAAGGAAAAAAGATTTTAATTCTTGATCTCAAGAATTAAAAAGAAGAATCACTATAGATTATTTAGATCAAAAGAATATATTATAAAAAAACTTTATGCCAAAATTTTGAAAATTTAAATAAAAGAAAAATTTCCCTGAAAAAAATATTTCCTAAAATTGAAATAAGAAAAGATTAAACAAATTGAAGATTCTTTACCTAATAAAGATAAAAAAACCTTTGCTGAAATAATTTCAGGCCTAGATTATTTCACCATTAAATTCTTTCAAATATTGAAGGAATAAATCTGAATAAACCCATCATTGTGCAAATTCTTCCAAAGCATAAAACTAGAGGAACTATTCCCTAATAAATTATAAGATCAATGTGATCATAATACACAGGGATATTAAAGGAAATAGAAATTATTTTCTAATCTCAAAAACTTAGTTATAAAAGTCTTAACATATTAGTAAATTGAATTCTGTAATATATAAATAGAATAATATATCATGACCTCATTAAGCTGATTTCAGGAATGTAATGTTGATTAAAGTTTGAAAATCAATCACTGTAATTCATCACATTAACAGAGTGCTGCAGAAAAATATCATTTCATTAAAAACAAAATAAAGTAGAAATAAAGATTTTTTTATCTGATATGTAATATGTATTAAAAACTAGCAAAACCTCTAGCACCTATCATACTTAGTTGAGATATTAAGTGCTTCATCCCTTGTATGGGAATCAGAGAAATATATTCACTACATTCTTGCTATTTCAAGTAAGGTTTATAGATTGACAACATCTGCATCACCTGTGAACTTGTTAGATATGCAGAATCCCAGGATCCTCCCAAACTTAATTAGAATTTGCATTTTAAGACCTCCAGGTGTTTCATATGCATGTTGAAATACAAGAAGGAATTCTTTAAACCACTTGTATTCTTTATGGTCCTATGATCTATGTTAATGAAGGAGATTTTAAGAATTGCATTAAAAGACAAAGAAATATTATGTACAAGGACTAGAGAGAAAGTAAATTACCATGATAAGGTCAGGAAATGGGGGCTTATGGATAAGCACGCACTCACGTTATAACGATGGAGAAATATAGATTTAATTATGGCTTTTATAGGGGCCTCCCTGGTGGCACAGGAGTTAAAGACAGCCTGCCAGCCACTGCAGCACAAGTTCAATCCCTGGCCAGGGAGATACCCACATGGCACAGCAGACCTCTCCTGACTCACCTGCTGTTCCCTTCAGCAGTGTATTTCAGTAGATCTGCCGGTTCTGTTCTCCACTCTCTCTAGTGAATTCTCTCACTCCCCTACACCTCTGGCTTACACCCCAGTTCTTGGATGCATAAATAAAGAAATCTTTAAAAAACAAACAATAAATAAATAAATATGGCTGTTGTAAACAAAAAGTCACTTGGAGGAAATTGGAAATTTAATGTCTGACTTTTCATTTGTTGAGTTATGGCATTCTCATTGACAGAACAGTTGCTAGGCAAGAAGGAGTCTCTGTTCGCCCAGGAAAGACAGTACATTTCTTTTGTGGTTGGATTGGATTTGATAGTATGTGTTGATTGCATATACCTCCTCTAGACTCCCAATCTCATTTAAAGAAGATGTCTGTGTATTAACTTTCAGGTAAGTGAAATTAGTAAAGCTATAATAGGCAAGTTTAATGTCCAAAAACTAACAGTATTTCTATATTACTATAAGAAATAATTAACCATGGAATTTGAAATTGGCATTTACGAAAAACTGAAATACAAGTTTCTCTGCACCGAAACCTATAAACAATGAAAGACTTAATAAAAAACAAGCAAATGGAAAGATAATATTTTTGTGTGTTGGTAGATTTGATAATGTAAATGTGCTACCAATTTGATCTAAAACTGTAATGGAATTCCAAATAAAATTCCAGGAGCTTATTTTGTGGAAAATAATAAGTCGATTCAAAATTAATATATAAACATTCAAAAACATTTTAATGAAAAAACAAAGTGGAGGAATTACACTACTGAGGAGCAAGACTTAATAAAATGTTTTTGCAATTAAGATAGTTTTGTAAGCACCTCAGTAGGCAGATGGAACACTAGAACAAAATAATACTCTAAAATTGCATGTAAAGTCATATGATTTTTGATGAAATTATCACAATATAGTGAATAAAAGTTTTCATTTTAATAAATGATCCTGGTTCTTTTTAAGGAAATTGAACTTTGAATTTTCATTACTCCATTAGGAACTTTAATTACAGATAAATTACTGATCTAAACATAAAGTTTAAAACAACACAGCTACAAAAAGATAACTTAGAAGAATGTGTTGATGACATGGAGTGGAAAATTACTTAAACTGGACAAAAGAATAATTGCTAATTGAAAATTCTTCAATAAAATTAATCACTTCTATTCATTAAAAGAACACTATTAGGAAACAAAAATGCAAACCTTAGAATGAGAAATATGTTTGGAATCATGTGCCTATCAAAGATCTCTTATCCAGAAGAAGCCTTTATAAATTAATAATAAGCAATAATCTAATAAAAAAATTAAACAGTCCACTCACAAAAGTCAATATCAAAATGGCTGAACATGAAAAGTTGCTAAGTCACATTTAGTCATCAGGAAAACACTGATTTAATAATAAAATGAAATTTTGGTATAAATCCACTAAAGGGGCTGAAGTAAAAAAATTGCTAATAATATTTTATGAGGATTGGAACAAGATTTATCATACTTTGCTATTGGGAATAAAATCAAATATAACAACCTCGATCTGTTTGGCAGTATCTACTAAAATCGTAGATGTACATACTCTCAATGATCTGACAATTACTTTTTTAAGTACATATTCAATATCAAAATATACTAAGTATATCAAGACATGTGCAAGAATGTCCATAAAATTACTTTCAATAACCCTAGTCAGAAAACTTAAGTGTTTTTCAATAAATGACTAAAAAAATTGTGGTAAGCTTATACAATGGAATATTACACAGTACTGAAAACTTTGGAGAAGCAGGGTTGAAACAAAGGAGTTAAATTTTATTGGCTATTGAGTGGTCCAAGGGCAATTGAATATGGACTTGGATCAAGGTTTACAGATACTTACATATTGGTCCACAGAAAATGTTTTTCAAATGACCGGTACTTTCTGGTGGATGCACATCTTAGCTCAGCTCTAAATGGGCTCTAGCTTGTCCTCTGGTTGGAAGACCACTCATTTCTGAATGTGGTCCAAGTGATCCCTTTCTTGTCTTCTTGGTTCCAGACAACTTGAAGTTTTATTTGAAGGTAAATCGCTTCCGTGTATTGTCAGGCTGTGTGACTCAGATGGACATCACACACATCACAACACCCACATTTTAATAGTAATAATTAAAGTAATAATCATAGTAATAATCAAAGCCATATTATCATAAGCTTCATGATTTACAAAAAGGATGAAGTTGTTAAAACAAAGAGGCATCAGAGAGCACTTTTTTTTTAAAGATTCATTTATTTATGCACACAAGAACTAGGGTGTAGGCCAGAGGTGTGGGGAGTGAGAGGATTCACCAGAGAGAGTAGGGAGCAGAACAGGCAGATCTACTGAAATACACTGCTGAGGGGATGAGTGGGAGAGACAGGAGAGGTCTGCTGTGCCATGTGGGTATCTCCTTGGCTGACTGGGGATCGAACAAGTACTGCAGAGGCTGTGGATAGCTTCACAGTGCTGTGCTTAACCCCCCCCCCCATGCCACCAGGGAGGTCCCAGAGAGCATTTTCTTAAAGAAGATATCGATTTAATTTTCTTTAGAGCTGTGACATGTGTAGTTTAACCTTGTTGAACAGCTGTGTTATAATGAGTCATTTAGGGAACCAAGTTCCTCCCTTCTTCTTGTTTCATGCTGGATGTGGTGATCACCTTCCTCTTTCAACTTATGGAAAAAAAGTAGTTTAGTGAAAGCTATTTTCTTCTAAGCAAATAAAGCTGATAAATTAATTGTAGGCCCTAACCTAGCTGCAAGAAAGGGTGAAAAATGCAATTTCTTTGTGAATCACTGTTGCCGCACTTTAATATTATTCTTATGGACACATGGGAAAAGAGAAAACTGATTTGATAGACAACTAGCAGACTTTATCACAGATTTGTGAATAATATAGTCAGCAAATATGTAACAAACTACTGCAGACAGGGATGAAAAATAGAACTCAAGTTGTGGTGATAAAAGCCTTGCATTAGCCCTATCAATATCAGTGCCTTTATCTTCCTTTCTTATTTTTTTTTTCATTAGGAACAACTTCAAAGATCTTAGTTGTATGTTTCCCTGACTAACTTCCTCTCCCTTTCCCTAATTAAAATTGTCCATCATGAATTTAATGGTATACAAACCAAAATTGAAATGTAGTAGATTTTACTTAATAGAATGCTAAAGCAAATTCTTTTGGAATATAAAATCTTTTATAATGAATCTAACCACTCTCTAACATAGAGTGCTCATGATGTCAAATTTTTCCTTTCTTTTTTATATAATTTATTTATTTATATATATTTTACATTACTGTTCATTTTTGTATAATGTTTGTTTTCTCTTCGGTGCAGTCCAAGTAAAATTCCCACCACCAATTCACCTGTGCACCATCACCATAGTCCCATGTGCTCTTTGTTTAAAGAAAATTGTAAGTCATTTTGAAATGACGTACTTTTAACTATACTAGTCATTGAATGAATCAATGCTATTAATGAATCAGTGTATACAGTTGGCAATTGGCAGAGACAATAAATAGTTGAATTTATCTACTGGTTAGGTTTGGGTTTGTTAGTTGGAACAATTATCTTATATAAATGTATCGTTAACAAGATAGACATTTGTTTATATTCACACAAGCGTAGGCTTCACAATATTTCAATGGTAGTTCCATATTCAAAGCCAACACCACTAGATGTGATCACTAGTTGGTCTCTACAGCTCCAGTTATCACATTCTTATTTCAGACAGAAAGAAAGAGAAAGAGAGAAATAAGCTAACTGTCCCTTTTGCCTTAGCTGTTCCATGGTCCCCTATGGGAGGTTCCTAAAACCACTACCCAGTGTTATCTCCTTATACTTCAATGGCTAAAATATCTGTAAGGCAGACATGAAAAATGCAGTTTAATTTTCACTGGTAGTCCCTCCCTGGTTGCACAAGGGGTTAAGCACAGCACTATGAAGCTGTCCACAGCCTCTGCAGCACGAGTTTGATCCCCAACTTGCCAGGGAGCTACGCACATGGCACAGCAGACCTCTCCTGTCTCTGCCCGCTGCTCCCCTCAGCAGTGTATTTCAGTCAGTCTGCCTGTTCTGCTCCCCACTCTGTCTCTGGTGGATCCTCTCACCCCCTGTACCTCAGTTCTTATATGCATAAATATATAAATCTTAAAAAAAATAATTTTCACTGTTATACCATTACATCGTTAAATAATAGATCTGTTACTAAGAACAAAGGAGAACAAGGATTGCAGGATCTGTGTTCACCCTGTTTGGACAAGTACCTGTGCTGTAAAAACCATGACTTAACTATATTAACAGAGAGCAAAGTAAGGGAAATCAATAGGCTATTGGTGCCCAAATCGTGATCCAGAATTCTAATGTAGTATAGTGCTTGGTTCAGCGGAGAACTCATTTACTAGGGCTGTCATGCTGAGTATCTTAGAATAGAAGAAGGTCTTAGGTCTTCTGAGAAGCAGAATCCAAAGTTGGGTGTGAAAGAAATTTATTGGGAAAAACACATGTGAGGAGAGAGAAGGGCAAGAACAGGAGGAGGAAAGGAGGGCAAGAGATATTTACTGCCCCTGTGAAGGAGAAAGAAATTGAAGATTGGCAGGCTAGGCAGAGTGGTAAACTTCAGGCAAGATTTTTTTCTTTTTAATCAATAATTTGTTTTAATTGAGTAATATTAAGATACTTCCACCAGATAGTGCCATCACAGGGCACCCACCACCAAAATCACCACAGTCCACTGCTGTAGCCTACTGTGCTTCCTTACCTATTTGTTCTTTCCTCTTCTCCCTTCTCTGGATGTTTGAGTTCTAGAGTCAGTTTTCAAGGATTAGTTTTTAAGCTTTTCTTTATCTGAACCTTAGTTTGTTTTCTCTATATTCCACTTATTGGTGAAGCTATCCAGTAATTATCTTTTTATTTTTGACTTATTTCTCTTAGCATTATCCCTTCAAGTTCCATCGGTGTTGCTACAAATGGCATGAATTTATCTTTTTGATTGTTGCATAAGTTTCCATTGTGTATATATTCCATATCTTCTCAATCCATTCTGTTTTGAGGCAGAATGGTAGTGAATCATTCTGTTAGGTTGTTTCTATAATTTGGCTATTGTACTGAAATAAACATGAGAGTGCAAGTTCCCTTTCAAATAACTGTTTTTAAAGTTTTCAAGTAGACACCTAGGAATGGAGTTACTGGCTGGTATGGCAGATCCATTTTCTTTTTTTTTTAAGATTTATTTTTATTTATACAAGCACTTGGTACAGTCAGAAGCACAGTAGTGTGAGAGAATTCACCAGAGCCAGAGCAGAGAGCAGAGCAGAGCAGGCAAACTGATGAAGTACACTGCTGAGGGGAGCAGCGGGTGGCAGGAGAGGTCTATGTGCCATATGGGACCCTTGCCGACCGCCAGGGATCAAACCAGCGCTGCAGAGGTTGGGGGCAGCTTCGCAGCCCAGCACTCAACCGCTGCGCCACCAGGGGAGGCCCTTTTTTCAATTTTTTTTTTTTTTTTTAAGATTTATTTATTTATGCATACAAGAGCTGGGGTGCAGGCCAGAGGTTCAGGGGTTGGGGTGAGAGGATTCAACAGAGACAGAGTGGGGAACAGAACAGGAGGATTGACTGAAATAAACCACTGAGGGGAGCAGTGGGCCAGTCAGGAGACGTCTGCTGCACCATGTGGGTAGCTCCCTGGCCAGCCGGGGATTGAACTCGTGCTGCAGAGGCTGCGGATAGCTTCATAGGCTGCATCTTAACCCCTTGTGCCTGCCACCAGGGAGGCCCCATTTTCAAAGTTTTGAGACACCTCCATACTGCCTTCCAAATACTGCAAACAGACATATGAAAACATATGTTTTAGGGTTAGAAACTATTAACATGGTTGTTAAACCAACTATAGATATGAAAAAATTCACAGCCCCCAACTGCTACAGCAAGTGTCAGCCTGCTATTGAAAGTATCAGGAGGTGCAGACCAGACGTGGGGATATGGAGTCTGAGGCCCATTGTAGAGAATCAAAAGAACCTATTCACACCCTAGAAGTAATTACTTCAACAATGGACAACAATGCCACAAAGGAATGGCCCCTCCTAAAAGGAAGAACACTGCATCAGTACAATTTCTGCACTAGCAAGATTCAGCCCTTCCACCCGCCTGTGACTATGCTGGTGTCTGGTAAACCTACCCCTTTCAAAACTGCAGCTCTCGTCCCAAGACTGCCCACCTGTGTCTATGAAGTCCTGTCTTTGAACAAACTTGCCCCTTTCGGGGCAGCTCTTCCTGCCCACTTGTGTCTCTGTAAGCATCTTCTTCTCCTTTCCTTTTTTTTTACATTAAACCCTCTCTTTTGGCTATAACTAAAAGTCTCTGCCTCCTGGGAATATTCACCATGTGCGGCTCAAAAGGGAGCTCTAGTGAAACATTTCTCAAGGTAATCCAAGGACCCCATTCTCTAAACCCAACACCTCTCCAAACTGACTGCTCTTATTATCAGGGAAATACAAATCAAGAACACAATGAGATACCATCTCACACCAGAGAGAATGGCCCGCATTGCAAAGACCAGCAATCAGTGCTAGTGAGTATGTGGAAATGCAGACTGATTCATCAGGCAAGTTTTAAAAATGGTAAATTCCTGAGCCAGTGTTACTTTTTTTCTTTCTTTTAAAGATTTATTTATTTATTTATACAAGCACTGGGTACAGTCAGAAGCATGGGAGGGTGAGAGAATTCACCAGAGCCAGAGAGGGGAGCAGAGCAGGCAGACCAACAATGTACACTGCTGTGGGGAGCAGCGGGCGGCAGGAGAGGTCTGCGCGCCATGTGGGACCCTTGTCCGGTGGCCGGGGATCGAACCGGCGCTGCAGAGGCTGCGGGCAGCTTCGCAACCGAGTGCTCAACTGCTGTGCCACCGCGGACCTTTTTGAGGAGCCCGCCGTCAGAGATATCTGTCAGGAAACAGCGTGCCTTTGCATTCTTACCATGCTCAGTCTTCCCGAAGAGAACATGTGAGAAGCATAGACTCAGTGATGAATTTAGAACACAACAACGGGAGCTGTACATTTATTACTCATCCCACAGTAGGGAGATTTTAATGGCCACAACTTCCACTTAAAGAGAACTATGTAGCCCATTTCCTCTCCAATTAGGGTCAGATATCAGGAAAAACATTGGGAAGGGTGACAGCAGCAAAAATTAAATATATTTTCAATTACTGCATTAGTTAAAAAAAAAAAAAGCACAGTGTCATCAGTTCTTTTCAGATGCAGGGAAGAAAAATATTCTTTTGCCAGGTAACGTAGGTACTAGCATAGTCAAATAGGGATATGTGGGGACTGCAATAAAATAAAGTAATTTGGCTAGGCCAGTGAAATCAGAGTCAGAACAGAATAGTATTTCTTAAAGGCTTGAATAGAGCGAAAAAAGGTGCCGAGAGAAGAGAAACATATCACTTTCCCTGTGGGAGTAGTTTCTATCCCTGTTACCACTCAAGCAAGATAGAAGCAACTGTAGTATACATACCTGCATGATGACTTCCATTTCCATCAAATTAATTAACCAATTTGTTTGCTTATATTTTGGGACTGATAATTGTATTAGTTATCTATTGTTGCATAACAAATTACTCCAAGACTTAGCAACTTCAACAACACACATTTATTATCTCAAAATTTCTCAAGGTGTCTCAAGGTGAGGAAACTAGGAGGAATTAGCTGGATGGTTATCACTTTGAGTTTCTTAGGAGGTTGCTGTCAAATTGTTTACCCAGGGCGATGTCATCTGAAAGGACTAGGAAATTGGATTCCAAGCAATCTCCATGGCTGTGGAGGGGAGACATCCAATGACTCCAACTGGATCTCTTATGACCTGCTCACACTCGTGGCATCTGGCTTCCTCCTCAGTGAGTGGTTCTGTTATAGGACAGGGAGAGGGGACCACCCTGTTACAGTTCCAAAAGGGAGAGAAAGGGCACCCAAGACTGCAACTGCTGGTTTTTTACAACCAAATATTGAAAACGACATTCCATTCTTCTGTCATATTTTAATTGCTAAAAGCAAATTACTCAGCCTACACCATACTCATGGGAAGGAGAGTTAAATGCTGTCTCTTGATGAGATGCCGATCAAAGAATTTGTAGGCCTATATTTAAAGTAGTCATTTTATATAAAGGCCGCACATTCACATGTTACAATCTACAAAATGTAGTTGATAGGGAGGATCCTAATGTTACCTCAATTTAAAAAATAAGTTAGTAAAATAAATAAATAAAAATTCAAAATATACTAAACCCTCCCTCTGGATCCCCAATTCTGTTCCTGGGCTCCTGAGTTTCACGTGTGTCATTGGGAGAGTCTATTAAATCGCCAGCAAATATCGCCACAGTTTTACCCCTTTGAAAGCACTATCTACGATGACCAGATTCTGGTCTTCCTGGCACTGATAATTTCAAACAGCACTCCTTTCTTTGCAGGGTGAGGAAAGGAATGGAGAATGACCCATTCCTTCTATAAACTCTTGCCAACTTTGACCCACTTCTAATTGTAGTATACCCCTTTTAAAACATTGGTTTAACAAAAGCTATTTAATTGTAGCTGTTTTCCCCCTTTGGAGCATTCTTTGTGGCTTTCTCTCACCATTAGCCAGTGCCTTAGGCAGTTACTAGAAAGGACTAAATTGAGTTGCCTTTGTTATTAGCTGTGGTTTGTGAGTCAGCTTACTGCTTCTAAAACAATTATCGAAGGAAGCTATTATTTTGAATAGAAATTTGAGTATATTTAGAAGAAAATGAACCATGTATTTTATTCTGGCTGCCTGGGCTTTCCAATCTCATTTCAAAGATGAAAAGACTAGAGAGATTGCCAAGAGGGAAGGAGGAAGAAAGGGATGAATGAAAGTAAGAGGAAGTTAGTGCTAAAGAATGAGAGATCTGGATACAAGGACTTGAAAAGAGTACAAAGATGCTCAAAGATTGAGAAAATGATATTTTAAATTTTACAGAACATACAGTTAAATTATTTTATTATCTTGAGATTTCCCAAAATGATAGGATTTGTGCTGACATACTATGCCAATCTGTATTAGCCTAAAGAGATCAATTCGGAAAAGCTTAATTTTTTTAAGCTATGTAATAAATTATGTGACTGTTCCTGGGGAAATGATGCAGTATCATTGTTTTTGTATGTGTGTTTGTCCCAGATATGTCATGCATGGTTTTGATTCCCAGGTTTTTAAAAAATGAAATCTAAATTGAAGATAAAACATACAGCATGTTTACTTTGACCTAATTCTCATCTAGCTAATAAGAAATTGATTCCCGCCCCCCCACCATGGTTCCTGTATTTGAACATTATGAATATATCCCTGGTGTCATAGCTCAGAAAGTTTTCATATAGGTAACACTTATAAAGAATTCATATTTTACTTGTTGCTTTTCCTAAAACCAAATTTCTATTTAATCCACCTTATTTCTTTTTAGGAAGTAGGTAAAAATATGATTAAATTGGTAAGTGGTTAGTTTAGAATTTTGCCAATTTTAGCAGACACTAAGAAAATTGTCACCGGTGGCAAGTTTATGATAGAATTTCAGAAAGAATTTTCTATAGCCAAAACTTTCTAAAGCAATGATTATATAAAGTGATATTATTTTTGTTTAAGACAAAATGTGAAAAGAAGTCTTTCTTAGTATTTCCGTCACATTTTTATTCTGGTTCATTTTGCAATAATTTTATAAAGCTGTGATATAATTCCATGCGATTAAGCATAATTAAATAATATTTCACAGTCAAAATGCAAAGTTAAGCAATTGTTCTAAGAATATTATCAATGTGAAATGCCAATCTAGCACTTGTATCCATTCCAGATTAATTTGTTCTAAAATTCAAATTTCATCATGAATACTTCAATTCAAAACTTCCAGTGGGTCACAATTTACTTCATTTGGCATTATTGGTGCTCCAGACACTGATCTTGACCTATTTTTCCAAACTTATTTTCAAATGTCCCTTCACACCACCTCAGACTTCCCTTAGTCTAGGCAAAGCATATTTCTGAGGTCCCCTGAGACAGAAAAAGCAAAAATGTGCCATCTACTCCATAGATTTCATTGTCTTTTTTTCAGTTTGTCTATGTTGGAGACTATGAAAAATTCCCCCACCATCCCTAGGTTGTTCTCCGGGAATCAAACCAGCAATAGGTGGGTTAGCAGAGGGAAGAAATCAATTTAATAATGTGCAAATGGGGAGCTACAATAACTATACAGGGAGGGACGGTTTTAAATTCTGCACTAAGGAATAAGATAAATGGTCTGGGGTGTAGAGGAGAGGGGAAGGGGACTCCACATCAAAAGAAAGAGGTTTAGAGGGGGACAATCCCTTCTTCCTTTAGGGGAAGGGCAACAGTATTTAGCGCAAGGGCTAATCCTTTGCTTCCAAGATCGTCATTGTTCTCAATTCAAAATAATCTGCACACCAGAGCAGAGATCTTATGGAGACCAGCTCTGAGAATCTTGGAGTGGTTTGACTTGATCACTTTCATCTATTTATGGATGCTTTATTCTTTTGTTTTCTGGGTTTCTATTCTGTTGAATCTAGGCTGAAATACAGAAGTGAGGAAACATAGGATACTCCTGAATCTGATTCTATTAGAGCAATGGAAACATGGTCTTAACTGTAGTGACAATATATTTATTGAGTTATCCCAAAAGCAACTGGAAATCTTTCTTATGCTAATAGGTGGGTGATGAACGCCAAACTACATAGAGTTCATGAAAAGATGATTAGATTACCTGATGAGAGCTCTTGGGAGCCATCTCTAAATTAGAAATTGAAGATCAAATTTTCAGTTTTACTCTTTTTGCATCTCATTGAAATTAGTTTTTATTATTGCAGGAAGCATTTCCACTGAAAATATATTATAACACATTTAAGATGACAAGCTTAGCCCATATAAGCAGTTATTATAACTTATTTCTTAGAGTGGAATTGGAAAATAACATGATCTTCTTCCATATTGCTATTCCCATATTCCATATATTTTCCTAAGACTTGCAAGTCTGAAAGGACTTTGCCCTTATTCCATTAACCCAGAGATTACAAGAGGCATAATTGCCAAAAGGTTTTCCAAGGTGCACTCAGAGCTTAAAGACCCTTTAAAGGTAGGCCTAGATTGTTTATCTTCTTGCCATCATCTAGCCCCAGCATCATTTTTGTTCTCTCTAGTTTAATAGTATTTTACTGTTAACAAGAACCATATTTAGTGCTATATTTAAATGTGTAAAAAACCTAAAAGTTATAACACAAGGTGGTGATCACATACTTTTAAATCATTTCATTTTAACATGTCTGGATATTAACGTACAGTTAATTCTGCCATGACCGCTTTTAGTTCTCAACAGCAACCATCACAACCTATTGAGTTATAAACACACAACTGAAAACACTTGCATGATCTATCTGGCTCTAAAGGCATTTAAATCAATGGACACGTTTCTAGAAATTGGCAGCTTTGTTCAATAAGTCAAATGAAAATATGGATTTGAACATAATCTTTCTGTTTATGGGAATATCAGAGAAATAGCTATAATAATAGTAAATACCAGAAAATACCCTTTTGAGTTACCATTATAAAAGACTAGCCAGATTAACATAAGCCAGAGACAGACACATACACACACAATCCCAATTATGAACGTATGATTCTGCATTAGAAATTAGTAGCAAATTGGAAGCTAGTGAAAACAGAAAGAAGAGGAAGAATTGAAGATGGATGTGCAATTTTAAAAATAGTATCTCTGATTCTAAAGTCTGATATAGGTTGTGTCTTTGCGGTATCGTTTATCAAACTTGTAGTCAAATCTGTCTCAGAGACAAAAACATTACATATGTGTGTGAAGAGTGCTGAGGAGAAGGGATTTCTTCTAGAAACTGAGAGGTATGGCAACATTCCACTTTGAAGATGATAAGATACAGAACAAAGATGGCTTCAACTTGCAAACTGGACTAGTTCAGCAGAAGCAGTGACTTGAGAAAGTAACTCCCTCCTCCCCTCGCTGGAAAATCTCATCAACTTTTGGAAGTACAATGGACTTCTTTGTGAATGGGGTCTTTAATCAATATATAGTTTTTTACTGAGATAAGCTGACATAATACCAGTTTCCTGTATCTAACATAATAATTTGATACCTGTACATATTGCAAATGATCACTACAATAAGTCTAGTTTTCCTCCACAGTCATGAATTTTTTTCCTGGTGTTGGGAACTTCTAACATCTACTCTCTTAGCAACTTTGAAATACATAATATGTATTATTAACTATAGTGACCATGTTATATCCTATAACTTACTTATCTTATCACTGGAAGTTATAAATTTAATCAATTTATGTCTTAAGAAGCAGGAAAACCTCAGCTGAAATCTAAGTTAGATACGGGTCCTGTATATAGTATTCCTCAATGGGGACAGCGCCATCTACTCGAAAGGACATTTAAAATTTATAAGAGAGTATTTCTGTCACACTAATGGGGTATGCTGCTGATATTTATAATAGGGGGAGCCAAGATAGTGCTACACAAAGAATTGCTCCCAACCCTCATAACTGTCAAAAGTCTCATCAGATATTCAAATGGGATACCTAAATACATTTATGTAATTATGACACTATCTATTATATGTAAATAAATGTAGTGATGCTTATTTACCTAGAGCCCAAGCCATATAACATAAAAATACAGAATATTTTTAGAATTGTTTTTATAAACATGAACAGTTTCAGAATGTGACACTTTTATAAATGGAAGAAGCAACTGCTTTATATTTTATTTGGAGATTTTCCAAAATATGTTCACCCCTTGAGAAAATCATGTCACTTTGTAGCAGTGCATATGTGTCATTTGTGTCACTACCATAATATCTTTCATCAATTCTGCACAAGGCAGACTATCTGTGTCTAGACAGAAACGTCTGATTACCTTATCATGTGTTCAGGGTGTCCCTGGATGTATTCATATGTTGAACTGCTATCACTTCTTTTTCATGTCACCTTTATAACATAGTTAAGGGATGCTATTAATTTTTCAAATTATACATGCAAATTAAATTACAATGGCAGCATCATAAAATACACGTTGCCATAAAATGTGAGGCAGAGGCTGCTAGTTACCACCCCCCACCCAATCAAGTTTCTTCCCTACCCTCTAAACACATGGATCAACTACACTTGCCAGAATCCCTTGTAGTTAGTTCAGAATTCTAGACAAAGTTCTGGACAACAGGATGTGCTTGGAATGGTGAGTTATGCTTCCAGACCTGGTCCAAGAAAGCTACCCAGGTGCACAACTTCTGGCAGTAAAAATAAGATCCAATCTATCTGCTGGTGACATTCACTAATATCCAGTCTATCTGCTTAAGACATTCCTCCCTACTTGGGGTGTTAACACTGTTGAGGATCATGGTCATTTTAAAATGTCGATATGCCCCAAATCTTGTCTAGTTTTTCCAGATCTAGGAACTCAGACTCTTTTTTCTTCACTAAAACTTCTATCATTAAATTGAATCCATATTATAGATACAGTTTTCTTTCTCTGTCCTTTTCTATACTATGGAGGCAGCCACACAATTTTTTATTTTCACAGTCCCTTCTGATCCTGACCACCACATTTAAAGGGATTACTAGAAAGCATAAGGGTTCTGCAGCTTCTAATTGTGTTTTGAATGGTGATAAAGGAGGAGTTGGGGACAAGAATAACCTCTTGGCTTGTAGCATGGATGGTTGGATAAATGGCCATGGAGACTGACTGATACAGAGAATATGTTGAAGAAAAAATAATGAAGTAGTTTTGGGCATGATGAATTTGGGGATCCCTATGGAGTTGTTCAGAGGACTTGCTTAGTAGGTCTATAAGCTAAAAGAGAAAAATCTATCTTGGAGAGTAGCCTGAAAATTGGTCTTCCATCTTCCATCCATAATGCCCTAGCAGTATATGTTTCTAAAGCATAAATAATCTATACTTTGTCAACAACTCCCCACAGTTATGAAGGCAAAATCATACTACCACTTCTTAAATTATAGTTATCAAGGCAAATGTTTTATACTGTGTTTTGTTATCAAAATATTTTTGTTAAAGTTTAGTTACAATGATGACAGTTTGCCAACTGTCCACTTGGACATAACAGGAACTAATGTAAACTATTTTAAAACAACCATTTGAAGGTACTAGAGAATGAGCCAAAATATTGTAAATACTATTTGATTCCATTTACATGAAACTCATAAATACATAAATGAATCTTCAGTAACAGAAAAGAAATCAGTGGTTGCCTGAGAAAGGCAGATAGTAGGGACAGATGAGTGTGGTTAAAGGAACACTCAGAAACTTCTGGATGTAGTAGATATATTCTATACTTTGATGATAGTAATGGTTTCATTGTCTGCTGATCATATATATATATATATATATATATATGTAAATACTGGTTACAAGCTACATTTAAATATGTTCCATTTTATGGGATGTCAATAGTACTTCAGTGGAATTGTTTACCAAAAAAGCCAACTCTCTATTTTCTTGTTATACTCATAGATTTTGCAAATCAATAAGAAAAATATCTCAATAAAAAATAGGTAAACTAACTTCAAAAGTGTATTAGTTTTCCATTACTGTTACAACAAACTGTTATAGGACAGGGAGAGGGCACCCCACCCTGGAACCCCCAAACCTGCGTGCTCTAAATAGATTCTGCCATCCCTCACATCAAGACAAAACATACTCTACTGCATAAGACCTTTAATGGAAAGAAACTTTAATTAGTGTGCAATAAAGAGAGTATAAGAAAAAGAAAAAAACATATAGTTTCCAAATCAAGCACCCTAAGTTCTCCATCCCCTTGGGGGTAAATGCCCAACCAAACAGGGTGGGCCCAAAGTAGGACAGCTGACACCCAAAAGCCACCTCCTGGTGGGGAACCCATAGGAAAGGAGCAGAAGAATCCAGGCAAGTCTGGAAGGAAAAGGGCAAAATCAAAACCAAGTCAAGATAAAGGCTGCCACTGTCAGCCTCCCTTTGGATCTCTCACTCACATCTGTCTCTTTTAAGTGTCTCCTTCCATGTCCCCCAAGTACCTGGTGCCAGTCCAAGGCTGAGAAGCAAGTACAGTTTCTTCACATGTCTCTCCTCCTCCAGGTCTCCTTCTTGCTCGCCATCCTGCTTCCTTCCTTCTCCCAGTCTCCTGGCCAGCTTCTCCTTCTCCCTACTCAGCTCCACCCTTCATTGGGTGATGCTGGGAATCTGGAACCTCCCCTTCCCTGAGGATTACCTGTTACAAAACTACTACCACAAGCTTTAAACCAACACAATTTTCTACCTTACAGTGCTGGAGGTCATATGTTCAAAATCAGTTTCATGGAGCTAAAATCAAAGTGTCTGAAGTGTTGGACCTGCTGCCGGCTCTGAAACGAGAAAGTTGTCAAACATGGTCACTGGGCAATGGCACAGATGCCAAGTCATGCCACCTGGTTGTGAGAAAGGAGCCAATTTAATGCATTGTCCCCTGGTGGAAGATTGAGGCAAGGTTCTCAAATCAGTCTCCCAGGGGATGAGCCTTTGGGTAGTATCTGTGAAGTTGTAGATCCAATACACCAAATAAAAATTGGTAGAATTTAATTGGTTGTTTTCTGGAAAATCATGACGTAACTTGAATTTGGATCCAGAACTGCAAAACCACTTGCTCCTGACTTTGGTTGGTCTAACCACGAGAAAGGCATATTAGTTACATCTTCGTGGCTATTTTTGATCTTGACAATGAGGACATCTCATTGTCAATAAAAATATGATTTGTTAAAAAGTAAAAATGAAATCATATTATATATTACACATTATAAAAATGAAAGTTATAATAAAAAATCAGCCACACGTTTTATGAAGTAAGATGTTTAGAGTCAGCTTTCCATGGTTGGAGGAATCAGGTAAATGTTTCCAGAGTAGACTAGTACTCTAAATGTGCTTCCTAGAGCTAGTAGTTCACCACTTTTCTATCACTCACACACTCTGATACCAGCCTAGATCTCTTCCCTTGAGTTCTAAACATAGCACCATTTAGGGCCTCCCGTGGTGGTGCAGGCGGTTGAGTGCCACACTGTGAAGCTGTCCACAGCCTCTGCAGCGCTGGTTCGATCCCGGCTGGCAGGCAAGGGTCCCACATGGCGTGACAGACCTCTCCTGTAGCGCCCGCTGCTGCCCTCAGCAATGTATTTTGGCAGTCTGCCTGTTCTGTTCCCCACTCTGTCTCTGGTGAACCCTCTCACTCTCCCGCACATCCAGCCTGTACCCCAATTCTTGTATAAATAAATAAATAAATCTTTAAAAAATAGCACCATTTATCATTTATTTTCATTAAAATTAATAATAATAAAGCATTTAAGCAGATTATCATGCCAGATGAGCAACAAACTCTGAAGCCAAAATATTATTAAAGGATGCAATCTAATAAATTCTGGTAAATGCTTGATCTTAATCTTATTCATTTATATGTTGAAGGTACACAGAATTTGGATAAATTGCATGAGTTTCTACAGATTAAACTTTTTTTAGTTTTCTCAGAGGAAGTGGGCATAGCTGAAGGAGTTTTGCTTTTCTAAAACCCAGATTGCCCCTTCTGCATTCCCAGAAGCAGCATCACAGGGATGGCTGCTGGAGGATGCTGTCAGTCTCTGAGGTTGGTGCATTCTGACTGACTGAGCCTCAAGTGCATGACTTGCTGGGCTTAACGTAAAATCAGACCTTTCTGAAAGGTCATTTGGCCACTTTTCAGGACTAAAAGAAGTGAAAGGTATCAGCTAAACCTGAGCGACAACATAAAAAACAAAGATGAACCTAAGCTGGGGTCTCCCTGGTGGCACAGGGGTTAAAGTCTCGGTGCTGTCAAGCTATGCCAGCTGCTGAAACGCCAGTTTGAGCCCCAGCCAGGGAGTTAACCCACATGGTATAGCAGACCTCTCCTGTTTTGCTGCTGCTCCCTTTAGCAGTGTATTTCAGTAGATCTTCCTGTTCTACTCCCCTCTCTGTCTCTGGTGAATTCTTTTACCCCCACCTCCATCCCTCCCCTCTGACTTACACCCCAGTTTTTGTATGCATAATAAATAAATCATTAGAAAAGTAAAGAAGAAGAACCTAAGCTGTTTGGAGCAGTAGAGGAGATTGAACAACTTGAGCTCTCTTTTCCCCACCTCCTTCTGACTCATGCTTAGTCCCATGGTTTATATCTCCTAAAATAGTTCAGGGCCTGTTTTAATCCAACATGCTCACAGAATTCCACTCTTCTTTCTCCCATGATGAGAGGGATCAGGCATGAGGCCCACACACATGTCATTTGTTATGTCTGAGCTTTCTAGCTGAACTTAACAATTGACCACGATGGCAGTAGCTGTCAGGGTTTAAGGGAAAAGTCATGATGTTTTCATTTTACTCCCCCAAACCTGAAATTCCAATAGGTAAGGAATATTCGAGCTAGCAGTAGAGAATTGCTATAGTAATTAAAATGACACACTGTTTTGTGAATTAATTGAATCGGATTTTTTTCTTATTGTCTATAGGGGAAATAAAGATGGAGAACTTTGGCCAGATATAAAATGGGGTTATACAGTAGCATAATGGAAGAGAGGATTAAATTAGATATATGTGGGTAATGTATGTGTTACACTGTTAGTATTCGTATACACTCAAAATATGTCAGCTGCGCTCCAAACTTGTATCACTATTTTTAAAACTTATTTATTTATACATACAAGAGCTGGGATACAGGACAGAGGTGTGGGGGGGTGAGAGGATTCATCAGAGACAGAGTGAGGCGCAGAACAGGCAGATTGACTGAAATACACTCCTGAGGGGAGCAGCAGGCGAGACAGGAGAGGTCTGCTGCACTATGTGGGTAGCTCCCTGGCCCGCTGGGGATGGAACTCATGCTGCAGAGGCTGCAGATGGCTTCACAGTGCTGTGTTTAACCACTTGCATCACCAGGGAGGCCCTCTCCTAGCTTTTATTAACCAATAAAAGGAAACAGGAACCAAAATGTGTTGCTGACTACTCCTTAAGATTGTAACTCTGCATAGTTGTTTTTGTTTTTTAGTTCTGAATTTATTGTTTGGTTAACCTAAAATTATAAACATATTACTAAATTACAGTGTCATTTCTGTGCGAATTGTTTGGGAAGAAATGTCATTTGACAGGGTGATTGTGGAATCTAAAGTTGAGTAATGAGGCAATTCTACATAGTCGAAACAGGTAAAGAGATACCCAAGTTTATTTATCAAGAGAAGAATGATAGGAGAGTGTTTGATGATGTGAAAATTAATTGACCCTTAAGAATCAAGCAAGACTTTAATACCATGCTCAGCTCAGAGACAAGCATGGCCCAGAATATGCGGACTATGGAGTTTACAGCACTGGCAAAACTGAGGGGAAAACTAAAGGAATCTCTGATCTTAGAGCAGAGATTGTTTACCTTTTACCAAATGACCAATTTTCATGAGTTCTTGACACATAGGTTAGAGGTGGAGTTTGAAGATTGTGGCCAGTATGTCACCCTGATTCTGGAAGAGCAAAAAAAGAGAGACTGGAAGTAAAATTGATGATATGCATTAACATTTACCATCTCCCAACTATCTCAGATATTTTAGGAATCCAGATGTATTTCTCAGCCCTCATGTGTGTCACTTAATAATTCAATAGTTACTTGTTGTGCTGGAAAGACTGAACCCCTCATGTGTATATTAACTTCAAGGTGGCAACTCTTATTATCATAGGAACTAAGCGATGTAAGGGAAGCTATTTAACATCTTTAATTTTCCTTATGAATAATTTGTCATAGGAGTACAGAATCAGGTCACCTAAAGGAAATGATTTAATCCTAAAATGGGTCACTTAACAGGCATATATTATCACCATTCTATGGAAATTAATAAAGTGTTAGTGTTTACAACATTTCTTTCAGTACAATGCAAATGGAAGTGATCTTCATTTGCATTGGAATTTGCATTGCATTAAGAATTCCATCAACATCTAAAAAGTGTGATCAAAAGAAAAGTGTATATATATTCACTTTTATATATATGTGTGTGCATTATATACACACATTCCTTTTGATCATAGAGAAAGAAGACAGGCTACGCTTCCCATTCTGAGTAACAGCAAGGTCTCATTAACGTAATTACCAAATTTGACTTCTTTGTGACCCCCATCTATATGACTATAGGACATCAGCATTCCTATTAAATTCATACCAGTTATTTCTGGGGATACCCAGGGGTATGTCTCCTGTACCAAAAATGCCCACTCTTTCTTTTATTTGCTGTCTTCACTGAAGCCCACTGAATAGAAGTCCTTTGAGGAAATTTCTCCATAATGGGCCTGCTGCCACTTGTCTTCCTTCACTTAGCATTGTGCTGGGTGAGGTTTCTTCCAGATTCTGCACAGAATGCCATTCAATTCCATGCAGAAATAGAAATCCATGCTCCTCTCCTGATACTTCACTTGTCATTGGGACTTTGAAATTGTATTGATTGCATCCTAAATCTCCCAAAATTCCTCATTCAATGGCCCTTTTATCATCAAGCCTTTTTCTCTATATATAAGGGCTTAGACATGGTCTATCAGACTTGCTGAGAACCATCTCTTCAAATAAAATCTTCTCCTTTATTCATAATCTCTTTCTATCTGCTTTAAGTACCAAAAGCTTGTTTTTCCTTTGGCCTTCTAATGCAAGGGATCTCAGTTGAGGTCCAAGTAAGCTACCTCAGTACATGTCTAATTTCACCTGTGAAATCATATAAATTAACTTTCAGTCATCATGAACTAGTTCCAGAGACCACAAAGGACATTCACTGGACAAAGGATGGGGGATACCTAGGTTCTCACCTCAGCTTAGTAGTGAGCTGCTGTATGACACAGGATGAGTCAATTCACCTCTGTGGGTTTCAGATTTCTCATATGCAAAATGAAAGCTGTATGCCCAAGCAATAATTCTTATGCTATTTTGTAGTCACAGGGCAATTTCAAATCTAATGATGACATGCAACTTCATTCTGGAAAATACAAATAAATATGGTATGGATAAAATTGTGCCACCCTCCACCCCCAACTTCTGGGCAGCCATCCATATATTTTAACTTTGTTAACCATGTGACTATATTTGGAAATAGCTTCTCTACAGACGCAATCAAAGTTAAATGAGATAATAAAGAACGCTAGTCCTTTGTGTGTGTTGTCCTACAAGAAGAGGAACAGACACCAGAGACATGGACACACAGAGAAAGACCACGTAAAGGCACAGTGACAAGGCTATGAGTAGTCAAGGAAAACAGAAAGTCAAGGAGACAGACTGCAAAATCAACCAAACCGGCAAACAACTTTATCTTGAACTGCTGGGCTGGTGAGAAAACAAATTTCTGTTGTTTAAAACACCCTACCTCTGGTATATTATTACGATAACTCCAAGAAACTAAGGCAAAGTATATAGACACAAATACTTGCCTATAGGTTTTGGTTGTTCACAGACATCACGGATCCACAATCAGCTCAAAGCCTTCAGGTTTTTAGATTTTCTTCTAAAAGTTCTGTTTGAATGGTAGCTAGAAATGTCTAGCTTCCTATTTCACATAATTTCTTTAGATATCTAGTATATGGGTTAAGATTATTATAAATGTATATTTCATTTAGTAAGAAAACTCAATAGAAAATGAATGGCCAAGGGCCTCCCTGGTGGCGCAGTGGGTTGAGCGCAGCGCTGTGAAGCTGTCCGCAGCCTCTGCTGCGTGGGTTCGATTCCCGGCCAGCCAGGGAGATTTCACATGGCGCTACAGACCTCTCCTGTCTCACCCACTGCTCCCCTCAGCAGTGTATTTCGGTCCATCTTCCTGTTCTGCTCCCCGCTTTGTCTCTGGTGAATCCTCTCACCCTCCCATACCTCTGGCCTGCATCCCACTTGTATAAAAATAAATAAATCTTAAAAAAAGAAAGAAAGAAAGAAAATGAATGCTCATAAGCTGAATACACAAGAGCTATGATACAAAATAATGTTTAGAAATTGTGCCTAGAGACATTTAACCTATGTTTGTCTATTTTCCTTTATATTTTTAAACATAGGGACCATGAGTTTTCTCAGAACAGATTATACATTTTCTCCCTCCCTAGGTTAAATTTGAAGTTGTGATGCTGAGATAGTAAGAGAAGAAAGTAATGGATGGGAACAAAAAAATTGCAATGATTGCATCTTATGTTTTGAGGGAATTATAAATCCTAGATTTAGAATGAAGTCAACTAAATAAAGTGGGAAACATTTTTGATCAATCTGTTTCTGAAGTCAGCATGATGTCTAGGTTTTTCTATTTTCCTTTCTATTTTTTAAATATAGGGACCTTGAGTGTCTTTTTTTCTCAGGTATATGTGCCTCCCTTCCCAAATCTTTGTCATTTATAATTTGAATCAGAGTGTTACAGGGCACAGTGAGAGACAACCCAGGACTCCCAAACCTGCCTGCTCTAAATAGGTTTTGCCACCTGCCTCATCAAGACAAGACATACTCTAGTGCATAAGACTGTCAATGGAAAGGACTTTTAATACAATTAGTGTGCAATAGAGAGGAGTAAGAATTTAGAGTTTCCCCATAAATCACCCAAAGTTACCCACTCCATTGAGGGTAAATGTCCAGCCAAACAGGGTTGTCCCAAAGCAGTGCACCCACAGGTCCAAAGCTTGTCAAAAGCCCAAGGCATCTTCTGATAAGGACCCATAGGAAAGGGGCAGAAGGGGGCAGACAAATGCGTAAGGAAAAAACATATCAAAATCAAGATAAAGGCTGCTGTTGTAAACCTCCCCATGGGTATCTCACCTACATCTATTTCAAGTGTCTCCTTCCATGTCACATAAGCCCTGGTCCCAGTCCAAAAGTAAGAAGCAAGCACAGCTTCTTCTTCACCTGTTTCTCTGTTCCATGTGCCTCCTCCAGTCTTCTTCTTCTTCCATCTCTCTCCACCTCTTCTCCTGCTGCCCACCCCCACTCCTGTTTCCCAATCTCTTTTTAGCTTTACCTCCCTTCCCTAGCTCCTTCCTTTCTTATGGTGGGGCAGGGAACTTTCGCTGTTCAGAGAATTCCCGTTATGCTAGCAGAATATATTAACTAATGGCTATTCATATATATCCCTACACTTACATACTTATACAAAGTCTTTCTCGGGCCTCCCTGTTGGTGCAAGGGGTTAAGACGCAACCTGTGAAGCTATCCGCAGCCACTGCAGCACAAGTTCCATCCCCAACCAAGGAGCTACTACATGGTACAGCAGACCTCTCCTGACTCACCTGCCTCTCCCCTCAGCAGTGTATTTCACAATCTGCCTGTTCTGTTCCCCATTCTGTCTCTGGTGAATCCTCTCACCCTCCACATCTCTGGCCTGCACCCCAGATCTTGTATGCATAAATAAATAAATCTTAAAAAAATAGTCTTTCTCTACCAATGTTTGATTCTAAAAGTAATCAAATGCACATTTTATTCAGTATCTGTCTGTATTATTCTCCAATCCTCAGTTAAGTTTAGGTGTTATTTTTACAATCTAATTTTCACTTATGAATGTTTGTCTATTATTATGCACAATGTGCAAGGTGTGGCTCTGTGGAGAAATTAGAGCATGTGTTTGCTATGACATCTGCTTTCTAGAAGCACCCACTGTGGGATGAAAATTCAGAGAAAAGACGTGTACAATAGTTCTTGCCTTTGTTTTTGTTTTGTTTTTTTAACTTTTTCTAGAGCCAGTGCTTTCTTTTTTCACTAGGATCTTTACTGGAAGGTGAATGTCATTCTGATAGGAGGTGATTACAAAGGCTGACTTCAGAAACAGATTGATCAAGTTAGGGTTGAATTGAACTCTGTTGCTCTCCTTTTGCTAGGCTTCACTTTTCTTATGTGTAAAATAGTGCATACTTTCCAGAATTGTTGTGAAGATAAATGAGAAAAACCAGTGCACATAGTAAACTCTGATCAAATAAGCTCACAAAACCCTCATTTTACAGGAAAGAATTTGAGGGTATTGGTTACCATAAATGTCAGACCTAAGTCATAGGTGAGTGTTTCTGTTGGAGGAAATAAACAAAACTCCCATGCAGTTTGATGGGGCTGAACACTGAGGGGTTGTCGCTGCCTCCAGTTCCTGGTGCCACCATGGGAAGCCGTGTACAGACCAGTTCATGAGGTCTGAGAAGGTGGCACTGCTGGAGGGCCTGCTCACAGTTATTCTGGACGTGCTCTACAGTCTAGGTGCTGAGAAACGGCTGCCATCTTGCGTGGCTATGTCAAGAAGGTGTGGTTTGACCCAGAACCTCCCTAAAACAAACCTAACTCCTGGTGCCCACCAGTAGAGCTTTCTACTCTCCCCCTGCCTTCCTGAGCAGGGCAGCTGGAACAAGGGGGTGAGAGGAGTGGCCATGAATTATTCAAAGCTGGAGCCCAAATGGCTCCTTTTCTCTTTGCCACATACCTGACCCCGGAGCTCAGTGTGTGATTAGGAGACCATCTCCCTCACTCTTCACCTTGTGCCCAGACCCAATGTGCTGCTTCTGAGCAGCAGGCTGCCCCTTTGCCCTCCACGTATGTGGCTCCCAGTCCTGGCACTCTGTTCCTGCTTCCTCTGCCGAGTGATCCAGCTGCCATCTGCATGGCAGGCTTCTGCATGAACCCTGGTCTCTGCACCAGGGACACTAGCTAGAGAAGGACAGATTGTATCTGGCCACAGTGTGCAGGCCTGCGCATTCTCTCTCTTTCTCTCTCTCTCTCTCTCTCTCTCAGCTATCCCTTTTCTCACTTCCTATGTCAATTTTTATATTGTAGTTTCTCCCCCAATATTTGCTCCATTTCAGCTTGGTGCCCAAGGTGGATCCAGACAGCCATGGTTGGCCAGGCCAGGATTCTCTCTCCCTCACACTGGCCATCACAAGTATGTTGCAATTGCTGGACACATGGAAAGATTTTTCTATTAATTTGGGTTTTATTTAGCATTAACTCTGCATGAGTTTTGATTAATGAAATTGTCCAGGACATAGATCCAACTAATTAGTGTTTAAGCATGGAATAAAATGGGAGTTTTGAAATGAAAAGTTTTCAAAGGTAAGAATCCCAGTGGGTATTTTTGTGATGTGGATGGTGTGGTGACAACACTTCCAGGTGGAGATCTTTTATTTTAAAGATTTATTTTTATTTATTTATACATACAAGAACTGGGGTATAGGCCAGAGGTACGGGGGGTGAGAGGATTCACCAGAGACAAAATGGGGAGCAGAACAGGCAGATCTAGAGAAATAGGTTGGCTCCCTGGCTGGAGATCGAACTCATGCTGCAGTGGCTGCCAATAGCTTGATAGCACTGAGACTTTAATCCCTGTACCACCAGGGAAGCCCCAGGTGAATACCTTATACCTCTAAATAATGTATAATGTTGTAAACCAATATAACCTTAATAAAAAAGAAACAATTCCAATTGTGTATTAAAATAATAAGTTAAGGTTTGGTTGTCAGCATTGTGCTGGTAGAGTCTATTTGGAGATTTTATATTTTGAAGATTTATTTATTTATTTATACAAGCACTGGTACAGTCAGAAGCGGGGGAGGGTGAGAGAATTCACCAGAGCTAGAACAGGGAACAGAACAGGCAGACCGACAAAATACACTGCTGAGGGGAGTAGCAGGTTGCAAGAGAGGTCTGCGTGCCATGTGGGACCCTCACCGGTGGCCGGGGATCGAACCGGCACTGCAGAGGCTGCGGGCAGCTTCGCAGCCCAGCGCTCAACCGCTGTGCCACCAGGGGAGGTCCAGATTTTATATTTTGAACTGTCAATGCCAGGTAATTAAATGATCTTTTTCTCTCTACTACATATGTCAAAACTTCCCAGAAATCTAAATTAGGAAAAATTGGCTATGTTTTGCAACTTTTATCAAAGGAAATTTTATGGAACCTCATTAAACTTCTGAGAAATCCCATAAAACTTGTCCTTTATTTATGAGAAAGATATTAACCAAATTTGACCTGTTGGTATTCATCTGGTGAATTGGAACTTAATGGGAAGCATTATTGTTTAAGAAAAATGTTTAATCTTAGCAGCACATGAATGTTAACTTTGTGTTTCTAAAAATTATGTGAAACTTAAGTGTCCAATATGTTCTTAAAAATTATTGCTGCTCATTCTACTGGTTGTTATAATTTTGGGAAAAAAAATTCCTTGCCAGTTATCTTTAATTTTGGTATTTCAAAGTTTTGGCATTTGTCACAATTGTTTTTGGCAAAGATATCAGGAGAGGGACTCTAACATTGTTTGAGACCCATTCTAATCGATCAATCTTGAAATTGAGGGTTTTCTACATAGGACTGAGTGGACTATCAATGATACCTTTTTGGCTTGGAATAATTGACTATTTTAAACTGTTGTTTTGATGTTTCACCCCATTATCCTGACGTCTGACTTTCATCACCATAGACACGGTGACAAAAATTGAAATTGGGAAAAAATTGGGAAAATTATTGAAAGAAAGAAAAATTACCTCCAAGCCATTCTGATGGGATTGCAAGCACATTTTGGGGTTTTGCTACCTCCAGCCTCTGGTGCCACTGCGGGAGGCTGCAACTTCAGCACCCACACAGAAGTCATCACCTCTCAAGGGTCTACTTGGAATGAATCTGACTGTGCTTGGTGCTTTCAAAGTTAAGAAACTTGTCCAACTTTGTTTGGCTGGGCCATATAGACTTCACTGCTGGTTTCGAGCCCACTCCTTACCAAACTGTGCCACTGGTAGAGGGGAGAGCTTTCCTCTCTACTCCCTGACTACCTAAACAAGGGCAGCTGGGAAGGAGGAGAGTGGCCGGGAAGGGTTTAAAAGCAGGAACCCACATGTTTCTTCTCTTTTTGTCTTATGTCTGGTCCAGGCCCTAAACTCCCGATCAACAGACCAACCCTTCAGCCTCCACATAGGCAGCTTCTAGCACCTTCTTGCTTGGCAGACTCCTGCTTGAACCCTGGTCTCTGCACCAAATTCATTCCTGGATTCCTGGGTTAGAATGGGCTGTATCAAGTCACAACGTGCACGTATACAAATTCTCTCTCTACTCTCTTTTTTTTTTCTCATTTCCCATGTAAATAAATATTGTTACTCCTCATGTATCTGCTTCTGAGTTGTGTCCTGCAATCATTAGTGTGCAGAGGAGGTCCCACCAAATGGGTCAGCCCCTTTCTCCCCAGGTTTGCTCCCTTTTACTTTCTTTACCCCATCATCTGCTATGTATTTTGAATGTATACCATTCTTTCATATATTTTATCATACATAATAGTCATGACCAATAATATCTTGATGTCATGAAATCATAGCTATGGTGACTATAACCCTTTACATTGTCTTAAAAAGAAAACATAATCCTTCATATCTGTTGATGCTGGGTTGTTGAAGGAATTTGGCAGAAAATGGTGTTACCCTTGATCTCACGCACAAAGTTGCGTGATTTTTTTTTTTTTACAAGACTCAATGGGTGAGTTAAGGTTAGAAATTAAATTTGGAACCAAACAATTAGATCTATGAAATGTTCAAGATCAATGATATGGTTGGGTCTGGAGGTCCAGGTAGGGTGAGGAGGTAGAACAGTGAGTCTGTGCATCTCAGCAATGGCGAATTGCATGTTTCAAGCAACCATGTGGGCATAATTAAGAGCGAGATACCAAACTAGAAGATTGAATATTCAGTTTATGGGATAAACTAATGATCACAAACAATTTATGTTCATATATTTTCATTATAAATCACTGAACGTTAATTAGAAAAAACTTGTATTTAAGTCTGTATATGCTCATTTCTTTGAAAGACATCATGAGGAATCATATGAATTTTCTGATATCAGGCATTGTTGTAATATGACAGTTTCTATAATATAATCAAGCCCATTGGACTGAAACCGTTGTTCTAAACATATCTTAGTAGGAAAAAAAAGTGCTTATAATGACTAATTTTTCTTTCATTCTAAGATTTCCTTCTCATCTCAAATCTTCAAAAAATCAAGAATTCATCATGAAGTAAATAATTTTCTTAACCAAATTCTTCTTGCTTATATCAAGAGCCTTCTGGACCTATCCCAGCTCCCCACCAATTCCCATTAATGTTGAGTCCTAAGGAAAATGAGAGTGTGCGCTGATCAAAAAAATAAAAAGCCCATTGGTTTCTGCTAGATCTTGAAGATGTTTCCAAATTATATAGCTGGCTTACATGGACTGTAACTGCAAATATCATATATAGCACCATCCCAAACCAAGACTGTTTCTCAAAGGAAAACATACTTTAGATTTTAGGATTTTTTAAATTGCTTTGTGCCTCATTCCAGGCACTCTGGGTAAGCTTCAAAAGGACAATCATGGTTTATCCACTGTTGCCTGTCCCTGATGCAGGCAGAATCTTAATAGCTTTTGAGGTAAAGATAATTGGCTATTTCAGGTTTCTAAATGTATCAGTTAAAAAGGTACTTCAAGAAATAAACCCAATGTTTTGTAGAGTGAATATATTATGGATGCTGATTAACTGTCCGATAGACCTGCGCAGTAATGAAGTCTGGAACTCCTTAACCTGTGAATACACCTAGTAAATATGCTAGTGTCTTAAAGCCACTGATTTAAAAAAAAAATACAAGTTAGATAAGCATAATTCGGTTAACTAGAAGTCTGAAAAACTGGAAAAGAGATAAATGCAGGTCTGACAACTATATTCCCTGACACCTAAGAATGATAACCACAACTATGCTTTCAACAACAATTTAGAAGGGAGAAACAGAGAACTGGATTATTTATCTACACATTGATTAACAGCTTTTAAGCCCATCGGTCATATTTAAATTTCTATGTGTGTTGTGTTTAACATGAGCTCCCAATCCACCTGATTGAATTACCTCACCACCCATAAAAGAATCAGCAGTTAGTGGTTAAAACTATAATTAGTATCATGCAGTAATTTGTGCCTGGAGGGAGGAGTGGGGGCAAACTTTTTTACCCCTTCTGTTTAAATTTTGAGTATAGATGATGAATAATAATTCTATTTCAGCCAATTACCTTTAAGGTAACAGAAAGTGAATACGTGAAGGATGAATAATCTAAGAGTTTAGATATTTAAACACTTTTTCATAAAGTGGTTAGTGAAATACAGTGGGTAGCTTTATTATTCACAGACTCTAATTTCAGTGGGATTGGAGAGTGATCAGAGGTGAGTTCTGTCTTGAATATCCAATATATAGCCCATCATATTTCTGGTCTGTGGACTAACAGTTTTAGAGAAAGAAAATAGCAGTGTCTATAATAAAATAAAAATGAACACAAATTTTATTTTTAAAAGCTTTTAAAGGGGCCTCCCTGATGGCACATGGGTTAAAGACACAGCACTATCAAGCTATCACCAGCCACTGCAGCATGAGTTCGATTCCCTGGACAGCCAGGGAGCTACCCATGTGGCTCAGCAGACCTCTCCTGTCTCAGTCGCTGCTCCCCTCAGCAGTGTATTTCAGTAGATCTGTCTGTTCTGCTCCCCACTCTCTGGTGAATCTTCTCATCCCCTACACTTCTGGCCTACACCCCAGTTCTTTTTTTTAATATTTATTTATTTATTTATACAAGCACTGGGTACAGTCAGAAGCGCGGGAGGGTGAGAGAATTCACCAGAGTCAGAGCAGAGAGCAGAGCAGGCGGACTGACAAAGTACACTGCTGAGGGGCGCAGCGGGTGGCAGGAGAGGTCTATGCGCCATGTGGGACCCATGTGGCTGGGGATCGAACCAGCACTGCAGAGGCTGCGGGCAGCTTCGCAACTGAGCGCTCAACTGCTGCGCCAACAGGGAGGCCCATTCTTGTATGCATAATAAATAAACCTTTAACAAAAAGTTTTTTTAATATATTTTCTTTTTGGTATGATGTTGCTGAAATTGATGTTTTCTGTAGATGTTTTATAAATATGATATTTTGGTTAGTTTCATTGTAAATTTTACTTCCAGAAAATGGTCACTGTAATATCTGTTAAAACATTTAGCTTATTTATAGACACAACTTCTGAAGTAAAAAACATAGCCTCAATTCCAAATGACAGATATCTTGAAAAAATGTTAATGCTTTGGTAGTTATTCAGTTATAAAATATGTAATGAAATGTGATGATAAAATTTGAAAAATTAGTTTTTCAAAATGAATAAATGAATCAAATCCAGCACACGTGAAAAAGAATTTTAGTGTTATATGAAATAAAATGGGAAAATAATACTACTGAGTAGAATAAAGAGATTAGGTTATCCAACATAAAGTATCACAACTGAATTCATTCTATAAAATTCACACACGGACTCACCAAAATTTGGCAAAGACATATCTTTCCCTTTCACTACATCCACTCAATGCATGCACACATGTGTGTGCACAGAGATTAAAACAAAAACAAACAAAGAATATGCACTAATGTTTGTATGATAGCCTTTGGTGGCAAATCTCAGAGCAGATGAAGATCCATTATTGCTTTGTACCTGTCTCTGCCCCAACATGAACCTCACTTCTCTTGCAGCAGGTTTCTGTATAGCATCTTTCCTCTTTTCTTTCCACCTTCAACACTTTCTGCATCCCAACACATTCTGATTCTTCCTCCCAAACAATACAAAAAAACAGTTCACTGTTGACTGTCCCTTTCTGACTCTGCACATCTCTATGGGAAATCTATTTCTACATGTACAGCTCATTTCTTTTTTTTTTTTTTAAGATTTATTTATTTATACAAGCACTGGGTACAGTCAGAAGTGCGGGAGGGTGAGAGAATTCACCAGAGCCAGAGAGGGGACACAGAACAGGCAGACTGATGAAATACACTGCTGAGAGGAGGAGCAGGCACTGCAGGAGAGGTCTGCACTCCATGTGGGACCCTTGCCGGCGGTTAGGGATCGAACTAGTGCAGCAGAGGCTACAGGCAGCTTCGCAGCTCAGTGGCTCAACCGCTGCGCCACCAGGGGAGGCCCTACAGCTCATTTCTTTACTCATTGTCTGCCCACATTAATATTTTGGTTATTTGATTCTTGGAGCAATGATGAATGCCTGTTTTGGTATAATGGGAAGAGCCCTTGCTTGGATATCCATATTTATTAATTACTAAGGTAAACCTCTTATTATCTCTGAATCTTAGGTTGCTAATATTTAAAATGGGGAGGAGCTTGAGAGGACCTTCATGAGCTAAACTTTGTATAATCTTCTCTACATAAATATCAGTAGTTTAACATTTTCATAATGGTTCTTGTATGCTGGTCTCTTTCTAATTAGATTTTTAGGAGCGTACATTGGAACTTCTTTTTTGTTGTACCCTATAGCTCCTGGCACACTTCTAAATAGATTATATATATCCAATAAATATTCATTGATTAGTTTAAGCTATTTTGGGCAGGATTTTTATTTCATGTCATTAATACCAACAATATAGTTAGTGTAGCAATGCTTACATGAACAATTATCAAGGAAGATAATAGAAAAAAAAAGAAAAGGAAATTAGAACAACATAGTAAAATGACACTTCACAATTGATACCAATAATTTAAAGTGCATTTATGGGGAAAACAGCTGTTAAAATATCTAAGGATTGCTTTCAAGAAATGATTCTTAATGGTTGGGAGAGACACAAGGCATTTGAAAATCTGATGATGATTTTGGGAACCATCCTACATGATGGTTCACAGATTCCTTACAACTTATTATATAAACACCATGTTTTCTGAAAACCCATAAAATGGATCCCATGTTTTATTTGCAAAGAAATTCCATTCCAGGAGGTATGTGAAAGAGGTGGAGAGGATACTAATTGCTGCACTGCCCAGAATCCTTTTGAAATGAGAAAATTTCCTCTAGCATAGCCAATTGGACCAGGGGTAAACATGTAGCATATGTGTAACATGCCTTAGTAACATATTTGTGAAACTTTAAACAAAGAAATGAAGGTCCATTGTATCCCTTCCTTAGGATTCCAAATTGAGGAAAGTTTTTAAAATTCAAGTCAGTTGGTAGTGTGTTCTGGAGTTAGAAATCTATTAAGTATTAGAAGATTGGAATAGACAATTTTGGACCATGTATAAATTAAAGAGAGAACAGAGGAAGGTGTTTGGAAGAGGGGCTGAAAAATAGAAAAATACAGAAAAATAATGACTAACATATGCATAGAAGCAAATTTTCAGGCTCACATGGCTTGGTAGTAAGAGTATGGCCTGGGTTACTGGGAGCTTTCCAATGATCATGAGACCCATTTGTACTGTACCCATTTGTACTGTACCCATTTGTACTGTACCCATTTGTACTGCATTTGCTCTTCCTGGATGCTGTCCAAACTTAGTTTTTGACAACCTCTTCCCATCTCCCTTACCCCTGCTCTCCATTACTTTCTTTTTCCTTTTTTTAAGATTTATTTTATTTATGCATACAAGAGCTGGGGTCAGAGGTGCGTGGGGGGGGTGAAAGGATACATCAGAGACAGAGTAGGGTACAGAACAGGCAGACTGACTGAAATACACTGCTGAGGGGAGCAGCAGGTGAATCAGGAGAGGTCTGGCTGGGGATCGAACTTGTGCTGCAGAGGCTGCAGACAGCTTCATAGGTTTTGTCTTAACCCCTTGCACAACCAAGGAGGCCCTCTCCGTTACTTTCTTTAACCAATTTGAAATTGGTGTGGCTATCGTAGACAAACCTGTTTGACTAGAATAAACAGAAATCGAAAATGTTTTCCATGTGTTTATGTAAGGTAGAAAATAGAATTCTTCCTTCAAGTGGAAATGTTTATGATTTAGTTACTTTTCATAAGAAACTTGTAAGACAAAATTCCATATGACCATTATTTTTTTGTAATCTTAAATTTCTAGTATTTACATTATTTCTTCTGAATAATTTGTCACTTAATTCTTATGAGAATAAAGAAAATTATATGCTAACTAAAAGTTTGTTAGTGTGGCAAAAAATAACATAAAAATAAATTTTATATGCTTCAAATAAAGATTTTGGTGTAAGTTTTAAAAATTCTAAATAAGCCATTGTAGATATATAGAAGTAAAATAAGTTTCTAGCAAACTCATTTTATCAAAGAAAACACTGTAGCATCAACTATGTTGTCTATGTGAAGAGATACAATCTGCAATGAGAAATATTTTGTATTTGAAGGCATTGCTTTTTTAAATTATTGCTCATATTTCCTGTTTAATATGTTTTCCTTTTTTTTAGACATATTTGTAGCTCTTTGGTTGTGTTTTAAAATTTTATCCCTGCAAGGCTCAGATAGTGTTGAGCTTAATTAATTCCAAGGTACAAATTCCAATTGCACATAGTAAATATTAACACAAATACATACTGCTAACTTTTTTTTTATTATTTTTTTTAATAGAGGCATGTTTATTTATTTGTTTGTTTATTTTTTGTTTTTTGTTTATACATGCACTGGGTACAGTCAGAAGCGCGGGAGGGTGAGAGAATTCACCAGAGCCAGAGCGGGGAGCAGAGCAGGCAGAAGGACCGAAGTACACTGCTGAGGGGAGCAGCGGGTGGCAGGAGAGGTCTGCGCGCCATGTGGGACCCTCCTCTGGTGGCCGGGGAGCAGCCGGGGATCGAACTGGCGCCGCAGAGGTCGCCGGCAGCTTCGCAACCCAGCGCTCAACCGCTGAGCCACCGGGAGGCCCAATACTGTTAACTTTTTTTTTTTTTATATTCCTCTGTTTTTTTTTGTTAGATAATAAATTTTATTGTTATATTCCCCATACAATTGCAGCCCCCCCATTCTGACCCCAATCCCTCCCCTCCCGCCCCCGCCCCCCTAAAAGTGTCTCTGGTTCATAGTTTTTTGTTGATTTTGATTTTCACTTTCTTACAGTTATTCATTAAAGGACCTTGTATGGGCTGCTCTAGTATTCTAAAGAGATAACACTGATAGCAGTATCTCTTCTTGAAAAATGATATATTGTAAAAATTTAAAAAGTGGACTCATTTTATTCAGGAAACTCCTTTAAATGTATCACTATAATTTATAAGTAATTTTGAATGACCAAAATATTATTCTTACAAATATTTGGTCTTCATCCATAGTTTCTGGCTCATAGATCCCCAAAATTTTGGAATTCCCTAAGTGTTGAGTGTTATGTTAATGAGATGACTATTTGAGATGAGTTTTCTATCTAAGGATAGAAACTGGGTACCAGGAGAACCAATCATGTGATCAAAGGGTTGAAATTTTCAGTCTCACTCCAGACCTCCGGGGAGGGGAGAGGAACTAGAGATGTGTTCAGTTGCCATTGGTCACAGATTTAATAATCCATGTCAATGTGATAAGGCTTACATACTAGGCCAAGAGAACTTCGAGTTGGGGAACACATGGGCATGGGAGATCTGTGCCTTTTCCTTCTACCTGTCCTATGCATCTCTTCCATCTAGCAGTTTTTGAGTTATATCCGTTATAATAAATGGGCTTCTTGACTTCTATGAGTTCCTCTAGCAAATTGATTAAACTTAGGAGGGAGTCCTGGGAACCTGTGATCCAAAGCCAGCTGGTGAGGAGCACAGGTAATAACTTGGGTTTACATTTGACATCAGAAGTGAGTCTTTGGAGATTGAGTCCACAAACTGTGAAATCTGCTGTTATTTCTGGGTGGATATTGTTAGAATTGAGTTGAATTCACTTTGCTGGTATCTGAGAATTGCTTGTTGATGTAGGGAAGCTTCCACATGTCCACGTTGGAATTGTTGCAGGAACCTTACACATCATGTAGATTCAGTGTTGTTTTGTGACTGTCTTTGACAGCCTGCTGTCAGTAAAGAGTTATCAGATATGTGGTCTAAAAGTTGACAACATCATCTTCCCTTGTCTTTATTTGTAACAGAGAAAATTACATTTTCATCCTTAGATAACACATAGGGCCTCCCTGGTGGTGCAGGGGTTAAAGACAGTGCTATCAAGTTATTGCCAGCTACTGCAGCATGAATTAGATCCTGGTCAGCCAGAGAGCTACCCACATGGTGCAGCAGACCTCTCCTGTCTCACCTGCTGCCCTCTAGCAGTGTATTTCAGTAGATCTGCCTGTTCTGCTCCCCACTCTCTCTGGCAAATCCTCTCACCCCTGCACTTCTGGCTTACACCCCAGTTCTTATATGCATAAATAAATAAATATTTTTAAAAATAAATAACACACAGATTTTTTTAAATTGCCATGTGAAACACCATGGAAAGTCTAAAAATGTGTAAGGGGGAGGTCATAAAAGGAAGGAGAGCAGCATATATCAGCAGTGATTCTAAGCTCATGTATTAATGACTTGCCAAGTAAAAGAACACTTTTTGCTTTGCCATGAAATAGACATAGTAGGGATTATCAATTATCAACTTATAGCTTTGGGAACTATTTAAAGACAATAATAAATCATTTTATTCCACTCTTACATCTTATTTATTTGTGTGTGTGTGTTTGTGTGCATACATGTGTGAATTTCTAATCATGGGCAGATGAAGTGACTGTATTTGGAACTAAAAATAAAATACAATTCCTATTTGCCTGAAACTTATTAATTTGTCCAACTTTTAATTTTTTTTAAGATTTATTTATTTATTTATTTTATGCATACAAGTTCTGGGGCACAGGCCAGAGATGTAGGGGGTGAGAGGATTCACCAGAGACAGAGTGGGGAGCATAGCAGGCAGGATGACTGAAATACACTGCTGAGGAGAGCAGTGGGCGAGACAGGAGAGGTCTGCTTCGCCATTTGGGTTGCTCCCTGGCCGGCTGGGGATTGAACTCATGCTGCAGAGGCTGTGGATAGTTTCCTAGTGCGGTGCTTAACACCTTGCACCACCAGGGAAGCCATGTCCAACCTTTTTATTGAAATAAGTATCTTGAATGTATGCAAACCAAAAATGCAGCATCAACATAAAAAAAATCAATTGTCAACTCAAATAAATCAGAGTGTAATATTTAGAAAACAGAAACTGATGAGAAGGAGTAAGAATTGGATGGAGGCTTGACAAATCCAACGTGAAGTTGTCCTATGTCTTTGGGCAAGTCTTTAGCCTTCATTATGCTGCTACATCAAACTGAGAACAGGAATGATCATATCTTTTCCATTTCATAGGAGGATGAGAAATCTATTATATAGATTATATAATACAATGTTAAAGATGGAATGAATCTTAATGATCATTCTAAGCCCATTCATTTTACATGTAAGTTAAATTCAGAAATATTAAGTAATGATTGTTTTCTCCAATCACCATACATAGCTTTATGTTGGTATTGTTAGAATACTTAACTCACATGAGCTAGTTCCTGACTGTATATCTCTCTGATTAATCTGCAGGGTCATTGCATGCAGAGTCAATGATGTATTTGTGTTTGCCTTTTCCCACACATTTTCCTCCTAATTCAACATTCCTTGGAAAGCATTTTCCTCTCTTTGAATCCCTAATAGGGATTCAAAGCATCCCTGTTAGGGAAATGCAAATCCAAACCACAATGAGATACCTCCTCACTCCAATAAGAATGGCCCACATTAAAAAACCAAACTACAACAACAACAACAAACAGAAACAACAAATGCTGAGGAAAATGTGGAGATAAAGGAACCCTCTTACAATGCTGTTAGGAATGTCAACTGGTCCAGCCACTATGGAAAGCTGTGCAGAAGTACCTCAGGACACTACAAGTCGGTCAACCATATGATCCAGTGATGCCACTCCTAGGAATCTACCCAAAGGACACCAAAACACTAATTCAAAATGAAACCTGCAAACCTGCACCGTTATGTTTATTGCAGCACTATTTACAATAGCCAAGATATGGAAACAACCCAAATGCACCAAAATAGATAAATGGATCAAAAAGCTGTGCTACATTTGCACAATCGAATATTACTCAGTAATCAATAAAGACAAACTCATGCATGCCATTTATGGCTACATGGACAGAGCTGGAAGGGATTATACTAGCCAGAATAAGTCAGAAGGAAAAAGATAAATACCAGATGGTCTCACTTATATGTGGAATATAGAGAAACCAAAGAAAAGGTTAGGAAAAAGACAAAACTAGCAAGCTAACCATAGAACTGAGGTATTATTAAAGGAGGGTACAGGAGACGAGGGCAAAACGGGAAGGATGGACACAATGGAATATGGTGATGGTTCAAGGGTGATATGGTGGCGGGAGAACAATGCGGACTACAATGATGCAAGAAAAATTTAATTAATTAATTTAAAAATCCCTGTTATACTTTTCTATCACCATATTCTATATTATACTTGGTAGCATTTATCAGAATTGCAATTCTCTCTCTCTCTCTCTCTCCCCCTCTCTCTCTTCCTCTCTGTATATAAGTTGGTACAATGATTATCTGACTTTTAGAATTATTATGAATAACCTTTGATTTATTAATAATACTTGGAACATATGAGAGGAAACCAATAAATTCATTATTATTTTATTATTACTATCACTGCTTAATTTCCAGGTAATGTCTTTGTATTACTAGGAAAAGTATAACAGGGAATTTTTAATTAATTAATTAATTAATTTTACATCATTGTAGTCACCATTGTTCTCCCACCGCCATATCACCCGTGAACCTTCACCACATTCCACTCTGTTCATCCCTCTCCTGTTTTGCTCCCTTCTCCTGTCCCCTCCTTTACTGCAGATAATGGTAGAAATTAAAACATCTCTGCATATCAGGCTAGGACAAAGTAATTTTATGCTTAATAGGTTGCAAGGTTATCTCTGTGCTACAGCATAGGTGTGTCATACAACCAATATTCCATCTTCTCTTCATTCTAAGGGTAAATGTGCTATCCAGTATTTCGTAATTGTAAAACATACTAAAGAACAAAACACAGGGGGAGGCCAGTGCCATTTAGCAAGAGGGTAAATCATGCATTTGTCAAATAAATCATTGAAATCTAGTGCTCCTGCTGAGATATATTTTCTAGATGTCATTCAGTTGTTCCTCTCTCAAAAATATTTGAATTTCTGGAAAACTGTGGAAATACAAAGTGAGCAAAATTTATTAAGGCACTTTTCCTTTCAAGGTAAGACTTCACCATAGCATTGATACAGGTTAAGGTAAAATGCAGAAGACGAAAGCTACAATAAAATAATTAAGTATATCTGACAAACCAAATATCATATGTCTATAAAGAAAATTTAGTAAAGAATTTAAAGGATTTAATAATCTCAAAAAGAGAAAACATGAAGTTCTCACCATAATTCGAAAAGAGTTTTAAAAGTGAAAATGCTAGTATTATTTTGATTTTATCCATAGCACCTGTGAAACTGGATAGCTTCATCAAATATAAGTACCCATAAATAGGTAATATCTTCAGAGCTGATAAAAGATAACAGGTTAAGAAGCTTTCAAATTTAGGGATTCTCTGGTGGCTCAAGGGATTAAGACGCAGCCTATGAAGCTACTTTCAGCCGCTGCAGCATGATCCCTGGCCAGGGAGCTACCCACATGGCACAGCAGACCTCTCCTGACTCGCCCGCTGCTCCCCTCAGCAGTGTACTTCAGTCAATCCACCTGTTCTGTTGCCCACTCTGTCTCTGGTGAATCCTCTCACCCTCCCCCACACCTCTGGCCTATACCCCAGTTCTTGTATGCATAAATAAACCTTTTTTTTTTTAAATGAGATATTTTTATTATTTATTTATTTTTTTTATAAATTTTATTGTTATATTCCCCATACAATTGCAGCCCCCCCATTCTGACCCCAATCCCTCCCCTCCCACCCCCGCCCCCCTAAAAGTGTCTCTGGTTCATAGTTTTTTGTTGATTTTGATTTTCACTTTCTTATAGTTATTCATTTTCCTGGTCCCTTATTTAAGTTTTCTAGATTCCTGCTATGAGTGAGACCATCCGGTATTTTTCTTTTTCTTTTTGGCTTATTTCGCTGAGCATGATCCTGCAAATTTAAAGTCAGTTAAAATTATTGAGTATTTTGTTTCATGAATCTGCCTAAATTTGTCAACAGAATCTACATTCTGCAATGTACTCTTTTAAATGAAAAAGTATTTCTTTTTTAGCATTCATTACAAGTTAAAAAATTAAAAATGAGTGGATTCATACAAGACAGTTTTGAAGTATTGAGACTTAACATCGTAAGGATTTGAGGGAAAAAGTTAACTATCATGCTACAGAATTTTCTGGAAAGTAATTTCTTTAAAAAAAAAGATTTGTTTATTTATGCATAGAAAAGCCAGGGTGCAAACCAGAGGTGTCAGGGGTGAGAGGATTCACCAGAGACAAAGTGGGAGCAGAACAGGTGGATCTACTGAAATACACTGCTAAGGGCAGCAGTGGGCAAGACAGGAGAGGTCTGCTGTGCCATGTGGATAAGTTCCCTGACCTGTATCGAATTCATGCTGCAGTGGCTGAGGATAGCTTTATAGTGCTGAGACTTAACCCCCTGAGCCACCAGGGAGGTCCCCTGGATAGTAATTTCTGAGTATAATTTATTCCTGAAACATTTGACAATGGTAACCCTGATCTATCAAAGTGGTTTGCCAACTATGATCAATCCAAAAAATACTGGAGAATCAAATATCCCGTTATAGGAGTTAGCATCTGTTAACAGCAAAGGCACTCAGAGAATAAAATGTTTTAACTGGATTTTCCACTTTTGCTAGAATATACAAAAATATCATATATTTTCTTCTTGCTTATAGAGAACCAATTAATTTATTTCTGAATAAACTGTTTTCTTTCTGATTATTTTTGTACTCTCACAGTGCAATATATAGTTTTTAATGAAGCTATTGAGGAATAAATAAAAGTTAAAAGTAATAGGGAATTTTATCCATTCCTACAGATGTCTGAACATATTATCACGTTGGAAACATTAGAATTTTTTGACTCAGCCATTTGACTGAATATTTATAAATATTTGTTTATTAAACCAGTGTGTGCTATAATCATTAAGTAGGACACCGTGTGAGGTGCTGTAAGGAGACAAAAAAGTAAATGAGATGTACTTTTTTTCCCATAAGACATTTCACGTCTGGGCCTCCCCGGTGGTGCAGCAGTTAAGCGCTGGGTTGCAAAACTGCCCGCGGCCTCTGCAGTGCTGGTTCGATCCCCGGCTGCTCCCCGGCCACCAGAGGAGGGTCCCACATGGCGCGCAGACCTCTCCTGCCGCCCGTTGCTCCCCTCAGCAGTGTATTTCGGTCCTTCTGCCTGCTCTGCTCCCTGCTCTGGCTCTGGTGAATTCTCTCACCCTCCTGCGCTTCTGACTGTACCCAGTGCTTGTATAAATAAATAAATAAATATTAAAAAAAAAAAAGACATTTCAAGTCTGGTTGTGGAGATATAGGCACACACATAATTTTAATAAAAGTTAATATGTGATGCATTATGATAGAAATATAACTTTAAAGTTGTATATTTAGACAAAGATGACTTTAGATCAGGAAGGAGCAAACATCAAGTAAAAAGTCATATTTAAGGAAAATCAGTTAAAAATCAGGCTAGTTTTCACCTTTCACACAACAGACGATCCATCACCTTAAGATGGTTGTCCACCTTTTGGATATCCAGAAAACAACGGATGGGTTTTTCATTCACAACAATGCAATGTGTCAGTTGTGTGACTATGGGCACAAAACAGTGATAAGGGGCCTCAGTTCCTCCCCTGCCTCTCTGTGTTAGAGTCTCTCTCTCTCTCTCTCTCTCTCTCTCTCTCTCTCTCTCTCTCTCTCTCTCTCTCCCCCTCTCTCCCTGTGTATGAGATTCCCTGCCTCAGCCTTTAAGGCCTGCAAAATCCACCAAAGGCTCCATATTATCTTTTTGTTTGTGAGAATTGACAATGAACCTACCTACCCAGCCTAGGATGGTCGCACAGCATCATAGAAGTGGTGACATCAAGGTCTACCTGAAAAACTAAGTAAAGGAGCCTTCCTAGTGATACAAGGTATTAATCACAGCACTATGAAGCTATTCACAGCCTCTGCAGCATGAGTTTGATTCCCCTGACTGGCCAGGGAGCTACCCACATGGTGCAGCAGACCTCTCCTATTTCCCCAGCTGCTTCCCTCAGCAGTGTAGTTCAGTCTATCCACCTATTCTCCCCACTCTGTCTCTGGTGAATCCTCTCACCACCACCTCCCACTTCTGGCCTATACCCCAGTTCTTGCATGCATAAATAAATTAATCTTAAAAAAAAAAAAACTAAGTAGAATTTTTGGCATAAACAACATGGAGGCAGGCTTGGGTTTCTTAGTGGAAGGAGCAGAGAAGACAAAGGTGCTGAACTGATAAAGTTCAGAGTATATTAAAGACCTAGCAGGAAACTGAAATTAATGAAGTGCTAGTTTCTTAGGTGTGTGAGAATTTTGGGTTGCTCTGTATGTAAAGTGACTGCGTTATAGGATGAAACTGAAGTGAATGAGAGTTAACACCCACAAGCCAGGAAGCATTTACAAACAAGCATCTCCTGAGACAAGTGCAGTTCTATAAATGTAAGGTGTTTAGGGCTTCCATTAATCAACCATTCCATGTCCTGCTTTTTGCTGGAAATTTGGTTTATTCTATTTAAATGATATTGTAAGGAAGACTTTCCATAACTATTTTTGAAGAGAAAAATTAAAATAATTGGGTCTCCATGGTGGCGCAGGCAGTTGAGCGCCACACTGTGAAGCTGTCTGCAGCCTCTGCAGCATTGGTTCAATCCCAGCCAGTCAGTGAGAATCCCACATGGTGCAGCAGACCTCTCCTGGCACGCCCGCTGCTCCCCTCAGCAGTGTATTTCTTCAGTCTGCCCGTTCTGTTCCCCACTCTGTCTCTGGTGAACCCTCTCACACTCCCATGCATCTGGCCTGTACCCCAGTTCTTGTATGCATAAATAATTATTTTTTTTTAAAAAATTAACATAATTTGCTGCAATATAAGGCATAGAAAATCTTTGCCCATATACTGCTTAAATATTCTTTGGATTTAACTTGGAGTGACTAAGGATATTATAATGTAAGGGAACAAAAATCTGCCACCCCACCCCAAAATGCATTTTGGCAAAAGGTTGATTTTATGGCAGTGGCTCTGAAGACTGAAGTAGATTAAATGTAAAATTGTCTCTGTAAGGGAGAATTCTTCACTGTATTGGCCAGATCTAACTTCCTTATCTCTTTTCAGTGGAGAGAGCAGGGCCCAAATTGACATACCTTTGCTTACTGTGCTTCTTAATAAAAGTCTGCAATAACCTTCTTTCTTCCTCCCCATCTCCTTTGTCTTAGTTAAGCACTTTAAGATGGCGTCTGAAGCCATACAGTCAGGTACTTAGTTTTGGTGCATCTCACCCATGTACACAGGAGGAATACATTCTATTAGTAAATTCCTTTCTGATTTTTTCTCTTATCATTCTATCTGATGCTGTCTGGTTACTTACCAACCCAGAGCACTAAGGATATGGAGTATACCTCAACAATCCAGAGAATTCTGCCTTAATTTGAGATATTTTGCTTTTATTAATATGTTAAAAAGCATAAAATACTACAGTCTTTCATGAGATAACTAAATGGTACTAAAAAAATATTTTGATCAAATAGAGAATTTACAAGGGTAAAGTAACAGAGACTGTGAGTCTTGTAATTCACTTCTTAAAACGTTAGCTCAGTGTCACTGAACCTAGGATAATGCCAGCGACAAGGACAAGTGATTACAGGTCCCTCAGTAGAGGGGATGCTGACCTTGTCACCCTCTAAATAAGCGCTTTTGGACAAGGTCCCTAACAACTCTGTACCTTAGTCATTATTAAATGACAATCTCCCTGTTCTTTTCTTAATCTTTTGAAATTATATCTTTTAAAACAACAAAATGAGCATTCATTTATTTTTTCATTTTAAAACTCTTCCAGATTGTCAAGATTAAAACAAAGTAGAAGAGCCATAAATCTGAATGAAGACTTGAAAGTAAAAGGAATGTGTCAAAACAATATTGTTCTCCTAAATCCCTTTCTAAAGGTGTAAATTGCAATCTGACACAACTGCCATTCTGAGTTGCCACACTGAGTTGTTTGGTTTAACAATGGGTTTAATCAGACAAATAGCTCTGTAAAGCAGGAAAACAGATGGGCCATCAACTTTTATATGTGGAAACCCAGTAAAATGATCTCTTAGCCTCAGGCCAGACAATTGTGACCCAATAGCAAGAGAAAATATGGGGAGAATTGTTTAAAAAGTCATTTATTAGCATGGTGTCATGTACACCAGGAACAGATAGATGTATTTTCAAATATTTTGTAATATTGGTCTTCTAACAAAATGAACTGTAAGGATATTATTTACAAATGTCTGGTGGAATTCCTTCAAATTACAATATCCATTAATTGAACATAACATGAACTTCTTCTAAAACTGTCCTTTTATTATCACAAAGTATACTGATATTGGGCCTTATTGTTCCATTTTTGAAGCCCAAGAGTTGTAATTACATCGTTTTTTGGTCTGAGTCATTATTTAATGTTGTGGGATAAAATAGGGCAACATAAAACATTGAGATTTAAGATGTTTGTCCACTACGTGATCAGTCCTCCCAAAAAGAGTTTAGATGGACATCCAGAGCAGGCCTTGTCTAACCTGTGTCACCAGATTATGGGAAATTAAGCCAATCAAAGTCTTGGGGACCTTGGGAGAAACTGTTATTATTGCTTAAATGCAGATTACCTAGATTAAGGAATCTCTCCAGAAGCAACTCTTTTTATTTTATTTATTTATTTTTAAAGATTTATTTATTTATGCATACAAGAACTGGGGTACAGGCCAGAGGTGTTGGTGGCAAGAGGATTCACCAGAGACTGAGTGGGGAACAGAACAGCCAGATTGACTGAACTACACTGCTGAGGGGAGCAGCAGGCAAGACAGGAGAGGTCTGCTGTGTCATGTGGGTAGCTCCCTGGCTGGGGTTTGAAATCGTGCTTCAGTGGCTATGGATAGCTTCATAGGTTGCTTCTTAACAACCTAAGGGCCAGGGAGGCCCCAGAAGCAACCTTTTTTAGAGGAGAGATCTATCTTTTGAGAAAGCAAACATCAAGAGGGAAGGTTTTTGTCATATGAAGCCATCCCCTCTTCTCACGTGAAACTCCCTTCTTTCTTACTGTAGAAGTATGAATAGAGAATGGGATGATTTTGAGCTATCTAAAAATCAAGGGAAAGGGGCCTCCCTGGTGGCACAAGGGGTTAAGCACCGCATTATGAAACAATCCACAGCCTCTGCAACATGAGTTTGATCCCAGCTGGCCAGGGAGCTACCCACATGGTGCAGCAGACCTCTCCTGCCTCGCCTGCTTCTCCCCTCAGCAACGTATTTCAGTCAGTCTGCCTGTTCTGTTCCCCACTCTGCCTTTCGTGAATTCTCTCACCCTCCCACACCTCTGGCCTGTACCCCAGTTCTTGCATGCATAAATAAATAAATCTTAAAAAAAAAAGCACAAGTGCCCTAAAAAATAAAATCAAGGAAGAAAAACAAGTGCAAATTTTTATCTAAATCCACCCTGGAAAAAAGTGTGATGAAATATTTGTTGTCTATAGGACAATCGTTGTTCTAGTGCACACCCCTAATTAGTTCTTTCTGAGCTGAAAAAGCTAATTAAAAAATACCTACACACTGCATGGAACTGATACTGATGTGTGCTCTGTGATGAATGGGCTCAACACCTAGGATTGTCATCAAATCCAAACCCCTAAGGAGAAAAGATTCAAGACTTTGTGTGCTAAGTGCAATCCCAAAATGGCAAAAATGGATAAATTAATATGCACACAAATGTGTGAACCGAGATGAAGCTGTCAGCTTCAGGTAGCAAGAAGAATATGCCAGCACTGATTTCTATTAGGCAGAAGCAATCAGGGAAGAGCAAGTAGATTTTAAATTTAGACATTCATTTAGTTTAGTTTTTTTTTTTTTCCCCCAAGTTAGGTTGCCAGGCGAAGTCCCATGGAAAATCAAATCTTTTCAAATGAATGAAATGTGGAAAAAGAAAGTGTTCAGTCTCATCTTGGCCTAGGAAAATGGAATTTCTGATAGTCTAGGAAAGAAAAATCTCTCCTTCCTCCTTTGGTTCTTTCCAAGAGCTGAGTCAGGAATGTGTTTAGCAAAAAAAATATTCTGTTCATTGCCAGTCTTTTAGTTTTTGTTTCTTGCTGAGCATTAATCCCCTAATATATTTGGAGGAAATAAATGATTTAGAGTAACATCAGATTGCCCTGGCTCCACAAATTAGAATTGAGTGCTCAGAACTCAAATATAGTAGAGAAGTCATGGAGACAAAAGAGCAGTGACTTTAGAGTCAGGAGGAACTGGGTTTGTATATTTTCTTTCTATCTGTGTGGCCTTGGACAACTTACCTAACTTCTCTGAGACTTACTTTTCCCATATATAAAATAGGAATGATAATGTCTATATGCTCTTATGTATACCATTTAAGACAGTTACACATTTAGAGCTCATTAAATGTTATTCAAAAATCTTTGTGCCTTTGTTCTCAAGCTTGAGGAAAACCAACAGCTCAGAAAGATCAGGGACTGAGGTAGACCTAACTATCCCATGCAATGAAGATCTCAGTGATGATTAATTGAAAGGAATGTTTTTGAGTGGAAGAGATGGGAACATAATCAAGAAGCTAAGCCCCCAGACAAGCACCCAAAATTTGTTCTTAGCTTCTCTTGGAACACATGGCAGAGCTCATTCAAGATATCTAGATCTAAATCCCACATTTAAACTCACAAACAGTATTGCTTTTATTTTCAACTCAGCCTTTCCCTGAAATATACTCCCTTTAGTATCTCTCCAGTCTTATACTAGACACAAAATTTTACTGCTGCTACCCCAAGGCTGAAGTGCATGCCTTATCTCTACATAGTTTTGGAAATTGGCTCAGATTTTCAGTATTTACTGCCTTTTCTGCTTTCAGTATTCGTCTTAGGACCTCACTGGATTGAATAAATATAGTTCTACATTTGCTACTTCAAAGACTTTGTTGTCATGAACATTAACTATCCTGTCAGCAACACTTTCACTGCATTTAATACTTGGGGGGAAGAGAAAGCTTTTCCTTGATTAGCCCTCTGTTTATAACTAGACAAAGAGATGACCTTTTACTGTAATTTTATACTTCCCATCCATCCATCCATCCACCCACCCACCCATCATCCGACCATCCACCTACCCATTTATTCATAAATTTTTTAAGGTATGAATTTGATAAGCAGATTTTCTGTGATATAATGTAAATGGCATGAGACCTGTAAAATTCCTCTCTTTATCACTTTGTAAATGTACCTGTTATAGGAGGTAAGTTGCTGAGGACTTTGTTTTGTTCACAGTTGTATTCCCAGGACAATAACAATGTCTGAGGCATGAAAGTCCTCTAAATATTTTTGTATGAATAGATGAATGAGTGAATGAATGAATACATCTGTTACAAAAATAAGATAATTGCTTTCTATTTTTTATCAGTGTGTGTGACTATCTAGAATATACTTTCTATTGGTGATGCACTTCATCAGCCTTCCTCTTAGGATTTTCTTTCTGGACAGAGAACATATGTTGACTATATTCTTGAGAAATGAATCCTACTGAAATTTTTTTCTATGCCAAGATTATACCAACCAATGGGTACACTGAGTACATCAAATATAATGTGCTCTCTGTCTCTCCTATAAAGTTGTTCACAAAAGCAAAGAGTGAAATACAGTTGAAATCCAACTTGGCAGTCTGATAGATAAATTCTCACTTCAACTCCATCCACACCTTCAGAATATGAATTTTCTCTTGTCCAGGTTAAATGTTTTTTTCCCACATAACACAGCTTTGCATCCCTTCAACACTCTTGTCACTTTCCTACCAATTACAATCCTAATGGCGCCTGGTTGTTGTCAAAGAGGTCACTTCCAGATGTTTCTTCACTATTTTCTTCTGAAAAATAGTAAAAGCAGTGCAAGTTGTTGGTTGAAGGCTTAGGAGTATGCACAGGGTGACTTCTAGGTACCAGGATTCCAGAGGTCCAAGGTAGAAAGTGCTATGAGGGAAAATGATCATGAAGTTCAATTTCCTATCTTCTCTTTTACCACTTGTTTGACATTCTGGCAAAGAATGATCAATTCTACTTGACATTTCATGCCTTTGGCTTGTGATTTGAGAAAATATTGATCTTTGGGTTATATTGCATCATTGTATGCTTTCTCTCTCCCCTCTTGCTTCTGGTTTTCAGCACTGTTGAAGTCAATGCACCAAGAACAAATGGGAACTGATGCTGCTGCTTCAAGAATTGGGTGACCCATGAGTAATCTTTTTCAAAAGTTGGGTTTGATTGGGGTATTGTCACTAATGAATCGGAAAATGAAAAAAAAATACATAAAAGACATAGATATTTTCCTGATTTGTTTTCCCTACAAGTTCAATAATCTAAGACCACAGATATGACAACCTGAGTCTTTACATGAAGAATCAAAGCCAGGCATTTGGAACGTGTTAGGGGATATATGTAAGAATATAGAATGTCTCTGTGAAAAGTGCATAAGCGTAGCCTGAGTACTTTGTCCCTCTTTCTATCAAACTTCATCAAAAACACAGAGAAAATAAAACTTTTGTCATTCAAGTCCAAGAATTTCTTTTAGAAAAACCTCTGAAGATGGTCTAAGAGCCATATCTATTAGCTCACTTTCAAGTTAGTGCTCCCGAAGTGTGATGTGATCTCACTGAGGTTAAAAAAAAATCTATTTAAAGCTCTAGAAAAGGCAACTAACTACTGAATAGGATATTTAGAATGAAAACTGGATACAAACTGTGCTGTCCACTTTGAAATTGTGCAAAAAGCTGCAATGTCGATGGCAATAAATAGCAAAAAACTGACTGATGCACCTTCTCATTGAAGATAATGAAAATCCAACTGTGAGTGCTTGTCAGGACTTCTTTGAAAAATTCTGCATTTCCTCTGCACACCCTTAAGCAAACTCATGTTTCATGGCCTTACCTGACACTGTCCTAATCATATAGGAAATGCTGGACTTGTCGTTTTTATATGACACACTATCCCTAACACCAGTGCAGAGCTCAGCAAAGTATAAACAGAACTCTTTCTTACTGTTGCTTTTGAAACTATAGAGGATTAAAGATTTTCCAAAATTCAATATTGGTAATCCTTTCTATAGAATTAACTCATTGAATGGCTTTCTGGGTATATTTGTATCAGGAAAGAAAGAACAGACATTGAATCTCTAAATCTGGAGGTAACATTTCATTTATTGTGCAGATAACATCATTGATAACTTGTATGCATTGCTTTTTACATGTTCATAGCTTATCTCATGAGAAATCTAAATGAAAATTTAAAAAAAAACTCAAGTTTTTCACAAACTATAATTACTTTAATTACAGGATAATTATATAAATAATGCATTTGAATGTAGGTTTCAGTTTTCTTTGTTTTCTAAATATTATCATCTTTCAGTGTTTTCAGACGTGTAAACAGGAAACATTTAAGTTTAGATGAAGAGCAGGTGAACTGCCTATGATACAAGTAGAGACAATCAAAAGATGATTAGGCTATTGAAAACTGCCTAACTAGGTGCTAATTTTTAAGTGAGCAGGTGTACTTAGTCATTATAACTTTAAAATGAAAATATATTTGAATTAAACCACCCCCCAACATTAAAATAACATTAGAGGTCTGGCTGTTACTGACTAAATTCAGCAAAGGCAAAAGAGGTGGAAATTCAATTTCAAGGCAGTCACTCATTTTAGAACAAGGAGGCATTAAAGAGGAACTGTAGACTTCTAAAGAAATGTTGAAACAGTTTCACAACATTTTATTGACTTTCTTAAAATATGGACCAAACATCATTAATGTGTTAAAAGATTAATATTTGGGCTATTGTTAAGGCATAATTAACTTTGCACAGGGATTGCACAAAGTAAGATGCGTTTTATTATTACCATGGGAAGAAATCAATTGCTTTTTTCTATTCATTCAGTTGTTTCACTTGGTGCCAGTGAATTGCACTAGTGCATTCTTAGTTGCTCACATGGAATTCCAAAGACCTGACTCTAAGTCAAAAGGATATCATAAATTTGTGAGTAAAGACTGAACATTAAATTTCAAGGTGGTATGATATGCATCATACTTAATTAGTTCACCTATGACTTTTTCCAAATTGCAAGTTGAATAAACATCAAAAGTTAATGCAGCGAAATAAAATAAACTTATAGAACATTTGACATGAAACCATTTAACATTCATTAAACACTACAGAAGAATGTAAACTAAGTTTCTAAGTGTCCAGGTGATGTAAAGAATATTTAGAAATTTAATAAATTTGTCTTCCATTGACAAAGTTATACATGAGAATATGAAAGTGTCTAAGAGCTTAAAAAAAATTCAGCTATGTACTAAAAGAGTCTGGATAAATTCTGTGTAAACTATTTGAGTGGATGTGTGTTATGATGTAATCAAGTTCCAGCTATGTTTACTGAAGCTTCTAGTGTTGTTAATGGTCTCCTTCTTTCCCTTCCCACCTCGCTTTGGTCCTGAGTTATGTATTTCCTCCCTGCATCAAATTACCCATCAGTTTTACTCCACAGGTATTATATGGGTTTGTTCTACTGAATGCTTCATTAATTGCTTTAGATTTTTGTTCTATATAATATAGCCAGTTTTATAGATCTTTTGGTATCTCATCTTACTCTTTTGTTTTATTACAAGAGTAGGAGAACTGAGTTACATTTGATTCCCCCTCTTTTGGTTTGGTTCTCTGCATATACAGAAAAGTGTTCCTGGCAACTATTTCAAAAACAGAAATTTGTGTCCATTAGAAGTCAGAGAGAGTTTTCCTGTAGCTACACAAGAGAGGTATCTCTAACAATCACTATAAACTACGATTTCAAAAAAAAAATCTTAGTGTGATGGGTAGAGTGAAAAAGTTTAATGGAATGTATCGGTTTTCACTGACTAGGAGAATTTAGTTATGGTACAAGGTTTCTATCATCAATAGAGCAAAGGAAATCATTGCAGAGGAGTTCAACAGATATTGATAGTAGTGTTAATGACTTTCCAAGTGGCATGAACTAATCTCTCTGTTTATCAAAATACCACACTGTGTTATGTGTTGTTATAGATGAGTAGAAAAAAGCTAAGCGATGATATGAATTGACATATCAAGAGTTCTTGACTTCAATCAATGATTGTATGCTTCTGACATATTCAGGATTATGCTGTATCAAAGAATCTCAATGCATTTTTATTGTTTAAAGAATAAACAAATGGACCTTACCATCGACTCCACTTCATTCCTTTCACTTTTTGTCTCCTAAAATCCTGATGTTGCCCAATTTGGTCCCTTCCTCTTAGTCTCTTCTCTTCAAACTGGCTTTTTCCCAAAATTAAGATTCCAGGATGTTTATCAGATTGAAGTTTTCTTTAAGATATTCATAAATCTTACTTTAGTCCTGTACACACTCAGAAACATTCCTGATAGTGTTTTTGCCTATAGGGAGTGAAGTGGATACAGAAGAGGATACTTTACAACTTGCTTATTTCTTAATACTTACATATTAGACATTTATGGAATATTTAATAAGGAAGTAAACCAGACATTCATATGTCCCTAGGTAGAAAGCATAAAGCTTTGATTTTAAATGAAATATCATTATTTTATATCCTTGTTAATTTTTTTTTTTTTGACAGTATAGGATTTCTCCCCTCTGGTGTGTCTACCATAGCTCTCCCACCACCAGACGACCCATAGTCCTCCACCATAGTACATTGTTCTCTCCCCGCCTCTCCCCCTGTTACTACCACTCCCCCTCTGCCTCCCTCTTCCCTTCTGAATGCTTCGGATCTATGTTCAGCTTTCAAGAATTAGTTTTTAAGGTTTGTCTTTGTCTGACCCTTTGTTTGATTTCCCTATATTCCACTTGTAAGTGAAACAACTGGTATATATCTGAAATCAATAAAACTTAAGCTCAGAGGGGTTCAATGATCTGGGAAGAATGTTGCATCTAGAAATTACTAAGAGTTTATCTAAAGTGAAACCTAGGACCAGGTAATGTCTATTGTATTATGCAATCTCCCCATAGTCATTTTTCTTTTAATTGAAAGCTCCAAAACAATTACTGAATACATTAATTACAGTAATAGAAGGGGAAAAAATTGAGAAAACCTGGAATCGCTTTAGAGACAATGGCATGCAAACCTTATTACTGATTTTTTGAAGCCCCATCAATGGATTGATCAGCTCACCAGAGCTCTGAAGTTAGACCATATTCATTTTCCCTCTTAGGAGATACTTTCCTGAGATATACTTCCTCTTCCCTTCAACTTTCATTCAGACTATTTTAAAGGACTATTCTTATTAAAATCCCTTTGACTTTGCCTTGGTGAAGACATTGTCCTTTGTAATCAAGAACACATCTTTCCTGGAAAAAAATTAGTTTTTACAATTTCTGATTGTAAAGAGAAAAACATCACTGAACGTTCTCCTCTTATGGCTTACTGTCCTAGTTTACTTAAAAGTTTATTTTTTTGTGTGTGTCCATTATTATAAGGCATTCCAATGGTTATTATTAAAAGAAGTGGCAGTCTAGAGGAATGAATTTATTGCATAAACCTGATGTCCCCCAACATCAGGTTGCCCACCATGAGTTGTTGTTTAGGGCTGTTTTGACCTTGGTATATTCAAAACAAAGTCCTTGTTCATCCATGTAAGGCATTACTTCTGATTATCATGTTCAATTTTTTTATTGAAGGTTTTAGTATATTCTCAAAAGGAGATTACAATATACCCAGGAAAAAACACTCCTCCCCCTTCTATCTCCTCACAGGTTCCAAATCAATCCATTCTGTTAGAAGTAAAGACACATTCACAGAGGCCCAGAGTCTCATCCTCTGCCCCAGAGCTGCTTTATCAAAGCTTCTTTCCAACAAAAAATAGGAATCATTAAAGAGAGTCCCCTACTCACTGCCAGAAAATAGTATTGGTATTTGTCAAACAAATAAACCAACCGATACTTACATTTTAGGAGATCTCTTTCATGTTTATTATCTATTAAGAAAATTATACTACTCCTTATGCCTCCTTTGACAATAACCACTTCTGAAACATGATAAGAGTTTCTGTTGATATTCTGTCTTCAAATGACGAATATGCAGAATTCTGTTATCAAGTAGAAAATAATTCCTTTCCTAACATATCTGTCTCTCCCCACTCAAAATGGAGAAAGAAGTCTGATTTGATTGCTTAACTGAAGGCATTTTTCTCTCTCACTTAAAAGTGTCTGAGAGAAAGCACTTTGCAGAATGGTTTATATGAAGAAGACATGGTATTCCTCAGGCTCTCTCTGCTTCAGAGATCATCCATCAACCAATGACTTCTGGCAGGCCTCCTGCCCTTAAAATTAAGCCTCAGTCACCAAGAGACGCCAACAGTGGCCAACACAGAACTTGTAAGAGGTTCCATGTACATTTGTATTTTTTCCTAAGTCCACAATGTTGCATGAACAAATAATGACATGAATCATGACACAAACTGAAAAATCAACAAAAGGCAACTTAAAAAAAAATGTGTTTGCTTCCAATCATCCTGCTGAGCCAAGTTGGCAAGTTGAGAATCTGTCCAATTCTCTCACCATGGAGGAGTTACAGAACTAGAGAGGAACAAAAGAGAGTGACTTTCTTTACCAACAAATCCATGCCATAACACAGCAGACTTTATTTGAATTACATATTCCATGCTGCAAGTTGCACAACTGTCAAGTCTGTGTTGCTATGTGTTATGACTCTATTCCTACCCAAGGAAGAAACGAGCAGTTGTACTTTGTTGCTGTAAGGGGAAAAAAAAAAAAAAAAAAGCTTGAGCATTTTCTTCTTAGTGGGTTTCACAAATATGCCAGCAGTTTCCTCCACCTTGTAGTATTTGGGCTCATAATCTGTATTCATTAGCATATCTTCATATATACAGTTTTGAGCTAAGCTCTTTTTCATAGTCAAGCTTCTCAAAAGATCTTCTACCCACTTCTTTCATTTCTTCATGCCCTAATTATGATTCCATCTGTTCCGGGCATCATTTTTTTTTTAAGATTTATTTATTTATGCTTACAAGAGCTGGGGTTTAGGCCAGAGGTGTGGGGAGGGTGAGAGGATTCACCAGAGACAGAGTGGGGAACAGAACAGGCAGACTGACTGAAGTTCACTGCTGAGGGGAGCAGCAGGAGAGTCAGGAAAGGTCTGCTGCGCCATGTGGACAACTGCTCCTAGCTGGCCAGGAATCGAACTCATGCTGCAGTGGCTGTAGACAGCTTCATTGCATCTTAATCCCTTGCGCCACCAGGGAGGCCCCCGAGGCATAATTTTTAAGCTGTTTATCACTCGCTAAGATACATACTGAAGTCCATGTGGGCAGAAATAAAGTACACACCCTCCTTGATGACAGAGTAGTTTCCCACATGAATGGAATTTCTCATTTTAGTCATTATTTCACTCAAACACCTATGTTGTTCTTTTCTTATTCTCTCGCCATTCCTTTTTAATCGTCTTTGCCATTTCCTTCTCTTCTACCTTAGTTATGAATGCCTGGGTTCCAAAATGGTATCCAGTAGCCACACGTGACAACTGAGCACCTGAAATGTGACTGGTTGCAATTTAGATGAACTGTAAGTGTAAAATACACACCAGAATTTTAACACTTGGTATGAAAATAGCAAGTAATTATCTCATTAACAAAGAGACAACTCATTATCTGTTCTACCTATATTTTACAAAGTCTCTGGGGACACTGAATTTGTGGTTACTGAACCATTGCTCCCAGGAGGAATATGGGTTAGTGTCCTGTGATCCTTTGGTCACACCACTTTTATCTACTAATCAATACATAACCTTGTGCTGTGTGTATTTATGTTTAAAGACACCTTATTCCATATATATTGTTGATTCATTAACATTGAACTCATGGCCAGCAGCACCATAACTCAGGCCTGAACAAATCTTATCTAACATGTATTTTCCCCAGAAGGCACATCACAGTACTTCTTGCACTTAGGAATATAGTATTTCTTTAACAGTGTGCTTGGGAGCCATTTTAAACAGTGAAATCACTAGCAAAAGCACAAAATTGTGAAAAATGTGGCACTGAATATACTGTGATGTGAATGCTTATTTTACAACATGACAGCTGGAAGAGGAAGACAGAGCTTCTTCTGTTTGACCTCAGTGGGGAACATGCCTATCAACTTGTCCCAACTTCTCACCACTGTGTGCAAGTCCACAAATAATCATAAAAGTGCTGTACCTATGGATTTGGGGTCAAAAGTTTTAATCAGGAGAATTTAAAAACACAAAATCCACAAATAATGAAGATCCAGTGTATTTTATATTGATTACATGTTGCAAGGATAACATTCTGGATGTATTGGAGTAAACAAAATACAGGCTAAAATGCATTTCTTTAGTTCCCTCTGATTTTAATGTGGCTACTTAAAAAGTGTAAGAGCACATAAGCGGCTCACATTAGCTCACACTATAGTTCTATTAGTTATAAATGTTTTTAAAAAGCTGTTTTAAATATAGGACTTTCATAGGACTGGTTGTTCACCACAGTTTGTGTCTTTCATTCTCACGACTTTAGATTCCATTCTAGTTCAAACAGTCCTAAAACTTAAGGTCACAATTCAATCTGCTATTTCTCTTATGCCCCATATCCACAGCATATTCTCTTGATTCTAGTCTCAGGATATATAGAGATGTCCATCAATTCCTCCCCACACTCTGCCTCCGTGCTGCTGGAACCCCCATCACGACTGGTCTTGACTGTGTAAATGCCCCCAGCTTCATCTCACAAGCCTGTTCAAAATAGCCTAAATGCCCTTCTAAGATTGAAGTCAGATCTTAATTGCTCCTTTGCTAAGAAACCGCGAATGACTTCCCATCTCATTTGTAGTGAAGGTCAATAATTTACCAGAACTGAAAATATCTATATGTTCAAGACAACCACTTCCTGGGATACATCTTGTATACTTCCTCCATTGATCGTCCTACTCCATGCACCCTGGCATCTTGCTATCCTTGGCTTCCTAATGTTCAGAAGCTTCCTAACACAGGACATTTGCACTTGCTGTTTGTTGAACAGAATGATCTTTCCTCAGTTGTCTCATGTCTGTTCTTTTCCACTACTTCATTCACATCTTGGCTCAAAGGGCACCTGATCAGAGAAGCTTTCCACAAAAGGACTAATTCATTACTCTCTGTCCCCTTACTCTGATTGATTTTTTTCTCTTAGCACTATCACTGCCTGAGCTTTATTTATTCCCCCTTCTTTTATTAAAATATAAACTCTGTGATAGCAGAGACTTGGCTTTATTTATTGATCCATACCTCTGGTGCTAGAATAATTTCTGGTACATAGTATGTGACCCCCCACAGTATTAAATTAATAAATAAAGTCTCACCCACATTCTGATTTCTATAGTACCAGAAGTCTATTGACCAATTTTAATACCTCACATACAGTTCTGATAAAAATGTGTAAGTGATGAATATCTTTAAATGAAAATAACAGTGACTTAAAACTGAATAAATCTTGATTCAAATACCTAGTTTGTTATTAATTTTTGATATGACCATGAGCAAGTTTTTTACTATTCCAAGTCTCAGTTTTTCATTTGTAAAATAAGACTAGGAAAACCCACCTTACATTTTCTATGTATGCGATAAGGATTACCACAAATATTATCTCAAATGTGAATTCCCTGCATAGTGACTAATACATATAAGTTACTCAGTTGTCAATGCTAGCCAGAAAGCTTTTATGAAAAACCTACTATCTGCCAAGAGCCATACCAGCATCTGAAGATGAAAACTCTATGAGATGTAAGTTAAACATAAACAAGCAGACTAATAAGAAATAGGAGCAGGGAAAGAGTAATGGGAGGGCCCAGACAATTACAAAACAACTTCAAAATGTCAATGTGATGCAAGTACAAGTGATCGTAATAATGTCACATGGAGAGACTGTTCAGAGATAAGGGAGTGTGAGACAGGCTCAAAACACATTTGACAAGAGAACTAAACCTTGAATCGAGTCTTAAAAGATGTGTTACCTTTGGTAGGGAGTAGAATGGTGAAGGGCATGAGCCATAGATAGAGCAATGGGCAAAGACCTCAGGAGGTGAGTAAGGAGAATTCTCGAAATGGTAAGCAGTTCAGCCAGACTGAGTAATATACAAGGGATTCATTAGAGTCCAAATTTAGATGAAGAAATTTTGACGCTTCATGGAGGAGTTGGAATTTTTTTTCTTACAAGCATGTATAATAGAACATGAACTCAAAATAGAGCATGAACTCAAAAATATTGTATACATGTTCTAATTCTCAGAACAGTGATTATTTGAAAAACAAAAATCCATCTAAATGTCATTAATGAAAGACATTACTATGAAAAGTTTACCCTGGATTTTCCAGTTGGGTTCTTTTTTTTTTTTTTTTTCTTCACAGGCAGATCTACTGAAATACACTGCTGAGGGGAGCAATGGGGCAGGGCAGGAGAGTTATCATGTGGGTTAACTTCTTTGGCAGGGATCGAACTCAGGCCTAGCAGTGAGAGCACTGAGACTTAACCCCTAGGCCATGAGGGAGGCCCCTAATCGGGTTCTTAATCCAGTGATAAGTATTCTCATAAAAGACAACTTAGGACATTTGTCAGAGAAGACAGTGTGACCAAGGAGGCAGAGATCATAAAACTGAAGCCACAAGGCAAGAATCACCTGGAGCCACAAAAGCTGGAGGTGGCAAGGGAGGATTCTCCCCCAGAAACTCTGAGGGAGCATGGCCATGCAGCAACTGGATTTCAGACTTTTGTCCTCCATAATACTCAGAAAATAAATTTCTGCTGTTAAACCACCATGTCTGTAGCTTGTCATGCAGCCTTAGGAAGCCAATACATGTGTTTTTTTGTTTGTTTGTTTTGTTTTTTGTTTTGTTTTTTTCATGTAAGCAAGAGCTTTAAGGACAATTTTAAGGAGTTCTGTGAAGATATGGGGGAAGTGGATATAAGAATGATAGGACTAGTAGAGCATTTATTTCAAGAATCCAGACTAGAAATGATAGAATTTTAAGCTGAGTCAAACTTGATGTGGATTGGGTAAGGATTGAGGGTTAATAAATATGCAAAATTCTACAGGCATAAAAATTGCAAGATGTGTTAAATGACTTGAGAGAATGAAGGGAAAATGTTAAATGAAAATATTCTCTAGGTCTATCTAACCTTCCTCGTGCAATTAGTCCATTTCACTGGGAGAGGGTTTCAGGAGGAACTAGAATTCTGCTTCTGAAACACCTCTGGACATTCACGTGTACAGAGCCAGGAGAGAGTTGGAAATAAAGGTCTGGCACTCCAAGGAGACAAGTGTAGGTGCTTGTTTGGAATTTACCAGAATAAAGATGATGCTCAGGGAAGGAGTGGAATTGCTCTGAAAATACGTATGTAGTAAGATGGAGAGCAGAGTAAAGACAGACCACCAGAGAACATTCAAACCTAAACAAACAGAAACGTATGAAGTAAATGGAAAAGAAGCAGTCAAATGAGAATGGGTAATTAAAAAATAAATGAGGTGAATGTCAAGACTTGACTCAGTGACTTGAGTGCCACACAATAATCAAGAACAAATGAAGACTGTTTTGGATTTAGCCATTGAGTGTACACTGGAGATATTTTCCATGGTGTGTTGGGCAATGAGCTGGACTATTTGAAGGTAAAATGTGGTGGAAATACAGAGAACTACAGGGAGTGTTCAATAAAGACCCTAATAGTGAAGAGAAGTGGGATATTAGTCAGAGAAAACACATAGTTTTTTTTAGATGTGTTGATGGACAGCTGAGAAGGACTAGCAAAGACGGAGAAGCTAAACCTAGAAGGGAATGGGAAAATAAATGACATAGAAAACATGGAAGAGGGCCTCCCCGGTGGCGCAGCGGTTGAGCGCTGCACTGAGAAGCTGTCCGCAGCTTCTGCAGCACCTGTTCAATTCCTGGCCGACCAGGGAGAACCCCGCATGGCGCAGCAGACCTCTCCTGCCTCGCCCACTGCTCCCCTCAGCAGTGTCTTCTGTCCGTCTGCCTGTTCTGTTCCCCGCTCTGGCTCTGGTGAATTCCCTCACCCTCCCGCGCTTCTGACCAGTTCTTGTATAAATAAATAAATAAATCTTAAAAAAAACTTAAAAAAAAAAAAAAAGAAAACATGGAAGAGATGAGAAGGGGATCGATTTGAAAGTTAAGAGAGAAGTTATAACCTAAAGGCAGAGTTTTCTATGGACTTGAAGAAGGGATGAGTCTCAGCACAGATTACAAATTTTTATAGGCACATAAACTTCTAATATTGCATCAGTTAGAGATAAAAACCTGAATAAACTAATTATAAGCAAGAAATTTGACAAAGGAATAAAAGAATTCCAAAAAAAAACAAAAGCCCAGGAACAGACAGTTTCACTAGTGAGTTCCACCAAACCTTCAAAGAATAGCTCCTACCTATCATTCTCAAACTCTCAAAAAATTGAGGAAGAGGGAATGCTCCCAAACATATTTTATGAGGTTAACATTGGTCTGAAACCAAAAGCAGACACACACACACAAAAATACAGATCAATATCCTTGATGAATATAAATGCAAAATTCCTCAACAAAATCTTAGCAGACAAAATTCAATACATTAAAAGGAGCATGTATTATGAAAAGATGGGATTTATTCTAGAGATTCAAGTATGATTCGACTTAAGCAAATTAATCAATGTAACTCACCATATCAACAAACAGAAAAATAAAAATCATATGATCATTTCTATAGACGTAGAGAAAGCATCTGACAGGATTCAGTATTCATTTATGTTAAAAACTCTGAAAAAATAGATAAAGAACTTACCTCAACATAATAAATGACAATCCCCAGTAAACTTACTCAGTGGTAAAAATCTGAAAGCTTTTCCTTAAGATCAGGTACAAGACAAGGATGTCCACTTTCATTACTACTGTCCAGTATAGTATTAGGAGACCTTGCTAGATAAATACATTTACAAGAGAAAGATATAAAGGAATACTAATTTGAGAAAAGTAAAACTATCACTATTTGTAGATAACATTATAATATACACATAAACCCTAGAGACTCCATAATTAGGAGCAATAAATCAGTACAGTGAAGAGGCAGGATACCGCACAATATTCAAAAATCTGTTTTGTTCCTAAATGTAAATAATGGAAGAAATCAAGGCAAAATACCATTTACAATTGCATTAAAAATAACTAAATACCTAGGAATAAATTTAACAAAGGAGGTGAAAGACCTGTGTAAGGAAAATTGTAAGAGAAATGGAAGATGCAAATTAAAGAAATAGAAGCTGTAAATAAGAGATATCCCTGCTTATAGATTAAAAGAATTAACATTATTAAAATGATAATTTTACCCAGAGCAATATACAAACAATATACATACTGAAACAAAAATAAAAACACAAATCAATGGAACAGAGTGCCTAGAAATAAATTCATACTTAGATGGACAGTTAATTATATAATGGAGAAAGGAAAGCTTCATCAATAATTGGTGTTGGGATAACTGGGCTTCCACATGCAAAAGAATGAAACTAGACCATAGACAAAAACTAGCTCGAAATGGATTAAAAAATTACACCAGTAAGAATGGCACATATTAAAAAAAAAAAAAACTAGCAACAACAAATGTTGGCGAGGATGTGGAGAAAAAGGAATTCTCCTGCACTACTAGTGGGAGTGCAAACTGGTCCAACCACTATGGAAAGCTGTGTAAAGATTCCTCAGCTTGCTAAAGATGGAGCTTCCATATGATTCAGCAATTCCACTCCTAGGTATTTACCCAAAGGACACAGAAACATTAATTTCAAAGAGCACCTGCACCCCTATGTTTATAGCAGCACTATTTACAATAGTTACACTATGGAAACAACGCAAATGCCCAAAAATAGATGACTGGATCAAGAAGATATGGTACAAATACACAATGGAATATTACTCAGCAATCAAAAAAGATAAACTCATGTCATTTGCAGAAACATGGATGGAGCTGGAAGGGATCATGCTCAGAGAAATAAGCCAGAAAGAAAAAGAAAAATACCGGATAGTCTACTCATAGCAGGAATTTAGAAAACCTAAATAAGGGACCAAGAAAAAGACTAATTGTAATAAAGTAAAAATCAAAACCAACAAGGAACTATAAACAAGACACATACTACAGGGGGGAGGAGGGAGTAGGATCAAAACAAGGGTGGTGGGAATTGTATGGGGACTATAACCAAGATAAAAATGCATACATTGTGCAAAAATAAAAAATGATGTAAAAATATACAAAATTTAAAAAATAATAAATAAATAAATAAAAACTTGAATATAAGAACTGAAACAATAAAATATATAGAAGTGAATATAGGCAAAACACTGACATTGAATTTAGTGATGTTTTTGGGAATTTGGCTAAAATGGGAAGGATAACTGAATGTGATTCTATCAAACTAAAAAGTTTCTGCATATTGAAAGAAACTGTCATTAAAAATAAAACATCCCCCATTGAATGGGAGGAAATATTTGCACATCTTGCATCCAAAAATAGGATAATATCCAAGACCTACAAAGAACTCATACAACACAACAAAAAACAAAGAACTCAATCAAAAAATTGACAGAAGAGTTATATAAACCCTTCTCTAAGGAAGACATACAGATGGATAACAGGCACATGAAAATATGTTTATCATCTCTTATTATCAGAGAAATGCAAATCAAAACCATAATAAGACACCATCACATATATGAGAATGACTCATATCAAAAAGACTAGAAACCAGTGTTAAGAGAGGGTGTGGGGGAAAAAAAGGAACTCTCATGCACAATTGGTGCAAATAAAGCCTACTCCAGCCTCTACAAAAAACAATATGGAGAGTTCTCAAAATATTCTATGATGTGATCCAGCAATTTCATGTGTAGGTATTTACCTGAAGAATGCAAAAACACTAGTTAGAGGGGATATATACATTTCTATGTTCATTGCAGCACTAGTTACAAGAGCCAAGTTTTAGAAGCAATTTAAGTACCCAAGGGTAGATGTGTATTTTAAGAAATGTATATATATAACCACAATGGAGTACTTCACACTACAAAAAAAAAAAAAAGACTCTTACCATGTGCAACAATGTGTACATGCAATTAGAGGATTATGCTAAATGAAATATTTCAGAAACAGAAGGACAAATGCCAGATGATTTCACTTATATGTGGAATATAAAGAAACAAAACAAAGTAAAACAAACCCTAGAGCTATGACTATAGAATTGAATATGTCAGAGGGGGATAGTGATGGATAGGGAGTAAATGGTGAAGGGGATCCAATGGACTATGGTGGAGATTCATGGGTGCTTTGGTTTTGGGTGTGGTGTGATGTTGGGTGTTGTCATTTACATCTAAAGATGGTTGAACCTTAACCCCTAAATCATATATCGTTGTAAGCCAATGTTAGCTGAATTAAAAAAAATGACAAAAATAGATAAATAATAAATTTTATACTTATCCATATTTTAATCCATGTGAAAATTTTGCTAATGCTCTGAGCTATAACATTATAGTCAGATTGTTATTTTAAAGCAGTTGAGGTAACAAAGGTATGAACAGAAACTCTGCATTGATCCTTACAGAGAGGTGGTTTCTGTTTATTTTGTTGTATCAACCATGAATAACAGATGTTATAAGGCATATTGTATGTTTCTGGCATACTTTCTCTATTCCTTTTCACACCAGGCCCTTTAACTCAAAAACACACTACAATTAACAAGTAGCTCACTAAAGCCCTGTACCAACTCATTTGTAATAAATGAAGTGGTTCAAAATCTCCAGTCATAAAACTAAAAGCAATACATTTTGGATATACCTACATTAGGCACGTTTATGCATTATTGACAAATAAAATTCATTTGGGAGTGACACGAATTCACTTGTGAAAGATATGTTTTCCACCAAGCATTTTTTTTTAGCTTAAGGTACTCAGAAAGAGTCCATTTCCCATAGCATTAATGTTGAAAGCTATGGCAATGACACCACAATAATGCCCATCACTGTGATGTATAATATAGATGTTATGGCACATAATAGAAAGCATTCTTTGGGTATAATGCATTTCTGTTGCCTCCATGCTGACACCAAGCAGTTATAAATGTGCTTTAATGTGTTTCCTTTTAAAGGGGTAGTGTAGACGCACCCTCGAGTGTGTGTTTTGTATAAGGTTTGGTGAGCAGCTCGCTTTTAGGAGCAGCTTTCTATATTCACTTTAGTACTTCTAATAGCTCTAATTATAAACTGCACAGTTTTCTATTCCTTCCTTGCTGTTCTTTGTCATTGCACTGCTCATAGACATTTAAACAGTGGAAGCTGTTTATAGTTCATTAAACACTTTAAGCTGTTGTTCTAAAGTTTTATACTTTTTTTGTATTTTCCAAGTCATTTCCCTTTGCTGTCATATGAAACCATGCGACACAATTCAATAGAAGACATCAGATATGCACATTTTGTGAATAATCAGCAGGGCTAAGCACCATAAATGAATCAAAGACTTTGGCTACCTATTTTATATTATGTTTGGTATGGCATTTGACAGAGGATGTTAAGATCTTTTTTTTAAAAAAAAATTACCCTCTCTAATTCTTCTTAAAGGAGTAATTTTACTTCTTAAATAAAAACACTCACCAGAAGGGAGAATTAACTCATATTATGAAGTGATACAGCATAGAAAATGTGACTATTGGAAAAGTAAGTATTTTCCTATAACATCACAGTAGGAGGAGATATGGTAATTGCTCCAACAAATGACCCACCAGGATAGTATTACAATTTGAAGAGAGAGTTGCCAGCATTAAAATTGCCAATGAACGTGTAGCTGACCACAATGCTATCAGGAGTTATCGTTTTGATTTCTCTTGGACTTGTCACCCTGTGTCTGCCCCTTCCTGATATCCTCCTGGAATAGGTAGGTGCTGCCCAACCATTGTATTGAAAGACGACATAGATGAGGCTAATTTGGAGCTCCTTCCCAAAGGCATGTTATCACCTTCCTGTGGAAAATGAAAGTGAGAGGTTTGCAGATTATACTTTGTTGGTCAAATTAATTGAAAAATTGTTCCCCATCATGTTATGTTATCAAACAGACATATAATCACATTGAGTATGCTTACGACATGTTATTCTGTATCAGAGACAAAAATCATAAGAACCAGACTCAAAATACTAGAGTAGAGTAGGAGGCATAGTGCCAAGAAGAGAACCTTCAGGCTAATACTGAATTTCCTCTGAATGATTTATTTGAGACCCTGGACTGGTACCTTCTCTAGGAGGAAGCTGGGGGTGGGAGTGAGGTCTAAGGTGCAATTGTCCAGGTGACTTGCAGTAAGCCGGCCCCTCCCGAGATTTTCTCTTGCAGAATTATGGAAATTGAGTCTGTGTCCTTTTCATTCCCCAATCAAGCAATATTCTTCACCTCTGACCTGTTTTTTATATTTTTCCTCATTATTATGAGACTAAATGACTTCAAACGATCTCATAATGATATCAAAATTACACATAATGAATCAATAAATAGACTTAGGATGAAATTTTATGCACAAATAAAACAAAATAACAACTCTCACTTAACAAATTAGACTTAAAAAAACCTAAGAATTTTATTTATTATTTTACTTATTATTTTAAAAATACTTTTTTACTGAAATGACATGGCATTATAACATATAAGTTTCAATTTAGCATCAACATCTGTATATGGTATACTCACCATAAAAATTCTTTCCTTCAGGGCCTCCCCAGGTCGCGCAGGTGGTTGAGTGCTGTGCTATGAAGCTGTCTGCAGCCTCTGCAGCCCTGGCCAGTGGGTAGGCCCCACATGGTGCTGCAGACCTCTCCTGTACCTCTCCTGTCACACCCACTGCTCCCCTCAGCAGTGTACTTCTTCATTCTGCCTGTTATGTTTCCTGTTCTGTGTCTGGTGAATCCTCTCACCCTCCTACGCATCTGGCCTATACCCCGGTTCTTGTATAAATAAATAAATAAATAAATAAATAAATAAATCTTAAATAAATAAATAAATCTTTCCTTCACCATACAATTGACCTCTTTTAATTGGTTGACCCACATTTGCCCCTTTTCTGGTAACTACCAATTAGTCTTATAGAGCAAGTTTATTTTTGTTTTACTTAGTTTATTTGTTTGTTTTCTCTCTATAACTCATATGGTGTTTGTCTTTATCTGGCTTATTCTACCAAGTATAATTTCCTCGTGGTCTGTCCATGTATTAACAAATGGCAGAATTCCATCTATCTATCTTTGTCCATCCATCCATTATCTATCTATCTATCTATCTATCTATCTATCTATCTATCTATCTATCTATCTATCTATAACTAAATAGTATTCCATCATTTACACACACCACATCTTCTTTATACAATTATCTGCTGATTGATACTTAGATTGTTTTCAGCTTCAGGCTATTGTAAATCATCCAAAAGGAAATGTGGAAGGTGCATCTACCTTTTTTGATGAGAGTTTTGTGTTTTTCGGGTAAATAACCAGTAGTGGGGTAACTGGACTGTATGGAATTTTAATTTTAATTTTTTTTGTGCAACCTCCATACTGCTTTAATAATGGCTGAATTAATTTACATTTCCACTAATAATGTCTATAGTGAAGACAAGACTTCTGATCCAGTAGATACAGCTGGTGACAATGTACTCTTCATGAGTATTGCTACTCTTAATTTTAATTCATGCTACCATGAACTTAACTACACCAGTTGCTGACACTTTGTATATATTGCAGGCATCAACAGAATGAGGAATCCAAGCCAAAAATATAATTTATATTAAAATAATCATCATAGGATATAATGCTCTAGACTTTTTTTCCTTAGGCATCTGGGTTACATTTCAGCATCCATCACTCACATGTTTGTATATAATCTTACAAACTTGCTTCAGTATCTTTTTTTATAAAGTGATGAAATGATAATGAACACAATAACGATATGATGTCAAATGTATTTTTCAGTATAACAAATTGTAAATTATAAAATTCTGCATAGATGTTTATGGCTATGATTTTTTAAACTGATAAATATTTTTCCCATAATGATAGAAAGTTAATATCAGGCATTCCTTTGAATAAATGAATTGAAAAAAAAAATGCGGGAAAAAAACATGGAAGACATCTTTTAAGGATTAAATGAGAACTGTTGGTGAGAATGACTGATAAAGCACATCTAGGCATTGTATAGAAATCTGAGCTCCCTCCACATGAGTCAGGCACAGCCTCTGCCCCATCACTCTGAGCTCCTACCCGAACTGTGCTCCTGCCATCTTCCCAGAGCATAGCCGACCACTTATTTACATTTCAGGTTTATTGCTTACTTTCTTTCTTCTCTTACCAAAATGTAATCTCTCTGAGAACAGGCATTATGCCTATTTCACATATTGGCATAATGAATATTTCATTCAAGGAACAACATAGTATGAAGCCCTAGGTTGGGTGATTTCAGGAACACAAAAACAAATAAGCTAATTCTCTGGAGGTTCACAACTAAACTTCATCACCCTCCCAAGTATTATGGCCCCATTTTTGACATATCAAAAAGCTCTCCCCCAATTATTGCATTAGTCTCCTAATTAGTGGTCCTGCTTCCACTCTTGCCCTGCCTCTTCCCCACACCGGCACCTCCATGGTTTATTCTCAAAATAAGGCCAGTGATATCAGTGAATTTCACTCCTTTGTTCAAAGATATTGCGTCTTCTTAGCTCCCTCAGAATAGAAGCCAGAGGTCTTTCAGGAGTTGTACATGTATGGGTGTATCCTGGGATCTCACCCTCTAATTCACCAGCTTCCCCCTCCCAATTGCTTAGCTCTGACCATGTTAATCTCTTCACACTTCCTCTACTGTGCCAGTCCGACTTTCATCTCAGGTTTTTCCCTCCAATTAATGTATGCTCTTCCCCAAAACAGTCACATAACTCCCTCCCTCCTTTTATTCAGTTTCTTCCTCAACCGTCATCTAATCAGAGAAATCTTGTTAATGTTAAATGAAATACCATACCACATCATAGTCTCTGCTTTTGTCCCTCTTTGTCAGTTTTAATCACTATTGTGACTAACACATAGCAACTGCTCAATAACTATTTGTTGAATGAATGAAGTGCTACAAACACAAATACTAGAGTTGAAAATTATGCCGATTGATTATAGAAATAATATGGCCTAGAAAAAGGCTGGGTTATTTAACACAATTTTTGAATGAGAAGGGACAACGATAAGGATTAGTCAACAAGTAGTGTTGTGAGAAATGGAAAAATGATTTGGAAGAATAATATGGTAGTCCTCATCAAGTTATGGAAGCCATTCTGGATTTTACTGAGAGGATACTGGTGACTATAATCAGAGGTGATGATAGGAAGTGGATAATGGGAGAGGATCATGGCCTTCTTTGAATGCCATGAAGTAAGATGTCAGGAAAATACAAACACTTACCAAATATTGTATAACACATAGTCAGAGCGTGGTGACTCTAATCACTTATTTATGATCTTGAGTGTTTAGATAGTAATATACAAAATGTGATCTTTCACAGAAAACATTAAAAATAACTTTATGTTGGGGGATGGGGATAAAAATATATAAAGAAATAAATTTATGTTAAAATGAGAAATGTGACTTTTGAGACATTGAAAGTTATGGTAAATTTTTACTTATGTCTGCCTGATTTATTATATTTAATTATTAAGTTTTCTACTATATATATCATTGTAATGGTGTGATATAATTATTATAAATGTTCCCTCCAAAAAATATTATGCTTATTGTTAGAATGTTGCAGAGGATGTGGTTCATTATTTGCATTATTTGATCATTTTCCCTTTGAGGGTTCCTGGGGGAAAAGTGTAGTCTGACTTTAGTGCCTCCTAAAATTATACTAGAAAAGGCTACAGTTTGTCTGCATTTTTGGTCAGTTTTTATCTCAATGATAGTGTTTGTATGTCTTTAAATATGTCAACTATTGAAAGTCTTGGGTTTCAACATAACTGTGAAAATCTGAAAGCAACACTCAAAAATAGAATGTTGGTTAAACCAACAATATTCCCACAACAAATGCATGTTTTGTCTGTATGTACATGAAAAGAAATGCTGAGGCTGTACAACAAATTCATTTTTTTTCTTTTTTTTTCCACTGCCGATACCACAAATTCTTTTTTTTTATTTTTTTTATAATAAATTTTATTTTTATATTCCCCATGCAATTGCAACCCCCCCATTCTGACCCCAATCCCTCCCCTCCCACCCCCACTCCCCAAAAATTGTCTCTGGTTCATAGTTTTTTGTTGATTTTGATTTTCACTTTCTTATAGTTATTCATTTTCCTGGTCCCTTATTTAAGTTTTCTAGATTCCTGCTATGAGTGAGACCATCCGGTATTTTTCTTTTTCTTTTTGGCTTATTTCACTGAGCATGATTCCTTCCAGTGCCATCCATGTTGCTGCAAATTGCATGTGTTTATCTTTTTTGAATGCTGAGTAATATTCCATGGTATATATGTACCACATCTTCTTGATCCAGTCATCTATTTTTGGGCATTTGGGCTGTTTCCAAAGCTTAGCTATTGTAAACAGTGCTGCTATAAACATAGGTGTGCAGGTGCTCTTTAGAATTGATGTTTCTGTGTCCTTTCGGTAAATACCTAGGAGTGGAATTGCTGGATCATATGGAAGCTCTATGTTTAGTAGGTCAAGAAATCTCCACACAGCTCTCCATAGTGGTTGGACCAGTTTGCACTCCCACCAACAGTGCAGGAGAGTTCCTTTTTCTCCACAACCTCGCCAACATTTGTTGTTGCTAGTTTTTTTTAATATGTGCCAATCTCACTGATGTAAGATGGTATCTCATGGTAGTTTTGATTTGCATTTCCCTGATTACAAGTGATGTTGAACATTTTTTCATATGCCTGTTGGCCATTTGCATTTCCTGCTCATGGATTGGAAGAATAAACATTATTAAAATGGCCATCCTACCAAAAGCAATATACAGATTCAATGCTATTCCAATCAAAATTTCAATGTCATTCTTCAAAGAAATAGAACAATTATTGATGAAATTCATGTGGAATCACAAAAAAACCCCGAACTGCCAAAGCTCTCCTGAAAAAGAAAGAAGGGAATGGAGGCATCACACTCCCAGACTTCAAACTATACTACAAAGCCATAATCATCAAAACTGCATGGTATTGGAACAAGAACAGACATACAGACCAATGGAATCAAATAGAAAATCCAGAAATAAACCCACAAATTTATGGTCAACTAATCTTTGACAAAGGAGCAAAGACTATGCATTGGAGCAAAGAAAGTTTGTTCAATAAATGGTGCTGGGAAAACTGGGTTGCTACATGCAAAAGAATGAAGCTTGACCACTACCTCACACCATACACAAAAATCAACTCAAAATGGATTAAAGAACTAGACATAAGACCTGAAACCATAAAATATATAGAAGGAAATATAGGCGAAACACTATGTGATTTGCACATCAAAGACATCTTTACAGATACATCACCCAAAGCAGTGATAGTGAAGGCAAAGATAAACAGCTGGGACTACATCAACTTAAAGAGCTTCTGCACAGCAAAAGAGACAATAACAAAAACAAAGAGAAACCCCACTGACTGGGAGAACATTTTTGCACCCAACACTAATGATAAAGGACTGATCACAAAAATCTACAAAGAGCTGATGAGACTCAACAACAACAAAGAAAATAACCCAGTCAAAAAATGGGCAGAAGAGCTAAAAAGATACCACAAATTCTTATGACAAATCCTCATTTAGAATGTGGGTAGAGGGGACAGAGGGAAATCTTTTTATCCGTTGACTATCTTACAGTGAGACTACCTTTTATCTTAATTATACATTTTATAAATGGAAAAATTGATAATGTCAGATAACACATAAATGTGAAGAAATGCAAAAATATTCACTATTTTAAATTTAAAAGTTTCAAGAGTATATATTATAGAATAACATTTGCAAACATTAAATAAAACTTACATGAAAGTTTGAATTGGGAACAATGGTTACCTCTGATTGACATGATTCTAAGGGAATTTCTTTTTTTTTTTTCTCTCTCTTTTTTTTTTGAGGCATGTTTTATTTATTTGTTTGTTTGTTGGTTTTTGTTTATACAAGCACTGGGTACAGTCAGAAGCGTGGGAGGGTGAGAGAATTCACCAGAGCCAGAGCGGGGAGCAGAGCAGGCAGAAGGACCGAAGGACACTGCTGAGGGGAGCAGCGGGCGGCAGGAGAGGTCTGCGCGCCATGTGGGACCCTCTTCCGGTGGCCAGGGAGCAGCCGGGGATTGAACCGGTGTCGCCGAGGCCACAGGCAGCTTCGCAACCCAGCGCTCAACCACTGCACCACCGGGGAGGCCCTGATTTACATGATTCTAAAGGAATCTTCTTTCCTTTCCTTCTCTGTGCTTAATAGATTACTTCAATGACCGTGTCTTTCTTTAATAATGACTCATACTTTTATAAATGAAGAAAATCACGAGAAAGAATATATAACTTTTGTCTATAAAAACATAAGAAGGGCCTCCCCATTGACGCAGCGGTTGAGCACTGGGTTGCGAGGCTGCCCGCAGCCTCTGCGGCACCGGTTCAATCCCTGGCCACTGGGCGAGGGTCCCACATCCACACAGACCTCTCCTGGCTCCCGCTGCTCCCCTCAGCAATGTACTTTGTCACTCTGCCTGCTTTGCTCCCTGCTCTGGCTCTGGTGAATTCTCTCACACTCCCGCACTCCTGACTGTGCCCAGTGCTTGTATAAATAAATAATAAATAAATCTTAAAAAAATATTAAAAAACATAATAAAATTAAAATGCATAAAGCTAAGAAAAATGTATTAAATAAACAGTCATGAAATAAGAAAAGTGCACCAAAATTTCAAATAGATAAATACTTAAAGTAAACAAAAAGGTAATCTCCTGGTGAGGACAAATAATTAGATAATATATGGAAATACATATTCATCATTAATCAACAAAATTAAAATTAAATGAGGTAACTCTTTATAGATTAACTAAAAATGTAACTTACTGCACCCTGTACTTTTGAAAAAATACTAAAACTGCAATTCTCATGCATTTCTAGCCCCACTGATTCCTTGAATAGGAAATGTGTAAATTCCAAACTCTGGAAACCAAATGCTCTAGAACAAATCACATCCCATCACTTTCTTATTGTGCATGTGGTTTAATCTCTCCTTACCTGTAATACTTGGGATGATGATAATAATACCTGTCCTACTGGGAGGGTTTAATAATTCAATTTGCATTTATCTTTTAAAATAGTAGACATTTCATAATAGTAACTATTAGTTTTTGACTCTATATGAACCAGAATTTCAACAGAAATTAATTTCGACATAAATTAACCTAAGTCAAGGAGGATGTCTTTATGAGAGGTCTACTGACTAAGGGGAATGCAGTGTAGGGAAACCACAAACAATAGTGAGGAACCTGGGGTTAGTAGTAGTGGGCTTTTATTATCCCTGAGGGATGAGGCTTGGGAGGAATTGAAAACGCAGAAGAATATTTACATGTCAATGGAGTTCTGGAGAGAAGTTGCCTTTCCTTCAGAGACACCATCAACCCATGGACCATCATAAGGAGGGATCCAGGAGAAGGTGCACACTTATCTTATTGTTCTCGATCCTTCTCTTGCCAAGGTTCCCCTCTAGTGGAAACCTATTGCTAGTCTGTGTGGAGCCAGTTGGTGCAGTCTATGTGGTTCAGTCTCCGTGTACAGAGGGCAAGGTGCAAAAGAAAGAAAATGGATTTGAAGTGTATCTGGAACAGACTGGATCCTAGGCTGTCTTTGAGATAGAGACTAACAGCACATTATGCAGGGCTATCACTTCCCACCATGCTTCTGCCTTCTTCAAGGACTGTCTAGGGAAGCAAGTATATTCTTTTTCTTTTCCTTAAAGAATGGTTATCTCAGTTTCCTCCAATGCTAGTGACCAGTGGATAACAGACCCTGGGGATCCAGTTTCTGAAGATCATCCAAGTGTCCATTAGGGGCTAATCTCATACCCAGTAATTTGAGTGATTAAATATAACTAAGCTGGGAATGGCAAATTTTGAACAACTGGATGAAGGTGGTTCACAGAACATCAGAGGAAAGTTGGATGAGATTCTATGTGATATATGGATGAGTCCTATATAAGATATCAGTGACAGTGATGGGGTTAAGAGCAACATCATAAATAACAAAGTATCCCATGATGGCTCCACAATTATTGACCATAATTACTTATGGTTATTGATCAATGTTAGGGCCTCCCCTGTGGTACAGTGGGTTGAGCGCAGCACTATGAAGTTGTCTGCAGCCTCTTCAATTTCCAGCTGGCCAGGGAGATATCCACATGGCATCGCAGACTTCTGTTGTGCCTGCTGCTCCCCTCAGCAGTGTCTTTGATCTGTCTGCCTGTTCTTCTCTCTGCTCTGTCTCTGGTGAATTCTCTCACCGTCCTGTGCCTCTGGCCTGTACCCCAGTTCTTGTATAAATAAATAAATCTTTAAAAAAAATGTTAACATCTACCAGGTTCCCTACACTCTTGTGAGTAGCAAATTTTAAGCCCTCAAAGTATAATCAAGGAATAGGGATTTTTAAAAAAATGAGGAAAATGAACCCTCATACGCTGTCAGTAGAAATGTAGACTGGTTCACCACCTATGGAAATAGTATGGAGGTCTCTCAAAATATTAAAATAGATCTACCATAACATCAGTGATTTCACTCTCCTAAATATCTATCCCAAGAATGCAAAAACACCAATTTGAAGTGATATTTGTGTTCATGTTCATTGCAGCACTATTTAGAAGAGCCAAGTTATGGAAACAACCTAAGTGCCCAGATGAGTAGATGTGCTATATACACACAATGGAATACTACTCAGCTATAAGGAAGATGAAGTTTTGCCATGTGCAATAACATGGATGGAACTTATGGAGACAATTACATTAACTGAAGTAAGTCAGAAGGAGAAAGACAAATACCAAATAATGTCACTTATATGTGGAATATATATAAAACAAAACAAAGGAACAGACAAAACTAAACCAAACCAAAACCCAGAAACATGACTGTAGATTGAAGCCACCAGATGGGAATGGGGAAAGAGAGAGCAAAACAAAAATTCCCAATGGACTATAGTGGCGGACCACTGGTACGTCAGTGGTGGGTGTAGTGTGGTAATATACACCTGAGGGGTGGAATCCCATACTTCTGAATCATACCCAGCTTTGTAAACCAATTTATGCCAACAATTTTGGTAAAGTGGTAAATCAGACAGATTAGTGAATATTAGTGAATTAAATAATATATATTTCATAAAATATGGGTAAATATATGTAATTCTTCCACGTTTATAGCCGAACTAACTTGAAAAATGATTAGAATTCAACATTGCACTTTTAGTGTTTTTTCCTTACAATTTCTCTTTAGTTCTAAAGAATAAGTAGAATAAAAAAAATCAATGTGGAGCAGGTGCATTAAACTAAAGATAATTTTTCTCTAAGCTATTATATAAAAATACATATACTTCCTCCATAAAAGCTCTCAGATTTACAATATAACAGAAAATGATGACAGTGAAAATGACAAATCTCTAACTTCTCAAATTTCATCCCTGGGTGATTTTGGTGCCTGTTATTCTCATCTGCTCGCTTCTGCTCTTCCATTTTCTGTTCCTGGCAGCTCCTCTTCCTCTTCTCTCTGGGGCTTCATTCATATTTGCTCCCAGAAATGAAAGGAAGGAAACAGTTTTATAGTATGTCTCCCTCATCCCCACCTCATTTCACATTTCTTTTCGCTGGGAAACTATTACACAGTAAAAAGCTGGGGACACTCACCAATACCGTAATGGCTGCAATGCTTTGCCTTGTGAGTGAAATTAAAGGGGAGGAAATCTAGATCACTTGATAATACCAACAACAATTGCAGGGATAAAGAGCCTGCCATAATCATCCTAAGTATTTTTTTCCTGGACTTCCCCAGAAATGGTTTCTTTTCTTTCTTAATTCTAAATTACCAACAATCTAAAATAAAAGGAAAAAAATATACTTTCATCATACCAATATGTTGGAAAATATTACTGACTCCAACTTTATAAATATGACTTTATTTAGATTTACTATTGCTACTTATATTTCTAAATAATCATCATTATGTGGTTATATTTATTGAAGTGGATTATCAAAATGCATAACATAGTCTTTCCATTAACTCTTTCACATTAATGAGTTGCTATTTAGTAAATTACTATTTCCCGCACTAAAAGGAAAGAAGCCAGTGGCCTGAATGATTTTCCAAAGTGCCTATTAATAAACACCCAAGGCATATATTAAAATATTAGAATGTGAAGGTCTTTTAGAAGTACATAACCATGTGAACTGGGATTTTTATAAATGTGCATTAACACTTTCATGACTGTAGCACATTACTCTAAATGAAGCCCTTTTATAAACTTGCTCATCTTTCTAGTTTTACTATATTTTGATTTATGACAGTTCTGCGATGATTTTGACTGGACCAAAGCTTTCTACTTTCATTATTGGGGAACAATAAATGTTCATCAACAATTTTATTATATGGATTTCATGATTGCGATACTTCAGTTTTTATTTCAGTCTCTAAGAAACACCTGAAGACAGACTGAATCTATATAAAGCATAAGTGCAAGGTTTTACACTTTAAGTTTTTGGTACTAAGATTTTTTAAAAAGATTTATTTATTTATGCATACAAGGGCTGGGGTACAGGCCAGAGATGTGGGGGTGAGAGGATTCACCAGAGACAGAGTGGGGAACAGGCAGACTGACTGAAATACACTGCTGAGGGGAGAAGCGGGCGAGACAGGAGAGGTCTGCTGCGCCATGTGGGTAGCTCCCTGGCCAGCCGGGGATCAAACTCATGCTGCAGAGGCTGCGGATTGCTTCATAGTGTGGTGCTTAACCCCTAGCACCACCAGAGAGGCCCTAGGAACTAAGATTTCAATAAAAACAATCTATTTAATGCAGTTGCTATGATTCCTTCTTTGATATTGGTAAATCTAAGAATTATTATCTTCTTAGATTTTTAAATTGAACATTTCATGTAGACTTAATTAAAGATTCCCATGTAGTTTTAATCAATAATACACTCATCCCATATAACCATTGCCCCATTCCCCCAATTATCACATTTTGCAAAACTATGATACAATATCACAACCATAATACTGACACTGACACCAAGATGTACAACATCTCCATCAACATGAGGACCCTCCATGTTGTGCTTCCATAACTATACTCTCTTCCCTCCAGTGTTGGCCATGTTTTTAACTCCTAAAAACATGGTTTTCATTTCTATCATTTTATCTTTCCAGAATGCTATATAATTCACATCTTTTAGTATTAACCTTTTGATTATTTTTTATTGTACTCAGTGTAATTCCTTAAAAATTCATCAAGACTGAGGCATCTAAAACTGCCTCACATATTCCTTTTTATGGGATAAGTATAATTCCACGATATAGGTACACTGATTTTGTGTAATCATTTAGCTGTTGAAAGCCATATGCATTAATTCCAGTATTTGCTACAGTAAACAAACCTGCTATCACATTTCTATGCAAAGGAATATTCATTTCCCTGATACCAAGGCCCAGAAATGTAATGTTGGAACTGCCATTTGACCTAGCAATATCCCACTCCTTGGTATCTACCAGATGAACACAAAAACACTAATTTGAAAGGAAACCTGCATTCCCATGTTCATTTCATCACTGTTTACAAAAGCCAGGATAGGGAAACAGCTTACATGCCCCCAAACAGATGAATGGATTATGAAGATGTTGTGCATGTATGCAATGGAATACTACATAGCAATCAAAAATATAAATTCAAATCATTTTCAGCAATGCAGATGGAGTTGAAAGAGATAATACTCAGTGCATTAAGTCAGAAAGAAAAAAGATAAATACCAGATGGTGTCACTAATAAATTGAATATAGAGAAACCAAACTAAGAACCATTGAAAGATAAATATTTCAATGAAACAGAAGAGAGAATCCAAATATACCCACACAAACTTGCCCAACTGAGTTTTGGTGGGAGAGAAATTTAATGAAGGAAAGATTCTCTTTCAGCAAGTGGTACTGGAGCAAATAGGCATCAACAGGCAACAAAACTCACTATCAGACTCATCTTAGATGAAAATCCCCTCAATATGTAAAATATTTTTAAAAAATAGAGAAAATTTTAGTGTGATCTAGGTCTAGGCAAAAAAAAAAAAAAAAAGAAAGAAATCATCCACTTGACACCAAAAGCATGATACTAAAATGGAAAAGCATGTGATACAGTAAATTTAATCAAAATTAAAACCTTTGCCATGCAAAATATCCTGTTAAGAGGATACAGAGACAGTAGATAGAAAGAAAATATTTACAAACTGTATATTCAAGTAAGGTTTGGTATTAGAATATATAAAGAAATCTTAATTTCTGCAGTCAAAAATGCAAACAATCCAATTAGAACTGGGACAAAAATATAAAGAGACAATTAACTAAAGAAAATAAACAGATGGGGAGAAAGAAATGTTATCACATCCTTGCAATTAGGGAGATGCAAAAAAAAAAGTTGCAAATAGATACCACTACATACCAATCAGAATGGCTAAAATAGAAATAGTGACAGCATCAAATGTTATCAAGAATGCAGAAAATCTAGATTACTCATATTTTACTCTCAAATATAAATGGCTCAGTCACTCTAGGAAACAATTGGGCAGTTTCTTTTAAAAAATGAAATATGCAACCAGTCTTGAACAGGGACAGCTGTCATGGCACCCTATCCCAGGACACAGGAGCCCATATAGCTGAACTTAACTTTCCCTGCACAAATGTACCTACCAGAGGTGAGAGCAGAAAAGCTTGTTGTACACTGGCATCAAAGGAGAGGGTAAGTGGCACAGAGGGTGCCAAGGATGGGTGACTGTGCAGCTGAGGAGCCGGCCATGGAGGCAGACAGGAAGTGAATCTAGTATGAGCCAAGGTAACAAGTCTATGCTTTATGACTCAGTGTCCCATAGAACAACAACAACAAAAAAAAATCAAAGATAAAATCATTAAGAAATTTGGATCATGGGGCCTCCCTGGTGGCGTAGCAGGTTGTCTGCAGCTGCTGCAGCGTGGTTACATCCTAGCTGTCCAGGGAGATACCCACATGGCGTGGCAGACCTCTCCTGTCTCACCCACTGCTCCCCTTGGCAGTGTGTTTCGTCAGTTTGACTGTTCTGTTCCCCACTCTATCTCTGGTGAATCCTCTCACCCTCCTGCGCATTTGGCCTGTACCCTGGTTCTTGTATGAATATATAAATCTTTTTAAAAAATTAAAAAAAAAAAGAAATTTGAGTCACAACCACAAAGCATTGAATACCATGCACAAGACCCTTCTCCGCACCCAGCATGACTGTCCCCGGTCCCTGGCTATGAACCTGGCCTTGGCACCAGGGACACAATGATGCAATACACTGAAATTCTTTCTTTGACTTCAAAGAAACTGGTTTAAATTTAAAACTTTCATCTTTTAGGCATATATTTCATGTGTTTTGTTAACACACACTCAAGGAATTTGACTATTTTTTAACTAAATTGTCGTGTTGTTTTGACATTTGGAAGACATTAACACTTCCAAGTGGCTTTGATGAGATGGGTCTGTTGACTTTCTTTACCTCATCATATCTTGGTATTATGATAAAGACACTTATTTTACTCTCATAAATTTCTTCATGATCCCATTATTATTCAGTAATTATTCCTTCAAGACAGAAACTAAGTTCCATTACTCAATAGGGACTATTTTATTTCATCTAGAACAAAGAAGCTGCAGTATATTTATTGTCAGTGGTGAATGGAAAATTCTCAAATGGCTTCCAGCAACATATTTGTTCTGTCTTTCCCACTGTTCAAAACAGTCTTGCTTTTTACCCTCACTAATACTCAGTAGCAATTCTGTTCTGAATCAATTTGTCCATCTACATGAATATCTCACAAAATTGGATACATTAGATGGGCTTAAAATTCAAGTCCGCTTTTCTTGTAAAGCACTTTTTTTAACGTTCAGTTAAAATACTAAAGATCAAACCTAGATTTTATAGTTGACTGGAGTTGAGCATAAGTTCTAATAATACTGCTAGTAATGCTGTTGATAATTTTATAATATTTATAGAATCTGCCTTTGTGTCACACAATATGCTACAGGGTTTATGTATCCTTACCACATTGCACATTTACTTTTCTCTTTCAACGTTTCAAAATAGGTATTATTATTTCCAGTTTATAGATGAGAAAATTGAGGCACAACAAAGTCAAATAATTTGCCCTAAGAAAGTGAAAAAAGGTAGTTTTCTCAACACTTAAGTTCTTTCAACTTCTTTCTGTACTTTTCCCCAAATGACTTCTCTTGCAAAGAAAAAAAAATTCTCATTGCAATGTATATTATAAAAATCTTGCTTTAAAGATGAATCATTCTCATGGATTACTAAAAAATCTAAGGCTCATTATTTGCTGTGATGTTCTTTGGTGTTTGTTTACATACTTACCTAGACAATACACATATCTGTATAATAAAAAATACCTCTTATCAAGCATAAAATTAATTTAAAGGAACTTTAGGAAGAATAATCTTGAGATATTCACCCACTTGCCTTACAAGATGAAAGTTGATCACAGTTTTTTCAATAAACAAACTTGTCATTTTCTGACAATAAAGGATTTGAAGAGGGACTCCCTGGTGGCACAGGGGTTAAAGACAGCAGTATCAAGCTATTGCCAGCCACTGCAACATGAGTTCGATTCTAGCTGGCCAAGGAGTAACTCACATGGCGCAGCAGACCTCTCCTGCCTCTTCCGCTGCTCCCCTCAGCAATATATTTCAGTCACTCTGCCTGTTCTGCTCCCCACTCTCTCTCTGGTGAATCCTCTTACCTCCCCATACCTCTGGCCTATACCCCAGTGCTTGTATGCATAAATAAATAAAATCTATTAAAAATGTTTAAAAAAATGATTTGATGAAAACTAGATTTTCTAAAAATGTCCTCTGGCACACACTTCAAAGACAGTGTAGCAGTAAGTCTATAAGGTGGGTTATTTTTAACATTTACATTGCAAAATAAATTTGGGATTTGCTTGTTGTTCTTTTTTTTCCCGGTGCCCTTTTCAATTCTGATCAATTTCTACAGGTTTTTACATGAAACTTAACTAGAATGTTAGCATGAATTTCTAGAAACAATAGACCTAGGATTAGAACATAGTGTTATCTTCCCTGAGTGGCTAGACTGCATTTAGATCTTTACTTACCTATTCATTTTGTACTAACCTCATAATTTTTTGATATTTGGTAAATATTATGAGCCAAATATGATACATTAGAAGGAGTTTACTTATATTGTTTCCCTCTCTATTTTTGCTATTTCTCCTCTCCACAACAGTGTTATTCCTGTTGTTTGAAGATAAAGGAAGTAATAATAGAAATATGAAAATTTTCATTACCTTTGCTTTCTATCTGAGAGGCAATTTAGTTTGTAGATAATATTGCATCAAATAAGCTTAACTTATTTTGAACCCCTCTCTGTCTTAATACTTGTGAATTTTGAGAGAATCACTTAAGCACTCCAGGGTGTGGTCACCTTTTTACCACACTCAAAGTGTTAACAACAGTGCATGGCAAACCTTCTTAAACATTCACTGTTAATATTGTTTGATGCCATATTGTTAAAGCTAAAAGTAACTTCCTAGAGCACATAAACATGAAGTTTAACCTCATTCTAGGGACAGGAAAACTAAGTTACTTACATGGCCTAACTCTCAGATATACTAGGCCTGAAATAGATCACCTAATTATTAGACAAGACATTTTCCTTTACTTAATATCTGGAGATAATTAATGTTTTTGTACTTCTCTGAGTACAAGATTCTCAGCAATTTTAGGTCCTTCCTGAGTTGCTTATGCTTTCACATGTAATTATTTAAATCCTTCTAGATAAAGCATCTTTCCTTCCAAAATTGTTCTGATTGCTTTATCCTCATATTTTAGGATTTCCCTCACTCCATGACTTATTTATTTGTATAGTGAAACTTTGATTTATAAATCTGTATATAATTTAGGGGAACAGGTTCACACCTCTTCAGATATATGTCATCATGTCACACCCACCACCCAGCACACATAGTGTTTACATAGATATTGAGCTCCTTCCCTTCTTTGTTCCCACCCCCAACCTCCCTCCCCATCTAGCAAGCTTGATTCTGCAGTATGACTCCTTATTTTAAAAAGAAAACCTTCCTTGAGGAAAATAGTAAACACCTACCTATGCCAAGATTGGGTTATGCATCCTCTTAATTGCTTCCTCAGAAACCTGTGCTCAAATAATTATCGAACCTGATGTGTTTGCTGAATTTCTTATATTTCTCCCTAAGTAGGTATCAGCTTTTTGGTGCAAGAAGTGAATATTTTACAGTAGAGCGTCTATCTTTTTTTTTTTTTTAAGATTTATTTATGCATACAAGAACTGGGGTATAGCCCAGAGGTGTGGGGGGTGAGAGGATTCACCAGAGACAGAGTGGGAAACAGAACAGGGAGACTGACTGAAATACACTGCTGAGGGGAGCAGCGGGTAAGTCAGGAGAGGTCTGCTGCACCATGTGGGTAGCTCCCTGGCCGGGGATCGAACTTGTGCTGCAGTGGCTGTGATTAACTTCATAGGCTGCGTCTTAACCCCTTGCACCACCAGGGAGGCCCTAGAGTGTCTATCTTTTAAAAGAGATACTATTTGATGGGCCAGGACCTGGGGACTAGAATAGACTATTGATGACATCCTGTCTTTCTCTACTTGTTCACAAAGAGTGGATGAGCCTCCCTGGTAGTGCAAGGGATTAAGAACAGCACTGTGAAGCTATCTGCAGCCTCTGCAGCTCAAATTCGATCCCTGACTGGCTAGGGAGCTACCCATATAACGCAGCAGACCTCTACTGTCTCTCCCGCTGCTCCCCTCAGCAGTGTATTTCAGTCAGTTTGCCTGTTCTGTTCCCCCCTCTGTCTCTGGTGAATCCTCTCACCCCCCACATCTCTGGCCTGTACCCCAGTTCTTGTATGCATAAATAAATAAATCTTTTAAAAAAAGAGGGGTAAGTGAGGTTTACTGCATAGACAGGCAGGAAAACATTATTTTCTTAATTTTTCCTATAGTGGAGCTAAATCTTTGACACACAGAATAGTAAACTCCAGGAACACATGGTTGTTTAGCTAATGCTGCTTTTGCTGATAATCAAAGTATTGCTATACTATAACGTTCTAAAATATTTTCAATGAAAGATTATAAAGCATTTTTTAAACAAAAATAGTACCATTGAATGCTTGTGACAGATCTACAAGTGAAAAGATTCCCATGCTTAAATACGTCTAAAACAGCTTTCCTACATGCCAGTGACTATGTAGGTGCCTCTTTTTTTCTTTCTCCTTTTCCTAATAAATCTGCCCTTTTAAAATGCAATATATGGCCAAGAAATATTTGGCCAAGATCTGAATATATGGCCAAGGAAACACTGCATGACATTGTCCCTATTTAGATCTCATGACATGCTATGGTGTGTTAGAAGACCCATTAGATCCATTAAGACTGTGGCTAATAACAAACAACATAATTTGTATTACATGTGTGCTTCATGTATATTTGCTCAAATTATTTGACCATGAATTCTTATCTGCAGTCTTATGATTTTTACAGTCTTTGGCCCACCCTTGGGAAATCACATTCTTTATTAAAGTCACAACTGAAATGTATTGGCAACTGTCATTCTCTACATACAAGACAATTTGTATTAATCCCCTGATGGGTAGAGGTTTTTAAATTTTTTTAAGATATTTACATGTAAATTTATCCTCTAATTTCCAGTGATTTAAGACATCTTTCTGATTGATCGTTAAGAACATGATTAAAGAAAACTTTTTTTTAAGATTTATTTATTTATGCATACAAGAGCTGGGGTGCAGGCCAGAAGCGCGGGGAAAAGAACAGGCAGACTGACCGTAGTACATTGCTGAGGGGAGCAGCAGGCGAAGCAGGAAAGGTTTGCTGTGCCATGTGGGTAGCTCCCTGGCAGGCTGGGGATCAAACTCATGCTGCAGAGGCTGTGGATAGCTTCACAGGCTGCGTCTAACCCCTTGTGCCAGCAGGGAGGCCCAAAAGAAAACTTTTTATACAAGACAGAACAAAGTAAGGCATACTACTATACAGGAATTGTTGAGACTATCATGGCTCATATTTGTGAGTCTTGGCTTACCTTCATGTGAGCTTATCATTTATTTACTTTTTAAAATAAAATTAACTATACTTCTGGGCCTCCCCTGGTGGTGCAGCGGTTGAGCGCTGGGCTGCAAGGCTACCTGCAGCCTCTGCAGTGCTTCTTCGTTCCCCGGCCGCCGGCAAGTCTCCCACAAAATAAATAAATAAATAACTATACTTCATTTTGAATATTGTAGTATTTATAGTCAGTTTTTATTATTTTTTTGCTTAATAATTCTTAATATTTAAAAACTCTTCATATATTGTTAGAACATTCATGAAGATGTACTGCAATTCATGTAGCCTTTGGACATTTAAATTTAGTGTCAAGGAACAGTGTATTTGTTCAATGTGTCTGCAGATGCAGCATACTTGAAATTTAATTATTTTCCTCTATATTTTTATTAAACTCTCTAGTTATCTCCCCATTCTTTTCTGACCAACACATAGTTTTATTTCTCCCATACATGTTTTCTTTGCTAATCTGCATTTCAAAAGAGAAACTAGAAATTAATTTTACCACATTTCCAAAAGAAAATGTTTTCTTCAAGCTGTGCTTTATTTCTGAGCTAAAAGAAAACATCCATCCTAGGTGACTTATTTACAAGGGGAAAACAGTGACCCAAATATCAAGAAAAAAATGATAGTGGTACTTCCTAATAACCGCAGGAGCCAGATCATCACAACACCCCTCTCTTTATTGAAGTTATTATTCCTATCACTCAAACATTTGTCAATTCACTCAAGTAGAGAGTTTGCCCATCTATGCTTCCCTTACTTCATTTGTTGACTTGACAGATGCTTATGTTCTATGAAGACAAATCAGAATTTCAAAATAAAAATGTGACTGTGATAATTACATAAAGAATTATGTATTGCAATGTAATAGGGATGTCTTCAGGGGAGTACAACATTTTGTGCATTTCTCAGTCTAGTAATTCTTTGAATCCAGACAAGTGACCTTGAATCTGGAACTTTTTTTGTCCCCAACACTATTGATTATATCTTACTGAGTCAGATCATTATTCTTAGCGAATAAGTGTGTTTGCTGCATGTGTTCACCAAAGTTCCACAGCTGTTTCTGACTTTGTACTTTTATGACTACAAAGTGAATGAACTCTTTATTTATTGACTAGACATGAGCCCAAATGAATGTCTCAGGTCTAGGGGTTCACCCAAGTGTTGCAATATTTTCTCATCATCAGTCTTATATCTGAGCAAGGACATCAGATGAATCAAAGTTATCTACAGGTCATGGCAAGGAGTCACATGGAAGTTAAAAACCCCTGTTTAATCTTCACAGCCATTACTGATTATATCATGAACAGAACATTCAATGGTCTAGCTTAAATTCTAGGTAGGAGAAGTAAGACGATCTCATGAAAGAAACTTTTATTTGTTAGTTCTGCTGCTCCTCACCACCGGTTTTATAAACAAGTTAAGCTTGGATATTCAAAATGCAGTTTTATTTCTGCCTGTGTATTCTAACATGCCTCCTTTCTTATCAGTCTTTTTTTAAAAAAATTATTTATGTATACAAGAACTGGGGTACAGGCCAGAGGTGTGGGGGTGAGGGTGAGTGGATTCACCAGAGACGGAGCGGGGAACAGGACAGGTAGAGTGATTGAAATACACTGCTGAGGGGAGCAGCAGGTGAGTCAGGAGAGGTCAGCTGTGCCGTGTGGGTATCTCCCTGGCTGGGGATCGAACTCATGCTGCAGTGGCTGCAGATAGCTTCATAGGTTGCATCTTAACCCCTTGTGACACTAGGGAGGCCCCTTTCTTACCAGCCTTAATGTTTATTCTTGTGAGTAGTATTTTTTCACATCTTCAAGTGCTATCCCACCATTTTTTTTCCTTCTTAAAACCTTTGTAGTTTGATTTTTCCAGTGTCTGATGGTTGTTTTCCTCCTCTGGTGGATTTTTACATATTAATTTACTAATGTTAAAATTTCATTGTGAATTTTGTATTTCCATTTCCCATCCAGTGTCTCCCTCCCATCAGATTGTAAAATATCATAACTTCCATTTTTTCTTGAAATTTTTTTAAGATGCTTCATGGGGTAATGACTCTGATCTCTTTCTTTGTGGCACTTCAAGGATACAATGCAAATGTTTTCCCTCCACGGAAGCTTTAGAAAGGAGAATGAGTTTTTCAGTGCCTAATGATTTGTATTTTAGGTTTAATGGTCCATCAAAGTTTATTTAGTAATAATAGGAAGAAAGGAGGGTTCTAAATAAGGTGTAAATGGATTAACCAGATGGAGGGAAGGATTTCCCTGAAACAAGGGAGCATCTAGGAAGGAAAATGGGCCCAGGAAAGATGAGACTTACATAAAAGGAGCCTGGGACAGTGGGCCAGATAGAAGAGAGGTTGAATAATAAAGGAAAGTTCAAGCTTGACAGAGAAGCTGGACTTATCCAAGGATCCCAGAAGAGGCATAGCTCACAGGCCACACCTCATGCCAGTCTTCACAGGAGTTGGTTCCTTTCCTGAACTCAAGGACTAGAAATGTGACAATTTCAGGTGCCTGGTGAGCTTATCTTGCAACATTTAACAACTCTCCAACTCCCTTCTCCACATCTGCACCTGCCACCAAGTTGGGCCACAGATATCCATCTATCTGTACTAAAGAGGGTCCTTACATGTTGCATCTAGATGTCAATTCTGATGTTTATTTTCAGCACAGATTTCTCCTCTGATTTCAACTCCTTATTTGAATATCTATTGAAGTATAAGGGACATCCCAAACTTAATACAACCCACTACCAACCTTTCATTTTCATGTTCTTAATAGAGGGCATCTCTATCCATTCAGTTGCTTAAGCCATAAACCCGGAAGCCAGCAGTCATTCCAGTCATACTCAAATAACATGATTTAAAGAGGGTTTAATACAGAATTGTTTACAAAGGTGAGATTAAAGAAACCACTAAACAATATTGCAGCACCTCTAAAATAATGACAGTGAGAACCCAGAATGTCCTCCTAGACCTGACCAGGCCACAGAAGAGAAGTTGTTTGACTCAAGGTAGCGAGGACTGTGTGGAAAGGACTTGGCAGGATCTTTTCTTTGGCCAATGGATGTGGGCAGCCCTCCGCACTATGTGGAGGTGCAGGTTGGAAAAAATACTTCAAAGTCACTCTGCTCCATATCTCAAAACTTTTATACTGTTCCTAATAATATACAGCAAGAGCAAACAAACAAATGACACCGTTGATGTAATCCTGAAAAGTGAGTCTCCCAGAACACAGGGCAATTTAGAGAAGGTGAAGTGATTCAGGATAGACAAAGAAATGGAACACAATCAGAAACATTTTTTTTAAAGATTTATTTATTTATTTACAAGAACTGGGGTACAAGCCAGATGCACGGGAGGGTGAGAGGATTCACCTGAGACAGAGCGGGGAACAAAACAGGCAGACTGACCAAATACACTGCTGAGGGGAGCAGCAGGCAAGACAGGAGAGGTCTGCCATGCCATGTGGGTATCTCCCTGGCTGTCCTGGAATCGAACCCACGCTGCAGAGGCTGTGGACAGCTTCACAGCACTGCGCTCAACCACCTGCACCACCAGGGGAGGCCCCAGAAACATCTTCTTGACTCACATGTGGTTATTTCATGGAAACATCTTTCTTCTATTTTATCATGTCATAAACCAAAAAAAAAAAAAAACATAAATAAATGAACTAACAAGAATGTGGGGAGCAGAACAGCAGACAAAGTGGAACTGGGGGAAAAGACAAGACCAGACCACTTCTGCACTGGGAAGATGGCTAATGATTTTCCCATTGCCAAATTCAAAGATGGCACAAGGGAACCCAGTATGTGTTTGTTGACTGTCTCCATTCTCAACCACTGGGAAACTGATGTTCTTTCTGGGTTGTTCAGTTCAGTGAGAGCAAGAAGCACCTCTTGAAGATTGGTTCTGTTGTGCTTATTCACACACTGACACATAGTCAAATGTTTTTACTTTGTTTCCATTATCTTTTCATCAAATTGCTTTGAAAAAATATATGATTGACACCACCAAGTTGATTCAGTTGCGGACAATCTTCAGAGCAGAGTTGTTTCTCCCTGATCTGGCTCAATAGCTTGCAACATTAAATTCGTAAATTGAATTATTTCTGCTTGGGACTGGCTTTTCGTGAGAGCAAATGTTATTCTCTTTCTTTTTACATAATCAATCATGGATTAAAGTATGTAACACAGGTCATTTGCTACAGATCAATTTCTCTATAAAACCACAAAAAAGAAGATCAGAAGGAAAAAGATGAAGACTCTATAGATTACCAAAATAAAAGCTGTGCAAAGAAAATGTTAAAGCACTTCTTTTGGCTTCTAGAATGCTGTATTCGCCTCTCTTTCTAAGTTATTATGGGGGTTTTAAACCTCATCTGCAACTTCCTTGATTGTCCTCTACTCATCAGATACTAAGTTCCCCTCCCTCCAAATATAAGAGGAACTTGGTGACTCATTTAGAACACCAGAATAAGGCAGAAGTGAGACTTACCTGTGTGACTTCCAAATTCAGTGAGTAAAAGGTTAGTTCTCTTAGACATAAAATTTTGGAGTCTTGAGCTTCCTCATGCTGGCTATGCTAAAATCTCAGCTTTGGAAAGACCTCTGAGACCTAATTAGAGACAAGTCAGAGAAGCCTCTATTGTTCTAAGAACCAACTTGTCAAGTGCAAATCAAGGAGTGGGAAGCCTCCGTGATGATTCTAGTCTAATCACGGTCTAACTGCAACTAAATGAGAGATCCTAAGATAATTCTGTTGAGTATAGTCAACTCTGGGAAATATGACACAATAATACTAGTAAACAACTATTATTTTACCACATTAGCTTTGAAGTAGTGTGTTACATGATAACAGTACCCAGAGCACTGATCTCTCCCTTCATTAAATTATAAATGATAGATGTCTCTTCTCTTTCCTCCAGTCTGGTTTTGTTTTCATTTTCATCCCCTTCAAAAAAAAAAAAAAAAGCTCTTATTTTCATGTATAGCTACCATTAGAGTTAGAGATTATGTACACATACATTTGTTATTTCGGTTACTACTTGTATCTATTACTACTCTGTAAGTTCCATGGCAACAGAAATTACTTCTCTTGTTCACCACTGAGCACTAGAATTTAGCAGTCTCCAGAGCATAGTAGGCACCAATACAAATTTGTTGAATGAATAAAACGTTATTTTTGGAGTCAGCATATCTGAAATACTTGACACTGTTGAGAAAGGTCTTCTATCTTGTGACCATGTGATCATGTAGCTAGAGTGATAAATTTCCAGTAGAGGACATTTGAAAATTTTCAATCAGTGGCAAACCAAAGTCTTAAACTTCAGAGCAGGCACAAGTCCTTATTATCTCTACTGGAGAAATCTCTGAATTGGATTTTCTCCATTTTTCTATAACTTATACGCAGTAGATTTTTTTTTTATGATTTCAAAGTTTCCCATTCAACAAAATCACTTGAAGAAAATATAATCCAAAAGAAAAAAGTTGGGAGGGTAGCAGATCACTGGACATGCTGGATTCTCCACAGCAGACATAGCGACAAAATAAATAAATAAATAAATAAATAAATAGATAAATAAATAAATAAATAGATAAATAAATGCAACATTACCAGTAAGGACACTTTTACTCAGTTTTCCAAAGGAGCAAATGATCAGTTTTTAAGACTGAAAATTGAATTCTGTTCCCACTATTCCAATTATTTTTGCCCCTGGCTTTATGCTATTCCAAGCAACAAATAAAAAACAATACAAAAACATATTTCTAAGCTAAAATAATATATTCTATATTACTATTCAAAGCTAAAATAGTATATTCTATATTACTTGGGGTACCTCCATTGCCAGAGGATGAGAGCTAGTGAAAAAATTAAAACAGAACAAGGAACAACAACAGTAAAAAACAAACAAACAAAAAAAAAAACTTCAAAGACGAGGCAATATCATGAACCACTTCTCTTTTTAAAATATCATCATAATTCTGGTTTCTAATTTTCTACGATCACAGCTCTAACAAAAATTCTACATGGGATGTGGATAAGAAATCATGCCCATGATTACACAGTGCAGAAAAAATCCTTTGGTGAATACCTGTCACATGCATGAAGCTCTCTACTATTATTGCTGCATCCATAACAATTCAGAATAAAATAGGTCAGATAAACATCACTCAATCACATTTTCCTTTCCTCCTGGGATCAGAAACATCTCAGCTTTCTCCTGCTGCCCTGAGCCTGATATCAGCATCTTATTTTTTTTTTAACCTGCAAGATTGTGATTAAATATTTTCCCTTCTGTCAATACTTTTAGTAAAGAATGAACTAAATAAATTAAATCAACAGATAAAAGAGCATATGAATGAATTAGGAATTGCTCCCTCTCATCACTGTCCCTTCTGTAAATGACAGATTAGCTGCTCATCTAAAATCTGTCAAGCAAATGCTTTGAAAATCCGGATAAATTAAAAAAAAATTATAATACAGTCTTGTTAAGCAGAAATAGATGACAGCATAATGTCCTGTAGCCACATTTACTGATTTAAGACATAAGGGCAATAATCTTGAATTTTCAGTTGAGTGTATTTCATAAATATTGTTTTTATTATATACATATATATATTCATTAAAATAGGCTCCTTCAGTCTTACTCCCTAATGCCTTTTTTAAAAGAAATTTATGGAAATACTCATGATTTTTTCTTGTATTTCCATACAGCTTGTCCAAAAATGATATCTCAGGATTTAAATAAATTAATTTTAACTATGAGTGTATATACACACACACACACACAGAGGGAGAGTGCTCTAGAAAAATATTCATAAGCTTAAAGGCAGTTCCCAGGTCATTCAGTCACTCATTTCTCCTCCCTCTTAGCTTTAGACAGCAGAATTGTGAAAAAGAAACAAAACTGGAAATTTGTTAAAGGTAGCAAGACAGATTTCATTCAGATACTTAACTAGTAGAAAGAGACTCCATCATAAACTGAGTTAAACTCTGATCTGTACAGAAATGACTGGCCATTTTAAAGGAAGGAGAGGAGGAGGTGAATGAAGAGGCAGGAGAAGATAAAGTATGTGAATAGAGTAGTTTATGCTGAGAACTTGTCGTTCTGCCTAAGGTTGAGGACTAGTCAAAAAGAAAAGTTAGGGGCCTCCCCCGTGGCGCAGAGGTTGAACGCTGGGTTGCGAAGCTGCCTGCAGCCTCTGCAGCACCAGTTCGATCCCTGGCTGCTGGGTGAGGGTCCCACATGGCGCGCAGACCTCTCCTGCCACCCACTGCTCCCCTCAGCAGTGTACTTTGTCAGTCTGCCTGTTCTGCTCTCCGCTCTGGCTCTGGTGAATTCTCTCACCCTCCCGCGCTTCTGACTGTACCCAGTGCTTGTATAAATAAATAAATAAATCTTTTCAAAGAAAAAAGAAAAGTCAGAGGAGCTGGACTGAAGTCTGGTCAAGTATGAGACTTCCTCAGACTCCTACCGCTCTAGGGCAGACTGCAATAAGCAGTATGAGAGACATGCACCAGGCCTGCTGCATTCCAGGATTGACTAGGTTTGCTGTAGCAATGAGTGCAGGAAATAAACTAGCAGAGACAGAGCAGAATGAAAAAGTTATTGATGGTGCACACCAGGACCTCATGCCAGACTATCAGAACTGTTATAATTTTCATCAAGGCCCAGAGTAGTGGGGCCATGAGTCAATCCCACTGAAACTGCTAGTGGGTTCTTTTATTCTGCCTCTTTTTAGTGCTGTAGGCAAGATAAAAATTTGACTTGGTTCAAATGATGATTTGAAATTTTAAAAAGAAGCAAAGTTAAAAGAAAAAAATAGCAGTTTGTTAAAATTCTCTGAAAAATGTTGAGAGGAATGTTTCCATTTCTGTGGGGAATGCTTTTAGCTGTAGGGAATGATTTTTCCTTTGCCTACTAGTATTTATATCTATTATATACAAGCCATTGTTCTAGGAACTGGAGAATGTAGATGTGAATATATCAGAGGAATGAATGAAACACATCTCCTCTGAGAAACTTTCATTCAAGGTGAGGAGAGTCTTAATAGAATTAACTGTGGTATAGCTAAGAAAATGTTAAGTGACTTCACAAAAGAAAATGTACTAAAATTGTCTCTAAGAGTTGATATTTACCTTTGGTTGTATAATTTGCAGCTAATTTTAGTTTGTGGTAAAAGATAATAGCTTTTGGATTAGTGGGAAGGAAAGGCCATTCCAGAGAGGAGTAAGGATCTATATAGGAACAAAGGAAGGAGATATATGATGCAGGTATGAGGAAAAGCAATTATTTTGTTCCATTGAAGCACAAAATGTGTGAAAAATAGGAACTATTGATGCAACTAAATAATACTGAATGTTATGGTAGAGCTAACACTTAGTGTATACCAAAAAGTGTCTCAGTCCCTTGCATATTTTTCATTTAATCATCAGAGCAGTCCTAAAGGAAGAGTTTTCAGAAGGTTATCAGGACTAATCAAAACTGGACATGAAGGGTATTGGAAAGAAATGTATGTAATTTTAAACATGGTGGTCAGGGCAACCTCAGTACATATGACACCTCATTCGAAACCTGATGGAGGTAGGTCTCTCTGGTGGCACAGGGGGTTAAGATGCAGCACTATGAAGCTATCCACAGCATAAGTTAGATCCCTAGCCTGGGAGGTGGCCCACGTGGTGCAGTAGACCTCTCCTGCCTCGCCCGCTGCTTCCCTCAGGAGTGTATGTCAATAGATCTGCCTGTTCTGTTCCCCATTCTGTCTCTGTGAAACCTCTCAATCCCACATCTCTGGCCTGCACCCCAGCTCTTGTATACATAAATACATAAATCTTTAAAAAAACAAAACAAAACCAAAAAAAACCTGATGGAGGTACATAAGCATGCACTGGAAATACTTGTGTAAAGATCACTCTAAGTTGAGGAAAAAACAAATGCAAAAATTCTGAGGAGTTAATGGAGTTGACATATTAGAGACCGGACGGTGAGCAAGGAAGAAGGGTAGTTTAAAACATCAGGGATGTAAGAGTGAGTGGGGTTAAAGATGAAAATATTCTGAAAGAGATTGAGATCTGACCTGATTTAGGTTTTTAGAGGAACATACTTCTTTTTGTTTACATAATATACTAATGGGTGGGAAAGGACAAAGGCGGTGAGGAGATTTGGAATAAACCAAACTAGAGCTGAAGGTGACTGGGCCAAGATAATAGATCAAACCAGGACCTTCACTTCTTTGGCATGCTCTGAGTTACTTACTGAGATACAACCAATAAAGAAGAATAAGTGCAACACAAACAGTGCCAAAAGTAAAACACTTCATGATTCATAAACAGAGGGCAGGATTATGGTGATAGACTTTGTGTTGTGTAAGAAGAAATTCAAGAAGATACTGGGAAAATCTGTCTCTAGTCTACCTTTTATAAGAAACTCTATCACCATTTGATAGTGAATGAGAAGGCAAAGGAGGAGGAAAAGGATGGGGAAGGAGAGTGAAAGAGAGAGGGTAAGAGAAGAAAGGACTGCAGGGTGGAGAATGTTAGTGTAACAATGCAAGTCCCACAGAAAGGGGAGGTTCCAGGTTCTCTGTCCCATCCAAGGAAGGGTGGAGCTGAGCAGTGAGAAGCGAGAAAAGAAAGGGCGTAAGGACGGACTTGGGAAAGAAGGAAGAGAGACATGGGAGAGACACATGGAGCAGAATAACATATGAAGAAGCTGTGCTTGCTTCTTGGCTTTCGACTTATACCAGGGACTTGGGGGACATGGAAGGATACATGTGAAAGAGACACAGATGTTTTGGGTGAGAGACCCATGGGGGAGCTGACAATTGCAGCCTTTATTTTGACTTGTATTTTGATTTTGCTCTTTTCCTTACAGACTTGTCTGGCCCTTTCTGCCCCTTTCCTATGGGTCCCCACCAGAAGGTACCTTAAACTTGTGGCAGACTTTGGGCCTTAAAGGCCCTACTTTGGGCCAACCAGGTTTGGCTAGGTATTTACCCATGAAGAGATGGGTAATTGGGTGATTCATTTGGAAGTTATATTCTTTCTTTTCTTCACCTTTCTCTAATGCACACTAATTGTATTAAAGTTCTTTTCTACTCAAGGTCTTACACACTAAGAATGTGTTTTGTCTTTACACAGTGGGTTGCAGAACTAATTTAAAGCATGAAGATTTGGGGGTTTTGGGTACCCGTCATTCTGCCTGCTAACATCATAAAAGTAAGAGTAAGAAGGGGAATATAAAAAAAACAGAGGGGGAGATAGTTGAAGAGAACTTCCCAAACGTGAAGAAGGAGCTGAAAATTGATATAAAAGAAGCAAGAACACCAAACTTCCACGATGAAAGGAAAAATACAGCAAGACACATGATAGTAAAGCTCCCAAGAATCCAGGACAAGGAAAAAATAATGAAGCTGACAAGAGGGAAGAAACAGATAACATTCAAAGGAAAACCAATCAGGCTGACATCAAACTTCTCTGAAGAAACACTACGGGCAAGGAGAGAATGGAGGGACATAGTCAACAGACTCCAAGAAAACAGATGCCAACCAAGCATACTCTATCCCGCAAAGCTTTCCTTCCTCTATGAAGAAAGAATAAGGACCTTCCCAGACAAACAGAAACTCTGGAATTTCATTACGACTAAACCCCCACTCCAAAAAATACTACAAGGAGTCCTCAAGCCAGAACCTTAGAGGGATGAATAGCAATGAAAGAAGGACAAAGAAAGTTATTAAATGAATAAATAAATAAAATCAAAGGAAAGGCAAACACAATGGCAAATACAGATGCTAACATATCAATACTAACTCTAAATGTAAATGGACTAAACTCTTCAATAAAAAGACACAGAGTCACAGGCTGGATTAAGAAACAAAACCCAACCTTTTGCTGTCTCCAGGAAACACATTTAGCTGCAAAAGATAAAAATAGACTCAAAATTAAAGGATGGAAAACAATTCTACAAGCAAATGGACCAAAAAAGAAGGCAGGAACAGCTATACTCATATCAGATAAAACAGATTTCAAACTCAAAAAGATAAAGAGACCCCAGTGGTCATTACATTATGATCAAGGGGACAATACCTCAAGAAGAAATAACACTCATTAACATATATTCACCAAACTAAGGAGCACCAAAATATATCAGACAACTATTGGCATCTCTGAAAAGAGACATCAGAGAAAACACATATGTAGTGGGAGACTTCAACACACCACTATCGACAATGGATAGATCAACAAAACAAAAAATAAGTAAAGACACTAAAGCTCTAAATAAGGATCTATAGTGCTTGGGCTTAACAGACATTTATAGAACACTAAACCCAAAAAAAAAAAACAAAAAACAAAAACGGAGTACACAGTTTTCTCAAGTGCACACGGATCATTCTCCAGGATCTATCACATACTGGGACACAAGACAAACATCAACAGATACACCAAGATTGAAATCATACCAACCATCTTTTCTGACTATGAAGGCATCAAACTAGAAATAAACCATAAAAAGAAGGCAAGGAACTCTCCTACCTCATCAGATTGAAAACCACACTACTGGAAGACCACTGGACTAATGAGGAGATCAAAGAAGAAATTAAAAAATTCTTTGAATTGAATGACAAGGAGGACACCAATTTCCTAAATGTATGGGATGCAGCAAAAGCAGTAATAAGAGGAAAATATACAGCAATAGAGGCTCACATCAAGAAACAAGAAAGAACTCAAAGAAACAACCTAATCTCAAAGCTCAAAGATCTAGAAAAGGAACAACAAAAAAAACGCTAAAACCAGTAGAAGAAAAGAAATAATAAAAACCAAAGTGGAAATAAAATAAATTGAAACTAAAAAAACAATCCAAAAGATCAATGAAACCAAGAGCTGGTTCTTCGAAAAAATCAATAAAATAGACAAACCCCTAGCCAGGCTCACGAAGGAAAAAAAAGGAGAAAGCACAAATAAACAGGATCATCAATGAAAGAGGAGAAATCACAATGGACACAGCAGAAATCAAAAGAATAATCAGTAACTACTATGAACAGTTATATGGAAACAATTTCAACAATCTAGAGGAGAAGGACAAATTCCTACAACTCTACAATCACCCAAAGCTAGATAAAGAAGAAATAGAACACCTGAACAGACCAATTACAAGCAGTGAAATTGAAATGTTAATCAAAAACCTCCCCAAAAACAAAAACCCAGGGCCTGATGGATTTACAAATGAATTCTACCAAACATTCAGAGACATTTGTGCCTATCCTTCACAAACTCTTCCAAAAAATTGAGAAGGAAGGGACAATACCAAACATGTTCTATGAAGCCAACATTACACTAATACTAAAACCAAACAAGGACAACACAAAAAAGGAAAACTGCAGTCCAATCTCCCTAATGAACACTGATGCAAAAATCCTCAATAAAATTTTAGCTATCAGAATCCAACAAATGTATCCATAAGATAATTCAGCACGACATAGTAGGATTCATTCCAGGGACACAAAGATGGTTCAACATCCGAAAATCAATCAATGTTATCCAACACATCAACAAAAAGAAATATAAAAACCATATGATAATATCAATAGATGCCGAGAAAGCTTTCGACAAAGTGCAACACCCATTCACGATAAAAAGCCCTTGAAATTCTTGGGATACAAGGAACATACCTCAATATCATAAAGGCCATATATGACAAGCCAACAGCCAGTATCATTCTCACTGGTGAAAAGCTGAAAGCATTTCCATTAAGATCTGGAACAAGACAAGGATGTCCACTCTCACCACTGCTTTTCAATATAATATGGAAGTCCTAGCCAGAGCAATAAGACAAGAGAAAGACATACAAGGAATCCAAATAGGAAAGAGGAAGTCAAACGATCACTATTTGCAGATGATATGATAATATACATAGAGAACCCCAAAAACTCCACAGAAAAACTAATTCAACTCATCATTCAGTTCAGTAAAGTGGCAGGAACAAAGTCAACACGGAAAAGTCAGTAGCCTTCCTATACACAAACAATAAATCTGAAAAAGAAGAAATCAAAAAAATCATCCCTTTTATTATCGAAACAAAAAAAAATCAAATACTTTGGAATAAATCTAACAAAAGAGGTAAAGGACCTATACAAAGAAAACTATAAAACACTGTTAAAAGAAATACAAGAAGACACAAAGAAATGGAAAGACATCCACTGCTCATGGATTGGAAGAATAAACATTACTTAAAATGGCCATCCTACCAAAAGCAATATACAGATTCAATGCTATTCCAATAAAAATTTCAATGTCTTTCTTCAAAGAAATAGAACAATTATTGATGAAATTCATATGGAATCACCAAAAACCCTAAATTGCCAAAGCTCTCCTAAAAAAAAAAGAAGGGAATGGAGCCATCACACTCCCAGACTTCAAACTATACTACAAAGCCATAATCATCAAAACTGCATGGCTTTGGAACAAGAACAGACACACAGACCAATGGAATCAAATAGAAAATCCAGAAATAAACCCACAGATTTATGGTCAACTAATATTGGACAAAGGAGCAAAGACTATGCATTGGAGCAAAGAAAGTTTGTTCAATAAACGGTGCTCGGAAAACTGGGTCGCTACATGCAAAAGAATGAAGCTTGACCACTACCTCACACCATACACAAAAACCAACTCAAAATAGATTAAAGAACTAGACATAAGACCTGAAACCATAAAATACATAGAAGGAAATATAGGTGAAACACTATGTGATATGCACATCAAAGATATCTTTACAGACACATCACCCAAAGCGGTGATAGTGAAGGCAAAGATAAACAGCTGGGACTACATCAAATGAAAGAGCTTCTGCACAGCAAAAGAGACAATGAAAAAAACAAAGAGAAACCCCACCGACTGGGAGACATTTTTGTACACAACACTACTGATAAAGGACTGATCACAAAAATCTGCAAAGAGCTGATGAGACTCAGCAACAACAAAGAAAATAATCCTGTCAAAAAATGGGCAGAAGAGCTAAAAAGAAACTTCTCTGAAGAGGAAATGCTAATGGCCAACAGGCATATTAAAAAAATGTTCAACATCACTTGTAATCAGGGAAATGCAAATCAAAACTACCATGAGATACCATCTTACACCAGTGAAAATGGCACATATTTAAAAAAACTAGCAACAACAAATGTGGGTGAGGATGTGGAGAAAAAGGAACTCTCCTGCACTGTTGGTGGGAGTGCAAACTGGTCCAACCACTATGGAGAGTTGTGTGGAGATTTCTTGACCTGCTAAACATAGAGCTTCCATATGATCCAGCAATTCCACTCCTAGGTATTTACCCAAAGGACACAGAAACATCAATTCCAAAGAGCACCTGCACCCCTATGTTTATAGCAGCACTATTTACAATATATTGCTAAGCGTTGGAAACAACCCAAATGCCCCAAAATAGATGACTGTATCAAGAAGTTGTGGTACATATACACCATGGAATATTACTCAGCATTCAAAAAAGATAAACACATGCAATTTGCAGGAACATGGATGGCGCTGGAAGAGATCATGCTCAGCGAAATAAGCCAGAAAGAAAAAGAAAAATACTGGATGCTTTCACTCATAGCAGGAATCTAGAAAACTTAAATAAGGGACCAGGAAAATGAATAACTATAAGAAAGTGAAAATCAAAATCAACAAAGAACTATGAACCAAAGACACTATATGGAGGGTGAGGCGTGGGGAGGGGAGGGATTGGGGTCAAAATAAGGGGGTTGCAATTGTATGGGGAATATAAAAATAAAATTTATTTAAAAAAAACCAGAGGGGACATCACTATGTAATTGATTAGACTGAATTTACAAATCAGTTAGAAAACTTGAGGGAAACAAGCTTATCTATTATCATTGAGACAAGAGGCAATGAAGACTGTTAATATGACATGAGTACCCTATACTGATATGCTGATATGTATGTGACACTCAATGTAATTCAAATAAATTTGACTATCATAAATGAACCCCTTATTTTCTGCCAGAGACTTAGCCAGAGGTATACATATTTGAACCAAGAATCTTCATGGAGATGCCAGTCTAGCGGAAGAGACCATTAAACATGCACCGAGAGAAACCAAGTACTTTCCGTGGGAAGAGATACATGTAAAAGACATCCAAGAAAAGAGTAAGAGGGCAATTGGGTTAGAGAAAAAGGCCCACCTAGGTCACACTACTACAGATAACTAACTCTGTGCCTTTAGCTATTCACCTAGTCCTTGGGTTCCAGTTTACTCACTTGCAAAACAGAAGGTGGGTCTCCAGAACCTCAAGGCTTCATAGTGATTCTAAATGTTAAAACAATTTGTCCTGAAGGTTTACCTGGACAAAGTTTAAAGATTCCAAGTAGCCAACAGAAGAATTAGCATCTGATCAATCTGCTTCTTCAACATTCATTTTGGTTCCTATTTATTTTATTATCAAACAGACTAAAACAAGCTTTGTAATTGTTCGAAACAAAGGATCATTACTCAGAAAGAGCATTTCACCTGTGTTGTGACTAAAAGACTTTGTAAAGCTCAGAAAGTATAGTTTTCTCCAGCTTTGTTTTTCCTCTCCTATTGAATCCTTTTGTACATGTTCAAGTAGAAGATTAGATACCAATTTCATCCTCTACATTATGAAATACTCTTTAATACAGCAGTGAGATATGGGATAGTCTAGAGGGACAGGTTTGAAAAAAATCCTGCTTTGTTTTTCTAAATTATCCAGAACAGAAATGACTGCCTGATTTGCTGATATGCAGATAAGTATCAGGTACTATTGAGCCAGCACCAAGGTGCTTGAATATCTCTCCACCACTCTGAGAATATTGAAGCTGAAAGAAAAGGAGAACTTTGTTTCCTAAAGAATAAATATCAGATTAGATAGTACTCATAGGAAATAAGAAAATTAGATAAGTTCCATTTTCTTACCCAAGAAACTCTCCCTCTTCAAAGACTGATAGAAGTCTTCTGCATGGACTTGTAAGGATTTCAAAATGGAGGTTTTGAAAATGAAATAAATCATTACCTGGTTAAAAGCTTGGTGTTCTTGATAGTCATTTCCTATTTCTGTTTATCTTGTAAGAACAGCAGGGCAGGCCTGAGATAATATGACAAAAAATACCACTAAGCATTTTAGACAAGGAAAAGAAAAAAACTTGATTTTTCATAAGTTGACAAGCTGTGTTTCAAAGTGTGGGCCAGAAGCATTTGAGGTGACATCTCATTGCCCTTACCAAAAATAGCCGTGGAAGATACAACTAGGATGCCTGACTCATGGTAACATGGACAATATTCAGAAGCCGGGGGTGCTCAGTCTGTTGTGGTTCTTGACCCAAATTGAAGTTATACCATGATATAGCAGAAAGTACCTAATTAGATCCTCTGTCCTTGCATTTATATATATATTCTCTTTACCCCCATAAAAACTCAAGTCCCATCCTCAGGGTGACTGATTTGAGAATCTTGCCTTCAGTATAGTTTCCTGTCAACTGACCTTGTATTAAAGTGGTTTTTTTCCTGAAAGTTGGTCATGTGTTTTTTTGGCTACTGAGCCATTGGGTAGTAGGTCACATTCAGCAGCAGGGTCACAGACAAAACCAAGGGCAATGGCTAACCATTTTCAGACTAGGACTAACACAATCACAAATAACTTACTTGTAGATATAAAAAACGACTTTCCTTTAAAGTTCTGTCAGCTGCCTCAGCTGTTTTTCTCTCCACCTGTCCTTTAAATTCTCTGGCTTTTCAATTGCACTTTGAAAGAATTATCACTGAATTAACTATTCAGATTTAAATAAAACTTCTAGTCAGATATATTTGTTTTTGTTTTGGAATATTCTTGCCTCTGACATAATTTTAGATTCCCAATTTCAAGGCCAGTCTGTTCCCTGTCTTCAGTTACCCAAACTGTCAACCCTATAACTATGTTCTTGAGTGCTAACTAATTCACCAGTTGCTCCACCGACCCTCACAGGACTACAGCTTTCATTGAGTCTCCACTTCCATCTACTTTGTTCACATTACTGTCATTCTAAAACTGAGATCTTCCCCTTTGTAATTTTGTTTCCAAATATGAAATTAGTATCTTTCTCATGGGAAAACCACCAATAGTTGATACTAGTTAAGGCGATGTTCTCCTGACTATATTATGCTAAAGAACATAAAAACCTGTCCTCTCTATGGGAAGGACAAAGCATCCCTAGTGATTGCTGCTCAAAGAGAATAATATGACTTTCACTGTATCAACACTCTGCCCTACTTTCCTCCAAATGAAGAGCAAACTCTTCCTACCTGTGACAAGGGCAGTTGCTTCTTTTGCCCATCAATATATCCCTGCTGTGTGTTTCTGTTGGCACTGCCAAGTTCTAGACACCAATGGAAAGTGGCCTGCAGCATCTGCCACATCGCTGCTAGAGCTCAGAAGTGGCAATATGTCTTCCTGCAGATCTTGCACCCGCAAGTCCTTGTGGAGTAGAAAGATACAGCTCAAAACAAAAAATACATTCCACACCACCCTGTCCCTGAACAACGACCTTCTCAAATCCTCCATTTATTTTGAGAATCAAAACAGAAATACAGAATGAGAATGTTTTCAATTACAGAGCTTTGCTAGAGATGGGATTCCAGGTGGTGATGGAAGATTTGAGCATCAAATAGACACAGGGGTAAGCTTGCAGGTGGCGAGAGCAGGTGTACACCCAGGTGGTAAAATCTTAGGGGTCCTGGAAACATCCTTTAACCTAAAAGCATCTACCTGAAATGTTGGAGATGTCACCTATACAAGTGTCACCTTTGTAGATCTTCTGCTACCTAATAAAAATGCATAGACCTCTGGGAAGAGATATATTTTAAAATAGATTCATCAATATCACCTTCATGCAAAAGGGTTTACCATTCACCCTATGAAATTCTGCATATTTTTATTGGTGGTAGGTCAAAAAGACACTTTTCACCCAATAAGAAAGGAGAGAGAATGAGAGGATAATGTGGATAAGAAGGGTAATGTAATTGAAGAAAACTTTGACTGATGGACAATTAAATGAGGATTATTCAATGTAAGTAGTGACCCATTTGCAGTGCATTCTTCAAGTTCTGGGATTTTGGTCCTGTTATTATTCTACTCTAGTTGCATCAAATACAGACACTGCTAAAGAACTTGGTTTTTCTTCTTTGTCAGAAAATGCTATTTTCTCTAAATCCAAACAAAACACCATAGTACAGTAAATTTTACTTTCATATAGGAAAATATCATTTTCTTTATTATTTTAAGTTTTAAATAAATTCCTTGAATTTGCATAATTATTTCTCAGATCGTGCTAATTATATAGAGTAATACGAGTTGGTCTTAAATTACTCAAGCTCTAAGCAAACCTCTTCAATGCTAGAATTTGCATAAGCCATGTATTTTAAGTAATGATTAGAAATTTTTAAGCCAAACATATCAAACATAATACAAAAAAAGGGAAAAAAGAAAAAAAAAAGTAAAATCAAGTTAGCATTTTTTATATGGTGTTTTTCTGACCTTAGTCTAATTCTCTTGACTTTGGGGAAAATGTCTGGCTCACAACAATTTTGTTGTTTTATCATCAGACTCCTGTTGTTCAGTATTGCAAAAAATAAATATGGTTATGTTTTAATCATAAATTAATCTAAACAAATTTAATAATCTAATTATTTCTTGTTTTCTAGGATGACCAGATTCTATACCATCTAGAAAATCTTCTAAGGCAATATTCACTGTTAGAGTCTTATCTTCAAATGTATCAACCCCTATGATATTGTTTCTTGTTCTGTTGATTTTTTTTTTATTGTGTAATGTACATGCATTACCATAATTTCAGCCATGGCTTAATCCCTTTTAGACAGTCTGCAAGTGGAGGAGTTAACAAATTAATTTGAGTTTTAAATAATTCAGACTATATAATAAAAATAATTTAAGAAAAGATAGTGATGCCATGCTTCTGATTTCAACTATGACATCCAATGCAAGTCTTTCAGTATATTTGTTTTCCTGAATTTCCAGGAAGATTATCAAGACACTATAATGGACAAACTAGGTCCTTCTCAGTTAAAAAATTTTAGATAAAAAACAGGTAATTGATTCCAGGAGCAATATATAAGATTAGGAGTCTGGAACAGCCTGTATTGCTATTTAACAGAATGCTGCAAGGTAGTAATTTTAAAGTAGGGGAAAACTTAATTTTACACCGTGAAAAATAAAAGATAGAAATTATTAATTTTATTTAAAATAATGAATCAGGGCCTCCCTGGTGGCGCAAGGGATTAAGCACCACACTATGAAGCAATTAGCAGCCTCTAAGGCACAAGTTCGATCCCCAGCCGGCCAGGGAAAAACCCACATGGCACAGCACACCTTTCCTGTCTCACTTGCTGCTCCCCTCAGCAGTGTACTTCAGTCAATCTGCCTATTCTGTCCCCAACTCTGTCTCTGGTGAATTCTCTCAACCCCCCCCACACACCGCTGGCCAGTACCCCAGCTCTTGTATGCATAAATAAATAAATCTTTAAAAAAATAATGAATCAAATGTTTTTTGAAATATCTTTTGGAAATAGTATGGAAAAATACATATTTATCTTACATTTCCTATTATAAAATATGTACGCTAAATATACAAGGAAAAACCCTTATTCTATATTTAAAAAAGCATTTTTCTGTTAATATAGTTTTAAGCATTTCATATTTTTACTTTTGTTTCATAATATTGATTTCATTAGCTCCATTTATGTATGATTTACAATAAAAAGTCATAAACTTTAAGCCCACAATTTGATAACGTTTAAAATTGAGGTAAAATTCTCATACATAAAATTTACCAATTTAACCATTTTAATGTGAACAAGACAGTGGTTTTGTTATATTCACTATATGTACAACCATTACCACTACTTAATTTCAAAGCATTTTTATCATTCAAAGGGAAACTTTATACTGATTAAGCAATAGGTTTCTGCTCACTCCTTCTCCAGTCCCTGGCAGCTACTAATTTACTTTGTATGATTGACCTATTTCAGGCATTTCACATAAATGGAATGATATAATACATGATGTACCTGGTTTATTTTGAAGTTCAGTTGTATAGTAGTATGTATCAATGCTTTGTTCATCTTTATGGATGAATAATAGTCTACCATATTATCACATTTTGCTTAACCATTCATAACCCAAAGGATATGTGGGCGTTTCTACCTTTTCACTACTGTGAATGTGCTTCTTTGAACACTTGTGTACACATTTTTATATGGACAGTTTTATTTATCTTGGGGATAAATAAATAAATATAAAATAGTTGTGGGACATATATGTAAATATTATATTAGAGTTGGAGAATTGAGAATTGCTGGATCATATAGAAATTCTATATTTCATTTAATTCTACATATCTGAGGAAACACGAGCTGTTTTCTACAGCTGCCACACTATTTTACACTAAAACCAGAATTGTGTAAGGCAGTTTCTTCACAATTTTGCCAACATCTGCCATTTTCCATTTTGTTTGAGAATAATCATCCTAGTATGTATGAAGAGAAATCTCAGTGTGCTTTTGATCTGCCTTTCCCCAATAATGAATGGTTTAGAATATCTTTCTTTTTTTTTGATTTTGTAAAGGTTAACTATTCTTTTTTATCATAAATTGTACATTTATTTATTATTATTATTTTAGTTTTATATATATTTTACATCATTTTTCACTTTTTGCACAATGTATATCAAATCAACAAGCAACTATAAACCAGAGACACACTATGGGGGGAGGGATAGAGAAGTAGGATCAAAACAAGGTGGGGGGTGGGAATTGTATGGGGACTATAACCAAGATGAAAATGCATACATTGTGCAATAATGAAAAATGGTTTTGAATATCTTTCTAATAGGCCATTTCTATATGTTCTTTGTATAAATATTGATTCAATCCTATGTACATTTTTAATTGGGTTGTTTACATTTGTGTTACCGAGTTTAAGGACATTTGGTATTCTGGACTTCTGTCAGTTATATTATTGGCAAATACTTTCTCCTATTCTGTAGATCATTTTCATGTTCTTGATAGTATTCTTCAATGCACTAAATTTTTAATCTTGATGAAATTAATTGATCTTTTACCTTTGACAATAGTGTCATATTTAAGACAGTGTTTCCTAATCCAAAGTCATGAGGATTTTCACCTATGTCTTTCAAAAAATTGTATAGTTTTAGCTCTCACATTAAAGTTATTGATATATTTTCAGTTAACTTTTGTATATGGTATTGATGTAGGTGTCCAAATTCATTCTTGTGAAAATGGAAATACAATAGTGCAAACACCATTAGTTAAAAAGACTATTATTTTCTATTGAATGACTTTGGCATCCTTTCAAAAATCAATTTGACAGAGATATGTGGATTTACTTACGGACTCTTAGTTTTATTTTATCGGTATATATGTCTATCCTTATATCAATACCACTCTGTTTTAGTTTCAGAAGATTGACAGTAAATTTTGAAATCACAAAGCGTACGTATTTCAGTTTTGTTCTTTTTCTTTCTTTTTTTTTAATTTGGCATACCTTGCAATTTTAGTATCAGTTTACCAAGAAATTGGGCAAGTCATGTGACCAGGGTAAGTTAAAATGTAAACAAAGGTATCTTTCCCAGATACAGCTTTCTTTCCCTTCATAATTATTTCCCTGGCTACTGAAGGCTTTTGGTTAATTTCCAACGTTCAAAAAACTTAATTCTGATAGTTTTTGCTAGCTTATTCATTGCTTTTATGGAGAGTCGGACTTTTTGAATATCCCATCTGCCATTTTTGCTGATATCACTCAATTTGATGATTTTTTGACAAGTGTATAAAATTGTGTACCCACCACCATAAGTTAAAAGTGATGAAAAGGAGTCACAGCCAGTGTCTCACTTTGACTCATTCCATAATCATTCTAACATTCTCATAAAATATGGAGTAGCAAGAAGTGCATAAATGATAAGTATTAAAGAGCAGGGAAAAAAAGAGCAAACATCATAGTTTGGAAAATAGTGCCCAGGAGAATTATGTAAAGGTCATAGAATATGAATAAATATTAATGCACTTATCATGCAAAATTGGAAAAAATGTGCTGTTACAACTGAAATATTATTCAGAGACAAGCATTGTAATTAAGGGTTTCCTTTTCCCATGGCAGTGGTAGCGAAATGCAGGTTTATTCTCAGCCCTTAGCCAGTTTGTAATCATTTTAAAAATTCAAATGTAATTCTTGTTGCAATAATGCTTAAAGATTGAATGAATAGCTAGTTAATTCCTCAAAAGCATGGCATTGGATCCGCTAAACATTCACATTTCTGCATCGCATGTTAAGGAATGCTGTAATATAAATTAACTCTTCTGACCCTCAGAAACTTACGGTTAAATGAAGACATCATCAGCACATCTCCTCGCAGGGAAATTATATACTTTTGGATGATCTATAGATAACCGGCATCTATATTTGGGTCAAAATATTTCTCTCCTTCAGACCTTCATGCATTATCCTAATTCACCAGTTTAGTTTGGAGATTCTACCTTACATTTGAAGTCTGGGATTAGTGCGGACATACAATAATTAATCTATTTCAGCAACTACCACACTGATATTTGGTCTATTTACAGCGATATGTAAATGCTGGAAAACATTGAGAGTCAATTTGGTTCTGATCCACATGTCAGACAGAGGTGTGATTTTCACAGCTTTAGTCTCCCAAAGAGCTTCCTAAAATAAGATTAGATTCAGAAATCAGGTAGATCCAAACACTAATTTGTGTTTTCTCCAGCTTACTTTTCATTATAAACCTTGAAAGTAGCAAATGTATATATACAAAGAAATTCATTTAGATTTTTACGAAAAAATAACATAAAAACTGATCTATATATTTTTTTCTATAGCAGATAGCAAAATACTTTTAAAGGTGATGCCATTACCTTTGATTTTCCTTAAATGATCGAAAAAGTCAAGAACAAAAGGGCGATTAAGAAAGATTATTAACTGATTGGATTAAAGTTAAAGAATTGCATATTTTTTCATAAATAAAAAAGCAGAATAAACATTAAAATAATGCACATGAAGTGTTTTAAAATGGCAAAGTAAATTAGGTCATGGGTAAAAGCATTAATGAAATGCACATTAAATATTCATATTAAAGAATACCTTTCCATTTGAAAAGCGAACCATGAGCTATAAATATATAAGGAATTGTTACACAAAGTATTTCTTCAATAACAAAAAATACCAAAAGCAATAGAATCAGGTGAATTCAAGTGTTTGGCAGTGACAGCAAGAGGGTCATTTTCCTTATATTTACTTAAAAATTTTTACCTTTTGAGGGTACAAGCAAAGTGTTTTTACATTCCCCACAAAATATGTATTATTAAGTGAAAGCTTATTAAAATTATTTAAATTTAAAGTCATATAAAGCTATTTGTATATTGTTACTATTGTTATTTTGATTACTAAGAATGGTACAAAATAGCATAAAGAAGACTTTATAAAGAGCATGGCTTAAATTCAAATCAGAAGAAGATAATTTAGAAATGCTCCCACACCAAACTATTCCTAAAGAAAACAGTCAGGGTTTTCAAAGGGGTATCATTGCAAACGTGGAACTACTTATTTACCACATTGTAATGTTTCTTGCATCTTTGTGTTTTGCTCATAATCCTCTTTTGACAGGAAAGTGTTTTCTCAATTCTTTGTTCAGTCAATTGTTATTTCTTCTCTCAGATTCATTTCAATTTCACCTCCTCTAGGAAGGCTTGCTTTTTTGTTCAGGTTGTGTTATGTGATTTCCTTTTCTATACTTGTATCATATTTTGTCTCTTTTCCAATAGCTTGTAAAGGCTTTAAGAAAAACTATAATGTACTAATAATTTTTACTTTTCTTGCATCTTGCTTACTCTTTGGAGTATATTAGACACTCTATTACTAATTGTTGAAAGAATTATATTTAAAAAAAATCACTGTCCCATTTTGTAAATAGTTACCCCATATTTAAACTTCATATATTTAGTAATAAGAGTAATATTACTTCAACATAAAATATCAGTTTTTAATACATTACTTGGACATATGTAACCATTGTGGAATTTGTAAAATCACATCTCTCAATGAAAAAAATAGAATTTATAAAAATATAACACATACACAAACACACACACACATATGTGCACATGAGTCAATGAAGGAAAAGCAAACGACAAACTAAGAACATCCTGCAGAAAGAAATTCTTGCCACAAAACTTATGGAAAGTGTGATCAAACATTTTCCCCAGAATTAAAAATCTTGGTAAAGTATATTTGCAATAGAAAAGTGCAAAACAAAGATAATAAAACTCAGGAAAAAATAGCAATCAATAGAACATGAAATATTCTTTAGTAGAGATCAAGAAGAAACAAAAGAAAAATAAATTACATTGAAATCACTACCATAATCACCATCTTTTATCTACAAAAACAGACACTTTAAAGATACAATGAAAGAAAATCCATGATTTCATTTGTAGCAACATGCATTAAATATTTAGGGCAGAATGTAAGAAATCTTTGTGGTCTTCAAAAACAAAAGCCATAAAAGGTTACTATATGAAAGCAAAGAAACAACTTGAACAAATGGAAAGTCATACTGTCTTTAAATACTCACCATCATGCATCATATACTGACATGCAAAGGTCAGTTCTGTCTGAATATATATTGAACATGTGACCACGAAAAACTGCCAGTAATTTTTTTTGATAATCAACATTCAATAAATTGCTCATGTTTAAAGTGTTCAGTTTGGGGAAAAGTATATATTACATCTGGACCACCTGGAGATGAAGGACCTGACCAGGTGCTTTCTGCAAATGGGAGTGCTTTCTGAAGAGGAGAGGACTCCTGTTGCAGGTAGGGAAAAGGTAGGAAAGAAGAGCTGGAGCCAAAAACTTCTAGCTCCTTGCAGTGTGGAGACAGAAAATTCACAGGTTTTCTGTTGCCCATTCTTGTCCTGTGCCTATGGATTTTAACTATTAGTAAAAGCATTTGGTTCAAGAATATGACCCTAGAAAACATATTCCAGTTGAGTTCTTAATTCAGAGTGCCTATTTTACTGGACAATTCTTAAATTCATGTGGCAAATATTAGCTAGCAATACTAACTGCTGCACTCATGAAAAGTGACTTGCCCTATTAGATATCAAAATGAGTGAAAGAGTGATGATTAAGTTATTCACTGACACATAAATATGCAAGCCAAGGGAACAGAAAGAAAATACAACAGTGTACCAAACATAAAAATAAAACATAATGAAATCAATATAGAAAAGCAGTGTTATTTTTAAAATTGTGATAAGGAAACCTAAAAAAAAAGCTGTTTGATAAAAGAAACAAAGAAGTTAGATCCTAATTCTACTTTTTATTTAGAAAGGAATTCCAGCTAGATCAAAGATATAAATGTTGAAATTAGTGCAACCATAAATTATTATTAAAAAAGTGGATTTTTTAACTCCAAGAGAGCTAAAGCTCTCCTAAGTATAAAATAAATCTTTAAAGTTGTTAAAAGAAATGACTGATTAAATGAATACATAAAAATATTTCCTCCATGATTCAAAATAAATAATGTAAAACAACAAAGGCTAATCTGAGGAAGAATAATTTCAATTTATATCATAATGATGGGTTGGCCCTCACTTAAAAAAGTTTTCTGCAAATGCATAAGTAAAAGGCTGACAATAAGAAAATCACAAACAGTTCATGACAAAGAAAAAGAAAATGTTTAAATGAAAATTCAGACTGAAACCACAAAGAGATATTGTTTTCACCTCTTAGCTTGACAAAGTCATATGACAAGCTGTACTGTGTTGGCACGGCAGGGCAGAAGCAGGCACTCACACATTGCGGGTAGAATGGGTAGAATATAAATTAATACTACCAGAGAAACCTGGCAATAAAAATTAATAGTACAGATATTTTTAAACTCAGGGATTCCATTTCTAGGAATGCATCCAATTGAAATCTTACACATGTGACATATAAGATTTTATATGTGGCAAATGAGTACACTAACCTAAATTTATAATTAAATAGGAAATTGGTCAAGTAAATTTGTACACCCATATATTAGCAGAATATTCAGCCATTTAAAAAAGAATGAAGTGATATAAAAGAGCTACAAAATGAAGTAGAAAAAGTGTTAAATGATGTATTTAGTAAGCTGAAATTTGTGTTAAAAAAGGAAAATGTTGGTTTCTACTTACAGATGCGAGAAAAAAGTATCCTGGCGCTTTCTGTCTGTCTGGCTTTGGCGGCCAAGACTGAATGGGAGAATACAAGCAAAAAACAAGGAATTTTAGCAACTCAATCTTGTAAAAAGTAAAGAACATGTTTTGCTCCAATAAAACTAAAATTTGACTTTAAAAAAGAAAATAATGTACATAGCAGCATTGCACAGTGGAGACAGCAGCAACTGGAAGTTAGGAACCAGACTATCTAAATTCAAACCAAACCTTACCACTCCATGGTTGAGTAAATTTAGAAAAAGTTCTTAAACTTTATGTGACCTCTTTTTCTCATCTCTAAAATGGAAATAGTAAGGGCCTACCTGGTTGCGCAGCGAGTTGAGTGCCCTGCTGTGAAGCTGCCCACAGCCTCTGCAGTGCGGGTTTGATCCCAGCCGGCCAACCAGAAACACAAATGGTTCCACAGACCTCTCCTGTCTCGCCCGCTGCTCCCCTCAGCACTGTATTTCGTCAGTCTGCCTATTCTGTTCCCTGCTCTGTCTCTGATGAATCCTCTCACCCTCCCATGCCTCTGGCCTGTACCCTAGCTCTTGTATAAAAATAAATAAATCTAAAATAAAATAAAATGAAATGCATGAAATGCAATTAGAAGAGTATATGAATAGCAAAGCACTTTAATGGGTATGGGTGTTTTTTCATTAAAATACTAGAGTAACACAGATGAGCACAGACACACCAGGAATCTGTAAGAAAGTGTCTCTGAGTCTCCATGATGGTACAGTTTAGAAAAAGAGACCAGAGTGAATTGGCTTCAAGACCAAGACTGAGCCTCCAGGACAATAGCCACCAAAATTCTGAGGGACAGAAACAGATACTTGTTTGGCGTAGTTTTTTGCCAGTTTAGTCCTACAGTTGCTTTGCCAAAAGGGGCTGCACACGCATACACAATCACTCCCACCACCACCAAGACTGCAAGGTGTGAACACATGATAGGGTTTAGGGAGAAAAAGTAGTTGAGTGAACTGGAAAAACACACTGTCATCTAACTCACATGTCAGAATGCACAAGATAGGGGAAGCTGAACAGAATGCATTCCCCTGGGTGGGCTTCCGGGACAGAGACTCAGCACTCAGAGAGGTAAAGAGCACAGTGTGAGTGTCCTGGCCAGCAAAAACCTTAGGAACAGAAGATTCCTCTGCTCAGCCTTTAGTCTTGGTGGGTCTGTGCTGTGTTGCCAAATGGGAGTTGTGGAACACTGGCAAATGGAAGTCATGGACCAGGTTACACGATGCAGGATGCTGCTCAAAGAGCAAGAACCTGGCATTTTATTGATAGAATAATCATACAGCTTCAGTTGTAAGGGGAAGGAGGACAAAAAGAAAAGGGAGGAGTGAAACTAGAAATTGTGCCCTATCATCTATAGTATCAGGGATGTGAGTCTGCCCTGCAGGCACTTCTCATTTTCTTGATGACTAGGTATTGTAATTGAGAGCAAGTCCTATATATAGCCATGGTTCCATTTCTGGGGTTCCTTGTCATTTATCAGTCAATGCATCCCCCAGGCATTCCCAATCATACCTTGTGATGCATAACCTTCCCAGGGTGATCAAGCTTTCTGCTCTTTATTGATTTGAAAGGCATCTTGTAGAGCAGGGCTCCTATAACTTACTGACCAGGCAGTTCTGACCTTGTATAGGAATACAGAACCATAGGTAACAAAAATGGTGGCCATACAGGCAGCATAGGATTAGCTGACTCCCAGTTCTACTACTAAGCTAAGTCACAGGCACTTAAACCAGGTTTTGAACTGACTATTGGCTTCTCAGCCATGAAGAGTTGTCTTCCTCTGACATTATGAATTCATGTCCTTTATGTATCCTCCCCAAAGATTTACAGAGTCAGGTACTACCAAGGACAGGATGTACTCCAGGCACAAAATCTTGCTACTCACCAAGTATATTTTTCTAATTGGTGAGTGACCATGTTGAATCACATTGAGTGACTTATTCAGTTTACTTTTCATCCTGGTATTTCTAAAGGTACCTGCAGAGGTGTAGGAACACATCTCTCTTCTCACCCCTTGTGATGTTAAATTCAACAGGATCCATTACTTTGTATATTTACACAATTCAGATGGGAAACAGATCTTCATCTTTAGGCAAGAATTTAAAAAAAAAAGTAAATCTTGTGAATCTCTCATGCATATCCAGATTTAAGTAAGATTTGAAAAATATCCTATTTGGTTGTCTTGCTTTGAATAGAGATTTCTCCAAATTTTTTCTTCATGTCATTGCCTACTAGTTATTCATCAAAAGGATGTACTCCCAACATTTTCTTTCTTATATTATACTGCTTCTGATCTCTGACACATTTTCCACACTAAACTGCAGTGTTTTGTTTTGTTTTGTGGTGGGGGAGTGGTAACTCCTGGTCCCATCTCGTAACAATTTTTTTTATAGGAAAAAAACATGTTTGCTTAGGTCTCATTTCTACACTAGACTCTCTGGTCTCTAATTATAAATCAAAGTTGTCGACCATCTAATATCTCAAATAATCTCATTTCATCAATATAAGTCAATGCAAATAGACACCTCTGACTGATGGAAAGCAGAATTGCCCCTAAGAATGAAAAGAACCATTCAGATGTTCTTAGCACAGAATAATAAGAAAATAAGTTTCCATCTTTAATCTTCAGTCAACTACATGCTCCTCCTCATTCACCACCCTTAAAATGCCGTCTACTTTGACTGTTGAGCAAATAATTTGAGGCAGCAAAGCAAAACTCTTAGTATCTAATCAGTAGCTTTTAGTTTGTTTTCAGTGGGGTTTTCTTTTGGTGATTTTGGAAATCGGTGAAAAATTCTATAGGATTATAACAGAAATTGCTTTTTGAAGCTTTCTTAATCTGGGAAGAAGTGGTTATGAATAAGGATGTACAAGTCACTATCAATTTTCTTCAAGCTGGTCCATGCCTGTTTATCCTTTTGCCGTATGTGATGACACGCATTGCAGTCTATGTGAAAATGTCCCATTCGTGAGGAAGAAAAGCTTAATCATTTATTTGCAGTCCATCTTCCTCTAGACAAGTGCATGCCATGTATTTGCTGAGTTGTGTAACTAGCTCCCGGAGCAGGCACATGGTTGGCTGCAAATAGTTTTTTCTGACATCTTTCCATTTTTCATTGTATTGATATTTAGCCCCTGAATACGTGCTTTGCATTTTCAAAACAAAACAGAAATGAGGAATCAATTGTGTGTCATTGGGAGGAAATGTCATGACCTTGATTAAAACTGTCACTTTTGAAGGGGAAATTACAGATGCAAAATTCTTCAGACACCTCATTCATCTAATTCAGAAGGGCATTCTTCATGCTGTTGTTAAGTTTTCAGAGTCCTCAAGCCTAAATTGAGAGGGAACTCTTCACTCATTCTTTGTGTTGTGGTCAAAATCCTTTCCTCATATGCTAGGACCACATGCTGGAGGATCCCTACATTGGCTAAGGGGAACATGTACTCAGAAAAGCATCTAAATAATTGAACACTAAGGAAAAGTTAAAATTATTGGACTTGTAGAAGTTTCCCTTTATCCTTCCTGATTGATGAGTGATTGATTTTTTTTGATTGATTTTTTTTTACTAATTCCATTGACAAACATGTTGGAACTTATTAAAGTTCTAGAATGGAAAGCAAATTAAATAAGTGAAAACACCCCTATTGTGTACTAGTTTGGAAATCACCCATGTAACCTAATTTAAGGCTTTTTGACTCTAGTCACAGAACATAGACTCCAAGGGCAATCTTGTGGAAAGGCCCAGATGTGACTCTCTGTTCTCCTGTATCATCTTCACTTTCGTTTTGTCTTCCTCAAATCAATAAGCTCCAAAAACCTAAGAGCATCCAACACTTGCCTGTGGGGAATACGACAGAACCACAGTAAAGTAAAACCAGAAGAAAACCAAAGAACCATCTAAGCATATAAAATTACTTCAAAGAATGTTTTGATTGGCATCACCCTGGTTTTATTCAGACTTATGACTAGCGCTTCTTTCTATGGCTCAGAGGAATTACTTGGCAAAATAAAATTGCCTTCTCTCTCCCATCTATGTTCTACAGAGATTTCACACATCGACTAAATGTAATATCATGCCACACTGAGAAACATGATGGTTAAAACTTTTCTACAGTGTCTGTGCAGAATATTAAATGACAACAGGCCAGTGTTCTGAGTTGAAATTTCTTTCTTATATTGTGATAGCCAATATTAGGAAATCTCAGAATTATACTCTTGTTATCACTGTACGTCTAGCACCTTGGGATGACATCTCAATGGCCTTTAGAATGCTTTAGAATGCCTCAAAGGTAGCATGGTGTGTGACTCTTGTGGTCAGCTGTGTGGTCGATGTAAGAATTTTCTATTATTAAATGACCTTTCGGGGGACACCCCTGGTGGTGCAGAGTTTGAGCGCTGGGCTGTGAGGCTGCCCACAGCCTCTGCAGCACCGGTTCATTCCCTGGCTGCCGGCGAGGGTCCCACAAAAAAAAAAATAGTAATAAAATAAAAAAATAAATTACCTTTCTTCTAATAGCTGCTACCATGTGTTTATATTCTACACATTTGTTCCTTCTTGGTCATACTGAAAGGCACAAATTTCAATATAGCCCTCCAAAAGTCACATGGCCCATCTGCAGAACTGCACTCTGAACAGTTAACAATCTTACCAAGACAGAGGTTTCTCTTCCCATCCAGACCATTTTGTTTCTTGATGGGAGTCTGCAGGCACATTCAGAGAGCATGGAACCATCCTGTGTCTGTTCATGAAGGAAACTCTTCTAACCCAAATGTAGTCTTTGCAATGAATGCTATGAAAGCCCAAGTAGAATGCACATTGTAAATGTGCATTGGTCTAGAGCAACTGTCAGCAAAGACAGAAGGTGCTTAAAGAGTAAAATGGATGGCATGGAAAATCTTACCACTTACTACATGTGGAAAGTGCTGAATAGAAGGAATGAAAAGGTGGACAGAAAGGTATACTATTATAAGTAAGCAGTTTGGTTGGGGAGTGAAAAATTATATGACCAAAAGTAAATAAATTCTACGTGGAAGTAGCAAGACCATGAAGTATCAGAGATGTTATATTATTGGTACCTAACAAGTCAGTTCTCCACTTTCATAGATTCTAGGTCTTTATTAGCTTATAAGCTTTAGGTTTGACACTTCTTGTCCCTACAAGTCCCTCCTGGGTAACATGTTACACGTACAATGAGTTTGTATCATAGCAAGGGATTCTTAGCTAGGGAATCAAAACCTTTTACCAAGTAAACTTTTCTAACTTTATTCCAGAGGGAGAAATTATTCTTATTATCCTGGGCAGCAAAAAATCTGCCTGCTCTTCCACAGGAGGCACTATCTCTGTAATGAGACAGTGAATTCTGCTTCAGCATAAGGTGAGGTATTTCTCTGCTAACCTTTGTGACTTTCATCTTCTCCATAGTTACCTTAACACCTTTCATAGTTTTTTGAATGTCTTTCTTGAGGGCAGCTACTCAGAAAAAAACGTTATAAAATACAACAAAAAATCTTGGGAAGTTTTATTATTATTATTTTTTTTGCTTTAACTGATTTTTAGTCTACCACTTGTTTTCTTTGAAACGCATTGTATAAATTCTTATTCTCCAGAAGTATGGAAATATATGGTAGGCTTATCATTTCCAAGAAATTTTTCACTATACATGCACACATATACACTTTACATGTAACATATAGATCTATATGTAAACATGTTCACTCCTATGTCATTTGGGTTATTATAAAAACTACATTTTCTCTTGGATGATAGGAACATTTCTTGATCATGGTAGAAAAATATGTTCAAAATATCTGCTGACACATATATGTTTGTCACATAAGAAAGACAAATATCATTCTTTTCTCAAATTGTACATTTGTACAATTGAATCAATTCTATATTTAATGAAATTGAATTACTGCATGGCGGTGACATCTTGAGGTTCCCCACTCTAAGCATAGGGAGTAAAATAGACGAGAAAACACATTTCTCACATCCTTATTTTGTAGCACACTTTATTAGCAACAGGAGAATTATGATCTGCTTTGATTATTAGACCCGGTAGTTGCTTCACTAGAGTGTTTAATAGCTGCTCCATGGTGAGCAATGTGCTCTGAAACCAGATATTGGCAGTGGGGGTTAGGAGCTAGTCATCTAACTCACATGAATAAATGTATTGTGTCTAATGTATTATGTCAGATTTTCTGTCAATTGGACAGAAAGATTATAAGAAATCATTTCTAGTATGAATTTTGAAAGTCACACTATCATGATTATTCAACCTGAAAAGTTACTTAGCAAAGTTTTCTTCAAAACTAACATCCTTATAAAACTAGATATAATTGTACATCTCTTGACTAAGAAAGAAAACTTGATGCCTTACAGCCATGAGGTCTAGAATTTCCTTGCTCATTAATATGGATCCATTTTGCTTTCACATTTAGTGCTGAACAAACCTAGGGTTAATTATTAGATCATGCTCATTTACATCAAAGATGTTTCATTGCTTCCAGTGCTTTAGAATTTAGGATATTCATTTGAGAGGAATAGGTAATAAGATTTAAAATTTTAAAAATGTTGTTTTCAAACATCTCCTCATGCAGTTCATTAAGTTTAAAAACGTGTTCTTAGGGTTGAATCAATTTATTGAAATTAAGAAAGAGGAAATGGATATGAAATATAAATACCAAACACTGTAGGAAATGCATAAAGTCAAAGACAAATCCTTTATTCAAAGATTGTTCCAGTGCTTTTTACTATCAAAAAATACAACTAGGATGATTATAGGTGTAATGTGAAATGTTGTAATGTTTTCTAATTTAGGGTATGTACTTCATATTATTTTCACATTAAACTCTAAATGTTGGTATCCTCTCTTTTTTTTTTTACAAATAACTCAGCAAATTATTATATATATATATGCATGTATCAAAAACAACAGCTGTACCTAATGGCCATCATACATATACAATAAAAAGAGAAAAAGAAAAAAAAATAATGTTCTGGTGACGAGAACTGTTAGGATTTACTCTCAAGAACATAAAAGAGTTAGTTGAGCCTATGGTGGTAATCATTTAATAGTAAGTGGCTTCTGTGTTTCCTCCTTCATCTGATGAAGGGTGCGGCTGAGTGGCCAGGTGAAGCTACATAGCACAGAAGGCAGGAAGAGAAACAAGGAGAAGGGGCATCTTACTTCTAGGCTTTGGACTTGCACAAGGGACTTAGGGGACTTGGAATGAGACACATGGAGTAGAGACATGTAAAGGCACTTGGAAGAGACAAGAGGGGAGGCTGACAATGGCAGCCATTATCTTGATTTGTACTTTGATTTTGCTCCATGCATCCCAGACTTGCTTGCTCCTTTTGTCCCTTTCTTGTGGTTCCCCACAGAAGGCAAGCTTTTGGGCCTCTGTGGTCCTGCTTCTGGCCAACTCTATTTGGCTGGACATTCACCTATCCCCAAGGGGATGAGTAACTTTGGGTGTTTTATGAGGAAACTGTGATACTTTATTTCTCTTCTCACTTTATACATACTAAATAATATTAAAATTCTTTCACACTTAGTATGCTTTGTGTTCATACCTGGATGTCCAGACCCCTTCAGAGCATGCAAGTTTTGGGGTTCTCAGGGTAACCCTGAGCCTTTCCATTAACAAAACCATCATATTGTATGCCTTCATCCATACAGTGACTCAAGTCAATTATAGCTCAATAAAACCAGAAAAAAAGTACTTCATGTGCTTTTTTTTAAGCACATGATAAAATGACTATATTTCTCTCACTTTGCAAAATTTTGAAAATGCATCCTATTACAGTTCTACCATAGCAAAATGAGATTCGATTCGCTCACTTCTGTTTGCTCAGTCATTGGCATCTTACAGGAGCAAACTGTTAGATGAACTATTGCAGTGGCCATTTTGTGGCAATGTAATTCTACTGAGTAGCAGGCACAGTTGAAAGGCATCAGTTTTGCAAATGAATCTCTTCATCTGCAATCTGATACCTAGTGATCTAAATAATCCAAATAACTTTTTTGTGCATCAAATTGTTTCCCTAAATGCATATAATTTGAATAGCCTTCTTCTGTATAGTATGTTTCAATGTAAATGCTGTGAATACATTAGTATATCATTAATAAGATGTTTTCTAAGGGAGAGTTCAGAAAATCATATATTCCACACTTTCAAAAACGTTAGTGTTTTCATTTACTTCCACTGATAAATAACTTATTTATGCAGTTAAAAAAGAATCTGATATATCACATTAAAATTTAGCTGGAAATTATCATTTAGCTGATATAGAGACTATAAGATAACACTTAGCTAAACTTGGCAATGATTAATTATAATCACAATGAATGAAACTTGTTGAGGATCAGACAAAATAATTTGATCAAATGCATCTACAATAGATTACAAATTTCAATGCAACTAGAGTGTCAGTATATTTGAATCTGAGAGCCACTGAGATATGCCAAAGCACTTTAGTGATCCCAGATGTTTTATTAAACAAAATAGTGTAGTGAGCACTTTTAATACACTCTGCCTTACATGTTCTTGCACTTCTGTATTAATAAAGAAAACCTCATCTATCCCCCCCTTTCCATGGCATATATTTTGCACCTTAAAGACAGCTTGATGCTGAACATAAATCATGTGTCTGGATAACATGAGCCACGTATTCCAACCTGAATTATTGCCATAAAATTGAAAAATAATTAGAAAATAGATTTTCTTAATTCTTTTAATTACGAAAGACAAAGGAAAAAAAACCTCTGCATATTGTACATATCTATTTATTAATATTTTTGCTACTAGTTATGTTGAAATATTTCAATTTTGACAGTGGAGGTGTTTCTGCAGCCATAAACTTCTTAAGATAGCAACTAACAGGTTATCTCAGACATCTGAAAATTACCCATTAACAGGGCCTCCCCGGTGGCTCAGCGGTTGAGCTCTGGGTTGCGAAGCTGCCCTCAGCCTCTGCAGGGCCGGTTCAATTCCCACTGCTCCCCGGCCACCAGAGGAGGGTCCCACATGGCACGCAGACCTCTCCTGCCTCCCGCTGCTCCCCTCAGCAGTGTACTTCAGTCTACCTGCTCTGCTCCCGGCTCTGGCACTGGTGAATTCTCTCACTCTCCTGCACTTCTGACTGTACCCAGTGCTTGTATAAATAAATAAAAATAAATAAAAAAATACTCATTAACAAAAATATTTATCCTCAAAAAGATAAGTATTTGCTATTTTCCATATCATTAAGTCAGGCTTGAAAAAACATTTATGAAAATTGACTATATAGCATAGCAAATCCTTATGCTGAAATATTAGAGGAAAAGGAAAACTATTTCCTACATTATGATGACAATTATAAAAAAAAAAGTGTGGAGATAAAGGACTGGAAGGAAGTACATGAGAACAAACTGCTTAGATTAGTGAAATAGGAGAGTTTTTTTCTTTTCTACAATTGTATTTTATATAACTTTTGGCAGAATTATATTATAAGTACATATAGAATGTATTTTCTTAAAACATAATTCAGGTTTAATTTTTAGTTGACTCTTTATCCTACTTTAAATTTTCTATGTAACTTCCCTCTTTTTTTTGTTGTTGTTATTTATTATTTTTCATCTGATTTCCAAAAGTTTTTCTGGATCTCCACTCCTATCATTGTTCCTTTGTCTTGGGGGCTTCTTTAATGCTACCAGCTCTTGTGTTATACTGATTCTTTCTGTCTCTGCACTTGATTATGATTTCACCAGTTTGTACACAAAAATCAACTTCCTATCTCCTTTTCCTGAAGCTTCAGCCATGAATGTTAAATTTATAGCAAACAAATAGGTTATTAATGATTAATTTATCATCTTCTAATGCTTCCTCAAAGATTTTTTGCAACAGTTGACAATTGGGGGGTCTGTAGTCCCTGTGGAATTATCTTCTTTCCATATATCCCACACCAGATATTTGCCAGATTTGTTTTCTTTATTGTAGTTTATTACAATTAATATACATTTTTCCTCTTTGCCTTTTTCTTCTACTTTCTATTTTGCTCTTTCTCCTTCACCTTCTTGCATACTAATTTGTTCTGTCACACCCACTTTCTGTTTTCAAAAAGTTTGAAAATAACCATTAGTGACTGAGCACTGTGCCAGGGGAACTACTTGAGAGAAAACCTAGTAATGACTGTTGTGTTCAAAATGTGGATTTTAAAGCAGAGAGATCTGGGCCTAATTCCAGGCTATGTGGCTCTGGTAAATGACAAAACCTCTCTCAACCTCAACTCATGCTCATTTTCAAACGGAAGCAATCATGTTCGCATAGCTGCTGTGGAAATTCATTGGAAAATAATGTGTGAGTGAAAACACTCTGCAAATGCTAAAGTACTTTCCACTCTTGTCCTCTACCATCTCATCCATATCTATTCCTTTCTCTTTCCTATATATTTTCCATATCCTTTGCTGCCAAACCCTGTGTTCTAGTTGTACAGAAGACTATGTGAGTATCTGAAAATGCTATGTTCTTTTTGATATTGGGCTTGTTTGGAATATTATCAATCCTCTCTCAACCTGTCAAAGTTTTTCTCACCCTTTAAATTTAATTTCACTGGTGATGTTGGTATCTCCAAAATCCGTCCCCCACTCACCTCCCCAACTAACCTCACCCACAGCTGAGATAGAGCCTTCCTTTGTGTCTCCCCACCCTTTATATTTTCTCTATAATTCTTCTTACATCACATGATTCTTAACGTATTGTGCCAATTCACTAGTCTGTGAGTTCTTTGAAGGCAGAGTTCTTGTCTTTATCTCAATACCTCAATTTCTAATTAAGTTTCTTGTGTGTTGCAGATATCCTGATGAATGAAAAAAATGAATGCATGCCAATGAAGTTATTTGTAGGACAATATTATCTTAATTTTGAGTAACATTGAATTGAGGTACAGAAAAATAAATACTAGATAGATAGATAGATAGATAGATAGATAGATAGATAGATATAAATAGATGATAATGATGATGAAAAATAGATTGATAGAGATAGATAGATGGATAGATAGATAGATAGATAAAGATTCTCTGCCTCAGTTTTGCACTTTTGCAATCAAATGGTTGATTCCATAGTCAACGTAAATAACATCATACTGTGAATAGTTCTTCCCTATCCTGATTCAGCAGCTCAAGACTGCCCTGTGAGGAAAGACCCTGGATTTCAGGGATATCTTTGAGTTTGGTGATACAGACTGAGAAAAAGTATTAGCTAAATGTTAAATAATTAACATCAAATGCAATTCCGAAAGAGCATAATTTGAATAGAAAACAATAAACCTGCAAAAAGGAAAGCTAAATAATTACAGTTCACTTCTAGACAGTTCCTTGAATTGGATTCATATTGAGCGAAGGCTATCTGAAATAGAGGCAGCTGTATAATCCAAGTGTTGTGCAGCATACAGAATCAGATTGAGTGCTCGAGTGTCTGCACCCTAGGAAATTGATTTGACGACTATGTCAATTACTTCTGGCACCAAGCTTTCTGTGGGTTGCATTACAACTGCTCTTTTGGTCAGCTGTGACTGCTTCCCCATCCACGCCTATTGTTTTAGATTTATTTACTGCACCGGCAATCATAAATCATGGACTTTTTCTATACCATCTGGAAACTCTGGTGTCATTGTTTGGGTCACTTTTGATTACTCGCTCTTATTCTCAGCTATTGCCAAGGCTGTGTATCTTGAATTATGAAAGACTTCCGCCACAAGCTGACCTATTTGTGAGCAACCTTTCAGCATCTACATATGTTTATTTTATCCAACACATAACTGATAAAATAAAAAGTGTATTCTCTAACTCCCTAGGGAATTATTCTTTTGCCTGTGATATTGAATTTTTAAAGCTCACGATTTACTTAACAATTTGCTTGTTAACCCACTGTACATTTCTGTCATTCTCACAAGGTCAGATTTAATAGTTTTACTATAACTTTTCCTTGATACTGATAATGCAATTTTCCCCATCTATATTTTAACCCAATCCCAGTGCTTACAGAAATATTTCATTTTGAGCTTAAAATTAGAGTGAATGTTGTTTGTTTTACAAATAGTCCTTAAACAATGAGGCAAACACACTTTTTTTAATCTCTCTTTGTTTTGTGTTCACTGTTATAAAAACTGGGGTTAATTACTGTAACACTTTCCTGACAAAGTCACTAGAAAACATCTTAGCAGTGTTATTTTTCCGACCAAACGACGCTGATGTCTACCTGTATCGACAGCGTCAGCAGATTACTTTCATTTTACACAGATGGTTCACTAGCAGTCCAGATCAAATCTGAAACTGCGCTATCAAGCAGTTTTTATCCAGAGAAGCAATTTGAATATTGGAATTTTGTTAAATTTCCCAGGCCACAGCTGCTTGCATCTGACATCTGCTTCAATTTTTGGAGCAGCCAGTTTCTTATTTTTTTTTTCCAATCTCAAGGTTTAGGCTTGGTGGACTGTGTTCATGTTTACTTCATCCTCATCAAGCATCTCTCTCTACATTGTTTAATAATCTACGTTGCAGTGTGTATTGTAGAATCCTCTTTTCTATGCATCCTTTTCAAATCAAATGCTACCTTAACTATGATTAGAGAATTTTCATTTCTCTATAACCTTTCTGCACAAGAAACTTAGTTATCTTTTGTTGGATTCACTACTGAGTTGAAGGGAGACAAGTGAAGCAGCGTTGTTAAAATTTTCTAAAATAAATGACTCAATCATCCATGAATCTTAGTAGATAGAGAAATATTACATGATTTTCTCATTACTCAATTATTCTAGTGGGACTGTAGATATAAGGGTTTGTTTCTTTCTAAGACAAAGCCCCAATGAATATGGTCTAATTAACTTTACATCTTGATATACCAAAACTACCGTTCACATCTTTGACAGTAGTGCCTACTTGCATAATGTCATGTCGACTCACATCAGATCACTTTCTGCTATGTTGGATATTCAGTGCTCCAATAACACATGATACGATCAAGACAGCATGGTATATATTTGAAAAATGTGTATTCTGTTTGTTGTTTCACCATCACCCTTTCAGAATGACACAGCCAATGTGTCAAGCAGCAAATTTGCAGTTTGAAGTGGTAGGAAGTTTCAGCAATTGCTTGTTTCTAAATGATTTTTAATTTACCTATAAGGCCCAGAGATGACTAGAGTGCTAGTTGTTAACGTATTGTCATATTTTCAGAGCATCTAAGAAGCAGACCTTGCTTGAAAGCAAAGAATAATATTACAGGACACCTGTGATTTGCGCTCTAAAAGTATAAAAAGCACACAATTTTCTCTTTGTTGTTAAAGGGGTGAATATTACTGTGTTGTGATTTTGCTTTTAAAGAAGAATATAAAAAAGGATGCTGTTGGCAAGGTGTGATATTAGATATGTGCATGCTATGTTCTCATCTTCCTTTTCCATCCTACCTATTTACACACCTAAGGAGAAGAAGGGTAATTTAACCAACTGGTGTTATTTGGGGTTAAGAAGCTCCAGAAAGAGGGGATTCCTTGATCTTTTCCTATCTACCTTTGAAATTCTTTACACTGGACTTTTCAGAGCAAGATAATAGGAGTATTTGCATTTAAGAATACCATATGTAAAAGGTCTTTAAAATATACCATGCTTAAAAAAGAGAGAGAGAGAGAGAGAATGAGAGAATGCAACATAAGTTGGTATTGAGGGACTTCCAAAAATAAGACTGCATTTTAGGTCTTCAAAATTAGGAAAACATGTGGAAAACCAAGTAGATGAAGTGATAGTGTAGAATTCTGAAGACGAAAGTGGGATGTTCAAGTCAGAGTCTACGCAGTAATTTTTCTAGTCTATTCACGATATTGGTGCTGTTGAATAGAAACCAATGCCAAGAAAAAGAAAACGTGTCTTCTGAAACTGAGAGGACTCTGAAAACAAAACATTTCTCATTTGTATTAAGCTCACCGAAACAAGTGGAAAAAAATTTCTGATTATTGGTTATCCTCAAAGGAGCAACAGTGAATGAAAAAGTGAAGTCAGTGAGTCAGAGGGACATCAAAGAAACATGCATTATAGTGGTGTTTAACCTTTTATTAGGATTGCTATTGTATGGCAATGCATAAAACAGTGGATATTGGGCTCATTACATCAATACTATCTTGGCACTTTCTGAGGTCACACTAGTCATCTTTTATTCATGTTGTCACTGGGAATGGAAGTTATGCTAATAGAGCTGGGTCAGGCACACCAAGGCAGAAGGAGAGGTTGAACATAAATCCCAGGCAGCAGGCTCATCAACAATCAGGACTGCGGCAATGAAACTGCACCAAACAAGGGCAGAAGGGCCCACTTTGAAATCTTTGTCCTCTGTCCCCAGATGACCAAATGGCAGACAAATCCCATGTGATCTATTCATTCACTCTCTTATTCATTCATTCATTCATTCATTCATGTCCACTAACAAAACAAAACTGGCAAAGCAGAAATGAGTTTTCTCATGTCAACCCTCTCTAAAAGTAAGTTGTGTCTATACCATTTATAGCATTTTATAAGCCATAATTGTACCAGATATGTGTTCAATGTGAAAATCATAAAACATTATCATGTTTTTAAAAAGCATTTTAATATTTATTCATCTAAAAATTGACCATTTTTGTTCTCTTTCCACCTATTTTCTTTCAGTTTAGAAATATTTAGCATTTTAGGTAAATAAAGCTTAACTTATTTTGCCTATGAACAATTATCCAGTGTTGTGATAAATGATTCAAATATTATTCAAAAGAAGACATCTCAATAGGTTTCATAAGAGTATCATTTCCTTTTAGGTACTATGCTGTGCCTAAAAGAACATATTGCCCAAGACAAACAAATATTTTTAAAGAATTTATTTTTAATAAATAATGCATGTATCTTTAAATAATTTAAAGAAATGAAATAATTCTCCTTTATAATAGATTACCATAAAGGTTAATTTGTCAAGTTTTTATAAGCCATAATCTGAGATGTTTCACTAAACAAAGATAACATATATCATGTGTGGTTTTTATATGTGCCTATACTTAACTGATGAGGTAAAAACATGTCTGTTTCATTGAAAGATTATTAAACTTTCAAAAGTCATCAAATATTTTTCATTTGCCAGCTAAACACTTAATATTTTAATGGTAAACTACATAAACTCAGTAACTGGTCCTTTAAAATATTCCACAAATCATTATATATCAATGATATGTGACACGGATTGATGTTAGAGTTAATAATAAACTTCAATATACATATTGTTCTTATCTTTTTTAATGAGTCTAAATAAAATGTCAAAATGTATGGAATGTGTATAGGAGCAACTGCTGATAGTGACAAAATCAAGCTTGTCAACAACAGTGCTAAAAACCAATGTGCTTAATTGAAAGAGTGAAGTCAATTAAAATCAAAATAACAGTGCAGTATGTACAAATGTTGGAATAATCATTAGGCCTTGCTGAATAATGGAAGAGTATAGAATTTTTTTAATGAAACAGCAGGGGTGATACATTACACAAAGCAACAATCTACAACAATATGACAATCGAATTACTTCAGCCCCATTAGGCAGGTGCAGAGGAATAATTAACATGAATTTTTCCAATAAAAAGCAAAAAAAATAAAACTTTTCTTTCTAATAACACTAAGGATTACACCCCAACCCACCCTGCACTAAAACCAATAACCTATGGCAGCAAAAACTTATGATTTTAAAATCTGAGGTTTAATGGTAAAAGATTTCTGTATAGTTCCCATATAAATTGAGCAATATAGGGAAAGCTATATTTATATATATGTAGCCCTGTGGTATTATGCTAACTTTTGAAATGTATGTTGCTTGTATGTACTGCTTTTGATTTTTAGGGCTTAAAAACAAAATAATAAAAGATTTGCTATAGTTTCTGTCTGTCTAATCTAATTCAGATATAAAAGGCCTCTCATAAAGCCCTAGGCAATATTTGTTATCTTATTCCCAGCTCAAATTCAAAACAAATTTTGACCTCTAGTTTAGAGTGAAGAGAGAGACTGTTCAGGAAAATGCCAATAGAAATGAAAGCAACTTCACATTTCTTCACAAAGGGCAAGGGGTTTAAAATCTCTTTGCTACTTTTCTTGACCAAAATAGATCATCCTGTTTTAAAAGAGTTTTAATAAATTTCTTACCTTTCACTTACATCCAATGGGAACTATTTAATTTATACTGAGATAAATGGCTATGTACCTAAAGAACTGAAACTTTTCATTTCTTCCCTTATATGGAGAAATTTAAAAAAATGAAAACCCTATCATCAGATAACCTCTTGAATTTAAATATATCTGAATCAACTGGTATATATAGAAGATTTCATAGACTGGTGCCTTGGTTTAGGAAAGATAATTGTTTGCCCTAATAGGAGGGTTTTTATCTTTAGGCTTGAAGTGCCTTAGTAGTGAGATCTCATTAACCCCCACTAAGCTTTTCAGGAAGTTCTACTTTCCTCATTTTGAAAAAAGAGTCACCGAAATTGCTCAAGATTCAGTAGATACAAGGTTCTTCTGAAGATCATCTGGAAGGAACACAACAGAACCACTGATTCTTCAATTGTAGAAATTGTATCAGTTGGAGAGTAGATATGTCATTTATGTCAATGGGAGGGAGGACATGGCTAACAATGTCAAATGAAAATCACCGCTGTATTGGTGCCATCACTTTGCAGTTCTCAAACAATTTTTCTGCATTTTCCTCCCAAAGGTCACTATGAGAAGAATTGTGGAAGGAGAGAAAATAAAACTTTTACATTTTCATTTGGCCCTTTCTTTTTATTTGCTAAAGGAAACAGGATCCTAAAGGAAAGCTTCCATTTCCAGCTACTATTAATTCTCAATTATCCAAAACCTGAGGTTTGAATCTGTATAACTTCAAGGAATTTTATGCAAAAGAAAGTTTTAGCTATAATGTGAGAAATTCAATAAAGTATTTTGCCATCTGGTCTGAAACTGAATGAGTATAGAATTTTTAGTGGGGTTTTGGTCAAAATAATTCTTTCTTCATTTCCTAGCATACAATTCAAAAAATGTCAAAAAAATGTCAAAATAGACAACTTGGAAGTATATTTAATTTTCTCAAATTATGAGCAAGACATTACATAAGTGAAACAGAACAGTGTTAAAGAAATCTTAGTTGATAATAGGCCAACAAGAATGCAGAAGTTTTAACATATAAACAAATATCAGAGTTTAAGATGCAAAGAAATAACATCCACATTTAAGTGCATCTTTTAAAGCATTATGTGCAAAACCAGGTAAAAACATGGACAAGTGTTTGTAAAAACTCAAAGAGAACAATTTGAGTAACTGAAGTTTAAGAGAACTGTGTTTCCTGATGACCGTGGTTTCACCTGGTAGAGCAAGAAGAGACATATAGAATTCAATTGTTTTTAAGGACATAAAGTTGAATGGATGAGGATAGGTTAATAAGAAATGACCACACTGTGACCTTTGCTATAGGTATGTTGATGAATTGAAGTAGAATTCTAATCTAAGTGTATGTCCTAAAGGAATCTGGCAGATCCTCTCTTACCAATTATTGATGACTTTCAAGAAGGCTTGATAGTATATGTTATTTAAAAAACAGCTAGTGGATATAAATAAGGATGCTACCATGACCGCTACACTTCTTACAGCACTATAGAGTCAGCATCAACCTTGAATCAGAAACTGATAAATACCACCCCATACATTCAGGTATTGCTCATTTCTTTGTGTAACCTCTCAAATTTCTATTAATAACTTCAATGTTCAGTTAAACCACCGAAATACGATACTTCAAGTATTTGTTCAAAGAGGCCAGTTTAAAGGAAAGAGGTGTTAGGACATATTAAGGGTATTTATAAAAAGTGAATAAACTCAAAAGCATGTTTATCTGTTGAAATTGGTATACCATTTATTTCTTCTCTGAGGGGTTAGAAAGTAAAGATGACAGTAAGACATCCCACCTCTAAGTTCAGTGGCAGCTCTTAAGGACAATTCCATTTAAATTTGGGTTCAGAGTGGTAGGGCCACTATAATAAGCAGGCCTTCTGGTTTTGATTTTTGCCTCTGCATATTTTCCAAACTGAAATATTTGATCTCTATAGTTGAACTTTAGAGAGGGAGTTAAAACTACCATATATTTATAGGTAGTAAATGCTAAGCTAAAAACTTCCTAAAGATTCACAGTATAAGTAGGTGATAAAGCTGGAATTTCTACCCAGTAAATTATAGAGTCTGATATTAACCCAGCTCTAGAGACTATTGATCAATAGAAGATCTATTATTCAGTATATATAAAGCCTCTATTAGATGGACAAACTGTTTTATTTTTCCAAGACACCTCTGTTTAAAAAGAAATAGTCAAATTTTGACATTTGTTATAATGAAGTTCCATAATAACTTTTCTCCATAGTGCTACATCTTGGTGGGGTTTGTAATTCATACAGTTCTCCTTGATAAGGATTACTGTTGACAGATACCTACATATACACAACGTGCTTATAGAAACTTTTAGAGTTCACAATTATAATTTACATTGTGAAACAGGAGCTCCATGATTGAAAATGATACATAGAAGTTGATTCACAAACTCTAATTCTCTCTTGAGAGAACTGTCTCAGTATACACAATGATTCAGGGCATTCAGTGTCCAGATGCATTTTATTCATTTCTGGAGGAATGGTGCCAAGGAGAGAATTGATGGAGAACCTGGAGAAAAAAACTTGTCTTAGTCTGTAACAGAAAGATATTGAACAACTACTGTTCAATAAAAGTAATCATGTCCCAGTTGTTGGAGTGGACATCCTTTTTTGCTATTCAGAGTTTGTCTTCTGGCCTAGAATGTAAGAATTTGAGTCCAAATTCTACAGGAAGATAGTTACAGACAAAATACTGTGCCCATACACACACACACACACACACATTTTAGGTGTCGAGATTCAGAAAAGAACTACTTTAAGACCGATGTTCTGGGGATACAAGACAAGACTGGTGAACAGGTTGCTCTCCTTTTGGAAAGGGCATAGGGAAGTAAAGAACATGGAGGGCCTTTGAACTTGCCATGTGGCTGACACACGTGGTATTTCAGCAGAAGCAGCCCAAATTTGCAGGCAATGACAGCAGCCTTCCCTGAATATCCAGAATCACAATCCTTGTGTACCTTGACTAGAGTCCCAAGTTATTGTCAGACCTGGGAAACAATGTTAGTACTTTGACACAACTGGAGAGCAAGTCCCTGGTGGTGGAGTAGCAGAGGTAGAAATCTTGGAGATTTTCAAGCATATGCAACACAAAGTGCCCATTGCTAAGGAACTGGACCAGAGAAGGAGGATGCTATATGTCAGGTCCTGGCCTAGAATCAGTTCTTGACAAAGATTTTACTGTGCTCCTGAAAATGTGAAAAATGCCGAGGGAGTTACTCATAGAGCAAAGTTTATATGCTTCAATGTTACTTTCAGCTTGAGATTGTCTTTCATATTTATGTTAATAAAATGTTTTTAATTCATAAAATGCTAATGACTACAGCTGGTAGGCTGCTTTACTCTTAATACACTTATATGGGAAAATTGTAAAAGTTATTAACCATGTAATAATTGCTCTTTTCATAAAAGATACCAAAGGTGATTATTTTAATAAATACTATGTTTTAGTGTTCTGAGAAGCACCAAATTTGAATAGATGTTACAGATGTTATCACAAACATTAAGTAAATTTCCATTTGACAAATTTTCAAGTATTTTTCACAAACATATTTGATGCTTATTTTTAAAAGATTCATTTCAACATATCATTAGAAGTCTTACTGGAATATTTCAGAGCCTAGTATCCACCAACAAGTTACTTCTTAAAGAAATAGTAACTTTAGCTATGAAAAGAAATATTCACAATTCCCTATAAATTTAATAAACTAACAGTTTTACGTTGGCAAATTATTGGCTTGTACCTTACTTAACTGTGTATTTTTTTAATTAATTAATTTATTTATTTATACAAGCACTGGGTACAGTCAGAAGTGCGGGAGGGTGAGAGAATTCATCAGAGCCACAGCGGGGAGCAGAGCAGGCAGAAGGACCGAAGTACACTGCTGAGGGGAGCAGCGGGCGGCAGGAGAGGTCTGCGCGCCATGTGGGACCCTCCTCCAGTGGCCGGGGAGCAGCCGGGGATCGAACCAGCGCTGCAGAGGCTGCGGGCAGCTTCGCAACCCAGCGCTCAACCGCTGTGCCACCGGGGAGGCCCATTAACTATGTATTTTTTAAGGATCTGAAGATAAGCACTAAGAATAGAAAAATATGAAGATAAGCATTAAGAATAGAAAAATATGAAGATAAGCACTAAGAATAGAAATTTTAGCCATGAAAGAAAATACTATTTTTTTTAAGATTACCACATTTTCAAATAGAAACAAATTTTTACCTTCAGAAGTAGTGTTGTATACTGAGAAATATTAGCTCATATTTTTAATATTATTTTAAAGGCATATTCTCTGAGAGATTCTTTGGAAATGCATTTTGATAATGCAACTGTTTTCTCTATCACTATATCAACACTTCACAGTGTATCTAGAATTCAGTGCATTGATATTTGAAAATCTTTCTATTTTGATTAGTATCCTTAAAACACTTTTTTTCTTGAATGTATTCTCTTTTTCATGAACTTCCTTTTTCTAAAACTTTCTTCTTATTATCAGGAAATTAAACATGCTTATTATTTTGTTTATTGCTACCTAAAATTTTACCTATAGTAGAATAAATTGCATAAATTGGAAATGGAATTGCATAAATTGAGTGTTTTAGATGTGTTTATTGATTTTAGTCCCCTATATTTTTTTCTCACAACCCACACATTCTTCTATGACTGTCATCAGAATTTCTGTATTATAACAAAGCAGTCTTAAAATAAGGATAAGAGACATGGGTATACAGAAACTTAAAAGTTCATTTTTAATCTATTTTGGGCTTTCCTTGAACTCTTACAGGATGTGGAAAGAAAAGCAGTCTTTTGTAGTGACAAAGCTGACCAATGTACCCTTGGGAAAAGACTCGTTTTCTTCAGGACTGAAAAAGGCAGATTTTGACACTTTAACTATAGGTGTAAAATTTATAATTAACCTCTTGAAATGAGTTTTAATCTCTGATTAGTGATAGTAAGATACCCTGCACAATATTGACTATGGCCTAGCTTTATATACCAACACATTTGTTCTGTTTTTAATTTGATATTTAAATCAAAAGGGATTTAAGCAATATGAAGGACTAATTGCTTAGAGCACAAATGTGTAAGTCATAATGACAGAAATAGTTTTCACTTTTGACTTAAATCTAAAAATACATTATTTTCACTTATCCAGGCATTAAAAAATGTCCTTTGTGCAATTCTCCCAAAATGTATTTGAATATCACCAATTTTGGTAGAAAAATACATCATAAATGAGACATATGCTTCAAAGATCATGGAAAAATTAATTTTGTTCAGAGTAGATTTATATCAGTTTGCAATGGTGTTTGGAATTATGATCTGCACTAAAGGAAAAAAAATGACTATATAACCCAAATACTTGAGAAAAATCTCCAAACAATATTGCCAAGAATGAACTACCAGTGGATTTCAACTAGAAACCTAACAATTGAAGATATATACATTATATACATTCCAAGAAAAACAAATTAAGCAATGCATTGAAAAGCTAATGCTTCATGGTCAAACAGAAATTCAAGGGTGATTCATTCTTCATATCTAAAATTTAGCCTATTTTTATTTATAGCTCATTCTTTCTACAATATTCGTTCTCTTTCTAATAACTTGATATGTATTGAGTATAAGTATTTAGATAAATTAGATAGGTATTATATATGAAAAGGTCATTCACAAAAGAAAATATCCATTTGTCTAAATATACAAAAGAATAATAACCCTCTCTAATCATAAAAACATGAAAATAAAACCACAATGAGAAAATACTTACGTTCACAAGGTTGGAAAAATTAACACACAGCACAATATCAGTTGCTTATGAGTATGTATGGAAGTAATTCAATCATGCACTGTTGATCATTCTGTGAATTATTATACCTTTCACCAGAATTTAGACAATTTTTATTAAAATATAAAGTGTACATGCAACCCAATAGAAAATTGAAAAAAATTAAATAGCACTTCATAAAGGGGATGTTTAATATCAAATAAAATTGTGAAAAGTGCTGGGAATATAAATAGGGAAATCACTTTAGAGAGCAATTTCAAAATAATAAAATTGAGTATGCATATACAATTCCACTTTGATGTATATACTAGGGAAAATGGAACATAAAGGGATATGTGATAGTTAATTTTATGTGTCAACATGTCTGGGTCACAAAATGTCCAGATATTTGGTCGAACTATATTCTGTGTTTGTCTTCGAAGATGCTTTACGATGAAATTAACATTTGAATTGGTAGACGGAGTGAAACTGATTACCCTTCTTAATGTAGGTGGCTCTCTCCATTCAGTTGAAGGCTTGAATAAAACAAAAAGACTGACCTTCTCATGAGTAAGGGAAAACTCTTTCTACCTGACAGCTTGAGCTGGGATATCAGTCTTTTCCTGCTTTCAGATTCAGGAAATATTAGTTTCTGAACTAATATTCTGAACATTAGTTCTGAACTAATATTCAGGATTCCTGAAACATCAGTTCTTTTTGAGTCTCTAATTTGCTTGCATTCAAACTGGAACTATACCATCCTCTCTGGGATTTCAGCTCTTTGAATTGAGCCTGGAGCCACACCATTAAGTCTCCTGGATCTCTAAATCACTGACTACAAATCTGGGAACTTCTCAGCTTCTATAACTGTGAACCCATTCTTTACAAGTCTCTCTTCTCTCCAGATTTACAGTAATCAGACATTAAATAATGAAGATGTGTTCTGTGAAATGGGGCATTAGGTAATTACCTCAATGTACAAATATCATAGAGTATAATGATACACATCCAGATGTAAGGCCTATTACACACCTAGCCTATCTGGTATATACAGCCTAGTGGGACCATTACCATATATATGTACAGGATATTGACTGAAAAGTTGTCAAGTGATTTATGCTCAGACATTGTACTAGTTGTTTTTCTAAGAATCCAGACTAATACAGTAAGCATACAAGAAACTTTGTGGTGGTACTGTTTGTAATAGCAATAAGTTGGAAACAATATAAGAATTTACCAATAGGTGAATAAATACACACATTGTGAAATAAATGTACAATGGGAATACTATCTACCTCTGAAAAATGAAAGAACTAGACATGACTTGTAAAAACATAACATTGACTGAAATAAGAAAATTGTGAAGTTATTTAAAATAACATTTAATGCAAATTTGTTCAAATTTTTAAAGTAATTAAAATTAATATATTGTTTATGGGAACATATAGATAGTAGAAAGTTAGTAGAAAGTTAGAAAATCATTCATGGAAATCAAAAATACCATGGAAATTAAAAAAAGAGGAGTTAGCTCTTAAGAGGAAATGGGGAAAAAATGGAATCAGAGAATATCCTCAGTATCAGCAACATATACTTATCTACGAAAGTGTGATTACTGTGGAGCATTTATTGTTGGTTATATCATTTTCATATGTCTAAAATATATATTGTTATAAGAAAGCTCAGATTAATATTTTTGATGACATGCTAAACTAGCTCTTCAGAGTAATGACTTTAGGTATAGCACACGAAATCACTGAAGAAGTATTATCATGTGATTATACATTAAATGTATAGTGAAGCTATAAGAACCCAGAGGGGTAAGGGAGGAGTGAAGCCTGTAGTTGCCCATATTGTGTCTGCAGATGGGTATAAATGATGCAGGAGTTACATTTCAAAGGCCACTGACAGGGCCAGGAAACAAAGCCTGGAATCTCAAGAAACAGAAAAGTACATTGTCCATCACTATATGAAATGGAAAGTTTTGAAGAGTAACACTCTGGATAAACTCAAAAAAACTTCCTCACAAAGAGCGAAGGATGGGCCTCCCTGGTGGTGCAGGCAGTTGAGTGCCGCACTGTGAAGCTGTCTGCAGCCTCTGCAGAACACCAGAACACGTTCGATCCTAGCCTGCCAGCAAGGGTCCCACATGGAGCGGCAGACCTCTCCTGTCTCACCCTCTGCTCCCCTCAGCAGTGTATTTCATCAGTCTGCCTGTTCTGTTCCCCGCTCTGTCTCTGGTGAATCCTCTCACCCTGCCACACATCTGGCCTGTACTCTGGTTCTTGTATAAAATAAATAAATAAATAAATCTTTACATATGCCTGTTGGCCATTTGCATTTCCTCTTCAGAGAAGTTTCTTTTTAGCTCTTCTGCTCATTATTTGACTGGATTATTTTCTTTGTTTTTGATGAGTCTCATCAGTTCTTTGTAGATTTTTGTGATCAGTCCTTTATCCTTAGTGTTGTGTACAAAAATGTTCTCCCAGTTGGTGGGGTTTCTCTTTGTTTTAGTTAGTGTCTCTTTTGCTGTGCAGAAGCTCTTTAATTTTATGTAGTCCCAGCTGTTGATCTTTGCCTTCACTATCACTGCTTTGGGTGATGTGTCTGTAAAGATGTCTTTGATGTGCAAATCCCATAGTGTTTCGCCTATATTTCCTTCTATGTATTTTATGGTTTCAGGTCTTATGTCTAGTTCTTTAATCCATTTTGAGTTGTTTTTTGTGCATGGTGTTAGGTAGTAGTCAAGCTTCATTCTTTCGCATGTAGCAACCCAGTTTTCCCAGCACCATTTATTGAACAAACTTTCTTTGCTCCAATGCATAGTCTTTGCTCCTTTGTCAAAGATTAGTTGACCATAAATATGTGGGTTTATTTCTGGATTTTCTATTAGATTCCATTGGTCTGTGTGCCTGTTCTTGTTCCAGTACCATGCAGTTTTGATCATTATGGCTTTGTAGTAAAGTTTAAAGTCTGGGAGTGTAATGCCTCCATTCCCTTCTTTTTTTTTCAGGAGAGCTTTGGCTTTTCGGAGTTTTTGTGATTCCATATGAATTTCATCAATAATTGTTCTATTTCTTTGAAGAATGACATTGAAATTTTGATTGGAATAGCTTTGAATCTGTATATTGCTTTTGGTAGGATGGCCATTTTAATAATGTTTATTCTTCCAATCCAATGTTCAACATCACTTGTAATCAGGGAAATGCAAATCAAAACTACAATGAGATAGCATCTCACACCAGTGAGAATGGCACATATTAAAAAAAACTAGCAACAACAAATGTGGGTGAGGATGTGGAGAAAAAGGAACTCTCCTGCACTGCTGGTGGGAGTGCAAACTGGTCCAACCACTATGGAAAGCTATGTGGAGATTCCTCAACCTACTAAAGATAGAGCTTCCATATGATCCAGCAATTCCACTCCTAGGTATTTACCCAAAGGACACAGAAAAGAGCACCTGCACCCCTATGTTTATAGCAGCACTGTTTACAATAGCTAAGTTTTGGAAATAACCCAAATGCCCAAAAATAGATGACTGGATCAAGAAGATATGGTACAAATACACAATGGAATATTACTCAGCAATCAAAAAAAGATAAACTCATGTCATTTGCAGCAACATGGATGGGGCTGGAAGGAATCATGCTCAGCAAAATAAGCTAGAAAGAAAAAGAAAAATACCGGATAGTCTCACTCATAGCAGGAATCTAGAAAACTTAAATAAGGGACCAGGAAAAAGAATAACTATAAGAAAGAAAATATCAAAATCAACAAACAACTATGAACCAGAGACATTCTATGGGGGGTGGGGTGCGGGGAGGGGAGGGATTGGGGTCAAAATAAGGGGGTTGTAATTGTATGGGGAATATAAAAATAAAATTTAAATTAAAAAAAGAAAAATAAATAAATCTTTTTAAAAAACAGAGTGAGGGTGTGCATTCTTACCTCTCCCAGAAAAAGCAGAAGACCAAGAAAAGCAGAAAACAAAAAGGGGAGAAGGTGAATTCTTTGAGGTTTCCTAACCACACATCTTAACTCATGAGGCTATATAGTCTCAAATCACAGTGTGTGTACTAATGACCATAATCCAGTTTTTTTAATAATGTTGCTACCAGGTTATTTGTGCTACCAGGTAACTATTAAAAAGTCAAAGAAAATCCTCTTTGGAAGAACACATTTTAAATAAAGACCAAGAAAAAAAGGCTACAAAGAAAAATACCAAGTACTGTGGGCTCATTTTTAAAAATCACTAAAACAGCTAAGGAAATTGAATGATTATGAAAAATATTATCCTGACTTCTAATACTCTCCAGTAAAACCTGTCTTTTCCAATTAATAGGCATCAAGAGAGAGACCCCCAAATCACTGCAGCATTCCTACCTCCAGAGTATGCCTTGACCAAACCAAAATTAATATCATTCCTTATATTAGTCCTGTTCAGGTTAGTTATCTCAAGAAAAACAAGTGTCTTGGGTTCCTCCATGCCCTCCGTTACTACTGTCCAACCCCTACACTAACTGAATTCTGTACCTTTTGGGATGCACGCTACATCATTATAAAATTCGCTCTCCCCTTTCCCTCCTGTACCCTAATTTTTATAGTCAGATTTCTAGAGTTTATTATTGGTTTATTTTTGTCTGACCCTTTGTTTTCCTTCTCTGTATTTCACATGTAAGTGATACCTCCAATATTTGTCATTTTCCTTCTGACTTATTTCACTTAGCATAATCTACTTCAGTTCCACTCATGTTGTCATAAATGGCAAGAGTTTATATTTTTTATAGCCAACAGAAGACATGGATGTAAGATCTGACACTATAAAAAATATAAAATAAAACATAGGCAAAACACTCCATGACATAGGGTTCAGTGATGTCTGTGTAGTTACCTTCAATAGCAATAAAAACAAAACAGACTGTAAACATTTGGAACTATATCAAACTAAAGAATAACTGCACAATGAAAGAAAATGTAACTAAAACAAAAAGACCCCCTACCAAATGAGAGAATATATTTGCACACCATATGTCTGATAAGGGACTAATATCTAATGTCTCCAAAGAACTCATACAACTCAACAAAAAGAAAATAAACAGCCCAATCAAAAATGGGCAGAAAAGCTAATAGGCACTTCTACAAAGAAAATAGACAGATGGCCAATAGCCTTATGAAAAAAAAAAAAAGCTCATTATCATGTTTCACCAGAGAATGCATATCAAAACCATAATGACATACCCCTTCACACCCATGAGAATGAACCATTTCAAAAAGACAGAAAAACAAGTGCTGGTGAGGATGTGGGGGGAAAAAATGAGCCCTGTATCCCAGGTGGGGATGTGCAATTCTCCAGCCCCTATGGAAAACAGTATGGAGATTTATCAAAATATTAAAAATAGAGCAACCATTTGATCCAGCAATTCCATTCCTACATTTCTACCCACAATCATCTCTTACGGTTGTTTTTGTTTTTTTCTCCAGAAATCTTTATATCTAAGAAGCAGTGAAAATGGTTTTCTTGTTTTTTGGTTGTTGTTGTTGTTGCTACTCCTAAAACATGTTTTTCTTCTTTGTTAAATTATTTGTTATCACATCATTTAATCCAGTTTCTTAAAAATATATTGTAATCAAAAGAGAACTTCATGTGTGCACAATCACATGCTCACAGCTACCTTAGATGAACTGATACTGCTACTAATAAATAGCCAAACCTCTTCCTGTTACCTTGAAACCTCTTCTTGTTTCCTTGTTTATGTAAAGATAGTGCTCCAGCAATTTTTCTCCTCTCTCTCCTACTCTGGAAAATTTCTGTTCCTTCTTTTTATATCTAGCATAGCAAACATGCTCTCATCTATTTCACCTTAAAAATAAACATTAATTTCTCTTGACTGTTTTCCTTATCAGATATTGTCCTATTTATCTATTTGTCTTTTTTTCTTGTCAATACTGAAGATATATTTGAAAGTTGATCAAACCATGTCATTCCTATGTTTAAATTCTCCAGTGGCTATTTGACTCAGAATAAAATAAATAAAACATCTTTACAGTGAACTTCAAGACTACACATGATCTGCACCCTGTTCCTCTTGGGAAGAATTTTGTCTCATTCTATACCCGCCCACACACACATGCTCCCAACACTTCAGTCACCCAGGCCTTCTGTTTCTCAAACATAATTTAGGGCATTTCACTGGCTACTCTAACCCTTGCTCTCTTCCCCCCAGATATCACTGTGGGTTGCCCTTATCTCTTTCCTGTAAGACCTCTCTACCACCGCCTCTGAATTTGCAAACAGTTCATTCCTGGCCAGCACCTGCAATCCTCTCTACTCTGCTGTTTCCTTTCCTTCCTTCCATAGAACTTATTGCTGTCTGATAATATAGACATCAGGAGGAAATAAGACATCAGGGGGAAAAATAACAATACAAAATAAACAAAAGCAAACAGACAATTATAAAACAGAGACATCCTGCAGGAGGGGAAGAGGGAGAGGGATCAGAGGGAGGAAGTGAGGAGCACAGGGGACTGTGATGAGGGAGCACGAATTGATGAAGGAAATTCTATGGGACTACACCTGAGGGGATGGGAAGCAAACATTGTTTAAAAATGAACAATGATGTAAAATATAAATAAATAAACAAATAAATAAACAAATAAATAAATAAATAAACTTATTGCTGTCTGATATATGATTAGTTTTTGTGTCTCTCCTCACTGGCTTGTGAGCTCATGAAGATGTGGAATTTTAGCTCTTCTGTTTTTCAGGGGAATTAGATCTTTAATATGAAAAAAGTGATATGAATAGATTCCTGTATGTAATAAAACCATCTTTTCAAATAAAAGCACAATAAAGGATCTTCAGATATACAGTAACTGACATAGTTGCTACTGTTTGTTTCCTAGGATTACTGTAACAAATTACCACAGACTGGGTGGCTTAACAGAAGAGCTACATTTAGAAATTGAAAGTCAAAATCAAGGTGTCAACGGACCATGCACCTTCTGAAATCTGTAGGAGAGACTATTTCATTGACATTTCCTAGTTTCTGATGATTTGTTAGTAATCTATACTGTTTCAATAAAACATGTTCCAGTGAACAACTTGGATAAAAAGAGTTTCCACCTTTTTCTCCAAGTGGAAAATAAATTAGCCAGGACAGTGTCTATAACAATAAAGAACATGATGCCTAGGTTCCCCAAAGAATCTTCATGTGCACTGGTAGGAAAATAGATGCTTAAGTCCCTCTTTTCTCTCCACTATTTTTTAAAAGATTTATTTATTTTTATACACGAACCGGGGTACAGGCTAGATGTGTGGGAGGGTGAGAGGATTCACCAGAGACAGAGCTGGGAACACAACAGGCAGATTGAAGAAATACACTGCTGAGGGGAGCAGCGGGCGAGACAGAAGAGCTCCGCTTTGCCATGGGGGATTCTCGCTGCCGGCTTGGATCTAACCCGCGCTGCAGAGGCTGCAGACAGCTTCACAGTGCAGTGCTCAACCACCTCGCCACCAGAGAGTCCCTCTATCCACTATTTTAAATCATCCTCCTTAAATTGCTACCTCTCCCATAGGTCCATGAATTTTGTCATACATTTTACAGCTTAAATTATTTATACAGGCAGGGCTCCTTATTCTGCACAGTCTATAAGCCTTCAAAACTCTGTTGAATCCATCCCTAATTTTTTTAATTACTATTCACTTGGTCACATCATTTGACTATAGTAGAATTACTATTTTCATATTTGAGATATAGGAACTTAAGCAAAATATTTAGTAAGTAATCTAAAATTATGGTAACTTCTCTGGCAATGAAATAAATTTGGTTACTACCCTAGAGTTTCTTCTATTTCAGATAGTGACACAGCATCTACATAATCTTTTATCACAACCACAGCTAACAGAAAAAAGTATAGTACATTTTAGTGAAATGATATAAACTTATAGTGATAAATGTGTAAGATGTATAGTCTCGCAATTCCTATACACACCAGGAGTATATATAATCCTGAGCGTGAATGTAGTTGGAAAACAGAAGTTACAGTGTGGGAAGAAGTGGGGGTCAAGTCTGAGATCAGTGGAACATTTGAAGTGGACTGTGCTACTCTTTCTCTAATTATGTATGATACAAGATGAAGATGAATAAAGAGGTCTTTATTCCTGAAGCCTCCCACTCCAAGCATTGAGAAAATTTCCTGGAAATATTAATTTTTGATAGATTTCCTTATATGAAACTTCCATCTTTTAAGGTAATTCACTAGATCACCTTATACTCACAAGAACTAAGGTTAAAAAAAGACAGAAGCTTATAATGAAAATCAGACGACATTCAATCATTTCTGCATAATGTTAAAAGCCATACGTGGATGCTCACATTAGCCTATAACAATAGAATGATGGTTCCCAGAAGGTAAAAGGGGGTGACAGTGAAACAGGTAGAGGGGATCAATTGTTAGGCAGTAGATGATAACCGGACATTTGGTGGAGGGTGTTGCCTGATATATACAGTCATTGGGGTTAGAAACTGTATACCTAAAACCTTAAAGCATTTTTTTTATTCCAATAATTTATTTTATATAATTCTTACATCTTTTTTCATCTTTGCACAATGAGTGCATTTTCATTTTGGTTGTATTCCCCATACAATTGCATCCCCCCCCTTATTTTGACTCTAGTCCTTCCTTTCTCTGCCCCTCCTCCGCCCCTCCTCAACTAATATTACCTCAAAAAAAAAAATGACCAGGAGATTTGGAGTCAGATAATCTGGGTTTGAGTCTTGGCTTCTGTTACTGGTGAGTTGTGTGAACTTGGATAAGTTATTTAACTTCTCTCAGCTATAAATGTGAAATCATGAGGTAAAAAAAGATAGAAAAAGATAAAGCCTCAGCATAAGGAGGGTCCACTACAAGACATTTATTCATTATATTATCCTTTTCTGATGAAGGTCATTATAATTAATAATTATTATTTTAAGAATCACTTAATTTAGCAGAACAGAACAATGGGTGTTTGGAAGAGAATTTGGTAAATATTTCATCACTGTTACTTATTCCATAGTATAACAATGGCCTGAAAAGCTCACATGCTTAAGAGGCTGAATTAAAGGAGTGAATTTGAGAATGCAAATGAGAAAGCGAAGTAGATTATATGCTATCGCAGGTTGAAAGACATTCAACCATTTCTGGATAATGTTAAAAACTATACATGGATGCTCACAGTCAAATTTTAGTGATAAAAAGGTAGTCAAAACAGATGTTAGATTAAATTGGCTGGTAAATTTATAGAAACTGATTAATTCATCCAAATCACTTGAATAAGCAGGAAGCCACAAGTACTTACGTGAAAAAAAATCTTACAATGTTCTCCTTCCCACTCCCCACATCAATTCTCTATGTTTTGTTACATGGCAACTCCAAGGGGAAAACAGAGTCTAGAGTTGTGACTTAGCCACGTGCTAAAGAACTCAGGACAAGACTCAAAAGCAGACATGCATGTCATTTTATAATCTTTAGCCATTTATAGAAGTTGCTTTGTATGCAGAGTAACTCACAGGAAAAGAAATTTTAAAAATGAAATATACGCTTATCATAAAATTTAGGATTAAAAAATTGCAGAGCTTGTGAAAGAAACCTGGAAACATAAAAATTGCTAACAAATGTTTAATATTTCCCATGTGAGACTGGAGTACTGAAAACTTATTTTTAAAAAAAAAATATTTAGTTATTTTTGTGTAGAATAACTGGCCAGAGATGCGGGGGTGAGAGGATTCACCAGAGACAGAGTGGGGAGCAGAACAGGCTAGGTTTACTGAAATACACTGCTGAGGGGAGCAACAGGCAAGTCAGGAGAGATCTGTTATGCCATATGTGGGTTAGCTCCCTGGCCCTGGATCGAACTCAGGCCTTAGAGGTGATAGAGCTGAGACTTTCGCCCTAGGCCACCAGGGAGGCCCCTGAGAACCCTTTATTTGAAATATTGTTGGTTTTTTGTTTGTTTTTCTTGAAACTTGAATGGAGTACGTAGAACTTTTGTTTGAGATATTATAGCTGTATGTTTTGCTTGTTTTGTAGGCTTAAGAAAACTTTTTACCTTTTTTTATTATTATTATAACCTCCAGCAGTGTTAAGTTAAATTTCTGTGAGCAAAAGTGAAACATTTGCTTTTCTCTCTCCAGTATTCTCAGCATATGAAAACTTAGTAAGTGCAATTATTTCTCATAGCAATAATATATGTACAGGCAATAAACTCTCTACAGTATATCACTGGGCACATGTCTACACTATTTAGTTTTGATTGGAATCCATATTTAAGATCAGACCATTTTCAGGACTACAGGTTGATCTCAAAGCCAACAATGGAAAGACAGCTTGATACCTTGCTCACAGAATTCAAAATCTACAGGAAAAGTGTAGGGAAAGTCACCCTTTGGCAGACCTGAAACCCAAGGAAGTTTTAGAGACCTCAAGAACAAAGGAATTTATTTGAAGATACAGGTATTGTAGGTGAAGTCTGGTGAAAAATTGGCATGGCCTGAGTGACCTGAGAGGCTGTTAAAAGCTCAAGCTGAGATTTCTTATGAAAAGTTCCAGCAGGGCCTCCCTTGTGATTCAAAGTGTTAAGACACAGCACTATGAAGCTATCTGCAGCCACTGCAGCACGAGTTCGATCCCTGGCCAGGGAGCTACCCACACAGCGCAGCAGACCTCTCCTGTCTCACTCTACTGCTTCCCTCAGCAGTGTATTTCAGTACATCTGCCTGTTCTGCTCCCCACTCTGTCTCTGGTAAATCCTCTCGCCCTCCACATTTCTGGCCTGCACCCCAGCTCTTGTATACACAAATAAATAAATCTTTTAAAAAATAAAAAGTTCCAGCAAAGCAACAAAATTTCAAAAATCCATATGGTTGTATTTGTTTGTTCTGTGCTTATGCAAAACTTGGCCACGTTTATTGGGGCTAACTTAATTAGCAAATGTATTGATTTTACTGTTTTTTTTTTGTATAATTGGAGTGAATGAAGAGAGACAAACACATTTCAGTATTATGCCTTTAACTGGACTTCATATTCTAAGTCATCTTAATCATTTTGAGGTTAGTTGCTTTTTACCTGTGAACTGTATTGGATCCTGAATTTTTCTAATATTTGATTGTGAATTTCTAAACACGCATTTCTAGATTTTTCACTCGAGTTAATTAAAAATCAAGCAAACTGCAAATAGAGAACTTAATATCAACTTCAGAGAGATCACCTTTGTGATTATGCTTAAATGTACAGTATTTGATTTCTACCCTCAGGTGTAGTCCCTGTACTGGCTTCTATTAGGAATCTAGATTGGATTGTGGTTTACTTTCATGTTTAACCACTTTTTTTTTTTAAGATTTATTTATTTATTTATACAAGCACTAGGTACAGTCAGAAGCATGGGAGGGTGAAAGAATTCACCAGAGCAGGGAACAGAACAGGCAGCATGACGATGTACACTGCTGAGGGGAGCAATGGGCACAGCAGGAGAGGTCTGCGTGCAATGTGGACCCTCACCTGGCAGCCTTGGATGGAACTGGCGCTGCAGAGGCTGTGGGCAGCTTCGCAACCCAGCGGTCAACCGCTGCGCCACCAGGGAGGCCCCACTTTCTTTTGTTTTCATAGAAATGTCCCTTATTACTTCCACAGAACAGACTTATGTTGGGACCCACCTGCTGGATGGCCTCCAGAAAGTGGCCACTGCTCCTTTATAGGACTGCTCTGTTTTCAGGACTAAGAGACAATTTCTATAAAATAGTTGAATAAATCAACTTCTCAATTGTGGAATTTCTTGAGAAGTTCTAAGGGTGGGAATACAGGGAAACAAAAATCTACCACCTCAAAATATATTATTTTGGCAAAAGCTTGCTTTTTGAGAGGTTTTCTGAAGTCTGGGTACATGCAATTTTGATATTTAAATGTAAATTTCTATCTGTAGTGAGTCTCTCCCAGAAAACCTAATCTTATCTCTTTTCAGTGGTGAAGATGAAGGCAGACCTTAATCTGCCTATTTTTATTTATACTTTGCTTCCCTGGTAACTTCCCTACTAGTCTTCCCTTTCTCTAAGGCCCCAGAATTATAGGTCTTAGCTTATGGAAAAGCTATCTGAGTGTGTTACTCATGCTGGGGCTTTCCCATGTACACAGAATGTACATATGTTATTATTAAATTTCTTCTTTACTTATCAAAAAAATGGTGCACCCATTTTTGAAACAAATAGGAGTGTCTTAGAAAGTGAAATATTCATTTACCAAATTAAGGAGCAATATTACTTATAGGTATCTACACTTGATCTTAGCCAAAAGGTGAAGAAGCAATATAGGTATCTAACAGAAATAAAAAGAAAAACATTTGCCTTGAAAAAGATCAGTACACAGATGCACAATGCAATGCTATTTTTGACAGCCAATATTCAGAGGAGCACAAATGTCTGTCAACAACAGAAAACTGTTCAGCAATAAAAGGGAGCAAACTATTGATAAATACACCAACACAGATTAGTTTCAAAAGCATTATTATAACAAAAGGAGTCAAAATCAAAGAGTACATAATATATGATTCAGTTTATTGAGATTCTAGATCAGTCAAACTAATCTACAGTGATAGAAAGTAGAAGAGTGTTTGCTGGAAGTGCGGAGGGAGTGTGGTTAATTCCAAATTGTCACAAGGTAAATTTTGAGGGTAAAATGTGTTCCATATCCCAACTACAGTAATGGTAACAGAGTTGTATACACATGAAAGAAATTTTTCATCTCTATTCTTAAATTAATCTTCATTAAAGTTGATTTAAAAATTAGAAAGGAATTATAGACTTGTGACTGCATTTATATTATGTAATGTGTTTACACATTATATAATAATGTAATTTTAAAACTTATCTATATTCAGTGTATCAATTTCTTCACATTCATACATGCTCTATTTAATGAGATTTCTCTTTTTTTTGTACTTTCATATTATGTAGGACCGATTTACTCTGTCGCTTAAGTTAAAACTCTTTATCCTGAACAAATGCCTCTACCCTGTAGGGAAAACAATGTACTTATCAACTCTACAGACGAATCACTCTGAATTAAACATTTCTTTTGGATAATATAATTTAAACCATCTTGAATATTATACAGATTATTGGTGAAAGTAATTAAAAACTAGAAAAAAGGTAATTATAATTTCTGATGGATGAATTGATAGGGATAAAGTAAGAACTGACCTGAACCCTCATCTAAGACTAGAACCAAATTAGACAAAATCCTAAAACTTTAGTTGTGTTTTTAATTGATTTTCACACATCAATGCACTTCCAAATACCCCATTTTCACAGAGGACTATAAGCTGAAGATTCCTCAAGGACATATATTATGGTGTGTGACAAGGCAGGACTCTTTTAGCAGTATCTCCCAAAATGCATATGACATGGTTTATTTTCTAAGATCTGTATATTCATAAAGGAATGTATTTCCAAGTGAAATTTGTGAAGTTGCTTTTCACTGAGATTGAATAAAACAACAAATTCTCCTAGGATACTAATTAAATAATAGTAAAGATCAATTTCCAAATGGGATTTATTCAACTTGTATAGGAAGCCTGATTTACCTGGTATCATGTTAATGAAAACTCATGTATATTGGAACTGTGTACACACTCTGAAATGTCCCCTGGTAACTGAAGTGCAAATCAAAAGTATGATTCAAATGTATACAGGTACCTGTTAACACAGTACTGTGACTAAATATTTCCCTGTTAAAATATATTTCACTGATGGAACATAGATGTTATTAGGCTATGTGGATTTTAACATTAATCTGTGTGTGTACAAAAGTAACACAGGAAATATTTTTAAACCTCATAAATTATCATGAGTCTTACAATGAAAATTAGCATCTATTCCTGTACTTTTCCAAACTCTCACACAATCAAGGCAATTCTTTTCTACACTTTTAGCTGCATCTTTTGGTATTTACTGCCATAATTCTAAATAATGTAACACATATATTTATAATTATAAATTATACATCTCTATATAATAATATAATTTTAAATAATATAATTTATATCTTTATTTCTTAATTTATCAAATAATGACCTCATGCTTACTGGAGTTTTCCACCCTCTTTTTTTATTTGGGTTTGACTGTTTAGACTTCACTACAGTCATTATAGGAATTTCCTTCCATTCTTGTGGGATTCTTTCTTTTCTGGACCTGGTGTCTCACTTTTCTTTAATTTGTTTTCTCATGCCATAGCTCTTGCTCTAGTAATTTCCTGAGAGCTTGTGGGAAATATTTTTTAAGACATTATATATCTAAAATGTCTAATTGTTCCTTAATCATATTTAGTAGTTTGGTAGGGTCCATAATTATGTAGTTCCACTGTGTTTTATATTATTATATGTGTTTTATATTATATTTCCTTTAGAGTTGGTATGGCTTTCCTCACTCTCTTAACTTCTAGTGTTGTAATTAAGAAATATATTACCACTGTATTTTTCACTCTTTATAAGACCAATTTCCCTACTCTTCAACCTTTAAGGTTTTCCTTTTTAATTTCAATTACACAGATTTTTTACCACATTATGTCTTGACAATTAATTACATGCATGTGTTTCACTAATTGTTTTCAATATTTGATTATCTCTTTCAATAAGAAGTGAAATTCTAGAATTCTGAGAATTTTTCTTGTGTATTTTATAGTTTTATATTTTCTTTATTCATTATTTCTTAATCATATTGTTTTTCTCTTTGATATTGAACTGTACAGTAGTACAGTTTCTTTATATATTTTGGATATTAACCCCTTATCAGATATACCATTTGCAAATATTTTCAACCATTTGGTAGGTTGCTCTTTTACTTTGTTCATGATTCCCTTTGCAGTGCAGAAACTTTTTTAGTTTGATACAGTTCAAACTATTTATTTTAAAAACATTGTTGTATTTATTTTAAAAACATTCTTGCTTATTTTTTCACAACACAGAATTTCTCACCTCAGTTGCAGTCACCATAGTTTTCCCACCACCTAAGTGCCCACAGTCCTCCACCACTTGTTAATTTTTTTGCCATTGTTGCATTTGCTTTTGGTGTCAAATTCAGAAAATCATTGCCAACATAGATGTCAGGAATTTATTGTTTATGTGTTATTCTAGATTTGTTATTTCCTATATTAAATTCTTTAATCCATAATATATAATTCATTAGCATACTTATCTACAATATTCTTATGGTCAGTGGCTTTTTTTTTCATCCCTTAATGGTTTTTCAAAGAAGTTTTTAATTCTGACTAAATTCAATTTATCAATATATTCTTGGTGGTCTATACAAGAAAATTTGTTCATCTCAAGATCACATGTTTTCTCTTATTTTACTCCACAAGTCTTATATGCTTAGTTTTTAACATATAGGTCTATGATTCATTTTGTATTAACTAGTGTATAATGGTGTGAAATATGTATGAAACTAATTTTTTGCTTGAGAAAATCTAATTGCATCGTATTTTTGGAAAAGATCCATTCTTCACTGAACTGGCTTTGAACCTTTGTTTAAAAAAACTCATTTCTACAGGCACGGGTATGTCCATAGATGTTCTATTCTGTTTTGTTCATCTGCTTGTCTATTATTGTGTCTATACTACATTGTAGATTTGTAAGTTTGAGATCAAGTAGTATAAGCCCTCCAATTTTTCTTCTTTTTGGAAGTTGTTTTGACTATTTTAGGTGGTTTTCACTTTCATATAACTTTTAGAATAAGAATTTTCTCTCTGCACTTGAATTTGATGTGAATTGCATTGAACTCAAAGATCAATTTGGGGAGAATTGATATCTTAACATTATTGAGTCTTTTGATCAATGTCACATAGATATACATTTCTCTATTACTTAGGTCTTTTTTTCCTCAGTAATACTTTAGTTTTCAATGAATGTACATATTTGTACAAATTCTGTTAGGTATATTCCCAAGCATTCATATTTTAAAAACTATTACAAATGATATTTTAAAATGTTTAATTTCTATTTTTTATTACTCTTACATAAAACAATTGTTTTTTTATACACTGATCTTATATCCTGCAACCTTGCTAAACTTACTACTAGATCTGTTAGCTATTTTTACAGTGTTGGATTTTCTGCATAGACAATGATGTTTTCTGCCAATAAATGCAGTTTTATTTCAATGCAATCAAGATGCATTTATTTACTATTCTTGACTGCACTGGCTAGAATGTGCAGTGTTGAATAGAAATGATGAGAGTAGACATCTTTATCGTGTTCTTCATCTCAGGGGGAAATCACTGAGGCCTTCACATTAAGTCTAATGTTGACCTCAGGTTGTTTTTTTTTTTTTATCAGTTTGAGAAAGTTTCCTGTATTCTTAGTTTAATACAAGTTTTACTAGGGACAGATGTAGATTATTTTAATGAATTTTCAACACACATTTAAAGAATTATATTGTTCATTTCTCATTGTAAAGACTGACTGATTTTCATATGTAAATCCAAACTTGCTTTCCAAGGATCATCCCCAGATGATCATGATGTATTCTTTTTATTTATTGTTGAATTTTATTTGTTAGAAATAATTTTAAATTTTTTAAAATATGTTCACGAGGAATATTGGCCTTTACTTATCTTTTTAAAAATGTCTTTACTGGTTTTGGAAACAGGATAATGCAGGTTAGTGGTCTAGTGAGTTGGTATTTACTTCCTTTTAATTTTATAGAAGAGACTTCATAGGATTGATAAGATTTCTTCTGCAAAAGTTGAGTAATTTACCAGCCAACCCCCTCCCAGTCTAACATTTCTTTGTTGAAATGTTTCAAACAAAATAATTTATTTATTAAATATAAATCTACTGAGATTATCTACTTCTAATTTTTCATTACCAGCAACAAAGTGATTTTATATCTTGTCCTATTATAGGCATTAAGTATGTGTAACATTCCCTTACTATCCTTCTACCAGTAGAATCTCAATTATATCACTTCTCCATGCCTGATCTGATATTACAGCTTCTCCTCCCTCTTTCTCTCTCTCCTGTCTAATTCATCTGACAAAAAATTATCAGTTTTATTGATCTTCTCAAATAACTAGCTTCTGACTTCATTTATTTTCTCTACTGTTTTACTCTTCTAATTTATTGATTACTACTCTGACATTTATGTTGATGGAAAAATTTTGGAATTAAATAGTGGTGATGGTCACATAATATTATGAATATACTAAAAACCATTAAATTGCACACTTTAAAATGGTTAAAATGCTGAATTTTATTTTATGTGAGATTTATCTCAACCAAATTTTATCAGACATTTTTTCATGGCTGATAATCTTTAATGGGATGCTAGAAATTATAATTTTCAATTGTTGGGTGTTAGTAATACTGCCTATCTTACGACTTTTCTTGGGTTTTATTCTGAATTGCTGTTATTTGCTTGGAAACAGTGTATATGTTTCAATGTATTCATATAAATATGTATATGGTTTGTAAGATAACAGTTTTATTCTTTCAATACTTAAAAGATTTTGCGGGCCTCCCTGGTGGTGCAGCAGTTGAGCAGCTTCTGCAGTGCTGGTTTGATCCCCCGCCGCCGTCGAGGGTCCCACATGGCACCACAGACCTCTCCTGCTGCGCCCGCTGCTCCCCTCGGCAGTGTATTTCGTCATTCTGCCTGTTCCGTCCCCCACTCTGGCTCTGGTGAGTTCTTTCACCCTTCCATGCTTCTGACTGTAGCCAGTGCTTGTATAAATAAATAAATAAATCTTTAAAAAAAAAAAAAAGATTTTGCTCCATTTTCTGTCTTCTCATTTCCATTGGTTCCAAAAAAGAAAGTGTCCTTGTGTTTATTCCTCCCTCTGTAATATTTATTTTTCTCTGGTTGTTCCTTAAATTTTCTTGATGCAGTATTCTTTCTTTCCTGTGCTTTAAACTCATTTAAGTATTGGGATTATACTTTTCAAATTTAGAAAATTTTTAGTCCTTTATCCTTCCAATATTATTTTCCATCTCTCCCTTTAGAGACTCCAACTATACATATATTAGATTCCTTGAAGTTGTTCTAAAACCCATTGATATTGGGCCTCCCTGGTGGTGTAGCGGTTGAGCGCTGTGTTGCAAAGCTGTCCGCAGCCTCTGTGACACCGGTTCTATTCCCGGCTGCTCCCCGGCCACCAGAGGAGTGTCCCGCATAGTGCGCAGACCCACTGCTCCCCTCAGCAGTGTGCTACGGTCCTTCTGCCTGCTCTACTCCCGGCTCTGGCTCTGGTGAATTCTCTCACCCTCCCACGCTTCTGACTGTACCCAGTGCTTGTATAAATAAACAAACAAACAAACAAATAAATAAATCTTAAAAAAAACCCATTGATATTATTTTTCATATTCTAAAACTTCTTTTCTACTCTGTGTTTCATTTGGTTAGTTTCTTATTGCTTTGTTTTCAAGTTCATGAATCATTTCTCCTGCAGTATCTATTCTGCAGTTAACTTCTCCCAGTGTTATTCTCATCTAAGATATTATAATTTTCATCACTTCATCAATATTTCTTATATATTCCATTTTCTACATAACACTTTGAACATATGGAATATAATCATAATAACTCTTAATGTAATTGTCGGCCTTTTTGAACATATGTGTCCGTTCTGGATAGTTTTGATTCACTGATCATTCTCCTTATTATTGGTGATGTTTTCTGAATTTTTGCATGACTGATAATCTTTAATGGGATGCTAGAAGTTATAATTTTCCATTGTTGAGTTTTAGTAATACTGTCTATCTTATGACATTTCTTGGGTTTTACTTTGGGTTGCTGTTATTTCTTGGAAACAATCGTATCTTTTTTGACTCTTGCCTTTCTGATTCCAGTAGTCAAATCAATAATGGTACCAGTCTAAGGTTAATCATTGCCTACTACCCAAGCAAAGTCCTTCTCAGTATTCTATCCAATTTGCTGTGGATCATTAGTTTTTCCTGCCTGACTGGAATGAGTGGACATCATTCTTAGCCCCAGATGGACACTCAGTACTGTTTCTTTGATTTCTCTTAAGATGGTTCTTTTCCCACACTTCATTAATAATTTCTTTTTCTCGTACATTATAATTTACTTTTATTTGTTTGGAGCGTCATTTAATTGACAGCTCATGGCATATATTTTCTGCCTGGCTTCATTTACTCAATATTATGTTTGTGAGATCCAACCACGTTGTTGCATATGGCAGCAACTCATCCATTCATTACTTTGACTATTCCACTGTATGAATTCACTCACTTTTTTTAATATGAATTGGATTTTCTGAGTTCCGATCAATGTGTAAGTTAAGCTTTAATTGATAATTTCAAAAGGTCTTCCAAAGTTTATATATTAGTTCATATCCCCACTACCATGTATGAGGACAATTGTTCCACATCTTCACCAACTTCTAGTGTCATCTTCCTAATTTTAGTTATTGTGGTTAAGTGTGTGGTGATATCTCATTGTAGTTTAATTTTTATTTCCTGATGACTAATATATTTGAGAAATTTTCATATATTAATTGGCCATTTGGAGAGTCTTTTGTGCAGTGCTAGTTTAAAATCTTTTGCATATTATTGTATTGTGCAATCTTTGTATTAATAACTTGAAAAGGATTATTTATATATCTTGGATATGAACCTCTTATTAGCTATATGTAAGAAAATATCTTCGACTTTATGATTTGCTTTCTTAGTCTCTTTTGAAAACAGTATTAATTTTAATTTAATATAATTTGTTGAGTTTTTCTTTTATGAATAATGTTCTATTTAGGAATATTTCACTACTCTAGACTATGATCATATAATATGCTATATAATCCAACTGAAATGAACAATGCTTGTTACATATGTAATTTTAACTGGCTCAGTATCATCAGAAAAAGATCTCACTATATTACAGTGTCAATTTTCATTCTGTGTTCCTTAGATGGATTAGATTTTTCTTGACGTATTTAAAATATTGATTATATTTTGTTATATTGCTTAAAAATGTTTCCTAATTATCACCTGCTGTATTTAGAAATACAATATCTATTTTAATCTAAATAATATTTAGAATCTTACTAATTATAGAAATTGTCTGTCCTGGAGAGGTTTTAATGGATTAATTATTTTCTTAATTACGGGCCATGTTTTCTTGCTTCTTTGTATGGCTAGTAATATTTAAAATGAATGACAGGCATTTTGAATTTTACATTGTTGGATAACACTTATTTTGTATTTTAATTCTCTTTGAATCTATACCCAAAACACTCTAAGTTGTTCTGAGTCATTTTCATATTTTCTACTAAATCTCACTTCTTGTTTTCAACAGTCACCTCCCTTCATCACCACTTGTTTAGGATTCTGCAGTTACTCTGTTATCTTCCTCATGACTGTCTGCCTAACCACCATATATATCTGCTAGAACACGTGTGTGTGTTATATACAATGTGTTATGCACAGCATTACTAGAAATAACCAATCATAGTCACAACTAGCAAATATGTACTTGGCACATGTTATATGCCAGGTGCTAGACATGCAATATTTTTAATATTCACAAGATCTATTTGAATGGGATAATTGGACAATTATATTTTCATTTTATAGGTGGGAAGACTGAGTCTCAAAAAACCTCTCATTCATGTAAGGTCTCATGTGTCATATAAGGAAAGGGTTAATCTAATTCACAACTGTTTCGCTCCAAAGCTTAAAAAAGGTGCATAGCTCACTTCTATACAATGTGTTTCATGTTGTGAATGTTGCTATTTTTTAAGTCTTTTCAACTGGACTGTAAGCTTTTTGAGGTCTGTTAGTTCTTTTATATTGTCCAAGTACAAATGGCCTTGGCAGACAATAAATATTGATCAACTGGTTGAATTCTTGTGACAGAATTCCTCAAAATAAGAGTAGGCAGGTAGCAGAGATGTGTTCAACATGGACAGGCTGTAAGGCTCTTTTGCTCCAAAATTATACTCAATGGACAATGGTCCCTTGATGAGAGAAAATAACTCTAGAAAAATGAGCTGGTAACAATGAGATCATTTTCTCCTTGAAAAATGTCCTCAGTTCAATAATACCTGGACATTACATTTTACTGATATCCTCTGAAAAGTCAGGAAATAGTAGGCCATCTCTAAGGTTGTTTCAAAACTAATTCAGTGATCTTTCAGTCTTCACTTTAGTCAAGGCTGTAGTCACAAATGGAAGCATCCATCAAATTATTGGACAATGCGGGCTGAAAGAACCTTCCCCTAACCCTATACATACATCCCAAAAGAAATAGAATGAAAGAACTTTGATTAAAGGAAAAAGATTTGTGACCTAGCTCATTCTGTCTATTCAGTATATTTCCCAAATAGTCACTACATAATTGTTCAAACATTTCCTTCACTTTGGTTAAGAAGAAGTGGTATCTTTATTTATTATATGTAAGCTTTTTCATCTCTGGTTGTGACTAGATTAAAGAGAACAGATAAAATACAAGTAAAATGGAAATACATTTGGAGATAGAATAGCTTTCTGAAAGAAACAGGCGTTTGCCTCATCTTTTTGCAGTGAAAAAAGTATTTATAGAAAACTTTTATAAAGCTGTGATTGTGGGGTCTCTTGTTTGTAAGTTACAAGAATATAGTCACCTGAAATATACAGTGACTTTTAATATAGCCAGATTATTTAGCCAAGCCTGTTTACTGGTAAATAAATCTTGTTCATCTACTGTCTTTCAAAATATTCATCCTATAAATAAAATGGGATTAGATTAGATATTTGAAGCTTTAGCTACCATGAGTAGTTGCATTTAATTGTGTGCAATATATTCAAGTAAGCAAATTCCAAATGGAACTGAATGATCTCTTAATGTTAACTGTGGTTTTTATTGACTCATTTCCCTGTATGTTCCTTAAATATTTTATCATTTTATTTCCCTGTTGCCTTTCATGAATATTTTCAAACAATAGTCATCTTGTTCCACAATCTTTTAAATTAGATCATCATGTTACTGTACCTATCAATATTGTAAGTAAACACTATTATCCCTGTTAATATAAATTGATCAGCATTTAATTTATGGTATAAAATTCTATTACTGCCCATTAAACTCCTGAAAAGGAAGATCTCAATCTAGGCAGCATCTCTTATATGTAGCTAGAAAATGCCTCCAAATTCTCTTGACACTTTAGTGTTGTGTTTAAAACCTGGGTGTTACTAAAGAAAAACACTATGGATAGGATTTGACATATCAATTGATAGTACCTTAGAAAACACTCATAGAATGGGATATAATGAAATTCTCAAATAAAGGACAGATATATAAAGAACTCAAGAGTAATTATTTTTAAACTACTATAAAATAGCTTATAAACCAAATTTCCTACTTTATGATACTGGCAAACTGAAATCTGAGGATTGATTTTTTAAAACTATGTGGTCATTTTTCTAGCATAATATTATGTATACATCAAATTTTTTAAAATACCCTGTTACTTAGACTGACTCTGATCCCCACATAACATTGATCAATCATTTATTATTAAGTTCATTTTATTTTCTCTGACAGAAATGTCATTGGACAGAGTTTGCTACATGGCTTTTTTCATATAGTCAACGAAATGAAGAGACTTTCTGGATAATCCCAGGTGTGATAGGAGACTGATTTTTGTATCAGAGTGGCTTATTGGATCTGTTTCCATGTTTGTTTTCTGGATTCAGTGGCTAATTTGGTTTCTAATCATGCTTTTGACCCCATTTCCAGACTGTTTGTGGTAACGCGTAAAAGAAAGGCCCTGCAGTAGGTAATTAAGTCTGCAAAAGCAGGGCTGCTTACTTTTCATTGCAGCAGATAATCAGAGTGCTGTTGCTCAAGTGTAAAATGCAGAAATTAATGATCCTATATAATACAGATTAGGGCTTTCATTTTAAAAACTATCAGTGCAGAAGAACAAAGGTAGGAAGAACAGCATGATATTTGGAATTCCAATATATAGTAAAGCTTGCAAATTTCGAAAGAGGATTCTAAACATGAGTCTAATCAAAATTCGCCTTGTGTTCTAAGGTGATTGATTAGCTCAGAACTCAAATATATTACTGCCCCATTGCATTTTGAAAAGGCACAATTAGACACGTTTGTCCATGTCTTTTCACTTGTAAACATGTTGAAATTATTGTTCATTCAGATCAAATGGAGTAAGTGAGAAGCATTTAACATGTGGATGTTGCACATAGTAGGTACTCAAAAAATATTAAGGTGTTTGAATAAAGGAAAAATGTTTTTCCTACAGTAGAAACAAAATAATATCTAAGATGCATGAAAATAAAATGTACATGTGTTTTTAAAAATACATAATTTCATAAATATCTCCATATCCCAGTATTTTACCAGATGTATGCTCTGTTAGAATGCAATATATTAGAAAACTACCTTTGCTATAAAAATGAGTTTACATTATAAACGTCATAAAAAGAAACAACTTCCAACAAAATTCCAATGTTTTCTGATATTAAATTAACTCCAAAAATACATATTTTTCACAACATGATCCAATGATTCAATCTTCAGTGAGGATAACATATGGAACTACTTCAACATCATGATCAATTTTATCAGTGATCAAATCAATAGATTGTTAGTATTTTTTCCTAAATTGTTAGATCATTTTGATTATGTATTTTCTGACATTTGTTCATTATTAGTCATTTTCAATGATTTTGCCTATGAAGTTATTTCTCACTTGTCATTGGTAATAAACTGGTTAATCTGGTAAACACTTCATTAAGGTAATGAAAATGGCATTACCCTCTCCATAGTGTACATGGAGAAACTGAGATGCAGAATGAAAATGACAACACAGTTTCCACTTATAACAACAGTCCATATCAATGAAAGTTTATCTTTGTCCACTAATTTCCCATCCGATCATGTTCAATGATTCTTGGATCAGAAAGTATAGTCACAGTAACCCTGAATACCACTTTAAAAGGCGAAATTCAGACTAGGATTGTAAACTGAAAGATCCAGAATGAGACAGCGTCACTCCCCTTTAGCAGTTGGTAAAGCATTTGGTGTGTTGATTTGGCACAGTTCTAAGCTTCTATTAGAAAAATCATGAACACATGAATAGCAGCGTTTCTTACATATTGGTAACCATTCTAATCTATTTATAAAATATGCTATGTAACATTGTTTTCCAAACAGAGAGAAGTGGTGCACTGGCATGTGTTCTGCATCAAAGCACTTGTACTTGAAATGAGTAGAACATGGTGGGTCTTAAGTCAGCCCTGAAGTTGTTAAAATGAAAGCTACAGCCATGCACCTATTTTCTGCAGTTCAATTTCACATGGGCCAGGACTCAACTGACAGGTTGAATATTTATTCATTATGACCAATAAATACAGTAATTTTCTATAAAACCCTGCCTTCCAAGCTACGTTCAGTAACTTCAATACCATCACTGTCAACAACAGGAAAAACACAGGACTCGTCAGAAAAATAGTGTGAGGCCACACGGCCTAACAGTTCTTTGCCTATGGTTTATGCAGATAGATGTTGCCTTTAAGAACTTTGCTAAAGGTAAAATTACTGTTTGGTTATTTTTTTAAAGATTTATTTATTTATATAAGAACTGGGGTACAGTCAGAGGCACAGGAGGGTGAGAGAATTCACCAGAGACAGAGCAGGGAGCGGAACAGGCAGACGGACTGAAGACACTGCTAAGGTGAGCAGCGGGCAAGGCAGGAGAGGTCTGCCACACCAGGTGGGTTTCTCCCTGGCTGACTGGGGTTCGAACCCATGCTGCAGAGGCAGTGGAAAGCTTCACAGCGCTGCACTTTAAAAATTTATGTATTTATACAGGAACTTGGGTACAGTCAGAGGCATGGGAGGGTGAGAGAATTCACCAGAGACAGAGCAGGGAGAGGAACAGGCAGACGGACTGAAGACACTGCTGAGGGGAGCAGTGGGTGAGGCAGGGGAGGTCTGCCACACCATGTGGGTTTCTCCCTGGCTGGCTGGGATTTGAACCCGCACTGCAAAGGCTGCGGACAGCTTGACAACATGGCACTCAACCCGCTGCACCACAGGGGAGGCCCTGTTTGGTTATTTTTAATGAAATTATGCTGTGAAAACTGGGATACCATAACCAGTGGACAAGCCAGTTTCTCTCTTATGGCTCTTTGCTACACTGCCTAAAAGTGGTTCAGCTGACCCATGAACCACAGAAAAAGCCAAGCGAGAGAACTCAAAGGATGAGGCCCTAAAGATGAAGTAACCAGGACCTAAGGCTCCTGACATTTAGAGCAGTTTCTTAGATTCTGTTTTATAGCTTTGACATTTGTGAAAGATGTGTTGTCAAAGAAAAGCCCTTAGTCAATTATTCATTCATAAGTTTAAGCATGGGAACCAAATGTTTTCCAAGGGTTAGCAAACAATGTGGGACTGTCACCCAATGGCAACAGAATGGGTTGGGATTTGGGCACTTTTATTTGGCAATAAGAGTGGCTATAGCAGAGAACAAAGGATGTAATCCCAAAATAAAGAACTGAGAAAGAAAACATTCTTATTTCTTTCTTTTTCACAAATCTGGTTATTCATACCCTTTGGTTTTAGATTCAGATGCATTTATCTAGTTACAAAAGAATAAGAAGTAAAAGTAAAAAGATAACCTACTACACATTGGAAGGCTTGTTTTGTTTTTAATGTGCCCACTGCCCAGGATTTGTGGTTTTTATATATGTAAATATACCTGCAGGTAGACTTTGTAATATCCACCTCATCAAGAACACAGCAAGTTAGAGAAGGTTAGGTTAGACTAAGGGATGTCATTCATCTAATAATGTGGAAGCTGAGATTCTAAAATTCAACTGGAAAAAATGAACAAGTAAAAATATAAAAGACCTCCTTAAAAAGAAGCAGCATAGTGGAGGCAATGTCAGGTTTTCTTAGTTTTAACAGCTACATACTCTCATATTTAAAGGTACAACAAATTATAGTAAGCTATTCTCTTTGACTCTTATAATTTATTCTGGTATACCTCTGATTCTTAGCAATGGATCTCCTCTTTCTTAAATATTTTCCTTTCTCACAGCTAATTGTGATTTTATGCCAAGCTTGAATAGTTGACATTTTGTATTCCTTTTTAAGACTCCATCTAAGATGAGGCTTCTTGGATTAATCATCCTTATTCCAAGCAATTCAACCTAATGTAAGAGTTATTCTAGATCAGACCAAGAACCTACCTTCTGTAAGTACAGAATCCATATCTGTAAGTAATACTAAATTGATTTGTTTTATTAAGTAACCAAACACATTATAAAGCTACCAAAATTGAAAGATTTTGACCCTGAGGAAAGAACAGGCATTTCAATAGCTCAGAATAATTAGATCACACAGATGTTATTATTTTTTAAGAACTTAATATTTAATTAAATTAACATATCATCATGATAGAATAGTATTCAATAAAGTATTTCAAAACTATTTAGAAGATGGGGGTGGTAATTACAATCCTAACTTCTACATATTTGATGCAATAAGCTCTATACACATTATATAATTAAATATGAAAATATCAATCATATCACAGAAATGAATGAAGGAAGCAATGGGATATTCTGAAACTGCTGAGAAGTTTATTCTGAACTAAAAATATACCAAAGAGGGCCTCCCTGGTGGCACAAGGGGTTAAGACACAAACTATGAAGCTAACTGTAGCCACTGCAGCACGACTTTGATCCCTGGCCAGGGAGCTACCCACATGGTGCAGCAGACCTCTCCTGACTTGCCCGTTGTTCCCCTCAGCAGTGTATTTCAGTCAATCTGCCTGTTCCCCACTCTGTCTCTGATGAATCCTCTCACCGCCCCACCCCCCACCCTACACACACACACCTCTGGCCTGTAACCCTGTACTTGTATGCAGAAATAAATTAAATCTTTTAAAAAATAAAAATAAAAAAATACAAAGAAATAATAAAGGAAAAATATAAATATGACAATGGTTGGTACATATTGGTGCTTATTTTGTGTCTGTTTTAATCCTAAGAAATTTCTTATGTTACCTCATTAATATCCACATCTCCTATGCCAAAATTAATAGTATTGTTTCCATTTTACAAATGAGATAACAAATGCTTAGAAGGTTAGTAATTGGTCCATGCTTACTTAATTTCAGAGCCCATACTCATCCCTGTTGTTTCCAAGCCCTGTACACTTAACTAGTATCTCATCAGTAATAGCTTAGACATGAAAAGCTTCTGATGTAACAGTGGTAAAGAAACAGGCTAAAGGGAAACATACAAAGCAGAAAAGATGGGAAAAGTTAGTCTCTTTATTTTGTAAGATGCTTATTTAATAGGTTTTAAGCAAATATTTATTTATTTATTTATTTATGCATACAAGAACTGGGGTACAGGCCAGAGGTGCAGGGGCTGAGAGGATTCACCAGAGACAGAGTGGGGAGCAGAACAAGCAGACTGACTGAAAAACACTGCTGAGGAAAGCAGCGAGCAAGACAGGAGAGGTCTGCTGTGCCATGCAGGTAGCTCCCTGGCCCGCTGGGGATCAAACTCATGCTACAGTGCTGCAGATTGCTTCATAGTGCTCTGCTTAACCCCTTGCGCCACCAGGGAGGCCCTTAAGCAAAATATTTTTAATCTATTAAATTACTAGAAGTAAATATAATCAGTTTTATTTGTGGGCATTATGAAACTAATATTTCACATAGCACCTATTTGATTATATATGAAGTTCATGAGTGATCACAACAGATTTTGACAGATATTCTTTTTAAAAATAGCACTTAAACAATATCTGCCATCTTATAGCAAACAAATATATATGGGGACCAGTAATATCAAAAATAGGACAAAGAAACCAAAAATATTTGCAGTCAACTACTGGATAAGATCAGAAAAGATTTTCACTAACTGAATTATATATCCATAGGGATATATATTTGACTCATTTGAAATATTCTACCTTTCCTATACCTCCAAATCACATACAGTATCTCAAACCAATGTCGTTACTACAACAAACACTCAAAAATTTAATAAAACCAACAAAGAAGCAAACAAACAAAAAGTGTAAACACACAGTTAGAATATGATCTGGCAATCCCACTGCTAGCTATATGCCCAAGATATTTAAAAGCACACATCTACACAAAAACCTTGTATATAAATATTCATGGCAACATCACTCATAATAGCCAAAATGTGAGCACAATTTCAAAACAGTCAACTGATGAATGGATGAACAAAATGTCTTATGATGTATGAAAATACTGGAATATTACTTGGCCATAAAAAAGAGTGAAACACTGATACAGATATATACTACATCAGAGGACATTGAGAACACTACACTAAGTGAAAGATGACAGATATAAAACACCACATATTTTCATTTACATGAAATGCCCAGAATAAGTAATTCTACTTAGGGAGAAAGTAGATTAGAGGTAGTTGGGGGCTGAAGGGGGGGAGGGGTGTGGAGTGCCTCTTAAAGTGTTTCTCTTGGGGATTTGAAAAATGTTCTACAGTTAGATGGTGATGACTAATACACAATTTTGTGAATGTACTAAAACCCACTAAATTATACACATTAAAAGAGTGAACTTTATGACAAAAAATAAAAATGAAATATCCACCTCAAAAGAAATAAACCTACTAGGTTAAAGGAAGAAAATGAAATCGAATGACTAATGCAATCCCACCCCAGATACCCATTTTCATCTTTTAAAAACAAAACTTGCTTGACAATCATTCTACTGTTTTAAAGAGATCAGTGTATTCTTCCTTTTCTGTTTGATTTTTTTTTTCACATTTATTGGGAAACTGTGATTCCTACAAAATAATAAGGGGAAGAGCAGTTATCACAGCAGGGTTGTATGTCAAGAGGGTTCATCTCAAATCTGTAAGTCACAAGAAGCTGAATTGCAATAGGAGGAGCCTAGATACTAGGCATCCCTGGGATAGTAGTTTCTTATAAATTCCATTACATCAGAGTAAAGTATACAGGCAATGGGAGTAAGAGAAAATTATACCTCAATGCTAAGGAAGCCACAGGATAAATGCTTGTTCATGCTGAAAATTGGTCTAGAAACAGAGTCTATCAAGTTGCCCTCCAGCTAGTATTATGACAAGGAGATTTAATGAGCACCCAAATGAACAGAGACTGAGACTAGGATAAACACTATAATGGGATGGATTTCTTCTGACTCAAGAATACAATAAGCATCAAACAACAAGCAAAGAAACAAAAACCAATCTTAGAAAATAACTTCAAAACAAGAGAAAAGGTATATCATCTTAAAAGCCTCTGTGAACTAATGGGACAAGGGTAAGGGACAGCAATAAAAGTGATGGAGGGACAATGTCAAACTGTTACAGTTCCCTGTTCTTGTCTCTGAAAATTCAGACTGCTGTAGCTGGGGTTGCACTTGAAATCCACAAAGTAAAAGAAATAGAAAAACCTGCCTAGTTAGAGGTAAGCTGCCTGTGGGTTTTGGTATTCTAAATAGCCATTTAGTAGTCTAAATTAGTCATTTGGTATTCTTGGCATAGTTAAGAAGCAGTTTGCACACTAAAACACAAAACCTGCAGGAGAGTGTGCCCCAGATAAAATACACAGATTTCAAACTTAGCTCTGCCATTCTGGGAAAAGTCCAATTTATCTACCTCTGTGCAGAGGAATTCCATGACAGCTACTGTACATTTTCAGGGTTAACAGAGCCTGTTCAAGAGGCACCAGAAATGCAGATTTTTATGTGAAATCTCCTATTTTAAATATTTGTTATTAAGGTTTTTTTTAAATCTATACATCTTCAAAACATTTGTAGACTCAATCTAGCACTACAATCTAATTTTGTGATGTGTGAAGCACAGCAAAGAGACAAAGAAAATGTAGAAATTTAACAGAATTTATCAAACTAGAATGCCAATATGTTACAAATAAAAGAGTCCAGAAAGAAATCATAGCTTCGATTATGTAGACCACTATGTGTTTACTATATAACCCTTATACACAGGCTCCAAGAATAAAAAAGGAACTCCTCTAGAATGAAAACAATTCCCAGAACATCAGTTATATAACAGAAATGAAAAGCAGTTGGTCCAAATAAAAATAGGGCACCAAAAGCTTCCAAATATTTTTTTCAATAAGAAAATATTTTTCATTGAAACAGTTGTATGAAAAAAGTGCTGGAAGATCTCCATGAGATTATAAAGACACATTTCTTCAGTCAATTAAAAAACAAGGAAATTGGAAATTTCAGGAGAAAAAAGTTGTTCAATAAAGTCAAGATATAAAAATGAGGTGTAGAAAAATGTGCAATTGGTGGGCAGTAATAATGTGATTTCACTTGAATTTGATACTTGAAACACATTATTTTTCAAGCAACAGAGATATAAAAAAAAAATGCAATTACAGTCCTATGGACAGGTCCAGCAGGTGCTTTATTCTAAAAAGGATAATATTTACAGGACAACTTTGGTTCATGAAATAAAAGATAGCAAACTTTAAATATTGTCTAATACTGTTAAAGAAGTAATATAGAAGTGCAAAAATAACTATGTAAGTAATAATTATGGCACTGGTGCCCATGAATTGAAAGAACATATAGACTCCAAAGTTAAAAAATTAAGGGACCGAGCTAGAACAATATTATTTGGAATATTGGTGGTGGCTACAGAGAAAATAAAAGCATCAAAAGGAATGGAGGTGATGGTTTTTAAGAGGAATACTGAAGGCACAGGAATTGATGGTTTCTTGCCATTTATACCTTGTGGGTGTTAACTGTTTATGTAGAACATATATTTCATTTTTATGCTTGAAATACTTTTAAGAAAAATGAATCAACTACTCAACAACATTTTAATGGAATAGATAGCTCAGAAATCTGAGGAAAGATAAAAGGGCCAAGGCACTTTTTAGAGTGATTTTCCCTACCATATATCAGTATTCTCAAAAAATATGAAATGTCAGAAAATACAACAAAAATTTCTTAAATCAACAGAATTAAAGAAGCCTATATAAAACTATAAGCCTTATAGAAGATATTTACAGAACATACAATTTTAAATTATAGAAATAGTGTTAGTTTTTCCCAATTATTTTTATTGTGTGAATGTTGGTTTAAAACAGCTATAATCAGTAATTCAAATTTCTGAGAATTTTCCTTGGAAATTTGTAAATTTGTATGTAAAATGTTAGAAGATATGTAATCATCTACTCCAAGCCAGCATGAACAGACCAACTAATGTCTCTTCCTCTTTAATTGTCTACCTTCCTTTCATGTCAATGCAGCATGTCAGCTCTGTAGATTACATCCTCTTCTTCTGTAGGCCAATCTAATCATAATTTTACTAACCAGTTTCCCTCTAGTTGTGCCTGTCTTTGACATTCTTCCACTTTTATACCAGGGAAGTGCTCCTCAAACACAAAGGCAATTGTGCCAGCTTTGAAACTTTCAGTGATTTCATCAGCCCTCATCATCATGCCTATGCTCATAGAAGCTCAGAAGCTTCTATGAGGATGGATTTTTCAGTGCCATGCACATGCCATGCATTACATTTCCTTGTTTGTACCTTCCTTTGCCTGAAAGTTCAATTTCTCTGCTCCTTTCTGAGCACATCAACCTCAAAAACTAGTAACCCTCCTTCAAAATCAATTTTTAAATAAGTAACTTTGTAACTCCCCCAAAATGGTTGATCTTTTCTCTTTTTGGTTTTCCAAACTACTTTCTACGTAAATCTAGTCCATCTTACCTGTAAAATTCTATTGTACTTCTTTGTTTAAATGCTTATTTTCCTCCCCTCAAGAAACTATAAAATATTTGAGATCGAAAACAAGTTTCATTCATTTTTGTATTTATGTAACATGGTACCTAGCAAATATTTGTAATTCAGTTTTTAAAATGAATAAATAAGCTATAAATAAAATAGTATACAACCATTAAAATAGAACTTTACATATGAGATACATTATAATGTATAAAACTATTAATAGAAGACAAAGCCATATCTTTATTATACATCGAACTTGGTAGAACATATGTACTTAGAGTAAAATCTGAAAGAAAATGAACACAAATTGCTCATGTGTTTCCTTCATTTTTCTGCCCCTCACATCTCCCCTTCCCTCCCCTCCCTTCTCTTCTTTCCAAATGTTCTGTCATATATTTGAATTTGCTTCATAACTACAGATGTTGAAATATTATCATTTATTTTAGGAGCTAAATGATTAAATATAGTTCTCAATGATGCACCTCTGTTTTTAAACGCAATTTCTTTCACAATCACTTGACTATATAATCTTAAGAAATTCTTTCTTAATAAATTGAAAAATTCATCAAGAAATTTGGCAAAATATATCAATTCAATTACACCACCTTCCAAAATCTTTTTATTAGCATCCCATCTCCTCTTCATTGTTTCAAACATACCAAGGAACCTCCCCAAACAAATCAAGTTTTTTTTTTCTTTTTTTTCAACTTTCTTTCCCAATATTTCCCATTAGGTGCTCAACCAACATTTTCTTTAAAGCAGTTCATTTTGGTCTCCCTGCTGGTGCAGTGGTTAAGTCTCAGCACTATCGAGCTATCACCATTGTGGCCTGAGTTCAATCCCCTTCCAGGGAGCTACCCACAAGGCATAGCAGACCTCTCCTGTCTCACCCGTTGCTCCCATCAGCAGTGTATTTCAGTATATCTGCCTGCACTGTTCCCTACTGTCTCTCTGGCAAATCCGCTCACCCCCCACACCACTGGCTTATACCCCAGTTCTTGTATGCCTAAATAAATAAAAATAAATCTTTAAAAATGGCAGTTCCTTGGGCCTCCCCCATGGCACAGCGGGTTGAGTGCCATGATGTGAAGCTGTCCACAGCCTCTGCAGCACGGTTCGATTCCTGGACGGCCAGGAAGAAACCCACATGGAGCAGCAGACCTCTCCTGCCTCACCCGTTGCTCTCTTCAGCAGTGTCATAGGTCTGTCTGCCTGTTCTGCTCCCCACCTTGTCTCTGGTGAATTCTCTTACCCTCCCATGCCTCTGACTGTATACCAGTTCTTGTATAAATAAATAAATTTTATATAAATATTTAAAAACATTATTAAAAAATTAAAACAGCAGTTCCTTATTCTATAATAATGTATTCTGACAGCTTCTCTGTAGTTTAAGGCAGGCAATAAATAAAGAACACATTTGAAAATCATTCAAAAAAAAAATCTGTTTCAACCTCTTGTTGATTGAGTAATCGTGTAATCGTGTTATCATGCAAAACTATAAAAACCATGGAGGAATTGCTTTTCCTTCTGCGAAGATGGAGTGTTGACTGGAAAACTTGATGTTTCTAAGCAGTGTTCCCCAACCCCAGGGCAAAGCAACTCAAAGACCAGAACACACAAATCAGCTCTACATCTTTGGTGTCTGGCAAATAGCAATTGCATAATTAACATGTGTTCAATGGTACAGGCAATCAATAAAAGGACTTATAGCTTTGTGATATAAGGAAGGAGAAGTCACTATCATCAGAGAGTAGTGATTTGAAAAATAAAATAAATTGTTCTGTGTTTTGATACATTTTGTGGAAAGGGAAGAGAAGGTCAGAAGAAGCGATTTTTTAGCTCAATTTATTCCAGGCACTATGATTTTTATTTGTAACCCTTATGTATATATTTGATAGCGATTCAAAACTCAAGCATTGTTTCCAAAGTACATGAACTTGAATCCTGGTACTGCTACTATGTAATGGTGTGACTTTGAATAAGTTAATATGGTTCTATTACTTAATTTCCTTAACTCTAGTCTGGGGGTGGCATTAATATACCTACTTGATAGAGAATTCAATCAGTAGATACACTGTGAAAATTGAGTTTATACATACACATATATTGAGTTTATATATGTGTATGTATGCATATGTGTGTGTAAAAGCTTTAACGGAGATCAAATCATACTAAAGACATTCTAAATTTAGGTTATATATATTTACTATATATACAGCACATATATATAATTTTATGTTAATGATTATATCAACACTTTGAGGTTCAGTGAGTCTTACTACTACCATTTAACATTAGAGAAAGTCTGAAATTAAATACATAAATGTGCATTACACAGCAAAACTCAAATTTGAACTCAAGTCACAGAAATTTTGCTCATGTATCAGATAAGATGCATTTCTAGAACACACTATTAGAAAGAGTAGTAAAAAAAGTGGTATATTGGGCCTCCCAGTGGCGCAGCGGTTGAGCGCTGGGTTGCCAAGCTGCCCGCAGCCTGTGCAGCACCGGTTTGATCCCCGGCTGCTCCCCAGCCACCGGAGGAGGGTCCCACATGGCGCGCAGACCTCTCCTGCCGCCCCCTGCTCCCCTCAGCAGTGTACTTTGGTCCTTCTGCTTGCTCTGCTCCCCGCTCTGGCTCTGGTGAATTCTCTCACCCTCCCACGCTTCTGACTGTACCCAGTGCTTGTATAAATAAATAAATCAATCTTAAAAAAAAAAAGTGGTATATTCAAGCCTTGGCAATCTAAACTTCCAAGAGACTAAGATTTTCCAAATAATTGCACTGTTTGTAAAGGTGAATTTTAATCCCTCTAAACACATTATTTTGGTTTCAAATATTTATGTGAGGTAACAATATGTACTTCATAAGGGTTTTTTGTTTGTTTTTTTTTTTTTGGTAAATCAGGCTCATTATTATTTCTATGACTTATTAGAACTATAAAAGTCCATATTATCATACCCTAAAGAGCAAGTGAGTTTTTTAGAGTCCTTTTCTCCATCACTAACTGGTGCTACACAGAGTCCATTCAAGCTCTGTATCTGTAGTTCTGTATTCTCATGCCTTCCTCCTCTGCCATGCACTGAAAGCTTTCAGAGGTCTTGGTTAGCAGTGTGCCTACCAATAGCAGCCTGTTTCTCCTGATAGTTTTTACTCTCTTCATTCTGTGTAGTTTGAAATAAGAATATATAATCAAACTAATTTTAATCATGTATAAGATCAAATAAGCAGAATCTGAGTGATCCCTGGGACATAGTATGAATACAATCTATAAGCTTTGTGTGTGAGCCCTGTACCATCAATTTTGACTTCTCGGACTGCTTTCTCACTAACTTGTGCTTCTTTGTGTTTTAGATATGCTATGTGTTAACGTATTTAATTCATTCATTCAACTGTACTGTAGTGATGGCTTAGAATATTTAAGTCCCAAGATGGAGATTTAGATAAGCAATTATTTTGAGATAGGAGAACTATTGCAAACCAAAGCACTTGAGCTTGAGCTGGCTGTGCTGTGGTATTCTGCAGTTAGGTGCTAACAAGACATTGAATAAGAAGTTCATTATTTAGCTATATTCTCAGGAATTTTACTTGTGCTTTGCAAAAACTCACTTGAAAGACACAACGAATATTTCAGACAATCACTTATTGAAAAATTATCTCTTAGAGTTGTGTATTCCAATGTACAAAACACAAAATAAAATGCTAATTTTCTAGTAATTCCACCTAATCCTTAATTGGAAGAGGAACGGTGACCTAATTCCGCCAAGCTCTTTTTCTAAATATTTAATTTCAACTTATTTAGTGATTGATTAGATTGTAGAATCTATAAAATTGCAGAATATTTAAAGCAATGTTTCTCCTTTTTCTTGCATATAATATGCTTCTCAGATGTTTATATTCTAGTCAGGCAGAAGAAAAAAGAACATGACATTAAATATTATTAAATGTAATGTTCAATGTGCATTTGTTTGGTGGTCTACCTGGATTTGCTTTCAACCTTGACAACTTCATTTTGATGGAATAATTTTCTCTTGAACTGTGCTTTTATTGTGTCATGATTTTGTTCCAAAACATTTATGAACCTTAAACTTTTTATTTTCATATAAAAATTCCTCTCTGAAACCATTGTTAAACTTTTTCATGAATAAACTTTACCTCTATAAAACTTTTACCTCTATAAAACCAATATGTATTTTTACACAAGGGAACACAGCACCTTTCATTTAGTTTCTAACTTTGCCAACAGTTGATCACTATTTTGGAAGATCACATCACTAACAGCAATGCCACTTGTGGATTCTGGAATCTCCAAAACAATTCAGTAGTATTATTTGTGCCTGTCAATCAAACATCCAACTCTTTTTCTTTCCCACTATTACTGAGATATAATTGATATATAGGAATGTTTAAGTTTAGGTATACAGTATAATGCTTGAATTTCATGTGTTTTGAAATAATTACCCTAATAAGTTTAGTTAAACCTTATCATCTCTTACATATATAACACAGAAAAAAGAGTTGTTTCCCTTGTAATGAGAACTCTTAGGATCTACTCTATTATAAACTTTCAAATGTACTATATGATGGAATTAACTATAGTCATTCTGTCATACATTATGTCACTTATTTATTTTATAACTGGTAGTTTGTACCTTTTGGCCACCTTCAACTATTACCCCACCTCTAACTCATACCTCAGTTAATGACAGCTTTGGCTCTTTTTCAATGATTTGGGGGGGTTGTTGTTTGTTGGATTCCATATATAAGTAAGATCATATAGTATGCTTTTTCTGTCTGATTTCTTTCACTCAGCAGAATGTCCTCAAAATCCATCCATGTTGTGGCAAAATGGAAGAAATTCCTTCTTTTTGATGACTGAATAATTCACTGTCTCACATGAGCAGCATGCGCACACACACACACACACACACCCCAAAATTTCATTATCCATGGGGCCTCCCTGGTGGCACAAGGGGTTAAGCACCACACTATGAAGCAATTAGCAGCCTCTGCAGCACGAGCTGAATCCCCAGACAGCCAGGGAGCAACACACATGGCGCAGCAGACCTCTCCTGATTCACCTGCTGCTCCCCTCAGCAGTGTACTTCGGTCAATGTGCCTGTTCTGTTCCCCACTCTGTCTCTGGTAAATTCTCTCACCCCACCCCCGCCACCGTGCCTCTGGCCTGTACCCCAGCTCTTGTGTGCATAAATAAATAAAATCTTAAAAAAAATTTCACTATCCAGTCATCTGTCAAAGGATATATAGGTTGCTTGCATATCTTGGCTGTTTTAAACAATGCTGCTAAAAACATGAATTTCAGATAGCTCTTTGACATATATTTTTATTTCCTTTGGATATATTCTCATAACTTATTAATCATTTTGTGCAAAGTCTTTCCTATTATATTGCAATTCTGTATATGTTACTTGTTCTACTTAAATACTTAACTTTGCAAAGTAATTATTCCACCACATAATACCTTCTTTCCTTTACTAACCCAAATATTCTATTTTCCTCCTCCAGGAAGACTTCTTGGTTTAAATGCATCTGATTTTTGTATATTATTTTATGTGGCTATGTATAAATTATTCATATTATTTGTGCTATTGAATATGTTCTCTTCTGCCTTTTTTAATGAGTATATTTGGCATCTCTCAAAAGGTAAGCAAATTGATAACCAGCAGGTACCATATCCCTTTCATTCATATCTATCTCCTCTGGCCAAGAAACATTCTCTAAATTGTACATTGTTTTAAGATTTATTTATGCGTACAACAACTGGGGTACAGGCCAGAGGTGCGGGGGGTGAGAGGACTCACCAGAGACAGAGCAGGGAACAGAACAGGCAGATTGACTGAAATACACCGCTAAGAGGAACAACAGGCGAGTCAAGAGAGGTTTGCTGTGCCTTGTGGCTAACCTCCCTGGCCAGGAATCGAACTCATGCTGCAGTGACTGCGGACAGCTTCATAAGTTGTGTACTAACCCCTTGCACCATCAGGGAAGCCCCTAAATTGTACATTCTTAGTGTTTGATATTGCTCAACTAACAATAGAGGAGTTTGGAAAAAGGTAAAAGTAAAAATATATATTTCACATATTATAAGCTTTTCCATTTGATTCAGGTTAAAATTCAGGAATGTTAGAATTGTAATGGGAGTCAGAGGTCATCAAGTCTGATCTTCTTATTTTAAGAGTAAGAACTCTTAAGTACAGAGAAGATAAAAAACAAATCCAGGGCCTCCCCTGGTGGCACAGCAGTTGAGTGCTGGGCTGCGAAGCTGCCCGCAGCCTCTGCAGCGCCAGTTCAATCCCGGTCACTGGCGAGGGTCCCACATGGCGCGCAGACCTCTCCTGACGTGCCCACTGCTCCCCTCAGCAGTGTATTTCATCAGTCTGCCTGTTCTGTTCCCTGCTCTGCCTCTGGTGAGTTCTCTCATCCTCCCACGCTTCTGACTGTACCCAGTGCTTGTATAAATAAATAAATAAATCTTTAAAAAAAAAAATCCAAGGTCAACTTGTTAGTTAATAACACTTGTGAACTAAGATCTGGTCATTCAGTACATGACTCGATAACAGGTTGCCAACCCCATATTAAAACAATACATTCCTCTAAGTCCTTTGGATGTGCTATTTTAGCAATGTATATATTATACTTGGGATGTGGGTAGACTGATTTGTCCCTATTTCACAGGTGTGCTGGAACAAAGAACTGTTAAGTGGCTAACCAAGGTAGCTGAACAAATCTACAAGAGTCAAAATAGAACACACCTCCACTGTGTTCTATATCTCAATCTACTAAACTATTCTGCCTTTGTGGGAACAAATTCTATCTTCCCCAGAGGCTAAATAACTCCCTAATGGTAAATTAGTCACTTAGGAGGCACATTAACTCTTTTAGGACACTGGGGTTTCATTACTTTGAAATCATCTATTTCTAGGCCATTGGCTGCAATGATAGCACACTCCTCTAAATGGTACCCTAGCGGCTCAAAAGACCTAATGTACCTTCTTAGTGCTAAGCTTGCTGCAAAGCTCTTGAAACCCTTTCACCTCACAGAACATTTAAACATTTATTAATGTTTTGTAACCAAGACCAGTACCATATCAAATTGTCTTTGAATTTATTTTGACATCACCGGGCTCATTTATGCTCCCTCCATCCATTTGAGTCTCCCTCCATCCCTTTTCCATTTACCTGCTATCTAAGTCATTCAGGGGCCCATTGTCTTCAGACTGTGTAGGTGTTCATTTTGCTGTGGCATCATGATATGAGATCCCTGTTTACCATTTTTCTTGTTGGCCCAAATTTACAAATTTGCATGACCAAATTTACAAAATTCAGTCCCCTTCTAATAGAGTCTACAATAGCCAATGTTTATTAAGGAACAACATAACTTTAGGTTTTAATAATGTGAGTCATTCTAAAATGGTTCAATAATCAACAATTAAACTATTCAGTAAAATCAAACCATTTAAAATGCTGTGAAGAGCTATTAGTGAATTTATGTAGTTCCTCTAAGACAAGCTTTAAAACTATGTATTTTAATTTAGTAGACAATATAATTTACTGATAAGAAATTCAAAGATGATGAAAAGTTATATGGTAAAATGTCTCCCTTTATGATTTACTTCTAGAAGTTCAATTTTCCCTTTTCTGGAGCAATTTCTTTTATGCATACAAATTTCCAAGAGTAATCTATGAATAACTTTCACATAAATGCATATATGTGTTTCCTATAATACAGAAATGTTAGTATATCAGGCACATTGCTAGACACCTTGATTTTCATTTAAATGTGTAAATTGGTGAGTACTATTAAAATGCATGCAGAATAGCAGCATAATTTTTAACAGATAAGTAGTTTTCCATTGCATGGATATACCATAGTTTATCTAACCAGTCCCCTAGTGAGGAACATTTAGGGCTTTCCCCTCTGATATTCTGTTATTACAAACAATGCCACTATTTATGCAGTTACAGCTTTATGTGAATAAATCAGCTTATATACATTTGTACGCCTATATCTGTATAATTGTATAATAAATTTCTAGAAGTGGAGTTCCTAAAGCAAAGGATATATGCATTTTAATATTAATAGATATGATTAAGTGGCCACCCCCAAAGTCTATAATAATGTGTATCACCTCGAAAATATACTTGTAATCACATTTCAGTGTTGGCCAATGTAACAGGCGAACAAAATTTCACATTGAAGGAGTTGATCCAGCTGACTCCTGGAGCCAAGATTCACAATTATAACTGCTTGACACTAACCCAGTGCCTAGTTATGGAGACATTTTTGGAAAAACATTTTTTCTCTATATCCACACAAATGACAACATACGTGTACACACCTAATTCATCTGGCCTGAGAAGTCAGGAGTGAAAAGAAGGGGGGTATACAGTACTGGCAAGCCCAGGTATAAAGAATGGCTTTCTTCCTAAAACAAATAGGAAGAAAGAAGAAATAAAACTTGCTACTAAATGAGACCTCTAAGACACTGATCTAAGTCTCTAAGAGAACATCCATGAGGAGAGGATACATCACTCACCCCAAAGTTCCTGAGAATTCCTTACTCTTATTCTCACAATTACACATTGAGAGGTTTTGTTCTAAACAAATATTTCTAACTGACTTTTTACCCGGCACAATCAGCAGGAATCAGTAAGGATCAAGTCTCTCTGAGACCCTTTTCTTCCTTCCTTTTATCCTTCCTCACTTCCTTCCTTCGTTTTCAAAAATATTTCTGAATTATATTTGAATCAATGAGACTAGTGAAAAGTGAAATGAGCCCCAAGACTCTCCTTTCATTAGAAAAAATTAAATAGGATAAGCCAATTTTTTCCAATGAGAAAAAAAAAAATACCCAACCCACGGTAATAGTTTTATAGCCTCATAAACCACAGTACCACCCAAGATGTTAACAAGCTGGCATGTTTTGAGCATCAAAGATAGAGAGGAAACTGTGTTTACATGTTTGGCACAAAAACTAATGAGGAAAGTCAATTGGCCTTTTGTCTTGAGGGTCTGAAGCACTGAGCTCTAATGTTTGGTTTCTTCGTTGGCACTTGTTCAAGTAATCACTCGTGGCCTGACAAAGCCGCGCTTGTGTTTTATTAGTGGCCATGCTGAACTCTCCCGCTTGGGCTGTGTTGTCTCTCAATAGAGTGCTGCGGCAGAGGGCACACTTATTTGAAAACACTAAATCAGCGCATGATGATCTTTGCTCAACCAGAGCAACCCAGAGAACAACAAAAAAATGTTCAGAGTCCTGTTCCTTTTGTTTGGAGAGGGAGGGAGGCGAGAACAGGCGGAAGGTAGAACTAGTGCCCATGACTGAGTAATTTGGGAATGGCAGTTACAAAACCAAGTTTATAATAGAAATCTTTTGCTCCTCGAATGATGGAAGTCACATGAATGTTGGAACCTGCCATAATGCATCCCACAGTCCAATCCAGGAGGTCCTGACTCAAGTCTGCAGCGCAGGAGAGATCAAGGCAACCCTGGAAGGTTTTTCTTTGTGGAATTGGAAGGTGTCATGAAGGAATAATCATGTCACTCTGTGAAGAAGTTGACTTTGTCTTTACAAATATAGTCTGGTAGGAAGGAACAGTACCCAGAGTAGGTCAAAGCACAGTGCTTCAGTTTTCTCATTATCTAGCCTTTTCACCTTCCTTCCTGCCTTTCCTCATCCCATCCTCTGTGTATTATTATTATTAATCCCCATTTAGAGATGAGAATGCTTTGCATTATCCTGGAATTTTTATCTGTACAACTGAACAAGTATCCAAACATTTGGCTGCTATTTTCAAAGTTCTGAACCAGAAATGAGGACTTTAAAATCTGGTTGCAAACAACATTTTTTAAGTGACAGTTTTGGCAGTCTTACCTACAGATCCAGTAAAAATAAAACCTAGAACAGTTTGTTCTTAAACTATTTCTAGTACCAGTACTGTGAAGAAAGTACTGAACTACACATAATTAAATTTATTTTTTTAAGTGACTGAAATTTTACATGTTCAAAATGAGACTCTAGGATAGGTTAAGATATGTCCTTGTCTTTGCCAAATCCTTGAAGTTCTCTCTGGCTGGCTGCCTCCCATCAGATCTATTTATGAAGGGTGTAAGTGTACACTCAATGCATCCACTGCCACTGAATAAGTCTGAGTGATGCCTGTGCTGAGAAAATAAGAAAATGCTAAGTGAAAGATATTACTTGGAAATCACATAATGAAAAGTTAGAAGTTTGGAATATACAGAACTTTTTTGACAAAAGGGTCATCTACTTATCTTTGAATATGCAGTATTTTCTTCGCTAATTACTCCTTAAATGTGTGCTTTTAAAATAAAGAGGATGCTGATGTCAGTGATGCTTAGTTTTACAATTCTGTAGCACTTTTTATATAAACTCCTCAAGCTTTCATTGTTCCTGCAGAAAGGAAAGCATTAATTTTACATGCAGGTAAAGTAATTCCAAATTCCTATTCTTGTTAATAATATTTGCTCTGATCTAATGACCATAGTATGGCAGAAACACAAATGACCTGTTGGTGGTGGTAGAAAAAAGTAAACATGTGGAAGCTTTCTAGAAAAAAAAAAAATTCCATAAGGATTAAAAAAAAAATGTGGGCTCCTGGTCTGTGAAATCCACCTGAGGAGGTGATCGTCTCAAGTCCATAGCCCTAACGGGTTGAGGAAGGCACTGTGTTTAAACAGGATTTGTTTTTATTAATAGACCCTTCTATTCTTCCCTGAGAGCCAGGGAGATCTAGTGGGAAGTGATAAGCCTCATCCGGCCCCAAGTCTCTCCTGTGTCTCCCTGCCACCCCACCTCTCCCTCCCATTTCCCTGTGCCCTCCCCTTCTGCACGTTCACCCGATATTGTTTCTCCCCTTGGGCTCTGCTGCAAGAATGTCAGACAAGGCAGTTCTCGTTCAGAGCTCAGATTGCTATGAATGTAGCCAGGGGACGAAAGTGGGGGTGGAGAAGGGGAACTGTGAAGTCTTCAGCTATTTCTCCACGGAGGAGCTGTCCACCGCCTGCGCTTGGGATGGATGTGTTCTTAGGCAGAGGTGCCTTTTCTGTCCATCCACTTCACATGCCTACTTAGAGAAGCCAGCTGCTCAGCACAGAGGAGAGGACTGAAAGGGTGTCCTGACCCACACCCCACCCTCTCCCACCTTCTGGGTATGATTCACTCAGAATCTATCAATGTGAGAGCTAAAAGCTAAACACAATTGTGGTCTTTTCAGGAAATATTTTTTTTCCCCATTGCAAAATGCATACTCTGCCTATAAACCATTTGCAATTTTAATGCAAAAAGGCCTTTTTTAAATAATATGGATTAAGTAAATGTATTTTCCACCTAAACTGGTATCAAACTATATTCTAATATGTATTATACCTGCTATATTTTACAGCGTATATTCATATATATATATATCATGTGTATATATATATGTACACACATATACACTTTAAATCATATTTTTGTGTAAACACATTAGGTTTCAGCAATAGCTTATTCAATAAACAAAACTTACATATCTGATGCTTTTAAGTCATGAGGGAATTCACTCACCAAATGAGGAAGAAGGACCAAGGCCAACCAAATTAGAATAACAAAAATATATTAACCAATGTGAATTTCACAGTATGAATCACAGCTCATAAAATAAAGATAATGACTCTGCATTTCAGCCCTCCTCTCTTGGGATGATCACTATGTTATCAACCTAGGGAATCCCAGGGCTGATAAAAATTAGGGGTGATGTATCAGAAGAGTTTGATGAGGCAATTCATGTAAACAAAGTTAGATGATAATGTAGTCACCTACTCAAAAAAATTGGGGCGATAAAGCAAAGGTTAGGCAGGAAGGAAGGCAAAGGGATCTTAGAGATGAAAGAAAGGGGATCTTGGGTAATTGTCACAAAATTGCTCAAACAGTAAAATGAAAGTTCTTTAGACCCAAGCACCCACTTTGAGTAGCACTACAAAAACTGATCCTGAATGGTAATGAAAGCGAAAATACTTTATTTCTCCTGAATGTATTTTCAATGACATAAAGATTTATCTTGTTTAAATAACTTTTTTTGCATAGTTATAGAGAATGAAACAGAAACCACTGAAGTATACAATCAACAAATTGCGTGCATCAAAGAATTTCAGAGACTTAATATTAACAGCTTCACAATCTTTTTTCTTTAAGAACCACTGCTCTCTTATCTGTCTACTACTTTAAAGACACCAAGGTAAATAAATAACTCAAAATATTAAGTTCTCTTTAAACAGACTGCAGATGTTCATAGCAACATTTTTTTGTAAATAAGGAGATTTTTACATTAATTTGTGAAACATGATTTTATAAGCATGTAATGATAGCTAATTGATTTCAGTCAATACATAACATACTAACCAGTGAAATCTATTGTTTAGTTTGTAAAACATGCTACAAGTAGATATGCCATGATTTTTGCTATGATGGACTAGAATATCACAGTTAAATAAATTCACTACCAGGTGCTATAGATGCTGGCATTCTGAGACAGCCCACAGGTTATTTCATCAATGGAAAACATTTAAATTAAAAAAAAATAACAGAGACCAAGCTTCCATATAACCTAAGTTGTTTCAAAACAGTTACAAAGATATTATGTTACCCGTCTGTAAAAAGTTAGATATTATAATATGTACCTAATAACAAAGTTTGACATATTTATGTACTGGCAGTAGTCTCAGAAGAAATTCAGAAACTATTACCAAGGATCTTCATTAAAATTTAAAGTCTATAAATAACAAATAATGACATATTTTACATTTTTAAAAGAGAAAAATGATAAAAATATTTCTTATCATTTCCTTTTGATGAATTCTGCCTAAAGTCATCAATATTATTTTATTATGATATTCAAATAGTAGCCATAAATTTCAACTGTTTCCATGCTGTTATTTTGCATCTAGCTAAATTCTGAGCCATGACATTTCCCAAATTAAACTTTTTTGCATTCTTAGTTTTATATTTATATTTTTTGAAGTAACATTGCCTTATACCATTATATGTGTTTCAGATGTGCATCATTGAAAATCAACATGTGTATGTTCTACATTTCATTCACTGCTTAACATGCAGTTCTATCCTTCAACCACGTTGTCCCCTTTGTCCTGATTTACCTCTCCCTTTTCTCCCTTCCTTTCTAGTAACCACTAATGGCCTGATAGTCAAAAATAAACTTTATTTTTTTAAGATATTGTACTATTTTATAATTAGTTACACCCTTACAACTTACAAATTATTTTTTTTTAATTACGGGATATGCTGTAGTGCTTTGTCATCATTTATGTTACTTTTCTTTATTGGACAGAGATCTGTGAGTGTTAGACTGCACATAAAATAGAAGATCTACTTGGCAAATGGTTTAGGACTTTTACCCCTTTGATATTACAAATAAAAATAAACATAATCGTTTCTTCTATCAAAATAAAAAAGAAAACACACATATTTCCAAAAGTGAGAAGTCATTCCACAGTCCTGTTCATAGCTCTTAGAAAATGATAATAATAATAAAATGGCTTTAAAGTTGTTGAGTCTTTCCCTTAATTCAAGAACTGATGTTTTAATATAGATCTTTGTGATCTGATGCTGTTCTCTCTGCACAGTACAGTTTTTTGACCTTCGGAATTATTCATAAACCTCAAACACAGTCCTATGTTTTTAAGCATGTCTTTGAAGTCTTTGACTAGATTCAATGTTTACAAGGATTCTCTCTGCATGAATTGGGTCATGTTGTTACCATGCAATGTGCTCAAAAAAAAGAAAAATGTAATTATGTATCAACACATATATGATTCATTCTCATTCTTGAGGATGAAAGAATAATTTGACTCAGCATTTTAGGAACTGCTTGGATCTGTTAAATAGAGTCAGAATTTATTTTTTCTAGATTATTGAATATACTGCTTCTATGGAAAACTTAAGACCATTACTTAAAATTCAAGATATCATTTTGGTCATTTCAACAATATATAGAGTACATTAGCCTGTCTCTAGTTTTCAACAATTCCAAAGGTTCCACAAAGTAGTGACATCATGTAAAAGGACCAACACTCCAAGCCAGGCTTCTGCAGAGAAAATCTGAGTCCTGCAAGTTCGATTAAGCTAGCTAATTTTCAGTCCAACAAGCTAATTTCCAGACAGACTCTTCTGATGTTTTCCCTCTGTTTGTAATTTGCATCATTAAATAGCTCGGTGTTTCAAAGCAGCTATGGTACTAAGGTCACAGGGCTTTGTGTTAAATAGCAACCACCTCAGGTTGGTGGTTTTCTTTTTTTTTTTTTTTTTAAAGACTGGAACAGAGAGCAGCTGATCCTACTGTAGCAAGATTTTCTTTCTTTCTTTTTTTTTTTTTCCTAGTGGGAAGAGGCTGAAGTGTCTTGTGGATCACAGAAATTTTGCTTTGGTTCGGAGAACAGCTTTCCTCAGTGTCTTTGTGCTCCAGAAAGCAGTCCAAGATCACAGGTGGCCTTGATTATCAAGGTTTTTTAATAGTGGGCCCCTACACTTTCCTAGAACAGCAGGGCATTGCCCTGCCATGTACATTGCATTTGAAATGACACAAAATTCAAAATCTTAAAGCGATATCCCAAACTTCAATTTAAAAAAAATCTACCATTGAACTCCAAAGCGTAAAACTGGTTAACAAACATTACTAGTGTTACAAAAGGATGATACAAACAGATACGTAGAGTTATGGGCTCTCGTGGCTAATTTTCCCTGGAAGGTTTTCAAAGTACTGCTTCTAAAATAATATGCCAAATACAGAGAAAGCAGAAAAGCACCTCTTCACTCTTACCTATACCTCTCCAGAGTAAAAGCCTTCCTCTTTGTCTCCCTGGCCTTTGGCTCATTGGTCCCCTGGAGCAGTGTCTACCCTCACGCTGACGTTGGTGCTCATATTAAAAAAAAAAAATCTTCAATCATATAACTCCAAGCCATTCATATTAATGTGCCTGAGTCAAATTACCCTTCTATTCTGCAGGGGGGAAAAAGACCATAAAATGCTCTCTGAATCCATAAGGACAATCCCATTGGCACAGATGGGAATTTTACTTGGAAGTGACAGCACTGCTTTCTTGAAACATGACCTAATGATTTGCAGAGTTTCTTTGGAAACACCAGATTTTGCCATTGACCCATCTTCACCACATTGCACATTCTGAACCATTCTATACCAGTGTTCCTGGGAAGTTAAAGATGTCTCAGAAGAAAAACTGTCATCTCTAACAAAGAAATGCTATAGATGCCTGCCGTGGAGGAAGGCCTAATTCAATTTGCAGTGTTTCTGGCTTTCTATTTTGACTCGAGTTGTTTTCAGCACATTCTCTCCACAATACCAAAAGTTAGAAAGTATATTTTAAGAAATACCATCTTTTTTTTTATATATTTACTGAGAACAACATGCTCAGGAACTTATTTCCATGAAAATGAAGACAAAGAATTTAGAAACACACAATGTAGATAAATTCAACATGTTTTAGGATACCACTAAAACATAGGCACGATTTTGCCAGACAATACAATAATTAAATCTCAGTGCTATGAACTATATACATGAAATTACCTATGTCCTTTCACTGACATTAGATATTACTGTAACAGTCATCTTGGGGATTTTAGAACACTCCACCTTGGGAAGTATGTGCATATGTTTAAATTACAAATATATGTATATTTAAATTACAATCTATATTTAAATTACATTTCACCAATACCAATTTGTTACAAGAAGTAATACTATTTTCTCCTCTACAGTCCCTTAGCAATTGGTTTCTAAATTAAAACATAATGCTTAGCAATTTTTATTGTACTATATCTCCCTGAGTAGAGTATGATCAGCTTGTAGGCAGGGATTGATTCAAATATAGCACTAACGGAATGCTTGGCACATTTGTTGAACCAATGGTACATGTAATTAAGCTGTATTTCAGTTTTCTTCAGAGCCGTGTCATGGTATTCATAGCATTATAATGTTTAATTATTTTGAAAAGTTTTGGTGGTGGGGAGGGCAGAAAACTATTTAAGCCTCCGCCAACAAAGACAAGATGCCAAAGGACCCAATAATGAAGTGAGTTTGAAGAAGCAATACAAACCAAATGTTCATCTGTGGGCAGTGCGTGCAAACACCTGGGTGCCAGCATCCTTATGCTATTTTAATGGGTAGAGCCTCACATGATTTCATCATACTCTAGAGATGTTAGGCAAATGGGAACAGACTTAGTTATCTATCTTTACTTGCCTACTTAGATCCTATAGAAGAATTTGAAAGGACTTCAATAAAATAATGATGCAAGAAAGGTTCTTTTGCCTGCGTTCTGATGTGTGCAAACATGACATATTTAATTAGTATTATATTCCATCTTTTAAAAGACACCCAAGATTTGAGATATGATAATTACCTTTTAACAACTTCCAGCTGCTAAACTTCTCAGGTAACCATCACTGCTCCTGGTTCTCAGCACAGATAGCAATGCAGGTCATAGAATAACAAAACCAGAACTGGAAACATTGCTTTTATGCTTGTCCATGGAACCAGAAAGAGTGCACCTATGCTGAAAAAGCAAAACACACTAAACAGGTGTATTACACAGATCAGAAAATTACTTGTGGTAGGTAAGATATGTTACTGAAGACATTTTGTTTATCCATTGTGCTTAGATTGAAAAGAATCATCAGGTTTTTAATTTGCTCCAGAAAACTAGTCAGTCTTCAAAAAGCAATGTGTTTTGGTCTTCATTCTATCAGGCTGCACAGAATTTTCAAAGCAGCGCAATGTTGTAAAAAATGCCCTTTTAATCAGATTACCCTTGGCGAACGTCCACAAACTCAGGCTGAAGTGCAGTGCTTGTGGTTTCTCAACAGCTTACACTAAGCCTGCACCATGGAAATAATCTACTTTTAAAACCCAGGAAACAAATCGACTGCACTAAGGACATAAGTCGCTGTCATTAGGGAGTGATTAGGCTAAACATTTTTATACACTCTACTAGCCCACTTTTAAATTATATATCTCTGGCCGATAGAAAGATACTTCAGGTGAGTTCAGCACAACCATGCAGGAAAGTTCATAAATCTAAATGAACAGAACAGTAAAAGGAAGCTCTTGTTTCAACTTTAACCTGCTAATCCCTAAATCAGGATTTTCTGAAACTAAAATGGAGACTGATCATGTAAAACAACAAATTATTTTTCCTTTAGCATAGCATATTTTCAAGGCTCAACACATCTCATGTCCCTCTGATTTGTTTTAAGCTAACGTGTTTCCTGAGTTGCATACTTTATTTAGGAAATGCTGTGGGGATTGAGAATAAGAAAATATCATTTTCATAATTTATCATTATACCATTCATCTTCCTTTAACATTGGGAGTCAATTTGGGAATTAAATGACTCATTGTCATTTTATATCCTGGAATAGAATAGGAAGTTGCAGCATGGTCCTAAATATGTCTACTTTTTCTTGGCCCATAGGGTGGCCTTCCCACACCACACACGTAATTACCCCAAAAAAAGCAACCTGGAAAAGAAAATTTGCAATCCCTCATTATATTTGGTGTTAGTCTACCTGCTAAAATGTTTACTCAATGAAATGCCTAACATTGAGCTTCTTGATTTTAAAGTCATTTGTGAGATGCTTTCTTTGTTTCTTTTGTTTTCAACTTGTTTTGAAAATCTATAAATGAACAATATCAACATGCTAAAAACACTGATTTCTTTAATAAAAGAAGCTGAATATATGTTCACAGCTAGTGGATATGGGGGCTTTAATTTTGCCCAATGAGATTGAAGAGGGGTTGTGTTTAAGAATGGACTATTCCACAAGTCCAAGACTCTTGCTGCAGCAATGTTTGAGACCTACTTTGGACATTCTGCTGATAGTTTCATTTCTAATTTATGAAACATTTCATTAATCCTCAATCTGTCAGCTCTTTCTTGATAACAATAGGCACTGACAGATAAAAGATTAGGATTTATTAAATACTCCACATTTTAGAACTTTTGATATGCTCTATTCTTTTTATCCCCCATTTCACCAATTTTGAACAAACTGCACTCTTCCTAATTTCCTCAAGAAACAAGTAGAAAACACAGCACAACAATTTTTAAATACCAAAGATACAACGCTGAAGCTAAATATGACATGACATACAGGGAAAAAAAATTCAGAATACAGCTATCCTTGAGCAAAATTGTTCGCATTCACATTAAAATCATCTCCTATCCCAAGTATTTCAAGCAAACATTTTTGTGTGTGTACTTCTTCCTCATCCTCTCTGCACTCCCCCCACCCTCTTTCCAATCTCATGAATAATTCATGAGCTGATAAATATGCAATTTCAAAAAGTGCCTACAAGGCAGCACTGCATTAAAAAAAAAAAAAACGGAGCTTGTGCTTTTTACACACAAGTCCTGTGCTGCACTTTACGGATGACAAATTTCCTAGCATTCAACCCCTGTATTGTATATATGAGAGGAGTGTGACCGAATTTCTGGTCAGATACCTTGCTAGACATGTTATGAACTATTTGAAAAAGATTGTAATACATAATATACAAACATCTGAAGAAATCATGTCAGTAATCATTTAGAACTTGGCAGTATTTTACCAATGCAATTAAAAAGAAACAAAACACAGTGTAAAGTTTAAATGTTCATTCTATCAAGTAAGAGAAGGATGTGCTGGTCTCGCACGTGGGATAATTCTCTAGATAACACCATAAAGGTCTCCCGTTCCTCAGGTTTCTTCTAAGCAGAAGTCATTTATTTGGCATCATAAGAACATTCTTCAGAGGCCAATTTAACAAGATCAACAGTAAATCAGTTCTGCCTGAGCTTTCGAACAGGTAAAACCACCTATCTGAGAGCCAATAATAGAGCAGAGCGGAGAACCTCCATTTTGTGGGCTAATTGCTTGATTACCAGCCTGAAACAAAATGGAGGTGAGACCTTTCTAAAACAGCTCAGGGCTGATGTATCAGAGGGAAATATATTAAGGGGGTTAAAAAATTTCCTTAAAGAACTTGTAGTATCTAATCAGATAAATACTAAAGGTAACATAATAAATACGGATTATGTTGTATTTAAATAGTAAGACTAGAGAGAATAGTTAGAAATGAAGTACTCATTGCAAAAGAGCTCTTCTAGTTTAGCAACAGTTAAGTTTTAAAAAAAGAAACCAGATTTCAGTCTGAAATGTAACCTTTCAAATGAACACTTAAATTGGAAAACACCATGGGTAAGAAATAGACCACAGCATTTAATTTGGACTGGCTAGTTGGAAGCCTATATTTACTGTACTATAATTTCAAATTTAATTAAGTCACACTGCTGACGCCAGTAGCATCAACACAGTAAAGATGATTAATTGCATGCGTAAATGAAATATAAACAGCCCTAAAAGTAACATTAATGCAGAACCTTGCACACAGAAATGGTATGATAGATTTAAGTGTAAGTGCCTACCTGCGTCTTTGAGACACATGCCAGAATTGGGATGAGGACCCTGCATTTCAATGTAATCACTGTACCAAAAATATAACCTTTTACGAGTCATTATTTTTCTAAGACATGTGTCCAGCCTCCCCTTTTTCTTTCCTCCGGTACCTCAACCCTCAGTATGATTTGTTATAGAAAGACTTTTCACACAATTTGCATTGTCATCTTATGGATTGGCTACCGGTGCACAAACATGAGCTGACACACGGCAATGGTGGGACTGAGCTGCGGCAATAAGGCAGCTGGACTGTTATATATTCTACATTGCTTCCATTGTACTTCCATTCACAGCAGCAGTAGGACAAAGGGCCTGACAGAGCTAACCACGGATTGTCACCTTGATTTGTCCAGTCCAGCAGATATGCAGAAATGAATTATATTCTCCTGCTTATGAACACAACACAGAAGCAAATAAGCTTGCAAACAGCATCTTTCAAACCATATTATCTAAGAAACATCAAGCTTCTTCATAGATACTCCATGCTGCCTCGCTCAGTAGGTGAGGAAAGCAGAAAGAACCATTCGATTAGTGAAGGCACAAAAAGACTCTTCTCCAATAATAAATTCTTGACATTAGAGAGGAAACTCTTTCTGATTGAGAGATACGTAATTTGTACTGTGCTTAGCTTTTAGTTGTGATGAATGCTATCACAATGCTTCAGAATGCAAACTAATTTTGAAAAGAATGTGCCACGTGAAACCTAGTAAATAAAGCTGTTATTCTTTTTCAGAAAAACTATGTTGAATTTCATAAAAATGATAAAATGAATGACTTCACTTAAGGTCTGTTACAATGTACTTCCCAATAAACCCAAAGCCTGTTTTATTAAAATTTTACCAAATGTTAAAACTCTAAGCCTGAAAGCACCCAAAATAGTTTACTGCTAATGAGGAAATTCACTGGAAGATTTTTTTATACCAGATGTTTAATTTACTACTCTATTGACAAGGTGTTTGTGTGCCTTTGAGATCAAGGCAGTTTCAATAGCCACACATGGGTATAAATGAAGCAGACAGGGCTTGGCGATTTCTTTATGAAAAGATGCCATCAAAACCAGAGGAAAAGGGAAAACTGTTTTTCTACTAGCTTGCTGATGGAAGGTAAAAGAACATTTCTCCATGCAGCAAAGGAAAAAAAAAAATTGCTGCCTTCCAAAAAAAAAAAAAAAAAAAAACTGATGAAGATAAAGATCATTTCACATACATACAAACATGCACTTGCAATTCTTTCCATTTTTGTAGACAATGTAGTGTGCTTGCTGATCCTTCACAAGAAACATATTTGTAAAATCAGAGACTCATGTTTAAGAACCCTTTGGGCAACACACTGTAACCTAGAGTTTATTACTATGTCTTAATGCTCCCCACCTTGACAGCATGTGCAGAATGTTTGTAGAAAAGGCTTGAGAAGCATTTCATTTGTTCTTTCATTTATTTTTTTAATTTACAAGATAAGGCTAATCTAAAGATGCAACATTTAAAAATCAAAATGTTGCATTTTGTGTCTGAGCATAAAATATTTAAAATACACTAAAATATGCTTCATTCAAAAAGCCCTGTCGATTTTGAATATGAATTTGCATTATTCTATTGTCTTCTACATATATATATATATATATATATATATATATATACTGTGTGTGTGTGTATGAATCCTGTTCACAAGGGTTGGTACCTAGTGTTTTAAATGGTGACTAGCACAAACCAACATGATACATATAGTAGACACTATGGATGAAAGGAACATAAAACACTATCCCATACAGAAATGCAAATGTTATCCGATCAAAGGGCTGCACATTCTTAGTGAAAGATTCGGTCAAAATACAACCTTCACTTTAGGAAGATGCATAAGAAAACCCTGCATAATTCATTTCAAATTTATTTAGGAAAAATGTAAATGTACTAAAAATACTGTTTATTATTGTCCAAGAGAAAAATGTCCAAACATCTTGCTTCGGAATTCTATGCAGCCAACCACAAGCGCTCTGTGACCATTCACCTGACTGTAGCAGAATCGGGGCTTGATGGTTACGGTGGGTGACAGAAAGGGGCCATTGCAAGTGCTATTATGCAGTTTGCAGGGAAGATTTCAGCACATTTCAGCTTTATCTAGTTATGCTAGGTAGTTGTGTATTTTTTTCTTTTATTTTACTAGTTGTGCATGGCTTCCAATACTGAGATTCAACTTGTATTCTCTGACTGTCATTTACAGCAGCCTGTAGTTTAAGATTTAGTATTATTTGACAGATTTTCAAGTTGCTTTGGCATTTCAATCTGCTTTATAGTTGTAAATAAAATTCACACATTAGTGCCTTCCTGCACATGGCCCTCTGCGAAAGATGTCTTTTCACTTTATCCCTTTATTTTATCATAAGTTATAATAACATAATACTGGGCTCTAAGGTTTTCTCTGAATTCATAGTAGAAATATATGTTTAGTTTCAGAATTTTGTGATAAAAGGCAATCTGAAACTAAGTGGCTTTCTCAAATTTGTCTTTTTTTTAAGATAACATACATTTTTCCTTAAAGTTGAGTGTGTCATATTATACATGATTCTGGAATTTGGAGTTATTTGCAAATATTTTATAATAAGTACAATTAGATTAGATTCTGCATAAAAGTGGAAGAACATTATTCCATAGAAAAAAATACCAAGATTGAAATGTAAAGGTTTAAGAGAACATTTACAAAGAGCTATTTTTTTAATTAGTAATTATGCTTAAGAAAAAAAAAATGTTTTAAACCATTTGATGAAAGACAGAATGAAATACCTGAAAACAAGATTTTGTCCCAAGAAACAATCTTAATTGTTCATACCTTCTCCCAGTTATGTTCCCACCTTACAACAGAATGTTCTTTTGAAACATAGATTAAGGAGTGAGGGGCTGGGGGGGGCATCAAATCACTGTTCAGCATTGCTCTAAACTTTCATTACATTTAAGAGCAAGGCAAGCACACAGCTCTGCTCCCTGATATATTGTTGAGTGGGTCGTCTAAGGTTCTATTTTCCACATAGGGTCAAGACTGCTGACATGGGATTAATCAGCTACTCCTCCTAAACCATGAATCAGAACAATTGCTGTCAGTTTCATATGGTACAACTGCCTGGAAATAGAAGAGTTGGGAAAGTGAGAGAACATATCAAAAATGTAGAAAGAAAATGTTAGTGGATAGCTGTAACTTCAATTTGGCTATTTGTGATCTGGTATAGTAACCAAATTAAAATGATGAAATAGATCTTCAGTCTACCGATTTGGGAACATCTTTCCCCACCTTTTATCCCTCTTGGAGATGTTGCTCTTCTATCAATTGTGACATTTCATAAAAACTTTGTATTGTTACTTTCTTTTGGTAGGCACCACTTATGTTCGAGTCCACATTTAAACATGTCTGTTGACCCAGGGTTAAATTCAACGAAGACTGTGCAAAATGCATGCAGTTATTCTGCATACATATTGCAAAGCCAACATTGTATTTAACCTCTCAGAGAATGTTTGCATTACAGAATTGGAAAATACTAGGTGCAAATGTCTGCATAAGGGGAAACTGAAATCTTTCACTCTTTGAGAGGAATGTGACAAGCTTCTTTTTATACTAGGATACACTTACATTAAAATGGCCTTGCTCTCAAATGAGATTGCTTCTATTACTAAAAATGGACACTTATTGATCACATCTTTGAAAAACAAGAATCTTTTGCTTTATAAGTCACTTGCAGACAAAACCAGGAATTATTTTTTAGAGGGGTATGAAGTATGATGTGCATAAGAGTGTGTGTGTGTGTGTGTGTATGTTAGCATTAGAAATGGATAGTTTCAGAGAAGCAAGTATTAAGGATGTATAATATAAGATTGATCAGGCTAAATGGGCAAAGGTGATTACCTTGTACCATCAAATTTGATGGTACAAATTTTATTGTGCCATCAAATAAAATTATGTTTTATTAGAGAATAGGAAAATGTAGGGAATTTTCAAAATAAAATCCTATTTCCAATGAATACTTTTAGTATTCAATGTCAATATTTTGCTCAATTTTAAAACAGAGTGCTTTAGAAAATAGTTCTGCCATGATTAAAAAAGAAAATACATGTTTTTATGTTGATGGATTTTTGAAAGTGAAAGAATTTGTTATTTAAAATGTTAAGGACAACAATTACACATTAATATAATGATGTAAAAAATAATGTATCAATATAAATGTAATTCTTTCCTGATATCTGCTTTTCTTTCACTGATTAAAGGTAATAAATTTGTTTAGGTACTTCATGATATGACAACAGACCTGTTTATAGCACATGATAAATCATCAAAATATTCAGATCAGTCTGTAAATAGTGCAAAAATTATAAATCTATAAACCAAATCCATTCAGCATACACCCAAATTGTATTTCATCTTAACTACATAGACATATGGGTAATAAGAGGCTTATTATTATTAAAAAACACTGAAGTACCAGTATGAGAAGGAATTATTAAATGAGGAGTTAAATGATAAGGAATTACTCCAAAAGAAAGGCATATAATATAAAAATATATATTTTCATTTTACATGCAATAGCAAACATTCATTTTCTACCACAAATTTTTTTAATCATTTTAAAAGCCGTGTTTAGTGTATACATACTAAAGTTCTTGAGAAGTCTGAATCACTGAGGAAAGAAATGGAAGTATCCCTAACAATTTCTCACAAGGATTTATTCTTTTCCAAAAAAAATTGCCTTATAACTTGAAGAAACTACTTGGAAAGAAATGTTTAGTTATCATCAGCTTAAATATAGAATCATTTTAAAAATGTTTTTATAAATATAAATATTTATTTGATCAAAAATATGGGATTTGAAATTAAAAATATTGTATTGCTTCTATGAAAAATAATTGCTCTTAATAGCAAAATAATGCAAAATTATGTAAACAGAAAGTGACCATACAAAAGTACTTATAAGAAGCACAGCTTTTGGAGATAGCTAACATTTTTATCTAAATGGGATAAAAGATTAATGCATTTTATAATTGATGCAATATTTGATTATAAAAGTAATTGGTTATAGTGTAATTCAAAATGACTTTAACAGTATTCTGACAATGATTTATAAGATGTTTGATAAAATTACTGCCAAGTTTTCAAATTGTACAGGCAGTCTAAATAATTTGTAAAAGATTATTTAGAATCATTTTAATCTTTTCTCTTGTTTTTATTAATAACATTTTATATGTGTGACATAACAATATTTCTCAAGAATTCTATCCTTTCTTAGATTCCATATGTATTTGTTTAACATTTCCAGAATTTATTCTAATTTGGAGCATATAGTGTTATTCTATTTCAAAAGCAAATCCATAGGATGAATGTTACTGCCCTAGTGCTTGAGTGAAATCATTATATGAAGTGATTTATATAGCAAAAGATAGTCTAATCTTTTTTTCTGAGAGTAAGAATATTCTGCTTATCCAAAATCAAATGACATGGTGCTATATATATATTTAAATCATTTGATAAAAGCGGTCAGAGATTAAAACACACGCCATGAATCTCAGAATAAAACCAGGATAAGCAAGTACAAATAAAGAATAACAGAATGAAGGCTTGGTATTACACCTGAATACAATTTCTGCAAGACAAAGTCAAACTGCTATAGAAATACAGAGAGACACACAAAGAGTCGGGGGAGGGAGGAGGCACAGAATAGGGAAGAGGGGTCTGATAACCTTTAGTAAGCCAACCAATTCACTGATGTGACTCCTACCATCTCCCCAGAATGATTTGCACTGAGAAAGGCTGGACACCCAGATCAAAGGCACACTCAGCCTCTGTACTCTTGCTAACTTGTCCTCTATTATAGACGACCTTTAGGCAAAGAAAAAGAAATATTTCTTTACAATTAAATGATTAGTATTACATTTAAAAGGTTAGCATTTTAAAATTGCTGAATACACATGTCCAACTATAGCTCAGTTTTTTACTTGACATTTTTTCCACCTACATTTCATCTTTTTTCTGCACACAATTTGGGAAAAATCTTACATCGTTATTTATACCTTTAAATAATATAATCAATATTTAAGGCTTTAAAAATTCCAATTTAGGTTATGTAAAAACATCAAGACGTGTGTATGAGATTGATGTATAAAATGAATATTTTTCTGTAAAAAATAGATATAAAACCTTTGATTTCTTCTAATGAAAATAATATCAATTCAGTTACTAATCATACTAAAACTTGAAATAGTCCTCTTAATTGAATACAGACCTCTAAAACTACTTTCTCTATATGTAGTGCTCAAAATTAGAAGACTATAGAATGTAATTTGAAGAAGAGAGAATTCATGAGGCCAATTAAGAATTTTTAAAATATATGTCATGAAAGTACTTTGATGTTATTAAAATTAACTTTATTTAGAAAATTTTATTCATAACACAATAAATTCTTTGATTGTTACTTAAAAAATCCATATGAAAGAAACATAATTAGTACCTGTTAATAATATTATCAATTAACAAGAATATTTAAATATCAGTACACTCCTTCTAGGGAGTATTTGTTTAATAAAATCTCCATTATAATTAGTAGTTTACCCCGAGTTTCAAAAGCACACATTTTTTTAATCTCTACTAAAATCATTGTTTCTATCTGTTAAGAAAATTTTTTAAGGTTTTACTTTTTTTTTTTAAAAATAGTATTCATGCCTTCCTTGACATACCAGAAAAGACACTTTAAAAGTTAACAGATTCTTTTTGATCAAAGACAGACATCTTTGTAATTATTATTTATAAACCATTGTGTAAAATCTGAAAAATAAGAAAATAAGTCATCTACTGCCCTATCATAGGCAACTACTAGAAATATTTTAGAAAATTTCCTTCCAGTCTTTTTTCCAGGATTTTGTTATTTTTAAAAAAGTGGTACAAATTTTACATAATTTGCTATTCTGCACTTCTGTTCCAACAGATGTTATTAGAATTTTCCCACATCATTGCAAGTTGTTTGTAAACAAAACTGTAAAGATAATATCATAGTTAATCATATGGAAATGTTAGCCAAGTCACTTTAAAGGACATAAGGATTGAAGCTTGTTATTTGAAATATATTATGGCGCATACTTTTGTGAATAATTACCTCTGTTTTTTTTTTTTTACTCTAACTTTTATAGTTTAGAATTTTCTGGTTATTTACAACAAAAGGTTAAAAATAAAAAAATACTGAGTTTCAGTGAAAATGTTTATCAAATAAATAGCTCAGCTTAACAACACATCTTGCCAAAAAGCTTGCAAAGCATTCCTCACTTGGGGGCATGTGAGAAAGGGCTGTAATAAGAATAGCTGAGATTTACTGGAGTCAAAGCTTACGGAAAGAAGAATCTGCAGGTTTAAAAAGCTAATGCTATAATCTTACATTTATTTGGAGCAAACCACAAATGTGCAGTGTGACCATTTGCAAATGTCACTTAAAAAGGACACATAGTTATGAATTCCATATTTGTTTCAGATAACCTTGTTGTTTTGCATATAGAGATGATATTTGTGCATGTGATGCCTGTACATTCACCTTAAAATGTTGTAGCAAGAATCAAAGTCACAGGAACTGCTAAATGCAATAATGAAGAAAATGTGCAATGAGTGTATAAACAGGGTACCCATCACAGAGCACTTAAGAATCTTTCAGGTAACAAAGATCACCTTTCCTTGCCACCTCTCACTATAAAAAAATTTCCCCAAAGCAACCAATGTTCCCATTTATATCAGAGGTTTGGAGTTATTTAGGAACATCTTGTCAAAATATCAATAACATCCCCAATCTCTAATAAAGAGCATTCCTGACATAAAAAGCAAACTTTTTTTTTCTTTCAATGATCATTTTAATGGAATGAAATGATTTGATGTCAAAAATAGGGTCTTATATCTTGAAATAAATATGATGATTAATTTAACAAATTGAATTTTTATTTAATTGAACAGCTTTTGGTTAATTTACATCTTACTTAGTTTGGGGGATACACTGGGTGTGGTGTGTGTGTGAGAGAGACAGAGAGAGAGAGAGGGAGAAAGGGAGAGTGTGTGTGTGTGTGAGTGTGTGTGTGTGTGTGTGTGTGTGTAGAGAGGGAATGATGGGTAGAAGTGTCATGCCTAAGGAGAAGTAGAAATGATCACATATGCAGAAAGTATTTAACATAACACACGCAGGCATCACTGAAGCCTTGATTATAAGTGTCAAATGTTTCTCACATGTTTCAACTATAAAATGATCCTGGCTCCATTACTTTGGAGACCCAAAATATATATTATTTGCATGTTAAAGATTTAAATATGGTATTAATTGTGCTCTTTCCCATTAAAGTTTTTATTAAGAGCAAAGTATGCAGATATATTTAGAAATATGGTTTTGTATATTTATCCATGGTTTTGTATATTTATCCATGTTTTTAAAGGGGAACAGTGTTGATTTAAATGATGCTGTGAAAATGAACAAATCCTGAGGTGTGCTCTCTCAATTGTTTTGTTTTGTTTATTTTAGCATGAAGAAATGAATTTAACATAACCACAATTTAATATCTGTTTGTTAAGAAGGTTATGTAATATATTCATTTATTAAAAATTAGGATATACTTGATAACATGTGAATTCCAGGCTTGCAAAGCAGAGAAAGAATTATGAGCCCAAACACAAAAGAAGGGTCTAATCTTGAGTACCTGTTTTATTACAACTCTCATTTTGTAAAGTAACAAAAGTGTTCATTCTTCAGTTAATGAAAAAAGTAATAATTTCTTTTTTTTCCCCAGCAAATCATCAAATTGAAGAATGAGCACTACTAAATTTGAAGGAAAGTGAAAACTAAAGATGTTCTTTTCTGTTTTCCTTAGGGGTGTAGAGGGTGAGTGTTCTTTTCCAATTTATTTTGTACCAGGAAGTGAAATTTTATTTTGTGGATAATTTAATTACTGCTATACCCCATGGAGTTAGAACATTTTGAGGAATGCTTCCATTTCCCTCCCTTATCTCATATATGCTATGTGATAGAAATACTTGAATTGTTAGTGTTTTTTACACGAGGCTAACTGCTTAAAAAATATAATCTTTATCTTTTTAAGGAAACTCACATTGAATTCAATATTCATACCTTATGCTAATAAAATATACTAATACTTTTAAAAAAAACACTCACTAAATACCCTTTTCCACTTAGCTACTTGCTTCTAAGAAGACACAAGCAATTCGATTGGCAGATCCCATTCATGTAATTGTCCCCTGATTTGGGATACCAGGATCATAAGAAACATAAAAGGTTTGAGTATAAAGTAATGAGCTCAGTCTAACCAACCTGAACTTACACTTTTTAATAAGTCTCGTTCAGAGGCATTACTTCAAGCATGTACATTTATTCCATGTGTGGCCTTTCTTCTCTTTAAGAATACCTTCGTGAAGGGAATCCTGTTTACAGATTTGCAATGAAGTCAAATTATCCTGTACTGAGTGGGTTTATAATATCATTCAGTGCCAACATTGTTGAACAGGTAAGTGATCCAAATTGTTTAGGGGGAAAAAGAAAGATTATAAGAGATTGGGTGATATAATAATATAACCAGCCTTTTTATGTGACTTCACAAATGTATTCAGAAGATGATTCTAAAAGATGAGTTTCAAAACAAGCTTTGAACAAAGACAGTAGTATTGGTGAACTTTACGTATGGGTTCGAAGATGAACAATGCACTTTCACTATATACATACTAATTTTCTTTTAAATATGTGTGTATATACATGCACATTATTACTTTATGGAATTACTTTTCATGATTTTCAGAGCATTGATGTCTTGAAAGGAAAAAAAAATATGAGTAGGAAAGTTAGAAAGTGAAGCAATAGCATATTCTGTAGCTAGCTTCCTAACTATTTGAGTATTTTTGCCCAGATATTGCCATTTGTAAATACAGAGTGTTTGCACTTGATTTGATTTGTTGGGGCTTTTTTACTAGAGAGTCCTTAGCTAGTCATTTCTTCCATCTGTCACACATAAAAGAAAATCTTCCTAAGATAAGGAATCAGCATCATCATTTTAGACAACCCCCTCCTCATAACATTACCCAGTTTGGATTACTCAGTTTTTACATTAGACTTGGCTTTGAATTGATTCTCATTTTTACCTCAGTCCAAAGTAATCCTTGAAGATAAAGAGATCTTAAGGTTGTCTATAGTTTGAAGAACATGTCACATGTTGTAAAAAGAAATTCCAAAATATCCCCTTTTTGATCAATACCTGCTTGATTGACTTACAATGAATGTTTGAAGGGGACAGCACCCTGAGCAGTCAATTTCTCATGTGTGTGTCTACATTTTCACAAAATTTTAATTCCATACTTTTATATGTGACAGAACATATAATTATGAAATTTTAAATATGATATTTATCAATCATATGATTACTTTTTTCCTATGAATACTTAGGGGGTTAAAATCAACTCTGAATATAATCTACCTAAAATGCATACTAAAACTAAATTATAAAATAAAATTATTCTAAGATACATGTTACTTACCTACATCCCTCCATTCCAAGGACATGCTCTACTAAGATATCACTTGTTACTGGAAGACATTGTTATTATTCAAGGTTTATTGTTTATTTTTCATATCCCCAACAAAAGAATATGAAATAACTAATATATTTCAATGTCTTGTGGGAGAGGAGTAAACAAATTCCAACTTTAGAAATACTAAATTATCAATATGTAATTATGAAATTTTTATCTACTGACTTAATTGAACTAGTGAAATATCCATGGATTATACAAGACACTGTCTGAACCAGGGTACCAATCAAATCTATTAATACATATTCCTGTACCAATTTCTTATGTGTAGGTTTGGGTATTTTGAAAGGTAAATATGTAGAATATTTTATCCCACTTCTAAATTCCCTCTTGCTGTTTCTTACTTAAATAGAGGAACTTACAAATTTCATTTGAGGATAATCTTTATTAATTTGCTGTGAAAATTCTTCATAATTTCTTAAGATGTTGTTTTATCTTCTAATCCTAAAGGCTTGAAACTCAACTTTAAGCACTACTTTTAGGATATCTAGGGCTCAGAATTTTCTGAGCATGTTAGCTAAACCCCTGCCACACCCATCACCCTTCAAATTTCCTGTACCTCTCCTATAAGACCAAGCAATATCAGGCAAAATTTAAAAAATATGGTTGATTGATAGCTTATTTTCAGAAAAAAGGAGGAATTTTGCAATAATTTACTCTAAAATCATCTGTGTACAGGTCTCCCTGGTGGCTCAAGGGGTTAAAACATAACCTATGAAGATTTCTGCAGCCACTGCAGTACGAGTTCAATCCCTGGCCAGGGATCTACCCACCTGGCACAGCAGACCTCTCCTGACTTGCCCTCTGCTCCCCTCAGCAATGTATTTCAGTCAATCTGCCTATTCTGTTCCCCACTCTGTCTCTGGTGAATCCTCTCACCCCTCACACCTCTGGCCTGTACCCCAGTTCTTGTATGCATGGGTAAATAAATCATAAAATAAAATTGAATCAAAACAAATCAAAATCTGTGTATGAGAAAATTTAGACCCAGAAGCGGGAGATGTCTTGCTCAAGGTACCAAGCTTGTAGGTATTGTTGCTAGTGAAGAATATTTGAGGCCAGTATCTCTAAAGGCATACCTCCCTACTCTATGGACAGTTTGAAAGGAAAATATAAGCGCTTTTTCTTGATCTCTTTGTATTTAGCTAATCCAGTGCTGTTTATTATCCAATGAGATTTGGAACTCATTTAAGCTGCTTAATTTGACTTTTTTTTTTCTAATCAGGCAAACATACATTTTTCTCAAAGGAATAAAAAAGAAGACTAAATTAGGTGAAGCTTTGAAACCACCAAACTGGAGCTGATTTGAAAATTTCAGAAGTACTCAGTTGTTCTCTCAATATCACTAGTGATGGTAGCCAGGAGCAGACTAGTGTTTCCATCACCCCATCAGCACCTTAATACTGCCCATGAGGGACAATGGGGAGTCACAGGGCTGGTGAGTGCCATGGGGGGGGTGCAGAAACCACAGGGCTTTTTAGGATGTTGTGTTCTCCTTATTTGGAATTCTGTTTATGCTGCTAACATTAGCATAGATTTTCCTTAATGAATGCTTTCCAGCTGAAAGATGGTGAGAGATATACTATGTGAATCTTTTTAATATTAGTTCATTAAATTAAAACAGTTCTGACTTGCAATGAACCCTTTTCCTTTTGATGTTATACTCAGGTTTGCAGATAATGTCCATGATAATACATGTGTGCCCTACAAAAATGATCTTCTTAATCGAAGTCATTTATTGTTAGCACTCTTGTGTAATAATTTGAGAGTTTTTCTGTTGAGTGTTATAAAAGTTAGCATAAAAATGTGCCTATTCTATAATATGGATCCATGAATCCATTTTGTTCCTTCAAATTCAGAGATCCTACTGTCACACACACACACAAACACACACACACACAAAATCTACACATATTCTATAACACACACACAAAAATAATCTTACCTATTTTTCAAAATGCAAGTGTTAAGTTAGGCTATTCTTCCCATTTTGGAGGGAGACTTTCAAAATCCTCCTATGCAAAACATTCTTGATGGTTGTATTTACTAAATCACTCCTAAATTAGATACTTCAGAAACAACATGCTACACAAATAGCAAATATCCAATTCATGCATTGCCTGAAGGCTTTGGACTGCATTTCCCTACATATCCATCATGAGAACAATAGAATAAAATGATTCTGCAAGGTTAGAGAAATCAACCCCGCTCAGCCACTTTTCACAAGGAATATTTGGATAACCAACACTTGATGCAAATATTTGTTAGTAGTCATTATGACAAGCTGGGACATTCCATGATCTTATTAGTACCTAGTCATTCACAGTTTGCTTTTTCTGTATCAAAACATGTGCACAGATAATAGGAATAAATTGTTTATTTCCCATGTTACTAGGCAATTATAAATATTTCAGCAAAAGGGTTATACTGTGCCAAGGTTACACTCTAATAGAATAATTCAAGATGCAAATGCCATTATCTGGTAAGCTAATACTGATGTTCCCAAGTAGTCCTCATTTGATTGACTTTGAGAAAAAAGACTTAAAACAGAAAAAAGCTAAAAAGCTTTTGAAAAGCTGCTGGTCTATCACTTATCATTTCTGTAAGATCTCTTTTATTTCGTCTTTCCTGGACAGTATTCACAGGAAATCATGCTCTACACTGCACATGGCTATTAACAGCTGAAAGTCACTTATTTCAAATCTAAAATATTTTAAACACAAAGTTAAAAGATACAAAGCTCCTTGTTTTTCTTACATACTATAATATATATTTTATTGTATAATTTTATATATTTTTTCAGAGAACTCTGTTATCTTAGCATTGTAGGCAACTTTCTCATTACTGTTTTTCATTATTGATATAATGATTTATAATAGTAAATACACAGATTTATTAATAGCTTATATAGTCTCTGAAAAATGAAAATATAGTTACAGAATAAAGGAAACAGAATGAACTTGAAGACTTACTGTGGCCAATCATCTCACTCTACAGGGGTCAAAGAAAATGTGCCAGAAACTAAGGCAATTTGGCCTGAATTGAAGTAAATCTTTGGCAGTAGAGCCAAGACTATCACCAAGATTACAAAATATACTAGTTGGTGGATTGCTCTTCTTTTAAAAAATAAATTTGTATTGAAGTAGTAGTGGTGTATAACATTACATAAGTTTCAGGTCCACAATATTTTAATTCTACATCTATAAACATCTACTCTTTAGACAATATTAACTTTTGCCTTTTTCTTTCCAGAATTTTTTTTTTTTTGCAGGGGGTAGAGGGGAGATGGGAAGAGGTCATCTAGGAAGCTCCCACCCCTTTTACATTCTGCTGTGTCACCCATAACCCTACATCCTTGTGCAAACCCTTAATTCTCTGTGTTCCATGATCATTGCTTTCATCTTCTAACATTTTCATGACATTTCCTTTGGTGCTCTAGCCATTTTAGGGAAGATAAAAGTGATTGTCAAAATGTTGTGCTTCTTTTTAAGGTGTTCTGGGATTCTGAAGAAAGATTCAAAATATTTCAAAACAGGAACATTCCTTTAACTTCTAAGAGATGGAGGAGATAGAGAGGACAGGACATCCTTCTCAGCGGGAGCAGAGTGCTTACCAGAAGACTTGGACTATTTTGTGATTAAACTTCGGACCACTAACTCTTTATCTGTTAGAAAGAGTCTTGTGCCCATTTGGTAGTAAGTAATTATAATAGATGTAAAAAAAAAAAAAGTGAATCATCTTCTTGTCAGCAGTTGAAGGAAACAAAACAAACTAGCAAGCCAAGCCAGATGTCGTAAATTTTAAGTGTAAGAGGAAGGACAGAAATGAGAGTACGTTTCTAGCACTTTTGCCTTCATTGTGATGTCATTTCATAACTAATGCTCATATTTATTAATTTAATGGAGATTCTGTATGTGTGCTATGTTAGTGAATATCTCAGATATATATTTATAAAAGTTCAGCTCTATTCCCAGATAGTCATATTTTTTTTTCTTTCTAAAAGATTATTTTGAAACACAGAAGCAAATGTTTTGTTCCTGTGCTGTCAGTAAAATGAAGAAGAATCCAGTGAGCTGATGAAGGTTGTTCAACTCAACATTGGCAGATTTCAGACAAGAGTGCACCCTGATAGAACATGTTCTTTAACGGGATAGTATCCAAAATAGAAAATATTAATTAAATTATTCCAAATGTTGAAATCACATTTAGTACATTTCTAGATGGTTCATTTATTTATAGGCATAATAAATTTTCTGGGGTTATCAGAATACATATATTTGTATCATATATGTTATATATAAAACAACAGTAATTGACATCATAAGATGCAAAAGCTAAAACTTTATAGAACTTTATCCTCACCTCACCTCCAAAAAAAATAGATTTAAGAATGAAAGCACATATGGTTTAAAAAAAAAAAATAGGCTACTAAGAAACACTCAAAAATTGAAAATGAGACCCACTGTATTTAACATTTCCCTTTAGGGGACAAAATATTTTTGAAGGGTTTTTTTCTTCATTTCCAAAGGCATATACAAGGTTGGGACACCCAGTCTTTAGTGTGCAATAAAACGAAATGGCACTTTTCCAAGAGCTGTGAGACTGCAGCTAATTAGCACATTAATTTATATAAATAAAATTCTCTTTGCTGTTCCCCAGTGTTCTGCCTGAGAAATGCAACAAGATGAATGAACATGACAAATCAAAGTGAAATTTACAGGCTTGGGGAAAAAAAGGATTCAGAAGTAATCTTTTAACCTTATTCCAACTTTCCTGACCTTCCTTCATTCGTGCCATTTTTCCAGAGTCCCTAAATGTGCACCTCTCATTCTAACATACTTAAATTTTAAGGACAAGTTCACAAAAAGGAATGTACCCATTTCTTTACTCCTAGCCAAGTTCCCATCTCAAGAGAATTTCATTTATTCCTAAACTTTTTCAGTTTGTGTTACATATATTTTCTTAACAAGATGTAATTTTTTTTATTTTTGTATGACATAAAATTTTCAATTTCTTTAGGTTTAATTAATTTTTGTATTTTAACCCAATTAAAGTATATGTTGTGTTGTTGCAAGGTCAATATTTGAAAAGATGTTTCTGGGTAAATAGAAAACCGAAGTCTTAATTTCCAGGAAATGTTTTATTTAATTTATGTTTTATTGTAACTTTACTGCTCTGAAAATAAATTATTGCAAGTGAGTATTTTTATATATGTGTATATGTATACATTTGTACTTGCATATTTACATATGTAAATTGTATGTATGCACATATGTATGTGTGTGTATATATATGTGTGTATGTGTATAGAGAGAAAGAGAGATAGATATCTGGCTATAACCCCTTTGGCAGAATAAGCTTGCAAAATCAAAAATAGTAACTTGGTGATAACACATTACTAAGTGATAAATTTCAATCTTACAAAAAATAAAATAGAAAATAAAAGGATGCATTTCATATAGTAAAAAAAGTATGATTTTTGTGTGAAACACTTATCAGCTATGTACATGTTTGTGTATATCCTATTGTAATTTTTTTAAAGATTTATTTATACAAGAATCGGGGTACAGGCCAGATGTACGGGAGGGTGAGAGGAATCACAAAAGACAGAGTGGGGAACAGAACAGGCAGACTGACTGAAATACACTGCTGAGGGGAGCAGCGGGCGAGACAGGAGAGGTCTGCTCACCATGTGGGTATTTCCACAGCTGGTGGGGATCAAACTGGCACTGCAGAGGCTGTGGACAGCTTTACAGCACTGCACGCAATCACCTGCACCACCAGGGAGGCCCTCCTGATGTAATTTTTTAATGTGAAATCATATTCGTAAAAGTTCAGAAGATCTAATAAAGGAGTATTAAAGAATATATAAAAATAGAGCCTAGAGTATGAAATGCATCCCTCAATTCACATGTTCAATAAATATTTGTCACAAATAAAGCAGTGGAGAAGACCAAGTCAGTGGCTTCATGGAATTTATGTTATAATGGGCAGTCTGAAAGTAAACAACCAGAATGTGTATGTGAAATAATATGTAGGGATAAGTGTCATAAAGAAAACAGGATTGGAGAATGACTCCAGAATTGAAATGGAGGTTATTAGTAGAGCTGTTAAAGGAAGCTCACTGAAGAGGTCCCTTATGCTCCAAAATTTAAATGATGTGAAGAAAAGTATTTCAGCCAAGAGCACAGCAAGTGAAGTCTCTGAAATAGGAACATGCTTAGTGCGTATTGAGGAACTGCAAGAAAGCAAGTGTATATAGGCTGGGAGTGATTGGAATGACACATGAGAAGCTGTCAATCATGTGGGAACTACTCAGCTATGTTAAGAACACTGTTATTTGATCCTAGGTATGATGGTAAAGCTGCGTGGAGAACTATAGCATGGTTTCCATTTCTTTCTCTTTTAGTGCAATTTTATAATGTATTTAAAAAATTTTATTAATGTATTTATCTTTATTGAGGTCATTAGTTTACAATACTGTATATAATTCAGGGAGGTAATTCACACCTCCTCAGATGCATGTCACCACACCACACCCACCAGCAAAGCACCCAGACCCCTTTACCCAAGAAATGCTGGAACATAACAGAACCCTCAGATGTTATGTGAAGACTAGACTATTACGAAAAAATAAAAGAAGGAAGTTAGTATGAAGCCAAAAGAGGTAGGGGAAAACAAGATGACAGTAACTTGGTGTAGGGTGGCTATGATAAAATGATTAGAAATGGTTATAGTTAGGATTCACTTTGCCCAACATGACTTGAAGATGAAATAAGTCATGTGTATGAAGGAAAGAGAAATATCAAGGTTTTTTTTTTTTAATTTTTGGTACTAATAATTGTGTGACTGATGGTGGACTCTTACTGAAATGTGGAAGACTAAGGAGAGGGCTGGGATGAGTGATTGCATAATTAAGTGCTTCATTTTTTCTTCTCCTATTAATATATTATTACTATTATTAGAACAAAACATACAGACACTGATTAAGGAAGTGATGACCAGTTTCTGTGCTAAGTGCTGAGAATGTAAAGTCAAATAAAACCATTGTTTAAAACCATGTGAGAAAACAAACACAACTACAAATTACAGTAGCAATTAATTAATTCATTTGTGATGTGATTAGATGTGAAAGCTATATGGATGGCAGAGAATAAATAATATAGATATTACTTTCAGGATTATCAGGTACATCTAATAAAAATAAGACTGAAACTGTGTTTCAAACCATGAAATGAAATAAAACAAGAGTAACAGTTGGTAGGAGAGTTGGAGGATACTGCATTTAGAACAGCATGGGAGGAGTTACCATTGTATTGAAAATCTCCTAGGCCATCAAAGTTAAGTAGTATCACCAATAATACCTCCTAATGTGAGGCCCTGAGGACACAAAAATACATAACCTTTATCAATTGATGAAAAACAAGTAGACAAACCCTAACTGAAGAACATTTTACGCAATATGATTATATCCAAAAAAAGTGTCTATCATAAAAACAATGATAGATTTAGGGACTATTCCAGGTTAAAAGACACTAAAGAACTGACCACTAAATGTATAGCATTAATTCTCAATTGGAGGAGAACCTGTTGTAAGGATAGTTACTAGGACAATCAGTACAATTTGAATATGGACTATGATTGAGATAATAATACAGATCAATGTTAAAATAAATGTCCCGAATTTGTAGTTATACTGTGTTATGTAACAGACTGCCCTTGTTCTTAAGAGATAAGCACTGAAGTATCTAGGGATACAGGGTCATGTTCTCAGAGAAAAGAAAAAAAAAAAGAAAAAAAAAGATTGTGTATTTATAAGACATAAAAAGAAAGGTAAAATTGACAATATATTATCTATGTGTCATTCTAAGTGGGACATAAAAGGTTCATTTAGTATTCTTGAAACTTCTGCTCTAGGCTTTACCTTCTTGTCAAAAACAATGGTGAATTTTTAAAACAATTAAAATGCATAGAGCGGGCCTCCCCAGTGGCACAGCGGTTGAGCGCTGGGTCTCTGCAGCGCAGGTTCTATCCCCGGCTGCTCCAGGGCCACCAGAGGAGGGTCCCACATGGCGCACAGACCTTTCCTGTCACCGGCTGCTCCCCTCAGCAGTGTACTTCGTCAGTATGCCTGCTCTGCTCTCCCCTCTGGCTCTGGTGAATTCTCTCACCCTCCTGCACTTCTGACTGTACCCAGTGCTTGCATAAATAAATAAATAAATAAATAAATAAATAAATAAATAAATAAATCTTTAAAAAAATGCATAGAGAAATAAAGCATATTTGTTTAAGAAACCAGAATTTCATTGTAATTAGATACAGAGTTCCTGTTGGATGTTGGCAAGTGACAGCTAAAATACTCGGCTGGGACAAGAACACACTGAGTCTGCCCAAACAACTAGAAGTTTGAGCTTTACTGAAATCTAAAAAAGAGGTTGCAAGATTTGAATTGGGGTAATAGTATGAATAAATAAATTAGATGGTGTAGTGGCAGGATAGCACAGAGCAGTTTTATCTATGATGTGAGCAGATCAGACCGAGTAAAGGAGAGTCCTAGAGCCCTAGGTGGCTTTCTCAGGCTTTTATTGAGCTTTACATGTAGTGTGGCAAGCAGGAAACGGCAGGCAGGGGTGCTGGAGAGCTAGGAGGCCAGCAGGCTTCCAAGACCCCAGCAAGTCTTCACCCTGGGCTTCTCTGGCTTCTTTCTCCCCTTCTCTCTCCTGCCTCTTCAGCTTCTGCCTGTCAGTGACTATCTCCATACTCCTTCCATGGCCCACAGAAATAAACGAGACAGCTTTCAACAATGTAACAACTGCAGGTGCCCAATCAAGCAGGGCAATTCTAATGGTGGGAGGAAAGAAAAGCCTGAAAACCATTTACCCTACAGATTGGGACTATGCCAACGGCAGAACATAGACTGAGGATGTTTTTGCTATACTCAAAGCTAGAAACCAAAGCACTTAATGGTAGGGACTGGGGAAAAAAAAAAAAAAGATTTAATTTTCACTTTGTGAAGGAAAGTAGACAATGTGAATCTTCTGTAAGAGAAGCAGATAATACCAATCTGTGGGCATTGAGAGTATAAACAGAGATTACACCTTAGATCCATTTTATTCCTGATCAGGACATATTTAAGGCAGTCCTATCACACATAACCTGATCCCTTGCCTAACATTAGACTTCTATGATTCAGATACTTCCTGAATTCCAGGTATTTTATATTTTTGAACTCCACTGACTAAGTCCTGATACCTGCCAAAGTAAACAAACTTATCTGCACATTTTTCTTGACCTGTACACTTTCTGTTGGTCAGTTAGGAGTAGCTTGTGGTAGAGACAGAGCAAGAGCAAAGAAAAGAGCAGTGGTGTAGAACTCACACCTTTGGCAACATTAGCCATTAACCGGGTATTTGACCTTACAAATTTCAGCCTTTCCAGAATATAAGTGTTTTCACCTCAGAGCTATTTGTCACTGTGAGAAATTAGAAGCATTGAGAATATCCAATAATATATGACTGGCTAAAGTTCTGGAAAATTATAAAATATCATATCTAATATAAAACATTAGTACTCATGCTTTTAAAAATGTTTAATAAAATAGAAATGTGCACAATATACTTACATGAATAGAAAGTAATTTAAAATTGTATATTTATTTTTATTATGAATAGATTACAAAATGTTTAAAATATATCTAAGAGTATATTAGTCTTCTATCTAAGAAGAGTAGCTATTGGTAATTTTTATTTTCTTCTTTGTGATTTTTCTATATTTTTAAATATTTTCTATAACAACAGGTTAATTTCATAATCACTGAAAAAGCAATTTAAATAATCTACGGTTTTCTCATTCTCAAGAACAATTTCAAATACAGTGGAGATCTGATTAGGGTATATTCAGCCACAAGTGCCAGAAAACTCAATTAAAAGTGCCTTAAATAGATTCCCACTTCCATTTAGGATAAAAACAGTCACATGATAATGTTGCTTCCCTCCTTACAAAAAGAATAGCCCAGATAACCTATATGATCATAATTTTTTTTTTAATTAGACAGACCTGAGGATGCAGAGAGACCTAAATAACCAAAATCCAGAAAGTGACAAATTCTTCCTAAGAGAAAAGAGACCCACAAGCACTTTCATTTTTGCTGGAACAGTAAAAGGAGAAGGACAGGGAAAAGGAAAAATCACTGAGAGTTTTAGGTATTTTCGGGGCTAATATGAACAGGCATGACAGAATTCAGTGGGCACTCGTCACATGCAGAATATCTACCTATTCACCAACTCTTTACCATATGTCTACCTTGGGTCTTCACTTCAAGTCGAGTTGAGGGTCTGATGAAGGTTGGGTGCAGGGTAGACAATCCCATCCTCATCCTGCCAGAGTATAATTCAGTGACTGCCTAAGGCTGAGAGAAGGAAAATGAGCGGAGAGTGAACATCTCCTGGTGACCAGGCTCACTAAAGCTGGGGGCAGGGACAGAGCACACACAAAACTTATATAATGTTATAATGTAATGTTACTTCAATCAAAATAAATTTTCAATTTAAAACAAAATTTTTCTCAGGTACTTCAGACCTTCTTGGAATCTAGCCCTTCAGCCGTCCTGGAAGTAAAAATTTGTAGAAGGAAGTAAAAAAGTTTCCAGAAGAACAGAAAACTGGGGGATCATTGGAAAGCAGAGACTATCAGGGCAACACAACCAAACAGACTGTTGTTAACAGTAGCTTGAACCTGGTGGTGGGCTCTAAAAACATACAAGGTATTTACAGTCTCCTGAGTAATCAGGCCTCCAGTTCTGCTGAAGGAAATGTCCTGATTTTGATCTCAAATATTTCTAAGCCAGTATTGCATTAAACTAAAACAACAGTGTCAGCTCAATTGCTTAGAGTCCCTACTCTAATGGCCTGAGAAGAAAATTAATCTCTCTTCTGAGTTTTACTAATATTTACTTCAGTCTCTACTGTTCTCTTTTAGATACAATTCCTTGCATACAACAACAACAAATTAGGAGACATAAAAAATAAGGAATGTGACCCATCATTAATAGAAGCAGTCCCCAAAATGGAAAAGATATTATCAGGCAAGATTCTTATATAATTATGATAAATGTGCTAAATTTATGGGAAAAGTTGGCAGTATAAATTGAGAGGTAATTTCATTAGAACCATGACAATCATTTTTAAAAAGCCAAATATAAAATAATAGAAGTAAAAGCCATGGTTAAAGAAAAGAAAGATTCATTTTGGTAGGTTTACCAGTGGATTGGACATAGAATAGAAGGAACCAGTTAATTTTAAAAGACAAATTAGCAGAAATATTCCAAATTGGAATACAAAGAGAGAAAAACAGAACAGAGCATCTGAGATCTATGGGCAATAGCGAGCAGTGTAACATATGAATAATTGGAGTCACAGAAGTGAAAAGAGACAATGGATTAAAAAAAGATCATTAAAATTTTAATAGTTATTGTCTGTTCCAGTACATCCACCACAACCGACAACAAATACACCCACCTTGGAACTCCAAGTACAATAAAAAGAAATAATAAGAAATATTTATTATTAACACAAAAGGAAAACCAATATAACACCTGTGCATATTGCAATGAAACTTCTGAAATCTAATGATCAAAAAATATAAGTAACAAATATAGAAAAGAACATTTATTGTCACATATAGAAAGAAGGGGATGGAGTAATTCCAGAATTGACTAGCTCAGCATCTTCCATAAAAACAAGAACCCAGATTCCATCTTTCCTCTGTGCCATATTTATCAAATAGGCCATTCACCTTATAATCAAGTATGTTTCAGGGGCATGAGGAAACATCACTGAACTTATGCAGATACTGGAAGAGAGAGAGAGGGCCTCTTCTTAATGCCTTTCTTAAGAGTAATAACACTTTCCTAGAAAGTTTCCAATGACTGGTTCTTCCTGCTAGATTTATGGCAAATGCTCATTCCTAAGCTATTCACCAGCAAAGAAAGAAACAATTAATTGGCTCATGTTAATGGATAAGCAACTTTGAAATTTCTCAGGGAGCATGTGGTCCTTTATGCCTTTGCCAAAACAGCATTTCTTTTAGCAAAGCTATAAAGGCAAAGTATGGTTATTGGACAGAAAATCATGCTGGTATTTGTGAAAGTGAAAATTGACATTTTATATTACAAAAAAAAAAAGAAAAGATGAGCACAATTTTAATTCTAACAAATGTATTGTTAATGATTTCACAACATTTTTGAGATGTTCACATCACTATTTGATTACTCTTGCCTTCTTACATTTCATTCTACAATCTCCACTGGGAAGAGATACTAAAAAAAGGCATCATTTCTGCTCTCAGTGTGCTTTGTAGGAGGGAAAAGATGGACCTAAACAAATTATTGCCATGGGAAGAACAATATCAGAGCATGAATCTGAATCATTAACTAAATGACCATGAAGAAGTTCCCTAGTATCTCTACGCCTCAGTACTGGGGTCAGTGAAAGGAGTTAATCTGTAACATGTATCCTCCTTATATAATTGTGACGAATTTCAAATAAATAATACATGAAATGCTTAGCAAGAATACTGAATAAACATTAGATATCCTTGTTATTATTTATTATTGTTTGTGCAGAGTTTAGTACGTGTGCATGAGAAACAATGATTGAGAAAGCCAACGTGGAAATGGTAAAATTTGTCTATATTGGGGTACTGGGGCTGCTCACCTATTATGGGAAGGTTTTGAATAGTAGGGAAAGATATTTCTGGAAAAATGACCCTGATGGAGAAAGATACAGAGGCATGAAAAATAAAGGGTAAGGATTGTGAAAAAGCAAATAAACCCAAGTATAGTCTTTATGTGGGCATCTAGGAGACAAAGGTAGGAAAGAAAGCTTGGGTGAGGCATGAAGTCTCATGTGTGACATGATTTAGTTGTCAGACTCCATTTAGGTAATAAGAATCATGTAAAACTGATTTTTAGGGGCCTCCCTGGTAGCACAAGGGGTTAAGATGCAACCTGTGAAATTGTCCGCAGCCACTGAAGCACCAGTTTGAACCCTGGTCAGAGAGCTACCCACATGGTGCAGCAGACCTCTCCTGACTCACCTGTTGCTGTTCCCCTCAGCAGTATGTTTCGGTAGATCTGCCTGCTCTGCTCCCCTCTTTGTCTCTGGTGAATCCTCTCACCTCCCACACATCTGGCCTGTACCCCAGTTTTTGTATGCATAAATAAATAAATCTTTAAAAAAATGATTTTTAAGTGTAGTAGTAAAAGATGCCATTTCCAAAGACAATTATGCTAAAAATAAGTTCACATGGACTCCTAGAAGGCAAACTACCATGAGATATAGTCTGTGCCAGAGAGACACAATGACATAGTAGACTTGCAATAATCCACTTGAGAAAACATGAAGGTCTAAACCAAGGCTATCAGGAAAGGCTGGAAAAGGGGACGCAGGGATGAAACTTGTAATGGAAAAAGCTCACTTTTTAAGAGAAAGGTCAGTTTGAACACCATAGAGTTTGAAGTTTATGATTAGGAAATTGAAAGACAATTGAATGACTTTTACTGACAGATAGTAACATAAAATTATAAATAGGGTGTTGTAAATAGGGTGTTGTAAAGTAGACATTCTGCAAAATGTTTGAATTATTAGAACAAACTTTCAAAAATATATTATTTGTAGCCTGTAGCTCTGGAAAGCTACTTTTAAGACCAGCCTGAATGATTAGGCAAGATAAATATGTCTTTCTAGAGAAAAAGAACAATTTTGTTTACCTTATTAACTCAGAAGTACAAATGTTACTTTAAAACTCAACCCATTCCTAGTTGAATTGCTATAAATTATAAATCAGAAGTTTGTGAAGTAATGAGATTTAAAAATATCTAGTCAATCTCTATTACATAAATTTAGGTTTCTGGGCCTCCCCGGTGGCACAGAGGTTGAGCGCTGGGTTGTGAAGCTGCCCGCAGCCTCTGCAGTGCAGGTTCTGTCCCCGGCTGCTCCCCGGCCACCGGAGGAGGGTCCCACATGTCGTGCAGACCTCTACTGTCGCCCGCTGCTCCCCTCAGCAGTGTACTTCATCACTCTGCCTGCTCTGCTCCCCTCTCTGGCTCTGGTGAATTCTCTCACCCTCCCGCACTTCTGACTGTACCCAGTGCTTGTATAAATAAATAAATAAATAAATAAAAATCTTAAAAAAAAATTAGGTTCCTCTTTTTTCTCTTTGGAGATAAAATTGCTATAACTTTATATTTAGGATATGGGTCTAATGCAGAACACAACTAAGTATATTCAGGTCTCACCACATAAATTATAAAATTATAAACAAACATTGCCTCTTGGAAAAAGTCTCTCCATTAATCCTAGTGTTGTTTTTTTTTAAGATTTTATTTTTATTTATTATATACAAGAACTGGGGTAAGGCCACATGTGCGGGAGGGTGGGAGCAGCGGGCGCAACAGGAGAGGTCTGTCGTGCCATGTGGGCCCTCGCCAACCAGCCAGAACCAAACTGTTGCTGCAGAGGCTGCGGACAACTTCACAGCATCTCGCTGAAGTGCCTACGCCACCAGGGGAGGCCCAATCCTAGTGTTTTGACAATACCCTTAATTCTTCTTTCAACTCCTTTCCAATCGTTTAACAGCAGTTTGTCAGGGTTATTCATCAATCCTTACTCTATATAGAGCAAAACATTCTCAGGCATTATTCCCATTTCACAGATTATTTAGGGAAAATTCTCAAACATATAATGCTATTCTAAAGTATTTTTTTATAGAAAACTTATTACGTGTATTCTTGGCTGTCAGTTATAAAAATGGAAACTTTTCTTCTGTTTATGAATTTCTGCAACTCAGTTTAAAACACTTGAGGCTGGGGCCTCCCCTGGTAGCGGAGCAGTTGAGCGCTGGGCTGTGAAGCTGCCCACAGCCTCTGCAGCGCCGGTTCATTCCCCGGCCACAGGCGAGGATTACACATGGCGCACAGACCTCTCTTGCCACCCGCTACTCCCCTCGGCAGTGTACTTCGTCAGTCTGCCTGCTCTGCTCTCCGCTCCGGCTCTGGTGATAAATAAATCTGGGCCTCCCCGGTGGCGCAGTGATTGAGCGCTGGGTTGCGAAGCTGCCCGCGGCCTCTGCGGCGCCGGTTTGATCCCCGGCTGCTCCCCGGCCACCGGAGGAGGGTCCCACATGGCGCGCAGACCTCTCCTGCCGCCCGCTGCTCCCCTCAGCAGTGTACTTCGGTCCTTCTGCCTGCTCTGCTCCCCGTTCTGGCTCTGGTGAATTCTCCCACCCTCCCGTGCTTCCGACTGTACCCAGTGCATGTATAAACAAAACAAACAAACAAATAAATAAATAAAAGCATGCCTCTATTAAAAAAAAATTTAAAAATTAAATAAATAAATAAATAAATAAATCTTAAAACAAAACATGCCACCCATTTGCATGTAATGTTTAAAAAAAAATTGTTAAAAACACTTGAGGCTGCATCCTTCATAATTGTTAGAGATTTAGTTGCATATATCAAGTATTGAAATATCCCCTATTAAATTTTTATAATAATGATATTGTAACATTGTTATTTACTTTAAATATTATTAAAGGATAACATTCTCAGGGCCATCTTCAAGAATCTATGGAGTGTAAGGGATAATGCAGATCAGTCAAAGTGCATTTAAGCCACTGGCAGCCACAAATGGCACTTCTTTGGACAGTTCATTTGAATACTTTCCGTATCCACTTGCACATCCCTGAACTGGAGTTCATGGTCCTGGATTAACTTTGTTCAAAGGATGCTATCTGAACGAATTCTAAATTTGTCTGAAGAAAATCAATGAAAGAAAAACATTTCCTGTTTTATAACCATGATGCAGAGAACTTTGTCTATATTCCCTACTGGGTTTTAACAATGAAGAATAATTTTTGAATCTCTATTTTTTTCATAATACTTTACAATTAATACCTTGATTTAACTGGTTTCTGATCCTTGCAAAATGCTACAGGTAGCAAAAGGACTTTTTTCAGTTGCTACAATTTCCTCTTTACTTTCTGTTCACATACAACAAGCTAAAATTATCCATCAGATATGAAGTAATTAAATACGTCTGCTAGATACTTGGATCTAAAGCACAAATAAGCACCAAGTTATTTCTCTTTGCTAATAACAATCTTTTAGAATGCTTCCTCAACTATCTGTACTTCCTCAATTATCTGTACTAATATAAACACCACATAACAACCAAATCAAAAAAGAAAAAAAGAGAAGATATATGTGTGTATGTGTGCACATTTGTGTATATCTGTATATGTACATATATGAATATAAATTACAGATGTTGAATTAATGCTGAAACACTGGTTGTAGCTCTTAGATATTTAAAGATTCTGCTCTACATTCTAATCTGAGATTTCATTGGGTTCTAGTCCCCTGATACATTGAAATAACTGCCAAAACTGCATATGAGCCCAGTGCCTATATGCTGGAACTTCTATTAAAAGCTTGAAACTCTTGATATTACCCAGGCTACAAACACATGCCTACCTTCATTTGAAGGACACTACAAGCTTATTAATTTACAGTCTGCTTTTCTTTCATCTCTGAACACTGCATCTTCATTCAGAACAAACCCCAGGAGTCTGGCATGTAGTTTACACCAGAGGGCAAATTCCCATTTGGCCAGTGTAGAGCTGTCCTTGGAATCCACATCTCTGGCCACAGTTGCGTTTATGCTTGGTATCTAATTTCAGTTATCTTGTTTTGTTCTCGTTCAGACTGTGATCTTTTAGTTGCATTTTACCAAGTTCCCCATTATAGACTGGTGAATGGGGGCATGAAGAGGGGGCACACTGTGGTGAGGCTCAGCCTAATTCCTAGCCCTATGGCACTTAATGACTACACTTTGCTTGCCAACTCTTTCTTGGCATCTAATTTAATTTGGGGACCGGCCTAAGTATTTAATTGAACTTGGAGACCTTCTTTCAAATATTTATACTCACTTTCCTTTTTTCCTCCTGCTACATCACCAATAATTCTGTACCATATTTTAGATCACATCCACTTTCTTTTTTTTTCCAAAATGCTTGCCATTTCTGCTTTTCTATGAAGTACATTGTCTCTCACCCCAAATGAGAATACTTCATTTTTTAAAAAATATATAGTTTGCCTCTCTTTCTTTTTAAATTTTTTTTCCTGCCTCATTACAGAAGAATTTTACATTTTCTCTGCTAATAAAGTTTTTATTTCCTCATTTTATCCAACTTGTCTGAAACCTCATTGGTGATTTTTCCTGTATAAAAATAAGCAGCACAACAAGAAAGAATACCGGCTTCCTTATACCTGTCTCTGCCATGTAAACTTCAATATGCTCACTCTAAGCATGCTTCAACCTGCTCAGTTCTTTTACTCTCTGAACTACGTTAAACATACTCTTGAATCTCATCAACATCTACAATTTCATCAATATTTTTCTTCTTTTCTCAATTGATCCATGTTCTCCCGGTTTTATTGCTTTAGGCAGCTAGCTTGAGCTTCTTAGGTCATAATTTGACCCACCCATTTATTAGTGCCTTAGAGCCCTTATCATTCTCACCTTCCCTAACAATCACCATTTAAATTCAAGTGCTGAAGTAATCCAACCATATCCCTTCTTCACTCTAAGATAAATATACACGGAAGAATATGGGAAACTACAAGTCATGTTTCTTCCTGTGATTTCCAACCCCTTTGAAACTGCAATGCTATTCATCATTAATTTTCTTCATCCTTCATTTTTTACCTCTTTCCTTGTTTCCATTTCTGTTTTTTCGGACACTGTTCAAACTTCGTAAACAAAGAAGCAATACCTCCAAATCATTCTGCTATCAATGATAAAAAATTGTTTTATTCACAACACCCATGGTAGTTTAAAAAGTGTGATGACAGGGCAAATGTTAGCATGGAAAAAATTAAATGAATATAATATACAATTTCAAAATAAATTCAGTAATATATAAGAAAATATTCAAATTATTGTGGAAATTAGAGTATTCAATACTGATATTGGGATAACTAACTAGCTATTTGGGAAAAATATAACTGGATCTCTACCTCATTTCTTACACCTACCAGCAATAAAAACTAGAATATAAATAATAATAATTCAGCTTCCATCAAAATTTTTTTCATGGAAAGCAATGTTTAGAATATTTATAAACTGACTCCATGGAAAACCTTTCTAACTATGTCATAAAAATTGGAAAAAATAAAAGAAAATTGGACACATTTTGTTGCATCAAAATTTTGTTTTGCCAAAATGACAAAAAAAAGCAAAAAAAAAAACAAAATGATATACTACTGTTATTTCAGTATTATTTATAGTAAGGAATAATTTAAGATAGTCTCTACAGTCATTCATATGGGACTAATTAATTAAATTATAGTATGTCTATTACAAAATACTAAAAATAAAACTGAAGTAGCATGTAATGACTTGAAAAGACAGCTATAGCATTTTATTAGTAGTGAAACAAAAGGAGGTACAGCGTGTGTGTGTGTGTGTCTGTGTGTTTGTGGAGAATGTATATGATATATGTGAATTTCTTTAATATTAAGGTTGAAAGAAACTAATTGTTAATATAATATCTCATGCTATTTTTAATGCATTCTTTGTAACATACTAATCTGGACAATTAAAAATACTAGTTTCTACATTTTACAGTGTAATCAACTGGCCTTGAAATAAGTAGGTAGAGCAGTAATGAAACCAGAACCCAGAAACCTTACTCTTAATGTAATGTTTGATCCACCACATGAAAGCTGATCTTCAAAAGAAGCTAATCACTTCAGTCCCACTAGTTAGTTTCTCTCTCTGCTAAAGAAAATAAGGAAAATAATTGGGCTTAATCTATTATAAAGAATATTTCCTCTTTTTTCTTATTAAGAAAAACTGATAATGAAGTAAAATAGTAGGTTCCCAAAAAGTATCCCCACTGATTTTTCTGCAGCTTTGCAGGAGCAGCTAGCACCACCAATATGCTTCCTAGGGATGACACCTGTTGGTTTAATACAAGTGCAGAGGATGGATTGATCGTGGCCTAAGATATGAACCAGGTAAGATCTCTTTTGGCTGTTTGAGAACAGCTATTGAAAAATAACTTTTCTTCCCTAGCTTATGATTCAATTCTGTGAATCTCATCTTGGCCTCCTGCCCCCAGAAGAGCAATTTAATTCTTACAAGTGATCTTAGTAGAGTATGGAAAGAGGTGGCACTGGAAGAGGGAGTTGTTGCTCACTTCAAAATGGACAGAAAAAGCAGAATCATTGATTTCATTTATTTAGATGACTCTTCTCATTTAGAAAAAGATAACTTTACTGAGGAATCTTAGTTCACTGCCAAAGATTTCATTTTAAAAGGTGGGGAATTCATTCAAAATTTGGGACTACTGAAGGCAAAAATTATGACTGTCACAGTTATAAATTCAAAATAAACATGAATTGATGAAAGGGAGAAAAAACAGATATTTATTTAAAACCTACTGTGTTTTATACACCTACATCCTTGATATACATTACCTGCATTATAATTTTTTTTTATAAATTTTATTGTTATATTCCCCATACAATTGCAGTCCCCCCATTCTGACCCCAATCCCTCCCCTCCCGCCCCCGCCCCCCTAAAAGTGTCTCTGGTTCATAGTTTTTTGTTGATTTTGATTTTCACTTTCTTATAGTTATTCATTTTCCTGGTCCCTTATTTAAGTTTTCTAGATTCCTGCTATGAGTGAGACCATCCGGTATTTTTCTTTTGCTTTTTGGCTTATTTCGCTGAGCATGATCCCTTCCAGCGCCATCCATGTTGCTGCAAATTGCATGTGTTTATCTTTTTTGAATGCTGAGTAATATTCCATGGTATATATGTACCACATCTTCTTGATCCAGTCATCTATTTTTGGGCATTTGGGTTGTTTCCAAAGCTTAGCTATTGTAAACAGCGCTGCTATAAACATAGGGGTGCAGGTGTTCTTTGGAATTGATGTTTCTGTGTCCTTTGGGTAAATACCTAGGAGTGGAATTGCTGGATCATATGGAAGCTCTATGTTTAGTAGGTCCAGAAATCTCCACACAGCTCTCCACAGTGGTTGGACCAGTTTGCACTCCCACCAACAGTGCAGAAGAGTTCCTTTTTCTCCACACCCTCGCCAGCATTTGTTGTTGCTAGTTTTTTTAATATGTGCCATTCTCACTGGTGTAAGATGGTATCTCATGGTAGTTTTGATTTGCATTTCCCTGATGACAAGTGATGTTGAACATTTTTTCATATGCCTGTTGGCCATTTGCATTTCCTCTTCAGAGAAGTTTCTTTTTAGCTCTTCTGCCCATTTTTTGACTGGATTATTTTCTTTGTTGTTGCTGAGTCTCATCAGCTCTTTGCAGATTTTTGTGATCAGTCCTTTATCATTAGTGTTGTGTGCAAAAATGTTCTCCCAGTTGGTGGGGTTTCTCTTTGTTTTTGTTATTGTCTCTTTTGCTGTGCAGAAGCTCTTTAATTTGATGTAGTCCCAGCTGTTTATCTTTGCCTTCACTATCACTGCTTTGGGTGATGTGTCTGTAAAGATGTCTTTGATGTGCAGATCACGTAGTGTTTCGCCTATATTTCCTTCTATATATTTTATGGTTTCAGGTCTTATGTCTAGTTCTTTAATCCATTTTGAGTTGATTTTTGTGTATGGTGTGAGGTAGTGGTCAAGCTTCATTCTTTTGCATGTAGCGACCCAGTTTTCCCAGCACCATTTATTGAACAAACTTTCTTTGCTCCAATGCATAGTCTTTGCTCCTTTGTCAAAGATTAGTTGACCATAAATCTGTGGGTTTATTTCTGGATTTTCTATTCGATTCCATTGGTTTGTATGTCTGTTCTTGTTCCAATACCATGCAGTTTTGATGATTATGGCTTTGTAGTATAGTTTGAAGTCTGGGAGTGTGATGCCTCCATTCCCTTCTTTTTTTTTCAGGAGAGCTTTGGCTATTCGGGGTTTTTTGTGATTCCATATGAATTTCATCAATAATTGTTCTATTTCTTTGAAGAATGACATTGAAATTTTGATTGGAATAGCATTGAATCTGTATATTGCTTTTGGAAGGATGGCCATTTTAATAATGTTTATTCTTCCAATCCACGAGCAGGGGATGTCTCTCCATTTCTTTGTGTCTTCTTCTATTTCTTTTAACAGTGTTTTATAGTTTTCTTTGTATAGGTCCTTTACCTCTTTTGTTAGATTTATTCCCAAATATTTGATTTTTTTTGTTTCAATAACAAAAGGGATGGTTTTTTTGATTTCTTCTTCTTCAGATTTATTGTTTGTGTATAGGAAGGCTACTGACTTTTGCGTGTTGATTTTGTATCCTGCCACTTTACTGAACTGATTGATGAGTTGAATTAGCTTTTCTGTGGAGTTTTTGGGGTTCTCTATGTATAATATCATATCGTCTGCAAATAGTGATAGTTTGACTTCTTCTTTTCCTATTTGGATTCCTTGGATGTCTTTCTCTTGTCTTATTGCCCTGGCTAGGACTTCCAGTATTATATTGAAAAGCAGTGGTGAGAGTGGACATCCTTGTCTTGTTCCAGATCTTAATGGAATCTGCATTATAATTTTTTTACAACAGAGTTTATCTGACAGAAAATCTATGCAGGTTAGAAGTCAGGTGTATATATCCAAGGGGAAAAAAATATGAAACACAAGACTACCCAACTCTAAATTATTACTTATTTCTCAAGTGATTACATAAAAATACCTATCAAAAATAAGGTATTGTGTCATCTCCATAATACTTTATTGTTTTTATGACACTGATGTAACTCTTTCTGATAAAAATCTTTCTGATAAAAATCTTACCCTTCTACTGAAGGTATACAATTACAAACTAATGTTGATAAATGGCACTTTTATAATTTAAGCAAACAATGAAACTAAGAAAATGGTATATGCTGCACTTCTATTGTTCATGAATCAGCTAAGCACATAAGGTCTTTGTGTTAATTTCAGGACAATGTGATGACTTCAGTGCAGCACAGCTAACCAAGCTGCTGTGCAAAAATTTTCATTTTGAAAAACATTAAGTGATAAGAATAGATAGATGTTAAATTAAGATGCTTACTTTTCGACTATGACATTTGGATTAAAAGTACATGATAGGTGAGGTATAAAAATATATGCAGCCAATTCCACTCCTAGGTATCCACCCAAATAATAAAAAAAAAAACTAATTAGAAGGTATATTTGCACCCTAATGTTCATTGCAGCACTATTCACAATAGCCAAGTTATGGGAACCATTTAGATCCCCTAATACAGATAAATAGATTACATGATGGAATACTACTCAGCTATGAAAAAAATCAGCTCTTGGCATTTCATAACATATGGAACTGGAGGGGATTATGTTAAGTGAAATAAGTCAGAAGAAGAAAGACAAATACCTGATACTGTCATTTATATGTAGAATATAAAGAAATAAAACAAAGTGTTAGGCAAACCCTAGAAATCTGACTGGAATTGAAATTACAAGAAGAGGAAAGCAGGGGGAGAGATTGAGGAGGGGACACAATGGATTATGGTGGAGGACAGTTGGGGCCTTGGTGGTAGGTGTAGTATAGTAACATATATCCAAAGAGAGGTGATTCTAGTACTATGAATTATGTACATTGTTGTAATCCAATGTCCACTGAATACTAAATAAATTAATAAAAATAAAATATATATGCAGCTATTCGGACCCATAAGCCTTCCAGTTTATATATGTAAACTTTTGGACTCATAAGCCTTCCAGTTTATATATATATATATATATATATATATATATATATATATATACACACACACACACACACACACATATCTTCAGGAGTGGGGATCACCAGGACAGATGTTTAAATCAACTATATTAATAAATTGATAAATAGCTATTAAAAATATGCAAGGACTGCAGAAGCTTAATTTTTCTTCAGATTTAACAACTGGCTTTAATATGTATGTTAGAAAACAATTATACAGGTTATAGATACTTGTATTATTAAACTTAAATCATTCAGATTAAATAGTTAATGAATACTGTCACATTAAATATTCAAAATATGTTTTGAATATTTGGACTTGGATAGTCTTTAAAGAAATAGCAATGAACGATATTCATAATAAAGAAAAGAAAAGTCCTAAAATTGCAATAAATAAGTGTCTGCTGCTGGTGTTGAGCTGTTTCCAGATCCCTCAATTCCTTATTTTTATCTTTTTAGCGTGGGATCATCTTTTGTCAATACTAACTGTATATAATGAAATATGAATACATTTCTTGCTTCACTGTTAACTTGGGTCTTTCAAGAAATTGAGGGACAACATATGCTTGTCTAAGCATGTTATGCAAATTATTGACACAAAAGAATTTTTAGCATGTAGGTAGTGTAAAACATGTCATAGTGACAATTGTTTACATTCAGTATTCATTTATCCCGACAATTACCATGGTTATAGGCCTTTTTACATGTAGTCATTTTATATGCATGCTGAATAGTGAGTCATTCACATGTACCTGCAAGATATTGGAATTATATCCTGAACACTTTATCTCTGAGTTGGGGCCTGGTCTCTGTAATTCTCCCTGTTTATAAAATCGCATACATGAGATATTCCAGCAAGGTGAATTTGTCTGTTCAGGATGTTTGAAGCTGAAGCATGTTAACATGGAAGGGATTTTCCTTTGCTCATTTTAGACTCATTCACATGACCTGAGACTAGAATTTATACCAGGCATTTTCACAACCTTTCTGGTAGCCATATTATTACTTTATTCAAAAGACAACTGAGACTTGCCTATTTTCTACCAGCCTTTGCAACACTATACTGCTTAAAATACACAATGCCCATTTTTTAAATATACTAAACAAGTTTTATGCTATAAAGGACAATAATAAAAATGTCATCTATGCAATCTGCTATTCTGTGTTGTTAGATATGTCTTTAAAAAAAAACCTCCATGGCAATCAATCATGTGACATAGTAAGGTATCCTTTTTAAAAGAAAAGAATACTGTATTTTATCTAGGAGGGAGGCAATATAAAAAGCTACTAAAATACCAGTATGATTTTTTTTTTTAGCCATTTGCAAATGCAGTGTCCCACATTTACTGGAATAAGGTCTTAGATTCCAGTACGGCAATTTGAACAATTATATGGGGTTGGGACAGATGGGCAGCTGTTTCTTTTTTTTTTAATTCTAGACTTTGTTCCTTTACTTTAAATAATATGAAAATTGCTTATTTAAACATAGGCTTTTTAAAAAAAGAAAATAAATGATAGATATTAAGCTATAATGAAAGATAGTTCTTATTACTTGGATTACAAATCTCTAGCTCATTTGAACTGAAACAATAGATTTTACTGGCTGTACTGTGCAGATACTGATCATTATTTATACCGTAATTGATATGACCGACTGTCTTTTCAGTTTTGTACAAATAGACAAAAATACTGATTAAGTCAAATTTGAATAATCAACTAGGCATGATTATTCCTCTGTTAGTACTTATGGAATTTCCACATTTTGGTCCCAATGTAAACTCCATTCTTAGCTGTATACTGCAATACGAGTTAATTCACACTAAAACTATTTTTAAATTCCTTTGTTCATGTAAAAAAATACAATGAAATGCCCCTATTTTTACATTGGCATTTCTTGCTTCTATTATAATTATTTCCCCATATTATGAGAGAATAAAGATTTAACTAATGCCCTAACTAAATTGGCCAAAGATTATAAATAATGACTTTTCACTATGCACAAATCTGCAATTAGAAAGGGAGGCACATAATCTGCAATGAATGAACTAGATTTAATATATAAGTACTGACTATAGAACACAGATGCCACTATACTGGTGCTTATGTGGGAAAAAAACAAAAAAAAAAATTTACACTGTTATCCTTTCCCGGGTAGAAACTACATATTCTGGGAGGATAAATTACTTAACTCAGAAAAGCACTCTAAATAAAATTAGGATTTTAATTAGTTGAAAACCAAAATATCTCTAATAGAAAGATTTTAAATAGCAAAATGACCATTATCTCATGTTACCTGAGATTATTTCAGATAATAGAGCTGACCATAAACCCTATCTGTATCCTACCCAAAAATCTGAATTTTTTGACCTTCCATTAAATAAAAGTCATTTCCTTTGCCATTTCATGTTATGCAGCAATGCTGACATGCAATAATTTTATGTAGGATATACAGTTTTATTGAATGTTTTTAGTAGATTGAATGTTAATGCTGTAGTGGTTGATTAAAGTGGTTGGTTATTTTAATATCTTAACTTTAAACAGGCTGCAATTGTTTGTAACTTTAAATTGTTAGAACACATTTTTAATATCTTTAAAACTGATAAACATTTCTGCCCTTCCCCAATTTCAAATTTAATTAAACCCACGTAGACGAGAAAGGCCAATTTTATTTACATAACACAACAATAGCAATAAAAATGAATGAATTGCACTAAACTAACATCAGTCTTAACCACAAAATATTGCTCTTGACCTCTTCAATGAGCAACCTTTTTCTACTCGGCCAGGAATAACATTCAATTTTATATGAAAATAACTTACTGCAGTAGTACTCACAAATGGAGAAATACATTTTTGAAGTAAATCAAGATATTTACCATCACAATCATTGCTATTAATTTGTTTTCCTAAACCCTCAATATCAGCAGTGTTTAGATTTTATGTTTTTGAGATATTATAAAATAGATACTCATATTAAGCTCTAAGAGTAAACAATGAGGAAACTGATGTACAGATTATGAAAATTGGGGGCATCAAGAAGTGAAAGCGGCAAGATCAGAGAAAGAAGAGTGATAGAACCATGGATTTCAAGCAGTTCTTTCTTTTCCAGGTCTTTTCAGACCTGACCATTGCCTTTGGCAGAGCCAAATAAGGCATTTGCTTGGAGCAGCTAGCCTGGAGGGAGTGCCCCAACACTTTATTAAGTAAGCCCTAATTGTGGTTGCCTGAGACTAACATCTACCCATAGTCAGGACACCCAGAGTTTGTGGCTTAGGTGTGTACTAGCAACAAAAATCACTCTTCATGCTTGCAGAGTCAAACAAATTTTGGATATTTGAGGTTAGTGTTACAGAATTTCTAAGAAAGACATACAAAAGTTGGAAAAAATTGTAGGGTAAATGATTTTCAAGTTTTTCTACCATACCCCCATTAGGATTGCATACCTGATTTTTGGGGGGACCTGCATTTTGTTACATTGTTATATTCAATTGTATTGTTTACTTCTGTGGGCCATAGCTGCAGTATTTATATTGGCCAAGAGAAACAGAGGCAAAAGAAAAGAGAGAAAGCACCAGAGAGCCCAGTAAAGAGTGAAGATTCCCCTGGGGCTGGGAGGCCTGCCAGCCTCTGGAACCGGCACCCCTGCCTGCCTTTTATCTGGTTGCTGCACTACATGTAAAAGCTCAGTAAGAGCCTGAGAAAGCCACCGAGGGCTCCAGGATTCCTCCTTTACCCTGACTGCTCAGATCAGAGCAAAATAGCTCTGTGCCTTCTTGGCACTACAAAAATCCATAAGATCAATTTAATATTACTTATTTAAAATGATGGTCTCCCCAATGTGAAATTTTAAATCATTTCTTAAGAGTATTGGTTACTGTATTCATTTTAACCCAGCAATATTCTTCCTGTGATTCCTTTTAAATTACATGCATATGTGACATCTGCTCACAGGGTAAAATTTAACCTCCTCTGATTTGAGTGGGATCCATTCTTCCAAAGACTGCACTCCTGTGCTAGTGTTCACCCTTTCTATGTAACTTTTATTTTCTTATTTAATACTCATTTCTCCTTGAAATGGTATGAATCTCTAAAATCTTGAAAGTTCTTCCTCTCTGAAACTGTTGCTCCATTTTAATCATCTTATTATTAAACATTATTTTGATTTTGCAACAAAGTTCCTCAAATAAGCAATGTACTTCTAGACCCACTGTTCTCACTAATCATCCTTTACTTCTTTAAACTCCTGCCATCTGACTTATGGAGTCTTCAATGCTCTGAAACTCTTCAACTAAATTATTTTTCTAATTAAATTGATTTTTTCAATTATGACACTACTCAATTCTCCACAACACATCATAGGGTGCATCTCCTCCTTTTCAGTTTCAGTCATATTGACTGTCATTTTTTTCCCCCTCTGGACATCTCTCTTCACCCCAGTTTAGTCATTCTATTTGTTGGCATGAGTTTATCTCTTGTGATTGCTGAATAATATTCCATTGTGTATATTTTGTAATTTTTTTCACCACAAAGTAATACCAATTCACATTTCTCAACATTGAGGGATGATCATCACAGTTTGAGAAACTCCACAGCCCACTCCCTATAAACAGCAATAATTGGTGAAACTTGTATTTTTTTAAAGTTGTAAATATCTGGAAATTGTCCTAAACTTTATGACAAATGAAGAAACATATTCAAGAAAACTAATAACATTAGATATATAGATTTAGTAACACTAAAAATCTGTGGCACTTGAGCCATGGCTTTTCATGCCTTATTGCCTCTGTCTCCAACTCAGCTTGTCAGAAGATTCACTCTAAGCAGGAATGGTCAAAAAGACAGGGATCCCACTTCCCACTCCTGCTCAAGGGCTTTGGTGTCTCCTTAAAATGGGGAGGCCACCAGTATTTCTCATCCCCTCCAGCTCCATACTGCACACTAAATTCCAGATTACTGTATTTGAGAAGTTTAGAATTCCCTTTCTCCACCAAGCCCACACTTGAAGGGCAGTGATTGATCCCAAATAGAATGACCGATAATAATGGGATCCTTCTAGCTTGTTTATAAGGTGGAGATTCAACATCAGGAGAGGCAAACTGAGAAACATGAGGCTAATTCCTCTTCTATTTAACAATAGAAATAATCAGGGCTGTTGCTCATAACGTGCATTCTTTTTTCACCTTTAGTTCTAGAGCAATAATTCAGAGGGTTTTCCCAAGAAAAGTGAGTCATATCACACAGTGCTCCAAGCAGCTCCTTCAAAGGAATCAAAGCTCAAGGCTAAATTTGCTCTAATGATGGAGATTTTGTTTACAAGCAATCAGAAGAGTCTAGTAACTCCATGGAAGCAACAAGCTAAGCCATAAATCAGCTAATTTATAAAAGAGAACCAGGGAAAGAGAAAACTAGGAAGAGTTCTCCTAGGACCAGAATAAACCTCTAAGATTAACTTAAAAACTATACTTGTAAAGGGGGTTAACCTTAATTGGCCTATGGGTACACTTATGCTACAGGGCATTGTCAAAGATAATAGCATATTTAACTGGCAACTAGTGGCGCCTAGAATTGGGTGTGGCCAGGGAAATAAAAGTCTAAGAGAGCCCAATAAAATTACTGTCATCACAGACTGATTATGCAAATACCAACAGTACACCCACTGAAGAGTGACATCAATAACTTTGGGAAAACAGACTTTACTAAAATAGATCAGCAACATCAACAAACAAATAAACAGTAGGCAACAACATGAAAAACTCTGAACAAATGGGAATGGTAGTTTTAGATTTGCTATATTACTGAAAGTTATGAGACAAAGAAAGGAAAATGTGACTTATACTGGAAACTAAAGCAAGCAACAGAAACTGCCTTTGAGAGGATCTAATTGTTAGACTTAACATTTAAACACTGCAAAACATAAGTATGCTCAAAGAACTAAAGAAAATCATGCTTAAGGAAGTAAATGAAGGAATGATGATAATGTTTCATTAAACAGAGAACATCAAGAAACAAAAGGAACCAAATGGAAATTAGGGAATTGACCAATAGGTTAACTGTAACAAAAGATTCCATTAACAGGACTGAACAACTTATTTGAATAGGCAAAAGAATAAATTAACTTGAAGATAAATTAATGTTGTACAATTCAAAGAATAGAGAACAAAAAGAATGAAGAAAAATAAATACTAAGTGAGAATGCCAGAAAAAGAATACAAAGAGAAAGGAACATAAAAATATTCTTAAAAGTTTTTTTCTAAAAATTTCCCAAATCTGATGAAAAATACTAGGCTATACATTTAAGAAGCTCAATTAATTCTAAGATAAAAATCAAAGAAGCCACACTCAGACACATCATATGGAAAAGAAGAGATAAAGATAAATTTTAAAGTAGCAGAGAAAAGTATCTCCTCACATACAAAGGAGGGCCTCCCTGGTTGTGCAAGGGGTTGAGTATCAAACTGTGAGGCAATCAGCACCCTCTGCAGCATGAGTTCGATCCCCGGCCGTCCAGGGAGCAACCCACATGTTGCAGCAGACCTCTCTTGCTGCCCACTGTTCCCCTCAGCAGTGTACTTCATCAGTCTGCCTGTTTTGCTCCCCGCTCTGGCTCTGGTGAATACTCTCACCCTCCTGTGCTTCTGACTGTACCCAGTGCTTGTATAAATAATTAAATAAATCTTTAAAAAAATAAAAAATAAAAAAGTAAAAGTGAGTTTGTTAAAGGTAGTAAAAAATTGCGGGCTACAATGTATTAATTATATGGTAACTTTTGTAAAATTAGTACACTTTCAAAGTGCATCACAACTCAAACAGAAAAGTTGATCATAGGATAAATGCCTAATTAAATAAGCAAGAGACAAAATCATATAAAGGCTTATAAAAATCATGATACCCTATTATAAGAATTTTTTTACCCAAATGCTATATTTTGTTGATATATCATGTATTAGCTCTAATGTGTTTATTAGTGAAAAATTCATCAAAAGGAAAGGTTAAAAATTTCACTGAGGCTTTTATTAAAAGGATAAAATTATGAGGAGAAAATTCTTTCTACATTCTCTTTCTTGGAGTTTCACACAAACATTGACCCAGTTGCTCACCCTGGAAACTTAGAAGTTATCTTACTTATCTCCTATTGGATCACTCCTCTATTCACCTTGCCATGAAATTATGACAATTCAGCTTACAATCTATCTCCTTGGTTGGACTGACTTTAATTCCTGTAGATCTCCCCCTTCTAATTCATCTACCCTCTCTCCTCTGCACTGGTCTTCTTTTTATGCTACATACTCCTCTTTGTGCTATTCTGAAAATAGTTATTGGAAAAACCATATTTGTGGCTGGGGATTTCAGTACCCCATGTTCACCAATGTATAGATCACCCAAACATAAATAAACAAGGACACATAGTTTTAAACAAAAATTTAGACCATGGGTGCTTAGTAGATAATTATAGAGCACTCTACCTCCAAAAGATGAACACTCATTCTTCTCAGATAATCATGGGATATTCTCCAGGACTTAATATATATTGAATCACAAAACAAGTATCAACAAAATTCACGATGATTGAAATCACACCAAGCATTTTTTCTGACCATAAATTTATCAAACTAGAAATCAACCAAGACATACACATACACACAAACACACACACACACGTACATACACACACACACAAGGAAAAACTCCTAATATATTAAAACTGAGTAACACAGTTTTAGGTTAGTGAGGAAATCAAAGAAGAAATCAATAAATATCTCTTCCCAAAATGATAATGAGGACAAAAACTTGCAGAACTTAGGGGACATAGCAAAAGTAGTACTTAGAGTTAAGTAGGTAGCAGTACAGACTCACATCAAGAAACAAGAAAGAGCTCCAATAAATCATCACATCTCTCACCTGAAGGTACTAGAAAAAGAAAAACAAACAGAACAAAAAGCCAGTAGAAAGAATTAAATAATAAAACCAGAGAACTAGAGCAGAAGTAAATGAAATAGAAATGTAAAAGATCAATGAAACCAAAAAGAGGAATGAAAACCAAGTAAACAATATAAACAACACAAACATGCGCTAGGCTCACAAATAAAAGAACAGAGAAAGCTCAAATAAATGTGATCAGAAATGAAAGAGAAGTTATAGCAGGCATCCCGGAATTTCAGAGAATTATAAGATTTTACTATGAACATTTGTATTCCATCAATGTAGAGTAACCTAGAAGAGATGGAAAAATTCTTAGAAATATGCAAACACTAAGACTGAATAGGAAATAAATAGAAAACCTACACAAACCAATTACAACCCAGAAATTTGATGCCAACAGTAATCAAAAACCTCCAAAAAATACAAAAATCCAGGACCAGATGGTTTCACAATGAGTTCTATAAAACCATCAAAAATAAGCTCAAACTTACCCTGTTCAAACTCTCAAAAATTTGAGAAAGTGCAGTATTTCCAAACACATTTTAGAAGGCCAACTTTATTCTAACACCAACACCAGACAAAAGCAATACACATAAAAATAAAACTACAGACAAATTTCCTAAATGAACATAAATTAAAAATTTCTCAACAAAATCTTAGGAAATTGAACTCAACAATGCATTAAAGGATCAAATGTCATGACAGGTGAGATTTATTCCAGGGACACAAAAGTGATTCAATGTCAGAAAAATCAATCGATGAAATTCACCACATCAATAAAAGGAAATATAAAAATCATATGAAGCTATCAATAGATGGCAAGAAAGTATTTGATAACATTCAAAATGCATTTCTGATGAAAACATTCAAACAACTGAGGATAGAATAGATACATTTCAAAATAATAATAGCCATATATGACAAGCCCCGAGTCAACACCATTCTTGATGATGGAATTCTAAAAGCTTCCCACTATTATCTAGTAGAATACAAGGATGTCCATTCTCACCAACACCATGCAACATAGTATTGAAAAACTTAGGTAGAGCAATTAGGCATAAGGAAATAAAAAGATAAAAATTGAGGAATAACAACTAACACTGTAATTATTTGCAGACATCATGATATTATACATAAAAACTAAATGAATAAAAAAATGAAACAATAATCAGTTCAGCAAAGTGGCAGGATATAAAACCAACGCACAAGACATCTGTTACCTTCTATATGTAAACAATGAGCTAGAACAGGAAGAAATTTATAAAACAATCTTATCAAAACAATTACATGAAAGAGAATTAAATACCTAGTAGCAAATGTAACAAAGGAAGTGAAGGACATATATAAAGAAAGTATAAGACATTATTAAAAGAAATAGAAGATAGACACAAAGAAATGGAAATTTATTCTCTGCTTATGGAATCATCATAAATAAATCATCATATTTTTCACCTGAAGGTACTAGAAAAAGAAAAAACAAACAGAAGAAGAATTAGCGGGCCTCCCCGGTGGCGCAGCGGTTGAGCGCTGGGTTGCGAAGCTGCCCGCGGCCTCTGCGGCGCCGGTTCGATCCCCGGCTGCTCCCCGGCCACCGGAGGAGGGTCCCACATGGTGCGCAGACCTCTCCTGCCGCCCGCTGCTCCCCTCAGCAGTGTACTTCGGTCCTTCTGCCTGCTCTGCTCCCCGCTCTGGCTCTGGTGAATTCTCTCACCCTCCCGCGCTTCTGACTGTACCCAGTGCATGTATAAACAAAACAAACAAACAGACCAGCAAACAAATAAATAAAGCATGCCTCTATACAAAAAAAAAAAAAAAAAAAAAAAAGAAGAAGAATTAGCATTGTCAGCATGACCATTCTATACAAAGCAATGTACAGATTCAATGCAATCCCTATCAAAGTTTCAGTGACATTCTTCAAAAAAAACAGAACAAATATTACTCAAATTTATATGGAACATCAAAGACTACAAGTAACCAAAGTGTTACTAGCAAAAAAAAGTAAGAATTGATAGTATCATACTCCCAGACTTGAAGCTATGCTACAAAGCTATAACAATCCTAAATGTGGTAATGGAACAAGAACAGACACACAGAACAACTGAATAGAAATGAGAGTCCAGAATTAAACCCCTACCTATATGGACAGTTTATATATAACAAAGAGGTCACTAATATACACCAGAGCAGAAAAAACCTCTTCAATATATGGCACTGAGAAAAATGGAGAGCAACATGTAAAAGTATGAAGGTAGATCAATATCTTGCACCATAAAAAATCAACTAAAAATGGATTTAAAAAAAGTTGATGTAAGACCCGAAGCCGTAAAACACATATAATAAAACACAGGCAAAACATTCTACAATAAAAGTATTGGAGATGTCTTTCAAGATCTGCCTAAGAATGAGGAAAGAAAAAATATAATCACCCGTGAATACATCGAACCAAAAAGTTTTTGCACAGAAAAATAAACTGTCATTATGGCCTTCCTGGTAGTGCAAAGGATTAAGTCTCAGCACTATGAAGCTATCCACAGCCACTGCAGCATGAGTCCAATCCCTGGCCAGGGAGAGCACCCACATGGTGCAGTAGACCTCTCCTGTCTCTCCCACTGCTCCCCTCAGAAGTGTATTTCAGTCAATCCACCTGTTCTGCTCCCTACTCTGTCTCTGGTGAATCCTCTCATCCCCATACCTCTAATCTGTACCCCAGTTCTTTTTTTTTTTTAAAGATTTATCCATTTATTTATACAAGCAATAGGTACAGTCAGAGCGCAGGAGGGTGAGAGAATTCACCAGAGCCACAGCAGGGAGTAGAATAGACAGACTGATGAAATACACTGCTGGGGAGCAATGGGCGGCAGGAGAGGTCTGCGCGCCATGTGGGACCCTAGCTCAGCGGCCAGGAATCGAACCGGAGCTGCAGAGGCTGCAGGCAGATTCGCAAGCCAGCGCTCAACCACTGCGCCACCGGGGAGGCCCTGTATCCCAGTTCTTGTATACACAAAAAATAAACCTTAAAAAAAATAAAATAAACTATCATTAAAATAAAGATACCCTTGGAATGGGAGAAAGAAAATACTTTCACACTATATATCCAACAAGGGACTAACATCCATGAGCTACAAAGAACTGACACAATTCAAAACAAACAAACAAACAAACAAACAAAAACAAATAACCATTAAACATTGGGCCAAAGAGGTAAATAGACACTCTTCAAAGAAGACATACAGATGGCCAACAGGCACATGAAAAAAAGGTCCATCACCATTCATTATTAGGGAAATGCAAATCAAAATCACAATGAGATATTCTCTCACACATGTGAGAATGGCCTATATGAAAAAGACCTGAAATACTATGTGTTGGCAAGGATGTGGAAAAAAGGAACCCTCTTATAATGTTGGTGGGAATATAGACTGGCCTAATTCTTATGGAGCTTTCTCAAAAGATTTACAATCTGCCACACGGACCAACAATTCCACTCCTTGGTATCTAACCAAGGAATACAAAAACACTAATTTGAAGGGAAACATGCATATTGCAGCACTATTTCCTATAAACAAGCTATGGAAATAGCCTAGGTGTCCAGGGAGATGTGCTGTATATAAACAAAGGAATACTACTCAGCTATCATAAAAGATAAAGTCTTGCCATTTGTGAGAACATGGATGGAGCTGGAAGGAACTATGTTATGTAAAATAAGCAAGAAGGAGAAAAACAAATATTCCTAGCAACAACAAATGTTGGAGAGGATGTGGTGAAAAAGGAACTCTCCTGCATTGCTGGTGGGAGTGAAAACTGGTCCAACCACTATGGACAGCTGTCTAGAGGTTCCTCAGTCTACTGAAAATGGAGCTACCATATGACCTAGCAATTCCACTCCTAGGGATCTACCCAAAGGACACAAAAACACTGATTCAAAAGACCACCTGTACCCCTATGTTTATTGCAGCACTATTTACAGTAGGCAAAACCTGGAAACCCAATTGCCCAAAAATAGATGACTGGATCAAGAAGATGTGGTACATTTACACAATGGAATATTATTCAGCAATCAAAAATGGTAAACTCATGCCATTCACAGCAGCATGGATGGAGCTAGAAGGAATTATGCTCAGTGAAATAAGCCAGAAGGAAAAAAAAATACCAAATAGTTTCACTTATAGCAGGAATATAGAGGAACAAATAAGACATCAGTGTAAAAAAACAACAGTACAAAACACAACAAAACAAAAACAGACAATTATAAATCAGAGACATACTGCAGGGGACTGAGGTGATGGTCACGGGTGCATTGGTGAAGGAAATTCTATGGGGACTACATCTCAGAGGGTGGGGGAAAGCAAATATTGTTTAAAAATGAACAATGATGTAAAAAATTAAAAAAAATAATCATTAAAAAAGAAAAACAAATATTACATTATGTCACCTATATGTGGAATATAGAGAAACAATACAAAGTGTCAGATAAAGCCAAAATGATAACAAAACATAGAAATATGATGGTAAAACTGAGGCTATCAGAGAGGGGCATGGAAGGTAGAGAGGGGAAGCAAAATGGAGAGAGAGCATAATGGTAAAGGAGGTGGACTCTGGGTGCTTGGTGATGGGTGTGGTGTGGTAACCACACCTGAAGGGGGAGATCCTATACATCTAAATTACAAAGTTGTAAACCAATGTTACTGGATCAAGATGTGTTACATATACACAATGGAATATTACTCAGCAATCAAAAAAGATAAACACATGCAGTTTGCAGCAACATGGATGGAGCTAGAAGGGATCATGCTCAGCGAAATAAGTCAGAAATAAAAAGAAAAATACTGTATGGTCTCACTCATAGCAGGAATTTAGAAAACCTAAATAAGAGACCAGGAAAAAAACTAATCGATACAAAGTAAAAGTCAAAATCAACAAGCAACTATAAACCAGAGACACACTATGGAAGGAGGGGAGGAGAGAGGGGCCGGGAAAGGAAGGACTAGAGTCAAAATAAGGGGGGAGGTGCAATTGTATGGGGAATATAACCAAAACGAAAATGCATACATTGTGCAAAGATGAAAAAAGATGTAAGAATTATATAAAATAAAATATTTAAATAAAAAAAAATAACTTGCCTTTCTTCAGGTAATTTCTCTCTTTTCTATGGGATCTACCTGAATATGTTATCTCCTTTTTAAATGACTGTATCACATGTGTTGCAACCCTAATTATTAATCTCCAAAATATAATCTTTGTACAACCAAAAAATATTTCAAAATACGTTTTTCTCTAAATTTTTGAAAATCACCAACTTTTCAGTAGTAAATTATCTGCACTTAGTATTTCTGCCAAAATGTTTTATAACCCCATTTTAGATTTCCTTAAGTAAGAGTTGTGAGAATTTAATCTTAGAAAGTCTGTGGTAAAAATGAAATATAAACAAAGTTTAGATAATATCATGGTGTTTTCCAACATTGTGTAAGTACACCAAATGAAAAGGTCATCCTATGTTATTTTAAAGAATTCAAATTGTTGAAAGAGTAAGACAACCTACTTCCTTTAGGAAATGGATGAAAATGTAATAACGAAGCTGAGTCAATAAAACAATAAAAATGTTACTGCTTCACAATGTTCAAGTAGTCAGAACACTTGAAATCCATAGGATTTTCCCCCACTTTATGTACTCCATACATTTAATATGAAAGCATTAAAGAGTTTCATAAAATTCTGAACTTTAGGATGGAATTAATATTATCACCACTATCTTTATTTCAGAGGAAAAAAAGCTGTGGTGAGGAAGTAAAGGTTAAAATAACATATGAAAAAAAATATGGCAGATAAGAAACAATTCTCCTAAATTACAAACCTATGAATAAATATACAATAGGATAACTACACTTGAAGGGGTCAACACCAACTCTATTTTATTCCATGAAGGGTTGTTTATGACAATCAATATTGCCACTCATTTTTGATGATCCTTTGTGTGCTCTGCACCACACATTAAATGCATCAACATGTTTGATTTTTAATTTAGCCTTGTTAAAGTAATTTAGTTCAACCTCACTGAGGAAATGCTGTTATTTCCAATGACAGTGAATGCTATTTGTCCTCTTAGGGCAAATGGGACTGTCAACTTCACTGTGAGGTTTTGAGTTGATATAGTCAGGGAAGTAGTGAAGAGGAAGAGTATTGGATTCTAGCTTTTAATAAGTAACATTTTGTGTTGGGGAGATAGGGAGAGTCACTGCTATTTTTTAATATATAATTTATTTTGGATTCTGTGAAAATTTCCATTTCTGTCATCATTTAGGGTCAAAATTTCAGTCATTTTTTATTCTTCTACCCTCCACGTCCCCCATCCCAATTCATATCAATCCATATTCCCTGTCTAATCCAAATGTCCTCATTCTAATTCACACTTGCCTTTTTACAACTGTGGTTTCAATAGCATCATAGTCGATTCCCATCATAACTGACCTTTCACTTTTCATTCCTATGTGAGAAAAGTCACCAAATAGACTACTGCTATGTTAATATTTAAAATATCCTTCTAGGGCCTCCCCGGTGGCGCAGGGATTGAGCGCTGGGCTGCAAAGCTGTCTGCAGCCTCTGCAGTGCCGTTTTGATTCCAGGCCACCGGCGAAGGTCCCACATGGTGTGCAGACCTCTCCTGCCACGCCCGCTATTCCCCTCAGCAGTGTACTTCATCAGTCTGCCTGTTCTGTTCCCCGTTCAGGCTCTGGTGAATTCTCTCCCCTCCCGTGCTTCTGACTGTACCCAGTGCTTGTATAAAAAAATAAATAAATCTTAAAAAAAATAAAATAAAATATCCTTCTAGCTATGTCTCTTCCCCAGTTAGTATCTTCTATATCCTACAAACTACTGCCTAAAAATCTTTGTCTAGCACTTATGCTTTTTCATAATCTGCTCAAGTACTTTAGTCTTCCTTAGAATTATCAACACTTCTTTACCGAAGCAAGTACCTCCCGTGTTTTCCTCTTACCCCTTTACCCAGAATGCTCTATTAATTCATTCTAACTCTCTGTTCCCAGTCATCATCTGTTCCCAGTTCTGTATTCTGATTTCCACTGGCCATTTCACTCTCTAATTTGTTTTTCTATCACTAATTTACTATACTATATGTATAGTGTCTGGAACTATTTAATGGCACAAACTACTTCCTCCTAACCTATGTTCATTGAGGCATGTGGCACTTACCGATTTTATCTATCATTAGTTTCTATTAGCTATTGATAACATGGGATGTATAGAAGAAAATAATTCCCAATGCTACAAGAGTCAATTCATATTTCTAGCAATAAATAGGATAGGGGTATGTGTGTATGTGCTGTCCTATAAATGTAATTTAAAACCTCAATTTCAGAAAGCCCTAAATGTTAAACTTCACAAAAATTGAACATTGTGTAGTTGTTTACTGCCTGTCTACCACTCCTCACCCCACTAGAAATATAAACTCCACAAGAACAAAGATCCTTGCTATCTTGTTTACCACTGTATCCTTAGTCTCTATAATATAATCCAGAATCTAGTAAATATCCAATAAATATATGCTGAATTAATAATGAATATGCAGTACTTAGCAAATGTGTGGTATTATTAATCAAATATTAATTAAATCAATAAAATAATAATATAAGACAAATACTAGAAACAGCTTGGCCTCTTTTTCCCATAGCTACCACTCTTTTTTCCAGGCTAAGTCCCCTCTGGAGATTGTTGTCTCTGCACCTGGACACCATGATTTCCTATATCCCACAAGATGGGTGATAGGACACCTGAGTTGCCAGCCAGGTTGGGGATGCTGCTGCCATTTCCTATCCTTTGATCTTGATACCATCTGTAGGGTAAGGAAAAAGTATCAGGCTTTTCTGCCCTCCCGCCATTAGGATCGATGAGGGAACCCTGTGGTCCTGAATGCATGCCTGATGGCGGGCACCTGAAGTGGGAACACCTGGGCTGAGAGACTGAGTTTATAAGGGCGGCGTCACAGGGACGCCAGCAGAAGCCAAGAACAGAAGCTGACAGAAGAAGAAGAGAAGCAAAGGGAACGCCAGAGAGCCCAGATAGAGTAAGGATTTGCTGGCCAGCCTCCCGGCCTCCCAGCACCCCTGCCTGCCATATGCCTGGTAAATCTAAATAAAAGACCCGCAAAAGCCACTGACTCTGACTCCTCCTTTACCCGGTCTGCTGGATCAGAAAACCTGCTCAGTGCCCATCCTGCCCTTACACCATTCCACCCTGGGTTGGTGCTCAGATTCCACAGAGGTCAAAGTGAGACAGAGAAGTGAGAGAATCATCCAGCTGGCAGCAGTACATCAGCAGTTATAAAGTAGGGAAGAAAAGTGAATGCTGACATGGCCCAGGACACCAGGTTTCAGAGGTCATCTGACCCAAGACCATCCAAAAAAGAGGAGTGATGTCAGGTAGGCACCAAGTCTAGGTTACAAACTCCATTGCACCATTAATCTCACTTACAAGATATAGCTAAACAGAAAAAATATTCAAGTATTTTAAAACTGGAGGGCAGAACACTGAACCCCTCTGCTGGGACCTTTCTGAATGTGTGTAACCACACTGTTTGCCAGGCCCATGGAACTGGCCTGAGAGCAAATGTCCAAATGAAAAGCCAGGAACTAAGTCCTATGATTCCTGACAGGTCAGTGAGGAGAGGAACAAAGGGGTTCATTCTAGTGATGTGAGTGGAGGGGGTGGATCACATCATTAAAACACATCTGACTAGCACTGTGTAATCTCTGTGTAGATGTACAGTTTGATATGATGTGGTTTACAAGTGATTTGTATTGCAGATGAACTTGCCATAGTTTATATAACCTGATAATTGTAAATGGGAAAAGTTCAGAAGATAGAGAGGTATTTGGGTCAGGTATTTAAAATAAAATATTGAAAAAAAAAATGAAAGAGAAGCCAGATAGTCTTCAGTGTGAAGATTAATGCTTATTGAATCATAATTTTCTGAGTTTCGGAAAAATACCATCTTTTATTCAGATCCTTGTAACTACCATAATTAGTGATGTAAAGCTATTTACAAAATGGGAAATTGCCAAAAAGGAGAGAAGTCCTTAACATTTGTTGAGAGCAGTCTGAGAGCCAAGAACTTTTTATAAACATTATATTTGGTTTTTATACACACACTCATTTAAGGCAGACATTACCTCATTTTTCAGATGAAGAATTAAACAATTATTCTAGATGAATTGTAATGGACAAAGTTATATAGCTACTAAGTAGAATAGCAGGAAAGGAGACAGCAGGAAAGGAGAAAAGGAGCAGGAAAGGAGAGAGGACAGAAGAAAATGTATTTTGTACTTCACAGATTTTCATCAATGAGACATAACACTTGCATAATCAGAAAAAATATAAAGGGGAGAATGAAAAACAATCTAGTTAGGTGTATGATAAAACAAAGCAGGTAATAGTCAAACTCATTCATTAGGATGTTCTTAGATTATTCATTACTTTTTTTCTTCACGAATCACTAAAGAGAATAAGAAAATAAATCTCTTTTAGTTCTATATATTTTCATCTTATAGAGTTATATGTGCAGAATAGCATTGTCTACAGCAGGATGTAAAGACAGAGCTGATTACTATATTTTTCTTTGCAAATGTGTTTCACACATATATTCAAAAGCATTCTAAAATACTAATAATGCAGAATTCTAAAAGGGCCTTTTTGTATAATTTACCTATATTTATTTTTTCTCAAGTAATATGTCCCATTTTTGTAATATTTGATTAGAACTTCTTTGACTTTTGAATGATTCTATCTAGTGTTACTTAGAGATTATTAGAATATGTATGTTTGTGTATTTGTCTCTGTGTATAATGCAGGAACGTTCACTTAAAAAATTTTTGTCAAAAAAGATAAACACATGCAATTTGCAGCAACATGGATGGCGCTGGAAGGGATCATGCTCAGCGAAATAAGCCAGAAAGAAAAAGAAAAATACCGGATGGTCTCACTCATAGCAGGAATCTAGAAAACTTAAATAAGGGACCAGGAAAATGATTAACTATAAGAAAGTGAAAATCAAAATCAACAAAAAACTATGAACCAGAGACACTTTTAGGGGGGCGGGGGCGGGAGGGGAGGGATTGGGGTCAGAATGGGGGGGGGGCTGCAATTGTATGGCGAATATAAAAATAAAATTTATTAAAAAAAAATTTTTGTCAAATTGAGACTAATGTTGGTGTTTTGAACAGTCCATTTTGAAAAGACATTCCTTAGATACAATTCTGAAGAGATAGCTTATTGCCTAAAGTAAAGCAAAATTGATTAAAGAGATACATATATATTTGTCTGAGATAAACTATCAAGTCATACAGATCTATTGAAAAGTTTTATTCGTTTCAAAATACTTAAAAATACATGGTTTGCTTAAAATTCTGAAGACAGTGAGTGTACATTTGTACAGATAAAATCTCAGTATATTTCCAAAATTCTGAAAAAAAAAATCTTAAAACTATTTCAAGGTTACTGGAGCAAACTCTCAAAAGATTTTAGCTCAGGGCCTCCCTGGTGGCGCAGCGGTTGAGCGCTGGGTTGCGAAGCTGCCCTCAGCCTCTGCAGCGCAGCACTGGTTCGATCCCCGGCTGCTCCCCGGCCACCAGAGGAGGGTCCCACATGTCGCGCAGACCTCTCCTGCTGCCCGCTGCTCCCCTCAGCAGTATACTTCAGTCCTTCTGCCTGCTCTGCTCCCTGCTCTGTCTCTGGTGAATTCTCTCACCCTCCCACACTTCTGACTGTACCCAGTGTTTGTATAAATAAATAAATAAATCTTTAAAAAAATTTAAAAAATAAAAGATTTTAGCTCATATCAAATATATTGATTGACTCATTAAAAATTCCTAATTCTAAGATGAAGTCAAATCTCTATGATTTATTCAATTTCATTTTATTTAAAACATTTTAATCTCAATACATAAGAAAGTCAATATTCTCATAATGGAAAAACAAACCGTCATCTAATTAATTCTGAGGGTGCTCCCCACCCTTGTTAAATATTTCCCAAATAATTTCACATATGATGCTATTTGAGTTCAATATCCATTCTAAAAACATTGCTTTGATTCATTTCTTAAACATAATCATAAAATAGACATAAAAATTGAGTTGTATTCACTTAACAGATTAATTACAGCCCTTATAATTTAATATCTAAGTAATATTGAATGATAGTTCCAAACTAACTATATGTTGTCTTTCAAAGCATATCATCAGGGTTCCTGGATAAATAGCCATGATAGAAAGGGAATCCCTGTGGCAGAAATTAAGAAATAAAATACAGGAAGGATTAACCTCCAGCCTCCCGTGCTTTTATCTTTAGCATGCCTCAAAACCAAAGAGAGAATGCCTAGCCATTAAAAAAGATTAAAGGTGTTAATTAGACTAAGAGATAGAAACCTATCACCCTATGTCAGGCCGACCAGACTAAATCCTTTAATGGATTAAAACACTCACACAGTGTTTTGTCTCTACTGAAATTCCATTATGGATGATCTCAAATGTACACTTCTGAATAATTTCTATTGAAACTATTGAAACATTAAAAATTTGGGACAATATTTTTATTGGCACAAGTAATTATCACTATTCCTGCTAAACTGATTTGGACAATCAATACTACATATAAGAAGCTCAGAAGAGTAATCAAACTTGACAACAATAAAATTTAGAATTGGCTGATTATAGATTCCAAGTTCTTACCCTTATTCTTACCCTACAGATTCAGTCTATACTACTTACCAAAAATGAATATGCTAGTTAAAAATATAAAGATAGCAAATGCCATTATAATGATATATGCTAGATAGTTTTGCTAAATTAAGAACAAAATAAAATATGATTTACATACTAATTCAATTAATAATTTTGAAAATAGTTTTCAAACATTTTAGATCATTTCCCTTATTTGAGCTCAAATGATCAAAGAATTTTTACCAAATTAACTTAAATATGCCCTGCTCTCATAGCATAGATGGTGCACTCTATGAGGTGACCAATGAATTACAATGACTATAAGTTAGAAAATAATTACTATGAATCTGACAAATTTCTTAGTTTAGCAATTTACATTTTTATAGCATCAGGTCAACACTGGGTCCAGAATTCAGTCTTTTGCTAACAATCTTTTTACCAGAATCTTTGCTTTGTAAATTTGGTAATTAATATCTCTGCACACTAAATAAATGGTAGGCACTGAAGAAATACATTGGCACCCAGATTCTGCTGACCATGTTCACAGACAATTTCCTTAGCTTACCAGGACTCTTGATTACTGAAAGCCACTGTACAGGAAGGTCTCATCACACTCAAACTCACTTTCTTACCTGCGCTTTTGAATATTTCAAAAGTGAATGCTCAGGTTAGGCACTCAAGCTAGTGATCTGACAACTTGAATTAATAATTAACAGGGAGTAAGCATACTTATTTTATAAACTTACTTTCATCCTTTATGGAGAAACTCAGCTTATCCAAACCCAAGAAAAATAAAATTGGGTTTCTCTTTTCCCTTATATCTGTCTCTTACTCTTGTACCCAATCTTGACATCACACATGAAAATAAAAGTCAAATAATACAGTGATTGCAAATGTCCTGACTTTCCCAAAAATGCAAAGACAATAAAATATATAAAGCCTAACAATTCTCCAGCTGAAGTTTGGTAGTTTTAGTTTGGTGATAACACACAACTGGTAGCATTTTGCTTTACATATCCAAAAAAACAAACAAACAAACAAACAAACAAACAAAAAAACACAGAACAAAAATTTAAGTGAACATTTGCCTAATATTGTCTGCTATCCAATTAATAGCCAACTACTTGAGAGAGGAGTTCCCATTCTCTGTTTTCACTCCCTAAATTACAATTTCTCAATCCAAGATATTCTGGTTTCAACCTTCACACTCATTAAGATTGTTCTCCAAAGTTTATGTTTATTAGGCACATTAATGATGGTTATTTATAAAGCCAATGATTTCTTTTAACCCTTACTTTAATTGGCACATGCTATCTCTGTAGGATGTAACACGACTGTTAATTCTTGCTTGTTGAAACACTCATTTTCCCTGGGCATTTTAGCAACCCCATAAGGTTCTTTCTTACTTTCAGGATGCTTCTTCTAAACCTTCTTAAAATTAATTTTCTCCACCATATCTTACAAGATTGGTGTGTGTAGAATTCTGTTATTGAATATGATCATATTTCATCCATCTCTTCCTTTCCCTTTCTCCCTCTAAAATTTTCTTTCCTCCCTTTCCATTGCTCTTCTACCTCATTTCTTCCTCATTTCCTTCAACCTTCCCTCCCTTGTTCTTTTTCTACCTTTCCTATTTGATCTCATCCTTTTTCCCTTTTTCATGACATCAATTATCTGTGTGTGATTGTGTAACACTCATATTTGTAGCCTTAATCTTTCACACAAAATCAAATCTACACATCTAACTACTACCTGAATATCACCATATTCAGCTGTAACAGCTTACTCAAACTGAACTGAACTTTTATTTCTTCCAAAACATCTTCTTTTATGTGAATTGTTCTACCATTTATTGAGGTGCAAAAAACAAAAATGATAGGGGAATCATCTATTCTTCACCCTCCCTTCAAAGTCATTCAACTAATAACTGCTGAAATATTTAACACTCTAATCAAGAACATTAGCTAATTATACTCAGGTGACCAGTATCTCTCACCTAATTTTTTTCCAATGGCATCCAACTTTTTTTTTTTTCTCTCCAGCAGTCAGAGTATATTTATAGGCTTCAAAATGGTGGATGTTATTCTTCTGCTTAATATTCAGCTCTAGTTTCACATTGCTCTTTAGATCAAAAGCCTTAACTCTATATACTCTAGACCTACAATATCTTCCCTTAAGGTCCCAGAGTAACTTTTCCATTTCCTTTTCCCAAATACATATTCCTTACTAACACTATGTGCCATTCATCTTTATGACAAATTTAGACATCAACAGGATCAATAAATTTCCCATATCCTCCAAAGCCTGGGTGAAGAAATAGATTTGGTCTTTTCTCACTCTGTGATAACATTTATAATACTAAATCCCACTTGCCTCTCCAGTAGACCACAACTATTTAAGATAAAGATTGCTTACTGTACTTGAAATACCTATCACATAGAAAGCACTCAATCAATATTTAATAACTAACTAGTTGGCTGTTCACTGGTAACTGAGGTAGCACAATGATTTGCTTCATATGTAGACTGCAGGTAAGACTGTTCATTCAGAAAAATGTCCTTTCCTGCAGAGTTCTTTTCATTGACTATTTGAATTTAAATGTTGGAGCAACCTGCCAAATGACAGAAACTTGGCATGAAGTAAGCCAGCTTAATTGAGACATATTATTTTGTATGAGCACCAACATTTAGAAAATTGAAATCTCCTTCAGAAATCTTTTAATTAGGTAGTCTTTTTTTTTTTGTTTACATATGATATTGCACATCCTGTCACTAATAGAAATTAGCTTGGATTCCATTTGGAATAAACACTGGTAATTATTCTCACATCTCAAATAATGGCAGCAAAGGATGGCAATGAAGAAGTTTCACTTTAAAATTGAAGTTGGTATAACTCCAAAAATCCTGAACATTCATTACAGTCCAATAAACTATGTTATTTCTAGAGATTGCGACCAGGATTTAGGGCAGTGTCAGCTATTTTTTACTTGTAGGCACCAACAAAATCTCTTACAGTCATGGTAAGCTGTCACATAACCTATACCTACCATCTTATTGTCTTCAAGGACTTTTTAAGCATTCAAGGATCAAGTTCAAGTATTTTGTAAAACCCATGAAATTGTTACTAAAATTGTGTATGTATGTAAGCATTTACCCCGAGTCCAAATCTTTGTTGAGCTTCTTAAATACATTCACAACTCCAAAGAAATTAACAACCAATAGTAATCATTTTATAGAAAAAAGAAAAAAATTATAACCCTCTAAAACATCCCTATATAAGAAAGAATGATCTTTGGGAAAGAGGAAATTCAGATATTTGTTGAATCAGTTAAAATCAGATATAATAACTTTTAATTTATATTTCAGCACAGCAAATGATAATACAGAAATAATAGAAATAAGGGAGAATACTATTGGAATTTTCATGTTTTGTGCAAGTGAAGACTTGCTAGGGAGCAAAATAAGATTGTAAATATATGCTTATGTACATACACAATTTAGAAGGCTGTTCCTTCTAATTCACAGAGTAGTTTTATGATACCTTCGCACAGTGCCCTAATCAATCCTTTTCCATTTCTACTTATAAGTGAATCTGTCATATTTTCCTCATCAGTCTCTCCATTCTTCTCTATACTTACAGATCTATGGTTTTATTTGTTCTATGGCCTAAGGCTCACTGATTGATTTAAAGTATACTTAAGGCATAGAATCAAAGAAGTAAGGAAGTGATTAAGAATTAAAAATACATATTATCCTGTAATACCAGAATACCCTATTGGAAAACACAGATTAGCATTTGCTACAAGTAATTGTGCCTTAATTTAAAAAAAAAAATTCTAAACTAAAAGGGAATGACAGAAATCAACTTAAATATCCAGAATGCCAGAGCACACCCAAAACAAAAATATAAACTATGTTTTTAAAATAACTTGTTATTAGAGTATTCCTTTTTTTGTTTCAAAAATGTCTAGAAATGACTTTGCAATAAAATCATGATTTTGTATAAAATAAAATTTATATAAAATAAAGTAAAATTTTATTTTAAATGACCCATGATTTGTATGGGAATATTCCAGTTAGTGAGGGTTTAGTACATTATTTTGGTTGACTATACCCAAAGAAAGAGTTTTAAGAAAAAGTTGAAAGTGGGTATATACACCCTTCAATTGGAGACAATTTCATTTTTGTTAATCCTATTCTGGATGACTATCACAGAAACTCATTGCCAATGCATGAAAGATTCATAGAAAGCTTCCTTCAGATTACCTCACGCTTTTCACTAACTTTTATATGGATGACTTTGATCACATTTCTGGACTCCAATGAGATTTTGAACTGCCCTCCTGAGTGCTACAGTGTAACCCTGACTCTGAGTCTAAAGAAAACAAAAAACAAAAACAAAGAAAACTGAGAGCATGTTAGGCTTGGAGAAGAACTAGCAATGGGGGAATAACAACAAAACAAACAGGAAAAAAAAGGGCACTATGGCTGGCAACTGATCTTGAAGTTAATAAACCTAAGTCAAGAGTTCAGAAATGCCTCAGTATAAAATAGAACGATTTTGTGTTATAGTCTTCTGTTTAATTTGGCAAAAAGATTCTTATCAGTTGTTGCTTTAGAATGTTCCTCTATAACACTGATTAGCTGCTTCTGCTGCAAACATTGTGTTGCTTTTGTGAATAACCATGAGAAAAAGTATATATTTCTTTGCACATTGAAACAAGACTGATCCAGTGCCTAACAGAAGCCAAAGTCTAGGGGATGGTTAAATAAGGCTATTAAGTGATATAGTTGCTATTAAAATTCATACAACTTGATGAAAACCTAAAAAAAAAAAAGTGCCATGAGCTCTTCTAAAGGAACGGTTTAATGAAACATAAAATTGTATTTATAATGTTCTGATAAACCAATTTAGCTAGTGCAATCCAGAAGTAAATGAATTATTTTGAGTGTAGGAATTGTTTAGTCCAAAAAGGAAGTATAAGGCCCTGAAATTAAATATTTTGCTTTCAGCAGTGGGCAAGTTACACATACAGGCTTGAGGGGAGGAGTAAGTACTGATTATGCATCAGATTTCATAGGCACTCTAGGTGCATCATTTCTAAATATGCAGGGCAATGACTAAGGCACACATGCTTATGCATGCATACACATAAACACACACACACACATGCTGGGTTGTCCCAACGATATAGCCTGTTGACCTCCATACAGTGCCAGGTCCTTCAAATATTGATTCAGCTTGGTCTTTCTTTACTAAAATGAAATATATACTCTGTGTTACACTGATGTCTGAGCTGTCAGATGCACTTCTGTAAATTGAAATAATAAATTAAATACATTTTCTTTTAGTTACAATTGGACAGAAAGGTGGTTTCTTTCTACTGAAAGAAGATAGCTTTACACTTCTTTCTGTGTAGAAAGCTTTCTGTGCAGCTTCATGCTCCTTTCTTAAATTGGAAAGGCAGTAGGGTATTTTAGAATTCTTCAATTCTTAGGCCCATTTATCTAGAGTTTGCTGTCTCTCAGATATAAATTATGGCCTATTGTTACAGTCCATGATGTTTGAAACAGCCCATGAAAAGAATAAAGAAAAAATGATGAAACAGAAACAAACTTTTCATGAACCAGTTTGCACAAACATCTAAATAGATTTTATTATCAAGAGGAGAAATATCTAGAAGCATTTTGGAAGACTTGAAGCAAGTGAAATGCTTTTACATTTTTTTAGCCCTAGTTTCCTCTTCTAGTTCTAGGGGATTACTAATTTGTTTAGTTATTATTAAGGAATTAAAAATGTTTTCATACTTTCAATAACTGAAATATTTTGGCTAAAATTACCACTACAATTGTCTTTTGCCTTTATATTGAATTCATGAAATTAAATACCCTCAGAGGTATTTAATTACCCTCAGAATGAATATAATCAAGGCTAATGACTTCCCAAAGTAATCCTTAAATCAGGATCAATTGTGATATTTTCACTGGCTCATGACAAATTGAAAGAAAAAAGAATGATGTCCTGAGTTTTCCGTAAAGTAAAATTTATTCATATTACTGGAATATCCACTATTATGAGATTATATCTATTCTATTTTACTGTGAAAATATTCTTACAAAATGGCAATGATAGATGGAATTATAAACTTACTTTTATTTAGTACTCTAAAACATTAAAACACAAAAATTTCTTTCTTATATACAACTAAATGTGCTTCTGTCTAACTTTTGTTGTTCATTTAATTCTTCCCTCTGGGATAACACACACAAAAATATAAACATTTTTTCATAAGAAACTGACAAAATCAAAATGAAGGGAGTACCCCTAAAAGCCTTCTCCAGGCTGTACTGTTCTAGTTTCCTCCAACTGTACTCCAACTACATTGTTTGGTAATGACCTTTCAAATGCATTACTGAGAAAAGGACCCATTACTCCACATGCAATTGTACCAGTACAGTTGTACTATTACATTTCATTGTTATGTATTCACAAATACATGCCATGATGATCCTAATAGTTTAAATGATGGTTATGCCTACCCTTTTAAGCTGCTACTAAGAGTTGTATAACCTTTCCTTTGAGAACGCCTTCTTAGTGTTCTTAGCAGAGAACACCCTAGTAATATGTATAATACTCAGTTGAATTTGATAAGTTAGTGAATCAGCAAACACTGTGCATAGTCACCAGTGATAAGAAAGCCCTTGTCTTCTAGTAGGAAGATTTCTAAACAATTTCGATGAGCATTGTCAGGTACTTCATAAGTAAAGAGAATATAGGAGAAAGTGGAGACTAAGATATATGAGAGATGACTTTCATCTCTTTTGTTCTCAAATAGCACAAGGAGTTTCTCTTGTTAATAAACCATCTTCGAAGAAATGGGAGACATGGTGTGAAGAAATGAGCAAAGTCTATAATTGACCACCCAACTGGATTTTGTTAAATGATGTGTAACTAATGACCACTTTAAATCATGATAAAAAATATTCTTAGTTCATTAATCTCACTCACAATGACAATATCATGCCATCCTATCTGCATATCTTTCTCACTCTGGCCACAAAATTATGTTTTTAAAAGTGGAATTAATAAAATAATCACAAACTACATATATCTTTCACACGTACTTATTTGGCATTTATGAGGCTACTTAGCTATGGCTATACTTACTAATTTGTATACTTGTCCACACTTGCCCTTGTGATTTTTATTACAATCCCTTCAAAAAATAGGTCTACGTATATGGAATTTGACAATAAAAATTCACGGGGAGCTGCATACTCAGATGGTTTGGGCTGTTTGTCTGCAAAGCTGTCTTTGACCTTTAAGAAATTCACTGACATTATCCTTATTTTGTTCATTTACCGCAGCTCAATACATTTCTTTCTTGGATCAACCATCTTGAACTACTTCTGGCTTTTTGCCTCCTGTCATAACATGAATTTTCTTAACTTTTTCTCCCAAAATTTAAGAAAAGAATACGAAAACAAAGATTCTCTTAGATGCTATATATTTAAGTCCTGGCAGTGACTGCCACTTGAATACACGTTAAACTTTTCTTCTGAGGTCTTCTAATTTTCTCTAAATCTAATATGAGCTCAGACTCTCACTATCAGATTGTAGAGCCTCGGCACCATTATTCCTTAGTCATCATTACCATGAACTCTGGAGTTTAAGTGATTTTCAAAGGTTGCCAACACTAAGGAAAAAAAAATAAACATTCTAAAATAACATTATTAATTATATCCATACTCATGTGAGGAGTAGCCTTTTTTCTTCTGTATGTTTTATTTTTTTGGATTTATTTTATTTATACAAGAACCGGGGTACAGGCCAGATGCGCAGGAGGGTGAGAGGATTCACCAGAGACAGAGCGGGGAACAGAACAGGCAGACTGATGAAATACACTGCTGAGGGTGTGACAGGAGAGGTCTGCTTTGCCATATGGGACCCTTGCCAGCTGGCCAGGATCGAATGGACGCTGTAGAGGCTGAGGACAACTTCACAGTTCAACCGCCTGCGCCACCAGGGGAGGCTCTCTTCTGTATATTTTAGAAGGACCCTGGAATTCCCCTGTCCTCATGCAGTAATTCATAGATGTACTCATGTACTTACATATATAAACATAGATGTTCATATCTGTTGTATAATATCTGAAAATATGCCAGAGTAGTATCAATTCTTTAGTTAATAGTTTTCATCCCTATCAAATATTAGTACCAATAAAAATAAATGGTTGGGAAATTGAACCATTAAGGCCATTTAAAATATCTTCATTTTCTTAAAGAGTAATATTAATTTGTTCTTAATCTGTTTTAGACAGTAGCAAATTTAAAAGCAGCTGGCCACAAAATTATAGAGATAATTTTGGTCTTTCTTGATAGTAAGTTATATTATAATAGAATGCCAACTTTACCTGTAACCCCCCCCCACTTCTCCCCATATAGAAAATGTCATGTCAGTTACATTCATTTGCCAGTAGATAGTGTCTACTAGTATTTTTTTCCACCTAAATATTTCTTAACAAGAGTTTTTGCTTTCTTCCAGGACATGTTGAAAAAAGCATTTTAGGTGATGTATATTCTATGATTCCATTTACAATAAAACAATAAAAGCAGTTGGTGTTGTGATAGTGTTAATATATTCATGCAATACATTGTTAGACATATGGGGATCCAGGTTTTTCCTGAACTTGTGGAGTATAAAAGGAACCTTCTAGACATGCATTTTATGTACATAAAATATAGTGTTCACATAGGACAACGTAGGACAACATCAGTACTTGTCAGTTATATGCTGTCAGCAAAGATGAGTTTTCAGCATGTGGTATTTTAGACTTCATTATATTGTCCCATAGAACATTCCCAAAAAAGCAGCAGGTGAAAAATCAGGAGTATTCAAATGAAATGATATTCAAGAGGGTGACGTGTGTTTTTTACCCCCGAACTTGTCTTTATTGACAGAGTTGACTTCACTTTGCCATAGAACTATGACAAGGTGATTATTTTTAAAAACTAAATAGGGTGCATAATACATTATAGCCTGCAGCTAAAAGTTAAGTGTGAATATTCATTCACCTTTTGCTCTTCCATGACAAAAAAAATGTGACCAAAGTAGGAAAGAAAGTGTTAAACTTTGCATGGGACTAATGAATGATGTTTCAATGCAATCATTTTTAACAAAGGGGAATATATTTTCTCTTGACACTGAGATTTTGTTGAAGGTAAAGCGACTCGTTTCTATTCACAGTAACCTGAGTATCAACTTACCAGGAAAAAATAATGAATTTTAATATAGTAAAATATACTGTTTCCACAGACAGAAAACACATATTCACATAGAAAATGGACATAATTAAATGCATTCTATCAGTAGACATATGACCTTATGTCCAGAAGTATGTCCAACAATTGTAGACTAACTTAAACTCATTTTAAGGCTTGGCTCTGTAAAATCCTCCATGAAGTGGAATGGATAGAGTATTCCTTTGTATAGGTTCTGTTAGTTCCAGAACTACAATCAGTGGGATGACTTGGCCAAGCCCAGGCACTAATTTCAGAGGCAGGCTCACCCTCTCCTGCCTTACATTCCAGTGGGTTACTCAGGGAAGACTTTCATAGAACCTGCATGGAGTTTGACATGACTTGTCTAAGAAGAACTAATTCGAAGATTCATCTGGTCAAACTTTTAGTGAATTAGGCCCACAAAGAACTAATGAACTTGTTTGTTTGGAATTTATGCTTAACTTAGTATCTTACATTTATATTACTTTTTGTCATGTCTACTTCCTTACTAACCTCTCCAAACCAGTTTGCAGCAGAACACACAAGTTTTTGATATTATCAATCCTCTCCTGCATCCTAATGATTTGTCCTCTTCACTTTCTCCACCTTGGCTAAATTTAGCAAAATTCCCTTCCTCTTAAATATTATCAAAGAAAAACGAAGTCAGGTTCATGATTCTTTACTTCAATCCTGAAAATAAAACCCCATTTAGAGGCACCCTTTGTAAAACTCTTCCTCTGAGCATGAAGATGCAGCTTTTCTCCTGGACACTTCAAATATCAATCCTACTTGTTTCATCCACAGTCATGGGACAGTGATTCTGCTTTCATGCTTAACATTTTACTTCAGCCTGTCATTGGTTATAGAAATGTGCTCTATAAGCTTATTTTTTCTTTCATAATAAATAAAAATTACAACAAAGTTCTTACCTTTATATGAATAGGATGAAATGGACTGTCAAGGAATTATCTCCTTGTTTTTTTTAGTTAATGCAACTTTTTTACAATTTAACCTTTTAAATACAGGGTCAGAAAAAAAAATATACAGTGGTTTCATATCAAAATTTACATATTTGAATATCTAGTAACCCTCTCTACATAGTCCTTTTTAAAATTTTACTCTTTAAGGATTTTCTTATCTTTCTATACTAGCACCAAAAAGAAACTAGTTGACTACATGCAACTTAATACACACCCAAACAAAGGAAAAACTCAACATTTGGAATGCTAGCTAAGCTTAACAAATGTTAAATGTTTTGGCTTTATGCTCATTAAATGCAAGTATATCTAAATAATATCAGAATTAAAGTTCTTTTATCCCCCTTTTCCAATGATCTTTAATGATGGTAAGAGAAAAAATTTAAATGATCTTAAGTGACTGAAGGGGTCACAATGATTTTTAATAACTTTTATGGCAAATATTAACAAGCACTTAACATCCCAAACATAATAATGTCAGAATAGGACTTGGAGTTAAGGTAAGATCAGTTTACACAATAGTCCAAAGTTCGTCCAATGGACAGCAGGCAAGGCCTCACATAAAGGAAATTAATGACAAATTTGACCTTGTAAAAAATCAATAATTTGTGCTTGGAAAAATAAAAGCATAAACTAAGCAAAAAAATGAAAACTTGGGCCTCCCCTGGTGGCGTAGCTGTTGAGCACTGGGCTGCGAAGCTGCCCGCAGCCTCTGTAGCACCAGTTCGGTCCCCAGCCACCAGCAAGGGTCCTACATGGCACACAGACCTCTCCTGCCACGCCCGCTGCTCCCCTCAGCAGTGTATTTCATCGGTCCGTCTGTTCTGTTCCCCACTGTGACTCCGGTGAATTCTCTCACCCTCCCACACTTCTGACTGTACCCAGTGCTTGTATAAATAAATCTTAAAAAAAAAAAATGACAACTTGGAACAAAGCTGAAAATCAATTTCCCTAATATATAAGTTGATCTTTGCAAAGTGATATGAAAACCCACCACACAATAGACATAAATGGGCAAGTGTTCAAAAGAAGAAAAGATGTGCAATTTTACTTATAAGAGAAATGTAAATCCAAACTATACTGAGATATCATTTTAACCTGTCAATTTTTCCAACAAAAAATTGATATTAGTAGAGAAACAGGAAACAGATCCTCTTTTACTGGGATCGTGTAAGTTCAAACTCAGATGAATGTAATTGGGCAATATCTATCAAAATTAAAAGTTCACTGTCCTTAGACTTAGGTATTCTGCTACTAGGGATTTATCCTACAGCGAAACTTGATTACATAATGTTCATTAAATCCAAGTACAGCTAAATAATATTCTTTTCAAATGATCTTTAAGGCTGTGTAAGATGAGAAAATTCTTAAATGCTCTTAAGTGATTGAAGGGGTCATACAAGCATATTCATGCAGAAATTTTCTACTAGGAAAGTACAAGCAACTTAGGTACTCCTCAGCTGAGATCTGATTAAATTATACCTAGAAAATGGAATCTAACTCATCTGTAAATAAAAATAAGGTAATTTTTCATATATTGGTATAGAAAGAACTTAGAAATACATTATTAACAGGATGAAAGTAAGGTACAAAACCATTTTTATAATATGCCAGCTCGGGGCCTCCCTGGTGGTGCAAGGGTTAAGACACAACCCATGAAACAGCCCACAGCCACTGCAGCACCATGAGTTTGATTCCCAGTCAGTCAGGGAGCAACCCACATGGCATAGCAGGCCTTTCCTGACTCACCTGCTGCTCCCCTCAGCAGTGTACTTCGGTCAATCTGCCTGTTCTGTTCACCACTCTGTCTCTGGTGAATCCTCTCACCCACCATACCTCTGGCCTATACCCCAGCTCTTGTATACATAAATAAATAAAATCTTAAAAAAAAAATGCCAGCTCATATTAAAAAGAAAGGAGGTAATATACTCATTTTCCTGTCAATATTTTTATATTCCAAAGGTACCTCTGGAAGGATATAAAATACAAGAATAAAAGCTACCCAAGGGGATAGGAATAGGATGACTCAAGGAGGAACAAGAACTGGACTTTTCACTTTTTAATGTGATCCACGTGACAGTAATGTTGAACGTTATAATAAGGCACAAATAGTCGGCACAAAGCTAGCAGTCATAGAATTTCCCAAGTGAAAAGAGCAGAAGATGTGTCTTTATTATGTAAATGAGTTGAATTTTGGAATGAAAACTTAAGAATGGGAGTTGGTTGCCAGTAGACTCAAACTAGTGATTAGAGAATTGGAAATTTGTTTTATACCTGGACCTCAGAAGGGAAGAGTGGATGGAGATTGAGTTTAATAGCTACTGGTCAATGACTTAACAGATCATGTCCATGTTTTGTCACTCCATATAAATCCAAAATGGTTTGGAGAGCTTGTAGGTGACTGAACATGTGGATCTTCTGGAATAGTAGGGTATGTGGAAAGAATGAAAACTCACTATTTCCCCATCTGTCTGTGCCTGAGTTACACCCTTCTTGGTGTTTCTTGGCTTTTAGGCATTTCACCCTTATATCTACCTTCATCTTTTCATGGCACTCTCCATTTGCATGTGTTGGTATCTAAGCTTCCACTTTTTGTAGGTATGCCAATTACATTCTGGAATCCTAATGGCCTCATTTTAACTCAATTACCTCTGTAAATCACCCTATGTTTAAAGAGCCTTCAAAATAAATAAGGATTTCAACATTTTGGGGGATGGTATAGTAGAGAGAGTGAGACTTTTAAATTTGGGAATTTGACAATTCAACCTATAACATTATTTTATTCATTCCTCTAAGTTGAAATACTATCCATTTGCCAACACATCCTAGATGTATCTATCCAGACCAGATCTATTCTAAATGTTCAATTCAACTGCCAAAATAAGAGCCCCACCTATATGTGTCATTTGATCTCAAACATTTCAAAACCGCTCCTTGATCACCAACCACAGACAAATCTATTCCTCCTCCAGTCTTCCCCATCTCAGTTAATAATAGCTATGCTCTTACAACAGAATCCTAGGGAAGTCATGCCTGATGCTCTGTGTAGTGGCAAGCCCGCAGGGCAGCAATGCAGGGAGGCCTGGCAGGCCAGGAGGCTGGCACGTCTCCCAGCTGCCTGAGAATCTTCAAGGCTCTTCCTTTCTTTCTCTGGGCTCTCTCTGGCATTCTCCCATCTCATTTTCTCACCTCTTCCGTAGTCTTGCTGTTCATCTGTTCTGAGTAATGCAGCCCTTATAGCCCTTGCCTCTAGGTACAGGTGTGCACATTTACGCATGCCCAAACCCATGCTCCAGGTGACCACCATCAGACATTCATGCCCCAAGCCCACGCTCCCAAGCACCTTCTGAATTAACAAGATCAAGGCCGCAGGTGAAAGCCACAGAGGCTGGTGGCGTAAAAAGCCTGATTAATTAATTTACCCTAGACTGACATCTAGGCACTCACTCGGTTCTCTGACTACCTGGGCTCCAGCATCCACATTTACTTAATCATTGGGGTCCCACTGCTGTCATTATTGCTATCAAAACATGTTTTTATGAAATATCAAAATTTTATAATGTACTATGCTAAAAATATTGAGGTAGGGCTAGACTTTACTCACGTTTTTAGGAATCAAGGTAACTTTTAAATGTTTGATTTTCTCCTTTTCCAAGCCGGTGGCTTTAAATAATGGCTTTTTAAAGGGGTCTCCACTTTCTATTATATTTTCCCTTTGTTTATAACAAGTTTTTATCATAAGTAAGAAGTTTTATTTTCCATTCTGTTTAAGAGCACAATAATTTTTGTTGCTATAGCAGGGCAATATTACTAAAGGTACAAATACTCTTTTTTAATATTATTTAAAGGTTTATTTATTTATGCTAGAAGAAATGGGTTGTAGGCCAGTGGTGTGGGGGTGTGAGAGGATTCACCAGAGACAGAGTGGGGAGCAGAACAGGCAGATCTACTGAAATGCACTGCTAAGGGGTACAGTGGGTGAGACGAGAGTTCTGTTGTGCCATAAATGAGTTAGCTCCCTGGCCAGGGATCAAACTTAGGCCACAGCAGTGATAGCTCTAATACTTTATCCCTATGCCACTAGAGAGGTCCTTCTTTTTAATTTGTTAAAGCATAAAGCAATTTTAAAAACTACTAGTATAATGTTCAACCTAGATGATATAAAATTAGACACCCATTACATTCTAAGAAAGCATTTAGTTAATAACCATTATCTTCATATGAATTTCTTATAAATGAGGCTATGAGTATGCATATGAGGATAATTGGTTTTCTAAGTCCACCAAGATATATAAAACTCAGGAAGGACCTGTGAATTAAATGTAAGTAGACCATGACATTCCTTAGGAGACAAAGTTTTCACAATAGTTTTTAGCTGTCACCTTAAATAGAACACAGACGTGTCATCAGTTGGTCCATGGTTCACCCAGATACGCTTCACATCACCAGGTCCCCACAAAGAGATGACACATGAAGAGGCAGACAAGTACACTAGGTAAAATTAACATGTGAAGATTATGCAACTGACTCAGTATTGGTGAAGTATATAGCACATTAATTATTTGGAATAAAGGTTGTGCATTTCATTAATACACCCACATTTCCTTAGATATCCTTGTGTAAAAATGTCATACAATTTCAAAATGGTCACAGGGGTGCAATTTGAAATAGAAAAGAAAGCAAATCTACCTACTTTAAATGGAGAACAAACTAATTAGAATGGTATCATTAGCACAGATAACCAAATGTGTCAATTTAACTCCAAATTACACAGGAAATGGGGAGTCACATTGACCATTTTGTAGGACAAAATACAAATGAATATTCTGTAAGTCAAATGGAAAAAAAACAAAACACAGTATGATTTCACTCATGTATGGTACAGAAAAATAAAAGAAAAATAATCTTTTAGACCATAAGAATAAAATACTAATTACCAGAAGCTAAGGGGGAAAGGGTGGTGGATAAATCAGATAAAAGGGGTCAACTATATGGTGAGAAACAGATTTGGACTTTTAGTGATAAATTTAATGAAGTGTATACAGACCTTGATTTATAATAATGGATACCGAAAGCTTATTTAATGCCAAAATGCAATGCTACTTCGATGAAAACTGTAAAAATAAAGAATATTCTGAAAAATTCATAAATCTAACAAATTACAAAATGCTTTAAAAAAGACAAAATGCAGGCCTCCCCTGGTGGTGCAACGGTTGAGCGCTGGGTTGCAAGGCTGCCCGCAGCCTCTTCAGCACCAGTTCGATCACCGGCCACTGGCCAGGGTCCCACAAAAAAAAAAAAAAAAGACAAAATGCAAGTCAGTTTTTATCACTCACTTTGCCTAAGGAAAAAAAAAAATCATTACATCTCTCTGTAGCTCTCAGTACAATGAAGACAAGAATTGTTTTACATACTTTTCAAAATAATCTTTCAATTATTGATGTCTTTATAAGAAATTATAGCATAATTGTTATTATCATTTAAAAAGTCAGTTTATTTTAACAGATTTAAGATAATAATCAATTCTTTTTCTTATTTTTTTATACTTTAAATATTATAATTGGAAATCCAGACACCAACTACCCTCAAAGTGTTAGTTATAGGACTGAAACACTAATTTTACTTGTATCATGAGTCATTTCCCAGAGACTTTATATTTCTAGCTAATTTTTCAAGTCTGTATCCCTTTACATCCTCAATTAGATTGCAGTGTATTGAGGGAAAAGACTGGCCACATATCCTTTCATATTCTGCATTAGGCTAGCAAAATGCTTTGCCCAAGTTGGATTATTAACAAATTTGTATATATCATCAGAAAAAAGGCATATGATAAGAAAACAATCTAATAGCAAATAACAAAATAAAAACCAAAAGGAATAGTTCTCAAACTTAAAAATCAAATAGATACCTTCTAAAAATCCTGTTGCTCAGGATATGCCCTAGAACAATTTAACCAGAAAGTGGGGGTGACACTCAGGCATCCATAGCTCTAAAAGCTTCCCCATTAATTCCTTTGTATCTCTAAGTTTGAAAACCACTCTCTTAGAGCAGTTGTTCCCAGGCACAAATGATCAACAGTAACATTTAGGCAATTTAAAAATATTTCTATAGATTCTAGTGTACCACTTCCAGAGATAACAATTTAATAAGACTTAAATACAATAAGGGAATTTGCACTAAGAGACAATAACAAAACTCTCATAGTTGAGTCTTATATGCAGTAACATTTCAAAATCATCCTTTAGGTGCAGCCCAATGCCTGTAAAGGCATTGTCTTCAGTATCAGTGTCATTACCTGGGATATTGTTACAGAGGAAAATTTGCTATTCCTACTCTAGACCTAACAGAATCAGAAATTCTGTAGTGGAGTACAGGAATACATTTCATCATACCATCCAGGTCATTAGGATGGTTTGAGAAACACTAAGTTATACTACTACAGTAAATGGATATGTGCTGTGTTGAAATATTAAAAAAAAGTCTGATATTCCATTTTTAATGACAAATGATATGATAATAATTTTTTTACACTTTAAGTTTATCTTAAACTTTTGGTACCTATCCCTGCTTATATTGATAGTGTTAAAATAAAGCAAAGCAAATAAATAAATTTTAAAGATAGTATACTAATAACAAACTCTAAATAGCTGGTCCTACTTGATTCAAAAGCTTGCTTTATTTATGGAAACACTGGTTTTGATTTTAAATTGAGTTTCAGTTTATCATATTAAACATGTTAAAAGTTCTTAATTTAATTTAATGCCTTTCCTTTCCCTCCTCTTTCCCCTCTCCCTTTTTCCCTTTCTTTCTTCTTTTTTCTTCTTAATTTTCTACCTCCCTCCCTTCCCTCCTGGTCTCCATCCTTCCTTTCTGTCTTTCTTTTCAATTGAGAACTCCTAAACTGGATGCTGAATTCAATAATATTCTTTTAATTATTATTCTGGGAGAGTATATACACACACATTTATAACACAAATCTATATAAATTTCTAAATATACACCACATATATTCTTCTACATTTGTCAAACATATAATAAATTTATTAAAGACAAACATTTTCAGATTGAACAAACATCCAGCTTACAAAATGATGAACATAAGACACTGATATAAAAAATTTGAAAGTAAAAGGATGAAAGCAACACATTTGGCAATTACAATAACCAAAAAAAAATGTATATTTCATTCAAACACCAAATAAACTAGACTTAAATGCAAAGACAATTTTTTTTGAAGGAATGGTCCATCTGAAAAAAAAAGTTATGAATGTGTAGGACTGTAAGCATAAAGTCTGAAAGAACTATTCAATATAGCATTATATAATTATTAAAATGCCTTTTATAAAGCATAATCAGATTTTAAAATTGCTTACAACATTATTTGAAAAGAAAAACAATTTTATAGACTCTCTCTCTATATATATATAGATATATATAGTGGTGTTACATCCATATAATAATAAAATTTACACATGGAAAATATTAGAAAGTGGAATTCAATGATTGAGGAATTTTCCTTCCTTCTAACTTTGCTGCATTTTTAAAATTTTATTTTTACTTATACAATTGAAATAGTACATTTGTACAATCAATATTATTAAATATGTAGTAGGTCTGGGGGAAAATATGACTATCTTCTCAGATTTTTATCCTACTCCAACATTCTCCAATCATTTCCTTATCTGGTAAATTATTTTTCCTCAAAACTCAAAATAAATTTTACAAGAATTGTAATACCTTCTCTTTTAACTAGAATGATTAAATACAAGCTTCTAATGATTTTAACACTTTCTACCCTGCATTTCAATAGAGTTCACAGATATAATACACTAATCTTATTTCCACAAATAATTTATACAACTGAAAAACACACAAGAATATTTTCCTTGTACTAAATTTTAGTTAACCACTAAAGAAGTAATCTTCACCTGGATAATTTTCTGCCAAATAATAGTTTTTCCTTGTTGTTTAGAAAAAAATTTTAATAGACTCATATAATAAATTCTCCCTTGTGTCTTTTATTTCTCTCAATACAGTGGTTTTGAGATTGATCCATATCATTATCAGTAATTTATAGTTTTTATTGCTGATAGTGATTCATTTTATGGAAATACCACAGATTATTTATCATTTATGTGTTCAGGACATTTGGGTTGTTTCACAATTTTTGCTGTTAGAAAAAATTGCTATGAACATTCCTTCCAAGTATTTTGTGGACATATGTTGCCATTTCTTTTGTATAAATGCTTAGGAGTAGACTTGCTGCCAAACTAATTTCCAAAGTGGTTGAACTATTTCACACTCCCACAAGAAACAAATGAATTCTAGTTACTTCACACCTTTGCTAATATTTGATGGTGTCAATGTTTTTACATATGCAAGAAGGGTATATAGAGGCTATCTCACTGTTATGTAACTTAACATTTCTCTACTCACTAAATTGTATCGAGTGCTTATTTCCTGTGTTCTTTGGTCATTAGCATTGACACATCTTTTTTTGCTGGGTCGGCACAAGTTTTTCCCTATTATCCATTCAATTACTGAGTTTTAGTTTCTCTATCTTATATATATCCTGTTCTCTATCTCACTTATATCCTGGATATAAGTAAGTCCTTCATCAGAGATAGGTTGTGGGAATATTTTCCTTGGTCTTCAGCTTCCTTTTCACTTTTCTTTTTTTTTTTTTTAAGATTTATTTATTTATTTATACAAGTACTGGAGGGTGAAGCACAGGAGGGTGAGAGGATTCACCAGAGCCAGAGCAAGGAACAGAACAGGCAGACTGATGAAATACACTGCTGAGGGGAGCAGGGGGCACGGCAGGAGAGGTCTGCGTGCCATATGGGACCCTCGCCAGTGGCCGGGGATCGAACCAGTGCAGCAGAGGCTGTGGGCAGCTTCGCAGCTGAGGGCTCAACCGCTATACCACTGGTGAGGCTCCCCTTTTCACTTTTCTGATGTGTTTTAATTTTAATTAATTAAAACATTATTATGTTTATGTTAATGCTTCTTGTAGCCTCTGGAATGTTTGCTAGCCAAAAGTTGTGAAGAGATTCTCTTGTATTCTTTAACGGTAAGTAGTTCTAGGTTTTATGTTTAGCCCTACAACTTATTTAAAATCACTTTTGGTGCATTGTGTAACATAGAGGTTGGAGTCTATTCTTTTCCTTGCTGATAATCCAGTTTTTGCAGCTTCTGCCATTTGTCAGGAAGACTTTCCTTTCTCATTCTGAATTATTCTGTACTACTATTAAAAATCTGATTCTTTGTTTCATCCATTTCTGAACCCAACTTTCTCTTCTAGCCAATCTATAGTTTTTGTCAGCACAGCTGAATGGAGGCTCTTGAGAGGAATCTGTTTCCTTGCCTTTTTCCAGATTGTGAAGGCTATCTGTGTCCTATGGTTCGTGGCCTCCTTCCAGCAATAACATCACTCTGACTTGTGCTTCTGTCATCACATCCTTTGACACTCCTGGATCCCTTCTCTACAGATTCTTATTACATTTGGCCCATCTACATAAACCAGGATAATCTCTTATGTCAAAACCTTTAACTTAATCATAACTTCAAATTCAAGTAAGATAATATATTCACTGGCTCTGGAGATTAGAACATGTATATTGGGTGGCATCATTCTACCTACCAGTATGCCCTATGACCACAAAGATGCATGTCTATTCCAAATGCAAATTATATTCACCTCCTCCCAACATACCCAAAATAATCAAACCATTTCATTTCTTGAACATCCAAAATGTCATTTTTAGCTCATCAACTCAAAAGTCGGAAATCTTGTCACAATCAGGAAAAGATGATACTAAACATAATCTATCCTGGTACAAAACTCTTCCCCATTTCTGAACAGATAAAACTAGAAAGCAAGTTATTCGTTCCTAAAATGCAATAAAGGGGCATATTTCTCCAAAAAGGGAGAAAGTAGTTCATTCATTTTGTTACTTTATGTACCACATAAGAGTGAAGTCCTATGGTATTTGCTTTCTCTGACATATTTCACTATCATGATATCCTCTAAGTCCATACAAAAATAAACTTTTAGATTATAAAACAAATTTAATGTTTACCAGAAAGGAAGGGGAAAATCCCTGGCTGGGGATCAAACACATGCCATGCGCAGTGGCTGGCAATAGCTTGTTAGGGCTGACACTTTAACATCTGTACCACCAGCTAGGCCCAGAACTTAATTTCTTTAAAATGTCCTATAGTTTCAGTTGTACGAGCTTTATATATCTTTTAATAATTTTTCTTTTAATTTTTATGTATTTTAATCTTATAGGGAATGTTTTCATTTAATTTTCACTTGTTTAGATTAGTTTATAAGAATATTATTTTTCTTCTATATATTCACATGGGTTCTTTGGCTTAATCATTTTTTATTATTTTTTCTTTATTGACTAATTAATTGTATCTTATTTTAATATTATTTTTGTGGGTAACCTAAGGATTTTTAGGTTATGTGATACCTGGATTATTTATTAGTATCTACATAAATTAAATTTTTGTTACTTTCTTCATAACTGTATGACCTTCATTTGTACTTCCATTTATTGCTTTCCATCTTAATATATTTTTATTTATTTTAATTATGCACATAATTTAACCACACAGTCATAATTATCTAACTAGTCAATACAAATTTAAATTTGTACAAATATTTGCTATTTACATTGCTCCTTATTCTTTATTGTAGCATATACAGGTATCTCAGACCCTTTTCCTTCTTCCTAATAAAATGCTTTTAATCTGTCCCTGTTAGTTGTGATCTGCTAGTGAGGAGTTTTCTGTTTTCCCTTTTCTGGAAGTATTTTTATAAAGCTTAAACTTTTCAAAAATATTTTCTCTGGTTATGGAAGTAGAGGCTGAGTATTATTTTTATTTATCACTTTAATGCTCTTGAATTGGTGGTGTCTTCTGACTTCTACTGTCCAGCTGACAGTTGTATTATTGACTTTAGAACATAACATGTCTTTTTATCTTGCTACTTTTAATGTTTTCATTTTGTCTTTGGTTTTTAGCATATTTACTATGAAGAAGCTCTGTTTGACTTTGTGTTATTCCCATACAGGTATTATGCAATCCTGAATTCATGGCTTGATGTCCTCATTAATTTTGGAATTTTATCTAATATTTTCTATTTTCAAATATTACTTCTTCCTTATTTTCTTTTTCTTTCCCTGTCCTGTATCTGCTTTTAAATTCATCAATTGCATTCTTATTCTTACCTATACAATTCCACAGTTTTAAAATATGCATTTGGGTATTTATTCAGATTAATGTTTCCTGATAAAATCTGTCACCTTCTCAATCATTTCTTCATTACATTAACTACAATTTTATTAAATGTTCTTATTCTAAAACTCCAATGATTAGGTTAACCATGAATCTCTTTCTATTATCTGTTTCTTTTCTCTATTCCTCAACTTCTGGCGATATAATGCCATTTCCAAATTCTTCTCAAGTCTTACATCATTCAGCTACATTTCCAACTGCTGGCATGTGCATCTCTTTGCCCAAATGCCTTCTGTGGCAACCAGAGCTCTTCTCTACAGATGCAATCTATAAATTTCTGGGTGTGGGGAGGTGGGAAATTTTACAATTGATCTATTTTTGGTCCACTACAAGGTCCATCATGATCAGAAGCAGAAGATCCCTTTGTACATTTAAAAACTGATAAAACATATCATATAATGAAAATTATTTTTAAAAATGAGTTGTAGTTTTTATTGTGCTGAGAGTTCACTATTCAAATTTACACACAATCACACACACACACAGAGCAGAGACCGATTGCTACCCGATTTTACAGTGCTTAGAATATTTAGGTACCTCAGAAGATGCTGTAAAAAACAATTCCCACATTTATTAATTAAGTAAATTATTGTTGTGTACCAACTGTATGTATCCATCATCATTTTAGGTGCAGAATATATAGCAGCAGAGTACATTCATACAATATTCAATAGACACATGGACCCATATTTGGCCCCTAACACTGTCATTAGCTAGTTTTATGATGATGGACAAGGTTATGCAGCTCTCTGTGTGTCAGTTACTCTTTGCAGAAAATAGGAGTTGGACATGACTACTTCTAAACTTCCTTTCTCATTTGAAATCTCCCTAGATTATAACATTCATAAAGTGAAGGAACAAGTCTGTCAATTAAATATCCTGGATGTCTAAAATAATGACTGACCCCTTCAGCAAATATCAAAGAATCAATATGACATATGTATTTATGTTTCTTGTTAGTGAGTTAATGCCAATGTCTTTTATATATATATATATATATATATATATATATAAAACATATATATTTAATATGAACTGTTTGTGTATCCATATACATATATAGCATAATACATCTTAAATATGAAATATTTAAATATATGGCTTCCTCTAAGCATAGAATTTCATCTCATCATTTCTGTGTGCTATATGTTTCTTTTCTTGTTCAGGCTTCAGTCAGCTTTTCTTCTTAAACTTTTAAACCATTTTTTTGTTCTTTAGCTTCAAATATGTATTTTTCATTTAACCACCAATTCCAAGATTCTTTGCAGACTTCTAGCCAGTAATTTTGATGAAAACGAATTATAGAAACATTCTTTAACAAAGCAAGCATAAGGATCTCTTATACAGCAAAATTTAGCTTAACTAGCTTACTATCAATTCTTCCACATATATTATACAATAGTACTTCTTAAATATGGCTGATTGTTAGCTTCAGAAGGACTATCCACCACTATATTCCAGCCAGCTGCTTTGAAAGAAATAAGTATTAATGGACCTACCACACCTTCAGCCTCTTGTCTCCAGTCACTGTGTTTAGCTGCAGGATTCCCATTAACATTAATGGGAGCTCCATGCACACATCACCTGGAGAACAGACCCCTCGATGTTTGATCATTATCTTCCTAGACAGGTAGGAATGGCATCAATCAGGTATCCAGCTTAGTTTCACAGTATGTACTATTAAAGGCATCAGGGCAATAAAAACACAGCTTTCTAACGCTTTCTTTATAAAACAGTAAAAACGTGCAGAACAACCAAAGGAGAAGATTTTAAAAGTATAGAAGGAATACATGGATTTCCTGCATGTCTTTTTATAATTACAAATAACCTAAAACTGAATCATACACACTACTTCCTTTCTAAGACAGCCATAACCATAATGGGATAATAAAGAAAGTTTCATTATAGAAAATGGGTTTGATTTACTACAAAGTAGCCAAATAGTGAGAGACAGTGGAGTTTACATAGAAACTGCTTGACCTCTGTTTTTTATTCTTTTAACATTTTCCCACCATACCATTAATAAATCAAATATTTTCAGGTGGTTAGAAAGAAAACAACATGAATGATTAGTAGCAGTATCTGAACTCCATCGCATTGGGTGGAACATTATTAAAATAAAGACATGTTTTCAGCTCAGATTTACTATACACATAGTAGACACCGAGCAGCAGCCTAAGGAAAAGGAAAGAATGAAAAGGGAATCCTGGGTCAGCCTTAGGGTAAGGGAGAAGATGGTTTTGCTTTGAGACTGATTTCACCAGTTTTGCAACCTTGGATAACCTTTAAAAAATAATTTTTTGATTAGTTAAATAAGCCTTAAAACATCTATATTGTAGACTGATTAGGAGGCTTATATGAGAAATGCTATGTAGCACACGACAATTAATTGAATGCTTAAATAAAATGTAACTAATATTCTATATTTTTTTATATACAAATGGTAGTATATTATAGAACAAACAATAAGTCATATAAACACATTATAATCTCAAGTCTATTACAAACTAACCCTATGGACCTGGGGGTGTTTTCTTCTAATTACACTTTTTCTGAATATGTATATGTTTATATCTGCATGTATTAAATGTGTGCATTCACATACATACATATATAACATCACCCACATATATTCATACACATATCTATGTACTTAAATATATAGATATATTTAGCTATATACTGTTATTTCTAGCTTAGAAGTTTAACTTAATATTTAAGTTCAACAAATGGCTCAGTTGCTAAATTTGTAGCCACAATCTCAATATATTTTCTGTATACCATTTATTTTAGGAATCTGAATAGAGGCAAAATACTTAAGGTCCCATTCCTATCAATTGATGCCTGCCTTTTGTTTTCCTTCCATGTATGTGGTCCCCATGAATAGTCTGGAAAATTTCCACCTATTGGGGCCTTTCCTCCTCATTTTAATGGCTCATTTTCAGATAAATAGTCAAGTTCAGGTCAAAATACACTCATAACTTGGAGTACTTTGTATTTGGAGTTACCTGACTTAGTTGAATCTTACCTACACTATTAGTGAGATAATAAGATCATAAGCAGACTTGAGCTGTCTGGAGATTAGAGAAATGTTCAAGACATCATGGACAGAACAGGGTGAAAAGGCAGATGAACACACTCATTTTTTTTTTTTTTGGTACAGCAATTTGTACCTGACATTTTTATAGTTAATCTTTAGGAAAGCCTCATGTGGTTAGAATTACTACCCCATTTTAACAGATTAAGAAACCAAAACTAAGCAGAATTAAGTTACTTGCCCAGATGCATTGGTGAAGGAAATTCTATGGGACTACACCTGGGCAGGGGGAGGGAGTAAATATTGTTTAAAAATGAACGATGTAAAAAATAAATTAAAAAAAGTTATTTGTCCAATATCACATTGCTATCAAGTCATGTTTCCATAGTGTAGCGGTTATCATGTTCACCTAATATTGTTATGAAGTGAGAAAATCATTTTTAAATGATATTGACCTTTTAGGTTTTTTTTAAATTACTGTTGAATGCAACTTATTGAATAACAGTATCTCTTTAAATAGACAAGGTAAGAAAAGGTGAAATCATACTTCAATGGCAGTGTTTGACCCTGGAATCTCTATGACCAGTACATAGACTTAGAGTGTTTAGAATTTAACACCTTATGTTACCAATGATATTTTCTAGATCCAGCACTCAACAGTATCAGACATAGGTAGGACAGTGGGAAACTATTATCTGATAGTGAAGACAGTTCTCTTGCTTCAAGTCCCAACTCAATCACTTAACATTTGCATAAGTATACAATTGTATGTACTGTACATGATTTTCAACTGTGAATGTCAACTTTTTCCAATTACAAACTGAGAGCAAACATAAAATATACTTGATAATTCTTTAAAAATTAGGTGAAAATATATTTGGAAGAAATTTTCAAATGTAAAACTTTTTCAAATATGGTTATGATTATTTTTATTCCTAAGTAAGATTTAATAAGTGTTTTGTGTGGCATTAAAAGTCATATTGGTGCAGAACAGTAATGTCAGAAAAAATGGAAGAATAAGGCTTTTCAGTCTTCATCCCCTGATGGAAACATTTACTTTGACTATTTCCCTGGGACTAAAGTAACTTTGTGGGAGGCCAGAGGTCTAGCAGGAAGGGCTCATTGCTGTGTTGGGGTGAAAACTCCAAAATCAGACACATTAATGAGGCTAAGAAAAAGAATTTCATTTTGCCCACCTCACCCTTTCCCAGAGGCAGAACAACTAGTACCAAGACAGACTGCCTTAATCTGCAATTTCTTGCGAGTAGGAAAGTGAAAGTATGGGGATAGCCATTTTCTATGCAAGATGGCTTCCCAAGAAGACTGTTTGCCTTTTTCCATCCAGAATATTGAGGGAATCAGAACAGCCAGTAAGTCCAAGGGCAGCTGGTAACAAAGGAAAGGGCGAGCGTACACAGCAACCTGGCACAGAAGTCAACAAAGGGCTACACTTTCTACTAAACACCTCTTGAACTCCAGGAAGAGGCTCTCCAAGAGCCTTGTAGGACAGATCACCTCAGACTGGTCCAGCTAGATCACACATGCTCCCATCATGCCTTGAGCCCCTAATAACTGTAGATAGTACCCTATATGCCTCAAATCTAGTGCACTAGAGTCTGTAGATAATGCACAAGCATAGGCATTTCATGACAATTACCTGGAGATAACAAACAGGAGGCTCTCAGTACTCAGCCTCCACCTTATGGGATAGGAAAAAAAAGTATAGAATTCTAATAAATTTCCCTACAAGAGGATGTAAGAGGAGTGGAATCCATAGAAAATCTAGAGATCTACAGAATCTCTAAATTGGCGAGTTAGTTAAGGTATTTTTTTCCCCAAAGCCAATAAATAAAAACTGGAGGAAATGAAAACTTCAAATAAAGACAGCATGAACATGAAAAATCAAGCAAACAACATCACCAAAGGAACACAATTTTCCAGTAACCAAACCCAGAGAAATAGAGATCTATAGTTAAAAAAGAGTGCAAAATATTTGTTTTACAGAAAACAACATCTTGTGTTCTTAGCATAAAAAATTAACTCTCAGAACTGGCACATGATATTTGTTATTTGGAACAGTCATTACATACTAATAATTCTATGATAGATATTTATAAATTAAAAAATTTCCCAAAAATGAAAATAGATACATAGAAAGTTTAATTTAATTGAACCACTGATATATTTGTTGGTTAAGTTTATTAGAATAAGTCTTATTGTGTATTAGGAAATTAAACTATGAGGGAAGAGAATAAGATTCTTCAGATACTGTCATTTATGTTATTGTATGAATTCATATACAGTCAGCCTTATTTCTAGTGGTAGCAAACAGATTGCTGAGTCTAAATGTGTAAGTCTTTAACTCAGGACCAACTTGCATGGCAATTTAAGCCTGAACACTGGGAAAACGTATATTCTAAGATTGTCTTTTCGTTTTCCGTGCTGGCTTCCTAGCTCCCACAATGTTTGTTGAAGTATTAAAAAAAACTTATTAAGATTACACAGTGAATCTTTTATCCTGTATCTAAAATCCTTGAATTGCATCTTCTCTACACAAAGCACTGTCTCTAACTGTAGTACATAGGCTCTGAGAAATCACTTTCCATCCTGGATAGTTTAGATAGACTTTTAGATAGATCATTAGCAAGTACCCTACAAACCTCCAAGAATGTTATATGAAATTAAAATTGTACCCATAAATGAGCTGATGATAAAATGATAAAAAAGAGAGGTAATATGAAGAGGCTTATTAATAAATTTAGATGATTAATTCAAAACCTTAAACTCAGGCTTCATAGGCATTCAAAAATGTTTTTAAACTATTTTAGTAGATGTTGTCAGTTCACAGTTTTTTTTTTTCCCTGAAGATTTTTGGTAAATCAGAAAAACTGAAAAGAAATTTATCCATCATACATTAAAATATATAATTCATAATGCCATAATGGAAGGATTGTAGACCATAATAGTCAAAAGCTTGACTCCAAAGTAACCTTAACATTCTATACTTCAGTTTATCTTTAAAACAAGGGATAATAGCAGTATCTATGTCAGTATTGATAGGATTAAATAAAATTATGCTTAGAAATATCCATATATGACATAGAGTGTATATTCAGTAATTATTAATGATCACATTGTAAAACAAAAAAATAAACACAATTTTTAGAGCACATACCAAGTTTCAAGCAAGAGAAAAAGAAAGACTTATTAGAAACAATGAACACATAAACAATAAGTAAAAACAAAAGAAAGATGGGGGTGGGGACTTGATTAATGAGAACGGTCAAGGCAAGTCCCTCTGAAATGGTGACATTGTAGCCAAGACTTAAGCAGGGAAGGGGTGAAACTGTAGGGGAAGATTTCGGAGAGAAATATTCTTGGAAGATAACAGAAAGTGGGAAACTCTGATACATTATCACTTTTTAATTATATGGGAAATTTTTTAACAAACTTTTGTGAATGCATACATTTTTAACTTGGAAAAATAAAACATTTCTTTAGATAAAAAATAAAACTGAAAATCTGCACTTTTACAGGATTTTTAACAAATCATACATCGTCCCTTTTGTCTGCAATTTTTGTGGCTTGCGTCCAACTATACATCTTCCTGTACACGTCTGTGGAAGTGTGGAGGAAGATGTGAATCTGCAACAGCAAAGGAGACTTTTCCTCCAGTTTACAACAAATATTACTAATAAAGGATACATTCTACCTTTTCTATTGGATTATGAAAAAAATAACATTGAATCTAAATCTAAAAGCATGAAATAGCTGATACTGTATAGGGATATCTAAGTGATTTAAACAATATGTATTCTTCCTTAGTCTTTTGGCAAAGTTGTACAAACAACACAGTTAACTTGGAAGGAATGGAACAGAGTTTTATTTTCAAATAATGACATAAAAGTAAGATCATTCCAAATTCCAAATAGGAGTATTAAAATCAGTTTCAGACCATTTCACCAACCAAGATAACAGAGAGTCAAAGTTACTCTGATGGCTCATATTCATGATACTCTTTATTCCCCTAATTCTAATATCTTAGTTCCTCATTTTACCATTATTATGTCTGAGTTTCCTTTCACAAATGCAACAGGACTAAAATCTCAAGGCCTGGCTAAGAAGCGACTTTAGCACTAAGTATGTTTTAGGAGTTGTCAGGCCCAAAACACTATTTCTCAGCAAGAAACTGTAATATATTTTGTATATCACATTGCATAATTCTAGCTTTGAAAAATAATTGTTTCACTTGGTTTTCTCAACAAACTTTGAAGTAGATGCATGATGATCCTCACTTTATAGCAGATGGAACTGAGCCTCAAAGAGGTCATATTGTTAGGGGGAACAGGATGTCCTATAGCTAATTCCATACAGGCTTTGTGGACTCCACCCCCACCCCAAAGCCAAAGACACTGGAAACTCCAAATCCCATCACCACCAAAGGGAAGTTAGCTGGGACCTGAGGGTGGGGTTAAGCAGCCAGGTGGATATAAAAGGCAGACACGTGGGCTTTGGGGGAATCCCCATTTTGGCTCTCTGCCAGCTCGCAGCTTCCGGCCAGCTCTGAGAGTGACTTTGGATTTCCAGGTCGTCGGATCGAGTAGGACACATTAAAGACTTTATTTCCCTATTTTCTCCCTGAGTTGTACATTTTCCTTATTTCCTTTTCCCTTATAAATAAACCTTTTATTAACCTTGTGTGTGTGTCTGTAGTGGAGTATTAATAAGTCCCTTTTAAGCGCGCGGGTGAGGACCCACAGCCAGGAATCCGTTCAATATCGGGGCTGCTCTATAACAATATAACTTGCCCCGAGTTCGTACATCTTGACAAATGCAAGATTGTCACAAATTTGCAAAATAAGATCTTGTGCTTTTGTCACTATATGACTGCACCAATAATAACACTTTTTATGCTGGGGTTGTGCTTTGCCATTTTCTTTTCTTTTTTTTTTTTTTTTAAGATTTATTTATTTTACACATGAGCTCTGGTACAGGCCAGAGGTGCAGGAGGGTGAGAGGATTCACCAGAGACAGAGCAGGGAGCAGAACAGGAAGACGACCGAAGACACTGCTGAGGGGAGCAGAGGGTGAGGCAGAAGAGGTCTGCTGAGCCATATGGGTTTCTCCCTGGCCGGCCTGGAATCGAGGTGGTGCTGCAGAGGCTGCAGACAGCTTCACAGCGCTGCGTTCAACCCTCTGTGCCACCAGGGAGGCCCGCTTTGCCATTTTCAAAATGCTTTTTCAAACATGATTTACTCTTTTTTTTTTTAAAGATTTATTTATTTATTCATACAAGCACTGGGTACAGTCAGAAGCGCGGGAGGGTGAGATAATTCACCAGAGCCAGAGCGGGATGCAGAACAGGCAGAAGGACCAAAGTACACTGCTGAGGGGAGCAGTGGGCACAGCAGGAGAGTTCTCCCCGGCCTGAGGGGAGCAGTGGGGGTCTCGCAGGACTGAGGGGAGCAGTGGGGGTCTCCTGGCCTAAGGGGAGCAGTGGGCAGGGCAGGAGAGTTCTGCACGCCATGTGGGACCCTCACCAGTGGCTGGGGATCGAACCTGCGCTGCAGAGGCTGTGGGCAGCTTCGCAATCCAGCGCTCAACCACTGCGCCACCAGGGGAGGTCTATGATTTACTCTTTATAACCCTATAAAGTAAACCTGACAGCTGATCTTATAGCTGAGAATGTTTCAGTAACTGGGTGGCTGTCTTAGTGCTTCTTACATTTTAGGTAGAGAAGGTTGACTCTTGATGGGGAAGATACCAAGCCCACTGGAAATAGAATAAACAATGAGCTACAGAGAACAAAGCTAACTTTAGCAGAACTTTGGACTCTAAAAGCCTTTTTGTCAACCTTACATAGTTCGCCATGTTGGGAGTAAGGAAACCATTTCTGGTGACAGTTTTTGGACTTTTTAGGGGCAGTTATACTTATAGGGGATTTTCTTTTTTAATAATAACAAGTGACACCACACTAGAAAATCATGTGATAAACAGCTAATTTAGAATTAAAGTAGAAGTAGTTGTATCTGTATGGAAGTCTTTTACTTTTCTTCCTTTTCATTTCACCCCATTCTTTTTCTTTCCTCTTATATCCTCCTTCTCCTTTCTTTGCCCTTCCTTTGCCCTTCTTTACATTTTCATAACATTGTGATCAATCAGTGGGAAACCCTCCCAAACATATCTACATTCACTAAAAACTACACAGTAAACTGCAAAATTCTATCTACATCCAAGAAATGCCACAGGAGATTTCAGCTATCATGGGAATTTATCACAGAAGTGACTAATGGGCAAAGGGGGAATATAGTTAATAAAATTGGTCAATTTGAGATTGGGGGGGGAAGCTATTATCCCCATTAGCAATGCACCTCCCTTAGTAACTTCTGCTATCTCATACATTCTAGCGAGAAAATTAATATTATTGTTACTAAAAGCTTAAAGTGAAATCTCATTTAAGAACAAAAACCGACAATTTAATGAATTAGTTGATTCAAAGATTGTTTTAATTTTCAGTTTTCTAATTTTAATGAAGTTACTAAAGGAACATACAAATAATTGAAAGAAATAATGAACTATCGATTTGTTTTGTTGTGAACTCATTCCATTCCTTGACATATACTTTGAAACCACAGTGTATTATATGGGCAAATTATAGTACATGAAGGAGAATGTGAAGCAGAAATGACAGCTATGATTTTCTCATTAAAACCAACCTAAAACAATGTTTGCATTCAGAATTAGCCAAGCTTTTTTATTATGTCTTAATTTTATGATATTGACTGCCACTGGAAATCTATGGTAGATATAAGCTAGAAATCCCTTACTGTTACTCAGAATTTTAGCAATATTTCTTTGATGATTTTGAACAAACATACATAATTAAAAATGCAAAAGATGCATCAGAAAATACAAAATTGTTGCTGAATTTATAGAATCCTCCCCCGGTATCTTCCTTCTTCCTTCACAGATTTGATGAGAACAAATGGAGAAAGATATTCTTTAATTCTCTAATCATTCATTGACAATATTTGAAGCAAGCTGCTTTACTTTACTACCTTAAGTAGTTGATTGTTTAATTTTGTATTATACCTCTAGATGTGGGATGTACCTAGAAAACCCCCCTAATGATATCTGCTCAATTCTGCAGTAATTTAAGTTAGCAAAAAACCCTTCTTTCATTCAAAGATATTAGTATGTGGCTAATAGACTAAGTATGCCCAAAGAAACAATACATGCACATAAAAGGCAGGATCTGAAAGGATATTGATTATCTTTCTTCTCCTCCCCCCCCCCATTTATTTCTTTATGTGTAAGGAACAGTACTCTTTGAACTGAAACAGTTTCCATTGTCCTATTTCTTCATTACAAACATTAAAGTTTCTTAAATATAAGTAGTGCAGAACTATAGCTGCAATAAAAATGTCTTCCTTCTATGTAATTTTCAAGGGGGTTTTAGAGTATCTTTTTCCACTGATCACAGGATTTTCCATATAGGCTGTCATTTTAAGGTGAAAAATTTGCAAGGACAGTCACACCATCTGTCATGAACTGGGTTCCCTGACACCCAGAGCTGCTCTGAAATGGCCAGCGGCCTCCTGCATAACAAAGACCTTGCCCCTTGGCATTGTTTGTTCCTTGACCTGCACTGAGAGTCCTTCAAAGGGAGCTTTACCACAACCATTTCAGAGCTGCTTTTCAGGGGCAGGGTTTTCAAAAGAAAAAAAATTATTTATGCATATAGGAAATTTGAAATGCTCTGGCCTTACAGCTAAGCCAATAGAATAAACCTTAGAAGCAGTTTGTTCTAAGCTTTGTTTGTTTGATCTCGGAATGAAAACTACTTAGCATTATTTTTTTTTTTCCTTTCTGCTGTTGAAGTTTCTTTAAGATATAATTTAGGTGTTAAGCAATCCATATATAAAACTAGAGTGTGAAGGTTAAATGTAACTGGACCATTCAAATACAGAATCTGTTTCATTATAAGTGAAAAATACACCTTATGACAAACACCCAGTGCTTCTCACAGTGGAAGTCACAGACAAGCTATTCTTACTGCCATGTCAAGCACCACTTACGACTTATAAATACAATGTAGTACAATCACACTGTAGGTCACTTGTGCCCAAAGAAGGATTACAGCTATAGCTCACAATATTTATGAAAGAATCACACACAAAACAGGGAAAATGTCAACTATTGTGAAACATTTTTTTCTAAGAAGCATATACTCTCATATGCCTGACATATAAAGACATAAAACTGAGGTTTCTCTTTCTCTCTTTCTCTCTTTCTCTCTCTCTCTCTCTCTTTCTTTCTCTCTTTCTCTCTTTCTTTCTTTCTTTCTTTCTTTCTTTCTTTCTTTCTTTCTTTCTTTCTTTCTTTCTTTCTTTCTTTCTTTCTTTCTTTCTTTCTTTCTTTCTTTCTTTCTTTCTTTCTTTCTTTCTTTCTTTCTTTCTTTCTTTCTTTCTTTCTTTCTTTCTTTCTTTCTTTCTTTCTTTCTTTCTTTCTTTCTTTCTTTCTCTCTCTCTCTCTCTCTCTCTCTCTCTCTCTCTCTCTCTCTCTCTCTCTCTCTCTTTCTTTCTTTTTTCATTTGCCACAGTGGTAAAATGTGTGTGTACCTCAATTTAGAGAAATCTAAGCTATGTTTCTCTTTTAAGAGAATGAGGCTTGAAAATTAGGCAGATCATTGTTAAAAGAAACATCAGCCATTTCCAGGAATGAATGAGTAAACACAAAAGGATATCCCCTCTGTCAACATAATTAATGGCAAGATTTTATGAGCTTCATTTAGTCCCCAAGACATAGTCATATACAATACATGGTGTGTGTGTTTATGTGCACCATAGTATAAATATGTAAAAATCACATCATTAAATCTTTTATATGTCTGTATTCATAATACACAAAGCTGTTTTTAAATTATTTAAGGATCCATTCTCTTTTCCATATACATTAATACTAATAAGAGTTGCCATCAACATCAAAGGGAAACTAGACCCCTAATTAGAGTTCCAATCTGCCCTGACCTGAGAGTCACATTGCAGAGTGAACAAATATAGAATAAGTTAAGCATTAGAGAAACTAATAATCAGTCCTTATTCTCGAATTCTGATTATTGCAAGAATCTAATGATTTCTTAACAATATATTCACTTTCCATCACAATTTACAAATGTAATTTCCATATGAACAATTCCTAAAGAAAAGGGTAATAGTTTAAAAAAAAGTAAAGCTCTCTTGCTTTTACATATTTAGGATATGAGACAGAACAGTTTCACAACTTTGAAATAGACTTAATTTTTAAAATTTATAAATTGTCTAATTTTCTTTTTTTGCTTTAGAAATTTTTATCATCATTTTGACCACATGCATTTGGTCATCCAAATAGTAAGTTCTGTATTGGAATTCTGATAAAACATGACTCTGAAATTGAAAACTTCAGCCATTTTTTATACAAAGTTTGATGAGCAGTTTGTACATACCAGAAATTGTACTAGATGCTGAAAATACTAAAACAAACAAATGAAAAGGCTTTTGTCCTCTTCTTGTTACAACTAAACAGAAATTAAGTTTATGAATTAAGTATATGAAAAGAGCTATTTCTGAATATCAATGCAAATGTTTAGGAATTTCAAATAAAAAAGAAAATTGACTCTGTGACTTTAATTCAACTGCTACTTTAATTTTCTTGTCTAGCATGAAACTCTCTAAATTATTATTCTGACAAATTCCATAAATAAACAAAAAAGAATTCTATTGTATACTGTCACATGAATATGTCACCAGCTTCACCTGACTGCATCAACTTACAGTCAGTCTTGTTTACTTATACATCTTTTTTCATGTTATTTTTAAGAAAAATCCCAGACATCATATTATTCCATCAATATATATTTCAGTACATATCTTTGAAGACAACCACAATATTGTTTTCACACCTAAAATTAGCAATAATTCATTAACATCATCATCTATCTCATCAGCATACAAATTAAAATGATTTTTAAATGTCATATTTAAAATTTATTTAAATAATTACCAAAAAAAAGAAAGATTCATACACTAAGTTTGGTAGGTAGCTCTTTACTTAATTCTCTTTTAAGTTACAAGGTCTCTATCCTCTTATCCTCTTCCTTTTCTCCCCTTTTAATTTATTATTTGAAGAAACTTGGAGTTTTAGTCTAGTTTTTTTTTCCACTATCTTGATTTTGCTAACTACATCTTTGTGGTCATTTTTGGAAATTGCTGGGGTACCAGTCACTATTCTGAAATTTAAATATGTAGAAAATAATTTATTTTACTTATCATTCTGGCATGAAACAAAGGATCATAATTTTTTTTCTTTTATTGAAGAACTGGCAGAATATAGATATAAAAACTTGACGTTTTGAAACCTCCATCCAAATAATGTGTCTAAGTTGGGATCATCCATAGTTGTTAAAATCATTACATGAGAAGTTAATGTAGAATTTTATCAAGGATAGATGAGACTTACACCACCAGGACCCACAGTTCTTATTAACATCACCAAACCAGGAAAAGAAATGCCTGCCTTTTGCTGTGATGTAAAAATATTGTGGGAACCTCATTCAAATAAATTATCTATGAAAATAGATTTTTGAGACAGTTAGCAATTCAGATCTTGAGATCATTGCACTTTTTAAAAAATTCTTATTTGCTGAAGGTACACATTCAAGTACTTATGAACACAATTATAGATACATAATGATTTCATCAAGATACTCTTGTAACAGAAATAATGTGAGGGGTCTGCAATATATGATAAAAAATTTATAAAATGTTAATAAATATTGAAATTAGTTGTTGTGTAAATTAGTTTTGTGTGTATGTTTGAGAGTTTTCATATCAAAGTATATTTTACACATATCAAGGTGTGAAGCTGTACTCTCAAAACTCATACAGTATTATAAACCAATGATAAAGCAATACAATTTTATTTAAAAAAGTATATCTTTAAATGTTAATTCATTTTCCAATGAGAGATCTATTTGAAAGCTAATATACCCTGACATTGAGAAAGAAGTTGACCAGACTTGATGTGTGTTTCTTCCTTGAGCAACTTCTTCAGGTTTAAGAGAAATAGGTGTACACGTCCAACTGAAAAGTCCTGCAAGTGTGTCCTAATCCTGTTCCTCAAGGATGCACCAACATCACTACCAATACCTGAGAACTTGTTAGAAGTGCAGAATCTCAGGTTCACCCTTTGAACCAATGAAGTAGAATCTGAATTTTATATAAGATCCCCAGGAATTCCTATGCACATTTAAGTTTGAGAAGCACAGCTCTAGATTCCATTCTCTTCATGGATCTTTTTTCTATTAAGTATTTATTATCTTCCTTATGTTCAATCTTCCTTGCAATTGTTCCTTCTTAATTGCAGATGAACAAGTTTCATTATTTCACATCTTAAAAATATAAAACTGGGCCTCCTTGGTGGAGCAGGGGGTTAAAGATACACCACTACCAAGCTATCCAGCCACTGCAGCAGAAATTCAATTCCCAGCCTGCCAGGGAGCTACCCACATGGTACAACAGATCTTTCCTGTCATGTCTGCTGCTCCCCTCAGCAATGTATTTCAGTCAGTCTGTCTGTTCTGCTCCCCACTCTGTCTCTGGTGAATCCTCTCACTGCCACCCCACCTCTCACCTCTGGTCTACAGCCCAGTTCTTGTATTCATAAATTAATAAATCTTTAAAAAAATAAAAAATAATAAAACCAACAAACTGGCTTTCAGTTCATTGCTAACCTAAAACCCTGTTCCATGAAAAACATATGTACCCTTAAACCAAAACCTCCTCTTTTATTTAAGTTTACTCTAATATATTTCTGTTCCTAGCAACCAAAAGAATGCTAACACATCAAAGACTAATTTTCAGTTCAGATGGAATTCTATTTTCAGTAAAACTTTCAATGAAATCTTCTCCATGTCCAAACAACTTCTCCAGCTCTCCACAAGTTAAGAACTTCCAAAGTTCTGTGTCCATCACAACCCTTTTCCCTGGAGCAGTACTCTAATTTCACAGTCACTTCCCATCCAATACATTAAAATGGAACTTATCATCTGTCTCACTAAATATTTTCCATTTCAGGTACACTCTATTTTAGTTTGTTACAGCACTGACTTCTATGTCAGTTTGAAAATTAAAAGCAATTTTTGACCCATTCATATTATTAATGTTGTTTGAACTCTTCATGTCTCACTCAGATTCAATACACTACTTTTGTAACAGTTAATTTTTTGTCTCCTTGGAGAGTGTTTTGTCTTTTTTTTTTTAAAGATTTATTTATTTATACAAGAACTGTGATACAGGCCAGATGTGCAGGAGGGAGGGTGAGAGAATTCACCAAGACAGAGTGGGGAACAGAACAGGCAGACAGACTGAAGACACTGCTGAGGGGAGCAGCAGGCAAGGCAGGGGAGCTCTGCATGATGTGGGTATCTCCCTGGCGGGCCTGGAATCGAACCCATGCTGCAGAGGCTGCAGACAGCTTCACAGTATGGCGCTCAACCCATTGTGCCACCAGGGGAGGCCCTCTTTGGAGTGTGTTTTGGATGAGATTAACATTTAAGTTGGTGAACTTTGAACAAAGTAAATTGCCCTCCATCCAATTACTTGAAGGCCTAAATAGAACAAAAGATCAATAGATTAGCTTGTGGAAAGTGCCATCTGCAGTATGACCTGGCAGAAATGTTTAGACTTAGGAGAGCTGACAATGCAGATAAAATTCATATGAGCCAGTTCCTTATTTAATACATATGACTAGTATATATTACTAATATACTGATGTAGATTTTACTTCCAAGAAATGTGGTAGTAATATGGAAATGTGGAAGTGACTTTGAAAGTGGGTAATGAGTAGAAGCTGGAAAAATTTGGAGGAACTATATTGGGAATAGTCTAGATTGCCTTAAAGGAGCAGTATGGTAGTATATGGATATTAAAGTTGATAAGTTGATTCTGGTGAAATCTAAAACAAAAATGATGAATATGTTGAAAGGCAATCCTTATTTATAAAATGGCAAAGAATTTGACTGAAATGTGTTCTAGAATTTTGTGGAAAATAAAAGTTAAAATTGATGAATTTGTATATTTAGTTGAGATTTTTCATCAAAGTGTTAAAGATATAATCTGGTTTCTCCTTTACCAATTTATAGTAAAATACAAAAGGTGAGGTAAGTTGAAGGAATTGTTATGCAAAGATGAATCAGAATTTGAAGACTTGGAATATTCTCTTTTGCAATATCCATATTGTAGCAAATAAAAAAGTGAATGCTGAAGAGAACACCCAGGTCCTGGATGGATAATCACTCCACAGAGAGATCACCTATGGAGTCAATCAAGCATCTCAGTAGATGCCAGGTGAAGTAATAAGATTATATCAGCAAAGACATTACCAAGTTGGACCGGAGGGGACAGGAATGGAACAAAATAAAGGAAGGTGTTCAGACTTCTGAGATTCTGTAGGACAGAATATTAGCATTGTTCAGGTGCAAACACACCTTATCTTTTTTTTTTTTTTTTTGGTTTCCATTTACTTATTTATTCATCTGTTCATTCAACCAGCAAAGATATTTTGAGAATATAGGCTAAGAGACAGTGTACTACAATACTATGACAGTCACTTTATTTGGTGATATTTCTCAACATTTCACAAATGGATTTCATGAAAACTTTTTAGAGGCCTCACTTATTTTGAAACAGAATAGTGTCTGCTGTTATTTTAAGGTTTTACAAAAACAAACATTTGAATATTTTTTCCATTTAAAATGGATCAGGGCTGGTCACATGAGGCCACAGTGAATGGACTATGGGTGAGCCTAAGGTCACAAACCTGTGCTGGTGGCCAGGACCGCTATGTTGAACAATCAGCTGGTTATTTTGTAAAAAAATGGGCATAAGAGTTAAAAAGAAACTTCTCTGAAGAGGAAATGCAAATGGCCAATAGGCATATGAAAAAATGTTCAATGTCACTTGTAATCAGGGAAATGCAAATCAAAACTACAATGAGATACCATCTTACACCAGTGAGAATGGCACATATTAAAAAAACTACCAACCACAAATGTTGGCGAGGGTGTGGAGAAAAAGGAACTCTTCTGCACTGTTGGTGGGAGTGCAAACTGGTCCAACCACTATGGAGAGCTGTGTGGAGATTTCTTTTTTTTTTTTAAGATTTATTTATTCATTCATTCATTCATTCATTTATTTATTTATATAAGCACTGGGTACAGTCAGAAGTGCGGGAGGGTGAGAGAATTCATCAGAGCCAGAGTGGGGAGCAGAGCAGGCAGAAGGACCGAAGTACACTGCTGAGGGGAGCAGTGGCGGCAGGAGAGGTCTACACGCCATGTGGGACCCTCCTCCAGTGGCCAGGGAGCAGCAGGGGATCGAACCAGCGCTGCAGAGGCTGTGGGCAGCTTCGCAACCCAGCGCTCAACCGCTGTGCCACGGGGGAGGCCCTGTGTGGAGATTTCTTCACCTACTGAACATAGAGCTTCCATATGATCCAGCAATTCCACTCCTAGGTATTTACCCAAAGGACACAGAAACATCAATTCCAAAGAGCACCTGCACCCCTATGTTTATAGTAGCACTATTTACAGTAGCTAAGCTTTGGAAACAGCCCAAATGCCCAAAAATAGATGACTGGATCAAGAAGATGTGGTACATATACACCATGGAATATTACTCAGCATTCAGAAAAGATAAACACAGGCAATTTGCAGCAACATGGATGGCGCTGGAAGGGATCATGCTCAGTGAAATAAGCCAGAAAGAAAAAGAAAAATACCGGATGTTCTCACTCATAGCAGGAATCTAGAAAACCTAAATAAGGGACCAGGAAAAAGAATAACTATAAGAAAGAAAATATCAAAATCAACAAACAACTATGAACCAGAGACACTCTATGGGGGATGTGGGGGCGGGCAAAGGATGGATTGGGGTCAAAATAAGGGGATTGTAATTGTATGGGAAATATAAAAATAAAATTTAAATAAATAAATAAATAAACACACCTTATCTTTTAAGAAAAGGAAAGCCTGGCTCTGAGTATATCATTGCCAAGGGGGCATGGCTGTCTCCGCAGTTCAAGTGGTAAGACTCTCTCTTCCTAGATTTTGAAGGGATAGGCTGTCTCTCTCTTTCCAGTTTTTAGTGGACCAGTCTTCAGCTGCCTCATAAGCAAAGTTGTCACACAAACCCACAGAAGCAAGAGTACTTTTTAGGACAGCGGGAGCAATACTGCTACTCCCATGAGTCAAGATGATAGAGCATCAAGGCAATGAGTAAAAAAGCCTTAAATGCCAACAAAATTTGCTTTGCTCAATTCTGGACTTGCTTCAAACATATGACCCCTTCTTGCCAATTTCTCCACCTTGAAGTAGACATTTCTGCCCCTTGCTTGTCCTATCACTATATTTTGGAAATGCACAAATTAATTGTTTTACATATTTACAGTTAGCAAATTTGTGTCAGGGAGAATTATACCTCACATTTCACTGATAGCTGATTTAGATACAATTTAGTTAAGAGTTAGAGTTGATTTGAAATGAGTTAAGACAACAGAATATTTAGGAGGGGGTGAATGTAGTCTGCATGTGAGAAGCACATGCATTTTAAATTTGGAGGGCAAAATGTTATGGAATGAATTGTATCTGCCCAAATATCTATGATGCCCCCATCCCAAATTGTACCTCTCTTTGCAATATGACATTACTATTCTTCCTGATAATGAAATTGGGATCTTTTTCTCCACCCACTTAAATGTGTATAAGACTTGTGACTTATTTTGATAAAGGGTCAAGAGAGCTTAAAGTTTATTTCCTATTTCTCTTTGATCATTAATGTAAAAATCTCTACATAAAGAAGCCACAATGGAGGAAAACTGAAAGGCTTCATCTCATACCCAATAACCTAAATATGTGAGAAAGGTCATCTTGATTTTATAGTCCAACTAATCACTATAAATATGAGAATAATAAATCACTATCATCTTCACTTAAAAAAATCATATGTTAAAGTCCTCAACCTCAATGTGACTGTGTTTAGAGACAGGATCTTTGAGGAGGTAATTAAGGTTACAAGAGATCATTAGAGTGGGGCCCTAATCCAGTAGGATTGGTGTCCTTATAAGAAAAAGAAAAGATATCAGGGATAGGTGCACACACAGAGAGAAAGGAGTATGTGAGCAAGAAGGTGGCTGCCTGTAAATGAAGGGGGGAGGCCTCAGGAGTAACCAAACCTGCTGACACCTTAATTTTGCACATCCAGCCTCTAGAACTATGAGAAAATAAATATAATTTAAGGTATTTTCATTAATCTAGTTATATGATCTTTGATAAATCACATAACTATCACACGACTCCTTATGTGTACAATAAAAATACAATGAATTTATCAGGAGGTTGAATGAGACAATGTTGGTAAAAGTATTTAATATAGAACATGATTAATTAGTATTACCAATTATACTATTATATTAATATTAAAAGTACATACCATATGATATTTCTACTCATAATAAGCATCCCTTGAGAGGTAAATCTGCAGAGTTTTACATGCCTTATGACACCCAGGTCATAGCTTACATATTTTTACTGATCATTACCATTACCTAATATTCATTTCACTTCAAAGGAGGACAGATAACTATGTAAAATAAAATAGGCAAAATAGATAAAGCTCATAATAAATATTTTTGTGATTGTGTATAATATACTCTGGAGAAGAGGAGTCTTTAACCATAGCTTCCTAGTCAAGCTTGACTCACTTTGTTCTCTTAGCTACTCTACATATTTTGGTGCCACTTATCAAACTGTAGAACATCGACTTTACAACTATGCACATACCAAGGAAACTATTACTACAAAAGCAGGCACTGCAGTACAAATGTCTACAAATGAAACACATTTGTGGATGATTATTTACAAATACATTTGCCAACATATTTCTAAGTACATGCCCAGTATATGTACTGCATATGTACTCTAAAGATGTATTTCTTCTATATACACTTTTAAATCAAGATGGAAGGAAGGATGAGAGGGAGGGAAATAAAATACCTTAACTGAATTCCCAGCTTTGAGACTTAAGAAAAACCTGCAATGGGCCTCCATGGTGGCGCAGCGGTTGAGCGCTGGGTTGCGAAGCTGCCCGCAGCCTCTGCAGTGCCAGTTCGATTCCCGGCTGCTCCCCGGCCACCGGTGGAGGGTCCCACATGGCGTGCAGACCTCCCTGCCGCCCGCTGCTCCCCTCAGCAGTGTACTTCGGTCCTTCTGCCTGTTCTGCTCCCCGCTCTGGCTCTGGTGAATTCTCTCACCCTCCCGCGCTTCTGACTGTACCCAGTGCATGTATAAACAAAAACAAACGAACAAGCAAATAAATAAATAAATAAAACATGCCTCTATTAAAAAAAAAAAAAAAGGAAAAAAAAAAAAAAAAAGAAAACCCTGCAATCCTACAAGCTGAACATGATGAAGATAAAACATCAATTGAATTTTATTTTTAATATTATTTATATAGCATAATGGAAATGAATGCCATGTATTTTTTCAAACATTTATTTTTAGAGAAGAGTTTACTCACTAGATATATCAGCTTTAATTTTCCATCCATATTTCTCACCAAGGTATAAGTCCTAATATTTGGGACTCGCAAATGGTGTGACTTTGAGGAAAAACAGAAACAAATACTTAAGAGTCAAGATACTCTTAAGACCCCAGAAGGGAAAGAAACTTCCCTCCAAGTGGAGGGAATTTGTGTGAATATTTCCTTTAGCGGTAAGGTAATGGGGCTAAACACTGATAAGTATATTTCAATATCTCCATTTACTTAAGATCAAATAGAAAACATACTAATAATTACTGCAACCTATTCTAATACTTTTCATAAAAAAATTCAGTGGAAATAAATTTTTCCAATTCAGAAAAATAAATTGGTCCAGTGTTACTAGAGACAGGGCAACAGGGAAAGCATTACTTTTCTCTGAAAAAGGGCTGCTTCAGTGTAAGTAAATAATTCACTACATAACAAATAGATAAGTAAGAGATATTTATGCTCATTACTAAATATTTTCTGTAAGGCAAGATTTGCTTAACATAGTAGAGTTCTATTAAATGGTGGTGCATTTAGATTTTGTTTTGATAGATTGTTTATAACGTGTGGAGAGTAGGAGAACGGAAACACTTTAAAACATGCTATATCTCACTGCCAAATGAACTAATAATACATTTCATTTCGGTGGATAGCTTCCACCACTCTTCTAATACCACGTGTGGAAGTAGGTTGCTACCTAATGCTTGCTTTTCAAATTAGGTAAGAGAGGTTCAGGAACTTATAAGTGACCTGACAACCAAAAAATATCCTTACTCCTTAAAAGGATAAGGATATTCTTTATCCTTCTTTACAGCTCTAACATATCCTTGGGAGTTTTGCTTTGATCTAAAATTATTTTCTTGGTAACAAAAAATTTGCAAACTGAGAAGAAAGAGTAACTTGACATCCTAGAGAAGACAAATACCTTCTGATACAACATAAATTGTAAAATAAAGAGTATCCATTGTTAATGTTATAATAGCCTGTGTGGACTAAGTGTTCTTACTATGTTACTTTTCACAATTTTAAGATTAAGATAGTTTGAATTTTTTCCTCTAGTTTCTGTGACATTCATGAATAAAAAAAAAAACCTGCTTATATATTCTTTGGTTTTGATAGTAATTTATATTAACATTATTCCCTAGAGATATGTATTTCCTAAATTAGCTTCCAAATTTAAAATGAATAACAAACAAAGTGGTTATTATGTATCTTTTGTTTAATATAATTATTATTTATTTTACTAATATTATCAGTTATGGGTCAAATTATTAAGTACTAGAGGGGATTATTTAATCTCATCTGTACATTTCATTGGGTGTTGGGGCCCATTTTATTCCTATTGTATACTGGATATTTATGTGTTTTTATGGAACTAACAGCATATTTTTATGATTTTGCACTATCGTAGACATTTATAGTTGTTTTGCAGTTGCTTTTATGACATATATAAAATCTATGATTTGTTTGGTGCTGAGTACTTGATTAGGGATAAAACTTTGCTTATTACATTTTTATGAGGAAACACTATCCAGTTTATTAAAAACAGTTTCTAGTACTGTCTCTTGGCACGTGTGACTGAGTAGAAGTTATCAGTGTCTTATCAAGTGAGGTACAAATTATGCCCAAAATCTCATTGTACCGTGGTTTTCCTGGTAACAAAAGCATTTCATATAAAGGAATTTCATATATCTTGTATAAAAACCTGGTAACTCTGAACTAACAGATTTTTTCATTAGTCAAAATTTAACAAGTTAATTGGGATTACTTTCCTCTTAAGTATTTTCCATAGTTTCATAACAGATGAATTTTCTTCAAATTCAATACCTTGCCACTACCTCCTGCCTTGTATACGCACATACAAAAATTCACACCTTCATCTTTCTGGAACTGGCCTAACCACAAGGGAGCCTTGTGTAATAAAAATCAATGCTGGCAGGAAGACAAAGAATCTTCACCCCAATCAGGTAGAGCACATTTATTATTAAAAGAAAAACAAAATTTAACAGTTTCCTTAGTTTTCCATTTTTTCACCTGAGTTTCAGGAGGTTGAGAGTGCTCATCTTCCTGTACCCTTGTCTTCAAGTCTTTAACCAACTTTTGTTTTCAGCAATAATCCAGAATGACTCCAGGAGAGGATAAAAGGGCCAAGGGACTATTCATTAAAAGAGCAGTCCCAAGGATGACCCTCAGGAAGGAACACATGATAGACCCTTGGGCTCTAACAGCAAAGCTGTGTTTGTGCATTGAGCTTGGAGACAGTTAAGTATAATTGGAAAAGCAGTCCAGATCATGTCTACCCTAGAAATTCTCTCTAAATTGGACTACATTATTGAAGCTGATATTTAAACAAAAACTGATTGCAAAACGTTTTCTTTGGGTGTTTGTCTGATTGTAGAAGAAGAGAGGCTACTAGAAAAGACAAGGATGGTCTTGTCTTTGGAGGGTCCCACTGGACTATGTTGGAGGACTATGGGTGCTTTGGTATAGGCTATGATGTCATATCATACATCTGAAGAGGTGTGATCTTATATCTCTGTGTCATGTGCAGTGTTGTAAACCAATGTTATCTCAATAAAATGAATAAATAAATAAACAACAGAGCTACCTTATGATTCAGCAGTGTTGCAAATGAGGAGAGGTCCTAGGTGCCTACCCAAGATACAAACACACTATTTTAAAAGGCTATGTGCACTCCTGTGTTCACTGCAGCACTACAGACAATAACAAAGATGTGGAAATAGCCTACATGCCAAAAGACAGGTGACTGGATCAAGGTGTGTTATATATATGCAGTTATATAGATATACAAAAACATGAAATTATACAATTTGCAACAAAATATGGACAGAACTAGAAAGGATTATGCTTAGGGAAGGAGAAAGACAAATACCAGTTGATTTCACTCACATGTGCAATACAAAGGAACAAAACAAAATAACAGACCAAAACTAATTAAAACAAACCCTTGAAATCTAAGTGTAAAACTGAGGCTACCAAAAGGGAAAAATTGGGGTTTGTGAACAAAGGGGCAAAGGGAGACCCATGGACTATTGTGGAGGATTATTGGGGCTGTCGTGGTGGGTGGATTTGATTACTTGTATTTGTAGAGGTTTGATCGTTTACCCCTAAAACTGCTACAGTATTGTTAATCAAATTTACCTTAATAAGGAAAATAAATAACTATATAATAACAACTTATTCCGTAAGTAAAAAACCCCCCTCAGACTCAGTCTTTCCCTTAATGACATAGTCAGGTCAGTCGTGTGATGCTCATTTGTAATTTTATAATAAATTATAGCCAAATGTTTTATTTAATGTCATAAAAATAAAACACCTGATAAAGTTTTGCAATGCCTTTGTAAACAACTGTTTGATCTGGAAATATACTACCGAAGCTGCTATACTGATCTGATCATTCTTTGTATATAATGTCAAAGTAATTGTCTTGATACTTTGGGAAATTGCTGTTGTAGGTTTCATAAAGTCATTCTTTACAGCATGTAGATTTCCTTCAAATCACTAATGTCTAGTCAACACATGTTTAGTCTACACAACATGAATTTATGAAGTACATTTTAAAATGTAGGAAGAAATTCTGGTCTTTGAGAATGAAAATGTAAGTTGAGTGCACCATTAAGGCAATTTCATTATATAACTTAATATTATAAAACAGCATTTGTGCAGAACTTAACTATGGGCATTGAGTTAACAGAATACCTAGTATTCTTTTCCAGATTTATTAAATATATCTAAGAATGATATTTCTTATACCTTCATATTCTCTTACTCATTGGATAGCACAGGTATATTTCTAACATTAGTAATTATTTCATGTGATTAAAATAATAGGATGATAAAGTGTTGATGCTTAAATATTAATAAGATAGTAAAGATTTGATATGTAAAATTATATTAAGAACATATTTTAGACATGTATAAAATATTCAGCATTTCCAGAAGTACAAATATCTCATCTAAAACAAAATAAGTTGACGTTTAAAAATTTCAGTGGATGAGCATTTGCAGTCCAGTCTAGAGAATATTGAACAAATTTCTTTATTTTACATTTCTCGCTCAATGGCTCATAGTTTGAAGTGTTACACAAAACAAATGGCATGCACATAAAAGAATTATTATATTATTAAATAATTTAGCATTTCTTACTTAATATTTGGAAAATCAAGATTTTGTTATGTAGATATTTGTATTTATGTTTTAATATACTTCCACATCATTGGGAAGTTAATGATGTAATTAATAATCCATATTTTTATCATGTGCATACATTGTATTTTCCATATATTAATTTCCACAAACTTTTATATTTTCTACTCTAGAACTTATTGTTTTCCACCCAAATTTCTTAGTTTTCATACCTACATTTATTATAGTCTACATACAAAATAACTAAACAGGAGCACTTACTTAAGATACTTTTCACGGTATAATATTTATATATACTTCACTTTCTGATTTGCAAACTATTGAGCTGTTTTTCCCAAGAAAATTCCTACATACAGACTTTGAGAAGGAAGAATCTTCTAGATGGTAGTAAAACCAGGCCACAGCCTCCTGACAAGCTTTCATAGTTACCTCTGGATTTACAAGCCTACCTGTACTACAGCTTCAAGTTAAGGAACATGTAGATTGGAATATCAGAGACAAGTTGCTGCCTAAATCATTAGTTTACAGTAAGCTATGCCAGGTGGTTGCAGATAAATTAAAGGCAAAAGAGACAGAAGCACTGTCCACCGGTATTGTTAGAGTGAAAGTACTCTCTGAAATTCAGATGTTAGTCTGTATGATATTGGACATGAATGAGATAAAGAGTAACATTCCTGAGCAGTTGAAGCCAAGAAGAATGCATAATTGTATTACATAAGAGGTTTAGTAGCATTAAAGCTCTCATAGCTACATATCTGCACATATGTGTGAATGCATGTTATATATTTTTCCCAATGGAAAAACATTTTCAGCTTCGATTCCTCTTTCAACCGAAATAAATGGATTAAAAACACTCCTTTCATCACCACCACAGTGGCTGACCACAGCACATAGGGGTGAACACAAATACAGAGATTAAAGCTTCAGGGCCACACAAATATAAACAGAAGCCATTCCCCAATAATAAGTACACAGGAGCAAGCATTTTGAAGAGGAGGTTCACAATGCCTCACCAACAATCCTGTTGATAACGTCCTGCAATTTAGATGTTCTTTGAAGACATCCATGATTAGAAAAGAACATGCTCAGTGATGAAAGGAAAGAACCAGACCCAAACAGGAACAGTCACACAGAACAATTTTAACAGACTGTGAACAACCAAAGATAAGAGAGAACCAGACAGGGACATTTCTTTGAGCTGTACTTGGCTAAATAATATTTTGCAGCAACGTCTAGTGAGGAAATACTGGAAATGACCTCAGAATCATTACCCATCATTGTTATGGCTTGGTGTACATTATTTTTAAATCAACTAGTCCTCATTATTCTACACTATCGACTCCTAATCCAAACCTAATTATTTTGTAAATGATTGTCAGAGAAAATTAGTTGTTAAATAGACAACTGCAGTCAAATGTTGCTACCCTTTGTGGGTATACCAAACAAGTAGCATTCCTGACAGTCAAACCAGCTGCAATTCCATGCTTCTCTTCTACTGTGGCTTTGTGAATAGTCTTCAGAGTAATTACCTCAGGAAGATGAGTACTGCTTTGTGGAACTCCATCATTGCCCACTAAGAAGACATCTGGAATTGCATTCATAATCCCTGATGTATGTTTCTGACTTTTGTCAGTAGAGAATATTTTCTTCTGAAGAGAAACTGAATATGAGAAGGCCATAGCTAAGCGACATTCCTTTTTTTTTTAACCTTAAAAATTTATTCTTGGCAGCTCTCATCCCAAGACTGACCACCTGTGTCTATGCAGGCATTTCTCTTCACAAAACTTTACTTTTTATTTTTTTAATATTTTATTTTATATAATTCTTATATCATTTTTCATTTATGCACAATGTATGCATTTTCATTTTGATTATATTACCCATATAATTGCACCCCCCCTTATTTTGACCCTAATCCTTCCTCTCTCCACCCCCCCCTGTAGTGTGTCTCTGGTTTATAGTTGCTTGTTGATTTTGTATTAATTAGTATTAATTAGTCTTTTTCCTGGTCAGTTATTTAGGTTTTCTAAATTCCTGCTATGAGACCATCGTTATTTTTCTTTTTCTTTCTGACTTATTTCGCTGAGCATGATCCTTTCTAGCTCCATCCATGTTGCTGCAAACTGCATGTGTTTATCTTTTTGATTACTGAGTAATATTCAATTGTGTATATATACCACATCTTCTTGATCTAGTTATCTATCTTGGGGCATTTGGGTTGTTTCCATAGTTTAGCTATTGTAAATAGTGCTGCTATAAACATAGGGGTGCAGGTGCCCTTTTAAATTAACGTTTCTGTGTCCTTTGGGTAAATACCTAGGAGTGGAATTGCTGGATCATATGGAAGCTCTATCTTTAGTAGGTCAAGAAATCTAAGTGACATTCTTAACCAACTCTAATAAACAATGTTGTTAGTTTAGGAAAGGTATAGATTTTTAATGGGTAAACTATCACTGTTAATGGTCAGTCATATTATCTTGCAAACACACTTTTGACCATGAATGATTATAAACAGTGTGGTCTAGAAAGTTTAAAATTATTAAAATCACAATATTCAGTTTCATTTGGTAAGTGACCTTTTAAAACATTAGGGGCCTAAAACAAGCCTTACATTAATGAGAATTCAATTTAAAAATTCAGAATGAGCATTTTAGAATAAACATCCTGATGGATGCCTTGAGCCCTCTGCCCAATTATCTCTCCAATGGTATATATTTTTTTAAGATTTATTTTATTTATTTATACAAGCACTGGGTACAGTCAGAAGCACGGGAGGGAAAGAGAATTCACCAGAGCCAGAGCAGGTAACAGAACAGGCAGACTGACAAAATACACCGCTGAGGGGAGCAGTGGGGAGCAGAAGAGGTCTGCGCGCCATGTGGGACCCTCATCTAGAGGCCGGGGATCGATCCGGCGCTGCAGAGGCTGCGGGCAGCTTCGCAACCCAGCGGTCAACTGCTGCGCCACAAGGGAGGCCCTATAATGGTATATTAAGAAAAAATATATATGGATCTTCCTCAAGAACTTAGGCTTTAGGGTCTCCCCCGCTACTCCCCTGGTATAGTGGTTGAGCACTGGGCTGTGAAGCCGCCCGCACCTCTGCAGCACAGGTTTGATCCCCAGTTGCTGGGCGAGGGGCCCACATGGCGTGCAGACCTCTCCTGCAGTACCCACTGCTCCCCTCAGTAGTGTATTTCATCAGTCTGTCTGTTCTGCTCCCCGCTCTGGCTCTGGTGAATTCTCTCACCCTCCCGCGCTTCTGACTGTACCCAGTGCTTGTATAAATAAAGAAATAAATCTTTAAAAAAAGAAAAAAAGAACTTAGGCTTTATATATTTTCTGGCACTGCCTAAGAAGTGAGCATGGACTCTAGAACCAGAATGCCTCAGTTGAAATCACATCTCTGCCTTCTCCAAGCTGTGTGATTTGGGGCAAGTTACATACTTTCAAGACCTCAGTTATCTCTTCTTAAAATGGAGATGATAATAGTATCCAACTCATTGTGTTGTTATAAGGAGTAAATGAATTAATATATATCTAAGCACTTATAGCATGGGTATGCAGGCACTTAGTAAGCTCCCAGCAACAACAGCAAAAATATTTATAATAATAATTATTGTTGCTCTTGTTATTGTATAATATCAGCTTTTTTATTATTATTATTTATATAAGAGCAGGGGTACAGGCCAGATGCACGCGAGAGTAAGAGGATTCACCAGAGATAGAGCGGGGAACAGAACAGGCAGACTGACAAAATACACTGCTGAGGGGAGCAGCGGGCGAGAAAAGAGAGGCCTGCTCTGAGGCTGGCGGGGACCGAACAGGCACTGCAGAGGCTGCGGACTGAACCGGCACTGCAGAGGCTGTGGACAGTTTCACAGTGTTGTGTTCAACCACCTGTGCCACCAAGGAGGCCTTCTAAAATATCAGCTTTGTTTCTTTATGATAGTAATTGTTTGTTTTCCTTTTGTTAAAATTCAAAATATCCATTGAAAGCAACAATTTTGTCAGTTTCAAGCTCCACATATCACAATAATTATATAAATTAAAAACATTCCATTCTTTGAAGATGAAGGTCTGCCAAGAATATATTCTAGGATGGGTAAGTAGTTACCAGTACTCATCTTAGAAATAGTTTGGTCCGTGATCATTATATTATCATAACTGTCACATTAATTAATAAAATTGTTTAAAAAATATTACTATGTGGGTAATTCACATACTAGAAATTCTGAAGGTATTTTTAGTGTTAATATACACGTTTCCATAAAAAAGTGTGGTAGAATGAATCCCCAAAGAGGTCCATGTGTATTCCCCACAACCTGTGAATGTTACTTCACAGGTGAAAGAAAGAAAAAAAAAATCTTTGAAGAGGTGATTAAGGATCTAGATATGGCAAGCCTATCATGGATTATCTGAGTGGGTTCAATTTAATCACAAGGGTCCTTATGAGAAAGAGCAGTTATGTCAAAGTCAGAGGAGATGTAATGTTGAAGGCAGACTTCAGAGTGATGTAGACTTATGACAAGTTGAAAAATGTAGGCAGCTTCTATAATTTTGAAAGGGCAAGGAAATGGATTATTCTCTAGTGCCTCTTAAAGAAAGAAACCCTTGTCAACCCATTTAAGCCTACCAATAATGAAGCTAATACTATAAATTTGAATTTTGTGTATGCCCATTTGTATTTCTGCCAGCTTCTATGGACATAGGCTACTCTCCAAATTCCAACAATCAAGAAGAACCATTCATATTTAAAGTATATTATTTTTCCTGTATAAACTCACCTAGCACAGAACTTTGTGCAAAAGTCAGTGAATAAATATGCATTGAATGACTGAAAGTATCTCCTATATGTGAAATATTTTATTACCAAAAAGGGGCTCTAATCAATCATTTCTGTCCTACTAGGTATTTAATAATTAGATGAATTATTATGTCGAAATATTTATAAAAGTTCCCACAAATTAGAAGACTAAAGAAATAAAATTGTTTGGTACAAAACTGTAAGATAGAAAGATAAAAAAAATGACCTAGTTGCATTCTTTCTTTTTTGGATGTTATAACTGGGGACTAAATATGTGAAAGTGATTTTTTTTCTGAGTGGTTTGCGTATCTGACAGGATCATGAATTCCAAACCCTGGCCTTTATGTGTGTGCATCTTTTGTGGAACAAAAATTCATAGATCTTATGCTTTGCTAAGTAATTTTGAAAGAATTAGGAGATAGTAGGAAAACTTTGAAGAAGTCATCTCTCAGACATAAACTATCTATTTTGGACCCACTAAGTGAAATTAAGAGTAGAAATCAGTATTTCATGTAAATGTGTCTTTGTCTCTCAAAAAATAATAAAATTGGAATAAGTGGACCATACCTCCAGTGTATTTGATGATAATAGAATCAGTGATACAGCCCAGTATCTTCTCAAACTAAAATTGGGCAGGAGCCTTTCACAATAAGAATTATTTAAGCCACTGTAAACAACTAGAATCAGAGTAAGGATAGAAATCACATTGTGCTCTCCTTTCACAAAGCAGCTGAAGAATATTATGTTGCTATTTCAATAAGAATAACACCACACAGATAACAGATTCTATTCAAGATTTAATAAAGCATTAGTCCCTTAATCAAAACATGACTATGAGGCTAGGACTGTTCTGGAAAGCAGAATAATGTGAACAAAGGAGAAATGGAACTGTGTCTGAATATCAACTCTATAAACAAATAACATCTCGTTACACATGCAGCAATTAAAGGCAGGAACTTAAAAGCCATTCTGTTTACCTCTGTCAATGTTCTGACCAGGGAAAAGTTTGATTCATGAAAGCTAAGCAGGTCTGTAGTAAATATCAATCAATTAAATGTCCTCAGATGTGACTCTATATACATTTTTGTGTTCATGCTGAAGAGTGGTCTTCTAAAAATTTTCCCAAAATAAAGCTCATAAATGCATATGTAAAAGATAGTCACTAAAATTTGTAATTATAAGAGTAAAGAAAATAAACCTCGATTTTAAACTGCATACGTGTGTACGTATTAGTTCACATTTTGTTGAAAACAAAAATCTTCACCCAAGTCAGCATATATAATACTAAAGATATCATTTCTGAAATCAGACTGCCTGGGTGTAACTCCTGACTGTTTCACTTGTGGGATTATGGAGAGATATTAAAACAGTTTTCTCATAGATAAAGCGAAGATAATAATAGTACTTACTTCACAGAGTTATACTGTGGTGATCCTTAAAACTTTATACACTGTCATTATTCATAAAATAGAATTCATTAATTAGTTTTAGAAATAAAAGCTATCAGAAAAAGACTAACTTCCATTGATGAATATATCACAATAGTCTCCAAACCTGAATTTGGTTATTTTGACTCATTCTAATCCCTGAATATGATTTTTAAAAATCATTTACCACCTGGGTCCTCAAATCAGCCTGTGTATTTATACAAGTTCAATCAGGTTTTAATAATGCCATTATAGAATATGATTCCATCTCACCAGCTAATTTTCAGGTTCAGGCTGACAGCTGATATTAACATTTTGTGCTCACATGTACAATGACTTGATTAGAAATGTAATAAAATACAAATACATAGTATTGATATAAAGCTAGTATGTTTTAAAAGATATGCAATATCCAGTATGTGTTTTTTAAACTTTTTTTTGCTTTGATTTTTTAAAATTTATTTTTTGGGGCTGTTCTTCATAGATGTTGCTTGCTCCCCTTAGCAGTATACTTCAGTAGATCCAGCTGTTCTGCTCCCCACTCTGTCTCTGGTGAAGCCTCTCACCCACCAGCACCTCTGGCCTGCACCCCAGTTCTTCCATGTAAAAATAAGTAAATCTTTAAAAAAAAATAGAAAAATGCCATTGGAAATTTGACAAGGGTGACATTGACTGTATATTTCTTTGGGTATGATGGCCATTTTCACAATGATACATCTTCCAATTCATAAGTATGGAATACATTTGAATTTCTTTGTGTCCCCTGTTTCCTTTAAAAATGTCTTACAGTTTTCATTGTACTGGTTTTTCATTTTATTAAGTTTATTCCTAGGGACTTAATTCTTTTTGATGTGATTGTAAACGTGATAATTTTCTTAATGCCTATTCCTTCTTGTTCTTTGTTTGCATATGGCATCACAACATTTTTTTTTGTATATTGATTTAAAGCCTGCCACTTCATTTTACTGATCTGTTGTCTCTATATAAGTGTGTGTATACATGAATATACATATATATACACACACATACAAACAAGTGTTGGTGAAGGTATAGAAAAAAGAAACCCTTGTACACTATTGGCAATACTACTCAAAGTGATCTATACAATCCCTATAAATATTCCTATGGCCTTTTCATAGATATAGATAAGTTGATCCAAAATTAACATAGAATAGCAAGGAACCCCCAAAGAATCAAAGCAACCTTGAAAAAAATAGAATTGGATGATTCAAACTTATCAGCTGCAAAACATACTCCAGTAATCAATAAAGTGAGGTTACTAAAATGAAGACAGACATATAGATCAATGGCATAGAATCAAGAGTCCAGAAATAAATCTATATACCTGTTTTGAGTTGATTATCAGATAGAATGCCAAGATCATTCCATGGGGAAATAATTGTTTTCCACCAAATGGTTCTAGTACAAATGGATAACTACATGCCAGAGATTACTGTATACAAAACTAATCCTAAGTGGATAAAACATCAAGAAAATTCTTAGAAAAAAACAAAAAAAAAAACATTGTAATAAATCTTCATGATGCTTGATTTCAGCAATAAATTCTTAGATATGAAACCAGAAGCATGAGCAAAAAAAAAATTGATAAGTTGTATTTCATCAAAATTGTAACAATTTGTATATCAAAGAAAGTGAAGAGGCAACCCATATGTGAGAAACATATTTTCAAATCATACATATAAGTGTCTAGTATTCAGAATATACAAATACATCTTCCAACTCAACACCAAAAAGGCAAAAAATGCAGTATAAAAGTGGGTAAAAGAATTGAATAGACATATACCTAATGAAGATATAAAAAGATATAAAAATGTGTTAATATATATTAAAGAATGTTCACCATCATTAGTAATTAGGAATGCACACATCAAAACCACGATGACATACCACTATACACCAACTAAAATATAGATAATTTTTAAAAATGACAACTTTAATATATTATTTGGGAGAGTAAAATAGAGCAGTTACTTTGGAAAACAGTTTGGTGGCTTTCAGAAAGTTAAACACAAAATTACCATATGACCCAGCAATTTCGCTCCAAGATATATGCTCAAGAGAAATAAAGATATTCACACAAAAACTTGCACACACTGATCTCGCAACATTATTCATAATAGTCAAATAATGCAACAATCAAAATGTCAATCAACTGATGGATGAATAAACAAATATGCATGTCCACAAGATGAAATATTATGGAGTCATAAAAATAAAGTACTGATATATGCTCTATTGTCAATGAGCCTTAGAAACACTATGTTAAGTGACAGAAGCAAACACAAAAAGTCTTATTTGTATGATCCTATTTTATGAAATGTTCAGAATTAGCAAATCCATATAGACAGAAAGCAGATTAGTGGTTGCCATAGTTAAGGGAAGAAGGAATGGACGTAAAACCCTTTGGTAAGTACACTAAGGGTTTCCTTCTGGAGTGATAAAAATGCCCTGGAATTTGATAGTGGTGTTTGCTGTACGGTATTGTGAAGGTACCAACAATCACCAAATTGTACTCTTTAAAGTGATCATAAATCCGGATTCCCTTGGTGCAAGCCATAGGGCATGACCAGCTTTTCCCTGAGGTGCAGGGAATACCAGCTTTGCTAGGGCTTAGGAGCGCTGCCTGCGCCAGCCCCTGTAAGGGTTTCCCCTAACACCTCCTCACACCCCCACCAAGTGCATGTAGGCTGCACATCTGCCAAAAGTTGCTCTGAAAGTGGCAGCAGCAGCAGCTGGTATTTTCTCACCTGCTGCCTGAGTACCTGCCACCTATGGACATTCACCCCCTCCCCCAGCACCAGATGAGTTTGAGCCTCTGAAGCCTGGGCAGCATAAACTTAGGTGGCAGTGGTGGGAGTTAGCAGAAATTATATTTCTACTGATTGTTAGGAAGGAAACTACAAACAGTTAGGAAGGAATAAGGAATTGTTACGTAGCTCTAAATAATCTACACCTGTGCTAGAGATTTAACAGGATGAAATTAGAGTTCAGGTGAAAGCTCTTATTTTAGAATAAAGCTTATTTACTTTCCTAGATGCATGTGTTTAGATATGCCATCAATTTGTTACTAATTTCTCTATTCATATCTGTTCTATAGTCATCTATTCTGTAATCTTTCTAGTTAAAAATACTCAATAACATATATGCATTTCTCCTTTCTTGGATGAATTTTGTCATCACAGTCTGTCATCACAGACTTTATTCGTAGACTTTGTCTCACGCTCTGCTATTCACCTTTTTCCTCCATATTTTGTCTTTTTGTATATTCAGCTTTTCTTCATTTCCCCCCTTTTCTTTTCTCCCATTGATACTATAATTTCACTAAATTATTTGATATTTTAAATGTTTAAATTTGATTAAGGTATACAGTTTTTCAGGTAATAGTAGTCATTTACTTTTGCAAAATGCTTTACAGTTAACAAGAGGTTGTCATACCTCTTATGATACATTGTACTATTTCAGTTTCAAAACAAACTTGTGAAATAGATAGAAAAGATGTTTGACTTCAGTAACTTCAGAGAAAATATATTAACTGCAGCTTGGGAGCCAAGATGGTGTTTACAGTATCAAAGAAAAGGGCAAAACCAGATTATCAATCATACAGAGAAATACAACTGCCAGTTGCACGCTTTGTAAACTCTATCAAAAACAAATAAGTAAAGAATGATATATTATTAATTAATAATTTTATTTTAAAAAACAATCTCAGTGAACAGTATTCAAACATAAGTGTTGGAAATTCTACACTGAGAACTCAAGGTAAAACCTTCGCTTGAAGACTAGAAAATCAAAATGTCAAAGAGAACATACACAGCAAACAATAAAAGGAATGATAACACACAAAATATATCATCCAAGGTAACTGAAGCTTTGTCCCAAGATGAAGGAACTGCAAATCAATAAAAATTCCATGAGATTCAACAAAGCAGTGCATTTTCACAAAGGGATGACTTTATAAAAACCTTGCAAAATGATGCAAAGGAGCTAAAAGTCAGAAACTAGATAAAAGCACTAGAAAAAAGAAAGAAACTCAAATACTCTGAATTAATAGCTCAATTTATGCCCTTCAAAACAATCCCTAACAATTGGTAAGTGTCACTAACATGGGCTTACATCATTCAACAGACACTCTGGACTAAGCCATATGTGTCATTAAGAAGGAAGAGAGATTGGGTGGAAAGGAATAGATGGGGGGGGATAAGGGATAAAGTGAAAGAAATAAAAATATAGCTGGAAGAGGGGAGGGAGGAAATGAGGGAGGAAGAAAAAAAGTGAGTAAGGGAAGAGGGAGAAAGAAAGAACGAACGAATTGGAAAGGAGATAGCCTATGGCCAAAAGGGAATAGTTTAATGATTAGGAAATCAAATGGCACCACACCAACTTTCCATGGAAAGTGATGAGTTATAAGTTTAACGCAAGGGTAAAGATTTATGTGAGGAAGACAATGGAAGCAGTGAAGTGTTTTCATAATGTCACCAAAACTAGAAATCAAGCTTGGCCAGAGAATGTCTAACTGACTCCATTTTTAGTCTCCTGGCATCCTGTTGAGTCCACATTAAGAGCACATCACAATAAATGCCCTTAGCAGCTGAGATGGCCCTTAGCCTTATGGGAGTCAATCACAGGTACTTCTTGGAACCCCCCTAATCAAAGTAATTCCAGGTTGTCTTTACAGTGGCCATTATGATAGACCACTGGCATGTTGAGATGTCACAGATTTGCTCACAACAGGAACAGTTGTCTAAGAGCTACTACACTTATATGCAATTCAAGTAAACCTTGGTGACATAAGAAAAGGATACAATAACATTTCACCAAGACTCTAAAGCAACTTCTACAAGCAATCTACCATTTATAGAAGAATCAAGTACTTGACAAATCAAAGCATTCTCCTTTTAGGGAAAGCTAAAGAAATGATATGTTGTGATCAGAACTCCACAAGTCAAAGAAATTGTGAACTGAAGGGATTAGTCAAAATATAATCCAGAAATTTCTGCTTCAATTTTCCAGCTTTATTTGATGATAAAAATGACTCAGGGAAATAAGCATGCTGTTTATCAGTAAAAATATTCACTATGTAGTTTTCTAAGAAAATTTGCAAACTTTAAAAGGAAAAATTCTTCTCTTTAGAAGCAGACTTTTGATCAAAATTATAACATTAAATAAAATTTTAACTTTTTAAGAAACAGGATTAAAATAAATTCAGATTCATTAATATGAGCCTATTAAGAACCTGAGTTTACGCAGGTAATGCTTGAATTGTAACTTTATCCTCAGATTTTCAAGCAGTATCTGAGTCTCATTTCTATTTTGCTGAGAATCATTCATATTTTCTCAAAAAATATTTCTCACATAAATTTCATAACTTTATTATGTTGGTCCTTAAAAAATTTCCTGTTTACCTTTCACAGCCAGTAATGCACTTAATGATTCTAGATACTGAGAGCTCAGTTTGGTTCTTGCTGTTGTTCAGGAACAACTGTGGTACAGGCTCCAATTTTGTTCTTGATTCCAAATATGAAGTTACAGTTTTCGGTTCTGGTGCACAGAGTTTTAAATTATTCACCCAGTTTCCATGCCAAAGATTGTGTTGTTAAAATTGATCTCTATTAAATCTGAGCATTTATAGTTATGAATTTCTTCAAATAATTTTAGATCATACTTAGGAACACTGGTTAAGGAAAACAAGAGCTGTCAGTCCATTTATTTCCCAATGATAATAGTTACCATAAAAGGAATGTGTTATTCAGGAAAAATTAGAACTCAGGACACTGTATGGTAAAATCTTTAAAAAGCAATCAAATAGGTTGGGTCTCCCAGGTGGCGCAGCGGTTGAGCACTGGGCTGCGAGGCTGCCTGCAGCCTCTGAGCGCCGGTTCGATCCCTGGCCGCTGGGCGAGGGGCCCACATGGCGCGCAGACTTCTCCTGCCGCCCGCTGCTTCCCTCAGCAGTGTACTTCGTCACTCTGCCTGTTCTACTCTCTGCTCTGGCTCTGGTGAATTCTCTCTCACTTTCCCGTGCTTCTGACTGTACCCAATGCTTGTATAAATAAAAAAAAAAAAGATAGATAAATAAATAAAGCAATCAACTAGGAAAGAAGAAAAGCTGAATGACTTCACTCATATTTGGAATATAAAAAAAAAAAAAAAAAGCAAGGAAACAGATAAAGTGAAACCAAACCAGATCCTTGAAATCTGACAGCAGAACTAAGGCTACTAGAAGGGGAGTGTGAAGAGTTGGGGCAGGAACAGGGAGAGGAGGTCAACGGAGTACCGGGGAGGATTACTAGTATTTTGGTGGTGTGCATGGTGTGATGACATCCAACAGGTGTGAAGCTGTACCCCTAAATCATATACAGTGTTGTAAACCAATCTTACCTCAATAAAAATAACTTGACTTAAAAACCTCACAACCAAAAGGAACTACACCATTATAATGAGAGTTATTCATATAGTATTCTCAAATTTGCACTATGTAAGACAACAATTTGTAGAATTGTTGGTAGAATTGTCAGAATTAGTTGGTAAAGACTTACTTTGTAGAAACAGATCATAGTTAGCTCCAAAAACAATGTGAGACAGACAAAATGAGTCTTCAGTGGCCTTGTCTTTCTGTTCCTCACTTTCCATTCCCTTTATGTCTGAGCTTTCAATATAGAGTTCACCACACAAGGCTTGTCCAGGGTGCTAAGGTCACAGGAAAATATTTCCAGAAGAAAATATAAAGGGGTGATTTTATAAAAATAAAACTTTATCCTATTAATATACTCTTAATAAACTCATGACAATAGCAATGCGTGCAAATACAAGGTTGATCAACAAAACAAATTACTAAATAAAATATTTGTGCTTACTTTTAAAGGTGGATACATCTCTCTTGTGGTACCACATCCATAAGTTTCCTTGGAGATTTTCTTGGCTACAAAACAGAAAAACAAATTCCCTAGTTTTTAAACAAGGCAATAAAATGTGCTGTTTTAAAACTGGCTGTGCCACTTTGTAATCCTAGGAAACATATTTAACCTTTCTGAACCTCACTGTACAGTGGGAAAATAAAATAACACAAATATTAGAATAAGGCATGCAATACAGATGACATATGGAAAGTTTTGATAAATATCAGCTGTTATTATGATGAAAATGACTATTTGTAGTTTTACCACTTCTTAAGAAAACAGTCTTTCTACTCAAGATTATTTTAAAGTTATATTATTTGCACCTTTATTTTTCCAAAGAAATTTTACTCATAAATTTCATACTATATGTCAGAAGACAGTCTTTGGGGACATAATAAGAGTTTTCTTAAATCATAAGTTTTATTCTATACTGTGACTAGTACAGTTTTAGGGTGATGTTTGTCAAAAAGATCTCATAAGAATCACCTGCAAAACTCTTTAATACAGGAGTATATGTTTCACTTCAAATTAGTGCTTTTGTGTTTTGGGGGAAGACACTGTGGAATGGGTTGTATAGCAGATCCATTTTCTGTGTTTTGAGAAACGAAGCTGTTTTCCATAGAGGCTGGGTGAAATCAGCCAGAAGGAGAAAGATAAATACTAGATTGTGTCACTAATATGTGAAATATAGGAAAAACAAACAAAGAGTCAGACAAAGACAAACTTTTAAACCAACCCTTGGAAGCTGACCAGAGATCTGCAGCTTTCAGAAGGGGTGGGGGGGCGGGAGGGAGGGCACAAAGCATCCTGGTGGAAGACTATGAGTCGTTTGGTGGTGGGAGGGCTGTGCTGACTACACCTGAGAGGGGGCTTCCTATACTGTCAAAACACTAGCAAGAATGTAAAGCAATGGTACTTCAATAATAATTTTTAAAAATTCTTTAAATAAATTCCTGTGCTGCCCACAGATCCACCCAACATGAATCTTATGGGACTCTTGAACAGCTGAAACATATCTTATATGCAGTAAGATTTGAGGATCCATGCTTTAAAAAGCCACTTCAAAGGATGGATAGAAGATTGCTTATAATCAGGATTCTCCCCAAATGAAATGAATTATTTTGCAATGTGAGAGGGGGTAGAAACATGTATGGCCATTTAGCACAGAAGCCTAAGAACATCTTTAAATATGGGAAGTGTGACTGAGTCAGGTGAACTAGATTTAAGTTCTTTTCCCATTTAGACCATCTTTTTGTTCCTGACAAAATTTACAAAAACACCATGAACTTCCATAAATATTTTACGTAATTCATTTAACCTGTCAGCGGTTTCATTTGAAAAAATAAATAAATAAAATCACAGACGTTGTATTTGGCCAAGGTGGGATACAAATCTCAGCTTCTCATTCCAAATAAAGTGTACTTTTACCACTCCTCACCAGTCCTCAGGGCATAAAATCAGTTCCTCTCCTTGATGTTTCTGTTTCTCATTAATAATCCCATTCCTTGAGTTTCAAGTTACCTGTTGCTATTTACCACTTCTTGGAGTTATGTTTATATCATTGCTACCCCTTCCTCAGCTGCATTTTCAATTACTCATAATATCCGATAACTTCACATCCAAAATTGTTCTCTCATATTTCCTTCAATTTTGCCTTCACAATTCCAAGACTTCAAGATCAACTTCTAAGTAATTCATGAGCATCTTCCCCAGTCAATTTGAAATTGGGGCCTGTAAAAGGGCAGGAAGACCACAGTGCAGGTTTTCTAGGATCCAGCAGACCGGGTAAAGGAGGAATCAGAGTCCTCAGTGGTTTTTGCAGGTCTTTTATTGGGATTACCAGGTACACGGCAGGCAGGGATGCTGGGGGGGACCGGGAGGCTGGCAGGCCTCCCAGCCCCCAGCAAGTCTTTACTCTTTCTGGGCTCTCCGGCCTTCTCTCTGTTTCTCTGCTCTTGGCTTCTCTTTCCGCTTCTGTTCGTATTTGGCTTCTTTTTCGGCTTCTACTGGCGTCCCCGTGATGCCGCCCTTAATAGCCCAGTCTCAGCCCAGGTGAATCCCATCTACCTATGCCCACACCCTACTCCAGGTGCCCGCCATCAGGCATGCATTCAGGACCGCAAGGATCCATCATCTATCCTGATGGTGGGAGGGCAGAAAAGCCTGACATTTTCTTTACCCTATAGGGCCCCACAGCATGGACTGTGGGGCAAGACTGGCATTTTCCTACTGTGCTGTGGCTACTGGAAAAATGTAGCCCATGCCAGAAGTGTTTCCAATGGGCAGTCCCTCCCTTGGGTGTCAGATTATCGTACAAAATCCAAGAGGGAGTTTCCTGCTGGCTATCCAGAGCATTGCCTCTGGGCAGCACCCAGGTTGCCCTGGCACAGAAGGCTGCAGACAGCCGCATAGCAGCAGGGTGCTAGGCTGGCTTGAGGGCACACGGTGCTAGTCTTTTTATATTTGGTGCCTGGATCATACAATGAACACCAACAAGGTGCAAGCAAAATGAACCAATCGAGTGCATCAGCTCATTAGTTAATTATTCAGCACCAGATAAGCAGATTCTTCCTACAATGGTCCGACAGGTCATTTAGAATTGAAAATGGTACAATCAAACAAGTATCAACTAGGATGGGGGAAACCCTGAAAGAGAATATAAAGGAGGACAGAAGCTAGCTTGGGACACCCAGATTCCCATTTTTTTTCTTGGCCTCCAAAGAAAAAAGAAAGCATCCAACAGCTGACCTCAGAAGAGAGAAGCCAAATAGCTTTGCAGCACCAAGATGGCTGCACCTGCCTCCAGTTCTGCCACCGCCTTCACCTGAAAAAAGCCCCAGGGGCCCTGGGCCTGGTGTCTCAAAGAGCTGTTTGTTGGTGCTGTGGGCCAACAACTCACAAATAGCTGTTATGTTGCTGTTTCTAACACTGTCTCTGATGACTGGGTGATCGGCACTACTGGTCAGCACTGCCCAGTGCTGCTGATGGGTGACCAGCACTTTTGCCCGAGTCACTCTTGAGAATTGTTAACAAGGTGCATCTGATCATCCACCATCACCTCCCAGTGCTGCTGCCTTGGGTGCTGTCTGGTCCATCATCTGGTGTTGTCCATCCCAACCATCAGACTGTTGCTGTGGCTGCTCCAGTGTCATCTCAGCGGCTCTGCCTATGAGTTTCTCCAGCTGTGTTGAGTTGGATCCCAGCCTTCTGCTTGGCAGCTGCCATGAGCTCCACGCCCTCATTGGTGGGAGAGCACCACCTTGGATAAGCAGCCTTTTGTTTGGGACTTCTGGACACTGTGGACACTATCTGGGGAGAGATGGCCGGTGGCCTTAGAAACTCTGTTTTCCCCATTCATTAAATAAGCCCCACTGTTGTTATTCACTGAGCCTGAGGGGTTTGCAATTGGGCATGTGGGTGAGATCCCACAGTGACCGGTTCTCTATTGGGTGCTGTCCTTTGACCTGCTCTAGTTCCTACTCTAGCCCTGTTTCAAATCCACGTTATTCATAGCCACCATATTAATCTTCATAATGAAAAATCTGAGTATGTTACTTCTTTAATTAAACATATTAAATATTCTCTCATTTTTCACAGAGAAAGCTAGTCTAACTTTTTTTTCAGCTGAGTTTCAAGGATTTGCAGCAAGGGCTACCATCTGTTTTCAGGGGTCTGTTTTATCATGCTCCTTTCCACTACCAGGAATTTCAAGCCACAGTACTCCTCCCATGAACACACACAGCACTCATTATTTTGGTCTGGTTTTATTCCTCGGGTTTGTGCCCACCTATTTGATTACACCTCCCACTCAAACAGGAGTTGGTAAATCTGGTGTCCCAGATTCTTAGAAGCAGAAGCTGGGCACAGTGGAAGACAGGGCAATATAATACAAAAGCAAAGTTTTGAGAAGATCACCAACATTTAGAATGAATACAACAATCTAAATGGGTTAAAGAGAAATAAGAAATCCTTTCAGAGGCAAATGGGACAGTAACCCAGGCTAGAAGAGATCAAATGTCCGAAGTGAAGGGTAGAGGGCAAAACCTGGAGAAATCTCCCAACCCAGCTCCTACTACCTATTATAGTCTCCTTTGATTTCAAACTGGGTGGAAATAAAGATGTTAACACTGCTATTGTCTTGTTTAGTATGACATTTTCTCCTTTAATTATTCCAATTTCTTGTGCTTGATGCATGCCTATTAGTTGTAATATTTAGCATGTTTCCACCAGTAAGCCTTCCCAATTGCTCCCTTAAAAAAACTATCATTTCTTCCTTTAACTTTCCATAGCAAGCTGTTCTTACTTTTGTATTGCATTTGATTCTTCTATTTCATTGTAAGTACTTTGAGGACAGTAACAGTGTTATTTGCATCTCTGGGCTCCAGTAGGGCCTTGTTAATTACCTAAAAACCATTTCCTGGTGGTGCATGTCTATGTTGTCTGTCTTTCTTCCTCGTCAGCCTTTGCATTCACAAATAGAGAACATTAGATCAATAGATATCAAATAATTTGTCCTAGGGAATACAGTAATCACAGTGAAACTTGACTTCCCTAATTATTCTGTGCTAAAGGACTCCTTTTTCTCAGTCTCTTACAAAGAAATCATATTTCACAATACAAGGAGTAACGTTCAAGTAACATTTTCAAGGGCTTAAGACAGTCAATATGCCTTTTCTTGATACATGAAAAAATTCTCGGCATGGCAGACCTCTCCTGCCTCACCTGGTGCGCCCCTCAGCAGTGTCTTTGGTCCGTCTGCCTGCTCTGCAACCCGCTCTGTCTCTGGTGAATTAGCTCACCCTCCCGCGCCTCTGACCTGTACCCCAGTTCTTGTATAAATAAATAAATCTTAAAAAAAAAAGAAAAAGAAAAAGAAATTCTAATAACCTTAAGAATTATGAATGAATTTTTCATAGGAAACCAACATTTACAATAACATGAACTTAAAAAAATTAAACATGCATAAAACATTTTCAGTCCTACATATTGTCAGCTAGTCAGCATCCAAAAACAAATGCTTGAAAACCTGCTTTGCCTTTTGCTTCCTAAGTCTTGCCTTATGGCTTCTAAATCCCCATGACAAATCTAGTGGTCTCTCTCTCCCCAGGAGCCAAAGCAGACCTAATTCTCTTCTCTCAGTTATTTTCTCTTATTTTAGTCATCTATCAACTACATATACACTTCTTTCTCCTATTCACCTGCAGGGTACTATTTCTTGAAGCAGACCTACCATCCAGTAAAGCCATTTGTACTGGCAGGTTGTGCTTACCCAAGGAATGAACCATCAGTTGGTTTCTGAGGTTCTGAATCAGCAATGCCTCTGCTCTGGCAGTGTTATTAGTAGTAAATGAAGTGCAAGTGCCAGAGGCAGACTGAGTGAACCAAAGAAGGACAGAAGGAAGGTTCTAACCTTGCTGTGATGAGTAAAAGCATCACTGCTAAGAAAAGCTACAGGTAACGATGAAAAATAACAATTCTAATATTTTGGAAATGGATTTAATTTGCTCTAAGGCAAACTTCCTAAGGTATACATTGCTAAATACGTTTTTTTTAGAAATGAAGGAGTTCATCATGAAATACTTCTAGCCAGCTATAAAGCACTGTATATGCTGGAAAATTCATGAGGCACACTTTAATTATTAAAAGCTCTCAGTAATTAATGTTAATACAAGAGTCTTAACATACAATCAACTGTAGAACCCCTTTCTGATAACATCTCTAATGTATATGCAACAAGGAACATACTTTGGGAAATTCTAACCTAGTTTATTCATATTTCTTAACATTATTGGATCATAAAAAGATGCTGGAACTGATAAATGAATACCACCATTTGCATTATTCAGCCAGTACTTTGAAGGGCCTGAGTATTCTCTACAAATACTATAGTGAGATACATATGCAATAAATTTGAAAAAGTTGAGCGCCTTTACTTATAAAAATTGTATTTATAAAATAAAATTATAATTTATCTGATAGTATAAAAAGGGTCTTCTTCTTTATCTTTCTTCTTCCCAAATGATTTCAATATAATTTTTCTCACCATTGCATTTTCTGAAACCATTTTTTGTTTACTTTGTGTTTATTTTCATATGGAACTTAAAGTATACATTCTGGCTGCAAGCCATGAAATATTTTGCACAAAGCTCAATGTTTCATTACACCAGAGAAGTAGTGAATATTGGCAGAATCAATATAAAATTTTTAATATAAAAAATGCCAACATTTTGAAACTAAAGTACCTTTCTTTTAATGCCCCCTTTTCTGTTTTTCACATATAAATCTCACCTAAACCATAAAGTGATTTTGGGGGGTAAACTTCCTTCTACATAAAGCAACATAAGACCAAACTACATTTCTGGAACTGGTGACATTATTATTCATAAAATTATACACACACAAGTAGTGTGTGGATATACAAAGTGTTTCTACGTTGTTGTTTTTTTTTTCCCTCATTATAAAAGTGAAGATTCTAGTCACCCAAAGAGGATTGTAACAGGAAAACTAACTATAAAAACTATATAAGATCTGAGAATTCTTTTTGAAAATTACTGTTTATCTCAAATGAAATATCTCATTTAATATATAAACCTACTGTGGATAAGCATCATACCATACTAGATTGTTTCCTTGGCAAGCCATTAATACCTTTAAATTCATTCAATGCTGCCAATTGATCATATTATTGTTGCACATATGAAGACATACTGAATTAAAGTTGAGTCTTCTGTTTTTACTGACATCAAAAAATTAATTATAGGTGTATTTCATAAAGCTAAGTCCAATAACACTAGCAAACAATACTTTATTCATTTAATCATCAGTTCCTTCCTATGAGACTGAAACATTTTAATTTTCATTTGACATGTGAAGAAACAAAGATAAAATATTCACGGTCATACAACATATAAAATATAAGCCAGAAGTAGATCTAACCAGCTATCTGACTATCCAGTTTCCCTTTTTTAATTCACCAATTCAGCTTAAGAGTACATAAGGCCAAATAGGTCACTTGATAAAGAATTGTTGAAGTACTACGCTTCTAGAGTCAACAGGTATGGTTGGTCCTGCTGTACAGTGAAAGAGTTATGTGACCCTGATCAACTTCTGCTGAGACTTTTGTTCATGTTTAAGTATGTAGGATATGAAGAATTCCCTTTCTTATAGGACATTTAATTGATAATTAAATGTCTACAGATACAATTCTTGGAATTGATCCCGGGGAAGTTAAATATCTATATTAGACGACTAAAATTTATAATCTAACATTATTAGTGAAATCTCAGTTGTCCTATAAAAATATTCTGAAAAGCTGAATACCTAAAATTATGAAAACAAAGCATTTGGAGAATCAAGTTCTAGTAAATAGGCAACCTATTTTCAACAATCTAAATTTCAAGCTAGGGACCTCCCCGGTGGCGCAGCAGATGAGTGCTGGGTTGCGAAGCTGCCCCCAGCCTCTGCAGCACTGGTTCGATCGCTGGCCACCAGGCGAGGGTCCATATGGTGCGCAGACCTCTCCTGCTGCCCGCTGCTCCCTTCAGCAGTGAACTTCGTCAGTCTGCCTGTTCTGCTCCGCACTCTGGCTCTGGTGAATTCTCTCACCCTCCTGCGCTTCTGACTGTATCCAGTGCTTGTATAAATAAAATAAAATAAATCTAAAAATATATATTTTAAAAAAATAAATAAATAAATTTCAAGCTAAATGTAAAAGTCAATATATATCACTAATATATAACACAGCAACAAAATAAACACATGGAGCCCTTGACCTAAAAAATCCTAATTTTCCATAGACATATCTTGTTGAAAAAAATCAGGTTTGTGCCCTAACTCATATAACTATGGGAAGATTTCATTGCCTGTAACTCTACTCACTATTTTCACACCCCATATTGAATCAGAAAGACTTCTGATTGTGACAAAATGAGACCATCTTGAACACCCTCCCCCATTTTTGTCTAACCAAGTCAAACAGGATGGATATCAAAAGCAAAGAAATTTTTTAGTTTGTCTATATATCAAATTAAGTGATATTTCATTTACCTCTGTTATTGTTATGGTAGGAAATAATTTAAAATATATTTGAATTAACTTGCAGTAACAATATAAAAAATTGAATTTGTTGATAGTTTTTAATATGCAGAAACTTTCATATATTAGTGGAATATCTGTCTATAACACTATTATTTACATGGAAAAATGGAAAAAGTTTAAGTCTTTAACCAAAATATTCAATTCTGGAACTGATTATCAAAGAGAAAGGAAAAAACCTGTTGTGAAATTCACCTGAATTTAAATAAAAAATTTTTTAAGCTTTTTTTTTTAAGATTTATTTATTTATTTGTTTATTTATACAAGCACTGGGCACAGTCAGAAGCGCAGGCGGGTGAGAGAATTCACCAGAGCCAGAGCGGGGAGCAGAGCAGGCAGAAGGACCGAAGTACACTGCTGAGGGGAGCAGCAGGCAGCAGGAGAGGTCTGCGCGCCATGCGGGACCCTCCTCCGGTGGCCGGGGAGCAGCCGGGGATCTAACCGGCGCTGCAGAGGCTGCGGGCAGCTTCGCAAACCAGCACTCAACTGCTGTGCCACTGGGGAGGCCCCTAAATAAAAAATTTTTAACATTTTTAAAATGCGTATAGTATACAGACATCCAATTCATTTCCTTTATATAACACAAAACATGAGGTCATTAAATCAATAAAAATTCGTTTTTTATTTTATATAAGTTTACATCATTTTTCATTTTTGTACAATGTATGTGTTTTCATCTTTGTTATAGTCCCCATAAAATTCCCACCCCCCCTTGTTTTGATCCTATTCCCTCCTCCCTGCCTTGTAGTGTGTCTCTGGTTTATAGTTGCTTGTTGATTTTAATTTTTACTTTATTATAATTAGTCTTTTTCCTGGTCCCTTATTTAGATTTTCTAAATTCCTGCTATGAGTGAGACCATCCAGTATTTTTCTTTTTCTTTCTGGCTTATTTCTCTGAGCATGATCCTTTCTAGCTCCATCCATGTTGCTGCAAATGGCATGAGTTTATCTTTTTTGATTGCTGAGTAATATTCCATTGTGTATATATACCACATCTTCTTGATCCAGTCATCTACTTTGGGGCATTTGGGTTGTTTCCATAGCTTAGCTATTGTAAATAGTGCTGCTATAAACATAGGGGTGCAAGTGCCCTTTTGAATTAATGTTTCTGTGTCCTTTGGGCAATATCTAGGAGTAGAATTGCTGGATCATATGGAAGCTCCATCTTTAGCAGTTGAGGAATCTCCACACTGCTTTCCATAGTGGTTGGATCAGTTTGCACTCCCACCAGCAGTGCAGGAGAGTTCCTTTTTCTCCACATCCTCACCCACATTAGTTGTTGCTAGTTTTTTTAATATGTGCCATTCTCACTGGTATAAGATGGTATCTCGTAGTTTTGATTTGCATTTCCCTAATTACAAGCGATGTTGAACATTTTTTCATATGCCTGTTGGCCATTTGCATTTCCTCGTTGGAGAAGTTTCTTTTTAGTTCTTCTGCCCATTTTTTGACTGGATTATTAACTTTGTTTTTGTTGAGTCTCATCAGCTCTTTGCAGATTTTGTGATCAGTCCTTTATCATTAGTGTTGTATGCAACATTTTTCTCCCAATCCTTGGGGTGTCTCTTTGTTTTGGTTACTGTTTCTAAGATAGTTACTGCTCATTTTATTAAACAAAAAGAAAGACTACAGGAAGAGTGATTATCCTCAAGCACTTTATTAAAAATAGCAAATTAGCACCTACCAAATACTTAAAGTCATCTATAAACCAGCTGAAAAGAGGTTTGAAGTGCTTTATTATGTAACTAGAGTCATGATACAGTTTTATAAAAGGAAGATCAATTTAAGTTCCCTGTTTATTCTTTAAACACTAAAAAAGCTTAAGACAGGGCAGTAGGGCCTCCCCGGTGGCACAGTGGTTGAGCGCTGGGCTGCGCCACAGCCTCTGCAGAGCCAGTTCGGTCCCTGGCTGCTGGAGAGGGTCCCACATGGCACGCAGACCTCTCCTGCCGCCCGCTGCTCCCCTCAGCACTGTACTTCGTCAGTCTGCCTGCTCTGCTCCCCACTCTGGTTCTGGTGAATTCTCCCACCCTACCGTGCTTCTGACTGTACCCAGTATAAATAAATGAATCTTAAAAAAAAAAAATAATACTTCCTGAAACGCTTGTGTGGATTTTCAGGGCTCTCTTTGAAAAAAAAAAAAAAAAAAAAAGGCAGGGCAGTAATAATTTGTCACATGGTCTAGACTTCAGGTACTTGATAATATCTACCATGCCACACTACCCTGTAAGTTCCTCAGTACAAAAGTAACGAGTAGAGTTTAATTTTATAGCTTCTTAGAAAATACTTGGTTGGAGAACATACAATACAGGCAAATACACACATCTTTCTGACCGCCCAGCATAATCAACAAGCTCTACAGCTTGTGCAATGAAGGTAACTGAATTAAAATAGAAGTCAATTTCACGGACACTCTTGAAGACAATATTAGGCACTCATTTTTCTGAAAATTCCTTCATTCTAATAACCAAACCAAGAGCAGAATTCAACTATCACCTAAATGGACAGCAAATGTGTGTGTGTTTGGGTAAATAACAGAGCAGACCCTGTAAACTCATGTGATTTTACTCTTTTAGGTCTTATATGTGGAACCTCAGCTCTAGAAGTTCTAACATGGGTGAAGGTGTGGAAATAGAGACACGACTATAAAGGAGAAAAGTAAAGCGTCATACAGCACACCATCTTTTGCAAACCTTCTGTGTTCCACAAAGAAGCAATATACCATGTTTTAATTTCATTGAAAAGAACTTGAGTGTGAAGGGATTAAAACCAATTCCACTTGTTGTGCAACAAAGATTATCATAATTGACATTATGAGACACAAAGTAATTGAAACAATTGTGCCTTCCTTTTAACTTTTACCTTCCTTTCACTATCCCCAGACCCTGACAGCACTCTTGGATACCCAGAAGAAAATGTCAGTTCCTCCAGCATATCCTAATATTATTTCCTGCATACCTAATACATAGTTCCGGTTAAACAGTAGGGAACAGGAATACCTTAAAAGAGGACTAATTCCGCCCTCCCCATCATCCATATACAAACATGTGTCTCTCCAGACACTGCAGGGATAACATAGTCTGTTTGTAGATTTCTCTTGTTGTGAATGAAAAAAACTAGACATTACTGAATAAGAAAAATGAATGAATTCCTAGAGTTGCAGATTAAAGCAGGTGTAAAAAGGCCTCTGCTCCCTTGTGGTAAGTGCCACCAATTGACGGGAAGCTTATCATTCTGCAGCATTCTAAATGATTTGGTCTGTGCCAGAAAATAACAGCTGCTACAACCCAACTGTATCCTTCAGTGTCTGATGATCACTCATATACAACTAATTTCCATCCACTTTGCAACCTGCGTGGTTCCAGAAGTTGAACATTAGAAGGAGTGGGCTAGCAGACATTTGGTAAATGTAAACTAGATGCTTCCATATATCAAATGGTGCTTTGCCAAATATCCGCATATGAATGAACTGTATATGTATTTGCATATACATGTCTAGCTATTTATATGCACACATATCCATATAACAGACCTTCTTCTAGAAAGTTTGAGGCAGCTAAATGAGCAATAGATTCCTCTTTTTCATTTCATTACATTTACTAATTCACCTTTAAACAACACTCAGATATATCCCTATGGTAAAGTTCTTATTGAATTCACTATAACAGAATATATGGCTATTCTTTTATCTGCTCTCTCTCTCAACAAGTGGTCCTGCCATCAAATCTCTTAATTAACAGAAAATATTTCTGTTTCATTTTTAATATCATAAGTCCCTAAACTAAGTCCAAATCCATTCTAGCAACTGGCTCCTAGGTTTCTCTGTCAAACAATCCTAACTTGAATTCTTCCTTCCTAAGAGCTTAAACATACTTTTCTTATCTCAGATTCTCTCTCTTTCCTTCCATGTGCACTGCATTGAAAAATTATCCCTGCTGTGCATCATGCTAACCTACTGATTCCTATCACCCCTACTGCTAAAATTCAGTGCAGGCTGTGAGACACTCTGGTAGAGCTGGTGAGCTACAGTGTAGGAGGCTGATTGTTAAGGTTCAATATTCTGAAAGCTGAATGATGATACATTGGCACCTTGAAGTCTACCAAGGTGGGAGCAGATCCTTGATGGAAATCAGCAAGCACTACAAATTAGAACTTTCGTTTTTCTTTTCAGACAACTGGCTCACCAGAGTACGGCTAATCTAAATCTTTCTTTCAAACTATGACAGTATCATGTTACACTGCAATGTTCTTGAATCAGATTACTTGGTCTAAAGACTCTCTGTGACAATAACTAAATTACTTCTTTCTCAAATATTAGTTTGTTCATAATGGTTCCTATCCTATAAGGGTTTTGTGAAGATTAAATGAGATGATTTACATATATATATGTGTGTGTGTGTGTGTGTGTGTGTGTGAAAGTATACAGTACTCAGTAAGTGCTAATTATTATTGTTGATGTCATTGCTATAATTTCTTCATTTTTTAAAAAATATTTATTTATTTATACATACAAGAACTGGGATACAGGCCAGAGGTGTGGAGGGTGAGAGGATTCACCAAAGACAGAGTGGGGAATGGAACAGGCAGACTGACTGAAATATATTGCCGAGGGGAGCAGTGGGCAAGTCACAGAGGTCTGCTGTGCCATGTGGGTCACCTCCCTGGTCAGGGATCAAACTCCAGTGGCTGCAGGTAGCTTCAAAGTGCTGCATCTTAACCCCTTGCCCACCAGGGAGGCCCTAATTTCTTCATATTTTAATTCTTTAATAAAATAAGCTTTGGCATCCACTGCTAATAAGAAAATCCCTACTTTGGACATTTAATGAATGTAAAAATTACACTGTTTATACAATCTTATGATACACAAATCTGACAGTTTCAGACTCAGCTCATGAACTGCTATACAATGATTAATTTTATAAGCAAAAGACCACTGATACAGTTCTCATCTCTCTGTTCCTTAACAGTACAGGGGCTTGAGTTGCCAGTGAATGTACATCATTTCTTCATACACTTCTCCCAGATTTAGGAAAAACTCTCGAGAGAACTTTATTCTTAAAAAAAAAAAAAAAAATGTTCAGATCTACAGAGAAGAAAGTTTTCACCTTACACCCTTCATTCCTTTAAATATTAAGACTTTATTGGCAACAGGTTTATAATTTTAGGGAAATAAATAAGTATAGAAACTAAAATTAATTGAGCACTCAATGTTCCTAGCACAATTTTAAGTATTTCACAATATTTTAAGGTAAATACAGTTATTATTCTTATTTTGCAAATAAGCTGAGGAACAGAGAAGTTACACAACTTTCTAAAGTCCATAGAATTAATTAGCAGTGGAGCCAGGATTTAAGCCCAAAATGTCTGCTCTTCTAGCAAAAATCACTTTATCAGTCTTATACCTACATAAAATAACAGCAATTCATCACTCAAATATTGTCCATTTCACTGTCTGGAATCTTGTACTAATTTATTTCTATTTTTTGAGAAAAATGATTGCAGAAAAACTTCTTCAAAAATATGCTGGGATATAAAGATTGTAGTCTACCGAATATACAAAATACACCAGCGTACCTTTCCCACTATTCTTAGTGAATTCTACCAGTTTTTCAAAGAAAAACTAATATCTTTCCTTTGCATACTCTTCCAAAATATTGAAAAGGAGAGGAAACTACTAAACACATTCTATAAAGCTACATTACCCTTTTTTTTTCCTTTTTTTTTAAGATTTTTTTTTTTATTTATTTATACAAGTGCTGGGATACAGGCCCGATGCGCGGGAGGGTGAGAGAATTCACCAGAGACTGAGCCGGGAACAGAACAGGCAGACTGACAAAACACACTGCTGAAGGGGAACGGCAGTTGAGACAGGAGAGGTCTGCGGCTCCCTGTGGCATTATCAGGTGGGCTGGGATGGAATACCCGCTGCAGAGGCTGCGGACAGCTTCACAGTGCCTCACTCAACCACCTGCGCCACCAGGGAAGCCCACACCTTTAAAACCAGACAATGGGCCTCCTTGGTCTCACAAGGGGTTAAGATGCAACCTATGAAGCAATCCACAGCTACTGTAGCATGACCTCGACCCCGGGCCAGTGAGGTGACCCACATGGTGCAGCAGACCTCTTCTGACTCACCCACTGCTCCCCTCAGCAGTGTATCTCAGTCCATCTGCCTGTTCTGTTCCCCACTCTGTCTCTGGTGAATCCTCTCACCCTCCACATCTCTGGCCTGTACCCCAGCTCTTGTATGAATAAATAAATCTTAAAAAAAAAAAAACAGATAGGGATGACATCAATAAGGAAAACTAAAGATTGGTATCTCGATGAACATTAATGCAAAAATCCTCAACAAAATACTAATAAACAAAATTAAAAGTACACAAAAAAGGATCATACACCAAGCAGGATTGATTAGAAAGATGCCAGGGATGGATTGAGATATACAAATCAATAATCATTATATACTATATCAACAAAAAAGGGCGAGTCATTTGGTCATTCAATACACACAGAAAGGTATCTGACAAGATTCAACATCCTTTTTATGATTAGAAAAATTCACAGTATCAGGGTAGAAGGAATATACCTCAACATAATAAATGCATGAAAAACCCAAAGCTAACATCATCCTCAATGGTGAAAAACTAGAAAAATTTTCATCTAAGATCAGGTATAAGAAAAGCATGTCTATTCCTCACCAGCATTATTCAAGAATTAGAATTCTTGCAAGAACAATTACATAGAAAAAGGACATAAAAATAATCTAAATTAGAAAGGAAGAAGTAAAAGTCTCATTATTTTCAGATGACATAGAGAATCCCAAAAACTTCAGTAAAAAGCCACTGGAAATAATATGTGAATACAGTAAAGTGGCAGGCTACAACATTAACTTACAAAAATTGGGTATGTTCTACCAAAATTCTAAAGAGCAAGCTGTAGGAGATCAGGTCATGCTGACAACTGATTAACTCATCCACATTTATCCCTTTAGTGATTACATGGAAGGGGGAATATGAAGGGGCAAATTATATGCCAGTCATGCTTGGTGTTAAGGAAGCATCTGTGGATCAGACAATTCCAGTTCCTTGTCTCACTGTGTTTATATGTTGAGTATTCAAGTAACTAGACAAGTAAACAACTAAACATTATTGAGATAATGCTTTAAAGCCTCATTATTCCCAAGATGGTTGAACTCAACAAGTGCGTCTTGTGTACCAGTCACAAAATTAATGAAAAATGTCAATTTTGTAAAGGAGGCTACATGATATAATGGGATTAAAAGCACAGAAAACCATCAAAGCAAGGAAAAATTGGACAAAGGTATTTTTTATCAAAAAGCATAAAAACACTAAAGTAAAGAAGGAATTTAGAAGTTATTTCAGTTGCTGTGTAGAAAAAGATATCATTGACACAAGCCTGCATCTGACCAGAAATGGGCAATCTATTTCTGGATTACCAGAGAAAAAATAAAGCAACCTAACATTTTAAATATCCATTTAGACAGTATGTTCTCCCAAATCTACCCACCAATCCCACTCTGTGGATCAAGCCAGTGTCTGTGTTGAGTCAAATTTGTCTGAACCAGGGCCTCCCTGGTGGCGCAGCGGTTGAGCGCTGGGTTGCGAAGCTGCCAGCGGCCTCTGCACCACCGATTTGATCCCCGGCTGCTCCCCGGCCACTGAAGGAGGGTCCCGCATGACGCGCAGACCTCTCCTGCCGCCCGCTGCTCCCCTCAGCAGTGTACTTTGGTCCTTCTGCCTGTTCTGCTCCCCGCTCTGGCTCTGGTGAATTCTCTCACCCTCCCGCGCTTCTGACTGTACCCAGTGCTTGTATAAATAAATAAATAAATCTTAAAAAAAAAAAAATTGTCTTAACCAAGCAAAGGCAGGATAAAAACAAATCCATCTGGGAGCATGTGATCATTTTTTCAAGATTACTACTGTTTAAGTGGACATTATAAAATTGTCTATCTCTTTTATTCATTAAAGTATTTGGAGGGGACATTTAAATTTGGCATCCAGTGTATTTAGCTGTCTTTTGACTGCGTATTAAAATTAAATAAACCCACAGGGTTTGGTTTTGTTTTTTATTCTTGAGGTTTTTAGCATATTACCCAACACAGAAATGTTAAAGAGATAAATGGACAAATGAATGAATGAATGGCCCATTTCTGAGAAGTTCTGAAAGTCTCTTCCGAGGTCCATTCCATGAGTCAAATTAAAATAAACAAGTCCTTCACTCTCTCCTCTACCCTCAGCTTCCCTTATTCTTTCTTACTCTGTCCTTCCCTGAACAAAGGCTGCATGTCTTCAACTTGATCAAAAAATACAAAGTATTCCCCAAATTAAATGAATTTCTAGATTAGTGGCCTTATTGAAATGACTTGATTCATCTTCAGCATGCTCAGATTTTTCTCTATCATTTTCCACTAGCAAGGGAGGGGATCTATTGTAGGATTCTATCAACTAGAGATGTATATATTTGGTTTTTATTTATATCTCTTACTGCAATGTCCTCACCATGAGAATGGGGATCATTTCTGTCCTCATAGTTCTACCATCTGAAATATCTATCACAATTTAAGCCATCAGTAAATCTTCATAAATATTTGCTGAAGAAATGTATCAATTTTTATCTTACCTACTCATAATTACAACAAAGTACCCTTGAATTCTTCTGACTCATAAAAAAAGGAAGGGAAAATGCCCAATTGACAATCAAGAATAGCATCAGCTAATGTACAACTATTTAAAACACCCATTCTGTATGCCATCCTAGGATTCTACAATGTAGGACTAAGGATAGAAGTGTCTATAATAGAGCTTTCTGCAATGATGGAAATGTTCTATATTTGTACTATACAATAGGGTAAAATCTAAGGATATATGGATATTGACTACTTGGCATGTGACTAGTTTAATTAAGAAATTAAATTTATTTTATTTCTGTTCATTTAAATTAGGGTTATAATAACCTAATTACTCTATCAGACAGCATAGTTCTAGCTTAAAAATTGACACTGTCCCACATATTGACTTTTAACATTATCTTCAGTGACAAAGAACAATCTACAGTCATCCCAACAAAATTTGGACCTACTTGGGAATAGAACTAAGGGAAAATCATGCTTCTATTTTAACAAAATTCTTTTATTCATTCTGACTAGAGGATAGAATATTATCCTTTGAAAACTAATTTTTCTTGACTTCAAACTTTTAATCAAACTTTTAGCTAATATAAATAATAACCTTCTTTAAAATTTCTTAAGAGGTCAGTAGAGAATTCTCTCTGATTGTCATGTCATTGATAGGGTCTAGAACATTCTTTTTCAAAAAATGCCACCTTGGCATATTGGATATTTTATGGTACAGGAATTTGAGGAATTACAGATGCAAGAACTCTCTCAATTTTCCCTGTCCCCAGAAGCAGACCTTCATGAAATATGCCTTCCTCTACCTGGAATAAAAGAGCTTCTTAATCTTCAAAGGCAGAGAGTCATAAAGAGGAATCTGATATAACAAGTTTTACGAATTCTCCACAATTTATTACCCATAGCTCCTATCTTTTTGTTCTGTTTTGTTTTGTTTTGTTTTTTCCTATTATTTTCACTCTTTGTCAAACCTAGAACAAAACCCCTCAGGCTTAACCATTTTGTTGGGTCTTCATTTTCTTATGAAGGCCCAGTGTCATGTAAAACACTTTAAATAAACTTCTTTTTCTTTGTGTTGGCTTAATTTTCAGGCCCAGACAGGGTCTTGAGAGATAAGGAAAACTTCATTCTCCCCTACCTTACAGCATGCATGGGAAAGGGAGAGTGTTGTTACTCAGGTCAATGGTAAAGCAGAGATAACCGAAGCTGTAGAAGACTAGTACCCTGCCGATTTCATTGTGTAAATTAAATGTTATTTAAAGAAAATAACGGTGATAAATGAAGTGTGGTCTGCCTGAATGGGGAACATGACCTCAGCCTTAGAAGGTACTGTTCTACATTCCTCAGGCCTGTGGTGATGGTTTGCCTCCTTCTGAGGACACTCACATTAGTGCCCAATGAACACCTAGGGTTGTTTTGATTATAACTGAGAGAAAAACTACTCCAGAAATATTATCAATAGTCTTGTGATTGATTACTCCTGGACTGCCTGGCACCTCCAGGCCTGAGAATGAAGAAACTCTTCCCACATTGCTTGCTTTCCTATATAATCTTTCTTCACTTGGCACTTGGAGAGGCAGCTTTTTCTGAGTACTGATTGCTGTCCTCCTGAGGTGGTGCCACTCACTAATAAAACATTTCCCAAAAATAAACCTTGAAAGCTGACCACAGATCTGAGGCATCCAAGAGGGGAGCAGGAGGGGTGGAAACAGGAGGGCAAAGAGCACATTTGACTATGATTAAAGCTACCAGAAAGGGGATGTGATGGGGTGGGAGCAAAGGATCACTGGGCTTTTGGTGGTGGATGTGATGAAATAACACACAGTTGTAGCGGCATAAACCTATCTCCCTAAGGCATACATTGATGTGAATCAACATTACCTCAATAAATACAACTTTTTAAAAAATGCACACACAGGGCCCTTCCTGGTGGGACAAGGGGTTAGGCGTCAGCACTATGAAGCTATCCGTACCAACTGCAGCAGAAGTTCGATCCCCTACCAGTTTGCTAACCTCTCCTCTCTGGCCTGCTGCTCCCCTCAGCAGTAGATCTGCCTGTTCTGCTCCCCACCCTATCTCTGGTGAATCCTCTCATGCACTGTATCTCTGGCCTGTATACCAGCTCTTGTATGCATAAATAAATAAATCTTTTTAAAAAATGCACACACACACAAAACAAAACAAAAAATCCTTTGTGAAAATAATCTCATGATGGTTCAGGGTTTGACTTTCTGACCAAGATCAACACAACCTGATCTGGTAAGGAACAGGAGATAAGAAGGGGTGCAGAACAAAGTTGTGGGCAGCAAGGCAGGCATACTCCATGCATGTACATGCAGTGGCACCAGCTCTGCCATAAGTAAATTATCTAAACTTCCTATGAACTTGGACAAGTTTAGTAAGTCCTAAGATTTCCATCCTTCTCTTCTCAATATCATTTCGTGTTACTGGAGAGGTGTCAACATTAACAGCATGGCTAGGAAATTATGATCCCCGTGGAGGTAAAAATAGTCATAGGGCTTCCAGTGAGTCTGACCAGAAAGGGAAGGCAGACTCCACAACCCTTGTGCAGCCTGCAAGAGGTGTGGGTGTTTGTGTGTGAAGTAATCACTTTAATTTCAAACAGCATTGCTCCCTATTTCCTGCTTTTTAGCAGGGGGTTGCTTTCCTGTTCAGAGGTAACAATACTCCACATACAAAGAGGTATTTCGGAGTCTCTCCTAAAAGTGGCAGAGCCTGAGGCCTCCCACAGGGCTGGGCTACCCTTGCCTACCATTATTCATGGGCAGGCTGCTCCGAACCACTTCCACCATCTGCCTCCAGCTGTGTTGCCATAACAGAAAGTCAAATGTGCTGCAACATGCTCCCACCCTGAATTTATTGTAAAAGCCACCATTTCTATTTCATTTGGCTAGTAAACAATCTCGCATTATTAGGATGGTTAATTATAAATAACCGTCTAGCCTCTATTAATTGAAATCTACATTTATTTAGAAGCTTTTCATGAGACTAGAATTAAGAAACAAAAAGCATTAGGAATGAATAGAAATGGACCACACTATTGAAACAGAAAGACCTCAAAAGCTAAGCATTAAAGTGCCTCTAAAAAAGTAGCACTGCTCTCCACTCTAGCAGAAATTTTCCTTTCTGTACTCAAACTGCACTGTCAATGTCAAGTAGTCTATCATTCTGGATCTGAAAGAATGGTTATCAGTGTTAATCTGACATTAAAGTTTACTTGCAGAATGTGTATAACTGATGGTACATTTTAAAGTAAATGACGAAATTCGTAGAAATCCATTCCAAGATATTTGCGGATTACTTACTACGTGCAAGTAACTGAGCTAAATGCTCTATTACAGTGACCTTGGAAATTTTGTCTGCAAGAAACAGAAATATTTTATATTATGACACAATGTACAGACATATGAACCAATATAACTTCATGAAAGAATATTTAACCATGATATGTGTGATGCATTCTAATTTTATCCTATTCTAGTTAATAACCTATTCTAGTGATAATAACCTTATTATAATCTATTTTATGAAAATTATACACCCACTAAACTAATTTTAAAGTCCACTCATGCATTGACATCTACAATCTGAAAACATTGCTAGCATGATAAATAATACTCTAATTCCTGCCCTTAAGGAGCTTACAGTCAAATAGCAAAGGTTAAAAAAAAAAAGAATTAAAAGAATTAACAGTAAGAAGAAAACAAGCAGCAACTTGAGAATTTAATTAAAGGAGAGATTATAATAAAATGCAGACTATTGTGGGCATCATAAATGTTAAAAAAGGAGATAGATCACACTCAGTCAGGGGACGTTTCAATGGAGAAGTTGGTATTTATGATAGAACTTGAAAGCACATAGGATTTTGAGAGGTAGATATACAGGAGACTAAAAATGACATTCCAGATGGAGTTCACAGCATGGGCTGAGACACACAGATGAATAGGTAAAGGAGGGGTGTCTTTAACAGTGAGTCATTCATTTTGGCTGGAGAATAGTGTAGAATCTGAAGAAACAGAAAAGAATATTGGAAAGATAAAAGGAAACTTGGATGTCAGAGTGAATATTATTTTCAAATTTCTTAGACAATGCAGAAGAATTAAAAATTATCCATCCATCCACCAAGAATTGATTAAGCAGCACTTGACAAAACCCTGTATAAGGTATAAGTGAAAATGAGTAAGAAACAATCCCTGTCCCTTTACTGTTTATATTCTTGCAAGAGGCATAAAACTATTAAACCATTAACAAGAAGTCATTTAAGAAAATTAATCTGGCAGCCTCTTTGAAAAGAACTTTGAGCCATAAGAGACTGAAGGCAGGAGAACCAATTAAGAAGTGGAAAAGACTCATTGTGTAATAAGTTCAAAGGTGAAATGTAACTTTCTGTGTGCTTGCATGTTTTAGCTCTGTTGGTTAAATTTCTTTACTGAGAAATGTGTTAGAGTTTGGCAGTGAACCATGTTCAAGGCCAGTTTAGCATTCCTCAGTCATAATGTACTTACAGAACCATCTGCCCCTTCCTCCCCCACCATTTATTTATGCACTATGAAATATATACGTGTATCTCTTTTGTCTGACAGTTTTCACTTTAATATCATTACCTATCATTTTTGCCAGTGGTGATTTCACTCTCAACTGGAGATAACCACTCTCCCTCTTGTCTGTTATTTTCCTTGTTTCACTTTTTCTGTCATGGTGGATTTTGCTAATACAAAAGGCACGGTATGAAATTGGCATTAAACAGGGTTTTTTTTGTTTTTGTTCTTAGTTCACTTCACCATTACATGAGGCTCCATTCAGCCAATGGATGCCTGGTACTTCTAGATGATGTGACTCGGGAAAAGGTAACCTTATTTTTCAGCTGCAGGATTTATATTTGAGATGATTATTATCTTTTTTTTCTTTTTTTAAATCAAGTGTATGATTTTTCTGTTTATTTTAAAAACAAACACTTTATTCCATTTTACTTAAGGTAGTTGTATTCGATTATAAAAGGGGCCACTTGGTATCAGAACAACCTGACATATTTGCCTAATAATCCTTTTAAGTAATCTGGCCTGTTGTTAATGGCTTTTTTTTAAGCCAGTCATACACTTAGAATCAAAATTAGCATCTAAATGAGGATGTTTTAAAACGCATGCCTAGGGGTTGCTGGTTTCACCTTTTTTATATTTTGCCATGTTAAATTATGTAAAATAGAAATGGTATTTTAGTATTTAATGAGCTAATGCAGAACCCATTGAGACAGCCTTCCATTTCCCCCTTTTTCCTTTATACAGCCAACATACCGCTTTTTAAGGTATGAGAAATGGCCATGAATTTTAAAGTATATATAAGGATGTAGACAACTCTTTCCTTCTCAACCACTATCTTATATCAAAAACAAGGTATTATTAGGAAAAATGCTGGCCACTAGAATCTGGCTCTATAAGCACACATTTTTTTCTCATGAGTTGTGCATAATGAAATTAATTAATTTAGCATTTGATTGGAATATTTCATTAGTTAAATCAAGAAATGATGACAACAGCAGCAGGAAAGGAAAATATCTGTTCAAAAACATCCAAAGAACTTTTTAAAAAGTATAGTCAGAGTAGTTACAAATAAATATTGAAGTGTAGTTAAGTCAGGGATTGTAATTACAAACTGTTAGATGTTAGCTGGATATCATGAACATTTCCAGAAAATTAGACTTATTATCTGGTACTTTGGTCCCATAGGAGAAAGAAAAGCTTCATTGTTTAAATCATTTAGAAAATGATGACAGCAAATGATAAGGGCTGTGGTATAGAAAAGGGAAGAAGGAAAATGATAAATTCATTCTCTCTATCATGCCAAAGATCCGGTTTTGTACTATAGAAAATCAAGAGAGAAAAATTATTGCTGCTTAAATAATAAAGCAATCTGAAGTAGAAACATTTTAGGAAAAAATATATTCATCTAAAGAAGAGACTTTCAAATGATAAAGACGTAAACCATCTAATAGCATTTTGGAATTTCAAAGCACTGGGATCTAAGATGATTGTCTTTTTCTACTTCAAAATTATTTCCTAGGCTATTTTGTCCCCCACCATCCATTCACTCAGGTCCCTACACATGTCCTCCAGTCATATATTTAAACAACTTTTTGGTCACTTTCCAAGATCAAGTGCACTTTTTATGCAATGATGTTGACTTTTGCTGATTAGAAAAAAAAATCACAAAAAAATTACATTTTGTCTTTGTTTTTAGTAATTTATATTTAAAATATGCTTCCTGTTATCTTTTTTCAGTATATGGGTCCTCAGACTCATCTTTTTTTCAAATGAACAAAAATATGCTTCTGTATCTAAATGTAAATTAAGATTTTTCATTCTGCATATATCACTAACCACTACTCAGAGATGACTATTAGCAATATTTATTCAATGTTCACACAAACATTGCCATGCATATGTGAGTGTGTGTACTATTTTTTATGAAGCATTAATTAGTTCTCTGCTAATAGATATTTATGTGGGTTGCAATATCATGCTATTTTATATGACATTTCAATTATCTTCTTTAAATTTAAGTGTGTGCTGGTTTGAATATAAAACAGATGCTGTGTTACATCTCTAAGTTTGATATGTTTTTCTAAATTAGCCTCCAAATATTTTTAGCTAGTAGCCTGAGTCTATGTGAAATTGTATGTTTCACATTTATAGCTTCACCAAGAGAATCAAAATGATCAGACTGATCAAAAATATTTTTCAGTTTTTGAAAATCCAGTATTTGCAAGTCATTATTGTCTTCATTAATGGTTGCTGCTGTGTTCAGCATTATGCCCTTTTGTGTTTATTGGCATTTACATTTTGTTTTCTTTGGATAGCCTTATTCAGAACTTTTGCCCATTTTGTTGTTAGTTTCTGTCAGTGTGTGAGCATTTCTTGTATGATACGTACTTCAGTCATTGCATAATAAACTTTTTTTTAGAATGCCATGCTTTTGACTTTGTTTATTTTATAGAGTCACCTTATGAACACTCTTTGTACTTACAATTTTTATTTTTCATGTCATACTGATAAAGGTTTCCCTTGATGTAGCATTTTAATTTTCAGCAGAATCCCATGTTCCTTGCTCCCATATTACTATTTTCTCGATAGGGCAGTATGTGATTGGTCCCACATGTTCCCATCAATAGATTGTGAGTGCTGGCAGGACGGGAACTGTGCCATAGTTAGCAGGAAAACATTTAAGTAGTATGTAAACAGTACATAAAGCATGCAAAAGCAGCTTTCAAATGAGTTTAAATAAATAAATATATATATATATAAATGAATGAGTGACTGAACAAATAAGATTTGAAGTATGGAATAGCATGATCACCATGAAATGAATTGATAAGCTCATTATAAAATTGATCATTTATCATAAAAGTTTAAATTACTGAAGTTCACCATTCTTAAATAATTTTCTACACTGCAGGTTTTTTTTTTAATTTTTCATTTCAAATCTTTTCTAGCTCTAATTTTAATGTCTTTCTTGTTTATTTTATTGTAATTATGTTTTCTCATATTATAAGCAGTATAACCTTATACTCTGCTTCTCTTTATTTTAACATGCATAGCATTATTTTCAGAAAAATGCTTTGCTAGCAAGTTTAACTAACTTTTAAAGAAATGGTGAATTCTGTGCTAACTAAATTTAGTCATACACAAAGTGGTTAAAAATGGGGGCACCATTACCTTAGAAACAACAGGAACCAAGTACGTGAAACCATTAGGACTCTTCTCTAACTGCTCTACTTTCTCTACTGTCAGTTCATTCTCAGATGGCTCTCCACAATACTGAAACAGAAACCTACAGCTTGTAGGTTTAATATCTTCAATGCTTAGCTTCCAGAGCAGTAAAGAGTTTGATTAATTGGCAACATGGCTTTTGAAACAAGTACTGTTGCTGTGGTGAGAACATGCAGTGATTAGCCAATGGTGGACTCTGTGGGTACTGAGGAATAGAGGCTGTCATCAAAAAGGAAAAGGAAAATAATAATAGTATTAGCACATGTCCTAGTTAAGACCTATGGATCTGAAGTCAGACAGACCTGACTCTTGCAAAGGTTTGTGACTTAAACTTTCTAAGTTTCAGTTTTCCCATCTGTAAATAAAAGTGATCATAGTATACAACATAAGGGATTCTATAAAAATAAGGGTTTGGCAGATTATTGTTCAATAAATCTTAGCTATTGTCATCAAATTCCTCCTCATTATCATTACTACTAAATAATCTGAAAGAAGTTTTAGAAGTGGTTGGATTTTTTTTTAAATAAAAATAGGAGAGTAGTGGACAATTTTGACAAAATATATAAATTATGAGACACAAACGCTCAAATACTTAGGTGCTGCAGTCTAATAATACTTATAAATCATTAGCCCTTTAACACTGTGCTAATAGCTTTATGTACACCGTCTCATTTACTCTCACAACAAACATGAGAAGTTCCCATTTTACAAACAAACTGAAGTTAATAAAGATGAAGTCTGTATTAGAGCACTTATGACATTAATTTAAATCAAGTTAAAGTTTCATAAGACAGCTGTGCTTAGTGAGCTGCCATGTACAGCTTTTGGATATAAGAGTCAGGAAAACTCTTATGAACTACATCTGAGTCTGCCTCTAGTAGTTGTATGGATATAAACAAATTGAACAACTTCTCTGAGACTTCATTTCCACATTCACCTTATAGAAATAATAGCAGGTTCAACTGGGGGCGGGGGAAGGAGAGTGCAATACTTTGACTCCTCAACATACAGCAGTATCCTACACAAGGAGCAGAAAGCAATGTCTTTACCCTGGGGTCTCTAAGTTAGGGATTCATGCCTGACACGAAATCAACACAAATAGGCTGGTCCAACACTACAGACTAAGAGATACACACAAGTAACAGGATGCACTTCAGTCAAAAGAAACAATGAGAAGCCAATAAGAGAAATGCATGAACAGGTAGAAATTATGAGTCAGTGGGAACCATGAAGTTGCAGAAGTCAATCCAGAGGCAGAGTGACACTGGGACAAGCATAAATATATGTCTAGTCTGATCACAATTATCAAGACTTTTTTTTAAAAAAAGCTTTCATTGTACTGTCAAAAGTACATTGAATTTAATATGTAAATTTTGAAATCTAAATTCTCCATGACTTCTGCCTACAAGATTGTTAAAATGACTTTTTTCTCTTTATTTCCCTGTTGATCCTTGCAACCCCAATTAGCTGGGTAACCTGATCATATTTCTGTAAATTGAAACCAGAAAGTCTGACAAGTAGCCCGATGTGCCTCAAATCAGGATAAAATTAATATGAAAATGTTTTTAAAAATATTAAAAGCTACACAAAATAGACCTTTTTCAGTAGAAAACTTCAGTAATGATAATCAGAATGCATAAAAATAATTTTATTAAACAATTTAAAATTTACCCAAAAAGGCAAATATGAAATGTTGTACAAACACATTTTTAAGGTCCTGCCTGATTCCCTTCAGAGCACATGGACAATTGTCAAGGTATATTCTTCCTCTCCAAACAAAATTTAGCCAGAACAGTTTTCCATCAAAATGTCTCAATTTCTCCATAGTGCTCCTTGAAAAACGGTTGAAATTCTTTCATTTGGAATACTTAAAAGTGGTCTGGACAAATCATTAAAAGATGCTGGAGGGAACTTGCCTGAGCTATCCTGGGGATGGAAGAGTTGAATGTAAGTCCTTTCATCTTTAGACGTTTCTCTAATACATTTCCTTTCTGAGATAGAATTTATCTCTGTCCAACAACATGCTGGAGAAAATGGCAATACCAAACTATATCATAATGCAATAATCTATGTAATTAAATTATTTCATGGATCAATAGGAATGTGCAAATTGTGAAAAACTGTGAAATGTAATAATGTGTCTGACATTATAATTTCAGATGGCTTATTTATTTTTCAAGGGCTTTATACATTGATGCTCATTTGATTTCTCTGAACAAAGAAATGTTGCCTGGTCTGCACTGGTTCCTCATTCCTTAAACAAATATATGTAAAAGCACATTCTGTGTAAGACATTGTGTTAAGTACTGTAAGGAATAAGGAGAAAAATAGGGTTTTTCCCTTTGATACAGACAGAAACTGCAAGGTAGGTTGAGAGAGGACTCTGTGAAAAAGAGGAAGTTCAGAAACTATCTCTGCCCCTTGTCAGCTAGGTATCTGGCTCTTTGAGAGTAAAATCAGGTTAAAAATACCTTTCTAAGGTGATAGTTATGAGAATTGGGAGATAACATACATAGTGTCTTGCAAAATATTGGTTTCCAGTCAATCAGTGTGACTTTCCTTCCTCCTTTAAGAAGCAAAAAAATCCAATCAGGGTAATATGCCCTGAATATATAAACCAATTACAGAGAGAATATTGTGGGTGCTTTGTTATGTATTTTTTAATACAGAGGTTGTCAACTTGGAGAATGAGATATCAGAAATATCTCGGAGCTCTTTTTAACTCCTCCAACACTCCAACTACCCCTCAAATCCCACCCTTCTCCCTATCACACACATTCATAATAAATGTATCAAAACCAGGTGGAGAGTTCATCAAGCAAGCAGCAAAATGCTGAGTTTTATCGCTTACTGATTTTGGCTAAATCATCCAATCTCTCTAAATCTTAGTTTAAGACTAATACATAAACACAAAAGTTTTCCATTTTCAATAATATCTGAGTGTCCCATATATTAAGCATCCAGCAACTATTTACCAATTAACTAAATAAAATGTGGAATTAATAAAGTAGGTATACTACAACATTATTGTGATAATTAAAATAATTTCTGTAAAACAGTTTTTCAGTGCTGCAGGCACATGATATTAATATCAATTATTTTGGGGGTGGGGTAAGTATCCACAAAAATATCTCAGAGAAAACAACATTGAACAGAGTAGAATTCTGAGAAAGAGAACAAGAGAAAAACTAACTTAGCAAATGTTTAATGGCATGGTTGCTGCCTGTTTGAGAAGAGCAGATAAGTTGGTTTGACTGATGTTGAGACTGCATAGGAGCAGAGAGAAGCAGATGATGCTGACAAATACACAGAGGTCAGGGTGAGAAAGTCACCAAAGATACTGTTGAGACAATTTTATTATGTGCATCATGCAAGGAGGAGCAAACAAAGATTGCAGCCCAAAAGAAGATGACCAGAACTTTACTTTTTAAGGATTAACTCAGCACTTATGGGCAGAATGAAAGGAATCCCATGAGAGGTTTAAATAATAGCCCAGGATGCTGGTAGCAAGACTCTGTAAATGATGGCAGAGGCATTAATGGAAAGCACAGGACAAGAGATATTGCAAGAGAAAAATTAATAAATCTTAATATGAGATGGTGAGGAGAGACTGTTGTAGAGTTAATTTAAAATTTGGTAACTATGAGAACAGGGAATGGGTCAAACTATATAATTTTGATAAACATTTCAACAGAGTGAAGAGAAAATTCTGCAAAAGGGTTAAAGGAAGAGCATCAAGAATATTCTGCTTTTAGGGCTAAGAAAATAAGCTTGTTTACGTTAATAAAATAAAATTATTCTAGTGCTGTAATCAGTTAAGACAGTGTCTTGAATTTTATTTAAATGTCTATTTATGGAATTACATTTCTATCATAGGAGATTTAAAAATACCAATTACAATGCAACTTTTTATTAATTGTCTAAAAATCACCTGTCAGAAGCCTTTATTTGCAGAAGAATGAGTCCCCTGATGGTTCTAGACAAGTTTTCCAGTTTATGAAACTCCAGGAATCCTACATTTATTTTCTTTATACTAGTGCTTTTTTTGCCACCCACTCGGGTTATTGTAAGAGAAATGATTCATAACAATTAAAACTCAGTTTGCAATACAAATGCAGACACTGGAAATAGAAAAGTATCTTCATAATCTATCATAAAACAGGTCTTCATTTAATCATTAGAATTTTGACTTCAATATTAAATTTGGCATTCAATTAATGAAAATTGTTTACACAGAATCCCATGGAAATGATATATTTATTACCACCATTTAAATAAGATATGACAATCAGTACTTTATAGTATATTTAAAAACACAACTATGCCTGGTGGTGATTCAATCCAGCTTTTCCCAATATTTTATTTGAGTGATAAATGGAAAAAGAGAATCCAAGGAATTTTCAGACTGAAAATTGAGATAAAAGAGATTAGTATGTGATTTCAATTAATTAAACAAATGTCTGTTTAATTACAGGACAATAGGGAGCAATACTTCTGCTAGAGTATTGGACAATAGGGAGTATTGGACAATACTTCTGCCGCCACAGAACCTTCAGAGTAGCAAAACAACTGACATATCAAGGCAACTACAATGAAAGAGACAAGTCCTTGTGACATGTATTACAGGGCCAGAGCTAGAACAGCTACTTATCTTGGAGGTATTCTGGAATTTTTCCAGTAGCAAAGTGAGATTTAAACTGAAGCCAAAAGAAAGAACAGGAGTTTCCTGGGAAAAGAGGTGAAAGAAAGAATAGCAGAGCACTTCACCTCTATCTGACCTTCAATTTCATCATTTATGAATAAAGATTGTAGACATGATGGTCAGTAAAGTCTTTTCGAGGCATAAACTAGTCCTCTATTTTAATAGACTTGTCTCTGTATTCAAATTGCCCTTCCCCCAAATACTTCTTGGGCTGGATTGCCTAGTTAATTTCCATTTTGTCCTTATGGACTCAACTAGGGCATCTTGTTATTTTTTGAAGATCTTTGTGAAATCATTATAGCAGGAAGAGCTGTTCTCTCCTCAATGTCAGCTCTGTGTCTTTTTGTTTATGTCTGTCTCCCTAACTAGAGGACTCATGGTGAGCTTACACTGAGCAACAACTGAGTCTTATTTGCCATGACTCCTGTGGCAGCTATCAACATCTGACATATAGTAGGTGTTCAGTAAATCTTCAACAACAACAAAAAAGTTTGATTTTTAGGAACTCTTGAGAAAGTTCTTTTAGAAAAATGTATGTATATATATATATATATATATACACACATTTATAAAATTTTCTGTTCTCCTTTACATAAGAAAGTACTCTGTAAAAGGCAATAATAATCCTATTCATTGGACAAATGAGAATTCTGTCAAGGGAATTTTCCAGTACCATAGCAAAATTTAGAGTTGTGTAAGAATCCATTAGAACTTTGGTAATCCAAATCTTTGTCAGACTCCATGGTGTCTACTTTTTGAGGATTACTGTGCTTAAAAGTATAATTATCTGTTTGGGTTAAATTACTTTTTCTTATCTACATACTTCACCTTCATTTTTTATCATAAAACTACCTTATTATTCACAGTTGCCTTTAAATCAATCATGCTGATATAAGAACAATCAATCAATAATTAAAAGGACAGGCAAGACTGATTTATAGACCATCTAACTAAAAACAAATATTTCATTGTGGTGTAGATTCACACATTTTGATAGTAAAACTAATATGCCAATGTCTTTTGTGACTGATGAAGGATTAAAACTTTGGTTATCTAATACACTTTTTGACGATTAAATATGCTATCTCTTACAATATGAAGGTCAAGAGTTTTATGAACTGAATTGGCAGGTAGTTTTTATTAAGCATTGATTTAATACACTGTTTTTTTTTCCCCTTATTCCAGCCCCATGATATGCCTAGGAAGATTTATGAAATTCCTTTATCAACAATAGGCAGGTTTCAACACTTGCAGGAGTCTTGCAAATACCTTCTCAAACTAGTTTTCCTATAGAGACTGATGGGAAAAAATAGCTGTAAAGAGAATCAGCCTTCTAGTTTCAGTTCATTTAGAGGCCCTTGAGTGTTCAATGATGTGAAAAGTGACATATATCTGTAAATTAAGGAACTTTCATTACACCAAGTGCACTTCATTTTATAATATGTAACTCAGGAGATGATTCCTTATATTGAAAATTCAATCCAAATATTGTATTGATTTATGCCCTGCTTTCAGGCATATCCAAAAACATGATAATATGGGGACTAAATTTTGTGAGGTCTTTTCCTGGTAGAGAGGTCCACAGGGATGGTTTGCTAAAATGATTTAAGATTCATGCAAAACACATGTAAGAGTGTCTTCTACTTAAGCTCCACAATGAATCCAAGGCAAAGTGTCTTGAAGGGACACTGATTTCTGAGACTGTTCCCTCCACTGAACCACCTACTGCCCTTTTACCATCATGGTAAGTATCTCATCAGGAACCATTTCCCCCTCTCACCAGCTTTGAAGCAAAGAAGGGATTATTTTATATTAAATTGCAGACTAAGCAGAGAATTAACAATGTTAATGATTTCTGAAATGAGTGTTTAGTATTCATTCCTCAAGCCCCGTCACAGAAACAACCAGGCAAATATTCCCAGAAAGCAAATGTTCAGATGGAAAAGGCAAAGTTGTGAAATAACTGAAAATGGAGAAAGAACCAGGATCTCAGTTCCCTCTAGATCAACATATTCACTGCGGAGGTGGGCAATTTACTGAGCTTTGAGCAAACCTGCTCAATGTACACTTCATTAATTCATTCTTTAACTCTCAGTCAACCATTCACCAACATTTCTGTAAATGCTGGTGAAATTAATACCAGACAGGGGCCTCCCCTGGTGGCACAGGCGGTTGAGCGCCGCACTGTGAAGCTGTCCGCAGCCTCTGCAGCACCAGTTCGATCATGGCCGGGCGGCGAAGGTCCCACATGGTGCAGCAGGCCTCTCCTGTCTCTCCTTCTGCTCCCCTCAGCAGTGTATTTTGTCAGTCTGCCTTTTCTGTACCCTGCTCTGTCTCTGGTGAATCCTCTCACCCTCCTGCACATCTGGCCTGTACCCCAGTTCTTGCATAAATAAATAAAATCTTAAAAAAAAAAGAAATTAATATCAGGCAAAATGTTTATTATAAATAATAGTCACGCCTGTGTCTCCCAGCACTTCCTGCTTCAAGAAGTTCCAAAAGACCATCTTAGTCCTGTCACATTTATATAAGGCAGTCAGGTACCCTCCAGAGATTGTTTTTCTTTTTTACTAAGTAAAACGGTTTCTATATGTTCTCAGTCCAAACAGACAGAAAGCTTAATTGGAATATACCATGAGTCATATTTTATTTACATACGGTTATCACTGAAAAAAAAAAGAGATAGAAAAAGCAATCCTCTTCAAATGTAACACAGATCAAGCATCTCTTCAGCTCAGAAACTTCCAACAGCACCCAGTTTCTCGCAAATATTAATTTGTTGTTTTATAACAAATTAAATTGTTGTTTTATAACAAATTAATTTATAACAAATTAAATCTCCCAAACTCCTAGTTCACTGGGCTCCTTTCTCTTCCTCTGACACCAGGTACACTCCTTCCTCCACGACTGTGCACCTGTTCCCTTCCCTTCACCTAAAATGCTTTCACCTCAAATTACCATATGACTAAGTTAGCTTCATCATTTTGTTCATCTTTATTCAGAAGTTACCTATGGAGAGTCCTATTCAGACTATACTTTGTAATATTTAACCTCTTACCATGAAACTTCATATCCTTTTTTCTGAATGTATTTTCTCCTTCTTACTATTTAGCAAACTATACATTTATTTACTTATCTTTTTTCTTTCATAAGAAAGCAAGGATTTTTATCCATTTTGTTCACTTCTGGAAATGAGATAGGACTGTGGAACAATTTCAGTTCAAGTGAGGGTATCTCTAGCATCTAGTATGGTTAGCTCAGTACATTAGGGATGCTTAGAAATACTTTTGAAAAATGTTCCTGAGTTTGGTGTTTCTAATCTAGGTCAACCCTTCTTTAAGGGAGATAGTGAGCCATTTCTTCCAAAAAGCCTGAAATACATTTGTTCAATTGAAGTAGCATTGCAGTATAACTTTATATGTTTCAGGTGTAAATCATTGAGAACCAACAGGTATATATACTACATTAAATTTACTCAAAAAAGTGCAGGGGGTCCTCCCTGGTAGTACAGGTGGTTGAGTGCAGCGCTGTGAAGCTGCCCGCAGCCTCTGCAGTGCCGGTTCAATCCCCGCCAGTAGCAGAGCAACCCACATGGTGAGGCAGACCTCTCCTGTCTTGTCTGCTGCTCCCCTCAGCAGTGTATTTCGGTCATTCTGCCTGCTGTATTCCCAATCTGTCTCTGTTGAATCCTCTCACCCTCCTGCACATCTGGCCTGTACCCCAGTTCTTGTAAAAATAAAAAATAAATCTTTAAAAAATAAAAAAGACCCTTTGTTAAAAAAAAAAAAAAAAAAACTCAGGGGAAGGGAACAGGGGGATGAGTAAATCAGGAAAAAAAAGAGAGACAATGGTATGTACAAGAGACTAGAGAATCTTTTTGAGAAGAAACTGGTACTAATCTTCTCAACAAAAATTGCAAAACTGGGCACATCAGGCCCTCAGTGAACAATTTAACCTGTGGTTTGGCAACTTTCACATAAACGCTGGTTCTGCTTTCATTTCTTCAATTTCCATAAGTTTCTCCCATCAAGATTTTTTGGGGGGGTCAGTCAATAGAAAGGTGATTCCTGCTCCACAGGCCCTTTGCCCAGTTCCCCACTCCTCAGATTTCAGTTCCAATTCTCCAGGAGACCTTCCTCTGGCCCTTTTATCTGTCCTTTTACCCTAGTAAAGCTTTTCATTTATAATAATCCATGTATCTTTTTTTTCTTAAGGAGAACCCTTTTCCTCGCCTTTTACAGCTTCTAGAGGTGCAGTGGCCCCTTCCTCTATCCTCAAAGCCAGCAACTGTGGGTTGAGTCCTGATAAAGCAAAACTAGGTCCTGCTTGTATTGATACATCTCCCAACTCTGTTTCTTCTCCTCCACCACTCACTTTTTAGGATCCTTATGGAGCCCACTTTGAATAAAAATCCATATTTCTATGCAATTACCAATTAAACGCCCTTCTTCATAGACTGTGAGCATCATAAGGGCAGAGTTGGGATTTGTTTTTATTCATTCTCTGTCGAGCACAAAACACAAGGCACAGCCCTCTGAGAGCAGCTCAACAAATATTTAATGAAAGAACTTTGCCTAAACCAAAGGAACTTATTTACTCTGCATAAAAGAGTGAGCAGTTTGGGCATCACCTATTGAACAATGAGGATATGAGAAATAAAGAGCAGTAATGGGAAAAACAGATGAGAAGTGGGTAAGGTGGTTAAGATGGGGATTAGGTGATGACACCTTTTTAAAAAACTTGAATCAATCTTATCAAACTTGTGAGCACTTGATCTGAAAAAATTTGGTTACAGAATCAAAATAGATAAGAGAATCCAATAAAATATAAGATTCCTCTTCATCTCTCTCAAAATCTTAGAGTAGGTTTGGAATCCACCAATGGTAAAAATGGGAAGAGGTTGTGAAACAAGGTAATTTCAGTTAAACTTAAATGCAGGAAGGTTTCTAGATGAAACTGGATTATATATCTTTCAAGTCTCTGTAGTTCATTCTCCATCATATTCATATAGATCAATGACCACAGGTCTCTCAAACATCAGTGTCTGTCTTTTCTAGTTCTCCCTCTGCCTAATAGAGCAGGACTATAATCCCAACTCCAAATGGCATTCAGAGCTTTTCACATTCCACCTTGCATTTCACTCTCTAGACATTTTAAACCATCCCTCCTCCACATAACCTGCTCTCTGATTAAACTTCCCAAAATTCAGCAGATTAATATATGACCTTAAGCCATGGCATGTATTTCTTCAAATACATGTTAATTTAAGAATGCCCTATCACAATTACTTTCAAGGCATATTCTATTAATTTTTAGGCTTAAGCTCAAAGATAATGGGTGAACATCTTAGAATGTTCCCAAAGCAAAGTTAGTGGCCTTAATCTTTGAGATTATTTAGTCTGTTGTTATCTCTTTATTATTAGAATTACCATGTAATTTTGCAACATTTCTATTAACATGATTGCTTCACTAGCCTATGAGCTGCTTGAGAGGACAAATGGGAAGGTGTCCATATCAGTATATCCCAAAAGTTTAACATGGTACATGACATATAATTCTTGCTTCCTAAGTAGTTGTTTAATTGATAAATTAATTAATGCAAACCTTGTTTACATATGTGCAACAAAATTAGTGTTCAGAGGGATATATCTGAGACAAAGTGTCATGCCAAAATTGTAATCCAGAGCTACACAACATTCAATGACTTATTAACCACATCGTTCAAGTGTAATAAAAATGGGGGAATTGCTATGATGATTGTCCTAAATAACACTGTCCTCCTTTCATAAGTCAGGGTACATTTAATAAATCCCCTTAATGTACAGGACTTAAGACTGCAACATGTCCCCTGTCTTTGCCATGGCTGTGTTTCTTCAGTGCACTGTGGAGTGAAAGATGCTATGCAGTATTTCTTAGGATGTCTTGAATAATCTTATTCAGTCCACAGGCTCATCCACGCTTCATCACTGTAACAATGCTTAAATCGTCTCTCAAAGTTTGTATGAAGACCTTACATAGTGGCAGATTAAAGTTTAGAATCACAGATAGGCATGCTGGTCTCTCAGGTCTCTGTACACATCTTATATATGATGACACCTCAATGACCTGACAAATATCCAGTGTCATGCTGGTTACTTAACTACTTTGCTACTTGCAAAGAATTCACAGGTTTGGTTATAGTAGAAGTAAGATATACTGAGGTACTGTTTAATTGTGGAAACTTACATTTCCTATCAGTCAAGGATTTCTGGACTTTAAGTAAATTTTGAGTGATAAATATCCCATACGTGACCTTTTTACATAGTTGACGATCACTAGGAATCCCAACAAGAAGAAGGGAAAAATCAATATGCAAACTCCAAAGTGAATATTCACAAAAAATACAAATTGTATTTTTTGTGGCATGTTCTTTGATAGCATTATATACATATTGTTTCATTTAATCATCACAAATCTATTACATTTTAATTGCTTCCATTTTTATCAGTGAAGAAGCTGACTAACAGCTTTCCTTGGCCTTCAGAAGTGAGGTGCCCATCACCTGCATTTTTATTAGCACGCTCTGTCCATGTTCTTAAAACTCTCATCCCAGGGCACTTCACCAACATATTCCTCCTCACCTTAACCAGATGAGTGCATATTATGTGTTGGATATATAATTATATTTAATGTAATCTTCACAATAACCCTCTCAGGTAGACATTTTTATTCTGATATAAATTTATAAGAAATCATATTTGCAAGTTCACATAGCTTGGAGAAGTATAGGTTGTCATTAAACTGAAAATCTCTGCTTCTCAGGATTGTACTTTGAACCACTGGATACACGGCCTCATCATGATTTCTTTCTCCTCCTGCTTCACTGAACTTTCAATTGATTTAAGGCAGGAGGCATATATCATTCAAGTTTAAAACTTCATAATAGGTGCTTAATATGTGTCTGCTGGATTATCTGTCAGACACCTGCTTCCAAATTTACCTTCTTCACTAGATTTACTGTCCAACCTTGAGAAACTCTCTTAACTATTATGAGCTTTCAGGAGGAGATGACACAAGTAGAGAGTTTAAATATGATCTGGAGTTCAATAGAAAAAGGAAATAAACATTTCTAGGAGAAAGTGTGACATGCTATATTCAGCCAGTAAGTAGCTATGGCTGCAGTACAGGGAGGGTATGAGTGGAGGGAAATGAAATCAAAACTATGGACAGACACAGATCAATCACCATCTAGTGTGCTAGGCCAAAATGTCTTTATTTGTTTTCTAAATGGTCTAGGAAACAAATGAAGAATTTAAGCAGAAAGTAACATGAACCTGTTTGCATGTTAGAAAGATCCCTCCTATGATAACATAAAGAATGGATCAGAGAACAACATTGGAATGACCTAGGCAAGAAATTAATTTATACAGTCAGAGCTAAGGCAGGGGGCAGGGTAGATGGAAAACAAAGGGACAGATATCAAGAAGGTGGATCTAAAAAATATTCTATGCTTGATTAGATGTGGAAGAGAGGGAAGAGGCGATGATTCCTAGATTTCTGGCTTACTGACAGGGGGCTGTAGGGAGATATTCACAAAAAAAAAAAAGCCTATAGGGAGAACAGTTTACGGGAGCAAAAATGATGAATTTTTAAGTTTTAAGTGCTCAGCAGGTAGATAGATAAATAAATCTTAGCAGAATCAGGAACTCTGGGCTGGATATATATATATATATATATATATATATATATATATATATATATATATATATAAAACACACCTTACTGGGGGATTTGGAAAGGTCAACAGAGAGAGCAGAAAGAATGAAAAGGAAAGAAGGCCAGGGGAAATAGGTCTTCAGGGAAACTTGTAATTCACAGTAAAATGTAGGAAAAGAAGCTCAAAGAACAGGCTAGGATGTGGCCTGGAAATAACTCGGGAAGAAAAACTCAAAAGGAGGCATGAGTGTTCGATGTGGCAAAAGGACCAAATTAAAACCAGAAGAACTCTGTGACCATTGTTGTATGTCACGGTGATTTTTAAGAAGATTTGATGTTACTTCACTGCATGACTACTTTTCTCCTGAATTGGACCAGGAAGCGCCTAAAGCAAATCCTACTCAGTGCTTTGCTCCTTACCTCCATCTCCAAGGGCTAAACATTTTATACAAATGAAATCTTGTCAAAATGAACAAACAGCAAGAGCAGTTGCTATTCTCGATGGAAGACAGAATCACAAAATAAAATCACAAAACGAAAATGTTTCTTAGTGATATATGAAGGTGTAGGAGTAGGGGCTTTCTTTCGTATACGTAGAACATTATGAATATGTATTGTATAAGTACATGTGAACTTTGATGTCCTGTAGCATTTCCTGACAATTGTTTTATTTGATTTCCACATAACTGTATCTCTCCAAAAATAGAATGACAGCCTTGACATATCAAACATGACTGTCGACTTGGTTTTCTTCTCTTCCTTTCTTCCTTTTCAAATATTTATACGCAGTTGAAAGTCTGAAGGTCCATTAAGAACATAATAAGTTTCAAGAGTTAACCTAATAATGCACAAAATAAAACATGTAGGTGAAAATACTAATTCTACTATATTTGCATTGAGATTTGTTTGTTATTCTTCAAAATTCCTGCTAGTGCAGATGTCATCCCAGATGACTTATCACTTAAAAGTCACAGCTGATAAGGAAAAGAAATTTTCACATCTGTTTACAATGTATTTGTACATTATTAACACATTATAAATAATTGGAGGAAATAATAAATTAATAAAATAAACTGTACTATCTTTAAACTTTAATTCAAAAGCTTTCAGCAGGTATAGAATAATAATAGCATAATTATGTGTCTCCTCTCAGGAACTGTTAAGTAACTTGATGAAGGCCACACAAAGAGTAAATGTGGGGTTAAAAGTAAAACCAACAACTATGCCCATAATCACTACTGTCAATCTTGCACAAACTATATGTACGTACATCCTTAATGTTAAAAAAAAAAAACAGGTAAAAGGAAAGAATCCAAATGTAAAAGATGATTGAAAAGTATAAGAACAATCTCATCATCTAATTCATAATACAGACATAAGTTTGCAGTATCTGAAAATAGTAAGGCAACTGTAGGGTAAGTGCAGATGTGGGAAATGTGTTTTAAAAATATTCATGAAGTACCTGGGTTCACCTTCTTTCTCAAAAGAGATGAAGAAAGAATTAGAAGCACATGATGGGTGGGAAGCTGGCAACTCTGAATACTTAGAGAACTTACAAAGAATTAAATGATTACATATGGTATTTTCAGTAGTTGTTCACACTGAATTCTAGTGATAATGGTGTGCATGCATGCATGTATGTGTGTGTGTGTAAGTTTGTGTATTCAAGCATACCATAAGATATATTTTAAAGGCAGACGGAAATTATTATTCTAAATTTCTTTTTTTTTAAGATTTATTTTTATACAAGAACTGGAGTACAGGCTAGATGAGAAGGTGAGGAGTACAGACTAGACGAGAAGATTCACCAGAGACAGAGCAGGGAACAGAACAGGCAGACTGACAAAATACACTGCTGATGGGGAGCAGCGGGCAAGACAGGAGAGGTCTGCTTCACCAGGTGGGATTCTTGCCGCAGACCAAGATGGAATCCACGCTGCAGAGGCTTCAGACAGCTTCACAGTGCAGCACTCAACTGCCTGGGCCACCAGGGAGGTCCTATTATTCTATATTTCTGTTCTAGTTAGAAACACAAATATTTTTTTCAGTAACAGGATGGAGGGAAATATTAGTAAGATGGCACGGACTTGAGGTCATTCCATGATTCTCTAACTAAACCCCTATAAAAGCTGAAATTAAACAAGAATACTAGCACCAGGAATAAAATGAAATTGGATGACACCAGTTTCAGTTGATTAGGCAATTACCAGTTGTCTGGCGAAAATGTAAATGTGATGCAAAAAAACTAGATTGTTAAGACTCATGTTCAGATTTGGTTCTATACCAAGTAAAAAATTATCTACCTTAAACTTTTATCTGAGTTAACAGAATATCTTGCAGAAACTGTACTTTCTTATTAGTATGCCCGGATTTAACATTAACAAGCTCTGACACTTTTGGCAAATTGCTTCACCTTTCTGGGCTTCAGTATCCTTGTCTCTAAAATAGGGTTAATAAGACTATACACTGTTGTTGGAGAGTGGAGCTAAGTTACATTAAAATTACTCAATAAATGTTACACCATTTTGCTATCACTGTTACTCCTATTATTATTAACATCCTATTATTATTAGCATATTAAATTTATCATCATAAATTTGCCAAGAAATAGATAAGAATAAATTTTTTAAATCATTCTCTCAAATTACAAAATTTAAATCAGTACTATTCATGCTCCCCAAACTAGATATAATCAATTACTTTTCATTCCCTTCCATATAGAAAAAGACCACCAAATCTCATTGAATCTATCTTCAAATGACTTGATTCTTACTACACCATTTTATCTGTACTCTAGATATTACAAGATGAATATTCCCAGTTTTTTAAAGACAAATAACAAAAAAAAAACCCTCATTCTTAAGCTTCCAGCTATCAATCCATGTCTCTGCTTCTCTTTACAATAAATATCCTCAAAACTTCATCTATGATCCCCAACTCTACTACCAACCTTCAAATTTCTCTTTAACAATAGACTCTCATGCATTTGTCTACTATTCCACCCCAAAATATGCTTATTCTTATGCTTAACTCTGATGCTTAAACAAATGGCCAATTTCAGCCCTAATCATACTCAACCTCTAAGTAACTTTATCACTCTTCACCCCTCCCTGTTTCACCAAATACTGTGTGCATGAGGCATTAGACACCATTCTCTGACCACATCTTCTAATCTCCCGTGTTCATTCCTAATAATCTCTCCAACTTTGGAGGTTTGATCTTCAACTCTGTGTCCATGGATCTTGTGACTTTCCACCCATAACTATCTGGGTGACACTTTCTAGTCTCATGTTTTAAAATACTATTTATATGCTAATGACATCTAAATTTCCATTTCCAGCCCAGACATCACCTCCCTCTCACTTCTAGACTTCTAATTCCAAAGACTCACTTAACACCTTCATTTAGAAGTCTAATAAGCATCTAAAACTTAACATATTTAAAGCAGAATTCCCTATATTTCCACAGACCTACACCTCTACAAGTCTCCAGCAAGTAAATTCCATTCTTCAAATAGAAATTTAAATTTTTCTCTGTTCAAACACCTTGCAGCCCCCCTTAATTTCTGTCTTTTTCTGACACCTAAGTCAAATTCATCAGTATAGTGTGTTTAATTTATATCCTAACTTATCTATCAGACTATCCAGAATCTGGTCACCTGGTCTAAGCTACCACCCCAATCACTGGGTTTACTGCTTGACCTCCTCATTATTTGTCTGATCCTAGAGTCTAGTTTATATAATGTGTACCCAGGAAAGTTTCAAGACCTCTCATTTCTCTGCTAAAATATCTCCAGTGACTGCCTCTCCCAGAGTGAATCGAAGTTAAAGCCCTTAAAATTTAAGATAGAACATAATCTGCCTCTCTGCCATCTTCTACATTGCTCATTTTTCTCTGCCACAGCAGCCTACTTGTTGTTCCTCAGAATTGTCAAATATTTTCCCATCTCATGGTTTTTGCCTTTTGTTTTGTTTACTTGGTTGTATCTTTCCAGATAACTCCATGATTTTAGTTCTCTGATCATTACCAATGAGGCCTTCCCTATATTTTTATATAAAACAACAACCTCTTACCCAATCCAACCCACCATACCTTGTACTCCTCACCCTGCTTTATTATTTCCCTGACATTTATCATTGTTCAAAAAAGTGTACACTTACTTAGTTTTATTACTTTGTTATTCTCTTCCAACTAGAATGTAAGCTCCCAGAAAGTAAGCATGTATTTAGTTACTACTAAATTCCAAGTATACCTGGCCTTGGTTAAATATTTGCAAAATGAAGAACTTTAAACATGCAGGAGATCAATATTACCATTGCTCTATTTCAAGCCCCAGTCTCTCCCTTTGGTCCAGTGTCCTAACTTCCAACAGACTTTCCCACATCCCGGGTTGAATTTTTTATGCTGATATCAGAGTTACCTTCCTAAGGGTAAACCTGGATGCATAATTTCCTTATTTGCCCTTATATTGACTTCCAATGACTAGCAGATACAATTCAAATTCCTTTTATTTGTCAGGCAAAGGTCACGATGATATTCTGTCTCAGCTCACATTTTCCATATTCTAGCTACACCAAAGTTTTCTGTGAATTCCTGCGCTAAATCATAAATCCCCACAAACCATATACTGTGTCTTGTTCAAGTCTGAATTTTACTGGCATCACAAGACTCATAGTTTTTTTCGATAAGATAGGTGTTTAATAAAAGGAAAATGTACAAGTGAATGAAGCCATCTGTCTAACATATGATGATTACTACTCTGCCTGAGATGATGATTCCTCATTTCACTTCTCTACTTGGAAATTCTACCAGAGTCTTAAAAACTTTTATATATGGATATCATGACTAGACTCAGCTGAGCAAATGCAGACTCTCCTTCCTTTATGTCCTCAGTTCATATCTTAGATAGCCCTTTGAACATTAGCTTTCTGAAAGCAGGGTCTTTGTGTATCACCTTTCACTCATCAAGGCCTAAACCAGTCCCTACACATAGGAGTTAAAGTGCTGTCCAATGTATAATTTTTGCCACCTATTATAATTTTTTTTCTGCTAAATAATCTAATTCTTCTATTAGACTGTGTATATATAGAAGGTACACACTGTGATTTAGTTGATCTAAACACAATACTTGGCACTAGTATGCAGTTAATAAATGTTGTCTGAGTAAATGAGTTTTTGTAATAAAGTTTCATTTCAGGGCCTCCCTGGTGGTGGGGCAAGCAGTTGAATGCCGCACTGTGAAGCTGTCTGCAGCATGGGCTCAATCCATGGGCTTGATCCTCTGCAGCATGGGCTCGATCCCAGTGGGCCAGCGAGAATCCCACATGACACTGCAGACCTCTCCTATCTCACCCCCTGCTCTCCTGAGCAGTGTATTACATCAGTCTGCCTGTTCTGCTCCCCACTCTGTGTCTGGTGAATCCTCTCACCCTACCATGCCATCTGGCCTGTACTCCAGTTCTTGTATAAATAAAATAAATCTTGAAAAAACTTGTTTATAAAGTTTCATTTCATTCGTATGTTAAGATGCCACATTATTCTACACACTTGCTGTCAGATGTACTTCTTTCCTCTTTTAAAGTCTCTTCACTTAGATACTTGAAGATGAGTCATGGATTTTTCAGGGACCATCAGCTCTTCTTCAGATGACGCCTCAAATAAGTTGGGATCACCTTTTGTTTAGACAATGGCAATTTCAAATGTGCCACATGCATATCAGATTCACAAACTAATCTGCCAGGATGTAAGAAGAAAAAATATATGAAGCTTACAATGAGAGAGATGATGGAATTGTCTTCTATACTACAATGCCCAAATTTTATTTCTATAAATTCCAGCATGAAAACAAATGATAATAGAACTAGTCACATCTTTGCTGGAACCCATGATCAGTCTACTCTGTCTCCACTTATCTTCTTAATTGTGAAGAATAGAAGGTCACAGCCTTATGAGTAAAATAAAATCCTAGGATTCTAGCTAGGAATATAAAATGTAAGGGACTTGAGGATCATAAACCAGAACTAGATAGGGCCTCCCTGGTGGCACAAGGGGTTAAGCACAGCACTGTAGCACTGTGAAGCTATCTGCAGCTTCTGTAGCACAAGTTTGATCCCCAGCCAGGGAGCACCCACATGGTGCAGCAGACCTCTCCTGTCACGCCTGCTACTCCCCTCAGCAGTGTATTTCAGTCAGTCTGCCTGTTCTGTTTCCCACTCTGTCTCTGGTGATTCCTCTCACTCCCACCCCCTCTAGCCTGTACCCCAGTTTTTGTATGCAAAAATAAATAAATATTTTTAAAAAACAGAACTGTGTAGAGTGGGAGGATGGAACTTTGGGAGCATTTGAAAAGATAGTATTTAATGGCTCCTCACTTTTTTCCCCATAAACAATAGCTTTCTTTGAAATTAGGACCAATAATCATGATGGAAAGTCTTTGATTTAAAACAAAATAGTGGGGCCTCCCCTGGTGGTGCAGGCATTTGAGTGCCACACTGTGAAGCTGTCCGTAGCCTCTGCAGTATAGGTTTGATCCCAGCCGGCCAGCAAGGGTCCCACATGTCACGGCAGACCTCTCCTGTCCAGCCTGCTGCTCCCCTCAGCAGTGTATTTCGTCAGTCTGTCTGTTCTGTTCCCCACTCTGCCTCTGGTGAGTCCTATCACCCTCCCACGCATCTGGCCTGTACCCCAGCTCTTGTATAAAATAAATAAATCTTAAAAAAAAGAAAACAAAATAGTAAAAAAGAAAAAATCTCTATAATTAAAGGATTCAGGATATAGCAAGAGAGTCCTATAATATTTGCATTTTCTGTAACAAATCCCTATTCAAAAAAATAATAACAATAATAATAAAATAATAAAAAATAATAACAATATAAAACCCAACAAAGCAAAAACAATTATAAAACAGAGACATCCTGCAAGGTAGGGAGGGAGGGAAGAGTAGAGGGGACTGAGGTGATGGTGCACAGATGCATTGGTGAAGGAAATTCTATGGGGACTACACCTAAGGGGTTAGGGGGAAGCAAATATTGTTTAAAAATGAACAATGATGTAAAAAGTTAAAAAAAAATTAAAAATCCCTATTCATAGAGCTGCTCAGTATTTATTTTAATTTTAAAGGCCTTAAAAAAGACATTTTGGGCAACAGAAATCCAAGACAGAACCATAGCAAAATAATAAATATAAACCCTAAAAATACATTTAAGACACAATTGTCCTTCCTCCTTCCATCTGGCAATACTGGCACTAGGATGGAGGCTGACAGGCCAAATACTTTCTCACTCTGTGTTGCAGCTAGGGCCTGGGCCTGCGATACATTCCAGCCAAAATGACCTGCAGGGAAGTCTTCAGGATGAGGGGAATGGACGATAGAATGTAGATTTCTGAGAGAGGCATAATCCATATTTGACAAGTCTGTGAGGATGTGAGTCTTGGAGATGCTACAGATGCTTGGACCACCTTGAGTGGCAACATCACTGTCACACAGAGGGGGGAACACGAATTTGGCAAGAGCCTGAGCTCTCACTGAGCCATCCGACAGCCCATTTCTTATGATGTAGAGATAAACTTCCTTACTGTGTATGTCCCTTAAAGATCAAGTATTCTGTTACACTAAGTAGCCAAAAGCAGGCTACTTAATAATTAATCAAGTTATATACTTAGACCCAATTGCCAAATTGTTAAATTCTAATAAGCAAGAACATTTCATTTGCTGTTAGCAGTTTTATTTTTGTCTCAAAATAAACAGTGAGTCTTCCCATTTTAGATGAAATGTTATATGGGTGTAAAGTGGCCACAGGCATAAAATTAAGTGATAAATCATGCAACTAAAATATATACCATGACTCCTTCAGGACATATTTATTGGAATAAATTAGGGCTTCCCAAAGTATTTTGTGGAAGATAAATTGCCAAAGATGCTCCAAAAGAAAGTTGGCTACATGGTCATGCAAATCAGGGAAATATGACTTCTTAAAGTTGGCATAAGGTTTCACATGCATGTTTACACTAAAAACTAAGACCAGCAGTTTAAAAACAAAACAAGAGCAAATCAATTCTATTCATCTTATAATTTCCCCAAACTTTGAAGATATTAACATCCCAAACTTAGATGGAACTTAGATGATTAGCGAAGTCCTTTCCAGTTCCAAACAGAGTTACTTGCTAGTTGGGCCAGCTGGTGGTGGTGTTACTAAGACATTATGCACATGAATACACTGGTCTCCTAAAAAGCATTTGATGCAGATCTTGGACAAGTAGATCAGTCATAATGTTTACCCCCAACAAACCAGCACAAATGCATACTCATTACACTCAGGACAATAGCCTCCCAAATATTCCATTATATCTGTATACAGGGTATGAGGAAATCATAGCTGCATCAGGTTCCGCTGAATCATGAGTAGGCTATTTTGTAAAGGAACTTGTAATAGTTTTAATCACCTAGATTCTATCCACAACACAGTTGCTTGTAAACTATGCCAAAGATTCTCTTACAAGAAATACTTTGGGAAGCCCTAATCTATTCCAATAACTACATCTTGAAGGATTCATGGTATATTTATTTGTTACATGGTTTACAACTTAATTGGTATGGCCACTTTACACCCATATAACATATACAACTTTATATTGTAGTTCTAGATATGACACTTAGTTGTGCTGTTCAACTACTAAATTTGGAGCAGTTTCTGCAGCTCTCTGGGCCTCAGTTTCTCTATCCCTAGAGAAAAAAAAACAAACAAACAAAAAACTCTGAAGTTCAACATTTACTATCTGAAACACAACTTTTTTAGCTTGTGGCTAGTTAGTTCAACTGATTACTTTGTGCTACCAATAATGATAGTTTGAGAAATAAGTTCTTTTCATTAGATGATCCCCCCCAAAAAGAACATCTCAAGGATAAATTTTGTCCTTTTTTAATTGAAAGATAAATTCTATCAACTCTCTTAGTGATGACACCTTAAATCGTCACTTAGAAGATACTGAAACAGAATGCAAACACTTTCAAATATGTTTTTCCTTAAAAGTAAATGGGTTAATGGACATAATGTCAGTTCCAGAACCTAGTTCTATAGATGGACTGTGGTGATTGTTGCACAGCAATGAGGATGTGCTTAAAGTTATGAAAACGGTAGATTTACAGTATGCATATTTCACCAAAGTTTTAAAAAGTGACTAAAACATTGCAATGAAAATTATATTTTACTGCCTCAGTCTCTTAACATATGAGAAAATGAAAAGATTTTTCTTAAATTCAAAATTTTAGAACAGGGCCTCCCCTGGTGGCGCAGTGGTTGAGCACTGAGCTGCAAAGCTTCCCGCAGCCTCTGCAGTGCAGCTTTGATCCCTGGCCACAGGCGAGGGTCCCACATGGCGCGACAGACTCTCCTGCGGCTCCCACTACTCCCACTGCTCCCCTCAGAAGTGTATTTTGTCAGTCTGCCTGTTCTGTTCCCCGCTCTGGCTCTGGTGAATTTTCTCACCCTCCCGCACTTCTGACTGTACCCAGTGCTTGTATGAATAAATAAATAAATCTAAATCTTTAAAAAAAAATTTAGAATAACTCCTTTAATTAAAAAAATGTATCTGCCTAATCATTCATTTGATAAATATTCACTAAGTACATTAGTGAATAGAGGGAGGTGCTATGTGAACATTGAAATGAAATGTATTTCTTTTGTTTCTAAACTGGGATATTTTACATGAAACTTGAAATATTAGATGAGAAATATATTCTTTACATTGAAAATACTATGTTTTGAAAGTAGACTAGAATAGTAATTAAGTGTACAGACTAGAGACAAAAAGAATTGGGGACTAATATTAATCACAACAGTTATATAACTACTGTCATCAGTAATATAACTATCCTAGACATTGTATTTTCTCATGGTAAAATGAACTTCATGAAATCTTCCATAAATGTTGTTGGAAGGATTATATGAAACACCCAAGGAAAAGAACAATAAAAAAACATGTGCCTGATGCTTGGTAAACACTTTACCTGCGATTAGTATTATCACTACTATACTGCTTATTTATTTATTTATTTATTTATTTATTTATTTATTTATTTTATTGTCTTTGAGAACCATTGGGATTGCCCTAAGGCACCACAGTTCTAACAGCCACCTCATCATCCTCCTTCCTTGGCTTATCCTTGTATAGCAAAATTTGTAAAAATGCCCCAGCTTCAAAATCAAGAAAACCATCCCTTTTATGATTGAAAAAAAAAAAAAATCAAATACTTGGGAATAAACCTAACAAAAGAGGTGAAAGACCTATACAAATAAAATTATAAAACTCTGTTAAAAGAAGGGCCTCCCTAGTGGTGCAGCAGTTGAGCGCTAGGGTTGCAAAGCGGCCTGCAGCCACTGCAGTGCGGGTTCTATCCTGGGCTGCTGGGCAAGGGTCCCACATGGTGTACAGACCTCTCCTGCCACCTGCTGCTCCCCTCAGCAGTGTACTTCGTTGGTCTGCCTGTTCTGTTCCCGGCTCTGGCTCTGGCGAATTCTCTCACCCTCCCAAGCTTCTGACTGTACCCAGTGCTTGTATAAATAAATAAATAAATCTTAAAAAAAAAAAACTTTGTTAAAAGAAATAGAAGAAGACATAAAGAAATAGAAAGAAATCCCCTGCTCATGGATTAAAAGAATTAACATTATTAAAATGTCCATCTTACCAAAAGCAATATACAGACTCAATGCTATTCCAATAAAAATCTTCATGACATTCTTTAAAGAAATAGAACAAATACTGATGAAATTCATATGGAACCACAAAAAACCATGAATAGGCAAAGCCCTACTGATGAAAACAAAGGAAAAAAGGAGGTATCACACTTCCAAACTTCAAGCTATACTACAAAGCCATAATAATTAAAACAGTTTGGTATTGGAACAAAAACAGACACAGAGAACAATGGAACCGAATAGAGAGCCCAGAAATAATAAAGAGCCCACGCTTATATGGACAACTGATCTTTGACAGAGGAGCAAAGAACATGCAATGGAACATGGACAGTTTGTTCAATAAATAGTGCTGGGAAAAATGGACCACCACATGCAAAAAAAATGAAACTAGATCACTGCCTCTCACCATGCACAAAAATCAACTCAAAATGGGTAAGAGAACTGGACCTAAGACCTGAAACCATAAAATATATAGAAGAAAACATAGGTAAAACACTACAAAATATACATGGCAATAACATCTTTAAAGACTCATCATCCAAAGCAAAGATAGTCAAGGAAAAGATAAACACCTGGGACTACATCAAACTGAAAAGCTTCTGTACAGAAAAAGAGACATTAACCAAAATACAAAGACACCCCACTGATTGGGAAAAAAAATCTTCGTATTCCATTCAACTGATAAGGGGCTGATCACAAAGATATATGAAGAACTCACAGGACTCAACAAAAACAAACAATCCAGTCAAGAAATGGGCAGAAGAACTTAAAAGACATTTCTCCAAAGAGGAAATGCAAATGGCCAACAGACATATGACAAAATGTTCAACAGCCTTATAATCAGGGAAATATAAATCAAAACCATATTGAGATGCCACCTTACACCAGTAAGAATGGCACATATCAAAAGAACAGACAACAACAAATGGCGAGGATGTGGTGAAAAAGGAGCTCTCCTATATTGCCGGTGGGAGTGCAAACTGGTCCAACCATTATGGAAAGCTGTCTGGAGGTTCCTCAGTCTACTAAAAATGGAGCTACCATATGACCCCGTAATTCCACTCTTAGGGATCTACCCAAAAGACACAATAACAGTGATTCAAAAGAACACCTGTACCCCTATGTTTATTGCAGCACTATTTACAATAAGTAAAACCTGGAAACAACCCAAATGCCCCAAAATAGATGACTGGATCAAGAATATGTCGCATATATACACAATGGAATATTATTCATCAATCAAAAAAGTTAAAATCAGGCCATTCCCAGCAACAGGATGGAGCTAGAAGGAATTATGCTCAGTGAAATAAGCCAGAAGGAAAAAGAAAAATATCGGATGGTTTCACTTATAGCAGGAATATAGGGGAACAAAATAAGACATCAGTGTAAAAAAATAATGACAGTACAAAACACAACAAAGCAAAAACAGACAATTATAAATCAGAGACACATTGCAGGGGAGGTGGTGGGAGAGGGATCAGAGGGAGGGAGGGAGGAGCACAGGGGACTGAGGTGATGGTGCACAGGTGCATTGGTGAAGGAAACTCTATGGGGACTACACCTGAGGGGATGGGGGCAAGCAAATATTGTTTAAAAATGAACAATGATGCAAAAAAAAATAATAATTTAAAAAAATTCAAGAAAAAAAATGCCCCAGCTTCACTGACAAATGTATAAGACAAGAGAACCAAGATTATTTGAATTTAGTAGAATAAAAATTGTTAACTAGACTGAGCTCCTCACTTACAGGTATAATAAAACAGGTAACAGCCAGGGCCCTCTCCTGAACTTCTGCCCCCACCCACAACTGGAAATATGTTTTCTGGTTAATTTGTCAGTATTGTCCTCAAACAAAGAGCCCCTTTTTATTGGCAGGTGCAGACAAAGCTTGGAAAGGCTACACAAAAAGGACTCAATAAAAAAAGAGATATGGCCTTGCTGAGAAGGTAGTTCTTTCTGATTTTCTGTAATAGACTTCACTTTGCCATGAAATTAAATTTATAGCATATCTGCTAGACACTGGGACTCCAGCAAAGCTTTGCTATTCCCTGACTTGACATTAAAGCAGGCATTTTCATGGGGAGACCATTTCAAGCCAAATAACTGGTTATGTGAACCATTTACAGAAAGCCTTTATTTAAAAAGAAAATGGATAGGCACTGCCATTTCCAGAAACTGTTAGTATACAGGCATACATTCAAATTTTGTTTTCCTTAGAGATTACCCCTAAAAAGACAGATGTAACTTTAGACAATGGGAAGCTTTTGGGTGTACTCTAACACCTCCATGTTTATTATTCTGACTCATAATCCACCATTTTTCAGTGGCACACTGTAAATTTAACAGCAAAGTCCAATTTCAATAACAGGTGATCCCATCATAATAAAAGGCAGCCTGTGATTTTTGGCTCTGTTGTGGGCATTGCATCAGGTAGTGTGGAGTAGGAAACATAACCTATGAAGGAATCTGCATCAAGAAAGCACTTGTGAGCCTCCCTGGTGGCTCAAGGGGTTAAAATGCAACCTGTGAAGCTCTCAGCAGCCTCTGCAGTGTGAGCTCGAACCCAGGCCAGGGAGCTACGCATGTGGCGCAGCAGACCTCTCCTGACTCTCCTACTAATCCCCTCAGCAGTGTATTTCAGTCAATCTGCCTGTTCTGTTCCCCACTCTGTTTCTGGTGAATCCTCTCACTCTCCACAACTCTGGCCTGTACCCCAATTCTTGTATGTATAAATAGATAAATCTTAAGAAAAAAAAAAGTACTTGCTTCTGAGTCTGCGAGCACTATGAACCCCCCCCCCATATGGGCTAACACAAGGTAAAATGAGTTGCTACCAACCCACTTCATTTTAGATCTTTACTGGGGCTTCTGTTTCCATATGTGCTGTTGTGGTTTTTGAAGTTTGTGGGTTTGGAGTGTGGGGTCCATGGGTTCACTCTGAGAAAGGTTTCACCAGAGCTCCCATTTCAGCGACACGCAGCGAGTTTCCTTGGCAAGTTTCTCCACGAGACAAACATATTAGTTATATTTAAAGGGCAGGTTTATTAGGGAAGAGATAAAGCAGTTAAAGACACTTGCATAGACACAAGTGGGCAGGAAGAGCCGCCCCAGAAGGGACAGGTTTGTTAAGAGAGGCCTGCATGGTTGCAGGCAGGCGGCCTTGGCAGGTCATGGGCAGGCAGGAGGCTGCTGCCCTGTGGAGGGAAAGAGTTGGTGAAAAGAGGCACCTGCATAGTCACAGGTGGGCAGTGGGATTGCTGCCCTGAGGCTGTGCAGAGATTGCACAGATATAATCTTTTGTTTGGGAGGGGCTCACTCCTTGTGAGTGTCAGTTGGTTGCTAATTTTGGATAACTATGTAGAATTTGAAAGGGACCTGGAGATTCTACAATGGGCTCAATCCCCATATGTTTTACCTTTGGGGTCTATTGGGCTCAATCTCTATAGCTTTACCCTTGGGCCTGTGCTCTAGACAGGAGTCTGATTGATACCTACTTGAATGTTATGCTTTGTAATCTAGGCATCTATGCCTCAGGATACCAGTACCATCTATGCTTCAGGATACTAGTGTTGTCCAAGCCTCAGGATACTAGTTTCCACAACTGTGTCAATGGTTATGCTAATCTCTTCTGCCCCCACCTCCACCTCCGGTGTGAGCCAGGTTTCTGGTCTTGTGGTCTTGTGGTGTCTCCTTTTTTAGTTTTTTGTTTTTTTTTTTTTTTCCCCCTATTCTTGTCCTCCATCATGTGCAACCAATTTCAAAGTTAACAGAAGTAGAAATGCTAAAGAAAGTAGTACAAGGTGCAGACCAGAGGTGGGGATATGGAGATTGAGGCCCATTGTAGAGAATCACAGGTCCTTACAAATCAACCCTGTCACAACTTAGAAGTGCTTAAATGAACAAAATTTAACAATACCACAAAGGAATGAGCCCCTCCCAAAGAGAAGATCATGTGGAACCAAGCTTAGCCCAGGTTTCAAAAAAGCCGAGGTTTCAAAAAAAAAAAAAACTAATTTTGTTGTATTCCTAGTGTTTGTTGTCTTTGTTGCGTTTGTGTGTTCGTAACCATGGGTCAGGCAATGCCTACTGCACTGTCTTTGGACACAGTCAAGGCAAAAAGTAAAATACTGGGGACTAAAAAGTCACCACAGCTGGCTGGTAAGAAACGCTGCCTCTGATCTCAACAAGCAGCTGCCTGGACATTTTCTCCAGTGTTGAGATCACTGGTATATCTCTGCTGCCTTCCAGCTGTGGGGAAATTAGTCTGTCCCTTTGTCCACCTTAAAAAAAAAAAAAAAAAAAAAAACTGGAGTTTACTAAATTGTAGTTTCTCAGTGTTTTTGCAAATATTGGTAAAAATAACTGTTTCTTAAAATTAGTGCACGTGGCAAAAAAAAATTTCAAATAAAAATTAAGAGATCTCTTTGTTCTTGCTTTTTGCCTCCGGAAAATTAATTGTAAATGGCGCCTATAAAAAAAATCCTAAATTTTGAAATTGCAATCTAAAATTATAGTAAACAAAAGCTAATTCAAAATTTAATGGTTTAGAGCATACATGCCTTAAGGTTTAAGTGTTAAAAAAAAAATTGGTGCTTTGCTTTGTTTAAATATGTTTACTTGTGCTGTAGGAAAAAAATAATAATTAACCTGGCCTATGCTAACAAACAAACTTACTTCTAGGCTTTTATCTAAACTTCTCTTGATAAGATCTTGTTCCAGGAAGACTGATCTACTGGTCTTTTCCCCTTGGAAAAAAACAATATATTCTCCCAGTAAAAGACTAAACTTCTTTGCAAAATTCAAGGTAATGTAACAGGGTGGTCCCCAGGAAAGGGGGAGGTTCCCTGCCCCACCCAAGAGAGGGTGGAGCTGAGCAGGAAGAGGAGAAGCTGCAGAAGAGACTGAGGAAGGAAGGAGCAGGATGGAGCCAGAAGGAGACCTGGAGGAGGCGCATGGAGCCTAGAGACACGTAAAGAAACTGTGCTTGTCTTTTGGTCGTGGACTGGGTGACACAGATGTGGGTGAGACCCGTGGGGAGGTGACAATGGCAGCTTTTATCTTGATGTTGATTTTGCTCTTTTCCTTCCGGGCTTGTTCAGTTGTTTGTGACCCTTTTCTGTGGGTCCCCACTGGAAGATGCTTTAGACTTGTAGCAGGCTTTGGGGCCTTGTTCTGGGCCAATCCCATTTGGATGGACTTTTACCCACGAGGGGACGGGTAACTCTGGATGCTTCATTTAAAAACTAGACTCTTTGCCTTACCTGTATTGTTTCCTAGTTTTATTAAAGTTCCTTCCCATTAAAGTCTCCTATGTTTTGTGTTGATGCGGTGGATGGCAGAACCCATGTAGAATAGGCAGGTTTGTGGGGTTTGGGCTGCCCCTTTCCCTGTCCTATAACAGATTTGGCGCCCACGAAGATTTAGGACAGCCATCCGTGGTTAGTCAGCCCCATGGGGAAATTGGGCTTCCCTATGGCACTGGCTACCATAAGCGCAAATGTGATTTTTGGTTTCTCCGGTGTGTTTGTTTCATATGTCGATTTGCTGTTGAAAAACTGGCTTGGGCTTTGTGAAGATCTGTGTGTCTGTGTCTAATTTGTTTGTAGTGACTCCTTCCGGGCTTGTCCAGTTGTTTGTGACCCTTTTCTGTGGGTCCCCACTGGAAGATGCTTTAGACTTGTAGCAGGCTTTGGGGACTTGTTCTGGGCCAATCCCATTTGGATGGACTTTTACCCACGAGGGGACGGGTAACTCTGGATGCTTCATTTAAAAACTAGACTCTTTGCCTTACCTGTATTGTTTCCTAGTTTTATTAAAGTTCCTTCCCATTAAAGTCTCCTATGTTTTGTGTTGATGCGGTGGATGGCAGAACCCATGTAGAATAGGCAGGTTTGCGGGGTTTGGGCTGCCCCTCTCCCTGTCCTATAACAGTAACATCTAAAGCCATATGGACAAGTTACTGAAAAAATGTATATAGTATTAGGTGTCTATTTTTTTTTCCTTTTCTTTCTTGCTTTTGTCAATCTATCTGTAACAGGGTGGTCCCCAGGAAAGGGGGAAATTCCAGGTTCCCTGCCCCACCCAAGAGAGGGAGGAAGAAAGCAGGATTAAAAAAAAAAAAAAATCCAGAAGGAGACCTGGAGGAGGCCCATGGAGCCTAGAGACATGTGAAAAAACTGCGCTTGCCTTTTGGTTGTGGACTGGGTGACACAGATGTGGGTGAGAGACCCCTGGGGAGGAGACAATGGCAACTTTTATCTTGATTTTAATTTTGCTCTTTTCCTTCCGAGCTTGTCTGGTTGTTTCTAACCCTTTCCTGTGGGTCCTCACTGGAAGAGGCCTTAAACTTGTGGCAGGCTTTGGGGCCTGGCTTGGGCCAATCCCATTTGGACGGAGTTTTACCCACGAGGGGACAGAGTTTTACCCACTTAGGGTGCTTAATTTAGAAACTAAATTCTTTGCCTTTCCTGTATTGTCTCCTAATTGTATTAAAGTTCCTTCCCATTAAAGTCTTGTATGTTTTGTGTTGATGCAGCTGATGGCAGAACCTATTTAGAACAGGCAGGTTTGGGGGTCTGGGCTGCCCCTCTCCCTGCCCTGTAACATATCTAGTGCTTGCCTAAGAAAAAAGACTTGGTATATAAAATTGTTACAGTGGCAACTCTGAAGTTGACTTAAAATTCCAGTTTTAAGGAAAAACTAAAACTAAACTAAGGTTTTACTAAGTTTAATAATAAAAATTTGCTAACCATTTACTGAACTTTCAGGTTTACATTTTGTTCCTTATTGTAAGGAGACTAAAGTTTAATGTCATCTCAACTAAAAAAAAATTTTTAATTAAAAATGTGTCTAAGTTGTGCATTCTAAAGAGATAATAAACAACTATTATGGTGTCTTAAATGCAGAGATTAGAAACTAAGATGTAATAATTCTAAATACAAGTAAAGTAAAGGTAGTGCTGTTATAGGACAGGGAGAGGGGCAGCCCAAACTCCGCAAACCTGTCTATTCTACATGGGTTCTGCCATCCGCCGCATCAACACAAAACATAGGAGACTTTAATGGGAAGGAACTTTAATAAAACTAGGAAACAATACAGGTAAGGCAAAGAGTCTAGTTTCTAAGTGAAGCACCCAAAGTTACCCGTCCCCTCGTGGGTAAAAGTCCATCCAAATGGGATTGGCCCAGAGCAAGGCCCCAAAGCCTGCCACAAGTCTACAGCATCTTCCAGTGGGGACCCACAGAAAAGGGTCAGAAACAATCAGACAAGCCCAGAAGGAAAAGAGCAAAATCAACATCAAGATAAAAGCTGCCATTGTCACCTCCCCACGGGTCTCACCCACATCTGTGTCACCCAGTCCATGACCAAAAGACAAGCGCAGTTTCTTCACATGTCTCTAGGCTCCATGCGCCTCCTCCAGGTCTCCTGGCTCCATGCTGCTTCTTTCCTCAGTCTCTTCTGCAGCTTCTCCTCTTCCTGCTCAGCTCCACCCTCCCTTGGAAGGGGCAGGGAACCTCCCCCTTTCCTGGGGACCACCCTGTTACAGTGCCTTATACTGTTGTGCGTGTTTTAACTTCTTTTCCCAGGAGTCCTGTATCTCTGTATTTTGGCCTTGACTCTATAAACTGTATAATGTTATAATTGTTTTTAATAGTCTGGACTCTGGTTAAAAATTAGTATAAAAATTTTAGCTTCTTAAGTAAATCTAAAAATTTCAGTTTTGTATTTTATAAAATCCCTTGCCTTTTTGGTAATGCATTGCTGGATTTTGGCAATTGCCTATTCATTGCTTGGTTGAAAAAAAACCAACTATTTTATCCCATGTGCCCCTGGCAAAGAGGTGTTATATGCAAAAGTGTGTATGTGGAAAATAGTAGCATTTTAGACACAGGACAGGTAAACAAGGTGAAGTAAAATAATTTATATCAAACACCTGTTTTATAGTTAATGACAGGAATGGTGAAAAACTAGTTAGCTTCTTCACAAGAGAGGCAGCATAACTTTTGTGTTTCCTGTATTTTTCTCTCCAGTATTATATGTAGACACTATATAAAAAAAATTTATAATGTTTAATTATTCAAAATTGGGAAAATATTATTCACTGTTTTGGTGTCACTTAATATCCAAGTGGTCTCTAGTCTCTATTTTATAGAGATTGTATAAAACGTATAAAAATGTGTAATTAAAATATGTATCTTTTAGCCATCCTTGTTCTGACATCAGGTGCAGGCTCCGGAGACTAAATCTAGGGCCTAAAATCCTTTTAACACTTTTATTAGACATAGCCTTCAAGGCCTACAGTAATATAGAGGGGACTTGCTAAAAAAAAAAAAAAAAAAAGAGAGAGAGAAAGAGGCAAGAAAAGGGCCCAGTAGATGGCAGTTGCCATCACAGTATTCTGCCACCTCAGAATCACCCAAGGCCCCATGCGCCCTAGGGCATTCGGGACCTCAACCTCTCAATGGGCTGCCAGCTTGCATCCACTGCCAGCAACCAGGATACCTCAGCTGCAAAAAGCTGTCCCCAGGGCCATGCCTTCAGTGCCATCATACAAGGCTCTGAAAAAGGGGACTGTCCCACTCTCCAGAGAGGGAGGGGGCCAGCCCAAACCATGGGCCAGGATGGGAGGACAGGCTTGACGGTCAGCTGCCTCTGATGAAGAATCCAGTGCAGGAGAAGACCTTCTCTGAAGAAGCCCAGAGGTGAGACAAGCTCCCCTGTTTACTGTTTATATGGATAAGCCTCGGGTGACCCTAGAAGTGGCAGACAAAAAGATCATCTTTTTGGTAAATAAGGGGCCACTTGCTCTGCCTTACTCCAATTCTTTGGATTGACCTACTGGTCAATTGTCCCCCTCACTAGTAAAGATGGCCAGACTGAGCCAAGACACTTTACAGCACTGCTACCTTGCTCGCTACGAGGCTACTTGTTTGTACATTCTCAGTGGTTAAATAAAATAAAGAATAGCTTTGTGTTTCTTTGTCATCGACAAAGTTGCACCAGAAATGTTTATGAAAGTATTTCTTTAAGACCGTTTTATAAAACATAAAAATATAATTGTGAAAAATTTTTGTTTGCATGATCATGGTTGGCCAGGTCTCATTGTGCATCGATGTTGAGCATCGGTTCAAAGGAACTGTTCATTGCAGATTTTGATTGGTACCGGTGAGTCTGTGATTTTGCAACTTGACTGTTCACATTTAAAAAAATTATCATGTAAAATTTCCATTTTTCTGTAAAAATAGGTGCAATAATAATCAAAGTTTTGATGTCCTGAGTCTTCATCTTGGAGAATTACCTTATTCTGTTTAAACTTAACATTTTATGTACTAACATTTAGAGGGCCACATTTTGATAACTGCAGTAACATTAAGTATGTATAAAACCCTAAAGCCCTAGACCTGTTAATGGCTAAAGTTAAAAAAAAAAAAAATTTGTGACCTCCTTACTCTTGAACTGAAATCTTTTGTTTTTGTTTTTCTCTTGCTTGGGCCTTACATCCTCAATGCCTTCATCGAGGTCATTTCTCGCCTGGAGACCATGAAACTATGAAGCCTCCACTGTCCTTTCGAGGTCCCTTAGATCATTGCCCTGCGGTGGAGCCCTGACTGTTTCCCCTCATCGCCCACTTTCAGCAGGAAGCAGTTACTGATCAGAACGACGCCCCTTTTCCTAACTGCAGTTAGGGGCTCCATTCGCAGAAGGGGAGGAATAAGACATAGGGCAAGATAGGGTAATTAGGCAGTTTTAGGGACAGTGCAGGAGGGGACCTCTGAAGAGTTTAGGAAGGCTTCAGAGATAACAACTAAAGGACTGTGTTAACGTTGGCCTTGGTTTCCTTCAAGTGATAACAGAGAGTGTTTTAATTGGAGCAGCAGACTCATTTATGCAAGGAGGAAATGAAAAGGGGTTAGTATTAAGACTGGTGGACAGCAACCTGTTTTATTCGATAGCTGATGTTTAGTGACCAAATGAATAACTCTGTGACTGGCTAACTGGAGAGAGATCCCTTGTTTGAGCAGAGTAATTCTCATTTGTTACTGAAGATAATACCTCTTGCTGACTAGATAGATGGTTTAGAGTCTGATTTTCAGAGGTCGTGGTCTGAGATAACCCAAAAAAAGTCAGTGTTTTGTATAAGGATGGCAATTTTAAATTTTCCTGTACCTATAAACCTGTGAACACATTATGTGACTGAACTTAACCATAATTCTGAGACTGACTAATGGATAAAAGGCTTGGTAGCTGTTGTTTTCTTAGCTGACTAGCCGTTTTTCAGAAAGAAAAAAAAAAATGGGGGAATGTGGAACCAAGCTTAGCCGAGGTTTCGCCATTTTGTATATCCTCCACCTTGCTATGTTAGTCCTTGTCCAGCCGCATTCCGGAGATAGTTTCAGCAGTCACAACCCTCACTCCACTTGGTGACGAAAAAGCAGACCACCCCAGCCACCAATGAGGGCAGTCCTGTCCATAAATGGACAGCATCTCTAACCGTCCAATCAGTTTGAAATTGTAACCGCGCGCCAAAATGCCTTTGTAGTAGCCAATAGTAATTGCCAGCATCTTCCAAAGTTCGCGCCACTCGCGACCCTATAAGATACCCCTGCTTCCTCTGTTCAGGGCTCTCGACCTCTGCCGTTGCATCAGTGCGTGTCGAGGGCCCGGTCTCGAGCCCGTAATAAACTCCCTTTTGCATTTGCATCAGCTGTCTTTGGATTCTTGGAGGCTATGCTCGCCGAGTCTGCTGATCTTGGGCACAACATTCATATCAGTGCAATTTCTGCACCAGCAAGAGGCAGCAGTCCTTCTGCCCACTTGTGCCAATGCAGTCATCTCCTTAGCAAACTTGTCCCTTTTGAGGGCAGCTCTTTCTGCCCACTGTGTCTATGCAAGTGTCCATTCTTCTTTCCCTTTTTATTATAAACCTGCCCTTTTGGATATAACTAATGTCTCTGTCTCATGGAGAAACTAGCCGCATGTATATTGCTGAAAGGGGAGCTCTAGTGAAACTTTTCCCAGAGTTAACCCAAGGACCCCACTCTCTAAACCCAACACCTCACCAAAATTGACTTTAGAAGCATTTGAATCATATCAAACAAGGGAAAAACTTTTGGGCACAAGGTTGGGGAAAGGTAAGGAGGGCCATTTATCACATATTTGATATTATGTAATTACCACAGAAAACTAGTTTTTATTTAAAGCTCGATAAATAAATAAATAAATAAAAACCTCGTCAGTGTCATGGCCCCCCTGGTGGCACAAGGGGTTAAGATGCAACCTATGAAGCTATCCACAGCCTCTGCAGCACAAGTTCAATCCCCAGGGAGCTACCCACATAGTGCAGCAGACTTCTGATTTGCCTGCTGTTCCCCTCAGCAGTGTATTTCAGTCAATCCACCTGTTCTGCTCCCCACTCTGTCTCTAGTGAATACTCTCACTCCCCACAACTCTCACCAGTTCCCCAGTTCTTGTATGCATAAATATTTTTTTAAATCTTTAAATAAATAAATAAAGCTCGTCAGCGTCAACATCAGAAGGCTCAGTCATGCAAAGAAATACAAGACCAAATCTAAAAGTGACTTACATCCGCTATAACACATGATAATATAAGAAATCTAAGACAACATCTTAGAACACAGGCAGCATACAGAGTTCAAGCAATGATTAACACAATTCCTCCAGGCAAGACATGATTGAAGAGAAAACCGCAGCCACAGTAAACTGTTTTGTAAGATTAACCAAGATGGGGTCCTCACCACAGGAAGAAACCCTTTAAGGATCACCTGCAAACACTGCAGAGCCTGGGGGCACTCCTGCAGCTGATGGGAAGAGGCCAACCTACAGAGTGAGAGAATGAATGACTGTATCAGCACTCCCGAGAAGAGGCTTGGGGCCATGCTTTGACAAAGACACAGGGAGGGTGGGAGCTGGAAGGAATCACAGTGTGGTGTAAGTCTATCACCTCATTTTACATGTGAGAAAGCCAAGGCCCTGAGAGGTGCCATGGTTTGTTTGAGTTCTTAGTTCATTGTGCTGGGATTTTTCCTTAGAGCAAGGTAAGGTCTAGACACTCCCTATTTAAATAATTAATACAAAAACTAATCAAACAAAATTTTAGTATGCATTTTTCTCTGGAAAAGGATATTTAGCTCTGAATATCTCATCTGAATCTACGTTCCATGAGTTCTAAACAATGTATGTTTGAACAGTCATCCTTCTTCTGTAAAATGGGGATAATATTTTCACATAAATTTTAAGGATTCAATGACAGATTACATTTGAATACATTTTGAAACCATAAAGTGATGCACAAACATGACCTTTATTATCTAATCCCTTCTAGGAGCATCCATTTTTGAAGTAATTTATTACACTCTTTATGGCAAGGATGACAGGGCATAATGAAGAACATAAAGCATGTTCATGGCTTTGGAAATACTGTCATTTAGTATGGATGCATGAATTCCTAGCACTAAAGGATTTGCAAACTTTTACAGGTCCACAGCCTCTCATGAGAGATAAATCCTCTGGGTGACATTTTCAGAAAAATGCACACAATATGAACATAAACAAGAGACCTTACAGAAAGTTCCAACTATTGTCAAAGCGCCTGTGTTAAAAATACTTAACAAAGTAAAACTGTGAAAAGAAAATCACCTGCACAATTTGGAAGCCCTTATTCTTTTGTTGATAAGACACACCACATAATCAATCAAATAATATTCTAAAAGTTACACTGAATTCAGATCCAAATACTAAGACACCTTTACCTAGTTAAAATGAAAGTGTTATAGGACAGCCCCGATATTGAACGGGTTCCTGGCTGTGGGTCCTCACCTGTGCGCTTAATACTCCACTACAGGCACACACAAAAGGTTAATAAAAGGTTTATTAACAAGGGAAAAGGAAATAAGGAAAATGTTCAACTCAGGGAGAAAATAGGAAAATAAAGTCTTTAATGCGTCCTACCCGATCCGATGACCTGGAAACCCAAAGTCACTCTCAGAGCTGGCCGGACGCTGCTAGCTGGTGGAGAGCCAAAATGGGGATCCCCCAAAGCCCACGTGTCTGCCTTTATACCAACTTGGCTGTTTAACCCCACCCTCAGGTCCCAGCCACCTTCCCTTTGGTGGTGATGGGATTTGGAGTTCCCAGTGTCTTTGGCTTTGGCCTGGGGTGGGGGTGGAGTCCACAAAGCCTGTATGGAATTAGCTTTAGGACATCCTTTTCCCCCTAACAAAAGGAGTAATGGAAAATATACTATTTTTTCAGATCTATTTAACAAAAGAGACATTATGAATCCAGGTAAAGTTCTGAACTATTAATCATAGGTCAAAGCATATAAAGAAGTAACTAGAATTAAAAAGAATCAATGTAACTGGAAACATTTTCAAAATTACAAAGCACTGAATATAGGTAATGCATTATTATTAATAAAGTTGAAAATTTATTCCAAATTGACAAATTTCATCGCTAACTTATTTCTGAGAGCCAGTGAGTCATACTACTGTTTAAATTCACATTTATACAAACACATATTCTTACTGGTACATGGATAATCCAGGACTGACTGAAATCTTGACTACCTTCTTTTATCGAAAACCATCTTTCTAAAACCATCGTGTAGCTGAGTCCTAATTATTGTCGTACTTAATATAACTGAATGCCTCAGAACAGTCACCTTACATAAGAAGGCAATTTGTAAGATCTCTTCAGCCTTTACTAGAAGTCTTTTATTATGATGATAAAGGGCCTAGAAACCACATCATATGAGGAACAGCTCAAAGAACTCCACTCACACAATGCTGTTGTGAATACCTCTATTAGTACTTATTCCTCCACTCTAATTATTGTTTCTATGTCTGTCTCCCCACCTAGACTATGAGATTTTCCAAAAAATGGACTGTGTTTTATTCACTTTTATAGCCATAACATCTGAATGTACAACCTTATACAACTGATGCTCAGTAAATATTATAATAGAAGACAAGTTAGTTAAATTGTAGGTTAGTTACAAAGAGGTGGATTTTGGCACAACTTAAGGGAGAATACTGAAAACAGGCATCAAGATGTAGAGGCCCAGCAAATCCTGTATTTGGTCAGTAACTGTGTAACCAACTGTTAGGGGGAAAGGATGTCCTAAGCTAATTCCATGCAGGCTTTGTGGACTCTACCCCCCACTCCAGACCAAAGCCATCAGGACACTGGGAAAGACAAATCCCATCACAACCAAAGGGAAGGTTGCTGGAACCTGAGGGTGGAGTTAAGCAGCCAGGTTTGGTATAAAACAAGACACGTGGGCCTTGGGGGGGTCTCCTTTTGACTCTCTGCCAGCTCTTGGCTCTCGGCCAGCTCTCAGAGTGCCATTGGGTTTCCAGGTTGGTGGATCAGGTAGGACACATTTAAGACTTTATTTCCCTATTTTCTCCCTGAGTTGTACATTTCCTCATTTCCCCTTCCCTTGTAAATAAACTTTTTATTAATCTTTTGTGTGTGCCTGCAGTGGAGAATTAATAAGTCCCTTTTAAGCGCGCAGGTGGGGACCCCCAGTCAGGCAACCCATTTTATATCGGGGCTGCCCTGTAACACAACCAGAGTTAGGAAGTCCTGGTTTTGTTGCAAGATTTTACTGGAATATAAAATGCTGACCTTCTATCATTTTCAGAAACACTGTATCTTGACAGTATATTACATTTCCTTTCTCACTGCTCAACACTGACATACTCTGTTATTCCTACATAATTCTTCACATCTTCCCAAACTGTTTATTCTTCCACAAATGGTTTTTCATACCTCAAAAGATAAAATGAGTAATGCATTCCTGAACTACCTAGGGATAAAACATTATAGCAGTTCAAGTATATATCCAACTATGAGAAATGAACATCTGTTAAATACATAGTTATGAAAAAATTGCTGCCTTTAATGCCCAATTTTGATTTCTTGATCATATGAGCAACTAATATATGCTTGGTGGGAATTTAAAATGCTAAACAGATATAAATCTACAGCTTGCAAGTTTGATTTTTTCAGGATATTGCCTTTTAGGGAAGGATTTTTTTAATGTGACAATTGTTCTTCATACTTATCAACTAATTAGAAGTGTTGAGAATTTAGATAAAGTATTACCCTCTGATGTAGTACATAGAATACTATAAGGTGCATGTTAAACTTTCCCCCAAACACACTTTGCCCACATGAATTCTAAACTAGACACAGTGTTACCTTAGATCTTTCTACTTTAAAATCTGACATATGAAATAAATAAATAAATACAGCAGTTAAATCTGGAGTAGAGTGCAGATGGCCTGAATAAAAGCATGGAAGTTAAAACAAAGTTGAGGAGCAAGACACCTTATTTCAAAATACAGATCCAGGAACTCAGAACAAAGGGGCCTGCAGAACATTCTTTTTGACTCTGAGATGAGAAGAGTGAGGGTTAAGGGACTGAAGAACCAGATCAGGAGTAGTGAAGCAGTAGGTCCTACCTGGTGTGGTCCAGGAAAATAGGGGTCAGTACAGGAGGTAAATGAAAAAGCAGAAGACCACTATGACATTTTGTCTAAGTCAGGTCAGGAAGTCCAGAGATAAACCAGCTTTCCTGAAGGGCACACTCATAAATAAGACTCTCTGCCCTGTTCCCTGCTGAGAACTAGATCGATGTTAAGCATAACCTATTTCAGGTCTTAGATGAATCTTGTTCTTTACCAGAGGGGAAGAGATGTTCTGATCCTCTCAAATGTTGACATACGCTACTGAGCCAGGAAGAGTAGAGTGTGTTCTCTTCTGTTGATGTTGGATCGTAGGGATGTATAGAGTGGTGAAGATGGATCTCAGCTACACACAGTCAGGAATGATGTTCAAAATATTCAACACCTCGAACTGCACAAAAACCTACCAATCAGAACAGACACTTCAAAATCAGGACATCAGCTCTCAGTGACCAGAACCAACAGTCAGGGGCTACCTTCAAAATATCAGCATAGGTCTCGACATGAAAAGTGTCTTCTTTTCTTTGACTCGCTGTCCCACCACCAAAAGGTCAACTATGTCCTGGAATTCTTTGACTTTTCCAACATCTCTTTCAAGTTCATTTTATCTTGTCTTAGGAACAGGAGCAAAGAAGGTGGTAGGTGCAAACATGATATTATTATCTGCTCCAAGTTCTGAAATGTACAGAACTGTACATATGGTAAGATAACAAATATAAGAAAGGGTAAATGAAATACAAAGAGGAATACAAGTTGTCTCAGCTCTCTGACAGTTAGCATTCCTAGAAACATTTCCTCAGCTGAAATGGCATAAAGCAAAGATACAACATATATGGAAAATTATTTGAGCATTTCAGATCCCCCAAATAACCTACCAACTCATGTCAAATCAACACTAACAGATACCAAGAGCAGGATTAATAAACACACATCAATAGAAATAGTTGTCACTCTCGTGGCTGCTGGGTGTGCCCAGCCTCTGGTAAGGCTGCTGCAAAGCACATGCTGACACTATTTTCACCTGTCATAAAACTGAAAACTCCTCTATGAATTTCTTTCAGTTAGCAAAAGTAAGCACTAATATAGGTCTTTCACAAAAGCTAAATAGTGTAATATGAACTTTTAAAGAATCAGAAAATACCTGCATAGGGAAGTTCTATCTGAATAACTAGTAGAAGTAGGAGAAGGTCATTAACTTTTATTTCATTACTCGATTAGACTATTTTACTCATTAAACTACCCTTTAAATTAGTAAATCTGTAAGAATAAGAATCATTTTAATTTCACTTAATAGCCTTTTTATTCCTAAGGCTTAGACATAGTAAAAATCTCAATAAAATATTCTGTTCTCTCAGTTTTTAGCCAGTAAACATATATACAGACACATTTTAAATAATTTCTATTCTATAAGGGGCCTCCCTGGTGGCACAAGGGGTTAAGACACGGCACTATGAAGCTAATCCACAGCCACTGCAGCACAAGTTCGATTCCTGGGCAGGAAGGTGACCCACATGGCACAGCAGACCTCTTCTGCCTCACCCACTACTCCCCTCAGCACTTATTTCAGTAGATCTGCCTGTTCTGCTCCCCACTTTGTCTCTGGTTAATCCTCTCACCCCCTGCATCCCTGGCCTGTACCCCAGCTCTTGTATGCAAAAATAAATAAATCTTTAAAGAAAAAGAATTTCTATTCTAGCAGTGTGACAGATTTAATAATTTATTAAATCTATTATTGGAAACAATGAAACTCTGAATAAAACATATTTTTAAAACTTGTTAAATGTACTGATGAACTAGCAAGATACTAAGACATAATCAAAAATTTAAAAATTACATGACCCCAGAGAATAAGAAAGTTTTGCAAAATCTACTAAATTTGAATTTGATTTTCTAATTTCTCAGGATTTCTGGGACAAAGAATAAAGCTCAAGAACCAGAATCTGAAAGAAGCACTTCTACTTCCCTTAAAAAGTTGGTCTCCAGGGCCTCCCCGGTGGCGCAGCGGTTGAGCACTGGGTTGCGAAGCTGCCCGCAGCCTTTGCAGCGCCAGTTCGATCCCCGGCCACCAGAGGAGAGTCCCACATGGCACACAGACCTCTCCTGCCGCCCGCTGCTCCCCTCGGCAGTGTACTTGGGTCCTTCTGCCTGTTCTGTTGCCCGCTCTGGCTCTGGTGAATTCTCTCACCCCCCCACGCTTCTGACTGTACCCAGTGCTTGTGTAAATAAATAAATAAATAAATAAATAAATAAATAAATAAATAAATAAATCTTTAAAAAAAAAAAAAAGTTGGTCTCCAAAGATTATGACCTCAAAATAAAGGTAATCCAGAAATACTCCCCTACAGTCATCCACTAGGAAATACTGTCTTAAAATTTGAATCTCAGATGTAAATGTAGGGGAAATTATTCCCCTTAAGAATTTGTGATCAAAAGACAGCCATTTGGGTCTGCAACCATAACCTCCACTAAACCAGTGTTAAAACAACTGTCAAGTCAATAATAAGTTTAAAGATATGCAGTGTTGATAATGCCCACAAAAATATAAAAAAAAAATAGTTAACTTCCCTTGACAGAATTAACCTTCAATATAATAATTACAAATACCCGAAGGAAAAAGGCATCAAAGGACATGGCTAGGGAGGAGGGATGGAGGGAAAGAGGGAAGGAAGGGGAAAGAGAGAGAGAGAGAAAGAGAGAAAGAGAGAAACACTGTTACACTATTATAAGTAGTTATGAGCATGAATACCTTAGATTTTGGAGTCACTTCACACACAAAAAAAATATAACAAGAATTCGAATTTTTCCCAGAAGATCCAGAAGAAAATTTAGACTAGTCAACACCTTGATTTCAGTCTTTACATATCCTGATCAAAATAACCTGTCATACCATGCCAATCTCTGACCTAGTGGAACTGGAAATGGTGGTTGTTCTAGCTGCTATGTTTATGGTAATCTGTTGCAGAGAAATAGAAAAATAAAACAAAAGTTCACTTCAATGTTTTCAGTAAACTTAAAATTCTGCACCCAGCAAAAGTCTATTTCAAAAATTATGGCAAAATATGTATTTTTTAAATAGAAAACATATCTATCTCTGAATGAGCATTCAATGGACAAACTTTTTCTAATAAAAATTACAAAGGGTATAGTAATAGACAGGGTCCAGAAGGTAGTGTGAGATGTAATGAGAGGAAAACAACAACAAAAAAAAATTGGTAAAATTGCAAATATATTTAAACTAATATTAACTGTAGAGAAAACAATTGATTTAAATTATACAATTAAAACATAACACTAGTGTATGTTATGAGGATGAAATTTCCTCTTCAAAATAGTGGAGAGTTAAAGAGCTAGTTTTGCTTATTTTATTAACTGTCTTTTGGTCTATTCTGAAGTTCACACATGACAGCTCCAAAACCAAGACTAATATTTTCTCATCTGACTTTTTCTTTCAGCAATTGTTTCTCCCAATAAAATGTGCAGTATGATCCTCATTTGGTACATGTAGGTCCTCAAAGGTCCTGACTTGCCAGGACTAGAACCTCATTTGTCTTCTCTGACCATAACCATGTCTGTCTGTGCTGCAGCCCTGCCCTCGTGGGTCTCCCCAAGATGTTCTTGGGCAAAGAGCACCAGTCTCCATGTTCTGTGCCAAATAAATATAGGGAGGCTGCTTGGAAACCAGGGTTAAGGATGGTGAGGCAGGCTGCATCTGAGTTTCCTCACAAAGAATGCTGCGCTCATGCAGCAATATCTGCCCTATCAATACCCATCAGAAATGGCTGGAAAGGGTATCTTGTGGAAGAGATTGCATGCTGTCCATGGGAAGAGATGTTATTTTTATGCATTGATTTAAAAATAATAAATATAAAATATCTAGGAAATTTTTAAAATGCAAATAGAATGAATAACAGAATTAATAAAAGAGGAGAACATTTGGTTGAGGAAAATGTCATAAATGTAAAAGAAGGCAGGAGAAAAGGGAACATAGATGAAATTCAAATAGAAAGTCAAAATAATAATAGAAATAAATAAATATTAATCTAAGAAACAGACTATATATCTTGGTTAAAAAACAAAGACAGTAAGGCTGGATTTCTGAAAATCCAACCACATGTCACTTTCAAAATACCTACCTAAAAATGAAGATACAAAAAAGTGGAAAATGAATTGCCAATAAGGCAAACAACTTGTCAAAAGTACCTAAAATAACCAAACATAAAATAAAAAAGTGAAACTGACAATATTGTCAGTAATAAGTGAACAGATCTATCAGCATATTGAAAGGTTTTAATGCAACTTTTTAAGTAGCCAATAGTTCAAGGAGAGTATTAAGTATGTAAAAAGTCTAAATGAATTAATTAATATGATATATTTAATGGCCATATAGAGAATGGTTTATCCAAAACTAGAATATACAGTCTTGTACACATGCCACATTTGTGAAAATTAGTTAAAAGGTGGATCATAAAATAAATTTTTTAAATATTTAAGAAGTTAGTATGCACATCACTTCCTCCCACTACAGAACAAATAAATTCGAAATCAATAACCAAAAGATAATATAAGATTTTTAAGAGCTTGGACGTAAACACATTTCTAATTAGGGGATGGCTCAAATCAAGTAAGTATTAGAAATCATTTTGAACTAAAGTAATATTGAAAATCATGTGAAAGCTGATGGGATACAGCTAAAGTGGTACCTTAAGACATATCTATAGGCCTACATGAAAAACTGAAAATTAATGAGTTAAGTATCTTGTATAGGTTAAGCTGATATTGTGACTTATACGAAATGTTTATTTGGTCTTCATCCTCAATTCCTATCTCACAGTCCTCCCAAATCCCTTACCTAAGTGTGAAGGGTGTTAAAAATATCTCTTGTTAGGTTCATGAAACTAACTTAGAGAAAACACTTGAGGAAAAGTGCTGATTGTCAAGAAAACTAATGTGACTAGTGGGTGGGACTTTCAGTCCATCCAGGGAGGGGCTGATGGTTGAGTTCAGTTACCAATAGCCAATCAGTTCATCAGTCATACCTATGTAATGAACCCCCATAAAAACCCATGAGGAGGGGGCTTCTGGGTTCATGAACCTATGAAGGTTTGGTAGAGAATGATGTGCCTGGCAAAGACAAGGAAACTCCATGCCATTTTTCCCATTCCTTGCCCTATGCATCTCTTTCATCTGGCTGTTGATTCTTATCTTTTCATATCCTTTGTAATTAATCAGTGATCTAGTGCATAAACAGTTCTCCTGAGTCTGTCAGTCATGCTGGCAAATTAATTCAATCTGAGGTGGGTGTTCTGATCTATAAATCTCTGATTTATAGCCAGTGGGTCAGAAGCACAGATAACAATTTGGGCCAGAAGCACAGATAATAATTTGGGTTTGTGACCAGCACCTGATGTCTGAGGAGGGGGTATCGGGACCTCCAGTCATGGCACAAATATATGCACACTCATACCCTATCTTCCTCCAGATTCTGGGTTTACACTTACGAGCTCATAGGCTTCCCATCCCCTATCCACCTCCTTAGCAAAGGCGGCCATTTTAGGCATAGGCATTAATGAATCTTCCAAGTTTGAAGACTAGGGAGAAAAGCGCCTTTAAGGGAAGCCCAGATCTCAGTAAATGGATCAGTGTTTGCTTTCCACAGTGCATAAATGGTGATGTGTGGTTTTGTGTACCCATGTAGGATTTTGGAGGAATAGACTATCTCCCTGTAGGATACATGGGAAAGCATAGTATTCTCAGCATTTTTCAAGCTGTTTTTTCCTGTGATCCTTCAGCACAGGTGGCCAAGTAGATAACATGTAGCCTTGAGATGTAGTCCACATGTACTGACAGCAGTAAATAATAATGTGATCTTGATGATAGTTCACAAGCATGAACTATACTTCAGTAAATTAGTCTTAAACTTGGCCCTGTGCTGGATTTGTCTATAAATCATATAAAAGCTAATAGGGCTCTTGGAGGTGAATGGGGGGTTCTTATGGCCTCTTGTGACCACTCACTGGCCACTCACAGGGTAAGGGGCCACTTCTGCCAGCCAGAGCCTAGGGAGGCTGCTGCTGCCTGTGTATCTCCTGTGGCCTCATAATAAAGGCTTGTTTCTGATCCCCACACATGGACTTCATGACCTGATTTCTCATCTGCTGTCATGAAGAACCAGGCGAGCCTGTAGCAGAGGCCCTACCTCACACCTGCATATAACTTAATAATGTGGTTCAATTGTGAACAGTGTGACTTTAGACGTGCTGTTTTGTGCACTATATAACCAATCATGTATGTGAACAACAGGTACATGCAATCCCTGAAACATCTCTCATAAATCAGTAAGAATAATGCAAGCAGCCCAATAGGAAATGAGCAAAAGATGTGAGTGGGCACTTTACTGAATAAGGAAATGTCCAATAAACACACAAAAACATGTTAATCTCAGTAATTAAGGAAAAGCAATTCAAACTATAACAAGATTCTATTTCACACCCATCAGTGTGGCGAAACTGAAGCATATTGTCATATTTGCTGGGCTGTGGTCTAGCAGGAACACTACTGAAAGGAGTATAAACTGATACATACACTTTGGAAAACAATTTTACATTATAAGGTAAAGTCAGAAAGGCATACACCTTAAGACTCAGCTATTCTACTGCAGGTAAGTGAAATAGTCAGGATTTTATATCACCTGTGTCCTTTGATGCAGGAGACACTTAGGAGCATGGGCTAGTGTTACACGTGCCTGATGGTGGACACCTGAAGTGTAGTGTGGGCATGCGTAAGTAGGCACAGCTGAGCCAAGACACTGCTATAAGGGTGGCATCAAACAGAGAACAGGCATAGGGGAGAGCATCAGGGAATGGCTATGAGAGGAAGAGACCATGAGACAACGCCACAGAGAGATCAGAGCAAAGATTCGCTGGGGGCCAGGAGGCTGCCTGCTCTGGCCCCCCTGCTGGCCCTGTGCCTGGTTACTTCACTATATTTAGTGTATAAAGTCATTAAAAGTCTGAAAAAGCCACCAAGGGCTCCAGGACTCTCCGTTATTGGTCTCTCAAATCAACAGAGAACCTGTCCCATGCCTTGCTGATGTAGTCCCTTGCCACTGCATCAATATTTAGATTTCAACCCTTACATGTCAACATCAAGCCTCATGTTCAATAACAGTACAATGCAAATGATACTACCAGATAACTGAATTTGGAAGATAATGTTATCCAACAGATAAAAAAATGAAATTTATGAAAATGGTGATGCGCAATGTCAGTCTTCTATCTGGACAGACTTTGGAAGGCCCCACTCTGGCACTCCTAAACAGGCAGGACCAGAGTTCCTGGGACCAAAAGGACCCACGACGCTAGAGAAGGCACTCTATCCCAAACACTCACATTCCGAAATATCCCTGTGTGTGTCTGGTACATGACTGAATCAAAGCAAACCATGCTACGTATAAACCTGAGGAGTAGTCAAGAGGTTTCCATTGGCAGGGGTCATGTGGGTGGGCATGGATAGAGCTTAACAGGTTAGACTGGGGTATCACCTATGTACATGTTAGATGCAGCGAGAACATAAAGGGGTGAGAATGTGGGGACTGACGGTCAAGAGACATTCTCCATGTCAACGCATATCATTAGGGAGTCTGGGAATTCTGAATTTAAACAAGGCCTTCCATTTCCCTTTGGAGGTGTATTTTCCCAGAGAATAAGATAGAAAGTTTTATATATGAATGTGTTAAATTAATTTAAAGGTTCCTATGTTCATTCACATGGCATGTGGGCCTCCATTTGTACTCTTGCTCTGGGCCCTGCAAAGAGAACAACAAAACTGATAGTGGCAACCAAAAAGAGTGACTTCAGTGAAAATTGCAAGAAAGTTCATTTTAGTAATTCTATGTGATACAAAGTACTTAGTGACCACATTAATTAATTGAACAGAAATACAGAAATAATAGAAAATAATGATATAAAGAATAAGTCTTACACAAAGTTTTCATTCCAAGAAGTTCAAATATTTCATCTTGCTTGTTACATCTCCAAATCTTTTTATCAGTCATTGAGAAAGTAGACATTGCTAAGTAAATTACATTTAAAAAATAGGTTGTACATTATCTGTGTAACTTTTGTGATCTATTAGACATTGGATTGAAATCTCTTCATATCCAATTTTGAAGATTAAAAAAATGGAATCTTAATTCATGTCAAAGAACGTGGAATAGAGTTAAGAAACCCACTGTCCATCTAACCATTTTTTTCAATTTTCAAAATCCTATGTCCTAGGACTATTTGACTTAGAAAGCTTGGACTATTTCTTTCTATTCACTATGCATATTACCCCTTGTGGGAAAATTAACTTTTCCACTGTAGATTTGGATTCAGGAGTTTATTTTTAAGGGGGTACACAAGTGACCATATTTAATGTCAAATTTTAATTATCCACAGTCTCCATCCAAAATCTTGGGGTATGTTGACAGACAGAAAATACTACAGAATAATTCTCCAAACTCCCAGTACATAGAAGTAGTCAATGAATGTAGAAGCTCTAAGTACCAATGAATGAAAAATATGGTCCAAAATGGCTGAGATTTTATAAAAAATAAACACAAGAAAAAACAATGGGGAAATAATCAAGAGATGTGTCAATATTGGGACTTATAAATATTATCTACTCACAACCCAGTATCTGAAATTCACACATCATCTATCTGCTCACCTAGAATAGAAGCCTTATTATTATATCTTGAGACCCGAATGAATTGTCCTGACATTTGGTAGGTAGCTGCTTAGAAATTTTTTTGTTGAATGAATGAATGAATGGATGAACAAATAGATTTTATTTCCTAATAGGTTCACTTGCTTGTCTTTTTTTGTCATCCTTTTATTTATTTTCAGTTATGAGTGCATTAACTAATGCTTCTCAGAACTGCCAAATTTCCCTCTTAAATCTTACTTTGGAATTTCCTTACATTTTTTTCACTTAGAGCATTTTGGTATATAAAAAAGCTTTCAGAAAGCTTAAAAATGTTAAATATCAATTCCTAAAATATAGTCATGGCCACATTTTTTTATATATAATCATTTTGTAAATTATTTAATATATCACATTTCATTGTGGCATCTTAAATCTTTTTGAGAATGTTCTTGATTTACCTCATATTTCCAATGATTTTATCTGTACCAAGCTTATTTTAGAATGACAAATCACAATTTTTAAATATTTTTGATGGAGCAACATACTAGTTTGCATGGAAATAGACCGCATAATATCTATCTTGCTTTATTGCTTAATTGCTCTTATTTTGTGTTTAGTGAAATGTTATGCTGTTCACCAAGAACCGAAGGTGAAGAGGAAAAAATAGCAAGAAACTCCTTGACAAAAACAAACAAACAACAACAACAACAAAAAAAACAGAGGAGAAAATTAACCAAAAGGCAAATCAAAACTAAGAATTGCACAGTAAAAACAAAATTATGAAGTCATTAGCATTGTATTACAATGAGTCAAAGTTAAAGAAACAATAAACGCTTCACTTGTGTAAATAAATGCATAGCAGTATCCTACTCTGGCAGACTTGAAATATAGGATAAGTAATTAACCTTCAGGTTGTCAGAATTGATATGTAGTCATCATCATTGTGTCTCCAGTGGTATAAAACCCAAAGGAAAACATAATTCTTGTTGCTGTCACTCTATTTGTGGCCCCAAATCACATGGAGAAAGTTTCCTTATCAACCCAAAAGGCTGCCTCTGAAAATTGATTTTTGTAGAATAGTATGCCAGTCGAAATGTCTTTTGAATGATAACATTTCAGAGTCCAGATTTAGGTATCACATCATTGCATACTGAAATCCAATTCATATGTTTTAATGATCAGTTGAGACATTTTCTAAATTCTTGTGGTTGGTTGACCTATATTCAAAGTAATTACTGTGAGATTCTCAGGGATACCAAACCAATAACGGACCTCCACTATCAACTCTCCCAATTTGTATTCCTGCTTCAAATGATAAAGAAATCACTAGTCCCCAAATTACCTTTATAAATTTCCTTTCCATACTTGGTATGGAAAGGGTTGATCAAATGAAGTTCAGCTTCTTATTGGGAATAAATTATCAGTTGGGTAAGAAATATAAGATGTTTATGTTGTTAATGTCCACAAACTGTGAGATGAGTATTTTCCTCTATGAACTTCCTGAAATTTTCTTAGTACTAATGTTCTTCATTTTAATTAATATGTTTATCTTAAAAAATATTAGGACTTGTGTTCCTTTTGTGTATATATACTTAGAAACGCAATCTGAATGGCTTTGTCTTATTTGTTAATATATTCATAGTGATCAAGCTAAAATAAATCAGCAAGAAAAATCTTAACTTCTTGGAACAAATGTGTCCTCCTTGAAGACTCAATCAGGTATTAGTATGGCTAACAGACTTTCTCTTTAAATACTGGATCTACTAATTCTTTTTAAGGAGAGCATACGAAGGTTTATTCATTTTTCATTAAAATATTTAAGTTTAGCATTGGTTGTTTTTTTAGTTACAATCCCATTGCAAGATAAGCAGACACAACGACCCCACCAAAGTATATAGAACCACAATAGAAAGTGACTAAAATAAATGCAATGTGAAAATATTTTTAAGATTTTCAGATAATCAGTAACATTTTAAAATTTTTATTTCTTCTTTGTAAGATAACAAGAACCACAAATTTGATTTGAAAAATGATTTGAGAGTAAGAAAAGACTTGTTTTATCTTGCCTGAGTAATAGATTTTTTTTCTTTTGCTGAATTCTCTGCGTGAATAACAAGAGTGGCAGCCATTTTCTCCCAGCTCAACATCAAAACCCCTTTCATCTGCTGTCTAAATGCAAACAAAGCAAACCTTCCACCAGGCCTTTCTTTCCAGATAAATTAAAACTCTCATGTCCTGGGGCCTAAATCAAGCCTACAGGCCTTCCCTAGATAAATCCGCTCTCAACCTGAAATCTTCTTGCCACACGTGCTCCTTGTAAGATAATTTTGCAGTAGCTAATCAATAATGCAACACTAAATTGCATTTAAATAAACATTAGCAGCCGCTCTTAATGAATAAAACCTCATCTGTAATTTGTCAAAGTCAGAAATACTGGACTCTTTTGATATTCATTGGAATATTGGAAATTGGAGCTTTGACAGGTTTTATGTACATTGCAATTAGTATTGTGTGTGTGTGTATGTGTGTGTGCACTAAAAATAGGCTTATTTTTATACATTCTGGATTGAATATAGTAGAACATACAACAGTTTCTAGACCGGTATTCATATGTATGCTACCACCCTGGTTAAAAATATATTGAGATAATCCTGCTTTCCATTGCAAATTATGAGGCAACCAAGTTGTGTGTACCTCATTTGAATTTCTGACTTTAGATGAAAAAACATAGAATTTTTTTTCTGAAATTATGAGGAAACTATTTGATTTGATATTACATCTATCGGTATTTTTATATTTTACTGAAGAAAGTCATCATTTAAGGAATTCTGGAGTAGTTATGGAAATTAAGAGAAAACATTGACTTTCAGGCTTAATATTTTAATTTATAAAAATCATTTTCTAAAAAATAGATTTTCAATATAGGTTATGAATGTAATAACAGGCTTAATAAGTATAATTCCCTGACATTCACTTTCGCTCTTCTACAGAATGCTGACTTAAGAAAAGTAAATGGTCATTATTTTTAAAAATACTTTAAACAAGGCTAGACAAAATGTTAGACATATGTTTGCCAAAATCTATGAGAAAGAATTTAAGACTACATCTATGCATTGTCATAACCTAAGTTGCCCTGTGATTAAAAAAAATCATATTTAACATCCTTTTCTAGATCTTAAATGTATTTTTACAGAGTAGAACATACATTTATAGTTACAATTAAGACAATTTAAAATTATAAAAAAGTGGTAACACTTTATTTTATAGGAACATCAAAACATTTAGTACTGGAACAAAATGAAATAATATATAAATATTTGCTTAAAGAAGAAAGCTGTTATTTAGGAATATCATTAAAATTGAAGCCTCTTTAATTTATATATTCTATATATTACATCATTGGAGTAGAAAAACAAATGATCTTGTTTTACAGATGGAGAATTTGGATGTCAAAGAATTATGAGTTACTCAGTGAGAGCTACACCCCAGAATCAGAGTTCAAAATTTCCAATCAGTTCTAATACCATTTTCCCAATTCACATGCCAAATGAACATTCAAAGATTATGACCAACATAGGTTAACAACAACAACAAAAATAATTTAGACTAAGAATGCATAGAAAAACCAACAGTGTCATTGTGACCCCTTAAAAAAATCTTTGAAATAGTCACACTTTAATGCTAATCATTAGTAAAGACATCTCCAAATGACATGTTCAAAACAATTTAATTTAAACATGAAAAGATGATTAGTGTTCTAAAATGTTAACCTTTCTATCTGCCCCAACTCACAGTAACAGGTATTCTAATGTGCACCAATGGCATTCAATATGCCAGGCATCAAGAGACATGTCTATTGCAAGCACCAGGGAGCAGAGGAACGTATGCTAAAGTGTGTCCCACTCAAAGTTTAAGAATAACTGGTGATTCAGACAAGAAAACTTTACAGTGGGAAAATACTATGAACCAAACAAGTCTAGGTCTTGCTGCAATAAGGGGTGTCCCTCTTAACTTCTGGAGAAGGAAAATGGATGTAACAATACTTAGCACAACATAAAAATGGGAAGCTCTAATTAACACTCTGTTAAAATAATTTTAAAGGGCTCTGTAACCTTATGCGAACATCCTGAATTTTATGGTTGAGATAGAAGTAACCTAAAAAGATTTGTACTTCTGTCAAATATTTTTAAAAATTAATATTGTTTAAAAAACACAGATTTCAAATGTAAGAACTGAGCTGATAAAGCTCTTAGAAACACAAGTAAATTTTTATAACCTTAAATTGCATGATGTTTTCTTAGATACGAAAAAAAAAACCACAAGCAAGGAAAAAGAGAAGTAAATTTGAAATCATCAAAGTAAAAACCTTTGATTGTTAGGGGACACTATCAAGAAAATAGAAAGACAACCTACTGAATGGGTGAAATTTTTTTAGAAATTATATATCTGAAAGGGACTTGTAACTAAAATATGTATAGAAATTTTACAATGCAATAATAAAAAAGCAAATCATCCAATAAGAATATGGGTGAAAGATTAGACAGCCACTTCACCAGAGATACACAAATAGCCAAAAAGCACATGAAAGGATATTCAAGATCATTTGGCATCAGGAAAATGAAAAACAAAACTAAATGCAGGGCCTCCCCGGTTGCGCAGCAGTTGAGCGCTGGGTTGCAAAGCTGCCTGCAGCCTCTGCAGCACCGGTTTGATTCCCGGCTGCTCCCCGGCCACGGGAGGAGGGTCCCACATGGCGCGCAGACCTCTCCTGCTGCCCGCTGCTCCCCTCGGCAGTGTATTTCGGTCCTTCTGCCTGCTCTGCTCCCTGCTCTGGCTCTGGTGAATTCTCTCACCGTCCAGTGCCTCTGACTGTACCCAGTGCTTGTATAAATAAAATAAATAAATCTTAAAAAAAAAAACAAAAAACGAATGCAATAGTCCTTTCATGCTTACTAGTTTGGTTATAATTAAAAAGACAATAGTGACAAGTATTGACAAAGATGTAGAAAAATGGAACCTACATAATGATGATAAGAATGTAAAATAGTATAGCTTCTATGGACATTTGGAAAATTCCTCAAAAAGTAAAACATAGAGCTATCATATTACTGAGAAATTCTACACATAGATATATACCCAAGAGAAATGAAAACACATGCCCACCCAAAAACTTGTACACAAGTGCTAATAACATTATTCAAGTTAGCCAAAAAGTGTAAACAATTCAATTGTCCATCAACTGATTAATAAACTAAATATTTTATAACCATATTTTGAAATATTATACAACAATAAAAAGTATTGATACATGCTATGATATGGATGAATCTTCTACATCATGTCAAAGTCCTACACACACATGCAGACACAAAAATTTGAATAATGTATGATTTCATTTATGTAAAACATCCATAAGAAGCAAATCCATACAGACAGAAAGTAGATAAGTGGTTTCCAGGGGCTAGACAGAGGGGATAACTGGAGTGATTGCTAATAAGACAGGATTTTTTTTTTGGGGGTGGTGGGAGAAGGCTGATGAAAATATTTAAATTAGATATAATGGTTGAACAACTGTGGTTTTTTATCAGTAATGAATCTAGAAACCCAGATCTAGCCAATTATAAGTATTTAGAAGCTTGCAGTTAAGTGGAAAAGCACAGCAGTCAAACTGAGCAAAACCCTAGCTGCACCCCTTAGAAGCTATATGCCCAATTATTAATCTCTCTGTAATAAAGTTTTCTCATCTATAAGATGGGTTATAATTATAATACCTACCTTATGCAGATTGTGATGAGTTCTAAATGAGCTAATATAGTTAAAAGGTGGGCAGCATTTCAGAGATTTGACATCAGATTCAGAATGCCATGGCATTTACCCTGGTTTTTTAGTTAAACACATTAACTTGTTGCCCACAAATGACTCCAGGCCAGAGGATACCTAGTTATTGAACAAGCAATTTAACAGGGAAGGAAGGAGCATATCAAACATTTCTCATAGCAAGTAGATCATATATACCTTTTATGATATCTTAGGCATAGCTATGGGGAAACACTTTTAGCAGATTTCACTAGTTGTTCCTTAGGTGACACAAGTCACTAAAAACAGAACCAAATTTTACCGAAGGCAGCTCTGCCTCACTCTAAATCCATGGCCTTTCTATTATACCATGTCACTCTTCAGCAAATTCATCAAAAGGCTCTTTAAGGAACTAACAGGGTAACATTTTAAGCCTAACCACAGTTCTCCAAAATTGAAGCCAACCTGAGTCACAGGTGGGTGACTTCAATAGAGGTATATAACTAATTCTTCCTCGAGCAAGGGAAAGAATCCCCTGAGGATTATCAAGGATAGATTACGGAATTCTGCTGGGAGTTAAAGACTTGGCCTCCTGCACCAAGTTTAGTAATTGAATGTCTTGGATGAACTCACTTAACTTGTGGGTGCTGCATTTTTCCCAACTATGAAATGAGAATTACCAAATGAAGAATTTGGACCTTCAAACTCTCACTAGGTAATACAGAGAAGCTTTTCTGTCTGAAATTTCATAAATATCTATAAGAACTGTAAAGTGAAATACTAGGCATCAAAAAGCAAATTTAAATGACCTAAATATTGGATAAGTGCAGTATTTTCAAAATTAGCTTAATGGTAAGGACTTTCTGTTTCAGGTTATTATAATTAATTTCTCATTTGGACAAAGTTGCTTTGTTTCTCTAATCCAAAATAAAGCAATGACACATTGTAGGGTAAGGAAAAATGTCAGGCTTTTCTGCCCTCCCGCTATCAGGATAGATGATGGATCCTTGTGGTCCTGAATGCATGCCTGATGGCGGGCACCTGGAGTAGGGTGTGGGCATAGGTAGATGGGATTCACCTGGGCTAAGACTGTGCTTTTTTTTTTTTTTTTTTAAGGGCAGTGTCACAGGGACGCCGGCAGAAGCGAAGCAGAAGCCAAAAGAGTAGCCGAGAAAGAAGCAGCAGAAGCCAGAAGAGAAGCCAAGAGAAGGCCGGAGAGCCCAGATAGAGTGCAGACTCGCTGGGGGCTGGGAGGACTGCCAGCACCCCTGCCTGCCATATGCCTGGTGAACCCCAATAAAAGACCTGCATAAAACCATTGAGGACTCTGATTCCTCTTTTACCCGGTCTGCTGGATCAGAAAACCTGCACTGTGGTCTTCCTCCCCCTTACACACATTTTATATAGTTACATTATCAAGAAGCAAACAAAATATTCAGCCATCAATAGTACATATATTCATCTCTGACTAACAATGTAATTATTTCTAGAAAAGTTATATCTCATGTAGAGACCTAAATTTTGAAGTATGAAATCTGTAATAGAACATTAAATAAAGGTCTAAAAATAATGGTAAATAGTATGCAAGTCCTGATGGACTCAGCACTTTATAATATTGGTTTCCATAGAAATTGAATCAATAATAAATAATCTCAGAAGTAACAAAAGGGCTGCTGATGTGTAGGTGGTCACAGGAGAGCACTCTATACATCTACCCTCAGCAAATTAACGTTAGCACTTTTCCAAGTTCTTTTATGGGGAAGAAGGAAACTTTCTCCTACCTGTTTTTTATGGGTATATTCTATGGCTTTTATCTAGAAATTATTGGATATAGTAATTTTAGTTGTTCTTGGGGCTAGTTACTAACAAATCAACGTTACTGCTGGGTGACAAAATATACTGATAGATTATCAATGGAAATGCCCCATTTTCAAATAAAATGTCTTCAATTATGTGATCTATATATTTCCTATAAAAGAGTACTAGGAGCAGTAATGAGAAATTCTTGATATGCAGGCAATATTCCAAATAGAGTTTCTGAGGGCGCTGGGTATGTCACTAGCTCTCATCTCTCAGTTCCTTTAATCTCTCAAGCATCTTGGTGAATCCACCTAAATTCCACCTAATGTGCACAGGAGTCTTCTTGCCCAAGTCTCCTTATTCCAACCATTAAGCTTTTTCATGGGAAGAAGGCATTTGGTGACCAGGGACCGGTAATAGAACAAAACAGTGGCTAGAGATACTCATTGGAGCCTTCAGGGAACAGCTGGGGAGGCTCTCGCCCTGAAATGGAGTGGGGCAGCTGGCAGGCTCTCCCTTCCTCTTTGTTGATTTTTTTTTTTTCTGTGCAGGGTGACATTCCCCACCCCCACATCACCCTTTTCTTGAAATCCTCTTTAATCCTCTTTTATAATGCATGCCTCTTTGGTGGGACAGAACTTTTCCACCTAGCAGAAGCCCCAACAAGAACCAGAACTGTGCTTCAAACTTATTTTAAAAAATCTGAATACTCTGGAGTTTATGCAAACCAAATGACCTGGGTTGCTCTGACCGTACTGATAGCCTTTCCATTGGTTCTGTAGGTTGTTCCCAAACTGTCCCTTCATCCATTTCACCAGCACTTAAATCTTTCAGTAGATAAGTACAAATTTCAAAAGTAAAAATGGTGACTAAAAGTATGTCTTTTATAGGAAATCAAATTCTTTTCTTCCTAAGTCTTCTTAAAACATCCTAAATTAATTCAGTAGTTGGTTAAAAAAGAAATGGAGGCCACTTATGGATATTCATTTGAAAATATTCCCTTTTTTTCAATTTATTATACCAACCACTTTAAAAAACTTTTTTAATACAAAGTTTCATGAGTCATTCTTATTTTACATGAAGCAGTGACATACTGCATCACTGGTTTTGCTAGTGAATAATTGACTAGTCAAATATGTTAAGAAATTGATGCCTATTAAACATCTTTATAATAGTATGCATCCTCCTTTAGGTTTAGGGCTATTTATTAATTTATTTATGCAGGGCTTCTCTGTGCAGATGGGACATCCCTTTTCAAGGGTTGTCTTGCATAGTAATGATGAGAAGCAAAACTAAAAATAACCATCACACAGAATGATGACATTTTTCTCTTTAAACAACATTAATTAGACAAAGCTTGTCATACTTTTCTTAAAAAGTATTGGGACTACAAGTAAACCACAATTAAAAAGAATATTGAATAAGAAAAGCTTGGCTCTGATCAAATTATTTCACCTTGTTGGACCTCAGCTTTCTTACATGAGAAGTAGAAGTTAGATGAAATGATTTCTAATGTCCATTTCTCATTAAGAGACAGGTCTCATCCAAAGCAATGGAAATGATTCCTTTTGTTATCTGGCCTTGACTTGATATGAAAAAGGAAATGTGTCTATATGTAATTAATACAGCATTTGAAATGGTCTTTCACAACACTTGAATGATAATATACTAAAATCTTAAAAACATTTGCAATTTAGGAGGGCTCAAATAAGTTTACAGCTTCAAGGAAGCTTCTGTATAATATTTCCAAGAGGAAATTAGGGTTGGAGATTCATTGCTTTCCCTGGTTATTAAAGGGATGGGTCTGCACTCATCTGTAGCAGTGGAGTCTCACGCCTATGTGGGATATAGATTTGCAGATCTGCATTACAATGCCTTACACACAACCTTTGACATTCTATTAGGATGTCTTTGGAATTAGACTCTTAGAACAAAGATATGGTTCCTAATTTATTCATTGCCTTTTCAAAAAAAATGAAAGAAAAGAAAAACCTTTGGATGGTAGAGAGGTGTAGAAATTATTTCAAATCAGATACTCCTTTTTATCTTTAATAATGGTTTCTCCTTGAACCATAAGCTTTAGTGTATCTAGAATGTCCTGAGGTTACCAGGATACAAAATTTCCTCTAAGATAATTAGAACTCCAATGCTGATTTACTGAAAGAGGTCAGATACTAACAGTTTCCTTTATCTAGTTCTACAAACACCTGAAGATTAACAAATATCTGTGTTTACTTTTATAGAATCATGAATTACTTATTAATTTATTAAAATTCCTATAGGAAGGGATTAAAAAGAGAGATTTTATTTTATCAAAAATACAGAATAAAAATGCACAGTGTGGAGAAATGTTTCTTTGTTCTTCTAAGATTTAAAGTGTTTGTTAACATGAAGGTATAAAAGGACAGTGTTCTTTTACAAGGCTAAAGTAAGATTTTTAAACTCTTTGTGAGTTGTAAATATTATGATACACTTGCATAATGTGCAGTTATCAAGAATAGGATGATTCATTCAGTACACAACATAAATGTAAGTCACTAGTATTGTTAAAGTCCACTACTCAGTTTACGGTCACAAACACAAGCAAGACTGTGAAATCACAGTGACGGCCCCATTTTGCCTGCGTCAACTAGACTTCTTTCTTGAGCCATATTTGAGTTCCTAAATCGCTTAACAGCTTCCCAAGGTGAACCAGGTACTTCACCAATTGCTTCATTTATTTCTGTTCTGTCCTCTTTCCATATCACAGTTTCTGAGGGGATGAGCCAGTGTTGGGATTTCTATTGGTTTCTATTGGGACCAGCATCTAGCAAGGCCCAGAAAATGTATCAGTGAAGGAAAGAAAAAAGGGAGAGACTAAAATATACACACTTAGTAAGTTTTTAGCATAAGGCAGTTATCCTCTGTGAGTCAACTAAGAAGAATGTAAGTATTACTAGTATTACAGTGGCCTCTTTAGGCTAATAAGCAAATCCATCTCCATCAATGCCATGATGTCATAAAGAAGCAAAACAACTTCATCAGTTCTCCTGCAGTGGAAGTGTTCATGACGTCAGCAGAAGGCCTCAAGTCATTGATAGTATTTTGTTTACTCTGGAGCCATTTGATATGTATTAATACATGCAGCAGCAGCTGTCTCTTTTGCAAGAGAAGTGTGCTCACATGAGCTCTCTCACCCAAACTGAGAACATAAGCACACTCTAATAGCAAAAGAGGCAGCTGCTGTCGCATGAATTAATATATTATAAGTTACTCTCTCATGTGTTATTCTTTTTTAAATCCCATTCTATTTTTAAAATAAAAATATTCAAGGTCTTTAAAGAAATGAAACTTCTACAGAGAAGTCTACCTACTAGTAGACAGCATGAAAAAAATCATGTTGCTTTTATTGTATTTTAAGGATCAATTATTTATGTATCAAAATGAAAAAACTTGAGTATTTATTATTTTTAGAATTGAGGTGTCTTTGAAATGTTCAAGCAGCAAAAGAGATAAAAAGGGTTCTTCTAGTTCTGATATGAAGCAAAGAATACATTTGTGCTCAATAAGCTTATGTATAATACCAGAAATAGATTAAGATTAGTAATTTACTCGTCACCTTCTCAACATAAAAAAACCTATTTTGCAGATAAATATTAACATTTATTTTCAATCTACTCATTAGTTGAGAATAGTTAAATTTAATATCTGTCCTTGCAAATATTCACAGAACTAAATTAATTTAGGGATTCCACACTAAAAATATAGCATTTACCATTCAACAGTCAAAAGGGTTGAAGAGTTGATTTTTATACTGTCTGTCAGCCACTTTACAGCTCAGCTACGTCTATATGTACACAGATATATCTGTATATGACATGCAAAAATTACTAAGATAATCAATGCTATGTAATTCCAACATTTCTAAACAATCAATATACTTAAGATGATAGAATTTTTTATTTTGTTTGGGGTTCACTTAGTTTAATTTATCATCTGCTCATTTGTTGTTTTAATAAACTGGTTTTTAGAAAGCAGGAGAAATTCTTTTTAGACAAATGGAAAGTTGGTTCCATTTCCTTGATTCCTTTCAATTCCATTTTATAATTTCCTGTTCTTCTCAGCGCTAAGGTTACATTTCCATTTTGTAAATATTGTACTGTGTGAATCTAATACTTCTAATTTTATGCAGCATTTTATTATTGTAAAATATCTGCAAATGAGTTTTCTGTTTATCTAGGAATCTTAAGTATTTAATATCTTTTTTTATGTTATGCTAGCTCTGTTAACAATATGGCTCATTATTTAATTCAGAAAGAATTTAAAAGGTGTGAGGTTTGTAACTGAAAGTGCTATAGTGATTTGCATTGACCTAATTAGTTCATTTACATGCTGACCTTTAAAACCAGGAAGTTTTGTAAACCCAACTTGTGGTTATAACTACCCTAGAAAAAAGATGAGCTGGGGTGAAAAAATAATCAGGGTAAGTTTAATTTTTTAAATATTGATGATAAGCTAAAAGGAAAGCAAAATTAAAATAATCTACTTTCATACCATTGCATCACCTCAGAAGGTGATATATTTTCCTATACATTTTTCAGCATCAGTCAACCAACTGGATATTTCTAATTGCTTATTTTAAAGCAATAATGGAAAAATAAGTGTCTAAACATCCAAGTTATAGTTGAATTTCATGTCTCCATGACAAACCCTAAATTTTTTGAATTATAAACATCACTCTAAATCAACCATATTCTCATAGATATTTCAATATTACCAAAATTCAAAATCATAATATTTAAATATGTTACCTTTTTAGAAATGGTGCAACCTGCACCATTTAAAAAACATAAATTTTTCAAGCAGAAAAATGATATGCTTTGGACAGATTAAGTTAAATGAACTACCATGTCTGAATTACAGAGAAAGCTAAATCTAGGCAGCCCCTTCAAAATGATGCTTCTCCACTGTCCCCCCTACAGGGGGACCAGTCTTTCACTTAAATACTGAATTGATGTTCATTCATCCTGACATAGCTACCTATTTCTCCACTGGAAACTCTGTCCCAGTGGAGTTCCCTTATGACACCAACCAAGGACTTTTTTTCCTCTACAAAATGTTCTTCTAGCATTCTTAGGTTGTTGGATCATTGGCATGTATGCTCAGTCTTGCTCCCCACTTGGACCTCTTAATTAAGAGTTGTTTTTCCTCCTGCTTCCTCTTCCACAGCATTTGAGGAAAGATGGGTAGCCTAGGAAAGCACAGTAGAATTTTTCTTGTTGGCACTGTCTCCTGACTAAAAAAAAAAAAAAAAAAAAAAAAAAATTTAAGTTCCCACTTCTGTGAATATATGGCACATGATTCCTTCATGTCATTGTCATATGTTGTCTCCCTCATCACCTTCCAGAATCTGTTGAAGATGAAACAATACACTCGGTGTTTAGCTCTCTTTTTGAGCAAGTTTAGTGTTTTGTGGATTACCCAATAAACAAATTGAATTCCTTGACCTGCTCATTTTAAATGCCTTCTCCTTGGGCCTCCCCGGTGACGCAGCGGTTGAGCGCTGGGTTGTGAAGCTGCCTGCGGCCTCTGTGGCGCCGGTTCGATCCCCGGCTGCTCCCCGGCCACTGGAGGAGGGTCCCACATGGCGCGCAGACCTCTCCTGCCGCCCGCTGCTCCCCTCAGCAGTGTACTTCAGTCCTTCTGCCTGTTCTGCTCCCTGCTCTGGGTCTGGTGAATTCTCTCACCCTCCCGCGCTTCTGACTGTACCCAGTGCATGTACAAACAAACAAACAAAAAAAACAAACAAATAAATAAATAAAACATGCCTCTATAAAAAAATAAATAAATAAAATAACTAAATAAATGCCTTCTCCTTTACTCCCCTTCAGTCACATATATCTGTGGTCTTGTCAAAACCTGCAACCACTTTATGCCTGGTAACCAATTCCACACCCCACAATTGTTAAAGCTTTTTAAGCCCTTGGTGAGCATCTCCATTCCAATGGCGACATCTATGAAACAGGCTCAATTTCTCCCTCAAATTTTACAACGTTAGAGACTTTTTAACTTGAGCACTTTATGAATCTATGTGAGAGAATATGAAATGAAATTCTATGTGATAAAATAGTTCAAAGAATGAATTCTTCCCAAAAGTCAGCTCCTCCTTTTGATGTTCATTTTCTCTATATGACATAATCACTTTTAGTTACAACACTTTACATTCACCTTTGATTTTCTTCCATCATTGGAAATAACTCTTGAACCCATCTTACTTCTTCTCTGTCACTATCATAATCATGGTCTCTATCACCATTGACCTGAGAAAAACTACCGTAATAACCTCCTCAAAGTTTTCCCTACCTAAGACTATGACTTCTATGAAATCAGTATTTGTGAATTCATGAATACAAAAATTACTGAATCCTTCCTAGACTTAACAAATAAAGCCTGTGAATAAAACTTGAGTCATGTTATTGTTCAAAATTGTATTAGCCCTTCCTAAGGAATAATAAGTGGCCTGTAGCCAAATATTCAAGTTCTCTCATCTTACCCCATGTATTTTTGGCCTCTTCTACTATGCCTTTAAGTCTAATTAATTTCCAGTCAAACACATCCCCAAGGCAGTGGTTGTCAAAGTGTGGTCTGCAGATTAAGGACTAAAATCACCTCAAGAATTTGCTAGAAATTCTACCCCAGATCTGCTGAATCAGAAATGTTAGGTGTGTTTTAACAAGTCCTCCAGGTGATTTGGATGAATGCCAGTATTTGAAATTATGTTTCCAGTATCACAAGCATATTAACACCATTCTTTCCCCTTGTTATATCCCCCTACTTGCCTTTTTCTAAAAATGTATCTCAAAGTTCAAGTCAAATGTTCTCTTGCTCTTCTAGTATTATTGTTACTATTTCTCCATATGAATCCTTCTCTAAACTCCCCATATAAAATGAATTTCTTTATGTGGTATTATGGCACTCACAGCACACCATCAGTGAGTTTAAACTCACTGTGATTACTTTCCTCTCATCTATCCCAAGTCTTATTATAAACTTGATTCAGTTCTTACTGTCTCACTGAATTTTTTTTTTTTAAGTTCACCAGTAATTACCCAGTCTTACCAAATCCCATGGCATCTTTATTTTACAAATACCCCTGACTTCTCTAGGGACATTGTGCATGACTGACCACACCCTCCTTCAAGAAACTCCCTGGTGGCTAAAGGGGTTAAGTCTTAGCACTATGAAACTATCCACAGCCACTGCAGCATGAGTTCGATACCGAGCCAGAGAGGTGACCCACATGGTGCAGCAGACCTCTCCTGTCTCGCCTGCTGCTCCCCTCAGCAGTGTATTTCTGTGGATACTCCTGTCCTGTTCCCCAGTATCTCTGGTGAATCCTCTCATGCCCCACCCCCCATGTCTCTGGCTTATACCCCAGTTCTGGTATATGTAAATAAATAAATCTTTAAAAAAAAAAAGAAAGAAAGAAAATCTGCCTCTTCTACTTTTATGACATCTTACTCTCCTGGTTGTCCTCTTCAACAAATAGCCACTCTTTCCTATTCTCATTTGTTTGAACTACTCTACTTTCTCTAAAACAACTCTATTTTCTATTTTTTATTGTTGTACTTTCTTAAATATATACTCTCAATTTAAAAATTGTATGTCTCTGAAATCTGCATTTCCAGTTTAGCATTCTTTAATGCCTTCAATATAGACATCTAACCATCTACTATATATATTCTTCCTGTACCCCACAGCCATCTCAAATTTAATGTATCAAATACATAGTCTGTATTTCCCTCCATGTATTCCAGAAAGCTTTCATTTATCATAAGGTTATCTGTAATTCACCTCCAATTAGAAACATCTTTTAATGAAAATAAATGAAGATTTCTGATCTCTATGTACATTTTTTCCAATAATCCAAATTCCATTATCTCATTAAGGATTCAACATTGTTCACTTCCTAGAGATCTCCTTTTATTTTTTCTTTCCTAGCAAGGCTGTCATCTTCAGTTCCAACACCATAGTCTTTCTTTCACAATGTTTCAAAATCATTTTTCAAAATTACAAGTCTGATCATCATACTTCCTTTCTTAAAACCCATTAGGAGCTTACTCTATTGTTCAACATACAATACCTTAGCTTACTAGCTTAGATCCAAAAGGGACTGTCTTCCATTGATTTCTCTGGCTTTGTCATCTGCAAATCTTTGCTCAAAGATGTCATTCTCTTTAAAATTTCCATTTTTCCCTTTCCTATACATTATTGAAACAATACAAACTTACTTGACAAGTCCTCCTGGATAGTCCTCTAAGGCCTTATTTTACTGCCCTTTTTCTGTGCTTCTATAACAATTAGTATATTTAGTTTCGTATATTATCTTACCACTGTAATTTTAGAGTAATCTGTGAGTACATCGGCTTACATATATCCCATGTACTCTAATTTTCATCTTCACACCTAGATTGAGAACTCTTCGGGGCAATGTAGTAGTTCCATAGACAGTGTAGTCCCAGTTAGTATACAAATGCCTGCTCCCTAGAAAACCCCCATCACATGTTTATTAAAATGAATGAAGAAAGAAGGAGTGTGGCTATGCTATCTTAAGATACCGAAATAAAGCCCTCTAAAAGACAGGTAACTCAGAGTACACTACATTCACCAATATAATCAATTTGCATCCATATGAATAATTATTGCCCAATACATTAAAAAAATTGAGACCACAAATATTTCAAAATTAAATTATTAACCTGATTATCCATATTTTGAGATGTGGATTAGAATGAAAATACAAAACTGGCTTAAGATGCTGAAAGTTTATGTTTCAAGAAACATGAACAAGAGTGCCACAAACTTTGGTAAGAAGTAAACCTCATATCTATAAATAAAAAATAAGAGGCCAGAGTTTTAATGTATCAAAGCAACGGCAAGCTCTAATCCAGAAGAAATGACTTTGTTTTTTTTCTATCTCCAGTAGAGCTAAAATTTAACTAGTTCCTTAAGAAAACTCATTTAAGAAGGAGATGGAACTTCTATGAAACTGTTCTCATCTCTCTATTCACTTAGTGTGGAGACTTGTGGAAGCGAATAAGGTCCTATCTCCCTCATTATGCTGCCTAGAAAGTAAGTTATAGAGTTTCAGGACTATCTCCCATACAACTACAGGCAATACTACATTTAAATTTGTGACATGTACTTAGAAGAGGGCTATGATCAATATTTACAAAACAGATATTATTATAATATCAGATATAATAATATCAGACATTATTATATATCCACATACAAAGTGCATTTTTGCTATTGAAAATTTAATAAGGAAAGTAACACAATCCTCATTATAATGGGGAAAACAAGAACCCGTCAAATAATTAAGGTTTACATCATACAGGTGATCATTTTCTTAAGGCTGGGATATTTATAGGACCACTTTCCATCATCTACATGTACTCCAGGATGATCATTTCAGTCACATCTGCTTAAAAGTAATAGAATATATAAATCTACAGCCACCTAAGTGGTAAGAAAACATTCCCACAGTTCATGTTTTTATAGATATTTACCCGCATCTTCTACAATCTCAGCAAGCCCTAAACATGTGCTATCTTATTTCATTAAACAAATGATGAATTAATAGACATTCCCTTTCAATTCACTGTAATCATTTTAACAGATTAAGAGGTAGGTAGCAAGAGCAATAATCCCAGTTTAAAAAATAGGAAATATAGAAAAAAGAGATGCAGTAAAGTTAATATGCATTCACCTTAACCTCTTCTAATTTTACAAAACGTGATGCTACCAGGACAACCTGAGTAACTCATTCTTTGACCCGGGTCTACTTGTTTTTCTGAGTTCAGAGGTCCCAGAAGGCACCTAAATTCAGAGAAGCATCTTGTTTCAGTGCCCCATAGGTCTCTCACAAGAGACATACACATAGACATACACACAGAATTTTGAAACATACACATAGACATGCACATAGAATTTTTTAAAAGACATCCCTTCCCTGGACTAGAGAGAGGCTCTCTCAAAGATCAATATTTCCTCATGGTCATGACTGTAAAGGCCTCCTTGTCACAGACTCTGGTTATATTTAACACTTCCATGCATTAAAATATTAAACCAAAACATGACAAAACTAAATTTCAAATGCAAGGCCATTATAATCAAGATCATCAACTTTATTCTCAAAGCTATAAAACAAAGCCAGTTATTACTTTGCTTCTTGTAATCCTAGGGCATGATACTTAATTAAAACAACTAAAAAGTAGATGTGGCATACTATGGTATTGATACAAAATAAATTATTTCATTAAAAATAATTATTCACATATTAGCAATGGTACAACATTAGAACTCTTTCCAAATTTCTAACATTGTCAGTTCCAATCACTGTAGAAAGGAGATCATTCTAATAGTTGAATATTGAATTTCTCCATATTTGCCATCATAATCAATCTTCAAAGAACACAAAAGTTCAAAAATGGATTGCACAATTGAAAGTGTCCATATTTCTCAAAATTTTAACTCTAGACTTAATATATGACATTTTCTTCTGAGAGGTAAGGCATGCGAAGGGTTATATCCATTGGAGATGTAAGAGGAAATAAATCAACAAGAATTCATTTAGGGAAAATCCAGTCAAATTAACTATAGGAAGAGATCAATTTAATCTCAACCATTTTTTTTAAATCCTTATGAATCATTTCTTCATTAGTCACTCTTGCACTATCTATATTTTTTTAACTGACTTTTTTAAGACCATTCCTTCTTTTTAATTTGGGCATTGCTTGAGAGGATGTACAAAAAAAAAATAGTTTAAATGAAATCAAACCCAGTCAGATTTGCAGTTGGTTAGTAGCTCTGCATTTCAATGGGAAATGAGTCTAAAATTTGCCTTAAAATAAATATTGGTGATTCAGGGCCTCCCTGGTGGCACAGCGGTTGAGCACTGGGTTGCAAAGCTGCCCGCAGCCTTTTTAGCGCGCCGGTTCCATCTCCGGCTGCTCCCCGGCCACCAGAGGAGGGTCCCACATGGTGCACAGACCTCTCCTGCCACCCGCTGATCCCCTCAGCAGTGTATTTCGGTCCTTCTGCCTGTTCTGCTCCCTGCTCTGGCTCTGGTGAATTCTCTCACCATCCAGTGCTTCTGACTGTACCCAGTGCTTGTATAAATAAATAAATAAAAATAATAAATCTTTTTAAAAAATAAATAGGGCCTCCCCAGTGGCGCAGCGGTTGAGCGCTGGGCTGCGAAGCTGCCCGCAGCCTCTGCAGCGCCAGTTTGATCCCTGGCCGCTGGTGAGGGTCCCACATGGCGCACAGACCTCTCCTGCCGCCCGCTGCTCCCCTCAGCAGTGTACTTCTCACTCTCCCTATTCTGTCCCCCGCTCTGGCTCTGGTGAATTCTCTCACCCTCCCGCGCTTCTGACTGTACCCAGTGCTTGTATAAATAAATAAATAAATAAATCTCTAAAATAAATAAATTAATAAATAAATGAAATATTGGTGATTCATTATAAAATTGAATTATCCATGTTTTTCCTAGTCCCAATTACAAAGGATAAACAAAAGTTAGATGTACTTCTTTGATTTGTTCCTATTGAAGGAGGAAAAGAAAAAGGTGTATTTGCTTTTAAACTACCAAAACCTAAGTAACCCCTTAAACTTCTATAAGTATTTTTCAATATAGTATTTCAGCAGATATAAATTCAAATTAAAATAAATAATTCCCTTTTTCCTCAGAGAAATTTTTTTTCCAAACAAGTGTTCGACTTACAATTTTTTATTCAATTAAGTAAATGTAAGTTATTCTAAACTGCTAAAATTTTAACCTACTTAAAATCTAATTTGGCCCAGAAAAAAAAATGTTCTTAGGCACTAATTTTATCTCTGGAAATAATATATAAGTCTTAAAATATCACAATCAATTTAGTTTAAAAATATTAAATAAAATGAATTTTAAATACTCATTCAAGATGCATTATCGAAGTTAATAGTTGGCCAATTTTTTCAATCTTCTAACCCTTTACTCAATACCATAACAATTGATACGTACAATTATTTATGTTAAGTACTTTCAGCCAAATATTTGTGCATAAATAAGTCTAATAAATAATAAACTATTTATCATTTGAGATTCAAAAAATATACCCCTCTAGGAATGAGAGGAAAGGGGTATAGTGACAGGATTCTTGAGTCATCTCTTCCTTCAGGAACACTAAGGATTGGCATGGGGAGGAATGGAGTTGGGGACATAAGGTACCATGTTTCAGGAGGTGTGAGAGATAGAAACCATGAGAAAAGGTAAGAAGAACTGAGCAAGACTATGTCAGGAATAGTGTGGGCTCACCAAGAAGGACGCCTGCCCTCCCACCATGTCTCCTGGATCCCAGCCATGGACGGAGGGTGCACACATCTCATCAAGAACACAGCCCATTCATTGTTGAATGAGGAGTACCTGGTGGCCAGTACCTGGTTTTAGCAATGGGGTAAACCACTCATCTTTGCCACATGTGATCTCTGGATCCCCGAGGTTATCTGTGTCTATCATGGAAAGCTCAGAAACCACTCACCACTCAGTCCCATGTCTTGTGGGCTTGGGTCCAGAGTGGGTAGTCAGAAAATGTGAGTGGCCACAGTGAACATAGTCTGAAGAGCATGTGTTTTGTGTCCAAATTTGGGAGTTGGCAGAGACAGACCTGGGCCTAGAACTATCTCTGGTGCTTCCCTGCTCTGCAAGAGAGTACAAGCCCTCCAGGTATATTTCACCAGCTTTAAATATCACAATATTTAAGGGAGGGAGGTTCCTGGATGGGCTTCAGAAAATAACCACAGTGAATACAGTCTTCAAATGAAGGATATACTGTGAACAGTTACTAGTGGCCAGTGTGAGGAAGAAGGAGTGGTACCTGCCTTCAACCAGTGTGCTCACTCAGGCTCCCCCTGAAACTCTCAAGTTGCTACCACTAGAGAATGCAGGACACTTGGGGAGAAAATCTAAAACAGCAAAATGGGCAGACAAAAGAGCATAACACATGGGAATTTGAAACCCCAAGGGAATATGGCAACACAAGAACAACTCTCCAGAATCTAATCACAAATATACAAAAGACCTTATCCTATAGACAGTTATTTCAAACTCACTGTGATAAAGAAATTCAAATAATGGAAGAAAATTCAAAAAACAAACAAATGACATGAAAAATATAATAGTGAACATAAAATAGAAATTGAAAAAGAGAAAATAGAGACTTAAACAAGAAAATAAAAATGTTGCTGGATGCAAAAAAAAAAGGTTAATACAGGGTATTTTAAAAAGTGCATAAAGCTATGCAAGCAAATTAGAACAAATGCAGGATCAAATTGATGACCTTGAATATCATTATGGACAGAGAATCGAGGTAGAAAAAGAAATAGAAATATGGGAGAAAAACGAGAAACACTTAGAGAACCACTCAATTCCATTAATAAAGACAATATACGATTAAGGGGTATACCAGCAAAGGAAGAGAGAGAGAAGTTAACGGATAACTTTTTCAAATAAATAATAGTGAAAAACTTCCCAAAACTGGGGAAGAAACTAAATGTACAAGTTCATGAATCTAAAAGGTAAAAGATTACCTAAAGCAAGACGCAATACAGTCATGAAACTACCAAGTGTTAAATGCAAAGAAAGAATAATAAAATTGACTAGGGAGAAGAAACAGGTAACCTATAAAGGAAATGCTATCAGGCTGACATCAGACCTCTTAGTTGAAACCCTGAATGGAAAGAAAGAATAAAACAATGTCATAAAAATATTCAATGATAACAATTGTCATGCAAAAGTACTGTATCTTGGAAGACTCTCCTTCAGATGTGAAAGAAAAGTAAAAATCTTCCAAGACAGCAATAGCTGAGGCAGTTACCAATATTAGAGCTTTCCTACAAAAAAATGATGAAAGGGGCTTTCCTACCTAAAGCAAAGAGAAGACAATTCACAAAACTGAAAAAAAGAAATCGATTGAACAAGAAAACAAAAAACAAAATGTCATTAAGTAATACTTAGATATCAATTATCACTCTAAATGGAATAAAAAGTCACAGAGTATGCAATTAGATCAGAAAACAAAACTCAACTTTCTGCTGTCTTCAGGAGACCCATCTGAGCTCCAAAGATAAGCATAAGCTCACAGTAAAATGTTGGAAAACATTCTTACCAACAAGTGGAGCCCAAAATTAGACAGCGGCACACATACTTATATCAACTAAGATATACTTCCAACTAAAGAAGGTAACAAAGACAGAATTAAACACTATGTAGTGATTAAGGATCAATATATCTGGAAGACATAACAATAATTAATATATATACACCAAAGGAAGGAACATCAAAACATGTAAGACTATTATTATCAATATTCTTTGGGTCAGATATTGGAACCACGGGATAGTAGTATGAGACTTCAACACACAACATTCACCAAGGGTCAGGTGAACCAAAGAGAAAATTTGTAAGGAAATTTATAATGAAACAATAACTTTAAATGAGGAATTAAATCACTTGGGCTTATTAGACATTTATATAACACTACACTGCCAGAAAGCTGTACAAACATTTTTCTTAAGTGCACACAGAATATTGTCCAGGATAGACCACATGTTGAATCACAAAACAAGTTTAAATAAATTCATGAATACTGAAATAATATCAGCTGTCTTATCACAAAATGTAATCAAATTAGAAATCAAACTAGAAATGTATCAAACTAGAAACCAACCACACACAAAAAATAGAAATTAAATCAATACAGAGAAGTGGCAAGTTGGAAAATCAGTTTACAAAAATCAGTTGCATTTTTACATGCAAAGAAGGAGTTGGAAGAGAAAGGAATCAGAAAAATATCCCATTTATAATTGCATCAAAAATACTTAAGTACTTAGCAGTAAACTTAACAAAAGAGGCAAAGGACCTATACAATAAAACCTACAAGACATTGTCAAAATTGGTAGAAGTAAAAACAAAAAAGTGGGAAGATATTCACTGCTCATGGTTCAGAAGAATGAACATTGTTAAAATGACTACTTTGCCCAGCAATATACAGATACAATGCAATCCCTATGATGGTTCCAACAGCATTTTCAAAGAAATAGAAAAACATCACTAAAATTCATTTGGATCCACAAAATCAAAAGCAATCCTAACCAAAAAAAAAAAAAAGGAAGAGTTGTAGTATCAGACTTTTAGGCTTATCTACCCAAAGAGTGAAAAAAAAAAAAACAGTAATTTGAAGAGATATGTGCACCGTTATATTCTTTGCAGCACTATTTACAATAACTATGTTATGATTTAAAACTTAAGTGCTCAAGGACAGATGAGTGGATTAAGTTGTGGACTATATACACAATGGAATATTATGCAGAGATGAAAATAAAGATGAACTCTTGCCATTTGCAACAACATAGATGGAACTGGAGGGTATAACGCTAAGCAGAGTCAGAAGGAGAAACACAAATACTGAATGGTTTTATTGACATGTGGAATATAGAGAAAGAAAACAGGATCAGATTAAACCAAACCAATAACAAACCTTAGATATCTTACTATAGAATTGAGGCTAGTGTAGGGGGAGGAGTCACAATGGTCTATGGGTAACTTGGTGGTGGGTGTGGTGTGGTGTCAGGCATACATGCATATGAGGAGGTGTTTTAAACCATTGTAACCAATATGTGTGTATGTGTCTTCTAACAATATAAATGAAATCAAACAAGCATTTGAATTTTTAATCTTTCAAACTGCTAGAAGGCAGGTGGACATAATAAGTAAAGAATTTCCCATTCCCTACCTTCCTATAGAAGCTAGTCAAGAGAAAAACTGGAGATACTGAATGGTGCTAGCTTAATTCAATTCAATTTCCCTTAGTTCAATTCAACATATACTGAGTACATCCTGTTTATAGGGACAAAGACAGTGAACCACATCTGAAATTTAGAAATTCATAATTGGGAAAGATTTTGGAAAGCATCTAGTCCACTGCACTTCAATCTGTGTTCCAAAGTAGAACTTGAAAAGGTCCAAGAAGTTGACAGGAAGGCTAGACTGAGGAGGTTAGGAAGGGCCCCTATTCTTCAGCAGGGGCTGCTTTGTTTTTATCTATTTTATATATTGTAGAACCCACTTTAAGTCTTTAATTCTAAAATGTTTTGTTTTAATTCTAAAATGTAAATGTGTTCTTGGTGTCTACAGAAGAAAGAATTCCATATGACTCATGCTAGGATGCTGGACTCTGTATTTTCATTTCATCAGCCTGAGCTAAGCAACTTAATTTTTCCCAAGTAAATAATACCACAAAAAAATCTAATATTCCATCCCAAATATTTTGCATGTTTGAAAGAACAAGAACACCGTAAATACACACACTTCAAATCAATTTAAAGTAAATTATTGACAGATATACTATTTACCAAAAAAATCCCAGACTCTAAAATATCATAAAGTAACAAATCAGAAGATTAATAAATATGGCTTATTATCTACCTCTATCCATTTTTCCCACACTGGCATCAGACATAACACCCATTTAACCAGCCTTTATCTCATAAGTAGATATTTGTATGATTACTAATAAAAAAATCTATTTGTATGATTACTAATAAAAAAATCTTTTCTACCTACCTATTGTCACGAATATCTTGTTCTGAAAAATATGGAGGAGGTAAATGAAGTGGTGATATATCATTAAGAACACTAGAGGTGGTACCAGGCCAATGATGTGAAATATAAAAAGGTTTTTTTAAATAAAAATAATGATAGCTTTAATTCTGAATTGATATAATCCAGAATTGTAGAGGAACATTAAAATGAAATGTTACACCTAATGAACATTATGTAGCAAAGGGAATTAAAACATGCACTGTAATATATTAGTTTATGCTATAAGGGAAAAAGCAAAAGAAAAATAAGGAGTGTCACAAAGACACAAAGCTCAATTTAAGTAACTGAAAACAATTGAAAAAAGTTATTCATAATTACTGTAACTCTATTTCTCAGTTGGTGAACATGCCTTTGTGGCCTGTTTTGTTTTATGCCAGATTGATATTTAATACCACCATGGTGCATCTTTTAAAAATGGAGTAACTAGTATTATTCAAAAAGTTTCTAAAATTTACAAACCTTTGTTTTACCTGAAGCATTAAGCTACACATTCTCTGGAGAATAGTGTTATTTAATATGTGATGCTGTTTCTTGACAACATGATTATTGTGAAGAAACATATTAAGTCTATTGGAGAGAAGTTCTTTATGAAACTATTTGGAATTTTCACACCATATCCACATCAAACTTTAAATAAGAGTTTGATCATTTTCTTTTGAATCAAGAAACATTGTTTTCATTTCTTTTAGGAAACTTTTAATTTTCTATATGTCCATAGTTCTCTAGTCAAGGCACCAGATAATAAAACACAAGTTCATTAAATTCATGGCACCGTGTTGGGCTTGTTGTCTATACTTTGAGAGACAGCATTATCATTTCAAATGATCTCAATATAATATAGAGATAAAAAGAAAAGTAAAGGGCCTCCCCAGTGGCGCAGCGGTTGAGCGCTGGGTTGCGAAGCTGCCCGCGGCCTCTGTGGCGCTGGTTTGATCCCGGGCTGCTACCCCGCCACCGGAGGAGGGTCCCACATGGCGCGCAGACCTCTCTTGCCGCCCGCTGCTCCCCTCAGCAGTGTACCTCGGTCCTTCTGCCTGCTCTGCTCCCCGCTCTGGCTCTGGTGAATTCTCTCACCCTCCCGCGCTTCTGACTGTACCCAGTGCATGTATAAACAAAAACAAACAAACAAATAAATAAATAAATAAAACATGCCTCTTAAAAAAAAAAAAAAAGAAAAGTAAAAAAGAGAAAGCCAACCTCAAAAGGCATACCTGCTGTCACAGAATTGAGTGTGATAATGCAGAATAAGTAAAGAGGTAATGATGATTATGATAGAACTTTATCTATGGAATTGGAGAATTATAGATAGAATGATTAGGATAATGAATGCAAGAACCACCGAATAATTTTCATTGCATAAGTTCAGGGATGGGTTCTTTATTGGAAAGTCCATCATTTAAAAGGAGAAATGTCTAAGTACAGGTTGATAAAATACAGCCTGCGGGCCAAATACAGTTTGCTGTCTGCTTTTGAAAGCAAATAAATTTTACTGGAGTACAAACATGCTCATTTTTTTTCAGTGTTGTCCTCGGTTAATTTCATGACAAAACAACAAACAATTTCTAATGATTGTATGGCTTGCAAAGTATTTACCTACAGCCTGACTCTACAGAAAATGTTTCCCAAGCTTTGGTCTAGAAATGCATACGTACCAATATTATCTTTAGAATAACATGATTCGTAAATCTAAATTATTCTAATGAAAAGATTCCACCTAATGAAACACTTTATTTTGCTACTGCTTCTTTGATTTGACTTCACAACTTTCATAGTTTCTCTCCCTCCATGCATTACAAAACTATGTCATACTGAGTCAAGGGTGTGAACTTTGTGGAAAGTTTGTAACCCACTAGTTAAATGACCTTAAGTTTTGGAGTTCATCAACTCTAATTCTTGTCATTATCCTGGACAACTCCAGCATTCATGTAAATGACACTAAATATTTTGGCTTAAAATTTCTTGACCTACTTACCTCCAAAACACTTACTCACCTTCCTTGAGAATTTTTTGCTCATTTACAAGATAGAAATAATAGTGTCTCTCACTTGGGACTGTTGTGTGATTCAACAACAGTGCCTGGCATTACTTTGTGCCTGGCATTACTTAATTTCAGTTTAAAAAAAGTCAGGGCAGGGTCTGAAAAACCTACTTTGGTCCTGACTCTACCTATCTATTATTAATATAGTTGGAAAGTCACTTAGTTTCACTGAACCTCAGCTTTCTCTACAAAAATGGAGAATAATATATAACTTTGAGGGATAGCTGAGGATTAAATGATACCACTTTAATGAGAGCACATTGCACAGAATCTGGTATGTAAGATTAATAAATGTTGACTTTGTATATTCCTTAGCTTCCTGTTAGAATAAAATTTCTTAGAGAAGAAAAATTGCATCTGAGTCATTGTTCAGGTTCCCCAGTGTCTCAGTGTAAAGACCCGATTGGAAAGCAAAAGCCAAAAAGGCAGCTCAGCGATGCGTTTATGCCTCCACACCCACATAGCATGTGCTCCACAAGAATATACTGTGGGAATGGGGTGAGGTTTTATAGAGAATGAGTGATTATTGTTGGAGAAAGTCATTGCAATATAAGGTCTATTTAAAAAGTTAAGAAATCATAAAACTCAAAGATGACATACACCAGAAAAGAGAAGAAAAGGCTGGAATGACAAATAACTGAATTATAATATAGACTTCCTAACAGAAAAAAAAACCTTTTCTTTTTTCATGACGTATATGAGAGAACGACACAAATCTTTTGGACTCTTTTCTCCATAACACCACTATCTATTTAGAGAAAAGACATACACAAAAATAGAACCATGACATACTAAAAGCATTGCCTATTGGGCCATTTTCAGTTGCCCAAATGTAAACTTGGTAGATGAAACTGAGTTGAAGTTGCCTGTGAAGTAAAGATGAGAGAGATTTGTTTCTCTCCATTAGGTATCTTTTAGGAGAAAGACGGAGTCATTTTCTACATACTGCAACTCTCCAGCCTAATTCAATGGGAGACAGAATTCTAAAATGTCTACAACTTTCTGCCAAGCAATTCTTCAGAGGAAGGTCAAAATAGTTGAACAATAATAAACTCATATAATACATAAAAATAAGGTTGTTTTAAAAATCGGTGACAGTGAAAAGTTGTAATATTTTCTTTCCTCAAGATCTTTGTTAATAGGACTGACTGATGGATCTAAATTAAACTATTTCCTCTGGCCTTTCAACGCTAAAATCCTGTGATTCTGTGTTCCAGCAGAACTGAGCTGCAGATAGTTTAAAACATAAAAGTAACTAAGTTAGTTCCCTTTGTTTCCATGTTCTATTTAACTGACAACAGCAATTAACTTCATTCTTATTCTCTAAGAGTTTACTACACTCTATGAACTATAAGAGTTCACATCACATCCATCGTCCTAACCTTAAACATCCTTACCCCAAATCAGTATATTTTCTCTTTAGTCACTGAGCTTGATATGTCATTTCACACAAAGTAATTTCACATAAACCATAAATGACCTTTAATGCACCAGTGACTGCATCAAATATTATGGTAAGTTTTTTAATGACTGAATAATTTTGGGACTATTGTAGAAATATAAAATAACAAAAGGATGTGAGGGGGGAAAATGAATTGCTTCAAAAAAGGGTTAAAAGGATTTTTCTCCTTGTACCTGTAAAGACTGTCTGTGCCTTCCTGACCTCCATTTTACCTCTTCCTTTCAGCATTTAATATTATACAATCTACAAAGCAAACTCTCTTGAGGCCTATATCTTCCCACAGTCAACCACTCCCCAAATCCTACAAATTAAATTCTAGGAACTTGAAGAATAATGTAGACCTTTACTGTAGATTTTCCTGAAGGGGAATTCAAGATTTACACAAAACATTGAGCTGTGTTCAGATAAACATCTGAGTGTTTCACTAGTCTACCCCCTGAAGTACCAACACAGCCTACACCGAAATCTCTTGCCCCTTATAAGCACAACTTCTCCACGCAGCCTCCACGATACCCATCTCTGTCTCCTTCTACCATATGCCCTGTGTGTGATACTTTCCTCTGCAATGCAGAGCCAGGTCTTCTGCTCTGACTCTTCCCTACAGGCTTTCTAAAGATCAAAAATGTAAGCTCTCTGGTATATCTTTATTATTAAAAAAAAAAAGGAGAAACATTTGTGAAGCGCATATAAAATGTATTCAAAGGCAGTGGTTAAGTGCTAAGAAAATAAGTTCAAGAACAAGGTCATTTGCATAATTTGGGGCCTCTAAAGTAGTATTAATTATATGTTGCTGCTTCCCCCAAAATTTACAGCCTTACCCTCCCAATGAGGTTTTAGGTGATGGGAACTTTGAGAGATAAATAGACTGATATGAGGTCACACAGGTGAAAACACCTATAATGAGATTAATGTCGTGTAAGAAGAGAGACTAGAGTTCTTTGTCACAGTTATGAAACAGTGAAAAATTAAATGAGAAAGTCCTCATCAAGACCTCAACCATGCTGGCAACCTAACAGACAATAAACTGTAGGCGGATAATGTGAAAGCATATAACATGTTTGGTGAATATCATAATGACATTAAGATAACAGGAAAATAAAGAGCATAGCAAATTAGGAGGATTGTAGGAAATGAAAGTGGAAATTGACTTTGAGTCCATCAGTCGTTTTACAAGTAACTGAGCATCTACAACATGCCAAAGATATCATGTTCATTGCTGGAAGTATGGTAGGTAAAGTTTCACACGTCACTCCTGCTCTCATGTGATTATATCATAAGCTAGTGCTACAAATAAATAATAATTGCAAACTGTAACAGGAAAAAGAAGGAGAGGTTAACAGTATGGACTCAGTTCATGGGGATTCAGTGCATTTCCCGGAAGAGGGATGCTAGAATTGAAGGATTGTGTTTCACTAGGAAGAGGTGAAAAAACAAGAATAGTCTAGTTATAAGGAATGGCATATTCAAAGGAGCATAATATAAGGATGAAAATTAGGAACTATAGGTGGAGAAGTATATAAAAACTAAACTATTCTTGACCTAAGTCTATCATCAGATGATTGGGGAGAAGTTGAAGATGATAGGTAGAAAAAGAAATGTTTTCCTGGATGAGAAAAGTCTACTAGGCTAAGAAATTGGGATACATAAGGTATCTCATTTAGCATAGTGGGTGCATTTGCTGAAATGGGACAACTGAATCAATATCTGGATGGTCCTTACAAACATGTGTACTCTTAGTGTCATAGAGAGATAGAGGGATAGAGCTGCTCTTATAACTTTTTTTTTCAAATCTCCTGAAATCATGGCAAAACTTCAACTGTAAGTGCTTGCAACTATAGTTCATATAAAAATTTGTCAGTATTTGCATGTTGCCCTATGACTTTGAAGCCCTATGTAAATTCCAAGCATTGGTCCCTAATTGCCTGTGATCTTTATCCGTAACGCCCTACCATTTTATTAAGCTCCTTTAGCCACTTGCAAATATTAATCTTTATGTTTGGTTAGAAACTGCTTGATTTGGGAATGGGACAATCCATTATATTTTCTGGCAGCCATCCTAAATCAAAATTATTCATAGGAATATATAATAAAGGCAAAAAAGAAATTGAGAGCACTGTAGTATATACGTGGATACTTATTGGTTGAGGGAGCAAGTCCAGCACAGAAGACCACACTAGCTCTTATTTGCTGAGAGACTCTGCCAGCACACAAAATATGGAGAGCCATATTCAGACAGTTTATGGTTTTATTGAATGAGTATGCATCTAGATAATTTTTAGGAAAATATTTAGGGGCGAATAGCATTATAAAATAAGAAACATTACAAATTGAGATACTAGATTGAGCTTATATGTATTCAGATGGATATCCTGTAATGATACAATCATGTTTTTTTATGATTGCAAATATTTGTATGTTAGTAGAAAAATAATAGCTAAGTGCATTTAGGATAAATATATGAAGGCATGAGTAAGCTGGGAAAGGAAGACACTGTATTCTTGTAATAACAAAAAGATAGTTTCAAGTTGAGAAATGGTCCTCTACTGCAAAGAACTGCAATGTCACGCCTGAAAACTGTTATAAGATCGCTCCTCTAACTAACATTATAATGAAGAAACACATGCAAAGTAGTAACTAATAATCAGAGGCAGAATAACATGTGGTCTTGTGAGATTCACACTGTAGAGGAGGAGACAGAGACACAGAGTTTTGAATAGAGAGAACAAAAAGTGACATAACAAAACAGGAATGACTTGAGTGCTAAATAAGGATGAATCCAGATAGCCTGGAATCTTGAGAACTCTGTGTGTGTGTGTGTGTGTGTGTGTATACATGCACACGCAGAATGCCAGCTTATTCATTTCCACAAAATGAGCAAACTCTAGACAGAAAGACATTGGATTTCATTCATTTGGTGGCTTTTGTTAACTGGCTAAAAATGTAGCAAATGGGCATTTTATCCTTTCAGTGATCCCTTACTGTTTGATTATGTCCAAAGAAGGGAAGAAATTTAGAATAAGAAAGTCAAAGGTAGAATATTAAGGTTGTAATATAAATCTTAGTGGGGGGGGGGTTCCAACTTCATTGTGGAAAAGGGAATCAAGAGAGAACAGAGTGGATTAAATGAGTCCATTAAAGAGATTAAACCAGAATCCTAATCTAAGAAGATAGTTTCTTCGACTAGATCATTTCTTTAATAATAAATAGCTCTAGGCATGTTCTGTTGTCCTTGGTCAGTAAGTTTAAAGTTCCACTATAGAACAAAACTGGGGCAATTTCTTCTTTTTTTTTTTAAGATGTATTTATTTATTTATTTATACAAGTGCTGGGCAGTCAGAAGCGCCAGAGGGTGAGAGAATTCACCAGAGTCAGAGCCGAGAGCAGAGCAGGCAGAATGACGAAGTACACTGCTGAGGGCAGCAGCGGGAGGCAGGAGAGGGAGGCAGGAGAGGTCTGCACGCCACATGGGACCCTCACCCAGTGGCCAGGGATCGAACCAGCACTGCAGAGGCTGCGGGCAGCTTCGCAACCCAGCGCTCAACCACTGCGCCACCAGGAAGGCCCTGCAATTTCTTCTTGACTCAACGTAAGGTCAAGAAGAAACACCTGCTTCTTCTACCCACTCCACAGTATTCCATTCAATTGTCCTCTGACTTACCCAAGCGTTTGTAGAATCACATTCGCTACTGTTTTACATGAAAGCTTTCAGAGTTCCCCAGAAGCACTCTAGCTCCCTTGCAGAGGTTGTCTCACAAAAGGTGGCAAGCAATTAATAACTATAAAATGTCACCTGTGCACCTTACTTCGTACATTCCTATATCATATAGTCTCACAGTAACTCTTCAAAGGAACCCTCAGGCTCACTTTTTTGGGAAAAAAAAAATGTCACAAACTTGGAGAAGTGCACAGACCTGGCTCAAGCCACACAGCTACTCAATGAGTGGGCTGATTTGAACCCAGGTCTTCTGGGACTTTGAATTCTTGAACCTTCTGAGAACATTGTACTGCCTCCTAGTGAAACATCTACGTTGGCCACCTTTATCAAATGGTCAATATCATTTCTAAGCAGCTTTGAAAAGAAGAAGTCTTGATATTCATCTCCCTTTATAGGGCAAACTGTAGAAGCTTAAAAGAGAATTTACCTTTTCTTATATTATTTTCTTATTTGCTATTGCCAACAGAGGGTTGATAGATAAGATGTCTGTATCAGGTCTTATGATTAGTTATTGGTGGAATAAGGCATAATTTTTTTTAAATGTGAAGGACTCTCTAATCCCTGGTGACAGAGCTAGACATGGGTTAAGAAAAGATCAGCATGAAACAGTAGATAGTTGATAAAAACAGGATGGAGGAGTAAACTAGAACTCAAAATAACAATGTTACACAATTGCCAATAGTAATGCCACCTACTATATGCCAGCAGTACTCAAGCTACTTCTTGGAGGCTAAGTCCTTTAATCTCTTATAAGTCAAGCATTCATGTCTGTTTTATATGTGAAGAAACTCTGGCAGAGAAAAGTCAATTAACCTCTCTAAAACCACACAGCTCATGAGTGGAGAACCTGCAATTATAACCCAAAGTTGCCTTATTTCAAAACTTATTTTTTCTACTATGCAATTACACCTCCCATCAATAAATTGAAGAAAAAATTAAATTTATTTATATAAAGTTTATGAGAAACAGTGAGGAAAACTAAGATAAACAAGACAAAGAAAATGATGATGTGTACCCTCTGAAAGCTCACCATCCAGGAAAAAAAACTGAAATTTTTATTAAACATTTTGAAATTTTAGTGGTCTAGCCATACCTTAAAAATCTATTTCTCCCATAGTGTGTCTCTATTTTATAATTGCTTGTTGATTTTGATTTTTTCTTTATTATAATTAGTCTTTTTCCTGGTCCCTTATTTAGGTTTTCTAAATTCCTGCTATGAGTGAGTCTATCTGGTATTTTTCTTTTTCTTTCTGGCTTATTTCCAGCTCCATCCCTTCCAGCTCCATCCAGGTTGCTGCAAATTGCATTAGTTTATCTTTTTTTGATTGCTGAGTAATATTCCATTGGGATTAGGGTCAAAATAAGAGGGGTGGAACTGCATGGGGAATATAACCAAAATGAAAATGTACACATTGTGCAAAAATTAAAAATGATGTAAGAATTATAGAAAATAAAATATATTAAAGAAAAAAAGAAAAAATCTATTTCCCATATGCGAACAAAGGTACTGTTCTCGTTCTGTCCTTTCCATTTTCAGTTGATCAAGACACAGCTTAAAATAAAGTCATCACTGTTTTTAACTTGACCTTTCTATCCATATGTCCTACAGATAAAAATATAAAGATTAAACATAAACTAATTTTCAGGAAATTTATATATGAAGATTATCACTTTATTTTAAAATAATTTGTTCTTTATACAAGTTGGGAATCTGAAGTATATAGGTACCTTTGTTTCATATAGTCAGATGAATGAATTCAAAACTATTAACATGTAAGATGTTATAGTCATGGCATCATAAGCACTAGGAAACATGCACCAGTCAATTTGATTGTTCTGTTTTTTAAAAATATTAACAAAGTGCCATAACAGTCTCAACTATAACAGTCTTGATCCTTTTTCCCAAAATGGCTGTGGAGAAATCAAAAATAATACTTCTATGTCCAAATTATGCTTCAAGATTTGACTACCAAAGACATATGAGTAAGACCAAGACAATTAATTCATGATACCTTGACCGCCAATAGAAACCAAAAGACAAAGACTGGCATTCACATCAGCGACCAGGTCTGGATTTGAACTGATGATGTAAAAGTGACCAGCTTTTTACTTCCCATTTCTGAAACCATGGGCTGCAGTCATGCACTCCCCCTAGTCTGACATCTCCAAATTAATAATTGAACAATAACAAAGCAACAGATGGCCTTTAGATTTCTCAATACTTAACTTTGAAATATTTGTTTTCTCTTTGATTGTTCTTTGTCTTACTAGTTTGACAGTTTTGGTTTTTTTAAAGTTTATTCTACAGCACTCTGTTTAGATGTTCTACATTGAATTTTTGCACAACCAACCATCAAACATGTTTCAAATAGAGGAGAAATGAATCCTTGCTGGAGAGCCTTTGCAGAGTAATGCAATCCCCAGAGAGCCAGAGCAGCACTCAAAGACAGATGCTCAGTGAACTAACTGTCTCCTAACTGCAGGGGTGGCCTACCTCCTGTATAAATATAAAGCCCCATGAAAGCTAAAAATAAAGGGAACATAGAAAAGTAACGTAATGTGTTCACCATTTTGGGCTTCAGAAGTGCATGGCAAGATTTCCCCTTGGGATCACTTCACTTTGTAGTTTGTTTCTCTGTGTGTCCTACATCATTACCTTCTTTCAGACACCTGAACTATTCATGTTTCCTTAACTGGAGCTATGCTCTTAAGAGCAACACCCCCCCAAATCCTTCATTGCAAAGAAGGTCATTATATAGCAGATAGAAACCTTAAGAGGAAAAATCCTATATCAACTGGTGGTATAATCCCCAAGGGGAAACAGACTTTAGTTGAACAATCAGAAACCTGGCTTGCTTTATGGTGTTTACACTGCTGCTTGCTAATGGATCACCATAAAGGAAGCAAAAGGGCTCTTACACCATTGAGTAGGCTATCATGGGAGTCTTCTGAGTGTGCCTTTTTTATTTGCTGCAGTCAGGTTAATGAGCTCACCAGCCCACTTGATGTTGAGGACTTTGTAACAAAGCAATCTCTCATTAAATGCTGCCTGGCACCACTCTCTTGAAGCAAAGGGACATTCAGATTATTGAATGCCTTTGTCCTCCTCATTCCTACCAGGCTGTGGAGTCCAGCAGTGGCATCAGTCCCACACACTTCCTGGCAGGCATCCAGTCATCCGCCTGCCCTCTTCAAACTGCATGGGCATTTGCCAATCTAAGCAGCACTGGTAGGCAAACAAGCATGGCACACGACTCCTTTGGCTGAGAGCCAAATGTGCAGCTGAACAATCTAATTTGTTTCTACTGTAGAGGGAAACATTCTTTCCCATTCTTTCCTATTCAGTCGAATTTACATGTAAAACTTTTGTTATTGTACAAAGGAATGTGCATTTATCTACATTTCCTTTCTGCTTTTACACCTTTTTAGTCTCAACAGTGCAGGTCATGATTTTGTCTGTGGCTTTATTTTAAGTACCTCCTGGCTGACAGTTTCTTCAATGAAATGACCCCAGAGTGTTATCAGCTAGCTAGCAGGTGTGTCTCTATTCAGAATCTTGCAGACAGAAGTGCATCCTGGGTAAAGAGCAATCTATGCACAATCCAACATTACTCATGAGATTTAATGGTTCACTGTCATTAAAAAAAAAAAAGCTCAAAGATTTTTTTCAATTTTGATTTTTTTTTTAGAGTGTTGATAATACCCTGAGACATAATGACCTAAAACAGGGTCACAAAATTATTTTAAATACATTTTATTATATTTTAATAAACAGTTATCTTTTACTATTAATAATTGTTCCTTCCTTGCCATTAAGTGCTTACTTTAAGATTTTTTTGAGACAACATAGAACAGAGTTTCAAAATTAAGTGTAAGTTTGGCCCTAGTGTTACATTTAGGCATAGATGAAAATGCAGGAGTATTTTAAGATAAATTAAATAAAGCCATAACCATAGTTATACATTCTTATTCTATTCCAATTTCACATAAAACCTGTAAAAAGTTTTCTCACTATTTTAGGATGGCTCTTATTGGGAAAAAAAAATTTAAATTACAATTACCTTAAGAAGCCAGAATGTTTTAGGAATTTCCACATATTCAAAAAGAGGCTTGTCTATCAAATCAAGTAAAAATAGTCCAACTATATTCTTAAATTTGTAAAACAAGATAACAGAATGCAAATTCAAAACTGCTCCCTGAAAAATATTCAAATTTAAAATGAAGCCAGTAAAATAAAATATAAATTTGTAGTTGGAATACATAGCAAATTGCTGTAAGAAAGGAGATAATTTTAAGACTAGTATATTCTCCTCTATTGCTTTTAAATAGTAGAATGGGGGAGATAGTGATATAATAACACCAATTTAATATATATCTCAAGATACGCTGCTTAAGACATAGCAGCATTGTGGACTATGGCCTAAAGCACTGCTCTATAGATGAATTATACTGCTTATTGCAAGGTTTACATTTACATATTTACAGTTTGCTTAAATAATGTCAATTCAAGTACTCCTAAAATTTTAAAAGTATGAGCCATGTTCTGATAACTTGTTATTAAATCTAGTGGTGATAAATTTCTTACATATTTATTTTTATAGTGATTTACTTTTTTTTAATTTCACATCATTATACTAAAGGTAAATTTTGTCTGGTTCTAGTTACTAGCTGCTTGCATAAAAAAGTACATTTTTACTTTAAAAATAATCCAACTCTCAATTGAGCCATTAATTTAATTTTACAACATTTACTACATACTTTTTATGAATTGTCAATTAAAGAGAAATGCCAAACAAACAAAAAAAGACACAATAATGATCTAGGAGATGTGTTCATTATTTTAAGAAAAGAGTCAAGTTGAATAAAATTTATATTTTATTACCCATCTTAATATTTTCTAAAGGAGAGGATGAAAGTACTTGAAGTACACAAACTATTGGCAACAAAGCAAAAGAGAACACCTAAACAATAGTAAGAAATAAGGTAGTATATCTATGGAGCTTTTCTTACTGGATGGGTGATCTTTATTTTTCTTCAGCATGCTTCAGACTGATGGAGGTTTATTCTGTTCCCCAGTATTCATATATATTCATATCGTTGGTCGGTGTGTATATTTTAAACCTTAGAAATATACTGTTTATCTGATCCTCTATCCCAATTGAGCTGGCCATTATTTTAGTAGTACACTATAGATACAGGGTTTCAAGAAAGTCTGTCTTACAGCTTCAGGGTAGTGAAATTTGCTATTAGTATGACCCAAGTGACATGCTGCCTCATCTTTAATCATTCAAAATCTATGGTAAGTGAGATCTATGAGAAGTGCCTGAATCACAAAACAATGAATTGCTAGTATTAGTATAATATAAATAGTTTGCAGTATTTCAGAGTATTTGTAGAAATGTTGATTCATTTGAAGCCATAACCACGTAACTATGTTTGAGAAAATTGCATAGAAAAATGTTAACTATGACTGATTAATGTAAAATATGATTAAGGAAAATGCATATAAATTCTTTATCCCTTTTAAATATTCATCTGTTATTACCTCAGCTGAATTTTGAAAACCTTTTAATATTATAATTTAATGATAGTCCTCTTATCTGATATTCGTTCATTAAATTTTTGTTTTCACAAAGTGAAATAAGAAATCTATCTTATACCAACATGTGTGATGAGATGTTAGTACACAGCCTAATCCATTAGATGCCAGTCAATATCTAGTCATTTTTTTAGAGATTATGTTTTAAAAGAATCAAGTTACAAAAAAATGTATATGCATATATGTATAGATAATGCATGTATATCTATGCATTCGGAAGCAATATATAAGCATATTTTACATGTATCCCAAAAAGATCCTGCTGATCAAATAATAACTTATAATGAAAAAACATTGTTATAACAAGATTTTTCAAAACAGAGTCCTATCCTCTCTCAAGTGATTCGGATAAGCAGATTGGTTGGCTAAATGCTCTGCAAGTACTCTTCAATTTTTTATCTAGCTATTTATAGAAAGCTGCAGAAACAGCTGAGCTGACTGAAGTGATGTCACATTTGCTGATGGAATGGTTTGTTCCAGAGCACGCTCAGAGGCTGCATGAGTCTACTTAAGGTTTGGTACGCAACCCTAAGCAGTGAGAAGGTGTAAACATGGGCATTTTTCAGCCCCACCAATCAATATTGCATTGATGACTTTCTCCTGACCTTTAACCCCATGAGGAATACCAATAGCACCATACTGAATCTTCCTGTCTTCAAGGGCTGCCTAGCATAAGCTACCAATTTTACAATCGATCAAAAGTCATTTCTGTGAATAAAGCTTGAGATTTCAGGCAACAGCAAGCAATTTTTGAAAGGTCAGAGCTGGGTTTTTATTTGCTTGACCTGTGCTTTCAACTTGTATCATAGTTCTTTATAACCACTAAAAGTAGTAAGAAAATTTCAGATTTTTTCCCCATGTATTTTTAGTAAGCCTTTGGGCATTTTCACTGTCCCTAAAAGAATATGGTTGCGTGGCAACCTTCACAGTTGCTATGGAGACTCCATGTGTAAGCAGCTGCTGCAATCAGCATTAACTCCAGGCTTGCAGGTTTGTCATTCCAATACATAGGGAGGGGAAACAAATAGGACAGCACATTGCAGTAAAGGGGAAGTCACCTAGATAATGTCACTCACAAACATATGTTCCACAATTATTCTTTCCACTGTTTTATTGCTGCAATTATAGCTAAACTAAGATTACAAAATTATATGGTTTTAATTTGCCTCTATTGACTATGTTTCACTTCCATTAAAATTAAGTCTGAACCCATTTACGTAGAAAACTGTTGGCTTTCTGGGAAAATTTTTCTTTTTTGCTTTCTCATTTAATGTCAGCAGGAAAAAAAAATCAATGCCCGTAGAAACCTTTGTATGAAACAAACAACTTAGCCAAAATATAAATTAACCTAACATGCAAAGCATGGCCCCTGTCCCAAAGTTCCATCTGTATTTCTCATATATTCAGTGGTGTTAGGGTAGACCACAAAGATGCATCAGATGACACTGATCCATGTCTTTAAAATGTAAGCAGAAATGCTAGCTGAGCCATGTTAAGCCTTTATTCTTAACCCATCCCATCAAGCTTAAATATTGAAGCATGTGATATCATTTCAAAGTCCTTAAAAAGAAAACTCAAGAGCAGAGATAGAAAAATTGTCATTGGGACTTCTTTTCCACTAATGTTTAATTTAACCTGGGTGAGTCTGAATACTGAAAAAAATCTTTGTACCACATATCTGATCAATTTATTCCATAAAAATCGGCCTCTCAATGCACAAGCACAATATAATTGACTTAGAAATCATTTTCAATATAGTATTAGTCGACCATATTTTTGCAAACATAAGTTTGACATCATCAAAATAATAAACATTTATTATACTTAACTAATATTTCAATTTATAATTTAGAGGTACAGTCTTTCTTCCCACAAAGCTAGGAACCACCCCTAAAAATCAGTTTGTAAGACATTTGCCTTCTAATCTATATGATGCAGTAGAAAACAAGGAAGTAATTTTTACTATATTTGATTGGATTCAAGTGCAGGATAGTATTTTTGCTAATACTTATGTAGAATGGTCACCTTTTAAATTTTAGCTTTTAGATACTTGAAATATTCATGAACCCATAAAAGAAAAGATGTATCAAATATATTCTGCTCTTATATATCAATTACTGAAGTGGAGCTTTGTTAAAATGAAACCATTTGTAAAACTTTAAAATAGGCATAGGTAATATATATTAAAGATAGCTATCTGATTTTAATATTTATGTAGGAAATAATTTTCACTTTTTTATTATATTATTTAGCAGCTTACATACAGACATGCCAAAGAAGATATTTCTTGAATGAAATGATAGTGTATAAAATCTCTGTGTGTATGTATATACAAACTTTTATATATATATACACACACACAAAGTACAGTGGCATTATCTTTATATTAATAGATATAACATGATAATAGAGCATAATTGCCCATTCTAAAAAGCTTTACTTAGACACATTTAAAAGGTGAAATTTAACAATAGCTTAAAGGTAGCATATTAATATGTTCATGATTAAAATATAACACACAAAAATTTCAGAAACTTATAATTACCATTTTAATGGATCTTTAAGTAGATATCTAATTGCACAATTCATAGACATTTTCAAAAGAACCAAATGTTGAGTTATCCTATGTTAGGATGCTTTTGTTAACCTGATGTTTTCATTTTTCATCTCTTAGCATATATTATAGAAATCGTCACCTTTTTAATTGCACCATACTATAAAAATATGCATCTTCCCACAGTCCTCATTCATTGACATTTAAATGGAAACTTATTTAGGTTTAAAGAATCAAGATACAGTCTACAAAACCCTGAAAATGAAAACACCGATAGACCCTTAAGCATAGCTGCGCTAGCAGGTGCTGCTGTTATACACAAATCCAGATAACATTAAGTGACCTATTTTTAAAGCCTGTCCAAGAAAAGCGACATCAAGAAATTGAATTCTTTGCCCTTTACTTTAATAGTTCCTTGTCATGCAATCTTCAAATCAGAAAGGGTGATCACCACAAAACAAATCCCCAACCTGATACATATAACAGGGGCATCTTTTGCAGTTCTGTAGACTGCACTTATGGCCTATTCATTAGAGCTTGCATTTTACTGGAATAGGGGCAGAACTCACACTCAAGTAAATGCAAACTTATCAACAAGGATTGAAGACCAGGTCTTTCAGATAATAAGAAATATAAAATTACTGGGATTGTTTTAAAAAACATGGATAATTTCTTAATACATTTTATATTAATCTCGAATATATTACATTTCAATTTGTATAATAAAGACACGACAAAATTAAGTTGGCCTATTTTAAAGTAAGATTAGGATTTAAATTTGTCATTGCTAAGTTGGAATCTTAGTGGAATACACTCCACTTAATATAGTAAATGATACGCCTATAGTTGGAGGTACAAAAATACACTTCAAAATGGTTTTCTGATGAAAGAGACATAAGTGCTATTTTCTGTAAAAGTGACATGAATTCATGAAGCAATTATTTGGATGATTTGAGTACTATTCCCCGTGACTGAGAATGAGAAGGTTTTATTTGACTTAAATAGTAAGGATTAACTATGTACACTGAATATAATGCGTTTGTTTCAACTAAATTATTTTTATAGTTCACTAAAATAAAAAAAGTAATCTTTTTCTCAAGTTATTTGAAAATTTTCATAGCTATAGAAAATTTTAAATGACAACAAATCTCCGTATATCCTGCACTTAATTGTTAGCACTTTTTGCCACATTCACTTTCTCTTGGTCAAAAACTGTTGAAAAATGTCAATATTTTGTTTCAACGAAAAACATATTTTCTTACAGTGAACCATTTGAACTTAAGCTACAAGCACCATGACATTTTTTCCCTGAAATACTTCAACATGTGTCTCCCAAGAGCAAGGACATTCTCATACATAAACCACAACGCCACGATCACACCCAATCAGTTTGTATTGTTACAAGAGCATTCATGTGATGTATAATCCCTATGTAAAATTTCTCCAGTTCTCTTGCTAATGTCCTTTATCAGCTTCTTTGGTGTGGTAGTGATGGAAGCAGAGGGTCCAGGCTATAGTTACGAGCTATGGACCATATATTATATTTAGTTTTATGTTCTTTAGGTGTTTTGAATCTACAACAGTTCCTCAGCATTATCTTATGAGCAGTAAAATTTTTGAAGAACCTATGTCTGTCTTTTAAATGTCCCACAATTTAAATTTCTTCTAATTTTTTTTCACAATTAGGTATAGATTAAAGATTTTTGAGAAGAGTACTAAAAGGTAATATGATAATAAAAAAATTGCCTACTGATAAAGGAATGTGCCCATCTGAACATACCCTGGGTGGGTTCATTTTTCTAATACTAATTTGAATGAATTGCTAAGATACAAAGTCATTCGCTACTGTCACTGAAAGTATGAAATCTTACAATTCATTTAAAATAATTTGGTTTATTATACTTTGCACCAGGATCCCTCAACCATTTTATTCATGTGACTTACAATGAAAATTTGGGGTACCTTTACACTTTGTGATTAAATTCCCTACGCAAAACCCACCCACCTCCTGACAGCTGATAGAATGGTAAGGTTGGAAGTAAGAGTTTCATAGCACCTTTGTGTTAGAGAGTATCACCATGAATTTTTCATCCAGCATCATTAAGTATATGTTATAGTTATTATAATATATATATCTAATCCTTTCAAATACCCAGCAAAAAAGCAGAAAGCAAAAATGATTTGCAAAAAAAAGTTGTTTCCCCACTGTATTACAGAGAGCATATTGAATAACTAAACATAATGGCTCACATTAAAATTTTTAAATAAGTCTATAACTTAAAGAACTGTATTTAAAAAAACAGTATGAAGATATTTCATCTATTAAAAAAATTAGGGAAGGGGAGTATTTGATAGAAAATAAAAGAACTCCAAAAAGTGTCAACAATATCCAGTTGTTTTCAATCTACCAGGCAATTAACATGCACAAATGGAGTTTTGTCATTGTTTAGGAAAAAATACAAGAAGGGAGTCTTAATATCTTCTTTCTAATCCCATTCAGTCATACAGTATCTAGTGCTTGGTTCTGATTTGCAAATAGAAGACCACATTTGAAACATTTATGCCCAACAGGCCACTTATATTAGATAAAGTATGTGGGTCTTGCAGCCTGTTTAAAGCCTTACTATAAAATGTAAAATGACGTGCAAGTATCTTTGCCAATTTATAAAGTATGCAACTATTCATAAAAACCATGACATTAATTTGCTTTTTAGAATTTTTTACAATTGGTGATCTCAGAATCCTTTATGTCAAGATGCTTTGTAAATGTTCAATCTTTATACAGATGCTAGAATAAAGAGGTCAAGAGTACTCAAAAGGACAGGGATAAAACTTCATCTTTACCAGTGGCATTACCTTTGGCAAGTCACTTAACCTCTTTGAACCTTAATTTCCCTTATACAATCAGGTTGTAATTGCTACCATTTAATAGCAAATGTTTAAAACGTACATGACACAAAGTAGATGTTCAGTAAGTTGCAACCATTTGTAATCTTCTAAAAATCATGTTCATAGTCCTAATTTTATATACTACTAATATAGTACTACTAATTTATGTGCTACTAATAACAGACTTGTTTAAGTAGGTATATAAAACACATGGACAGTAACCTTAGGTTACTTCCTCCCTGGAAATCTATGGCTAAATTAGATACACATGTGCACTTGAATTCATACATACACACACCATTACACATATATCAGTGGGGAAATTTGGTGTGAGTAAAGTTCTACATGGATAAAGAATGCAATTGACCTGGGTGGGATGGGGGGTAGCTCTCTGTGTTGTTTTCCAGAATCCTGGCCTACTTGCACTGGTAACCCATAAAAGAAATATACACTACAACATGGAAACTCTGGAAAATGGAAGCTCTGCTTATATACCTACAGTGAAGAATTTTGCCCAAGAACATATGCATTACTTGTGCACCTAACATGCTTATCAAACCAAAAAAGAGGAATTATCTGGAACGTGGCAAAGCCCACCATTAATTCTGCATACATAATGCAGAGCAACAATCAATGCTAATGTTTAAGAGGGGCTTTTTGATTTCCGTTGTTTTTTTTTTTAATTGATGTTGTAGCATATCATCATTTAAATTTTATTTTTATTTTTATTTACAACAGTCAGAATAGTCAGGCAGTATTGTTTTACCTTCTAATCTAGCCTCCTTTTTCTTTTAAATAGAAATCACGATTTTTTTCTACCAAAAGACAAGAAAATGCTTTTCAGTTCATCCCTTTCACAGAAAACCTTTATTTTTATAAGTTAAAACAGTGACACTAAATAAATATACACACCTTACCCAGTAAAATCTACATAGTAAATATTTCCTGAAAATAAAGAAAGAAAAGACAATACAAACTAAAAAAAAAAAAAAAAAAAAAAAAAAAAACTGAAACTCTGCAGACATTTAGCTGCATTTTCTTAATCCCCATAAAGTCAACGTACAATAAAGTTAAAACATACAATATTCTTACACAGAAAAAATTCATGTCTTATTTAAATTATTTTAAGCTAAATTACTTACAAAGTTTAGCTCTCTGAATTTAAACTTATGAATCTCACTGCTTTCATTTATATTTGGAAAGAAAATTCCTCAGCTCATAACCCTCTTACAATCTTTAATGTCACGTCTGGTAAAGTTACTTGTAAGAAGGTAATGTTTAAATAATTTTAGTATGATTTTTAGCAATAGGAAAATGTAAGCACAAAGTTTCTATATTTTAAGTCAAAATATGCAGTGTTATATGTTAGATGACTACATCAAAATAAGTATTTTTATTTATATCTGTAAAAACTCAAGCACACATAAAACTAATTTTTTTCTAGAAGAAAATTTCAAAATCTCTGCCTACAGTCATTATCACTTCTGAGGTCTGCATTAAGTTTATTAAAACTCGGTCTATATTCAGTCCAACATTACTGTAATTGGCTCTGTAAATTATTATACAAAATATTATTTATTATTTACAAACATATTTATTGGCAATAAAACACAAAAGCAATGTACTTAGATATATATTACTTACTTATTCTGATGGTCAACTTAAAGATCTTAATTACATTCTAGCTTTTTTCTTAATAAGGCAAATACATTTGAATCCGAGATCACTCAAATGATTTAACAGATTTTAAAAATAGAACAGCTCAAAGTAAGTACTTGGGAACTTGAGAAGGTTTTTTTTTTTTTTTTTCCTTAATGAAACTATTATTTCTCTTCTACCCTCTATCGCATCTTAATTTTTCCAAGATGGAGAGGGAACATGTTTATGTTATCATCTACTATAACCATAAAAATTCACCACAATCTCATAGTCTTTTTATTAGCATGGTTTCCTATTACTATCGTTTTAGTCCTTTTGTATTTTACAGAGGAAATCCTCTCTGGTCCTAAAGTCCATCGTGCCCACTCTCCCTCATGAACAATTCACTTATTATAGAGACAGGCACAAATTAAATCAGTGAACAGAGGTGCAACATTGACTCAAACCCATAAAAATTTTCATGGCAAGAGGATAATCACATTCCAGACTACTTTTGTGGTCTTTCATGGGAAACTCCTTTTAACAAAAAGTGATATAAAAATGATATTCACACAGCAAGGATAAGAACAGCAACTAAAGGTTTGAAAAGCCCACCAGGAGAGAAAATTCAACCCACTTATAATAGATCAACTGCTATATATTTCTCTAGGTTTAGTACCCAAAAAGAAGATAATATGAATCCATTTTTCTGTTCAGATTCTTTTTAATCCTACAGATAAAAACTACCCTACTGTTTCCCAGTGCTTTTTTATTCTAATAATAAAAATAGCTACAAAAAGGATGGGATTTCACTGTGTATCTCTTACACAAACACACTATTGCAAAATACAAATACATTCTTTTTAAAAGTCATTAATTGCCAATTAATTTTAAGTGTGACATATGTTCATAATATCATTAGATTATCAATATTCTCTCAATACTAAAACCTCAAATACCAAAGTAGCATCAAAGAATCCCACTGTTAAATAGATTTTACTCCCATGAATACTAGCAAACTGAATTTGTTTGGCAAACTATTAACCTGCCTAATTTCAAATTCTTACTTCTTAAAAGCATGCTATAGATTATTCATACTCTTAGTGAAATGCAACAAAGAAAGAGTCTTTTGACAGATTAATCAAATTGACTTATAATAATCCTTCTATTTCGATGAGAAAATGATGATAAAAGATTTTAAAACAAAGTTCTGATATTAAATGCTATATTCTACTTGCATTACTTGCTCTAAACAGGAACTTTAAAAAGGTGAAAATCAAATTATATTATCCATCCAATATCCCATAACTGTCATAGTATTACTCTATTTTGTAGCTCACATTTTTTTGAACATACTTGAATTTTCAATATTTATTCAAAAAATTTAACTAACAAAATCTATTCTCTTAATGGACTTATTTTATTTATTCTTCTTGATAAGAGCAACTCATGCTGACATTTCAGAAAGATAATTATTTTGACAAATATAATATTCATAAAAATCTTACAAAATATATCCTTACTAAAGGAGTTGAATGTAGCATTTGTGTAGCTAGTTCTCTATTATGTTAATTTCTCTCACCTAGCCTCACATAGACATTTGGCTCACTCACTCATAAGCACATTTGTCATTTCTTTTTTTTAATTGAGGTAACATTGGTTTACAATATTGCATATAATACATTTGTCATTTCTGAATGATGAAGATGTGCCTTTGAAATTTTGCATATTTGCAATAAAGATGAACAGCAACAAATTCAGACATAGGATTCTTTATAATATTTTATAACACTTCATGATCATCAAAATTGCTAATTCTTAATATTGACCACCATTTACTTGCTAATTTTTAACTCAGTCAACTATTGATAGACTTTAATATATTTAAGAGTAAAATGATCCCATCACTATTTTTGATTACCCCAAATCATAATTATTAATAGTCAGGTATTACTTTATTCTCATAATACACCTTATCAGCTAGCTCCAGCTGTTTTTTTTAAATTGAAAGAAAATATGATTATTAATTATAGCATTATGCATCACTCATATATAGGACCTTTCTCACTTTATCATTCTAAATAGTTTAAAGTGGTTAATAAGTTTACCGTATAATTTTAAATACATGCACACCAAGTTAAAATAAGAATACCATGAAATTGTAGTACTCTAACCATTCTCACTAGGTTTAAAGTAAAATCTTCCTTGTGAGTTAGCCAGTGTTTGTAACTCAACTTTCATTACTCCTAATTGGAAAATATGAGTTAAAATTTTCAATTAAGGTAAGTTTAAAAAAATGTGGACATGTGAACCATGTCAGTTACTGCCTGTGAACATTAGGTATCTTTCTCTCCTGGTGTGTCAGCAAAGCCACACACATTCTTTCTTGCTACAAATCTGTAAATCTCAAAAGGAGTAAAGAACATGAATAGAAAATCTCTTTACAGAATAAAAAAGCATGGGGTGTTATTAAGGAGAACTGTAAGCCCTATTCTATTCATAGTAATTACAGGATCAGATCAGGTTAATGTGGGGACCTAGGTCAATAAAGTACTGTAGGTTCACTGCTTTAATCTCTTTCAATCCTATAGTCTGCAGTGCTGACTGCTCTGCTTGACTCACCAAATCACTATAGGTAACATGGATGTCATGGGAATTTTTGGCAGAGTGGAAATTTATATATTCAGTCAGTCTCAAGTTTCAGAAGATGAAAAAAACTAATTTCTTAGAATAATTTGACAAGTTTTTCTCTCTCAACTCATATAATAAAGGCCAAACTTCATTTCCAGGTAATACCATTTTTAGTCCTCTTTTCACAATAAAATCTGTTTCCTTATTAAATTTTTCACCCACCCATCATTCACAGAAGATATTGCACAATCTTGATAAACATATAAATGAAAGCTAAAATAGATTAGAATTTGGCCTTCTGCACCTTGAGATAATCCCTTTCGTTTTCCTACCATTTTCTCTAAAATTTCTGTGAAGGATGAATAACTAAAAATTCAAAACTTGATTTCACATGCCTAGAGATATTTTTCCTTTGAAAAGTTTCTTCAGATTATATTTCTCCCCTCACATTGTGAAATTGTCTGCCAATAAAAGACTCAAAGTCATTTGTTATAATTATGTATTTAAAATTGTTGTTTGGTGGGTTATGATGATTGTTATTTTTGATTGGTTCTTTTTTGGAAAAGTAAAAGCCTATGCTAAACGTGCAATTGTTCAAACCCTAGTCTCATTGTACAATGATCCATGCATGCTTCTTAAATTATCAGTCACTATAAAACACCTCATACATATTCAAAACCTATATGTTTTAGACCCTGGAAGTAATCTATATAAAGTAGGAAACCTGAAAAGGAAAGGAAAGAGAGTAAGAGCATGTGTGGTTCTATCAGTCATGCATCCTAGATTTTGGATAGTTCACACTTCTCACTTTACCTCTTTCCTTTGACTTAATACTAAGGTACAAAACTGAGAAGAATCACAATGAATGAGAAATTGTGAAAATACCCCCCAGAGGTTTTTAAGGTGTGATAATGGAACAGCCTCATCTGGAAATTGGTCATTTATATTTGCACTTTTTAATCACGAACCTTTTCTATAGATAACTAAGTAATTATATCTAATATGTGTATGTAAGTACTTTTGACATTAATATTAAAATAGATTTGTCACTTGTCTTCTCTCTGTTAATATGCAAGCACCATGAAGGTAAGAACTATGTCTTCTATTTTCCTTTAAAGTTATTGTGGACTTACTAATTTGAATCTAAGTTATTATTCACTATTGATATTTCACAAAAAATTTAACAGGTGATTATTTTTATTTACTTTGTATATTTATCACTCAATATAAATAACTTGTGTGTACAAAATAATACACTGAACGCAAAAATTTATGAAAGTTAAATTTAAGAAGATGTTTAGCAAAACTGACCACTTGACATAACAAAGAATAAGATACATTTTAAAGCAGAGGTCATCCCAAGAAAGTTTTTTAAAATGGTTTGAAAAAAAACCAAACCTACCAAATATGTTACTACTTGAATGATGTGAACTGTGGTAAGCGCCAGCATGCAATATGGCAAAAACGAATCAATCAGTTCAGCTTAGTTCAGCCTCTGCAACTGGCCATCTGGCACAAAATCAACCGAATGTATCCCTGCATATTCATCTTCATTTTCACAAATACTCAAGAGAATGTCATTCTAGGGCAAAATAAAATTAAATCACCATAATTTTTAAGACATCTTTCCTTTCATACCCTCTTGAGAATACGGTGTTTATATGAGAATACTTATTACTATAGGGTTGTTGTATAATTCTTATTTGAATGTATTCTCTCTTTTCTAAAGGTTGGAAATAAAGCATTTAATTATTAAAATTTTTACTTTTTCAAAGAATATTCTTTTGGAAGAGGTAAACTTCTACAGATAAATCAGTTCACTTTTAGTTGAGTCAATAGTAGATCAAGTAACCAAAACCACTTTCATAGAATTTATTCACTTCATAATTGTAATAATCTTGAATGAAGTTAATCTAACATATGATTATTTATTGTTCAATATAATCAAAACAATACATTAGTTCGCACGTCAATTGTTTTTCTATGAAATCAAAAACTAAAATTTCATTTGATCAAATGAAAAGTTTATAATAAAAATTATATAATTACATAAACTGAGGAAACTTAACACTTCATAAAATTTGAAGCTATTAAACTAGATGTTACTGCATTATTTTGTAAAGCTCTGAAATTCTATTAAATATTTGTTTTTTAGTGAAAGCTAAAGTATAGCTTATACTAAGTCTCCATGGGTCACTTCAAATTAAAATGGGAGTAGTCTCATATTTCATTTTTAAAATTAAACTCAATAAAGGATTAAATCAAGTTTATTGTTGATTTTATCCATTTATTTTTGTCCTAGAACTGTACTATTACATTTTAAACTTCACTTTTTAAATAAAGTAGATGAATGCTAATTAGGACACATTGAAACATATTTGATAAATCAGTTTTAAGCAAACTTGTTTTCCAAATTATGTTTGTAAGTGTAACAAGGCTTATATAAAACATTTAATTAAAAAATAATTATATTTGAATTTCACTCACTGTCATTTGGCTCGTTAAAAATACTTAATCATAAGTTTTAATTTTTAAAATATGGAAGATAATAAGATTTATTTATTATACATTGCCTTTTTTCACTATACAAAAGGTTAAATTGCAAATATTAGTTCATTCTGTATTTGACAAAAAAGCTTATCAGCAAATAATTTCAATGTATTGTTATAAAATATTTTTTGAGACCCACACATGATATACATTAATCACAGAACTTTTGCTTCCACTTTTGATCTTAAAATCTTTTCTGTTTAAAGGTTGTGTGGTACCACTAGCAATGAAACAATTACAGTCCAGAGCCAGTAGTTGTTTAGGATCATTTCTAGAGATCCCGGTTTGCCTCTGTGTTTGTGTGTATGTCTGCATGTGTGTGTGTGCATGTGCGCACACACATGTGTCTGAGTGTGTCTGTGTATGTCCTTTAGAGATGTTACAGTTTGCTATTTTTTAAACTAGCTTGAAAGCACTCTTTCCTTTTTTAGCACACATGAAAAGGGGTACTCTCTCCAGGCAGGATGATCCATCAGATTCACCAGGCAAAAAGTTGGAACCACCATCAGTATTAGTAATCCTGGACTCATCATCTCAATCTGCTCAAGTTGGAAAAAATCAACTAGGTTTACTATGGCTCATCTGTCTGTTACATCATCAATTTAGAAATGCTGCCAAGTATAAAATAAAATGAACATGTCTATAAAAGATTGTGTATTTATTTATCTACTTTGTGAATCACTGTGCCCATATTCATGGAGTCCTTTTAAGGCTTGGAGCTTTTTTATTCACAAGTCCTACAGCTTTTAATTTCTGAACATTAAGTTCTCATCCTAGCAAATTCTGCACTTTTGATGAATAGCTTACATTCATGTGTTTTTTTTTATATTTCTTTAAATAACATATACATATATTATTTCACTTGATCTTCACAAAAAGACCTGAAAAGTGTAAGTGCTTTTCTCATTTAGAAAGAAAAGAAGCAGAATCACAGAAGTAATACAGTTTGCTCAGGTTACCTCCAAGTTAGCAGGGGAGGAAGATTTTACAAGTGACATATTCAGACTGCAAGAATTTGTTGTGCCACAACCCTTGTTGCATCTAGAAGTCCAATCCCAGGAGTTTATTAAACTACAGTGTCCTTGGCCATCTACCTGCTTCTGAAAATCTCTGAGTGGGCTACAAAATGAATGAATTGACTTCATCTGAAGTTCTCTTCCCATTCAAATACCACCAAGCTCCCTCAATCTGGTATCAGTCCACATTTCTAGACTGTGGTTGCTATCCCTGTCTGTGTTCTCTCAGAACCACAAACCTATCTTTTCATGGCACATCTATTATCCACCAGATGAAGTTCTTCAAGATAAAATACTCCACCGCCTTATCATTTGTTTTCACCATAGATAGCACCATGCCTAGCACATCACACACCTCAATACATACTTGTCCAATGAAGTAATGGGTAAAAGAATTACAATGAGATTAAAAATGCTTTATTTTAACGAAGGAACTGATTTTAACTGGTATAAATTTCTCAATAAGCTGTTTGAGGTAAAAGTGAGTCTAAGGCATGGATTTGAAGTCAAGATCTAAGGCGGGAAGGTCAGAAAATAGCTTAATTGTTTTGCACAAGATGAGGAGGAATTTGGTTTATGCAAGAGAGTTGAGAAAGAACAAATGGAGTAAAGGAGCACATAAAGATGGTAAAGGAGTCACTGAAATGAACTGCTTAGAGACCCCTGGTGGTGGTAGGTTCCACTTGAAACTTTTTGCATTTGCTGGAATATAAATTCTTCCATACATACCCTCCCACTTCTTATTTCAGTAAAGTTTCTCACTCTCACAATTATTATATATAAGACCCCTTGAAAAATTTAAGGGATCTGAGTTTCATATCAGGGCTGACTTAATGCAGAAAAGAAATAATAATCGTAAGCGCTGAGGATTCAGTATTCATGAGAGCAAAAGCCTAACAGACATGTGATGATATTCCAAGGCTGAATTTCTAAAAACACAGAATATGGGTTTAAGCCAATCTTACATAGATCTTAAGGAGATAAAATGTCTGGGAAGACCTGCAAATTTCATAATGAAAGAATGAAAGAAACCTGGCAATATAAATGGAAAAAGAGAAATCTAGTTCATTTACTCATACAAACATTATTTATTCATTCAGATAACTTTCATTAAGCATAAAAATATTTCAGTTGCTAGAAAAAAAACTATAAAACAGACATGCCTCACCCTTATAAAGCTTATAGTTTAGGGGAAATATAGATGAGCTCTGACGATTGATGAAAGTATAGAATGTTAGGAAATTATTTAAGAGTTGCAACTAAACCTTGCTCAAATTACCAGAAAGCATTTTGGTAAATAATGTTAAAGATAAAAACTAGGAACTTATGCTGAGGGATTGGTAAAAATATTCCACACACAGGAAACAGCATATGTGAAGCTCCAGAAGTGAGAGGGAACCCCCCATCCTGAGGATTTGGAAGCATTGCTGAGAGACAGGAGCCGAGAGAGCTCAAATTGGTGAAAAGTGAGATTGGAGTGATAAGCAGAGGACAAATCAAGAAGTATGTGAGCCATATTCTGTAGCTTGTGTTTTATTCTGAAGGTTATATGGAATCACTAAAGAGTTTTAAGTGCAAATCTTACAACATGGTCTTTTGAGAAAGATCTTTGAGAAAGTGCAGTAAAGGGATGGGGTTCCTTGGGCCTCCGCTGGTGGCTCAGTGGGTTGAGCACCACGCTGTAAAGCAGCCTGCAGCCTCTGCAGTGTGGGTTCAATCCCGGCTGGCCAGGGAGATACCCACATGGCGCAGCAGACCCCTCCTATCTCACCCGCTGCTCCCCTCAGCAATGTATTTCAGTCAGTCTGCCTGTTCTTTTCCCCACTCTGTTTCTGGTGAATTCTCTCCCTCTCCTATACCTCCAGCCTGTACCCCAGCTCTTGTATAAATAAATAAATAAATCTTCAAAAAAAAATAAAAAGGCATGGGGTGCCAGCAAGGCAGCCTGAAGGTAGAGAAACCAGTTGGATTAGTTAGCATTCCTGGTGATATGGGGATGATTAAAGCAAGGACTACTATGCGAAGAGAATTTGAGTGATTTAGGAATATTTTAAAGCAATGGTCACAGATTTGGGTCATTCACTGAATATGCATAAGGAAATAGAAAGATGCCCAGAGATACACTGAGGGTTGGGTGTGGGATGATGTCACTCACTGCTACAAATCACAGAAAAAGAAGAACATTAGGAGGAAAAAATAATAATTTTTGAGATATGCAGAGTTCAATATTTCTATGAGAAATTTGAATGGAGATCTCTAGAAGAGAGTTTTGCACTAATTTCAAGGGAAGTTCGGAAAAGAGATCTGGGAGAGATTTGAGAATTAGAATCAAGTAAATCATCTTTTAAGAAAAAATGAGAGAATTGAGGTAACATGTGACAGTGCGTAGAAGATAGGTCCTTGAACTTCTCTTAAAGAGAAAAGTAAAAAAAAAAAAAAAACCAAGGAAAAGGAAAAGAGACTACCAACCAGTCTTGAGATGAAGAATCAAAAGTGATCAGGGAAAAATTGAGAGAATTTTCAAAGTGCTAAGGAAAAAAATTAAGAATAAAGAAGGGACCCCCAATTCTAAATGCACCAGGAGATCAAAAGGCAACCACGGAATTTTTTTATAAAGAAAAGATGTCTGACTTTTCTGAAGGAGATTCAGTGGCAACATTTATTTAAGCTGAAAACCAATTCAGCATATTAAGGAATGGTAGAAAGCTGAAGATGTAAAAAATCAAGAGTATATAAAATGTTAAAAATCGTTAGCTATGACAAGGACAACATAAGCCAGGGTGATGTGAGGATTCCTAATATGTGAGCGATCTGAGCCTACTTAAGTGCTGATAGTAAAGAACTAGTAAAGAAGGAAGATGGTAGAGACATCTAGTCAATAGAACAAGGAGCTTTTCATTTAGGCAAGAAAGGATATAATAAATAGTCTAGAACCAACTTCACATATTATAGTAACAAAAGTGGGGAGGGGGAGATGGAGACCATCAATTTGCATTTTACTATATTCATTTTATTTTCCCCTGTGGCATTAAGTAGTGTAGGCATAGGTAAGGAAAAGGCAGCTACTGTACCTAAATTAATTCAGAGGGGTTACTTGCCCAGTCAATTCAATAAAAGGAAGATAAAGCAAAGCATTCAGGATTTGGCAAGAAAATAAGGTGATGAGAGGTGATGTTAGTGATGGAATCATATATCCAAGCAGCTGGCCTTGAAGAGGCTTCAAGGAGAGCAGGAAGGGCTTATGCCAAAAGATCTCCAAGGCCACACACCACGCATTTGGAAACAACTGTAAAATTGCCAGGATGTTTATCTTCAAGAAAAAAAGAACAATTACCTTCTGGGACACTTTTTCTAAATAAATGGCATCTCTGTAAAATTTAGTTATCTTTGTTTAGGAAATGAACAGTAAAGAAAATCCTTAGCTCATGAAACCAGTAATCCAATGTATGTCCATAGACCTTTAAGAGTACCACTTGCTTAGTACTGTTCAACATAAAATAGGAAAAAACTCACTGAAGTCTGTCGTGCAAACAAAATTGCATAAAAAATATTTCTTAGACTTATCTAATAAATATTTAGATAAATACTTATCAGTATTAACAGATATCATTAGTATTAACTAATATCTGAAGACCTAAAGAATAATTGTAATTACTGGAGTTCATGTTCCTGACTTATATAATCCTTAATTAAATAAATGTATTGTTTCTTCTTGTTGGGGACACAAAGATAAAAAACACAGTTCCTGCTCTCAAAGAGCTCACAGAAGGCACAAAGATAAACTAATAATTCCAATAAGTGCAATATTGCTATGAATGAGGTATGAATGGGACAAAGTAAACTAATAATTCCAGTAAGTGCAATAATGCTATGAATGAGGTATGAATAAGACAAAGAGAGCCTGACCCTGTCTCATTAATAAAATCAAGAAAGTCTGTAATTGTGGTTCCAAATGCACTGTGCAGTTAAACTTACTTATTTTATGCTATGCACATACATATCGACACATTCAAGGATGAATTGAGATCATACTCTGAATTCTTATCATAACAAATACTGAAAATCTAGAGCCATGGCTTCAACATCACAATATTTATTTTTATATGTCTGTGATACCATAAAACTATCACCTGAATTTAACTTAAGTAAATTTGCCTAAGTTTAACATCATATTCAAAAATCAGGATATCTTTCTCTGTTACATTATTGTTTCATTAGAATCAGCCATATGGTCTTGTTGAGTTATAGTTGATCATAGCATTGCTGGGAGAAGCAGAACCCATAGCAAACCTACTCTTGCAGAACACTGTACACTAGGATTGCAGTGCTGTACACACAAACAATACAAATGGCAGAACTAAGAACAATTAAGTGGGATTTTTCCCTTGCAATCTCTATTTGAAAACTAATGTTCTTATGCCGTAGGTCAAACAAGGTACTAAATATACAACTCTCTATTCATTGTTATTCAGTGTTTTTAAGCTCATCTACAATCAGTTTACTAAAAAGTACAAGAGATATGAAATGAGCCAGTAGAACAATTATATTGGAAAACATTTATTAAATAGAGACGTCATTAAGATAGTCAAAAATATTTTAAGTCAGATTCTCGCTAGTGCCTAAGCAGTAGCAGAAAATTTGACACTTGATGTAGTATATTAACTCTTTCACGCTAACATTTCATGGTTTATTCCTTCAGTCCTTATGTATTAATGGTTATACCTTATAAAACTGGCTTCATCCCGACAGACATAAATCCTCTCACCCAATACTAGATACTGCTCTTTTGACAGTGAGTTGTGATTCCTGGGAAATAATTAAACTGATCCCTTGAAAATTTTGTATTCTCTGTTTCTATAACTCAACTTCTAACAACAATGGAAAAAAAGTCATGCAGTTGTGTAAATTTTTGCAAAAATAAATTCATAACATTCAACCTCAGTTGGATTTTCAAGTCTTCCTGGTAACAACTCCATCTGTTGCCACAATAGCTACTTTTATTACATAAATTGGGATATGATAAACTATATATATTAAAAGTACACAATTCCACAACTTTTGGCATATGTAAACATTTGTATAAATATTAACACGATCAAAATAATAGACATATCCAGCACCCTAAATGTTTCCTTGGCGCCTTGGTGATACCGTCCTCCTATTCCCTTCATCCCCAGGCAAGCACTAACCTGCTTTACTTCTTTACAGGTTACTTTACATTTTTCAAATTTTACATAGAGGCTCAAATAGTGTGCAAGTTTTATGTCTGACTTCTTTCATGCCACATAATTATTATGAGATACAGATATGCCATCCTATATATCAATGGTTTGTCCCGCATTATTGCTGAGGAGTATTTCATTTTGTGAATAAAACCACAATTTACTTATCTGTTAACCTATTGATGGACATTTGGATTATTTTAAAGTTTTTGACTATTGCAAGTATAGCTGTGATGCATATTCATGTACAAGTCTTTATATAGACATATGCTTTCATTCTCTTACATAAATAACTAAGAGTGGATTCTGGATCATATGGTAGGTGTATATTTAGCTTTTTAAGAAACTGTCAAACTGTTTTCTAAAGTAGTTGTATCATTTTAAATTCCCAGCAGCTTTCTTTTGATTAGTGTTAGCATAGTATATCTTTTTCCATCCTTTTATATTGAACCTATTGTGTCTATACATTCAAAGATTGCTTGTAGACAGAAAATAATTATGTCTTTTTCTATCCAATCTGAGATTTCCTGCCTTTTAAGTTGACGGTGCCTAAACAATTTACATTTAATGCTATTATTGATATGATTGTGGTAAAATTCAACCTCTTAGTATAGTTTATCTATCTCATGTGTTCTTTGCTCATTTTTTCCCTTTTCTGTATTTTTTTGGATTGGTGCAATATTTTTCTGATTACCCTTTAATCCCTTTGTTAACTTAATTAGCTATTTGTGTGTGTGTGTGTGTGTGTGTGTAGCAGTTGTCTTGGATTTATAGCAATTTATAGCAATTGTTAGGATTTATAGCATACATCCTTAAATAATCACTGTCTGCCCTCAAGTATTATTATATAACCTTACATACAGTATAAGAACTTAAGAATATAGGGCCTCCCTGGTGGCGCAAGGGGTTAAGCACCACACTGTGAAGCAAATCCCCAGACTCTGCAATATGAGTTCAATCCCCAGTCGGCCAAGGAGCTACCCACATGGCACAGCAGACCTCTCCTGTCTCGCTTGCTCTTCCCTCAGCAGTGTACTTCGGGCAATCTGCCTGCTCTGTTCCCCACTCTGTCTCTGGTGAATCATCTCACCCCCTGCATCTCTGGCCTGTACCCCAGTTCTTGTGTGCATAAATAAATAAATCTTTAAAAAAGAGAGCTTAATAATATACTTGCAAGCTGACCACAGATCTGAGGCATATAGCAGGGAAGAAGAGAGAGAGGGGATCCAAACATGGGAGGGAAGAGCACAAGGGACAATGGTGATGGTTCACTGGTGCTGTGGTGGTGGGAGAACAACAGGGACGATACCTGAGAGCAGAAACCCAATACTCTACAAAACAAACAATGATGTAAGCAAACAAATAAATAAATTTAAAGAAAAAAAATATACTTGCATTATATCCCTCACAGGCATTGTGATATTGTTTCAAATATTACACTTATATGCTATAAACTTCACAATACTTTGTTACTACTTTTGTTTTTAATATCCAATTGTCTTTTTTTTTAATAGAGGCATGTTTTATTTATTTATTTGTTTGTTTGTTTGTTTGTTTGTTTTTGTTTATACATGCACTGGGTACAGTCAGAAGCGCGGGAGGGTGAGAGAATTCACCAGAGCCAGAGCAGGAAGCAGAGCAGGCAGAAGGAACCAAGTACACTGCTGAGGGGAGCAGCGGGCGGCAGGAGAGGTCTGCGCGCCATGTGTGACCCTCCTCTGGTGGCTGAGGAGCAGCTGGGGATCTAACTGGCAACGCAGAGGCCGCGGGCAGCTTCGCAACCCAGAGCTCAACCGCTGCGCCACCGGGGAGGCCCTATCCAATTGTCTTTTTAAAAGAATTTTTATTTTTAATTATATTTTTTATTTTATATATTTTTACACTGTTGTTCATTTTTGTACAATGTATGCTTTCTCATCTCGATTATAGTCACCATGAAATTCCCACCACCAATTCACCCGTGCACCATCACCATAGTCCCTGTGTTCTTCCCAACCCTGTTTTAATCCTACTCCCTCTCCTCCCTCTGCAGAATGTCTCTTGTTTACAGTTGCTTATTGATTTTGATTTTCGATTTATAATAATTACTTAAAGAGAATTTTCAAAATAAATTTTAGAATTACTCATATTTATGATTTCTGGTGTTCTTCACTGTACAAATGCAGGTTTCCATCAGGCATCATCTGCCTTCAAACTAACAGATCTCTAACATTCCTTGCCATGCAGCTCTGCTTTATCAATTCTTTCAGCTTTTGTGTATCTGAAAAGATTTTATTTCACCTTAATTCTGAAAGATATTTTCAGTGACAATTGTTTCTTTATTTAGCATGATAAAGATGCTGCTCCACTGATTTGCAGTGGGATGTTCCACTCCATTGTTTCCAAAGAGAAATCTGTTGTCATTCAACTCTACTTAATACATTCCCTTTTTTCTTTTTCTGAGTCCCTGTTTTGATGATGTTTTCTCCTAGTGTCATGGGTTTGATTTTATATTTTTCCTGAAATTTCAGCCATCATTTCTTCAGATATTTTCTGATCCTGTCTTCAGGAATGTCACATATTAGACATTTTTTTAATTATTTCACTGCACACTAATAATTTATTTTTCATCTCAAGAAAGTTTGTGTCTTCAAGCTCATTGATCCTTTCTTCTTCAGTTTCTATGCTACTGTTAATAACATCTAGTATGTTTTTAAATGCAAGAGTTTAATTTCATTCTTTATTATTATTTCATTTCTTATGGAGGTAACATTGGTTTAGAACACTGTACATGATTTAGTAGTATAAGATCACATCTCCTCAAATGTATGTGACCATACTATAACCACCACCAAAGCACCCAGAGTCCATTATCTTAGACCATTGGTCCTCCTCACACCTTTGTTTCCACTTTCTCCCTCCATCCTGCTCTAGTAGCCCCGATTTTGCAGTCATATTTCTAGGGCGTGTTTCTTTATAAAACATATATAAATATGTATATATATTTAAATATATATTTTTATATATATATTTTATATATATGTATATATTTCATGTCTCCACTTAACATGTTCTGTCCTACTGCTACTTTCTTGAATACATAGAATATAGTTAAAATAACTTTTTAAATGTCTTTATCAAATTAATGTATCATCTATGCCATTTGGTGATTGGTTTTTGTTGATTGGCTTTTCCCTTCATTGTGTATCATATTTTCTTTCCTCATTGCAATGCCTGGTAATTTCTTATGAGATATCAAACATTGTGAATTTTACCTTATTAGGTAATAGATATTTTACATTCCTACAAATGTACTTAGGTGCTGGGTATCTCTGTATGCCTATAAATAGTCTTCAATATTTTTCTCAGTCATGGTCAAGTTAGCTGGAAATAATCCAATTCTTTTGAGGCATGATATTGTAAGCAACATCAGAGCATAGTAAATGGTAAATTTTGACTCACTACTACAATACTCTTTTGAGTACTCTATGTTATGTACTTACTATCAGTTACAAGTTTTTCCACAAAAACTGCTGAAAAGAGATACTTTTACTGATCCAGATGAATTCCAACTATTATTCCCTCTGTTCCTTTTAGGTGGATCTTCCTTATGTTTGGGTAGTTTCCTCACATGCATATGATGATTCATAATCAGCTGAAGAACTGAATGGACTCTGAAGATTTCCAGAGATCTCTGCTTCTCCTCTTCTCCCCCCCTTGCTCTCTTCCCATTACTTTGTAAACTCTAGTTTATTTGACCTCACTGAAATCCCAATTTTCTTTTCTCAATTCAAGGGCTTTTTTAAGCTCCATATGTATTCCTCTTCCCTGTGCTGTGGCTATGGCAGGAAGCCAGCAGAGACAATCTCAGGGACTATCTCATTTTTTCCTTTCTCTCAAGGAAGACATTACTGTCCTTCCCTGCTTGATATCCAGTGTAAGAAAAATCATGTTTCTTATATTTTTTCAGATTTTCAATTTTTTACAGCAGGGAATTAAGTCCAATCCCTACTACTTTATAGTAAGCCAAGCAGAGGTTCATAATAAATGCATTAAATATATGCAATTTTCCTCACGTTTCCTTTCTTGTCTTCTTTCCCAATGCCTCTTTCAGAAAACAACTTTTTTAAAGTGTTACATATTACTAACTTCCTTTCTCTACACTCCATAATTTATTTAAATCAATAAACACATTTTATTTTATTTTTTTTAAATAATAAATTTTATTTTTATATTCCGCATACATTTGCAACCACCCCATTCTGACCCCAATCCCTCCCCTCCCGCCCCCCACTCCCCAAAAACTGTGTCTGGTTCATAGTTTTTTGTTGATTTTGATTTTCACTTTCTTATAGTTATTCATTTTCCTGGTCCCTTATTTAAGTTCTCTAGATTCCTGCTATGAGTGAGACCAACCCGTATTTTTCTTTTTCTTTCTGGCTTATTTCGCTGAGCATGATCCCTTCCAGCGCCATCCATGTTGCTGCAAATTGCATGTGTTTATCTTTTTTGAATGCTGAGTAATATTCCATGGTATATATGTACCACATCTTCTTGATCCAGTCATCTATTTTTGGGCATTTGGGTTGTTTCCAAAGCTTAGCTATTGTAAACAGCGCTGCTATAAACATAGGGGTGCAGGTGTTCTTTGGAATTGATGTTTCTGTGTCCTTTGGGTAAATACCTAGGAGTGGAATTGCTGGATCATATGGAAGCTCTATGTTTAGTAGGTCCAGAAATCTCCACACAGCTCTCCATAGTGGTTAGACCAGTTTGCACTCCCAACAGTGCAGAAGAGTTCCTTTTTCTCCACACCCTCGCCAACATTTGTTGTTGCTAGTTTTTTTAATATGTGCCATTCTCACTGGTCTAAGATGGTATCTCATGGTAGTTTTGATTTGCATTTCCGTGATTACAAGTGATGTTGAACATTTTCTCATATGCCTGTTGGCCATTTGCATTTCCTCTTCAGAGAAGTTTCTTTTTAGCTCTTCTGACCATTTTTTGACTGGATTATTTTCTTTGTTGTTGTTGAGTCTCATCAGCTCTTTGCAGATTTTTGTGATCAGTCCTTTATCATTAGTGTTGTGTGCAAAAATGTTCTCCCAGTTGGTGGGGTTTCTCTTTGTTTTTGTTATTGTCTCTTTTTTTGTGCAGAAGCTCTTTAATTTGATGTAGTCCCAGTTGTTTATCTTTGCCTTCACTATAACTGCTTTGGGTGATGTGTCTGTAAAGATGTCTTTGATGTGTATATCATGTAGTGAATAAACACATTTTAATTTTTTTCCTCCACTCCCCTAAACCAAACATCTCAACTCCATCAATGTCTTCAGTTACCAGTTATCATCTTTTTCTTTGTTACCCTAACATTTCTCTCTCTTCTTTGACTCTTCTTGTTTGGCTGTTCATTTCTTAAAACTTGATCATATTCTTTAAATAATGCTATTCCCCAGAGTTCTGCCTTTTGTTTTCCTTGCTTGCAACCGTGTAAAATCTTCCTGGCTGTGTTAGTCAACTCAGTTTGCTGACTGGGTAGCTTAAGAAACAAGAATTTATTGTTACACAGTTCTAGAAACCAGAACTCCAAGATGAAAGTGCTTATAGGTCGGTATTGAAGAGTTCTTTCTTCTTGGTTGGAGGTGACAGCCTTCTCACTGTGACTTCATGTGACCTTTCCTCTGTGCAGGCATTTCCTTTTCTTATAAGTGACATTACCAGTGAGGGCTTCAACATATAAGTCTTGCAGGGATATATTTTAACCCATAACACTGATTTATTTCACCCTTTCCAATTATTCCAACTATTGACTACTACCAATTCTAAATCTCAGCCTCTGCTCTCTCCTAAGAACCAACCCATATGCCTTATTCTTTATTGAGCAAACCCACTTGTACATTATACTTCTCTCAATAGGTTCAAAATTAAACTTCATTATCTACCTCCTCCACATCAGGTTGCCTGAGTTCACTTTCTCAGTAAATGACACTACCTTTCATCCAAACAATCTACCAGAAAATGTGGGAGTCATTCTTTACCTTCATGCCTCTCATTTACACACTACATCCAAATTTTGCCAAATCTTATCAAGTTTGTTTCCTTCATATCTTGAGAATAGGTTTCTTCCTCTTTATTTCTACTGCCATAAACTTGGTTTAAAATGTGCATATTCTGGTGAGGTTGCTTATATCTTACCCTCAGGCAATCTCCCTCTGTCGTGTTCCACTCTACCATCATGACAGTATCCTTAAAATACAAGTTTAAAAATATTATTTGCATTTTAACACACTTCAAGATTTCAAATATTGACATTAGAATAACCACAAAATCCTTAATATGACTTAGAAGATTAATTCATAACCTAGTTACTTGATGCCTACCTAACTTTTCTCCATACCGCTTCTCTTTCCCAACTCTGTAACACCTATACTATATAGTAAATTACTCATACGTTGTCAAATGCAGCTTATTATAGTAAATCTTTATGATGTTGTCCATCTTACTCTCTCTGGGGTATTCTAATGTTGGTTAATTATTTTGTTCCTCAAAACTCAACAAGGGGTTATTGCCTCCCCATAAATACACTTGACTTCTTCATTCTTCCCAGTCTGAATTAGGTGCCCCATTACAAGCTTCCATGACATTCTTCTAACATATCTGTAGCAATACTTAGCCTGTCCTCGATTACATGTAGTATTCTGGATAATATATATTTCAGCCTTTACTTCTCCAAAACCACTGCATAGTAGAAAGCTATTAAATACTTGCCTTAATAAATAGAAGTATGTGACTGATCCTTAACAAAAGGACTTATTCCATGTAACTATTGGATGTCTGAGATACATTTTCATATATTACAAACAAATAGGTATTTTTACATTCCCATCTTAGAAAAATAGCTCCATTAGAAAATGTACTGCTGAAATAACGGTGCTTAAGCTTTGGTCACCCAAAGCTACACTTTCAAACACACAACCATTTTACTCTCATGCAGGGAATGCCTTTATTTTTTTATCTTAAATTGCTAGTTACAATGTTATTTACTAGAAGAGAGAGTTATAAAGACATTCATGTTGATTTGATGCAGTTTGACATAATACACTAGCTTAAAAGGCTAGTCTTCCAGATTTTATTTCAAAATCAGGTAGCTCATTGCTTTATATCTTACTTCAAGTAGTACTGCTCCTTTTAAGATCTCAAGCTCCTTTAGGATCTTAGTTCCACGTTAAGATATCACTGTCATTCAGCTCTAACACAGTGATACTTTTCCTGCCACTATTTTTTTCTTTTTTTTTTTTTATCAAGTAACTCTTCTTTCAAAAATGCTGCCCAGATGCTTTTCCAACACAACAGCTTCTTCTCTCCTCTTCCACAGCTTTCCAGATATTCACAGCCAACATGGGCGTTTCTTTACCCATCTGTGCTGTCCTTATCTTCAGCCTCCTCACTTATTTTGAATTCCTTCCTTAAGCTACTCCAGTTCTTCACATTACCTGCCAACTTCAAGTGAAAAGTTGCTCCTCTACAGGTAGAATCATCACTATGAAGTAGACTGCCTGGCACAGAGTCCAGCATGAAACAGAACACTTATATTCTGAAACCTCGATAATACTATGAGTATTCCTGCTCAGGGAAACTTCAATCTCTATTCAAATTTTGCAGAGAGACATTTCTAATACACACTTCAATTTGAATGTGTGAGTCATCGTGAAAGTCAGTGTTGACATCAATTATGCCCAAGTCCGATAAGTCAGAATCACTTAGAGACATATGTTAACTGTGGCATATGAGAAGAAGCCTTTTTCTTATACCACAAGCCATTCTATTGTTTAGTCTGTCCTAGTTACTGAGACCATACTAGACTTTCAACCTCAACAGGATTCACCATTGTTATTTCTCTGACCAGAACCCTGAGCCCTAGTTCTTATATTTGAGTTTATGTTGTGATACTGAAACTTGGCTCACTTATACCTTACTGTGATAATTAATTTTATGTGTCAATTTTACTAGTTCATGGGGTTCCAATATATTCAGTTAGGCGTGCTTTCTAGGTATGCCTATGTGGAGATGTGTGCCTATGTGGAGATGCCTATGTGCTAGATGGTGTTTCTCGCCATCAAAATGTATACTTTCACAGACCTGCAACTCTGCCAATATGTTACTCTTTTTATCTGCCCCTTTTAGTCTATAGTGAATATCAAATTTAATTTGTAAGCCAGTAACAATCTAATCCCTAAGAGTTATATAACCTACTTCAATACAAAACGCTGGCCCAAATCTTTTAAATGATCTTTGGAAACCTTAAGATCTTAGTATAATTTAGCTCTTGAATATAAAGTACAAGGTATGACAATTTGCTGAGTCCAGTTCACACTTCAAAAAATTAATTTGTACTTTGACTTTTTGTATTTACAAATTTAATTCTTCCTAATTGTTACTTAGTGCTTTATTTTTGGTACTTCCGTGCAATGCAAAATAATAAATAGACCTTAAGATGGTAGTAGTTATTTATCAATGGTAAGGTGTTATTTAAAACAATTCATTTCAATATATGAGTACATATAATGTCTACATTAGTATGGATACTTAAAACTAAGCTAATACCTTTGGTATATTATTTTCCTGACTAGTAATATGATATTGTATAAACCACATTCTTGACAACGAATTGTGCATCATATGACATGTTGGGCTTTACTTAATACAAAAGTTCTGATTTTATTTTTTTTAATCCAAAATAAAAAAAAATACTGGGAAAAGCAAACTGCACTGAATATTTTAGTATAAATTATTTTCTATGATATACATAATAAATTATGACAGTCAAAGATAGTAACTAAATACCATTCTCCCTTACTACATTCCCTACCCTCAAAGACATGGGAAACTTTGCTCAATTTTAGCCTCAAAGATACGAGCCTGAATATTTGGATAAACACAGATTGGTTAATATAGCAGATGTAAGAGCTCAAAAAAATAAATAAAATAAAGAGGGGTATAGGAGGACTCCCAGTGTTGGTTTGAGTGATGAGGTACATTTTTAAACACAGAATTAATTTGTTTTCTTCCACTGAAAACTTTAATGAATTACCTTTCTATTATAATAAAGCCTAAATTCCTCAGTTTAACCCAGGTTCTTACACCGCTAATCATTTTCCTTGGAACAATTTCTCCCTACCAGTTCACTCCCACTCACTCAGCCTAAATGTTATTCAGGAAGACTTACTCTGGCCTCCGGAGTCTGTTATATTATGAAACAACGTCTTCTCATTATATTTTTAAATTTAAGTACCATACTCCTTACCACAACTGAAATTATATAGTTATTTTGATTAGTACTACTTAATACTTTGCTTCTGACAAAATAATATTCTATTTTGGTAAATCTTTATCCATATAGCTTAACTCAATGTCAAATATTTACAAGGATACATATATGGAGTGATGGATTCTGAGAAACACAGGAGTTTCATGGTAAGTAGAGAGTTTGGGAGTAGACATGAGTATAAGATACCTGTGGAATATTCATGTGGAGATATTCATGAGACAATTTTTCTTCTTAAAATTTTTGATTTACTATTCAGGGTGGGAATTCTGAGAAAAATGCAAATCTTACAGCTTATAGGAATTGGTAAAGTAAACCAAAGATAGGAAGAAATGAGAGAGAAGATATCAAAAGTAAATATGGATACAAAGGTATACATGAACAGAAAGATAATGAAACCTCAAAGGAGCAGCCATTGAGATGTGATTAAAACTGAGGGAAAATAGCATCAGATAGTCAAGGTAAGAAAACTGTCTAATAAAAAAGATAATGTAAACTACCTATTATTTTACTTGAAAGAAGCCAAGCAATAAAGTCTAAACACATTGTGCATTTTTTTCTTAACACTTTCCAGCTTTGTTGAATATAATTGACAAAATTGTATAAGTTTAAATTACACTACCTAGTGATTTGATATCATAGTATTGGGAATTGCAATACTAGGAATCACTGATCATTTAGAAGGGAAATACTTTCATGAAGTATTAAGAAGAACACCTAGATTGCATTAACTCAAGTACTCAATCATTTAACTATTCTCATTGAAAGTTTACTAAGTACCAATGCCTGTGCTTGTTGGCAGAGACACAACAGTAAACAATATAGGGATGTTTCCTATCTTCATGGAGTTTAATATGTTAAAACTAAGGGAATAAATTTAGATTTTTTGCAATGCAAGTGGTTTAATTCTCAATTTCTTATACCCTGCTGCTTTAGGTATTAGTGTTACATACCTAGCATGGATTGTTGACTCCAGAAAATAGTGTAAAAAATGTAACATTCAGTTGTAATTGGATATGTGCTCCACAGCACATACAAAACAACTACTATCATTATGAAGGTCAAGGAAGCCCTCTCCAAAAATGTTGTGAGTCAGGAAGATTAAAAATGACAGCAATCAAAAGAAGGAAAGGTATGTTATGTTCAAACAAAAAAATTCACAAAATTAAGTAGGTCTTAACAAAAATATGTACAAGTGACAATAGTAAAAGGAAAAGCTAATATTAACATCAACTTCTCTCTCTGTGGTTTGAAGATAAAATAAGAAACAGTTTCCACTTAGTATTATAGCAATATTTGATAGTAAAGCCTAATATGTTTTTGTACATAAATAAAGAGGTAGTTTTGCCCCCTTATCCCCACAAACAGCTCCATTTATCCCCTGATTTCTAAGGGGAGACTGGTTTAGGCCTGCTGAGTGCTGTGTGTATTTTTGTAAGGCAATTGTTGGACCAAGATCAAGGTTAACCCACTAAAAAAAAAAAAACAACAGAGCAACATGAACTGCCTATGGCCCTGCCCTGTGACTCTTCTTTTATCTGATATTTTTAACTCCTATCATAAAATGTTATAGAATATAAATAAACCATATTTTCTCATACATATCCTCAATTGTTTGCCAGCAGGCCCACCTACACTGCCTGAGACACTATGAAGACCTAAAATAACACTTTTTCAAGATTCCTTTCAAAGTCCAAGACTGGGAAAACAAATGAAGGATTTGATAAAGAAAAACTTGGGCCTCCCCAGTGGCGCAGCGATTGAGCACTGGGTTGCAAAGCTGCCCGCAGCCTCTGCAGCGCCTATTCGATCCCTGGCTGCTCCCTGGCCACCAGAGGAGGGTCCCACATGGCGCACAGACCTCTCCTGCCGCCCGCTGCTCCCCTCAGCAGTGCACTTTGGTCCTTCTGCCTGCTCTGCTCCCCGCTCTGGCTCTGGTGAATTCTCTCACCCTCCCACGCTTCTGACTGTACCCAGTGCTTGTTTAAATAAATAAATAAATCTTAAAAAAAAAAAAACTTAAAAATTGACCCTTGAAAGCTGATTATAGACCTGAGGCATCCAGAAGGGGAGGAGGAGTTGGAAGGAGACAGTAGAACAAAGTGGTGAGAGAGCACCAGTGACTATGGGTGCTTTAGTGGTGCGTGCACTACAATAACTACACCTGAAGGGGGGGATCCTATACTTCCAAAATACCTACAATAATGAAAGTCAACTTTACCTCAACAAAATTTTTCTTGAAAAAGTTAAATAGCAAAAGGTTAGAGTAGCTTCTAATAAGGTTCTATATATTTTTATTTTTATTAAGATTTATTTAGTTATGCACACCAGGACTGGGGTACAGGCGAGAGGTGTGGAGGGTGAGAGGATTCACCAGAGACAGAGTGGGGCACAGAACAGGCAGACTGACCAAAATACACTGCTAAGGAGAGCAGTGGGCAAGACAGGAGAGGTCTGCTGCGCCATGTGGGTCACCTCCCTCGTTGGGGATCGAACTCATACTTTAGTGGCTGCAGATAGCTTCATAGGCTTCATCTTAACCCCCAGCTTCGAATAAGTTTCTTAAGAACTTAATCAAGGCCAGAAAACTAGACCATATTAGTAAGACCATATTAATACCTTACACACTGAACATTTTCTAAACTATTTCCCAAGAAGCCATGTCTAAATTTTAGAGAGATTCAGATACATAAATGTAGCTGGTAAAAGTTCACATAAATGTTTTGTGCTCCTTCAATCACACCCTAAGGGCATGAAGCAGTGTTACAAAGCAGCCTACATCACCAGCCCAACTCAGAAAGGAATCAAAGGTTGAACCCACAACAGAAACAGTGAAGCAAACTAGGAGCCACTCCTTCAGATAGCTATCCATGGTAGCGAACAGGCAGATTGCAGCAATGTCTGGACATGGGGAGCAATGATGGCAGCAGGAAAGCATCAAGAGAGGCTATCACCACAGTAAGGCTGAGCAAGTGTAAGCAAATCCCAGGGACTGAAAGACCCATTTCTATGGAGCAGAACATCTATCTTTCAGTGCTCTTAAGCCTGCCTGGTGGAAGAAATGAGCAAAATACATTCTTTGTAGCAGTTAAGAGGAAGTAGACCCAAAGAAACTAATTTCTATGAGCATGACTCTATCTTTGTTTCTGTGGTGACATGGTCATTGGAAATACAGGTTACCTGATTTACTTAAGGTTTGTCATTGTTGTTTTTTAAAAAATTCTGATAAGTATTCATAATTATAGCTGCCCAAATGAACTCACTACCTATAGAAGAAATGTTTCAATACTGAGGCACAGTTACCAATATTTATTTATTTACTTAAAGATTTATTTATTTATGCATACAAGAGCTGGGGTACACGCCAGAGATGCGGGGGGGAGGGAGAGAGGATTCACCAGAGACAGAGCAGGGAGCAGAACAGGCAGCTGACTGAAATGCACTGCTGAGGTGAGCAGTGGGTGAGCCAGGAGAGATCGGCTTCGCCATGTGGGTTGCTCTCTGGCTGGCCCGGGATAGAATTCATGCTGCAGAGGCTGCAGATTGCTTCATAGTGTGGTGCTGAACCCCTTGCACCACCAGGGAGGCCCAGAGTTACCAATATTTAAAACTTGTAATTGTACTTCAAGCACTATACTAACTTCATATGTGGTCTCTTATTTGTCTTTTACAACAACCACCTCAGATAGGCATTAGTACTCTCTTACCCTTACAGATGAAAAAGAAAATAAACCCTGAAATTTAGAATACTTAATAAATTTGTCCAAGTCTACAGAGCTACTACATGGTGAGTCAAAATTCAAATCTCACTCAGGCCAAACTCTCAACCACTTAATTGCCAATGTGGGTTATAGAATTTGGGAGCTCAGAGCTAATAGAATTGGTATGTATTTGGAAGTCATTCCACCAGCAGAAAAAAAAAAATCCAAGAACATTAAATGGAAAACAGTAGCTTTAAAGAGTTAAGGAAAATGTACTCACTCTGGCAAGCCAATGTTAGAAAAAGGGAGAGCTTGTAAAAGGAAACTGGTCCTAAAATTTAACCTTGATCTGTGCCAATAGTCAAACTCCTCATGGGTTTTCTTATGGACACCACAAGGATGACTCTTATTCCTATGTAGAGAAACTCAAATTCTTATATAGAGAAACACAAACTCTTGATAATTCAGCAAAAACATCAGTGTCTTCATCATTAAGTCTTCATCGAGAATTTATTACACTCTCAATCTGTTGTGTCAAATGTAAGACTGGTAGATCAGCCAGCATGCACATGAGTGGCACAATCTCTTTCTCCCTATGAAGTTCCTTGGGGACAAGAATCGGACTCCCACGCTCAGTAAGGTTTTCACAAATTTTTCCCAGACTACTTGTCCATCCTTTCTTGTCATTCCACCCCTCTGCACCTCGATATCTTGATTTTTGTTCTCCCCAGAAACCTTTTCCCATTTCTACTTAGCAAAGTTCCTCTCTCATTTTAAAAGGCCATCATAGATATCATCTTTGAGGCAGTGACAGAGCCGTAAGAATTTGGGTTCCCCTCAATCAATCTCGCCTTCTGTCTTGAACACAGTCACAGGACAAACTCTTTGGGCCTCTGCTCTAACCCCAGCCATCAATCAAGTCTTGGCTCTCACATACAAGGATGCCATAATGACCACTGTTTTCAGCTGCTCTTGCACCACCTTCAAGGATGAGTGTTTTCTTCTTTCTGTTCCCACATTCCTCTACATATACCTTCACTACAACATTTATCACATCATGTTTCAATGGTTTTTCACTTCTCCATTTTCCTTATCCCCTCCAGTCAATCTATCATCAAGTTTTGTTGATTTTACTGCCAAAATACTTCTCAAATTTACCCACTTGTCTCCATCACTAGTGATTTCATTTTAGTCCTATCTACCATAATCTCTTATGTGAATATTAAGACATTGGCTTAGTATTAAGCCTTACAAATAGACTCCTAATAGGTTTCCTTGTTTCCACTTGCCTTTATAATCTAGCCTCCATATTGCAGCTAGAGACATCATTCTTAAAATCTAAAAGGATGCTACCCCTATTAAAATGTTTCAAACTTTCCACTATCTTTAAAGTAAAATCCAACCTAACCTCCATAACCTGGATCTTGCTCCTCAAACAACCTCATCTCTACATCTCTTAATTCATTCACTGTGCTCCAGACACACTGATATTGTTCTACCTTAAAAGATCAAATATGTTCCTACCTTGGCCTTTGTACTTATTCTTCTCTCTACCAAGGTAGATCTTTTATGGCTAATGGTGTTTAAAAGGTATTTTAGGTCTCAGATGAAATGTCATCTCTGCTGAGAACACTTCCTGGACAAAACTTCCTACTAACCTACCACATCACCTTGTTATTTTTTACCTTAGCACCTATTACAATATATAATTATCTTACTTATTGATTTTCCTTTAACTCTCCTTTCCCATACCAATTCTCTACATGCAACAAAGTAAAAGTAATATGAAGTCAGGATTTTGTTTGTATTTACACTTAATACAGACTTCTTGAAAGATGCATTTGATATTTTTTGCATGGCTTTACATTTATAGTAAATTCTTTATGGGTGAAGATCATGTCATACTTGGAAAGAATTTGACACAGCAACTTAGAAAATATCACATGACTAAAAGCAAAATACTTGTTGTTATAGATTTTGAAGTGACTGTCAAGAACATCATTTAAATTAATCCCTGGAACAACCTACATGCCTCAAAACAGATGAATGGGTCAGGAAGATATGGTATACATGCACAATGGAATACTACTGATCAATCAAAAAAGATAAACTCATGACATTTTCAGCAACATGGATGGAGCTGGAAAGGATTATGCTAAGCGAAATAAGTCAACGGGAAAAAGATGAATATTGGATAGTTTCACTTATATGCGTAATATAGAGAAACAAAACAAAGTGTCAGGTACAAGAAAAAACTGGCAAGCTGACAAGAGATGTGAGGCAGACAGCATGGAAAGAGGTAGGAGAGCAGTAAAACAAGAGAGGGAAAAGCACAAAGGACTATGGTGATAGATCCAGGTGAGCTGTGGTGGGAGAACTATGGGGTCTATATATGAGGGGAGAAATCAAAGACTGTCCAAAAATTAACAACGATGCAAGAAATTAAATATTAAAATAAAGGAAAAAATAAATTACTGACTCTCAGTTTATAATGGTAGAAATCAAGTCAAAGAACCAACAATGGAAACTTCTGACAAACTGATAGTAAGAATAGGAGCCTATGAATATATGGCTTTAAATAAAAATAATAAAATAGATTTTTATACCAAAAATGCCTTGAAAATCTGAAAACTTTTCATGTTATTTGCAAAGAGCATGCTGCATTTCTCTATGTATTCTAAGCACCCAGTAATTTTAGTAGTCCTTAAGTGGCTCTTGATATCTAGAGAATCACATGATCAAGAGAATTCAGCTTAATAATTTCACAAGAAGAAATTCCAACTGAGGTAATATATCTGAATTTAGTACCTAAATTAAAAGTTTGAGGCTCAGCTTTCCCAGAAGTAATTTCTTCTCTCATCAGGGAATGTATATGCTATAAACAAGATTATGCAGCTCAAAAGCTAATTGTTTGAGAACACCTAATTGAAAGTAATAGCTAATGAGAGGGTCGCATTAGTGGCTTAATGTTAGTGGTCACATTAGAATCCCACATTTATACAAACCTAGTTTATTTCCTTCATAGATGGTATTAGTGGATAAGTAAATTATTCTGGAATAGCTGTAGCACCTAATGCATGCTGGACCTGGATCAAAGGACCTTTAAGAATATAACAGAAATCTCCACTCCTAACTCAGAGAGTCTTAGAACTAGGTTATAATTCTGCCTAAGCTAACACAAATCAAGGGTTTCTGAAAGCATCCAGCCAATATTAAGAGAAAATAGCAGAGTCCATTGTTTTCAACTTAATGTTTAAAATGGACAAACAAGAAATCTAGAAAACAAATTGAAATGTCTTCTTTCAGTCTCTGCATTATACTAATGTGTTTCACATGATAGGATTCAGGTTTAAAAATGAGAAAGTGTTTCCCTCCATCAACAAACCTGGCCTTGGATAGAGGCATACAAAGCAGATTCACACATCACTGTCTGACAAGATGTTCACTGATAATTTTAGCATTGCTGAAGAACTTATTGATACACTTTTCCTTCTTAGGAAAGCATCTTAAATTCATGGAGGAAAAATGAGTACAAAAACAAATGGGGAATGTGAAACTTAGCAAGAAAGTAACTGTCTGAATTAAGACAACAGTATAGAAAGGTCAGAAAATATGGTGTACTCATGAGTAATTGCCTTACTTTTAGCAAATCTCTATCCAAAATCTTGACCATAAAAACTGTTAAATAAATATAAAATATTAACAATATGCTAACCACAGATTGGTCTCCTTTAGTTTAAAAATTACAAAATACAATGATGAAAGCTACAGCTTTAGGTATATAGATGCACAGGGGTCTCACACCAGAGGCAATCCTATACTCTTTTATAATGACTGTTCAATAGGAAGTGGGGCCTTCAGTCACTGGCTTAGGTGAACTTGACCACAAAAATCAGGGTTTTTTTTAATTATTTGTGAAATACATACTAGTATGCATATACTCATGAAAGAATATATGTCCAATTCTACTGGAATTTGGGGATTTGGCTACCTGAAAAAAATTTCCTCTTTCTATGAGAATTTTTAAAATATCTTAATAAGATTGATGTATCCTAATAATCAAAGAATATCAACAGCAGAATTAAATCTGAATCCATTAAAAAAGTCAAGTTGGGGAAGAATATTAACTGGAACCCAAAGTAATATTTAAAAGCCAAGAGCTGAACACTAGAGCAAAAAAAGTTATTTCCAGCTCTCACTTACTTGTGGGGATAAGGCTTCTAATTTATCATCAGAGAACTTTAGGACAGTGGAGAAAGTGGATTTGAGAGCAAGTCTCCTCAGTGATGATGACAGCTAAGTGAGAACAAGTAAATTAGGACTTAGACATAAATTATTCTTAGATCACTATTACATGTGACCTTGAAAGCCACTCATATTCTACAAAATAGAAACTTCTAGTAGTGTCCATTACCATTTTGGCAGTATTCATATAAATGCTGAAATCCTAAATAGTCAACCTGATTCTTCTCTTTCATATCTGAAAAATTATAAGCAAAATACATTGAATAAATGTTCATCTCTAACCACATAACAAGGTCTTTTTCTAACCTTTAAATATTCATTCTGGACTGTAATAGCCTAGGTGGAAAAGTCATATTCCTAATATTTTGAAAAATAAAAAATTATATATGTTTTAAGTTATAACATTGATTCACTGAACTGTAAATTCAAGTGGTATTTAAGTAAATTGTTTTATACTGAATGTTGACACTGTAGTACAGATGAATTTGAGAATGATTATTAAAATATTATAATCATGAGGCATAACTTTTAAAACTTAGTCTTTTTTTATCAACATGCAGATACCAATACTTAATGAAAAAGAGCAGTCCATAAACATTACCTGAGTAACAAAGCTGTAGGGACAAATTTAAAGAAAAAATATAGACATCTTATGAAAAACAAACTGGTAACATAGTCCTCTATGCTCCCACATAAAAATCCCCAAGTGGGAAAATAAACTATATCTTCATTATGTAGGCCAGTAATACTAAGAGAGCATAGAATGCCAAGATCCTGTACAGAGATACACTTTTTAAAAACACAGGAAAATGCAGACCTACATTTTAGTAAGTAGATGTACCTAGGAGAATATAAAACTAAGTTCAGCATGATTATTTAGGTCAATGGTTTTTCAATTTACTTCAAAATTAAAATCAGCAACATGGTCATAGTTACTTCATTGTAAAGCAGGCCAGTCCCTTCATTCTCAGTCAAATTTGAAACAAACACATATTATTTACATATACCATTACATAAAATATTTTCTTATTTTATACTGGACTAAATGCATATCCCCAAATTAATATGTTGAAGACTAGTCCCCAATATGGTGGTATTGGAGGTAAAGTTAATACATGGATAGAGTCCATGAAATAAATCATCTTCACTTAAGAATGCCTTCCGCAAACCGGTACAAGTTCGTCTCACTTATAGCGGGAATTTAGAAAACCTAAATAAGGGACTAGCAAAAAGACTAGTTAATACAGGGCCTCCCCTGGTGGCGCAGCGGTTGAGCGCTGGGTTGCGAGGCTACCCACAGCCTCTGCAGCGCCGGTTCCATCCCCGACTGCTCCCAGGCCACCGGAGGAGAGTCCCATATGGCGCAGACCTCTCCTGCCACCCGCTGCTCCCCTCAGCAGTGTACCTCGTCAATCTGCCTGCTCCACTCTCCCCTCTGGCTCTGGTGAATTCTCTCACCTTCCCGCGCTTCTGACTGTACCCAGTGCTTGTATAAATAAAGAAATAAAATAAGTTATAGAATGTGAAATATATATATATACAAAAAAGACTAATTAATACAAAGTAAAAATCAAAATCAACAAGCAACTAGACACCAGAGACACACTACAGGTTGGGGGGCGGGGGTAGAGAAAGCATTAGGGTCAAAATAAGGGGGATGCAATTGTATGGGGAATATAACCAAAATGAAAATGCATACATTGTGCAAAAATGAAAAATGATGTAAGAATTATATAAAATAAAATATTAAAAAATAAAAATTAAAAAAAGAATAGAACAGCTATATGATCTAGCAATTCCATTCCTAGGTATATACTTGAAGAATACAAAAATACTAATTTGAGGGATATTTGCACTCATGTTTACTACAGCATTATTTACAATAGGCTACTTATGAAAACTTAAGTGCCCAAGAACAAGAATGGATTAAGAAATGTGGTATATACACATGATGGAATACTGCTCACTGTAATAAAGATGAAAACTTCCCGCTTGAACAACACAGTGGAGCTGGAGGGGATTATGCTAAGTGAAATAAGTCAGAAGAAGAAAGACAAATACTGCATACTTTCACAGCACTGTGCAATACAGTGAAATAAAACAAAGGCACAGACAAAACCAAGCCACACCGAAATATGACCGTTATTAGCCTACCAGTGGGGGAGGATGTAGGTCAGAAGCAAAGAAGAGAGGGGATCCAATGGACTATGGTGGAGGACAATTAGAGAATTGATGGTGGTTGTGGTAAGGTAAAATGTATCTGAAGACCTGTGAACCTATACCTCTGAATCACATACAATGATGTAAGCCTGTGGTATCTCAATTTTAAAAAAATTAAAAAGAAAAAAATCCCAGTCTTTGGATTAAATAAGAGCTGACATCTCAGTTTATTTCAATCCAGTGTTCTTTCTCCTTTTCCTCTAACTCAAACATTCATATTCTCAGACTTAGAACATATAAACAACTTGAAATTGAACCAGTCACTAGGAATAAGCTGCATTTCAATGTACACAAATTCCTATGAATATATACAAACTAGATTTGATAAAATCCTTTACCTCTTTTTTGCATAATAAAAAGTGTGCATTTTTTCAATGTGTTGTTAAAAAATAAATTTTAAGGCCTCCCTGGTGGCACAAGGGGTTAAGATGCAACCTATGAAGCTATCCACAGCCACTGTAGAACAAGTTTGATCCCCAGCCAAGGAGCTACCCACATGGTGCAGCAGACCTCTCCTGACTCGCCTGCTGCTCCCCTCAGCAGTGTATTTCAGTCAGTCTCCCTGTTCTGCTTCCCACTCTGTCTCTGGTGAATCTTCTCACCCCTCCCATATCTCTGGCCTGTAGCCCAGTTCTTGTATGCATAAATAGATAAATCTTTAAAAAAACAAAATAAATAAATTTTGGAGGAAAAGAAAGACATTTAAGTCTGGGTTGTACAAACACACAAACTGTAATCTTTACCAAGTCATAATAACACTTATATATACACTTGTTATCAAGATCAGCACAATGCCTGACCAATAATTTCAATTACAAATTTTATTAATTATTAATATCCCAAGAGATGAAGATACTTGTTTAGCCGAAAGTAAAAAACACATGACCATTTGAAAAATGAAAATATATATGTACTTTAGATTGATACAGTATTGCATTTGAGTTTACAAATATAATCAGCATATATCTAAGTTTGATATTGACTCTGTTACCACCATAATCATCATGCTTTTCCCCTGACATCATATAAAATACTGTGAACTGAGTGATAGCATATTACTAATTGTAATATATAAATTCACATTGTGTTAATTTAATGTCCTCCCACAGTGGTAGCCTAACAACATGATATCTTCCTGGTTAGCACCTTACTGGTTAGAACATTGAGGGAAAGTTTTAAGTTTTTATGTTTATCATTATTTGAGGGTTGTTAAGGAGGGAAAAATAATGTATTTGTAGTTCTAAAACAAAGTGAACAGTAAATGTTAGTGCCCTTCTTTCCACTATCATTTCCTCTTCCCCAATAAAATGACATGATAATGATAAATGAATTTTTTTCTTTAAACTCAACCTAATAAATATAATGAAATACAGAAGTGCCTAAAATGTCAGTGTGGGTGACTGAAAGTAACTATAAGAGATGAAGAAATGATAAAGTCAATGACAGAAAATGTTCTGTGAAAACAAACCACCTCTGGATTCTAGACAACTTGAATGTGCATCAGCCTGAAATCATTTTCAAAAGATAACATTACTGGCCAACAGGCATATGAAAAAATGTTCAACATCACTTGTAATCAGGGAAATTCAAATCAAAACTACAATGAGATATCATCTTACACCAGTGAGAATGGCACATGTTTAAAAAACTAGCAACGACAAATGTTGGCGAGGTTATGGAGAAAAAGGAACTCTCCTGCACTGTTGGTGGGGGTGCAAACTGGTCCAACCACTACGGAGAGCTGTGTGGAGATTTCTTGACCTACTAAACATAGAGCTTCCATATGATCCAGCAATTCCACTCCTAGGTATTTACCCAAAGGACACAGAAACATTAATTCCAAAGGGCACCTGCATCCCTATGTTTATAGCAGCACTATTTGCGGTAGCTAAGCTATGGAAACAACCCAAATGCCCAAAAATATATGACTGGATCAAGAAGATGTAGTACATATACACAATGGAATATTACTCAGCAATAAAAAAAAGATAAACACATGCCCTTTGCAGCAACATGGATGGAGCTGGAAGGGATCATGCTCAGCGAAATAAGTCAGAAAGAAAATGAAAAATACCGGATAGTCTCACTCAGCAGGAATTTAGAAAACCTAAATAAGGGACCAGGAAAAAGACTAATTAATACAAAGTGAAAATCAAAATCAACAAGCAACTATAAACCAGAGATACACTGGGGGGGGGGGGTTAGGGGAGGGGAAAGGAAGGACTAGGGTCAAAATAAGAGGGGGTGCAATTGTATGGGGAATATAACCAAAATGAAAATGCATATATTGTGCAAAAATGAAAGTTATGTAAGAATTATATAAAATAAAATATTAAAAAAGATAACATTATTAGTAGTTTAGAGTATCGTTCAAACATTTGCCAATGTTTAGGATACAGTAAACATCAGGAAAACAAGAGCATAGAACATTGCAGTAAAATGAAAAAAAAATACTAGAGTGATTGTTTTAAAGAACTCTGGGAGAATTTTAAGGAAGATTACACATTAAAATAAAGTTAAATACCCCACCTATTTCTTTATTTCATATCTGCCTTGAAAGACATCCCCTTGATCTTGCCATTGGGGATGACACTAAAGGTTACTATGAAATGTCTGTATGATTGAGCAGGAGAACTAATGCATTTAGAGTTTTAATGTGTTGTAAGTGTAATTAAATATACTGTACCTACTAGTATTTATCCTAAGCTCTCCTCCCCAATGCTTGCAAAACAGTTTATTTATGTGTGCATCATTTTGACCCTGACATTGCCCAAAACTCTTCTCTTGATGGCTACATATATACTTATTCTATCCAGTAATTTTCATTCCTACTCCCAGCAGGTGTTTTCTGCTTCAGTAGTATTTTCTGCCCTTGCTCTAGTTGCCAATGTATAGTATGATACATCTTCCATCAGGTCAAATTCAATCCCAAGAGAAGATAAAAGTGATGTAAAATTGATAAATTGCAGATCTATAGTACTTTATTGAACATCTATAGGATATACCCACCTATAAAATAAGCTAAAAATTTCTCTTCTCATAACCAGAATTTTGCAGCCTCAGACTTTTCAGTATCAGGAATTTACAACTTACTGTGAATGAGTAAATTCCTTAAGTGGTCTTTAATTGTGGGCTTTTAGTCCATTATGCATAGGAAAACAAAATCTAATAAACATGCCACAAAAATTAGATTCATCTCTTACTCATGATACAAACAATATTGTGACATTTTACTAACTAAAATTGGTCTAATTTTGTATCAGACAATGTCAAGAATATTTCTACATCACTTTCAAATATAGTTTTGCATATCTAGCTCATCAATTTTAATTTCTTTTAAATTTTCTTAATCATTTCCCACTGATATCCCATCAAAGAGATTTAAAATATAAAAACTTAATAAGCCTACCAACTCATGTATTACACCAGGTTTTGACAGTCTCAAATCAAAAAAACAATGCCACTTTTGTTTATCACTAAAGAAATTAAACTTACTTTTCTCTGAAATAATGATGAAATCAACTCATAAAAATGACAATCTTTCTTTAGATAACTTGTTACCTCATGCTGTAACTCATGCAAAAAGGATGAAGCAAGTTACATAACTGGAAAAACTTATACTTAATAAGGAGACATTGAAGACAACAATAATTTTTTGCAATAAACTTTAAATTATTTTCCACCAACAAATACAGCATTAGCTGTTAAATAATGAAACCATTGGATTTAGTAAGTCATAAAAAAATGAATAAATAAGCTAAAAAATCTTAACTGTCCTCTAAACCCTTACTACTCAAAGTATGGTCTTTGCATCTATTTCATCATACTTTTTGTTAGAACTTCAGGCATCATACCAGATCCACAGAATCGGAATCTTTCTTTTAACAAGATCCCAAGTGATTGGTATATATATTAAAATTACAAAATATAACAAAACATATTTCTAACTTAGTTGCAATTATGGTAACAACTCAAAATACCACATAAAAACACCATCAAGTTTCTCTTTTATCCTTTTGTAATCTGTAAGATTTTGTAATCTGTAAGATTTTTTAAATTTATATTATTTTAAATCATTGGTTCACAGAGCCTCCCCGGTGGCACAATGGGTTGAGCACAGTGCTGCAAAGCTGTCAGCAGCCTCTGCAACGCTAGTTCGATTCCCAGCCAGCCAGGGAGATTCCCACATGGCATAGCAGACCTGTCTCGCCTGCTGCTCCCCTCAGCAGTGTTTTCGGTCGTCTGCCTGTTCTGTTCCCCACTCTGTCTCTGGTGAATTCTCTCACCCTCCTGTGCCTCTGGCCTGTACTCCAGTTCTTATAGAAATAAATATATAATAAATCTTTAAAAAATAAAAATAAATCATTGGTTTACAACACTGTATATTATTTAAAGGTCTAAGATCACACCTTTCAGGTGTATGTTACTACACCACACATACCACCAAGACATCCATAGTCCTCTGCCATAATCCATTGTGTCCCCTATCCACTTTTCTTTCCCCCTCCATTTCTAGTAGCCTCAATTCTTTTTTTTTTTAAGATTTATTTATTTATGCATACAAGAACTGAGATACAGGCCAGAGGTGTTGGGAGTGAGAGGATTCACCAGAGACAGAGTGGGAAACAGAAAAGGTGAACTGACAAATACACTGCCGAGGGGAGAAGCGGGGGAGGCAGGAGAGGTCTGCTGCACCATATGGGTAGCTCCCAGGACGGATTGAACTGGTGCTGCAGTGGCTGTGAATAGCTTCATTGGTGGCGTCTTAACCCCTTGTGCCACCAGGGAGGCCCTCTAGTAGCCTCAATTCTAAAGTCAATTTTCAAGGCTTTATTTTTGTTTGGTTTAATCTGACCCTGTTTTTTTGTTCCCCTATATTCCACATATCAGTGAAAAACAATTTGTATTAGTCTTTCCCCTTCAGACTTATTTCATGTAGCAAAATCCCCTCCAATTCCATTCACAGTCACAAATTTCAAGAGTTCTTTTTTTTTTATATATAGCTGAGTAGTATTCCTTTGTGTATATATACCACATTAGGCTGTTTCCTTAACTTGGCTATAGCAAATAATACTGCAATAAACATAGGGATACATATACTCCTTCATACTAGTGTTTTTGTATTCTTCAGATAGATACCATGGAGTGGAATTGTTGAATCATATGGTAGATCTATTTCTAATATTTTTGAGAAACTTCCATACTGTTTTCCATAAAGGCTGGACTAGAAAAATTCCACCAACAGTGTAATAGGGTTTTGTTTTTGTTTTTGTTTTCTTTTTTTCAAATCCTTGCTAACACTTGCTATTTCTGGCCTTTTCACATCAGTCATTATTACAGGTGGCTATTCAGTTTTCCCGACACCATTTATTGAGGAGACTTTCCTTTCTCCAATGGATATACTTGGTTCCACTGATTAAGTGTCCATGTAAGTGTAGGTTTATTTCTCTCTACTCCATTGGTCTGTGTGTTTTTGTTCCAATACCATACTGTTCCTGATTATTATAGCTTTATGGTATAGTTTCAGGTCAAGGAGTGTGAGACCATCATTCTTCCTCTTTTCTTGTCTGGATTGCTTTGGCTACTTGGGTTCATTTTTGCTTCAACATAAATTTCAGTAACATTTGTTCTATTTCTTTGAAGAATGCCAGTGAAACTTTGACAGTGATAGCATGAATCAGTATATTGCTTTAAGTAAAATGGTCACCTTAACAATGTTAATTCTTCCAATCCATAAACAGAATATATTTCTGTTTCTTTGTGTTTTCTTCTATTTCATTTAACAATGTTTTGTTTTCATTGTACAGGTTTTTTACTACCTTTGTTCAGTTTACTCCTAGATATTTAATTCTCTTTGATATGATTTTAAATGATAGTTTCCTTGATTTCTTCCTCTTTTATGTTGTTGTATTTGCATATAAGTATTCAATTTATTTTTTGTGAATTGATTTTTTAACCTGCCACTCTATTGTACTGATTGTTTCTATTTATTTTTCAGTGATGTCTTTAGGACTTTCTGTGTATTTCATCATCTGCAAATATTGAACACTTTATTTTTTCTTTCACAATTTAGATTCTTTTATAATTCACCTTGTCTACTTAATCTAGTTAAAACTTCCATGACTTTGTTGAAGCGTAATGGTGAAAGTGGACATCTTGTCTTGTACCAATTATGGTGGCTGTAGGTTTGTCATATGTGGCCTTTATTCTGTTGAGGTATATTTCATCTATCCTCATTTTTGAGGGCTTTTATTATAAATGGGTGTTAAATTTCATTAAATGCTTTCTCTCTATCTATTGATAAGATCATGATTTTTTAAATTTCCTTTATTGATGTGGTGAATTAAATGGATTGATTTTCAGGTGAACCATTCTTGTATCCCTGGAATAAATTTCATTTGGTTGTGGTGTATGATCCTATTAATGTGTTGCTGAATTTTTTTTTTTTTTTTTTTTGGTGGGACCCTCGCCGGTGGCCAGGAATCAAACTGGCACTGCAGAGGCTGCAGGAAGCCTCGCAACCCAGTGCTCAACGCTGTGCCACCGGGGAGGCCCGTGTTGCTGAATTTTAAGATTTTGTTGAGGGTTTTTGAATATATGTTCATCAGGGAAATATGTCTATAGTTTTCTTTTTTGTGTGTGGTGCTTTTTTTAAATTATTTTATTTTATATAATTCTTACATCATTTTTCATTTTTGAACAATGTATGCATTTTCATTTTGGTTATATTCCCCATACAATTCCTACCCCCCCTTAATTTGACACTAATCCCGCCTTTCCTCCCCAACCCCCATAGTGTGTCTCTGGTTTATAGTTGCTTGTTATTTTTGATTTTTACTTTATTATAATTAGTCTTTTTCCTGGTCCCTTATATGGGTTTTCTAAATTCCTGCTATGAGTGAGACTATCCGGTATTTTTCTTTTTCTTTCTGGCTTATTTCGCTGAGCATGATCCCTTCCAGCTCCATCCATGTTGCTGCAAATTACATGAATTTATCTTTTTTGATTGCTGAGTAATATTCCATTGTGTATATGTACCACATCTCCTTTTCTAGTAATCTATTTTTGGGCATTTGGGTTGCACCCCTATGTTTATAACAGCACTATTTAAAATAGCTAAGCTATGGTGCTTTTAAAAAAAGATTTATTTATGCATACAAGAACTGGGGTACAGGCCAGAGGCGTGGGGGGTTAGAGGATTCACCAGAGTGGGGAGCAGAATAGGCAGATCTACTGAAATACACTGATGAGGGGAGCATCAGGAAAGGCAGGAGGGGTCTGCTGCACCATGTGGATTGCTCCCTGGCCAGCCAAGGATCGAACTCATGCTGCAGTGGCTGCCAATTGCTTGATTGCGCTGTTTTTAACCCCTGTGCCACCAGGGAGGCCCCTTGTGAGGTGCTTTTGTCTTATTTTGGTATGAGGGTAATGATCACATAAAGTGAGTTTAAAAAATAAATCCTATTTATAAATTTGGAAATGATTGAGAATAGGTATTACTTCATCTTCAAAGATTTAGTAAAACTCATTAGTGAAATCATCTGATCCTTTACTTTTTTGGAAAATGACTACTGTTTCAATTCCTCGCTAGGTTTGTTCAGGTTTTTTATTTCTTCAGGTTTTTTATTTCTTCAGGTTTTTTATTTCTTCAGGTTTTTTATTTTATTTATGATTCCATCTCTAATGGTTGAATATTTCTAGGAATGTATCCCTGTCTTCTAGGTTGTACAACTTACTGGTAAATAAATATTTGTGGTAATTTCTTATTATCCTCTGAATTTATGCGATGCCTGTTTTAACATCTCTTTCATTTCAGATTCTATTCATTTGAGTTTTCTCCCTTCATTTTGTTTTTTGTTTTTTTTTTTTAAGATTTATTTATTTATACAAGAACTGGGGTACAGAGGCGTGGGAGGGTGAGAGGATTCACCAGAGACAGAGCGGGGACCAGAATAGGCAGATGAACTGAAGACAGTGCTGAGGGAAGCAGCAGGTGAGGCAGGAGAGGTCTGTCCCCATGTGGGTTTCTCCCTGGCGGGCCAGGAATCGAACCGGCGCTGCTGAGGCTGCAGACAGCTTCACAGCCCAGCGCTCAACCCACTGCGCCACCAGGGAGACCCTGTTTTTGTTTTTGTTTACTGTGAGACTATCAAAAGGCTTCTCTATTTTTTTTTTCCCAAAGAACTAGCTATTGATTTCATTATTTTGTGGACTGCCTTTTTCATTTCTATTTAATTATTGATATTTCTGCTCTAATTTCTCCTTCCTTCTACTAGCTTTTAGGAATTTTGCTTATCTCTATCTAGTTCCTTAAGGAGAGACATAAAATTATTTTAATTATTTCTTGTGTTTTGATAGGGGCTTGTATTGCTACATACTTGCCTTTAAGTAGTGTTTTTGCTATGCCTTGCATGTTTGGATATGTTGTGTCCTAAGTTTCAACTGATTTGAGATATTTTTAAATTTCTTCTTTGATTTCTTCATAAACTCAATAACCATTTAGTAGTGTGCTGTTCAGCCCCCCATATTAGAGGTTTCCTGCTTTCATTTTTTATTTGATTTCTTGTTTGACATTATTGTGATCAGAAAAGACACTTGATATGATCTCAATATTCATAAATTTATTGATACTTGTTTTGTGACCCAACATATGTTCTGTCCTGGAGAATGTACCTTGTGCATTTGTGAAGAATATGTGTTTATATTTTATGGGAGGGTACATTACCCTAAAAATGTTTATTAAGTCCATGTGGCCTAATTCTATGTTTAAGGGTATTGTGTCCTTGTTTATTTTTGCCAGTTAATCTGTCTACTGGTGTAAGTGGGGTGTCGAAGTCACTTCCCACTATTTGGCTGTTGTCAATGCCTATATTCATATTCGAAAATAATTGCCTTATATATTCTGATGTTCCTTCATTTGATGAATATACATTGATGAATGTAGTCTTCCTGATGTATTGTTCACTTTCATTATTATATAGTATTCATTCCTGTCTCTTATTGCCATTTATAGCTGGAAACATATTGATTTCATGTTTATAGTTGGAGCTCAGGTTGATACCCTGAAGACAGCAGAAAGTTGTATTTTGTTTTCTGAGCCAACCACACACACTGTATTTTGATAGATGTATTTAATCCATTATATTCTGGATGATTATTTATATATGAGGGCCTGCTACTGCCATTTTCTCCTTAGTTTTCTGGTTCTATTTCCTTATTCAGTGTTTTTTGTTTTGTTTTGTTTTGTTTTGTTTATTTCTCCTTGATTTAGATATGAGAGCACATTTCAACATTTCTTAGAGGGGAAGTCCAATGTTTGCAAATTCCTTCAGCTTCTGTTTAGGAAGGTCTTATTTCTTCTTCATATTTGAGGGAGAATCTTGCAGGACATAGTGTTCTTGGCTGGTAGTTTTTATACTTAAGTGTTTTTGGCATACCATTCCATTCTCTCACTGCTCATATTCTTCCTCTGAAAGGTGAGATGGAAACCGGATACGGTACTTTTACAGGTTACCTGGTTTTCTTTTCATTAGCTACCTTCAATATACTTTTTTAACACCACCACATTTCACAAAGTATTTAGACCAACTAATATTTTAATTTGCCAAAATAAAAAAATAATACTGAATAAATCTTACTTATTTACTGAAATAAATCACCAAGAATCTATGGTTTCTATCTCATCAAATTCTATCAAATTCCAATTTATTCTATTTTACATTGTGAATTTCTCCTCTCTATTGTGTTAAAGAAAAAGTAAACTAGATTAGAAAGTTTAATTTATCACATATAATTGGTACTTCTTTTACTCTAAAAATCTGAAGTTGATAGGTATTTTTACATTAGCAAAACTCTACAATGTATTTTAGGAAACTAAAATTCTGTTTTAGTTTATTGAGTTGAAAATATTTAAACACATAAATTACAGTTGTATCTGGAATGTCAATGGGAGTCAAAACAGGGCTTCAAGAACTGTGAGAAATTTTTCCCTAGTGATGGCTTAAACATTCTAATCAAGACAATGAAACATGAGTCAGAGCAAGAGCAGGTAAGCAGATTTTTCTCTATCATAAAGGGTTGTCCAATTAAGTTGAGTTAATCTTGAGAGTAACTAGATGAAGTAACTATATGATGTTTGTCACCCTAAGTCCCTGCCTCACTTAAGACCATGGAGGTAGACAGGTAAAGACTGATTTAGGTCTAATCATGGTAGATTCACTCAGTAGTATCACTTAGCTGGCTATTATGGAATCCCTTACATAGAGATATGGTGATATATTGCTATCACCACACGAAAAGGGTCAAGTCAGTCATACTAACTGTAAAAATATATTAATTAGCCTTTTAGGTGCACAATATATTAAATAAGAAAAATATACTAGTTTGATGGAAATCTCATCAGTGTTACTATAAAGACCAACTCAATACTACCAACACAATGATAAGCATTAGTTGTATCAATGCTGCTTTTTACTTGAATGTATATATTTGGTGGCTCTGAAATAAAATCTAAGATATATAGGTGGATGGATGGATGGATGGATGGATGGATGGATTTTATATAACATTCGTAGGTGTAATACACACACACGATAATACCTTGTAATTAAAAAGTTTTTTATCTTATAGAATTAAATGAAGTAACATTAAACTCAAGATTCAAATGATTATGTCACCACAAAAAACTGATGAACACTGTAAAGAACATTACCAAAATGGCCTTTCAGGATTTGAAGTTGACTGGCTCTGTAGTGCTTATTAACTTATTCTTACTTTTGCTACATGAACTAGCTTAATCTTTCTCTTTTGTAATTATACTTAATTTCCGATGTCTCTATTTCCAAAAGTAATTAGTATGTTTCTGAATCTAGGAAAGTATATTCATATATTGTTAGAATTTAATAAAGATGGCCATGACTTGTTACATTTGGTTCCATTGTTGGGAATAGAGTCATTATTTTAGACACAGATGTTTTCATAATTCCATGTAAGTATCTGACAATAATTTTCCTTCTGTTTTCTTTGCATCCTTTTTTTCATTCTTGTGACTTTAATTTTGTCAAAATCAATTCAAATCTACATAGTTACCCAAAAACCTCCTTTTAAATTTCTATTGGAAATTCCTGTGTTTATCCCATCATTACATCTCATTAATTACTCCAAACTAAACTAATTCAATCATTCACTCATCTTTCATTCAACAATTTAAATAAGCAATTACTATATTTCAGAAATCTTACACAGAAGGTACACCCATAAAGTAAAACAGACAAGGTAATACATAATAAACAATCTTATTATTAATGTGAGAGATTAAGACAAATGATATGGAAAAAATAAATGAATCATGGGATGGAAATAAAGAATATCAATGAAAACTAAATTTTAAAAGAGGGTTGTCAAGAAAGGACTTGCTGACAGTCACAATTGAATAAAGACCTGCAAGGGAAGAGGAAGGAAATCTAGAACCCATGTAGGGCGGTGACTTCTGGTTGTAACACATTTCATTTCTGGCAATAAGCTAGAAGGCTATGTATATTGAGCACAAGCATGAGCAGGTGGGAACATGGGTAGTGAGAGCTTACGAATATTCTCTTCCATTTTCTAGTATTTTCTCAAAGTTTTAGTGAAGTCACTACTATAGAAAGATGTCTTAAAGGTTTGAGGATAAAGGAAAAGAAATAAAATTAGGAATAGGATATCATTTGATGTTAGTGGCCACAAAATGAAAATGAAGATGAATCTATCATAGTATGCATTTTTCTATGTCACATTGATTTTTTAAAAAATATAAGCATGAGGCAGGTAAATATTTGAATAAAAGGGTAGCTGAAGTTTTGTTAGGCAAGTGTACAAAGTGAGAGAGTAGCAAGGGAATTTTGGGAACATGCAAAGGAGTAATTCTAATTATTGATATTGAGCACTACCATGGGTAAGAAAAAGGATGAAAACCTAATTAGAATAGTTTATTCTAATTAAACTTTGAAAACAATGAAGGAACATAATAAATACAGGTCCCCATTAAACTAATATTTTGTTGCAGTTGGCTATGAGAGGGAGCAAGCTAGGAAAAAAAAGAAAGAAATGAGACATGAAGAATATAATTTCTTAAAACGAGATTACATAGTTTCTAAATGTTATCATTATTACAAAATATAGAATATAAACATGTGAGGAAGTGACTGAGAAAGGGCGAATAACAAAATCACTGAAGAGAAGATTAACAAACTGGTCTTAATCATTTCAAAAATCACTTCTGACATTCCTTATAAAATCTGTGAAAGTTTTTTGCTGTTATAGCATTTATTTTTATAACAGGAAAATAGAGTGCTGAAGAATGCAGTGACAAATATAGTTTTTCCTCCCTTTGTAGATCATGTACTTAGGACCTTAAATAAATACAATGCATATGTACGTTTTTGACATGTAAAGGGATTCTAGTATCTCTTTTTATATGTTTGACAACACTGACAGATGACTCTGAGTCTTAGAATTCAGTGCATTCTTTATAAGAACGTAAATTTCCTTTTAAAATAAAAATTGAAAAATCTTTTCTTTTAAACATGTTTTTTATTGTTTTTGAAGTACCATTATTTTACATCCTGGCAGGTTTTTGATAGTATAGGATTTACACACACACACACAGAGCCCTCCCACCCCTGAAGTTCTCATAGTCTTCCATTATATAGGCCATTGCATTACCTCCCCACACCACTGTTTTCACCTCCCCCATTCCCATTACCCATTTGAAAGCTGAAGATCAGAGGTGAGTTTTAAAATCAAGTGTTGGTTTTAAAGCTTGTCATTGTTTGATCCTTTGCCATTTCTATATTCCATGTATAAAAGACACTATTCATTATTTATCTTTCTCCTCTGACTTGTTTCACTTATTATAAGCCCTTCCAGTTCCATTCATGTTACTGCAAATGACATGAATATATCTTTTTGATTGATGAGTAGTATTCCATTGTATACATAAAATCACATATTCTTATACACTATTTTTTGTTATTGAGGATTCAGGTTGTTTCCATATTCTGGCTATTGTAAATAGTGCTGCAATAAATATGGGAGCACAGGATTCCTTTCAAATTAGTGTTTTAGTATTTTTTGGCTAGAAAGGAGTGGGTTGCTGAGCTATATGGCAGATCCATTTTTAGTCTTTTGAGAAACTCCATAGAGCACTCTATAGTGGATGGACCAGTCTATGTTCCCACCAACAGAGTAAGTAAGAGGGTTCCTTTTTCTCCTCACTCTCACTAGCACTTGTTGGTTAAGATATTTTACATATGAGCCATTCTCATTGGAGTGAGGTTGTATCTCATTGTGATTTCGATTTGTATTTCCCTGATGATATGTGATGATGAACATGTTTTCATGTGCTGTTGCCCATCTGTATGTCTTCTTTGGAGAAGTGCCTGTTTAGCTTCTCTGCACATTTTTTGATTAGGTTGTTTTCTTTTTGTTGTGTTGTACAAGCTCTTTGTAGATCTTCCATATCTTTTGTCAGATGTATGGTGTACAAATATTTTCTCCTAGGGTGGCTCCTCATTTTTGTTAGTCTCTTTCAATGGGCAGAAGCTTTTAAGGTTTATATAGTTGCTTATATTCACTTTTGTTTTCCTTGCTGCTAAAGATGAATTGTAAAGATATCTCTGAGGCTTATAGCCTCAGAGATATCTTTTTTTTCTATGTATTTTATGGTTTCAGCTCTTACATACAACTCTTTTAACCATGTTAAGTTTACTTTTGAGTGTAGTGTGAGACAGTATTCTAGTTTCATTGTTTTGTAGGTAGCATTTCAATTTTCCAAATACCATTTATTGAAAAGACTTTCCTTGTTCCATTATATAATCTTTACTCTTTTGTCATAGATTACCTATCCATGTATGTGTGGGTTTATTTCTGGCTTCTCAACTCTTTTCATTGATCTTTGTGTCTATTTTTGTTCCAGTACCATGCTGTTTTAATTATCATGATTTTGTTTTATAGTTTTTTTAAGATTTATTTATTTATACAAGCACTGGGTACAGTCAGAGGCGCGGGAGGGTGAGAGAATTCACCAGAGCCAGAGCAGGGAGCAGAACAGGCAGAAGGACTGAAGTGCACTGCTGAGGGGAGCAGCGGGCGGCAGGAGAGGTCTGCACACCATGTGGGACCCTCCTCTGGTGGCCGTGGAGCAGCCGGGAATCGAACCAGTGCCGCAGAGGTTGCGGGCAGCCCCGCAACCCAGCGCCCAACCGCTGTGCCACCGGGGAGGCCCTTGTTTTATAGTTTTAATTCTGGATGTTTAATAATCCCTTTTTTTTTTTTCATTTTTTGTCAGGATATCTTTGACTCTTCAAGGACTTTTGCGATTCCATATAAATTTCAGCAATGATTGTTCCAATTCTTTGAAGAATGTCATTGAAATTTTTATTGGGATTACACTGAATTTGTAAACTGCTTTAGGTATGATAGCCATTTTGACCATGTCAATTATTCCAGTCTATGAACATGGGATATCTTTCCATTTCTGTGTGTCTCTTTCTATCTCATTTAACAATGTCATATTTTTTTCTTGTATAGGTTCTTTGCCTCCCTTCTAAGGTTTACTTCTGTTACCTTGTTTTTTGTGGGGTTTATTTTTTGGTGTGAATATAAATGGGTTGGTAACCTTAATTTCTTCTTCTAGTTCACTCTGCATATATAAAGGCAGCTGATTTTTTATTTTTATTTATGTTTTTGTAACCTGTTATTTTAATGAACTGGTTTATTCTTTTTGTGTGTTTTTTTTAGATTTATTTATTTATTTATACAGGCACTGGGTACAGTCAGAAGCGCGGGAGGGTGAGAGAATTCACCAGAGCCAGAGCGGGGAGCAGAGCAGGCAGAAGGACCAAGGTACACTGCTGAGGGGAGCAGTGGGCGGCAGGAGAGGTCTGCGCGCCATGTGGGACCCCCCCTCCGGTGGCCGGGGAGCAGCTGGGGATCAAACCGGCGCTGCAGAGGCTGCGGGCAGCTTCGCAACCCAGCGCTCAACCGCTGCGCCACCGGGGAGGCCCTATTCTTTTTGTTTTTTAAGATTTATTTATTCATTTACACAAGAACCAGGGTACAGGCCAGATGCACAGGAGGGAGAGAGGATTCACCAGAGACAGAGCAGGGAACAGAACAGGCAGACTGACGAAATACACTGCTGAGGGGAGCAGCAGGTGTGGCACGAGAGGTCTGCAGCACCATGTGGTACCCTCGCCTGCTGGCTGGGATCGAACCAACACTGCAGAGGCTGCTGACAGCTTCACAGTGTGGCGCTCATCCACCTGCGCCCTGGTTTATTCTTTTGATTAATTTTTTGAATGGATTTTTTAAGGTTCTGCATGTTTATTATCATATCACTGCAAATAATGATAGCTTTGCTTCTTCTTTCCCAATTCGGAATCCTTTTATATCTTTCTCTGGCCTACTTGCTCTGACTAGGACTTCCAACACTATGGGGAATAGTAGTAGTTGACAGTGGACATCCTTGTCTTCTACCAATCTTAGTTAAAAGGCTGTAAGTTTTTCACCATTGAGAATGAAGTTCCTTATAGATTTGTCATATATGGCTTTTATTATGTTGAAATATGTTCTATTTATCTGGTTTTTCACGGTTTTCATCATTAATACATACTGAATTTTATCAAATGCTTTTTTGGCATCTATTGATATGATTGTATATCTTTTTTTCTTTTTGTTAATATAACACTGATTGATTTCTGGATGCTGAACCATCCTGTGTCCCTGGTATAAATCCCACTTGATAATGATGTACAATCCTTATAATGTATTGTTGGATTTGGTTTTCCAAGATTTTATTGAGGATTTAAGCATCTGTGTTCATCAGGGAGTTTGGCGTGTAGTTTTCTTTTGTGTGTTGTCTTTGGTTTTGGTATTAGAGTGATACTGACCATATAAAATATGCTTGGAAGTATTCCTTTTCTCTCATTTTCTGAGAGTTAGAATGAGATAGGTATTAATTCATCTTTGGAAGTTTGGTAGAACTCACTTAAGAAACATCACATCCAACTGGAAGAATAAACATTATTAAAATGACCATCCTACCAAAAGCAATATACCGATTCAATGCTATTCCAATCAAAATTTCAATGTCATTCTTCAAAGAAATAGAACAATTATTGATGAAATTCATATGGAATCACAAAAAAACCCCGAATAGCCAAAGCTCTCCTGAAAAAAAAAGAAGGAAATGGAGGCATCACACTCCCAGACTTCAAACTATACTACAAAGCCATAATCATCAAAACTGCATGGTATTGGAACAAGAACAGACATACAGACGATTGGAATCGAATAGAAAATCCAGAAATAAACCCACAGATTTATGGTCAACTAATCTTTGACAAAGGAGCAAAGACTATGCATTGGAGCAAAGAAAGTTTGTTCAATAAATGGTGCTGGGAAAACTGGGTCGCTACATGCAAAAGAATGAAGCTTGACCACTACCTCACACCATACACAAAAAATCAACTCAAAATGGATTAAAGAACCAGACATAAGACCTGAAACCATAAAATATATAGAAGGAAATATAGGCGAAACACTACGTGATTTGCACATCAAAGACATCTTTACAGACACATCACCCAAAGCAGTGATAGTGAAGGCAAAGATAAACAGCTGGGACTACATCAAATTAAGGAGCTTCTGCACAGCAAAAGAGACAATAACAAAAACAAAGAGAAACCCCACCAACTGGGAGAACATTTTTGCACCCAACACTAATGATAAAGGACTGATCACAAAAATCTGCAAAGAGCTGATGAGACTCAACAACAACAAAGAAAATAACCCAGTCAAAAAATGGGCAGAAGAGCTAAAAAGAAACTTCTCTGAAGAGGAAATGCAAATGGCCAACAGGCATATGAAAAAATGTTCAACATCACTTGTCATCAGGGAAATGCAAATCAAAACTACCATGAGATACCATCTTACACCAGTGAGAATGGCACATATTAAAAAAACTAGCAACAACAAATGTTGGCGAGGGTGTGGAGAAAAAGGAACTCTTCTGCACTGTTGGTGGGAGTGCAAACTGGTCCAACCACTGTGGAGAGCTGTGTGGAGATTTCTGGACCTACTAAACATAGAGCTTCCATATGATCCAGCAATTCCACTCCTAGGTATTTACCCAAAGGACACAGAAACATCAATTCCAAAGAACACCTGCACCCCTATGTTTATAGCAGCACTGTTTACAATAGCTAAGCTTTGGAAACAACCCAAATGCCCAAAAATAGATGACTGGATCAAGAAGATGTGGTACATATATACCATGGAATATTACTCAGCATTCAAAAAAGATAAACACATGCAATTTGCAGCAACATGGATGGCTCTGGAAGGGATCATGCTCAGCGAAATAAGCCAGAAAGAAAAAGAAAAATACTGGATGGTCTCACTCATAGCAGGAATCTAGAAAACTTAAATAAGGGACCAGGAAAATGATTAACTATAAGAAAGTGAAAATCAAAATCAACAAAAAACTATGAACCAGAGACACTTTTAGGGGGGCGGGGGCGGGAGGGGAGGGATTGGGGTCAGAATGGGGGGGGGCTGCAATTGTATGGGGAATATAAAAATAAAATTTATTATTTATAAAAAAAAAAAATAAGTCAACTGGGTTGAGTGCTTGTATAAATAAACAAATAAATCTTAAAAAAAAAAAAAGAAACATCACATCCAAGCAGATAACATGTTGAACCTTTACAAGTAATGGAGAAAAGTCAACAGAACTCAAAATACTGGAAAAGTCAACAATGCTATCAATTCTTACTGGGAAAACTGCCAAGCTCATAATATTATCATCTTGGGTCTGTTCAGAAGGAAAAGAATATGAGTGCATTTAAGATCTTTGGATATATCATTGTTTGAAATAAGAAAAAGCTTTTGCCTACTATAACTAAACATGATACCAAGAGTAATGATAGACTCCAAAATTCTAAAATTTTGTTAACAGAACCCAATAAATAATATACTGTTGCCCAAAGGATTTATATTGTTCAATATCAGGCTCCTGAAAGATAAAGAAAAATTTTAATTACATATTATATTATTTCCCTCTACATATAGAGGAAAGGCTATCTGAGAAAACAGTAGTGATATAAATGAAAAGTGATTATGGAAGCTCCAGATAGTAGACAGTTTTTAGCACTTACAACATGATAAGTAAATCTATTTTAATGAAACATTTTTACTATGTCATCAGTTGATGCCTTTCATCATGGTTTGTATGTAAAAAAAAATGATTTACTGGGCCTCCCTGGTGGCGCAGGGGTTAAAGTCTCAGCACTATCAAGCTATTGTTAGCCACTGCAACTTGAGTTCCATCCCCAGCCAGGAAGCAAACCCACATATGGTGCAGCAGACCTCTCCTGTCTCACCTGCTGCTCCCCTCAGCAGTGTATTACAATAGATCCACCAGTTCTGCTCCCCACTCTGTCTTTGGTGAATCTCTCACCCCCTTGCCGACCTATGGCCTACACCTCAGTTCTTGTATGTGTAAATAATAAAAATAAATAAACCTTAAAAAATTTTAAAATACTGACTAGTTAGTAGCTGAAAAAAAAAAAAAAACTACATTGGATTAAACGAAAGAAGGAAAACATTTTTCCTTGGGGAAAAATAATACTAATTTGATTGATTCCTTCATGAACGAGGCATTCAAGTAAATTGTTTTGTTTCTACCTCCTGCCTCTTTCACATTACTGGAGAAAGTGATATATATCATGACATTTGCTCACTACAAATGATGATACAACCACTACAATGTCCATATTTCTCAGAAATCATTTAAATTATTTTTCTCCTTAAATCATGTTACATTGCAGCTATACTAAATTTTCCAATCATTTCAAGCCTCCATCTCCAATACCACCAAGCTGGTGACATTGACACTTAACTAAAAAGGTGAATATTATCTAATTAAAAGTTCTCTGTATCTTCCTCATCTACTCTAACTAATCCCACCACCTAGGCCAGAAAAACATGTTAACTCTTCTACCCTAGTGCCCTCTATTCTTGCCTAACTCTCCTTTTTTGAAATTTGTTCCACCTGCCATCCTTTTCATTACAATTTTATTCTCTCCATCTCCTTGTACAGTTCTCATAATATGGACATCTGTCCACCTTACTCCTGACTGGGATCCAACTTAGCCATTATTCCTTCATGAAGCAACTTTATGAAGCAACTGACTTGATAATAAGAGCTGGCAAATCACACCTGAACCTATCAACTGCTTTGCATTTTATGCTTTGGATTTCCATCTTACTTCACTAAATCTAATTTCTACACTTGAATAGACTTTTCCAAAACCCAGCTTATGTCTCCCTTCATGTATGGGTCAGTCTAAATCCCTAGTCAATATTATGGACAGCTTTCTGTAAATTCACAACTAAATCTGATAATAATCATTCAATAAGTATTGGTGAATCTAAAAAGTTTGTAAATTGCATTTACAATATCCAGTTTATATCCTTCTCCAGTGTTTCTAATCAATTAAAAGAAGATTAGAGGTATTGCCATTCACCATTCAACATGATTCTGAAACTTACTTATTCTTCTCTTGTTTCCCAACCTATAGATTTCTATGAGATACTGTCTCTGTTCTTCCTGGGTCTCCTAACATATCCTAGTTAAAATTTATGGATCTGGTGTAGTGCTAAGTCTTCATAGACTCTAGAAAATCTCAGTACTGAGGAATTTAGGGATGAAAGGAATGCTAAAGATCCTGACTGTACCAAATAGCATAGCTGATTTCTTCTCTTGCTCATGCTGCAGTAGAAATCCAGGGGGTCAAGCACGTCTAATAGAAGGGGCCACTTTGGCAATTCATGCTACAAAAGCAAAGTTCCTGCCAATGTCCTCTGCCAAGTAACTATTCTGCAGTATTGTTTCATAGTACATCTGACTAGATTTTTTTGAGAATCATATGAAACCATGATAATAGGATGTAATCTAAAGCAATATCCATCATTTTGAATGAAGTGTTAAGAAAACAGAAAGACCATAACAACTATCTTCACAGTATGGTGGCTGGCAGATATTAAGGAGGTTTAGTTCATGAAGTAAGTTTTTGAAGAACATAAGGATGTTCCATAAATAATACAGTTGATTATGATGAATAAAAATAGCGTGATGAGCTACTCGTTCCCTATTGCCAATGGAATAAAATATCACAATATAAAAAATAAAGTTCAAGTTAGTTTAGGCAACCACACTTTGAGATATGTTAATGGACCTGAAAGTCAGTTAAAAATATGCTTTCAGTACTTCATAACCCTTGATTTAAAAGGCTGTTGAAGAGATTATTTATTTATTAATCAAACATTCAAAATATATATTTACTATGTGCCATCTAAGTTCTAAATGCTTTACAAAGTTTAATTTATTTGATCCTAATAACACCTCTGTGAAGCATGTTCTATATTATTATTACCCCCATTTTATAGATGTGGAAACTGAGGCACAGAGAAGTTAATATTTCTAAGCCCCTCTCCATTATGCATGCTTCCTCTGGTTTTAGATAATGAATGCTTTGTATCTCTAAAGAGATAAGAAGAGAAAAATAGTTGCTTGTTGATTTTGATTTTTACTTTATTATAATTAGTCTTTTTCCTGGTCCCTTATTTAGATTTTCTAGATTCCTGCTGTGAGTGAGACCATCTGGTATTTTTCTTTTTCTTTCTGGCTTCTTTTGCTGAGCATGATCCCGTCCAGCTCCATCCATGTTGCTGCCAATTGCATGAGTTTGTCTTTTTTGATTGCTGAGTTATATTCCATTGTGTATATGGACCACATCTTCTTGATCCAATCATCTGTTTTTGGACATTTGGGTTGTTTCCATAGCTTAGCTATTATAAATAGTGCTGCTATAAACATAGGGGTGCACTGCATTGTAGGGGAGGGGAGGAGGGAGTGGGATCAAAGCAAGAAGGGGTTGGAAATGTACGGGGACTATAACCAAGATGAAAATGCATACATTGTGCAAAAATGAAAAATGATGTAAAAAATATATAAAAGAAAAATATCATTCTCTCACTCTTCAAACATTATTCCACAACTATAACACAACAGTGATAATACTAGACATTAGGGATACCATGGAAAGCAAGATAGAGAAAGTTTTTACCTTTGAGTATCTTCTCTCCTAGGGACAAAAAGATACGTTTTGTAACAGCAGTAGAACATACTTCCAGAGGCTCACAGGAGGGGCACATCACCCAAACTAAAGCTGGTGTGAGACACTTGTTGGAGAAACTCCAATCAAAGAGGAAATGCAAAACTTAAGAGAGAGTTATTTGGAAAAACAATGTGCAAGAAATAGCAAAGGTGGTAAAGAAGAGGAAAGAGGTATGAGTATTTCCAAGAGATGGAGGAATTTTTTTTTTTTTTAATAAATTCAGACTCATTGAATTACAGAATGTGCGGTAAGGCATGGAAGGAAATAAGAGTGGCTGGGTATGAAGGAAATAAATAATATGGTGTGTTTTAATCCTTATAAAGGAATATAGAATTTATGTATCCTTACAGCAATATGGAATCTTTAAAATTTTTAAAGTAAGAGAGTAATATAATTGGGACCTCCCTGGTGGCGCAGAGGGTTAAGACGCAACCTATGAAGCAATCCGCAGCCACTGCAGCATGAGTTCGATCCCTGGCCAGGGAGCATCCCACATGACACAGCAGACCTCTCCTGACTTGCCCACTGCTCTCCTCAGCAGTGTAGTTCAGTCAATCTGCCTGTTCTGTTCCCCACTCAGTCTCTGGTGAATCCTCTTACCCCCACATCTCTGGCCTCTACCCCCGTTCTTCTATGCATAAATATTTAGAAAAAAAGAGAGTAATATAATTAGTTGTACATTTAAGAAAGATCCTTTGAGTGCAATGAACAAATAAATATTATAAAATCCCCCAAAACTAGGACCAGTGATATACAGTGATATACTTATATATATTTGTATAGACAGATGATGGATGATAGATAGAAAAATAGATACGACTTCATTTGTATAGATCAAAGGTAAGCTTGTGTCTGATGTTCCTGAATATATATATGATATATTTATATTCTATTAAGTAGAATGTAAATACAAGCTATGATATATAATATAAAATATATTACATATTTATGGTATAAATATATATTTGTATATATTCATTTATATAAACATATATATTATGTATCCCACTTGTAAATATATGCATAACACTCCCATCTATAGTTGTAATGTATCAAAGTGTGACTTCACTGGACCAAGAATTATATAGTATATACTGATCTTTGACATATACTGATGTGTAATGAAATTCAAGACACATAATTGCAGTATAGTGCATTGAGCATAATCAAATGGGAGAAACATAAATGATACAGAAATGTTTCTAAAACAATGTTAAGCTAAAAACAAAAGGCAGGTACTCCACTAAAAATGGAAAAATATTTTTTTACAAAAGATTGTTTTATTTAACAGTATTATATGAATGTTCTCTTTCTGCCTGACATTGTTCTAGGTGCTCGAAATTTAACAGCAAACAGATAACATAAGAATCTCTAACCTCTGCAAGCTCACATACTATTAAGAAGATAAACAGGAAACATCATCAATAATTAAAATATATAGTATGGTAGAATATGAGAAATGCTATGGAAAAAAATCAAGCAGTGTAACAAAGAACATGGTTTGGGAGTTGTTGGGGCCTCCCTGATTGTGCAAGGTTTTAAGATGCAACCTACGAAGCTAACCACTGCCACTGCAGTACGAGTTTGATCCCCAGATAGGGAGATACCTACATGGCGCAGCAGATCTCTCCTGTCTCTCCTGCTGCTCCCCTCAGCAGTGTATTTCAGTTGATCTGCCTATTCTGTTCCCCACTCTGTCTCTGAGGAAATCCTCTCACCCCGCCTCTACCTCTGGCCTATAGCCCAATTCTTGTATACATGAATAAATGAATCTTTAAAAAAGAAAAAAGAAAATGGATTTTGAGGCTAGACTTTTTTTTTTTTTTTTTACAAATTATGTTTTTTGAGGCAAAGAAGGTTTTTATTTCTGTATCTGTTCTGAGAGTTACAGGTTTAAACCTCGATATATGTATACTTACTCACTCCGCCCACCATCAGTGTCCCTTAACTCCCTTGCTCTAACCCCTACCACCTTCCTCCTCTGGTTGCCTCAGATTTGCAGTCAGATGTTAAGAGTTTATTATTGGTTTGGTTATTTACTGACCCTTTGTTATGTTATGGTCTCACATGTAAGTGAGACCATCCAGTACTTGTTTTTCTCTTTCTCACTTGTTTCACTTAGCATTATCCACTCCATGTTATCAAAAATGGCAGGTACTCATCCTTTTTAATAGCTGATTAGTATTCTTGTGTGTGTGTGTATGTATGTGTGTGTATACACCAATTTTTCTGATCCATTTATCTGTCCTTGGGTACTTAGGCTAGTTAGCTATTGTAAACAGTGTAGGCTTTTTAAAGAAATTGACAATTAAGGAGGCTGGTAGATATAATTCATCCACATCATCCTTCAATAAAATGGTGGTTATTTTATTCTTTATCTCAATAGGTAATTTATGAATGATTGTTGGGGTTTTTAATGTTTTCTTTCAAAAATACTACATTTATAACATAGATAAAAAATGCACCAAAAGATAATCTCAAGGAGTGATTATAAAATTACCAGTTCTAGACCAGATCCAATTAGTTTTATAGGCAAGTTTTGCCAATATTTCAGAGAAAAACTATCATCCCTACTATATGCAAATTTCCAGATATTGGTAAAAGAAGAAAATGCTTCCCAATTCACTCTATGAAACTAGTAAATTTCAGTACCAGAAAAAATAATTTTGTTTAATTATAAGTCCATTTATTCATGAATATAGGTGCAAAAATCCTAACTAACATTCAAACAAACCAAAAAATTCCCTAAAAATAGATAATATACCAAGAGGCAGTTGAGCAAATCCCAAAAATCCAAAGATGATTGGGGTTTTAAAAATTCTATAAATGTACTTCATCATTTCAACAGATTTAAATGAGAAAAACATGATTATCACAATTAATGCAGAATAATCAGTTGATAACAAAGAACCAAAAAAAAAAAAAAAAAGCAAAATAGGACTGCAACACTTTGTCTCAATAAACATAATGTGAAAAAAAAACCTAAGACAAGAATGATCCTAAATGAGGAAATGTTAAAAAAATGTTAATATCAGCCTCTCCTAGTGGAGCAGCGGTTGAGCGCTAGGCTGCAAAGCTGCCTGCAGCCTCTGCAGCCCTGGTTTGAGAGGGTCCCACACCACGCGCAGACCTCTCCTGCCGCCTGCTGCTCCCCTCAGCAGTGTATTTCGTCACTCTGGCTGTTCTGTTCCCCGCTCTGGCTCTGGTGAATTCTCTTACTCTCTCGCGGTTCTGACTGTACCCAGTGCTTGTATAAAAATAAATAAATAAATCTTTTAAAAAAAAATTTTTAAAAAATGTTAATATCAGAACAAAATAAAAATACCAATCACGGGGCCTCTCTGGCAGCACAGTGGTTGAGTCTGGGTTACGAAGCTGCCTGCAGCCTCTGCAGCACCGGTTCAATCCCCCGCCACCGGGTGAGGGTCCCACATGGCTCGCAGATCTCTTCTGCCTGCCGCTGCTCCCCTCAGCAGTGTACTTTCGTCAGTCCGCTTGCTCTGCTCTCCGCTCTGACTTGGGTGAAATCTCTCACCCTCCGGTGCTTCTGACTGTACCCAGTGCTTGTGTAAATAAATAAATAAATCTTTAAAAAAATACCAATCACCTCAACTTCTATACAGTAGTATACTGAAGATCCTAGCCAATACAATAAGAAAGTAAGGGCCTAACAATTTTAAAGAAGTAATACATATTTTATTATGTGTCTGATATGTTCTGATTATCTAAGAATACCCCCAAATAACTTATTACAAATTAGTCATTAAAATAATTGAGTATTTAACAATATAGCTGGATATAAAGCCAATATATAGAAGCCAACTGCATTTCCAATACATAGTTAGAAGACACAAATTTAAAGAACACGTTAGTTTCTCTCCACCATGTAAGAAATAGCAAGAAGGTGGCCATCCTCAAGCCAGGAAAAGAGTGCTCATAGACCCAACCATGCTAGCAAACTGATTTCAGACTTTGACTTCAGAACTCAGGTTAAAGATTTACTTCCAGCAACCAGTCTCTTCTCATTCAGGTTTCTTCAAAGTACTACACTGGTTTTTTACTGCACAAAGAGGACTTGCAGATTCCAGGGCAGAGACCACAAAGTTAAAAGGAAATTTGAGAGTCCCCATCTCATATAATACACTAAGGTCCACCTCGATTTAACTCACATTCATCATTTGTGATTGATGCTGAACTTAACATAATGGACTTTCAGTCTTTGTAATAATTTATGGTGTGCAAATGTGTTCAAAACATTTTCAGAGAGTCCTCAGATAACCCTGTGAAGATGGCATTATTATCCCTTTTATCATTCCTTATCACAGATAGGTAAATTCTGGCTGAGTGGGCTAAGTAACTCACCCTAAACCCCACAAAAAATAAGTGCTACACTAGAATTAGAATTAAGGCCTCCTGACTACAAATCATGAATTCATAGCTGAAACACTAAGGAAATAACTTCTATGTAACCCCCAGGAGAGAGTATGTTCTGCATTACAAATCAAAACCACAAGATATCACCTCACACCAGTAAGAATGGCCCACATTAAAAAAACAAAACAAACAAACAAAAAAAAAACACAAAAAAAACTAACAACAACAAATGCTGGCTAGGATGTGGAGAAAAAGAAAGCATCTTACATTGCTGCTGGGAATACAAACTGGTCCAATCACTATGGAAAGACTTGTGGAGGACACTCAAATTACTAAAAATAGGTCTACCATATGACACAGCAATTCCACCCAAGAATCTACCCAAAGGACAAAAAGAAAACATTAATTCAAATAGACATTTGCACTTCTATGTACATCACAGCACTATTTACAATAGCTAAGATATGGAAACAACCTACATATCCCAAAACAGATGACTGAATCAAGAAGATGTGGTATATATACACAATGGAATACTACTCAGCAATCAACAGTGATAAACTTATGTCATTCACAGCAACATGGATGGAGCTGGAAAGGATTATGCTCAGTGAAATAAGTCACAAAGAAAAAGAAAAATATCAGATGGTTTCATTTATAGGAGAAACACAGGGAAACCATACAAGAGATCACAAAAACAAAAAGACAAACTAGTAGTCATACTATAAATTGGAGACCTCTATCAGGGGAGGGGGAAGGAAAGCGATCAAAACAGGAGGGAAGAGGGCCTCCCTGGTGGCGCAGCAGCTGAGTGCTGGGTTTCGAAGGTGCCCGCAGCCTCTGCAGCCCTGGTTCAATCCCGGCCGCTGGAGAGAGGGTCCCACATGGCGCACAGACCTCTCCTGCCGCCTGCTGCTCCCCTCAGCAGTGTATTTCGGTCCTTCTGCCTGTTCTGCTTCCCACTCTGGCTCTGGTGAATTCTCTCACCCTCCTGTGCTTCTGACTGTACCCAGTGCTTGTATAAATAAATAAATAAATCTTTAAAAAAAAAAAAACAGGAGGGAAGAGCACAATTGTATGCTGGTAGTTCACAGGTGTCTTAGTGGTAGTAATTTTATGGGGACAACACCTGAGAGGAGAAATCAAACATTGTAAAAAAAAAAAAAAGTAAAAATACATACACACATACATACACAGACAAAATTGAAAAATGTTCTGCATTATACTACTTACACAAATGTCTTGGGACTCTGGGATACAGAAGGATGGAGATGCTGGCAACTACTAGAAAATGCCAGAATGTTGCTCTTTTTCTAACTAGAAAATAAGGCCATTCGGTTCATTGGCACCCAAGCTAATAGGTCCTAGAGGAACGTCTCCTCTTATATTTCTTCCTATAGAATATACCAACTGGTTACTGCAACTGGTTACTGCTGATACATAGGAAGGTGAAGATGTCTGCATATTAGTTTTATAACTGGCCACAATACTGTCTTATTACTCCTAATCACTTTTCAGTTTGTCTACTCTTAAAATCCTTAGATGACATTTGTATCCATTTAAAAATATTGATTCTGCAAGCTCATTTCTAAGAGTCTGTCCTACTTCTTCTTTCCTAGTCTATTGCATCAGTTTGAATTTCTAGAATAATGATTAATAGTGATGAGAAAAGGCAGACTTGCCTTGCAACTGACACTAACACGACTGTCCCTACAGCAGTGTTTTTTAGATGTTATTTGGACCCAAAGTTCTTCTTTGCACAATACCAAAGATCATCCCATGATTCACAAACATAATTTTGAAAATGTTGCTGGAGTTTTTCACAATTAAGCATGATTAGAGATCTCTATCACAATGAAATCTGTGTCTACCCCTTTAATCTCTACATTTTCAAGAGAAGTTTATAGTGTACTTTATCAAAGCAAATATATTGGTGTTAAGCAAAATATCCAACTTGTTTAAAAATAAAAAAATGAGCACACCATTAACAAGAATCAAATAATACCATGTACACATGAATAAATCATACCTAAGATACTAAAGAACATCAATTCAACCAACAGAATCAAAGAGGAAAGACAAGTGACAAACTGAGAGAAGCTATCTGCAACCTGTATAATCAACAAATGCTTAGCACCAAGAGTATAGAAGAACTGTACATCAATAAGAAAAGAATACCTGATAGAAAATGAGCTGACATTTCACAGAAAAGGAAACACATATGGCCAATAAAAAAAGAAATGTTCAACTTCATTAGGTTGAAATGCAATCAGGGAACTGCAATCAAGACCATAATGATGTATCATTTCATAATCCAGCAATTGGCAAAAACTAAGAAATCTAACATTACCAAGTATTGACAGTATTTAGCTCAATATCCCTTTGACATTGCTTGTGAGAGTACAAATTGGTATAATCACTTTGGAAATCTGTTAAACATTGTCTTGTAATATTAAACAAAGACATATCCCCAAACCTAGCAATTCTACTTTTGCAGATATGCAGAAGAGACACGTACAAGAATGCTCACATAAGGGCAAAAGGAAGAAACAACAATCTCTATACGCAAGAAAATGGATGGGAAAAAACCTGTAGTAGATTTACACAATGGAATATTATACAGAAGTCAGAATAAATAAACTATTTCTATAACAATGAATGAGTTTGAGTAATACATGATTGAATGAAAAAAATGTAAGTATAAGGTTATATTCAGCATGATAAACAAGATATTCTGTTATAAAATTTAAAACATCTATAATCACATATTTTTAGAGAAACATATTTCAGATAAAATTATATTTTAAAAATGGTGAGAGCATGAAAAATAAACACAAGATTCAGAATAGTAATTACTTCAACAAGAGAAGCAGACTATACAATGGGAGAGAATCAAATGTAAATTCTGTTAATAAATGGAATAATGTTTTCCCTGTTTTCATTATATTGATTTAAAAATAAATAATTAAGTAGTTAGTTGAGAAACTAAAACACCATGCATAGGAGCAATGATAAGAACCACAGTTCTGATGAAGCCAGATTTTCTTTATATGTTCATCTAAATCAAAGTTCTTTTGAACTATCTAAGGAAGCAAGTCTGATCATTTGTTTGAAGGTAAGATGGTGGGATGTGAAGGGTAAACAGTTAAGGGATAAACTACATATTTAACAACTGTCACAACAAAAAAAAACTACTATGTGTTAGTTCTTTGGAGTTCACAAAGATATTTTATCAAATATAAATCCAGTAACCGACATCACATTGCTACAAATATACTAGGCAAACTCTTAAATATTGAAACCTTACATCTTGAAACTTTTACATGAAATATATGTGTGTATATGCATATATATATATATATATATATATATATAAAAAACACAGGTTAAATTGTCAACATGTTTTGTCTTTTAGAAAGTAGAAGCGATTAGGGAAAATGGACTAAGGAAGACTACCCTTATTTCAAAGTGTATGAAGCCTGAAGGGAGAGAAGCAGTACGGGGGCTAGTCTGGCTCCTAAGAGTATGTGCAAGAAGGTCTTTTAGGAAGACCTTCTTACCTCTCCCCTAGTTCTCCTCTCAGCCTCCTATGTCATCTAGCTCTCCAAGACTCAGCTACCTACCAGAGATAAATAGGAAAAATAAGGTTTCTTCAAAACACAAATCTATGTTAATCTACTTTTCTAAATCTAGCACTTAATGTTTATCAGTTTTTAAGCCCTAAACTATGTCTAGTCCAATGACATATTGTTTGAGATGCAGTCTTTTTGTTATTTTATATTTCTGCAACTAATAAATTAGTCAGATACATTGATAATTTATAAATGCACTAATGTAATATAAATGTGGTTTAGAGCATTGATATTATTTATACATTACAGACTCAACAATGTGTTTTATTTATACACTATGAACTAGTTTATTCCTCCTCCAACTCAAATAAATACAGAAATTAAAAATAAACTCCAGATATTGACTCTTTCTTAAATTATGAATCTGGCAAGCTTAAAAATTCTTTCCTGGGAAGAAAGGAATGATATAACAGGGAGGAAAGAACAATGCTTGGCTAATAAAACCAGAAATAAATTACTCTAAATAGAGTTCCTCAAATTATCCTTACAAGTAAGTGGATGTGACATATTCATTTAGCAGTGAAAAAATTTGATCAGAGGTGAAAGTAGGGGAAAGGAAAAAGAAAACTTTCCTCTCAGTGCCATGTTTTATAAGGAACTTAAACCTTGGGAAGGTTTAAAAACTGTTTTAACCTGCTCTCTAAATAATATCCATAATCCATGGCAACAAGTAATAAACTATCATCAAAAACTGATGTCTTCAGGCACTGGCAGAATCCTGGTGTGTTTGGCATCAATGAATTCCACTTTAGAAATAAAAGATAAAGAAGAAGTGGGAAGGGTAGGTTGGGGCTCTGGAGGTTTGTCTTGCTAAGTAAAGTTTATTTTATATACTAATTTAAACCTATGTCAATTTATAAGAAGGCAAGAAAAATCCTGCTAGTGTTTTATCAACAACCATTACCGTGGCAAAAGGTACTTGTGCATGTGTACGCTCCCTTATGCCCAAGCACAAACACTGTAAGTCAAAGTCTCATGCAGTACATAAAAACATAACATCAAGCACATGTATCAATTCACTCAAGAAATTGTCCACAAACTCAGACAGATAAATCTTTTAAGTTTCTACAACCAGCACTTTTTAAAGTTTTGAACTTGCTCATGTTTTCCTTTTAACATTTAGCATTATCATTTCCTTAATCATCCAAAATAAAAAGAACTTCTATAAAAAGGAGAGTCTAAAGGCCCCTCAGTGGAAAACTGCTAGAATTGCCTTTGTCACTGGTTGCTTATCTGTGTGCCTAGCAAGACAGACAGGGTTTCATGGTGACTTTCAAATTCCTTGAACATACTGAAGCTTCATTTGCCCAATGTGCAGATTCATTATTTTTAACACCTTCAGATGTTGAGAGCAGAAGAAAAATATTAGACTAGGAATCAGAATATCTCAATTTAAGTGCCAAATGGCTCACTGTTGATATTTGGAAGATCTCCTTGAATAATCTGAACCAAATCAGTAAAATGGGAATCATGATGATACTTGATTTATGGCTATCTTGAGTTTTTACATGCCAATCAAAGCAGATGATATATGTAACATGCATGGAGATATAATTATTAAGTATTACTACACATTGATTACCCCTCACCTTTTTATGGGAATTTTTTTTTAAGATTTATTTATTTGTTTGTTTGTTTGTTTGTTTATTTATTTATACAAGCACTGGGTACAGTCAGAAGCACGAGAGGGTGAGAGAATTCACCAGATCCAGAGCGGGGAGCAGAACAGATAAACTGACAAAACACACTGCTGAGGAGAGCAGTGGGCGGTCTGCGCGCCATGTGGGACGCTAGCTGCCCTTGCCCGGGGATGGAATCAGCGCTGCAGAGGCTGTGGGCAGCTTCGCAGCCCAGCCCTCAACCTCTGCACCACCAGGGAGGCCCTTTTTTATGGGAATTCTTAAGAAAGACATGCACTTGACCTATTGTCTGGTGGCAATGTTGGTTTAATCAGAGTCACCCACATCATCTAGTCTCCTGTGGAACTGGCCATAGTCACAGGAATAATTTGTATTAGAGACCAGTCTCCTTCAGAAGGCTTATACTCTAAAAGAGGGATCTACTGGAGTTGTGCCTAAGCACGACACTGCCCAGGCTTTGTGCTTCCGTAACCATGTGGGGCTGAGAAATGCATGACCTCAGACTTTCAATCTTATGGAAAATTCCAAAAATGGTATTGGCTCAGTCAGATCTGGTTAAGTTTCATCTGTATATATCAGTCTCCAGAAAGTTTATCACTGCATTTTATTGTCAAAATAAGTCTTTGAAGATGTCAACTTATTATTATGCTCAGGTTATAAATAAGGAAACTGAGGCTAAAATTAGGCATGCAGCTTGCTCATCCTCACAGCTTGTAAGGAGCAGAGCTAAGAACAAGACTCAAGTTGTTGCAATTTCAGGTCTCTATTTCTATTGCAATGCCCATATTCAAAAACTTTCACTACTCATTCTCCAGGGAAAAAAGTAAAGAAAAAAAAAAGAGAGAAACTGTATAAATGTTTGATAAATACTACTTGGCAGAGCCATAAATTCAAGTGAAGACATTGAAACAAAAACGTTGTCTCCGAGGTGCCAGAGGAGCTTTGTATCTCAGGATATAAGGTATTCAATGAAAGCCAGGAGGAAATGCCTCCCTTCTACAGACAACAGTAACAATCCACCTTGGGAGAGCAAGAGAGAGCTTGCTGGTATGTCATTATGACAAAACCTTACAAGTTATCTGGAAATCTGAATGTTTGGAATCTGAAAGTAACTGGACAGGTCCCCCTGGTTATTATCACTACAGGAGTATTTGCAGTAGGTTGGTATTTTGGGGGGTGGGGGGTGCAGGAGGGCATTGTCAGTCTTTATTAAACACTAGTCATATATACTTATTTATGTGATACTCATGTTAAGGAAATGTAGGCTAAGTGAGATCCCTTGCCTGAATCACTTGCCTAAAATCACTCTCCTGACAAATCACACACCAAGGATTCAAAAAGACTCCAAAGTGCAAAGCAACAATGTCATTGTTAAATCTCAGAATTCCATGAGACCTTTCTCAATTTATAGCTTCACTATAAACGTAAAGATTGCAGATATGAGTAAGAAAATGGCTGTTCTTTATTAATAATGAGGTACTTTGTTTATATCATTTAAGCCCTTCAACAACCTTCTGGATCTGGCATTAAAACCGACACATTTTCTTGTGTGAAGAAACAAACGGTGAGAGGCAGAGCCTGGTGTACTTCTCCACATCACCCCTCCAAGTGCTAACACACCTCCCTAAAATCCCCAGTCTATTCAAATGGCTCTTTCTTCCCCCACTGACCTGTTTTTCATGTCAACAGAAAACTAAAAGAAATAATTTTATAGCGTTAAAATCAAGTATTCTTAATAGATTTTATTTTTAGTTCAGCTGACTTTTATTTTTAGCTAATAGAAATGTTTTTGCACTGTGCTTTTAGACAATTTACTAGTTAAGATTTTGCTTTTATAAAATGAAAATAAGAATATGCATTGAAGTTCACATTTTTGACAAATATAAAAAAAAGGGCAGATCCTAAGTTTTATGAGGAAAACATAATAGCTGAACTCACCAATAGTTTAGCCAATAAAAGACTGGATTCCCTACAAGAAAATAAATGCAATAAGGTATCCCCTTTTGTATATGTGCCTGCTTTAACAAATCACCCCTTCAAATGACTGCTAAAAGTCTAAATATTTCCAAAAAATGAGTATGTTCTTTCTGATCTATTTAGCTTTGTAAATTAATATAATATTGATTTTTGCATTGCTTTCTGGGGGACAAAGGTAAAATGGTTTATAAAGGACTAGACAGAGAATACTCAGAATATGCCCAAATCTTCTCACTCAAGGAAAAACTTTTAAATAACTATTATTTTAAAAATGGAAGAGCCCTAGTAAATATACTCCATGCCCAAGAGACATTCAGATAAAGGATAGGTGTTGATCTGAATATTCTAAAGGGGATTTAAGCATCTGATAGATGAATACAGTTCCTTTACAATCCAACAATTCATGAATCTTTGAAATAAGTAGAATTTCAATTTGCAAAAAAGTGCATCCCACATTTTACTAACATTATTAATTGTCTATCTTTAGACAAACTGCTTGTTTGATTTAAAATAATCATATTGAAGACCTCACAGCTGTGGCCACATATGGGGATCAAGACAGGATTTTAAGTAGCTGAAAATTATAGGCTTATATTTAAAGAGGATCAATTCCATCCTAGGCTACATAAACTATAGCAAACCTATGAAGTCTAATGTTTGGAAATGTTGAGACTTTCTGGGACCATGTCTAAATGGCCCCTATTCCTCTATTTCCTTTTTTCCTTGATTTGTCAACATATTCACAGCATCCAGCATTAAACACAATTTAGCAGTAGGTTCAATAATGGAGATTTTCTGACAATGTAAGTTGATTGATGTGAGATAAGAGACCCAGAAATGTGATGGAATTTTCTCACCTAGAAAGGTCATCTATGTATATAATGTGGGCCGAACTAAAGTCATAGAAGTGGTCTAAATGACTTTTCAAGATCGCTTCCAATCCTAGGTCACTGTGGTAGTCTGCCTGCTTTCAACTAGCAAGATCAGCTAGGGTGGAGAGATCTGTATTCAAGCATCTGCTCATTCTTTACTAGAAAGGCACTGGGTTTTATATGACAGGAAAGAGAGATAAAAAGAAAAGAGAAAAAGAGGAAGGGAGAGAAAGAGATGTGAGAATCAAAACAAGAATGAAAAAATTAAGAGATACAGGCTTGTCATTTAATGGACAGAAATTCTTGATTTCTGACTATTACAGCAGCACCAGAAATCTGCAAACCCCTGATACCATTTAATTTTTACCTGAGTATACTTATGTGAGCCCTGTTGAGATATCAGGATTTGCTACTCAGCATACATGGAACACTAAGAGATATTTGGCGTGAAGACGCTGAATTTTCAAACTAGTTCAAGAGTAATTGAAAACGGAATTCTGACAAAAGCTAACGTGTATTCTTATCTCCACATAAACACATCAATACTCATTTTAAGCCTGCCAGCTATCTATCTGCTAGGAAACACTCAATACTGCTCCTTGTACACTGAGCAGATCATTGAGTTTTCTCTCAAAAACTAATAGTACAATCATTTGCAACAAGAAATTCTTCTTTGTCTGGTGAAATAATACTATCCCTGAGCTGCAGCCTTATATTTCAGGAGACACAGGAGTTAAGTCTATGAATTTCATACCCATAAGAAGAGCTCAGACATGAGGCCATAATATCAGATTCCTGAAGCTGAAAGAAACCTTAGAGATCATCAAATCAAGCCCCATAATTTCATAGGTGAAACAGCTTGAGCTCTTAAAAGTCATCCACTACTTTAATTTTCAAAATTGTTATTTTTCTTAAAAGCGGTATTCCAAAATTCTAGAAAGAAAAGGGTGGGGGTGAACCTTGGTATATAGGTTTTTTAAAAAACATAAATATGTTTACACGTCCTGCAGTTAAAGCATACTACTTGCTGCGATTTTGGTCTTTCTTAAGGCACAGGTTAACAATGTAGAAGGAAAAATATACTGCTCCAAACAGCTTTATTATCACAAAGAAATAGCTGAAAACACACATAAGAATCCATCATCCCATTCGATCCTTCAGCAATCCCTTGAGATGAGTATCATTTTCCTATTTTACAGATGAGAAAATTGAGCCACAAATTTCTTTGACCTATTCCAAAAAAAAAAAAAAAAAAATACAAGTGAGTGGTAGGTCTTGTAACTTAAACTTGTAAAAATGAACAGATTCCTGGAGCAATCATGTTGTAATTAGAGCAAACACAAATTACTAAAATTTGCCATGGAGAAAAAAGGAAAGCAGTGAGCATAATGGACTTACAAGAAATTTTCTGAATTAAAGAGAAAGAAGTTGACAGGGTTATTGCCATGGATGTCTTTGATGTTCTCAGTAAATCAGGAAAGCTTATCAGTTAATTTACTTTAAAAAAGTAAGAACAAGACTGAGGAAATAGGAGAAGAGAAATGGATCAGAACTGCTGCATCCAAACATGATGAAGCGTCACAAAGAACAGAGAAGGTCTGACGGACATACAGAATACTTTTCTATAGGACACAATTAGTATGTTTTTATGACGATCTACAACTGGCAGGACCCGAGCTGGGAATTCATGCTGCATTAGATCCCAGAATCTATGCCTTAGATTTACCACAAGATCAAGAGAATGCAAGCTAATGCACTACAGAAAAGTCAAGTTTTAATCACTGATCCTGGGACTGAGTGGGGGATTAAATATGATTCGAAAGTAAATTATAGCCCTGAGGAAAAAGGAGTTTTAAAATAGGAAGTGAATATTAGGTTTTGGGGAGTGAGGGAATGTTCAAGGTACAAAATATATTGATAAGAATTAAGTAAATATAAAATACTACTACTGACATTATTATTATTGTAACTGATCTTGATGTTTTGGAGATAAAACACTTATGTGGGGATGAGATTCCAGAAACACAATCAAACTTGTAATGTCAAGGTAAAGAAATTGGGAGGTTAAGAAAAAAATCAAGTATCAAAAATACAGTGTTAATTATGTTCATAGGGGTTTTAAAGTAGAAAGGTAATCTATAAACTGAAATTAACAAATATGGATGAAGAAAGTCCTCAAAATTGTTTGAAGAGTAACACTAAGGAAAGAAAGTATAGGGCAAAATTGAAAAAAGATATTCAAATATAGCAAAATAGTTATTTTTATATAAATTACACGACAAAGCACATCTCAATACAATATACTTCTTCTGATGATAAAAAGCAGAAAAGGTAGAAGCTGCATCTCTTAAAGAGTCCACAATGGTGTTTGAAAAAATTTTAAGATTTTATTTTGATTAAGGCTTGATTAAAGCTTAGTGAGTGGGATAAGTACATTCATGAAAACTGAAGAGCCGTTCATGATTTTTCAGATCTACAATGCAATCGCTTGGGTTCTCAGAACACCATAGATGCAGCTTCTCTAATCCATTTGCATGATCTTACTCCTTTATTCACATTAAATTTTCCTTAAACACATGTGGCAAGAACTGTGCTAGAAACAGGGTACACAAAGGCAATCAAAACAAACATGATTCTAGTTCCAGTGGCCTAAAATCTTCATTGTAAACTTCAAAAAGTCCATATAACTTTTAAATCAAATTTAAGAATAAATTAATCAATATCTCATCTGTAAGTTAGAAAACTAAGACACAACTAATTGAGTCTGGGTCACAGCTAGAAGTCAAGTATCTGGGTTACTAACCCAGAGTTTTCAGACTAAATTATGCCAAATCACTCTAGGACCACACCATTCTTGGAAAACATGCTAAGAAAAAAATGTTTTCCTAAGTCTAAGAAATCTTTACAATCATTGCTGTACAAATTTCCTCCCAAGGTCTGCTTTTCCCTATATGCTATTTCATTTGAAAAAGACAAAGAGTAGACTGATTTAAGATTTTCCTATTCTTTCCAATTCCTATCCTACTATGAGAAATTACAACTAAGTGGGTAGTAAGTAGTAGGAAGAACAAGTTAAGAACCTGACAAATTCTGGGCATTATTTTTATTCCTCCATAATACCTAATATAGGGTCTTTTGCAAAATGAACAATAAGAATTGATTTTTTAAAAATTGTAAGTGTCCCTTCGGTAATAGAGTAATCTGTAAGTTAAAAAAATGAAATGGTTAAAACCTAGCTCATGAGAAATTATAGTAATAGATTTTTAACTTTTACATTAAAGATTATTTTTGTGACTTTTAAGTTTCATAAATATTTAAGGCCCATATGGTGTATATGCAGTATGTTTCTGAATCATCACTATTGGAATTAATACATTGGCATAGCACATGCTGACATTTCTATAGTTTAAGGGACATACTGTGCCTGACTTTTCCCACCAAAGGGCAGCTGTTGAGAAGCAATGGCAAAGTACCTAGATATGTTCACTCTATCCTAGACCAGAGAAAATAATCTAAAGCCTTAAAATTGATCTCTGGAAGAAGACAGTGTCTCATTTCATTCACTTTCTATGGAAGGGAGAATATCTCCATATACAACATGGTCTTTTATTGATGACAGATGAACCTGGTTGAAGCCAGATCTCTGCAAAGGCCACCACCTAAATGTCAGTACAAGAGCGTATTCCTATAAGGTCCTAAACAGAACGTGACTACAGCAGTACATAGGCAGATATATGGGGAGTTACAGTTTCTTCTCAGTGTCCTTGAGTTGCCCAGGTTTTGTATCTTATAGAGTGCAGCCCCCATACAGACAGATATTCACAAACACCATGTCTACCAGATACACCATACATACACACACACACACACACACACACACACACACACTTCACACCAACAATCACGCAGAAATTGGAGATCCAGTAGTTTTCCTCTACACTTTCTCTATATACATAGATACTCACAACAAAACACACTTCCACAATAAAGAAACCCATCATTGTAAGCTTAACTGCTGCAGGAGCTGGGCAGCTACTTACATTGGATCATTTAATGATAATTGAAAGAGAAGGATATGGTTGAGTCTACAGTTTGAGTGCCTCTTCCTGGTTGATTGAATAGATTATAGTTCTATCCCTAGAATCTTTCTGTGAAAGAACAAGGGTACAGAATCCTCCTTCATGTTCTCCGTAGTTAATTTCTTTTTCTGCCTAGAGAAAAATGTCATCCTTGAAGATCACTCAAATATCCTCTGTTCAATGAGGTTTTCCTTAAAGCCACCAGGAAAAATTAATTCTTCTGTAACTGTGCTAGTATATAGTACTTGGTTCATGGTACTGAAACACTTACGACTTTACATAATAGTTTCTGTGTGTTTTTATTTAAATAATTAGTCGTAACTGTTCTGTACTTCCAAAATGCCTTTGATATATACATAGGTATTATATAACTCACTCTACTTTCTGTGATTTACTTCCTTACATATCTGCCTCTTTACTGCCCTCCTTCATCTCCCCAAACAAGATCTTTCTGAGGTCGTGACAGAAACTATAGCCACGTTATAGTGGAATCTGCTATTTGGGCAGCAAGTCTTCCAATAGACTAAGTCACTGCCCTTGGGTTGAAAGGCCACTCATTGGGTTCTGGCCTTTCTCTAGTCTACAAGACTTTAGCTAAACAGTCTGGTCTTTGGAGGAAACCTCTTCCTCTGGTTATGGAACAGAATCTACAACCACTTTTTAAGCATCACTTTTCATATATCCTTAAGAATCATGAGTGGCATATGTTTTCTGACGTGGGCCACACTGCTGATCAAAGCATTCTATGTTCTTGTTGTTTCCCTGTCTTATTTTCTTTGGCTGCTCCACCATGGTCTGTTTCCAGGACTGCTTTTAGAACCCGTTCTCTAGTACAGAATCCTCTGTTTCCTGTCTCCTTAATCAGTCATAGGATTCCAGGGATCTATCGTCTACCCTTCTTTCTTTCTTTTCTATTCAACTCCTTTTCTTTTTAATTCTTACAAACTATTTCAGGAATAACAGTCAATGAACATTTCACAGTATTATCTCACTTTATTCTCCCTATATAGAGTTCCTGCTCTCTCCTCCAAGAGGACTCAGCCTAATTATTATGCAAATTTGTATGTTGGAGGAAAAAATAGCCTTTGCATCCTTTAAGCATTTTAAAATACTTTAGATCCTATATTGAAAATTCTATCAGTCCTCCTAGATTCTTGAAATGATTAGAATTTGTAATTATTCACGTGAAACCCCAGTATCATGACCTTGAGTAAGCCATTTACTCCTCAGTAGAATGGTAGCAAAAATGCACAACTACTGTGCTGTTCTGAAGGTGCAAGTAGATTATATGATGCATGGTAGGCCCTCAGAATATGGAAAGTATTTGTAGTAAAGAAAAACAAATCTCTTCTGATTGGATGAAGATACTCACTTTGTATTCATAGTAATTATATTTGGAAACAAAATGGCATTAAAATCTGTTTCATCATATATTTGTATATATGTGAATTACTTTTATAAATTGTTCATTTAAAAGAATTTTCTATTAAAATACCCAGACTACCCCCCCCCGCAAAAAAATGTTTCATCATAGTGGCCTCCAAATCCAATACCCTATGTATTGTTTGTCTCAACTTGATTGGCTTTCTTTCTAATTTTTATAAAAATATTTGCATAGGAACAGACAATTTGATTTAAAAAAAAAAGCAGGAAGTCTACCATGAACTACTTACTGGAACTATCCACATTTTCCATCCCTGCACATTGCTGTGTCTCTGTAGATAGTAGTGCTGCCGTCACTGCTGCCTAGAGCAAAGATTTAACTGCTCCATAAATATGGCAGGGCCAAATGAAAGCTATTTCATTAATTCAGAAAATAGATTACTTTTGAGCCAAATTTCCACTATCCTGATGAGAAAATGAGCTTGAAAATATAGCCACAAATCTGCTGCAAGCTCATAGGGCTTGCTATCCAGCTATGAACACAAAGAAAACACCATTGATTTTACAAATCAATAAAATGAATACTGTGAGTCAATAAAATTTGAATGATGACAAAGGTCACATTTTGGTTTTCCAACGTTTTGTTTGATTCTACCATGTTCAAGCACTCAGACTCAATAGTCCCTATGAGAAGCACTAACAAGAAGATGAAAGAAGACATCCCCTACTGAAGCAAGAATGTTTATAATCTTGAGTCTTATTGTGTATACTCCAAGAGGAAAGATCCCAACAATATATGCCCTAAAGTATACATAAGCAAATTGCCTACTCTCTGCCCACCTCTCATATTTGTCATGCAAAGTAAACTCTGAAAACAAAGTAAACAAAGGAAACTCTGGTAAAATACTTTCAAAATGAAAACTTCTCATGTATTCATTTATTCATTTATTTACCAATATTTATTAGGAGCTTTCTATGGGTCAGATATTAAATTAAATCGATGGATACAATGAAGAGTAAGAAACACATGCTCCTTGGCAACCAATGGGGCAATAACATAATCTTATAATTGAGCTATATGATTGCGTGTGGACAGAGGCTCATCAATGAGATAGTTGAGAAAGCCTCCAGACATTTCCAGTGATAACTGAAGAATGAGTGTAAGGTAGCCAAGTAAAGAAGGAAAGTTTAGAAATGAAAACTGAAATAAGCACAAACCAGGACTTTTTTACTCCTGCATTGTATTTAAACTTTACAATAGAGCAACATAGAGTCACTAGAGGTTTGGGGTGTATAACGTGGTAAGAATATTATTCTAGTGTTTTAGTGTATTTTCTGATTTTCCTGTCATAAATGTGTATATTGATTTTACAATAAAAAGCTTTTTAATTTTTAATAAATATAGGTGAAAGAAAAAATAATAGCAAGAAAGTAAGACCGAGCCAGAAGTGAGGTTTAAAAAAAAAAGTACATCGCTATTGTTTTATTAGAGACCATAAATTTTAGCTTAAGATTTATTAAAAATTACTTTAAAAAAAAGAAGTAAAAGTAAAACTTCATTTGTTTCATAATATACAAGGTCCATGAATAAGAAGGCCATAATGGCTGGAAAGGAATAAATGGGAAGAAAAAAAAAAGTAAAGCAACTAGAAGGGGTAGGTACCTTATATAGGGGTCATAGTGCCAAAGTTTTTCTGAGTGTGATAGAGAGCTTCATATGGTTTTGAGCAGTGGAACAATGTGATTTGATTTATATTTTAATAGTTTACTCTGGGTCCTCTCTGGTGGCTCAGGGGGTTGAGCACAGCACTGTGAAGCTATCCACAGCGTCTGCAGCACGAGTTTGATCCCCAGCCGGCCAGGGAGCTACCCATATGGCACAGCAGACCTCTCCTGACTTGCCCGCTGCTCCCCTCAGCAGTGTATACTTCGGTCAGGCTGCCTGTTCTGTTCCCCACTCAGTCTCTGGTGAATCCTCTCACCCCTCAACCTCTCACCCTTACCCCAGCTCTTGTATGCATAAATAAATAAATCTTTAAAAAAAAATAGTTTACTCTGGCAGCTCTTTGGAGGGTGGGCTATGGTTGGAACAAGAGAGTCAAAAGTAGAAATAAGGAGACCAGTTTGAAAACTACTGCAGTAGATGGAGGTAAATGACGGTGGTTCAGTGTAAGATGATAGTGGTAAGATAAACATGAAGAGACTATAAACATGAAGGAACTATTTTGAAGGTGGAGCTTATAGGGTTCGCTGATCAAAGGAGAGATGGTAAGAGGGAAAGTGGAATCCAGGATGACTTCTGACGTTTTCCCCGGGTACAGATGTGTCCTTTACTACCATGGGAAAAATAGACGATTTGGCAGAAGGTAGTCTTTGAGGAGAATAGAAATCAAGAACTCTGTCTTAAGACATATTTTATTTGAAATGCCTTTTGAACATTTGTGTATTAATAGAGGTTTATTAACAAAGACAAGTCCCTAACTCATGGGATGTCAGAGAGTATAGCAAGATGAAGGAATTTGGCAATGTTGAAGGAACACTTGAATGCTAAAATCCATTGTCTCATCTCCTATGTATAAAAAGCTCCTAAATATCATAGCCACTAGTTTTATTTCACAGAATATGGCAATTCATTTTTCAGAGTACTGGGTTTTACATATCTGAGAAATTTCTCCAGACCCCTAGTAAGTTTCCCTTTCTGCTACCATTTCTATTCATCTTCATTTGAGTCATTCTATTATTGTTTGCTCTGCCTCACTTATTGTAGCCCTCTCATATCATCCCAGGCTCAGTCTTAGGAACACATGTTGTGGACCAAGGATTCAGCTTTGACTCTCAGTGTAAACTCTCATTTAAGATTTTAGTGGGTTTTTTTAAAGATTTATTTATTTATGCATACAACAGCTGGGGTACAGGCCAGAGATGCGGGGATAAGAGGGTGAGAGGATCCACCAGAGACAGAGTGGGGAACAGAACAGGCAGATGGACTGAAATACACTGCTAATGGGAGCAGTGGGCAAGACAGGAGGAGTCTGCTTCAAAGGATGATCAGATATTTGAGAAGTAATCCTAAAAAATATTTCTCTCAATCCTACCCAATGGTTATCTGATCAAATAAATATTCTAAGGAATTCTAAGACAGTTAACATATCTTTTCATGGATCAAACTTACAGGGTTGGGGGTTTTGTGAGACTCAAACAACATAATGTATTAGAAAGGTATTTTAACGAACAGTGACAATCTCACTGCAGCAGAACATTGATGATGATGATGATGATGATGATGATGATGATGATGGTGGTGGTGGTGGTGATGGTGGTTGTGGTAGTGGTAGCTACTATGAGAGTCTACTTTATGCCAGACACTACACAAGGTACTGTGCATGTGTCATAACATTGAATAATCAGGACAGTTATAACCTAAGAATTACCTCCATTGTACAACAAAGGAAACTAAACTTTGTGTGGCTAAGAAATTCGCTCAAGCACGCACAATAAATAAAGGAATCATCTTTACCAAACACCTCTTTCTGGGCCAAACTGTTCTACTATCTATACCTTGAGATCCCAAATGTGTTTTCATCAACCTGCTTAGCTGTATCCTGCTCTACATATATCAGCTATAGCTGTCTTATAAATCAACAAAAGCACAAAGCCTGAGATTCTGCAATTTCAGTGAAATGGAAGTCCAAAATGATTCAACAACTGGTATAACCTCATAAATATTCTTGGGCCAGAAGATAAGGAATTTTAAAAATCAAAATTTTTTCTAATCTTTTGTTGGTGGCAGTCACAGAAAGAAAAAGTCGACTTTATATCTCCTCTCCTGAACTCAGAAAACAGCGCAGGCTCCCCACATACTTTATGGCTTCAATAATGACAAGCAACATGCCAATCACTGATATGATTCAAAGTTGTTTTATTATGGAAAGTCCAAAAACCAAGAGAAGGGGCACACATACAATAAATTTGCTAAAAGAAGCTTACATCAAAGCACAGGGAAACCCACAAGTTGGGGAAGATCTTTCTTCCTGGGAAGGAAATCGCAAAGAGCCAATATCCAGTGCATGATGTCAAGAAGAACTGTTGAAGAATTTCAAATACAATCAGCTTGAAAGCTAGGAAATTCTCTAGCAGCAAGAAAAGAGGATAGATTAGAAAATGGTAGGAAGGAAGACCAATGAAGAGACTGTTATAACGTTTTAAGACAAATGATGAATGTATGAACTTAATAATCCCAGGATGGAGAGGAGAAGAAAAATTACTGAGATATTTACATGGCAAAATTTTAAAAAATACATTTTCTGCCTAAATATTCAGAGAGATGAAGTTACTATGGATACAGAAGAATTCTGTTTTGAACATGTGCTTGGCTATAGCTTTTAAGATGCAATGTATATATTCAATGCCTTAATTTGAGTTGTCTTATTAGATATTTAGCCCACTTTCTTCCAATGCAATCCATTTGCCTTTATTGAATTTCTTCAAATGACATCATGAGGGAGGCTCCAAACAAGTCCAGTAGAAAAGACTTTTCGTGAGAAAGGCCAATAATACCATAATGTCAAAACTCTCCAGGAAGATTTAGATGTGTTTCCTGGATGATTGCTTAAATGAGATATCATATGCTAACTGCAAGTAAAATGCCTGTCACATTAGAGGTATTCAATAAATTTTAACTATTTTACCATTAAGCCTTAGTCATCAACATTGATCAGGCTTTCTCTAGATGGTTAATTAATCATCAAGAATTTCAAGCAACATGTATTTATTGAATATGTGCACAGTTCTCTGCAGGCAACACTCCCTGCCATGTAGTTTGCCTAGAGATGATTTTCTTCCCATAGAAACACTCTTTGGAAAGACAGTGTAAAACAATAAGGAGGAGAGGATAGTGTAAAACAGTCAGTCTAGGAATTACGAGATTTGGGTTGCAGTTCTTCTAGGAAAGTATGATGTTAACCCAGTGCCTTCACTTTACAGTTGAGGAACCTTACACTGTTCATTTACTCATTCACTTACTTAAATATGGGCTCGAGCCAAGAAATGCGACTCTTAACTCCTTGTCCAGTGTCTTTTCCATGACATCTCATACCAGTGACACCATTCACTCTGGAAAGGCCACCAGGGAGTCTAACTTACTTCTCTGCATAAAGGATTCTATTATGACAAGCTTAGTCTTGCAAACCTGAAATAATTCCTTAAAATAAGATTAAATAGATCAGATGCATACAATAGTCCAATTTAAACCCATGCCTGCTAATTCACAAACAGATGTTGCCATGCCTTCAGATCCTACATATACATTAGAAACTAGAAAAGCACTAGTTTGGATTCATTGTGATTTGGTAGTTCAATTTCCTAAACACATTTTTATGTATTTCTACCTGAAAGACAAAAGAAACTGCATGTATAAGCATACAGAGACACACAAATGGGTGTGTGCACACATACATACTCACTCGCAGGTACACATATAAAACTTAAGCCTCATAGGAGAAACCAGTAGGATACAGTGCTTTCTACGAGAAGTTCCACTGTGTTTTGGGTAAAGGAACTTGTCTCTGATTTGAGTCTGTTAAGTATATATTTGAACAACTCAAATATTGAGGTATATACAAACTTCTTCATCTTAAGCACATCTGAGTTTATAGCCACAAATACGGAATTTGTAAAAGGAAACTTACTAGCAATGCTCAAACCACTTAATGAGTATTTACTATCTCCTTTGCAAGTGAGTAATTCTATCTCCATTATAGAAATGAAGAAATTATATCAAACTTAAAGAATCAAACTTGTTTACCTGAGATTTAACTCCAAATAAAACTCAGGATTAATGATTATTGGGCTAAGATTTCATTCACTGGCATTACATTACTATAATGAACATGTACCCTTTGTTCCCCATAGTAACCCTCAATCTTTGATTTGCACTAGTGTTAGAAAGTGTAACTCATACCTGAAACATAACTTGCATGGTTATTTGTATCATTGAAACAAACAGTGTGACTGCCAAAGCTTAATTTTCTATCCAAAAAATAATAAATTTAATATTTTCTTTCATATAACCACAATTTACTAAATCATTTTCATCACCAATATACTACAGTTTTAAAAGTACTTCTCCATGCCCACCACACCCATGCAGACACTAAAAGTACTTCTCTCTTTTTTATCCTACATTTCTCTTACGTTTTAGCTCAGAGAGGAATTTTTAGATTGCTTACATTAAGGTCTTTATTTTTTTAGAAGCCATCTTTGCATGTGATTAATGGTTATTTTAAAGTTTTAACATAAGAATCGTGAAAGAAAAAGTGTCAATAAGAAAGTATAGGAAAATAGAAGTATTAATTTAATATGTTAAATTAAATGTTTTCTAACAGCAGTTATATTTTATATTTAATATTGTTTATCACTCTCAATGTGTTCTACCAGTGTTAATAAACTTTTACAGTTACATTAAAATCTGGGGTTATTATTCTCATTACAAGAAATCTGAAATGGAGAGTTATATTCAATATACTAAAAGTATATGCATATCTAGAAAAGTACATGAAATGTAGGTTTATTACTGATCTGTTATTTTCCTTTATTGAAAATTAAGCACCAAAGAGCAAACATTCAATAAATGCAACATAGTGATTCAAAGGTTTGAATGAGTTAATTCTGCTACTCAAGGACACCTACCCTCAATAAAGAATTAGTGCAATCCTCCAATGTTCTGATTTATTATTTAATTGGCTATATTGTGCAGTAGGATAGCACAAGACTTTTCATAAAGTAATATTTAAGAACTGGTGGGGGGGCAACAGCATCACTGCATCCCCAAATCAAATTACTGAAAAGCAAAATTGCCACTGTCTTTTCCCAATTTCTCTTTTTCACAATTTAATGCAACATACAGTTCTAAATCTTTTGTGTGTGTGTGTGTGTTGACCACAAAATCAGTTCAAATACTCCTGTGAATAAAAAGCACCCCAATTCAACTCCCTTTTGAAAATAATTTTGGGCAAACTGAACAGTTTGAGCCAAAGAATAGAATTCTTGATAGGAGTGTAAGAAAAAGCATAAGGCATCTGCTCACAGGCCAAAAGTATAAAATAATCCCCAGGGGAGAGAGTACAGAAAAAGATAAGTATGAGAAGATACACAGTGATTAAATACTTACTTCTGTCATGAATGATTGAGGAAAATAAATCATGTGAGCTATGTCTGGTTTAAGGAAAAGAATACAGATTCTGGAGACATGCTTGTATGAATTTTAATTTGTATTTCAAATGTGTTAGCTATGAGATCCTGGTCAGGTTATATAACCTCCAGATCTTCATTTTCTCTCTCTGAAATGGAAAAAAAAAAAAAAAAAAACTTACCTTGAAGGGATTTAGTAAGAATATGGGTTTCCCCTGTTATGTGAAATTAGAGCATTTGCATGACACCTTTCCTGAGCCAAAATGGTGAAAAGTAAAGAGGCTTATCTTACATGGAATTTTTTTGAGCATTCCCAGAACCAAAATATAACCTACCAAACCATACCAAACAATACATAAAACCTCAAATAACCCTAAAAAAATTGTAAAAGCAGAAAGGATATGATAAATGTATAGGCTGTGTAAAGTAGTTCCAGGGAAGGAGCTAGGTAATGCCACTCTTGCTGCTTGCGCCCCCCTGTCTCTGTGATAGCTGCTATACCACAAACAGACTGAATGCTATTTTCACTTTTTGCCTTTTATCCTAAAAGTGAATTTTTTTTTCAGTTAGCAAAACTGGATACTAATGTAGGTCTTTTGTAAAAGTAGAGTCATATGAACTTTCAGCAGGCCAAACCTATATATGAAATAGCGCATTACAACATTTGACATATAGTAAATCCAACCAAATGTTAGTTCTCTTTTCCTGTTACCTTCCTTCCATATTACTACAATATCAAAGGAGACAACAGATGATCTTTCTAACAATCCAAGATTTGTAAGTCTCCCAGGCACTTCACATTTTTTCAGTCCCCTCAATCCCTTGATCCAGCTATAGAAGTACATTTCCAAATGAGAGATATTATAAAACTGCATAATTATTTTTCCTAGGTTTGATATTCTAAAAGTCCTTGATAACATATTTAAATATTTCTGCATTCCAAATTTAAACTAAGTCCAGTCTCATACCTCAACAACTATGTCTAACTCGCCCTGCTCCCTCTCCTTTTCTTCCCCTATTCCTCCTTCCGCCTTACACACATATACACACACACACACACAAAAACACATCACACACACATACACTCCAGAACAGTAAGAAGACATGATCTAATTGAAATACCCAAGAAGGGCAACTTATTCCCTTTCCTTATAGATTTAAAAGAATTTCTAAAACAGGAGCATTCCTAAAGATTTAAGAGTGTGCTTTAGCAATCTCAAGAGATATATCTCTAATCAATTAACCTGAGATCACCTTAAGTCCCCTCAGAAGAAGATCACACGTGCAAACTCCTTCTCCAGGTTTTTGACCTGACCTACAGACTCTAGAAGTTATGCTTAGCAAGTACACTAGTCAAAGACATTTAGCTTCTTCCATGAATGGAACATTCAGAAGAAAGAATTACCCAAATTAAAAAAAAAAAAAAGAGTAAAGACACATTTACACCCTCACCTAACAGATTTTAAAGCATAACTAAGAAAGCAAGCAAACCCATATCAGAGTATAAATCTGTCCACTGGGCTAACTCAGTGCCTCTACATTCTGAAGGAGAGAAGACAGGAGAGATAAAGAAGAAGGAAGAGAAGTAAAAAAGGATATGAAAGCAGAGAAAAGAAAAGCTTAACCACAAAACTCATTTTCTTTAAAGCTGTAGGAATCCTTAGGATTGATGCTAGCAAACCCAAGTCCTCATCAAAGCATGAAATTGGTATTATCCTACCACTTTGGAGAAATTGTGCCTCTGTTCCTAAGGGCAAGGCCCTTCACAGAAGTCCAGAGAAACTGCCATGTCAAGCTTAGCAGCCTTTCTGATCCAAACCCAGAGCCCCAAACTCAATTTCTCCTTGATGGCCCCAGAATAACTTGTCCAGGTTAGGTCCTGTGGTGATGCATGTGTGCAAAGAAAACTGTTTATCTGTAAGTTTCAGGGAACCACTGAACCACCATGGCATTAAAAAAAAAACAAAAACAGTTAATTGGATATCAGCTGGCTAGTTTTACAAGAAGTGAGTGTACCTAGAAAAACTCTTGGGGTATTCACAAATTTCAGTTAACAATGGTCTTTAGAAAACTGGGGTCCAATAAAGTTAGTTGCAGGGTAATATAAAAATGTATTTTCAAGACTTCCCCATAGCTAAGATCTTTTTATCCTAATTTTTTTTTCCTTACAAAATATGTTCCAAGTAAATGTTCTCATTTTTAGGTTTTAAATTTAAACATGGTATCCATGCATCTGCAATGTACATATAACTACTGGGAAATAAAACATTGAACACATACATAAAACATAACACTATATTGCTACAGATTAGCACAAACTTCAAAGGACCAGTCCTGATGTGAGACCTGAGTAATTCTCCTGCCTCTTGATACCTTTGTCATCAGGTACAGAACAAATGATTTTACCAGACTGTAGTTTTCATGGAATCTCTTAAGTACTTTGAATGGAGAGGCAGCAGAAAGACAGAGAAAGAAAAAACTTGAAAAAATAGGTCCTTTCTAGAGACAGAGAGACTGGTTCAGGACTATCAGCATTACCACCCAAAAAAGTACTTGTTCCATAGATTCTACTGCCCAGCCCTCTCAAACATCCATGCCCCCATTAGTATTCCCAGAAAAAGCAATGAAACATATAAGGGGCACAAGAGGTGATCAAAGACATTGAACTATATTCTAATCCATAAAAACACAAAAACAAAACAAACAAAAACACCTTAGTTATTTGCTATACTCTCAGCACAGCTAGTTGCCATAGTATCTACAAATAGCCGCCTTAATTGAAAGAGAAGCTTCTGTGACCTTACAGACTCAGTATCTGATTACCAAGGTAAAAATTTCAAATACAGAAGTATTTTACTTTATGTATTTTACTTTGTAGGCACTCCTAAAACTTAGCTTTCATTAAAAAAAAAAAAAAGCCCTGCCATATTGAAAAGGAGTGCTAAATAATTCCTTTTAAACTTACAATAAACATCCACAAACCATTGAAATTTATATAGCTTAAACACACACACACACCACCTTTGGAGACTTTTGTGAAATTCTCTAGAATGCTCTGCTTTGTCACAAATGGTTACAGAAGCAGATACATTTCTGTGTGAAAAAAATGTGTAAGTCAAAAATGCGTTTTACAGCATATATATCAAAATGCAATTAATTGAAGGCAATATTAAATTACGAAGAACTGTGGAAATAACTTTGGTGAGAGAGTTCCATTCAGAAGCTTGATTTTCCTTTGTTTCCAAAATATGAGACATCACATGCACAAAAATACATAAGGAATGTTTAAATGCAATGCATGTAAACAAACCTAATGAAAATTTTCCATTAAAATCTACTTCTGGTGTACTCATGAAGTATTTAAGTCAAAGAATCAAGCACACACATACCGTGTGAGAGCCTAGTTTCCTAAATATAACTTTGAATCTCTAGTGAGGTAGAAGTTTATAAATAAATAAGTAGAAGGTTGAGTCTCTCCACAGAAGTCTTAGATCTATACAACTAACCAGAATTCTCTGACAACAGGGCAAATCATAGGGGGCAAGTCAAATTTCTATCAGTTCCTTTCCATCTTCTATCTATCATGAAAAGCCACACTGATTTATTTTTAGATAAAAGAATAAGTAATATATATTAAAATTACATTTGGAAGAGTTTATATTTATACTGCATAACAACCTATTGATATTATACTTTGTCAGATCATGTTGATATAAATTTGAACTGAATTTAGCAAATTACATCAAGATGGGAAAATGTCTGAATTATATGCATCTGTCAGGAAGAACACAAATGCAAAAACTGAAATATGTTTTAAAAGAAACTCACCAGATTGCATATACTTTTATTTTACAGCCATAGGCTTTGCCATCTAACCTTTAGTTGGATAAAGATGCACAAGTTCTATCAAGATATTTGTTTCCTTTTATAGTTGAGACTTATTTAAATGTGTCATGTTCTTTTTAAATGTCCAGATGGATTTTTAAAGCAAAAAAAAAAAAAAAAAAAAAGAACCCAGGATATAGATGATTTAAATACCTATAAAGTAATTTTTATGATATGTTAAATTTATCATGTAATTTTGGGGTTTTTGTAACAGATGAATTTTCTTTTTTTAAATAAATGCAACAGGATATATGTGGTTCTGAATAAATGTACTTTGGAATAGCAATGATTTCATAAAGATAGCCCAAATTTAATAAATATTGTTTCAATGGTAAATAATATCAACAAATAACATTTCTCTATTTTAAATGTTTGTTGAATACAATGTTTATGGATTATTCTTTACTCCTTTTACAAATATGGAAATTATTACAATTTCCATAGAAATTCACTGGTATGTTTAAGGAAATGTCATTACAGTGGTATTTACTTAATTTCTAAGGAAGGAATAAAGAAAGAAGAAAGGAGGGAGGGAGAAGGGAGGGGGAAAAGGAGGGAGGGAAAGAGGGAGGAAAGAAGGAAGGATCAAGTAGTTGGAGTCTGTAAATATGTGTTAAAATGATGTGGTGTGATGATATATACACATTTAATGGTATTATGTATTGTGATTTAAGTTTTTCTACTATTTGCTTATTCAATAGAACTCACTCAGAACATAATCTGTGATGATTTGTGGTACATGCATACATTTTCAGTAGCACATACCTTCAGTTTACAAGTAAAAATGCATACACAAATAGAATATTACTTTCCTTAAGCAAATGAGGAAGTCAACCAAAACACCAGAAAGAAAAATATGATATAAAATTGCCATGTCCCACAAATGAATTTGCTGAATGAATATACTCTGTATATCCACACTCAACACTTTTCTGAAATAGTAGAGCTTTCCATAGCAAAAATATTTTAAGGAAAAGTTCTTTAAAAATAATGCATTTTAAGTGACATACTGTTATGTGTTAAAAAGATTCCTACTCTTTTTCTGAATAATCTTATTTGCTCATTTGGAAAACAATTTGTAAAAGAATTATTCATTGTTCCTATGCATAAATTTTAAAAATAATTCACCACACTTGACCAAATTATTTTCAAAGTATATACAGGAAAAAAAAAAATACTAAATTTTCCCTGCCTACATGTGAGAGCTTGTCAGCATTCAACTCCAAGGCTTTAATCCCAGGCTTTAAATAATTCAGATAACGGTTGATTACTCCATTGCAAGAATCGTTGAGCTCTGCAAAATCTGAGTAACACAATATATTCTACATTTTTTTAAAAGCCAATCTTGAATAGTAGGCATCTAAGTAAAACACTTTCAGCAACCAAACCATGCAACCAACCTACTTTTGCATTTTCTACATAAACTCTGGTAAATACCAGTGTAGTTTACTACCAAGTAAATCTGCATTCTTGCTTTCATTACCAAGCCATCTAATTCTACAGCTTAATTTGCTGAACTCACAATCCCCCATCCAGACGTTTTCTAGGTTTAAAGGTTTCTTGGAATCATAACAACTGAAATGGTTAGTTATGTTATGCAGGAATCCCAAAGTACACACAAGCGAAATTCTAAACTTAAAAGAATACTGCTGTGACATCCACTTCTATTTCTTTAGGAAAAAAATTTTTTAACACTTTTGACAACCAAGATTCAGTATCTATTGCCTCCGTTCACTTGTACACATCAGCCATTACAAAAGAGGTTTGCTCATTTGGCTAAATTACAACCCGAGTAATATAAAACCGACAGAATAACCAAGAAATATTGGCTTCTAACCCCAACTCAGAAAGTGACAAAATTTTGTCATCCAAAATGTCTAGCTGAATTCCAACTGGATTAAATTCATTCATAAAGCAGGTGTATGCAGCAGTTCACTTTGATGTATATGAGTGTACATGTATGTCTGAGCATGTGTTCATAATTATCCTGTAACCAGATAAATGAAAAAAAAAATACAGTTAGAGGTTACAAGCCTCAAAAAAGCTTTGTAAAAATTATATAAGTTGAGCAAAAAAAGCCCACAGATTTTAGTGGCATGGAACATTTCGAACCATTCTCTTCTCTAAAAACATTCATCAAAATCTTTCTCTTAAATCTTTGTCTAAGCACAGGAATAATTAGTTCTTCATTCTAGCAAGCAAAGTTTAGTCACATAACTGGACTGAAACATCATGAAGTAGAAAATCTACACAGCACATTCAGTATCACCATTCAGTATCACCAGTAAGTACCACATTGACTACTGCTCATACCATTTGGAAGCCAGTCCTCACATGACTACTGGCCTGACACCTCATCCATCAGCAGGGTGCCCAGAGCAGAGCTGGGCAGTCTTCCTTTCGCCTTCTCCAGAGTGGAGGCCCAGCTGGGAAACAGGCTTCTCTTCCAATAGCAATTAGATCTTTAAGATCAGGCCTTAGCAATTTGACCTAAAGACATCCTCCTCGCAACAAAGTCTCCAACATCTTCTGAGGGAGAGACGCGAGGAAGGCAAATAAGGAGAAATCCAGGTCTCCGTGGCCTGATTAGAAACTTTGTTGTGTCAAATAAACTTTGGCCACTGGAGGAAAGTACCCTATGGTTGCTCTAGCTTTAGAAAGATCTGTCCAGGGCTTCTCAATCTTCTTTTCACCTCTCTCTCTCCCTCTCTCTCTCTCTCTCTCCCTCTTCTCTTGTTTCAAAAGGGGCCTCTGGTCAGCGCTGATTAATAAGTGGTTTTTGTTGTGAAGTGTTGAATAATAGAAGATGGCCGGTGACCCAGTAAAGACTAAACCTTGCTCTGGTTTATTGTGGCAAGCTGAGAAAGGGGCTTTAGGCCCGGGACCCCAGGCACTGACCCGCACACATCCCGCGGATCGCCTATTCATTCTCGCAGCCCCACAGTCGCCCTGGCTCCCATTGTTTGCCAAGCAACAATGGAGATTTCGCAGGGAAAGTAAAGCTCTTTTCAGATTCCTCTCTGATGTTTTGCATTTAGGGAAACACCGACCTCCACTTTTTTCCCCCCGACATTTTCCCTCACCGCACTTCAAGCGGTTCGTGTTCCGGGAAAGTTGAGTTTGGCGCTCGTTCGCCGAACACCACTGTCAGGAGGAGGCGAGACGGATGCAAAAGGCAGAGCCCCAGAGATCTCCTTTTTTTTTTTTTTTTTTTTTTTTTTTTGAAAAGCATTTAGAGGACGGAAGCTGCCTCTAGGGAGAAAGGGGGAGGGGAGAAGAAAGCCTCGCTGGGGTTGCCAGGGTGGCGGGCGGCTTCGGGGCGAAGAGGCGAGCGGCCCGGCCCTGGGCATCTCGCCGCCGGCCAGGAAGTGGCGGGTCCGGCTCAGCAGCCGGCGAGCGAAAAGGGCCGTCGCTGCTAGTTTCCTCCCTTTCTTGCCCGCGCCGTTCTGTGCACCTCCTTCCTCCCTCTCTCTCTCTCTCTCTCTCTCTCTCTTTCTCTCTCGCTCGCTCTCTCCCTCGCCCCCCCCCCCCCGCTCCCCGGGCCTGAGCCGGCCCCGCAGGCCACGGCGCTCTGGGACCAACGCACCCGCGCGGCCGGGAGCGCCCAGGAGTGGGGACCGGGGCCTGCAGGCCTGGGCCACGTCTCCCCCTCGGAGACTCCCCCTGCTTTGCTTCCTGAAGCCGGCTCTCTAATTCCTGCCTGGACTCTGGGAGGCGACTCCCTCAGGGTCGGCGCGGGGCCCGGGATACGGGTGGGGGCGGCGGGCCTAGGCGCGGCCGCGCGGAAACTCGGCCGGGCCTGCTCAGGCCTGGGGCTCTCCCCTCGCCTCGCCTCGCCTCGCCTCGCCTCGGCGGCCCAGCCGGCGGGCGCGTCTGCCTGGGACCAGCCTCGCGCACCCGCAGCACCCAAGGCCACACGGCTGCCTGGAGCCTGGAGCCCGGAGGCCTCCTCTGGTCCCCAGTGCCAGCCCGCCGGGGACACGTGCGAGCCAGGGTCGGGAGGTCAGGTCGGGGGGAAGCGGCCGGGGTGAGGGACGAGCCGGCGGCGCCCCGCGGCCAGAAGAGTGGGGTGCGCCTGGGGCTTCGCGCGGCCGGCGGGAGGCTCAGGCTCTCGAGTCCCGAGTCGCGGTGGCGAGAGGAGGCGCCCAGTGGGGCCGCACGACGCAGCCCTCGCGACCGCCTCGGCCTGGAGTCCGAGGACTCCGCGTCCCCGCACGCCCAGCCACGCGCCTCCACCTTCCCCCGGCGCGCGCCTCGGCGCAGGGCGAAGGCTCGGAGGCCGCGCAGGCCGCGCGGCCTGGTAGGCGGCGGGAAGAGCTCACTGCGCCTGCCCGCTCGGGCCCGGCCAGCCGCGCTCTGGTCCCCAACTGCGGCTTGTCAGCGCCGGAGCTGAGAGGAGGAAGAGGAGGAAGGGCATAAAGGGGAGCCGGCGGCGGCGAGCGGCGAACAGAGGGCAGCGAGGGGGGAGGAGGGCTCATTGTCCGGTCCCCCCAGTCCAATTGATATGCTAATCCCCTTTCTGATTCCATAACAAAGAATACCTTTGCACTTTTAAAAGACTTTTGTGCCCCAGCTACAGAAGTTTATTATCCACTAATTAGCAACAACTTCTGGCAATGAGTTGGGTTACATTTTCATAAGCTCCTAGCCGACGCGGAGAGGTGCGCAGGGCTGCAGGAGGTTAGCGCGCGCGGCAAACCCAAAAGAACCTGGAGCCGGGAGGGAATCGCCCACCCGGGGTCCTGGGTGGGGAGCGCGAGAGGGGACCGGAAGCCCTTGTCCTAGGAATGGGTCGAACGGTGTCCAGAGAAAGGCTCTTTGGGCCAGGGACTCGGCGGTGTGGGCTGAGTTAGGTGACCCTATCTGATCTGACACTGTAACCTTCCCCATCGCAGAGCTGCGCGGAGGTGACTGGAGAGTGCCTTGCAGGTGTCCTGTCCCAGCCATCTGTTTGGGGTGGGGGTGGAGGATAAAGGCCCAGATCACTGTTCTAGCTTCGCCTCTGATCTCGCTAGCGTTTTCGTTTGCAGTCTCGCGTACACATGAAACGCACCCGCTGCTTGGGTTTCCTAAGGCCTTCCCACCAACACGGCTCAAATTCCAGGACCCAGAAAGATAAGGCAGAGATGGCATTGCCAGAGTGAGGGCGGGTGTGGAGGATTCACTGTATTAAGGACCCACCCGATGTCGTCGGAAGGAGTCACCCCACAGAGCAAACCCTGCTAGCTAACCAGAGCACAGAATTCAACCTTCCTGTAGGCCGGACGCGGCGCGCACCGCGTGACCTTGTCTCCCTTAGGCTTTGGCAAGACACTGTGGATCGTTAACAGCCCCACACCCCAGGTCAATAAACTGGAAACGGAGAGAAAGAAAATCATCCCGTGAAAAAATTCCTTCTAGTTCCTCCAAAGAGAATGATGGCTCTTGCTTCTAATAAACCCGTGCAGTAAGGCCTTCGATCTGAGCTCGAGCAGAGATGTTTTTCCTTAAATAATTCGAGTTTCCAAACTCAGCATCTAGGGATACATACATACTTTGTATGTTCCACTTTTTAGAAATCCTTCTTTCATTTTTGGTTTTCACTTTTTGCAAACGAACACATAGGAAGTATTGTTGCATTTTTCAAGCATATGTCAGCTGGGGTGTGGAGGCCTGTGAGTTCTCCTGTGCTGCAGAGACGGCAGAGTCCGGTTTGATAAATGATAAATGCTCAAGGTGAAACATGGTCCTACTAAAACCCCAGGGTGATAAGAGCGAATATTCAGAGCGAAAGAAGGCGAGTTATGTTTCATTCCCTTTCCTTGGAACTGAATGCGGTTATCTGCAGTCTTAACCTCTATGGTATTCGAGTGCAATGTTTCTGAACAGGCGCTGTTAGAGCTAGAAAATGGGAGGGAGGTGACGACTTAACATTATATTGCTGAAGAAAATGGAAAAAAGATAAACAAGACACTGATGATATTGGATCCCATGATCACCCAGACAGGAATCTCGGGAGTAAGAAAGTATTCGCAAATTTTTCCTCAACAGTGCCCTTAGGTGGGGTGAGAGAGGAGGTGGGTGGTGAGTGAAGGAAAAAGGAGGTCTCTCTGTTGTCGCCCTCGGCCCCCTTCATTGAGGAAGAACAATGGCAGGGTCTGAGGGTGTTTTTCTGAAAGAGAAACTGCAGGAAGGCAGAGTTGCTCTTTGTGCCCCAGCTGCTTTAGAGGAGGGGGGACTAAGACATGACCCCCCTGACCATTGGGTGGTGTCTGCCAGGTTTGGACACCTCAGAGACTCTCTTTAAAAAAAAAAAAAAAATGACCTCAGCTCTGTCCCCTGCTAAGGCCCACTCTATAGGAAACCCAAGCAAAACCAAGAGACCTCAGAATTCACCAGGCGAGGAGGGAGAAAATGAAAACCACACACTCCTGCATGGTATATCAGCCCTCCATGTCTGATCGCAGTTAATTCTGCTTACGTGTGTATTTCAGATTAAGGAGGTACGTATGTAATCCTTCACATCTCCCATACCACAAAAAGACTTAATTCCTTTCCAACGCGAAGGGTTGATTAAAAAAAAAAAAAAGCTCCATTTTATAGCAATGGGGTAATCATATGACTGTGACCTTGACGTGTGAAAGGGGGGAGTATCGGGTAGATTTGGACCCAAACCCCAGGCCTCTCCATATCTGGGGCACCTCCTATAGATCCTTTCTAAGGACACCAACAGGAAGGGGGGTATATTTTCAAAGGTTACCATTAGCAGTTCATTCGCTAAAGTTGGGAACTTGGTATTTTCATATTATGTGAAATACATGATTTAATTATACTCCAAAAACAAATTAAGGACAGGCCTTCTACACAAATTGGAGGCAGCTAAATGCTCTTTTGTGCCTGCAGCCCTCGGGTTGTTAAAGAGGCTGCTGATGCATGAGAAGTAAGTGACTGATTTAACTCATTGGGATGCAGGAAGCGACCTGCCCTCTTTTGAAAAAAAAGAGAGAGAGAGAGAGAAATTTCGAGCTGAAGAGAAGAGAGAGGGAGGGGAGAGAGGAGGGGAGAGGGAGAGAGAGGGAGGGAGAGAGAGAGAGAGGGAGGGAGAGAGAGAGAGAGAGAGAGAGAGAGAGAGAGAGAGAGAGAGAGAGAGAGAGAGAGAGAGAGAGAACGCAGAGGGAGGGAGGGAGGCAGGGAGGAAGACCAAACCCCCGCTTTACTGCGTTGAAAGCTTCTGAATTTCAAGCAGAAAGTAGAAGGAGCCCCATTCGGCAATGAGCGTCTTTCCTTGGGCTGCGTGTGCAGAGCTTAGACAATGAAAATCTCCATCCCCCTCCCCCACCTCCCACTAGGCTACAAGATTTTTGTTTTCGTTCCTTCTCAACGGTGGAAGATGTGCAAAATCAAATATGTAGAGATGTGCATATATACATTAAAAAAAAAAAAACAAGCAAAGCAAACGAGCTGAGACACGGATTACTCAAAGGCGCACGGGCTGTAAGTACAATCTTTTCCTGCTTTAGCGGGGCTCTGCGTCGCTGGATGGGGTGGGTGTATTCGCTTTGTGAGTCGGGGCGCTGGTTGTGTTTTGGTGTTTTTAATCACAGGGGCTTCCGCAAAGCCTGTACGTTCCGCACCTGAGCGGGTGAAGTATTTCGCGCGTTTGTGGGCGTGCAGAACAGGGCACCTGCTGTCTTGGAGGCAGAGACTTGGAGCAGCGGGCGGGGGGCAGCGGAAGGCACCGAGTCGAGGGGTTCCCGCGTTGCGAGCATCCTTGAGAGCCTCCCTGCTGGCTCCGGGCTGCAAGGTTGGTTCTTGGCACTGGATGGAATCAGGTCTCTGAGATCCCGAAGCTCTGGGTCCACCAGACAGGCTTGGAAGACTGGACGATTCGAGTTGGAAGGAGAGATCTGAGAAGGGAAGGAGGGCACGAGAACACCCCCGAGCCTGGATTGGAATCCGGGACCCGCGCGGGCGGGGTCGCTCGGTTTTCAGGACTTTTGCAGGGGTTAGCTCTCTAGCTAGCATCGTGCCTTCCGTGGGTCTTTTATTTGCATCTCAAATAAAGGACCTTCTCATGACAAGGTTTGAGTAAGGGTGGGAGAGTGTGTCTCAGAGCTCTCGGGCGGGAGAAATTGTGGTTCTGGGGGAGGTATTTTTTGGCCTCTTGAAATGTGCAAGAATTCCGCGGGCCCACGCTTTCTTTGTGTGCCGGGCAGCGCCAAGCGCTTTGTGCTTCACAAGAAGAAAATGGCGAGTCCTATTGTGTTTAGGCCATTTTCTTCCGGTACGAGGATTTACCCAAGTTCTAAATACTTATTTGGAAAGTACCCTTCCTGTGCCTGGAAAAGTGTGAGTCGCTGAAGTTTGGCCCTTGGCCTGGTATGGGTACCAACCCCAATTTGGGCAAGAGCTTGTTTTCTTACCTTTGGGATAGTTGCCTCAAAACAATATTATGACCACTTTGTGCAGGTCAGTGCCCTCCAGAGATCTTCAGCGACAATCAGGATTTTGAAAAATAAGTTTCTGTTTATATATGCTTATGTGTATAGATAAATTACTTACTTTTCCTGATAATGAGAAGGGGGAAATTAAAGATAAAAGACAAATGTTTGGAGGGAGGAGTGAAGTTTTCTTTATTCTTTCACCCCAAGGAAATCCCAAGAGAGGTTAAATGTTACTCTGCCAGGTCCGTCTTTGTTATTTATACCAAAGGTGAAATGATATTTTGGACAGAAAGAATTATTAAGTAGCTTTAACTACTAGAGCATATGTCTTCTTTGCTTCACTAGAAAGAATTGCAGGGGGTGTTAGAGAAGAGATTTAGTTTAATACTCTTAGTGTTTGTGTCTGTTTGTGCTAGATTTATATATATAGAGAGAGAGATTTGAAAAAATTATTGTTTTCCTTTTTTCTTACTCATTTTTGTAAAAAAATTCTGCATTCGTTAAACCATATGTAAAATTTGATAGAGATGGCTATATAAGTATGTCTGTGTTAGTTTTTTGGAAAGCAAAAAAACTGCAGGTTGATAAATACTATTTCCAATTTATTATAATTGTTTGGACCCTTAAATGGTGGGGTGATAGTGTCAGCTCAAAAATAATGAAATCCATACTTTGCTCCATCTGCTTCTTGTTGTCTCAGTTTGGTGGCAAATATAGAAAAATGAAAACAACTGGAATGGGGGTGATAACTGAAAGCCTATAGACTTTTCCCCTTTTAACATTATTTTTAAATCTAAGGGCATCAAATTGGTGCAGAAGCATTGTGAATTACATTTTTCAAAATGCACCACTAGCATGTCCCTTCATGGATCAAGACCATGGACAGCGAACAAATATTAAGTTACTAAGCAAAAAGGGCTCCAGTAAAATTTTGTGAAAGCAGAATGTAAACTTACATGCAAAACAATTTGGAAAGCAAAGACAACCTTTATGATTTTTAGAAGGAAACAGACTCATTTAAAGGATGGATTTTCAAATTTAGCCTACCAAATTTTAAAGAAGTAATGATTTATGTATCCTGTTTCAAACAAATAGTATATGTATTTTGTCCAATTAAAACAAGATGAGGGCTACCTTTTGTTACCGGTAAATAACAAATTTAAATCCATTCATTTAAGAATTACATTGTTTTTCATAAGGCCTTGAAGCAGAGTGAGGATAGAGAAATTTTACTATTTTAGGCAGGCATTAGCTGAATGACACTAAAGCAAATTAAATTGATTTTTATCAGTGACTGAATTTCTAAACGCATAGAATTGGAAAAATTAAATGCCACTTTGATAGACAGGGATAATATGAATGGAGATATTATCCAGCTACTCCTTCTACTCTTGTTTAACCATTGTAGTTCTATAGCCAACAGTGCAATGTTGTGGGCAAACATTTTTTCCTAAGAAAGTCACAGACTTTTTCAAATATACTGGTTTGATCTTGAGTACAGGATTGGTTCAGTGTTTCTCTGTGTCAGAAATCAATTTATTTTGTTTTGCACATTGTTTGAATTTGCTTTATTCCTGTATAGAGTTGAACTTCATTTAAAACCATTTATTTGTGGATTACATAACGCATTCAAAATTGTTCATTTACATTCCCAGTTTCTTTTGACTTATTTCATAACCTGACTTCAGTGTGACTTGTAAAGGTCTAGGGAATCATAAAGCAAAACTAATATATAAATTCAAGGAATAAAATGAGTTCGATTTTTAAAATGACACAAATTAAAGAGGTTACAGCTTATAAATTATTCCCTCATCTTTATTCATCAGATTTGTCTATGGAATGAAGCTGCAGTTACCTGGATGTGCAGGTTCTTAAAATTAGGTGCTAGATATGTTTGGACACATGTATATGCACGCGTGAGCGCACACACACACACACACACACACACACACCTTTTTTAGGACATCTTCAAAGTACTTGAAAAGGAAATGATGTAATGATCAGGACCATGGTGAGGTCCCATGGCTCACTGTGGTCCTGGTCTCTGGGTTAGGACACAGAGTATCAGTAGATGGCCATTGTTTAGGAAGGCTCATCCATGATAAGAGAAAACATAAACCCAAATCTTGGGCTGGGGAAAGGATGGCCATGTGGGCAAGAAAAGGAGATGCAGATAAACCCTACTTCTACTGCTTGCGCACATAATTAAGAGGCAGCCTGTGATCTGGAGCTAGGACTTTGTCTGGCCTAAGATGCTTCTTTTGCTGTTACTTGCTCCACCGTGTGTGAATGGACAAGAGCCCAAGAGTTTTTTGAATAAGAGATCTAGGTGAGATGTCTCAGAGGCTGTTGACTCTTCTCTCCATTTTAGGGAGAAACAACCGAGAAAGGTGACTTTGGCTGCCTTTGAGCAAGGCTGAACAGCAGGGCTGTGAGGGAAGGGCTGGAAAGGCTGGGGTCGCGACATCTTAGGGGGCTGACTTTGGGCTATGATATTGGCGACAGGGGGTGTAGGCAAGGGCAGGACACTCGCCCTTTTCTGTACCCAGGCGCAGCTCTTGGGGGCTGAGCGCCTTCTGCGGCTCTTTGGTTTCAAGGACACAGAGAGCTGCTCAGGACTTTGGGAGCCAACATCTGTCTGACTGGTGACGTCAGCAGCCCGTGTAATCCTCTTGTGCTGAAGGCAGATGCCTTATTTGTTTGGCTGGAGCGAGCCATTAATCCCTAATTCTGGATCAGCAAGCGAGGGGGAAAGACCGGACCGCTCCGACCCACCCCCTCCCCACCCCCTCCCCCACCCTAAAGCACCTTATACCACCGATGCCTCTCTGCCTCCTCTTTCCTCCGCGAACGCGCTGAGCAGCGATTGAAAAAGCTTTGGTCCTCTGCAGGTTTGAGCAGGGCTAGTGGGTCTTTCTCCTTAGGATTTCTAGGACTAGGACTACGTGTATATGTAATTCTTTCTCTCATCGATCGTTTCGATTTTCTTGCCGGGACTCGCCAGTCTTGCAGTTTCAGGGTCCTAAGCCAAGAAGGAATGGGGATTGGCGAGAGTAGGTCCGAAATGTGGTCTGAGGGAAGGGGAGAGCCTGGGAAAGGGGGTTCAGAATGCGGGAATGCCTGGACAGCACCGGAGGACGATTTGCGGACGCATTTGGACGGTTCTAGGTCCAGAAATATTTTCTCTGGCGGTGGCGGTGTCGCAGCGTCTGGCCCCCACCTCGCGGTTTGCGCAGCCAGGACTTCGCGCACCGCCGCCACACCGCCCCCCAGACTTCGGGGTCTGGGCTCCGCGCTCTGCTGTTCCCTAGGCGTGTAGTTGAAGCCTAGGGATGGAGGTCGAGGCCCACCGGTTGGAGTCCCGTCCCACGGCTACCGTATTTCCCTCGCCTGCTCCCTCTCTCCTCCTGTCCCCTCTCCCTAACTTCCCCTCCGCCCTGCTACCTCCCTCTCTAATTCTGATGTAATTGTGTTTTTTAGGGGCGCGTTCTGGGGTTTCTGCGCTAGACCGGCTCTCAGCCGTCTCATCAGCCGCAGTGGGGCTCAACGCTGCGGCACCGGAGGATCCTCCCCTCCTCGGATGCTGGAAAAGGAGGTGGCCTTTTCACCCGGTCCACCGCGCCTAAAGGGATGCCTCGAAAAAAGCCACAGCGCCCGTCGCCTCTTGCCCGCTACGCAGAGAGCTCTGCCCGTAGAGGTCAACTCCCCTCACCCCTTCCTCTCTCCTGCTCGCCCTCCCTCCGCCTGGCTCAGGTTCCTCCAGATGACTGACTCTTTCGGCAGTCTGAGGAGTGCGCGCTGCGCAGTCCTGTACCCCCCTCAGCAGGGGCAGACCCGAATGCTGCGCTGCCCGGCCATCGGGAAGCTTAGCGAGCAGCCTTTTTCTCTCTACAGCAAAATCGTAGCCAGACCAGATGGGCCGCCCATCTCTCCCGGGACTAGGCAGGTGCCGTTGAGTTAATTTTTCCGCATTACAAAGAAAGATGACCCAGCTCGCCCTTGGAATCAGCTCTTCCCCAAATCTCCCAACCAAAACCGCGGTAACGTTATCAGAGGACACAGAAACAGGCATATCTGCGTGTTTATCTTACATACACACACGCTTGATCATGGTCCTTTTTAGATGCTAGCTCTCATCCCCAACAGCAGGAAACGATCCGATCGGAAAAGCTTTCGGTAGCAGAATATGCTGAATGGCGGGTCCTGAAAACCTGTTATTTTTGCAAGTGACTTAGAAGAGATACAGGGCGAAACAACTCGGTTAATTGCCTTCAGTGAAATAACACGATTACGAAATTAGATCTGTACCAGAGGGGTAATTAACTTCGATCCATGCCGTCATTTGAAAACTAGATTTATAGGCGTATGTTATGTTTTTAGGTGTGCTATAAATGGCATGCAGATATATGCATATGTATACGCAGACAGTAGCATCGTCTACACTTCCACCAAACAGACTAATTAGCAGCGGCTCTGGCAGCTGTGGCAGGAGGCGAGCTGAGACAGGAGCTGAGCTTATGAGTTACGACTCTGGGGGAGTCATAGGGACTCAGATCTCAGGGGAGACGGAGAGGAAGGGGGAGAAGTGTGTTATTCGCAGTGGGTCAGTTATTTTCCGGATCAAGATCAGACTCTGCCCTCCGTGTTCACAGCGGACCTTGATTTAATGTCATACAATTAAGGCACGCGGTGAATGCCAAGAGCGGAGCCTACGGCTGCACTTGAAGGACACCAAAGCGTCTCAGGGTCAGGGGAAAGGGGAAAAGACAATTACAGGGGCGGGGGTGAGGTGTGAGAACCAACCTTCCCACATAAAACCCCCCAGATAGACTCTAGAACCAACCTAAATGTTCCCAAAGCAAAGGGGTCATCGTTTTCAGTAAATCCTCAGAAATCCTCAAATCCCCAGGGGGGTTTTAGGGGTGCTATAGTGACAGCTGTCAAGAAAGTAGTTGCCGTTTGTGCAAATATTCCAGAGAGTTGAAGCGTTTAGAAAGCAGTAGCTATTTCAAGAGCAGGTAGTGTGATTGTTTGCAACCCTGGGCCAGGCATAGAAAAGGAAACAGAATAGAGAGGATGGCAACATTAAATGGAGCTCAGACCATACTGAGCAAGAAACCTCAAATAGCTCAACTCCTTCGGGAAGCTCCAAACAATTTCCTTACCCCCCCAAACCCCCAGTCTTCCCTCTGCCCAGTATCAAGTCTGTCCTGTCTAACTTTAAAAAGCCAAAATAATTTCCTTGTTTCAGCACTGTCGCAGTGGGCAAAGTCTGACCGGAAACTTTAGAAAGGATTAGGTAAATGAATTTATTTGGAAACCAGTGAGGTGAACTTTGTTAAGGTAGTAGTTCCGCACCATGGTTTTGGAGCCAAAAACAAACCAAGGCTGAGAGAGCGAGTCTTGATAGATGTCTTTGTTCTGCCTTGGCCTGCAGGGGCTGGGAACAAAGGAAAGAAGCTAAGTGAGGATTCACTAAAGTGGCCGCGCCCTCTGCGCCTGGCGCTGTCCGCGGTGCTGACCATGGCTTTCTTCTCTATCCGTAATTAAACCAGATAGCATTAGCACTGTCCCGCTCCACCCAAAAGGATGACAGAATATTTGATAATTTGCGAAAGAAAAATTAAAAGCAGGAAAATATCACATACAGCGAAACCAAAGATTTTACCACTCTAGCTGCTGCCACATTTGGCTTGTATTTTTTGATTTTCACCAAATTGTATACTGACATTTGGCATAGGTATATTGGAAAACAATTTCAGCTTATTCAGAGCGAACCCAGAATCTAAGCAGTGGACAGGACTGGCAAGAGGAAGAATGAGGAGAATGAAAGCTTTTTTTTTTTCTTTAAGTCATCGTTCCTAAAAACCTACAAACATAATGCCCTCAACTGCTCACATTAACAGTGCTGATGTGCTCACCAAAAGGTCTCCGAACTCAAGTGTGGGCCTCAAGATTTATCAGGAAGAGATGTGGCGGGAATTGACTAGGCGAACCCAAGTAGGAGCCCAATCATCCTGCCTCCTCAAGACCAGGCATACAGCGGACCAGTCTTCCTCAGAGGGTCCAGAACGCCAAGTTCTGCATACCGCTTTGGTGCGCAGAGTTCGCTTTGCGCTTCCTGGCCGGCTGGAGGCACTGCAGTACTATGAGGCCTGAAACCCGCATTGCGGAAAAACACACTGCAGCAGCTTCCTCCTCATAGGGCTAGGGATGGAAAAAAGGAAGGGTAGTTTACTAAATCCGAAGTAATGAAGATTCGCTTTAGGAAATTAGGGCCTTATGAGTCAGTATTTAAAAATTCAATAAATCTTTCAATCTCTCAGGATTTTTCATACTTCTAATCTGAATATTGACAGCATGAAAGAAAATAATTTAAATGTCTTAGCTGAAAATGAATGGGGGGGAGGAGAGAGAGCAGGAGGAGAGAGAGAGAGAAGAGAGAGAATAAACCAATTTGTATACAGTCAGAGCTTTTCAAAAGAAATCACTTCACATTTGCTTGCCCTTTGTAAATTCATAAATATAAGATGTGTTAAAATTAGGAATAGATAAAACAATTCAGAGTGGATAATAGAGGTAGCAACACCAATCTTGTTGCAGATACAGAAATAGACCACAAATGGGTCATATGTTTCATCAGATGCATTCTTTCAATATACCAAATTGTTTAGAAAATAAAGCAGAAATGTGCAATATCCATCCTCAGCAGGAGATAGCCTTGGCCTCATCCCTCAGGAGGGATTTTGTTAGCTGTCAAATTTTAGAACTGTGCAAAGTAGGTTTTTCATTCCCATCAATGACTTAGGTTTAATTTTGTTTTATACAATTTGGGAAGGAGTAGGCTGAACACACTGGGGGAAAAAAGGGGGATACTTGAATAGTAAAAAGCAAGGGTTGGGAAATATTACTCTTGTGCCACGTTAAGAGCAGTTCATCAGAAATTAAAGTGAATTTAAAGCATTATATGTTATTATGGAAACCTTGATTTCCTTCTAGTATCCATGAAACTGCCTCAGCTCCTGTATCCATCTTCCCTGGGATAGTTCATGAATCACCAAGTGTCCAAAGCTGCAAAATATTCCTGCCTGAGTTTATTTTAATTCATATTACATAATAGGAACAGCCTAATCCTTCTCATCTAATCCTTCCTATTTTAGACAGTCTAAACTCATCCTTCATTAATCAGTTTATAAATTACTTTCAAATAGAAATGAAATTGTGTGATGTGAGAGAGAATATGTAAAATATTATTTAGACAAAGGAACACAATTTAGTAATCTGGTTGTGGTGACTAAGTCTAGAGTGGTTATTGATCCGTGATATTTCTAGATTTTTAAGACTGTTTATTTTCTGTATCTTTAAAAAATTACCATCCCGTTTCATGTCTATCGCCAATTTCCCTTCTATGAAATATTACCCTCATCATTTTTGCAATAAAACAATCCAGGCTTCACAATTAGTATATTTTGGTGCAGGGTGTGGTAGGGGCCTTGTGACAATCACAACTTTCATTTTAGTGGTCTGAAATTAAAGCTTCTCAGAATAATTTAGGAACAGCTTGACCCTTTGAGATACTCAGCGACAACGCTCCAGGGAAATAGTACGTTTCCTTCCAGGGAACAAGATGCTAGCGCATTGCACCAGGAGCTATCCTGTGTCAACAATGCTAAGGGCGCCATCTACTGCCCTAAAGAAGCAGGACATCAGTTACAAAAGCCAGATGGCAGTGAGTCGCATTAAGCAGTGAAAATATTAAGCTCTTAAAAATATTCAATGTATGAAATCTAAAAGCTCTTATTATATTGTACTTTTGAAGGGGGTCACTTGATTTTTATCATAAGAAGTTCTTGGATGATTTTATTCTATTCTGGAGCATAGTGAAAGATCAATGTTTTGACGTTTACATGCTGTCAAATTATTTCTGTAGTTATATTTCTGCATACTTTCTCAAATTTTATATGGAAAAATTAAAATACAAATCTCAGTGCAAACATGCATTTAATATATGAGTACAGGGGACTTTTTCTAGCTCCCCCAGGTAACTAAGATCTAAAAAAAGAAAAACAGCATAATCTTAATAAGCACAGGTTGTTTATTTTTGAAAAAATATAATTTTTAAAAGTTAAGGACCAAGGCAAACAATTATTTTCCTGTTTTGATGATCAATATAATTTTACTCATCCTTTAAGCTTTTGAAGAAGAAAGTGGATTATGTTTGAGAAAGAACTTGAATTTTTTGCTTCACATTAATGTATACACACTTTTTACACTTGAAATCTTTCTAATGAATTTACATCCATACTTATCTTGCAAAGACTTCATTATCATTCTGAATAGAAATGATCCAATATACTTCTAGCATTTGCAAACTCATTAGAAGAGTTACTTGTTTTTTAAAAAATGAGTTTTTTAGTACAGAACAATTTTTCCTTGAAAAATGAAGGAATTTTAAAAAGATTGTCTTTTTAAATTTATATGTATTTAGTTTTATATTAACAAAAAGTAAGTGTATAGCTGTATTAATTCAATTTTGTGCATTTCAACACTAGGCCAATTTCTAAGCATACACACATCTTTGCAATGAAGACTATTGTTAAATATGTCAGTGCTAATGTAATAAAATGTTTCTATTAATTATGTGGTTGTTAAATAAATCTTATAAAGTTCTGCTCATTTTATGGTGAAAAATGAAACAGATATCTAATAGCATTTATCTTAATCTTATTTTTAAATAAAAATTCTTACAAGAATATTAAGATATAAATTTGATGAGAATAGTTAGCTCAAATTTTAAAAATTATATGTTCTTATAATTTGCTATAACAGGAAAATGTAATAATTAAACTAAGTTAAATATTTGGCAAGATGTGTAAAATTCCATATACCTATAGGTGGTACATTCTCTGAAAAGGACATTTACAAATTTATGAAACAATAATTACAATAAAGAAAAGTTAGAATTTTAATATTTTATTATAAAAATTCATTTTAAAAGTTAAATATTGTTCTTTTGTTTAGTTTTATTTTTCTCAATAAATTCATATTTTACTTGAGGGAATGAACAGTGTCACAGCTTTGTTATATTCTTAATAGTTATTATAATAAATTTAATAACAGTTTATAAGTAAAATAAGCATAATACATATTAAAGCATTTTTTTCTATCTTAACAATGATTTTTTTTTATTCTTTTAAAAAAATAATGAAAAGCAAGCAAAATTACTTCTCAGATGACCAAGAGATATTACCCAAAGTGAAACACACACATTAACATATGCTGTTTGGGCTTACATGTAAGGAATTTAATCTCAATTTTATATGTACAAGGATTGTATGTGTAACTAAGACACCGCTCCTAATTTCTGACTATTTAAGAATCCGTGGAAATATTCACTTGTAACTAATGTATTTACAAGAAGAACTAATATAATAATAGAAACTAGTTGCTAAAAGTTTTATTTAAGAATTAGCATGCCAATAATTGTGCCTTTATGTCTTTGGTAAGATTAATTGTAGAATTTAATACTTGTGGGCCTAATCACAGACTTCAGATTAGAAAGAACAGGCTTTAGCACACAGTATTTTTTGACCTACTATTCATACTCAACTGTCACTGCAGTTTTCATCAGCTGCCTTTCAGTAACTAGTACAATATAGAAATATGGCTGAATAAGAATTGAAAATATAATTCTTTAAGGTGGAATAAAATTGAAATGTCAAGAAATTGGAGTTGATTATATTTTAGAAGACTGGAAGTTGCAAAGTGCAGAGAAAATATTTACGTTGAAGAACAAATAGCAAGAAAGTAAAAAAGTCCACTATTGAAAGCAGAGTATACTATGTAGTCAAAATAGGGTGAAATGGTAAGAAATTAGATATTTGAGATACATTGAGGAGGAGATTTTACTTCACTTTTTAATATTGCATTAGATATGTTTATCTTAACAGATATTTATTTTAGAAGGAATTGCTAGATATTATCTCAAAGAGTATTTCTACATCAGAATGTTACAATTTCGATTTTGTTGTGTTAAGGGGTGTTAACTAAAACACCCCTCTTATACCATGGATTGAAAGGCAGAATTGTGTTTTTATTTTCCTAGTTGTTGGTCAAACTTTTCTTTTTCTTTTTTGCACGGAAGAACTGGGGTATAAGCCAGAGGTACAGGGGTGAAAGGACTCACCAGAGACCGAGTGGAAACAGAATAGGCAGATTTACTGAAATATACTGCTAAGGGGAGCAGCAGTCTAGACAGGAGAGGTCTGCTGCACCATATGTGGGTTAGCTCCCTGGCTGGGGATCAAACTCAGACGATGGAGGTTGTAGAAACAAGACTTAAACCCTAGGCCATGAGCAGGGACCCCTGATAACAGTTATAAAGCATGGTACAAATGCTATATAATTTAGTGCATAATACAAGATCTACATACAAAAAAAAATCAGGATTTTGTTCTTGTTTCAGGAGAAGGTTCTATTAGCTTTTGATACAAAGGACTAGTACATAATGATTTATTGAAATACATGTAGTTTACTTAAATTTTTTCACCAATTCCTTATTTAATTAACACAACTTTCACTACCTAGACCTAAAAAGAGCTGAAGATTCTTCAAGAGGCTGTCAAGATCTATTGTATATGGGCCTCCCCGGTGGCGCAGCGGTTGAGCGCTGGGTTGCGAAGCTGCCCGCAGCCTCTGCAGCGCCGGTTCAATTCCCGGCTGCTCCCCGGCCACCAGAGGAGGGTCCCACATGGTGCGCAGACCTCTCCTGCCGCCCGCTGCTCCCCTCAGCAGTGTACTTCGGTCCTTCTGCCTGCTCTGCTCCCTGCTCTGGCTCTGGTGAATTCTCTCACCCTCCCGCGCTTCTGACTGTACCCAGTGCATGTATAAACGAAACAGACGAACAAACAAATAAATAAATAAAACATGCCTCTATAAAAAAAAAAAGAAAAAAAAAATTTAAAAAAAAAAAAAAAAAGATCTATTGTATGTAAGCAGCAATGACAACAAAAACCCACAGCCAAATAATAACCATGTTTTTTAAAAAATAATCTTTCCTGCTATTCAATATCTTATTTCCATTAAGATATGAGAACACTGAAGGAGGATATGATACAATTCCATGAACATTTCTAACTCTATGATACATGGCAATTAATTCAACAAGAAAACCAATTTCCAAGTAACTGATAAATGTATAGTCTCACATGATTCTGCCTTTTGGAATCATCACTTCTTCATAATGCTTGAAAAGGTAAAGGACTGGTGACAAGATACATAAGCTTGTATGACCTTTGGGGGGGGCAGTCTCAATGTCTAAACAATGTGCATATGAACATCTTATATCTCAATATGAAAATATTTCATATTAATAACTACCATGTTGCACAAATCAATTAATAATGATATAATGTAGTTATTGATGAACTGTGTCCTTTCCCTAGTTTTAAAACTCAACAAAGTGGCAAAATCCATTAACATTTGGAGAATGTTAACATTTTGGACCTCAGTGTCCCTGCTGTCTGCCAACCCTGTCTAATTAGGCATTTACCTAGGAGGAGATGAGTAACTTTGGGTTTTTAATTGGAAACAATTTTAACTATTTATTTCCATTAACAATTTTCAGCCCTGTTGTTTTGGATACTCAACCTTCAGTAGATAGCCCATCAGACAGAGGTTGAAAGATGCTATAAATTCTACAGTTGCCAGGGCTATCTTAACTGCTAATTTGAGTACAGTTCACTTAAGTCCCTTTTAATCACAATAATATAAAAGTTCAGTTGTCTAGCTAGTTTCCACAACATTTTCACACGTTACTTACGAGTTTCATGACTGTGCCCTGGGAAAAGTATCAAAGTAGAAAACTGTGACTCAAGGAAGTGGAAGAAGTTAAGGACTGGACAGTGACAGCGTTGGAACTGCATCTCACCCCCTGTGGTGCAGAGCTCACTGCTCATTCTTCAACCTGTATCATGTCAACTTGAGTTTTTCACTAGCTTTTGTTCTGACTGCATGTAAACTTTCCTTATCAAGGGACATCAAGTATCACATTCATAATTGTTCTTAGTATTGGCTTTTGTGTTTGTTAGGCAATATATCACCATTAGTCATGATTAGTTCTGAATGCTATGTTTGATATGAAAGCAATCTCCATAAAAAAATCTCAAAGGTATAATTGTAACAATTATTAGAACAAAAATTATGTTTGCGACCACTCTGAACATTTTTCCCAAAATAATATTAACCAGTGGCATAAGAATCATATACCATGTTGCAAACTGATGCTAACTCAATTAAAAATAAAACAAATCTTTAAAAAAAAGAATGCCTTTCAATCACAAACTCTTTGCCCTATTAAGAATTTGTGTTGAGTTATAAGAAATTGAGATGGAGTGAAAGACAGACTCAGAAACATTCAGGGAGTCAGTACTTATTCCACTCTTCTCTTACTTTCATTGTGGAGTCTTCAGACAATAGCAAAATAACCAGACACTGCCTTACAACAGCCATATTCTTCAGTTCATGACTGATATCCCAGCACTCAGCCTTACAAGGGAAGCCCATGACTCACTAAATTTTTCTTCAGATCGGTACATTTTTATAAATAGCAAATAAAAAATTACAAATACTGGGTTCACCATTACAGTCATATTTACAGAATAATGGGTGTTGCCATGTCTGATATTGGTTAAGCATAAATTATTACAGATAGACATCCTTCCCAAGTGACTCTTGACTAGCTTCTCCAAAGCATGCTTCACCGATGTTGTACTGAGCTTTTCTCTGTCTACCTGGAATGCCTATTCTCTCTCCATTTGCCTAACTATATTCTACCATCAATACCCTGATCAAATTTCATTTTTTCAGTGCTGCAATTCCCAGACTACAAAGTTAACTTTACTTTCAGAACCACAGCATTACGACCAGTAGGATAAATTCTGGCACTTATGCTTAACAGTGTTTACAATAGCAGTGCATAGTACACGTTTTCAAACTTTGCTGGGAGTAGTTGAATTCTTTCAAAGACTGATGACAAATTAATGGGTGTGGATAATTCTGTTTCTCTATTGCTTGTCGTTAAATCTGAAATAGTAACAATGATATTCATAGAAAGGGAGGTTCCAGATTACGTGCCCCATCCAAGGAAGGGTGGAGTTGAGCAATAAGGATGAGAGGAGGCAATATGGAGCAATGTGGAGGAGCACATAGAGCTGAGAGATAAGTGAAGAAGCTGCAGTTGCTTCTCAGAGCCTTGGACTTGCATCACGGACTTGGGGGACATGGAATGAGACACTTGAAAGAGACAGACATGGGTGAGAGACCCATGGAGAGGCTGACAATGGCAGCCTTTATGTTGATTTGGGTTTTGATTTTGCTCTTTTCCTTCCAGACTCTCTCTCCCTGGTCCCTTCTGTCCCTTCTGCACCTTTCCTATGGTTCTCGGCCAGAAGGTGCCTTAGATGTGTAATAAGCTTTAGCACCTTCGTGGTCCTGCTTTGGGCCAACCCTGTTTGACTGGGCATTTACACACTAGGGCATGAGTAAATTTGGGTATCTAATTGAAACAATTTTAACTATATTCTTTCTCTTCTCTCTGTCACACACTAATTGTATTAAAATTATTTTCTATTGTAGGTCTTATGCACTGAGAGTATGTTTTGTATTTATGCAGCAGATGGCAGAACCCATTTAGAGCATGCAGGTTTGTGGGTACTGCGGAGCCCCACCATTCTGCCCACTAACAAAGAAAAAGTTTATTATTGTTGTTACTAGCACTCTTACTTGGAAACAATAAACTTAGAGGTCCAAGAATTTAATTAAATGCTCCTGTTGACTACTGGGAAACAATATTACAAAATATCTATGTGTGAGCGCATCATCTCCCACTTCCAAAATACCCATTTATTTTCTAAAGTCAGTTTGCTAAATACCTGCTCAGAGAATTCTCATACTGCAACTCAATCCCTCCAAAACACATAAATACAGAGCTACAGAAAATGAAATGAAATCATGTATCTGAACCATCTAGTGAATCCTAAATAAATGTTGGTTTCTTTTTTTACTCTCACTCCATTGTCCTTTTTCCCACATGAATATTCCCTAAACACTCTCTTCTTATTTCACAGTTTAGGTTATTCTTCTACTCTCGTCCCTTACCAAATACCCCACTCTCTGATAGGGTAATGGCATGCCCAGGAAAGAGAGCAACCAGAGAGGATTATAGGAAGACTGCCTAGGAGCTCTGCCAGGAACTATCTCGCTCTCTGCATGATCTGGGTTTTATAAAAGCACAGAGGATGTTTCACAAAGAGCCTACTGCTGGCACCTGCCATAAGATTGAGGCTCTCAAGACTTCCACATGAAGTGGAAATAGAAATTCTATATTTATCTCTTCCATCCTCCCAATAATGGCATTCAAAACCAAAGTAGCCAGTGTGATGATACTAAGTTTTTAGAACAGTTAGACATAAAGATTCAACAATGCTACCCAACAGGAAAGAAAAAAAATGCCTTTCCCGTAGGCAGAATGAGATAGATAGGGGAAAAAAGAAAAAAAAAAAAACAGAAAATAGAGCAGAGATTAAAACATCTATGATGCACATGCACAATGGACATATGTCCTGACATCCCATAAAAGGAACAAAATTAGAAGTTTAATGTGGCTTGAGATTTGATTTAATATGCAGCTGAAGTCAAGGTTTTCAATAGAGAAAATCACAGAATTTGAAAGTGACTGGAACCATGAATTTGTGGGTGATATTTGCTTCCAGATTATTCAGATGAAATTAATTAAGTCTGCATTTAGGAATGAAAGGAAACTTTAATTCTGCTGCATACAATATTACTGAATGACCCTAGAATGACTAATATTTATTGCGTGAGAACCTAATGTCAGTGCATTCTTTAATCATGTCATATATTTTAATAAATTTATTCATAGCAGTAACCTTAAGTGGTTATCTCCTTTGTAAAGATTTGTGGCATCATAATTATTTGTTTGTATATATCTCTCTGCTACTAAGTTGGGAACACCTCCAGTAGCTTATATATATTTGTTCTAAAATATTTATTGAATGAATGTATGATCAGACTAGATGATATCTCTATCCATCTAATCCCACTAAAAATAAAAGCTACACATACTTCAAGTTGCCATAGTTACCGCAATTATCAAAATTCCTATTTATAGATAGTCTCTCAGATTCTCAAAGAAAGATCTGATTTCATGTGCTAGCTTCTGTATCCTATTAGCCCTCACTAAGAATGGGCAGGTGAGTTTCACAGAGAAGGTATAGAAAGTGGCTGCACACTGGGTGGTGGGCTGACATTGTCCGGTATGCTCTGGACAGGAGTTCCACCTGCTTAAATAAGGCTATTTGAGGTTGGACACATAGTTGTGAAGACGATAGAAATGTTGTTTATACTTTTTGTTTCCTCTAAGATAAATCTTTAGCTGTGTCAAAAAAATATTGATAACTGGGCCTCCCTGGTGGTGCAAGGGGTTAAGCACAGCACTATGAAGCAATCCACAGCCTCTGCAGCAATCCACAGCCTCTGCAGCACAAGTTCGATCCCCAGCCGGCCAGGGAGCAACCCACATGGGGCAGCAGACCTCTCCTGTCTCGCCTGCTGCTCCTCTCAGCAGTGTATTTCAGTCAGTCTGCCTGTTCTGTTCCCCGTTCTGTCTCTGGTGAATCCTCTCACCTCCCGCACCTCTGGCCTGTACCTCAGCTCTTGTATGCATAAATAAATAAATCTTTTTTAAAAATCTTGATAACCAATGGTTAGAGAAAATGTGTGGAGGATTACAAATACATTAAAATTACTATTGCCTAAAGAGCCTCATACAACACAGTCTACTTTTTAAAAAATCTCAGGAGCACAATGAGATATCATCACTTGTCTATCAGATTGGTGAAATTTACAGTCTAACAGTAAAACTGTTGTCAATGGTGTTGAGAAAAAGAACCACTCATCTTCTAACTAGGGAATAGAAATTACTATAACCACTGTAAAGAATATTGTGCCCATTTCTGATAATGGTGAAGATATGCATACTTAAGGCCATTTTAGACTTACCACCTAGTCTCTTACACACTCACAAAGACCTATGAACAAGAATGTTCATGTGGCATTTTCTGTGTTAGAAAAATTTTGGAAGTGACCTACATGTCCTTCAAGAGGATTCTGGATAAGTTGTGGATATTCATGCAATACTGAAAATAAACTGTAGCAACACAAATCAACTTTCATGAATCTCAAAGACACTGTAAAAAGCAAGTTACAGAAGAATACATACAATAGTTACATGAATGTGAAAGCCTTGAAAGTATATTATACAGTTTATGAATACACTTATGTGAAGTAAAGGCATAAATAAATGCTTGAGAATGACAGAAAGCAATTCCAGAGGGTGGTCATCTTTGAAAGGGGAAAGGAAGAGGATATAAATCAGAAAGAGCACAAATATTGACTATGCTTTGTCAGGTGGCAGGTACATTGCATGAACTTTTTATTTTTCGGATACCTTAAAAGAGTATTTCTGAAGGTCAAAGGCGGGGCCTCCCTGGTGGCACAAGTGGTTGGGACACAGCCTATGGGGCTGCCTGGGCTGTCCAGGCTGTCTGCAGCCACTGCAGCACAAGCCAGGGGCAGGCATGGAGACCTCCCCACATGGCAAGGAGACCTCTCCTAACTCACCTGCTGCTCCCCTCAGCAGTGTGTTTCGTTCCCCACTTTGTTCCCCACTTTGTCCCCACTGTTCTGTTCCCCACTTTGTCCCTGGTGAATCCTCTCACGCCTCCACACCTCTGGCCTGTACCCCAGTTCTTGTATGCATAAATAAATAAATCTTAAAAAAAAGGCCAATGACACTATTACCAGCAGAGTTCTCAATATTATAAATAGCATTCAAAAATACTATCCACATTTTTCAGATTAAAACAATGGGCATAATCTAACACAGAAGAAAAAAGAAAAGTCAGTAAAGAGCTGTGGGATAAATATTACAACAAGCAACATATTCAACAAGCTAAATTTTACATTTGGGTTCAAAAAAAATCCTTGACAATATTTTGAGAAGATTGTAGGCCACAATCATGCAATTGTTCAGATAGCCATTTTTTTGACTTTAAAGGTGTTGATACGATGACAACTTAAAAATTGGAGGAGCCCACAAAAAGAAGCATGAATCCCAGTTGTCTAAAGAAGCATAAAAGCACTCCTCCCTCATGTGAAAATTTGCTGTAGCTAATTTTAGTCTGCTCAATGCCAATATGTATGTGGCAATTTAATTTGCTTTTTGGTTTTGGTTTTTTTTTTTCATTCTCTGTTCAAAATAAGTCTTTGGACCCAAGCTCACTGGAGTTGTATTTTTCCAGCTGGGACAAAGAAAAAACTTATGTTCTCAGTCCTCCAAAATATAAGTCAGCATTGAGCAAGAACTTATACTCTGCTAGAAATCAAAGGTATTTTAGAGTTCAGCATTCGTTTAGAGTTAAACATTCATCATCTTCTTGATGAATTGTAATTATAGAAATTCTATGAAGGACTTGAGATGAGCTTTCAAATAACTTTATTATTTAATATCTTTTTAACAATGTCTTTTTTAACAATGTCTTTTAAACAAGAAATCCACAATGAATGCCAACGTTAGAGTAGACGGCTGCCAAATTACATTGTCCTTGGCTTTCCCTCCCCCAGAATAGGAACTAGATAAAGCTGCTATTATCCCCTTTCTCATGAAGGACTTATTTCTTTTTGTAGCATCATAAAACATTTTAATTAAAATAGAAATTGTGAAATATTTATAGCCTCATCTTGGGATATTCTTGAAATCCTATGAGAAATATTTTCTAAATTTAGCAAGTGTGGACTTGAATTAGTCCAGCAACCAGACCAATAAGTCTTGACTTTCTCAACAGAAATGTGGAACTCCAATTTCTCACCATTTTCCAGGCTGTGATCACCCTTCAATATTCAATCTAATCATTTCACAATGTCCCGTGTGTCTCTTCTACTTCACATGCCATCTATTTAATGAAGAGTGCCTCATCACCTGTGCAGACTCGGCTCTTTCAGTTCCCACTGTCTAGGGAAGAGTGCTTGAGATATTTCCAGGTCTGACCAATCAATAAAGATTTGCTGGGGGAAGAAAATGTGATTGGAGTTACAGATGGAGGCTTATAATCTGAGACATGGAGTAGCTCGATCAAGTAAAATTGTATTACTATGTGTTGTTTATAGCCACAAATTATCTGACAGCCTCTGCAAAGATATAAAGGTATTCTTGAATATTTATCACTTGAAATCAAGTTATAACCCTTTGACAGTCAGTGCGTTTGAGGATAAAATATCTGAAACCAAATTTGTAGAGATCCTGCTAGTCAAGGTTTCACATGGTTGGAGGTCCTCACAAATATCTGGAGAGATGAGAGCCAGAGTTGAGAGTTATTATCTCAGTTCTCAAAGCACAACACATTTACAACAGGACTTATTAATTGTGAAATATATTGTATGTATAATTTAAGCAATATATAAAGTAAGCTACTATGGATCTACTATCCAGGTTAAAATAATAGTACCTCATCCTCATCCTTGGAATCATTCTTCTTTGTTCCCTTCAAAGGTAGCTAAGATGCCTATTTTTTTTTAAGATTTATTTATTTATGCATATAAGAACTGGGATACAGGCCAGATATGTGGGGGGTGGGAGGATTCACCAGAGACAGAGTGGGGAGCAAAACAAGTGGATTGACTGAAATACACTGCTGAGGGGAGCAGTAGGTGAGAGAGGAGAGGTGTGCTGTGCCATGTGAGTGAGCTCCCTGGCTGGCCGGGGATAGAACTCGTGCCTTGCTGCAGCGGCTGCCTATATCTTCATAGTGCTGCAACTTAACTCCTTGCACCACCAGGGAGGCCCCAGATGCCTGGTTTTGAGATATTCATTCCTCTGCTTTTCTGGATAGTTCTACCACTTAGATATAAATCCCTGGCCAGTAAACTGTCTACTTTTGAAAAGGTGTGTAGCAAGCTCAAATCTAGCTCTAAGGAAAAGATAAGATTGCCACCGTCAGAAAGAAACTTTCAGAAAATTTTGAGTGTGAGTGTGGTTTCAGGTTTTGACAGTTTGTAAGAACTTTTGAGGGCATCAGTGGGTGAGGTCATGAGTGAGTCCTGGACCACACAGCTCTGGTCAGGTGGGGACCCCCGGCGGCACTGCAGTGCAGACCAGGTTTTAAGTGTCAGGTGGGACTCTGGGATAAAAGCTGCTCTGTGTGTTATGTTTCTAAGCTCACCAGAGCCTATATCTTAGGTGAAGTTCAAAGCACTATTTTTGTTTGTTTGCAGTGATGGAATGTCCCCAAGTAGAGTAGCAAAACAAGTCAGATATAACAGGGACATTGTGAACATATAGATAAGCATCTTGGTCAGGCCCACAGAGCATTCTGTCTTCAGATTAAGACAAAGGCACCTTATGATTATTTTTCCACTAAATCCTATGTTTCAGTTTCTTTTCTTGTTTTTTCTTTAGTCCTCCGATAGTTCTCTAATAGTTTCTTGAAAGATGGGTGAAAGAACTCTTTAATCAGATATTACAAACAAAACACTTAGATTACAAGAACAAAATGCTGGCTACCAGAAGAGAAAGGAAGAAGTAGGATGGGTAAACTGATTCAAAAGGTCAATTGTATGGTGGTAGTCAAAAGCTAGACTTGATGAGAAGCATGATAGTGTATTTACAGATGTTTACATATAAATCTATAAACCTGAAATTTACATGATGTTATAAACCAATGTAACTTCAATTTAAAAATCTGTAATTTACCCTCATGGTATAGGTTCTACATAGGAAGTAAGGTTCTTACAAATTTTGTATCATTGCATCATTTTCTTGCTTCTAATGTTGATGAGAAGTCCTTAGACATTTTTATCCTAGACTCTTTAGTTTTTGATAGTTTTTTCTCTCTCTCTAAAGATTGATAGAACTTTCTTCCTTTCCTTGAACATTCTGAAATTTCACAATGATAGTCCTTGCTATAAAAAATTTTTATTAACATTTTAAATTATTTATTGTGTTGGGAACTTGTTAGACCCCTTCAAAATGTCAAATCATGTCTTTCAGGTTTAGATTATCTTTGTGAGTGCTTGATGAATGTCTCCTATCTATATTCTCTTTCTGGAATTCCTCTGACGGAGGCTAAGAGTAGGAAATTTAGGATGGAGGTTTCACAAGACCAGAAACTAGAAGTGGAAGTATAACATAAGCATTACACCAACTATAAGGAATGAAAATTCCTTAGGCACCAACTTCTATAGCAAGAATCAGACTGCTGGGCCTCCCCTGGTGGTGCAGGTGGTTGAGCACAGCACTGTGAAGCTGTCCACAGCTCTGCAGCGTGGGTTCAATCCCAGCTGGCCCGCGAGAAACTCACATGGCATGGCAGACCTCTCCTGTTTCGCCCGCTGCTCCCCTCAGCAGTGTATTTCAATCTGCCTGTTCCGCTCCCCACTCTGTCTCTGGTGAATCATCTCACCGTCCCGCACATCTGGCCTGTACCCCAGTTCTTGAATAAATAAATCTTTTAAAAAATTTAAAAAAGAAGAATCAGACTGCTAAAAAAAACACATTCAAACCTTGCAAGCTGAACATAGATCTGAGGCATACAGCAGGGGAGGAGGAGGGAGATGGATCAAAATAGGGGAAGGAAGAGCACAGGGACTATGGTGTAGATCACAGGGGCTATGATGGTGGGAAAACTACAGAGACTATACCTGAGGGAAGAAATCAAATATTGTGCAAAAATGAACAACAGTACAAGAAAATAAATATAAAAAGTAAAATAAAAATAAATCTATAAGTCCTGAAGCAGTTACAACAAGGTAAGCCTAGTTTACCTAAATAAACATAATGTGAACAAAAAAGAAGAGAAATTATTCAAGTGGATGTAATTAAGTATTCACTTAACAAATACATCATCATTAGAATGAACTGTTGGTAGTATTATGGCACTAGCAGGTGTGATAGTACTTTCTAAAATTGATATGCTATGGAATTAGAATTTAATTGGAGATTTATAATTGGCAATTTCAAAAAATAAAACATGAAAGTGTTCCAAAATCTAATAAAAAAAGAAATTATCCGGAGGCACAGACCAGAGGATATGGAGATTGAGGGCCACTGTATAAACTCAAGGGTCCTTTCAAATCAACCTAGTCACACCCTACAAGTAATTTATCTAATAACAGTTAAAAATTCCAAAAAGGAACGAACCCCTCCCCAAAAGAAGAAGACTGTATCAGTGCAATTTCTGCCCTGGCAAGAATGCAGCAGCTCCCCCGCCCACCTGTGACTATGCAAAGCAACAGAGGGGGCTCTTCTCCCAAGGACACTGCCTGTGTCAGGCTTCTCTTTTAACAAACCCTTGTCCCTCTAGGGGCAGCTCTTTCTGCCTGCTTGTGTCTGTGCAAGCATCCTTTCCTCTTTTTTTTTTATTTTTATTTTTATTTTTTTTTTTTTTAGAGGCATGCTTTATTTATTTGTTTGCTGGTTTGTTTGTTTGTTTTGTTTATACATGCACTGGGTACAGTCAGAAGCGCGGGAGGGTGAGAGAATTCACCAGAGCCAGAGTGGGGAGCAGAGTAGGCAGAAGGACCGAAGTACACTGCTGAGGGGAGCAGCGGGCAGCAGGAGAGGTCTGCACGCCATGTGGGACCCTCCTCCAGTGGCCGGGGAGCAGCCGGGGATCGAACCGGCGCCGCAGAGGCCGCGCGCAGTTTCGCAACCCAGCGCTCAACCGCTGCGCCACAGGGGAGGCCCTTTTTTTTTTTTTTTTTTTTTTTTTTTTAATCTAATAAATCTACCCTTTTGGATAGAACTAAACATCTCTGCCTTGTGGGAAATCTGCTGCTCGGTGCTTAAAGGGGAGCTCTGGTGAAATTTTTCTCAGAGGTTAACCCAGGACCCTGCTTCTCTGAACCCCACACCAGCCCAAAATGACATCAACTACAACATGGATATTGGAATTCCTAGAAAGATTCTTCAATTGTCTTACATTTTTTCCTCTTACTTCCCTTTTTCATTATTTCTTGCTCTACATGATTTCTGGGTGATTTCAACTTTATATTTTCATTTTGGCTTTCTAATTTTAAAGAGTTTTTTTTTTTTTCTCCTGGAATGTCTCACTTCTACTTCTATACAGCAACTTGTTCTTCTTTCATTGATAGACGAGCTTCTCTTCTCTTTTATAGAATGCTACTGATTAATAACAGGAATTTTTTAAATCAACATTTTTTTAATATTTTGTATTGTATTAATATTGGTTTACATCATTGAAGCCACAGTGTGCCCACCATCAAAGCACCCACAGTCCCCCACCATAGACCCTTTTGCTCCCCCCTTTTTTCTGTTCTCATCTCTTCCTTTCTCCCTCCCCTGTCCCTTCTAGTTGCCCCCAGGTAGCAGTCAGGTGTCAAGGGTAGTTTTTTTAGTTTTGTTTTATCTATTATTTTGTTGCGTAAAAGCAACTGTTTAAAAGTATTATTTGTATACAAATAATACACCCAGTTTAAGTGTCCTGTTAAAAGAACTTTCAAATATGTATATCCTTTGTACCTACCATCAACATCAAAATATAGAACAGTCTGTTATCCTCTAAAAGTTCTCTTGTGCTTTATTTCAGTCAATTTCCACCACATTCCTTTCTCAGACAACTACTGATCTGCTTTCTATTACTATAAATGAGATTTACATTTCTATAGTTAATTATAGTTTTACCTTTTTGCCCTAAAATAATGTGTTTTTTCTTTCTTTTTGCTTTATTTTTCTTCAGTGTATGTTTCATTTTCTGCCTTTCATGTACAGATTTTTCAGAAATATCTGGTCTCCCTTGGTGGTCTCACTATTTAAAGGTGCTTGGAAGATCTGAGATATGGTTTTGTTGACTTTGAAGTTAGGTACAGTGTGATGATCTATGTGGGTTACTTTTGGGAAACCTCCTCATGTTAGAGGAGGGCTTTTTCCTGGACTGGTGACCAGAGAAGAGATTTTTTTTTAATCTCCCGTATACATAAAAAGTTATTAATGTCCTGGAAAATAAGTGGAGCAAAAGGTTGGTTTTGGGTGAAACCTCAGCATTTATATTGAATACACAAAGTTAATTTCTATGTTTTGATAAGCACTTAGTTCTAAAATCTCAAGTGCAGATTTCCTCAACCACCCTTATTGTTGAAGGATAGGCTTCCCCAAGATGTCCAATTATGACTCCCCAAGATATTCAGAGCAGGCCTTCCAAGCACAGTCAATTTAGCATGTGGATTATTTCTAGATAAGTTTAATCAAGTCTCAGTGGGCCTCGAGAGAAATTAGACTTCAACTACCTAAAAGGATGAAGATTAGGGCTATTACCCAGATTTAGGTTTACCTCCAGAAACAACTTATTGAACAAACCTATCTATATGGCTAGACAAATGTTTAGTTGCAGAGCATATGATATTTGTTACATGAGCCCTCCTTCCTCCCTCCCTTTCTCTCTCCTAGCCCTTATCTCAATCTTTAATTCAAGATAAATACTTGTGTTATGTCCCATTTACTCCAGAATTTATATCAATTCTCTATATGTATTTATTAAATTTGTTCTTTTCTCTTGCCAATTGGTCTGATGTTGTTTTGATTACTTAACTTCTCTGAGAAGAATCTAAAGCAGTAAAGTAAAAAGAATCAACCTGCAAACCTATCCTGAGATAAAGAATAGGCAGTTTCTCAGTGGTTTAGAGATGGGAAAAGGTTCTAAGAATCTAGTACTCTTTTACCCAGTACTTCTTATATGAGTCTCTCTCCATTTGTCATCTCTAAATTCCTGGAACAGGTTCAGAGACTCTTGAAAATTCTATAGTTTAAATGGTCCTCAGTTTTCTCCACTATTAGCTTAACAGTCACCTTTCTGGGTTCTGTAAAGTAAGTTATCATTTGATGTTCTATTTTCTATCTCCTGATATTTTATTGTTCTCTCTCTCTCTCTCTCTCTCTCTCTCTCTCTCTCTCTCTTTCTCTCATTTTCTTCATTCTTCTGGGTTTCTTTAAAGAAAAACCCCATACATTTAATTGTTAAATACACTTTGAGAGAGTAAGTACATATATTCAACCTATTATCTAAATCCCAAAATTTCCTATAATATTTCACATTTTATATACAGTAAAAGAAACAGTATACAGTGTAAACTTTCATAGAATAAAGGATTTGCCTTTTTCCAATTATTGAAGTAATTCAGCCAACAGGAAATTTTCATAAAGTTGTATTTTACTTCTGTACAACTTTCCTAGTACAGAGTCATTCACTACATACAATTTTGGGGAATCCTATATAGTAGTAATTCAAGGGACCCTTAAATTACTACTATAATCAAAGGGAGAATTTTAAAACATATTAAGATATGAATTAAGTTTAATTAATTAATTCTTCTGATGTTTCTTTTAGATAAAAAACCACTATTTACATTTATCTATGTAACAGCGATTTCAGATTAAGCTTTAGTTTCTTTGAAATAAATTATGGATACAAAGTTCTGAAAAGGCAGCAGGAATGGATTACCTGATATTCTACTTCCATTCAGGATGACTGGTCCACTTAGACTGAAGGTTCTTCACTAAGAAAAAAGACCCAGCAATAGGAGAGTAAAAACCATGCCTTTACCCACTGGTACCTAAGCACCTAGCTCTAAAATTTCACCTAGTTCTAAAATCTTGTGCACCTGATGTCAATGCAGTCCCCCAAAAGGCAAACTAAGGATTTTCATTGGAACAAAAGGAAAAAGGCAGGCAGGTACCCAGTTCAACTGCAATGTCAGATATGCAAGAGATAATTTTTTAGTGTATTACATCCTATTCAATATTTTGGACATAGTTATACTAAACAATTTATTCAAATAAATCATCAATATATAAAATAAAAGTGCAGGGAATGATGAACAGCTGGGATTACATCAAACTAAAAAGCTTCCGTACAGCAAAAGAGACATTAACCAAAACAAAGAGACACCCTACTGATTGGAAGAAAACTTTTTTTTTAAATATATATATATATATATTTAAAGATTTATTTATTTATTTATACAAGCACTGGGTACAGTCAGAAGTGTGGGAGGGTGAGAGAATTCACCATAGCCAGAGAGGAGAGCAGAGCAGGCAGACTGACGAAGTACACTGCTGAGGGGAGCAGCGGGCGGCAGGAGAGGTCTGCGCGCCATGTGGGACCCTCACCTGGAGGCCGGATATCAAACTGGTGCTGCAGAGGCTGCTGGTAGCTTCGCAACCCAGCGATGAACTGATGCGCCACTGGGGAGGTCCAATTTGGAGAAAACTTTTGCACACGCACTACTGATAAGGGACTGATCATAAATATCTACAAAGAGGTCACATGACTCAACAAAAAACAAAGTAAACAATTCAGTCAAAAAATGTGCAGAGCAGCTAAAAAAGATACTTCTCCAAAGATGAAATGCAATGGCCAGCAGGTATATGAAAAAATGTTCAACATCACTTGTAATCAGGGAAATGCAAATCAAAACCACAATGAAAAAACCACCTTATACCAGTGAGAATGGTGCATATTAAAAAACAAACAAACAGGAAAAAACAAATGTTGGCAAGGATATGGAGAAAAAGGAACTCTCCTACACTGCTGGTTGGTTGCAAACTGGTCCAACCACTATGGAAAGCTGGGTGAAGATTCCTAGAATTACTAAAAATGGAGCTTCCAGACTACCCAGCAATTCCACTCCTAAGAATCTACCCAAAGGACACAAAAACAATAATTCAAAAGGATACCTGCAACCCTATGTTTATTGCAGCACTATTTACAATAGGTAAAACCTGGAAACAACCCAAATGCCCAAAAAGAGATGACTGCATCAAAAAGATGTGGTATCACAAACAATGGAATACCATTCAGCAATCAAAAAAGATAAACTCATGCCATTTGCAGCAACATGGATGGAGGTGGAAGGGCTTATGCTCAGCGAAATAAGCCAGAAAGAAAGAAAAATATCAGATGGTTTCACTTATAGGAGGAATGTAGGGGAACCAAATAAGGGATAATGAAAAAAAAATAATTATAATAAATTAAAAAACAAAATTAACAGGCAACTATAAATCAGACAAACTGCAGGGGAGGGGGAGAGAGAGGGATCAAAACAGTGGAGGGAAGAGCACGAGGGATTATGGTGAAGGTGCACAGGTTAATTGGTGGTGGGAATTTTACAGGGAATACACCTGAGAGGAGAAAGCATACATTGTACAAAAAGGAAGGCTGATATAAAGTATATATAAAATTAATAAAGTAATAATAAAAAATAAAGGAAACAAAAAATTAAAGTAAAGCATGGTGACTATAGGTAACAACACTGTATTGTGTATTTAAAAGTTGCTAAGAGGTAAATCTTAAAGGTTCTCATCAAAAGAAAAAAAATCATTTTTCTGAAATTCAGCTTTAACCAGGCATCCTGTATTTTTACTTGCTATATCTGGTAACTGAGAATATAGTCCACATGGAGGAATGTCTGGACCAGTGAGGGAAAAAGGGGAAAACAAAGGCATAATAAGAGTACCTATTGCTTATCAGTATTTTCAGGAGCCAATTTTTAAGTTGAAATTTTCTACATATAGAATTAAATATCTGTATCTGCATTTAAAAATAAACATAGTAGATTCTTCTCCTATACATACTTTCCAAATATTATCTTGGGACATTTTAATCAAAGACTATGGTCTATGCATGTTTTGTCTCTTTTTTCCTAGTTTTTTTCCTCTTTTTTTCCCCTTTCCTTTTTTATTAATTGTTTTTATTTTTTTACATCTTTTTTTTTTTTTTTGGTGGGACCCTTGCCAGAGGCCGGGGATCAAACCGGTGCTGCAGAGGCTGTGGGCAGCCATGCAACCCAGTGCTCAACCGCTGTGCCACCAGGGGAGGCCCCATTGTTGATTTTTAAACAATATTTGCTTCCCCCCACCCCCTCAGGTGTAGTCCCCATAGAGTTTCCTTCACCAATGCACCCGTGCACCATCACCTCAGTCCCCTGTGCTCCTCCCTCCCTCCCTCTGATCCCTCTCCTGCCTCCTTCCCTGCAGTATGTCTCTGATTTATAAATGTCTGTTTTTGCTTTGTTGTGTCTTGTAATATTATTTTTTTACACTGATGTCTTATTGGGTTCCCCTATATTCCTGCTATAAGTGAAACCATCCGATATTTTTCTTTTTCCTTCTGGCTTATTTCACTGAGCATAATTCCTTCTAGCTCCATCCACATTGCTGTGAATGGCATGAGTTTATCTTTCTTGATTGTTGAATAATATTCCATTGTGTATATATAACACATCTTCTTGATCCAGTCATCTATTTTTGGGCTTTTAGGTTGTTTCCAGGTTTTACCTATTGTAAATAGTGCTGCAATAAACATAGGGGTACAGGTGTTCTTTTGAATCAGTGTTTTTGTGTCTTTTGGGTAGATCCCTAGGAGTGGAATTGCCAGGTCATATGGTAGCTCCATTTTTAGTAGACTGAGGAACCTCCAGACAGCTTTCCATAGTGGTAGTTATCCGGGGATTTATTTTTCTTGCAAGGTTCAATCTTAGTAGTGCAGGTGGAACAACATGTGGTACTCAGCTATTGGCTGGATCTGTGACTTTTAAGTCTGAGCCCCTCCCTTGGTCTAATAACAGGTCTTCACATCTCTTTAATAACTGGACCTGGGAATCCTGGGTTGCTATAGGTAGAGGAATGAAGTTGGGTCACTCTCCTACTACTCCTTGCATAAATCTGCGTTCAAACTGGATTAAGAACTTGGATATAGGACCCATAAAAATAAAAAAGAAAACATGAGACATAAGTTTCATCATATCAACTGAGATTTCTTTGGAAATATGACCCCTACAGCAAGGAAACATAAGCAAAGATAAACAATTGGGACTACCTAAAATTAAAATACTTTTGCACAGTGAAAGAAGATATTAGCAGGTTAAAAAGACATCCTACTGGTTAGAAGATATTCATGCATCCCATGACTGATAATGGTTTATATCCAAGGAATACAAAAACTTAACTAACTTAACAAACAAACAACAGCAAAGCAATGAGCAGTCCAATGGGAAAATGGGCAGCAGATCTGAAAAGACATTTTACCAAAGAGAGTATACAAAATGTCAACATATATATGGAAAAATGTTCATCATCACTTTTAATAAGGGAGATGTCAGTGAAAAACAATAGGTGATACCATTGCACTACTGTGAGATTGGCACACCTTTAAAGACCTTCAATAACCTTGGAGAAAGTGTGGAGGAAGAGGGACTCTAGTGCATTGTTAGTGGAAACAGCTGGCAGCCATTTTAAAAGTGGTCTAAACCTTACATAAAAACTAAAAACAAATATACCATACGATCCAGCAATTCCACTTTTGTGAGTCTATCTGAAGACTACGAAGCCCTCAATTCAAAAAATTATACATTCTACAATGTTAATTGCAACATTATTTACAATACTAAGATATGAAAACAATGTAAGTGCCCTCTGATAGAGGGTTAGATAAAGAAATTGTGGTATATCCAACAATGAAATACTATCCAGCTATAAGGAAAGATGAAATGTTACCATATGTAGCAAAATGGAAAGAGCTTGAAGGAATTATGTGTAGCAAAACACATCAGAAAGATAAAGATATTTCACATATATGAGTAAAATGAGGAAATCAAATTGGATGAACTGATAAATAAAATAATTATAAAGAAGTGGACACTGATAAACAAAATGAGGTTTCTGAGGGAGAAAGGGAGAGGGGAAGGAAAGGGTCAAAGAGGTAGATGGTAGAAGAAAAAAAATAAATGAATACAATAAATAATTTAAAAAAAACAGGTCTTCCGCCAGACCTCTTTCCCCCTGTTATATTTCTATTTTTAAGAATTTCCTATGATTTAAACCGTCTCCAGGATGTCCTTTGCCACTTAATACTCACTGTGCTTCTTGAATCTTTCTATTTCTTTTTTTCCAAAGACTGACAAGAACTACTTCCCTTGACCACTACCCTTAATATTGTGATCACTACAAGTCACCTACACACCTAGCGACACTTTAGTGTGGTTCTCAACCGGGAGACATATAGTAATTAACGTCTAGACACATTTTTGATTGTCATGATATAGGGGAGAGGTGCTGCTATTTGAATTTAATGCATAGAGGCCAGGAATGCTGCTGAACATCCTTCAATTCACAAGAGAGCAGCACTCCTCACAGCCCCAACCAAGCAGTATCAGAGATGAGCAGGGAGATGGAGAAGCTGGAGAAGGGACCGGGAGAAGGAAGGAAGAGGATAGAAAGCAAGAAGGAGAAGTTGTGGAGGTATATGGAACAAAGAGACATGTGAAGATGCTCTGCTTGCTTCTTGGCCTTGGACTTGTACCAGGGACTTGGGTGACATGGAAGGAGACACTTGAAACAGGTGTGGGAAAGTTAACAGCAACTGTGATCATCTTGATTTTTATTTTGCCCTTTTCCATCTAGACTTGTCTGGCCCCTTCTGCCCCTTTTCTAAAGGGTCCCCACCAGGAGGTGCCTTAGACTTGTGGCAAGCTTTGGGCCACAGTGGCCCTCCTTTGAGCCAACCCTATTTGGCTGGACATTTACCCATGAGAGGATGGATAACTTCGGGAGCTTGATTTAAAAACTATATTCTCTATTCTTTCCCTTCTATTCTCTTTATTGCACACTAATTGTATTAAAGTCCCTTTCCATTAAAGGGCTTAGGAACTAGAGTATGTTTTATTTCTTGATGTGACAGAGGGCAGAATCTATTTAGAGGAGGCAGTTTTGCGGGTTCTGGGGTTCCCCTCACCCTGATTGGTAACATATCCAGTCCCAAGGTCAACAGAGCCAATCTTGAGAAGCCCTGCATTAAACCAATCAAGTGCAATAGTTTGAATTCTCTCCCTCACCTCTCTCAGATAATCTCTCTTCTTTCTATTTCTGTGTTCATTCCTCAAACTCAGAATAAGTTTCTCCATCTGTAGCAAACTTCCAGTGCTTGGTCCAGCTCCCAGAACAGAGATAAGTGCTCGGAAAATGGATGTCTCTTCTTTACATTTTGCCAATGAGTTTTATCTTAGATAAGTCTAGTCTAAAATACATAGTCCTGCAGAGAAGACAACATCTACCCTCAGGGCCCTAGCTGAGAATTCTTTCCACTGTGGTAACAGGGAGTCACTAGGCAGAGTTTGGAGATTTATTTTACGACTTGAAAATAACCAATTAGATTAGAAGAATAGAAAAGAAGGCTGTTTAAATAGGACTTCCTGACCATTGTTCAGAATGCTCTCTGATATGCCAAATACCATATTACTAGTGTTTTTGTAATCTGAACAGATTGAATACAGTGGCTGGTGATTAGTTCTATCTTATTTTCCTCTGGTACATAAAATTATAGGGGTACCACTTAAACAGTCAACATCCAATTCAAATTAGAAAATACAAAGACAGACCATGCATTGAAATACCTCCATCAGTGAAGCCGTTAGGGGTACTGCATAAACACTCACCATTCAATTCAAATTAGAGAATACAAAGAGAGACCAGGCATTGAAACACCTCTATCAGTGAAACTGTTCTCTGCTAAGTGGCATCAAGCCTGGGCTCTCCAGGAAAGAGGGTTTTCCTGCAGCTTTTCAAGGTAAATGAAGCACAATCTATAGTAGAGATGCTGTTGGGGTGGTCCAGTTCATTTGATTCCTCTTTTTAAAAGGTGCTATAAATTTACAACTTAAATTTACAATAGGACTAAAAGTTTACTTTCACATTAGAAACACTGGTAACAACAATAGCCAGTATTTGTCAAACTCTTGCTCAATATGACAAGGATATGCAATGTTATATGAATATTTAATGTTGTGTGCAACAAGCAATTTGTCAAGTGCTTTATAGCATTATTTCATTTCTTAAATCATTCTATTTAACATTTATCAGGCATTACAATGTCTTAGGAAAGGCAATAGATGCTGGTCATCTTAAATGTAATTATATGTGTCAAATAATATTGAGAAGACATTTCTGGTATTAACTGGAGTTTTTGTAGGTTTCTTGTTTTGGTGTCGGTAAAGATGCACGTTCTCTAAAACACAACTTCTGGTCGTATGTGGCTATTTAAATTTATATTAAATCAAATAAAAATTTTAAATTTAGTTTCTTAGTTAAACTAGTCACTTTTTTTGTACTCCCACAACTTTGTCTTTTAATGCTATTTTATTATTTTTTAAATAAATTTTATTTTTATATTCCCCATACAATTACAATCCCCTTATTTTGACCCCAATCCCTCCTCTCCCTCCCCCCCACCCCCCATAGAGTGTCTCTGGTTCATAGTTTTTTGTTGATTTTGATTTTCACTTTCTTATAGTTATTCATTTTCCTGGTCCCTTATTTAAGTTTTCTAGATTCCTGCTATGAGTGACACCATGCGGTATTTTTCTTTTTCTTTCTGGCTTATTTCACTGAGCATGATCCCTTCCAGCACTATCCATGTTGCTGCAAATTGCATGTGTTTATTTTTTTTGAATGCTGAATAATATTCCATGGTGTATATGTACCACATCTTCTTGATCCAGTCATCTATTTTTGGGCATTTGGGTTGTTTCCAAAGCTTAGCTATTGTAAACAGTGCTGCTATAAACATAGGGGTGCAGGTGCTCTTTGGAATTGATGTTTCTGTGTCCTTTGGGTAAATACCTAAGAGTGGAATTGCTGGATCATATGGAAGCTCTATGTTTAGTAGGTCAAGAAATCTCCACACAGCTCTCCATAGTGGTTGGACCAGTTTGCACTCCCACCAACAGTGCAAGAGAGTTCCTTTTTCTCCACAACCTCGCCAACATTTGTTGTTGCTAGTTTTTTTAATATGTGCCATTCTCACTGGTGTAAGATGGTATCTCATGGTATAACCTAGTCACTTTTAAATTATTCCAGAGGTACATGTGGCTAGTGATAGCTGTGGGTAGTGCAAATATAGAACATATAGAATGTTCTGTTGGACAGCACTTATATTTAGGCTTCTTCTCTTCTGAATTATTTACTTTTACACCACTCATTGGTCATTTTTTCATTTTAGTTCACAAAAAACCTGGCAACTTCTGGTAGCTACTTCATCTACAAATTGCACAGAGTTCTCAGCCAATCAATAATATTCTCAGCAAATCAGTAAAAGGTATCAAATTTATGGTAAAAGATATAATTTAGTGGTGAACTTAATGTAGCATATTTACATATTGATTTTTAATGACACACACCTGAAACTTATATAATTATAATGTTATTTCAACAAAAACAGAAAAGAAGAATAAAAGAGGTAATCCTGCAACATGAATGAACCTGGTGGGTATTATGATCAGTGAAATGAACCAGAAAAAGAATCCAAAGCAAAAAATAATTAAACTTATAGACACAGAGTAGAGTGGTAGTTGCTAGAGACTGGAGGTGGGAGAAATGGGGATGGCTAGAAATAGTTGTCAATCACCTGAAATAATCACTTTTGTCAAGCAAATTCAAAATTTACTGAAAGAGAAATTTATTAGGGTCAAAATAGGAGTCAGGTCCAAAAGAACCAATATTAGATTTCTCTGAGTGAATGGCCTCCACCCTCAGAGCTTTGGGCTGGGTTAATATATAGGTAAATTATATGCAAATAAAGAATACATAATTGTTTTTTTTCTTAACAAGCAAACAAAATGACATCTAGTTAATTTCTTTTTCTTAAAGATTTATTTATTTATGCATACAAGAGCTGGGGTGCAGGCCAGAGATGCAAGGGTGAGGGGATTCACCAGAGACAGAGAGGGGAGCACAACAGGCAGATGTGCTGAAACACACCACTGGGGGGGGCAGTGGGTGAGTCAGGAGAGGTCTGCTGCACCATGTGGGTTACCTCCCTGACGGAGTATCAAACTCATGCTGCAATGTCTGTAGATAGCTTCATAGGGCTGTGTCTTAACTACTTGTGCCACCAGGGAGGCCGACATCTAGTTAATTTCTGACATTTTCAATTAACTACAGGAGTTTGGATTCTAACAAACTTAAGTTAATTGCTAAAGAAGAAACACTGTTCTTAACTTCAAAGTACCCCCTGATCTTACACAGTTAATTCAGTCAGAACTATCTGTGCTTGGGAAGATGTAAGGACCAAAGGTTATTTCAAATCTTATTCTGAAAGTACCCCAGAGACATGCGCACATAGTCAGGACACTATCTCAATTTCCTTCTGAATGCAACTCAAAAACATGGGCGGGGCTCTCTCTATGGACTTCTTGGACAACAGTTCCTTTGTTTCTTGCTGTTGTTCTTTAATTTTAACCTCTTGAGGTAATCCTGGCAGGACAGAGGTGGACTTTTTCCAACAAAGCAAAATGTAGATTTTTCTTTGGTTCATAAATAGTACAAATTTTAAGTTGTAAGATCTGAGGATGTAAATAATATCATGGTGATCAGAGTTAATAATGTTGTATTATATGATTAAAATTTGCTATGAAATTGAAATTTAAGTGTTTTCATAAAATAAATGAAGTGATGGATGTGTTAGCTCAACTGTGGGAAACTTTTCACAATATATGTATCTCAAATCATCACTTTGTATACTTTAAATATATTGTGTTTTTGGCAATTAAACTTCAGTAAAGCTTGAAAAACAAACAAAAAACAAAAACTGTCAAATGGAGATGTATTGCTGTAGTCATTTCTGTTGTGTGTTATATCATATGCATCATGTTATATCATGTGTGCTGTATCATATGTTATATCATGTGTATATATCATATATATACACCATAGGAATCACTGGAGTGTGACTCTGTTCCAAAAGAACCACATTCTGTAATATATTTATAAACTTTAAAGCTTGGAGAGACTTTCCACCGCAACAAGGTAGATTCAAGAACACAGGTAGATTCAAGAACACAGGTTTGAAACACTTTCTCCCTTAAACACACTAAATAGAAAATAAAACTAGAATAAAATTCATTCAAAGGAAGATCCAGAGGATCATCCTAGGGATATAGGATTTTCTGGAAGATTTTGCTCAGAAATCAGTGGCACATTGAAAGGAAGATGAGTAAAGAGGCAAAGGAGGTTGTGGCCAGGGTATTCAAACAGGGGGTCCGCCACTGGTTGTCCAGGGTGGTGAACATTACCAGACTTGGGAAAGAGAGTGGGGCAGATGGGCATGCCTATGTGCAGGTCCACGACTATGACGGGAGTATAGTTGCTACGGGTTCTGTAGTGGAACATCAGCAGCAGGTCACAGGAATAAGGGATGTCCTCACCTCTCCCATTGGAAAGGTTAGAAAAAGGGAAGATTGGTGGTGACTTTGTGCAAGGAGCTGAACCAGGCTTAGTTATGGTGAGCTGGGCAAAAGGCAGAGTGAGTAGAAAAGTCTTTGCCCAACTATCTGCAAGATGAACCAACTCCCAGAGCTTAGCAGTCTGTGCCATAAGCCTAGTGGTTTTGGCTGCAGCAACAGATGCAGTCATTCCCAGGAAACAGGACACAGCACTGGCACCGGATGTTCCCTGCCAGGCAGCATGATGCAAGTGGAGTCTGGCTGCTATGCTTTGTGTATCATATTGGCACTCGTTGCCAGGTGACTCAAGCTTGATGGGACACACTTTAGACCACAGAGAGGAGCAGCAGGGTAACAGGCCATCAATTTAGGGTCCCCAAAGTACCTATCAGAACTTGCTTTGGAAAGACAGGAGAGAATGCAGAGGTGATCTAAAGGCCTAGAGCAGCCCTTCCTCCTCACTAAGACTGAGCTGAGTCTTTGTGCCCCAGTTGCTCCTCATTACCTCAACTGCCACCAACGGAAACACTGAACAGAAACAAAACTAAATGTGCAATGTCTCAACCCCACTAATGTAATAAACAACACACATGCCTAGGAAGGATGAAATATCTGAACACAAGATAGAAAAGCAGAAGACGACTAGAAGCCTAGACATGCACGCGCGCACACACACACACACACAATGCAGAAATAAAACTAACAGACAAAAAATTCAGAATAATAGAATAATAATTTTTACATGCTATATGCTGAAAGGCTGGTGAAGGATCTGAGGAGATTCGGGAACAAAAGTAGTTCTTCCCTAAAGAGGATGAAGATACTAATGGAACACATAAAGAGTCACAGAGAGAAATGAGGATGAATATGGAAAGCATTTTAAATAGCATTAAGCTGGTAGAAGAGAGTGTTTCAGAAATAGAAGACACAAGTGCACAAGTCATTCATTAGGAACAAAGGAGATCTAGGAAAGATGAAGAAATCCTACACGAAATGTCAGACCCAATTAGAGGAGGAAACGTAAGGGTAATGGGTGTTCTTGAAGGCAAGGAAGAAAAGAAGGTAACAGAGACCCAATTAAAAGAAATAAAAACTAAGGACTTTCTGAAACTAAGACAAAAAGTGTATGCTCAGAAGCAGAAAGAACACCCAAATTTCTAAAAGCAAAACAACCCTCACCAAGAAACATCACTGTTAGATTACCAAAACACAAAGGTAAATAAAAAGATTAGAGACTGCTAGAGAAAAATGAGGTATCTTACATCTCCAAAGAAGACATCCAGGCATCTCGCATTCATACAAAAAATATTTAATATCTCTTATTATAAGGAAACTACAATCAAAACCAAGTAAGATACCACCTCATTGTGAGAATGGCCTATATGAAAAAGAATGGAAAGAACAAATGCCGTCAAGGATGTGGAGAAAAGGGAACACTCTCACCTATTGTTAGTGGGAATGTAATTTGGCACAGCCTCTATGGAAAACAGTATGGTGATTTTTTTTTTAAAGATTTATTTATTTATACAAGAACTGGTGTACAGGTAAGAGGGATGGGAGGGTGAAAGAATTCACCAGAGAGAGTGGGGAGCAGAACAGGCAGACAGACCGAAATACACTGCTGAGGAGATCAGGGGGCGAGGCAGAAACAGGACAGGTCGCTGGGCCATGTAGGTCAGCTCTCTGACTGGGGATGGAACTCATGCTGCAGTGGCTGATGATAGCTTGATATGGCTGCGACTTTAACCCCTGCGCCACCAGGGAGGCCCTGCTAATCTTATTTTTAACCACTCTGCAGCACCTAACACCACTGGACACTCCCTTCTTTTTAAAACCATTTCTTTGTTTCCCTTGATAACATACCTTTAGGATTCCTTCCCATTTCTCTGCCTTCTCTCACTCTTCTGTATTGATGAGTCTCCTTTATTGTCTTTTAATGCCAGTGTTCCACAAAGGTCTGTCCTTAACTTTCAAATTTTCTCCTTTCCTTGGTGACCTTCTACTGAAAATTAGGAACCATTTTCCAAGAATAAAAATTCACAAACCACATAGGCACACAACAATTTGCATGCAATTTCAGGGGATTACTGACTTCGTAAAATCCCTAATGTTCATAACTTACATGCTAGTAATTCCCAAATAGGTACCTTCATCCCAAATTTCTCCTAGGGGATTTATCCCAGGAGACACAGCTGGTTACTAGGTTATCTCCACCTGGACATATCCCAGACAAATCTAAATTAGGAATAACAAAACTGAGCTAATCATCTTTCACCCGCAAACCTACTTCCCTAGCCATGTCCCTATTTAAGTAGGTGAAACATAATTAAGCCAGGTCTAGCCTAGTCAAAATTTAAGTCATTTTTCAGTCCTCCCTTCCTTTATCACCATATTCAAACAATTGTGTCTTGTTTATTCTCCCTTTTCAGCGTTTTGATGATTCCTCCATTCCCAGCATCTCCGTTATCCAAATATTAGCAGTGATCACGATCTGCCCCCTCCATGGGCCACTGTAACATAATGACCTTTTTTTTTTTTAATCACTTTTTATCACTTACTTTCTGCAATCAATTCTTCATACTTCAGCACAATGGTTTTCTTTAAAAGAGCTGTCATTATCAGTCCCAGGTCAACAGACTCTTTTGCATAAATTCCAAAGTTTTAGTTCTTTGTTAGTCCTCCCATGCTCTTAAGATGCTCACTATGCTATTCCCTTATGGGATATATTTTCAATCACCTCCTCTGCCCCGGTCTGTCCTCCCATTGACCATTCCACAAAAAACTCCCCTTTCTATACTATTCCTAGTCATTCAACTACCTTCTTCTCTTCCTTTAAGTATCTATTTGGTATATAACTTTTCCAGAGAGAGCTTGTATAATCTCTAGACTAGATTAATCATAACAACCTTCACTTCCCCTAATACACCCTTTGTGTAAATAACTTTGCAGACTATTTTTAGGACAACTGTAGGTTTGCAACAAAATTTGAGAAAGGTAGAGAGATTTTCCATATATCCTACATCATTACATATACATATCATCCTCTAGTATCAATATTATTTACCAGAATAAAACAATTTTTGTACCAAGGATGTAGCTACACTGATACACCATAACCACTCAAAGTCCATAGTTTAAGGTTCACTCTTTGTATTGTACATTCTGTAGGTTCAGTCAAAAGCATAATGACATATTCATCATTATAATATACAAAGTATTTTCTGTGCCCAAAAAATCCTCTATGTTGTGCTTATTAATCCTCTCCTATATCCCCTTCACCTCCTGCTCTCAATCTTGGCAACCACTGATCCTTTTATTGCCTGCATAATTTTCCCTGCTTCAGATTGTCATATAGTTGGAATCATAATATGGATATTTGTCAGACTTCTTTTGCTAGTACTGTGCATCTAAGTTTTCTCTCTAAGTTTTTATGGCTTGATAACTCAATTCTTTTTAGCATCAAATAATGTTCTACTATCAAGATGATAATATCACCTACTGAAGGGCACTTGGTTGCTTCCAAGCTGTACCATCTTACATTCCCATCAATAATATATGAGAAATCCTGTTGCTCCACATCCTTATCTTCATTAGGTATTGTCAGTGTTATGGAGTATGCCATTCTAATGGTAGGTTGGGAGTGGTATCTCACTGGTGTTTTCATTTGAATTTCTCTGATGTTATACAATTTGGAACATCTTTTCATAAGCTTATTTGCACCTGTATATCTTCTTTGGTGAGGAGTTAAGTCTTTGCCCCATTTTTAATTAGTTTGTTTTTTTCTTTGTTGAGTTTTGAGAGTTTATCTTTTGGATAAAAATGCTTTATCAAATGTGTCATTTACAAATATGTTCTCCCAGTCTGCAGGGGTGTTTGTTTTTTTTTCCTTCATTTTCTTTTTTTTTTTTTTTTTTTAAAGATTTATTTATTTATTTATACAAGCACTGGGTACAGTCAGAAGCGCGGGAGGGTGAGAGAATGCACCAGAGCCAGAGCAGGGAGCAGAGCAGGCAGAAGGACCGAAGTACACTGCTGAGGGGAGCAGCGGGCGGCAGGAGAGGTCTGCGCGCCATGTGGGACCCTCCTCTGGTGGCCGGGGAGCAGCCAGGGATCGAACTGGCGCTGCAGAGGCTGCAGGCAGCTTCGCAACCCAGCGCTCAACCGCTGCGCCACTGGGGAGGCCCTTTCCTTCATTTTCTTGATATTGTTTTTCACAAGCAGAAATTTTTAATTTTAATGAAGTCCAGCTTGTCAATTATTTCCTTCATGGATCTTGTCTCTGGTGTTTTTCCTAAAAATCCTCCCACAACCGAGGTTATTTAGATTTCTTTTATGTTGTCTACTAACAGTTTTATAGTTTCACATTTTACATTTAGGTCTATGACCCATTTTGAGTTGATTTTTGTTTGGGGTGTAAGGTCTGTGTCTAGACTTACTTTTTTTTTTTTTTTCATGTCCAATTGTTCCAGCACCATTTAATGAAGATACATACACTCTTGGTGCCACTGTATTGTCTTTGTTCCTCTATGAAAGATCTGTTGACCATATTTATGAGGGTCTATTCCTGGGCTTTCTAGTTGTCCCATATAAATTACCTTTTTTATAGTCTGTTTCCCATTAGACAGGAAGCCCTGTGAGGATGGAGATGTGTCCCTCTTGCTCATTACTCTGCCCTCATCACAGCACAGTGCCTGGAGGTAGTAGGCACTTTTAAAGGATATGTTGAATTTTTAACTGATGTGTTAGATTGTGAATTCTAATATAGAATCTAAGCCACATGAGAAATAAGACAAAGGAAAAATATCAGATTGAAGGAAGCAGGCCAGGCCTTGTAGAAGCGGTAAATCTTGAAAAAACATTTGTATTTGCATTGGTGGAGAGAAAAGGCAGAGTACCCAGGTAAGCGGAAAAGTTTATGCAAAGACAAAGAGGAAAGAACAAGCTTGGCATTATGAGGATATTAGGCCGCCTGAATTAAAGTCCTCAAGAAGGAGACCAGCAGGAAACGATGTTGAAGTATATTCTCTGGGCATGAATGGTACATGGGTGATTAACCTCATCTGTGGACACAGATCCCTAAAATAAGAGAGAAAATTTAGATGGCAATTACAGGAACTCTTGGGGAAATGGGAAGTCACTTATGAATATGTAAAGGTTTGGCCTTATATAGATTTCTAGAAGTGATTAATTCTAGCCTAAGGCTCTTAGATGAATCACATCCCTTTTGTCCACAATGAGCAAAGTTAGTATGGAAACAGAAGGGTCACTACATATGTACCTTGTACATTTGTCCAAATGTGCATGTCAATGCAGCCTGTCACATTTCAGTCCATCTTCCACAATCAGAGAACTGCAGAGGAGTAAAATTCAAATAGTCTACAGGATTGAGGATCAGTTTAGGAAGAAGGGAAAGAATAAGTTACCTAGCAAATTCAATTCCCAAGAAGACTTTTTAATTGAATTATTTTGGCAACTTGTATCTACTGCTTCTGATTGTAGAGACTTTTATAGCTAGGGATTCAGGTTATCATTTTTAAATGGCCCCAAAGTAATAAAGACAACCTACATATAAGGAATATTAAAACTGGACAATATTTCACCTTAAAATACATTCAGATAATTGCAGCAAATACAGATTACAAAATTCCTTTTCTAACAATTGGCTTTTCTTAAAAATAAAAGCATCCAAGTCATGATAATGACAACCCTTGCCAGGGGTTGGCAGTGCAGATTTTAACAAAAAAGGAGATTTTTCGTTTACCAGCTTAGCTGCTAGTGCCATCTAGTGACCAACCCAACTGATAAACAAAGATGAGTTGAGAAAATATACCCAGAAGTGACTGATACAATTTTTTATTTAATATCACTAATTGATGATACCACAATGAAGAAACTTCATATACACAGTATTTATGGTTTAATCTGGAAATTATCAAAGAGAAGAAATAGGGGGAAAGGTGTTGAATGCATTTTGAGGGAAATTTAAAGGTAAACATCCTCACTCCTCTGAGAATATTATGTAAAATAAAGTATTAATTTATTTTCAATCAAACAGTGGGATGGAAACCCAAGCCTCATTGGGGACACAAAAATATTTCATCATTACCATCAGGAAGTAGAATAAAATTCCAATATTAAAACCCTATGACTTTTTTCTTTAGAGGCATTCCTCCTTTGACCTGAGGATGAAAATGCAAGTTTTTCTTTCCGTGAAGATTTGTGCAAATAAGCTTTTCTCTTGATAACTTGCTGTTTGGTTTTGGTGTTAATTCCAAATCATCATTGTCTGGTTTGTACTAAATACTATTAAAAAAATAAGGATAAAATTAAAAGGGTTGCTATTTAAGTGTGTGTTGGGTTTCTGTGGAGAGACAAATGAAATTTGCAAGACTGAAATGGCCAGGTGAGACGCTGGAGCTTTGTTAGAGCATCCACTGTCCACAGAGGGCCCACAGTTCAAGATGCTGTCCTTGTGGGAACACAAAGTTCTTGACCAACTAGATTTTAAATCACTAGATTACTTTTGTTGTTAATAAAGGTGCTCTGGACATGCAAAAATAATCCAATATGGACTCCTGTGAGTTTTGGATGACTTCTTCTAACACGACAGGATTATGTTCTTACCAAGTTTTAGATAAACAAATGCTTTGAACTGTTTTCCTGGGTAAGTGTGTCCTGAGTCATTGCCACTTTCCTGTCCTGTTCGTCTCAGCAGCGATGCCTATTTCAAATAGCCAATTAAGTAATGGTGGAAGCCATGCCACAGAAAGTAAATCCCGCCACACTATCCACATCTCATGGGGTTTTCATAAAGGTGTTCACAGTTAAAATCATCTGCATATTTGTTTACATATTTACTCAGTGTCTAGCTCCTTAAATAATTATCAGCAACTGTTGTAAATAGGTCATTTTACCCAGGATTGTGAAATCACAGTTCCTATTCTTAAAGAACTTCCAGTATGAGAAAGCAAGATTAGCTTGCACCAACAGAAAAGAAATGGTAGAAATATAAGCAGGAAACCTAGAATTTCAGAGACAAAAGGAATCCCAGAAGGTTGAAAATAAAGGAAAAGAGTGAGGATTCTTTAGAGTATTGCCATTTATACCAGAAATCAAAGAAGGGGTAGTGTTTCAGTGGAGCAAAATGAGAGGTAAGGGTATTCCATCGTGAAAGTGCAAATGCAGTGGGCTAATAAATAAGTAACCAGTTTACCTTAAGCATAAAGAAGAATTGGATGCTGTGGCATATGGAGTTGTGAAGATAATAGAGACTGGACAGTGTCTTGAGATGTGGAACCTCTGCAGATAGCAGACCCTCCTCTCACAAAGCTTTAGGGTCTTGCCTGGCCATCAGTCTATTGTGCTTGTCTCTCCACAGAAACCCAACTTATGCTTAAATAGCAACCCTTTGTTATTTATTTTTGCCCTTTGTAGCACTTTGTACAAACCAGACATAGTTTGATGATTTATGGTTAATACCTAAGGAAAGCAAAACATGGTATTATATGGTATTCAAAGGAGTCAATGAAAATTGTGAATAAAAGAGTGAGTTTACTAATATAGAGTTTTAGGAATGTAAATATAGTGGCCACAGATCTCCATCTGACAAATGCTTTAGGGAACAAAGGAGAGAGTCTGGAAATGGGGTAACCAGTAGAGGCGCTATCCTTCTAAGATTAAATTATGGATAGAAAAAAGGAGACAAACCAGATATTGGAGAGGTAGAATTGGTAGAATTTAGTAACCACTTGGACTTGGAGAAAAGAAAGAGAATATGGGAGAAAAGTTAGGGTTAATTCACTTTTTTAAGTATGGGTACTGGAATTCTGTAAAATTAAGGAGAAAGCCAAAGAGATAATCAGCTTGCAAGAGAAATATGGTAATGAAAAAAATAAAATGTCAACCCAGCTCATGCTATCAAATTTGTATATTCCACAAGATAGGGAATGGATCTTTAAATAATGGAGTGCCACTACTGTGAAGGCAGAATCCATGAAACAGCATTGCCAAAAGGAGATATTAATTACTTAAATATGTCCATGGATGAGGAGTTCAGTACTTTGCCAGGTTAGCCATTCTACTTTTCAATATATTATTTATTATAAAATATTTTCTTCTAGTTAACTAAACCCCACCTCTCTGTGGTTTTGTATTTGTTCCAACAAATCCTGTTTAGAACCCAAGAGAACATTCTCCCTTACAACATGCCTTTTTTAATCATTTTATAACAGTTATGTTCTTTTCCCCTAACATAACAATTACCAGTTCTTTCCTTTATACATCACACAAAATTATTTACACAAGCTTGACTATCTTGATGATCCTTTTCTGGAAGTTCTGCATGTGCATCACCTTAGGAAAAATCAGAACTACAACTGAGGAAATTCTCAAGGTATACCTTGTGTCTGCCTGACTATAGAGACTACACGTTGAACTGCTAGAGATTTCCTCCTCACATATACAATTACAAACTGAAAACTACTCTTTAAGACAATCTAAAATTATAGATAGGGAAAATGGTATTTAATTTAAGGACTTAAGAAGGACTCTCCTTCACTTTTTTGCAATAGTATAGGCAGTTCTGACAGCAGGGCCTTGAGTTTATATGCAGCATTAGGAAGGTCCTCTCTGAAGGTCATCCACAGACATCCTGGTATTGAGCAGAGAACTTCTACTATTTTAGGTCAAGAAACTTCATGTAGATTCTTAGCTCTACCATTACTCAAGGGGAAAGGCCTTTAAATTTGTTTGCTTGTTTTCCAAAATGAGAATAGTGTACCAATATCTCATGACCATGTAAGTGTCAAAATCAAAATGTGTGTGGAACAAAGTGCGGGATGTTCCACTCTTGTAAGAAGTTAATATTGCAGATGAAGGAAGTGAGGTACAGAGCTGAGTGCCTTTTACTGGGGCCCCTCAGATTAAAGAGTTCTCTCTTTCCACTATCAGAACGTGAAGACTGTACTGGATGGGGCAGAGGGAGTCTCCTCCAGTCACACTACTGAAGAGTAGGTGAGTGTAGTTAGTCCATGCTTACCCTTACCCTACAATTGTCAGTCACAAAGTCCACCACCCATCTGTACAATATCCTTTAAATTCCCACTATAATTTCCTTCATTTGACTCTTCAACTTCAATCTGTTAACTCACTAAACAGATGGAGTGTCTATGGGGCCTACAATATAATGTTAATCATTTGAAATGTAAAGATGAATAAAATTTCATTTCAGTTTTCCAGGAACTCACCATCATTTTTTTTAAAGGGAGTCTTAGCCCCAGTAGGATAAGTAAAATAAAATTTTTAAAAAGCTAATATAAGTTTTGGTGAGGATGTGTACAAATTGGAGCCCTCATGCACTGCTGATGGGAATGCAAAATGGTGCAATCACTTTGAAAAACAGTCTGAAAGTTCTCTAAAAATTTAACATAGCATTCCTATGACTCAACAATTCTACTCTTAAGTGTAGACCTAAGAGAATTAAAAACATATGTCCAAACTAAAACTTGTAAGTGAATGTTTATGGCAGAAAGTATTCATAATTACCAAAAGGTTAAAAACTACCCAAATGTGGGCCTCCCTGGTGGTCTAGGGGTTAAGTCTCAGTGCACTAACACCATGACTGCCCAAGCGGCCTGAGTTCGACCCCAACCAGGGAGCTAACCCACATATGGTGCAGCAGACCTTTCCTGTTTCGTCTGCTGCTCCCCTTAGCAGTGCATTTCAGTGGATCTCCCTGTTATGCTCCCCACTCCGTCTCTGGTGAATCCTCTCACCCCCCCCCCCAACATCTTTGGCCTAGTTCTTCTTCTCAAAATTAAATAACATAAAATTCTTACAATAAAGGAATAATTCTTAAAATAAAAAAGCCAAATGTCCAGTGAATGAAGAAAAACAAAATATGATATATTCATTCAATGGAATAATATTCAGTCATTAAAATGAATTTGCAAACATTATACAAAGTGAAAGAGGCTAATGACAAAAACTCACATATTACTCAGCTATAAAAAGAAGATTAAATCTTGCTATTTGCAACAACATGGATGGGACTTGTGGGCTTTATGCTAAATGAAATAAGTTAGAAGGAGAAAGGCAAATACCACATGAGTTCACTCATATGTGAAATATAGACAAACAAAGCAAATGTTAAAACTAACAAAAAAATCCTTAGCCTCTGACAACTAGCTGGTGTTTACCAGAGAAGGAAGCAGGTGGGCTTGAGAGGAAGGAACCTATCAGAGGTTGGTGGTGAGCAAGGTATGTGAAGTTGTGCTCCTAAAACACAGCATTGTAAACCATAGTGCTAATTAAAAAAAAAAAAATACATTATATGGGGCCTCCCCGGTAGCACATCGGGTTGAGCACAGTGCTGTGAAGCTCTCTGCAGCCTCTGCAGTGTGGGTTAAATCCTGGTGGACTGGCGAGAATCCCACATGGCACCGGCAGACCTCTCCTGTCTCATGCCTGTTGCTCCCCTCAGCAGTGTATTTTGGTCACCTGCCTGTTCTGCTTCCCGCTCTGTCTCTGGTGAATCCTCTCACCCTCCCATGCCTCTGGCCTGTACCCCAGCTCTAGTATAAAAATAAATAAATCTTTAAAAAAATTATATGATTACATTCATATAAAATTCCAGAGTAAGGAAAATCAGTCAAGATAGAAAGCAAATTAGTGGTTTGAGACTGAGAGTGGGAATGGAAGTTGGGAACATAGGAAGGTATGATAAAAGTGGAGTCCATCAAGGACGGCAAAGAGGTAATTTAACCATGGCTAAAGAAAGACGTTACAGGAAAGTGATGATATGACTAAGATTTGAAAAATGAGTGGATGTTTATTGACCCCAGCGATCCTTGATTAGTCATGCTGCTACCACAGTGATCTTTCAAAACTTAAAAAATCTGATCATTCAGAAGAGGGTCTTTTAAACACTGCCAGTGTTTTATTTCTTTCTGTGGGAAGAGGGCACATGAGTATTATTTTTCCACATGTAAAGATTACATAAATTCCTTGGAATGGATGATAGTATCACAAAATGAAAAAAATCTGATTATATGTTTATCCTGCCTAAAATTGTCCAACACCCTCACACCATCAACATGGAAGAGACTCAACTGCTTGTTACAACCTGATTAGTTCAGCATTACACCTTCAGCTGTTCGCACAGCACCTATTCTTAGTAAGCTTATGGTTTTCAGTTATCTCAGAGTCTGGGATAATGATTTGGATGGTGATTTCTTTGGAAGATGATCCCAGCTATCAAGAGTGAGAGGTGGGCAAGTTAGAGGAAAAGTCGACTCAGTGGTACATCCTCAAGGTTGCACCACCCATTGTACAACAATGGGATTTGACTCCAGCAACATTTCTGAAAAACATACAAATTATCTCAGAATTGTCTACCTGAAAGACAGGCTAGAACACTCATGGCCACTAACTTAATGACAGGCAACACAGGCTCCCTACAGATCTGAGGAAGCCCTGCACTGGACAGCAGAGAATAGGAAGATGTGGTCCACACGTGAGGGGGGGAGCCAAGCAGGTGTAGACCAGTCCGAGATTAAACAGAGTTGCCCACCGAAGCTGCAGTGGAAGTGAGAAGTGTAACAATACAGAAGGCCACTGACCATCAGAGGCTTCTGTTACATTCTTGTTTCCTGAATGAATGAATGTCCCAATTTTTCTCCACACTTATATTTTGCTCCAAGTATACATGACTGACTGAATTTCCGTGAAATTCTCTCTCTTCCATATATCTTTGCTTTTACAGATTCTAATCTGGAACACCTTTCATTTTTTCATCTTATTAAATTCTCCTTCATACAAAAGAATTTGTTTGAATGTCCCCTTATCTGTGATGCCTTCTCTGTTGTATTCTGTGCCAGTGCCACTCTCTTTGTTATAGAATTGTCATATTGCTTTCTAATTATTTGCTTGTGTCTCTCCTATTAGGCTAGAGAGTACCTGGAAGATAGTAAGCACTTAGTAAATGTTGTGGGTTTTTTTAAAGATTTATTTATTTATTCCTACAAGAACTAGAGTACAGGTCAGAGGTGTGGAGGGGGTGAGAGGATTCACCAAAGACAGAGTGGGGAATAGAACAGGTGAATTGACTGAAATACATTGCTGAAGGGAGCAGAAGGAGAGACAGGAGAGGTGTGCTGCACCATCGGGTCACCTCCCTGGCCGGGAACGAACTCGTGCTGCAGTGGCTGCGGATAACTTCATAGTGTTGCATCTCCCTTGTGCCACTATGGGGGCCCCGTTAAATGTTAAAAGAGGAGCTACATTAACTTCATGGTTGTTTATTATTTCAATTCTTTTAGACAAGTGGAGCAGTAGTTCTCAAAATTTTTGGTCTTTAGACCCCCCTGAAGCTTTTTAAAAATTATCAAAGATCCCAAAGCCTTTTTGTTATGTTAGCTTTATCTATTAAAATCCACCATATTAAGTTGAAGTTGTCATATATTTAAAATATATCATAAAAACACTACATGTTAGCATAAATAACTTCTTTTTATGAAAAACAGCTATATGTGGTAACAAATTTGGCATTGTTCTATATTTTCGCAAATGTCTTTCATGTCTGGCTTACTAGAAGACAGCTGGATCCTGATATCTGCTTGCATATCAATCTGTTGTGATGTTGTTTTAGTTGAAGTATATGAAAAAAATCCAGACTGACACTGATGTGTAGCTGGAAAAGAAAGGTATATTTAATAGCTTTTTAAGGTAATTTGAATTTTTCTGAAACTACCCCCAAACTCCTTGAAAGGTAGCTTCTTAAAGGTTGGTGGCAGTGTGGAATTAGAAATCACTTTTAATATCATGCTTTGGTCATTTGGAAAATATTGGTTCATTGAGTTATGCAAATTTTCCAAATGTTCATTGATTTAATTATACAATATCAAAGAGTCATATTTTTAATATCACCACCTATCTCATCAAAAAAGTCATTAAGGATTAGGAAGCTGTCATGCCCACAGTGGTGAATTCAACTTTTCAAAACTTCCAATTTTCATTTGAAATTTCAAATTTTACCACTGACAATAAATATTTTAAGCTGTTTTCCTTAAAGTGATAAGGTCATTTTGTTCCATTTTTTAAAGAAATTGTTTACCAAATGTCCAAGTTGGAATAACCATAGTTTATCAGTCATTCTTTCAAGTAAAAATGTGTTCCATGCCTTCAAAAGTCTAAATTTAATAAAACTAATACTTTTAACCTTTTTTAAGAGCATCTTTAAGTGAAACTGACATTTTTTTAATGTCAGTGTATGATTTTAGAGGACACAATGGCAAATAAAAATTAGTTAGATACTATTGTATTGATTCATGCACTTTTGCCCATTATTGCTTTTGCACCATTAGTGCAAATGTCAACCTAGTGATAAAGGTCCCATAATATCTTGGCATTATTATGACAGCTGTTTTGCCCTCAGGAAACCCTGGAGTCTCAGGGGCCCCCAGAGATCCATAAACCATGCTTACGAAGTGCTGAAGTGGAGATCTAGTATGCCATAAATTACTTGCATCCTTGGAAAGCATTTCAAGGGTTAATTACATTAGATATATTAAAATAAGATCAAAATCATGTTCTAAAACCACCTAATTACTATTTCGCCCATCCTCGCAGTCAGTGCCTCCTTATCAATCCTGATCCATTTTGCTGCACCCAGAACTCTCAGAAACTCTATTTCTTATCTGACATAAACAGTGTCTAACATGAAGAACACAAAACAACAAATGAAAATAATCAGGAAAGAGATGTTTTGTCATTCTGTAACACACAGCTTCATGCCAATGTGCCCAAGATCCATCAGTTTCCAGTCAAGTTCTTGAACAGCTCAGCTGTTTTGGGATGTCCAAAGGTAAACTAAAGAAAGGGGACTCTGGCCAGACTCAGGAATTAGAAGGACTTTTAGGGAATTCTAGGTCAGAGATGAACATTCTCCATTGAATGCTTTCTGTGGAATGTTTTCTATTTAACAAAAGAAAGGTCATACCTTTACCAAGGACAGGATGTAAGGAAAATCCCTGATAGCAATTCAATGAAAAATCCTTAAAGATTTTCTGCCTCATCTTTTTTTTTTTTTTTTTTTTTTTTTAGATTGGAAACCTTAGAAGAGATTTTATTTTTTTTAAATAATAATTTTTATTTTTATATTCCCCATACATTTGCAACCCCCCCCATTCTGACCCCAATCCCTCCCCTCCCGGCCCCGCCCCCCTAAAACTGTGTCTGGTTCATAGTTTTTTGTTGATTTTGATTTTCACTTTCTTATAGTTATTCATTTTCCTGGTCCCTTATTTAAGTTCTCTAGATTCCTGCTATGAGTGAGACCATCCAGTATTTTTCTTTTTCTTTCTGGCTTATTTCGCTGAGCATGATCCCTTCCAGCGCCATCCATGTTGCTGCAAATTGCATGTGTTTATCTTTTTTGAAAGCTGAGTAATATTCCATGGTATATATGTATCACATCTTCTTGATCCAGTCATCTATTTTTGGGCATTTGGGTTGTTTCCAAAGCTTAGCTATTGTAAACAGCACTGCTATAAACATAGGGGTGCAGGTGTTCTTTGGAATTGATGTTTCTGTGTCCTTTGGGTAAATACGTAGGAGTGGAATTGCTGGATCATATGGAAGCTCTATGTTTAGTAGGTCCAGAAATCTCCACACAGCTCTCCATAGTGGTTGGACCAGTTTGCACTCCCACCATCAGTGCAGGAGAGTTCCTTTTTCTCCACATCCTCGCCAACATTTGTTGTTGCTAGTTTTTTTTTTTTTTTAATATGTGCCATTCTCACTGGTGTAAGATGGTATCTCATGGTAGTTTTGATTTGCATTTCCCTAATTACAAGTGATGTTGAACATTTTTTCATATGCCTGTTGGACATCTGCATTTCCTCTTCAGAGAAATTTCTTTTTAGCTCTTCTGCCCATTTTTTGACTGGATTATTTTCTTTGTTGTTGCTGAGTCTTCAGCTCTTTGTAGATTTTTGTGATCAGTCCTTCATCATTAGTGTTGGGGGCAAAAATTTTCTCCCAGTCGGTGGGGTTTCTCTTTGTTTTTGTTATTGTCTCTTTTGCTGTGCAGAAGCTCTTTAATTTGATGTAGTCCCAGCTGTTGATCTTTGCCTTCACTATCACTGCTTTGGGTGATGTGTCTGTAAAGATGTCTTTGATGTGCATATCATGGAGTGTTTCGCCTATATTTCCTTCTATGTATTTTATGGTTTCAGGTCTTATGTCTAGTTCTTTAATCCATTTTGAGTTGGTTTTTGTGCATGGTGTTAGGTAGTAGTCAAGCTTCATTCTTTCGCATGTAGCGACCCAGTTTTCCCAGCACCATTTATTGAACAAACTTTCTTTGCTCCAATGCATAGTCTTTGCTCCTTTGTCAAAGATTAGTTGACCATAAATCTGTGGGTTTATTTCTGGATTTTCTATTAGATTCCATTGGTTTGTGTGTCTGTTCTTGTTCCAATACCATGCAGTTTTGATCATTATGGCTTTGTAGTAAAGTTTAAAGTCTGGGAGTGTGATGCCTCCATTCCCTTCTTTTTTTTTTCAGGAGATCTTTGGCTATTCGGGGTTTTTGTGGTTCCATATGAATTTCATCAATAATTGTTCTATTTCTTTGAAGAATGACATTGAAATTTTGATTGGAATAGCATTGAATCTGTATATTGCTTTTGGAAGGATGGTCATTTTAATAATGTTTATTCTTCCAATCCATGAGCAGGGGATGTCTTTCCATTTCTTTGTGTCTTCTTCTATTTCTTTTAACAGTGTTTTATAGTTTTCTTTGTATAGGTCCTTCACCTCTTTTGTTAGATTTATTCCCAAGTATTTGATTTTTTTTGTTTCAGTAGTAAAAGGGATTTTTTTTTATTACTTCTTCAGATTTATTGTTGGTGTATAGGAAGGCTACTGATTTTGTGTGTTGATTTTGTATTCTGCCATTTTACTGAACTGATTGATTAGTTGAATTAGTTTTTCTGTGGAGTTTTTGGGGTTCTTTATGTATATTATCATATCATCTGCAAATAGTGATAGTTTGATGTCTTCTTTTCCTATTTGGATTCCTTGTATGTCTTTCTCTTGTCTTATTGCTCTGGCTAGGACTTCCAGTATTATATTGAAAAGCAGTGGTGAGAGTGGACACCCTTGTCTTGTCCCAGATCTTAATGGGAATGCTTTCAGCTTTTCACCATTGAGAATGATATCTGCCTCATCTTTTACTGGACCATGACTGAGCTGAAAGTTTTGTCTCTAAGGCAAATGCTGCTAGTGGTTAGACCTTTGACTAGAGCTTCTTAGTTTAAAATTTTACCTTAACATTTGTAAATCACCTAAGCTGTATAATACATATGGATATTATATTTTTCGTTGCATTTCATAATATTAATGATTAAATTTATTGAGCACTTCCTAGAAGTTAGGATATATGCTAATCTATAGCTAGCTTGCTAGCTATCTGTGACTTATTTAAATATTTCTAAGAAACTTTATAGCTCAGAGTATTAATTCTTCCACTTACTGATGAGAAATTTGAGCTCAGGTAGTTTCAATAACTTGTTCAACATCATGAAATTAGAAAAGGGTCCATCTGATTGAAGCCAAGGCTCTTAGCCATTAGACTATTCTAGGTAGAACACACTTAAAAAGAACAAATTACATTGTTTGAAGTATGCAAGCCTTTGGAAGAATAGGAAACATGTTGAGTGACAAGCAAAGGCATTTTTTTTCTCCATTATTAATTTTTTTTGTTGGTGGTGCTTATTGTCCTAATAATTAGATGGCAAAAACCATACCTCTTTTTAACAGGTTCCATGGCAAGTTATGTGCCTAGAGAGGGTATTAATTCTCAGGGCCCCAAGTTTATCATTGATATACAAATGTTACTTCTGAAAACTAAATGCAGGTCAAGCTAATGAGTTTTAGGTCACAGAGAATATCAATGTAGAGTAAGGCCTCTGGCTCAAACTGAATGGTCATCCATTCCTTGCTGGCTCAAACTGAATGGTGACACTTTTATTTGCTGTTTCTGGGGTTGCCATATCTCCTGTATAACAGCAGTCACTCATAGGTCTTCCCCAGCAGGTAAGCCCAGTCCCTCAGGAGGGCATGGGTAGGCTTTACAGGTGTGAGAGAATCATTTCATTTACTGGGGCAGGAATGCTGGAATAAGTCAGCAGAGTTATTCACAACCCTGTGCAAATGAATCTTATTTCAGGTTTCAAATGGTGTGGGAACCAATTGACTTTCCACAATGAAAAGTCTGTGCCACTGACATTATGTTCCCATAATCGAAGGCTTTCCTGCAGGATGGTGTGAGAACTGTCTTTGCTGGGCGCTGAATGATACTCAGGAAAGTAAGAGGGATCACTGTAGAGGTAACGGAAGTCCAGAGTGACAGCTTCTAATAATGACTTCAGGTCTTCATTTGTCTATGCAGACATTTATTATAGCTTAATCAATGTTTGTTCAATGAATGACAACATTTCTTTTCTCCTAAAGATCTTTATGGCCATGGTCTCTGTTCCTTATGAGAAGAGAAGGAAAACCTCCAGAATTCCAAAGTGTCATTTTCTGTATAAATCAGACAGGAAGGAAATTAGAACAGATTCTTTTTGATGGAGTCAGCAATCAAAGGATTAAAAACCTCTAAGATTTCTGACTCTTGGAGCTCTTACATTTCCTTTCGGGGATTTTTCATCTTTGTTTAGCTATCAGTAGATGATAAGCTCTTAAGAATTTTACGCTGCTCTATATGTGGTAAGAGAAACTAAGGAGGGGAGTTTAGCTATGCTCCATTAGTTTTTTTTTTTTAAGTTTATTCTCAGGCATTCTTCGAAACCAGATTTGATGTGGACAGTATGAATCAGAAAGACTTCAAAGACAAAATGAAAGTTACCATATTAGAGAATAATGCTTTCTTTGTAGTCATCAGTATTCCCTTTAAAGACCATGGAAGGACTATGCAAGGTCAAAGGTCAGGAGGAACTTGATAGCAGTCCAAAGCAAAGATAATGTAGGGTTTGGTTAACAAATTCAGACTGTGGCTACTAAAATACTCAAAAGAAGTGTAATGTCCAAATACAGATTACAGAAAAAAGTAGCCCTGCTATTTTTCCTGCTCGTCACCAAATATTCGGAGGGTAACTGGCCCTGCTTTTTATTAGCTTCCTGCTGTTAGACAAGTTAGTATTCACTTCTTTCAATTTTACCTTCCTTTTCTGTAAAATGGGAATTTATGGTAACAGCTCACAGGATGGCCACGATGATCAAATAAAGAGTACATGGTAACCATTTAATTGCACTCATAGCTTGCAGTAAGAGCAATAAAGGGCAGCTCTAGTGGCCATTGTTTTGCTACAAACAGTACCATGGCTGCCTTAAACCCTTTGGTTCTTAAATGTAAGTTGAAATCCTTAGGTGGCAAATAACAAAATAAAATGGAGATTTTATTAAAAATATACAACCCCTTAAAAACCAATGTGAAAACTGGAAAGTCAGGCACAGCAAATCATTAGTGACAAGTAACCTTGTAAGTCCAAGCAGTGGAAACTATTTTGACAGATTTGTCCAGACACTTTTACCATTTTCAGTCTTGTAATAACCCTGTTCAAGGTCAAAATTCCAGCTTGAATCATATTCTCAGTGTACATCCATCATGGGGGGGAATATCGCCTGCACTGCCTGCCCCCCAAGAAATCTTGCATCATTACTTAAAGAAGATTGAGCAGCTAAAAAGCCAATCAATGCCTATTATTTCTTTCTTTTTTTTTTTCTTTTTTTTTTTTTTTTTGTGGGACCCTCGCCGGTGGCTGGGGAGCAAACCGGTGCTGCAGAGGCTGTGGGCAGCCTTGCAGGCCAGCGCTCAACCGCTGCGCCACCAGGGGAGGCCCTGCCTATGACTTCTAATAAGATACATCTCTTTGAACATTAAAATAAAATAATTAGGTAACTGGAATTTACTCATTGCTACCTGGTCGAACTGAGGAACTGACTGAAATCACACTCTTAAGTCCCATTTGTGTCACACATTTGTTAAATAAGGAGCCTAAATAAAGGAATCAGACATGTAATTATTGTAGTAGCCACTAGATGGCAATTCTAAGGGGCAGGCATTATTTAAAAATAAGACAATAGTAAAACTTGAAATTTTCAGCACTTTAACATTCCTTATCTCATTAGCTTCACACAATAGTTCTGTGATTGTAAAATTATTATCCAAAGAGTTTGTATTTGAGAAAGCGCATCCGCTTACAAATTCACTGATTTGCCCTGTGCCCAGTGTTTAATAGTTTAGTCCATGTTCAGTGCCTTTTCTACTAATCTTACTAATTTCCTTATATTTAAGAGTTTCAAGAACTCTAAACTTTCCAAGGTTAGAAACTGAGAGGGATCTTAAAAATCAACTAGGTAATCTTTCTATTTTCTAAGTGAAGAAACAGCCTCAGCAAATAAAAATAACTTATTCAAAGTCACACAGTTGACCTGAACCCTGAGTTCTGCCTACTTCATGTTTTTTTTTAAACAAAATATGCTTCTTTCTTGTGTATCATGTTGCACCATAAGTAAACTCCATTACCAAGCTTCACTAGTAAGATAGTACTTGTAGAATTGAACCAGTCTTTAGAAAAAGCCTTGTCTTTGGGCCTCCCCTGGTGGCGCAGCGGTTGAACGCTGGGCTGCAAAGCTGCCTCCAGCCTCTGCAGCGCCAGTTCCATCTCCGGTCGCCAGGCGAGGGTCCTACATGGCACGGAGATCTCTCCGCTGGGCCCGCTGCTCCCCTCAGCAGAGTATTTCGTCGTTCTGCCTGTTCTTTGTTCCCTGCTCTGGCTCTGGTGACTTCTCTCACCCTCCCGGGCTTCTGACTGTATCCAGTGTTTGTATGAAAAAAAAATAAATCTTTAAAAAAAAAAAAAGAAAAGAAAGAAAAAGCCTTGTCTGTTGAACACAGGAATAGAGTTTGGAAAACATTCTCATCCTAAAAATGACCATGAACCCCTGAGCGATTTTAATGACAAACAAAACCAGACCCACCATGGGTCAGAGTATTGTATCTGGCATTGCAATTTACCTGTTCTGTCTATAGAACAGTTGCTATAATGAATTGTGTGCTCTGTGGCTTGCTTGTTAAAAGTTGTACTCTCATGTGGTGAATTAGGTAGTATATTATGTAAGATAGCCTAGATAAATAAAAGAAACATCTATGCTGACAAAGAGGAGGTAGGACCTACAGCATCCGTGGAAAATCTATGGTCACCCCAGGAGCAATGGACGATATTGTCACCATTCATTATGAAAATGGTCTTGAGCTAATAGCCAACCCAGAGGCTGTTGTTCACACTGACAGAGAGCCCTACTTCTGCTGTTCTTTCTACCCCTTCCACCTGTCTAGCACATATAAACCTTGAGAATTAAAACCCATTCACCTTGGTTGATCTTTTTCATTTGATGCATATTGAGTCAACATTTCTAAGTGTCATTCCGATGTGTGCACTGGTTCTGTATTAAACACATTCCTTATAAGCTTATAATGTTATATCATGAAATCTTTAAACAAATATAAATTCAGTTAAATATCTGGAAAATTTTTGTTGTTATGTAGTAAAAGACAACATGATGTAGTAGAAATAATACATCAAGTAAACAACCTTGAGGGAAAAACGACCTTTGCTACTAATCAGCAGAAGGCTTTTTGTTTGATTTTGTAGGGTTATGCAGAGCATTGTGTGTGCATGTTAGATTCCCTAATTTTTCTGAGGTTCAATAATGCACTTACCTCTAAAAATTAGGTAAATAATATTTAGCCTACATGGTAATGGTTGGGACTATTTGTTTGCAATAATAGAAAATGTCTTAAGCTGCTTAAACAAAAATTAAAAGTTTATTAAGGAAACAAGGTTGTATTTCAAATCAGGAAAGAGGTAAAACCTCATGAAGATTGAGAAATAGAAATTGAAAATAAAAAGCAATTTCTCATTCTCTGTCTTTTGTCTCTGCACCTTCTCTACCTTTTAACAGAAAAAAACCTCTCTCCTCTCTATCCGTTGAGCAAGTGCCAAAGAATGGTTAAAAGTTGCCCAGCTATGTGGGTGAAGGCATATTACAAAAGCTCTCCAGGTGTGTTTTTCAACATCAGTAGAATGGTTTATAAATAACTACCTATCCCCTTTAAAGATTTAATAAGTGAATAGATATAAAGTGCCTAGTATAGGCCCTAACATATAGCAAGCATTAGATAAATATAGCTATTATTTCTACAGGTCCAAAAGCTCTTATTCTCAATGTAAAATCCAAAGCTCTAAAAAATTTAAAGCTTTGGTAAGTTTTTAGCAAAATTATTTATCTCAAATCATGACTAGAATTGAGTTAATCCAATAAAAATCTTTATTTTTTTCCACTTAATGTGAATATGTATATAATTTGCTACAGAAATCACAGTATGTTTGGTTATGATGTATTGCTCAGAACCACTGAAATATGATATCTGCACCTAAGCTTTCTAAAATCAAGAATTCTGAATTCTGAAGCAGATCTGAATCTATGGGCTTAGGGTAAAGGACAGGGGATTTGTTTTACTACTACTAAAAATTTCAATTATGGCCTGAGTCATTGGATGGTAATGCCTTTAGAATGTTAGACTCAATATTTAAACATCAGCATAGCAAACTTTCTCACTGGATCTCAGCCTTCAAATGTTTCTGTGTCCATTTTTAGCAATGGAAAGTCATTTTATCTCTGTAAAAACAGCAACAAAAACAATGCAATACTAGCAAGTGTATTAGTCAGCTAGAGCTGCTTTAGCAAAATATCAAAGACTGACTGGTTTAGCCAACAGAAATGTATTTTATCTCAGTTTTGGGGGCTAGAAGCCTGAAACAGGGTGCCAGCAAGACCGGGTTCTGGTGAGAGTTTTTACAGAGACTGTTGCCTTGTGAATTCCCACGGTCTCCACTTTGTGCACATGTGGCAAAAATGACAGCACAAGCTCTCTGTTGTCTTTTCCCTATAAGGACACTAACCCCACTCTTGTGACCACATTTAGCTCTAGTCATCTTCCCAAGGCCCTATCTCCAAATACTATCACATTGGGGTTAAGGGTTCAATATAGGAATCTTGGGGGAATACAAACATTCAGTCCACAACAGTAATCCAATGAACCCAAACACAAAGAATGTTTATTCATCCATTCATTTATTTATTTATTCATTAAGCCTTTCAATAGAGCACCTGCTATGCTTATGCACTTCTCCTTTTGTAAGGCTGAGAAAGGCTAGTATGGTCACTTCCACCACATCACCAATGACATATAGATCAATTCCATTTTCTCTAAGTCACTAGTAGCAACCACAGAAGAAAGTGATCACAAAGATTGTCAGCGTGTGGTTTCCTACAGGGAGGCCTTTGCTGCCATTTGGATGTGGACTCTAGAGTTTTTGTGACTCTACTTCAGCACTGACATGGGATGACAAGACAGCACCAGGTGACTCCATCTTACATACCTTCCATCTGACTTTCCCTGGGATTCTAGTGTCCCAGGCCAGCTTTTTGGTGAAGAAAACCATGTAGAATTGATTGTGGTCCAATTACATATGTTTGTTATATTGCAGTGTCCATAAGCTCTGCCCCCCAGAGCCTTATATAGTCAACTGTGTTTGGCAGGTGATGTCTCTAACAAATCAATGTGGTCCCATCAATGTGCTTGCCTTGAGGTCTGTAGTGTTCCTGTTTTCACTCTGTGGAAACTCTCTGAAATTCTTTGGCTGTCCAGGACTTACTAAACTTATGGTAACAGACATAATCAGGAGACCTGAATTTCCCTATCACAGATGAACATTGCTCCAAAGGGTTTCCAGTCAGCTTGGACAATATCCTTTACTAGATATTGTCTTCCTGTTCATAAAGTGAGGATCTTGGCTAAAACCTTGGTTTTATGCTTTATAACAGCAGCAGAATAATTTGTACCAAAGAAAGCAAATATAGAAGTCCAATGTGCTTCAGTAATACTTAGCACTTGCAGTTCCCCAAACACTGCCATGCCTTGTATATTTTGTTTGCAAGGAAACGCCCATGCCTGACATCCTTCAATATCCATCAAAACAATCACTGCTCTTTGAAACCATTCCTAACTCATCTCCTTTCCTCCAAAATATTAATCACTCATTTGCTCATTAATTCACTCAGATATATCAAGTTCTTCTAAGCTACATCAGGTACTATATTAAAATACCCATCTGAATGACAGCTTAGCTTTAAAATCTTTAAAATTTAGTCTTTAAAGATCCACAGTCCACTAGAGGTGTGTATCAGTCAGGGTTACCTTATGAAACAAGATGGCCCACTCAGATGGAAAGGCTGAACATAGTCCAACAAATGTCAATTTACAAAGGTATAGGCAGGCGGAAGGGAACCCAATGAGTAATGGAAAATGGACCAAGAGGTTGAAACTGCGATGGACAGAAGGAAAGAATAGAACCCAGAGAGAACAAATATAGCTATAGAAGAAAACCTTCCTCCAAGAGCATTGGCCTTGGAGAAAAGAGACTTGATGCAGAGGGCCTCCAGTTGGGAAAACGCAATGTCTGTGGTTGACCTAAATTCTAGGGGCTATATTTATCAGGTTCTTTCACAGACATGTCTAGTGGCTGGAATGACATGAATAAAAGACTAGGACTGTTGACTAGACCACATCCCCTGGCCTCTTCACGTAATTTCACTTTTTTATAGCAGGGTGGCCACACGGTAGTTGGATGTCTTATTTGGAACTCAACAAATTTAAGTGATCCAGCAAACAAGATAGCTGTTGCATGGTCTCTTATGACCTTGCCTGAGAAGTCACAGTGTCCCTTCCACTATACTCTGTTGGTTGAAGCAGTCACAACCCTACCAAGATTCAAGAGCAGGCAAATTAGACTTCACATCTTGAGGGGGAAAGGTAAAGTCATATTGAAGAATATCTATGATAAGAGATATCTGGAAAGTGCAATCTGATACAGGTATTAGAACTTAATAGAACTGGAATGAAATGTGCTTTCTAACACTGTAATATTTTAATACTAAAAGTTATGATATTCAAACCATCAGAGTCCTTTATGCAACCAAAGCCACTGGACTTCTGAAGATGAGTGTGCTTTCTAATCTTAGGGGAAAAAAGAGTTGTATAGTGATAGTAAATAGTTTCAACTCCAAATATCTTCAAATGTCAATTTGGGGTAGAAATCAAGGATGGAAAATTTTATGTTCATAATTAGTGAGACACCTGCCTCAAAAATCTCATCTTTCATAGTACTATTATGGAGACCTTATTTTTAAATGCCTCCTGATATATTATACTGCTTTAGTATGTTGGTATTTTTGTTTCCTTTGTAACCATTCCAACATTTCTCCTCTTAGAAGTGAATTGCATATTCCATCTAAGTAATAATACAATAGAGGAGCAGTTCCAGTCTTACAGGAAGATTGAAAACCCTTCCAGGGGTTGGAGTTAAAGAAGTCTGGGCAATAATTGGTCAGATGAGAGCATTCTCTAGCCTTGGTGCTGAATCTGTGGGCATGTGTATTTAGAAATAACCAGAGAGTTTTGAGGAAATTCACAAAAGAGAGGCTTTTCCTTGTATTATAGGAGCTTAAGAAAATTTCAAGCCTCTTAGGGGATTCCTATGTTCAGAAAAATAAAGTGCCATGTAGGAGGTGGATCAAAGGAAGTTTGAGGACAGACTCACTGTCTCATTCATACTCACAGACTCAGTATTTTCAGGACTCTCGGGAGACCTACAATGCTAAGGCACCCCAGGAGCTGAGAAATATCTGGGACTGGACTTGGAGATCAAAAATAGCAGGAACTCCAGGTTTCAGCCACACCTATATCCATGATGACTAAAGGGGTGAAACCAGTGGAACCCAGATTCCACTCTACAACTCCACATAGGATACCTAGTAGCCAGTATGGAATTGTTTGCAGAGACATTATAAGTAAGCATCAAATATTCCTCTCCTGTAGAACAAAATGATACATGAGTACTACTTCGCACAGCTACTGCCTCCTTCATCATGCCTATAAAAGCATCCTAAGGAAGCTCCCTAGTCTTGTCTGCCCTACAAGGCCTCAGTCAACCAGGAGGAAAGTATTCACCAGAAGGAATCTATGTCAGTGTCTTGATCTTGGATTCCTCAGTTCCAGAACTATGAAAAATAAATTTCTTGTGTTAATAAACTCCCCAGTATTTTGTTAAAGCACATCAAATGGACTAGGACAACTTTGCTTAATTGATATTTATCCAAAGCAGTGTTTTTATCATAAAGAGAATGCTTTATCCTATCCAAAAAATAGGATACCTGGAATGGGAAAATGTAATTTCTTTATTCCACCCCCAAACAGGAATTGGTATGGAGCAGGAAAGAAGAAGCAAGAGCAGGGTGAGAGGAAAGATCAGATTGAAATCAGATATCATTCCTTTTCTACTTTGAAATTGTGGTAGGTACTTGAGATCATGCTGCAAGTTGTTCCTATAACTCTTTCCCTTTCAGACCATGAGCCCCACTGGGCATAGGCATACATTTTTGTATATCTTCCTATTTCCATTCCAGCCACAAAGGATACGTTTAATGATTTCCTACTGAAAGAATAAATGCCCCTGAGGGCATTTATTTAGAGATAGCAATCTATAGCGATTCACTTGTAGATTAGTGGGCAAAAGTGACAAACAGGCCAGGTTTAAATAAATAGCAAAAGTCCCAAAGTTTAAAAACTTATTTCCCAGTACTCTTCCAGGCTTGCTGGGTGACTTCACCTTGAGTTATGAAACAGTTATATAATCAAGATCCCCAGCAGAGCTCTGCACTTGAAGCTGATTCTGTTTTGTTCAAATGAAACCCAGATTCCAGGTACATAATGATGGCACCCCAGAGCTATTATCAGTGTACATTGTGGCTTTGGTGTTGATAATGAGCACGTTCAAGTACATTCCATTCCTCTCTCTGTTTTAATCTCAACAGTACTCTGGTAACAAAGCAGTGAGCCAGGCCTCATCTCTTCTCTTGTGTCTGCTTTAGTTTTTTTCAGCATATTCTTGGGTCAAGGGTGAAATTCCATTCCTGGCTCTCAGCTGTAACTCACCTGGAACAAACCCTTCTTTGCTTTTCCTGTCCCCAATTGTGCTTTCAAAAAAGACAGGCTTTGGGACTACTCCATGTTCTGTCCTAGAAAATTTCTTTTCACTCAAGTCTGTAAAAGGAATGTTCAAAACGTGTTAACTATATTCCTTTTGGTCACACCCCACCCAGCCATATGTTGTTGTTTTTTCAGCACACTTTAGATTTTTTTGCAGGATGGCAATATGTTGTTTTTTTGGGTTGCCGCTTGTTTTGGAGTGCTTTTTTTAAGCTCTGTGGTCGTGAGAAATATGCCACATTTCTGGGATCAGCCCCCTTGACCAGACACCACATTTCATGGGAGCTGGCTAGTGTCTGACTAAAGAATCTGAAGAAAAGGGAAGGTACTTCTTTTTCTTGTCCTGGTATGTCTCCAACTATAGAAAAAGAAGACAACTAGCAAAGCAACCATCATTTTATTTGTAAAACTGAAAATGGTCTCCAGCTTCCCCCACCCCTGGGACGCCTATATAATATTTCTGTTTCTGTTACATGTCTGAGTTCATGTTCAGGCACTTCATGTGTATGTTGGTAGAGACAAACTTTTTTCTGTTTCAGATTTTTTCTGTTATTTCTATTCCTCTGTATGCCCTTAACTAGGTTATATATTTTTCCTCTCTGTTTCTTACCTCTAGTGACCTGAACAAATCATTATATAGCGTCATTTACTGAGACCCAGGATAGGAATTCTCAAGCCCTGTGAGACAGAAGGGCTGAGATCAAAAATTTGCCAGGTCACAGAGCCACCAAGTGGCAGAGCTGGGAAAACACAGGTCTCTCTGACTCCTGGTGTGGTATTGTTTATCTCCTCTGGAAGGGTACTCTCTCCCAGTCTTGTGTGTGTGTGTGTGTGTGTGTGTGTGAGTGTGAGTGTGTGTGTATGTGTGTGTGTCCTCTGCCCTTAACTCTGCCCAGCAAAACTAAATCTCTTCTAGGACTAGCTCACAAACTTCTCTCACAACAAAGCCTTCTGACCATATGTAACCTCGTCCCTTTGAACTCTGATGCAGTTACTTTCTCCATTTACACTCAGATTCCTATTAAGAGCAAATCCATGTTTTATCATCACTTCTACCATTTACACAGTTGTTTTACTTTCACATTTACTAGTAAGTTCTTGAAATCCACAGACCTTGGTCTTGCTTGTGACTTTATCTCGTTAAGAGGTGGTTCTGGAGTCATACAAGCCTGAATTTGAATCTACAACAATATTCTTTTACACACTGACATGCAGATCCTCATATGTCAATCCATAACGGTGTCCATCCATAGAGCTATTGGGAGGATCAAACCAAATACATGCCTAAAGATTGGGAGTTACACATTAGTCCCTTTGATGCCCATCTGTTAGGAAATTCATATGGTTCTTGAGGATTGTCATTGCTAGAACTGTTGATTTTTATCCTTGTACTGCAGCGCCCAACATAAATCCTAGAGCAGACAGTGCAGCTGGTCGCCTGGCATCTGACCTGTTACTGTTGAGATTGAAATTCTGTGTGGGTAAACTTCATTCTGACTGGAAAACTAACGGGAAGGAAGAAGCTCTCTTTATCTAGAAGGGTTAGTTGCAAAATTTAGCTTATCCACTATTTCCTTCTGAGTACCTTCTGCATGCTGACTCCTATTTCTAAGTAATTATAGAAATTATTTAATTAACCAACAACAGAGATGGCACTCTTGTTATCTCCAATTTCCAAATGAGAAAACTGAGTCCTGTGTACTTGAAACAACTTGAGATATTTACACTTAGTGTGAGGCAGAGCTAGATTTTGGCAAAACGTCTGACCTCTTCACTGTGCAATATTGCCCCTTTTTAAGTCTCGAGGTAAGTGAGCTGAGCAGTATTTCGAAATGAGGAGTCAAGCTGGGAGAGGCTAGGAGCTCATGGGAACTCACCTTGAAAGTAAAAGTGCTGGCTTTGGGCAGGCCCAGGCGCCAGGCCCAGGCGCCAGGTTGGACTCTAAGCTAGTGCCCGTTCTCCTCCACGATGATTAGATTCTTCCTCCAAGAAGGAGGGGCAGGAGGGCAGAAGGGAGGCCTACTCACTTCATTATTACCAAATCACAGGATTAAGGACCAGTTAATGGTTTCTTCCTTTCAGACCCTTACTAGGAATGGCAGCAACTCGTTTTATTTTGACTTCAATTTAACTACTATTCTTAAACGTCAGTGTTAAAGTCCTACAAATAAGATTTTGAACTTCACCACCACACAATATACACACACAACTCTTTGATCAAGATGATTTTGCCTCAGGTCCGGGCTTGAGCCTCTGGACAAGGGCAGGGAAGCCTGGGGAGTTGCTTGGAGTCCTCCCCTGTTCACACCCACACCCTTTCCCTGTACCCCAGGAAAGACTGGGGAGTGCTGCTCAGCGGGCACAATGATTCAGATTCCCACAGCTGCAAAAACCAAGTGGTCCCTGAGTGCCAAAGGCGGAGGCCCTCATGGGGAAGACGGACATTGACCTTGTGATTTCAGTCACCGACAGGTACGCAGCATGCAGACCATGGGAGAGGGGGGGCTACCCAGAGTCCCATATATTGCTGAGGGATCGCTTTGTATGCTTTAAAGACCACGCGAACTGCAGAGGAACTATATTATCTCTTCGGAATAATCGAGATGTGAAATTCTTAATGCAAATAAGTTCACTTAATTCCCTCAATAGATGATATTTTGGAAAATGGCAGTCTTTCTCAAAAATCGGGTTCTGAAATCTTCATGGTGTATTAGGCGGTAGATAATGGATAATGAAACTCAGGAAACTCCATGATTCTTGGCATTAGCTTAGGCTGAGGCTCATCAAGTCATTATAAAGTAGAAAGCAGAATTTTCACCACTGGAAATGCAAGGCAGGGTCCCCTACCCACATACTGATAGTGACTGTCCCTCTCTCTAAGAGGCATGTTTCCCCAATACATCCTTTAGATAAGATAAAGTTTTTATTACTAACAACCCCTGAGGCTAACATTAAGGAATCCATCGTGAAGGATCCTCACCAAAATACAAACAAAAACAAAAGGGCTGGTTTTAGTTTACAATATCTTTACTCCATGTCTTAAACATATTTTCCATCTTTTTCTCTTTGAACAGATTGTGAGCCCTATGGGGTCAATGAGGTACAGTACTGGCTGGAAAGTCACACTAGTTGTCACCAGTTAGTGTGACAGTTGCCCTTGGGACTGGCAGAACCCCAGCAATAGTTCCAGAGACCAACTTCCCATTTATATCAGAAAATCTTAGGCAGTTAATCTTTGATTGCCTCCTCTGCTGATACATTTTCCTTTTTGTCTTGTAAATTAACAAAGAAAGGAAACTGCTTCAATCATTAATTGCTTTGCATTCAGAGGTGCTATTTTGATATTTCCAGGCTGCCAGCGAGCGATGTGGTTTGGAGGAGGCCAGATCAGACTCCAGAAGGTTCCATGGACCTAGCCCTCTCAAACACAGAAAGCCTTTCACAGCACTCATCCTGAGACATAAAAACTTTAAAGTGCACAGCTGGCCTTTTATGTTGGCTGCAGGACAATCTGAACTTTCATTTCCTCATTCCTTTGTTCACAGTGTTTTCACGGATAAAATTGTCCTTCTCTACCCATTTTCAATTTTAGCTTTTGTACTCTTACTCATCCTTCAGGGATCAGTAAAGCACATAATGATATGGAGAAAGATAAGCAAAGGTAAGCAAAGGTAAGCAAAGCAGAATTAAGGGATGGATATAGGATTAGATTTGATTTTAATTAGAGTGGACTGAAGTGAATCTCACCGGAAGGTGAGATGTAAGCAAAAGTCAAGAGGAAGTGAGGGAGCTGGCAATACAGACAACTTGAAAGCAGGATGGGAACTTTCACACCTTTGTGAGGGAGTTGGTCTAGCCAGCATCCAGACAGCATCACACCAGGTGGGTGGTTAGAGCTCATGGAGCAATGAAAGGTTTGCAGGCATCAAGGGGAGAGGACATAGGAAGCTGTGGGGACAGATCCTGTAGACACCAATGTTTGTTGAAAATTTGACTTTCCCTTAAGTGAGATGGGAATTATTTCCATAACATTAGTAGAGGTTTATTTAATGGTTTGCAAGTACCCTGGGGAGTTGCTTCTTTGTTATTATTTGAGAAATGTTCATATGCTACTGTCTTCAATATATCTGTCTACTGGTTCTTTGAAAATGAGAATTTAGTGTCCTCCTTAGTCTCCATTCTTTTTTTTTTTTAAATTTGAATCTAGTAATTTTTTTTAAATAATAAATTTTATTTTTATATTCCCCATACAATTGCAGCCCCCCCATTCTGACCCCAATCCCTCCCCTCCTGCCCCCGCCCCCCTAAAAGTGTCTCTGGTTCATAGTTTTTTGTTGATTTTGATTTTCACTTTCTTATAGTTAATTCATTTTCCTGGTCCCTTATTTAAGTTTTCTAGATTCCTGCTATGAGTGAGACCATCCGGTATTTTCCTTTGTCTTTCTGGCTTATTTTGCTGAGCATGATCCCTTCCAGCGCCATCCATGTTGCTGCAAATTGCATGTGTTTATCTTTTTTGAATGCTGAGTAATATTCCATGGTATATATGTACCACATCTTCTTGATCCAGTCATCTATTTTTGGGCATTTGGGTTGTTTCCAAAGCTTAGCTATTGTAAACAGTGCTGCTATAAACATAGGGGTGCAGGTGTTCTTTGGAATTGATGTTTCTGTGTCCTTTGGGTAAATACCTAGGAGTGGAATTGCTGGATCATATGGAAGCTCTATGTTTAGTAGGTCCAGAAATCTCCACACAGCTCTCCACAGTGGTTGGACCAGTTTGCACTCCCACCAACAGTGCAGAAGAGTTCCTTTTTCTCCACACCCTCGCCAACATTTGTTGTTGCTAGTTTTTTTAATATGTGCCATTCTCACTGGTGTAAGATGGTATCTCATGGTAGTTTTGATTTGCATTTCCCTGATGACAAGTGATGTTGAACATTTTTTCATATGCCTGTTGGCCATTTGCATTTCCTCTTCAGAGAAGTTTCTTTTTAGCTCTTCTGCCCATTTTTTGCTTAGCCTCCATTCTTATCTGTATCATTATGCTTGAGTGACCTGGGTAAGTCATTTATTCACTGTTGCTCAGTTTTCCCCTTTGCAAAATGGGATGATCTATCTATAATTTATCTAACGGGGCATGTTGGAATGATAAGATAATGTTCCTGAAAATACTCTGAAATACAAAGCATTATAATATTCTTTTCATTCAGGGAGAAAGATCTCCACTGAAATGCAAATGCTATTCACAATTATCAAGACATGTATAAGCAAACTAATTCTTAGTTTATCAGATGGCACAGCTCTTTACTAGCTGGATCCTTAAGGAATATTACCCAAAGAGTTGAGATATAGTGAGAAATGATTCTGGAATACAAGCTCTGCTTAGAAGAACATCACAGGAGTATTAGTTTCCTAGGGTGGTTGTAACAAATTATTATATACTTGGGGTTTTAAGATAAAGGAAATTATCCCAGTTCTGAAAACCAGAAATCTAAAATCAAGATGTTGGCAGAGGTATGCTATCTCCAAAGGCTCCAAAGGAGAATTCTCCCTTGCCTCTTCCATCTTCTTTTTGGTCACTTTAGGCATTCCTTGGTTTACAGTTGCATAACCTTCATCTCTACCTTTGTCTTACCATGACCTTCTTCCTTTCCTCTTATGTGTTAAGCTTACATAAGGACACTTGTCACAGATACCAAGATGACATCATCTTGAGTTCCTTAATTATATCTACAAAGACTCTTTTTTATAAATAAGGTCATATTCATAAATTCTGAAATTAAGATGTGAATATACCATTTTACAGACCCCCATCCAACCCACTTCAGGGTTCCTAATAATAAAAGACAGTTTTAGGACAAGAACCACTCATGATATAAAACCAGTGCAAAATAACTGGGCACAAATTTGTATTTGGCTACAACACTGAAGAATCAGAACTTGAAGTCTCTTTCTTCCAAGAAACTCAAGTTTTCTCTCTCTCTTCCAAAATTAAAAAAAGTCAATAAGCCATTTCATCTCATCTAGTCTTTAGATTAGAATAGCTATTGTCATGAATTTCTATTTACCTAAACCATAGAATTATGGATATAGCTTAAGAGAGCCATTGAAATTATATAAGCCAATTTTGTCCTTTTATAGTTTAGTGACTTTTTTCAAGGACACATACCAAGTAAAAAGATAAGACCCTAGAATCTAGATTATAGAACTTATATACAAGCATTCATGCTTTTCTTTTATAATTTTTCCTTTCATCCTACCCCTCTCTTTTGGGTAGAAAAATGTGGATTTATAGCATAACCCTTTAGAAATGTTCTCTCCAATCCTATCTAATCTCTAATTCTGATTTTTTTTTATTTTATGTAATTTATATAGGTGAGGGGGTTGAAAAATCAGGTAATCATTTTTGAGCTACCTCTTTGTAAATTTTGATTATGTTCTAGATCTCCTGTAGGATGCTATTTCTGGTTTCTTTGGCCTCTGCTGAGATTTCCATTTTCACATCCTGTTATAAATTCCATCAAGGATGTATATAAAGAATGTTATGGAAACACACCAGAGATAAACCTAGCTCAAGCTTGTTGGATTCAGAGAAAGCTGGATGTGCTCAAAAACAAACTATTTATGTGAGTTCTAAATGCTGAGTGGGAGTTATCCATGTGAACCCGAACACCCATTTGTGTGTCAAAGAGAAGAGGCAAGGGAAAACATTTCAAGTAGATGAAAAAATATTTGCAAGGACCTTAACTTAAAGCATATTCTGGGCCTTTTTGGAACTGGCATTGAAGTTTGGCGTGGCTGGAGTTTTAAGAGTTTAGTGTATGTGTGAATGGAATTGGACAGTGGAAAGAGTTGTGGCTAAAGTTGAAGTAAGGGAGGTGTCAGGTGATAGATCATACATGATCCTTCATGTCATGCTAAAAAAAAAAAAAATGAGTTTATCCTGAAGGTAGTAGAGGTTTTTTAACAGGATCAGATTTCCATTCCAAGATCAGATTTACATTCCAGAAAAATGTCCCTGGCTATATGTAATATAGGGATTAGAGGTGGTAAGAGGGAAAATGTTTAAGGGTTTAACTATGGTGACAGCAGTAATAGCTAACTGATTGTGTCAAGCACTGTATTGTTGCTTTACTCTTATTACCTTGAATAATCCTCACAAGAATCTTATAACATAGATGCTATCACTATTCCCATTTTACACATGGGAAAACTGAGGCACAGATGATTCTGGTCACCCTCACTCTAGTGTAGCAAATGGATTGGTGATGGGTAAATTAGATGAGCGAGATCACTTAGGAGCATTTTTCTAAAGTCCAGATGGTCAGAGATGATGGCAGCTGAACCAGGAATATGAGAACGAAGATAAAGAGTAGTGAACACATTTGAAAGATTTTAAAAGTGGAGGCAGTAGGATTTGCTAATAGACTAGATTTTGAGAAATGAAAGAATCAAGGATTAGTCCCATGGCATTGGTTTAAACAGACGGATGGAATACGGTGCGTTCTGAGGTCATAAATAGTTGTGCAATACAAAATAGGAGCTTGGCTTCTGAAACTTGGCACCATAGAGTCTAAACATGGTTTTGTCACCACATGCTATTTATTCTGTGAACAAAAAATATACATTCTTTTCTGTCCATTTTCTGCTTTATGCTTAGAAGAAGCACACATAACTAGCTGTCTGGGGTCCAGGGGTCTGATGAGTTTTCATGCAACTTACTAAGGATGCATTTTGGGTTTTTTTGTTTGTTTTTTATTTTACTTTATATAATTCTTAGATCATTTTTCATTTTTGCACAATGTATGCATTTCCATTTTGGTTATATTCCCCATATAATTCCCACCCCCCTTATTTTGACCCTAATCCCTCCTCTCCTCCCCCCCTCACCCCCTGTAGTGTGTCTCTGGTTTATAGTTGCTTGTTGATTTTGATTTTTACTTTATTATAATTAGTCTTTTTCCTGGTCCCTTATTTAGGTTTTCTAAATTCCTGCTATGAGTGAGACCATCCGGTATTTTTCTTTTTCTTTCTGACTTATTTCGCTGAGCATGATCCCTTCCAGCTCTATCCATGTTGCTGCAAATTGCATGAGTTTATCTTTTTTGTTTGCTGAGTAATATTCCATTGTGTATATTACCACATCTTCTTGATCAGTCATTTATTTTTGGCATTTGGGTTGTTTCCATAGTTTAGCTATTGGTACATATTAAAAAACTAGCTACAACAAATATTGGCAAGGATGCAAAGAAAAAGGAACTCTCCTGCACTGCTGTTGGGAGTGCAAACTGGGCCAACCACTATGGAAAGCTGTGTGGAGATTCCTCAACCCACTAAAGATGGAGCTTCCATATGATCTAGCAATTCCACTCCTAGGTATTTACCCAAAGGACACAGAAAAATTAATTCAAAAGGGCACCTGCACCCCTATGTTTATAGCAGCACTATTTACAATAGCTAAACTAAGGATGCATTTTTTTTAAGATGTATTTATTTATTTATACAAGCACTGGGTGTGGTCAGAAGCGCAGGAGGGTGAGAGAATTCACCAGAGCCAGAGTGGAGAGTAGAACGGGCAGAGTGACGAAGTACACTGCTGAGGGGAGCAGAGGGTGGCAGGAGAGGTCTGTGCACCATGTAGGACCCTCAGATAGATCAAACCAATGCTACAGAGGCTGCGGGCAGCTTAGCAACCCAGCGCTCAACCCTCAACCGCTGCACCACCAGGGAGGCCCTAAGATGCATTTTGAAGTGCTAAGCGTCACTGAGAAATAGGGGAGGGAGAACCTGAAAAATGTGTTCCTGTCTCTTTTACCAGTGTTCTTTTATTCTGTCTGTTTCCTCCTTACCTTTTCCCCTATCCCCCCAAGGCTCTCTCCCAGAGAGGGTCAGCCTCCCACCCACCCCACCCCCACTCCAGCATGAAACAAACCTATAATGAGTAATATAAACTGGGTGACCCTAGATAACTTAGCCTACATTCAATTTGAAGAAAAAAATGTTTGAGGGCATGCCATCGATTTAACAGATGTTTATTGAGCCCTTGGTATGTGGCCGACACCAAGCTAGGAACCCATTCTCAGACACAAGTCCATCTGAAACCTAACACAGCAGGTAAAAGAGTCAGAGCATGGCAATTAAAAGCATTCAGTCAAGTGTGTCTATCTCCAGCTGCTCCTTCATATCCTAATATTCACATATATGTCACGCCATCCTGCAGCTTACTATTGTCACCTAATGACCTATTTATCTTGACATAAAAGTAGAATGAGTATAAGTGGAAGTATTTGCTTCTCCCTCCGTAGATAGGTAAAAGAGGACTTTATCTGAAATGTAATTGAGGGGTGATCTTTAAATTACATTTGGGTCATTGTGTAGCATAAGAAGTATATATTAAGAAATTCAATTATGGGACCCTTGCATTTATTTCAGTTCTGGATACTTAGGATCAACCACCTACTTTATAACTCTACTAGCTTATGGGAAAATGTCTCACACTTACCCTAAACAGAACTCTTTAATTTTCCACCCTCCCCTCCATTGTGTCATTGGGGCAACATTTAATACAGAGGATTGTATTGAGAAACTCCAAACAATTAGAAGCAAAATAGGTGGAAGCCCAAGGCCAAACTAGGACTAAGAAGAGTCTATACTAGTGAGAATGAAGTCCTCATCAGAGGGACATAGCTGCAACCTCGAGGTTTACACTGAGTACTGGAGAACAACTGATGACAGAGTGAGAAAGAAGTTGGTCCTTGGCTGCACTTGGCTCACCTGTTCATTAGGCTTAACCTTTCAACCTCAATTTTCCTTCTCAAGCTCTGCTTGGATTTGCAAATATTCACTGACATTTGCTTTCAGTAGGCCAGCTACATGATTTGCAGTACAAAATGAAAATGCAGAGCAGTATGTTCAAAAATATTTAACAACTTCAAGATAGTGACAGCAGAGCTCTAAACTAAGTTCAGGACCCTTCCAAGCATGGGTGCCATATGACCGCACAGGCCACACACCCGTGAATGCTGCCCTGATCTGTTTATCCTTCTCTGAGCTTAGAGCACCAAGTGCAATCAGCCAGAATGCCACTAACCTTACTCATCATTTAGCTGTTTCTCTGAGACCCTATAGGGTAGATGGTTTTCAGGCTTTTCTGCCTTCCCGCCATTAGGATTACCCTGCCTGATGGGGTACCTACAGTTGTTACATTGGTTGTAAGCTGTGTTATTTACTTCTGTGGGCCATGGCTCCATATTGAGATGTTTGCCAAGAGAAGCAGAAGAATGAGAGAGAGAGAAGGGGTGAAAGAAGGCCAGAGAAGCCCAGAGTGAAAACTTGCGGGGGGCTTGGAGGCCTACTGGCCTCCTGGCCCCCTGCAAACCTACCTGCCATGTACCCGGTTGCTGCACTACGTGCAAAAGCTCACTAAAAGCCTGAGAAAGCCACCAAAGTCTCCAGGACTCTTCTTTACCCTGTCTGCTCCTATCATAGAAATCCTTCTCCGTCCCATCCTGCCTCTACAATTGGTGTAGTCGGCAGGATGATGCAAAGCAGATGGGTGTGGATCCCTCTGAAGACCTCAGGAGGGACTGAGGAGTAGTAGCAGACTGTGAGCCTGTGACAATGCTGGATGTGCCATGGCAGCACAGATGATGGCCAGAGTCCAGGAGCTGCGGGAATAGCTAAGGATGCTGCAGGAGCACAGGAAGTGGACAAGGTCCGGGAGCCACGGGACGAGACCTCAAGTGGAAGAGGAAACCCCCCCCACCCCGCACCGCTGTGAGGACCGGCCCAAGACCCCTGAGGCAGTAGAATTGTCAAGAGAAAAAACTCGCCAGTGCTGGCACAAGAAACAATGGATGGACCTGCCAGAAGGCAGAGGAACTTTGGCAGGGTAATGTTATGTTTTGGGGACCCTGGGGGAGGATGGTATTGTTTGTACACCCTAGAACATGGGAATCTGGGGGTGGCCAGTGGGCCTTGATGGCCAGAAGCAGCCTGTGTATTGCCCAGTAGCTAGGCAAAGGAAAAAAGCCAACTTCGAAAGGCAAAAGCTGGTGCTGAGATTGGGAAGCCCAGAGCGGGTGTTAAGCAGCCTATGTATGCTAAAGAAGGCCAGTGAGTCTCTTAAAATCACCTGTGGGTGATGCCCTCTCATTGGTGAGGGGCTGAGGAGGCCATCTTTGGGGGACGGTTGGGGAACGAGGCTTGTGGTGGAACCCACAGCCAAAGAGGGGACCCAAGAGAGGCCCCATGTGGAGCTTGTATCCACGGATCCCCGACCCATGTGCTTGTGCAAAGGGTTGGCCTGAGTGCAGAGGTCTGCATGTCGCATTTGTGGCTATGAAAGCTGAGCATTGGAGCAACCACAGACATAAAACCCTGAGGATTGGGCGATTACCCCCAAAGAGTACAGAATCGCCAATCCAAGAGCGAGTGCATCCTGGGGGTGGATGCGGTTTGTGGCTTGTGGCCGAAACCACAGCCGGATGGTTCCCCCCTTGAATGAGCAGTGCCTTTGGCAGCAGAAGTGGTGGATCATTTGCTGGTACCAATAATAGTCTTTTGCCTCTAGGTTGGTGGTCTGCCTGGAATTATTTATGTTCTGTTGTATTTTCTTCTGTGGACCATGGCTGCCATGTTTGTGTTTGTTAAAGAAAACTAGTATATACTTGTATATAGATTTAAGGCAGAAAACCCTGATGGGGTGGATTATAGAGTAAATGGTTTTCAGGCTTTTCTGCCCTCCCACCATTAGGATTGCCCTGCCTCATGGGGCACCTGCAGTTGTTACATTGTTGTAGGCTGTGTTGTTTACTTCTATGGGTCATGGCTCAGTATTGAGATGTCTGCCAAGAGAAGCAGAGACAGGACAGAGAGAGTAGGGGAGAAAGAAGTCCAGATAAGCCCAGAGTGAAGACTTGCCGGGGCTTGGAGGCCTGCCGGCCATTTGGACCCTGGCACCCCTGCCTGCCGTGTACCTGGTTGCTGCACTACATGCAAAAGCTCAATAAAAACCTGAGAAAGCCACCAAAGTCTCCAGGACTCTCCTTCACCCCGTCTGCTGGGATCCATAGAAATCCTGCTCCATCCCCTCCGGCCCCACATACCCCTTCACCATCTGTTTCTTAGAGTCCTATGTTGTACAGAAATTTCATTTACATTCACCTCTTGATTGTGTTATTATTTGGAAATCTGGGGATAGTTAGATAAATTTTAAGTGGTTATCATTATGCTGATGAAACATCATTATTTCTACCCAACACTCTAAAGTGGGGACACTAATGACGCAGGTGCTAAGTACTCTTAACACATCAGCCTCTCTAATCTACATTAAGTCCACAGGGCTTTGTTCCAAGAACAGTTTCTTTCCTCTTTTCCTTATGGCAATTTAAATCTAACATGCTTATTGACTAAGTTGGTCCATGGAGATAAGTGGAGTCCAGTTGTAGTCTTAAACTTCCAGGGGGAACAGCCCCTCAGAAATACTCATTGGTCTCAACAAATTGATATCCTCCTTCAAAATGCTGCACTTCGGAGTTCATTGAATAACTGAGGTCATCATCATAGAATGCGCCAGAAGATGGAAAAGACCCCCGAATATACTCTCTCTCTCTCTCTCTCTCTCTCTCTCTCTCTCTCTCTATCTATCTATCTCTACCATTCAAAGCTTCTTAAGATAGGGGCTCTTAGTATCTCATTCATAGATTAAAAATCAGTCTCTTCTTTAAAAAAAAAAAAAGATTTATTTATTTATTTATTTATTTATTTATTTATTTATACAAGCACTGGGTACAGTCAGAAACGCGGGAGGGTGAGAGAATTCACCAGAGCCAGAGCGGGGAGCAGAGCAGGCAGAAGGACCTGAGGGGAGCAGCGGGTGGCAGGAGAGGTCTGCGTGCCATGTGGAACCCTCGCCAGGCAACTGGGGATCAAACCATGCTGCAGAGGCTGTGGGCAGCTCTGCAACCCAGCGCTCAACCGCTGCGCCACCGGGGAGGCCCTAAAAATCAGTCTTCTTAAAGACAAACTGTTTCGCTGCACACAACACTCTTAGAAAATTTCCCTTTGGCCTTCCACTTTTTGACAAATAATGCATCTCAGCCTTTCCTTTAGTCACAGCAAGGCCACCCTGTCACTGGGCATGAGGTTATTTCCTCCCTGTCTCTCTCCTCCTTATGTATGTTCCAATCAACCCTGGGCATTAAGGCAACATGACATAAGAATATATTTTCTAAATTTGCATAAAATGAGAACTTCACAGATGGGCAGCACATGCTTCCCATAAGTCCAGTGTGAAAATGGCTCGATAGCACTTGTCGCTACACACATTCTTTCCACATTTCTGGCACACATACATCTTAAACAAACAGGAATTGCGACAAGTAAAACAGATGGGCAACAAAAAAAAAGTTTCCAAGGCACGCATCCCAAAATTCTTCCTTGAACATGGTACTGTATCACTTGTCACAATAAATCTGAAAGTAGTTTGGGTATTAACAGACAGTCTTTACTGGAGGGAGAACTCAAGATACTCATTTCCATAACTCAGGAAGAAATGCTGGGAACACCTTTGCCTCCTCTAATTATAGGGAGACAGGTTCCAAACTCCCATCCTGTGTATTGGTGACTTGGTAAGTGTGTAGAAAGCTTCCTTTGGAGTCCTCTGCTTTTGTCAGTACACAGAAATAGAAGTGGTATAACTAGAGAGCAGGAGTGGACTAAAGCATATTTCATATTCCACACATTGTCAAGTATAGTTCTTGATTTGTTTGTCCAAAGATACATTCTGCCAGGTAGATGCTACCCTAACACATGCACATTCTTATTGAAAGATAAGGCATAGCACACTGATAAGGTTTGCTATATTAGCATCTAACTAAAAGTTATAGGCACCATTATAGCTCTAACCAAATTGCTAAATGTATGTGGAAGGAAATTGTAAGAGCATTTGATGCAAACTCTGCTCCAGTAAAGACTATTTGTCAATACCCAAACTATTTCAGATTTATTGTAATAACAGATATTGTACCATGTTCAAGGAAGAATTTGGGGATTCATGCCACAAAACCAGGGTTTTAGTCTGTCCTTTATCCCAGTTACCTGAGTGAACTTAGCAAGTCCCTAGCATCTGTTTAGTTGGTTCTCCATGGTCCCATTCCCCACTGATATCTCTATAGATGGCTACTTTAAACCTAAAGACTTGGAAAAAGTCTAAAACCAGTGACTATTCAAACTCATCACTACTATTACAGATACTGATTGTTCTGGGTGCTAATTCAAGAGAAACTTTAGCACCTTGTCAGGACCAGAGCTCCCCAGTTGCTGGTTCCATGCTTGACATATTCCTCTGCCCAGAACCACTCTTTTCCTCTTGCTGAAAGGAGCTTATGGAGCCTGAGAAGGCAGTAACAGTGCCCAATCCATATCTAGAAATTTTAGCTTGTGTGTGACACCAGAAATGTGATCTGAATATTAAATTTTTCATGATAACCATTTTCTTCCACCTTGAAAGCCACAGGCAGTGATGTGCACCATTTAACTCTATGTAGAACAAGTGTTAACCCAGCTCACAACCTCTCAGTGTTCTCCAGAAAGCCTGATGTGTGGGACTCAGAGACTTACCATAGAGAATCTGTCAAAATGAAGTAATAATATTTTCACCTCTAGAAATTGAAATCTCCAACAATCTTCCAAAAGTTTTTTTTTAAGATTTTTTTTTTTTGACAATCAAAACATAACCTTTAATTTTTTTTTCCCTTCTGGCTTGACTTTTTTTTTTTTCAATTTTTAAAAATTTTTTACATCATTGTTCATTTTTGAAGAATATTTGCTTCCCCCCACCTCCTCAGGTGTAGTCCCCATAGAGTTTCCTTCACCAGTGCACCCATGCACCATCACCTCAGTCCTCTGTACTACTCCCTCCCTCCCTCCCTCTGGTCCCTCTCCCTCCTTCTCCCCTACAGTATGTCTCTGATTTATAATTGTCCATTTTTGCTTTACTGTGTTTTGTACTGTTATTTTTTTACACTAATGTCTTATTGGGTTCCCCTGTATTCCTGCTATAAGTGAAACCATCCGATATTTTTCTTTTTCCTTCTGGCTTATTTCACTGAGCATAATTCCTTCTAGTTCCATCCACATTGCTGTGAATGTCTTGAGTTTATCTTTCTTGATTGCTGAATAATATTCCTTTGTGGGGCCTCCCCGGTGGCGCAGCGGTTGAGCGCTGGGTTGCAAAGCTGCCCGTAGCCTCTGCGGCTCTGGTTCGATCCCCGGCTGCTCCCCGGCCACGGGTGGAGGGTCCCACATGGTGCGCAGACCTCTCCTGCCGCCCGCTGCTCCCCTCAGCAGTGTACTTCGGTCCTTCTGCCTGCTCTGCTCCCCGCTCTGGCTCTAGTGAATTTTCTCACCCTCCTGTGCTTCTGACTGTACCCAGTGCATGTATAAACAAAACAAACAAACAAACAAATAAATAAATAAAACATGCCTCTATTAAAAAAAATTTAAAAAAATATTCCATTGTGTATATATGCCACATCTTCTTGAGCCAGTCATCTATTTTTGGGCTTTTAGGTTGTTTCCAGGTTTTACCTATTGTAAATAGTGCTGCAATAAACATAGGGGTACAGGTGTTCTTTTGAATCAATGTTTTTGTGTCCTTTGGGTAGATCCCTAGGAGTGGAATTGCCAGGTCATATGGTAACTCCATTTGTAGTAGACTGAGGAAACTCCAGACAACTTTCCATCACCAACTTCATAATTGTTGGAAGCCATGCTTTCCAAAACCACCTCAGGCTCTGCAAGGGGGTGGCCCACACAAACGGGGGTAAGAAGGGAAATAAGATCTTTTTTAATTAAAGTTACTCTAGATTGGGCACTTTGATATACATGTTTAAAGCAAACTTTTACAAACTAAAACATCTCTAATTAATAATAGCTAACATCAGCATCCATGATTTGGCTGGCAGTGTACCAAGTCTTTCACATTAACTGACTCATCAAATCCTCTTAAGTACGCTGTGAAGTAGACATAATTATTATCATCCCCATTTTACAAATGAAGATATAGAGGCAGAGAGGGCTTATTAAGTAATTGTACTTACACAGTGAGGAAGGGGAGTGCCATTTTCATTTCTGGCAAGTTGGGCATAAGGACTGGTATTTGATCTAGGTTTTGTCATTGTAGTCATTTCGTTTTTGTTGTTTGTCTCGTTATTTTCTTTTTGCATGAAATGAGAACACTTGCAGAGACTGAAACTGGTATACATTTGGTCTGATCATTAATCTTCAAACAAAATCATAGTAGCCTGTGCTCATATTGAAGTTGAAATTTAAGTCTCTGGTATTCAACAAAATTCTTAGTCATCAAAGTCAAAGTCTTACTATACTCAACTTACTAACAAAAGAAATTATGTTTTTAAGAATAATCAGCAATAGGGCCTTCCTAGTGGTGCAAGTGGTTAAGACGCAGCACTATGACGCTGTCCGCAGCCACTGTAGCATGAGTTCAATCCCCAGCCAGGGAGCTACCCACATGGTTCAGCAGACCTCTCTTGTGTCGCCTGCTGCTCCCCTCAGCAGTGTATTTCAGTACATCTGCCTATTCAGCTCCTCACTCTGTCTCTGGTGAATCCTGTCACCCCCTGCATCTCTGGCCTGCACCCCAACTCTTGTATGCATAAATAAATAAATCTTAAAAAAAAGAATAATCAGCAATAAAAATTAAAAATAAAAGGATTCCAATTAAATGTTGTATAATGTTTATATATGTGCAAAGCATTCCATATTTTGGTTAAAATTTTCCTTTCATGGTGCAGTTTTGTTGTACTAATAATACCAAATGAGTGTGTAAGGCTGATGAGGGTGCACTATGATATAAGAAGGCATCAGAAGCACATTGGCCGGCACAAGAAGCCAGTTTAGACAAGTCGTCATAGACAGCCCACCAGGCGCTGGGCTGTCAGCAGTCAGCCATGGAAGTGATTAAATATCCTGAAAATAACATTTCCCCAAAACATGCATTTCAAGTCTTTGTCACAATCAGAACATTCAGACTTAAGGTATTTTCAATTCTAAGTCACTTTTTTTGTCCACTAGGTTAATTTTCTAAATTCCAAATTCACCTCAAAAATTACTTGTGAGAAAATGTCAGTGTGACATCATGGTAGACCACAGGGGACAAATTCCAATAATTCAGAACACTACGGTGGAATCTTTTCTTCCTGTTTGCAGGAAAAGGCAAGCTCAGGGAGCCAAATCCCTCATCCAGATAATTAGCAACTATCCAATCTGTTAATTGAGGACATGTGTGCCAAACCTTCTTGGCAACCTCAGACAAACAGTTGTAGGGTGGTCAGTCAGTCAGTCATAGTTACTGAGTGCCAGAGTGTGCTCGGCCCTACATTAAGAACTTCGCATTAAAGACACATCAGATGTGCTCTTTGACTTGGAACAATAAATGTGCAAATTGTTAGGAAATTGGCTGTTCTTCGTCTTAAATTTGGTGATGCTAAGAACAAATGATTTCATTAACCCTAACGCTTTTTATGATCTTTAATGAAAAAATGACATATTTCTCTAATTTTTCTTTAACTTGGGGACAATTTTCAAGAATCAGGTGCAGCTATGTCTAAACACAGGTAAATAAACACAAATGGAGTGCTAATGGGAACAGTACAAATCCGGAAAAAGAATGACGGGTTCATTCACAATTGGAATTTTCCAGAAGACTCAACCAGGTTTCTGTCGTATTTCTACAGACTTAGATGTAATTACCTTGGTCTCTTATTATCAGTCATGCACGACCGTCACATTACCAATGCAGACATCTCCAAGTGAAACGATTCCTTAGTGAAAAGAAAGACACCAGACTAGGAAAAAGAAAGGAAGGAAAATGCCACCAGAAGCGTCTGGCAGATAAATAATGGATCAAATCCAGTTAAGAGAATAATAATTATCGAATCTTTGGTATGCCATTAAAAATGTAGATAAGTCTTGGTCAAAACAGAAACCTTCTTTAGAGTTCTGAGAGAGATTGCTACCGGGAAAAATGCTCTTTGTTTAGTTTTGGGACACTTTTCTAAGAGTCAGAGGTCAATTTGCTCAGTTTGATTTGAACTCATAATGGAAAAATAAAGCATAGGAATTGAAATTGATAAGTTTAGGGTCAAAAGTGCCCTCAGATAGAATTCCTGCCTGTCAGTTGTGTAAAAGGCAGAGCTCTGACTCAGTGCACACTGGACATTGTGAAGAAATGTGCATGGGAGCTGTTCAAAATTAAGGTCAGATTTAGTGAGTTGCAACTTGGTGGTAAAACCATGTTTGTCAAACATGCGAAAAGTGAGTAAGATGCAGCCACAACTTCTGTGCATGTGAATACCTCAACTGTAACACATTTCAAGGATTTTTAGTGTGTTGTTAACTACTTTACAGTTTAAAAAAAATAGTACTTGACATTTGGAAGTGAAATGATATGTGCAAAACATTAGTCAGATGGTGCTTCTTGCTTTGTGAATGAACTGTATGTAGTCTGAACAAATAGATCCAAAGTTCAGTAGCGTCAACTTTTCAGTCAGGCGCCCACAACTGCACACCCAGAACACCTGATATCGTAACTACATAAACTACACAAATCAGTAAATTGCTGATGACACACTGTTAATGAAAGATAGTGACTAGATGAAATAAAAGACAAGAGAAGGAAATAATCTACACTTCTATAGTTAGATTTGCTAGGATAGAACTCCAATGCCCATATGCTTTCTACCTTATTTACTGCAGCACTTCCAACACACAGTAGGTACACCTGTGACAGGGTAATCCCCAGGGAAAGGGGCGGTGCCTGGTTCCCTTCCTTACCCAAAAGAGGGTGGAGCTGGGCAGGGAGTGGTAGCTGGAGAAGACACTGGGAGAAGGAAGGAAGGAAGGAAATCAAGGTGACCTGGAGGAGACACATGGAGCAGGGAGACATGTGAAGAAATTACACTTGCTTCTCAACCTTGGACTTGTACCAGGGACTTGGGAGACATAGAAGGAGACAGAGACAGAGGCATGGGAAAGAGATCTGTGGGGAGGCTGACCATGGCAGCTGTTTCCTTGGTTTGCGTTTTGATTTTGCTCTTTTCCTTCCAGACTTGCCTGGCCCTTCTGCCCCTTTTTTGTCGGTCCCCACCAGAAGATGTCTTAAACCTGAGGCAAGCCTTTGAACCTCAGCAATGATGTTTTGGGCCAACCCTGCTTGGCTGAGCATTTACCCATGAGAGGATAGTTAACTTCGTGTGCTTGATTTGGAAATTATTCCTTCTTTTCTCTTTATTGCACACTAATTGTATTAAAGTTATTTTCCATTGAAGGTTTTATGCACTAGTGTATGTGTTGTTTACATGCAGCGGAGGGCAGAACCCACTTAGAGTGTGCAGGTTTAGGGCCCTGGGGTACCCCTCACCTTGCCCACTAACATACCATACATGCTCACAGGATCTGTAGCCAGCAGACCCGCTCAAATCCCCACTGCAACATTTGCAGCCGCTGAGTTACCAACGTCTCATGCTTTGCTTTGCACAGCTCCTCCATCACAGGGTTGCCTGAAGAGGAAACATCATTCACCTTAGATGTTAGCACATTGTGAACTCCCAGTAATGGCTGCTTTTGTGAAAAGGATGACAATTTGGATTTATATGTGTCCTTTGAAAAATTTGAGATCTTTTATAGATATATATATCCTTCCCACTGGGGGAAGAATTGGAAGTTTTATTGCATCTTCATACCATAGAGTTAAGAATATACTTCTTTTAATTTTAATTTTTTTTTAATTTTTTTTAATAGAGGCATGCTTTATTTATTTGTTTGCTGGTTTGTTTGTTTGTTTTGTTTATATATGCACTGGGTACAGTCAGAAGCACGGGAGGGTGAGAGAATTCACCAGAGCCAGAGCGGGGAGCAGAGCAGGCAGAAGGACTGAAGTACACTGCTGAGGGGAGCAGCGGGCGGCAGGAGAGGTCTGCACGCCATGTGGGACCCTCCTCGGGTGGCCGGGGAGCAGCCGGGGATCGAACCGGCGCCGCAGAGGCCGCGCACAGCTTCGCAACCCAGCGCTCAACCGCTGCGCCACCGGGGAGGCCCTATACTTCTTTTTTAGGCTAAGAAATATCCTATTTGTAATTCAGAAAATGGAAACTAATAGGAATTCCTACACATCAACAATCTGAAAATCCATGTCACAATGACATTTTGAGATGATGCAATATCAGTCATTTCTATCCACCCCAAATAATGGTAGGTGCTATGCCACCCTTAAATTATACCTCACAACTAATTTGAGGCAGCAAATCAAGTATTTATTGAGCAAACGTGGCCATTACTGACAAGGAGGTGAGTTACAAAGGGAGGCTAATCCAACATAGTGCTCCGGCGTTCCCTTTATTTGGTGGTGGTTCTAAAATTATGTCATGCTTCCTTTCTCCCAAACATTCTCATAGTACTCAATACACACAGAGTGAATAAATTGATAAGCATGTTTTACCTAAGTGAAATATTTTCCTAAGGAGCATATTTTTAAATGACATTAAACAGATATTTATGTGGCATCTTCTAAGTATAAATCTATAGTGGAGACTTTGAGTAAAGCATGATGTGATCCCAGCCTCAAACTTGGTTGGGTTCTTCTCACATGTCCAAGTCTTCAAATTGGTCAAGTAAATCATCTTGAATGGATTCATTATCTTCAGAGACATGTCTGTGAATCAGGATTGGGGTCCCAAGGCACTCTGGGGGGGGTATTCAATATAGAGACCAGAGTTAGGAAGAAAGGCAAGTGTTTTATTGTTAGATAAGAAGGACAGGAAAGTTTTCTGAGCAGTGCGTTGGCGCTGAAGGGGCAAGAAGAAGCAGTGTATATGAGTATGGAGGGCATGGGGTAGGGGGCCAGACTTTGGGTGCCTTGGCATTTTGTCTCTTGCTGACTGGTTGAGGCCCACTGGGTGTTCCCCGTTGCTTGGTCTGTTTTCCCGGAACAGGCTTTTGTCCATTGTTTTTGCATTGTGTTGGTTTTCTGAACACTCAGTTTCTCGCTGAATTGGGGCGCCCGGACCCTACCTGACTATTCTCTGTCTAACTTCCTCATCCATTAGAACATGGACAAGCAGGGCCTCCCTGGTGGCACAGGTGGTTGAGTGCTGCGCTATGAAGCTGTCCGCAGCCTCTGCAGCGCCGGTTGGATCCCAGCCGATTGGCAAGGGTCCCACATGGTGCGGCAGACCTCTCCTGTCTTGCCCACTGCTCCCCTTAGCAGTGTCAGTCTGCCTGTTCTGTTCCCCCGCTCTGTCTCTGGTGAATCCTCTCACCCTCCTGCGCATCTGGCCTGTACCCCAGTTCTTGTATGAATAAATAAATCTTAAAAAAAAAGGAGCCTTTTTTTTTAAAAAAAAAAAAAAAAGAACATGGACAAGCAAACTTAAGGAGCCCCAAACTGGAGGGTGGGCATTCTTTCATTTGGGGGAGCTCTAACAGGCTATTGATTCCCATCATCATCAGAGGGGAATCCTTGTAGCACAGAATTCTGTCATTGCAAAACAAATTGGAAAGAATGTTCTTTAATGTTATTTGGAAATGATAAATATATGTGTATTTGTATATGAATGTGTTAAATTACTGATCCTACCAAACTCTTCACCTAGTTCCTTAACTTGGAGAAGGTATACTTTTAAGCAGTTTTAATAAATATGTACTGTTCTAATAAAAGTCTTATTGTGTCCCAGGGTTGCTGTTACAAAGTACCATAAACTGCATAAAACAATAGAAATGTATTATCTCACTATTCTGGAGGCTGGACGTCCAAAATCAAGGTAATGATAGGATCATGATTCCTCTGAAATCTACACAGACTCCTTTGTTTCTTCCTAGCTTTGGGAGATTTAGTGGCTATCTCTGGTGTTCTATGGCCTGCACCTCTTTAACTTCAACCTCTTCCTTTGTCTTACAGGATCTTGCATTCCTCTGTTCACGTGTGACTGCCTTCTTATAAGGACACATTAGGGTAGAGTACCAGTACCACCCTATCTTAAATAATTAAATTTGCAAAGACCCTATTCCAAATTCAATCTCCTTCTGAAGTATTAGGGAGTAGGAATTCAACATAGCATTTTTGAGTGGACACAATTCAATCTATAGCAAAAGTAAACCTTGAAAATAGAGCTACATGTATTGCAAAGTCCAGAAGAAATGGTGGAATGCCTTTATCTTGACAGACTGGCTATTTTGTCAGTATATTCGTTACTCTGGATGTTTCTTAAAGTATGAATTATCTACAACAATTGTCAACATGTCCAATCCGAAATTAGGAGTGGATCTAAGTAAAAAATATTTCTAAGCATTCTAAGCAGCAGGAAATAACTTGGGGGTTCTCACATCTCCCAGAACAAGTTATTTATGAAATTGTTGACTACGATGCTATATGAGCCATATGGTTTTTCTTTTCTTTTATTTGAATAGTGTTATTTTTATAGACTACCTGATGGGGATATCTTTTTGACATGATATAGTAAGAAAGCCCTGGATGATGGTGGGGGGAATTTAAGATTAGTACTTACAAATCTATAGTTAAAGATGAATGAATATTTTATTTTTAAACAGTTTAATAATTTGGGCTTTGGTTTCCATTTAACCATGGTTCTTTGGGGGTGTGTTCATGTAAATGTAAATACTATAATCAAGATTTATCACTAAAACATAATTAAAATATCAGTTAACTGAACAAGGTGAAAAGAGACTTGAAAGGCACTTATATGGATCAAAAGATGATTTTCTGCTTAGTTTGAGGGAAGAGCACCATATCATTGTTTTGTTCTCTGATCTAAACAGAAGAGGATCAGAAAGTTCATTGTATGTTTTTTGAATGTTTTCTTATTGAATATTTCCAAGAAAAAGAGGCAGCAAACCTGCAAAAAGAAAAAAAAAAAAAATCAAATGAACGATTGACTATTCCCTGCCTGACACTTAGTGGTAACTTGGGAGAACTGCAGTTTTTGACCTATGGGAGATCTCTGGGAAAAAGACAGGGAGGGAAAAATAACATCATTGGAGTTTGCTTTTCTGTTCATTCAGAGAAGCCCTTAGATTTTTAAAACTTGGATAAATCACCAAGAACTGACCCTAGAAAGTTGAAAGGCAGACTGTGGTAATCAACAGAGCCTGAAAAATGTGATTCCTTGTAAAGCTACACGGGACCATGCAAAATTAAAAGGAGACAGAAAACATGTTTTCATATTTGTTCTTTTAATATCACTGCACTGTTTTCATCTGATTATTTTATTGTGTGAGAAAATGAAAATCAGTGCTTTACAATGAGAGAAAAATCAGGGAAAGAACATAAGCAAACAAAAAACTAGATAGGATTGTAAATTGGTACCACCTCTCTGAAGGTCTGTTGGGTAATCTGCATGAAATTTTAAGAATTGAAATTGCCTTCTTGCTTGTTATGGACTAAATACATTTAGCCCTCCACCCACCTCCCCAAAATTCACTTGTTGAAACCTAATCCTCCAGGAAATAGTATTAGTAGGTGGGGACTTTAGGAAATGATTAAGTTATGAAGGTGGAGCCTCAGGGATGGGATTAGTGATTTTACAACCCTTCATAAGTGTGTATAAGGCATTGTGCCTGATCTCTTAACTCTTATTAGCAGACATGGCAGCAACTTAATATCTGCATAACAATCACCTTTGTTTAAGGTGCATTTCCTCTCAAAACTGATACTCCTTTCCTCCTCCTCAAATATCCTTTGTCTTTATGTAAGGGTTTTAAAGAAATGACAAGTAATTTTGGTGAGTTACTCAGTTTTTACCAGGTCCCTCCCATGAATACAGAAGGTATACACACTTTTAAACAACTTTTTGTTGTTGCTTTTTCCTCTTGTTAAAAAAAAAAAAAAGGAGCTTTCTTTCTATAAGAACAAAATAGTCGCAGCCTGAAAGAGGGCTCTCTTCAGAACCCTAATGAAGGATTGACAATCTCCAGAACCAAGAGAAATAAACTTCTGCTGTTTCTAAGCCACCTGGTCTGTGGTACTTTGTTATAACAGCCTGAGCTAAGATAATGTGCCCTAAAAAATCCCAGTTCTATGAATTTATCCTGATGAAATAAGCAGTCATCTACTTAACAATTTGAGGGTTTGTGGCAAAGATGTTTATTATGGAACAATTAGCAAAATTTGGAGGAAACACCCAAACATGTCTACAAATAGAATAAATGAGGCAATTTTCTCTATCATTAGTATTAAGTAATATTGTGTATTATAGTTAACAATGTTGTATTATACATAAGAAAGTTGTTGAGAGAGTAAATCCTAACAGTTCTCATCTAGAGAGAGAATTTCCTTTTTTCTTTCCTTGTTTCTTTTCTTTTTATTATATTTATATGAGTAGGAGCGGATGGATGTTAACTGAGTCCTATTGTGGTAGTCATTTTATAATTATGTAAATCAAACCATCATGCTATACACCTTAAACTTATACAGTGATGTACATCAACTATTTTTTACTAATCTGGAAAAATAATAACAATATTGTGTAAAAATACTTAATGACATTGATGAGTGGCACCCCAGAATCCCCAACTTGCTCTCTCTAAAATTGAATTACAGTTATCTAGGATTGGAGGGCCAATGAGCAAACAAAAATCAAGAGGGCATTTGTGATAAAGCCCTATTGTATTTCAACTTGATTTATTGTTTGAAAACGTAACCCATTGAATGGGCTTATGAATTCCTAATGGACGGCTTATATTTGGTAGCCATACCTTTATTTGACCTGGGACAAATTTTGAAGGTATTCTGAAATTTACTAATCAAGTCTGAAATATAGAAAACACTCATAAACTCTCCAATTCACAGGGTTATGAGGATCAGATAAGTTAGTAAATGTGAAAATTGCATCATAAGTTTTAAATTACTACCTAAATGGAAAATTGTTAGCAAGCAGAATAAGGGGTACTCTGGGTCCCCCAAACCTGCCTGCTCTAAATGGATTCTGTCATCTGCAGCATAAAAACAAAACACACTCTTAGTGTGTAAAACCTTCAATAGAAAAGAACTTCAACAGAATTAGTGTGCAATAGAAAGAAGAGAAGATAGTAGTTTCTAATTAAACACCTAAAGTTACCCCTCCCCTCAGGGGTAAATGTCCAGACAAACAGGGTTGGTCCAAAATGGGGCCACAAGTCTAAGACAACTTCTGGTAGGGAACCATAGAAAAGGTTCCCCACAGAGGGGGCCAGGCAAGTGTAGAAGGAAAAGAGTAAAATCAAAATACAAACCAAAGAAACAGCTGCCACTGTCCACCTCCACATGGGTCTCTCACCCATGCCTCTTTCAAGTGTCTCCTCCCATGTCTGCCAAGTCCCTGGTGCAAGTCCAAGGCTGAGAACTAAAGCAGCTTCTTCACATGTCCCTCTGTTGCACTTGCTACCTCCAAGTCCTCTCTCCCAAGTCCTTTTTAGCTTCCCCTCCTTGGTCCCTTCAGTAGATGGGACAGAGAACTTGGAACCTTTCCTTTCTATGGTGATTACATTGTTCCAAAATGACAATGTGTCCTTTAGTTTTCACAATCTTACCTAAGTGCCAATGGTCATTGCAGAAAAATCCAGGAACTTAGTTGTATTATGGACACACTGTACAAACATGCCTATTTGAGTAACTAAAAACACCATATTGAACAAAAGGTGATATTTTTTTCTCTGTTTAATTCACTTTAGACAGAGAAGTGGGTGATCTGGAGCCTCCAACTAGAGAGAAGTCCTAAGCTATCTGTGTAGGACATGTTGTTATGGCAGAATTCCTTTAGGAACCAGGCAGCACTCTCAGAGAGGAGGAGGGAAACTATTTACACAGGCAGACCCAGAGGAGGTCTTTCTCCAAAGTCTGAGCCCCAAACAATTATTTAAGAGTATTTATTCCCTCAGCAGGGGTACATTTCCACTTTAAAGCAAGCAGGGAGTACTAAGGCAGGAGATTCCTAAGCGGTTACCTGGACATAAGTCAGGCCTGTGGGCTTGAGAAAGTTTATCAGTTACTCCCTGTAACTTTCAGTCTACATTGAGGCTTTGTCTCAACATAACATCAGCCAATTAACAGGCTAGCCTGACATTTTCCACTTCAGTGGCAGTCAATGACGCAACCTTATTGGAAACAACCCAATTGCCCATTGGAAAATGAATGGATAAAGAAGGTGTGGTAAAAATGTGATGGTATAATACTCAGCTATAAAAAATAAAAGATGAAATCCTGCCATTTGCTATAATATGGATGAAACTGGAGGGTATTATGCTCAGTGAATTAAGTCAGTCAGAGAAAGACAACCATTCTGATATCATTCATATGGGGTACATAAAGAAACAAAATAAGTAAGTGAACTAAAAAAAATAAAAATAAACTTTCAGACTATAAAATCAAATTAGTGGTTACTAGAGGATTAAGGTTAGGGTTAGTACGGGTAAATCAAATAAAAGGGGTCAATTGTGTGGTGAAAGGATGGAATTGGATTTTTAGTGGTGACGTTAATGTAGTATATACAGATATTGATTAATAATGATGTTTACCCAAGACTTACATACTGTTATAATACAATGTTACTCCAATATTTTTTTTTAATTATACAACCTTAATCCCTTATCCACCTCCAGGCTAGTGAAATTCAAGATTCACCTAAAGAGTAATGCCAGAGGACTCATTTGGAGAAGGTTATGGAGTGCTGTGCTTCCCTACAACCTCAAGCCAAAAGTGAATGTGTTTGCAAAGCCAGTCTTCCCCAGTGAGTTATCAAGAGCTGACAATACATACACACACACACACACACACACATATGTGCAGGGCATGTTCCTTAACTAATATTGGCTTATTAGTTGGACATTTATAGTGGTTTTTTTTTTTGGTTTTTTTTTTTTTAGTGAATACCTTACAACATAAATTCTTACTCCAGGGCCTCCCTGGTGGCACAGCGGTTGAGCGCTGGGTTACAAAGCTGCCCGTAGCCTCTGCAGCGCTGGTTCGATTCCCGGCCACTGGGTGAGGGTCCCACATGGCGCGCAGACCTCTCCTGCTGCCCGCTGCTCCCCTCAGCAGTGTATTTTGTCAGTCTGCCTGTTCTGTTCCCTGCTCTGGCTCTGGTGAATTCTCTCACCTTCCTATGTTTCTGACTGTACCCAGTGCTTGTATAGATAAATAAATAAATTAAAAAAAAATTCTTATTCCAATTTACTTTTGATTATTTTTTTAAACCAGTCCCTCAAAACATATAAGAATTTCACACTTATTCAACTTTATTTACTTCCCTCTACCTTTTGGCTTATTTTTGTATTACATTAAATCTTGATAGATAACTCTGCTGCATATCTATTTGTCTGATCTTTTGGTCAGTCTATCTTTTTTGAACATCGTAAGACATTACTGTTGTTTGAAATAGTCGATATTTATTTATACTCATCTACATATTGACATTTTCTAGTTCTTTTATTCCTTTCAGCACATTTGTGTTTTTCAAATGGGTTCATAGTTCTCTTATCTTAAAAGGTTATTTAAATATTTTTTAGTGTGTGCCTACTGGCAACTAATTTTCTCACTTTTTGTTTACCTGAAAAAGTCCTCATTTCACTTCTAGTTACTAAGGATATTTTCAGAGGTATTCCATTTTCTTCTACCTTCTCTAGAGAAATTCAGCAGTGAGTTTTATTGCTTATTTTCCTTTGAAAATAATGTGTTTTTTTTTTTCCTATTCACTGGCTGCTTTTAAGATTTTCTGTTTTTGTCTTGTTTCACCTAGTTTCACTTAAGTTTCACTCTAATACAATTAGAGTATCTTAGTTTCACTCTAATACAATTCAATGTAGTTTCCCTTGTATGTCTTCAAATATTATTTCTGGACAATTTGTTCTATTTGCTTTTGAGATTATAATTGCATGCACATTAGTCATTTTCATTATATTCCTTATGCATTTTATGTTCTTTACTATATTTTCCATCCATCTTTTCAATGACCTGACTTCCAATTTTCTAACCCTCAGGTCTATGCCATCTAATTTTCTAATTAAACCCATTTATTGGATTCTTAATTTCAGTTGTCAAGTGTTTTAATTCTGTAATTTCCATTTAACTTTTGTAAGTTCCTAGTCACTTATGTAATTCTCTGTCTTCTACTTTTGTTTTCTTAGTCATATTTTATTTTATTTATGACTTCTAGGCTTGTTTTTTATTGATTCTTTTTTATGAAGGTAACATTGGCTTACAAGATAGGTGTTTCTCTTTCTCCTGACTTATTTCACTTAGCATAATCTCCTGCAGTTCCAGTCATGTTGTTATAAATGACAAGAATACATCTTTTAGAGCTGTAAATATATCATTATGCCACATCTTTTTTGAAATTTGTTTTTATTTATTTTTCTTTATTGAGATAACAGTGATTTATGACACTCTACATGATTTAGGAGAATAGCTTCACACCTCCTCAGTTGTATGTCTCTACACCAGCTCCACCAGCAAAGAATCCATAGTGGTTCACCCTAGGCCACTGAGTCTCCTCCCCCTTTTGTTAACACACACATACACACCATATCCTCTAGCAGCCCTAATTCTGCAATCATATTTCCAGAGTTTGTTTTGGTTTAGTTTTGTCATTTCCTTTTTTGTTTTGTTTTCTCTGTATTCCAAATGAGTGAAATCATCTGGTATTTGCCTTTCTCCTTCTAATTTACTTCACTTAGCATAATCTCCTCCAGTTCCTCATTCTCACAAATGGCAAGAGTTCATCTTCTTTTCATATCTGCGTAGTATTCCACTGTGTGTGTGTGTGTGTGTGTATCTCACATCTATCGAATCTTATTAATCCACTGTTCCTCTGCTCTGTCAAAGGGATTTAGGTTGTTTCCATAACTTGAATATTGAGAACACACCTGCAATGAACATAGGAGGGCACATATCCCTTCAAATCAGTGATTATGAATTCTTCAGGTAGATATCTAGGAGTGGCATTGCTGGATCACATGGTACATCTATGTTTAGTACTTTGGAATCCGACATACTGTTTTCCATCACGACTGGACCAGTTTACACTCTCACCAACAGAGTCCACACCCATGCCAACATTTGTTGTTTCTAGGGTATTGGATTTGTTTTTGTTCATTGTTACTGGAGTAAGATAGTCTATCATTGTGGTTTTGATTTGCATTTCCCTGAAGATAAATAATGTTGACAATATTGTTATGTGCCTGTTGGCCATCTGTTTGTCCTCTTTAAAGAAGTGTCTAGAGATTTAGGGCCTCCCCAGTGGCACAGTGGGTTGAGCGCGGTGCTGTGAAGTTGTCCGCAGCCTCTGCAGCAAAGAGTTCGAAACCTGGCCTGCCAGGGAGCTACCCACATGGCACTGCAGACTTCTCCTGTCTCTTCCGCTGCTCCCCTCAGCACTGCTTTCAGTCCATCTACCTGTTCTGCTTCCCATTCTGTCTCTGATGAATCCTCTCACCCTCCCATGCCTCTGGCCTGTACCCCAGATCTTGTATGTATAAATAAATAAATAAATAAGTAAATAAATAAATAAATAAATCTTTTTTAAAAAAAGGAAGGTTAAAAAAATAAAAAATAAATAAAGAAGTGTCTATTTAGGACTTCTGCCCATTTTTTTTTTAATTGTGGTTTTATTTTCCTCGTGTTGAATTGTGTGAGTTCTTTGTGTATCTTGGCTATTAGCCCTTTGTCAGATGTATGATGTGCAAATATTTTCTCCCTTTCAGTAAAGTGTCTTTTTGTTTTAATGATAGTCCCCTTCATTGTACAGAAGCTTTTCAGCTTTATATAATCCCATTTGTTTAATTATAACTATGTAAAGTTGCTATACAATAACTCTAATATCTGAATCACTCATGAGACTATCTTTATTACATGTTTTTTCTTTTGCTCTAGAGCCACTTGTTCACTGGGTCTTGTTGTTTTATTAGCATGATAAGTAATTCTGCATTAAATGCCACACATTCCATATGCACAATTATGGGAGTGCTGAATGATGTTCTCTTCTTTGGCAGATATGTAGAGTACTAGCAGATCACCTTGATCTTGTCCAGGGTTACTTTGGCTTTGTTTATGCCAGCCTATTTTAATTTTGCCTGTATTCATTGGCATGGCCCTTGTGAGAACTCAATTAAAAGACTGGTGTATTTGCCAGAATCAGTTCACTAGGGCAGGAATTGGACATCACTAGGGCAGGAATTGGACATTAACCTCTGTCTCTCAAGCACTAAATGACTACTGAAAATCTGCTCAACAATTTAGTTTTTTAGCTTGCTGTTTTCTGTTGGGTTACTTGGGAGTCTCCCTCTACAAAGTTCAAGGGGAAGTTGCTGACATATTTATTTATTTATTTATTTTTAATTTTTATTTATTTTTAACATTTATCATTGTTTAAATTTTTTAGACAATATTTGCTTCCCCCCAACCCCTCAGATTGAGTCCCCATAGAATTTCCTTCCCCAAGGCACCCATGCACAATCACCACAGTCCCCTGTGCTCCTCCCTTCCACCCTCTGAGATGGAGCTAGAAGGAATTATGCTCAGTGAAATAAGCTAGAAGGAAAAAGAAAAATATCGGATGGTTTCACTTATAACAGGAATATAGGGGAACCAAATAAGACATCAGTATAAAAAAATAATAATAATAGTACAAAATACAACAAAGCAAAAACAGACAATTATAAACCAGAGACATACTGCTGACATATTTTTCAGCTTAATTCACTATTGTTTTTCTCCCCTCACAGATGTCGCTAATCCAGTCTTATCTACTTTAGAAATTTGGAGCTGAGAGCTCTGTTGCTAGGCCCAACAGAATTGCCTCTTTCTGCTGAGACTTAACCCTCTGAGCTGGAACTGGAAAATGCTTTTAGGGAATAGAAAAGTGTTCCTCATGCCTCACTTACTTCAGTTTCTTCCTTTCTTTCAGAAATCACAGTCTCATGTCCTTTTTGTGTTGGTTACTCCCCAATGCTTTTAAATATTTGTTTTTTTTAATCTTCTCCAAGTTTTATTGTTTTCAATGGGACAATTACACAATATAGTCAGTTATGACTGAAAGCAAATGTCTCGAAGCAAAGGCACATTAAAGCAAAAAAAAAAAAAAAAAAAAAGCAAATCTCTCAGGTGTCCTTGGGAGAAGAAACAAATTATCAGTTAGCAGGAAAGCAGGAAGCCTTCTTCAATGGTAGTGACTGGCACAGTACTCTGTTGCTTCTTGAATAATAGGTGAATAATAGTAATGAATGAAGCCAAAAGCTTCAACCAAGATTGGGAAAGCTTCCCAGGAAGAAGGCAAGGCATCATTACAGAGCAAAAGAAAAGTGTTTTCAATGTCAACCCTTGAGAGAGGAACTTAATCATATCTCATTTAGTTTCAAGTAACAAAGGCAACTATCTAAATGGTTTAAGTAAAAATGTGAAATAATTATTTTTTAAATGTGAAATTATTTAAAGAACATGAAAATATGGAACCAAGGACTAAAATGTTTCAGAAGCCCTAGCCACTTGTGTGTGTGCATGCATGCATACACACATGATACTGCAATCTCTTAACTCCCAGGTTTACATATCTTCAGTTCTCAGTGACTTTCAATGACAAATACTAACCAGTCTCTAAGACTGCCTCTTCTACCCTTTCCTTGTCCAACCAGTCTTTTTTTTTTTAAAGATTTATTTATTTATACATGCAAGAACTGGGTTATAGGCCAGAGGTGTGGAGGGTGAGAGGATTCACCAGAGACAGAGTGGGGAACAGAACAGTCGGATTGACTGAAACACACTGTTGAGGGGAGCAGCAGGTGAGTCAGGAGAGGTCTGCTGCACCATGTGGGTAGCTCCCTGCCAGGGATGGAACTCATGTTGCTGTGGCTGTGCACAGCTTTATAAATTGTGTCTTAACCCCTTGCGCCACCAGGGAGGCCCTCCATTTTTTTTTTCTTTTTAAAGATTTTTCTTTTTTTTTAAAAAAAAAAAAACATTTATTTATTTATTTTTACAAGCACTGGGTACAGTCAGAAGCGCGGGATGGTGAGAGAATTCACCAGAGCTAGAGCGGGGAGCAGAGCAGGCAGAAGGACCGAAGTACACTGCTGAGGGGAGCAGCGGGTGGCAGGAGAGGTCTGCGCGCCATGTGGGACCCTTCTGTGGTGGCCGGGGAGCAGCCGGGGATTGAACCGGCACTGCAAAGGCTGTGGGCAGCTTCGCAACCCAGTGCTCAACCGCTACACCACCGGGGAGGCCCGGCCCTCCATTTTTAAGTTTTTTAAAGAATCTTCATACCTTTTTTCTTAGAGGCTGCACCAACTTATATTTCCACCCACAGTAGATGAGAGTTCCTTTTTCTTTTTCATTTTTTGTTTCTTTGAGGGCATATATATATATATAATATTATACGCATATTAATATATATATTACATCATTTTTCTTTTTTATAAAATGTGTGCATTTTCATCTTGGTTACAGTCCCCATAAAATTCCCAGGCCCCCTTGTTTTGATCCTACTCCCTTCCCCCAACCCCGTAGTGTGTCTCTCTGGTTTATAGTTGCCTGTTGATTTTTATTTTTATTTATTATAATTAGTATTTTTTCTGATCCCTTATTTACACTTTCAAAATTCCTGCTACAAGTGAGACCTTCTGATATTTTTCTTTTCCTTTCTGGCTTATTTCACGGAGCATGATCCCTTCCAGCTCATTGTTCCCTTGAGGTAGGAAGGACTCAGTGCTAAGCAAAAAGCATGGAGGGCTAAGAAGAGAATATAAACATGCCCAGTTTGGGGAACTTAATTTATGTACTCTCTTCACTAAAAAAGAGGATTAAAAGACAAGTGGATACACCCATAGTATATGAAGAGATCTGCCTGGATGCACCAGAGGCTGTGCCAAACCAAAAAATAAATAACAAAACAAAACTGAGGCTACTTTGAGTTGTTCAGTATGGCATCTAATCCAAACATAGTTGAATCAACTGATTTCAGGAAAGAGAAATACAGGAAATTATTCCTAAAATCAGGTTAGTTGCAGAGATTTCCAAAACTAAAGAGTGATGACATTCAAGAAAGTCAAATGAGAAGAGAAATTGTTTTCCATGCCTCTATGCATCCTGTCACCCGGACCCTGTGATACCTTTAACTTTATGATTCAGCAGTATCTTCCAAAGGATCTCATGAGGTTGAAGTAGATATATTAGGACTCAGACTTGGAAATATTTTGTTATGCCAGTACAGGACCCATTGCTCCTATTTTTTATTCAATTCAGTCATTTTTTCCAACAAATATTTACTGAGTTCTCACTAGAGCTAGATTCTGTACTAGGTGCTAAAGGTAAAGTAATGAAGACATTGTGCTTGTCCCTACAAAGTTTATCATGTGACTGGGAATCCCAGGGTCCCTGTGCTAGAATTTCTCCCAACCCTGGCCACTTTGTCTAGTTTACCAACTGGGATCTCTGTCTCTATTCCTGATAAATGTACGAAACCCATCACTGGGACCAGAGTCTGACTTTGACAGACTGTCCAATATTTCCTATACCCCTTTCTTACCAGGCTGAAAGACAATAATGGTAACCACCCAAAGCTTATATTGCACATGCTATATGCCAAGTACTACTGTAAATGTTTCACTCATATGTGTGTATATATATATATACTCATTAAATTGTCTCCACACCTATTGAGGCAGTGCTATTATTATCTGCAATTTATAAAAGAAGAACACTGCTTCTTACTGGAGTTCTGTTTACAGGAACTGCCTGAAGTCACATTCCATTGGAATGTTCCTACTTTCTAGAAATGCTTATTATTGTGCCTTGCTCATGAGATTACACTCCCTTAAATACTGTAATTTGGATTTCTGCCCACCTTCTACAGTTGAATCATTATCTCTAAATATGCTGTGCCTCACTGACCCCTTGGGAAGTTCCAGAATTTCCACAGCTATATCATCTGAGTTAAGAAATGTTGTTAATTTTGGAAACTTTATGTTATCTAAGTATTCAAGTTTCCCAGGATTACAGAGTCATCTCTTCTGAAGGAAAATAAACCTAACCCTATTTTACATAACTCAAGGAGGTTCATACTTCTTCCCTAAATACATCTAAGAATTCATAAAGGCTAGTTTCTGAAATTTTAGTTGGCAATTAGCAGGCCTTGCTCTGGATCATTGCTCCATTTTCTTTCCCAATTTCACTTAACCAAACATTCAGAACCCAAGTATTTAAAAAAACTGTTCTTAGTGTTTTGAGACAACAGAAGGGACATTAATGTGCAAATGAAAACCATTTGTGTCCAGGAAGAGGCTTCAGGCGGAGTGACTGAGCAGTGTGAAGCTATTGGCATGTATTGGAACATGAGTACCAATGGGATATGGGTGTTGTTTCTGCAGCATCCACTGTACCAGGCATTCAGCATGCACAGCTATGACTTTGCTGATGAAGGTCTCAGAGGATCTGACATGTACCCAAGGGTCACAGAGCAGGTAAGTGGCAGAGGCAGGAGCTGTGTTCAGATCTACCGCTGAAATAAGTTCATGATCTCTTTTTTTTTTTTTTTTTTTTTTTTGCCATGCCTCCTTCCTCTGTCAAAAGTCTACAGGATGAATAAATTCCATGTTACAGCTAAATTGGACAGAAGGAAATTAGGAGAGGAAATAGTTGATGAAAGCATAGAGAAAGACTGTCACTGAGCTGCTGAGCTGATGGAGGAAAAGAAAGACCATTCTGTTCATGAACAGAGTGGGCATCAGATTCTGTGTGTTGGTTGAATAAATAAATGAATAGTGGTTACTAGACATTTGGATAAACAGATATTTGTAGCACTAAATTGGATCAAACAAAATAGCATTTCTTGATCAATTAATTCATTTGTCAAGAATAACTAAGAAATCAAGTACATGACTGGGATTTCACATTAGCCACCATTGAGACTGTGTCCATACATTTTTTTTAATTTTTATTTGAAAATGAAAAACAAAAAAAACGGAACTCAAAAGAGTTAATTTCCATGTACCCACCATCTACACTAAACAATGGTTAACATTTTCCCATACTTATATTTTTTAAACTGTGAACTATTTTAAAGTAAGTCTGAGACATGATATTTTATCAGTAAGTACATCAATAAACAGCTTTAACAAATAAAGATGTTTTCTTATCTAAAATATCATTTTATAACTAATAAAATGAACAATAACTCCTTAATGCCACCTGATATTAAACCATGTTATTATATTCCTGATTGTCTTTTTTTCTCTCTCATCACGCTCAACAAGCACCACACCTTTATTTTTTTCTAATAGACTTTGTTAGCCTTTAATGTAAAGAAAAAATCAGAAATTCTAACAGTATTGATTATATCTAAAGTTAATGAGCTGTCCTGTTTTGCCATTTACCCTAATATGCAAATACAGTGTGACTTTGGAACAGTCTTTAAATTCTTTGTTCTGCTTTTCCACTTGTAAAATGAAAGAATTGTCTTCAGTGATCTAAAAGTTATTCCTTCTTGCTTTAAAAAGACCTAGTTTGGACTTCACCAAAATAACTCTTGTTGTAAGAGGGTGGTCCCCAGGAAAAGAGGAGGTTTCAGGTTCCCTGCCCCATCCAAAGGAAGTTATTGCTGATCAGGGAGGAGAAGAAGCTGGAGAGGAGACTGGGGAAAGTTAAAAAAGGGATGGAGAGCCAGAAGGAGACCTCTGGAGGAGGCACATGGAGCTGAGAGACATGTGAAGAAGCTGTGCTTGCTTCTTGGTCCTGGACTGGTTAAAACAGATGTGGGTGAGAGACCTGTGGGGAGGTTAACAATGGCAGTGTGGATCTTGATTTTAATTTTGCTCTTTTCCTTCCAGACTTGTCTGACTGTTTCTGAATCTTTTCTATGGATCCCCACCAGATGGTGATTTCGACTTGTGGCAGGCTCTGCTTTGGACCAACCCTATTTGGACATTTCCCCAAGAGGGAATGGGGTAACTCTGAGTGCTTGATTTAAAAATTATATTCCTCTGGGACCTCCCTGGTGACGCAAGGGATTAAGTGTCACCACTATGAAGCAGTCCGCAGCTACTGTGGCACGAATTTGATCCCATCCTAGGGAGTTGACCCAAATGGCACTGCAGACCTTTCCTGTCTCACCCACTGTGCTGCTCCCCTCAACAGTGTATTTCAGTCAGTCTGCCTGTTCTGTTCCCCACTCTGTATCTGGTGAATCCTCTCACCCGCCCCCCCCACCGCACCTCTGGCCTACACCCCAGCTCTTGTATGCATAAATAAATAAATCTAAAAAAAACCCAACTATATTATTCCCCTTTTTCATTATTATACAATAATTATGTTAAAGTTCCTTTCCATTAAATGTCTTATGCACTAAAGTATGTTTTGTCCTAATGCAGCAAATGACAAAACCTATTTAGAACAATCAAGTTTGGCATTTAGCAGTGACCCTCTCCCTGTCCTGTAACATTGTGATTTGTGACATTTCCTGGAGAGTTCACTTCATGTTTGCCCAAAAGACTCTCTTACAGCGCACACACATGTGGGTTTGCTAATCCTAAGTGGCCTGTTCGACCACCATTTTGTTACCTACCGTTCTGCATCCCTATACAAGGTCAGAACTGCCCGGTCAATCAGTTATAGGAACCCAATCCTACAAGGTGCCTTTCAAATCAATCAAGAGCAGAAAGCTTTATCAACCTGGGAAAGGTATGCATTCCATATGACCAGGAACTCCCAGGGGGCTGTATGACAAGGAACCCCAGAAGCTAATGAATGGAATGCTTTGTTAAGATTGAAAGCATGGTTGGGAACTAGGGCTTGATTTTGATCTTAATACTGAGACATCAGGCAGATGAGAAGTGCCTGTGGGACAGACTCAGGACCTCTGATACTATAGATGATATAGCACATTTTCTAGTTTCACTCCTTCCTTTTCTCTTTGTCCTCCTTCCTCACACAACTGATGCTGTGTGATTATTCTAAGAATAAAAAGGGGGTCTCCCTGGTGGCGCAAGGGTGAAGCACAGCACTGTGAAGCTATCCACAGACTCTGCGAGGGAGCAACCCACAGCAGACCTCTCCCGTCTCACCTGCTGCTCCCTTCAGCAGTGTATTTCAGTCAGTCTGCCTGTTCAGCTCCCCACTCTGTCTCTGGTGAATCCTCTCACCCCTGGCAACTCTGGCCTGTACCCCTGCAACTTTGTATGCATAACTAACTCTTTTCTAAAAAAGAATAAAAATGCCAAGATCTTGCTCTTTCAGCAGCATCCTGCATTGTTTAACCTGCTCCATGACTCCTTGTTTCTTTATCAGTGTGGTGGTGTCAACGAAACACACACATACACAGAGCTCCTGGCAAAAGTTAAATATAGGCTTTGCTTTAACCTTAATTGCCCTACAGTTTGATTTGTTTTTTAAAAATTGTCAACTCTTTAAAACTGAAAAGATATCATAATCTTATAAAAAATTTGCCAAAAGTTAGACAAATATCACTCCTAATGACGACTTTGTTAGAAACATGAATCAGGATTGGTCCCTCAGTAATACTTGACACCTATGTATGCCTTTTAATCTGACTAACTTCGCAGCCTTATCACCACTGGCACACTTTATAATTTAATCCAAACTTCTCCCACAACACTACTAATTCCAAACAAATGCTTCATCAAAAGATCACACTTTTATGAACCCCCAAATATTTCCATAATGGCCCTTCTTAGCTGAGCAAGTGCTCATGTTCAGAGAATATCTCTACTCAATCATGTCCATGTTACAGAGCAACCCCGACATAAAACAGGTTGCCTGACTGTGGGTCCTCACCTGCACCCTTGAAGAGGACTTATTAATGCTAAACTGCAGACATACACAAAAGGGTGATAAAAGGTTTATTTACAAGGGAAGGGAAAATGGGGAAATGAATAACTCAGGGGGGAAAAAGAGGGAGATAAGTTTGTAAATGCGTCCTACCCATTCTGATGACCTGGAATCCCAATGACCCCCCAAGCTAGCAAAAAACCGAGCACACCGTGTGGCCAAGAGAGTGATCCCCAGTCATATGGCCAGTTAAATACTCAAACCAAGAGCCAAGTTGTTTAACTCCACCCTCAGGTCCTTGCAACCTTCCCTTTGGTGATCATGGGTTTTGTAGTTCCCAGTGTCACGGGGGTGGACTCTACAAAGCCTGTATGGAGTTTGCTCAGGACATCCTTTCCCCCAACATCCATACAGTACAAATTGTTTACTTGGTTGCTTATTTTCTTGAAACACAAACTTTCATTATTTGAGCTACTGCCTAAACATCTATCTCAGAAAAATATCACAAGGAGATAAATAACCCCCTTCTCAGTAATATATACACCTGACTTGCCTTTATAAATCCAGGTAGACACTATAGTGCATATATTCAATACACATGCACATATTTGTAAGCTTTGGATAAGTGTGTTGAGACAATTTTAGCTACCACGAAGGAAATGCACAATCAGGCAAAGGTGGGGGTGGTGGTGCAAGTGATGAAATGGCTGTTGAAAGTGTAGTATTTATTGAAAACTTTTTAGATACTATTTAGTCTAAGTGTCTTGTATAAAATATTTTGTTTCCCTTAATACCTCTTTTTTAAAAAAGATTTATTTATTTAGGCATACAAGAGCTGGGTTACAGGCCAGAGATGCAGGGGATGAGAGGATTCACCAGAGACAGAGTGGGGAACAGAACAGGCAGACTGACTGAAATACACTGCTGAGGGGAGCAGCAGGTGAGAAAGGAAAGGTCTGCTTCGCCATGTGTGTTGCTCCCTAGCTGGCCGGGAATCGAACTTGTGCTGCAGAGACTGCAAATTACCTCATAGTGCATTGTTTAACCTCTTGCACCACCAGGGAGGCCCTCCCTTAATATCTCTTTAAGCAGGTGCTTGGTTGCTGAGTTTCTTGAAAAAGAACAGGACTTCATTATTTGAATTACTGCTTAAACATCAATCTCAAAAATAAGCTCCACTAGGCAATTTTTCTAAGTTGAGATCTTAAATGATTCAAATTCAGCTTCAATCACATCTGCAATAATTATCACCACCAAAGAGAACATATTTCAGAGAACAAGATGTTAAATTAATGTTCTGAAGAATTTATCAAAATCTGGGCTGTTTTTCCTCACAAAAACCTCAATGAATCACTCCAGAATCTTAACGACCTCATCTAGAAACTTCTGTGTGAGGTAGGGATGAATATGAGGACAAAGTATGATGATCTGTGTCATAATATTTGGGAAATATAGAAAACACAACTGTACTGCTTCACTCTTAAGCTCTAATGAACATCAGGAAATTATTTCAAATCATAATTTATATTTTTCTCTGTCATCACCAGGAGATGAATAACCCCCTCTCAACAACATGTACACTTGAGCTCCCCTTTCAAATCCAGGTAGAAGCTATAACGCAGATAGTCTATATACATGCACATATTTGTAAGCTTTGGATAAGTGTGTTGATGGAATTTTAGCTACCACAAAGGAAATGAGGCACAATCAGGCCAAGGGGGTGGAAGTGATGAACCAGCTGTTGAAAATGTAGTATTTATTGAGAACTTGTTAGATACTAGTCAATATCTAAGTACCTTCTAAACAGTATTTTATTGCTTCCCTTAATACCTCTTTAAGTAGGTCTCATTGCCAGCAATGATGCCACATTAAAGATGATGAACAGAGACAAAGTGAGACTAAACAACTTTCCCAGAGCCACAGTTATAAAACTCAGATTCAGTATTCAAGCACCAGCATTCTGATTCTAGTCCATGCTGAACTACTGTGCTGTAAGTCACTCATGCACAAGAAAAATAGGAGTCACTTAGAATAAATAGTGGCAATGAAGATGGAAAGCAAGTGATCGATGGGAGATACAGTTATGATGGTATTCATCTACCCTATTGAAAAGTTGGAAATAATGTTAACATCCAACATAAGGGACTTGACCTAATAAATTTAACATCACTATAAAAAGGAAAACCAACACCATTTTTTCCATCCAAATTTAGTAGAAGCATGAAAGATATTAGTCATTCTTGACTAGAATACCTTTTAAAAATGTAACTATAAAATATACATTATAGATGATCCTATTTTAGATAAATGAGTGTATACCAGCTTACATGTGTGTGCATGTGTGTGTGTAACACCAGAAAGTCTAGAACATCTCACAAAATGGGCTTAGAGTTGGAACTCTCTTTATGGTTTTTGGTTGTAACTTTTATTTTTCAATTACTTCCCAAGGACAGTACATTATTTCTATAATGAGAGGGAAGATGTTTGGAGGAGTATAAAAGAATCACCAAACCACAGCTTAATCATGAATACTAGGAAGGCCTGTGGGAAATTGATACAGGGACCGACAAAGACTAAGGCAAAACATGAGATTAATGTCAGATCAGTTCTAGCACTACAAACTCCTAAGTCAGGAAGCTGGCCTTATGGAAAGATAATTTTCAGCATTTGTTCCCAGAGAACACTGGAAAATCACCCATTGACAGAACCAGAGAAGATAAAAATAATTCATCCAGGTCCCAATGTAGAAGCTAACAGTTTGTGCACTAAAAAGCAGAAATGGCTGAGATAAGAAGAGGAGGTATAGGGTGGAGAGAGCAAAGAAAGCTATAGCAGAACAGTGAGAAATTTTTGTATTTTATTCAGCCCCTGGGGTAAAGCACTAATGTAATTTGCACAAAGGTATTATATGTACCAATTGCAGTCAAGATTAGCAAGATATATCAAGACCAAACTGGAATTCATAGTCATCAAAGGTAAAAACCCAAAGTTGGGAGATACTACTAGAGAAAGGGAGTTTGAAAGATGAATAGGATTTATGTTAAAGAAGCAGGCAGAGGAGGAAACAATCTTACAGGGGGATAGAGAGACATTTAAATATTTAAATTCAAGGTGGGATCATTAATTAGACTTTTAAACTACTGAGGTGGCAATCTTTTCAGTCTGAGAAACTCTGGGCTTTAGCCTTCGAGCCATTGACACACTAGCACAAGATGATTTTTTTTTTTTTGTGGGACCCTCGCCGGTGGCTGGGGATCAAACTAGCACTGCAGAGGCTGCGGGCAGTCTCGCAACCCAGCATTCAACCACTGCGCCACCAGGGGAGGCCCAGCACAAGATCACTGCAGGGCCTCCCTGGTGGCACAAGGGGTTAAGATGCAGCCTATGAAGCTATCCACAGCCACTGCAGCATGAGTCTGATCCCCGACCAGGGAGCTACCCACATGGTGCGGCAGACCTTCTCCTGACTTGCCCGCTGCTCCCCTCAGCAGTGTATTTCAGTCAGTCTGCCTGTTCTGTTCCCTACTCTGGATCCTCTCACCCCCCACACCTCTGGCTTATACCCCAGTTCTTGTATGCATAAACAAATAAATCTTTAAAAAAAATAAAAAATAAAAATAAAAGACCACTGCAACTAGATGCTCTCTCTTTCAAAGACTTCCCTTCTCCTGCTCCTTCCCAAACTGCCTGCCCCCTGGCATTACACTGACTTTTGGAACTGGCATCCCAGTTCAGACACTCTTCTTTTATAAAAGAATTCAAACTCCAACACGACACCTAAACTACATATGGGACCACATTCTTCAACTCAAGCTAAACAGAGACCTGTGATATATATAAGAGCAATCCAATCTGAGTTCATTTTAGAGATCTCGCTGGTTTAACCATTCATGATTCATGAATTGGACACCATCCCATATAGCAAGTAGAAAGATGCTCCAAAAATCTGTATTAAATTAAAGACTTTTATAGACAGAGAGAGGGCAAGATAAGAGAAGCGAGAATTATTTCAGGCTTAAGTAGGGAGATGGAAATTGGAAAATTAGCTTTCCCTCCTTTGGGAAACAGAAGCCATCATCTCATTGGTATTGAACATAAAATGTAACAATGACTAGACGACACCTACATTCCTGGGGGATGTTGAAGTCACAGTGGGGAAACTGAGGCTAGATTAGGTATTAAGCCTTGTGGACTTAACACGAACACCTCCATTTTGGGCCTGTCGTTATCATCAAACAGACCCATTGCCTGTCAACCCATCCTGTCCTTTATCATTTCAAAGATGTTCTGCTAAGAATATGTTCATTTGTCTTCATGCAGTTTGAACAAACTTTATTTTTCTCACACAAATGCAATTTCGAGTCCATTTGCTTGCTGTTAGGCTTTTGCTTTTCTGCAGCACATCTTATTGCCAAGCACGTTCCAATGATTTATTAGCTGTTCCTCCACTAAAGGCTGAAAAGTGGTTATTTCCTCCATGTTTATGGATGACAAAAAACAGAGCTACAGATTAGTTGAGTGTCTTCTATAAGGTCATCCCACAAGTTTGAAGGACGGAGCTGGGGTCAGACCGTGTACTCTCTGACTTGCCCCACCCTGAGAGGTCCACTGGGCTGCCCTGCCTCTCTGCAGGACAACATAACATGCCGTCAGGGGCAGATGTTGCCTGTCACCCTGACCATCCATCATGCCCATAAGAAGGTATAATTACAAAAAGGGAATTTAAAAAATAACTCTTAACCAGGTGGCTAAAATCACTAGTCTGAAACAAAGGCTTAGAAATCAATGTCTGCATGGTGATCACATTTTAATCCTCACCCAACTTCTTTCTGCTCACCACCCAGCACGACTCTGAGTCACCTTTCCTGACACTAGTGACAGGTACTCAAAGAATGAAAAATAACATCTTTTTAATATTTGCCTAAGCAATTAGGGAAGGAAAACTAGAAAGGGGGCAAAAGTCATCTGCTCAATTACAAAAGAAGGAATAGGATTTGAAGATTTTCCCAGATTTATTGGAACCACTTTTTAGCCCTATGACTTCCTACCTGTCCTTTTTCTTTTTTTAAGAGTCATTTATCATAGGTGATTGGGGAATGACTTCAAACATCACTAAGAAAAACAGACCATAAAATTGATCTAGAAGAGAACAACTACTGCAACTCTTTTATTATACCAATGAAGAAAATAATGAGAAAATTTAAGCAAATTCTGAGGGTTATATGAGTTGTTACTGGTGGCATCGACTCTATAGCATGAGTTCATTACATCTAGTCTATGGTCTATTCTGTCAAACACCCCAGACACTCTTGGATTAACAATATTCAATCATCTGTTCAAGAAAGTATCATTAACAGCTAACTACATACAAGAGTATGGCACAACAAAACCCTTTGCTTTCACAACACCCAGATTTTACTGAAGGACAGCAACATGTGATCTTACTAATAGCTATAACACAATTTTAAAATTCATAGGGTGATAAATTAAATCAACTTTGATTGACTTAAGAGTTAGCTTCTCTTTTTATTTATTTAAAAGCTAAGGGAATGTATCTCTTGAGAGACACAAAGGAAAAAGGTCTTGGTATAGAAGGGACTTCATATCTCATGTTCTCAATTTGTTGTTACTGCTGCATACCTATTGAAGGGGGAAGACCCCTTCAATTCCAGGGGCTAGGAGTAAATTTTGGACACATTGCAGTGCTGGCATGTGGAAATGTGTTGTTTCAAACTGATGTCATTCATAACTGAAAGATTGGTTATTCCTGTAGTATTTTTCAAATATAGAAGTATTCATGAGTAATTGAAGTAGGAAAGACATTTCTCTTTCTTTCCTCTACATGTGGTTGTGAGAATTGTAGGATTTGGAGCAATGTATTTGGGGGAGAGAACACAGAATATAAAGGTGGTAAAGTTAGGTTCAGATCCTATAGGTAGGATCAGGTAGGGTGTGTGTATGTGTGTGTGTGTGTGTGAGAGAGAGAGAGAGAGAGAGAGAGAGAGAATGAATCATACACAGAAAGAAGGCTCTACTTCTTTCCTTTTTTTTTTTTTTTTTTGGCTCTACTTCTTGTCCTGTGGAGTTCCTCAGTAGTAAAGTCCAAGGAGGAACCAAGCTGAAAATTTAACTTTCAGATGAGACCTAGGATATTAAGATTCTAGCAGGCTTTTCTATATCTTACAACCTAGAAGAAATGAGGCTAGAAACTAAGACCACCTTATACCTTCATTGCAATCTTTTATTTTTTTTTATAGAGGCATGTTTTTTATTTATTTGTTTGTTTATTTGTTTTGTTTATACAAGCACTGGGTACAGTCAGAAGCGTGGGAGGGTGAGAGAATTCACCAGAGCTAGAGCGGGGAGCAGAGCAGGCAGAAGGACCGAAGTACACTGCTGAGGGGAGCAGCGGGTGGCAGGAGAGGTCTGCGCGCCATGTGGGACCCTCCTCTGGTGGCCGGGATCGAACCAGCGCCACAGAGGCCACGGGCAGCTTCGCAACCCAGCGCTCAACCGCTGCGCCACCGGGGAGGCCCCATTGCAATCTCTTAAAAGGACTGGTTGAGAAAGCATAAGCTTTCCAAAGATAGACATTCAGAGGAAAAAATAATACTTATCAGGAGAAAATCAATGGAAAAATTTGCAAATGTAATTGGTAGCACATCAAAAACTCTTACAAAATTTGAATTACTGTGGTGCTGGGGAGAAGGCTTCAGTAGGACAGTCAAGTTAAACAGTTAGAATTTCCCAGAAATAGCTATTGAAATAAAAATCTGGAAGAAACAAATTTCATTACAATTTTTAAAATATCTAAGTTTTATCCCAACAAATCACTGATTGTTGGTGCTTCCTTTCAGGTGAAGCTTAACTGAGACTGAATTCAACTTTCTGTTCAGCTCATTTGATTGGTAGTTTTGTTTTTGTTTTTGTTTCACTTATAAAATATTTAAAGAATTTGGGAGTAAAACATAGTGTTGAAGTGGATAAATGAATCAATCAGAAAGACAGCATTTCATCAACATTAAAAATTACTTATACAGACATAAGGAGAAAATAAAGCAGATAGCTTAAAATATTCAATAACACAAAATAAATGTAGACCCTTTTAAATCTGTTTTATGATGGAAAATGGATATATCATCTGAATAAATATTACCAGTGTGAGCCACTGAACAGAACTTCAGTGGTCACCGAGTTCAGTCCCCAACCAAATACAGAGATAGTCTCCATAATCTTTCTAAGAATAAAATTTCATTCTAATTCACTACACCATAGACTATGGGTGCTATTTTCAGAATATTACAATTATTTAAAAAGTTATTCCTTTAAAACAACTCAAATACCCAAAAATAGATGACTGGATCAAGAAGATGTGGTACATATACACCATGGAATATTACTCAGCATTAAAAAAAGATAAACACATGCAATTTGCAGCAACATGGATGGCGCTGGAAGGGATCATGCTCAGCAAAATAAGCCAGAAAGAAAAAGAAAAATACCGGATAGTGTCACTCATAGCAGGAATCTAGAAAACTTAAATAAGGGACCAGGAAAATGAATAACTAAGAAAGTGAAAATCAAAATCAACAAAAAACTATGAACCAGAGACACTCTATGGGGGGTGGGGGGCGGGGAGGGGAGGGATTGGGGTCAAAATAAGGGGGTTGCAATTGTATGGGGAATATAAAAATAAAATTTATTTAAAAAAAAAGTTATTGGGCTTCCCCAGTGGTGCAGCGGTTGAGCGCTGGGTTGCGAAGCTGCCCGCAGCCTCTGCGGCACCGGTTCGATCCCCGGCTGCTCCCCGGCCACTGGAGGAATGTCCCGCATGGCGCGCAGACCTCTCCTGCCACCCGCTGCTCCCCTCAGCAGTGTACTTCGGTCCTTCTGCCTGCTCTGCTCCCCGCTCTGGCTCTGGTGAATTCTCTCACCCTCCCATGCTTCTGACTGTACCCAGTGCTTGTATAAATAAATAAAAAAATAAATATTTAAAAAAAAAATAAAATAAAATAAAATAAAAAAAAAGTTATTCCTTTAAACCAAGCAAAAGCAACTTCCACCTAACTTCTACTAAGTTCTTTCACCTGAAATAAAGAAACATGATAGCTCCTTGGGTATTTGAAGACATTTAGGCCATCTTACCTTATATCGTCTCTTAGACCATAATTACGACTTCTGTCCTCCTACTCCTTCAGTTTGCTAATACTTTCTTACAACTTTCCGGTTGTGGTAAAACACAGAGAAGTTCACAGGACGTGGTGAACTTCCTACTTAAAGTTAGCAAACACCATATCTATAACATTTCCCTGCACTAACCACCAAATAACTTCATATTTTTTTAGATTTATTAATTTATACATACAAGAACTGGGGTACAGGCCAGAGATGGCGGGGTGGAAGGATTCACTACAGACAGAGTGGGGAACAGAACAAGCAAACAGACTGAAATACACTGAGGGGAGCAGCAGACAAGACAGGAGAGGTCTGCAGCGCCATGTGGTTACTCCCTGGCCGGCCGGGGTTCAAACTCTTGCTGTAGAGTCTGCGGATTGCTTCATAGTACGGTGCTTAACCTCTTGCGCCACCAGGGAGGCCCCTGAATAGCTTTTTTTTTTTTTTTTAAGATTTATTTATTTATTTATACAAGCACTGGGTACAGTCAGAAGCGCCGAAGGGTGAGAGAATTCACCAGAGCCAGAGCGGGAAGCAGAGCAGGCAGAAGGACTGAAATATACTGCTGAGCAGAGCAGCGGGCGGCAGGAGAGGTCTGCGTGCCATGTGGGACCCTCCTCCGGTGGCTGGGGAGCAGCCGGGAATCGAACCAGCGCTACAGAGGCTGCGGGCAGCTTCTCAAGCCAGTGCTCATCCGCTGCGCCACCAGGGAGGCCCCTGAATAGCTTTATTAACAGATGTAAATAGTGATAATTTGCCTTCTCCTATTTTTAATGATTTAATGGTGGCTTCTACTGTATACCATTTCTTTTGCAAAATTGAAAACTCACCTGTTTAACAATAATTGATACTAGTATTTTCCCAGTGATAGAAGGCAATTTTATCATAATATTTCTTTAAGAGTATGTATGTATTTTTAATTATAAAAATTAATTTTCTCATCACCAATCTCCTAACAATTTCCCTTTATTTGATTTTTAAAACAATTAACAATTTTCCCAAATCAAGCTTTCTCAACTACTAGGACATAAATTGCCTACATTTGGATTGCAACTCAATTAAAAATTTAATTTTTTTGTTTTATAGTCCCTTGTAGGATTTAGCACTTCTTATTATACATCATGACCCCAGCTTCCTGCCATTCCTGTACATTTCTATTTTCAGTCTTGCATGTAGCGAGGGAGCAGGCATAGGATCCCACATCTCATTCAGGAAACAAATTCCCTGGAGGATTACCATTGGGAAGTAATGATTTAGAACAAGACTATTGCTTAGAAAAGGAAGAGAAAAAGGCACATCCGTGCAGATGCCCGTGAGGAAAGCACTTTCCATATTTCACAGCTTAAAATAACAATGGAAAACCATTTTTCTCTACCTAATTTTTTTAACATTTATTTTTTATTTATAAAAGCACTGGGTACAGTCAGAAGCGCGGGAGGGTGAGAGAATTCACCGGAGCGGGGAGCAGAGCAGGCAGGAGGACCGAAGTACACTGCTGAGGGGAGCAGCGGGCGGCAGGAGAGGTCTGCGCGCCATGTGGGACCCTCCTCTGGTGGCCGGGAGCAGCCGGGGATCGAACCTGCGCTGCAGAGGCTGCGGGCAGCTTCGCAACCCAGCACTCAACCGCTGCGCCACCGGGGAGGCCCCCTAATTTTTTTTTTAAGATTTATTTATTTATACAAGCACTGGGTACAGTCAGAAGCACGAGAGGGTGAGAGAATTCACCAGAGCCAGAGCGGGGAGCAGAGCAGGCAGAAGGACCGAAGTACACTGCTGAGGGGAGCAGCGGGCGGCACTGCAGAGCGGGAGCAGCAGAGGTCTGCGCGCCATGTGGGACCCTCGCCTGGAGGCTGGGGATCGACCTGGCACTGCAGAGGCTGCGAGCAGCTTTGCAACCCAGCGCTCAACCCGCTATGCCACGGGGGAGGCCCCTCTACGTAATTTTTTAAGAAAAATGGAAGTGGCTTTTTAAACTACATAACCTTAACCCATAAATTCCATTTAAGGACATTTATTCTCAGGAATTAGTTGGTCAAGTCTGAAAAAATTGTTACACAAAATTATAAATTATAACTTGTTGAAAAATAGCAGAAATTTGCAAATGACCTAAAATTTTAACAATTGATTGAGGTATGATGACTCCATAATGTCATATGACTGTAGAATGTCATATAATATTTTTAAATGCTGATGTGGTTGATGTCCATATAGATAGTTAAGTGTGAAAAGCAGTTTACTAGAAAGGAGTTTTTAGTAATTGTTTTAAATTTTGTTTATGTGCATGGGGAAAGTATATATATAAAGAGAAATAGAACAAACTTTGATAATAACTATGAGCACTACAAAAATGTAAGACAAAATTAATTCATAAAAAATAATCATTAGTGTAATTGTGATTAATTTTTGCTTATTTGTATTTTACATATTTTCTACAATGAATATGGATTCTGTACAATAAAATCATTTCATTTTACTGAGAGCAAGAAACAAACCCTAACATGGTGGAATGAATAATTTAATACAGAAAAAAAATCCTGTGACTATTGTGATGGAAGATACGGGTGTGTGGCACGCACCTACAGGAAGAAGAGCAAGTTTTGGACTTAGGGTACCAAATCCACCAAGCCAAAGCATCATTCTCCTATCCGGTCTTTTCCTTGCACTAATCCCAAACCCCATGCAATCCTTTTGGGGACTGCTTAGGCAGGTTCTACAAGCAAACAAGCAAAATAAATGATGACTGCAATATGGTCCTCAAGGTCATGTCATGGTGTCTTTTTATTATGAAAGCTTTATGATCCCGTGAGATGCCTGGGTAGAATCAGCATGAGCCACACTGTCAGAGTCCAGTTTTCTGTCACTAGAATTATTTCTCAGGGAATATATTTCACTGACATGAAGAAACCCCTGACTGATTAGGTCTGTCTGAGGTTTATGGAGTTAAGAACTGTCTCTTATCTTAGGGCAACATCCAAGCAAAAGAGACCTTCACTCCCCAACTCTCCAAGGGAGGCCTGCTTGCGAAGTCTGCTTTCCTTCATCTGCCGCTCTTAAGAACAGCCTTAAGCTTACTGGTGATTTCACTGGTGTGTGTGTGCATGCGTGTGTGTATGTGCACACAAACACCCAGGGAAATAGCAGTGCAGTTAGAAAGGAAAAAGCCATGGTAGAGCTTTTTCCCTTTTCAGAAGACAGAAAAATAGTGCAGAATTCATTCCACAGAAAAGAACCCTGTCTTAAACCCTTCAAGCACCCACTAACCTGCTTCTGATCTAATATCATCCCCAATGACAATATATTCATGTCTTATCACACAACTTCAATAACATTCTCTATTTCTACAAAAAGTTAATTCAGAAACAGCTTTTCCATGTCTCAAAGGCATTGAATTTGTTTTTCTGGAATGTGTCTCTCACCCCATCCATGTATAAAATTCAGCATGCAGGAATTTTGGCAATGAAAAGATAAATGATGACTTACTAGCCAGCGAATTCTGGAGAACTTTCATAATTTCTGTTAGCCCTTTGTTTTCTCATCAATAAACAAAAGTAAGGAAGAATTGCCACTCAAGTTTGGAAGAAAGATTTAAATGAAATATGTGCACTGCAACTAGAGCAATGTCAAGGACATGAACATTCTCCAGCAAACTGTCCTTTCTCCCATAACCTGGGCACATTTCTACAATTGCAAGGAAAATAGAAGGCATCCATAAACTGCCCTGCTCATAGCTATTCAAATCCTTATGGAAACTGCAGTGTCATCTCCAGGAGGCATGTAATAACTTGCAGCACAAAAGAGAAAGACTGAAGCACCGATTAATTAAAAGTGTCAGGTGCGTGTTAAAATTCCTGTTGGATGTTAAAACAGCTAGTGACAGGATTTGTAAAAGAGAGTGATTTAAGGAATTCATCGGCCATGGCACAGCTATACTAAACCACTGTCCTTCTAGTCGAGTCCATCAGGAAACAGCATGGTTAAAGCATGCAGAGCTTCATTATTTCCCTCAACCTCACCATTTCCCTTACAAAGTAAACAAAACCAAGATGATTCAGGTGTTGCTTTTGTATTTTTTTATGCTCAGACTTATGTTGCTGCCTGACCTAAAAGACAATTTTATCTAACTAAGTTATAGATCATTAAGCTGAAAAAAAAAGTTTGCCTGTTACTGCTGTTTTACCATCTTGCCCCATCTTGTCTCATTAGCAGGAACTGATTGAGCATGAAGGTGTTCTCTGGCTGTCAGTAGATAAAGTAGGTGCTCTTGGCTTTCATCTGTTCTGAATTCTCCTTGTCTCATTATCTTCCCAAGGTCAGATTCTCTGACACAGCGGCTGCTTGCTTAGCACTCCATTCGGGCAATTACTTGCCAGGCAACCTTAGCCAGAAAAAGATTTCTCATCTGTGGTATCAAGGCAGGTACAGGCACCAAAACCCCTGTGCCTGGACTTCCTCCCCCACCTCCTTTCCTTCTCTATTATGGTGGTTTCAAAGATCAGTGTGGCTCATTCGGGGTTGCTTCCTGACACCTGCAAGGTGCCATCCCAGCTGTGATACCCTAAGCTGCAGTCCAAAGCAGATCATAGAGTGACACCCTCTTACTTTATATTGAGACAAGTTTTTACATCACAGCCCTCACAGTTTGAGTTTCATTATTAAACTTCCTTGATCTGCTTCAGCTAAATCATAGAACCACAAAGTTATATAATCGTGGTTCTTAAATCCAACATCTTTTCTCTATCAATAACTCCTCCTAGACTACCTCTTCCATTGATGCTGTCATGAGCAGTAGAGCAAGGAGAGAATGTTCCAGACTTTAGCACCAGGAGCAAAGATCCAAGCCCCAGAAGAGTAATTTGTGAAAGTGAATTTGATCACAGTAGCTTTCTCTGTATTGACTTCCTTCTTGCCTGGAACAGAAAAAGTCCTTCTGGTATTGTTTGACTTTTTAAGGAAACTGTTCAAGGAATAGAAGGAAATGCATCTCTAATTTGATCCACTTGAAGATGGGTCCAGTTAGCAGTCACATTTTCTTATGAAAATTTAGAGAATCTTGGCCATTTGGATTGTATAAAGAAGAAAACACATTGCTTAAAGACAGCACTGAGCTCCAAGAGTCAGGTTTTCCTCAGATTAGATGCAAATCCACTGAAATATCCATGACCTTTTCCAGATTGAAAAGGCAGTGTGCAAATGTACACCCATCTTGGTAAAGCAGGAATACCCAAGTCATCTGGGGGCTTCCAGTTAACCAGGCAGTGGGATAAGCAGTATGAATCTTCAGAGTCGAGCAATCTGCTTACTGGGAAAAATCCAACCATCCCCCTATTTCTTTATTTTTAAAAAATATTTATTTATTTATGTATATAAGAACTGGGGTACAGGCCAGAGGCATGGGGCCGGGGCAGATGAGAGGATTCACCAGAGACAGAGTGGGGAACAGAACAGGCATATTGACTGAAATACACTGCTGAGGGGAGCAGCTGGCAAGACAGGAAAGGTCTGCTGCACCATGTGGGTTAGTTCCCTGGTGGGCCAGGGATCAAACTCATGCTGGAGAGGGTGCTGATAGCTTCATAGTGCTGTGTTTAACCCCTTGTGCCACCAGGGAGGCCCCCATCTCCCTCTTCCTTACATAACACACTGTCCCTCATTTCCCAGACTTAACATGTGAAAACAGAATTATCCTTGGTCCAAGAATGGACATATAAACATTATACTCACTGTGTTCTCCAAACTCAAATTTCAGGCTGCTCTGCTCAAAGCATAACTGACCCCTACAGAAGCATTTACTCAGTGCTCATGACAAAAATAATCAGAACAAGAGAATTTGAAATATTTTCTTGCTTTTTTTCCCAGAAATAATATATATCCAAAAGCTTTATGCCACAAAAATAATTCCCAAGAACTTTCATGCAGTAAGTATACAGGGTAAGCACAGTAAGAGATTCCAATAGCTTGAATGTATTGATAGCCGTGGTGTGGGTCACAACTTGTGGTTTTCTAAAATTTTGTATGGCTGTTAAGATTTCATTTTTTTCCTGACCAGTCTTTCTGGTCTGTAACATTTGAACCAGTAAAAATGTGTAAGACTGCTTGAACCAACAGCCACAAATCCATTAATATACCTTTAGGACTGAACCCATAAAACTTACTCTCTTCTCTAAAATTCTTCAACAGTTAATAATCAAATAGGCTTCTTAAGTTATCCTTAAAATTTTCTCAAAGATTTTATGTTTGGTTATGCTATGTACCATAATACTATAAGGTTAATAAAGATCGGTATTTGGAAATATGTAGTTTTAAAAATAAAGGAATGCTTTATGTGTTAGAAACATGTCTGCTAACTTGAGTGGCTATACCTCATTTCCCAGACTTTAACCCTTAGTTGAATTTTTGCAGTCCTTTTCTGCATGTCTCCTACAGTCTTTATTTAGCCTTTTAAGGAATTACACAAGGAAACATAGTCTAGAAGGAAGAGGTTGCTGCTGATGTCATCATTCAATTTTTCGCTAATGTACTAACAAAGGAATATATATCTCTCTGACCAAAAAAAAGGAAAAAAAAAATGAATGAATTGACCCTAAATAAAAGAGATGGAGAATCTGGAATCTTCTTTGGGGGCATTATCTAGGTAGGTAAATTAGGTTCTTGGGAGCTTCGTTTGTCCATTAAAATAGCACTAAAACTTAATGAGTATTAATTCTATGCCAGATCCTATGCTAAATACTTAAAAATATTTAATACTCCCAATAACCCAGTGGAGTGGGTGCTCTTATTATACCTTTTTTTCAGATTAGATAATTACGATTTCATAACTTGCAACACAGATCACACAGATAATAAAAGCTAAAACCGAGTTTTAAGATGGTGCTTGGCAAAAGTACTAGATTAGAAAGACCAAAGTCTACCAAGATACCTACAGAATTCAACCCATCCTCTAGCACTAGAAGATACTAAGACAGAGGCAGAAATATTTTCAAGGCTCACTATTCTAATTTTCTTCACATTCTTTGTACATTGATTTCCTTTCCTTTTCCTTTGAGAGGTCTACCTTTAATTAGATAAGAGAAAGCAAGGAAGAGATTTATAACACGTAAATGCTAAAGGGTAAAAACAAAGAAGCCATAATGAATGTGACTATACTAACTATGCTAACCAGCCCCAGGGAATGTAAAATTGGGAAAGTTGGAAAACATTATGACTCATTTTACAGGCTTCATCTCCCAAAATAGAGATTTTTTTAATCTAAAAATCTTGTCTCTATATTTTAACAAAACATTAGTTTTTGGTTCTGGCCTTTTGTTTTATTTCTTACCAAGTAGGAATGAAAACACAATAAAGACATATTTGCCATAGATTTCCTTCTGTTCTATCTCCCACACTTTTGGTTTGCCCTTTAAGGGATGAGACACCATCTCATGATCTTGGAAATGAAGCCCAAAGAGAATCTATTACCATAAAACATCGCCCTGCAGTCTTATCAGATCACTTGACAGTGTCACTTTAGTTAACGTTGAGTTAGTGTTTCTATTATAAACCCAATTTGCTGAATGGGGAGGAGGGAGAGGACAAGAAGGAGCAATGGCTCGTATGTCAACTGTGTAAAATGTCATGAGGCTGGAGGCAGGTTGCCACCCAGGATAGGTCTTTTAAACCATGACGTCTAAGGAAGAAAGAATTTATTTAGCTTCCACATCAAAACTATTCAAACATTGTCTAACAAACATTATCTAAACAACTGATACATACTAACAAGCTTGCATATCCTGCTGGTGAAAGGTAGAGGCCTATTAAACAATTGGAGAGAAAACAAGGTAGAGCAAGATGTAATAGAAAAAGTTACGAACTAAAGAACAGAAAAGCAAAACATTAATCTTATTTCTGCCAATTGTTAGTCATCTAGCAAAGGAGATAAGTTTACTTAATCTTTGCTACAGAACCAATAATGTCTCTGATGCTGCCTGAGCAAGTCCTCTAAGGATGAAATGAGGCCAGTCTGGAGGTGCACATTGACACTTAAGAACCGCAAGATGAATGAGGAACACTACTGCAGCCCTTACTGAAGAATTTCTCAGGCAGTATGGGGAGAGAAGACCACAGAAGGCTCACACTATTCCTTTAGAGAGGAGAAGGTGCTCTTGGAAGAGACATACAGTCTACAAGGGAACCCTAGGTTTAATTTTAAATTGATAATAATATATATCTAATATATATGCATAATAAATATATATCATATTTATTCTTTTGATATGATATGAAATACATCATATATTTTATTTTATACAAGTATGATTTTATATGATACATACCTCATATGATTTTATGTACACATTTTTGTTGACATCTATAGGTGATTTCATACATTTTATATAATTTACATGTAAAATCATATATGCAAATTACATAATACATTTAACACATATTTTTATATAATGGGATATACATCATATACTGATCTTATACACAAATACATATGAACTTACATACTGATCCTCCTACTTAATCAACAAGCTAGGTTTTATGAGAAAAATGTCTCTATCTATCCACTTATGACTCCAACACTTAACAATATTTGAATACCTAAAATGTGATAGGTGGCAGACAAGAAGAAATAAAGGTAAGCCTGAATAGAGAAAATAAATCTATAAAATTTAAAGTTATGTCACTAGGATCAGAAATTTTAATTAGTGCCCCACATAAAATTCAGTAACCATCATTTAATTATCGGAGGAATCATTCTACCTCCAATATATGCTCTGTGCAAATTTTCTGGATACTATCGCCACATGATTCTATAAGGACATTATAAAATACTGACTCATGAAATATACAACAATAGCTTAATGTCACCTTCAAATTATATGCAGAGAGATGATGCATGTGAATTTCAAAGGCAGCAAGGAAAAACTTAAGGGGAAAATGAATTATGAGTAGGAGCATGTGTAAGAAAGTTTGAGAAGTTAAGATAGTGAAATAGCATTGATTGAAGAAAAAGGACTCAATCCTAGAAGGAAAAATTTCCCAGGTTCTTTCATTTTCTCCCTAATTTACCTTCCTGATTCTGAATTAAGATTCTTGACTGATGTTAGCAGAAGTGACAAATAAGGAATGTAGGTATCCTGATTAGTATATTCAGAATTCTCTTAAATGAAGTCAACGTAGATCATTGGGTTCAGTGGAAAACAGTGTGTCCAAGTGACCCAAAGTCCTCCGTGCAGACAGCACCTGTCCAAGAGACCAGGAGTAAGGATTCTGGGGACAGTCTGATCTGGGTCTCCCTCCTGGCCCTGTTGTATCAATCCTTGTGTGGATGAGTTAATCTCTCTAAACTCCAAGTCTCTCAACTTGTGTGGGTTAGTTAATCTTTCTAAGCTCCAAGTCTCTCAACTATGAAATGAGAAAATGATTAACCAATGTCCTAATATGTATGTGAGGATTAAACACAGTAACATGAAAAGAACTTTGCCAAGTGCTTGGCACCTTATGTGGGCTCTGATGGGCTGCTGTCATCATCCTGACAGGACCAGGAGGAGGCTAATGTTGAAGGTCAAGCTCCTGGAGGAGTACACCTGGAATTCCTTGGGCTGGCAGTGATGCTTTCTGAACCCAACAGAGTGTTTTGTACCCTCAGTATCAAGAATGCTGACCAACGGGTATAGTTGGCAATTCAGAATTAGGAAGATAAATCAAAAAGAAAATGAAAGAACCTGGGAATAGATCAAAGAGACCTTCTAATTTTGTTAGAATCTGCTACACTTGGCCCCAGTCCACATCTGTTCTGAGGAAAAAGAATTCAGTGCTTCCTATACTGGGAATCAATAAGTCATTTAAACTCCTTAGTTTCTAATGTTTTAATCCATGAAAATGACAATAGTAATCATAAAACTAATAAGACAAAATAGGGAGAGCTCTCTCTTCACTGGGTGGGGAGGATGAGGGAGAAGAAGGGTTACTCCCCTCCCTACTATTCTAAGGATAGTCACTGCTTCTGCAACCGCTCTGGTGCCACCAGCCCACCCTGCTGCAATGGGAATGCAGCTTCCCACCAGAATCCACAGTATCTTCTTCCCCAAAGAGGTTCCTTTCCCTATTAAGAGCAAGAGATTTCCAGAAATCTAAATGCTTATAGATTTTATACCCATTTGAAAGACCCACAGTAAACTAGTAAACTCAGAATATATACACATAAGTTAGAGATAGATGATGATGATGATAGATAGATAGATAGATAGATAGATAGATAGATAGATAGATAGACACATAGATACATCTCCTACCCTTTAGGAACATAGCATTTGTCCTGAATTCCACTCTTCTTCTCTTCCAACAATCATCAGTAGCATCTTAATGACCTGTTTCACTATGTGTCCTTTAAAATAACAAGTGAGGAAAATTTTTTAAGTTTTAAAGGAGACATCATAACCCTTTAATCAATTATGGGAGAATATTTCAATCCTAAGAAATGAAGATGAAATTCCCCCTTTTGCGGGGCGTAGGGGGAGGTTATGGGCAAAGCAAGAGAAATGGAAAGCTGTCTTAAAGAAAATTGAGGGCCTCCTTGGTGGTGCAGGGGTTAAGGCACAACCTATGAAACTGGCCCCGGCCTCTACAGCACGAGTTCGATCCCCGGTCAGGGAGCAACCCACATGGCGCAGCAGACCTCTCCTGGCTCGCCCACTGCTCCCCTCAGCAGTGTATTTCAGTTGATCTTCCTGTTCTGCTCCCCTCTGTCTCTGGTGAATCCTCTCACCCCCCACACCTCTGCCCTGTACCCCTGTTCTTGTATGCATAAATAGATCTGTTTTTAAAAAAAAATTAAGAAAATTTGATTGGTTAAGTGTGCCAACTGAGGCAGAAAGCAAGAAGTTATAGGGACACTGATTGTGACACTTTCAAGAAAATGATGTCAAAGTTAAGGGAAAAGAAACAAAGTATCATAAAACCAATTTCATTATTAAGCTGGTTAAGTAGTAGTAAAGTGCCAATAAAGCAGAAAGCAGAGAAAGGAGGAGGAGGAAAGAGAAACAACAGCATAGGATGAAAGAGCCAGCTATGGTGGATAAAATATGTACATATATAAGTTCCCACAATAATATAAAATCACTCCTACAACTGTAAAATATCCCAAGTTTAAATCTATAGCTTTATGACAACAGAAACATACACACACCTATTTAGTTGTTTTCCAACTTTTAAAATTGGAAGGGAAGGAAGAGGAAGAAAACTTTTTTAAGTCTTCACCATGGCATAAAAATTTAAATTATAATTGTGCATAATTCAAAGATTCTGTTTTAAACCCAAGATAATGCCAGTACTTCTGCCTTGGGAGAAGCACAATCATCAAGATGGGGTTTTCTCTGTCCTCCAAGTTCTGTTTGCCCACTGCCCTCACCCCAGCAAAATAACTTTGGACTGAGCAAATGGCTGCCCGAAATAGACAGAATTTCCAAGACCTCCTTGGAGTCAGGACAAAGGTATAAGAGAAAATTGTGTATGTGTAATGTCTGAGCTGCACCCTGGGAAAGAAAGCAGTTCCCAACTCTTTCTTCTCATCTCTCTCTTTTTTTTTAAGATTTATTTATTTATTTATACAAGCACTGGGTACAGTCAGATGCGCAGGAGGGTGAGAGACTTCACCAGAACCAGAGCGCGGGAAACAGAACAGGCAGACCAACGAAATACACTGCTGAGGGGAGCAGTGGGCGGCAGGAGAGATCTGTGAGCCTTGTGGGACTCTCCCTGGTGGCGGCTAGGGATTGAACCGGCACTACAGAGGCTGCGGGTAGCTTCGTAGCCCAGCGCTCAACCACTGCACCACCAGGGGAGGCCCTCCTCTCTTCTCTTGAGAATGCAGATGAGTGCTGCAGGCCATCTTCATCAGTGTGAAAAGAACTCCACGAGGGATAACAGAACAAGACAGACACCTGTACCTGTCTGTTCAGTATTGATGTTCAACTTATATATGAGAGAAAACAAACAACAAAAAAAAAAACCCTTGGGCCTCCCTGGTGGTGCAAGGGGTTAAGACGCAGCCTGTGAAGCTTTCTGCAGCCACTGCAGCACAAGTTCAATCCCCGGCCTGGGAGCTAACCACAGGGTGCAGCAGACCTCTCCTGACTCGCCTGCTGCTCCCCTCAGCAGTGTATTTCAGTTGGTATGCCTGTTCTGTTCCCCCCACTGTCTCTGGTGAATCCTCTCACCTCCCACACCTCTGGCCTGTACCCCAGTTCTTGTATGCATAAATAAATCTAAAAAAAAAAGAACTCTATAAGCTACTGCTGTTTTCAGTGTCTCCCACAGAAGCCAAACTTATATGTGAAGACATCATCACTCTCCCTCAAGAGAGTTAACAGGATGCCACCACATTTGCATTGAATTGCATTGACTAGCATGCCGTGATTAGGACTAAACCAGGGTATACCCTATCCAAAACCTTATCTCAAATTCAAAGGTGACACATTAGAATCGCCTCTATGGCATCCGGTGTTGATGCCCCAGGTCAACAGACAAACTCACTTGCAGATGCCGCTGACAATTCCCAGCATGCTTCCTGTTTCACACTGTGGGACTCTCTCTCATCTCTTGTCTTCTCTACCTGAGGACATCGCAGCTGACACCTTAGGAGCATGCTGTGGCTCCCTGGTGGGGCTCATAGGGGCAGAGGAATTGACATGCTGGTGGCTGCTCTCAGTCAAAGAGAAGTATGAATAGGTGGTTGTCTTCTCACCTTCCAAAGGCAAATTCTAACCAACATGTATTCAGGTTTTTCAGGCCCATCTTAGACCTACTTCCCCAGCAGTAACTGGTCCAATGACACAAGGTTTATTTGCTTTTCTCCTTTCCCCCTCTCATTTTCTCCATTCTTCACAGGGGCTTCCTTTGATGTCCTCCCAAATAAACAATGAGCCAAGTCCTTGTTTCAGAATTAGCTTTTGGCAGGACTCAAATCTAAAGACCCTTATTCTCTTGAGTCTCCCACAACACAGATCTCTGATAGTGGCTAGAAAGAAAAATAATAATTTGAACACACAAAAACAATGTGAAAAAAAGATTACATGAGTTTGTCCTCACGGTTGTTTATGTGCAAAATTTACTAACTTCTCCTATATCACAGACCCTACTGGATTTTCCTGGTATGCAAGAATTCCTAATAAAGCCATGCACACTAATATTAAGAATTGCGGTAAAAAAAAAAAAATTTAAAGATTTATTTATTTATTTATTTATTTATTTATTTATTTATTTATTTATACAAGCACTGGGTACAGTCAGAGGGAGGGTGAGAGACTTCACCAGAGCCAGAGCGGGGAACAGAACAGGCAGACCGATGAAGTACACTGCTGAGGGGAGCAGCGGGCAGCATGAGAGGTCTGCCCGCCATGTGGGACCCTCGCCCGGCAACTGGGGATCAAACCGGTGCTGCAGAGGCTGTGGGCAGCTTTGCAGCCCAGTGCTCAACCACTGTGCTGCCGGGAAGGCCCCCCAAAAAAATAATAAATATTTTGTTGTAGGAAAGAAGGTCTCTAACATAATGATCTATTTAGAGAAAACAGTTTGGAACCAAATAAAATCCAATCAGCTGAGAAACTAAATAAACATGCAATGTCTTTGATCTTTATCCATGCCCATAAAATTGAACATCACCACAAGGAATGGCTTTCCTTTCACATGCTTTCTTAAACACATCAAACCAGGAAAGAGCTAAAGGACCCCTCAACTTAATTACCTAAACTTACTAGTGAAATATCTTTCTGAAAAACCCAATTCTGGCTTTGGTTTTTCTACATTTAGAGAAACATGTATATTTACTTGAAAGTGTATGATGGCAGTAATAACATAGTTTACTGGTAGATAATAGCTTTTTGGTTTTGCTGACTGTTAGTGAAAACATAATTCTTATTAATAAGAGAATTCAGGAAGTATAAAAATGCAGGAAGAATAGTTTAAAAGCTTTTCATTTCTAAAATGTTTTATTCATATCACTTTATATTGTTATACACTTAATTTACTGATCTGACTCACCCTTGATTTTAAGAACTATAAACTATTGAAAGCATAATTGTCATCATAACAGAGGCAGCATTATTTTTCACTTGTCATCTTTCCAATTAGATAATAGATGCACAGAAACTAATCTTACAGCGACACTGCTCTGTGTTTAGCAAGCTTCATCATAACAAATCTTTTTATTTTAAAACAGAGGCCTTGAAAAATGTAGATGTGAAGAATTCAACCCAACTAACTCCAGGAGGTCTTGCTACTTCAAAATGCAGTGTTCTTGCCATGAACTAATAGATTACTAATTAGCACATTTAATGTTCTCCTTTTAAAGAAAAGCAGTCCAATAATAGGACAATGAATATGCTGTGAAGTGCCCCCTTTTAAAAGAAACATTTGATAATGATACCACATTCTGTAGGAAAATGGTTTAGGTCAATCCCATGAAATGTTCTTATTGTCTTACTTCTTAAGCCGTTTGTTTATCTTTGGCATTACATTGTCTCCTGTTTTCTAGAATTTAAAGTCAGACCAGAATTTCTCATGCTAACTTTATATAGCTCAGTGCCATACAGAGGAAACTAGAATGAGGAGGACTTCACTGCTGTGGATCCAATTCAAGCCACATTTATGTTAGTGCTGAAATGAAAATCTCTTAGAGCTCTACCTTCCCAGGCAGGTGTTTGTCCTGCCTTAAGGGGTTTCCAGTTACACTGGAAGGTGCTCAGATGTGTTATCCTAAGACCATTTGTGTCCACCCACTTCTTCATAGGCTTGGCTCCACCACGCACAATCCTATTTGAGACTTGATAACTAGTTTCCAACACTTTCTCCCAGCAGTGCCAAGCTGCCAATCTCTCTCATTACCCTAGAGCCCCATGCCTCAGTCTGAAGAGCTGACCCCTCTTCAAAGTTTCACCATGGATCTTTGAGGTATGTTGCCAAACGTAATGTCTCACTCTTAGGAAGTCAATTCTCAAACACCTGTCTCCCATCTCCTGATCTGCTGCCAGCAGCTAGTCTGACATAACAGAAATCTCCTCAAGGGAACACAAGATCACTCTTATCGAATCTTTAGGGAAGAAACAAAAAAACTTCTTTCAAAATCCCCAAACACAGAAGAAATACAATTCTGTTTATGTCACAGAAAAATTTGGATGACAATAGCTCATTACCATCCCCTTCCTTTATCTGCAGCTTTGCTTCTGTGGTTTCAACTACCTCTGGTCAGGAAATATTAGTACAATATGATATTTTGAGAGAGAGAAAAAAGTTATTAACATATCTTATACACATATACCATATTCACACATGCCAATACCATATTCATATACTTTTTATTAAAGTATATTCTAATATGTATTTTACAATTATTATTGTTAATCTCTTACAGCCTAATTTATAGATTAAACTTTATCACAGCTTATTATTCTATACATGAGTGTTTATTTTACTATATACTCATCAATTTTAATATTATCATTTAAAAGTCACCCCACTTCCAGTCAATACAGAGTAGAAAAAAAGACATACTTTGCCTTCCCTTCTAAACAACCAAAAAATCAAGGAAATGAGATCAAATAATGACACTAAAGACAGTGGACATTAGACAGTAAAGGACACTGTTTCTTGAAAAATGGGAAATAAAAGATGAGCACTGTTGTCCAGATAGATGTCTGGGTAGCAGCACAAAGAGGAGTCCAAGCGAGGTTCATAAGTCTCCCTGAGTTGAGAGAAAGGGCTGGGTATCTGGGGGATGCCAAGGAAACTGGAGTACACAAGGCAGAGCACAAGAGTAACATATAGAGAAAGTTCCATAGATAGATACATGGTCTTCTCAGGTTTTGAGTTGAATAAAATCAGTACGTGCATATAAGGAAAGATTAAAGAAAGAACCACCCTAACGAAACAGAAGGAACAGGGGCCTCCCTGGTGACACACGGGGTTAAGACACAGCACTATGAAGTAATCTGCAGCTATGGCAGCATGAATTTGATTCCCAGCCAGGGAGGTGACCCACATGGTCTAGCAGACCTCTCCTGACTTGCCCGCTGCTCCCCTCAGCAGTGTATTTCAGTCAGTCTGCCTGTTCTGCTGTCCACTTTGTTTCTGGTGAACCCTCTCACCTCCTGCACCTCTGGCCTATACCCAGCTCTTGTACGCATAAATAAATAAATCTTTGGGAAACAAAAAAAGAAACAGAAGGAACAGTGTTCAGTCCCAAACACAGTTCTAGGAATAAGGCCAATATTCAAACCAAACACAGGGGTGAATGGTAGAAATAGCAAGCAAGGACACTGAAGCAGTTATTGTGACTGATTTCTATGTGTTCAAGAAATGATAAGAAATACTGAATATATCAAATAGAGATGTGGGAGGCATAACAAAGACCCAAATTGAAATTTAGAGATGGAATCTAAGCTGCCTGAGATGAAAAACATAAAGGACAAGATTTATAATAGTAATATATTGTGGAAGAAATAATTAGTGACCCTGAAGACATATCAAGTCCTATCCAAAATAAAAATCAGAGAGGAACTAAAATGAATAAAAATGAACAAAGCATCAGCAAAGGTAGGATAACTACAAGTGGACAAATACACATGCAATTGGAGCCCCAAGGAGAGACAAGAAAAAGACTAAAAAATTACTGGAGAAAAGTATGATTAAATGTTTCCAAATTTGAGGAAAACTGAAACTCCACTGATTCAAGAAACTCAACAAACTACAAACACAAGAGACACAAAAATCTCAAAGAAAACTATAATGCACATAACTAAATCAACCTATAGATATGATATCACTACTCAAATTCCAACATTTTTGTTGACACTGATAAACTGGCTCTAAATTTATGTGGAAATATAAATGACCTGAATAATTAAACGAAAGTCTATAAAGAACAAAATTTGAAAACCTTTATGACCTAATATCAAGACTTGCTCAAAAGCTAAATTAATCAAGGCATTGTGGTATGGCTGTAAAGACTGACACATCCATAATTAAAACAAAATGAATTTACAAGAAAGACTTACATATGCATGACCAATTCATTTTTGACAAAAGTACTCGTTATTAAATAACAAAAGAATTGTTTTAACAAATGACATTGAAATACTGCATGTTGTATTTTTCTTAAAAGAAACAGTCTTTATCAACATTAAATCTGAAATATAAACAAAAATTAATTCAAAATGTATCATAGCCCTAAATGTAAACAGTAAATTATACAACATCTAGAAGGAAAACTTGGGAGAAAACATTTGAGAACTTGGGACAAATATTTGTACACAAAGTAAGTATGGCTAAAAGATAAAAATTGATAAAATGGACTTAATCAAAGCTAAAATCTTCTGCTCTTTGAAAGTAATTTAAAAATTAAAAGGTAATCTACAGACAGTAGTAAATATTATAAACACATGAAAGAGAACTTACATCCAGAATATACAAAGATATCTTCAACTCAATAAGAAAAAGACAGGAGATTATAATAAGAGGAGATTCAAACATATTTCACTGAAGAGATCTGAAAATGACTAAAAAGCATCTAAAAATCTTAACTTAGGAAAATAAAAAAAAAAATCATATAAAGATACCACCTCACATGTACTAAGAATTGGTCATTTGTGGCAGGGTATGGGACATCTGGATCTCTCATATATGGATAGCAGGGGCTTTAGGAAACTCACAGTTTCCTAAATATTAGATTCATATTTGCCCTATGATTATCCCAGAGAAATGAAAACATATCATACGGAATCTGATGCCATCTTGATATTTTGCCATTGAGTTTTCAAGCCCCACCCCTGCCCCTTATTATCCATATCTGGGTAAGTCAATAATAATAGTAAAACCCTATTACTCCTTCCTTTGACCCTGGAGGAGAGTTCAAACCATGCAAAACCCAGTCCACGAGAAAATTTACCTTGGCTCCACTGCCAACTGCAATAAAAAACAAAGTCCCTAGTCTTTCCTTGTTCAGATCATTCTGGACCAGCATGGGCCTTGCCTTGTTCTTCCAAAAAAAGTACCATTATGTGAGTAGTAAACACTTTCATACCTTTTTGTGAGTATGTGGAATCATCAATCCAAACATTCAAGTCAATTTTTCTATGCAGTGTTGGTCGTTTAGTCCTCCCTAAAACAACCAGAAAAGAACATAAATCCACAAAAACGCAGTGTTACAATGTTCATAGTAACTTTTCTCATTATAATCCCAACTAGAAATAACCCAAATGCCATCAGCAGGTAAATACATAAACAAATAATGGCATATTTATATGATAGCCTGCTACCCTAAAGAAAACAAATCACTGATTTATCCCCCAAATAGCTGAATCTTAAGGATATTTCCATAACCCAGACACAAAAAAAGTAGATAGTACATAATTCCATTTATATGAAAATCTTGAACTGGCAAAAGTCATCACTCATGATTAAAATCTCATTCACGGGCCTCCCCGGTGGCGCAGCGGTTGAGCGCTGGGTTGCGAAGCTGCGCGCGGCCTCTGCGGCGCCGGTTCGATCCCCGGCTGCTCCCCGGCCACCAGAGGAGGGTCCCACATGGCGTGCAGACCTCTCCTGCCGCCCGCTGCTCCCCTCAGCAGTGTGCTTCGGTCCTTCTGCCTGCTCTGCTCCCCGCTCTGGCTCTGGTGAATTCTCTCACCCTCCCGCGCTTCTGACTGTACCCAGTGCATGTATAAACAAAACAAACAAACAAACCAGCAAACAAATAAATAAAAGCATGCCTCTATAAAAAAAATAAAATAAAATAAAATAAAAAATAAAATAAAATCTCATTCACAATTTCTTAGAATCGGGCGAAATGCTGTGGAGACTGACTGTAATAGGGAACAAAGGAAATTTCTTAGGAAAGAGAAGTGTTTTTTATACTCTGATTTTGCTGCTAATTACAAGAGTTTGTACAGTTATCAAAAGTCCTTAACCTTTTGTGAGTGAATTTTATTGTGTAAATTAAAACTCAAATAGTTTGATTTTGAAAAAAAAATACCATAGACATACCTTATGATTTTCCTCATCAATCCCTAACTATCTCCCACAAAGAGAGCAGAAAACACTCCCCTCACCAAAGACATGAAAAATGTACAGTATGAAGAAAGCACCCGAATCATTGCAGCTGTCCTCTATAGAATGGGGGTTGGGGAATCTTATGGTGACATGACCAGCAGTGGCACTTACATGTTAGAAAGAGAATGGGCATGGTTACCACACCATGTACCATGTCTGTCCTCTAATGAAAATGACTCAAGTGAGTTTGGAGTGTTGGTTTATTGATTGTGGTAATCCTAGGACTGAAAAGTATGGCTATCTCAATTAAGTCCCATCCCATCTTGTTAAGGCAATAACAACTGAAACCTACAAGTCTAGTGAAGAGATGTAAAATGAATTTTTTCATGAGTTTTCTCCCACTTACCTTTTGAATGATGGGGCAGACTAGCAACTTTGTAAAAGTATCCTGTCATTGTATAACAAGTGTCAGGGAATCTTGCTACTAGCTTTCCCCACTGGAGAACTCTAAATGAACACTGAGGAAGAGATATCCTTAGACAACTTAAACATTATAGGACAACAAAAGATGAGAAATCTCAGTGGGCAGACTTTTTAGTCTGACATTTAAGCCTACTGCAAAAGTCTACAGTGGATTTTGACATTCCATTTTTGGTTGCCTTCTAAATAAATTAAATTATAGACATGATAATTTATTCTTTGTCCAAGGATCGAACATCTATACTAATTCCTGGGGACATGGTAAGAAGTCTCCAGGAAAAAGTAGAAGGGTATTGCAAAGTGGAAAGAAAAAGCGTTTTGACCCAAACACAACATTTATTAGGCCATAAACTTATCCTGAGACTATTTTTCTTATTCCTCAGCAGAAAATTCCAAGTTGGAATAAAACCCATCCCAACAAATATAATCACCACTTTAGATCCCTAACTCATGGATTGAGGCTGTTGTGGCATAAAAGGCTAACAGAAATGATTTAACATATCCACTTCTTTCATATCCTAAGTCAAAACCAATATATTCCTGAATGAATTTTTATACAAATGCCATAACTAAAAACTTATAGATTGCAGAATTGATGAGTCCTTTCATTTTCCCAATTTACTTTCCTGTTTGGCAGGTAAAGAAATAAATCTTGGAGAGTGGCAGTGGGTTGCCATAAATTTCATAAGATTGAGCAATCAATTGCAATGGCCTTCAAGATATGGTCTCCTTATTGAAGCAAATCAATTAAATCTCAGGCACCTGTGTATATAACTATTGCTACAATGAGTGTTTTTCCCTATATTCCAGTAAATAGAAAATATAAAATCAGTGTGTTCACTAAATGATATTACTACATACCTTCTCAAAGCCCTCCTCCTTTCTTTTTCAAGCACTGGGTACAGTCAGAAGCGCGGGAGGGTGAGAGAATTCACCAGAGCCAGAGCAGAGAGCAGAGCAGGCAGAAGGACTGAAGTACACTGCTGAGAGGAGCAACGGGCAGCAGGAGAGGTCTGCACGCCATGTGGGACCCTCCTCTGGTGGCTGGGGAGCAGCCGGGGATCGAACGGGCACTGAAGATGCTGCAGGCAGCTTCGCAACCCAGCGCTCAACTGCTGCGCCACCGGGGAGGCCCCCTCCTCCTTTCTTGACAAGCACACTCAACAGACTAAGCATAGAAGGGAATTTCCTCAATCTGATAAAATACAGCCATGAAAAGCACATAGCTACAGTCATACATGATGATGAAATCCATACATGCGGTTTTGTACAAATAATCACAAAAGGAGGCATTTTATTGCAAAATGTCCTAATAGGCAGGTGCACACATATGTCTATCCCCTCCATACAATTCCAACCTTGTCCCAAGTATTTACTAATTTCTATTTTTCCTTCCTTTTCAACTGGCTTGCCCCTAATTACACAGGAGAGATAAACGAAGTTGGAATGTGGCAGGAGCAGCAATTTCTGCAACAATATGATGACCCTACCACCTCACACCACGACCTTCAAACCTTCTTCAGAAACTCTGACCTTCAACAGTTGAAGCTAAAGGGACTGGATATGCATTAAAACTCTCTTCACATCACTACCTCCCATCCCAATTGAGAAACAGAAAACAAAGATCTAGGACTCTAAGATGTCCAGAGGCAGTTTTCAGATGTGTGTGGCCTTTGCATTTTGAGCTCACCTGATTCTTGATCTGCCCAATGTTGACTCTTCAACTTGCAGACTTTATGAAAACCTAGAAACCCTTCCCTTTTACAAGGTAGAGTTGCACTGCTATTGTTGAGTCCATTTTAGTTGTGCTAATTACTAACGAGAAAAATGTGTTAAACCTCAAAATACATAAGTGAAAAAAGTGGCGGTCTATTTGCATCTAACCTATTTTTTGAGTGTTACTCCTCTTGAAACAGCACTAAATGACAAGGAATGGGACACTTCTTCACAGTGTTGTCAATGTGAAAGATAAGGCATATTGGGAGTTTTCTTTTCAAGTAATAACTCTAAAAGACAATTGCACTGGTGCTTATAAAACACACCAATGAAGATCCCTGGCTCAGAACATGGCTTGCCAGGAACCTAGGAAGGCTCATTTTCAACACAATAATAACTTTGTGAACAAGACAACATTAATGCAACTGAAAAACCACAACATATGGCCTTTAATAAAATGAAAGTTATACTAAAAAAGGCCATTCTAAATGATGCTTTAAAGAAGTACTCATGGAATGAAATCCAACATGATACAAAACCCTGAAAGTTTTACCTTTTTTTTTTTTTTAATCCTGAGACATCCATGAGGGGATTATATTCCTGACTGTTCCTTCTCCTACCCAAATGACAATGTCAGGGCACACCTTAAGCCACAGTGATAAGGAGGAAAGAAATAGTGTATTTAAAGGGTTTTAGAAGGTATAAGAACCCAACACAATTCATTCAAACTTACTCTCACAAACATTCTACCATCGGAAGTTTTGTGACTCCAAAAGCTGTAGTCCATCACATCTTTAAAAACTTGGGAAGTCGGGCCTCCCCGGTGGTGTAGTGGGTTGAGTGCAGTGCTGTGAAGCTGTCCGCAGCCTCAGCAGTGCGGGTTCAATTCCCAGCCGGCCAGGGAGAAACCCACATGGCACAGAGGACCTCTCCTGTCGCGCCGGCTGCTCCCCCTCAGTGGTGTATTTCGGCCTGTCTCTCAGTTCTGCTCCCCACTCTGTCTCTGGTGAATCCTCTCACCCTCCTGTGCCTCTGGCCTGTACCCCAGTTCGTGTGTAAAAATAAATAAATCTAAAAAAAAAAAAAACTTGGGAAACCATGCTTTAAAAATGTACTTTTTATCTAGGTTATACCCAACCCCAGGCAGAGTTGTGGAAACCAGCACAGGCTATTTGCCTGGAAGAGTAAACGGCTCTCTCACTTTTTTCCTTCTGAAAATGTTTCATAGCATTTTTCTGTGGAAATAATTTACATTTAAGAAGTAATATGGAACTGTGAAATGTAGTCATGGAAACCATGACAGTAGGGACAAAAGAGAGAATGGGGGATTTCGTGAGTGTTTTTCGATTTTTTCAAATACAATAGTCCCTTTAGCAAAATCAGTTGTGCCATATGGTGAACTGTGTGTGGTAATTTTCTAGGCTTGCAAATAGAATTCTGCAAAATGCAATCAACTGCTAAGTGATTGCACTCCAAGTGAGCCCCAACTCTACTTGTGCTCACTCTTCCATGGGTTACTACATACCAACACTTCACATATTGCAAACAATTAATAAAGATGCATGGGATAAGATAGAGGGTAACCAAAATCATTCAACTTAAAAGACTGGAGAAATAGTTGGTTTCAAAAGGGTATAGACCTCTTTGAAAACTCATTGCTGATCATTTTCAAACTCTAAATTGATCTAGCATTCAGTCCTGCCCCCTCTCCACTACCCACAACCCATAATAATATCATTATTCTCTTCTCAAAGTGAGCACTTTTGTGTCTTTAGATGTGTCAGCTTTTTCTGCAAAGAAAATTATCATAAAATCTTAGTGGCATAATAAAGAGTATTTGTTATCTCCTCGTACATCTGAGGCACATCTGCTTTAGACTGCAGGTCTGTGGGTTGGAGTAACTGCCTCTGGAGCCCAGACTCAAGGGCCAGCAACTACTCTAGCAGGTCTTTCCATGACAATGACCTCAGTGCAAGAACTAAGTCCAACCTTGCAGACACATTTTAAACCTTCTTGCATCACATCTACTAATATCTCATTAGCCAAGTAAATTACAAAGTCAAGCCCAAAGTCAAGGAAAAGAGACATATGTTTTTCCCATAAAAATAAGGCAAAAAACTAATTTAAAAAAAATAATACAATAAACTAATTTATCAAAATTCACCTTTTGTTCTCAAGTATTCTCTATTTTCCATGTACAAAATATACTCATCACCATTACACTCATAAAGCCACAGTATCAAATTCAAATTCAGGACCTCATGATGTCCATCTGGTCTAAATGTACCTCCTTTTGATCTACCAACTTTAAAAAAAACAACAAATTATCTGTCCCCACACACCTCATATAAATAGCGAGTCTTGGGTTGGATCTCCACAATATTTTTAAAAAGGAGTATGTAACAGTCATGAATCCACAAAAATTCTGCAACTTTACAGAACAAATGTTTTCATCCTCAAACTGGGTAGGGGAATTAAATTATACACTAACTGTTCTGTCCCCAAAGATGGACCAAATAAGATATACCCTATAAAACAACTACTAGAAAGTGGATGACTAGTAGCTCATGGATGCACTTTCCATAGGCTGGAAATGCACCTTCCTGCACAAGAATATTCAGTGGGAACCTATATCTGCATAAATGAGAGGAAATGATTTGCTTTGCCTTCATCTAGAAAAAAAAAAACTATAAATAACAGGATCATGGTCATGATTCTAATAAGACTCTGGTTTTGCTCCATAGAAGTGGCTCGAAGCCCATTGCACTTGGGTTTGGTTCTCTTGAAGACTCTTCCTCTGCCATCATCCTGCTTGACTAATTCTAAGGAAGACATTTAAAAACAAGACTTTCTTGGTGATGGGGCAAGGTTGTTTTTTTACTTGCTTATTTTAGCTCAATTCTGGATTATAAAGTTGGGACGCAAGAGTACTTTGTATATCTCCAGCAGTCTCAGAGACTTGTATTATAAAATGGTCACACTTTTCCCAATATAGGTCTCTCAAAAGTTGCATTTGTTTTCTATGTACTTAATTCTAGTTAAATTCAAGTGTAAAGAGTAAAACCCACAATTCTTTCTAAGCCATGTCTCTCTTCAGGTTTAATTGGCGGTATTTTCGGTATATTAGACTTCTATAGGAACTTGACCTTAAATTTTCTAGAAACCCTGTAATTCAGCTGAGAGGATCTCCAAAACCACACTTTAATCTCCTCATATGTCTTAACAAAGGATGTTTGCTTCATCATTTATTTGGTCTTTGCAATTACCACATCTTTGGATGAAAAACTCTTATTTTCCAAATCTGAGATTTCTGAGTTTCCTACAGCCTCTCTACATCTGTTTTGTAAATAAATCCACTTTTAATGAGTTTATCCTTTTCCTTTAATTATGAGTAATAGTTATCCTCTTATGTTTCTGAAATCTCACCCACTACTACAACCTTATTTAGGTACACCTTTTGCCTTCAAATTTGCTGCAAGTTTTATCAGCAACTTATTTGTAACACAAAACACCATTTTGTAATCTCCATTATTTACTGAATGGTCCCCAAAGTCAAGGCAAATATTTGGAGTTTTGATATGGCAGCACCTCATTTCCCTTACCAACTTATAAATCACTGTTATTGCTACAGTGCTATGTGTAAACCACCCCCAAGTTTAGTGGTTTATAGCCATTAACATGTATGCTCATATTTATGCATTTCCAGACTGACTACTACTGAGCTGGCTCAGAATGCATTAGCCATGGTGGCTCTATGCCAGCCTGCAGCCTGACCCAGCTTGGTCCCAAATGGCAGCAGACACTAAGAAATATTCTTGTTCTGGTAAAGGCTGGTTTGGGACACAACACATCTTGTGAGGGGAGGCATGGACTGCCTTTATTCTGGACTCTCTTTTAAAGGATATATTGCAAACAGTGATGGAAGACAGAATTAAATTCTCCCTCCAATGAGGGCAGACATGCTGATTGCTGATTATAAATGATTTGGGTCTCCTAAGTTCACAGTTTCTCTCCTGTAATGTAACTCACTGTGAGTGCAGGGTCAGCTAACTGACAATCTTCGTATCATCCCATGGGAACTGGGGTTTAGGGAAAGAACATGAGAAAATGCTGATACTCTAGCTAGTATTATTATTAATTATTGCAAGTAATTAAATCCTTTGTCTTTGTATGGGAGTCTTGTCTCTCCTGCCAGCATCCATGAAACTGGCGGAATAATTTGTGAGCTGGCAAATAGGGTAAAACATTAAACCTTCATAGTTCCTGACCATAAAAATCAAAGCAAGTCACATAACTAAGCCAAACATTAATGGGCAGAAACATTATAATTCTTTCATGGAGGTGAAGCAGAAGGGAAAATAGGAAGGGAATATTTGCTGAGTAACAACCTACTGTACCATAATATCTATGATTGCATCTATTTACCATTTATTCTCACTTGAAATACATATATTTTATTGGGAAAATAATGATAAAATAGATGCTATATCTTAACAATATTGAAAAACAAGTGAAAACATCAATGGAGCCAGTGTTCATAGTGGTTATAAAGACTCTTTTTCTGTCATGGACACATAAACACCCCTTCCTTAATTTGCAGATTTTCTTATTACTTTCTCCTTCTCCAAGGTGTTTTCTCAGATCTTTAATGCTAGCTAAATTTTTATATAGAAATGTGTTTAAGTGTCTCGGGCCTCCCTGGTGGCACAAGAGGTTAGGATGCAACCTATGAGCTATCCGCAGCCACTGCCAGTACAAGTTCTATCCCCGGCCCAGGAGCTACCCCCATGGCAGACCTCTCCTTCCTCACCCACTGCTCGCCTCAGTAGTGTATTTCAGTCAATGTGCCTGTTCTGTTCCCCACTCGTTCTCTGGGGAATCCTCTCACCACCCACACCCCCGGTCTGTACCCCATTTCTTGTGTGCATAAATAAATAAATCTTTAAAAAAAAAGAAATGGTGTACTATAAGTGTCTTAAAAATGAAGAGAATATTGTTAAAGTGGCATCTCAGGGTTGAAATTAAGTACCAAAAAAAGTCAGTAGGACACTTAGGAACACTCTAAAACCAAACCAGAGAAGAGGTAAATGTCACTCCTGTTAATACAACCACCACCCTTTGAATAGCTAGTCTTACCAAAGACAGCACGGTGAACGATAACTTTAATTTAACTTATACAGTATGCTATGATCTTACTTACTCAAACCATCATTGTTAAGTCAACAAAATTAAGAATATTTTCTTGAACTTGTATTACAAGGATTCATAAGACTCTAGAAGCAAACTCACTTCTGTAATAGGTATTAAATAAGTCCTTCCTGCTTAACTTCAGGAATATAGGAAAAAAGGCTTACGAACACATGACAAATTGAATTCTATAGTTAAAGCTAGGTGACTACTTCCTATCAACAGAAAAGGTAATTGAAACGCTAAGAAATGCTAAGAAACTGAAGCATTTAATGAAAATCAAGTTGCCGACAAAAAATCAACATCTTTTGAACAATGTTTCATCTCCTGTATTTCCAATCTACCTCACAAGATCATATACTCAAAATACACAAAAAATGTTGAAAAACATATCAGACATATCAAATTCTCAGCTTTTACATATGTTTTATTGTTTTGATTCTGTGTAGTTATCATAGTCTCAATTATTTGTCTTATACCTCATTATTACCGAACAGGTATTATGTTGGAGATGATTGCTGTGAAAAGAAATGAAATAGCTTAGGCACTCTGAAGAGCCAACACCTGCTTACTGGCCCACTTTTAAAAAATAGTCTTTTGGGCCTCCCTGGTGGTGCAGGAGGTTGAGACACAGCACTGTGAAGCTGTCCCCAGCCACTACAGCACAAGTTCAATCCCCGGACAGAGAGCCTCTAGATGATAGTCCAGTACTGGCCAGGCAATGTCCACTTTCCCCCAGAGTGTGGTGGACAGACAATGCTGACTCATGACCAGACATTACCTGGGACCTTGCCTGACTAATCCCTAGTAGCTCCTCTGCGACTATAAGGGCCACTCCAGAGAGATTTCCCTTGCTTCTCACTTCTAACAGTGGGGACCTACCTTGATTATGACCTGGAGGAGAATTACTACCTCTTTGCAATTTTTCTATCAATAACCATGCAAGATTAATAATGATAACCAGCATACACATTAAACACTTACTCTATAAGTGATAGTTTTATAATGTTCACAAGCAATAGCTCAGCTCAGGCAATCTTCACGACTTCTCAAATAAACATCAGGTCTCATATCATATTGCCTCCAAGATGCCCCAGAAAGTTTCCCAAATGACCCTCAAGGATGTTAACTAATCTGTTGAAGAACACAGACAGAAAAGGCAGAGGTATGCCTATCTGAAAGTCTATCTTTTGGGAAAATGTTATGACAAGACAAGTAAGTTTTGGTGACATTAGCAATTAACTATTGGCAAAATAGTAGTAAAAATAATGTTGACAGAGTAGTGTCTGAAAATGAGACAGCCTGGGCAGAAAAAGAGTGATCCTTGGTGGGGGAGGCCGCTGGCGCAGGATAACTGCAGGGACTGTACCAATGGCAATTCTCATTTGTTCAGTAGACAATTAAGTATAGGAAAGGACTCACCTTCTCCTCACTTGTCACATCACACTGTCGTTTCCTATTGCCTGAGGCAGCAGGCCCTCTGCTACTGTTTGTGTTAGTAACAGAGGAGCCATTTCCATGGTTCCCTTATGGTTTCTAGAGACAATTATACATATTTTTAAAGCTTGGCTGATTTTATTCATGGAATCCACCCAATAGTTGACACATTACAAGTGGCATAAGTCCATATTTTGTAATGTGTATCAACATCTCACACAGTTATAAAGAATTGCATTCTAGAGTAGAAAGGTCTTTTTAAAATATGCATTGATGACATTCCTGCTCCAAGCACCCAGCTGTATGCTCCTGTTGCAGATGGAACAAGAGTGTCCCTTTTGGTTCTTGCTGACCAAGGCCTTAGAGAGGTCCCCCAGGACAGCGTGAATGCAGAATGGCGAATGGTCTCAGCTCAGGTATTAATGCCAATAGAAGGTAAAGCTATAGAAAGCCATGTGCTGCTGGAGGACAGGGACCTACAGCCTTAGGAAATGTGAACTATTCTTTAGGATTCTTCAGGACATAATGATTAACTCCCTTATACACCATCTTCCTAAGAAAAGTTTCCACAGAAGATGTAATGTGTGAACTGGATTTTTAAAGAAAATTAAGAATTTACCATGTGGGAAAGTGGGTGAATCCCAGCAGATGCCAAAACATGGAGGTATTGGAATGTTCTCAGCCTGCATGGAGATGAATCATGAGACATATAATACGTGAGATCATGTTATTCACCAGTTTGTGTGGGTCTTTTTCTTAATTGTCATATCAGGGTTATAATAAAAATTTCAAAATATCATTTTGAAAATGGTATTTTATCAAATAGATGTGCCCCAATTTATCTAACCATTAATTTCTTTTTGGGAATTTAGGTTTTTTCCAACTTTTCCACATTATAAATATAGTGCCAAAGACTATCATCAAGTATAAATTTCTGTCAAGAATGTCATGTGAAGGTGGAGAACTGGAGAAATGTACCTACAAGCCAAGAAAGTTTTTTAACCAAAACTTTTTATTGTCTCAGTGCAATTAAGCAGAAAAAATAATTGAAATGCATTGACAATGAAAATGAAGGAGTAAAGCTATCTTCATTTATAGACTAACAAAGATCAATTACAGAAACCACTCCCAAAGAATACATAAAAAGAAAATACCTACTAGAATTAAGAAGGAAATTTAGCAAGGTTGCAGGATACAAGGTCAATATACAAAAATAAACGGTATTTCTATATAGTAGCAGTAAACAGGAAAAAGACATCATTGTCAATAACATTATTAACATTGTAGACAAATAATTTAGGGATAAATTTAGCGGAATACATCCAAAGTTTGTATTGGAAACAATAAAACATTATTGAGGGAAACCAAAGATTTAAACAAGTGGAGAAATATACTGGAGTTATGGATCACAAGCCTAAGTGACTATGTTGTTAAGATACCAGTTTTCCTTTGGACATGCTAATTTTAACTTTAAATGGAAAAGCAAAGAACCTAAAATAGGTAAAGCTATGTTGAAAACAATAAGTGAAATTAGAGAACTGACTTCACCTGGTTTTAAGATTTACTATAAAGCTACAACAATCAAACCATATAATGTTTATGTTAAGAAAATCATAGATCAATGGAATAGAATCTAGTGTTTAGAATTAGACTTACATGTGATTTGCAAAAATATTTTTGGCAAAGGTGCCAAGATAAATTAATAGAAATAAAAGATTAGTTTTCAACAATGGTTCTTAAACAACTATACATTATATATATATATATATATGAGTTGTTCAAACCCTGCACATTCCCAAGAGAGCTTGCATTCAAGACTGATCCTTGGAATATTCCAGGAGCTATTCTGCCTGATAAGTGTTCTTGTATGTCTGAACCATAGAACCATGATATATTTGTAGTGGGTGCCTGTTTTTGTAAGCATAAGGCCTTGGGTCAAACTGTACCAATTTGATCAGGCAAGTTTATCTTGACAATATGATTTATAGAGAGCACCTGATTTTTTGGGGGGGCTAATAGGGCCTTGGTTAGAGTAGCTGCAAAATGGTACATAAAACTCTTTTTGAAAACAGTTGGGCAGTTTCTTATAAATTTAAATACACTTGGCATATGACCTAGAATTACTACACCTATAGTAATAAAAATCCACACACAAAGACTTGTCTGCCAATATTTTTTGCAGCTTTTACCATTGTTGCCAAAAACTTCAAGTGTTCTATTCCTGGTGAATGGATAAACATATTGTGGAATATCCATGTAATAGAATGGAATATAGCAATAAAAAAAGAACAAAGTACCAAAACACATGGCAATGTGGATGACTCTCAGCACATATTAGGTGCAAGGAACAAGACACAAAAAATGGCATACTCTTACTTTATGATTCCATTTATCTGACATATGGTGAAAAGCAAAACTAGAGAAACAGAAATCAAATCAGTGGTTGCTAGGGACTAGAATTAGAAGAGAGAAATTGCAAAGGAATATGAAGGAAATTGGTATAATTATTTCATGACTATATATTTTTCAAAAGCACAAGCAAATTATGGTCTAAAAATAATCCATAGGGAATGTGGTTGACAAGATCCATTTTTGATTAAAAAAACTAAACAATTATAGATGGAGTTAAGTATATATTCAAGTGAGATGTTTAAGGAAATTCTTTGTGCCAAATACAATGCACTTAGTAAATGCCCAATCATTTGAAAAGTCTCTCCTAATGCATGTATAATATTCCACCATGTAAACATCTTAATCAATTGAAACATTTTCCTATTTAGAACATGTCAGAAGTTTTTAATATTTTACTACTATAAATTGTGGCATAAAACATAATTATATGGGTTGAGCGCTGGGCTGAGAAGCTGCCCGCAGCCTCTGCAGCGCAGGTTCGATCCCTGGCCACCAGCGAGGGTCCAACATGGCGCACAGACCTCTCCTGCCGCCCACTGCTTCCCTCAGCAGTGTACTTCGTCAGTCTGCCTGTTCTGTTCCCCACTCTGGCTCTGGTGAATCCTCTCACCCTCCTGCACTTCTGACTGTACCTGTTAGGGGGAAGTGATGTCCTGAGTTAATCCCATACAGGCTTTGTGGACTCCACCCCCACTCCAGACTAAAGCCATCAAGACTCTGGGAAAGACAAATCCCATCACCACCAATGGAGGGTGGCTGGGACCTGAGGGTGGAGTTGGGCAGCCAGGTTGGATATAAAAAAACCAAACACGTGGGCCTTGGGCTCTCTGGCTCGCGATCGCTCGCCTCCTGGCTTCACCGCTCCTGGCTGGCGGCCAGCTCTCAGAGCGCCATTTTGGAATTCCTAATCGGGGGATCGGGTAGGACTCATTTAAAACTTTGTCTCCCACTTTTCTCCCAGAGCTGTACATTTCCTCATTTCCCCTTCCCTTGTAAATAAACCTTTTATTAACCTTTCACGTGTGCCTGCAGTAGAGCATTGATAAGTCCTTTTAAGCGCGCGGGTGAGGACCCACAGTCAGGCACCCCGTTTTGTATCGGGGTTGCTCTACAACATACCCAGTGCTTGTATAAATAAATAAATCAATCTTTTTAAAAAATCATAATTATAGGGGAGACTAGGCCTGAAAACCTACAATTCTGGTATCAGAGACATAACCATACACTGAAGAGAGGAAAGCCTCTTCAATAAATGATGTTGGGAAAATAAATAATTATGTGCAAAAAAAAAAAATAAGAAACTGGATCCTTACTCAACTCTATATCACTACTTAACAAAAAAATTAGTTCAAAATGGATTAAAGACTTGGATATAAGACTTGATACCATAAAACACTTAAAAGAAAACCTAGGTGGGCCTCCCTGATGGTGCAAGGGGTTTAACACAGCACTGTGAAGCTATCCACAGCCTCAGCAGCAGGAGTTCAATCCCTGGCTGGCCAGGGAGCAACCCACATGGAACAGCAGACTGCTCCTGTCTTGTACACTATTCCCTGCAGCAGTGTATTTCAGTCAGCGGTGTATTTCAGTGTATTTCCTTAAACATCTCACTTGTATATATACTTAACTCCATCTATAATTGTTTAGTTTTTTTAATCAAAAATGGATTTTGTTAAACACATTCCCACATTCCCTGTTCTACTCCCCAATCTGCCTCTGGTGAATCCTGTCACAACCCTGTACCTCTGGTCTATACCCCGTTCTTGTATGCATAAATAAATAAAATCTTAAAAAAAAAAAAAAGAAAGAAAGAAAAGAAAACCTAGGTGAAACAGTGCTGGACACAAACTGCAGAGATGTAATTTGAGGATGCATCCCCAATGTCAAGAGAAACAAAAGTGAAAATAAACAAATGGGACTACATCAATTTAAAAAGTTTTTGACTCTCAAAAGAATCCATCACAAACAAACAAACAAACAAAAAAGGCAACCTACCTACAGATTGGGAGGATATTTGACCATCACCTGTCTGAGAAGGGGTTAATTTCCGAAACACATAAAGTACTCACACAACTTAACAACAAACGAACAACCCAATCAAAAAATTGGCAAAAGATTATATAAATAGATACTTCTCCAAAGAAGATATTCAGGTGGCCAAAGAGACTAGGAAAAATGCAAATGAGATACTATCTCATTCTAAAGGCTGGCCTATTATAGCAAAAAGACCAGAAACAACTAGTGAGGGTGTGGAGGGAAAGGAACATTCGTCCATTGTTGGAATGTAATTTGTTGCAGCCTCTATGAAAAATAGTATTGAAATTCCTTAAAATAATAATAAAAGTGAAAATACCGTATGATCCAGCAATACCACTGCTAAGCACGTACCCAAAGAATATTAAAACAGTGATACAAAAATGTCTTATGCTCTCCTGTGCTCATGGAAACATTATTCACGTTGGCCAAGTCATCAAGCCAACCTCAATGCCTATCAACAGGATAAAAAAGAAAATGCAGCATATATACTCTGTGGAATACTACTCAGCTATTTTAAAAGATGAAACAGTGACTTTGGGGACAAAATGGATGAATCTTATAATGATTATGCTGAGAGAAATAAATCAGAAAATGAAAGACAGTTATGGGATGTACTCACACACAGGCAGAATATAAATAACCAAAGAGAATAAACTAGGAAAACAACAAGAATAATTCTTAGACTATAGGAATAATATACAGATTAACAGAAGGAATGGAGGAGCGGCATGGGGGTAGGGAGGTGACAGGGTTTCGGCTTTGGTGGAAGGTAAGGGAAGCACATTCACATATGAGGTATGAAGTTATACTCCCCAAATTGCATGGTTATGTTAACTGGTGGCAGAGCAATAAAAAGAGGGGAAATGCGGGGCTTTACTGAATCGCCCTATAGCCCAGTCAATAGTTCTGGAATTATCCCATGGGGCATGCATAATTGAGAAAAAAGTCTCATATCCTGTTTTTGTGCTCCCTACAAAGAGGAATTGTAACATGGTGGTCCCCAGGGCAAAGGGAGGTTCCAGGTTCCCTGTACCACCCAAGGAAGGGTGGAGTTGAGCAGGGAGGAAGAGAAGCTTGAGGGAAGACCTGGAGGAGGCACATGGAGCAAACAGACAAGTGAAGAAAAGGCCCTTACTTTTTTGGTCCTGGACTGGTTGAAACAGATGTGAGTGAGAGACCCGTGGGGAAGTTAGCAATGGCAAACATTTTGATTTCGTTCTTTTCCTTCCAGATTTGTCTGGCCTCTTCTGCCCCTCTCCTGAAGTTCCCCACGAGGAGATGCCTAGGACTTGTGACAAGCTTTTGGACCAAGGGATCCTGCTGTGGGCCAATGCTATTTGGCTAGACATTTACCCACAAGGAGATGGGTAACTTTGGGTGTTTCACATGAAAACTATTTTATCTATTCTTTCCCTTCTTTTTATTGCACACTAATTGTATTAAAGTGCTTTTCCTTTAAAGGTCTTAAGGGCTAGAATATGTTTTCCCCAATTAGAACCCATTTAGAGTGGGCAGGTTGGGGGACCTGGGATATCCCTCAGCCTGCCCAATAACAGAACCACTATTTTTCATAACAACTGGGTCATTGGGTTACTGAACCATCACCTACATATGTGAGGAAAGGTCTGGAAGTCTGGAGACTACCCTTATTCTTGCTTCATCACACTGTCATTTCTCACCTATTGAAAAGGGTTCTATTTGTGTGTTATTCCAGTAACTGGCTTCTTCCTGCTTTTTTTTTTTTACTTCTTGTTTGCTTTTCAAATTACAGAGAAAAATTCTTGCCTCTTCTTTTATTTCCGTCTTGGGACTGGGGTTGTGAGGAATCTGCCTTTCAAATGTGTCTTTCTCGTTGCCCTTAAAAAGCAGGAACTCCAAGGGAACTCTAGGATTTGCTTTTAAGATTAAGTAAACTGGTATTTAACCTGCTGAGTTTCCAGGCTGTAAATAAATACTAAACTCATGGTTATTTCACCAGGATTTTAACTGCAGGCTCATTTGCTTCTGTGAAATTCTAAGTGAGACTCATTTTTTAGATGACTGGTGAAGAGAGACTACAAACCCTGTATTCTAAGCAAATGGTATCGCCTCCCAAGGCCATCCACCATCTGCCAGCCAAGTGTCTAAATTGCTACAGCTCAAATCCCACTCCAGTAAACAACATTAACCAAAAGGTTCACTTTGCTGAATCATTTTCAAGTTGTGAAAAGTGGTCCACACTGACATTCAGCGTGGCACAGGGGAGGAAAACATTTTAGAGAAAGGATGACCTCAGTTTGAGTAATGTGCAGAAAAGTATGAGGATTAATAATAATAAAATCCTAATAAATGATTGCTTACTTGGAACTTACTCCTTCCTGGGCCATGAACTTAGTCATTTACCAATATCATCTTGTTGACTTCTCAACAAGATCCACTGAGGTTAAGGATGAACATTAGCCAGCACTCCAGATGACAAAAATGAGACTCTCAGAACCTCAGAGTTTACCTAAACTCACATGGATGGTAAAATGGCAAAACCGGAATTCAAAGTCTGCCTTGCCTAAACCCCCAAACTATGCTTTGAACCAGTGGTCCTGTTACCAATCCCCCTTGGGATGAAGATCCATTTTCCTGGTGACAGGAAGCCAACAATTCAGAAACCAGGTTCCTTTATGTAGAGGGATATATTTATTTTGTGCCAAGCAATGGAGAAGGGATAACTTGCATTTCAAAGTACTTTCTCCTTATATTAGTAGACCAGAGCCCACAAAGCTGCCTGCTCTAAATGAGTTCTGCCACCCACTGCATAAAAATATACTCTTCATGCATAAGACCGTAAATAACAGGAACTTTAATAAAATTAGTGTGCAATAGAAAGGAGAAAAAGAATATATTGATAGTTAAAAGTTTCTAATTGAACACCCAAAGTTACCCATCCCCTCATGGGTAAATGCAGAGCCAAACAAGGTTGGCCCAAAGCAGGGCTGCTGAAAACAGAAAGCTTGTCACAAAGCCTAAAGGTACCTTCTGGTAGGGAACCATAGGAAAGGGGCAGAAGGGGGCAGCAAGTATGGAAGGAAAAGAGCAAAATCAAAATCAAAATAAAAGCTGCAATTGTCAGCCCACAGGAACACCCAGGGTCTTTCATCCATGTCTCTTACAAGCGTCTCCTTCCATCCCCCCAAGTCCCTGGTACAAGTCCAAGGCCAAAAATCAAGTGTAGCTGCTTCTTCACATGTCTCTTTGCTCCATATGCCTCCTTCAAATCTTCTCCTTTATCTTTCCTTTCTTCCCAAGTCCTTTTCCCAGTCTTTCTTAGGTCCTCCTTCCAGCTCTGCTTCACCCTTCTTTGGGTGGGGCAGGGAACCTGGAACCCCATCTTTCTATGGACATCACACTGTTACAATTACAGAGAAAAACTGCTGAGTTTGGAATTAAAGATATGGGCATTCATCATTGAAGTTACTTGATGGTGCTAACCCTTAACTACATGCATCTGAGATGGGTATCTAACACCCCAGAATCTCCTAGCACCTTCTAGAGTTGTAATGAAGATAAAAGATAATGTGTCAAGGAAAGCATTGGAAATGGTAGAGTGCTGTACACACACATCATATATGTATTAATCACTGCAGCTCAGGTTCCCGTACTATCCAATAGTAGCACATTCCCGTGCAATCTTTGACAAGCCAAAAGCGTATAAAGCAAGGAAGCATTTTCTTTGATAAGGAAAAAATTTTTGAGTATTCACAGGTCCAAAAAACAGCTTACAAAATCATATCAAATCACACATAAAAGCTGAAATAATACTATTTGCAGTAAAGGAGGGGATGACATGGTACCTAGACAGCCTGTATAAGGTAGTTACAGGGAAAAAGCTTGGCACTCAGAATTCTACTGGGCCTCTACAATGGCTGCTGCAAGACATAAACTAATGCTATTTTCACTTTTTACTTGTGTTGGAAAAGAGAAAATCCTCTTCATATTTCATTCAGTTATCAAATACAAGTACTAATGTAAGTCTTTCATAAAAGCAAACGGCCTATGTAACTGAAACTTCTGAAAAGTGGGAACAGAACTCAGCACTCTCTAAAGCAACTTGGGTCTTGATCTTAGCATTTTAGTACAAACCACACCAATCTCCAATTCCTTTGTTCCCAACAGCCAGCACCTGTGGTCTCTCTGCAAACTGCCCTGGGGCAACTGAGGCTGCTATGTCCTCAGGGGTTTACTTGTGCAGAGGGGAAGCTCAAGTCCAAAGGTTCACAAGTGAGGGAATAAGAAAGGATGGCCCAGACTCAGGTGGTGACAACTCTGAAACAGCCTACTCTGCAAAACTCCCTGCAGATCAGGACTCAGTAGAATTCAAGCTGAGGTTGCACCCTTGCCTGGTTGTAACCCCTTTCTTACTTCCCAACTGATTTCTCCTGAGAGCCCTTCCTTAATGAGGTACCTTCCACAGGAATATTCCACTTACAGTCCTCTCTTGGGGTTACAAATCTCTAGTTTGAGGTTGTGATGGAATTTTAGACTATCAGTCTGCTCTTCAATATTTTTTCCTGACTTTCAGTTTATGAAACAGCCCCAGGCATTGGGGGAGCTGGGAAGGAGGGAGGGTCAGGAGTAGACAATAGACCATTTGCTCAGTAGCTGCTGTATCTCTTTCCTGAGGCAATGAATGTTAGAACAGCTGTTCAAAGGGGAGGAAGGAGAAAAGAGGAGAAATGGAAGGTGGTGACTATTAACATTTCCAAAAAATTATTTTGCCACAATATTCAGTATCACAATTGCTTTTTTAGTCTTGCATTTTGTTTATTTGTGTGCTAGTTATTGGTTCTCACTGGTCAATATTTTAGTAATAAAGATTCCCCAACCCCACTTCTGCCACTATTATCTTTTTCTGCTCTTTGTATAGGTAAGTGTAGGGTAAGGAAAAAATGTCAGGCTTTTCTGCCCTCCTGCCATCAGGATGGATGACAGAGCCCTGCGGTCCTGAATGCATGCCTGATGGCGAGCACCTGGAGTAGGGTGTGGGCATAGGGAGATGGGATTCACCTGGGCTAAGACTGGGCTTTTAAGGGTGGCGTCACGGGGACGCCAGCAAAAGCCGAAAGAGAAGCTGAAGAGAAGATGAGAGAGAAGCAAAGAAGCAGAAGCAAAGAAGCAGAAGCAGATAACGCCAGAGAGCCCAGAGAGAGTGCGGATTTGCTGGGGGCTGGGAAGACTGCCAGCCTCCTGGCCCCCCAGCACCCCTACCTGCCGTGTACCTGGTAATCCCTTAAGCCTGCAAAATCAGTGAGGACTCTGACTCCTCCTCTACCCCGTTTGCATGGGATCAGAAAACCTGCACTGTGTCCATTCCTGCCACTACATACAGCAAATAAGAAGTTGTAGGAATGTAGCTGAACTTGGGCCCACTCTCCCATGCACACAGAAACCCAAACACTGTGAGACCCTTTGCAAGTAGAGAAAGCACTTTATTTCGAGGTCAAGCAAAGAAATAGGAGCATGGCTCAAATCTAGCTCCCTAGTCATTATGGTAGGTGGAAGTCAGGGAGACATAGCATTGGAGGGCAGAATGAAGGGCACCTCAAGAACCTCAAACCTGCATGCTTTAAATGGGTTCTGCCACCCACTGCAGTGCCATCCACTGCATAAAGACAAAACATACTCTTGGTGTGTAAGACCTTCAGTAAAGAACTTTAATAGAATTAATGTGCAATAGAAAGAAGAGAAAAGAAAGAATACAGTTTCCAAACAAAGGACCAGTGTTTCCCATCGCCTCATGAGTAAATGCCCAGGCAAACAAAGTTGGCCCAAAGCAGGACCACTGAGGCCTAAAATCTTGCCACAAGCCTAAGGCACCTTCTGGCAGGGAACCATAAGAATGTGACAGAAGGGGCCAGGCAAGTCTGGACAGAAAAGAGCAAAGTCAAAATACAATTCAAGATAAAGACCGCCACTGTCGACCTCTCCTTGGGTCTCTCACCACGTCTCTTCTAAGTGTCTCCTTACATGTCCCCCAAGTTACAGGGCAAACTCAATGGGAAATGGGATAGCTTGGGTGTGAGGACACACTTGTATGCTTTGACAAAAACTCGGAACAAGACCCAAGGATAGGGGCACACAGAAAGATTTTTCCTGTCTTTCAGTTTATGAAAGGGAACTAGGCATTGTGTTTGTTGGGATAGAGGGAGGCTTATTTAGAGGGAAATGAAAAGAGGGAGAGCACAGAGAGTGAGAGAGAGAGAGATCAATTTGTTAATATATCCTACCTGTAACGACATTGTGTGAACTGCGACCCCAGGTGCAGCGGAAGGCAGGAAGTCACACGCTCCCTAGGCCCACCTGGCTCCAAGCAGGGCTGCTTAACTCCACACTTAGTTCCCAGCAATACCCCCTTCAAGAAGTCAAGAGTCATGGCAGATCCATGGCATGATGGGAGTTGGAATCCTTGGGCCTGGGATCTCTTTGGCATGGAGTTTGGGATGGAACCCATAAAACATCAGGGTGGAGTACATTCAGGGTTTACCCAGGCTAGGCCCTCAAGCAAGGGCAGCTATTTCTTTGCATATCTCTGCTTCAGGGCTCCTCCCATATCCTTCCTCCAGTCTCCTCTCCCAAGTCCTTTTCAACTTCCCCTGGTTGCTCAGCTCCACCCTTCCTTAGGTGGGGCAGGGAACCTGGAGCCTCCCCTTTTTACAGAAATACACTGTTATAATAACTTCAAGGAGAAAAAAAGAAACAGAAACTTGGGGGTGTGCATGCAAACTGACCACTATTTCTCTTCCTGGGACACATGTTCATCTTTGGGGAGTTTAACCTGTATTCTGAGGAGGAGTTGGAAAGCCCAGAAATCATGGAGATAATTCTAAGTCAGTGTCCTGGGTGGTCGTACTTGCACTCTGAAGCCCACTTTCAAAACCGCTTGTTAATTCCTCTTCCAACCAGTTTTCCCTGGGCAAGCCTGCTGCCTCTGCAAAATAACCAGAAAGGGTTTTTGAAAAAGCAAGTGGGAGGGAGCAAGAGTAAGTGGTAAATAGGTAGTTATGAGGCAAATCATTTGCAAAACAAGTTTTGACCACCTTTTGCAAAACAAACTCCTGACCACAATTTTAGAAACAAGACTCCATGATTTTGATCCCTCCCTTTGACATCCTTGGTTTTATTTGTTTGTTTGTTTTTGGTTGTTTTTTTTTTTTAAGATTTATTTATTTATGCATACGAGAGCTAGAGTACAGGCCAGAGATACAGGGGGGGCGGGGTGGGTGAGAGGATTCACCAGAGACAGAGAGGGGAATAGAACAGGCAAATTGACTGAAATACACTGTTGAGGGGAGCAGCAGGTGAGACAGGAGAGGTCTGCTGTGCCATGTGGGTTGTTCCCTGGCCAGAGATCAAACTTGTGCTGCAAAGGCTACAGATTGCTTCATAGTGTGGTGCTTACCCCTTGTGCCACCAGGGAGGCCCTGTTTTATTTTATTTTTTTTTTTTATTTATGTGAAAACTTTTTAGTAGAGTTGGTGTCACAGGGAGAGAGAGAAAGACAGAGAAAGAGACAGAGAGAGAGACAGAGACAGAGCGAGACAGAGAGGGAGAGAGAGAGAAGGATTTCAAATTCTAGTTTTCCAATAAAACTCCAAAATTACTGTCATGGAGGAGAATCGGGTGTAGGCCAGGGGGTGAGAGGATTCATCAGAGACGGAGTAGAGAACAGAACAGGCAGATTTATTGAAATACACTGCAGAGGCGAGCAGTAGGTGAGACAGGAGAGGTCTGTTGCCCCTTTGGCATTCTTATCTGAGGTTGGACAGGATTGGTAGGGTGGGAGGGGAATCAGAACTCCTAAACTTTCTAGGTGAAAAATAAACTATCTGACCACTAAGAAGATTAGCCTTTTGAGTAAAAAAATATACTTTTCACACTATGACTATTTCAGTTTGGTTTATTTATTCAATCTGCAATAGAAAATTAGCTTTAAAAAAAACCAAAAACCTGAACTCTTAAAATTAGTGCATCCAAAATATTGAATAGTTATAGAACCAAAATAGCTGTAAGATACTATTTTGGAGAAAATATTGACACTTTGATCCTGAAATGAAAGCTACCAACTGTTTCATATCATATATTTAGAAGAAATCTGTTTATGTTGCTTTGATATTCTAATAAAATAAAAAGAGAATGGTTTGATCATCTTTAAAATGTCACATAATCTTTATTTTGACAAATGTCCTTATTGACTCAGAATTTCAAACCCAAGTACCTAGAGTGAGACAACACAATCATTTTCATGCCAGCAAACACCTTCTGGGACCTAGAAAAGAACAATCATCTTATAGTGCCTCCCCTCCCCAATCTCGTATCTTGTCCAATCCAGGCTCTAGTGATGCAGCGCCTTGAAAATCAAAACATCCAGTCCCTCCAACAGTTGTTTTGGTTGCACATTGGTAAATAGTTTAACTGGTTGCATTTTACTGTTGGCTAATAAATTTAAATTTTTAACTGATAAATGAGACATCTGGATTTGTTAGAAAATAATTTTGTGACTGAAATGTCCTGGCAAGGAAGGTTAATATGGGAAAAATGAAGATCAATTCCCTAGTTTGATGATTGAAAACTATTAAGTAGCGCTACCTCAAGGCCCATGTTAATGGTCAACAAAAGTAACCATCACTGTGAAGCCAACTGAAAGTCTAGTAAAAGAGATATTTGTTAAAGAGGTTTGTTCAGAGTCAAACTGAGATTTCAGGCCCAGGTCATCAATACAAATTTCTCTGAATGAATGATTCCCTGATCGAGGAGTATTTGGGCCTGGTTTATAAAGTAGCTTACATACACATAAATAATACACAATTATTCCTCTAACAGAGAAAAGAATACATCTAGTTAATTTCTAACACTTTCAGTTAACTAAAGGCGGTTGGTTTCTAGCAACTTTATTTGGTAAAGTAGAAACACTTAAAAACTTCAAAACAATGCATTAATCTTGCAAAGCTAATTTATTTTTTCTTGTTATAACATGGCATTTTAATGCAATGTTACTTCAATAATACTTTTTTTATTTTTTATTTTTTAATTTTTATTTTATATAATTCTTACAACATTTTTCATTTTTGCACAATGTATACATTTTCATCTTGGTTATATTTCCCATACAATTGCATCCCCCCCTTTATTTTGACACTGACCCTTCCTCTCCCTGCCATCCCCCCTTAGTGTATCTCTGATTTCTAGCTGCTGTTGATTTTGATTTTTACTTTGTATTAATTAGTCTTTTCCCTGGTCCCTTATTTAGGTTTTCTAAATTCCTGCTATCAGTGAGGCCATCTGGTATTTTTCTTTTTCTTTCTGGCTTATTTCACTGAGCATGATCCCTTCTAGCTCTATCCATGTTGCTGCAAACTGCATGTGTTTATCTTTTTTGATTGCTGAGCAATATTCCATTGTAGTATATGTACCACATCTTCTTGATCTAGTCATCTATTTTTGGGCATTTGGGTTGTTTCCATAGTTGCAAAGCTAATATAGCCATAACGATGTGTGTTTGGGGAAGATATAAGGACCAAATAATATTTGAATATGTTATCCTAAAGTTCCTGTACAAATAGCAGTGCAGTCAAGACTTTATCTCATGTTCCTTCCTGATAGGGATGGTCTGTGGGTATTTCACAGGAATCCTTTGTTTCTCGCCCCAGTGTTCCTCCAGTGAATATTGTTCTGATGACTCCATTCTCTTGCAGCAGCCCTAGAAGGGTGGAGGGAGCCATTTGTAACAGAACAAAAAGCCAAATTTTCTTGTTCCATATAAACTACCTTGTTATACCAGAAAAGAAGAAATACAAAACCCATGAATGGAGAAAAAGATATCTTGTTTCTAGATACAATTGGATGAAAAAACTGAATCTCTTTTCAGAATCTCTTCAGCAAAAGATTAAGTGATGGTTATAAAAATAGTGCAATAGCCTGAGAACAATAAACTATTACTATCATTATGTATGTTACATATAGGAGAAAATTAATGTGCAGTATGTCATGCACAGAGGACACCTGTGTTTATATTAAGATAAACCCAAAATTACACAAGATCCTGTTATAGTTAGGGTTCTTTTTCTTCTTCTTTGTCTTGAAAACTTTCTGTAATACGGATAAACTACTCATAAAAATATAAAAATATACATTCATTTAAAAATGTATCCATTTTTAAATGAGTACTCAGGCACACATTATGGAACTGAGAAATAGAGTTGTTCCTTTTGTTACTGACTGCCTGGTCAGCATTCAGCTGTCCTTGCCTCTGCCTCCTCTGCCTCTGCCTCCGGGTTCTTTAAATTTGCAGAGCAGGTCACAGTGGCCTGAAGAAAATTCCAGAAACAACAGAACTAGTCTCAAACTGCTTCACCATTGGCACTCACTGATGATTTTGACCTGATGATACAGAACAGTTCAGCTTTATAGTGTGATGTTCTTGAGACTACTCCTTGACTTTATTTTTTTAAAAGATTTATTTATTTATGCATACAAGAGCTGGGGTACAGGCCAGAGGTGCAGGGGGGTGAGAGGACTCACCAGAGACAGAGTGGGGAACAGAACAGGCAGACTGACTGAAGTACACTGCTGAGGGGCGCAGTGGGCGAGTCAGGAGAGGTCTGCTGCACCATGTGGGTGGCTCCCTGGCCAGGGATCAAACTCATGCTGTAGAGGCCATGGACAGCCCCACAGGCTGTGACTTAACCCCTTGCACCACCAGGGTGTCCCTTTCCTGGACTTTTGAAAACCGTTATCTGCTAGAGAAAATATCTGCTAGAGAAAATTAACATTTACAATGCCAACCATTCCAAGAAATTGTCACTGCTCGGGCAGGAAATGAAAACTAAGGATAGATATTGGTTTGTGGTTGGAAGGAGTTAGCTGGGTTTGAGCTATATGCACTAGAAACACCTGGACCATTTGGAGTATGTGGGCAGGACCCTGAATTTCTGTGCTCATGTGAAGGCAAGTTGGGACAAGATGGGGTACAAGCTCAACTCGGCCTCCTGGTTGTGAGTCCTGACAGTTTTCTGCCACTATGTTTTCCTTATGGAAGTCATAGTTGTAAACCTCAATGAAAATTTTACTTTTGGTAACATTTTTTCTTTCCTACTTTCTTTCTGTGAACAAAATTTTCACTACTGGTAAATGGTAAGTAGCCTGTACCAGCTTGTTCTTGCACCATCCCAGATCCATGTTACTGCTTTGCTTTCTGGTCTGTGAAAGCGTCTGTCCTTTTCCAAGTAATGAAGCCGGTTGTTTCTGAAACCACCTGCTCTGCCGTCTCTCCTCCCTACTGTTATATATACCAAAGTGAGAGACCACAAAGACTCACTTGGTGCTCATGTTACCATTTAAGAGCCACAGGGCTAACTGTGACCAGAGCATATGGAAGCCAGTGGATGATGTGTCTTGCTTTCTCTCTCCCATACTGATGAATATGTATACAGTCCCTTCATTTCTCCACCCTGAAGCTATCCTGGGAAACCAATAATTGCTCTTGCCATTAAACTTGACAACACATCCCCTTATATTTTTTCTGTCTTCTTGGCTTCACTTGCCTTTATTTCATTCTTACTTCTTTAGGATTGCATTTCCCAAATCAAACATCAGTTGGGATTCAGACTCTTATTTCTGGGGGATCTAAGTTAACACATTAAACCCAAAAGTCCATTCTAGTGTAACTAGGCAGAACAGCTGAGAGCCCATGTCTTCTGTATATGCCAGAGGAAACAAAGACACCAGTTTGAGCTGTGAACAAGAAAGGAGTTTATTGGGTTGGGCAAACCAAGAGCTAAGTGTTCTTTGAGACCAAAATCCTGACTTGGGAAAAATTGCTTATTTTATAGGGAATTTACACATATTCATGTGGATGTATTTAGGGAGATTATATGTATGTATTGAGTTTTAGGAAAAGTTAAATATTTCTAAGAAAGGGCAGATGAGCATGCTTATTCATGCATGTTATACGTGTCCTATGTTCTGTTGGGGGCAGAGAGTTAAACATTATAATTAAGGCATGTTGGATTTTTCACATCAATGGTACTGTAAAGCCTATGCACGTACTCTGGCAGCTGGATGGGAACTGCCAGGAAATGGTATACACATTGGTGCACAAGCAGACCCTGCAGGGTGCTGCCACGCTGATCCTGCAGGAACACCTGGCGAGTCAGACAATAGCAAGAGTGAAAGCAGTAAGTGTGAATAGAGCGAGGATGATAATATTCCTCTTTGCATTAAGGTTGTGGTGTATCACTAGGAAGTAGGAACATATGAAATAAATATCTGATGAGATGAGAAGAGAAAGAATCATATAATCAAAACATGAAATATAAGACAGACTGCATGGATTCAAGGCCTGGCTGCACCCCTTACTAGCTTGGAAACTTGAACTCATTATTGGGTTCTTTATTCATAATTTCCTAGTCTGTAAAATATGTAATAGTGCTTCCCTGGTGGTGCAAGGAGTTAAGATGCAACATATGAAGCTATCCGAAGCTGCTGCAGCAAGAGTTCAATCCCTGGCCCAGGAGCTACCCACATGGCACAACAGACCTCTCCTGACTCATCTGCTGCTCCCTCCCCTCAGCAATGTATTTCAGTCACTCTGCCTATTCTGTTCCCCACTCTATCTCTGGTGAATCTTCTCACCCCCCACACCTCTGGCCTGTACCCCAGCTCTTGTATGAATAAATAAATAAATCTTTTTTAAAAATGTAATAATGTGGGCCTCCCCCGTGGCACAGCGGTTGAGCGCTGGGTTGTGAAGCTGCCCGCAGCCTCTGCAGCGCTGGTTCAATCCCCGGCTGCTCCCCGGCCACCGGAGGAGGGTCCCACATGGCGCGCAGACCTCTCCTGCTGCCCGCTGCTCCCCTCAGCAGTGTACTTCGGTCCTTCTGCCTGTTCTGTTCCCTGCTCTGGCTCTGGTGAATTCTCTCACCCTCCCATATTTCTGACTGGACCCAGTGCTTGTATAAATAAATAAATAAACAAACAAACAAATAAATAAATAAATAAATCTTTTAAAAAAATGTAATAATGTTAGGATCTACCTCACATAGTCACTGTGAGGACTGAATGAGTTGATTAATAGAACAATGGTAAAGGCTATATTAATGTAAGCAGCTATCATCATCATTGTCACCATTACTATCACCATCATCGTTTTAAGGCCACAATGGCACTGGCAGAATGGGGGTGGGAGGGGAGGAAGATGAGCAAGAGATTAGCTGCCAGAGTCCTTAATTTTGATTCTCATTAAATAAGGGAATGAGGGACTGACTGCAACTGGGGCAGTAGTATAACCCCAAGATCAAGTGGGCTACATGGGCTTGAGAAGATCCAAGAACATGGCACCCAGTGCCCCAACGCCCCTGGGCACAACACAGGTAAGTTGAAAGCCTTTCCAAGAAGCATTCATCTTAGTCCTATATGTCATGTGACTCCAGTGGGCCAACACTGGTGGAGAAAGAGAAGTGATTAGCACACTGGCTCCCTGCAGCCTGCCTGTGTTGTGTAGGGAATTCAGAAGCATGGCAGTGGAAGGCAGGGAACAGACGTAGGAGTAGTGGTACAAAAAATTCTGAGACATTGGGGAACCTGAAAATTTTTGAAGATAAAAATGTCCAAAGATACATGACATTGAGAGTTGACCTATGGCAGGAACTGAAGCTTCATTGTGGGTTGTCAACAGAAATATCAAGACTAGACCAGAGCTCAGCAGACAGCAGTACCCACCATCCACTGAATCTGTGGAAGGAGGGATTTCTTAAAAAGTTGACCCTTGCCTGGAAAATAACACACAGACTAGAGCTGTCTGCCCTCATCCCCGCAAGGAACTGTCTATGCTCCTCCCTGCACACAGATACCAACTAGGAAAGACAAAAGGAGGGAGAGGAATATTTAAGGAGGGATGACTCTGGAAAGTGAGTGAAACTTTAAGCAAAGATTCACCAGAGAAAACTGAATCATAATTCCCTAGAAAAGTTAATCTTCTTCTTCCTCTCACTCTCATTAATCGGAGAGGATTCTGATGCCTGAGGACACTGGCATCAGTTACAGAGCACAAAGGAAGTCATGTTGTCTTTGCACATCTGAAGAAGTCTCAGAAATTAGTAGGGAGTTAAAAAGCATCATTGCAGAATTCAAATGCATAGTGTTTGTTTCTGACAATAAAACTCTTTTGGGGCCTCTCACATCGAATTTTAAGAGCTTTAATGTCTTAAAAAAAATTCCCTGGATATTAGTATTATTCATTTAAGACCACTTCCACTCATTGTTGTCAGGTTTTCTTCTGAAGATGGGTTGGGAGGTAAGGGAGGTGGAGAGTAGACATTTAAGATGCCTAAAACCAAAAAAGAGGGAGGGTCAGTTGAGTTCACTCTAAATAGGCAGATGCTCTTCCTCAGATCTCACTGGGGTAAACAGCACATATCCCTTAAGGTCAAGCAAGTACAGAATCTCAAGCATGAATAATTAATAAGGATGTACAAGATGTCAGAACTCACGTTTCCTAGATTTGCTAAGATACAGATAAATTGGAAGCTGACAAAAACAAATCGTGTTTAATAACCCTTAAAGACGTGATCCTTGAAGCATTCTGCACCACTCTGCTTTCCCCTTGTCCAACTTCTTCTATCTTAATTTATATTTGACAAAGACTAGTAAGAAAAAAATGGTTGAACTTAAGTAATAAAATCAGTTACAAAACCACTTACTTTATCACATATTTAATGTGCTCCCCTCCCACTTTTTTATATATAACATTCTAATCTCTCTATTGGAGAAGCCACATAAAGTATCATTTAGTTTCAGCTGAGAAAGCATCTTCAAGTGCCAGCTCTGCGTTCAGCATCACAGAATGACTCTTCCTTGCAAACTTTCTTGATTAAGCGAAAGAGATGTGTGGTAGAAACTAACCTTACAATGAACAGGAAAATAAAATGTCCTTTGATATCTCAGAAGCACAACTACCCCAGATGACGGATTGTTGTAGCTGAGTCAAATTTGTGAAGCTTGGCTTCCCTGGTGGCACAAGGGGTTAAGCACAGCTCTATGAAGCATCCATAGCCTCTGCAGCACCAAGTTCATCCCCCACTGACCAGGGAGCAACCCCCAGGGTGCAGCAGAGCTCTCCTGTCTTGCCTGCCGCTCCCCTCAGCAGTGTATTTCAGTCAGTTTGTCTGTTCTCTTCCCCACTCTGTCTCTGGTGGATCCTCTCACCATCCACACCTCTGGCTTGTACCCCAGTTCTTATATGCATAAATAAATAAATCTTTAAAAAAAATTATGAAGCCAAGAACTCGTGTCGCTACAAGATTTTATATTAACTCTCCAGATTTTTGGTTATTATTTCTCTTTGAGGGATCTTCAAACTTCTCTATTGTTACTATTATTCATTTGCTTTCTCAAATTGTGCTAATATGTTCTTTCTTCAAAAATACATGTGCTTGGGCCTCCCTGGTGGCGCAAGCGGTTAAGACCCAACCTATGAAGCTGTCCACAGCCACTGCAGCATGAGTTCGATCCCTGGCAACCCATATGGCGCAGAAGACCTCTCCTGACTCACCCGCTGCTCCACTCAGCAGTGTATTTCAGTCAATCTGCCTGTCTCTGATGAATCTTCTCGCCCCCCATACTTCTGGCCTGTACCCCAGTTCTTGCAGGCATGCATAAATAAAATCTTTAAAAAAATACATGTGGGGCCTCCCCTGGTGGCTCAGCAGTTGAGCGCTGGGCTGCGAGGCTGCCTGCAGCCTCTGCAGCACCAGTGTGTTCCCCGGCTGCCAGTGAGGGCCCCACAATAAATAAATAAATAAATAAATAGATAAAAATAAAAATACATGTGCTCAATCCAAAGTAAAATATTAGTAATGGGTGAGGTTAAGGTTGGGTCCTAGATTAGTATTCTAATTTTAGCCATCTGACATGACAGAAAATACCACTCACAGATAAAGGACACAAAGACAAGGACATCATTATGAAGGGTATCAAATGACAAAGTATGTTGTTAGAAAAAAATACATTGATGCTAAGATAAGATTTTTTGTATTCTGACAGAAAAATTAAAATTCTACAGTTTCCAAAACTGAATGTTTCTATAAAAATTGACAAAGTTAAAATGCCAGTTTTGACACAGATTGAGGCACATTTATTTTCCTTGAATTCATCATTTATACCTAGTTATTATGCTCTGCAGGTTTGTTTGTTTTGTTTTATTTTGGGAAATGTCTGCATGGTTTAACTTTTATTAATTTCATAGTATCCTAATGTGGAATGTGTTTGGATGAGTTCAATAAAAAGCCATAACAGATAAAAAATAAAATAAATGTGCCCAGTTAGGGTTCAACTGTGTATGTCTAATAACTAAAGAAGAGAAAACCCCCTGGTGGTGCAAGGGGTTAAGACACAACCTATGAAGCAATCTGCAGCCACTGCAGCACAAGTTCCATGCCCCTGCTGGCCAGGGAGCAACCCACATGGCACAGCAGACCTCTCCTGACTTGCCCACTGCTCTCCTCAGCAGTGTATTTCGGTCAATCTGCCTGTTCTGTTCCCCACTCTGTCTCTGGTGAATCCTCTCACCATCCACACCTCTGGCCTGCACCCCAGTTCTTATATATATGCATAAATAAAAAAAGAAAAAAAAAAAGAAGAGAAAACACAAATTACTCCTAAAGGAATTTAATACAATAACTCCCCTGCCCCCAAAGAGGTTAGTTACATTATCAAAACTCAAGTTATTATTTAAGTTTAAGTGGGTCCCAATTTTTTTGCCACCTCTATAACTCTACCCAGAGTTAAATTATGTCTTCAGTACATGTCTCTCTTGGTGCTGTGCATGACAACATAATACTAACTACACAATTTTTCTTCAGAACCTTAACACAATATCCAGAAAACTAAATTAAGGGGCCTCCCTGGTGGTGCAAGGTGTTAAGACACAACCTATGAGGCTATTCACAACCTCTGCAGCACAAATTTTATCCCTGGCCGGGGAACAACCCACATGGTGCAGCAGACCTCCCCTGACTTGCCCGCTGCTCCCCTCAGCAATGTACTCCGGTCAATCTGCCACTCTGTCTCTGATGAATCCTCACCCCCCCACACCTATGGCCTATACCCCAGCTCTTATATGTATAAATAAATAAATCTTTAAAAAAAACCTAAATTAATATCTTTATTTTTTTTAATCTCAAGTAGTTAATTTAGACAGATGTTAAGAAAAAGCTGGGACTAAAAGTAGGAGTAAAAGGACCACATTATTAAGGCAGAAGGGGAAAAATACATATTATAAGCTATCAGCCATTGAGTATAAACAACATTAAAAATTACATTTTCTGATAAACTTGGAACTTCTGATCATAGAGGAAATCATGTATCATTCACTAAATGGTATTGGAACATATTACCAATTATTTGTATGACAAATTATAGTAATTTTATATTTATAACACCAAAATAAATTCCATGTGGATTATAGATTTAAATATAAAAATAAAACCATAAAATATTAATTGAAAATAGGAGTGAAGATTTATGGAATTATTGAGAATTTCTTCATAATGATTGTGCCCAAAAGCAAAAAAATTTCAAAATATTGTTGATTATGTAAATATTCAAAATTATGTATATTAAAGAGCCATTGTGAGTAAATTCAAACAATACAAATAATTCCAAAAAAAATATTTGCAACATATGACAAGGAAAAAAATGAGATATTAAAAGACTCAAAAACAAACTGGAAAGATGAAAATAGTAGTAGAAAAATTATAAATGAAATAAGAAAGTATTTATAAGAGAGGAAATCAAACAGCCTCTAGGCATCTGAAAAAATGTACAAAGCATGTACAAGGAAATGTATGTTATAACAAAAATGAGATATTTTTCATTTATTAAATTGCCAAAGATCTTGCAAAGTTAAAGTTGTAAAGACTGGCAGATATTTAAAAAAAAAAGAACACTCTGAGAAGTATAAAGTAATATCCATTTTCAGTCATTTTGGAAATATACATGAAAAGATGTAGAAATATTTTTACACGCTTTCCAATACTTCCACTCCTAGAAATAAGCTTTACAGAGTAAACGCAAATGATAATTTACTAATATTTATCTGATACAGAGCAGACTGACTCACTCACCTCTGTTTTCAAATCCCTTGAAGCATATTTTTGTCATTAAGTATAGATTTACATAATCAATTTCAGTGACCTCAGGGCATTGCAGTTTGTGGGTGTATGGTAATATTTATCTATTCTCATGCAGATAGATATTGAGGATATTTCTCTTTTTTATTTATATAGTTTCTACATCTTTGTTCATTTTCAGACAGTGTTTGCTTTCTCCCCCCCCACCTCAGGTGTAGTCCCCACAGAATTTCCTTCACCAATGCACCCCTGAACCATCACCTGTCCCCTGTGCTCCTCCCTCCATCCCTCCCTCCAATCTCTCCCCCTCCTCTGCCACTGCGGGATGTCTCTGGCTTATAAGAGTCTGTTTCTTTTTGTTTTGGTGGTGTTGTGTTTTATATTGTTATTATTATTTTTTAGCCTGATATTAGTCAAGAAATGGGCAGAAGAACTTAAAAGACACTTCTCCAAAGAGGAAATGCAAATGGCCAACAGGCATATGAAAAAATGTTCAACATCTCTTATAATCAGGGAAATGCAAATCAAAACCACATTGAGATACCACCTTACACCAGTAAGAATGCACATATCAAAAAAACCAGCAACATTGAGGATATTTCAAGATTTTTTTGTGTGTAAAAAATCCTTCTAGAGGGACCTCTCTGGTGGCCTGGGCTTAAGTCTCAGAGCTATCAGCCCCCAGCCTGAATTCTACCCCCAGCCAACGAGCTAACCCACATAAGGCGGCGGCACAGCAGACCTCTCCTGTCTCCCCAGCTGCTCCCCTTAGCAGTGTACTTCAGTCTGTTCTGCTCCTCACTATGTCCCTGGTGAATCCTCTCACCACCACCCCCAACCTCTGGCCTACACCTCAATTATTCTATGCATACATAAAAATAAATCTATAAAAAATGCTTCAAGAACATCCAGTTTAATAAATCTGTGTACATATTGCCATTTACTTGAGATTAATTCATTGATATAAGATGACTAAATCAAAGTGTGCCCATTAAAAATGTGAATATGTAGCTTTAAGTAGTCAAGAGTACTAATTTTACTTATTATTACAAAGTAAAAAGTATACCAGTAATGTACATTATTTCCATACTCTTGCTTCTAAGAAAGTTAATCCTTTTAAATATTATCTTTCTTGGGCCTCCCCGGTGGCACAGCGGTTGAGCGCTGGGTTGCGAAGCTGCCCACGGCCTCGGCGGCGCCGGTTCGATCCCCGGCTGCTCCCCGGCCACCGGAGGAGGGTCCCACATGGTGCGCAGACCTCTCCTGCCGCCCGCTGCTCCCCTCAGCAGTGTACTTCGGTCCTTCTGCCTGCTCTGCTCCCCGCTCTGGCTCTGGTGAATTCTCTCACTCTCCCGCGCTTCTGACTGTACCCAGTGCATGTATAAACAAAACAAGCAAGCAAATAAATAAATAAATAAATAAAAACATGCCTCTATAAAAAAAAAAAAACGATTTAAATATTATCTTTCTTATAGGTAACAAGTAATAAATACCATGTTGCTTTATTTGGTTGTGCTTTTTTTAATACGAAATACAAATTTGCCTATTTTTCTGCTCCCATTTATCCTATATTTTATTCTTACTATTTAAAAATTATTACTATATTAATATTTCTGTTTGCAAATGGATTAAAATAGTTTTTTCAAATATAGTTGTTTGGATCTTTTTCTGTACAAAATTTTTGAAGTTCTGTGCAATTATACCTTTAATTTTTTTTTAAAAAGATGTATTTATTTATGCATACAAGAACTGGGGTACAGGCCAGAGATGTGGGGGGTGAGAGGATTCACCAGAGACAGAGCGGGGGACAGAACAGGCAGATTGACTGAAATACACTGCTGAGGGAGCAGCAGGCAAGTCAGGAGAGGTCTGCTGCGCTATGTGGGTCCCCTCCCTGGCTGGAGCTGCAGTGCTTCATGGTGCTGTGTCTTAACCCCTTATGCCACCAGGGAGACCCCTAAATTTTTTCTTTATGGTTACTACACTTGATGCCATTTTCAGAAGTCTTTCCAATCCAGCAAAAATAATTGAAATATCCACTACATTTACTTTTTAAAAAAATGTTTTCTTACCAAAAAAAAATCAAATGTACACAAAATGGAGAGGATAATACATAAACCATCATAAAGTCAACTATTATCAACCAGTACAGTATTTGCTATATTTGCCCCAAGTTCTGTTTTACCAGTTTTTCAGCTAATGCATTAGAAAGCAGATTCTCAGCATCATATCACCCCTTTGTCATTCACTCAGCATCACTAAAAACAATTTTGTTATATATCCCACAATAATAATTTTGCATATAACAAAATTAACTATTGGTTGGGATCACATATCCAAAAAATCTTTTTGTAGCTGATTGGTTTGAATTGTATTGAAATAAGACCCACATATTACTTTGTATTTTATTTCTTTTTTTTTTTTTTATATAGAGGCATGTTTTCTTTCTTTCTTTTTTTATTTGTTTGTTTTTGTTTATACATGCACTGGGTACAGTCAGAAGCGCGGGAGGGTGAGAGAATTCACCAGAGCCAGAGCGGAGAACAGAGCAGCAGAAGGAGCGAAGTACACTGCTGAGGGGAGCAGCGAGCGGCAGGAGAGGTCTGCACGCCATGTGGGACCCTCCTCCTCCTCCGGTGGCCGGGGAGCAGCCGGGGATCGAACCGGCGCCGCAGAGGCCGCGGGCAGCTTCGCAACCCAGCACTCAACCGCTGCGCCACCGGGGAGGCCCATGGATTTTATTTCATTAGACTTTTAACCTAAGAAACATATCTTCTCTTTTCTTTTTCTTTCTTCTTGTCATTGTACTGTGACAGGAACCAGGACGATTTTTTTTAAAGATTTACTTATTTATGCATACAAGAACTGGGGTGTAAGCCAGAGGTGTGAGGGGTGAAAGGATTCACCAGAGACAGAGTGGTGAACAGAACAGGCAGACTGACTGAAATACACTGCTGAGGGGAGCAGCGGGTGAGACAGGAGAGGTCTGCTGTGTCATCTGGGTCAGCTCCCTGGCCAGGAATCAACTTGTACTTAATAGTGCTGAAACTTAACCCCTTTCACCACAGGGAGGTCCTTCAAAAAAAAAAAAAAGTAGGGTCACTGGCTCTTGTGGGACCAGGCAAGGTAAGGCTTAAGGAGTGAGTGAAATGGTGAATGTAAGGAGAGTCCTGAAGTATTTCAGAGCAGGTTGGTAGAATTGGAAGCCTTTTACTTGGCCCAAAGTTATTTTATGCAACAAGACAAGTGAACATATTCAGAAAATGGGCTCTGGAAACAGAGAAAAACAGCTTCAAAAGTTGGCATAGGTTTGGATTTATTACTTAGGGATTTCTACCAAAATTCACCAAAGCAAAATCTATGATCCATTTTGGCCCTGCTCAATGGATGACCTAAACTCCCACATTGCCAGGTTTTAAACCCTAATTATTCTTGACAATAAGAAATGAAGTTTGAATTAAAATCTGCTGAAGTAATCCTTGTGATATAGAAAAAATCATCACTAAGAGACCTTTTCCATAGAAGATACTGGTAAGAAAGATATTAGTAACATGATGAGTTATAACAAATGGTGATATCACAAGTCCAGAATTAACTACATGGTACACTCTAGAGTTACATTAGACTATCCTGTTTGAACAATGTGAATGAGACAAATCAAGTTGTGAGGTAAACGATCCAAGATAGAATTCTCAAAGACCTAAGTGAGATATTGTGAAGATTGGAGTTTTGATTCATGTAAAGTATTTACCATAGCTTCGATGCATTGTGGGTCTTTAAGAACTCATTGCTGACATTTCTATTATTTTTTTTTTTTTTATAAATTTTATTGTTATATTCCCCATACAATTGCAGCCCCCCATTCTGACCCCAATCCCTCCCCTCCCGCCCCCGCCCCCCTAAAAGTGTCTCTGGTTCATAGTTTTTTGTTGATTTTGATTTTCACTTTCTTATAGTTATTCATTTTCCTGGTCCCTTATTTAAGTTTTCTAGATTCCTGCTATGAGTGAGACCATCCGGTATTTTTCTTTTTCTTTTTGGCTTATTTCGCTGAGCATGACCCCTTCCAGCGCCATCCATGTTGCAGCAAATTGCATGTGTTTATCTTTTTTGAATGCTGAGTAATATTCCATGGTATATATGTACCACATCTTCTTGATCCAGTCATCTATTTTTGGGCATTTGGGTTGTTTCCAAAGCTTAGCTATTGTAAACAGTGCTGCTATAAACATAGGGGTGCAGGTGTTCTTTGGAATTGATGTTTCTGTGTCCTTTGGGTAAATACCTAGGAGTGGAATTGCTGGGTCATATGGAAGCTCTATGTTTAGTAGGTCCAGAAATCTCCACACAGCTTTCCACAGTGGTTGGACCAGTTTGCACTCCCACCAACAGTGCAGAAGAGTTCCTTTTTCTCCACACCCTCGCCAACATTTGTTGTTGCTAGTTTTTTTAATATGTGCCATTCTCACTGGTGTAAGATGGTATCTCATGGTAGTTTTGATTTGCATTTCCCTGATGACAAGTGATGTTGAACATTTTTTCATATGCCTGTTGGCCATTTGCATTTCCTCTTCAGAGAAGTTTCTTTTAAGCTCTTCTGCCCATTTTTTGACTGGATTATTTTCTTTGTTGTTGTTGAATCTCATCAGCTCTTTGCAGATTTTTGTGATCAGTCCTTTATCATTAGTGTTGGGTGCAAAAATGTTCTCCCAGTTGGTGGGGTTTCTCTTTGTTTTTGTTATTGTCTCTTTTGCTGTGCAAAAGCTCTTTAATTTGATATAGTCCCAGCTGTTTATCTTTGCCTTCACTATCACTGCTTTGGGTGATGTGTCTGTAAAGATGTCTTTGATGTGCAAATCACGTAGTGTTTCGCCTATATTTCCTTCTATATATTTTATGGTTTCAGGTCTTATGTCTAGTTCTTTAATCCATTTTGAGTTGATTTTTGTGTATGGTGTGAGGTGGTGGTCAAGCTTCATTCTTTTGCATGTAGCGACCCAGTTTTCCCAGCACCATTTATTGAACAAACTTTCTTTGCTCCAATGCATAGTCTTTGCTCCTTTGTCAAAGATTAGTTGACCATAAATCTGTGGGTTTATTTCTGGATTTTCTATTCGATTCCATTGGTCTGTATGTCTGTTCTTGTTCCAATACCATGCAGTTTTGATGATTATGGCTTTGTAGTATAGTTTGAAGTCTGGGAGTCTGATGCCTCCATTCCCTTCTTTTTTTTTCAGGAGAGCTTTGGCTATTCGGGGTTTTTTGTGATTCCATATGAATTTCATCAATAATTGTTCTATATCTTTGAAGAATGACATTGAAATTTTGATTGGAATAGCATTGAATCTGTATATTGCTTTTGGAAGGATGGCCATTTTAATAATGTTTATTCTTCCAATCCATGAGCAGGGGATGTCTCTCCATTTCTTTGTGTCTTCTTCTATTTCTTTTAACAGTGTTTTATAGTTTTCTTTGTATAGGTCCTTTACCTCTTTTGTTAGATTTATTCCCAAATATTTGATTTTTTTTGTTTCAATAACAAAAGGGATGGTCTTTTTGATTTCTTCTTCTTCAGATTTATTGTTTGTGTATAGGAAGGCTACTGACTTTTGCGTGTTGATTTTGTATCCTGCCACTTTACTGAACTGATTGATGAGTTGAATTAGCTTTTCTGTGGAGTTTTTGGGGTTCTCTATGTATAATATCATATCGTCTGCAAATAGTGATAGTTTGACTTCTTCTTTTCCTATTTGGATTCCTTGGATGTCTTTCTCTTGTCTTATTGCCCTGGCTAGGACTTCCAGTATTATATTGAAAAGCAATGGTGAGAGTGGACATCCTTGTCTTGTTCCAGATCTTAATGGAATTGCTTTCAGCTTTTCACCATTGAGAATGATACTGGCTGTTGGCTTATCATAGATGGCCTTTATGATGTTGAGGTATGTTCCTTGTATCCCAAGAATTTCAAGGGCTTTTATCATGAATGGGTGTTGCACTTTGTCGAAAGCTTTCTCAGCATCTATTGATATTATCATATGGTTTTTATATTTCTTTTTGTTGATGTGTTGGATAACGTTGATTGATTTTCGGATGTTAAACCATCCTTGTGCCCCTGGAATGAATCCAACTTGGTCGTGGTGAATTATCTTATGGATACATTGTTGGATTCTGATAGCTAAAATTTTATTGAGGATTTTTGCATCAGTGTTCATTAGGGAGATTGGCCTGTAGTTTTCCTTTTTTGTGTTGTCCTTGTTCGGTTTTGGTATTAGTGTAATGTTGGCTTCATAGAACGTGTTTGGTATTGTCCCTTCCTTCTCAATTTTTTGGAAGAGTTTGTGAAGGATAGGCACTAATTCGTCTCTGAATGTTTGGTAGAATTCATTTGTAAATCCATCAGGTCCTGGGCTTTTGTTTTTGGGGAGGTTTTTGATTACCATTTCAATTTCGCTGCTTGTAATTGGTCTGTTTAGGTGTTCTATTTCTTCTTTATCTAGCTTTGGGTGATTGTAGAGTTGTAGGAATTTGTCCATCTCCTCTAGATTGTTAAACTTGTTTCCATATAACTGTTCATAGTAGTTACTGATTATTCTTTTGATTTCTGCTGTGTCCGTTGTGATTTCTCCTCTTTCATTGATGATCCTGTTTATTTGTGCTTTCTCCCTTTTTTCCTTTGTGAGCCTGGCTAGGGGTTTGTCTATTTTATTGATTTTTTCAAAGAACCAGCTCTTGGTTTCATTGATCTTTTGGATTGTTTTTTTAGTTTCAATTTCATTTATTTCTGCTTTGGTTTTTATTATTTCTTTTCTTCTACTGGTTTTGGGGTTTTTTTGTTGTTCTTTTTCTAGATCTTTGAGCTTCGAGATTAGGTTGTTTCTTTGCGTTCTTTCTTGTTTCTTGATGTGAGCTTCTATTGCTATATATTTTCCTCTTATTACTGCTTTTGCTGCATCCCATACATTTAGGATATTGGTGTCCTCCTTGTCGTTCAATTCAAAAAATTTTTTAATTTCTTCTTTGATCTCCTCATTAGTCCAATGGTCTTCCAGTAGTGTGGTTTTTAATCTCCATGAGGTAGGAAAGTTCCTTGCCTTCTTTTTATGGTTTATTTCTAGTTTGATGCCTTCATGGTCAGAAAAGATGGTTGATATGATTTCAATCTTGGTGTATCTGTTGATGTTTGTCTTGTGCCCCAGTATGTGATCGATCCTGGAGAATGATCCGTGTGCGCTTGAGAAAAATGTGTACTCCGTTTTTTTGGGGTTTAGTGTTCTATAGATGTCTGTTAAGCCCAATTGCTCTAGGTCTTTATTTAGAGCTTTGGTTTCTTTACTTATTTTTTGTCTTGTTGATCTATCCATTGACATTTCTATTATTATAAACTTCCATTGGCATTAGGCCAAGGGGAAGGAGTTCAGCACAGATGTATCTATGAAGCAAAGTATATCTCCTTTGTCCTTCACTGAGTTGGCTATTTCTAAAAAATTGTTTTCAAATAAAGATATAATTAACTACTTCCCTGAAATATTGTGACAATTTACTAATTAATACTGTAAAGTGGTTTGAAAATGTCAAGTAAAATAAAAATCCTATAAATTGTGTAACAGCTTTCCTTTGAATTATGTCTTCAAAATAATATAACCTGATTTAATTAAGCAATATAAAGTTAAATAATAAAGAGCAGAGGAAGAAATAAATTAAGAGACATTCTAAGGAGAAGGGCATGTTTTCAGATAAAATTTGAGAAGAGAGGGTGAATCGATGAGCTAGAGAGACACTAGAAAGCTGTTTCTCTTGTGAGAAGACAAGATCTTCTTAGACAATCTGCTGCATTCCCTGGGATCTCATTAAAACATTAAATGTATCAGCATCTCAAATAACAGTGAATATTAATGGTGATCATCAGTGAGACACAAAAGAGCACTAAATTGTCCCTTGGGACAGTAAATGTAATCATTACTAAGAATTGTTGAAGTCAAATAAAAGTTGAAAAATGTAATAAGTTGTGGCTAACACTGAAGATTCTCACTCCCCTTCTCTAGTTTAAAGTCTCTGCTGGGAAGCACCTGCCCAACCAAACCCTCTACTTCCAGGCCACCTTGCAGCTAAGGGAGACCATGTGACTCGTCTGGCTGATTCAATGGGAACAGAAGTTACAGTGGGTCATTTCCAGACTAGGGTAGAAAATTAGTAGTTGTATTCTTGCCATAATCATTTTATTTCCTTGTGCCCTTGTGTCTTCTGTATGTTGAAGACATTGGCATCAAAACCCAGAAAGATCCTGAATCAACATTTTCCACTTGAAGGAAAGCAAGCTGGGAGAATTCAGCAATTTAAGAAACTAGAACCAAGCAGGAGTGACAAATAAAGTTTTATTGGTCAAACCACTGATATTTTAGAGTTGTTAGTTACTATTTTTAGTGATATAATGCCATCACTAGTAACATATTTTCATTTCTGAAATTATATATATATTTTTAAAGATTTATTTATTTATGCATACAAGAGCTGGGGTACAGGCCAAAGTTACAGGGTGAGCAGGGTGTGTGTGAAAGGATTCACCAGAGACAGAGTGGGGAACAGACCAGACAGACTGACTGAAATGCACTGTTGAGGGGAGCAGTGGGCGAGACAGGAGAGGTCTGCTCTGCCATGTGGGTCACCTCCCTGGCCCGGGATCAAACCTGTGCTGCAGTGGCTGTTGATAGCTTAATAGTGCTGATGCTTAACCCCTTGCACCACCGGGGAGGCCCCTGAAGTTATATTTTTGACCTAAACACCTAATTGTTAGAATAATCATTATCACAGATTATGCTAAGAACAGAGTGAACAGGCAGGGAAAGATACAAGCGCTCCAGCAGAAAAGGTGCAAGCTCAAACTGAAGGAGAGTGTCCAGCAAGCAGGCAGTAGGGTTGAGATGAAGATTTTGAGCAGTGGTCCACTCTTTTTTTTAAAAAGATTTATTTTATTTATTTATGCATACAGAACTTGGGTGTAGGCCAAAGGTGGTGGGTGTGAGAGGATTCACCAGAGACAGAGTGAGGAGCAGAACAGGCAGATCTACTGAAATACACTGCTGAGGGGAGCAGTGGGCAAGACAGGAGAGGTCTGCTGCAGCATATGGACCAGCTCCTTGGCCGCAGTGGCTGGCAATAGCTTGATAGCACTGCGCCACCACGGAGGCCCAGCAGCGGTCTACACTTCAATAGAGCACTGAGGTCAATTAAGATAAGAAAAAAAATCTTCAAAGTAAATTAGATTTCAGAACTCAGATGTATTAGCTATCTTTAGTAAGTGCAATTTACATTGAGAGGTATTAGAATAAGTCAGCCTGTAACAGATTGAAGATTGAAGTGGAACTGAAGTAGAGAAAAAAATGTAAAATGCAGTTTCAAGAGACTTGGTATTAAAGGAATAAAAAATAAGATAGCTAGATGAAGCTGTAAGGATGAGGGAGAGACCTGTTTTGCTTTGGTTTAGGATTGGAGTGGTTGGTGGCTCCTCCTGGAATTGCTATTGTAGAAAGAGAGAGCTGCGTCATACAGGAGAGTTCCCTAAAGAAATGGGAAAGCTTGGTACAAAGTCAATGTGGAGGCACTTACCTAAGATGGCAGGAAAATGCTCCCTCTAACAAAAATGAGGCAAGAACAGCCGCTGCAGCAAATTAAAGCAGGAATGGCTACTCGCTCTCACTCTGGGGATTGCAAAGAATTTAGAGAGAAGGGCGATCATGTTTCAATCAGTTTTTTTTTTTTAAAGAAATGGAATAATGTCAAAGCAATGAGCAATCAAATAAGACAGAAATGCGTAAGACCAGGCATGGGAGATAGCTGCAAGAATATAGAGATAGAGATAGAATCACACGTAAGGACATAGGTGAGAAAATTAGTAAAACAATATATAGAAGGAAAGATTATTTTTTGTAGATGTTGGCAATATATTCAGTAACTATCTTGCAAAATTCTGAAGTGAAAAAAACTAATTATAATCAAGGAACTACATTGTGCCAGATAATAGACTAGTTTTACAAATATTTTCTCATTTTCCCCACATCACAATTTCATGATGCATCTATTTTGGGATTCTGAGATCAATTTCCAACATGTGTGTGTTGGGGGAGAGGGAGGATGTTTCCTATACCAACAAAGCAATGCTTGGAACACCCACAGGGTATCCTATAATTCAAGGCAGTTTGACACTCTTTACCCAGAGATATCATTGGTTTCTACTGGATAAGGACTCAGTCCCAGCCAGATGGAAGAGCTGTATAGGGCAGGGCAGGTGGTAGAGGTGCAGAGCTTCTGTGCTACTCTTCCAGCACCTCCATGTGCTCACCAACCTGGAAGCACTCAGATTTTTATGAAGACTTCATTACATAAGCATGATTAATTAAGTCATTGGTAATTCATTCAATATCCAGCCCCTCCCCTCTATCTAGAGCTCTGGAGGTGGGACTCAACATTCCAAACCTCCAAATACATACCTGATTCTCTTGAAAACTGATCCCTAACCTTAGGCACTTTCTGAAAGTTGCCTCATTAACTAACAAAAGTCATGTTAGTCATTGTCATCACTTAGGAAATTTTTAGGATTTTAAGAGCTCTGGGCCAAGAAAGGTGGATGAAAGCCAAATATTTATTTCTTATAAATACCAATATTGCAGTATAATTCCCATTTTATTGTGTTTTTTTTAATTTATTTATTTATGCATACAAGAACTAGGCTACAGGCCAGAGGTGTGGTGGGTGAGAGGATTCACCAGAGACAGAGTGGGGAACAGAACAGGCAGATTGACTGAAATACACTGCTGAGGGGAGCAGTGAAAGAGTCACGGGCGAGCATTGAACTCTGGCTGCAGTGGCTGCGGATAGCTTCAACAGCTGCATTTTAACCCCTTGCACCACCAGGGAAGTCCCCCATTTTATTTTTTTTAACTTGAGTGAATTGGAGTTCATTTCAGTTATTAAGTAACAGAGCTAAGTTCAAACTAATATCTGCGTGACTTAAAAGTCACATTCTCATTATACTTCAAACCTGTTATTGCTTTAGGCAATAAAAGAACATTCACATTGGAGACAAACCAGAACTGATATATTATCTCTACAACCACCTTTGAGTCACCATGCATAGCACAATGCTTATATATCTTCAAGTTCTTCAATAAGAGACTGTAGATCTGTTTAACTTCCTTACATCCATTTTTCAATATTCATAGCAGGATAAAATGAAAACATCATAAAGAAAGGTGAACGAGGGGTGTCTCCAGGGGCGCCGGGGGTTGAGCACAGTGCTGTCAGGCTATCCGTAGCCTCTGCAGTGCTGGTTCGATTCCTAGCCAGCCAGGGAGATTCCCACATGGCAAGGCAGACCTCTCCTGTCTTGTCCACTGCTCCCCTCAGCAGTGTACTTCAGTCCTTCTGCCTGTTCTGCTCCCTGTTCTGTCTCTGGTGGTGAATTTTCTCATCCTCCCGTGCCTCTGGCCTGTACCCCAGTGCTTTTATCAATAAATAATAAAGGACTTAAAAAAAAAAGTGAATGAAAGAGAAAAGCCAATCTTAAAGAAAAACAAACAACATACCAACAAATAACTAAAATGAAAAATAATGGAAAAGTAATAGTAGAACGGTCCAAATAATTACCAGGTTTGTTTGTGCATCTGATGATAATGGAACTTACACCACTGTCAAGTACACAAGAGTACATATACCCCTGGTCCACAGCAGATCTTGAGATTTTTCAGTGGATACAGTTATAAAGTCTAAACAGCATATTGTTGTTGATAAACTACTATCAAATATTCCCCAAATGCTTTATTTTTCCCAAAACCTATATCAAGTTTTAAAATTACACTTCCATGTTCACACTAAAAACAATGATTTTTGCCTAAGTTGCTTTTAACCCTTTTTTCAGATTCCATTCAAGATGCCCTAAGAATCTTTCTTTTAAAGACCAGATTTTAATACACACAACTTTAACAACATGGAGTTAAGAGTTTGGAAGCAAAATAATGCATATTCTAACAAAAGTTCACAGTTTTAGGTATCAAAGGAAATCATAATATGCATAATGCACAATAAGCAACATTTGCAAACTACACGTATTGAGCATGAGTACATCTGGTATAATATTTAATTCTAATACTCTCTGTGTGTTATGCACTCAGAATGTCAAATAGTACCAGTTATTTCAGTCTCCAATTTAACAAAATATTTAAATGCTTACTCCAAGTCTATAAACAACAAAACCCAAAACCAAAAATCAAAGGAAAAAGCAATGGTGTGAGTTAACGTTACAAGACCAAATTTTACACTTTTTAAATTTAAAATTGCTTTTTTAAATGTCATGGATTTTTATGAAATTTAAGCTAACAAACAACGGAATATTTACTTCAAATCCAATTAGCTGGGAGTTATTCTTATTAATCATAAGAGATTATCAGCCTAGATATCCTCATACGCATAAAAGCAGATAAACAATAAGTACACAGTAGAGACATAAATTACAATGAAATAGGGATTGGCCCATGGATATCTTATTTTTTTTTAAATAATAAATTTTATTTTTATATTCCCCCATACAATTGCAAATGCCCCATTCTGACCCCAATCCTTCCCCTCCCGCCCCCCACCCCCCAAAAAGTGTCTCTGGTTCATAGTTTTTTGTTGATTTTGATTTTCACTTTCTTATATTCATTTTCCTGGTCCCTTATTTAAGTTTTCTAGATTCCTGCTATGAGTGAGACCATCCGGTATTTTTCTTTTTCTTTCTGGCTTATTTCGCTGAGCATGATCCCTTCCAGCGCCATCCATGTTGCTGCAAATTGCATGTGTTTATCTTTTTTGAATGCTGAGTAATATTCCATGGTATATATGTACCACATCTTCTTGATCCAGTCATCTATTTTTGGGCATTTGGGTTGTTTCCAAAGCTTAGCTATCGTAAACAGTGCTGCTATAAACATAGGGGTGCAGGTGTTCTTTGGAATTGATGTTTCTGTGTCCTTTGGGTAAATACCTAGGAGTGGAATTGCTGGATCATATGGAAGCTCTATGTTTAGTAGGTCCAGAAATCTCCACACAGCTCTCCATAGTGGTTGGACCAGTTTGCACTCCCACCAACAGTGCAGAAGAGTTCCTTTTTCTCCACACCCTCGCCAACATTTGTTGTTGCTAGTTTTTTTAATATGTGCCATTCTCACTGGTGTGAGATGGTATCTCATGGTAGTTTTGATTTGCATTTCCCTGATGACAAGTGATGTTGAACATTTTTTCATATGTCTGTTGGCCATTTGCATTTCCTCTTCAGAGAAGTTTCTTTTTAGCTCTTCTGCCCATTTTTTGACTGGATTATTTTCTTTGTTGTTGCTGAGTCTCATCAGCTCTTCGCAGATTTTTGTGATCAGTCCTTTATCATTAGTGTTGGGTGCAAAAATGTTCTCCCAGTTGGTGGGGTTTCTCTTTTTGTTTTTGTTATTGTCTCTTTTGCTGTGCAGAAGCTCTTTAATTTGATGTAGTCCCAGCTGTTTATCTTTGCCTTCACTATCACTGCTTTGGGTGATGTGTCTGTAAAGATGTCTTTGATGTGCAAATCCCATAGTGTTTCGCCTATATTTCCTTCTATGTATTTTATGGTTTCAGGTCTTATGTCTAGTTCTTTAATCCATTTTGAGTTGATTTTTGTGTATGGTGTGAGGTAGTGGTCAAGCTTCATTCTTTTGCATGTAGCGACCGAGTTTTCCCAGCACCATTTATTGAACAAACTTTCTTTGCTCCAATGCATAGTCTTTGCTCCTTTGTCAAAGATTAGTTGACCATAAATCTGTGGGTTTATTTCTGGATTTTCTATTCGATTCCATTGGTCTGTATGTCTGTTCTTGTTCCAATACCATGCAGTTTTGATGATTATGGCTTTGTAGTATAGTTTGAAGTCTGGGAGTGTGATGCCTCCATTTCCTTCTTTTTTTTTTCAGTAGAGCTTTGGTTATTCAGGGTTTTTGGTGATTCCATATGAATTTCATCAATAATTGTTCTATTTCTTTGAAGAATGACATTGAAATTTTGATTGGAATAGCATTGAATCTGTATATTGCTTTTGGTAGGATGGCCATTTTAATAATGTTTATTCTTCCAATCCATGAGCAGGGGATGTCTTTCCATTTCTTTGTGTCTTCTATTTCTTTTAACAGTGTTTTATAGTTTTCTTTGTATAGGTCCTTTACCTCTTTTGTTAGATTTATTCCCAAATATTTGATTTTTTTTGTTTCAATAATAAAAGGGATGGTTTTTTTGATTTCTTCTTCTTCAGATTTGTTGTTTGTGTATAGGAAGGCTACTGACTTTTGTGTGTTGATTTTGTATCCTGCCACTTTACTGAATTGATTGATGAGTTGAATTAGTTTTTCTGTGGAGATTTTGGGGTTCTCTATGTATATTATCATATCATCTGCAAATAGTGATAGTTTGACTTCTTCTTTTCCGATTTGGATTCCTTGGATGTCTTTCTCTTGTCTTATTGCTCTGGCTAGGACTTCCAGTATTATATTGAAAAGCAGTGGTGAGAGTGGACATCCTTGTCTTGTTCCAGATCTTACTGGAAATGCTTTCAGCTTTTCACCATTGAGAATGATACTGGCTGTTGGCTTGTCATAGATGGCCTTTATGATGTTGAGGTATGTTCCTTGTATCCCAAGAATTTCAAGGGCTTTTATCATGAATGGGTGTTGCACTTTGTCGAAATCTTTCTCAGCATCTATTGATATTATCATATGGTTTTTATATTTCTTTTTGTTGATGTGTTGGATAACGTTGATTGATTTTCGGATGTTAAACCATCCTTGTGTCCCTGGAATGAATCCAACTTGGTCATGGTGAATTATCTTGGCCCATGGATATCTTAAATATTATTTACTTGTATTTATACTTAACAGCAAACCAAAATTAAATTCTAAATCATTCTTATTTTAGATAAATTTTACCACCAAAATTAATAAAAATTACAAAGAAATAACTTAAGTGGCTGGAATTATAGCTGTTTTTGAACTATATTTTACTTTTGAATACTGATTGATATTATGAGGAAATCACCACACTTACACTTTCTCTTGCCTTTCATTTATTTATCTTTGTAATTAAATACTACCATTGGGCTGTAGAGGTTTACATTCTATCCCAATTCTAATAATAATCCCCATAGATGTTTTGTCTTGAAATAAAATGATGCTCACTTTTATTCTTTTTATCAAATCCTCTCCCATCCTAAATTATTTTAATTTATTTCAAATAAATCATCAAGTAATTTTTCCAGGAAGGATTCAGCAATACTAAGTGTTTTCATGTTTGCAAATAACTAACTGCCTCTTCCTTTCACACTTCATGTTTCATGGACAACTTTGATACATGTGCTGTCTTGGGTCATACTTTGTCTCAAAGCTAAGCTTCTTTTACTCCATTGTTTTTGGGCGTTGACTATTGCTATGAAGCAATCTGAGGCCAGCCTGAGTGTGGCTCTGAGAGATGCCAGCTAGGAAAATGCTGTATTCATTTTATAGGTTAAGAAACTGAGGATCAGTTTAACTTCCTTATGCCCATTTTTCAATATTCCATAACAGGATAAAATGAAAACATCACAAAGAAAGGTGAACAAAAGAGAGAAGACAATCTTAAAGAAAAACAAAAACATATCAACAAATAACTAAAATGAAAAGTAATGGAAAAGTAATAGTAGAACAGTCCAAATAATTGCCACCCTTCCCCACACCTCTGACCTACACCCCAGCTCTTGTATGCATCAATAAATAAAATATTTTTTAAAGATTTATTTTCACTTACAAGAACTGGGGTACAGGCCATAGGTGCAGGTGGTGAGAGGATTCACCAGAGACAGAGAGGAGAACAGAACAGGCAGATTGACTGAAGTACACTGCTGAGGGGAGCAGTGGGCGCGTCAGTAGAGGTCTGCTACACCTTGTGGGTTGCTTCCTGGCCGCTGGGGATGGAACTTGTGCTGCCTCGGCTTCGAACAGCTTCATAGGTTGTGTTTTAAACCCTTGTGCCACCAGGGAGGCCCTAAATAAAATAAATCTTAAAAAAAAAAAGACATTTGGATTGTTTCCAAAGCTTAGCTATTGTAAATAGCGCTGCTATAAACATGGGGGTGCAGGTGCCCTTTGGAATTAATATTTCTGTGTCCTTTGGGTAAATACCTAGGAGTGGAATTGCTGGATCATATGGAAGTTCTATCTTTAGTAGGTTGAAGAATCTCCACACAGCTTTCCATAGTGGTTGGACCAGTTTGCACTCCCACCAGCAGTGCAGGAGAGTTCCTTTTTCTCTACATCCTCACCAACATTTGTTGTTGCTAGTTTAAATAGATGACTGGATCAAGAAGATGTGGTACATATACACCATGGAATATTACTCAGCATTCAAAAAAGATAAACTCATGCAATTTGCAGCAACATGGATAGAGCTGGAAAAGGGATCATGTTCAGCAAAATAAACCAGAAAGAAAAAGAAAAATACTGGATGGTCTCACTCATAGCAGGAATCTAGAAAACCTAAATAAGGGACCAGGAGAAAGAATAACTATAAGAAAGAAAAAATCAAAATCAACAAACAACTATAAACCAGAGACACACTATTGGGGGGCGGGGAAAGGAGGGTTTGGGGTCAAAATAAGGGGGGTGCAATTGCATGGGGGATATAAAAATTTTAAAAAAGTGCAAAAGAAAAAAGAAAAATAAATTTAAAAAAAAGAAACTGAGGATCATAAAAGTTAAAAGACTTTTTAAAAGCCATACAACTTAATTAATAAGAAGATTGAAACTAGACTACAGGTCCCTTGTCTTGCTAAACTCAAGAAATGCAAGAAAATATACTAGGGTTAACCACTATTTTTTTTTCTCATGAACATCATATTTACACATGTTTCAGAAGGTGGTCATTTCTGACTTATTTCCTCTACTGCTTTGGAGGGTGAAACGGCCAGCAATGGAACATGGAATATGGCTGCCAGCATTGATTTTTTTTCTTTAAGACATAAGGTAAAGTTTGTAATTATTCAGTCACAACTTAAAGTAAAATCACAGTATCACAGTGAAAATAAGATGAAACCTGAATATGAATATAAAATATAAAATATGTGTTTAATATATTAAAAAAATCAAAAAAAGAGAGAAGCTAAGTTATATGAAGACATTCACCAGCCACCCTTTAAAAGCCTATTTAATCACAAGGATGTGAAATGTTGAAATTGTGTTATGCATTTGAACAAATGGAAAATCCACAAAATCCATTTGTATATTATAAAATGAGATGTTACGAAGTATCTATTTGTCTATCTAATCGCCCACTTTGCAATAAATGCCTTTTTTCCTTTTTTTAAGATTTATTTATTTATTTATACAAGCACTGGGTACAGTCAGAAGCGCGGGAGGGTGAGAGAATTCACCAGAGCAGAGCAGGCCGACTGACGAAGTACACTGCTGAGGGGAGTAGCAGGCGAGGTCTGTCGCGCCATGTGGGACCCTCTCTGGCGGCCGGGGATGGAACAGGTGCTGCAGAGGCTGCGGGCAGCTTCTCAGCCCAGCGCTCAACCGCTGCACCACGGGGGAGGCCCAATTATTAAGCCTTTTTAATCTTCAAATAAATTTAAAAGTTTAACACACTATGATCATTTTCTATCTCTTTTTAGTAGTAAATAATCTATACGTAATTATAAGGGCAACACTGTATATAGAGTAAAGAGAAGGGGAAATTCTGGTGAAAAGGGCTCTCTTTCCTTGAAGTAAATAAAAATGCAACATCTGCTACATCAGTCACCAGCAGAAAAAAAATGTTTTTAATTTATTTATTTAGGCACACAAGAGCTGGGGAGCAGGGCAGAGGTGTGGGGGGTTGGTGAGAGGATTCACCAGAGACAGAGTGGGGAGCAGAACAGGTGGATCTACCAGTAGAAAATTCTTTTTATGATATCTAGTATAATGGTTGTTGCTACTGAAATTATGTTAACTACATAATTTTTTAATGAACCTTGTCTACATGTTCATGTACTTACCACTAGGTGGCAGTGGCGCCATCTAGGGTAGCATTGACCTCATAAAATAGCTTCACCTTGGTTAATAACAATGCCTGCTCTACAGCATCTGAGCTTCCAACAACTAACACGCCTTATTCAGATTTTTTGTTGTTATTAAAAGGCAACTGAGTTAACAAATAAAATATGAATAGATGCCTATTTCCAAAAGATATAATATTAGAACCAAGAGTTTAAAGAAAGATAGCCCTGTACATAACCATTGAATATTTGCTGGTTTGCTCTGCATCCAATTGCATTGAATAGCACTTCACTAACCAAATCAAGTTAGCACAGAAAGCATTGCTGGAATGTTTAAATAGGTTTTGTCACCACTTACCTTAATTTAGGTTACAAAATTACCCTGACATGCTTCATAGAAGCAGGAGCTTTCCTGATTTTGCTCCTTCAGGTGAGTTAAACGACTTGGTGCTTGCTTTTATCAAGACAAAGATCACATTTTATCCGACTAATGAGTTTTGAAGCATAGTTTCTCCTTGCAGGACTGTTACTCTTCAAAAATAGATGAAGAAATTCTTGCTCCAGCCCTTTGCTTTTTCTTTTACACTTAAACCTGTCCATGGTTCCAAACCGTCACCTCTGTTATGAGTCACACTGATTAAGAATCAATGATTTCTTAAATTTATCTGTAAGCCTCTTTAATACATTTCCTCTTTTGAAGTTTCCTTTCATGTGGCAATTCTTTTTGTTCTACACTTTCATTTAATACATTCTATTGGTGAATTAGCAATTTGCGGATCTTTTCACATCTCTCCATAAAGAAGTTTCATTCTCTTGTCTTTTATTATCCTTCAATATATTTTAAAGTACACAGAGGGTAATGATGTTAGAGTTTCCATAGGTAACAATCATGACTTCATATCTTCACCAGTATCAGTTCCTGCAAAAAGTGTCTGTTTAATTTTAAAAACTTCCCTCGCAACTTCCCTATCAACTGTCTAAGATTGTTTTTAGCATATCATCTTTCTATATCATAATTTTTTTTAGTTAAAAAATAAAACCATGCATTTAAAAGAAAAAAAAAAGCTGTAGCATCAGCATTGGTGTCCAGAAAATATAGGGAATTTGATAGAACAAGACACAAACAAACAAACAAACAAAACCCAAAACAATGAAGGGCTGCTGTGACCTTAAGTAGTATGCAAATTGCTTTCTTTTAAGTGGTAGCATGATCAACACAAATGGTATTTCTGGATCTTGGCACATCAAACTACCCACAGATGAAGGATAACTTAATTGCTTTGACCACGGTCTGAATCAAAAGAGCTCAGTTGGCAAATATAAAAATTGCTCCGTGCTCTTAGCAACTGTATTTGAGTAAGGAGTCATTTCATTTTAATGCTCAAAGTCTAGATAACAAAGCTACCCAAAAGTAGTGAAGCACACCATGCAAGCCAGGGTTACAATCCCTGAACAGTGTCTAAGGCTGCAGAGGACACATTGATCTTGTCAGCTCCTTCCCTGCACATAGGAAATACACTGTCAGCACAGTGCCTACAAATTCAGATCACAATATATTGAGAGTTTATGTCTTTGGAGGTTAAGCAGTTAAGAATTCAAAGATTTGTTGCCTGTACCATTACCTTTAAATAACCTCTTAAAAATCTTTCAATAATTAATTTTTTCTGAATATCTAATGTTACTGTTAATCATTTAACTTATTTCTCACAATTTCATCTAACAAAGTATTTCCAATATAGACTCATTGGAGAATGAGACTGACTATATTTTAGACTTTACTGCATAACAGCCCAAATAAAGTAAAAATACATAGAAGAGGAAAAATATGACACAAAGAATAGGAAATTTTCCCAAGCCTTGTATTAAATGTGATTCCAAACATGTAACGGTAAAATGTGAACTATAGTTCTCCATTTCTTCCAACCGGTTATCTTTGAAATGATGTTACTTTCATATTTTCTAAACTTTGTAATATAAACAGCCAACTTAATTTAAAAAAAAAAAATCTGCCATCACTGATTACCATAGCCAGGATCACAGACATTTAAATCAAAAGTCACCTGAGTAGGAAGAGGTTTAAGTTTTTTCAATAAATTATTTTTTATAATGACTATAAAAGTTATATAGTACACTGAGGCTAGCTGGAACTAGATACTTTACTGTACCTGAATTGCGGGGAATACTTTCTGAGACATAAAGCTGACAATCAGACATCTGAGTGTGACTGGAAAATAGCAGTCCCTGAAAGATTAAAGTGTGAATTTTAGTAACCTCAAAGGCAAAAGCCATTGTTCTTTCACTTTTGAACCAGAAGATAGGACTGGCCGATGATAATACAGACACATGTAAGGAGATCTAAAGGGTACACACACAAAAATCACTTTGTCAGAGTTGAAAGTAAGATTCTTACTCCACAGAAATCTTTATTTCTTCTGCCCTTAAAAAAAAAAAAGGATCTGTAGCTATGCTAAAACATAGTTTAATTTATAAAATAGAACAGTAACTTTTTATTGACATTTAATAGTCACAAATATTGCAATATATTCTTTGTGTCAAAATTTTTCTTCTAAAATGTAATAATTAGTAAAGAAGGGCAGATCTTTGTGTCAAGCAAAAACAGATATCGTTCATAAATATAACTATTTTAAAATGCACTCTTGGTGCAAACAATGTGAAAGGAAGTGGTTTTAGGTAATGAAATTTGGGGTGGGACAAAATTACAGAAAGCAAATGTTTAAAGCTAAGAAAACTATCATTACATTTTTATTTTTTTATTACATTTTTAAACAGAAGAGAATGAACAATGATGTAAGAACTTAAAGAAACTATTAGCATTTTATTTATTAAACATTGATTGTTTAGCTCTTTTAGTTGTAAAAAAAACTGCAATATTATAGATAATAAATGTTACTGTCACTCATAATCAAAGTATTTATCAAAGTATTTAAAATACTAGTAAAAAAAACACACTTTTGACCCTTCAATCCCTACCCAAAGGGAACCAGAATTATTCAGTATGTATATTTCAGATTTTTTTCCTACATGTAACTACCCACAAACATTTTTTATAGAAGGTATGACCAAATTATATACTGTATCTTGCTTTTTTCAACTTTACTATGTGTCAGAAATACTTTTGGGGTCAATGTATATATAGATGGAGCTCATTTAGTCTTCATAATAGCATAATGTTTATAGACTGGAGGCACCATCATTTATTTAATCATTTGCTTACTTAAGAACATTTAATTTTTTTCATATTTTCTGCCATTTCAGAAAATCTATATATGTACACATATTTATATTTCTTAGATTTCAGACTCTAAATCACATACTCCAAAACTGTTATCAATTTTCACTGTAAACATTTTCCTCACAACTCTACATACTGGTAATTTTCTTAAATTGGTCTATTTTTAAAATTGTTTTAACATGCATTTTTATTTATTTAGACAGTTTCTTGTTGTTTTGTAGAAGCTCTTTACATATTTGATGTGTTTATTTTCTCCTTCTATTCTGCCATTTGTCATTTAATTTTGTTTATTGTCTCTTTCTTTGCAGAACAGGACTTTTTTTTTTTTGATGTATAGTTAAATGTGTTGATCTTTCCCTGTGGGAGTCCTTGCTAGGGGTAGACTTTCTATTCTAAATCTATAAAACCAACTCAACAAATATAGTAAGGTTAGTATTGTATTACTTTACATGTATTTCTCAATCCACATAGAATTGTTTTCACTCTGATTCTTATAAAACAATAAAACAAATTTAATTAAAATGTGTCTTCAAACATTTAGAGAATAATAAAACCTGTGGTCAACAAATAGTTGAGGTTTTATTTTTTTAATCTTTTTTTTTAAGATTTGTTTATTTATTTATTTATTTATTTATTTATTTATTTATTTATACAAGCACTGGGTACAGTCAGAAGCGCGGGAGGGTGAGAGAATTCACCAGAGCCAGAGCAGGGAGCAGAGCAGGCAGAAGGACCGAAGTACACTGCTGAGGGGAGGAGCAGGCAGCAGGAGAGGTCTGCGCGCCATGTGGGACCCTCCTCCAGCGGGGCAACAGTAGGGATTCAACAGGAGCTGCAGAGATTGCGGGCAGCTTCGCAACCCCGCGCTCAACCGCTGCGCCACCGGGAGGCCCAATAATTGAGGTTTAAAAAGCAAAAATAATTCAGACAAATTTGATTACCTTTCTTGATAAAAGTAACTAAATTAATGGATAAGGGAAGGTAACATGTGTAATAAATCTAGACTTTTAGCATATATTGTCTCCATAAACCTTTCATAAAATATCCGTTCAAATTGGCTTCAAGATAAACACCATCAACTGAATTGAAAACTGCCTGATGGATACAAACAACAGAAATAATAACAGCATTTGTGTATGCAGACACAGGTAGGAAGAAAGAAATACCATACTGGGGTTAATGATGGATCTGGATTAATGGAGCTTTCATATTAATGATCTGGAAGGAAGAAAGAGGGGCCTCTTTGTGGCCTATGAGTTAAGTCTCAGCATTATCACCAGCATGGCCTGAGTTTGATCCCCGGCCAGGGAGCTAACACTTATATGACCTATTCTGCCATATGTGGGTTAATAAATCCCAGTAAATCAGAAAATCCACCTGTTCTGCTCCCCACTTTCTCTGAAGAATCCTCTCACTCCCCTTCATCCCAACCTCTGGCTTATAGCCCAGTTCATTTATGTAAAAAAAAAAAAAAAGGAAGAAAGAAAAATCAATCATGTAATCATTAACCTGGCAATTGTCGGCCTCCCCGGTGGTGCAGCGGTTGAGCGCTGGGTTGGGAAGCTGCCCGCAACCTCTGCGGCGCCGGTTCATTCCCCGGTACTCCCCGGCCATCGGAGGAGAGTCCCACATGGCACGCAGACCTCTCCTGCCGCTCGCTGCTCCCCCTCAGCAGTGTACTTTGGTCCTTCTGAGTGCTCTGCTCCCCGCTCTGGCTCTGGTGAATTCTCTCACTCTCCTGTGATTCTGACTGTTCCCAGTGCTTGTATAAATAAATAAATCTTAAAAAAAAAAAACCTGGCAATTGTCACTTTATTGAAAAGTGATTGAAGAGGGTGGTCCGCACATTTGGATTTTTTTTAAAGATTTATTTATGCATACAAGAACTGGGGCACAGGCCAGAGGTGCAGGGGTGTAAGGAGTCACCAGACAGAACAGGTGGACTGAATGAAATACCTACTGCTGAGGAAAGCAGCGGGCAAGACAGGAGAGGTCTGCTGTGCCATGTGGGTAGCTCCCTGGCCTGGATTGAACTCATGCTGCAGTGGCTAAAGATAGCTTCATAGTGCTGAGACTTAACCCCTTGTGCCACCAGGGAGGTCCACATTTGAATTATTATGGAAGATTGCTTATTAAGGACGCAAATTCTTATTTGCATCCCAAATAAGAATTTTGAGCCAAATTTGTGGCCATGTCTCTATTGGTGCACAAATTAGCTCAGATCACACTTTTGTGGCCACTACAGCTAAAGACAAATTCACTTTGTAACACAGAGGTGGAGCAAGCCCCTACAAGCAGGATTGTAGGGTTATTCAGGAGAAAGGAGAGGCAGTAGGAGGTCTGGGCACAGATGGCCTGGGAACAAAAAGGCACATTGATGGCCCCTTGGCCTCCAAACATGGCCCTGGGGTGAAAGAGACCCTAACATCTTCCAGCAACTGAAAGTTGTACAGAAAAAATAAATACAATCCAAACCAACAATAATTAAAGGTGACTGAACTGGTGTCGATGACACAGTCAAAAATGCATAATAAAATGTTAACGTTAAATTCACATAACATTTTATTGCTTACAAAATGCTTCCACATAGTCTCATTTGATTAATGCCCTGAGGCAGTCAGGATAGGGATGATTAATAGATACATTTTCCTCCAGAAGCTAAGTAAGATGAAGAAAATTGCCTAAGATTATATAGTTACTCTGCTCAGGATCTGTTACACCTACTCGAACCTTTTAAAGCAATTCAAGAGAAGTCAGTCAGGTTGGACATATGTAAAAGTCATCATTCAAAAAATTCTTTTTAAGAGAAATGTTTTTTCTCTTAAAACTGTGTCTTTGTGAGACAAGCACTTTTCACATACACAAATACATTAAATATATTCTTTGACTTCAAATTTGCATACCTACCTTTCCTCAGACATTTTCCCTTCTATCCTCCTTTTCCTCCCCTCAGGATCCTTGTTCTTGAAAATAATGGGGAGGACCTCCCTGGTGGTACAAATGGTTAAGCACAGCACTATGAAGCTATCCACAGCCTCTGCAACACAAGTTCGATCCCGGGCCAGTCAGGGAGCTACCCATATGGGCACAGCAGACTTCTCCTGTCTTGCCCATTGCTCCCCTCAGTGGTGTATTTCTGTGGTCTGCCTGTTCTGTTCCCCACTCTGTCTCTGGTGAGCGCTCTCACCCCCTGCACCTCTGGCCTGTACCCCAGTTCTCGTATTCATAAATAAATAAATCTTTAAAGAAATAAGAAAATAATGGGGATATGAGAAGCAACACAAGTGAGTGAGACTGTTTAGGTTCATGGATTACAGAACAACCTTCTGGGAAAATCTCAATTTCTCATCAGTAATGGTAAAGGGAGATTGTTTTTTATGAGTAGCTAAGAATCTTGAGGCTCTTATGTCATTTTGGGATTGGCTTTTCCGTCTCCATGCTATGTATGTAGTAAATATATATTTTCACAGAGGCATTATACCACAAGAAACCTAGAATCTGGTTCCTTTGCCAACACCATTGTAAGCATATGATGGCCTTCCCCTTTCAGGTAGCCTGAATAAAACATTTCACTTAAAGAATGTATCTCCTAAGACACTCTTGCATACATGCTTTGCGGCTGTTGATTTCCTTTCCTTTTCATAATGCTTGCTTACCAGTGGTAAATATAGCACAAATGTGTGTGTGTGTCTGTGTGTGTGAGTGCACGCGCACATGTATATATTTTCCACGTGGACAACTCAAGCAGTGCAGTTCTCAGTCAAATGCATTCACAGAAAAAAAAAGTTAAATGTTTCTTAAACTTAAGTTAAAAGGATTATGCTCAACATTGCATTGCTAGAATAGATCAAATGACCTCATCAAAAATGTTTGAGAAGGTGTCAAACTTATCCATGCTAAGTTTCAGAATTTAACTGTGAAAAGCTCTCTAGCTAACCATCTGTTTATCTAGTTCCTCCTATATATAATCAAATTTCTTTCAAACAGAAACTCATACTTTGACAGAGTAAATGAGTCCAAATATTTGGCTTAATAGATCTTCACTTTAATTAATCAAATAAAATTAATCTTTCAACTGAAGTGAAGTTTACATTTGTCTGTTTGATCTACAATATTTTTGAAGGATATTCATAATATTTTGTACACTATGAAAAGCATATCTACTTTTATTTGTATTTCAAGCAGCTGGCCTATATATATAATCATAGAAGAGAAATGTTTTTAATTAATATATCATCTCTAATTTTTCCTGGATTTGAATCTTATAAAAGGAAACAAAGTGAGCAAAAAAAAAAAAAATCCCATTTTGGGTTCATTTTAATTCACAAAGACTTAGGTATCCATGATCTTATTATGTGGATTGGATTTTGGGGAAATAATTTACTTCAGATGTTATTTCCAGCATAATCTGAGGTTTTTTTCTACTTTTCTTTCTTTTTATTTTAATTTTTTAAAAGATTTATTTATTTTTATATAAGAACCAGGGTACAGGCCAGAGGCACGGGAGGGTGAGAGAATTCACCAGAGACAGAGTGGGGAGCAAAACAGACAGACTGACCAAAATACACTGCTGAGGGGAGAGCAGGTGAGACTGGAGAGGTCTGCCGCACCATGTGGCTATCTCCCTGGCAGGCCGGCAATAACCCGTGCTGCAGAGGCCGTGGGCAGCTTCACAGCTCTGTGCTCAACCCACTGTGCCACTGGGGAGGCCCATAATCTGATATTTTGAAAAACCATGAAATGAGGAAACCATTATGTAAAGAAAATGGACTATTGAGAAAAATGGGGCAAACTCTTTACTGTTGTTGATGAGTAAAATTTTATAAGGAACTAGAAGAATTTATGTTTCAACACACTATTATTTCACAATAGTCTTCTTTTCACCATACAAGGTGAACATAATCCACAAAAAGTAAATGAAGTATTTTAGTATTTTAGTAAAATAGTGTAATGAAAAATATTTTGTGGCTTAGTATATCAGAAATTTAATTGAGCATTTTTCACTAGTCAATTAATTCCTGGGAGCACTTAAGTATTTAGAAAGTTACAGTATCTTTTACACAAAATAACTAATTCAAATCTTGATGTGAAATTGTGATTTCATTTCTTCCATCAAATTATACATTTGTGATAAATTGAAGAATTACATCTCATGATTAATCCTTATAGTAACAGTTACAATCTGAATCTATAAAAATTATGGGGGGGATGGCAAGTAGAGGACATGTAGTAGAGGAAACCAGTGGACTAAGGTGGAAAAATTTGGTGGTGGGTGTGGTATGTAACACACCTGAACAGGCAGGAAGCTGTATTTCTGAATCATAAGCATTGTGGTAAACCAATGTCATCTTTTTTTTTTTATTATTTTTTTAATAGAGGCATGTTTTATTTATTTATTTGTTTGTTTGTTTGTTTTGTTTGTACATGCACTGGGTACAGTCAGAAGCGCGGGAGGGTGAGAGAATTCACCAGAGCCAGAGCGGGGAGCAGAGCAGGCAGAAGGACCAAAGTACACTGCTGAGGGGAGCAGCCGGCGGCAGGAGAGGTCTGCGCGCCATGTGGGACCCTCCTCCGGTGGCCGGGGAGCAGCCGGGGATCGAACCAGCGCCACAGAGGCCGTGGGCAGCTTCGCAAGCCAGTGCTCAACCGCTGCGCCACCGGGGAGGCCCTAAACCAATGTCATCTTAATTAAAAAAAATATTTTTGAGAATTTAAAAAGTAGGGCCTCCCTGGTGGCACAAGGGGTTAAGCACCGCACTATGAAGCAATCCGCAGCCTCTGCAGCACGAGTTCAATCCCCAACCGACCAGAGAGCAACCTACATGGTGAAGCAGACCTCTCCTGTCTCGCCCACTGCTCCCCTGAGCAGTGTATTTCAGTCAGTCTGCCTGTTCTGTTCCCCATTCTGTCTCTGGTGATCCTCTCACCCCCAGCATCTCTGGCCTGTACCCCAGCTCCTGTCTACATAATAAATAAATCTTAAATAAAATTTTTGAAGTAAAAATTAAAAAAAGCAGTGTGTGTAAACGTAACACTTTCATTTACAAATAATTAACTTTCAGGATTGTGCCAGGCAACTTTTAACGATGGAAAATTTCAATTTTTGTTCTCTAGTCATATCAGTCTATCACTTAAATAATTTTTGAGTCGTAAAATAAATGTGTCTCATATCAGAGTATTATCAGTAGTCAAGTAATTACCATATATCGTGATATTCTCCGTACTGCCAGGAGATGGCGCTGTGGGTTTAAATCGCATCCTTAAAGTCCCAAAGCAGAATGTATCTTTACAGCTTGTTTCTTCTTAAATTCGTGGGAATTAGGCAAACTTTAAAGTGTCCCACTTTTTCTTATCCCAAATTCTTTTTTATTTCTAATGTTTTCCAACATTCTAAGAAGATAACTTTCCAGTGGGGAATTTCTTTAGGGAGAGTTACTGGACACAGAAGTTAAGTTTCAGGTAACCAAGCAGGGAGGGAAATCTTCAGAAACTTTTTCCACTTGTTTCCCTCTACTTCTGCATATCATGTTCATTGTTTTCTGGGGTCTCAGCAGTGCTAGGTTAGCGCCAAGATTTTTACTCGTCATGCCGCGCCCCTCCGGGTGGAAGTCGCAGGGCTGGAAGGACCCCGCGGGAGGAGACCCGGCTACGCGGACTCGTGGGCGGTTTTGCGCGCCCGCGTGAGGCGCACAGACTTGCTGGAAAAGTTGCTTCTCGGAAGCTGAGGGTTTCCCTTTAACATGTTTTCAAACATAGGCTAATTTGTCACCAAACAGTGGTGAAGAGAACTTCTTTTCTTTAAAATACAGAGGAAAATCTTCTGAAAGAACTTTTTATCAACAGGTTTCAACTCTTCCACGATCGAAGTCCTTGAAATTGCCAAGTACTGTGGATCAACTTTAAGGTTGGGACCTTGGTTCCCTGCCAGGGATGTCCCACCTCTCTGCGTCCTGTATTTTGCACCCTCGTCCTCATTAGTCCCTCTAATCTCCAAGAAGCACGTGGACCCATAGCATCTCTGCACTGAGTTGAGAGTGAAAAAAAAAAAAATACTGATGACAAAACGACACGAAAAGGCTGAATTTCTGGGACTTTATGGGCTTGAATCGCCCTGGCCCACAGTAGATTCTGCGATCTTCAACCTGACGGTGTCCCAGGATGGTGAACAACCCCCTCCACCCCCCACCCCCGCCTCCCTCTACAATACACACACACACACACACACACACACACAGCTGCCTAGACTGTGTAGGCTGAAGGGTACCCAAAGGCTAACAGACAAGTGGGGAAGGCGAGGGTCCGGACTAGGCAAATTCAACTTCAAGGTCAGAGAACCTCTCTTTTAAGGGTTGCAGAAGTGCAAAGAGTGCCCGGATTTGTCGCGTAGGACGCGGCGGGGGAGAACTCGGAGACCACTCCCAGGCACTTTCCTCCCGAGAGGTACGGTTGCGTCTCCGAGGTCCAGGACAGACCTGATCTTCCAGGCAGCACTGCTCCAAGACCCAGGAAACGCAATCGGGAGAGGGTGCCATGGCTTTCAGGGCATTTGTGTTTCCATATCATTTCACCAGCGAATCTTCCTGTCATTTTGCCACACTTTGCTTCTACTTTTCAGAATGTTCTCCAGTAGACACACACACACACACACACACACCACACTTCTCCCTTTCAGAAAACGTATACACATATACTTCCCAGCATTTCGGGGTTCTCCTAACTCCTTAAATCTGGATAAGTAATAAGTTGTTAATCAGACCTATAAAACAACAAAAGGGAACTCTTGGCTTTACTCATTAAAAGTAGTTTAGATTGTGTTCCGTTCTTTTTTGTTTGTTTGTTTGTTTTAGGCTCTCACGTCAAATTTCAAAAGAAAATACTAATAAAAATGTCATTAGGAAATTTAAGTATACCCTAAGAAATTAGTTTGGTCTGAAACTCCATGCTATAATTTCTCTGCGGTGCTGCTTCCTGAATATTTTAGAATCCTTTCAAAGCCTTAGGTATTTTCCCCTCTGCTGTAACAAAATTGTATTCATCTTTGCACAACATGTTCTCCGGTCTTAAATCTGATACCCAGCACTCGGCAGAGAATGTTCCTTGTCTTTATGTGTGGTGGTCAACCGGCCTCGTTGAGCCAATCAGCCAAGCACTAGGACACTGTGCTGGGTGCTCCTGCTCCACACCTGTGGGCCCCTTGGGTCCGCACACGGGTCTCAACTGCCCTCACCCTGCTGCGGGCAATGGAGAAAGTCCTGTGCGTTCACTGTCCCTCAGCTGCCTGGGTAACTCACAGTGACCTTTTCTGAAACTGCACAGAGTCAAGTATTTCACTTTCAAGGCTTCATTCTCAGGGGTCATTTGTGGGTCAGGAGTTTGGCTGCTGCAGGCTACTTTCCCACACTTTCTTCTCAGGCAAGAAAGTGTTTTTACTAGCTTCCCTTCTGCTACCTTCCTTAACTTGCTAGTTACCTGAGGAGCCTGGTCCTTTCCCCACTTCTTGTCGAAACAAAGTTCAACAGATTTCGCTAGCTGCTGCGGCCAGAGGGCCCGAAGGGAGCTGCTGACGTCAGTCCTTGGCTGGACCGAAACCAGGCGGCAAGATTCCACTCAAGTGAGCAGGAAGAGCCTAGGCCGTGACTTAGGACTGCCTTAAACAGGTAACGAGACACCAGGCAGATGTGTTTTCATTGCCCTGTAAGATAAATGCAGTGTTAAGTGTCTGACAACTTCCCAGAAGCAATCAGCAAAAGTTTACGAGTGCATAAACCTCAAAGACCATTCCCCGACGGTTGTTATAAGGCCCACATTTAGAGCTTCAATAAATTCTTCGGCAGTTTCCCAAAGCTAAGTTTCCAATAACTATTAAGCAGCCACCTCCTCCGAGGAGACCGGGGGGATTTTCTCGAGCTGCCAAAGGAAAAGGTTTTTGACGCCTATTGAGTGAAATGAAGTTGTGCAAAAGTTTGTTCTGGAAGTTTGGGTGGACAGAAGGTCGCGTAGGTAGGGTCGAGGAAGGCCACAAAGTACACCCCGGTGCTGAGTTTTCTGACAGTGGCCAAGGGCAGGGGAAGATCCCGGCTCTAGCGCGGGCAGGTGGCACATTTGCCTCTTTGGGCAGTCGGCCCTGATGCGCCACTCCAACTCCGTTGGGCGCAGCACTGTACGGGTAGCTGTGCCCGACTCCCCACCCGCCCGGGCATGATAGGGTCTTCGCTCTTCTAGTGCCTACGGAAGAGCCGGCAGGATTCCGGGTGTCCCATCAAAGTGCCAGAACCCTACGAAGGCAGGTTTTATGGAGAACTGAGCCGGACATCTAGGGACTGTCACCACGACGGGCCCAGCCTTGATCCTCCGATGAGTGGTCAGAGGACTCTGCTAAGTTCGGATTAAGGCATACATGCTTATAGAGAACCTTTGTTTATGATGCCAGTGAAAACAAAGCTGCTAATTGAAAAAAAGAAAAAAGAAAAGAAACCACACAAAAAAACCAGTAACAGGCGCTTGTCTCTAGCTTCCTAAACAGAGAGGTTAACCGCGGCGAGCCCCGGGGAAGGGCAGGTGGGAGTGAAACGGCGAGCCAGGGGCCGCCCCGGCACGTGAACTGCGTTGGGCTTCCGCAGAGATGATGGGTGCACCGGTTCAAACCTTCCAGAACACCCCGCCTGGGTCCCAGGGTACAAAGCCTCCCGCAGCCCCCCGACCTCACCCCGCTCTTTTTCATTCTTTGGGTTCCAGTAAATCAGATGGTGCTAAGGTAACCCAAGACTGCGTAGTATTTCCGTCCCGGGGAGACTGAGCTTCAAGCAATTATTTTGGAAAGATACCGCTGGGCCCCTTTTCATCCTTTCCAGGTGAAAATGCGGACGCTTCTGTGTCGTCCTCACGCTTCCTTTATGAAATAAGGCGCCCAACTGTTCTGATATTACCATTCAAAAACAGGTTCTGTGGCGAACCTCATTTGTGAATCTATTACAGAGATTAATAGATTATTTCTCCTTTTTCAACTAATTCTCAGTGGGGAAATTTAACCATATGGTAAGGAGAGAATTAGAATTTCATCACATTAGAGCAAAATGTAATGAAAAGAGTCCAACACCTGGGGCCAACTCTGAAAGCCACAATTAAAAGGTTTTTAATGAAACTAGAGAAACCAAAAATTTCACAGGCTTCAGTATTTTTGTCACATAAGAAAGATTTATTAGGAAATATTGTTTTTACTTATGTCATAAGGATGAAAACCAGCCACTAAATCCCATGTGCTCGCAGACATTGAACTCAGGAGCGAGAGGACAGCGTGTGCCGCTTCCCCTCCGAAGAGGAGCAGTTGTTTTCACAGTTGCCCCTTTCCTAGCCCGTCGGGAACCACCGAGGCAGATCCAGATGTCCCCGAATGGCTTCCTAGCTGTGGCGGTTACGTTTCCGGTAAATAAACATACACAAATACCCCACTTGGTGCGTGAGAAGGCTTGACTCTTGGTGAAGTTGTCTCTTCTAAAACCACAGGATTTTAATCTTGAGGAAAGTTTGAGAAATCAGGTTCTTCCTGTTTAGGAAACCGTGTACCCCGTAATGATCACTGCAGCCGATATTTGGAGAGCTTTGCAAAAGCACCCCCCCCTTCCTTTGAAAATCGAATGGACTGCATAATCAATTTGTTTTTCATTTTGCTTTTTTTCCCCAATCAGGATAAAAAATTGAGTATTGGGGGGTGGGAGGGTTGGGGGGAGCATGTGTTCTAAAGGGAAGACAGCTTTGCTCTCTTCCTAGCTGGAAGTCTTGTGTGAATTTCGGGCACTCCAGCGAGGACATCACCCCCCACGCCCACCCCCCCATCCCGGAAAAGTCCCATCGCCAAATCCAGACCAAAGCCTTCCACGAACAGGGGTGGAGTATAATTCTCTTCCGGAAGGGTAATTTAACACAAGATGAGACAGCAGAGGCGAGGGAAGGGCAGTGGGGGTGGGGTGCAGTGGGTGGGGGCGTCTGCTTTGCACAGGACTCCCAGGCTTCGCCGCCGATCTACAATTTGCTGAAGGAGCAAAGAACATCCTCGGCTCTAAGTAGGGCTTTTAGTGTGCTCATTGATGAGTGAAAGTCGCCACACATGTCAAGCTAAAGGCAGTTGTTGGGTTACTAACAGGACCCAGCGCCTTGCAAACATATGCGCTAAGCTGTGTATACAGATGGCAGGCAGAATAATGGAGCAGGCGCCTTTTATAAAGCTCTAGCTGCTGCCTGTCTTCAGACCTGGGAAATGAAACTATTCAGACTCGCGGCCAGATAGCGCCCGCGATTGTTTGTTACCGTTTTAATCCTATTAATTAAAACGTTAACCTGATTGGGTAGAAAGCTCTGTCCCAACAGGCGAGTCTTCTTCATAATAACCTACTCAGAGATAATGATGTAAAAGACTCCCCCGTCTGTGGCGGCGGCTGGTTGATGGGTCCGGAAATCTCTTGAAGGTGAATCCAAGCAAGATAAACGGTGCGGAGAGGAGGCGCGGGGTTGGGCTCAGAGCAGCGGCGGCGTCGGCGGCGGCTCCACTCCCTGCGCACCCACCCTCCCACCATGCGGGGCCGCGGCCCATGGTGAGCCCCAGCAGCCAGCACCATCGGCTGGAGACGAAGAAGACGAAGAAGAGGAGGCGGCGAGCGCGGGGGAAGGCGAAAAAGAAAAAGAAGGCGAGAGAACTGCCAGCGACAGCGGGACCGACGCGCGCTCCAGCCCCGGACCCCGTCTCGCGCGCGTCTGCGGCGCCGCCTGACTCCCCAGCGGAGGCGCCGGGGGCCGGCGCGGCGGGCCGGGGCTGCGAGCCGGCGCCGGACCATGGAGCGCGGGCTGCACCTCGGCGCGGCCGCCGCGGGCGAAGACGACCTTTTCCTGCACAAGAGTCTGAGCGCCTCCACCGCCAAGCGCTTGGAGGCGGCTTTCCGCTCCACGCCCCCGGGCATGGACCTGTCCCTGGCGCCGCCGCCTCGGGAGCGCCCGGCGTCCACCTCCTCGTCGCCCCTGGGCTGCTTCGAGCCGGCTGACCCCGAGGGGGCAGGGCTGCTGCTGCCGCCGCCGGGGGGAGGCGGCGCGGGAGGTGGCGCTGGAGGTGGCGGCGGCGGGGTGGGCGTCCCGGGGCTGCTCGTGGGCTCTGCGGGCGTTGGGGGGGACCCCAGCCTGAGCAGCCTGCCGGCCGGGGCGGCCCTGTGCCTCAAGTACGGCGAGAGCGCGGGCCGGGGCTCGGTCGCGGAGAGCAGCGGCGGCGAGCAGAGCCCCGACGACGACAGCGACGGCCGCTGCGAGCTGGTGCTGCGGGCCGCCGGCGCCGACCCGCGGGCCTCTCCAGGCGCGGGAGGCGGCGGCGCCAAGGCGGCGGAGGGCTGCTCCAACGCCCACCTCCACGGCGGCGCCAGCGCCCCCCCGGGGGGCCCGGGCAGCGGCGGCGGGGCCAGCGCGGGCGGCGGCGGCAGCAGCAGCAGCAGCAAGAAATCCAAAGAGCAAAAGGCGCTGCGGCTCAACATCAACGCGCGGGAGCGCCGGCGGATGCACGACCTGAACGATGCGCTGGACGAGCTGCGCGCCGTGATCCCCTATGCGCACAGCCCCTCGGTGCGGAAGCTCTCCAAGATCGCCACGCTGCTGCTCGCCAAGAACTACATCCTCATGCAGGCGCAGGCCCTGGAGGAGATGAGGCGCCTGGTCGCCTACCTCAACCAGGGCCAGGCCATCTCGGCCGCCTCGCTGCCCAGCTCGGCGGCCGCCGCGGCGGCCGCGGCTGCCCTGCACCCCGCGCTCGGCGCCTACGAGCAGGCTGCCGGCTACCCGTTCAGCGCCGGGCTGCCGCCCGCCGCCTCCTGCCCGGAGAAGTGCGCCCTGTTCAACAGCGTCTCCTCCAGCCTCTGCAAACAGTGCACGGAGAAGCCTTAAAAACACCCCCGACAAACACAAGACCAGCCCCAAAGCTAGAGGAAAGTGAGAAGCTGCCCCCACCCCGTTTGTTTGGGTCCTCTCGTAGTTGTTGAAACACTTGCAGAGCAAACAAAGCAGAGGAGGAGCGTTAGAGACAAACGGGACGTTTAGCGTTGACATCCCCAGAATCTTGGTTTTGGGAGTGGGGAGGGAGGGAGGAGGGAGGTGAAGTTGGGGTGGAGTATGGACGTCTTTATTTTATTTTATTTTTTTCCTCAGAAAGGTGGCCACTTCGCTGGCAGCCTGGACCTAAAGGAATCAGTTTTCCTTCAAGGTTAAAAATAAGTTGAGAAGTAGTCGCTTGGTTCTTAAGCGTGGAAAATATTAAATGGCAAAATACTAATCCTACTAATAATTGTGAATTTGGCTAGTTACTGAAGGGGAGAGGAGGAGTCGGGGGTTGGGTGGCTGGTGGGACAGAGTATTCATTTAGACAAATCAGAAAGGGCACTTGAAAATAAATTTTGATTCTGAGCCAGGAGAAAAACTTGAAATGTAGACTTATTTAAGTGAGGGAAAAAACAAAACAAAGAGACAAATTGCAATGAAAGACTTGTATTTTTTATTGTCTCTGAACTTTAATCCTGTGAA